>NC_080430.1:12162105-15117105 GCF_028018845.1 Melospiza georgiana
GCTGTCCCTGATGCCCCCAGGACAGGGTTGGCCCTCCTGGCTGCCAGGGCACTGCTGGCTCAGGTTCAGCTTGCCATCAACCAGGATCCCCAGGTCCCTTTCATGGTGCTGTTTTCTAGCCTCCCATGCCCTGGTTTATACACACAACCAGGGTTGCTCTGTGCCAGGTGCAGCACCCAGCACTTGCCCACGGTTGGTGATTTTCCATCTCTCATTTCCTGAGGTCTCTCTGCTGGGCTTCTCTGCCCTCAAGGGACTCAACAGCTCTTCCCACTGCAGTGTCACCAGGATTCCACTCTGTGTCATGACACTGCCCTGAGATCAGCCCAGCTGGTTACAGCACGGTGCCAATAGCACCAAGGCTGTGATCCCTGTACAGCACTAAATGGACTTGATGCTCCTTGTGGGTCCCTTACAATTTAGAATGGTCTGTGATTCCGGCATCTATATGTCAGCATGACAGTGTATGAGCTATCTCTCAGTGTGGATCCATATTGTGTTTGCAGGGTGCCTCATGGCAGGAAAGAAGGATGAATCTGACTCCATGTTCTCAGAAGGATAATTTATCATTTTAAGATACTCTATTATATTAGAGAATACTACACTAAACTATACTAAAGAATACAGAAAGGATACTTACAGAAGGTTAAAAAGATAATAATGAAATCTTGTGACTCTTTCCAGGGCCTAGACACAGCTTGACCCTGATCGGCCAATAAGTCAAAACAATTCACATGAAATCAATGAAACAACTATCTGTTGGTAAACAATCTCCAAACACATTCCACATTTGAGCACAACACAGGAGAAGCAAATCAGATAAGAAATCGTTTTCCTTTTTCTCTGAGGCTTCTCAGCTTCCCAGGAGAAAATCCTGAGCGAAGGGATTTTTCCAGAAAATATGATTGTCACAGATGGCAGCCTTAATATCAGGCTGCCCTTTTTCCCTGGCATTAAACTCAGGTCCATATTGTTTCTTTTTCTTAAAACAAACAGAAAATCATATATAATTTTGACTGTCTTGGAGGTGAGGCTGTACTTTTGGAAACTACAGCAGTTAAGTGAAGTCTCTTCACTCCTCATCTGCTTATTCTGGATTCTTCTCTTCCTGAAAAAAGTAATACGCATTTAGGTCAGTGTTCTTCTGGTGTAGTTCTTCATATATTTGCACAGACATGTTTTTCAATATCTCAGTGGGGCTTAAAAAGGGGGTGAAATGGCATGATCACCAAGCCCATGAATGTCTAAGATTTAGACATCCACATTTTGACTGCTCTTAATTTTTTAGAGCACATCTTCCAATACTGTGCTACATTTTGATGCTGCTTCTTGAAAACCACTCAAAGTTATCAATATACTCTTTGTCTCGTTTATATTGGAACACTATTAAAATAACATCGCGTTATATTGCAATAAGGTTAATATCCTATTAAGCTATTTGAAGAGCATATTAGTTCTTTGAAGCTACAGTGTTGATCTGGGAGCTTCTTCCGTTTAATCATGCATTTCTGTAGAATCAAAGACAGCAAAGCTGGAAGCAACCTCAGGAGAGCACCATCTCCAACCCCCAGCAATTAGGCAGAATGAATAATTTACAGTTATTTTCTAATTTAGTCTTCCCAAATCTCCCTGTACCATTGGTGTATCAGCATGGGTTTTGTTCTCATTTTTTTACATTTTTTTTATATATATGTTATATACTTGTTTATGCAAACTGTTTTCATGTTTCCTCCTAAATCATTGATAAAATTTGAACAAGGTGAAGACCAAGTCCCTGAGAATTCACTGCTAATTAACAATTTCCTGTTTTCATTTATATTATTATATGACATTTTTATAATAAACCTCAAAAATCACTACTTAGCAAATTTTTAGTCCATTAAATATGCACCATTGATTTTTTATATCAACTTTTTTTTTTTCTCTTGAAGCTAAATGTCATATACAGCATAAAGGGAGTAAAAATAAGGAATAGATTCAAATTGTGCTGTTTTTCTAACTTAATAATAAAATATGATGCTATCTATTATACATGTTATCACTGTCTTCTTTTCTTTTTTAATTAGAAGTGAAGGATTTGCTTATCTCTCCAGCTGGCCTGCAACAATCAGAATACTCCAAGCTAGGAAAGGGCAAACAATGAACTGATTTGGAAAAATAATTCTAAATGTCAAATTTGTCATTTACTTCCTCATATCCCTTCTGCAGAGAATAAGTAAGAAGTGGCTGCCCAATGCTGTAGGGTTGCTACTTATTATAATTCTAAGGTAGAATTAAGCTATGAGAAAATGTGGTGGAGCACATCACACCCTCTTGGAAGGCAGAGGAGTGAGGTTATTCTGTAGTTCAGTTTGCTCCACAGAGAGGAAACTTCAAAAGAAGAATCCATACATCAAAGACTTTTTACTTAAAAAAAAAAAAAAAACCATACACAATCCTCCTAAATCTTTCATCTTCAGTCTCACAAATGTGCAGTTGTAATCAAAGACACAGTAATGTATGTCCCTGTAAATAAAAAATTTAAAGACGAAAGGTTCTGCTGTGGATGGAAAGATGCAGAAAATTCTGGTATCCCTAGCCATGAGCTAGAGACCTGTTCATGAATATCTCATCCTCACGGAAGATGGAGCAGCAGCTGAATTGGCCCCATAGTTCCAGCTCTGAAGCAGCCCTGCATTAATGACAAGGTCATTATAGGCTTAAAAATTGTATCCATGAAATAAAACCTCCACCCTTTGCTTTGCTGGATTAAATGAGTTTTTATTTCCTAAATTTAAAGTGATACAAACATACTCAAAGAGGAGAGAGAATCTTACTGGTCACTGGTAAAAATGCAAAGCAAGCAGGGCAGTGGCATCCTTCAGAGTACCTAAAACTGGAGAGTCTAGAGCAGAGTCCTCCTCTGTCAGCCTGTACAGGGTCAAGCTGGCTCTACCAACAGTGTCAGCAGTGTCAAAAGCTAGGATTCCACAAAAGATTTAATCCTGGTGAGTTTTATCTGCATGATCTCTTGGAAACAGAGGGCACATGGCTTCAGGAAACTTGTAATTTCACAGATCCTGTTATCTTGTGTTAAATTTCTGCACGAACACAATATCATAGTGTTAATTTTTAATTTAGGCAGTAAATACAGAACATATCTTGTTGCAAGAAAAGAAAAAGGACTCCTAGGCAAATAGTGTTAACTATCATAGATTCATAGAACCAGTCACAGAATCAGTCATAGAATAACAGAATGGTTTGGGTTTGAAGGATCTTAAAACCCCTCTGGTTCCAACCCCCCTGCCAGAGGCAGGGACAACTTGCCCTGGACTGGGTTGCTCAAACCCCACCCAGCCCAGCCTGGAACACTTCCAGCGTCTCACCACCCTCACAGTAAAGAATTTCTCCTTTCTATTTAATAAAACCCTACCTTCTTTCAGTTTAAGTCATACATACCCCTGCAAAAAGTTCTTTCCCAGCTTTCTTGTAGACTCTCTTCAGGAACTGCAAGGCTCCAATGGTCAACCCACAGCCTTCTCTTCTCAAGGCTAAAAAATACAAATTATCTCACCCTTCCCTCATGGGTTGGACCCCATCCCTCTAATCATCTCCATGGTCTCCTCTGGACTCACTCACTCAGTACAAGGTCCTTTGTGGGCTGAGGGCCCCAGAGCTGGACACAGCATTCCAGGTGGGCTCTCACCAGAGCAAGCAGAGGCAAGAATCCCCTCCCTCACCTGCTGGCCACACTGCTTGTGATGCAGCCCAGGGCATGTTTGGCTTTCTGGGCTGCAAGTGCTCACTGCCAGATCATGTCAAGGCTCTCATCCACCAGCACTCCCAATCCTCCATAATAATGGTCTGTGATAATCCTCTGTGAACTGTTCTCAGAATTTAGCAAAAATGTGATAAAATTATCACATTGTTTCTTTAGATATTTGTATGGTCTGTTTATCACAAGTACTCATGTTTTTATGTCTGCAATACACCAGTTGTATTTTCATTTACTCATGCACCCAGTATGTCTGGCTGTCTTGCCAGAAATATGAACTGTGTGTACCTGAAGGAATTAACTACAATCCTTTTCATGAAGAATCCTGTCTCTCTGGCAACACACAGCCTTTGGTTCCATTATCTAAATCTTTTATCTTCCCTTCTTTGACTGAAGGATAGTTTTTCATCTTTATATTTTTCAGTGAATGAAATGCAGATGAAGTTCTCTTATGTGACAGAAATATTCCACCTTTCCTGTGAAATTGCCCTGAAGGCCTCATCAAAGACAACACCCTCTGAATTATTAGGTGCATATGTTAAAATTAGTCATTTGCATTCCATTAAAATAACACAGACCCTACTGCTAAAGCTTCCATCCTACCCTTTGAATTTATGTGCACTGAAAACATCTCTTTTGTAAATATAATCATTATCCTCCTTTCTTAAAGAATCATAGGAAAAGATATTACTTCTTCCTATTTCTTTGATATTTCCTTCTTATGCATAAAGAAACACCGTGCCTTTTTGCAAGTCATTTTTTTAGGACAAAAATTCTTGTGAAAAACTTCCTAAAATCTAAAGAACTATAGTTCTATTGGGTATTTTTTGGCCATTCTCTCCCTTTTTATATTAACATAAATCTTTCCCACTCCTGATTTTTTTGTTACATTTGTTGGTTTAGTTATGGTGGATCAGAAGTACTTACCTACCGAGGTGGCAGTCTGTCACTCAAGCAATTTTGCCACATGGCTTGGTTGCTGTGTGCACTGCTCTAAATTCATTTCCTTTACTTAATTCCCTCCATTCTTTCCACTTGCTCCTTCTTGCCCTCCTGCAGCCCTGCAGCTCCAGGACCTCAGCCCCAGCTATCACTGTCCTTTTCCTCATGCAGGCTCAGGCCAATGGATGCCAGTTCATTTGTCAAAATCCAAACAGGCTGCCCTGTGCCACTGTCATATTTTCTGAAATATCCTCTTTGCCCAGGATTTTCTCCTGTGTTTTCTGCTCTGGAATGTGGTCTGGAGATTGCTTATCCACCATGTGAATTGTTTTCACTTAATGGCCAGTCACAGCCAGCTGTGTTGAGGTTCTGAGGAGTCAGGAGTTTTTAATATTCATTCTTGTTAAGCCTTCTGTCTGAGGCTTAACAAGCATTCTTGTTCATTCCTAAGCATTCTTGTTAATCCTTTCTCTGTCTTTAGTATAGTTTAGTATAGCATTCTTTAATATAATATAATATGATATCATAAAATAATAAATCAGCCTTCTGAGAACACGGAGTCAGATTCTCATCTCTCAACTCATCCTGGGGATCCTCACAAACACCACAGTCCTGACTGAACCAAGCCAAGTTTTGCTGCAGGTTTTTCACGTTGTAATTGCTTGTCTTTCTGGGAACAATGTCATGTCTTGAATGCCAGATCTCTGCAATCAACATTCTGGCTTTGCCAGGCATCCTTTGTGCTGTGCCTGGCTGCCTGTTCCTGCCTGTGCTGCACATCACTGCCTTAACAAGCTGCTGGGTTCCTGCAGAGCCATTAAATCTTTGTGCCTCATCTCTCCCTTTCTCCCTTCCAGGCTTGTCATAGCTGAATCACACAGCACGTGCACAGACAGTATTCCAAAATAGGGTTTCATGAAGAAAGGAGAAGAAAGGCATAGAGTACATTTTCCCTATCCAAAATGCAGTAAATTATTTTCTACTCATGGGATGTAGGGTTTATAACCCAAACTCAATCTGAAAGAGCAAAGTAACCTATCCCTAACACTGTCTTCAAAATTGTCAAAAGCAGCAGCAGCAGGATGTTATAATAAGCTTGCTGTGATAACAGAACTCACTTTTGTCACAGTTACACTTCTTTTCCCATACAATACTTTATATCTGATACCATAATAATTATTAGTCATTATAACAGTCTTAATACCATTCACAAGTAAAGCCAGAATACCTACCATGTACAGAAAGAGTTTGATATTCTGTGGGTTTTTTCTGGTTTGGGACATTAAGAGATGGCTTTTTAAGATTTGTGGGTAAACCAAATATTCTCAGATGGTTCTATTTTTCCCCCACTCCCAAGGATGAAAAATGGCTTGCCTGTGATTTTCCTGAAAATTTTTTAGTGCCAGACACTAACCAAAACAGTGAAATGTAAATTCTGAAAAAACTTTGTAAAATTCTGGGGATGCTGGTTAGTATTGTATAATTCATCTTTCTTTTACCCTGTTATCTGGGGCTGAGCTGCCATGCAGAATATTCTCCATCTTTGCCTATCTCAGCCATCACTAGTATGCACTTGCTTATCATCCTCCTTGATATAGTCCATCCATCATTCTAATGTCATTATTTGTCTTATGATAAATTCTGTCAAGACTGGTAGAGTATGATTAGTATTTCAAGTTCTGAAATAGAGATAGAATGATCTGCTGATAAGTAAACAGAAATTCCAGAGATCTCATCTTACGTGTTATAGGCAAGGAGGGTCCAACTAACCACAATAAGATAGCTGGTCACAGAGTAGAAAAGTTGCCAGGGACACTGAACATGAATTTTTCAACTTTGTCACTCCCTGCCTATTGATTTCTATTGCTTGCTAAATAAGACAACTTAAATAGTTGAAAAATAAGAACATCCTCACAAAGTAATTTTGCCTTTCTCCTCTTTCTCTTACCCTAATTTTCATGGGGTCTTCTGCTCTGGAAAAGGTGGGAGTGTCCCTCTGTGAGTTCTATTGGTCAAAGACACCAAGATATCTGCCAAAGCCTTGACCCTTTTTACACAATGTCTTGCAGCAGAAGATGCACGCAACTGGTAATTGTCATATCACTTTTTGGCACACCAAGAACAAGATGGCCAGATCACCCTTGCCCCTTTCTCTGCCCAGATGAGCAAATGAGAACCAGTTCATTTACTGACTGTCAGTCAATTACAACTCTTGCTCTGAGCAAATATCAAACACTCTGCTCAAGAGACATTGTGCCTAAATGTTCTGGCTCACAATTACCAGCTTTAGTTATTAATTCTACGGTAGGTGAAGCTGAGAGATAAATTTGGTTATAGAAGATTTAACAGAGGTTATATTTATTAACCCTTATTTAATCATCTCAGCCAAGCAAACAGCTTTGATCTACAGCGTAGAGCTGTAGTTCAATATTTACACCTTGCATGAAAATATGGCATTTAATCTAATCAAGTTGGCCAATGCTGAACATGCCACATTAAATGTTTGCTCTCCAAATCTGGAGTTCACTCATTCTGTCATTCTAATTCCCGGACCCAATTTGAAAATAGTTTGCATTACATGCTATCTTGCAGCTTTATGTGTTTGCCTACCAAACACAGGTTAAATGACCTTGTTGTGTGAATGTGACATTGTTAAAATCAAAGAATAAATGCAACAGTATTATCTACTAAAAAAACGTAATACATTGGTGACAGCAAAAAGACAAAATATCTCTCTATTCATAACAGTTCCTTTGCTATCAAAAAAATCTTATTTCTTATACTTCAGCAGAACATTGGTGGGTTGTGTGACCATTGTAATTTTTTCTTGTCCTGCTGTGGTAAAATCCTTTTAACAGTAGGTCGGAAGATGAATAAACAAATGGGAGGCAGCTAAAATAAACAGTGTATAGTTAAAATCTCTAAAACAATGGCATTCTAAAACAAAGCTGTGAAACCTCACTCTAATCTCACACAAACCAGTTACAGTAAAGCAGGAGCAATTCTAATCATCTTGAAGGAGGTTCAGTGGGAGAATGAGATCACAGCTGAAGCCTTATTTCCTCACTGCTTCTTGTGTTTCTTGCACTACAACTGGGAGAGCAAGGGAAAAAATGTTTAAAAACAAATATTCCCCCACCCCAAAAAAAAAGTAGTTACAAAATGGTATCACGAAGAGAGAATTAATAAGAAATTTGCACAGAGTTAATTTTAAAACATCTGCATTTTTATTTGCAGTAAGTTGTTCTCACAAATAGACAACACCTGTGGTTGTGGAGAAGCTGAACTTGTATAAGGAGGCAGAATTGTGCTGGCCACCATTAGAGGAATATCTCTGTGTTTCAAATGTTTCTTCAATGGAATGGTGACCACAGCAGGCAATACAAGTTATGGGAAGGGTGATTAGGACAGGGCCACGCCATCATGCCATAATGACCCTGTGCTGCCCTGTGGGATGAAGCAGCTCCTGGGCCCAGCACAGGTACCTCCTGCATTCTGGGAAACTGCAGCATAAACTCATCCTTTGAAACAGATCTTAAATAACAGAAAACATTTCTGCAGTTCTTCTTCTACACACAAGCATATCAGTATTAATATAAAATTTTTCTTCCAGTACACAATCTCTTACTGTTTCCTTCCCCACTTTTTTTTGCAAACATATATATATATAAATGTAACTACATACATATGAGATATCATGAATGGTTTAGAGAGAAGAATATCAATGTCATGGATAGAATAATACAAAGATACTATAATAATAAACCAAATTAAACATTACAGAAGGAAAATTCAAAACCAGAGTAAGCAATAGACATCTAGGCTTCAATTCACCTGCCCTAAATTAGACATCTCAAAATTTCAATTCTGGAATCACAGCTCCTTAACCTATGTTCCTCTTAGGGACAATGGAGATAAAATATCAATTAAAGCAGCTTTCATGTCATCCTAAAATAGGTTGTGTTCTGGAGGCCTAATTATCTCCATCCAGTAAAGGTAACATAGTGCTTCCAGTTCACCCATAGATAAATTTATATACTATAGGTGGTACAGACCCACCCAGACCACCTGATTCCTATGTTATACATTTTATAGATGTGTGTATTGCATAGAAAGTTTGGTTCATGTTTCATGTTTTTTTTCATGGCTTCCATTGGCATTTCAGTCTCTCCTTCCTTCCCCTTACAAAATACCTGACTGTTAAACACGATGAACTATTTTATTGTTAAGCATTTAAGAAGAGATAAATGATGGTTTGAATGTTAATGCACCAAGGTAGATCAGAATCTCAGCACTGTTAAATGGTTTCTGAGCCACTAGAGCATAGAGTCAGTGCTATAAAGAAGCACTCCCTGATGGATTGTTAGCAATACTCTAACTCTTTTCAGGACAATAATATTGACTTCACATTAGATAAACATGAATCTTCTAAACAAGAGGTGAATACACAGGAATCAGCCTCTTTGTGTCTAGCAGCTAAAATGTGGCAGGACACACTCTATAGAGTTTAATTTTAACTGTAATTAGCTTTTGCAGTGAAGTGCAGTAAGGTAATAAATGAGGTACAGGGCTGCAACACAGGACTAAAGAGAGAATGGAGGAGGTCATACTCTTTTCCTTGACAATTTTTGGTTTTCACAAAACCCATTATTAGTAAAACACAGACATTAAATTACACTTATGCTTTCAAAGAGGTAGTTGTGTGGGAGAAAAAAAAGGAAAAAACAGTGAAGTATTTAATCTGTAGTTGGAAGTTGCCCAAATGTGGATGATGACATTTTCCCCTTTAGCTGTAAACCCTATATTCTGAAAAAAAAAATGCAATAGCTCAATAAATTAGCATTCACCAATGGTTTATGACCCCAGAAAAAATCAGATAGATCAGTGAATTTTTACATTTATAGGTGCAATTTTCCGTCTACTAATGAGAAACAGAACAACTGAATGCTACTATGGAGTTTATTCAGAACTCGGAATCATGGTTTTCATTCCATTACAAATTCTATAAAAAAAGTAAAATCCAAAAATTTAATACATCTGATAACCCAAAAGAAGTTTTTAAATTGCAGGAATGTAGGAACTAGAGATCCAGAATTTGAGGCAATTATTTACTCCTATTCCTACCATCACTTAATTCAGTACAGAAATTTGAGGGGTTTTACCAGTCTTCACCAGCCCAAGAAATACAATAACAGAAAACATAGCTGGAATAGACCTCATGAGGCAGGCTAATCCACACTCATGATCCAACCCCAAACCAGCTCTGTCAAATCTCTTCTTGATGAATATTTGTTTAAAGAATTCTGCAAAGTCTTTTATTTCAAAGATTAAATCTCCTTATCATTTTATATATATATATATATATATATATATATATATATATATATATATATTCATAAATTCCATTTGCATTCTGAATGTCTAAAAGCTCACTAAAAATTCCTTTCACAGAAGAACTGTGACATAGTTAAAATATTCACTGGTTGAATATCTTTTCTCTACTCCATTTGGGTTTCATTTCAAACTTACTTGCCAGCGCTTTGAAAAACTTACAGGTAAATCTGGATGTTATATCCTTCATCTACTCATACCTAGCATTGCAACTCTCAAATGCAGCATAGTAAATGCAACCATAGGAAAAGAAGTATAACATTAGTAAATAAATTAAACTATTAACATACAACTATTAACTTTCTTTGGAAATTTGAGACTGTCTTAACTGTGAGTTTAGTTACCCTGAAGAAAGACTTGGAGTTGAAAAGGCAAAATAAAACTGTTTTCAAATATCTTTCCACAAAGCTGTGATTTGCTTCAAAACTTGAGTGTGGGAAAAAGATGAGCATTGGCCAAGAAAAAGAAAATTCCAGAAAGCTTATTTTAAAATTTGTCAAAAATATGTCACCTGTTTCATTTCATCTTTAGAGGCCAAGTGCTTCTTTGTGTGGCTGCCAATCCAGTCTCTCATTTCTGCACTTCATTGTTCATGTGGCCTTGCCATGAGCTGCATGGCTTCCCATGGCAAAGGATCAAAGGGAATTTCTAAACACCCAAAGGAAAAAAGGATTTTAAAAAGACAAGACAAAACAATTAGGTGTACCTACGCAGCACCAGTCACTCAAAGATCTTGAAAATGCTTTAAAGACACTAAGACACTAATTTTCTGAAGTTTGTAATGGCTAGGGATTAAAGATTAGCACAGCATATAAAAATAAAGTATATGTACTAGAATCCTGTACCTTTTACTAAATATTGACGCATACATTGAATTGTGCTTTAAAATAAATGTCCCCTGATATTTCTTCATTGCTATTTCTTCATGCTCAATGATATTACTTTAGTGCTACTTTGCTCAGAGATATTTTCTAGAATATTATGTTATATAAGGCCATACCCTCAATTGAGATGAACCAGTATCATCCTAGTTTCAAATGAGCTGCACTGAGTTTAAACCAGTAGAAAATCTAGCCAATTTTCTTCATCCTTTTACAAAAAGCCCCTGCATGTAGCATGGAACTTGTGTTTGAACACAATGAAAAATAAGATTTTCAGTGTATGCACAGCAAGGAAAATTACTAGCTTTTGGATATTGCAGATTTAAGGGATATATGAGAAGCTTATGAGCTCTCAGACTCTGCTATATTGCTTGGAAGCTGGACTAGGATAGGCATGATGAAGAGGTTTAGCAGAGTAGATATTAGAAATTCGAGTAAAGCTGCAACCATGCAATAAAAATTACAGCAGACAATACAATATAATGATTTTAAGAAGCACTGGAAGCATCCAAAAGAGCTCATCTCAAGTTTTGCTTCCA
Organism: Melospiza georgiana; assembly: GCF_028018845.1. Lineage (NCBI taxonomy): Eukaryota > Metazoa > Chordata > Aves > Passeriformes > Passerellidae > Melospiza > Melospiza georgiana. The sequence continues at coordinate 12,173,613 of NC_080430.1, forward strand.
AGTAAATTATTAACTTGGTCTCCAAGTACAGACAAGTTTTCTGCCTCTTTCTCAGAGTTTTTTTCCCCTTTCTCCCAGTCCATCAGTTTTGGCTTAATGCAGTTCATAAGAATATATATGGAAACTGTTTTATAATTCATTTAGTTTGGTACAACCTGAACAGTGACATGAAAACTTCAGAGAATTTTTATTTTAATCCATTCCAAACTCAGAATAAGTACAACTTTTCTCACTGGAGAGGGATGGCACAAGGGAGATATGGTCTCCAACATGATAGAGAAAAGAGAAACAGATCTTGAGAATCAGCTAGTTAAAAAAAATAGCTGATTTAGAGCTGATGCCAAGCAAAGAGGTCACCTTGCTCTAAGTGCAGCACTTCAGCTTGTGCTGTCTTTTTCACAGGTTCAAAAAAACATTCCAGGCACAAGCCTGGAATTTTCTGCAAAACGCAATTATAACATGCAATTATTAGTGTCCATGCAACACTAGAGTCCTGCTAATTAAGACATCTCACAAGTGGTGAAAGATTGACTTTAGCTTCCCAATAGCTACAGTATGTGCAGGAATGGATATGGCCAAAGCAAATAATGGAACTAAGACAAAAACCTGTGAGTCTGCTCAGGTATTGTCTTTTCTCAGGAGCAGTGGCAATGGTTACAACTGGCTTAAGAAGGGCATTCCATACATTCCAATCTCCTCTGAAGTCATGCCAGCAGTGGCTGATTCCATTTTTCATGTTGCTGGCTAAGACAGACTCTGCAGGTGGTTGGACTGTAGCTCTTTGCTGCCCTAGCTGACATGCAGACATATAAATGTGGGTATCTAAATACAGGCACTTCTTGCCAGATGTTTATGGCCCTGTGTTTTGGGTTTGAATGGCCAGGTGTAGGTAGCATGGGGGCTACAGGGGTGGCATCTTTGAGAAGCTTCTGGCAGAAACAATCCCAGCCAGTTCCAAGACAGCTGGCCAAGGCTGGGCCAATTCCCTCTACGACAACAGATTTAAGAAGTAAAAATGTCACAGGAGTAAATGTGTCCAGAGAAGAGAGGGGTGAGGACATGTAAGAGGAACGACTGCAGACACCAAGGTCAGTGGAGATTGAGGGGCTGGAGCTGCTTCAGATGGCAGAGCTGAGGCACCCCTGCAGCCCATGGTGAGGCAGCTGTGCCCCTGCAGCCCACGGATGTCCATGGGGAAGCAGAGATGCAGCTGCATCCCATGGAGGAGACCAATAATGGAGTGGGTGGATGCCTGAGAGGAGCCTGTGAGTCTGGAGCAGGCTCCTGGCAGTGCTTGCACAGCAAGGAAAGGACCTGCGTGGGGAGAGGAGCCCCTGCTGGAGCAGGTTTCTGCTAAGACCTGTGACCCTGTTGGGGAACCCATGCTGGAGCAGGAAGGACCCCTCTCCCTGAGCAACTGCAGAAATATCAAGAGATGAGCTGACCATAGACCCCACTCCTCATCTCCCTGAGGCACTGGGGGAGGAGGTAGAGCTAGAAATGAAGGGCAGGGGAGAATAGATGTTTTTAATGTGTTATTATACTTTTCAATAACCTGCTCTGATTTTGTTAATAATAAATTCAATTAATATCCCGAATCCTAGCCAATTTTGCCCATGACAGTATTTCATGAGTGATCTCTACCAGTCCTTATCTCAACTCATGAAATCATTATATTTTCTCTCCCCTGTCCAGCTGTAGATGGGATTGATAGGCTTTGGTGAGTGCCTGGAATCCAGCTAAGATAAACTCACTCTAGCCCATTATTCTTAATGGAAATTTAGGTAAAATAGAACTTATGTCTGAGATAGGATAAATTTTCTGTGCATATTTTCTGTTCCGAAGATGGTATAACTCTTTTAACCTTATCATGAGGATATATTGTAGTAAAAATATTAAAGAGTAGTAGATGCTCAGAACTCTGTGCTAAGACCATTACTTAAAATGTCCAGATCTCTCAGTAATGTTCTTTATTTCAGAAAATCTTTCTGGATTTACAGTATGACATTAAGATTGAGACACTAAGAAAAACAGGGAAAATTCATGAGGCACCCTCTTCTGTAGATGAACACTTACATTTTGCAATGGAAATCACTCTGAGGATAATCAAACAGATAACTGGTAATGATCACACATAAAGGTAAGGTTTTCCACACAAGTGGAATGTTGTGACTATAGAGTACCAGTGGAAAATGTCACTGTCAACTGATATCAGTTTGTTGTTTGCTGAGGGAAAATTAAAGTAGTCTTGAATGAATGGCTAAACTGGAGAGGCAATGCCTGGCACGAAAATAAGGGAAGACAGATACAGTGCAGGCACTGAATAACTCCATGACTGTAAACTGACCCACCAGCACTTATGGAAATTTAGCTAATTACTTGTAAGAGAGGAAAAAAATGAGAATCCTGTGAGAAAAATAATTCAAAATGCACTCCTGCATTCACCAGCTCTATTATATCGTCCTATAAACTGCAAAATGAGTGATCATTCTATAAACTTTTAATTCAAATGTGATATCTACAGTATGTATGTGGAAGTCCAAAAAAATCTAAGCTAATAAAAAATATATTAATTCTTTCAAGAGTAAAGGCCTTCTAAATGATGCAAGGTGCCAAGTGGGCCCATTTTATAACAAATGTTAAAATGTAAGTCAAAAATGTCTTTATTTCTAAGATATCCCAGAAAGAAAGATAGAAATGAAGAAAAAATGGAAAACAGCTTCACAGTCATGGGTTGTAGTTGATAATAAAGGATAAATTTTTTGACAAACCAAATAAAGAAACTATCATTGAAGAGGTCTCGAAACAAGGAAAGTAATAATCATTGAATATCAATGAAAATATTGAGAAAAACATGAAAATAAGTAAGAGATGAGAAATGTTTTCCTTCCTGAAAGAAGCTCTGATGGCAGATTGCAAAACTCAGCTTCTGGAGTTTAACAGTGCTGCTGTACAAGTAATGCACCAAATTTTAATGTGAAATATTCAATGAACAGAAATCCTCACAACCAGGTCTTTTAATTTAAATTAGGAAAAAAAAAAATTACTGCACCCTGTGTTATGTCTTCTTTCTCATTCCTCATTATGGAATGCTTTCCACCACTTTCCAGAAATTGTTCGGGCTCAAAACCCCCGAATAAAAACGTTCCTCAAAATGACGCAAATGTCTTTTGGGGTTTTTTTAACAGCACTTTAAAAAGTGCCACTTGTGATAACTTCTGTCTTCTGCTTAACAGATTCTCCCATTTCCCTGCCCAGAAGGTGCAGCTCAGCCTCCCCAGTTGGGCCTGGCCAAGCCCCCGTTCCTTACAGCAGCATCGCAGCTCTGTGGCAGCACCGTCCCCGCGCACCTGCCAGACGCTCGCGCCACGCCAGCCTGGACTGCGGGCACAGCAGGAACGGCTGCCAGAGCCAGCTGCCCGTCTGCTCCTGCCCCTCCCTGCCAAAATCCTTCTCCTCACCAGCGTGCAGGTTGCTAAAGGCGCTAAAAGCATGTCGCCCTTTCTACAGCCCAGAACGATTTTAATTGTTGAGGGGGGCGTTGCTTTTTCCTTCAGGGGCTTGGCCAATGTAGCTTTTCTCTTGCCCTTAAAACTAATTTTCTCCTCAAAGAATGAAACCAACTACTAAGAGAAAGGATAGATATAGAAACAGCAGCAAAAGTCTTTGTAGAGAATTATATTTCTGTCATGTATCACATAATTTTGAAATACTCTAGGGTTTTTAGACAGTTTTAGTCCCCAGAATTTTTAATTCCCAATTATGAAAACACTTATCTATTCCACCCCATCTTTTCATAATGAAGTTACATTAAATGTACTTCAATATTCATGGGATAGGTTATTTACTTCCATTCTTCACTTCATTTTGAAGTTACAACTGTTCCATCTCAAATATTTGATGATTAACAAGGCCATCAAAATATCAGACCCTGGATTTTATTTACTAGCGATATTTCTACTCTTTGGTTTCCATGGCCACTTTCAATTCAATATGGAAAAGACAACCCATTTCCTGAAGTAAAGAAAATAAATTAAAAAGCAGTAAAAAGAAAAATTGATTACATCTACTTTATAGACATGAAACTGAATTACAGAGACTGAACAATGTTGCCAACATTGAGCAGAGATTCAAGGCAGAGGTAAGAACCCAAACCAGACATCCTACACACTCTTGGTATCGACATATACTATGTATTTTTTAAAGAGTTGAACCTTAGAATACTTTTTTTTCTAACCAGACACAATCTGTTGGAAGTTCTCAGAGAAGTGCCGCTAAACTTGCAGTTTTTGACAGCATCCTCTCCAATGATGTTTTTGCATGTCCTCCTTAAACTCTAGTAAAATCAACAGAAATACTTTTAACAAGCCAAGTGCAACTCTGCCTAACCTCATAAATAATTCTGGAGCAATTCTGTTTCAAGTTCCAAGGTAAGGTTAGAGTTGACTATCACTGCATTATATTGCATAAGGATATCACATGGTGTAAATTTTTTCCTTAATAGTCTGTGTGTTCTGGAAGCTAAGTCATAGGTGATTTACTCTCTAGTGAGTGTTGTTAGTGCAGCATATTACACACTTGGCTAGCCCCAGTTCTTATTCATGGCTTTTTATTTTTATTTTCAAGGATTAGGCTAAACCACACATAGAGGGTAGGTAAGAATTTTTATTCTCTTTCAAACTCCTGTGCTTGGAGATATGCAATGGAGAAACACATTAAAAAAAGGTGAAATTGCAGAAGCTTCACTTTTTTTTTTTTTTACGTAGATACTCAGTACTAAAGAGGAATATACAAGAAGGTTGAACCCTTCAGCTCCTTTGAGTTTACATCTGTGTCATGCTTTATGGATTGGAGAAAATTTTGCAAGTGTGAAGATCGGGAGCAGAGCTGTGAAATTCAATTACTATGCTTTGGGAAATTTGGGAATCTGTGCTGACTATCTAATAATACAAAGTATAGTGACTGTCTCATTTTCCATTTTTACAAAATACATTTGATTTTTTCTCTTCCTGAAAAAATTCCTTTTCTATTATTAAAAACAATAAAATCCTTCAGGCTTTTTCATCCTCCAAGAAAAGAGGAATGTTTTCTTCAAAGCAGATAAGAGATCTAAGAGGATATTTTTTAGAAAATTTGAAAATCTTAAACTTACTTTTTAACTTGCACAGAGAAAATGCCCATCATTTCATGAAAACTTTTTGGCTGATGTGAGGTAAAATAGGATGTGATTAGAATTGAAAGCTATCCAGTTTTATTTATCCCTGCTTCTCCGATTTAAAATGAAGCCTGGCTGTGTGCAGATGATAACTGTGAGCAAAGGTTGACATCAATTGGAGCTGTAGGACGAACTGTCTCTGTGTGGGGGAAAATATCACCTTTTTTAAAAGATGCCAAGTGACACTGACAAAATAGACAAGGCAGTCTAGATCAATGACATAAAAATAGTTGTCGTATAATGATTAGTGAACTACTGCTCATAATAATCTCCTTCTGTAGACTCCTCTGAGGATAATGTTTGATTATTTGAGCACATCATAGTGTTAATTATGGCTAGGCTGAATTTTACAGTCTAATTTATATTTTTACAGTATGTGACATTTGAAAGCTAGAGGTAATTTTCAGTATCTTATTAGGTGTTTGAAATTCAGTTTGTAGCTTTTGCTTCAAACAACAGCCTTTTAATTTAGCAGCTCTTTAGCAGAGTGGGCTTGATGTGGAATAGTCATTAAGGTAGTCACCATATCTATAGGGAGTCTCATGGGAAGGTGTCTATCAATTTACCCCTTAAAAGAAAAAAGATATTTACAGTCATAAATCTAGTTCAGTTCCTTTTTTAGCTGTAAAACAGGGGAGATTTTAAATGACAGGAACCTGAGTTATTCTTAAAATCCTCTAAACTATGGAGGAATTAACTGGTTCAAGTAAAATACTAAAATAGTTATATACTGAATGCACATGGCCTTATGCATCAAAAGATCCCAAAGAATTTTACAAAACTTAATCTCATATATGCATCTATCTGTCTTTCTCTTTCAACCCATTCATCCAGTGAATCATGATATTTGAATAGCACAGAGTTAATCCTTACCTTTCACTCCAAAGATGAAGAACTATCATTCCCTATCCTACACAAAAGACAAGAGAAGCATAGCGGGAAATGTTAGTAAAGATATGCAGATGTGATCAAAATGTGCACCAAAAAACCCTGAAAATCAAGTACCCTGATCCTGCCCTATGTGGTGGGGCAGGGGTTTCATCTCACCTCATTTCAGGTGCCTGCAGTAAGTCACACACTTTTCCTCCATAAACAGTAAGGAGAAGAGGCACTGATTCATTTTCTCTGTTCTTTTAGGATCAGCTGGCCTGTGCTTTAAGAGGTTTATTGCTCTCTCCTGACTGCAGGGGTAGTCCAGAGGATCTAATCAAGTGGAGGTGCAAGGTGAATTCCTACTGCTGCTTTATTCATGCCAGATAGGCTTCAAAGAGAGTGAATATTGGTCCATTTTCAAGTTTTCTGCTGAGGAACATTAGTTTATGACATTCACTCTCCATTCTGTACTAGAACTGTCAGTGCCAAGAGCAAAAAGCCTGCTCTCTGGAAATCTGCATACTCAAGCAATTCACTGTTTTACTTTGAATAATCTTTTTGACATTTTTTGGTTTCAAAACTCTCTAGCAGAACTACTCAAGTCTCTTGAGACAGATCTGAAATGGAAAACTTGGTGACATAATATTTAATGATCCTTTTCTCCTGCTGCAGACACTCCAAGCTCATATGTTTCATGAGATCACAGAATAGATTCAATAATAAAAGGAAATGTTATTAATTACAGCTGGTAGTAGCTCATAGTCACTTTGCAGCTATGTTCTTACCTCTGAATCATCCCAGTGTTTCCATCTTTCAAAGCAAAGCTGGTTCAGAAAAACATTATATCAAATGATAAAAAAATAAAGAAGTGATAAATATCTACTTTGGTTTAAATTAATTAAATAGCTCATCTATTCCCAATTTAACTATTTAGGATAACCTCTAGATTAGCTAGTGAATAGTTGGAATGTGAAAGGCAGTCTAGACTGCAAGACTGAGGTAAAAAATAAGTGTTTATTATTTGGACTTTTTTCTTTGATACAAGTGAGGTTACTGATAAGCTTCATCAATTTTGATTGTATAAATATGATCCATTAAATACACTGAAGAAATTATCGGAGCAACTATGCAAAATGAAAGCTGAATTAATCATAATTCCTCTCCTTCTTTGAGTTACCATCATGTCTTCTTTGTAGGCCATGTTTCTCTCTCACAAAACAGATTATCTCCTTTTTAATTGGATTGGGTCTAATGGACTCAGATTGATTTGCTTCAGTTCCACTTTGAGGAGCCACAATCATTCCCATCACCACTGAAATAATGCCCTTTAGCTCTGTTAATTAAAGGTGGGGTTGGTAACACTCCTCACACTCACACTGCCCTCACAATGGATCATGTCTGGCCACCAGCAGGTACAATCCACTTTGCCCCACTGATACAAACATTTTTCAGTGATGTAGAGCATGACACCACATTTAATTCATTTGCTCAAACATTCTCCCTTCTGGAAATTTTCCATATTTGCCTTGAACGGATCTGTTTAAAGTGGATTACCAGGCCAGATTAGCTGGCACTGTGAATGGATTTGGCAGTCTTAGGTGTGTGATCTAAGGGCTCATTGCCACAGCTCTGCCCCCATTCAGAACAGAGGAAATTGCTCAAGGAGCCAACTTACATGAATCCATCTCATGAAGACCTCTCATGTAATGTCAGTGTTAAAGAAGTTGGAAGGAAAGCAAGGGCTGAATTGAGGATTATAGAAAAAGAAAGGAGAGCTCTTAACTTTCATTGGTTAATCAAATTTGTGAAAAAAAAAAGCATGACCAGAATATTTTCATGAGTGGTCACTTGGTGTCTGGCTTAGATTTTTGGCAACTGATTTGAATAATGGTTTATCATTTACAGTTTAATAAGTAGGAAAATTGCAGGACCTGGTAAGACATTTAAATCATATAGTTGTGTCAAAACTGAGCATGTAATTTTGACCTTCTTATGTGGGTATTTTGATTCTTCACTTCTAAAAATTTGAATATTTCTCCGTATTTTAAATGTACTGCTGTGAAAATAAATTAATATATACCTGTAAAACTCTCAGTTATTTCAAAATTTTCTATGGAAAAGTAAGTATACTACACTAACTGTGCATAAAGAGCATATGAAAGTCTGGCATTATGATAGGGTTAATTCATCAGCCAAAGAGGAAACAGCAAAGTGTGAAGAGCATGAAGAGTTCATTCAGTGGGATGTGCCAAGCAATAATTCTCTGAAAAAAAATCAAGTGAGCATCTAATTACAGCTGGATTATGTCATGGTGTACTAAATGGGCTAAAGTGGTATTGGACTTTAAGACTTCCTAAAATTTCATGGCTTGATTTACCTGTTGACTGATTTTTCTATTTAATCTACCTCTTTGTTTTTTGTGGGTTTTTTTAATGTGTAACACTAAAATGTAAATAAATGTAAGTTTCAGATGGAAATTAAATCCATTTAGATTAGTTCTGTACCTTGTAATATTATGGCGTGAATTATATTGATGAGGACTTGTGAAGACATCAGCAGTGTCTGTTTAAAGATAAGGATTTTAAGCCACCATTTATACTGAAAATTCTGCATCTCCATACAGGCTTTCAGGTTAGCAAAAGGTTTTTCAGACTATACAGCCACGTCTGAGATTACAGGTTGATACTTTGGAATTCCTTTTTTTTATCTTCCTTTAAATGTTCTGTCAAACAATTCTGTTGAAGCTAAAAAATTATGAGAATATTAAGGAGCATTTAGAGAAGTATGTTTGGGAAGGAGAACTACTTAGCAATACAGTTCAGATTCTAAAATTATATATACATATACTTTATATAACCAGGGAGCAAAAAAACTTCAGTCTGGCATCTATTATCATTCAAACATCTTTAACTTTGAATGCCAAGCGTGCCAATACTCCGCTTGATCTGAAATATTTGTAGAAAAAAATTCAACATAATATCTGAAACAACCCAAGAGAGTACTCGCAAATGTTAGCTATCAAAGGCAATATTTATAGAAAAAAAGGAGAGTAATATAGAGTAAAATACATTATTTTTTGATAATTACTAAGGTTTCTATACAATTTAACTCATTACATTTTTCTACAAATTTTAACTGAGAAAAAAAAAAATTAAGGTAGTTTGAATACCGAAGTCCAGTGCTGTTCATTAACAAGTTATCTAAATATCTAAGTCCTTTCACTAAGAAGTAAATTAACACCAATTTCTTTCAAAAGAAAATCTACAAGATGCTATCTAAAGCCCCAGCAAGGTATCCACATTCAAGCAGATGGAAGATGCTCAGTGTGTCAGGGTCAGGTCATTCATAGATCCACGGAAAGATTCCTGGGAAACTTTCCTTCCAGGAAATCTCAGTGTAGGAAACAGCCACATTTTCTGGCTCTTCTCTGACTGCTCCAACCTGCTCCTTGCACTCTGGGACCTTGCCTTCCAGCTGGAGCTGGAGTGAAGGTAAATGACATTGATCTCTTCTTTGCAGTGACAGGATCCAAGCCTCAAGTTGTGTCAGGGAAGGTTTGGTTTAGATATTATAGAAAGGAGGGTGAAGAGGGTGGTTGGGCGCTGGAACAAACTCCCCAGGGAAGTGGCCACAGCACGAACCTGGCAGAGTTCAAGAAGATTTGGACACATGGTGTGACTCCTGGAACGTCCTGTGCAGGGCCAGGAGTTGAATCAATGACCCTGGTGATCCCAAGTCTCCAATCATAAAACTCAGGGAGATCAGGATATTTATATGTGGGAATTGTCCTACCCCATTCAGAATAACCTACATCCTTGCCATCACATGTGCATGTCTTTGCTTTCTTCAGAGAGAGCTAAAAAAGCAGAAAAGAAAGAAAAAAAGATTAAAATTGACCTGAATGCCATCCACTGATGGACACAAACTGCTTGGAGGTTTTTTCCTTACTAGTGAAGGGATTTGGTTAACTGTTAATAAATTGCAGTGCTGGTGGTCCTGTGGTGATAGGAAAAGGGTGATGCTTTGAAAGTTCTGATAATAGGTGCTAGACAGCTAAGAAGAGAACAGTTAGGAGTCTCCCTATTTTAGAAAATCTGCTTTCAAAGGCAACTATTTATTTTGTTAAAAGCTCTTAATTAGATTTATGATTCCAGTGCTAAAGAGAAAAGGTTAATATGATAACATTTACTGCTATGGATATTGATAGCAAAATGTGCATTCTAATTTCAGATTATTCTCCCAGGTAACTTGTCTATTACTATAAATAAATTGCAGGCTTTATTGGAATTTTTAACTCTTCTATCAAAAAAGTTAGATTAAAAAAAATTTAAAAAACACTGCTGAATTTTATTCATGGCTATTGCTTCATGTGCTATTGCTGTTTTGTAAAAATTATGTGAATATTTTGGAGTTCCACAAATTTCTTTGTATTTCCTTTGTTTCCATGGCAATAGACTAAATCAGGACATTCTTAATCACAGCATATGGGAAGCTACAGCCAATTTTGAGAAGCTGTTCTTGATATAATCTTTCTGTACAAATTGTTACCTTGAAGTCAATTATGGGAAATTATTAAACTTGGTTGAATAAGAGCATTAAAATTGAAGTGGTCCAGGGGGACAGATCAATGGTAGGGAAAGAAGGAACTGGTAGCATTTTTATGTAATGATTCAGAAGCAAATATTTATGTCTTAATCTTCAAAAGATTTTGTTTAAGTCTATCTTTGTATAACTAACCTGAATCTGCCTAACCCTCTAGAGAACTAAATTTATTTCAATTTATGTGGACAAAGCCACATACATATCAATTCCTAACCTAGCTAACAAACCTTTTACCAATACTGAGCCAAAGACCTGAAGGCCAAGAAATATAATTTTTGAATTTTTGAAGGTGTTTTTTCATCTTTCACCCTGCTTTCATATCTACAACGACACAGGCAAAGACACATCCTGTTACAGGGAAACAATGGTTCAACTCTTTACATCCAAAAAGAAGGAGATGAAGGGGATTATAGTCCTCTACCAGCAATATCAAACTATTGAAGGATTTAATTTTAGTTTTACTGAAGGACTTGTTTTATTTTTAATTTTTTTTTTAATCAATGTGGCAGCACTCACCCTGGGTGAGAAGGAAGCACTGCTGAGTGCTGGAGTTTGAAGAAAGACGTGGAATTTTTTTAGTTTAAAAATTCCAGCATGTGGTTTTCCTGTACAATGCTTTGTTTACTTCCAGCTGATGTCTAGAGACCAGCTGTACCTCTCACAGGTACAGTCCTACACTGCAGTGTTACACCCAGCTCAGAGGAACTGTTGATACTTGATTGGTCTGAACAGCCACATGGCTGTGTATAAAATGGGCAGAAACATCTCCTAAATGCTTAATGTCCAGTTCCTCCCACAGGATCCATGGGAGAATGTTGGCTTGTCCACTGTGACCATGTTCACAGGGGTCTTAGGATGAGGGAAGAGATGTAGATCTGACTCCATGTTTCAGAAGGCTGATTTATTATTTTATCATATATATTATATTAAAACTATACTAAAAGAATAGAAGAAAAGATCTCATCAGAAGGCTAACTAAGAATAGAAAAAGAAGGAATGCTAACAAAAGCTTGTGTCTTGGACAGAGAGTCTGAGCCAGCTGACTGTGATTGGCCATTAATTAGAAACAACCACATGAGACCAATCACAGATGCACCTGTTGCATTCCACAGCAGCAGATAACCATTGTTTACATTTTGTTCCTGAGGCCTCTCAGCTTCTCAGGAGAAAAAATCCTAAGGAAAGGATTTTTCATAAAATATCATGGCTACATTCCACCAACAGGCCTGGCCTGACTCTTCAGGGCTGTGAATCATGATGATTGGTAACCTATACTACACGAAAACAGGGCCACAGACACTGCTAATATCCTTCTCTTCTTTATTTTCCACTGATTACCTTCATTTCACCCAACTGTACATCAATGCTTCAGCTATTAGGACTTGACACTTGTTTCAGAGATATTAGTCCTACTCCTTGGCAGGATTATCACAAATGTTTGTAACAAGCATTATAAAACCTAAATTCTTCTGGGATTTAAGCAGAGAGAATGGAATGTACTCCCTGTCAGAGACACCTACTGGAGATTTTCTTGTGCTATCAGGATTCTTTGAGGACACTGAGAGAGCAGGCTGGAGAAATTACCTAATATGAATGCATATTCGATTAAATAGGTTTAAAAGGGTTCCAGCCCTTCATTCCACTTGCATTAGGACAGAGCAACTTCCAATGAACTCCTGTCCTGATGTTAGGTTATGGCATGGAGCAGGTTAAGCTGTTGGAAATACATTATATAATCAGGTACAGCTAGCTCAGTTCTAGCAGGAGATAAATATTTTTGCTCTCTGAAAGAAGGTCATATGCAGTCTCAAGAAATGTGCAATTTCCAATGAAGAAAGGCTGTGAAAGAGTTTTAGGGACAGAGAATGTTGATTTCCAGTAGTCACAGAAAGTCTCATTGTCTCTTTCACAGTATATTTTATAGTTTGAAAATTCGTAGGTGTTAACCCTCTCAGGTTCAGATGAGAAATCTTGTGGGTAAAAGATGGGAAAGCTTAATACTGCTCTATATCATGGAGACACATTTCAATGTTGGTATGATGCATAGCTATATAAATTGAAGGCTGGGCCTCAAAAATAACAACTTTACCCACAGAAATGTTGCTTTGATTAAAATAGAAATTTAGGTCCTCATCATGAAGGACAGATCTGTAATGGACTTTCAGCGTCATGAAATTCAACTATCAGATTTAGCTATCCAGAAGAAAAATAAATATAGAGCACAGAGAGTGTATTTAAAATTCACATTGGATGAATTTCAGACAGTTTGATTTTATCAGTTTACATATAACATTAATTTAAAATTTTAAAAAAATACTTTCATTTTTAAAACTTTCATTTACTTTAATTTTTTTGCCAGTCTTAATGCATCACAAGAAATTTTGAAGTTGATACTTCATAAGCAGTCACAGAGCTTCCCACATTCATTGCTAATGTTCATTGTAATTACTACAGAAACTATTAAACATGCTTGAATGGGAGAGTATCACTAAGCTTCCCCCCTACGGAAAGATTTGCTTGTGACATCTGGAGCCTGGTTTAGAGCCTTTTGTTAGGATATCATTAATTGTATGATAGACTTGTCAGCCTCAAAATCAAGAAATTCACATCCTCTTTCCCTTCTTGATTCTTTCCAAGGAGATTCCATAAATATTATTTCTCTCTGAAATGTTTTTTATACAGTTTTTCATTCTAATTTCTCCTCCAGCTATCCCAGCCTCTCAGAGAGGATTCTCTGCTACCTGTCTCTCTTTTCCTTGAGAAGAGCTCCAGCTGTTGTTGTTATCCTGAATCACTTCCCAGCTGGTTTTATAATTTGCTTTGCCCCCACTAACATGTCTCTCTAAAGGAGCTGCATCTCATAACACATCTTTCTAAGACTGGACCCTAGGTGCACTCCGACTGTGCTGTGAAAGATATTTTCTAAAGATTTACTAGAAATTAAATCAGGTGGAGGCAGGGAAATAGGAGTATGGTAATATGGAACCATTATGCAACACAAAGACTAAAAACAGATTAAAAGCAAATATACAAAGAAAGAAAAACACCTCAAGATGTTAATTACTACTTAAACAGAGTGGAATTTTTTATAAATAACTTCCTGAAACATTTTGAGGGAATGGAGTTTTTTTTAATTTAAAATAGGACAGGGAACTAAGGAGTATGGCAGGAGTACATCTGACATTCCCATCCATGAGCAAATATCACTTTCCAGTTGCTGGAATGCACTGCTATGTATTGGGGTGGGATCAAGGAAGGGATTAGAGATGCACTTAAAAGAATAAATCGTTCTCATGATAATATAGGCAGTAAAAGTGTTTATTTCTCTCTGTTGACTGTAAAGGCAGACCACAACAATTAGCTCAGGTACTGGTATCTGTATTGCAATATAGAAAGTAAGGTGAGCTGAATGTCTGGAAATCTTTTCATTGTTTGCAGGACATTTCTTTAAACACCCTCAAGCTATTTCATATTCAAAAATTCTTTGTTATTTCAAACAGAATTAGAAGGGAACAAAAAAGATTAACTCAGAGAAAAATTGTGTTATTGTGTAATTTCTAAACACATATTTTTGTACCAATACTAAGGGGAACTTTCTGAAAGTCTTCCCTTGTTTTTAGTTTAGAGTTTACAATCTTCCTCTAATCTTGTGATACTGAAGATTAAGAGATTAAATTGTCCATATTTAGATAATCAGAATACATTTTAATTGAGCCCATTATATTTTTCCTACTTGCAACGGATTATGCTTTTCAGAGATCAAGGAAGGACAAAAGACTAGGGAGACAGAAAATGGGTACCAAGTCATTTCAAGGCACATCACTGATAAATAATACATTTAAGGGAAAGGTATATTTATTTTTCTATCATGATGGTGTTCTCATTGTTTTGATAGTGCATGCACTTATGCAATTTACGAGTAATTTTATGGTTGTTAGTAGAGATAAGATAAACCTGATGGGAGAAAAAGGGAACACCAAAGCTCTTCCCAAAATGCAGTCTAAATGCTGAATATTATCTAACCATTTATATGGTTCTGATATTATACATTTCAACTGCATGAAAGGATTACCCTTTAGATCTTAACCCACTGATTCCCCTGTTAGATTGATCAGATTTTCCACTGACTGAGCTGTATAAGAGTAGCTGTTGCTCTTGTTTCCAGGCCTTTGCCATGCTGTAGCTCTGTAAAATGTTGGTGGTGAATACCTGTAAGAACAATGACCCATTTAATGGGGAAAAAAAAGAAGTACTAACAACGAGACCTAGAAAATGCCTTTGGGGCTGATAAACATCTACCATATTTATTTCCTTTTATTATCTTGTAAGAGTAAACAAATACAGAGTTGTTAAACTATCACCCCCTGTCCAACAGCCTCATCCTGTGGCTAGCACATGGTTTGAAGTCTATGAACCACATGAATAATAATTTCTTTGGTCCTTAGTATTGTGATACAGCATCAAAATAAAAACCTCTGTCCTCTTTTTGTCCCTTTAGGATGTCCTCATGAGGAAATATAAAATCAAAAAGCATCACAGCAGACTGACTGGGTAAGAATCTGAACTCCACCCACAGAATTCCTCTGCACCTGGGATGAGGCAAACCTGGCTGTGTGGGCAGACTGGGGAATGAGAGGCTGGAGAGCAGCCCTGCAGAAAGGCACCTGGGCGTCCTGGTCAATGGAAAGTTAAATCTGAATCAGCCTTGCCCTGGCAGCCAGGAGGGCCAGCCCTGTCCTGGGGCATCAGGGACAGCGTGGCCAGCAGGGCAAGGGAGGGATTGTCCCACTCTGCTCTGGACTGGGGAGGCCTCACCTGGAATGCTGAGGGCACTTTGGGCCGCCACAGTATAAAAAAGTCATTAAACTATGAGACAATGTCCCAAGGAGGCCATAAAGATGGTGAAGGGCCTTGAGGAGAAGCTGTGTGAGGAGCAGCTGAGGTCACTTGTTCTGTTCAGCTTGGAGAAGAGGGGACTGAGGGCAGCCCTCACTGCAGTTACAGCTTCCTGTGAGGGGAAGAGGAGGGGCAGGTACCAATATCTTCACTCTCATGACCAGTGACAGGATTTGAGGAAAATGGCACGCAGATGAGTCATGGTTAGGTTGGATATCAGGAAAAGGTTCTTTACCCACAGTGTGGTTGGGCATTGGAACAGGCCCCCCAGGGAAGTAGCCACAGCACCAGCCTGACAGTGTTCAAGAAGACTTTAGAAAATGCTCTCAGGCACCTGGTGTGATTCTTGGGGTGTCCTGCACAGAGTCATCAATGATCTTGACAGGTCCCTTCCAATTCAGCATATTCTATGATTCTATGACCATGCATCAGGATCTCAGAAAGGAACTTCCTATTTAAAGACTTAAATAAAAATATAAATCCCTAGCAATAAGTAAAACATGTAAGTAAGGTGTTCATCACTGGTGTGTTGCCACAGCTGGAATATCTGGATAAACATTGTTGTCATCTTTCCCCCTCAGCTTGGTGCAGAAATATTACACTTATATTACTGAACACTTGCAACATCTGGTTTCACCAGGTATCACTAACTTTAACAGCAACTGTGTGCACAATTCCATCAGTAAGCAGCTTTGAAAAGTTCCCATTTCTGTGGGTAACATGTTTTTTTCTGAAAGCTGAGGGGGTCCCAGCACACAGCTCAACCAGCCCTGTTACTGGCTGCCGTTCCTAGCAATCCTGTCTGCTACAATTGGAAAGCACCCACCTAGAATTCTGAACTGCATGGAAGATGATTTTAACATGCATTTTCCAGTGAGTTTTTATGAAGTGATCTGAAGAGGAAACCATTAATTCAGCCAGAGATTAGCAATAGCAACCACACTACTGAGGGCAGCATCAAGGATCCCTTCCTTCCGAGCAGCCTGGCACACACAGCCATGTGGAACTCGAGAGCCTTTTCTGCATCTTTAAAAAGCCTTTCATTTTTCTTTTGTGCATGTGTCCTCGGTGTTTGGTATTATAAATGAGCAGCCTGTGACTACCCCTCCTCTTGGCAGGGCTCTCGTGTAGCGCCGCAGAGCGCCGGCACCGCCAAGCTCCTGCTCCCCTGACCTGTGCCCACCGAGATTACAGACACACATTATTTCCCTGTGCAGCTCTTTCACCTCTCCCTGCAACCATTTCCTACACAGACACAGAATTTATATAAAAGGCTTTCCTCAGCTTTCATCAAATCTAGGTTGCAGGCCTATTTCGTAACATTAATTCTCTCCCTCACCAACCGCCACATCAATTCAGTACTTTATAAACTATTTCAGGGATCCGATTTATCAGGCCTGACAGAGCTTCACACTGAAATAAACAGCACTGCCTCTGCTGAGCTCGCTCAGTGGCTCCTATTTATCATTATTTAATTCAAGGGCCTAAAATTCTCTGACATTATTAATAGTAAGATGAATCACTGGAAAACTACAGAATCTGTGACCAACGAGGCTGAAATAATCCATTTTGGTGAAAATGTCTACGTGGAATTGCATTCCCTGATGGGTAGCTGCTCTGTCATTAGCGGCTCCATATGCATGGGTGGTAAAGAACTGAAGCATGAAGTCCCCAAAGAGTGGGATACTTCAACTGCCATTCTCTTCCCAACACTTAACACCAAAGCAGAAAATAAGGGAATGCAGCGCAGCTCTAATGCCTCTGTCAGTTGAATTTAAATGTACTAATTTAATCCTTTTTGTACTTGATTAACTTTAACTTGTCTGAGGTTGAACTTTTGTGTTAACTGGACCTGCAAATCCATTAGTTCATTATGAGGACTGTATTACTTAGGCACCTTGATGAGAAATAATCAGCTGCCTGGAATGTATATGAGCACTTGCTGCCTTAATTTGGCACCTCATTAGTGATATTTTTCAATTTTGTTTAAATGAAAGGCATTGCACTGGGAGTTTGTCTGGGGTTTGCAATTTCCTTTATGAATACCCAGCCTTATTCAGCAACTGTACCACACAGTAAGAAGTTAAGAATTACAGAATTGGTTTGGTTCTCTGTTAGGAACATTCTGGCGACCTAAGGTAGCTGGAGAGGCAGAGCCTGAACTCTTTCCTCCAGGCAATGAATGCTGTCAGACCACCTCCCTAACAGAGGTGACCAAAAAACCTTGACAAATAGAGGTGTTCTGTAAAATTACTTTAAAAATTAAGAATATCCAAAATAATAATAATAAAATGTATACATTTAAAAAACATTTAAATATTTTTATTTCCCCTTCCAAAGAGGAAATTTTTAATTGCTGTTTTGTTATTCACTATCATTCCCTTGCATTTTGGCAGTTGACTTCCTTATTAGTGCCTGGACAGAGATTGTAACTTTTGAAAAGAACAAGCAAAAACAAAGAAACAAGCAGACATGAAATTTCCTACTGAAGAATTTATGCAACTGTTCTTGTCCAGGGAATTGTCTCCAAAACAATTAATCGTTCACCTGAATTAGAGCTCCCAGAGCTGAAATGCATCTTCACTCCCTCCCAGGGTCTGTCTTCAGGTAAAAATCTGTCTATATGACATAATCAGTTTGGCTTTCTCTGTTTTACAGTTTCCCAGTGTTATTTTAACAGTGTGACATCCTCAAACACACCTGCAGCATCATCCTCTCCTATCCCAGGGTGTACAACACCCTCAGCACCGTGGTATGGAAACATTCTGGAATGTTGCAACACAGCTTCCTGTTATTTCAGATGCTTTGAACTGAACACGTACAAAACCAATATAAACATCTGAGCACCAATTTACGAGGCAGGACAAGGGGGACACAGCACTGGTAAGACCAGTCTGGTCTAGTGACAATTATCCTTTTAGCAGTGTAGTCACTCTGCCCTATTTGGTCTTGTCTCTTGGAAGCAATGATTGTTTCCTGAAGCTCTTTATTTTGTAATAAAATGATACCCCAAGAGAGACCACGATTTGAACCCTTTCCCCAAGATCTCAAAAAAGAAGTCAAGTTCTGGACTTTCCTATCACACCCCACCACAATGCAGATAATAGATAGCCACAATTTTATGTTGTTTTCCAGATTACTAATCTGTTCTGAGTGTTTCTACCAAGTCAGGATCTTTTGGTAAAATACAGAAATATTTAGTTTAATTATACATCTTCAGATGCAGAAATCTGAGCAACATCAAGATCTGTGATTTTTCCTTTCTTCTGGGGGAAAAAAAATAGAGGCTTGGAAATTTCATGAATGTACCAATTTAGGCTTTGTTATTAGGCTTTGTATTAGGCTTATGTTATCATATGAGAAGTATAATTACTTAAACTTACAGCTTTTAGTATTAAGTCTGACACCTTTGTGAAGTAGAATTAACTGAGCTGCTGGGGACTTCTGTGTTCTCAGTTGTAGTCTAAAGGAGAATTTCATGGAATCACAGAATAGTCTGGGTTGAAAAAGCTCCTTAGAGTTCACCTAGTCCAACACCTCCTGCAGTCAACTAAACCAGGTTTCTCAGGGCTCTGTTTCCAGGGATGGAGCATTTACCACCTCTCTGGGCAAACTGTGCAGGAGTTTCAACACCATCATTGGAAAAAATTTCTTCCTTATATCTACTCTAAGTCTAAACTTTTTCAGTTCTATCCATTGTCCCATGAATTATTTGCAAAGGTTTTATTCCTAGACTTTACAGTTCATAATCATTTATTTGGTTTCTGCTGAATTTGGGGTTGGATCCCACTGGTTCAACCCACCATCCATTCCTCCCCACTCTGCTCCAGTCTGGGTTCCCTGAGCAGGGGGGTCAGATGTACAAAGGGGCAAAAAGCTGTAAAAGCAGAGCAAGAAGCACATCCAAGCCTGGCATATTTCTGGGCATAAATCAGTAGGTCACAAAGTCCCAGTTAATGATTTTCAAAACATGTTATTAATAAGATTGGAAGTAGGACCCAATGCATTTATTAGCTGTGTTTTCATGTGCTGTTGCTATCATCAATTCAAAGAAACACAAATTCCTGATATTAACACCTCATGTATGGGAAACACACCCTTTGAGCAGTATAGAACACTGTTGAAGAACTCCATTTTGGTTTATTATAGGTAGGAGAATAATTATGGTAATAATGTGTAAAAGGTGGACTTTTGACTTCAATAATGAACCACTGAATTCCCAAAAGTAGTTTAGCCTGGATGAAGATCCACATTCTACCTAATTTTAACCAACCAGTTCATTAATACTTCTGAGACTTACATACAAACTATGGAGCCTTCTACAATTTCTCTTATCACCAATTAGGCTAATCCCTCTCCCACCCTGGAGCTTTTGGAACATGCACATTAGTGGTAACTGCATGAGCAGTTTAAGGTGAGACAATTACTGTTAGTGCAGAGGCTCAGTGAATGTCTCAGTGAACACAATTGTAACTATGTCTATTTATAAAATTCTCTCACTACTTAATTAGGGGTGGGATTTTTCTTCTCTTTTTATTTCTCTCTTAAGCAATGCAAGGTTAACTCCCTAAAAAACAGGGAAGGAAGGGATTGTGTGGAGTTCCAGAGAGGATACCCACAGCAAGAATTTACAGGCAGCTGTTAACTACAGTGCAGTAAATTGTGCAGGTTTTGTCACAGCTCTGTGTTGCCATTATTCATAAAATTAGGTAGGGAGGGTTTTATTACCAAATAATTGCTTACAATGTTCTATGTCCAGGCAATGGCATTCAGTTTGACACATAGCAGACCAGTCACCAGTGAGGTGGAAATAAAAGATTACAACATGGAAAGTATCTTGGGGCTGGTTTGGTCTGTCAAGGACCTGTTCTTCTGCATGTGAATCCCTGTTAAGTTGTGTGAATGAAGGAAAAGACGTTTACTCCTCTTGGTCTTTCTCTGATGCATGTTCAAAACATGTTTGGGTCTTTTTTCCCAGTGTTTGGATATATCACAATAGGCCCATCTTCTCCCTTGTACCAAAACAAGCAGTACAGCTGTAATCTCATTAATAACCAAAGCTGGTTCACAGCCAGTTGCCAGTGCCAGTGCCTTCCTCTGCCTGCTCTCCTGACCTGACTGTGGGCTGGGAATGGAGCTTGTTTTCCTTGGGATTGCTGGAGACACAGCACAAAACACTGTCCTCTGTCACAGATTGCCCTCAGAACAGATCAGATAGCCCAGGGACTGCCTCTATGGCATTGTATCACTATGAAATAGTGATCTTTTGGTTAGTGGTTCCCTAGGTACATCTGCTCTGAGAGACCAGTGATTTGAAAGAAGTTTGAAGCCACTAAGCCCAGGTAAGTGACTTTTGGACTCTGGTCCATTGATTTCAATAAGGTATTTGTGAACTGGATTTCATTGTTTCATTTTTCTTTCTACATAAGATGATTTAAAAATTACTTTCCTTTCCTGCTTGGATAACAGTAGAAGGAAGCCTTTTATTTGTTTCACTAGATCCAAATTATTTGCTGTGGGGTATTATTAGGTCACCTTTATTCACAAAAAAGTTGATTCCACAATTCAAGTGAAATTATTACAATCAATGATAATAATGCTGATCCTAAATATTGGGACAAAAGACAGTCTACTGGCAAGACAGTGATTTGGACAGGCTTCATCAATCCATACTGGTATATCATATTCATGCCACATTTTATGTTCAAGTCTCAGCAGCATCCAGAAGCATCCAGCACCACCTCAGCAGCAGAATCCCTCAGTGCAGCAAGAAAAGGACATGAATTATGGACAACATATGCACTGAGCTGTTTTTGCTAAGATTACATAAATAGTCCCTGTCTCTTCTGTCTGCCCAGCAGCTGTTGTCTGTCAGTCCTGCCTCACTCCAGGTCCTGGTTGTTGAGAGCACCTCAGCTTGCTCTGCTTTGGGCTGGTGACATGGCCATACACCACATCCTCACACCAGGACAACTTTCCAACGTGATTCCAGCCAGGCACAGATTTATTCTCAGGATCATCCCAGTTCTGCACACCACAGATTCCAACACATGTGCTCACATTAGCCCAGGGACCAGTTTCCCATCCAGAGTTGTTCTACACAAAGGTGAAAATTGTCCCCCATCTAGTTGAGGGGTGGTGAATGAATGGCTGTGTGGGATTGCTTTGCAGGGTTGAACCACAAAATTGTTTTCTCTGAGAAAATCTTAGAAGAATTACCTTATAGTATACTTAAAATATTAGTTTAAGTCAATCTAATGAAAGAACATATATATGAGAGTAAAATATTAGAATAACATGTTAGAAAGAACATAGAATTATTTTTAACTTTTCAACATTGCTTCCATTCCTTTAAATAATTCAGCCAGCAGCAGACACTTGCAAAATTCCCCTGTAGGACTAAAGCTGGTTGTCTCTGACAGATTTAAAGGATCTGGGAAAGAAGCTGCAGGCAAAGAAGGAAAAGAATTTCAGTGAAAGTCACAAACTATCAAGAGCTACTTTAGTTGTAATTTGGAGTGAAAAAGGAGTATTGTGTAGAAAATAAAGCAGATTTCATGTAGGTCTTGAGATTTTGTAATACATTCAAGACAAGCCAAAGTGCTAAGACAAAATCTGTGATAAAATAGCATTAATTGAAAAATCTAATGATAACTTTGTAGTTAACTAAAATGTTTTGATTTCAAATTCAATTTTTTACCAAACTTCTTCCATCTAGCCAAAATAAGTATGAAAATTGTGTTTGCAAATAATTTGGGCAAACAATGAAATTCAGAGAGTGATCTGCATTTGGACTTGAGGATCCTAAGAGTCTTTTCCAAACTGAATAAGACAATGATTCTATTCTGTAAAACAGTTAATGTCACCAGGGAATTCTGGAGGTCACCTAGCCTGACCTCCTGCTCCACTCAGGATCATCTTCCATGGGTTTTGAGTCATTTTGAGGAAAGACACTCTTTCTGCATGTAAACCCATGCAAACACACACACACACAAACACTCAGTGTTTACATACTTTACATACTGTATTCTATTAATTCTAATAAAGATTTAAAAGAGTGGCAAAAATTCCAATTCTGCCTGGCAAAAACTAAGACAGTAAAAACTTGTTATTTGTTATTATTTATTGTCTAGCTATTAATTAAAGGGTTGAGGAAGATCCAAAAATAGATATCCAACCTAAAATATTTAATTTCACTATAAGCTGGAAAAGACTGAGCTGTTTACAGGAATCCTACATAGACAGGTGAATGGGTAACATAATGGCAGGTAGAATCTCTGTTGAGAAATGCACAGCAATGATCACTGGACAAAATAATTTGAAGACATTATTCCTGAATTACAGCTGAACTTAGAATTACAGATGGACTTAAAAACTTAGAGGGGAGAAATAAAGATAATGGGAACAGGATACAAAATAGTAATAAATCTATTATTTTCACAGTAGAGAAAAGAATTATGAACTCTCACTTAGAATTCCATGCTCAGGTGAAGTCATCCTATCATGAAAATAGCCCATGACCATTAAAATTGCCCAGACCTTAAAAAGGAAAATGATAAGTGACATGAAGAGATTTCTGTACAAGGCTAGACAGAAACTATGCCAGTTTTAGTTAGAAAGAGAAAACAAAGACATTTAAATTAAATAAAATTAACTTTTTTTAATGCACTATTATTTAGCTAATTAACTTATGAAACACTTTTCTAAGCATATGGAATTAAGAAATTGAATAGAGTTGTAAAAGGATTTAAGGCAGTTCTTCCAGTACCACTATGAGCTTGGTTTTGAAACTTCTGAACTCTCTAATGCAGCTGCTTCTGAACTCCTAGTAGATATAATCTTGGAGTAAAAAGCAAACAAACAGACAAACTAAAACGTTTCTAGGAACTTTCTGTGTTTAGTAGAAAAGGGAAGAAGAACAGAAATAAAAATCAGAAAAATATAAAAGTACAAAAAATTTTGATAGGAAGTGAGCTTGTTGAATTACCTGAGCAGATGTCAGGCCTCAAGCTACATGTAAACACATTCTCTGTGTGAGACTTGATGTTGACATTCACCTGTACTTTACTGAAACTTGAGGGGCTCCCCCATGGCATACAACTCACAGCAACCATTCTGTTCAGGTTCTCTCATTACACTAAAGATAGCACTACTGAAATCAGCTTGAATAAAAATGTTTACAAACTGCTGAATTCTTAGGGATTAGACCTAATGACAGAGAAATGAGAGAAGGCAGATTGGACCACTCAGGCTTTCCCCCAGATTAGCCCTATCCCATGCCACATGATTCCTGTACAGAATACAGGCAGGAATGTCCTTGTTGCAGCCCTGGCTTTTTTTCTCTCTGGACATCTGGTCAAACTTGGGACAAATGGCATGCAAAAAAAAAACCAGATATCCTATTTAAGGGATGCCTCTCCTCTCACCCTCCAGGCACAGAGACTGCCTAAACCCCCACAAAGGATTTCCCATTGTGCATTATGCAGAACAAGCTCCTGTGAAATCATTCATCTCACTTCACTAGGGCCAGACCATTAGGAAAAATATTCAGTTAGTGGGAAATGTCAAAACTGCTCCAGGCAAAACGAGCAACCATAGAGGCATTCTCTAATCTCATTGTACTGATTTTCATGATGGGATAAATAACCCTCCACATGCTCTAATTTAGCACCCAGATGCCTCGATGTTTTTCATGACCAAATATTCTTCAAAACCACTATTATTTCCTCTTTTCCATGTGCCTATTGTTTTCTTTTATTTTTCAAGCTCCTATCTGTTTCATCTCTGATTCTTTCCTGTTACTTTGATTTCTTCCACTCACTCACCTTACCTTCAACCTCCATCACATCCCTTTTTTCTTATCTATGCTGGCTTTCCATACACCTCCATCTCCCCAAATTCCTTGACCTAATCTTTGGTGCATACCTTCTTTCAACACCTCCTCACAAAGCACTACTTCTAAATATCTGCCTGAAAAACAATGCCAGTAAACTGAAAGATGAACAAAAATTATGGAAAAACCTCAAAGTTTGAACGAGCAATATTATACAGCCATTCTGCTTCTCCTCCATCCTGCCTATCCCAAAATAGCCATGTTCACTATTCCTGACCACTCCCTTTTTTGTCAGAAAAAAAAAAATCAGAACTTTAGGTTCTTCAAATACGCTCCAACATATTAATAAGTCAGTGAATACTTCATAGTGCTAATGATTTTTTACAAAATAATTTTTTAATGAACACAACTCTTATTTTCTCATGGTTTCCCATATGGAGTCCTAGGATGCTTAGCAATGCAGGAACATTTTCAGGTTATGTTTTCTGATCAGTCTGAAACCATAAACTGCTCTGCTCTGAGCTGGTTCTGCATATAGTAGGATTAAGGCAAAGCAATTCATACTGCTCTACCTTTAATCTATATCAACAGGAGGGCCAATTTAGTTTGTCTAGGGCTGGTACTTAAAAAGCCTGATAGATGTAACCTGTGAGAGGCAAGCAAAATAAGAGCAAAGAGGGTATTAAAAAAAAAAAAAGGAAAAAGGAATGAATATGTGAGAGAATTTTCAGGTTTGGGGAAAGGATACATTTGAGTGAAGTGATGATGCTGTGTTTTGTCTCCAGACTCTAAAAGACTTTTTATATTTTTTACAGTAATAGACCAATGACCATGGATTTCTTCTGCTTGTAAATAATATTTTTATAGTCTTATGATTTTTATTTATTATTTCAAATCGTTTTCCTACTTGTCAATGTGAAAACATCACTTTGGCACTACAGAAAGAAACTAATTATGAAAAAATATTTTTTTACTGCTTAATTTATTAGAATACTTGCATAATTTTATTATGCTTTATTAAGGAACTTTACATAGTCATCTTTAATTCCCATGCTTTCATTAAACCTTTGAAATTTTAAAAAAATTACATCCATTTTATATCCATATATGTTAAACTTAATCTGGCTGCCATTTTAGCAGGTGGTTCTATGAAACATTTTTATAATGCTTCAACAAGGTGTTACTTTGTTTTGTTATTTCATTCTTGCACAGAACAGCAGGCATTTGCTAGCAGCTCCACTTAATGGCATAGAGACAGAATTTGCTACTTCATCTCTTCTTGCTGAGGCAGCTCTGAGTGATGTGTCCTTACCAGCCAGATAATGACGACTTATTAGACCTGTGAAAATTAATGCTATTTGTCTGGAAGTAATAGAAAGACAAGCCCATGATTAAGTGCTCCACTTCCAAAATGCATCCTGTTGCATAGGAGAGGAGCCTCTTTGCAGCTGCTTGGAAAACCTTGTTAAATATGGGGGATTTGCCAGGGCTGAACATTGGAGGTGCTTTTGTGGTAAAAGTGCATAGTGTGGGCAATCACATATCAGTGTTCACACCTGTGTCCTTCCAGATTATCAGTAGCCACAGCCCAGGAACATAAGGTGTAAGTCGCTGTTTTCTTACTCTTTCGGATTCAAAATCCTAAATCCTAATTTATTTCACAGGGTTTTTTGAGGGAGTTGTATCTTCATCTGTTTTGTAGAACTATGACGAGTATTTAAGCCCACTTTTTTGAATGTTAAAACTGTTAGCTGTAGAGAAAGTCACCTCCTGGTACATCTCTGTAGCTCCTCCTGGTAGCCAGCACAGCCAGCTGAACCTGAGATCACACAGGTGATCCACAGGATACACATCACAATTTTAGCTCTAAAAATAATACATTTCTAGCATGCCATGGAAGCACAGAGATAATCTTGATCATAAAGGACCTCTTGATGTCATGTAATCTAACCACCTTCTCAAAGAAGATTTAATCCTACCAGGTTTCCCTGTCCCAATCAAATCTTGAATGTTTCCATGGAAGGAGATTTTCAGTTTCTCGGGGCAACTTCTTCCAGAGTTTGGCCATCATCACTATAAACAAAAATTTCTTTTAATGCAAAACTGGACACAGTGCTCCATTAGCCACTCAAAAATTGGAGTGATTCCATTGAAAATTCCCTTCTGAAGAACATAAGGCTTTATTTCAGTCACCTGAGAGATGGAATGCAGTTTATAAGTCATGTCTATAAAATGTCTCAAATGTTTTCTCCACTCAAACTTTCTTTGAGCGAGTGGGAGTTTAATCCCAATAGTGAAAATAGTATCTGCTCCTGAGAAGCAATATTTATCAAATCATAATATGCAGAAAGAGATTGTGGGGTTTTTTTCCTACTGATCTCAAATTTAATGTTCTAATTTTCTGTGGTGGGAACAACTGGAAGTCCCACAAGTAAGCGTTGTCCATAAACCATGAAATAAATTCAAACTATTACAGAAATAAAAAAATGGACACCTGTATCATAGTCCTTCCATCTCCCTTTTCCAATTTACTCAGTCTCTTTTCATGTGCAACCCGAGGTGTTTTAAGGGTGAGCATTTTGTTCACTGTGAGCAGGTCTGGGAGGCAGCCCCGCCTTGCTGCTCTTGCTGCTCCTCAGAGGCGGTAATTGCCTCCTGTAACATTTGGAGCAGAGTGTTCCACCCCACACTTTCCCAGCCCTCAACGAGCTAAGTCGGGCTGACCCAAATTGCTACTCAGCAATTTATCTTTTTAGCACCTTCATAAGGGATCTCTAATCTCTGACAGGAGATTGAATTAATTTACTGAAGTATGTGACCATACTTAACAACCTTTCTAACTCACTCATTTTCTGGTTTGGAGTCAAGATTTACATAATTATTTCTATTTTTGAGCAGTCAGGATTGACACATTTCCCAAATGCCTACGTTCAGCCATTTTTAGCTTACACTTGCCCTAGCTGAAGTGTAGTCCTTCATCTCTGGCTTTTTAAGTACTTGGCAGACTTTTGTTCTTCAGGGATTGCCAAGTATAATTCTATCTAGATAGGCTAGCAGTCCACTGAGACCTTTAAATAACTATGCTCTGATTATATCAAACACATCTAGGGATCTTTAATACTATTTTTGATGTAAGGCAATTTCAAGTATTACAAAAAATAACAGGTAACATATTTTAGAACTGTTTTATTCTCTAATCAAATGTGTCAGAAATATTAAAAAAAAATTGTCTCAGCTTGAAAAGTAGAAAGGGGATGCTGCCTTTTCCCCTTCCTGTTTTTCATAATTTCTTTAACTTTTTTTTTAGATGGTACCTGAAGGGTGCAAGGAGGTGCAATGCAGGTTGCCTTTCAAAAAGTGTGCATACAGAGACATACTTTCTCTAAATGCTGTATTAGAATGCTTTTATTCATAGAATAACTATAATTTAAATGCAGAGGGTTTAATATCAAGGGAGAACATTGAAAATGTAATAGATTATGTATCAAAAACCCAACATAAACTAGACAGACCTTCTCAACAAGCCATTAATGTTTCATATTGAAGCACACAGAAATCTGGGTTCTGTCACTGGCATCTGCTGCAGATCCTGCAGTCACATTGGGCAGTGCTTGCAGCACTTCACCTACTGGCAGATCACAGCAGATTATGGGGCCCAATACAGCTGAAGAGCATGAGGAATTACATATTTTCCTGGTGTAGTAAAGCATTTAGCATTTTTCAGCACTTGTCTCCTATTGCTGTACAAAAGAAAAAAATATAGAAAAGCTTGGCTTTTTTGTTGGGTTTTTTTTGGATGTAGTTTCTACCTAAAGCAGCTTCAACAGTTCCACTCTTCATTTAAGAAGTGCTTTCACCAGTGAATCTTATTTGAGCAAGTGAAAGAGGCGGTAGTACCCAATCTATAAGATGTCCTTCATACTCCAATCCAAAAAGCATCACATTTTTCAAGAAATCCTGTTACCAGTTTTCCAGGACTGAATCATAACTGTTATACACAAGAAGGCAGAAGTGAGTTCCTAAAGATAACTGCACATCAAATTTCTTACTTTCTGGTTAAATTTGGGAATTAATACTTTTTAGATACACTTGACTCTATGAAATACATTTACATCTATCTATTGTTATATTTTTATACATCAATATATTTAGCCAGATACTATGTACATTTATTTTCCTTTCACATTTCAGGAAAAAAAATTCTAATGAGACAAATTACTCTGTAAAGCTCCTTTGCATGGGGGAACAGATCCAGATGCCAGAAATCACTGGTGGGGAAATTAACATTATGATGGTATGAGAGCACTTTAAATTGCTCTATTCTCCCAGGGTAGAAAAAGGAATTTAACACTCTTTCTTCTCTCTTCCATTTTTTCTCAGTATGAAACCCTTGCTGCTTAACTCTGTGGTAAATAATATTGTATGTTAAATAAAAAAATTCAATTTCAGGAAAAAAAATACCATCAAGAAACAAAAACCTGTGAACTGGGAGATAAATATGGTCTTCAGCCTTAGTGTTGGCTCTGCCTCTGCCATTGGCAGACAACATGTGGATAATGGGAAAGGCAAGTAATGGAGAATTCTGTAATACAAAACAAAACCATGTCATTATATAGGACATTGGCAGAACATGGTTACACAATAAATTGGCAGTGTTCTTTCAGTTTGAATAAAGAATGAACACTTGTGCACTGTATTACAAAATTGATAAGTACCTTTGAGCAAATAACTTCTTTACAGATCCATTCTGCCATCTGTGATGTTATGTAATTACCTCCAAGGGTTGTTTTGTTTTACTAAGGTTTTTGTTGCTAACATTCATAGAGTATTTGAGGTCCTTATCTGCCCGAAAATTTGGGCTTTTACTGAATGAGAAGCTAAAGAAGGGAGAGAGAGAGAGCGTCCAACATTTAATAGGTTCTAAATGACATGGGATATTTGTCATTGTGCCACGTTTCTAAACTTACCAGGTAAACACAGAGCCATGATCTAATATTTTAATGTCATGCAAAGTTTGTCAATCTACTCTGTTTACCTCAATGCTGGTTCAAAGCCTATTGATGCACAACATGCAAATATGTCAGATGTAGAGAGGATTTGGTTCATTTGCATGTATCATAGAAGCAGGGTAAACTTTTAAAGTGCATTTACTTTCTTCTTTTTTTTTTTTTAATGTCTCAGAAAATTTCACAAAAAAGGTTTAATTTGATTTAAAATATCTTTGCAGGATGACTTGTTCCCACTATTGATGTTAACCTTTCTCAGCTTCCTCCAGTGCCTGCAGAAAGACGTTCATGCCGATGCTGGCCCTGCTGTGCCCTTACCACCCTGACAGAAACCAGCATGCCAGGTGTGCCACTGGGTGGCAAACAGTTACCAGGCAGGACAGGAAAGCACATTTCCATGAAGCTCTGGTAGATATCATTTCTGTAAATGTGAACATGGGTGTCTCAAAGCACAGGTTTTTAAATGAGCCCAGACTTTGATTGCAAGAGCAGCCCTATTAAAATGATGCCCCTGGTGACCTGAGCAGAGTGAATCATTGCTCTTCCACGTGCTGTCACCAAGCCAGGCCCCACAGACACCCCTTCATCCATCATCATGGAACAAAGGTCTCCAGCGCCACTTGACAGATCTGATGACTCCACAGGATTGCAGAATGTGCTCTGAGACACAGGGGATCCAGGTCTGGGGCAGCAGCCCTCTAGACCACTGAATACTGCAGGGTAAGACCTTCAGTCTCTGTAAATTACATGTGGAAGGTGATTCCCAGTTTGACAGAGATTAAGGCCTTCCTGGAATTCTGATCTCCTGCATCATTAATCCCCCTCCTCCCCCCAAAAAAATTACATCTTAAAACAAATTTTAGTAAGAGCTGTTCTAAAAAACATAGTATATTCTTGCTACTTGATCAGTCACTGATGTAGCTTCTACCATGGCATCTCTTGGGTTTTTTATATTCTCCAGAGAATAGGGAAACTAGTTCAGGCTTTAATAAGAGAAATTACCTATATTCTGGATGAAAGGTTTTAAATATTAAATTTTTAAGAAGGGGTTTTTTAATCATTTTCAAAGAAATGGGGAAAGGACAACAGAGAACGACAAGAATTTAATCAGAGAAAAGCGCACATGATGTGTGCAGTGCTAAAAAAACCATTTAACCATACATGCTACAAATTTCCTGGTATTTACTACAAAGAGCTCTTCATTAATCTGCTGTATGATCCAGGGGTGGAAAGACCAATTTCCTACTTGGATTTTTAAAAAAGCAGTCTTTAAGCCCATATGCTCATCCCATCAGAACATGACAAGCCAATGTTTGGCCTACCTAGCACCTTAATCTTTCATTATATGTGCAGAACACCTGCCCAAGTGAAAATGCCCACAGCTGAGGCAGTATGGCAGGAAAAGGCAGATTGGGATCATGGGACAATGGTGTCAATCAAACTGTATAGAAGCCATGTAGAGAAATGTGAAAAAGGTCAAAGTGATGAACATATATTTTTGGAACCAGGTTGGGTTCATGAAGGAAGCTGAGGCTGTTTCAGGGAAGAGAAAAAAAAAACTTCAGCAACCAATAAATATGTTGGGAGAGTATAAAATTGAAAACTATAGTAAGCCACTCATGGATTTAACCTGGGCATGTGTTCCATATAGCCTTATACTACTGCAGAAATTTGTCCATGGGCAGGGCAAACATTGAGGGCCACTGAGACACCTTCTGATCTCCTCTGGCACAATGGAAAAGATCTGCTCAGTGCAGCTTCACCAGGTATTTCTTCCTATCATCTTACTTTATGGTGCACATTATGCAACATTGGGTTTAAAAACCCCACTCTGGCTTTGCTGGGTAGTATTGATAGCTCCTTTTGAACTTTCTCCTTGATTTTCACTTTTCCCTCTCCTGCAGCTTTTCAAAATCAGCAGGAAGTATGTAGTTCTGGCTTGCATGGACACTACACTTCAGTTCCCAGAAATTCTGTTTGTCTTTTATTTAACCCACAAGACATGCAATGATGCCAAGGTTTTATTACCTCATGAGAGGAAGCCCCTTATTCCCGTGCATGTCTTCTTTTGAAACACTGGTGTGTTTCACCTTTACATATTCTTAAAGACAGATTATTGTACTGTAATTTTCACCATAGACAGAGATTCAACTAGAATTGGAGTTTTTGCTTTTTAACACCAATACTACTTTTTCCTGTTAATAAAAAATAGGAAAGATCTCACAACCCATTAAAAAAGTAGTTAAAGTCTTAAAGTACTGCACTGAAGCACTCAGTCTAGAGGAGAAGTGGGTTTAATTTTCACTGATATGCTAACAAAACTAAGGGTCTGGCAAAGCTTTTATTTAGGATTTTTTGTGAAATCTCAGATAGGCAGCCCAACACATTTAGGTTATTTTTGTGGGGTTTTTTAGGTTCTTGTAAAATAACTTCAGGGACAAGGTGCTGACTATTGTGCTTTTCTTGAAATAGTGTTGCGTTTGTTAACCTTTAGTCAATCTGGTAATTAGTTTATTGCAAATTCTGCAAATCATAAGCAAGTTCTTTGGGCTGTAAAGTGCTCTGACAATAAACTAGCCGTAACCTCAGATCACTGCTTTGGTCTTACCTCCCAGCTAGACCTCAACAGCCATAAGAGTAGACTGCTGAACTCAATATAAAAAAAACGATTTACAGTGGCTAAGAACTTATTTCAGAATTTTACAGTTATATTTTTTCAATTAGTTCATATGGATTTAAAAATTTGCTGACAGACTTTTCTGAATCAAGGAATATGGCATTTCATGATGCCTCTGCACACATGTTGGGTTTGGTTGGAACTGTCCAAAAGATTTCAGAAGTTTTTTCCTGGTAATTCCTATCCTCACTTAGCACACTATGATGTCTCTAATTCTTAAAATATCTAGGAAAATTACTGAAATGGAGGCATGGCTAGAATCTTTTTAGACAAATGTTTATCATCTGTAACACATGAAAAGCTTTCAGGGAGAGCATTTTATTCCAGGAAGGTAAGGCAGTGACAAAACATCCACCACCCACACATAGAAAAGACAGAATGTTAGGATCTGAGCTAGGATTTGGAAGCCTACATAGCAGTGGCCTGGCTGTGTTGGGCAATTTGTGCAGAAATCAAAAGGAGAGATATTGGCTGCCAGCTGGCTCCTCTCTGTTCAGCTGTGGGCAGAATGATCTCATCTGAGCTGTCACCAAACACAGAAATAAGACCTTCCTGCTGAATACACAAATCCCCATAGCTTGGGCTCAAGAGATAAAATCAGGAGTCAAGCAACAGTGTCCAAGCTCCTTAGTTTGGACACATGCAAACATAAACCAGACCTTTTCCAGTGGGAGATGCAGACAGCTGGGGAGGGATTCCCCTGAATAAATTAATCAGGTACTCACTCCAGGGCGGGCTGGCACATAATTCAGGCTCCACTGACAGCAGTTCCTCCTTTGACTATGATAGCTTAGACATGTAGTTCAAAGTTTGACACCTGTTTAGGGATATTCACCTGAATCTGAGTCCTAATTTTGAATTCAAACAACCAAAGGCAGGGTCAGGACAGAACTAAAGAAAGCAGAGTTACTGCGCTGCAGCTGAAGAGAAATTAGAAAATCAAGGGTATGGGGAAAGCAGACAAACATCTTCAAATTAAAAGAAAAATGCAACCAATAACTCTTCATCCTCCCCAAATCTGGGTGTCTTGACATACACAGGCCACAGTTTCATTACTGTATAGAAAAATTCATTCAGCAAAAAAATGGAGGAGCACTCCATATGGTAAAGAAAAAATGGCCTTAGTCATGTCTTAAAGGAATTGTAAAACTTGTAATAACCTTACAACAACTAGAAAATGAAATGTGCACTCTGTGGGAAAAAGGAAAACCAGGGGTCCCAGGGATAAACTGGCATGATTAATCAGTTCTGCTACCTCTGAACATCAGAAAATCAGGGTGGCTTTTCCTTTCTTTTCAGTGTAATACCTTACCTAAAAGGCAACATAATAATAATAACATTCTGTAAGGTTGCTATTAAGCAAAATTTAAAATATTTTATACAAGTATATAGAAGAAAAAAAAAGACAAAAAATTAAAAATTATTAATTTTTTTGCAGGGTTTTGGTTTTTAGTTGTTTTGGTTTAAGATGTTTTTTGGGTTTTCTCATAGCATGGCATGCTGCTGAGATTCTATCTGTATCCTGGATAATTTTAACTTGGCTATGTGACAATTTCTGTACACAATATGCTCATGCTTTGCACAAATGACTATATAATGTTTCATTAAGGACTGTAAATACCCATCAACCTAATCACAGAAATGCTGTTTCAGTGATTTTAGGGCCATTTAATCTGGGCTATGATGGCAGGGATGAATAGCTTTATTTCATTAACAGTTGCCATTGCAATTACACTGAGGTAAATATTTTTGTGAGAAAATTAAGCAGCCTTTCCTTTTGCCCTGACACATTTGAGCAATGCAAGTATCCTTGTATGAAGAGTCTTTGCAAGCCATAGGAGGGTTTTCCTTCAGAGACTTTTCTATATCAGCTTTCTGCTCTTCTCAAGACACCAAGATCAGCTCCAACAATCCCATGCTAATTTTTGACCTCATTTGTATCTCTGCTTGAATTTTTTGTGATGACCAAATTCTTTTTCCAAAATTATTTTCTGCCATGGGATTTTTTCATTCTGGAATTATTTTGTCAAAACCAAAATCATCTGGTTCTCACTCTCTTCTGAAGAATGGACTAACTGAGGCTGCAAATACTTTAATTATTCTGACACTTGAGATTTCTTATGTTTGCTGTTTCAATCGACTCTGTCACTCATATGAAGCCATTGCTCATCATAAAAATACTTGTAGGAAACACACTGAAGCAGGAGGAGTGCGATTTTGCTTTCAAAAATAAATCAGATGAGGAGTGACTTCAGGCACACCATTAGAACATGTATGGGGACAACAGAAAGGTGACTGGAGAAGGAAGCATTGTCAAAGGTGATCATTTACCCTTGGGCACCTTTGGCCATGCTTTCTGCATGCATAGTCTTCACTGTGGGTTTTAAAAAGTTTTTAATAATTTCCAAAATATACATATATTTAAATATGAATTTTAATCCTGTAACAATTCTAAAAATGGCCACAAACTATGATTTCAGAGGATTAAAGAACAGGCATTCTAGAGAGTTGTGAAATTTCTATCCTTGGAAGCCCTCACAGCTTGCTAAGACAAACCTGTGGCTGACCAGTCTGGTGTTGGCACAGTCCTACTTGAAAGGGCAGGCTGCAATAGGTGGTATCTGCAAGTTCCTTGTAATCTGTTTCTGTGGTTCCATGCCCAAAGTTTTAATTCGTTTATATATATATATATATAATACATATGAAGTAGGACATATTCAAGTTTTGTCACTCTGATGTAGCTCTTCTCTTTTAGCAGAACTGAAACACTGAACTTGATAATAAAGTATTGAGTTTTAAATAATTGCTATAATAATCACAGTTATTAAACAGTAGAGTTGGAAGAAACTTTCCCTTGAAACCACTCAGGTGTGATTTACTCATCCAGAAATGTATACCTACAACACTCATGACCTACTTTTCTCCTAGCTTTATGTTGTATAACTTTCCTTAAATCTCAAGTTCTCCTTTAAACTGAAAAGAGCTTGGTGTTTCATGTGCTCTGTTTGCAGAAGAGGGAATAGGATGTCTAATGAAGTGTTTAAGCCAATGGTAGGACCATGTACAAGAAACTCCTTCATTTAAAAAAAGGAAAAAATCTCCTTGATTTGATATTGACCAAATTCATTGGGAGTTTTTATGTAGATTTCAATAGATAATGGATGTGGTTATGAATGTCTTGAGTATATGCACAGCTAAATTACCCTAAGGCTTACTATTAGGAATATATTGGGTTAGAAATTCAAAGTGCTTTTTAAATAATTACTTTATAAAACTACAGTAATTATACTATACAGATAGAAAGATTTTAATGTCCACACAGAATGCTAACAATGAACTATATAGTGGATAGGCATATAGGAAAAAGAAAGTTTTTAAAATAAAATGTGTCTTAAGAATTTGTTATTGGAACTTTATCCTTTAAAGAATCCACATTTAAAGATTTGTGACCATGAGGGGTACTACTGATGACTTTGGCTGCATTTTTAATAAAGATAAATCTGTGTATGGTAGTGTAATCAAAGCAGAGGGATACAGAATATTGATCTTGCTTTGGAAAAGTTAATGGAGACAAGTAAAGCCAAGACTGAAAATGTCCGAGGGAGTCGTGGGGCAACTCTGCACCACATTAATAAAAAAACCCATCCACACCTTGGGTACACCAGGGAGGTGTTCCTACACATTGAGAGAAACCACTTGGGAGGGTAATAAATCCTACACAACAAATTATATACTAAGAGGTTCTTAGGGGAATTGAAATAAATCCTCACCACCGCTTAGCGCGTAATCTCCAGATCAGATTCCCATTCTTCTTTAGAGGAAAATAATATATTGCTTCTTATACTCTCTGCCAGACAAATGCTATATATCATAGTTATGAATGTAGTTGAAATATTGATCCTGAACCAAAGTGAAACTAAAGGAAAGTTTAATGTGTTTCCTGTATTAGAAAAAAAAAGTAAAAAAATATTAAAAATATAATTTCTGGTCAAAGGAAATCTAGATAAAAATGGACATTAAAATAGGAAACAGAAAACACCCCTTGACACTTGTTTTTATTCCTGCAAGCTGAAGAATGAAAACTAAGAATTTGATTGTTTTACATAAACAGCAATAACAAGAACTAAAGCATGGAGAAAAGATTTTTGCAGGGATAGAAAATGCTGGTGTACACAAATGTGTTTAACAAGGAATTCCTTGAAAAATTAGATAGAATATTTTCATTTAATGGCTGGCACAAACAGGCAAAACAAAACAAAACAAAACAAAACAAAATAAAAAAAAAAAAAACCAACCAAAAACAAAAACAAGCAAACCGGAGAGCGGGGCTGTGTTAACACTTGAAGACAAACTCAGAAAGTGAACAGGTACATGCAAGAATGATTTTTGATTGCCAAAAGTTATTAATGCATTCAGAGGGAATGGTTTCCCTGTCAGAGGTATTGCAGCAGCCATCCAACAAAATCTAGATTTGCTAGCTCACTCTGCTGTGCTGTTTTTGGCCTGGATAGAGTTAATTTTCTTCACAGTATCTGGTTTGGGGCTATGCTGTGGATTTGTGAAGAGGAGTGCTGATAACACAGGGATGTTTGATTATTGCTGAGCAGGGCTGACACAGGGTCAAGGCCTTTTCTGCCTCCCAGCCCACCCCACCAGTGAGGGCACTGAGGGGCACAAGGGGCTGGGAGGGGACACACTTGGACAGCTGGCCCCAGGCGACCCAGAGGATGTCCCACACCCTGTGCTCAGCACTGGCAGCCCAGGGAAGAGGGAAGAAGGGGGAGCATCCAGAGGGATGGGGTTTGTCTTCCCCTGTCCCCATTATGTGTGACATCCCTGCTGTCCTGGGGATGGCTGAGCCCCTGTCTCTCTGTGGGAAGTGGGGAATGAATTCCTCGCTTTGCTTTGCCTCTGTCCATGGCTTTTGCTTCATCTGCTGAACTGTCTTTATCTCTACCCACAAGTTTTCTCACTCTTACTCTTCCAAGTCTCTCCCCCCTCACATGGAGGGAGAGAAGCTCCAGACAAGGCTTGCCTATTTGGCTTTTTTAGCATCCTGACTCAGAGATTTAGGTCAGGCTCTTGCCAGTGCTGTTCCCTGTATAAGGATAACAGAGGCAAACATGGTGATAAGTTATGCTCAAGCTTTCCATGAAGGTTTGCCCTTAATTTATTTCAAGGTTTTTCTCATGGTTTCCCTGCATGGCCTGCAAGATTTTTAGGAGGAGTGCTCTTGCTCTCTGTGGTGATAGCCCTGAGCTGATGGGGAAGAGCAAAGGCATTGCAACCCTGACACTGTTACACACAGGGTGTTTTCTGAGGGACAATTAAGCCTATTCCTAGATTTCAGGACAGAATAAAAAGTCAGAACTACTGAAAAACAAGTTAATAATATTCAGGGGGGAAAAAAATTGCCTTGCCAGAAGATTAAATACTAGAGCATAAAAGAACATGTTTTAAAGTTAAGCATTAACAGCTTTGAAAAACAAACAGCTATTTCTCCATCCCCCAGCAAAGCCACTGTTAACTGGTCTTCTCTGTGGGGTTAACTGGAAACAAAAAGTTGGTGCAGTAACAGAGATGGTGCTTGGCAAAGGAGGAGATCTTTCACCCATTGCTGCGCTGCACAAAGTTTTTCACTTTAGAGAAAACAGCTGATGTTTTCTGTTCTCATGCAAAGAATTATGCTGGAAATAAAGGACTTGCCTACAGCAGAAGAGAATTAAGAAATGGATTTCAAAGGGAATAAATAAGATTCAGCACGGGTGAGGTAACCCTCTGTGGTCTCTCTTAGCACTTTGCTTACTAAAAAGAAAGGAAGTTTCTAAAGATGCTGAAGGGTAAAAGGAAAGTAGGATAATCCGGGAAGGGAAGGGAAGGGAAGGGAAGGGAAGGGAAGGGAAGGGAAGGGAAGGGAAGGGAAGGGAAGGGAAGGGAAGGGAAGGGAAGGGAAGGGAAGGGAAGGGAAGGGAAGGGAAGGGAAGGGAAGGGAAGGGAAGGGAAGGGAAGGGAAGGATCACAGTATTTCAGGAAATTAAATAAAAATGGTGCATACTTTTGGTTTTCCAGACAGGAAGCGACCAGAGCCACACAATTTGCAAACTTCTCTGCATGAATAAGACTTTGGGCTTCGGATTTAGTCTGAGTAACACAAGCAGTATCTACAGAACAAAGAGGGGCAGAAATTACCCCCAGACGCTGGGGGGCTTGGTCTCATCTGTCTAATTCTTCTGTGCTCTTCAGGAAGATGATTTAAGTTCATGAATGGGGAAAAGGAAAGTTTTGTGGAAATACTAGGAGGCTAGATATTGTAAGATTTCTTGTCAATGAAGAATTTGCTAAGAAAATACAGCAACAATGAAAAGATTGCGAGGTGGTAGGACATCCATTCCTATAATGTGAAAATAAATATGAATAGTTTTGTTACCAGCATCCTTTAGAGAGCCAGAGGTTTCAGACAGAAGAAAATTTTCTAGTTTTAGTGTTAAAGGAAAGAGTTAACATTGCTAGTGGTACAGCTTCCTTCAGGTCATTTCAGTCCAGCTAACATGATTGCTAACTTTGAGTTAACTAAAATATGCCTGGTCCTGGTGATGCCCAGGTGTTTACTCAGCAAGCCAGGACCTGCTGTCTCAGCTGTTACACATTGCCTTGACTTCACTCATCCCAAAACTTGCAGTGAGGGAATCTGGTAGAGACAGGCTTGGCTTTCTGCAGTGGTGGAGACAAAGTTCTCCTCATAGTGACTTGCAGAAGTCCAGCTGAAGATTAATTACTCTTGTCTGCAGCTACTGTTTCCAGGGGGCAGGAAAAGGGTGACAGGCTAATCTCCTTAAGTCCCTTCCCAAGCCACTCTAATTCTCCTGACCTTTGGCAGACCAGCTATAAAAATAATTCACAAATACTTTTCATTTGGTTTGTTTGCTTGAGGTTCTGGGTGGCTCTGTGTACTGTACTTTCTCCACTGTATTCATCCCTACTGTCGAGCTTTTTCAAAGGTTTGTTGATACCAGCCTTCAAACCAGCCTTGTGGACAATTATTGCAGGATTACCTCAGCTGAGAGGACTCAAAGTACTTCTCTGTGGGCCTTAACTCCAAAGACCTCAGGTTCTCGGAGATTACTGCATTTCCAAAAATCAAATTGTCCTTTTTTTACTCCTCTCCTACCATATAAATAAGAATAATTTTCACTACTTTTATTTTATTTTCATCTGGGTAAAGATTAAGATTTAGAATTATTCCATTATTGAAAATATGTAGTCATAGGCTACATCTGTATTTATTATGAAGTTTCATGTTATTCTTTCAAATGTTCTGGCATAATTCCAGGGCTTTTAGACCAAGGAATTTTGAAGTGGGAGAGAAGGCTGTTGGATTTTAGTAGAACAATTGTGTATAGAAGGAGGCCATTGTGCACATTTGTGCTGTGTGTTATTTACACCAGTAGGTAAGAAAATTGTGCTGCTGTTCACTTGCAATTCATTATTATCTATCCTCCTCCTGCCTCTTTAATTTCTGTTCCTTAAAATCACTAATGAATCATGTTCATAACTCCTTCAGTGTCTCACTCAGCCATTTTCCCTAATGAAAAGAGAGGGAAATGACAGATGATCTGAGTGCACATTAACCCTTTGTCATAGTTTAACCCTGCCCAACACAGCCCAGACATTTACTTGGAGGTGTGGGATGGGGGAGAGAAGGATAAAAGTGAGAAAACTTGTGGGTAAGAACACTTTAACAGGTAAAGCAAAAGCTGTGCACAGAAGCAGAGCAAACCAAGGAATTCATTCACCCCTTCTCATGGGCAGGCAGGTGTTTAGCCAGGAACACAGGGTTCCATCACAGTAATGGTGACAAAAGCCATTATTCCAGGCATCCTGCTCTTCCTCTTCTCCCCACAGCTGTTACTGATCAGCAGGATGCAATATGGGTGGGATATCCTTTGGGCAGGTGGGGTCAGCTGTCCTGGCTGTGTCCCCTTCAAATCTTGTGCATCCCCAGCCTCCTGGGAGTGGGGTGGGGAGCAGAGAAGGACTTGGCCCTGTCAAACACCCCTGCGTTATCAGCACCGTTATCCCCACAAATCCAGAACACTGACCCAAACCAGTACAGTGAATAAAATCAATTACATACTGAACAAAAACGTAGATCCTTCCAAAGAGGTCCCTGATGCAACAGAATTCAGTTGTTATAACAGTAGCATGAATGAAAATTTTTAATTTTTTTAACAAAAATGGTTCCATCAAGACTTACAGAAGAACTAAAAAAAAAAAATCCTGGACATGTAATCTGTACCATCAGAATTAGAAGAGATTAGCAAAAAAAAAAGCTAAAATAATTGCTTCACCGGCCTTTGCATTGCTGCTGTGACTTATTCACTTCAGAACAGAGCAGAAAATTAGTCTCTTAAGGTTTCTAACTGGAAAAATAACGCTGATGAGACTAAATACATCCATCAACAATTTGTTATGGTCTGCCCTCTAATGGCTGCAAGCCTGAAATGGGCAGTAGGCAGTGAAATCGTGACTGTAACCTGCTAAAGCTGTGGGACTAAAGTTACGGAGGTACTTTTTGGCTTTCCAGTTCAAGCACAACAACTGCAGCAGTCGTGGAAGAACTGGGCTCCAGAAAGAGAAAAAAATGCTAAATTAGGAGCAGATGACGGTCAGCCTAAAGGAATTGTCCATGGCAGTTCAAAGCAGTGAATCTTTGTTAAGTACTTGCCTAAGCTCAGCTCCACAATATTCTTCTTCCCGTGCAGAATTTTCTGCCTTTTTGCAAACTGCATGTTCTTTGATCCAGTCCTAGGTTTCAGTATTCCAGTTGAATGAGTGAAAACCTTTTAAGGTCTCTGGGTGCATCTGACTGCAGTTCGAAGGACCTCTTGCCAGATACAAAGTTCTGAGTTCTGAAAGGAGCTGAAACAGCCTCGGGCTGCCTCGAAACTGGAATGTGTGTGTAAAAAGCTGTTCAATCATCACCTTTTGCCCTCCTTGACTCATCTCCTGAAGAAAGAAATGCTTAACCACAGAAAGAATCTAAGCTAATGCATGGTTGTTTTTGATGTGTCTTATAAACCTGGAGGGAATGCTAAAATGAAAGCTTATGCTATCCTAATCGGAGAGAAGCCTGTGAAAAATGCCTATTGTCATGTGCTAACTGCTTTAAATCATTCTTTCATCCTTTAGGAAAGAAAAGGTAGAAAATGTTCATGAGGATGAGTATCAGTGAACTGATACATTTCCTTTAGGTGGCCTTGTCAGAAAAGTATAGTGAATTTCCATAGGAGCTATATAATAAGTACAGGCTATACCTTTTATATTGACTCACTTAGGCTGAAATTGTGTCTTTTTGGGTATGAAAATTACATGGTTTGGATTTTTAATGCATAGTTGTTTGTCTGAAAATGACAAATACATGGTGAA
This sequence comes from Melospiza georgiana, assembly GCF_028018845.1. NCBI lineage: Eukaryota > Metazoa > Chordata > Aves > Passeriformes > Passerellidae > Melospiza > Melospiza georgiana. Next base: position 12,215,141 of record NC_080430.1, read on the forward strand.
AACACATCTCCACATGCATGTTTGCAAAGAGCCTCTAGACATTTGCTGCTGCCTCTGAATCCTTTTATTCTCAGTCACCCATTTACTGAAAATTGCTCAGAAATCTTGGTGTTCACGTAGGAGGTAGACAGTCATGTAATATAGTAACACTCTCACAGCTACAGGCTCTATTATGCATTGGCAGCAGGAAGACACACACTTTTACAGGCATCTCTCCTTAACATAAAAAAATTATGGTGCTGGAATACTTATGGCATTAGCCAGATCTAAACTGGATTGCAACTCCCTGACAATTATGCTTTTCCATGTTCATCATCTATAAAAGAGAGGTAAAATAAATCTCCCTAGCACATTTTGTGGATAAATGAATATTAATTGTGATATTACTATGCAAATCAGCATCACAGAAATTTTATAGCCAAAATGGACTACAGTGATTATAGCCTGAGCTTGACATAGGTCATTGGACTTTTATTATTTAATTCCTCCTTTCAGTTCTGTGATTCTGTTTGAATCAGAGGAAACATTTTAGACAAATTTTCAGATTTTATTTCAAAATTCTCAGTGAGGCTCTCCCATCTTCCACAATGAGTTGCTGCCACCAATAGCTAATTAATCTGTTGCACAGTTTGTATTGTCTTTCTTCCATTAATTCAAAGTATTTATAAACTGGGCTTTTATTACCCTTGAAAATCTCTGTCATTTACTGAACAGAGAGAACAGCTTCAGGAACTGCCATAAGGGGTGTTTGCTGTTCCTCTGGCCAATCTCAAGGCACTTCTGTGCAACATCAGAAGAACACCAAACCAGCTCTCTACTCCTGTTCTGGCTTCCTTTTCTAAGGATCACACCTCTACCACTGTATCAGACCAGGAATCTACATTAGATTGACTAAATCCCAGAGTCCCTAAGTCCTTTTATAGTCACAAATTTTCAGGAAGGAGTAATCCATTCAGAGACTATGAACTCCATTTACTGCTTTAATACAACATTATATTTGCACATAATGAAATTCATATGATTTGTTTATGCTCACTAACAAGTGAATAAACATCTCTGTTATTTGCCATTTAGCCTATTTTTGTGCCAGTTACAGTTGTTTCTCATGAGAACTTTATGGTTTTTTACACATCAGAATTTTAAAAATATATGCTTAAGGACAAATAGAAGTAGGTAAAAAAAAATTAAACTACAAATTGCAAAACCCCACCATCATCATAATTCTCTATTGTGTGGCAGATTAATCCATGTGGTTTACAAACAGCCTGTGCTGATCTAGCACTGTCCAGGTTTCTTTGTAGAGCACAGTATCCAAAGCCATGTGGAAGCCTGACAGTATCCTATCAACCAGGCTTGGATCTTTCCAAAAGCTCCTTTCTAGTGAGATCTGCTTTCCACAGACAGATGTGGATCCACTGCAAAGGTGACTGCAAAGCATTATTAGAAGATTCTCTGTTCCAGATTGCTGGCTGATGGTAGCAGTGGTGGTATTTCACTATTGATATATATAACCACTATCAATATCTAATTTTGTAAATGTGAAAATGTGGTTTCTATTCATGACCTCACATGAAACTGTGAAATTTACTTTTTTTTCATACAAGCATAGACACAGTGTAAAGCTGGAAAGTGACAGTGAATAAGATATAAACACAGCCAAATTTAGTAGTTTTCATGTAAACTAAGCATCAGAACACTTGCATCTGCAATGCAAGGCCTGACAAGGTGAGACAAGCTCTCTGCAAAAATGCTGTCACTCCATAGTCTCAATTCCTGACTGAAATGCTGAACCAGATTTTCAGATGCTGAAACTTGGTGAAACTCCACTGAAGCCATCCAATTGAGGGCAAAAGTGCTAACTCAAACACAATAAAGAACTTCTGCTTGTAATGCAGACTTTATGATGGTCATAAACAGATCTGAGTATGGAGTTGGGAAAAAACAGCGTGATTGAATGCAGAAAAGTAAATAATGTCCTCATCTTCTGTAGTCAAGGATACAGAAGAATATAAGATAAAGAAAAATTAAGATGAATTCCTGTTTCAGATAAAGTAGAATAGTTCTTAAGTAATTTGGACGGAAAGCAGGTTAAAAAAATAAAAGAGGCTAGATGTAGATAAGCATTTAGTAGAGTTTTTTAAAATTTTTATTAAAGGAGAGCAACAATAAATCCCAAGTAAAATAACATGTTTTCCAAATGATTAAAAATTCCCTTTTCCTTGGTGTAACAAGAGTTCCTGCTCTGAACACTTGAGTGTTCCTGCATGAACGCTGAACTGCAGAGACTTGTCCTTCTTGCTTTTCTGTTTTCCTTTGGCCCTTGGTGATCGATCTTAATAAGAGAGGTTTGAGTGTATTGCTCCCTTTGCACCTTTTCCTTCATTCTCCACACCTACTTTATGATCTGGTAGTGAGGGTATTCTTTTATAAAGTGGTAAACAGAAGTCTGATCCATCTCAGTATGAAAAGGAAATTGAGCTGAGGTCTAAAATAGCCCAGGCAAGTACAAAAGCTATTAAGCCAAAGACAGGCAGCAAAAACTTCTCCAGAAAACTTTTTCCTTCTTTTTGTGAAACAGGTTGAGTTGGAACTCGGCAGCCTTCCCAGCCTGGATTAGGAGTGATAGGGAGGAAAAGAAACACCAAATATGCAGTCTTGAACCCAGTATCTCTGCTTTCAAGGCAGGCTGAAGCTTGATGCACATTTTCCATGGATAGTTTTAAGAAACCTTTGCTCCCCATCTAGGTTTTCCAGCTTGTTTTTGATTCTTCTTATCCCTTTCCTCTGCCTCTGAGAGGATGGGTAAGTATCTCAGATGTTCTCAGTCAACTTGCCAGGGCTGAATTTTTGGATGTTGAGATCACTAAACCTTAGCGTACTAATACACACATTGTGATGATTTTCCTTTGGGCTGAAATAACTTCTGCATCTGACATTTAGGTGTTTAAACCATTCGAACTAGTATTCATGAACTAAAATCTCTGGGTTTAAAGAGATTCTTAAAAAATACTAAAAAAATAAAAAAAAAAAAACCAAAAAAAAAACCCAAAGAAACACACCTATGAATAAATTTGCTTTGTAACTTGTTGTCTTCTAAAGCACTTTTTCCGTGATAGAGTTCAAAGCTGTTAGAGCAGCAAAAGAAGCAATATTCTCCCATTGCATGAGATCTGGCTCACTGGCCCTGCAACTAGCAGGCCTGATGGAATCAACTTCTGCCACATGCTGTTTCTTTATCAATACAGGATAAAAAGAAATAATTTCTACAGAGCCTCAGATGTTCTTAAACTATTTGTTTTACAGTCAATATCAAAATAATTATTTTCTTAAAAGTCTTTAGTGACATCATTCATGTAGGGAGAAAGTGATTACAGTTGAGAGAGAGTCCTTTGGAAAAATATCAAGGAGCATTTCTTCCAGAATAATGCACTGCCGAATATGTCAGCTACTCAAATTTCATTACAACTGGTTCTGTCTCCTGCAGAGGTTTATACAGAACTATGGCATGGCCAATGGTTACAAGAAAAGCAGCTGACAAAACTATTTAACTACAATACACTGTGCAGCTACTGGAACTGCCATTAAATGTTCACAATATTTCTTTGTCAACACCACAGCTCTTTTTTTGTGCCTGTGACTTTTTTCTGCCTGATGATCTTACTGAATTGCAGAACTTCCATATTTGCTCTTATATTTAAAATGGTCCCTCTGGATTTCTTCAGTATAAATATTGTAAGGTACAGGGGAAATTCTGGAGGGTTGAAATTTTTGGTATTGCTGCAAAAGCAACAGTCAATACATTTATGTGTATATATTATGTAGGGGCAAAGAATTAAAAACTATTAATTTTTTAATTTAATCTCTTCTTCTTTCTAGTTAAATCATAAGCTCTTTAAAAAACAATAACAAGATTTCAATACGGTTAACTTTGGACTACTCCTAAAAGCCATAGAAAATTACAGTTGGAAAAATCATAATAAAAATAATTAGAAAATAATTTTTAAAAAAGAAAAATAAAAAATTTCTTTCCTTTATAAATGAGAAGCAAAAAGTGGGTACTCTCACCTTTGATGCAAGTGTAGCGTTCCTGCATCTTATCTAGTGACTCTTAGGAGATCCTTGCAAGCCTGCATGAATCCATAAATCTGGGCTTCTCTGTGGAAGACATTTGCCCTGGAAAATTGAGGAGAATATCAAAGAATAGAGGGCAGAAAATTAAAATTTCTAAGAGTCGTACATTATTCAACAACCCCTTGTATTCATGTAAGAGATTTTTTCCTGAAAATGGATGTAGAGGACAAGAGCAGAGCTGAGTGGGGACTTGTGGACCTCTCTATGAACCACTTGGCCCCACAGCTTAGTAAAGCATTTGTCCTCCTGGGAATGTTTGACAACTGTTTCAAAGATGGATATCCAAATTGTACAGTGTAGTACCACTACTCATGTGAAACTGATGCTGCTTTTACCTCAGACTAGAAAGGAGGCATTACAGAGCATTCTTAAAGTGAGAGGGAATTAAATAGACAAATCTGGACAAAAAGTGGGTTATTATTTATTTTTTTCACATTCTATAGGGATTTTTCAAGGTGTCCTGGTTCTGGCCAGGACAGGATCGATTTTTGCAGTATCCAGGAGCCAGAGGTTTTTCCACACCACCTCATGCCACAGCCAGGGATGGGATAGGGGTCCCTTCCAGGCAGGCAGTGGGGAGGGAGCAGTCAGGGGTAACACGTGGTGGGTGTGAATTTTTTGCCTCTCTTGTGCACTCTGTTATCACTATTGTTGCTGTTACTGTTCCCTTCTTATCTCATTGCTGTTCCCAGTAAATTGTTCTTATCTCAACCTGTGCCTGTTGTGCCTCCAGTTCTCTCCAGCCAAAGAGGAAGGGGCCAGTGATCCCCTGGCTTGGAATGTTTCAGTGGGAACAATAAATTGGGGAATACCTAAACCATGTCACATGTTTCAGTAAGAAGGGTTATAGCCTACATGAGAATTTGGGAACCTCTGCAGAAGTGTTTAACTCTCCAGTGATGGTGGACTGGAATTTAAACTACCAAGGCACTTGTTGAGAGGCACTAACCAAACTGCAGAGAACTTGTCTCTCAACCATATTAATATCCAAGGTCATGGACATCAGATTGAGATTGACTTTAACACATGCATGGTCCATGTTTAGAAAAAGAATTTTTTACTATGAGATCATACATGAATTTTACTGGAAAGCACAAAGATTTTGAAATGTAAACATAATTTCTGTGTATTACAGATGCATCCAAGGCCTCTTTCTTTGCCACTGTAAAACACAATTTTGATTTCATCCAAAGTTTTTAGCCTTTTAGTCTGGAATAGACTGAAGGCCTTCCTTGGCCTTAGAGAAAGCAAATTTTCCTTTCCTAATTTATTGCCATTATTTCTTCAAATTTTTGTGCTCAAAATTTAGGGCATTTTTTTATATTATAATAAAAACAAAACCAATTCAAATCTAATGAATTAGTTTCTATATAACATAGACACATTGCAATACAGAAACCATAGAAGACTGTAGTAGAGCAAAAGGCATAATATTGTCTATTTCATTCCCAAGAAGATAAAATTTTAATTTTTGTAGAAATAAAGACCATAGTATGTAAATGAGAAATACTTTATAAAAAATTAATTTTTTCCCCAAACACTAGAAGTTTTATGTACTTTCAGTTCTCTTTAACCTGTGGTGGGTTTTGGCTCTCATTGTTGGTCCTTGTTTTACCTTGATTTACAAGTGGCCCCTGGGAATTCTTTGAGAAGGCTTCATCAGCTGCACTTCAGTAATTACCTACCTTGAATTCTAGCTATTGTTGCCACAAAGGACTGGTGTAAGAACCCATGAATCAGCTACTGGAGGAGATGAACTTGAAGTCAACAACTTGGTGGCTTGGTTGTCTCAACAGTGTCACATGGAACAAGATTTCATCATTCAGCAGACTCCTCTCTCCCTTTGGAATATTCCCAAGGTCTATTATAGGGCTGCTCCACCTCACGTTTCCATCAACAACGTGCACTGAATACAGCAGACAGCCAGGCTTAGAAGAGAGCCTCAGAGGATATCACTGCTCACTACCAGCATCAGGAGCACTATTTTTACACTGTCAGTCACAATGACAAATCATATCTCCCCAGTCTTTCTTCTCTACTGCATTTTTATATCCCTTCTTTTTCCATGTAATTCATAAATCCTTACTTTCTGGTAAGTCTTTTATGTGACACTTTATCAAGTGCCATTTTATGAGTCTGATAATATAACACATATCTTTGACTTCCTTCTATTATGTATTTCTGTGACAGGAGAAGATTATTTTGCTTATTTATTTATTTATTTATTTTCAAAAATAAGCAAAACTGCCTAGGAAAAGCAAAATCCTGAAAGGAGGTGCTAGTTTGAAAAGACAAATGTCTAACTGAGGAAAGTGTGAAGGAGGAGATAGAGACAGTTTTAAAAAAAACAAGAAAGGCTGTAGAGAGTACCTGGAAGGAAAAAAGAAACCACTAATTGAAACAATTTGAGAAAGCTTCTATCTTGCTAATGCTGAGTTAATTTAAGATTTTTTTCTACTTCATCTGATCTTTTTCCTCTGTGGGAAGCAATAAAAAAGTTTTAGGATCATTCCATTTGATCATAACAAATAGGGTTGCTTGAAAGAGGAAGGCAATTAAACAGACATGCTTGTTTGTATTAATGCAGCTGTCCTCCTTGTCAAATAATCTTTGTTAAGTCAGCTAAAGGATTTCACAGTTGATTATTGGCCCTTTGAAAAAGAATGGAGACAGCCTGTTTCCTAATATTAATGCACCTAACAATCAATACCTTTGGCTGAAGCCAGGCAAACTGCCAGCAGGCCCTGCACACATGGCTCTGCCTTCTCCCATGAATGTCCCCAGGCTGTGACACACCAGGTTCCAGGTCTGGAGGTGCTGACCTGGGCACACGGACACATCCTGGGCTGGCTGCAGGAGCAGCTCCCGGGATGGTGGCAAAGGCAGCCAGGAGGAGTTTGCCATTACTGCGCCTGAGTGGGTCGCAGCTGGTGATAGAGAGATGGTGACTCTTGTATCTTGATCAGAAGGCTTGATTTATTAAGATATTATATATAATACATTATTACTATACTAATAGAATATAGAGAGAGGTTTGCAGAGCAGCTAGGCTAGCTAAGAATAGATAGAAAGAATCTATAACAAAGTTGTGGCCAAGGACTCAGTCCCCTAGCTTGCACTGGTGATTGGCCCTTAATTATAAACATAAGAAATGAGCCAATCAAGGTGTCCCTTTGCATTCCACAGCAGCTGATAATAATTGTTTACCTTGTCTTCTGGAGCCTCTGGCCTCCCGAAGACACAGAAATCCGAAAGAAAGGATTTCTGTGGAGAAATGTCTGCGACAGTTTGCTGCTGCTGTGCAGAGCTGCTCCAGCCAAGGGAGGGGAAAGCTGAGTGGCAGGGAAGAAATGCAGTGAAGGTGAAGTCTCTGCAAGCTGACACTGCAGGGTACTTGGTTTATTTTCCTGTGCTGCTGCAGTCGCTCAAACCAGAACAGAGACAAGGCACTCCACCACCTTTGGAAGGAGAGCTTGTGTCAAGGAGCAGGAGCTCACACTCATCACCCACTCTGGGTCCTGAGTCTTAGCATGCAAAATAGCTGACATTTGTCTTTCCATGTGCCTGCCCGGTTTAATTTTAATTCCAGCCAGCAGCTAAGTAGGACAGAGCTACTGGCTCCCCTTCTCCTCAGTGGGATGGGGAGGAGACAAGGAAAAAACACTCAAGGGTTGAGATCTGAACAGCTTAACAATTGAAATCAAATAGAATATAATGATACTAATTATACTGTGATATAATGATACTAATACTGATTATTATAATAATAATAATAATTGAAATTTTTAAAATAAACCCCAATTAAAAAACAATAACTGCACAACACAATTTCTCCCCACCTGCTGACTGATGCCCAGCCTGGGCAGTGCTTGGTGGCTCACAGCCAGGTCCCCCCAGTTCATACACTGAGCTTGGTATTTTGAGGGCCAGCTCAGGTCAGCTGTTCTGGCTGTACTTCCTCCAGCATTTTTGTGCACCTCCTCACTGGCAGAGCATGGGAAACCGAGAGGTTCTTGATTTAGGGTAAGCCCTTCTCAGCAACACCCAAACAAGCACTGTGTTATCAACGTTATCCTCGTGCTGAATCCAAAACAGCACTGCAGCATCCACTGGAAAGGAGATTAACTCCATTCCAGCTAAAAGCAGGATACTGGCCCAAGACAGAAGTGTATCTTGGTCTCTAGAAAAAAGAAGCTGTCCTGGAGCTGTCCACACAAATAGACTTTGAATAGACTCTGATCCCTTGTCTGTACAACACTGTACTTGGCAATATTGAGACAAATTAAAAACCCTTTCCTTTGCAAAAAAACCAAGTTTTATTTATTATTTTAGCAGAATTCCAACACATTTAAAACTAACTTGATCAATACATTCTAAGGTAATGAGTTAATAATGAATTCATCTTTATATGACAGATAATGAAGAATCACAAGGCTATTTCTAGAGTCAGAATAAATATTGTTTTAATCAAACTGCTGAATTGTTGAGTCCAATTATTTTTATTTAAATATATTTATATTATTTCTAAATGGAACCTTAGTATATAATTCAATCACAAGATCAATGTGAAAGGATAGAAACTGTTCTTTAGTACTGAGTTTTAATAATCTGAAATTAGCTAGTGGAGCACAACTACAAAGATGGGTCAGTTAACTAAAGAAAGGAAGAGAGAAAAAGCAACATGAAACACCTAAAGGGAGAAAGGGAGGAGTGGTTTAATCTAGATTTATTTATTGAGCTCTGCCTGTATTTGCTCATACACAGAAAAGAATTTATAAGAAAATGTTTTCCTCTGCAAAGAAAAGCCCCAATACTACATGGAATTAGACAATGTGCCAGACATAAACAGTTTATAAAATTCTCAGTACTTACAAAAGAAAAGAAAAAACTTTAAATATGCAAGAACAACTACAGGAAAACCAACTCAAATGTCTCTGTTAAATTTCAATTATTTCTAGCAGAATCTACTACCATCACCTTTCTCTTAGACTACTACACCAACAATGACAAATTATTTCAATGCAATAACAGCTGCAATGTGGCACTATGGAGAGTGAGTCAATGCAGAACAAGCGGGTCCATGTAGTTTGGAACCAACATCAAAAAAATGCCAAAGGCATATCAGCTAGAAACTAATCCTGAAAGGTCTGCCAGACTATGGTCCTGAACATAACAGAAGTCTGAAATGTTCTTAAGATATTTTTTGGGAGAAAATAATAAAATCACCTTTTGGTAAGTGTCAGTCTAGAAGCAGGGTCAGAAAAAAAAAAAATTAACTCCCCTGGAAATTCCCAATTTATCTGAACTTTAAGTATTAGATTTTGGGGATAATGGATTTCATCTTTCTTCTTCTTAAAAGGAAAAAGACTAAAAAATAAAGAAAAAGCAGGAAAAGAGCACGGGCACTTTGAAAAATATGCAAAAATAGCCAAATGGATGTTCTCCCAGGTTTGTGCATGTCCCCTCAGCTCAGAATGATTTTACAGCCAGATGACAAAGACCCTGACAATAGGGCTTAATGACAAAGCACATGAAACCCTATGCAAGGCAGTCTGACTGGCATTTCAGCATTATTGTACGCAATGAGAGCTTTCCAATCAGCCAGAACAGTGGGATCCACCAAGGAATCATGATCAAGTAGCTATTAGGCCAAACGGTATTGTCAGAATTCCACAATTTATGCAGCTTCTTTCAGAGAACTAAGTCCTGAAACTTCTGAATATCAAAAGGGTTCAATATCGAATAGAACATGTATTTAAGGAAAATTGGCCCCCAAATTGCTATGCTATTGTCATTTGTTCTTTTCCAGTTCACTTAGAGGGTAAAGTGGAGACTATTTTTAAAATTCAATATGAAAAAATTACAACTGAAGTTTCTTTGGGAAAAAAGTTCATTTAACCAGCTGCATCTTTCTTTTGTACTCCGCTCAGATGTTAACTTGGATTATAGCTTCAGTGTTTTTCATGCTTTTCTGTTGTCTGTCATTTAGGTTTTGGAAAATTTAGCACAATTTTAGGTTTGAACTGATTTGTACTCCTTTGGCCAAGCTTGAGCCCCTCCAAACTCTTCTGGAAAAGCACCACATCCACAATCACTCTGGCAAAGGTCTGCCTGGATCCCTTTCAACTCACACAAAAGCTGTGCAGCATGTTATTTAATGCCTTATCCTTTTCTCATTGGAGTCTGCTGCAGAGCTCCAACTGACTTTGCTGGGAGCTAAAAAGAACTCCAGGTGCCAAAATTATTTGACTACTGCTTTAATAAGGAGCTTTTGCAGCCTAATCCATCTTTGCACAAGCGTGATGCTCTGCCTGTCACCGGTTCAGCTGGACCCCTCTCAGTGGCCACTGCATCCAGGGGATGCTGAAACTCAATTTCTCTCTCTGCAGCCCTGCAAGTGTTTCAAACCACAGCCAGGAAAAGGCTCTTGCATTGGAGAGAGACAACAATGTCTCACATGAGGGTAAATGAGCATCTCACACAAGGTTTTTTCTGGGCATTCATGTAGAAGCTTGTCACAAACTGCTGCTTGAATATTCAGCAAAAGGAACTGAGCAGTTTTACAACCCAAATTACAAATTGGGCTGTACAAGTTGGAGCTTTATTTGGCATAGGAGACTTATAAGCTGTTTGTGATGCCATCTATTTTTTGCCTCAAAAGTGTCTGTATCTACAAGAATAGTGAGGGTAAAGGAACACATTTAGGCACAGTCCAAGGCACATTCCTCACATTTAAATAGCTTGCCTGGGAATTTACTTATGCCACCAGGAAAGAGGCCCATTAAGGCACAAAAGCATTTCTCTCCTTGCATGGATCCATTTATGTCTGTGTCAATGTGAATGCTAGAGAAGGTAGAAAGCCCAAGAGTGAAGCAAATGGAAAGAAATGCCTCAAGATGGACCTTTTGTGCCCCCATCTGCAAGCCTGCACCTTTATCATGTGGAATGTGGGGAAGAGATGTGAGATGGGGGTATGGAGCCAGAGAGAAGGCACCCTCATTCCAGAGAGCCCCAGTGGTTCTGCATGAGCCTCCTGCAGTAAAGCTGCTGTGTGAGGAAAGGCTCTTCAATTGCCCATGGACTAAAAGGAAGACGGAAATCAGTTTCATCTTTGACTTCTTGTAATATAAAGCTAAAATTCGTGCATGAAAATAAGCAAAAATATTGAAAAATTTTACCAATATGAGCAGGCTATTTTTATAGATTATTTCAATCATTTATGACACTCAACAGCTTTGAATGTCATACTTTGAATGCTGGGAGATTGTATCACTGTATTCTTGCCTCCCATAAAGCCACATGCGTTATCATGATTTAATAATCAGAAAAAACTCTAGTAATAGACTCTCCCAGAGATCCTCACTCTTGTTAATGGAACAGTTTTAATTTCTCTAAGAGAATTAAAATTACACAATTCTCTTCCAAACAGTTTTAACTATTAATTTAAAGAATCCTTCCCTCCACAAATACCTTATTTTTTTTGCAAAGCACTAGTCATTGCAAATTATACAGCTTACTGAATGTGGTTAAGATCCCCAAATGCTGTAAAGAATGCTAATACACTACCTAAGAATGCTAATTAATAATAGTATTTTTAAATATTATTCCTCCAAAATGAATGATTTTAGGGTGTTCTAAAGCACATTTCTAAACCAGATTTTAAAATCAGCCAGATTGCTTCTGCAAAAAAAGATCAGTGGCACATTCCACTCTTTCTACTCCAGGGAATGTTCACTTTGCACTCTGGACCTGCCAGAGTTTTCACTTTTGAAAATAAAAGACAATATAAATCAATTTTTAATGAATGCAGAAAAACAGAAGGAAGATTCTTGCACCTTTTCCCAAATAAAAGCCCAGAGAAGAATTCTGATTAATAAACAATTCCAAGTGGAATCATCCCTTTTTTTTTATGGGCCATTACTTATATAGATGTGTGCAAAACAGTTTCACATTAAGTCTCCCAAAACCATCACAAAAGAGGGAAGTCTCCTTGCAGTGGTAAGCTAATGCATTGCTGCACTGTGGCCATGAAGGTTGTGCCATCAGTTACAGAAATGTTGTCTGCAGAGGGTATTATATCAATTGTCTTGTTTTCTTTATTAGCCTCATGCAAATATGAAATCAGAGACTGCTGATCCAGAGCTGCAAAGGCCCATCACTTACCCAAATGTGCAGTAAAACCTACTTTAATTAATTTTATTGTCTGTCTCTTGGAGACAGAATGAAAGGGTTAGAGAAATGTGAGCACCTCCAGCTAAAGAGGCATTTGCATGTATACAAGGGATGACACAGCCTGGTAACAAGTGCCTGGGTGAGCTGGAGCCAGCCACAAATGGTGCTGGGCTTCTCCTGAGGTGCTGGCTGGTGGCAGAGGGGAGGACAGGAGCCAGAGGAAATTCCCATTGGGAAACAGCTAAAGCAGATTGTGGATTTGGGATCTGCTCACTGCATTTTAAAGTAATTATTTTTCAGTGAAGACATCATCTTCGAAATAACCTTCCCTTCATTGGGATTCACTTTGCCTCTCCTCCAGTGCAGACAGCAGTGGGTGATAACATTTTTGGAAACTGTTTTGGTCTATTGATGAAAAGAATGAATGGAAATATGGAAATATCATAATGGATATATCATAATGGAAATATCATAAATGAGGAAGTTAATTTTGCACAGGCTGTGCTGCTGGTCACAAGTTCTTTGTGAGAGGTGTGGTGTTGTTGATATTCCTGCAGAGACACTCAAAGGAGAGCCTGCCAAAGGGTGTAATTAATGAACATGGAACAGGTAAGCAGCCATTGCTTTTGTCAGTAATCATTGGTGTAAACAGCAGGAAGAACGGACAATGTTTAGAATGGGAAAATACATAAAAGAGGACTCATGGAAAAAAATTAAATAATTGACTTTTTTTCAATATACTTATTAGCAAGTGAGTTTTTCTGGACAAAACTCTTAGTTGCAAATTCAGGTGGGGTGCTATTTGATATTTGTGTATACACAAAGTAGCCCTGTCATTAAGGTAAGTGGATGTTTCCCAAACTCAGTAGCAAAGGCTCTATCACATATGTCATTTCAATATGGGAAACATTTTATCAAGAGAATAATTTTGTATTTCAAAGGAGATAACAGTGTTTTCTTTTATTCTCATAGATGTAGTATTTCAGTACTGTAGTACTCTTCTTGCAACTTCCTCCAAGTCTCGATCTCCAGGCAGAAGAGCATGATGAGTGACTAAGGTGGAGATACTGGCTGGCTGATAAAACTAAAGCTGAATTATCTATCTCTTAGATCAGCTTGGAAAAATATCAACTTGATGAATAGAGGAAAAGGAGGAGCAGAAATTGACAGTAACAGGGCTGTTGGTTGGATTATTGTGCAAGTCAGCAGTTTAAAAGCAAGTAAGCACATGGATAAGAAACAAAAGCAATGATTTAGCCTAGTGTTTTTCATACTGCCCCATGGAGAAAAAAGAACAGTTAGATTCCCTGATTCAATCAGAATCAACTTTGCTTGTATGAAAGCGATTTATTTATTAAAACAAAAAACTAAACCAAACAAACAAAAAAAAACCAACCAAAAAAAAGAAAAAAAAAAACCATGAAGCTACAGGAGATACAGTGTTGTGTTGATCTCAAGAAAACTTACGGATAAGGACCTGAGTCTTTTTCTGTCTCCACCTTAGTGAATACAATGTTATTTATTATTTCTGTTTTCCTTTCCAAAAATATTTGCTGCCTGTAAGTAAAAGACAGTCATCACACAGCTGAAACATTAGAGAATTTGAAGATTAAAGTGGGATATTCCAAACAAGGTCACAAGAAGGTCATTGTGTGCTGTGCTGTACCACAATCTCTGCTGCTATATTGTCCCACTCTTATTCTTGCTCCTTTTCCTAGTTCTTTCACTGGAAATACACGTGAAGCAAGGAATATGTCTGCATATCTATAAGAATTGCAAAGAATGTCATGCAGTGATCAGAAACAATCTTTTCTATCTCCAATTAGCCAGATGCACCATTTTAGCATTCTGAGCAGGACTGCATTTGGCGATGTGCAAACTCTGTTTGAAATGTCTCAACAAGTCTCCATATAGAGTCTGAGAGATGATAGAAATCTCCCACAGAATTATTTATCTGTCCTGCACAGACTGAAGCAAGCTTTGTCTTTTTTATTTGGGACAGTTTAATCAGATGTCTTTGAATATGCTGGGTAGAATAAAGTAAGCCTAATAAACATGCACTGGTTGAAAATGTCTTTGTAAGAGCTCGATATTTGTTTCCCTTTCTTAATGCCTTTGAAAGAAACCATTTGAAGCTCTGTGGTGTCTGAACTTCTCCTGCACTGAAGTGCATACAGAGATGAGAAGAAAAGCCAAGCTGACTATTGTGATCATGCTTTTCTTTTTGGCTTGAGAGATAAGGCTCCACAGAAATCTGCCATGTGGTTCTGAATTTAAGAAGATGAGCAAAGCAGTGGCGTGAAGCTTTAGGCTTTCAATAACACTGCTATATTTATATGATGACACAATAATAGTAAGGAAAAAGCCTCTGCCCCAGTAAAAGAAGAAAAAAAAATATACTAATCCTGTACCACTGAGTACAATGGGAGTTTTGTTATTTACATATATAGAATGTACAGCACAGACAACTCCTTACTCTACTTAGTTCAGTACACTCAGATATGAAGGTTAAAAAGACATTCAGGGTCAATGCCTCTAATGCTCACAAATGAAGATTTTGGCAGATTTTATACTGCATTTTTTCTTTCTCTCTACAGTTTGAAAATCTAAACTAAACAAATACAGTCAGATCTTGTTTTGTTTTGGTTTTTTATCAAATGAACTAGATTCTGACTTTACATACATTTAGTCATTCCCAAAAAAGTAAATAGTTCTACCTACATTTTAAAAAAAAATGCATAACATTGCATATATTTACATTTAATAAATTGCATGTATATACACACATGTCATTTTATTTGTGTATATATATATATATAGTTTGATACACATGTAGATGACATATTGAAAGTGATTTTTTTTTACTTATGTTGCCTGCCCTTTAGGATTTTTAACATGTGATACAACCATAGACACTATTTTAGGATTTAACATATTTTGCTGTAGAAAGGTATTAGCTTTTGAGATTTAAATCAATATTTTAACAGTTTCATAATTCATGAAATATGTGAAAGCAGCAGCAATTTCTTTTCCACATTGTTTGAATTATTATGGTCAAGTCCAGAGAGGGAAAACATATTAAAAAGGGTTAAAGTACTGTAGAGATCAGTTTGAACTTAGAGCATTTCTTAGTCCAGCATGTGTATCATCTTAAAATATCAAGCTAAGGAATTGACAAATAAACTATTACAAAAAAACAGATAATTAAAAATTCGTCTTAGTAAGCAATCTATACAATTCCAGCTACCACTTAATGACTCATTTCTTGTATTAATGCAAACTGATACTGCATATTAATTAAAACACTGATTCTAATGTTTCTTCACAAAATTATGAAAGAAGCATATAGGAATAAATCAGCAATAGAAAGGGATAGTGCTATTTTTCCAGTAGCTAACCAGTTTGGTTTTGTTCATCTATTCCTTAAGATTTCTACCTCCAAATGTATTTCCTGAACGGCAGAAAATAACATTTAGAAACAAGAAAGAAAGATTTTTACTCCAAGAGTGATGGAGTTCTGAAGCCGGATTCTTAGAAAGGTTCTGGAGCCTTCAACCTTGGAGAAACTCCAAACCAATCCAGACAAGGTTCTGAGCAATCCTCTCCAGCTGACCTTGCTTCCAGCTGGGGCCCTGGACTAGACAAACTCCTAAGGACCCTGCCAACCTCACCCATTCTGTAGTGTCATGGCTTTTGCAAAACCTCTGGTGTGATTTGTACCACTGGATGAAAACATTTTTATTACTTTTTGAAGGGGACACATCCACCTGAGTATTAGGACATCAAAGGCAAAACCAGTCATGAAGGTTCCTAGAGGGAAACAGGCAATCCATTCCATCCAAAGATGACAGCAAATACTCATTATGTGAATAAAGATACACTCCAGATGTGACTATTTCTCTTAATAATCCTAAAGTCTGACTAGAAATAAAACGAGCTACAAATGACATTTTGGAGAGGTTTTACCTACAAGTCAGAACTTCATAATCAACAAGTAAACCACACCATAACTTCAAAGAAACCTAGGAAAAATGACATTTGGAATAGCCAAGGAAAATTTAAAATAACAGCAATTAAAAATACCCAAATGAGTGATAATAAATAATGCAAGAAGACAACTGGCTTAAAGAAATATGTGCGTGGAATTTCAGAAAATGAGGGAGGGATACTTTGCTGAGCAAGAGGTGCAAAATTGGTGTGAGGAAGCAGGTTCTCTTCTGTTTCAGTGCTCAGCTATAGAGGAAATGGGAGGACATGCAGGGGATATAGGGGGACTCTTACTTCAGAGCGCCTGTATATGGCTGTATATGCAGGAAAATGGGTTCTAAAATAAACTTTTCCTTTGTCACCTGTAGAGGTGTAATGTATGCTTTAGCTTTGCTTAAAGCAGGTATCAGAACCTTTTTGGGGTGGCTGTAAATACACTTCATGTAGTGTATATGAACTTAACTCACACAAGAACTCAATATATGATTCTAAACAAGAATAACACTCAGGCACTCCTTTCTGCTGGTACATTTTTTGTCTGATAAAATTTATTTTTCATAACCTATCCAAAAAGTTTTTTGTTTTTCATGAACCATGAAAATACAGTTTGATTTCTATGTGCCAATTTCACTTTCCATAAGCCAAATATCATCTTGTCCTATAAATGGTGTGGTCCTTGGGGTGAACTGGCAGGGCCAGGAGTTGGACTCAATGATTCTGATGGGTCCCTTCTAACTCATTATATTTTATGAACCTATGATTCTATGCTTCTACTAGGAGAGCACAATGTTATCAGAATATTTAATTTGAAATTTGAAGCTTTGATATGCAGGCAATGTTTTTTAATTCCGGATGGGGTTTTTTGCTGCAAAATCATATCTGGATGGAGATTTTATTTCATCCAAGTATGGTCAGAAGGCTGTTTCTGTTCTACTTGCCAGGCCACATAAACCCAGAGTTTATGCTCATCTTTTGTTCATCATGAAACAACAAATAAGACCTGTGGAACAACAAACATTACCTGTTTTGTTGCTAATTATAAAGACATGGACAGACTACTACACCCAGGTTCTTCTGATGAAAAGTAAACATTTTCCTATTGACAGCTGCAAAAAACCAAACTGAATGCTTGCCATGTGAATACTCATGTAGTTATTTGTTCTAATCTTGGGCTTTAATATAATATTTAATTTACTACTGAACCTGTCTCTCTGCAAGCTGTCAAAAGAACCTTGCCAGAGTGGACAGTGCTGCCTGAGGAGAAGAGCATGAAGGCTGGAGATGAGCTTGTCACTGCATTGACCATCTCAAATTGACCATCTCAGATTCCTCAAGGGCCTCCCCCATCCTGCCGTGGCCCATGACCCATTCCAGCCCCCCAGGGATCAGTCCCTTTGATGGTCTCCATTTCCCCACAGCCCTGCCCTGCCTGGAAACTGGCCCTGCCAAGCTCAGTCCACCTGCAGGATGATGTCCCAGCTGAGGCTGGCCTAGCCCTGTCCCAGAGGAGATTCCCAATGCCTGGAGCTGCCCCCACACCCTGCCCTGCTCCTGGCTAGGCTGGAACACACCCTGCTGTCACAGACATCCTTTATGGAAAATCCTTTCCTTACTGAGAAGCTGAGAGGCCTCAGGAACAAAATGTAAACAATGGTTATCTGCTGCTGTGGAATGCAACAAGTGCATCTGTGATTGGTCTCATGTGGTTGTTTCTAATTAATGACCAATCACAGTCAGCTGGCTCAGACTCTCTGTCCGAGACACAAACTTTTGTTATCATTCTTTCCTGTTCTGTTCTTAGCTAGCCTTCTGATGAAACCTTTTCTTCTATTTTTTAGCATAGTTTTAATGTAATATATATCATAAAATCAAGCCTTCTGAAACATGGAGTCAGATCCTCGTCTCTTCCCTCATCCAAGAACCCTGGTGAACTCCGTCACACCCTGCCAACACACTTCTCCCCACACATTGCCCAGGAGCTGCTCACTTCCCCTCACTTCTTACTTGTGTCTATTGGTGACCCCACTGCTCCTTTGGGCCTGGAGGACAAAGTGTGTACAGAACCAGATTTGTCATCAAAGAAAGAAATACTAAATATGTCCTTGCTGCACTCTAATAAATGCCTTTGGTGTACAAAGAGCCACTGTCCACGTGGAGAGGTAGCTGGCCTCAAGGTGTCACAAGAACTGGGAAACAATTTGAGAATAAGAACAAGGGTGAGCAACCCAGGTGATTGACCCCCCAAAACCCTGGAAGCCAGCAGAGCCCTGCTCCATGGATGGGCTTGTGCTGGCACATGGCTGGTGGCTCATGTCCCAGACAGTGCCAGCCTCCTGGGCTGCCAGGCTCTGCTGCTTTGTTGTAAAATCTGTTCTTGCAGGACACGTCAAGCACACCACTCCAGGTTCTCCAGCTCTGTCTCTGATGACAGGATTGCTCTCTGTACTCACCAAGAAAAAAAGTATATTTTGACTGCCAAGATGTGTAAGATGTTTGTTACATAAGGAACGTTTTTGCCTTCTTCCACGTTGACATTTTGTATACAGAAGTTATAGAACGTGACTCCTCTTTAAAAGGGAATATCCAGTGAATGTTTACAAGGAAAATAGAACGTTAGTTAAACTTGTTTTCAAATGTTTTTAATGAGACTACATAAACCACTCATGTTTTCAGCAAGGCAAATATATGTAATGGTACACAGAATTTATAAACATTGAAAATCAGCTGGAAATTCCACACAGAAAGAAACATCCACTTCTTTGCAGGTGAAGACAAAAATATAAGTTTTAAGCATGTTTACA
Organism: Melospiza georgiana; assembly: GCF_028018845.1. Lineage (NCBI taxonomy): Eukaryota > Metazoa > Chordata > Aves > Passeriformes > Passerellidae > Melospiza > Melospiza georgiana. The sequence continues at coordinate 12,234,232 of NC_080430.1, forward strand.
GTACCCTCTGATGGAAATATGAAGCATTACAACTCTCCCATAATATTTCTTTGCCTAACTATAAAGATAGAAGAGATATATTTGGGAACCTTTTGTAACTTTTTCATAAATAAAATAGACAAATAAAGTTATTCTTTAAAAGATTAGAAGTTTTGTACAGACAGACATCTTAATCAATAGAATAACCTCTCATTTAGGTTTGGTTTCCTCAATAAAACAAACAAAACACAATATGAGTTCTACTAGTTTATCAGGGAGAAACCTTCCCAAAGATAGAATTTTAATCTTTTCATTTTATAATACACTTATCTTTATTTCTGTTTCATAAGAATTAGAAAAAAAAGTGGTATTTTTACCATTCTGTTAAAAGTACATTACCCATCAGTATTTACCCCATTTGTTTGTTCAGATGAATCACTAACAAGCTGCAGAAACACTGGTCAAAATTGCAGAATGTCAAACAATTTTTAGTAAAATGCAAACTGAAGTCATCAGAGAATTAGCTTTAACAATTAGTCCTCCTTTTAAGATTTAAAATATCAGAGAATACTTGCCCTCATTTCTTTTTTCTTGTCACTGACTCATAAACTACTTCAGCTTTCATTACTAATTGGCAGGTCACCACAAAGGTGTTTTACACAGCAAGATTAGAAGGATGAATATTTTTGAACTCTGACCAAAACTCCATTTCAGTGTCGAGCAAAGAAATTTTTTTACATGAACGGTCAGTGCATCACTTTTATTTGACTGTGGTGGATAGACCCTATTTCTGTAAAGTGTTCAAGCTGTTCCCTAATTTTTTTTTCTTGGGAAATATCACAAACAGATGACTAAATATCACTGCACTCTAATGTGCAACAGAAATTTTAAACACGTTGCTAAACATATTGTTAGAGTGAAGGAAATAATTTCCCTTTATTTGAGCTCATATCTGGTCCAATAATAACTCTTAAAGTTATTACATTGATAAATTGAAATCTCTTTACACACAAGATATTGAGAGAAAATAAAAAAAAACCCAACAACAACATGTATTTGACTTACATTTACATATTCCAGCTTGATAGGGGGCAGTTGCTTTAATTGAAAGAATGAATTTTATACCATCAATTGTAAGCCTTTAGGGTGAAACTTCAAATGAACTGAAGATAACAATTTTAGTGTTGCAGTCATAACTCCATACTGTGTGCCAGGATGTCCCTCCTATTCTTGCCTGGAAAATAATGAAGAAAATCTAGGGCAGGCTTTTCTAAAGATATTCAGTATATTATTGATGAGGTCTAATAGCTCACCACTCTTTAGTACAATAATTTGCCTGCTTTCTCAGTAAGTAGATATCCCAAAATTTTTATTTTTAAGTTTCCATGTGTTGGTTTTCTGCTGGACCCAGCTCCTCCAGGAACCTGACAAGGAGCAAGAATGGTAAAAGGAAGAAGAGGAAGCCTGTGCCTGGGTAGAGGAGAGGGAACTTATCAGGCTCTAGCAAAGAGGTGAGCTGTGAGAACAGACAAAACACATTGCTAAATTTACCCCAACAGAGACTTACCCATCAGCATACATTCACCTCCATGCTTATATTGTAAAAATTACACTGCAAGATCTATGAGAGGAAAGATCAATCATGATATACATTCCACATGCTCACCTAATCCATTTGTAGGTCAGCAGAAAAAGGCACTACAGATTTACTTTATGTTAGCAAGCACAGTTCTATGAAAAATACTGTGACAGAAAATAAAGAAATAGATGAGTGATCAAGTTCTTTTGGAAGTGGTCAGCAAAACTGCATTAACAGGAACTGCTATATTAGAATTAATGGAAATTGAGCACACAGAAATCCTGGGAGCTCTGGAGTTCCTAGAGAGGGTAGAACTGTGACTTTATCCAGTCAAGCTCAAGTCATTTAATCTTGGTTATGAGTTCATCACCATAGAATATACATGTCTGGAAAATTAAATGAAGGAGATATATTGTCTGTGGAGGGACTTGCAAAGACCTTAGCAGAGCTAACCTACTGAAAGCTAAAAGTATTTGGAAAGGCTCATCACTTTCAGTTATATGATAGGCATGTAAGAAAAGGAGTTAATCTATTGAAATGCCATCTAGGCTGTGGAATAGGCCTGTTGCTTCTCTTACATATTTCAAATATGATTGTGTGTCAAAGCCACAGTTACCAAAAAACATCCATTGCTCCAGAACCTGTACAAACACAAATGGATTTGAAGAATGTGAAGCAATGATAAACAAGATGTTATAAACTTGGGACAAAGGAAACATTTTCTCCATTTTACAGATAGAGAAATAAAATAGGCAGCTTGAATGCTTTGTTACAGGTCTCAAAAGATATCTGTGGCAAGGCTAGAATTCTATTATCATAAAATCATGAGAATCATCGAAATTAATTTTACAGTTTATGACAAACAAGTTATACAGATAATTCCTTCTCTAATAATACATTCTTTCAAGTTGCAATTCTACACTGAATAAGAATAAAGGAAGTATTCCTAATGAGCTCAACAGGATTTTCATCAGTCTCCTGAAAAGTCCACAAGGAAAAAGACACTCTTAATTTCACAGATTGCTAGAGAACAGTTTCATTGCATGTACTGGAATTGCAATCTAAATAATTGATAAGGGCACAAGTAGTTTTAAGACTGCTTGTTAAAAGAAAATTGTTCATTGGCACTTACAGGAGAGAACTGAGTTTTATGAAATTGATTAACAGGTGTGATGCTTCTAAAATAAATGCCACATTTCATAATATATCCCTTAAAAATTTAATTTAGTGTGCAGTGTGTAAAAATCAAAATGAATATATACCATTATAGTGTATTCCCCAGGCTCTTGGTATTGGTATGCTGCTATTACTGACACCCTCAAATTCCTACCATAAATGCCAATTAAAACTGTCTTGGAGAAACAATCACATAACACTTCAACTTTTACAGCTCAGAAGACAAAAGATGATTAATTCTATATCTGAAGAAAAGGATCAGCTTTAGCTATCCAACTAACAAGTGACTTTTTTTATCTCCTGAGATCTGACAAAATTCTCAGTCAAGACTTTTAGACTGGATGTCACCTCTGTCACATAATGAAACACAGAATGCCATTTTCTACAGCAAGGACATGCAATGGAAAAAATCTTTTAAAGAGACATATTTTTAAAACACACTTGTCTAGAATTTGGAAGTGAAGGAACCCTCCAACATAGACCCCTTCTTTTTCTCATCCACATTTGAAAATTTAGGCTAAACTGCAGCACACAATATCTGTGTGTTATCAAAAACATACATGGAAACCAAAAGAAGTCTTGGAAAATAACCAAGGCACTGTCATAGTCAGTGAAGAGGGGAGCAGGGAGGAAATTATTACTTATGACTAACAGTGAAATCTCATTGAATTAATAGGTACAAAAATTGGATCACAAAAAGTTCTCTGAATGTTGGTGTTGTTCAAAATCACCAGTACAAGACAAGAATCAGGCTTTCACAGGTTTATAATCTACCACATAGAAACTAAACCAAGTCACATTGCTTTTCTTCCCTAAGAGTGCTGATAAACCCTCAGTTAGGATTGCAAGCCCCTCTAGGCTCTCTCAGTCCCATTATTTAATCCTAAATGAAGTGTGTCTTATCAATTCATTCTATGCCATGACCCTGATCAAGGTCAGGTGACGATAAATGCTATAGCTAGCTATAAAAGTGCGGGAGGTAAAAAAAAATATTTTTCTGTGACAGACTAAGAAAACAGTGATGCACAGAGGTAAAAACTCTTCCCTGCAAATACATTTCCCCAAATATGTTCCATTTACTCACTAAGAGAATATTTTCATTCTCCAATAACATTATAAAATGCTAGACCATCATAGTAGGCTTTTTCTTTCCTGTATTTTTTAAAGATGAGATAAAAGCAAGGATTTTATTTTTTAGTAAATCCTGTTTATTGGAAATCTATTTAAATTAATGCCACTCTTTTTTCAAATGTCTTCTAGAGTCAAAGAAGAAAGTGAGTCACATGGCAAAATTATCCTGCATGCTATTATCAGTGGAGATGAGTCAGCCCTCCTACTGTTTGTTGATGTATCTGTCTAGTGAAGAGGGGAAGAAAGGAGAAAAAATTCCCTTTTCTGTGGAATTTATCAGATCACAATAGTTTGTAAAAACCAAGAACTGGATAAAAATGACTTCTTGGGAAGAGTGTCAAAGTGCTGCAATCCCACTATCTGCTTTCCCTTACTGCAAAGAAAGCCTCAGGAAATCTTCTCTATTCACATGCTGTTTCCTGATTATTCAGGCATTGGATGAAAAATGTTTATTTTTAGGTAGCACATAGTGGATGCATACCCAAAAATACACAAAGGTGGCACACCACCAGGAGCTATAATAAGAGCAGTAAACTGCTAAACTATTGCAACTTTCACTAGCAGAACGCTATCACTTTCTGCTAGAGAGGGAAACTACAACACCTTGTATTGCATAGCCCTGGGGCTAAATTGCCACTTGAAGGATGTGGGATTATGATCAAATTCGTCAGACAAATTTCACCTATTTTGTGTTAAACTATCTAGTACACCTGGTTGAGTATGCAGCCAGACAGAAAACACAATGAAAGTGGTTTTGTTCAAGAGATGTCCAGCATTACTAGCATACTAGTTTTAAATTATTTTAATTTGAGATTATGTTATCCTCTCCTTAGTAACAATGAGGTAGGCTTGATAGGTGGTTCTCTTCACACCTAGTATAAGCTTCAACTTCTTGATTGAAAATTAATCAACAATTTAATTTATTCCAGGCTCCTAGGTCACTAAGATCTGTCAACAAGGGAAATGAAGGGAAATAAGAGCTGAGCCAGGCTAAGAAGAATTTTTAAAATTAATATTTTGAAAAATAATTTACTCTGTTTGAACACCTACATAGTACTGAATCTTTTAACAAGCTGTCCTGGCCATGTCTATCTATCATGAACAAGTGGAAAATGGTATCAGAATCTGAGACCTGTGAACCAACCAGTCTTGTGAGTAAAGCAAAGCTTTCTACAACCTGATAAATGTTTTGAAGGAAAACAAACATTTAAAAGCACTAGCAGTCACGGTAATTGGTTCTCTGAACTTCCAAAAAATCAACTATCCAGGCTAAAATCCCTTTACTTCCATTGGGCCTGTGGTTGACAGAGGACTATGACCATCCTTTTAGAGAGATTAGATTAAACTGTAATCCTTTATATTTTGTTATCCTTCCTTCTTCAATTCTTATTTCTCAAACTACCCAGATTTTGCCTTCAGATCCACTCTTTGATTGCCTGTTTTATGAAGGGGGCTTGGAAAATCTTTTTAATCTATTTCAGCAGTAGTTCCCCATGTGTGCCCTTCTAATACTTGTCCCTTTGTGGATCAATCCTATGGAATCACAGTTTTCCAATGGAATTTTGGGCACCAGAATGGTATTTACCAAGGAAATTCCTGTTTGGGGAATTGAGCAGTTGGAGAGGGATGGATTTCTATGACCACATAACAAAACACAGCATTACACAGACTCAGCCATTCCAGGTGAGGAAAACCCTCAAGAGGCATTCACAGCTTTGCTTATTCAGGGTCAACAAACAGCTCATTAAATGGGAATTTCAGGAAGGACATACTGGAGAAGGAACTTCCTCTGTGTGTGACACTGCTGTAAAGAAATCTTCATGTACCAACCAGCTGCTTTCTAGGGAAGCTTATTTAGGGAAAATACCTAACTATAATCACACACCACTGTACAGAGCATCCTCAGAGTTCAGAAATCCTATAGAGCCTTTACTTGTGGACACATCTTAACGCAGCATTTAAATTTAAATAAGAATTGGTACTATAACAGCTAAATGTAAATGAATATTTGATCTATATATTGATTTCTTGTAGGAGATCTCCCAAACAATCAGAAATGATCAGAAATAGAGACCCAGGACTAGCAAAGCCAGAGGACTTGAAGGGTGGAACAGAACCAGAATAGCACTGTCAAGACCCAGTAGAGGTCTTGCAGCAGTTTTATCAGCCTCTCATTTACTCAAAGAATAAAAAAAACCCTATATAAAATATTAAAATTAAAGTATAAAATAATGTAAAAATTAAATTACTCATTAATGAAAAGCAAGTATTCAATCAAAAAGTGGTTTTGATGTTGTGTAGTTACATATACATTTAAAATATATATATATAAATTGCTCTATCTCAGCTCTTCAAATAGAAAAAAGTGGTGAGAAAGCAGTAATGTCTGTGCTATGTAGAAGACAGCAATTAAATAACAAATCTGCTACTATAATACTTTTAATTATTTGGTAAAATTATTATTGAACCAGAAGAAGAAGAAAATCTCGTTCCCTTCACTTATTTATAAAGCATATACTTATTTTTCATTACATTGAAGACATACTATTCCTTTTTAAATTATGCAATATGGATAGTAGCATGAAAATATTTTACTAACATAATTAAATGAACTCAATTGTTCTCAAAGGAATTGTTTTGAAGAAAGAATAAAGGTCATAATAATATTCTATCTACATGCTACTTATATAATCAAAATTCAGGTTTTTTCCCTGTTTAAAAGCATCCATACCCATGTCAGGCACACACAAAGTATTGTTATACACAATATTTAGCCATGGGTGGACACATTTTTTGTGCCATCTGCCTGAATTATTCACAGAAGTTTTATATATATATATATATATAAAATTGGGATGGCACCAAAGTCAGAATTCCTTTTTGGAAATGGATATATAAATGAAATTTTTAAGAAGTGCAATAATAAACAATGTTTGATTCTTTTGAAACACACAAAATATCTGTCTAAGGACGAAGATGTTGATTTACCAGAAACTGAAAACCAACATTGCTTCTTGGTCTTTTAAACATGCAGCATTACACAAGGGGTGAATTAACTCTGTGTAAATATCTCTGTGTGTTTATGTATATAATTAATATTTAATACCATGGAAGATGAACTCTAGTGGCTTTTGTTGCAACAGTTTAAGAAAGCACTGCCTGTGACTGTTCCAAAGCTGTCCTGGAAGACACTGCTCTAATTCCAGAGTCATCAGAAGGAAAAAAAATGGGTCTGAGCAGCTGCTAAATTCACATGCTTCTGTTCAGTCCCACCTTGGCCAAGGCTCCATGTAGAGTGGCAGAGGGGAAGGTCCTGAGGAAATCCTCCTTCCCCAGCCCTCACAGAGACACAATTTGCAGCAGGTTGGTGAGCACAGACAGCTGAGCTGAAAGACAGAAACAAAACTTTAGAAGTCTTTAACCACAGCCCTTAAAGCAAGCTTCAAAATATCTCTATCCCTGAAGAGTTAACTCCAGTTATATACATAACAAGACATATAATAGAATTCTGAGGGAAAATATTATTTATTTTCAAGAAAGGAAATCCCTCTCACTCTTTTCCCAGACTGGACCCAGAGAAGGTGTCTACACTGTACTCTGAGATTTCTGCACAGTTATTTATTATTTATTAGTTATTTATGCAAAGCTCAGACAAGCAGCTTGTGTACATACAACAGAAACTGCCATGGGTTAAAAGCACACAATTATATCCAAATGTAAGCCTAAAGTGAGTGGTTGAGGATGGACATCAAATGAGCATTGCTCTGGACTCAGTTTTAAAATTTGGTCAGGTAAAGCATATGATCCAATTTAAAACCAACATTAGAAATTAACGAAATTAAATATAAAGGCTGTCAGATGGCTAAATTTGAAGCAGAGGAGGAGCAAATGAAATACAGATCAGTACAGGATAAGAATAAAAGGAAAGTGAGAGAGATGCACAACTCGTGTTTGAGACTTTTGTTGTTCAGTAACAAAAATATTTGGATTCTGTTCACTGGCTAGATTTTCTAACCCTTGTTGCTCTGCAGAACACCCAGCTTGCAACTCCAGCAATCAGATTGTTGTGTGCTGTTTTCAAATGCTGCAGTCTATTTCATTGCTCAGAATAGTGTAAAGCACAGACAGATTTGTGATGTCCTGCCCACAAATCAAACGGAACCCATCTATCCAAACACCTCCTTCTAACTTTCATTCACTCATCACACTCAGGAATTGCACTAGCATGAGGGAAATATATGAATTATATACTTTAATTTAGAAAAAATGTATGGGCAATGCATAATATTAACTCTTTGACAAAACAAAGTCAACATTCTCCCACTTAATTTCATGTTATTAACAAGATGGTAGAACAATTTCTCACATTCCAGCTGAAAGCAAATGTAAAAAAAAATACTTTCCTCTATAAACTTAGGTTTTTTCTTTCTTGAAGATTTTTAGTAAGTTTTTATTTGTTTTTTCAGTTATTTTTTTCTTTCCACACATAGAATCAATATATTCTTTTAAAAAATCTGCTATTTTCTGTTTACAGAGTTTCATCTCACTGCTAGACAGAGTAGACTACTTTGGGAGAAATATTTTTACATTGGCAAAAAAATCTGAAAAATCTAAATATTTCAACCTTAATATGCAGAATATAGAACTTTCACATATAGCACTTATACAGGGATTACTGCATCTCAGCTGGGTGCATCTGTTAAGAAATGCATTTCTGTGAAGTTATTTTATACTAACAAGGCTCTGTCATGGATTTGCAGCGCTACTGAAGTTGCCTCGAGCAAGCAATTAGAATTGTAATTAGAATTTCCTTCCATTTTTTCATTCATTTTCCTTAACATCTTTAATTTTTTCTTCTTCTACTGCTGTTTTTTTTTAAATTTGTGCTGTACCTGCTGTCATATTGTAGTACTTTTTTTGGCTCTTTTTCCATTTCTAATGCTATTTGAAGCCAGAAACAAGTCTCTTTTAAAAGCTGCTAGTGAAGAGAATCAGCAAAATTGACTGTTAATCACATGCATATGGTGATGAATCAGCATCTTCTGACCCAATTAAATACATGAAAATAGTATTTTGCCCTGTTCAAAAGAAGAACTAAAAAGGGGAATTGTAGGCAGCAGATGCTACATGGTATTTCTTTCTTGCCTTTGTGGTAAATTTCAGAGTTTTCAAAGTGAGAGGCCTACTCCTAACGAGGGATGACAGAGGAGTGACCTAGTGTGAGCACAAGGAATTTGTAAATCACTGATGTGTTCATTTTTTATGTATTTTATAGTGTCCACCTGAACCTCCAAGTCATTTAAAAGGGTCAAGGCAAAACAAGAAAGAGTTCTGCATGGGAAAAAGTAAAAGATCTGGATATTCTAAAATTATGAAATATACACAAGACCCAAAGAAGAGCAGCAGGTCTGATGATAATCAGCATCATCAGCCAGACCAGTGATCTGCAGACAAGTCCTAAGGGATGAGGAAGGTCCACAGCCAGGACAAGGCAAGTCAGCAAAGTCAGATCGGATCAGGAATCAGGCACAGGCATGACCCAGGTAAGGACTGGGCCCGAGCTTAAATGCAGCTCCTGATCCAAGGGCAGAGGCTGCATGGGTGCAGATCCCACTTCTCACAGATTTTCTCATTCCATGACAACCTGACCCAAGCACATGAGAACACTTTAAAGTGTCTCGTCAGCTAAACTGTGAGGAGTGGGGCCTGCTGCTGCACACAGGGCACCGCCTAAATCCTGGCACTCCTGCTGCTGGAGATCTTGCCCCATGTTCAATAATTATCACTACCCAAGAACCACTTGGTTTCTAAGAAGCTCTTTGGAGTCAACTACAAATGACTCCCTACTGACTTCCATGACACCCAATAATGACCTTTGAAATTCTGCAATGACTTTACCAGCATTAGACCTGCTAGGGTTAGAGGCAAATCTTGCTGTGGTATCCTATAGCCACATGTTTGAAGACATTATTCTGTGACACAGGCCTGTAGGGAATTATTATTATGGCAGGTTTAATTGATGGGATGGGACGACAGTTGGGTTAAGAACAATTTATTGCTCAGATAAACATCAGCCTCAAAGGCCGTGAGATTTTAAAGGAGCAAGCAGTCTGCCATAGCTCAAAGTGGTCACAAGTTCTTCATTATAAGACAACTTAGAACTTTCTAATCCAATGGACAGTTGCCACAAAGATTATTTTGCTTTTCTAACCTATCACCTTTATTTCTACTGCAATGACCACACTTTTATCCAATGGCCTACAATCTCACATACACACATATGCTTCTAGTATAACTTCTAAACTCTTAGCTTACTCTATACCATTACACCCCTACATTATAAACACTTCACCATCTTATCAATACAGCTTCTCACTTACTTAAGGCATATTCTTACAACTATAGAAACGCAAGTTAATGATTTTTCTGCTTAATGTCTGTGTACTTTATTTTTACATCAATCCAAGCTTCTTCCAAGGCTGCAAATCAAACCCTTCAGTGTCTGTGGAAGTTTCTATCTTTCCATTCCCCACAGCATTCCTGAAGGTAAGATTAAATTTCTAAATGTGTATCTCTAAATTCTCCCTGAAGGAATGTTAAGAAAAGCTCATCTCTTGGTATGTATCTAGAGACAGACCCTTGCAAAGTGATGATGCAAAACTATGAATCAACAAAGATGAGAAAGGGCAAATTTTGGGTAGGTAGAGATGGGAATGTAATAATTGATGTTATATGTTCACATCTGAGAAACTACTCCCTAAACTCATTTTCCACATGTAGGCTTGTTTTAAGAAATAAAATTACAGGAGCATAAAGATTCTAGCTAGTGATAGTTATAATTGAACATGCTTATTGCCTGGTGAGAAGATCAAAATCAACAGCTGCAGTCTTAGCTGGAAACACCTGAATGTATCCAGAGTTCCAGCATTCCATTAGGAGCAACAGAGGAGACTTTGGCACATGGCCCTCAACACTGTTACCATCAACATATGTTTCTATTATAATGAACATAAAGCTTATTTAGAGGGAAAATTGCATTTATCTAAATTGATACAACTGAATATTTCCTTGCACATGGCTTTTGAGATAAGTTTTGGCTATTTAAATGGCACCAGTGGGATATCCACATGTGTTACATGGATTGAGAGGTCTCTCCTAAGTCTGTCTATGTCAGCAGTTATCCTATTCCTTTACTGAAAACCAGAATTGGAAAAGGAAACTTAGAAGCCTGGGCACAGCACTGATCTTTTGAAGCTATGCTACTTTTGGCTTACAGCAGGAGACATAATAGAGATATTTTATGTGGCACTGTGCAGCATCAACAAGACCAAAGCAGGGATTCTGCAGCAGGGAAATACTGGGGATTGTTTCTGAGGATCCTTCTCCAGACACTAGTGAAGCTCTCCAAAATCATTCCTTTTATCTTTCTGGTCATCTTTGATGTGCTGCTTATCCAAATAAACAAAACACATCAGCGCTTGATAAAAGAGCAGTTTCATAGACATCAATACTCATCTCTAATATTTAAGTTGAGCACATGTTTTTCTGAATTGGATCAGAAAACTCTCTCCAGGGCAGAGGAGCTGATTTTCTGCATGCTCAACAACTCCTCTCTCCTCCCCCATTTTGTCAGTAGGGGTCAAAATTTAGGCACCACCAAGTCCATTGTCTTTGTTAAGAACACTTCCATCCCTAGAACTGTTCAAAACCAGGTTAGATGGAGCCCTGGGCAACCCAGTCCCCTTCCTGCCCTTGGCAGAGGGGTTGGAAGTAGATGATCTCTAAGATCTCTTCCAACCCAAGCCATTCTGGGATTTTGCGACTATAAAACAAAATGTAAAACATAAAGAGATAACCTATTTCAGGTATGGGCTTTAAAAACTGAGTCAAAAATTTTCCTTACGTTGGAAGAGATAATTTGACTTTTCTCTACTGATTACTTAGCTTATAGCACATGCACTGTATGAACAGAGAATTTCAGGGTGGCTGCATATAAGGACATCTTTGGACAGCCAAGACTTGAAAGGCTTTACTACTAGTGCACAAACTGGAATCAAATCACAAGAATGTGGAATGGAATCCATATCTTCATCAGACAGAGGCTTTAATTTGGTGCAATATATTTGATCTATATAAACACGTGATTTGCATCTGGAAAAAGACTTATACAACTTTATCTTGTGAAAAATTTATCTGCATTATTCTACCACAGCTGAACACAGTTTTCAGCAGTGCTAGAAACATTAACAGTAAAGTCCTTATTGAACTTCTGGAAGATTTCAGAATATCTTTCACGGGGTCATAAGTCTGCTTGGGGAACAGAGCTTTTGTGCTACACTATGTGTGTGAATAGCAAAATGGGATTTCCAACTACAAAATATAGTATTTTTAGTTTAAGCTTTATCTGATCTCCTGTTTTCAGTGGGTTTTGGCTCCAGTTCTTTTTCATTCTGTAGAAAAAGCAGTTAATTAAAAGAACTCTGAACACAAATACGTTCAAAGTATTCCATCAGAAGTCAATGACTACAGCTTCTGCCTGATCCTTAATCATCTGCATTTCCTGCTGAATGAAGCAGGACACAGAGTGAATTCCAAAATAGCCAAAGACTAATTTTCTGCAGTTCTGGAAATGAGTGTTTTCAATTATTGAGCAAAGACATAACAATTTACATATTTCTGATGTTTTTATTTTGATATGCATGTCTCAAATGATTTTTCATCTAGATAACTTATTCACAAAGGAAAAATGAGTGCCACTCAGTCACACTCAGTTCTTTGAAAGAGAGTTTAGTCATGCATATTAGCCTCTGTGTATTCCTTGTCATCCACAGGCATTAAAGACAAATCCACTTCTGCTTAGAATTCAAGGCTGGAAACCTCCTGCCCATGCAGTTCCTGCAGTTTCCAGTCAGTGACCATCATGAGGAGCTGCACATTTTCTCCACACCTCCCTTTTGGCATACACACACCCCTGGTCACTCACTGCTCAGGTCTGAGAGCTGGTGTGACCCTTGCCATCCTTTTCAGACACCCATACAAAGATTCTAGCTTCCATATCTACAATAAATTAAATAAAGATGCAGAATATGGTTAGGAGTAACTTTTCCTGAAAATTAATGTTTAGATGAGTCATTTAAGATCCTTGTTTATTTTAAAAATTAGAAATCCTTCTTTTGGATTCAGCTCCGAGAAAAAAACCAAGGTGATTAACCCAGTGGGCAAAGAAGGAAAAGAGGAATGCTAGGATAAAGAATAAAAAATTGTCATTTCCCTACAGTGAAACACCTAATCCATAAAAGGTAAAACCCACTATTCTCACAGCATTTCTACCCAAAAGGTCAGCTGCAAGCAGGATGCTAACTGAGTAATCAGCACGCCCTGGCATTTAAAAGGAGTAGCAGAAAAAGGCCTCATTGTAATACTCGTCATAATGAAATCATGGAAAGGCATTAGTCCAAAAATGATTACAAATAAGCTTTGCTGAGCCACGATAGGTGCAGGTTTTACCGTTTGGGGAGATTAAAGCTGTGTGCAATCACTGCCTGGAGGCTGCACATCATTTCACATCAATTGGCATGATGAATCTTTTACATAATGTGAATCACAGTCTAATTGTGAGTTTGATTGCATCGACTGTTCTGATCACACAACCTCAGCACATAGAGGAGCAGGGAACTGAGCTATTGTACGGAGTTAAAGGAGGACAGAAAAGCTGTGTAGCATGAAATGAAAGTGACATCTCACAGGATATATATTACCAAAAGTTGCTGAGCAATTTAACAACTACTTGTAATATATATCTTGACAATATCAAAAAAGGCAATTAGAGGAGCATGTCTTCCACCAATAGAAATACATCATTTCTGGAATCAGCAGGCTGCTGCTAGGAAACTCAGAGTGGAAGCCTTTTTGCCAGAGAAGATGCATTTAAGACAATAAACTCTCCATTAACTGCAATTCAGGCAGAATGTAACTAACCCAGGATTCTTACAAGAGCTGGCAGAAAAACTGGTACTGAATGCTTCAAAGATATTTCTAAATATCAGGTTCAGTCATGGATCTGTTATAAATCATCTTGCAAAATAAAGCAAAAATCGATCCTCTATGGAAATTATATTGCTTCTATTACCATAGGAGCTGAGGCATACAAAACCCATAATGTATTTATTTCCTAATACCATTACAACTATTGTCTTCACTTTATAAAAGTGAAATGGAATATCAATTAGTTAAGGAACTTGTCCTAGACACTACAGGAAATCTACAAAACAGCAAGTGGTGTTATCCAGATGGCCAGGTAGCAATTCTGTATGTTATTTACTGGAAAGGTGCTGGGCTGTAGCCCTTCCTGGTTGCCAGGGAGCCATCTGGATAAAGGGTACAAGGCAGTGTGACATTCACTACAGAGCTACCATATTTCTCAGTCTTGCAGGGAGAGAAGAGAATCACAGAATCATAGAAATGTTTCAGTTGGAAAAGCCTCTTGTCAGTCTGTCACAGACATCTTTTATGGAAAAATCCTTTCCTTAGGATTTTTCCTCCTGAGAAGATGAGAGGCCTCAGGAACAAAATGTAAACAATGGTTATCTGCTGCTGTGGAATGCAACAGGTGCATCTGTGATTGGTCTCATGTGGTTGTTTCTAATGAATGGCCAATCACAATCAGCTGGCTCAGACTCTGAGCCACAAGCCTTTGTTATTCATTCTTTCTTTTTCTATTCTTAGCTAGCCTTCTGATGAAATCCTTTTTTCTATTCCTTTAGTATAGTTTTAATGTAATATATATAATAAAATAATAAATCAAGCCTTCTGAAACATGGAGTCAGATCCTGGTCTCTTCCCTCACCCTCGGACCCCTGTGAACACCGTCACAGCAGTCTATCCTAAATTTGTCTGCAACCTTCTCATCTTTTAAATACATTATATGTTTAGGGCCACAGCCCTTTTTTTCTTTTTTTTTTAATATCATACAGTTTTTATACAAGGCAACCCACTTTTTCTCTGAAAATTATTACAGCTAAAGACGAGAAAATTATTACAGCTAAAACTTGGATTATATGTAATAAGGGGGACTAGGGGCTTATGCTGCTTCAGTTTAATTTTAGATGATTGTGTAAAACACTTGAAATGCTTCTATAAGAATAGATATCAATAGAAATAAATATGAGTCCAGGGGTGGCATATCAGTTGACATAAATCACAGCTCCAGTGGTGGAACTATGACATTTTACCTCTGCTAGACAATTTTTCCAAGGATCCTGGAAATAAACTACCACTCAGTGTAGAAGTTTGCTGTGCCAGCAATTTTTTCTCTTACAAAGCTGATAGCTTAGCTCTAGGATAGAATAGCTCTAGGATAAGCTCTAAATGTTTATGGGGCCAATAAAGGTATTGCATGAAATTTGCATCTTTTTAAAAAATGAAACTCTGATCTTGGATCTCTCTGCTAGATGCCTCTGCTGGGAATATGTATGGCCTACATTTCAAAGTTTCTGATGTGCTGACAGTCAGGCAGCGCCTACTTTAATGTTTTTTGACCCTCTACAGGATATAATGTAGTATGATTATAGCAAATCTGAGTATGGAACTATCATTGCTCCTTGGGGATTTGGAGTCTACTTGTTAACAGGAAATTAAAACTAGCACATCTCAGTTGACACAGTGACCATGATGCTTACCTAGGAACTATTTCACAAGAAAACAGAACTATATTTCACCATTTAGAATCCAAATATTTAATATATGGGACGCGAAAGTTCTGGGAAATTATACATTTCTGGACTTTCTGGACTCTTTTTTTCTGAGACACCTCAAAAGAAGTCAAAAAAAGTTCATTACAGTGATGTCCTTTTTGATAGTTAGAGTGCTATGAGGATGACTAAAAACTCAGGAAAATGCATGTAGCAAAAAAAAAATCACAGGATAGGGCAAATGCAAAAGGCATAATTTTCTCATGCCTTAGACAGAGGGAAGACAAAAATCTGGAGCTGGGTAATTGGTAATTAGACTGTTGTATGAATTTCCCCTTATTTGATATCACAAATATCAACCAGCAGCTTGAGTACTGAAGTTTAGAGGTACAAGGAATGTGTTTAAAGTAGAAGACATCACTGTTGCTGCTGTGGATTTCATCAGGACAACAGCACCTTTCCTCAATAATTTCATTTTTGCTATCTTGCAAGGATTTGGTTTCATGATGAGAATTGAAAGCAGGTGCCTTTAGCAGGAACAGAACAGGATAATAGGTAGCATAAAAATAGAGGTCCGCCAAAACTTCTGGAATTTAAGAAAGCTCAAATTTCCCTGAAACATTCTCCATTTTCCTCATGTTAAAAATCCCACTAGAAAACACTCAGGAAATCATAGAGATGTACTCATATCATACAGAAAGATCATTTCTGTAAAAGGTATTAGTTGCAAATGCCATCTGAATTGACAATTATTGAAGGAAGATTCATAGTCCCAGCTGCAAACAAAAGGCACTCATCAATTGGTTTTCAAACACAAAAATAGAATGAGATGCCAAGACAAGTCAGTGGCTAATGCCAAATGGCCAGGTAACAAATTACAGAGACCCTTCTTGAGCCATTCTTGCTGGCATAAAAGCCATGGAGTTTCTGAGAGGTGTCCAGTCAACCCAGACAGGCTCATTACTGCAAGCAGCATTAAATTAAACAGTGGCATAAGGAGTCACACAATATCTCAAACTCTAACACATTGATTAGCTTATTACTTAAGCAAAATACTGCAGAGAGCCGTGTGTGCCAGTGTGCATGCATTTAAAGTGCTACACATGCACAGGTCACTCACACACCACATTAAAGTCAATAAATTAAACATGAATCGTTGGGCACGTTAAATGAATTGCAACCCATAATCATCTAAGTAGCAACAAGGCATTCATTTAACCTGACCTAGATGGATTATATAAAGAGTTATTAAATATAACAGGAATACAAATTGCAAGTTAGAATCCTTGGAACTCTTTTCTGGTTGAAGGGGTTTTTATAAGAAGTCACTAACTGTGCATATGTCTGATATTTTTGGACCTACTTCACTAGACACTGGTTTATTGGGGTAGTTTATATGCAAATCAGATAACATGAGACTGTAAATTACACAGCCATGTGGGGGTCCACTCTGAAATGTTGTGCCTTGTCTGGGATAACAGGATGGTAGAATACAGCCAGTTGTGTCAGGTATCTCCAGAATGGCAAAGCAGGCGTATTTGGCTTAACTAAGTGAAGAGGAAAAGGTTTATTTGCACTTATTCTGGAATGCACAACAGTTACTTAGATTTGTTTTACCTTCCAATTCAGAAGGATTTCATGGTTCAGAGAGAACAGCTTTAGTTCCTTCAGTGGAAAGATTTGGGCTGGAATTCATCTGATTAAATGCGAAGGCCTGCTCTTTATCTGAGCTACCCCAGTCTCCAGAAATAATCATAAAAATCTAGTCACTACGGACTACAAAGTCTAAGACAGAATTTCTCTAACTTTAAAGTAGACATTTTAAATACATCTGATGGATTGAATCCTAAAAAGGTCTGTTTCTCTACAGTGAATATAAAGGGAGGTTCAGAAATAGCTGTTACATGTGTTTAAGGGAGATGAGGTGATTCTTATTCCTAGAATCTGCTCTTGGTCTTCCTGCTAACCTGATGTATGGCTCTGGAAGCCTAAATGTTATTTAAAAAAAAAAAAAAAAAAACCACAAAAACAAACAAACAAAAAACCCCCACCAAACCAAGAATGTAATTTCAGATGCCATTACTTTATTGATGGCATCTATTAGGCAATATCTTTCAGGCATCTATATTTACTCACAGTGACTTTCAATTTTCATCTTTTTGTACTTGTGCTCTGACACTCATTCTGTATATTCTACATGTATATCTGCATTTACAAATACAATATTTTAATATATATTTATATTTATATATTTGTTTGGTTTTAAACAATGTCATACAGGATGTAACAGGACAGAACATCAGTATCAAATGTGCCTCATTGTACAATCCCATACAGATATTTAACAAGGAATTCTTTAACTGTTGACATCATCTGAGGTTAGAAAATTTTCCTTACCAGCTAATGTTAATAAGCCATGGGCTTTAAAAACAAAAAACAATCCAATTATTCTTCACAGTGTTATAAAAGAAAAATGGAATGCCTCACTCTATATCCCCAGCTGTACTTGTGAGATGACAGTGAATATAAATTTCATGAGAAAGTTACCTGAGGATAACAGCAAAAGGAATAATAAAGAATCCCTACCTAAATCTACACTTTAAAAAGCCCATTGTGAAGTGGATTGCTGAATTTATTTAAAGAAACAACCAACCAGCCAAAAAAAAAAATGGAAGCTGCTTCAAATATTGTATCTTAAGAAGTGTTTATTTTTAATTCATTTGCAAAAAAGTGAAGAAAATATTATTATTAAGTTTAGAAGCATTGTAACAACCTGAAATTGGTTGTTACAAATACAGAATACAAAGGATCACTGAGGATCACTGAAGGACCATGTCTGTAAATTTGTTACTTTTTAATTTCTGTGACACTTTACAAGAAGAATTTCTGAAAAGAAAAATCCCTGAATAAAAGAGAAAGGAGTTGTATTATGGAGAAAAAAAATAAAAGGGATATTTAGTCAATTTTCCAAACTGCCTGCAGTTTTCCATCAGTAAAACAATTTATATTGTTAGTGACTTAGAACTCAAATATAAACATATTTGTAGAATCTTAGATTATGGGCAGGGACATCTTTTACTAGACCAGATTGCTCAAACCCCATCCAATCTGTACCTGAACAATTTCAGGGATGAGATATCCACAACTTCTCTGAGCCACCTGTTCCAGTGCCTCACCACCCTCACAGTAAAGAATTTCTTCCCAATACCTAAACTAAACCTGCCCTCTGTCAATTTAAACCATTCCCCCTTGTCATTACAAGTAATGGTAAATGTCTCTGCATCTACCTTATAAACTCCTTTAATAACAGAAAGGCTGCAATGAGGTCTCCCTGGAGCCTCTTCATACTTATTACTAGAAAAGATGATAAAGAAAAGTGAATCAGAAAAGCATTCAGAAAGGTGACAGAATACATATTGTGGCATTTAAGGCATGTATAACTTGGACTATCTGAATGCACTGTAAATTATTATTTAACAGAAGCCAGCCACAGTAATCAGCTATGTGCCACTGCATGACCTCACCCAATGTCCATGCAAGCAAATTAAGCAATATTCCACAAGGAAAAATGAAATAAAGTTTATTATAATGTCATTATAGTATGTCATTCTTTCACCCAGTGTCCAGGATTTTACCAGGTGAATTCATTTTATATCCCTAGCACTAATGCAAGAGGAATAAATACTTTTTGCATTAAGGTTGCAGAGCACAGCTCATCAAACAGCCTGGTTACCAAATAATATTCCATTTAAGTTAATGCTAAATTTTTTATTACCCAAATTACTGCAGGTCTCCTAAATAGCCCATACGGTAGTCACTCTTCTTGCCAGGATATTATTTTGAGCTAAAATCTATGTTGCTGTGAAATTAGACTGGACTTATCCAAGCCATATGGTTTAAAGCTATCTTGAGTGTCTTTTTATTACAATACAGTCATCCTGAGTGGTACAGCTCACAGATTTAGACATTTAAATTTAGATGTTTACAAGCAAGCTAAGATCTCATTACAATCAAGAGAGATCTAATCTGATAAATTTACTGAAACCTAGAGATTTATTCATCAGCTCTAAAATAGACAGTTACTTTTGAAGAGTTATTTTAGGCTATGCATAGAATTTTTCTCAGCATAATACAGGTATAGAGCTGCTTTGTAATGCAGTCTCAGGATCCTTAGCTGGGTGATCCCTAACTAATATGACTCTGTTATCTAGGTTTTGGAATTTCTCTTATCTAAGTTATCTGTTTTCTAGAAATTTCTTTGAAATTTCAGTCTTTATGGATTGAAATGCTGCTGTCTTAATTCCTTTTTTTTTGGTTACCATACAGAGGACAAATAGACAATAGTTATTCATTTCCATCTCAGTTTGAAACCTCAGACTTGAAGCTTGGTTATACACAAGATATCCAGAAAAAGAAAACCAAAAAGTGGGGAAATATGACACTGTTTCCTGGATAAAGGTAACTTATCCACTAGGGGAGAAATAGCCTGCTATGATGTTTGCTGCATAAACCAAAGCCTGACATTTCACAGTCCTTTACTCTCCTGGCTGCAGAAATTCTCTCTTAGCCTTTCTCAGCATGCCAGACTGCCCAGGACTTACCTTCAGGGTGTCCTGCTGGCCACAGCAAACAGCAACACAGCTGTTTGTGCACAGCTGGCCAAGCTCTTAATGTACAAAAGAAAACTAAAATATAGAAGACCAGGACAGTGGATTTAGAAGCTAAATTGATAGGAAAGGAAATGAAGCCATAATCTTAAATAAAGATTTCTGGACTTATGTGGAAACTCAGGGGACCAGGAATATTTCTCTGTCTCCTCAGGGGTGCCCTGACCCCCAGGGCAGCATTGACTCTGACCCTCATTCATGGAGAAAGTTTCCTAAACTTCAAGATAGACCAGAATCCACAAAAGTGTGAAATAGATTATAGAGAGGAGTGTAGGTGTATCACTTGGTGAGAAATTTAGGTTTTGGGATTTTTAGTATGTTGTGGATGGAAGCAAGATGGAGGGCACAGGGTGTTGTCCTGGCTTTCTTCTTCATGCTTCTTCTTCCTCCTTCTTCATGGGTATGGGTGGCATTTTGTAATTGGGCAGAAAAGTCTGTATTGCAGCTCTTTGGGATCAGTTATTGGGTTAAAAGGGAAAATAATCTTAGTGTCAGTTCTTAATTGGATAGTTTGGTCTTAAAAGGCCTTGTAACAAGAGATTGTTGGCCATTTTGTGCCTTCTAATGAAAAGCTGCTGAACTCAAAGTAGTGAAACTGTTTTACTGATTAGAAATAGCACCAGAGTCTGAACATGAACTACTGTCTCAAGTGCCTTCAATCCAGACCCAGAGAAACTGATTACCCCAAAACATAAAGAAAATGGTGAATTCTCATCCTTTCATATGCTTCCTTTTAGCTCAGGAAAATAATGCAGAGATGATGGAACCCATAGTCACAGTAGTTCTTTTATTAATATGTCCTGCTCTGTGTGGGACTCATGCAGATTGTGATGATTAAGACCTGCCACAACAGACCATTGGTGTGTGTGTGCTGCCTTCTGTATTACACATCTCTAGATATTGCTCTTTACCATCCTGTGCATCCATTAGACATTCCAACAGGCAGTGTCTTCTCTTGTGAGAAACTTCCATCTCTTTCTGCCTTCTCTGATCCCCCTGCAGCTGTCAGTAAATGAACAACAGACCTTGCCTGAATTCTCTGTGCAAATCTGTGCTCACTGGAAGGCTTTGCAGACCTCTAAAGAGCTGCAGCATCATCTACTGCACCATGCAAAGTCTTAGTTGGCAAGAGTCCAGAGAGGGAAAAAAATTAAAAATTACCAAGTAACTTTGAAATAGTTTCTATAATGTGTCTTATGGGTGGCATGTGAATCTTTTGGTCTACTTGATCCACTTGCTTATTTTAAATAACTGACAGGATCAAGTGCAAGTTTCTATGAATGCAGTGGCATAGAACTTTGTATTCATTGAGAGGTGAATTAGCTTCTAAATTTTATCTGACAAGAAATCTGGGAATGAGTATTTGGTAGTCTGGAAGTTTAAGTCATAAAATTTGGGTCTGGAGGAAAAAAACCCTACTAACTGATAATAAGTTTTAAAATTTATTCCAAATTGAGTATAACATTCCTAAAAAATTTAACATCACACAAACCATTTTTATGTGAATTTTGAGAAGGAATAACTGAAAACTAATTTTGAAATTCTGAATTACCCTTAAGTAACACATTATTTGTGACATATTTTTGACTCCTGGGTGATAATTTATGACAGAATCTGGGGACCCCAGTACAGGTGAGGTTGGTAAGGGCCTTTCAGGAGATCCAGCCCTGCTGCTCACATGAAGGTCAGCCAGAGCAGGATGGTCAGGGCTGTGTCCAGACAGATTTTGCATCATTCCAAGGATGGAGACTCCTCAACCTCCCTTCTATAATGTGTCTGCACATTATAACACTCTCACACTCACAGTGAGAAAATTTCCTGATGTTCAGAGGGAGCCTCCTGAGTTTCTGTTGCTGCCTCTGGTCCTGACACGGGCTGGCTCCATCCGCTGGACCCTCTCTCTTGGGGAAGTTATGTATATTGGTAAGATCTCCCCTGAGCCATCTTAACTTATTGGAATTCTACTTAATATTAACAACTAAAAGTTATAATTCTAGTCAAAACAAGCCATAGCAATTCCAAGTGCTCAGGTATTTCCTCATCAGGGCAAAAGCAAAAGAGCTGAAATGAGAAGATAAACAGGACATAGTGACTGAGTTCTTTATACAGGCTGGCAGCATTTAAGAATGGTAAATGCATGTCAATATTGATTTTTGGAAGAAAATAATTTCAGTCCTATAAATGCAATGACTCTATAATAAGATCACTTTAAGAGAAAACCAATTTTGATGGCAGCTGTGAAGGCTACTGGAACCAACAGACCAAAATCTATTTTCAATGAATAAGCATGGGGACGAAAAAAAGTAAATTCTTACTTCACTAGAATTTCTGTATATATATTATAAGAACATCAGTTAGAGAAGTGACAAGTTATCAGGTGGTTATAAGTCAGCAGGTGATTATCAGCTGAAGAGTTTTACCTAGTTAAATCTATGTCTCTGATTGCATTTAGAACAGCATATTGTGCATATGATTGCCTGCCAATGATTCTGCTGGCAGAAGGATCAAGTCCTAATTTGCTTCAGAGGGCTGCCAACAGGATGGCAATCCAGCCTTGTATCTTAGCATTGACTAGCAGATCACCCTGACACCAGAGAATAACTGGGATATTTCACCAGTTATGTGCAAATCATTTGCAATGCATTTTAAGCCACATTTATATATACATTATATATTGTACATTTTATCTTCCTGATTCATTCCTCCACATTTTCCTTGTTAGAAATCGTGGCAGCATTTTGCCTCCATCAGGGAGAGCAGGTGAACAGCTCCAGCCATTCTATGCACCTGCATTAATGCTAAATCAGCTCTCATGAATTGTGCATGAGATCCAATACGTTATAGTCATTAACTCTGGCACAAAGTAAAAAAAGCTTCTTTAGACAAGACTTTCCTTTACCATGTCAAGCCAGAAATAAACACTACAGAAGGCAGTGAATCAGACCCCAAAGATTTTTTCCTTTTACTTGTATTAAAGGATGAACATGTTAAATTAGGAAACATCAGCTGCAGGAGCAAGGAAGAAAAGATGGAACCGTGACATACAAGGACTACCTGTGATTAGTTTAATATATAAATCGCTTGGTTGTCCATGATCCATAACAGTAACTAAAGTTTTAAAGTACATTTATATCCATTACAGGAAGAATAAGCCTTGTAAACCTACATTCATTCCCTTAGTCCACTAATTGTGTTTTCTCCCTGAAAAATTTTAATGTTGCCATTAAATGAAAGAGTCCATGATTACAGGGCTGTACTATTTTCTCTTCAGCACCATAAACTGCTGTAGCTCAGTGATGTGCTTCCCTCTAGTGTCCACAACATCACAAGAAATCTGTGAAGTACTGGGATATGAACTGGGCTACCTTAATTTTCAATGGGAATTGCACACTCTTTTTACTTAATATCTCAGACTGAGGCTCCAGGGGAATATAGCACAAGATCAGTTTCACAGATTAAATTCTTAACTCACCAAACTGCAATTTAACATTTCCCCTGTCTCATATCTCAGTTATTATATGACAAATTAACTGCTATTCATCTCTTTTCTTTGTTTTTTAATTTTTTTTCTTTGTTCCTTCTTTTTTTTTATTCCCATTTTATTTTATTTTAGTGATGCCAGCCACACAGATGACATTTCAGCTTATACTATGTTCATCAAGGTCATTTAGGATGCAGATATATATACAATTACTATCATAGGCAATTTTACATAACACAGTTAAGTAGTCAGATTATTAAACAGCCATGTTGACCAAAGACGAGGACTGATTTTTATTTCTCCTGATTGCATATCTCTCCAGGCAAAACTGTATTACTGCATTTCAAGAAAAAAAGAAAGAAAAAAAAAAAGCTTTTTTTTTTTTTTAACTAATGGATTAACCTGGAATTTTGAGTTAGTTACACACTAAAAATACTTGCTCTAAAAATAATGGCACTTTGTTTTTATCTGAATTTTAGTTGAAAGTTCCTTGCCCAACTTTGTCCCATGCTTACTTGCATTCTTTATTGAGCACAGTGCAGCTGAGAGTGATATCTGTGTGCATCATTTCAGCTCTCATTCTCCAGAAAGCTCTGCCAGTGGAGCCAGACTGGAGGCAGAGATGACAGCATCTCACAGGCCATTTGCTGGCAGAGCAATGAAACTGATTCATGTATTTTATTATCCTTTTTTTAAAAATGACCATAATTAAATGCATTGTCTCAGTTCATCAAGAAGAAAAATATTCTGAATCAGATCAACAAAGTCAAAGCAAATTACTACATTAACATTTCCGCTTTAGAAAATAAAATTAATCTAGAAATGAATAATTTATTCTCTAGCAAAAAATTTCAAATGTGGAAAATTACGATTTTCAGCTGCAAAATCTGTTTTGGCAAAATCCATTTTTACCCTTGAATACAACAATCCTGTCAGTAGCTGTATACACTATTATCTTTTCCAATAATGATTATTTACCCTCTCAGGAGTTTTCTGGCAGCATACTGAGATTCTTTAGATCATAGTGCTCCTTCATACTCATAGTCTAGAGATACCAAGTTTGTGATGAAAGTATGTGTGTGGGAGAAAAAGAGAGAAAACATCTTTGAAATGTAGACTTGCCTTTAGGTAACATATTTCTGTCTTATTGGCCTTTCCTGCTTCTTTGTGTACTAGTCTGGGAGTTTTATGAAGTCAGTATTTTCCTGTACTTGCTGAAATAGCAAAGTTTTAGAGCTTCATAAAACACAAATTGCACTGAAAAATGGTAAAAATGGATATAGGAGGCAAGGAATTTGAAGTCCAGATCAAGTACTTGAGTTTTATCAGCTCAAGGGTGTGATGCTGTGAGAGATGGAGAGAATAAAGGGAAAAGAGAGTTTACAACTTTAGGAAAGATTTTGTTTCTTAATTATTCAACTGAGTTTTAGAAATACTACCGCAGGCTTAAGAGGATTCAGGACAGGATTTTTGCAGGACTAGTCCCAGCTATCTTTATAAACATTGTCTTTCTCTCTAGAGCACAGTGCAAGGTGTGCTAGAGGAAGAGCTATGGGAAAACTACTGTACTTTTCTTATGGATATCCTTTTTTTGGAGGGAGTTTTGTTTGGTTGGGGTTTTTAAGCATCACTTGCTTCTTCCTCACTTCAGAAAAGAAGGTTTATGTGACTTTACCATGTGGCAGTCCATCTGTCCAAGTGGCAGTCGTCTGATAATCACTCAAGCCAATTTCAGCTAATAAGGGAGAAGAGGCCCTAAGGGATATGAAGAACTTGTAAGCTTTGCAAAAAAAATCAGTGACTTGGGAAGAAAGAGAGAAAAATTGAATAACCTGGTGGAAGGAAAGACTACCAAGTGTGAGACACATGGGACCATGAGCTCAGGATATGTTTTCAAACAACCCACATGTGCAACCAGGGCTAGGGCAGCATGTCTGCCCAGGCAGGGGCTGCACAGCAGCTCTGTGGGCAACCAGATCTGGCAGAAACTGGCAGTGCTGCAGAGCATTGCAAACACTGATAAGTGCCATGGAGAAACTATGAAAAAGAAAGTGCAAAAATCTGCCAAAGATCGTGTTTCCTTAAGTCTGCGCTCATGGAACAACTCATTAGCAGTTTTCTACTTCCTGAGGAAGGCTCAATGGAGGATCCAGCTTCAAGTGTCATTCATATACTGCTTTCTTAACTGCATGAGGTTTCCTTTTTCTTTTTTTTTTTAATTTAAGTATGTATGAATACATGTCTCCTGAAGCCTGCAATGCAAAACTAGATTCAACAGACACTTTAATTTTCCTTTGTATGGAGCTGTGAAATTTCTTCCTGTAGCAGTGCCAATGAAGTCAAGGGCAGTAGAAAGTCCAAGAAGTACAGCTGCTCTAAAAATAAATAGAACATAAAAAGAGAACTCTGGAGGTGGGAAGAAGCAGTTTAGGTTGTAACATGGGATATAGAGGGTACTCTGTTTCCATGACTTTGAACAGGTCATAAGTCTTTGGAAACCTATTTGCTTAAGAATGGCTGCTAGTTACACCTCTGCAGTATCTTTGAGGAGCCATGATTAAGATACTCATCCCTTCCATCAGAACAATAGCATTTCTCTCCATCAGAGGAATTATGTGCAAAGAAAAAGGCATGTTGATGATGATGATGAGGCAATCAGACACTGCAGTAATCAGTATCTTAAATTGTATTTGGGATGGCTGATGCAGCTGTGTAGAGGCAAGCAACAAAGACCTGTGAAAGACATTCTCTGCAGAAACTTACTCCTAAAGCCACTGTTGGTGTCCTCAGGCAGGAGGTTATCTGAGTCTCAGTCTCACACAATATATACTTGCAAAGAGAGCTGAAGTGTTTTCGGGGTCCCAGGATGAAGGAGGAATTGATGAATCTAACTCCATATTCTTAGAAGGCTAATATATATATTATATTATATTATATTATATTATATTATATTATATTATATTATATTATATTATATTATATTATATTATATTATATTATATTATATTATATTATATTATATTATATTATATTATATTATATTATATTATATTATATTATATTATATTATATTACATTACATTATATTGCTATACTAAAGAATAGAAAAAGGATACAGACAGAAGGCTACAAAAAATGGTAATGAAAACTCATGACTCCTTCCAGAGTCCCGACACAGCTGGATGGTAATTGGTCATTAAGTTAAAACAATTCACATGTTGGCTAAAAAAATCTCCAACCCACATTCCGAAACAGCAATCACAGGAGAAGCAATCAGATAATTATTATTTTCATTTTTCTCTGAGGCTTCTCAGCTTCCCAGGAGAAGAATCCTGGGCAAGGGGATTTTTCAGAAAATATGACAGTGACAGAGAGCAACCATAGTCTAGTGTTCTGTTGGTAAGGGTCTGATTTTCTATGACCCCTTTTTGTTTCAGAAGTCCAAGCAGCCAAACTCCAGCTCTGCTGAGCTGCACTGCCCCCTCCACAAAGCTTCTTTTTGTGTCCCACTGCTGGCTATGCAGGCAGGGGCTGGCTCAGAGCTGAGCACACAAAGAGTGCCTGGCAAGCTCCTGGGGCTGGGGTCGCCTGGCAGGCTAAGGAGGACACAGATTTTGTGCCTCCCATATGGCCTGTTTCTCACTGAATATCACTGATACTCTCTTGCCATGTTTGTGGATTTCTAACCTTCAAGCTGAAAGTCCAGAGGAAGTAAGGGAAGGTCCCTATAGCTCAGTAGCCCCAAAAACATATCACTGCCACTGCCATTAGCAGGCTACAGGCTTGAGCTGACTTTTTAAGGTCTTGGGATTGAGGTTGGGTAGGCTTGGTTTGAACTTGGCCTGCCTGGACTTTTCTACCAGCTTGTTTAGATATAACATCAATTATTCTGTGTGGAAGGGTTGCTATATCTAAGTAGTTCTATTTTCACTTATCTTTCAATAGGAAACCACAGCTTTTCTACAGACAGAGTGAAAAATAATTTCTCTATGTAGAGGGAAATATTTCCCTTTTCAGCATGATGCTGTAGTGCCAGGCAGCACAGGGATGGATGCAATAGAGAGAACAGGCATGGGGGTAGCAAGAAAGGTCACAGGATAGCACTGGAGGTGTCAGGGATGCAGGTAATTCTTCAGTAGTTAGTTAACAAATGGACACATGGAGCTGGACAAAATTGGTTTTTAACAAAAAAAAAAAAAAAAAAACAAAGAAAAAGCATCTAATCTTTGTAAAGCAGTTTACATACAAAATTTGGATGCGTTATGATGTTGCAGATGTTAACTATGAACAAGGCATCAATCTGCATCAGAAAACATAAAAACAGCTTAAAGTGAACAAGAAACCATCCAAGTGATACTTGCCTGACAAAGGGGAAGAAACACCATCCTCACCATCATTCCTCCCACGAAAGAATGTGGGGGCAATGAATCTTTATGCAACACTCCCCTCCCTGCATTCTTTGTGGGAAAAAATTGACCTTTTCCTTTTCTCTGTCGTTATTAATTAGACATTGCAATTCCTTTGATCATCCTGTTGAGTTTGAAACTGTATCAACAATAAATTCTTGGCTTTAATCAAAAGGTGTGTTTCTTTTTTTTTGCATTATAAAATTTTGAATTTAGCAGACAGACAAACAAGTACAATGATGACATAAACTCTCTTTCTTTGGATGCCAGGCTTAGAATTGAGATACAATTGCAACAACAGAGTAGAGTCCACTCTCTTCTCTCCTCCTTTTTTTTCTTTTTTTTTTTTTGGTCATGACACAACTCTGTTACAAAAGTCTTTTGTCAAAAACTACAAGAGTTAAGCCTTCCTTTCACAGCATCAGAGTGGATACTTTCACATCAATAATCTAAATAGCAGCACTAATTCAGCACCAGACTAAGAGACTGCTGGGTTATTCTAATATATTTAAAACTGAATTTAGGGAGATTTACTTCAGAACATAAGAGAAACCTTTATACAAAAAGAATAGTTAAGATTGGAACAGATTAGATGTGGAAGGTGAAGAAAAGCTTTGTAATTTGAGCTTTTTAATTACCACTTAGCCAGGCTACTATGAATGAATAGCTCAAATGTAGCCAGGCCCAATCTGGGGCAGTGGGATGGTAGAGATGGCATCTTCAATCCTCTTCCTGCTGTATTTCCTAAGATAATTCTATATTTTCTGCAGTAATATTTCCTAGTTCACTCATTTTCCTTTGTTGTTGTGCCTTAGACTAAGGCTACAAGTTTGTTTTTGTCCTTTTGTGGCACAGAATCCAGAAGAACAGGCAAAACCACAGTGATGCACAGAGAAACCATCTCACCCAGAGAAAAGCAGCAGATAATGCTAATGCCTAAATCAGCCAAATACTCCTGGATGTATAATTTCATTTCATTTCACAGGACCTGGTGGACTGCAGAATTTTTATTATTTCTTTGAGACTCTGAGCATCTTTGTAATGATGACACAGAGGAAGAATTTAGTTGGGAAGTTTCTTCTGCAGCGCATGTATGGCTGACGTTAACAGGGCAAGGTTATCTGGGTTGTAAGGACAGCTTAAAACACAGAAACGTGTTTAGGTAATGAATGTTCAATGCAGGAGGCACATTGAAGGGACAGAAAAGGTTATCAGTAGAAAAGAGGACACAAACTGTGACCAGCAGCAGATAAATGAGACAATAGCAGGGGTCAGAATTCCCACTGCCATTCAGGACCCACCTGCTCAGCCTGTGAAAGGGTCAGCCAGCACTTAGCAATGCATGGGAGAGCAAACACCAGGATAGGGTCTCACAGGAAGGACCAAATACCTTACACAATATTAGAAGAGGCTTGTGGCACTGCAAGAGACTTACTATGGGGCATTTTGAGGGAATTGTAGGGAATTGTAGGAATGTGAAGGCTTTACTTGGGATACTTAGGGGAAAGGGCAAAGGCGGTGGCAGGGATCAAGGTGGATTGGGGAAGAGCAGGCATGGAAAATTGAAGAGGACACATTAAAAAAGGGCAAGTACCAGGTAAGCAGGGGGCAGGCCAGGGTAGTTGTCCTGTACTTGACATCTCCATTAAAATCTATTTCTACCCATTTTCTGTGCAAGCAGCTCTCTTGCTCTCTACTCTGTGTATGCAAGTGCATGATTATGTGTGTGCAGCAGCGTATGCCAAATATAAGGCCAGACAGACAGACCAAGGACTGGGAGTCTGACAGCATGAATGGAAGAATTCTAGAGACAGATCAAGTACATTTAGGAATTACCTCTACTGGTGAAGCTGCAAAAGGCAGTCACAAAATGTCTGCACATCCAATAGGCCTCACATTAGTCTTTTTCTGCACTGAATATAAGCACCAATGTAGTCAAAATACAGTATACAAAGCAGCTTGTATATATGTAAATATATATATATATATATAATATATATATATATATAATATATATATATATTGTATATTAATATAATATGTCAATTATATATTAATAATATTTATTTTATATATTAATAAAATTGCACATAAATCAATAATAAAATGTTATATACTTCGGGTTTACGGTAATATCTTCAGTGTCTCCAAAGACTCCACAGTGATTTGATTAAAAAAGATTTGAATCATGTAAGAAAATACTTAAAATAAGCTCAGTAAAGGCAGCAGATTGTTACCTAGACAACTTGACTCATCTGTGGTGCTAAAACCAAACATTGAGTCTATCACAGCTGGGAGAGGTGTGACCAGCATAAATTCTTAGGTACTTCTTTTAAAATTGACAGTTAAAATATAGGTGCTAGGTTTCAAATATGGAAACATGCAAGATGAGATGGGTCTAACCAGTGGATAAATAATGAAGTACTTTTTAAATTTTATTTATAACTTGAATTCATATTTAAGATTTATTTTTAATTCTATAAATTGTATTTCCCTACTACAATACCCTTGATTCCTATTATTTACAATTTTTTTCTCAGGATAAGGAGAAACCCTAAACACCTTTTTTACAAGTTACATGTTATTTTGAAATCTACTGTGTTAAAGTTTAATTTTCATGTAGATTAAAAAAGACAAAAATTTGTGTGAGAACAAAATACTCATGCAGGAACAAAAGACTCTTGCAAACACAACGTGCATTATAAGGTATGAGGGGTCCCTCTGCTGGGTTTTTATGTTATTCCACACAAAAGCTCTCACTGCATAGTTCAAGTTAGTTTTGAAGGAAGTGACAAAGAAATTAACACTCCTGATAATTCAGTTGTAATAATTCTTAAACTGTGCACTGATAGGCAAGAGAATAAACAGTGTCACAGACATTTCTGAGGAAAATCTATCAACGAGAGTCATGTACATCTAAACTGCTGCAGAGGAAAAGTTGTACAAGTTGTAATACTCCTGAGCTCAATTTTCAAGAAATCCATGCTAGTTGAGCACTGAGGATACATCAGTCAGAGATTCAGCATTTAGTTCTTCAGAATGTTATAAAAACCTGCACAGAAAAACAGACGTTGCAAAGTCTCCTTTCAAAATACTTAACATCTTAATTCCAGATGGAATTTTCAGCATTACAATGTGAAAGGATATGCAATTTTGAGAATAAAATAAATATAAGATAAGCAAAGTGCAATAACATGAGTGTAGCAGGCTTGTTTGTCTACATGGAGGCAAAACAGCTTCAAAAATAACCTCTTTGCAAAGGTGATAGATGGACAATGGGGGTCACACTGCTGTTGGTGCTGAAGAATGCTGAGCCCAGCCTAGCTCATTAATCCCAAAGTTAGACATTCTTAGAAAAACAAGGTTTCCTGACAGAAGCAGGCACTGAGCTGGGTGTGGCAGACAAAGTTCCTGATAAAGGAACCAACTTGTGATAGCACTGATAACTTATTTAAAGCCCCTGGGCTGACACAGCTGGCCCAGCAATGTATGACAGATAAATAAATCACTTTATCCTAGAAAAGCCCAGTCCCACTTTTTCATGGCAGGGTCTTCTAACAAACCCTTTCTTGGAGTGTGTGTGGAATTTGCTCCCTTGAGTGAGGATGTCCCTCAAGGCTTTTCCTTGAGTCTGAGTGACAGAGATTTGCCCACATTCATTGGCATGGGTTACACGGGTATGAGTGACATCATCTCTACTTAATTATATTTTAGATTTAAGATCACTGCTTCAATAGTTAGTAATTATACTTTTTTTTAGTTACCTATACTGTGTAGTAAATTATGCTGATTGAGATCTTCCAGTCTAAACATTTTCACCATCCATTTAAATCAATAATTTATGTTATTGATACAAATATATTTGGTTTGCCATTCTTAATCCTGCAGGATTAAACCGTATAAAGGCTCAGTTACACCTATATAATACTTTAGACCTAAACCTTTGATTAAGAATGTGGCAAAGATTGGATTCAGCTGCACCTAGGAATTCATTCCTTCACCTGTTTGTAAAGGAATTCAGAAAGCAAGGAGGTCCTTTCTGCACCCTGAAAATCAATGGGAGAATTTATCTAACAAACTATATCTGAAGATCCTGTTCTGCCCATGACAATTGGTAAAGGCAATCTGCACCCAAATTATTTCCTAAGTAGATTTGTAAAGGATTCTCCTGGCATAGTGCTACTCACAGGCTTGAAAATAGAAAGAGAGATAATAGTCCATAACTCTATCAAATAGCCCATAATGGTATCAAACAGAGCCATTCTGCTGGGGATTGTGTCATAATGGGAGGCAAAGAAACATAATAGAAAGAATAAATAAAAGCAGTCAAGTACATAGGATTATTTACAAACAATAATTCAAGGAATTTACCAAACTCAGGACTCCAGAGGCCGGAGGGTGGAGGTGTCTCATCTCAGATAATGGTGATGCTTCTAAGAGACACAAATGCAGCAGAACCAGCTGCCTCCCTGCACTGCTGGCACTGACAACACCCAAAGCACACTTTGAAAATTAAAAACAAAGGAACACAAAGAATTCTCTTCAGTGTATATCTGAGCTCTTCCAGAGAGTGACAGCAGCTGAAGTGCTCCTCCACAAAACCTGCCTGACCTAGGGCAGGTCATGTATTCCCAGTGACCTTTCCCTGCAGTAGGAACATCAGATTTCATCTGCACTTTTCAACATACTAGGCTGAGGTTTTCCCTTTGTACATCAGCTTGAGTTTAATTTTCTTCATTTTATTGTGTCATTTCAGGGGTAACGTGTTCTCTTTTAGAAATAATTGCTGGTTTTCGTTTTGCTGCAACAAACATGATGAAATATCTCACAAGGTCTCATTTCCTGTTGGGTGTTGAATGCTTTATTAATTTCAGCTTGCAAAATTTTTCGCAAGAGGGAAAAAGTGGAAAGAAGAGATGAACAGAAAACCTGGTGGATGCAAATGAAAAGCCCTCACTTAAGATCTGGACTTCAGACTTTTAATGCCTTTTTATGGGGTTAATATGCCATGGCTCATGTGGGGAATAGGGTGATGAAATCCTTGAGAAAATGTCATTTAAGCATAGTCTGTTGTTTACAATGAACATTTTGCCTGTTTCATACTGAGCAAGAAAATATCCTCTATTCTGTTTTTCCTTTTCAGTCTAGGGCAGCTAGAGAAAAAAAATTGTATTTAATTTAGATTCTTTGTAGCAAAATAATGGCTTGGAGAATTCTTCAGGCCAGTACATATTACACTCAGGGTGTGCAGTACAGGACTAGTTTAGAAAGTATGACACCCTATTTCCTGGAGCGTTTCACAAAAATTCCAAAGGGAACATCCTGCAGAAACTGTCTTGGCTGTTTTCTGGGCAGATTCCCCTGCTGAGGTTTAGTGCAAGTTACTTCTTTACCCACATATGTATAATCTTAGTTTTGCAATATTCAGAAAGACTATTTCATATCTGCTCAAATTTATAAGTCAGAATATATTATTTATTATCCCGATTCATAAATATTTTCTTATTTATTTAAAAAAACCTCCAATTAAACAACAAAATCCACCTGAATCAATCCCTATAAGAGAGAAAAATAAGTTTTAAATACTGCTTTAGGAAAAATATATTTGATAATTCTTGAAAGTTGTTGGATACATATGGAATTTACAGCTATGTAGCACAGTGTGTTGATATATCGTCCTGGACAGAGAAAGAAAATGTTCAGATCTTGCCCTTTTAGGGTTAAAAATGTCAAGTAAGAGCAGGAGAGTCTCTTTGCCACAGTAAACCATCCCCTGACATGGGGCTTGCTCATTGTTACTACACCCACATGGCAAACAAATGCAGCTTTAGGGCAGGCTGGGTCCTCAGCTGGCCTGTGACACCTTTCTGGCTCCTGTAAATACATTTTCTTCAAATAGGAACAAAAGTACAGAACCAGGAAGGGAAATGGTATTGCCTCATTCCAACACAGATCCACTTCTTGTCCCAACATGGTCAGGGCATGCACTAAGAGATAATAACAAATAATTACTGTGAGGTGTCTGAACACAGCCTAAGAGAAACAAGAGCACAAGTTCCATGGCAAATTGATGGAACTATTCACTTGAAGTATAAAATAGGCTTTGTAGATATTAAAGCATTAATTTATTTGCGTAAATTCAGTCTTGTAGTCCTAGTTAATCTGAGGACATTTATTGAAGTACATGGGACATTATAAACTTTTTAATTAAATATAGGAATTCTTCAGCATGGTGAGATTCAAACTCTAATTCACAAGATCCAAATAGGAAAGAAAATTATTTCCTGACTGAAATTATTGTGCACTCACCTGGAATGCACATTCCACATTTACCATATTCAGAGAAGGGAAAACAGCTGTTACACAAAAGAACATAACAGAGTAAATATTGGGAGCTGCAAGATGAAACAAGTGTGAAGATGAATCATCAGGAATGTTTTGCTGAGCCTTTGAAGTTGTATTCCCATTTATCTAGAGCGCTCAAATGGCAAAAAGCACAATGACCATGTGATAGTTTCAGACTGGCAAGTTGCATTCAAAGTTAAAATGTTTGATCTTATATTTTGTAGCTCTCTCTGGTTACACTGTTGGGCTTGCAGATTTCCTTTTTTTTTTTTTTTTTTTTAACTAAAATCTCTTTCTCATTGTAACTCATTCAACTATCTTAGCAAGGCTTTTGACATGGTCTTCCAATGTAGCCCTTAATCAAACTGGTGAAATACAGTTTCAATTGATGGGCTATGAGTGGAAAATTGACTGGGCAGGGAACAGGCTGCAATGAACAGCATAGAGGGCAGTGAATCCCAACACTGATCCTCAGGAGTCATGGGATCAAAGGATTGTGGAATCACTTAGTTTGGAAAAGACACACACAACCAGTCACTGATCCAGAGCATTACCTGCTTGCTCAGCCCCAGCCTGGTGGCTGTGGGGCAGCAGCCTTTGCTGGGGTCAGTGCTTCCAGTGCTATTTTTAATGACTCAAACAATGGAAGTCAATACACTCACAGCAGGTTTGTAGGGAATATCAAAGGGAAGGGGCCAGTACACTGGAAGGTGACAGAATTCCATTCAGAGGAATTCCAAAGGTATAGACTGTTTAACAAAAGGAAATGGAATGTCTGTCACAGACATCTTTTATGAAAAATCCTTTCCTTAAGATTTTTCCTTCTGAGAAGCTGAGAGGCTTCAGGAACAAAATGTGAACTTTGATTATCTGCTTCTGTGGAATGCAACAGGTGGACCTTTGATTGGTCCATGTTAGTTCTTTCTAAATAACAGCCAATCACAGTCAGCTGGCTCGGACAGAGAGTCCTTGACAAATCCTTTGTTATCATTCTTTCCTATTCTATTCTAAGCTAACCTTCTGATGAAATCCTTTCTTCTATTCTTTTAGCATAGTTTTAATGTAATATATATCATAAAATAATAAATCAGCCTTCTGAAACATGGAGTCAGATCCTCATCTGTTCCCTCATCCTCAGACCCCTGTGAACACGGTCACAGGACGTCCTTGTACTTGGGGTGGAATAACCACACTCAACTGCCCATGCTGAGTGCTAGCAGCTGGAAAGGAGCTGTGCAAAACACACCTGTGGTCCTGTGGGGCATGAAAATGAGTCAAAACTTTCTCCTTCCAGTGAAAAACATCCTGGCCTCTATTAGGAAGGGCTCGCAAACAGGGCCAATGAAATAATTATTCCCTTCCATTCAGCACTTGTGAGAAGTCACCTGGAGTTCTGTGTCCAGCGCAATAAAGGATATTGTCATAGCAGAGCAAGTTCAGCACAAGGGTCACCCCACCCAGAGGATTAGGGGGCTGGAGCACAGGATGAGTAGAGGCTGAGACAGCTGGCTTGCAAACCTGAAAAAATGAAAATCTAAAGGGAGGTCTGCAGCTGCTTAAAGAGAGGGTACAGAGAAGAGAGACTCAGACTCCTCCTAGAGGTGCAAGAGATAAAACTGCCAAAGGACACATATGGCAATAAAGGAAACTCTGACTAGTATGGAAAAATCATTCACAATAACAGTAAGCAAAATAATGTCCAGAGAGACTCTATCTCTTCACACTGGACATATTAAAATCTCAGTTGGACACACCCTGTGAAACCTGCCCTAAGCCTGGCCCCACTTTGAGCAGAGAGTTGGGCCAGAAAACTTGCAGAGGTCTTTTCTCATCTATTTTATTAAGAAGATAGATTCCTCATTATGGAAATTTATTCCATCCATTCTAGAATAAAGTGATTTATTTTAAGTCCCTCTTTCTTCATGGCCTACCATTATAGAAAATATGTAATTACATAACTGCTGTCTTGTAGATGGCTAGTATTACATGAAATAAATTCAACCTTTACTATTTTTTATCCAGGAAATTTATCATTAAAAAAAATACCCTACACAATTAGTACTTGGTTATTTAACACCCAGAACAATCATTAAATTAAACCAGAAATTTTTGAGAAAAAAAAACTAAACCTTATATGAGAAGACTGAGGATTAAGAAAATGAAATAGAAATAATTCTATAGAAATCTATTTTCTTGTATAATAATTCCATTTCAGATATTCAAATACATAGGCCAGTAAAAATCACAAAGCTACACTCCTTAGTTTATATATCAGAAATTACAAGTATACTACAGAACCATTCAATGATTTCTTTAAACACCTAACCTTTTGAATAGATCCATTATGAGTTGGCTGTGGCTAAAAACCTCAAAGATTTGTCAGCTGAGATAGATCAAAGAAAATTATGCTGATCTATTTGAGAATAATAGATTTATTTCAAGTGTTGAGCTGATTATTTTTTAGCGACTACATAAGATACTTTAAGCAGACTGATATAATTTATACATTGTGAGGTTGGATCCTAGCCCAAAGCTACAATTTTAGTTGTTAGACATCTAAGCCACAGCTATTCATTGTAAATTCCTTTTATATTGATAAACAACTAGAAATTTCTAGACAATTACTCTGAGAGAGTGTCTAAGTGCCAATAAATCACATTCTGGAGTTGCCTATTTACCTCCATTCATTGTTAAAAAACCCAGGTGACTGGAGTAAGGGCATATTGATGTTTTGGGTCAGGAGTGTTTCCAAGGCAAATATCAGATCGTGAATGGGGGAACTGCTTTCATCTGCCACAAGAAGATGCATTCCAGGATCACAACTGAGTACTTCTACTGAGACTAGAGTATTCACAAATAACCACTACAAAACTCAAATAGTTTATCAGAGTTAATCACAAATAACCACTACAAAACTCAGGTAGCTTATCAGAACTCCACTCCTCAGAATCAACTGTTTGGGTTCTACAGATTCATTCCTATTCCTTGCATCATTTTCTAATGATGACACAGTGCATAACCAAAATTAAGACCTGTATGTTTAACAAAGACTAATTTCATTTTAGGTATCCAGTCGCTAACAACTCATTCATGTTAAAGACTACCCATTTATGCCACCATGAGGTTACAGCTCATGAGGTTACCATGAGGTTACAGTTTTCAGAACACGGTGTCACTGAAGCTCTCAATTGATATTGTGATTTAGAAGTCTTCACTTATTGACTTTTTTGTTTATTTAAAAGAAGAGCAATGACATAAAAAGTTTGATCGGTAAATATTTAAATCTTCACATGGCCTTCTACTGACATTTGGAAGGTCCCCATGAATGTCATGTTAATGTGAGGTTTAGGAGACAGTTTCTTCCCTGAGGGCCCTTGGGATAGGAGCACTTTTTGGTTTTTTTCCTCTCAACAATTCTTAGTTGTCTCATCACCTGCTTTGCAATGAATTTGAAAAGTAACCCTCCTATGATAGACAGTGCAGAAATCTATGATCTTCTCTAGCTCCCCATGTTCTTCTGTGAGATCGTGTCTTGTAGGCATGGTAATAAATTGAATGAACTATCTGCCATGTGATTAAGCCTCACTTTGGGAAGAACAAGTCAATCAGATCTACCAGACTTGAAACAGTTTCAAAAGTCACAGACTACTGCTGTACAAGATGAATTTGAATGGTGAGTAAAATGATCAAATTAAAAAAAATAGATTTCTATTGGAAATCTCACTGATGGATCACTAGGAAAAGATGGGGCATAACTCACTGGTAATGGACTTAATAATTTCTTTCCAGATTATTTTGTTGTGTGTTTATATTTAATTATTTCCTATATTTTTTGCTGTTTGCTTCATTTCCAATGTTTGTTTGTAGTGTTCCTTTTACCTTTACTGTATCAAATTTGTACAATAAAACAAAATAACTCCACTTAACAAAGATGTATCAAGTTTTGCCAGGCAACAATATCATTTTAGCATGGCATGACAGAATTAAAACATGTAAGTTTTCTTATTTTTAGAATCTAGTGGCAAGTATAGGCGGCAATGGTACTAGACACTGCAAGAGCTTTTCTGTCAAACTACACAGGCCAGTGAGATGGCTGTGCAAAATTCTGTGCCTTACACTGAAGTAAACCCCAAATGACTTACTTTTTCAACTCAGTTATACACCAGGAATATGAAGAGCAGCCATAAATTCCGACTTGCCAGATCTCCCAATCCACAAATGACAAACACATCAGTCCTGCATGAAAGATGGCATTTTGGAAGGCAGCCTTGAAATCAGGTTTGAGATGATCTGTAGAAGTTATGAGTACTATGTAAAGTCACTCCTTGACACTATTCAAAACATATTCTCTGGGGTCTTGAATCCCTCACAGACAAAATGAGGCAGCTGGCCTAAGGCTTACAAGGCTTTTGCCCAGGATACGAAGGCCAGAGCTACCTACCGAACTTAGCATAGAGCAAGGAAATTGAAAATTAGTAGTAATTTTAGACATTAGAAGGAATTTCTTCATAGAAAAGGTAACTAGATATTGGAATGAGCTGCCCAGGGAAGTGGTGAAGTCACCATCACTGGAAGGATTTAAGGAAAGACTGGACATGGCAATCAGTGCCATGGTCTGGTTGACATGGTGGTGTTGGGTCATGGGTTGGACTCGATGAGCTCAGAGGTCTTCTCCAGCCTGGCTGATTTTGTGAAATGGACAGGGGTACACTAGAAGGAAAGGAAAGT
Source organism: Melospiza georgiana (assembly GCF_028018845.1). Lineage (NCBI taxonomy): Eukaryota > Metazoa > Chordata > Aves > Passeriformes > Passerellidae > Melospiza > Melospiza georgiana. The sequence goes on from NC_080430.1 coordinate 12,273,414, forward strand.
AAATGTGTCAGACTTTTTCCAAATCTAGAGTCATGAAGAGTGGAGAAGCATGAAATTCCCCAAGTCTCACTGTTGCGTCATCATCAGAGATGCTCCATTTATTGCCAGGAAACCCATTAATGAAATTCTGTGAATTCAAAACAAAAAAAACCCCACAACTCAACCTGGAACTGCAGGAATGTACTGTACAAACAAACAATTGTCCATTTCATCAAATGGAACTATAAAACAAAACAAAAACTGAGCTGGCCAATAAAAAGATTCTGCAAATTATTGTAAAGAGAAATGTTTAACTTATGAGAAGGGTGGAGACTATTTTCTAACTGCTGGTCAGAGTAAAAGGAAACAATTCAGTGCTAATCTGACCAAGAAAAGTGAAAGCTAGGAATTGAACATTCTGATTTTGCACAATAAAAAATTAGATCGGTTAGGCAACTGGAACAACCTAAACCATAAAAAATTTGATTCTTTTTTCTATACAAAATCTTTCAGCTACATACATATAGGAAGATTGCATGCAAGTATCCATGTCACACTACTGGCATTGCTTTCAAAGCCCATGGTAAAGAGAACCAAGTATTCATTACAGACATAAGTTTTTCTAGTCAGAAAGAAGTGTTTAAAAAAGAGTAACTGTTCAAGTTCATTTACTGGTTTTCTTTTATCAACAATCAACTTAGAACTCTTTAAGTCTCATTTACCTCTGCAGTTAAAAAAAGCCAGTCACTGTAAAAGTTAGGTTAAAAAATTTCAACATTTGTTGTTTTCAGATCTTATGGCAAATTACTTATTTTTTATATATAGTATAGTAAATCAACATTGAAAATAATATTTTTATGTATGGCTAAATATCCATATATATACACATTGGTTTAGAATATCTTGCAATTATATGTTGACCATTTAAAATATCTCCCTGAGTTTTGATAACAGCAAGAATGAAAATAAATATATCACATTTTATTTTGGATTATGTGATGGGTAAATCTGTAACTTTATGCTGTAAAATATTCTAGGATTATTGGAAAATAGTATCTTTTGGTAACTATGAATCACAAACCTTTAAAAATACTTAATAATTAAATATTATTTCAAATAACTCTTCTAAAAAATATGAGAAAAAGTGCAAGAAATTTAAATTCATTGAAAGAACTATTCAGAAATACATGTTTCATACTTTTCAGGTTGCATGAAAATCCAGATATAACTTTATAAAATGCCTACGCCATGACGATGCATTTTCCTATAATAGCCTGCTTAAAAAAAACCAAAAAAAAAGACTGTAGTTGTTATTGCAAGTCAGGACAGAGCTTCTTATGACTGACAAATCCACAAGATTGAGTGGCTTGTACAAATCTTATAAATGTCCATTTCTGGGAACTGAAAACGAACTGGCTTCATTCTCTCCACATATATTATCTGTTCTTCCCATTCATTTTGCACTGAAGTTAAGCTTTCCTAAAGCAAATTGCAGACTGCTTACCACATGTAGCAATTAAAAAAAACTATCTTCTATAATTTTGCCACTTAAAAATGATTAAAACCATTAATGTTTATGAAAATTCTCATTAATTTAATTCAGTATTTTTATGCTATCAGTAGATGGAGTTAGTCAAAAACCCTGTTATCAACAATTCCAAAACTACTGTGATCCTCTTAGCACAGTGTGAAAAACCTGTTTTATTATAGAAATGTATCTGCCTTGTGTATATCACTCCTTAATTTAAGCATACCTGCACAAGTGCCATAAGCCCAAAATATTTTATTACAAATGAGGCTAGCAGCACCTGGCTTATGAGGTTGCCCTTTTGACATTAGGTCTCCTACATCAGGTTGCAAGTTTATTTGCCAGGCTTCACATAAATATGGGTGACTTGCTATGAATTTTTAAAGAAATGAGTAATCCAAAGTTTTCCCAAAAGCCAGAATGAAGGTGCTTAGTCTCTGGAGACTTCCAATGACACTGTACAGCAGCATCTGTTTTTTACCACCCACTCAGCTACTTTATCAAAGCTGCAGATATGAATGGAAAATTGAAGCCAAAGTCACTGTAGCAGAAACCATCTCAGATGTTTCCATAGTCATCTGTTATGTTTTTATAGATTTAAAAATCCTCATTTCAGGAGTGGTACTTCATAAACAAGGACATTAAATTGTCACTGGAAAAAATCTTTTCATTTTGGATGGTATTATTCATTCTTCATTGTTTTTCCCCTTTCTTTTTTAATCCTGAAGCTTTTCCATGCAGAAATTAATAATAAAAAAAAAGCTATTGAAAGGCTGAAAGTTATATTCTATATATATTTCTCTATATATATATATTTCTAATTTCATCGACTTTTTAAATGTCAGAAGTTTTTAATGACATTTTCTTCAGGTAGTTGGTGGAATCTGGTAAATAAAGGCATTTATTCAAGATGGAGGTTAATGCATACTGGCCACCTATTACAGTGCACATTATATATATGGAAAGAAGGGAAAAGAGAAGTAGCAATAACATTAGGCAGTAATGTCTGCTCTATAAAAAGGATTACTTTGGAACAAGTCCAAAAGGGACTGAATTCATATTGGAGTACAAAATATAGTTTTGTTCAAGACTTCAGTTCTGGAAGCCTTTGAGATGCTTGAATTTATCAGAATTTCAGCTCTTTAAATTCATTTATTCAAGCCATGCAACATTCTTCCCCTGCACACTACTGCGCCTGACCAACATCTATCTCAGATTTAAGCACAGCACAGATCCTGTGTCTGAAACCCTCAAGGGAGACAGTCTAGCAGTTTAACACAAAATGACACAACTCTACTTTAGTGGGAAGACAAAATGGATCAGCTCGAGAGAGAAGTCAATGAAGTTTAGTTTTAAGGCATATCTGGGGAAGAGCAGCAGTGCCTCTTCCTCTTTGTGTAACAAATGAAACACATATTGCACTGGAAGGCTGTGCAGCTCTCACACTGCCTGCACCGCCTCAGCAGGCAGTCTGGGCAGGCACAAGATTTAACTAAAATGTTAACACCAGTAGGATGACTATTATATTCATCTCAAGTTGGCGCAGCCTTCCTTAAATCTCCAGATTATAATTTATCCACCTATGTTTCTGACTGGTTTTATCCTACACCGTAAAGCAAAATAATTGTGGTTTTTTTCCCCAAAAATATTGCCCTTCTATTCAATCACAGACTGATGGAACAGCTGAGATTGGAAGGGAATCTCTGGACATCAGCTGGTCCACTGCCCATGGCCAGGAACACCACACATGGCAGCAGACCCTACCCATGGCAAGGACAAGGAACAAATTCCCTTTTTAGCTCAGTCTCTCACTGTATCTGGTGTTCCAGATCTGTTTTATAGCAGCTGACTTTTCCAAGCACACTTTCCCGAACCTTTGTGCCTAGCTCAGGAGCCCAGAGTCCACATTAGGAAATATGTAAAGATAAAGAATATGATGAGGCTTAAGAAGATTCTAGAGAGTTGAAAATTGGTAGAGTTTTGCCATAATTAGGTTTCCATTTTGTTGTGCTCTTTTTTCTGTTATTGGCTTTTCTACTTCTTCATTAATTCTTTCCCAAAACAGGAATTTCATCTGCCAATCAAAAAGCATACATTTTTCTGATGAGAATTTAATGAGTTTCCACTATTATTGTACTCTATTACGTCATTACAGCTTTTTGTGCATCTTTTCATAAATAAACTTCTGTGTTAAAAGCATAAATGACTGCTTTTAATTTATGCTTTTAACACAGAAGTACATATTTTTTTTAATTGCATTGACCTTTCAGTAAGTGAGAAACCCTATGGATTTTAATTAGAACAATACAGTGAATTTTGAGGTTTTCCATTTTAAATTTTGAATGAAAAACTGTCACACTTTAGGGAACAGCTGGACTATATAGCTAATTAACAGACTTTCCATAAACATTTTTGTATTATATTCAGATAGAATTGAGCTAATTAATAAAAATTAAATGCTAGCAAGGCCTATTTTCATTCACACAGAAACAAGGTAAATTCAGAAAAAGTTATCCAAACAAAGGATAACCTTTGAAAGGGTAATGCAAAGTTAAAAGATGCGTGGCAATGATTTTGAAAATAATTGATGATTTTTTATGTCATAATTATTTAAAGTACCATTTTCAGGGACTGGATGATCAGTACTTTCAGGAAGCCAGGCCTTTTGACAGTGCCTTGGTCTGGATGCCAAAAATATGACATCTATAGTGCTTCATATTACAATATTGGTGAAAAAGATTATACAAACCACAAAGCACTTCCAAACATGGGCTCAGGAATATCTGACACAGAGCTCAGTCGTTGCATGAAAAATTGCACACAGAAAGAAATGAATGAGAATTTTAAAACAGATGCACAAACCTCAGGAATAGAAAGCGGGGATTGTTAAATCCTATGGAAGGAAATGATACCAAAAGTAGTAAGGATTAATAATTTTCAAATGAGTTCAGGCCTCACCACAATGTTTAAGCAATCTGATGATTTGTACAATAATTTTAATTAGGCAGTGAAATGATTGTGAGAACTGAAAATGAGGCAGCTCCTGAAATTTTCTGGCTTTCAAATTAGAATTCTATCTGGCTGAGTTAAAACTTTTGAAGCATGTTTACACAAGCTCACAAAAGTGTGGAGAAAAATATGCAGGAACTTCTAAAATCACCAAATCCATCTTCCAGCTCTGACACACACTGGATTTCATTATACTTTTCAGCAATTTATAAAGGTCATATGTTAATGCAAAATACAATTTATCCCTACTCCAATTAGAAAATTGTTCCACAATCCAAGAGATTGTAAAATTCCAATTAAATATTGTTCTGTTTGAAATGGTCCCCGTAGAGTAGAGTGTCTGTGAAAACAGCAGTGAATGTACTCTGGAGGGCCTGGCCCAAATGAAATCAGGAAATCACCAAATACAAAGGCACAAGATCTCTCTAGGGATGTGTTGTCATGGCTGTCACTCTCTCCAGCCACTCAGTTATGCCACACACTCAGAGCTTCAGTATTCAAACAATACTTTCCTTTTGAAGCAAATTAAACATTGGTATGCAATCACAATTTAATCACATTTGCCCTTTCTTCTAAAATGTAGTGAAATGTGCTGAAACAAGACAATACTGACAGTCAAGTAAAATCTTCCTAAAACATCATAATCATAAATTCAGGTTATTAAATCACCATTGATCTTCTACATTCATCCTTTGGACTCTTGTATGCCTCATGTCCTAATAGTCATAATTGATAACTCCATAATAATCAATAATATAATACAATCAATAGTCATAACTGATAACTTCACTTTCACTGAAATTAAAAAGTGACACAATTTAATAGAGTTTGTTTGGTTTTTATTTTTTTAAGCAACCTGAATTTCTTATCCATGAAGCTCAGGTTCCTGCAGCAGTGACAAAATACCAGTATTCTCTCCCCTTCCTGGTAAATATTTTAGTTTTAGGATCTGTCATTCTAAGTTATGATGAATTTGCAAGACAACTTCCTTGTGAAGACCAAAAATGGAAATGCATAGTGTGAACATGGTTTAGATCATGCTGCAGCCTTCTCCACTAGGAATGGTAGGAATGATTACAGGCTGATATGACAGGAGAGATGTGATTATGGTAGGAAAGATATGATTATCATAGGAAAGAGTCTGTCCATGCTCACATTGTTGAGTCTCCAGAGGCTTTGCTGTTCCTGGCTCTGCCACTGACGCAAGCTCTCACTGAGGCTTTTCTGTTTTACCCTCTAATAATATTTAGGTTGCTTCCTGCAGACAGAAAGCCTTCTGTTAAATTTCCCAATGGACACTCTTGTAGAGATAAGAATTAAAGTTATAAAGAAAAAGTGATTGCACAAAGGTCACCAAAATACAAAGTCTGAATGTCCAGATCTTCCAAATTCCATTTTGGAGGCTTAAAGACAATTTATAACCTATATCTTTATGAGGCCTAACAAAAGTTAATTATTTCCTCACTATCAATCATCTTGAACTAGTGAAAGCAATTTTTTTTCTTGAGAGCTATGATGCTATCATTTCAGTTCAGATCTTTACTTTAAAATTCCAAGTGGTAAAGTCAGATGCTTAATTCCCAAACTTGGGTTCCTTTTTCTGAAGAGCAGGAAATTGCCTTCTTTCAGATGTCACTTTCGCTTTCTGCAGTCACGTTTCACACAGCAAGGTGTGCCTTTTCAAAAAAAAAAGGTTAAAAAAAAAGGGTGGGGCAGAGGAGGAACAGCTTCGCACACACATTAATCCCAAACAGAATGGGATCTCTTTGCATAATGAATTTCTATAGTTCCGTAATGAAACTGACCCTACTCCATTACCTTGTTTTTAGAAAATGAGCCATTGTTTCCTCTGTCAAACCAGCAGGAAAAGGCCAAAACATAATAAAGACTTTGGTTCAATAAATTTACTGTGAATTATTTTTCATTATTTAATTTTTTCAAAAGTCTTTTGTTTGTTTGCAAATGCTTTAAATAGAAACATAGCAGAGCAAAATTTTACCACATCACTGCTGAGAACTTTATAAGAGGAAAGCCACAATACAGGAACAAAATATTAAAGTAAAAAAGCTAAAGGTATTTCAGGTGCCAGCCTCTGCCACTAATGGTGTTGCAGTGCACAAAAGAAAATTATATTATCCTGAAATATGAAGCCTAATGTTGAAAGCCAAGCTGGGTGGAAAAAAATGAAGTGGCAAATTTTCAAACACAGACATTTGTCAGTCATCTTTCAGGCCAAGAAAAGAAGTCTATCATTTTAGCAACACACAAGTAGCATTTATGCTGTTAAGATATTCTAATTTTAAAGGTAAATGCATTTTTTTAAAAATCTGTTACTGAAAGATTTGTAGGTTCAAATAAGGTTGTTTACATCACTACAAATTTTATTGCTTCCTCTTTTCATTTTTTCTGATTTTTTCTTCAAGAGAACATATTTGAATCCTGACATTACAGATGATTACAGACCCTCACAAAGGTGAGCTGGAGGCTCACAATATGGTAATTTCATCAGTCATCTGAGAAAGGGCCTCTACCAGCACAAAAAACATAAAGATAAACCTTTTGATAGATAATGTGTTTTAGCTGCAGCCCCACCATGTTCCTTCCCTGAATACACTCACCAAAGCAGTCAAACCCAATTTTATTGGAGGTACAATAAAATTCTAAAAAGAATAGTTATGATTTTGTCACAGGATACTACAAAATAATCCTGGCTATAAATTAAGATTTAGGTCCACATCTGCAGCATCAAGTTAGGTAGTCAGGGGTCTCACACTGAAAGGTGTGATCACATTGAAAGGGCAATCAAGTCTGAAAATGTTCCTGGCTCCAGCACTGATGCCCACTTTGCCCTGTTCTCTATTCAATCCTGATATGGCACTATGCTAACATAGGAAAATCCTCAATTTTACCCTTCCCTAGTGGCTGCTGGTATCGTATGGTAAATATTCAAGTCCCGTATCCAGAGTCTACTGCTGAAAAGGTGTTCATGAGACAGCTCCAAAACAAGATAAAATGAGGCATGTTTTACCACACACATATAGTTATTTTCAGACAAGTGACAGAAGCTGCCCTTAATTCCAGCTGTTAGGTTCATTACAATGCCTGATGATTTCTGAATGGCACATAGAGAATTGACATCCACTAGAATTATTAAAGTAAAATTATTGAAGATGGGCAGATATTCTGTAAAGGGGCAAACTGACAAAAGACTACAGATGAAAGTTGCAAATATAATCTTTATGTAATTTCCAGAAGCTGGGTGTTAAATACCTAAGAACTTCTAAAATTACAAGCAAATCCACCCAGAAAGAGCTTCAAAAATTTGGTGCTTCAAAAACCCTTTCTGTCAGCAAGGGATGCAGTGCTTAATATTTGGCCAAACTATCACAGAGAAACTTCAGGCAGTAAGATGAAGGAGCTCAGATAGGTATGAAATAACAAGAACAATACAGTTGGATGTACAGTAGGCCTGCTTTGAGTTTTAATGGGATTTAAAACTCCCAGGGAGAAAATGTAATGAAATTTTATTGTTCTTATTATTATTCTTATTACTACTACTACCACTACCACTACATTTTCTGATTTTGTAGGGGTTAGTTCTCCTGGAAGTTAATTCTCTTCAATACCTCAAACCTTCAGTAAAATAAAATTTTCTGCAGATTACTTCATAGTACTTGGTGCAGCTTCTGGAATTACATGTCTATATATACAGATATGTGACATGTAATATGTGTGTGCATATGAGTTTGTGTTTTATATTCTGAAATAAATATAATAGTTATAGAACTATAAACTAAGAAGTTCACACAGGAAGAGTACAGTTAAGCTTTTTTAATGTTCAATTACTACAAGTACACACAAACCACATGGATAAGTTATATGAAATTCTACATTCATACTGTAAATACAGAAGACAATACTATTCATATAAAAGAACAGTATTTTAACACCTGCATATTTACACCTGAATATTTACAAACCGTTAGTAATAAAGTTATTTTAAAATCAAGTAAGATAAAAATGAACATTTTGTTCTACAGGTTTTAGGGGTTTTTTCTGTTTAAATAAAACCTTCAAGACATGCCACCCACATACAGGCTCGCTGTTGCCTGGAAATCAACACACCTGAAAGGATGGAATACTGAAAGGAGATAGTTTCACTCTGCATCATCTACTGAGAGTAGGTGGTCAGAAATTAATAGAGGTGGAAGACTATTTAAAAGGGACTCAGCTGGCAGAATGGTACCCCAGAAGTCCTACAGAAGTGCACAGCCAGGAGCTGAGTATTATCTACAAGGTAGGCTCTTTAATTCTATTACTGCTTTTTCTAGATGAGATTTAGTCACTCATTTAATTTCTTCTTTTTACTTTACTATTTTAATGTAAAATGAGTTTATGAAAAAAAGTCCAGTTAAAATACAACCTAATATTTAGAAGAAACTGCTCTAAATCATGTTATGAATTAGAGGCAGAAGAGTTACAGGTTAATATGAATTACAGCAAACCACTGGAAAACTGGAAAAACTCATTTTTAATTCATTAAGTAGTACCAAATAGTTTATATTTAGTCAAATTTGCTACAGTAAATAATGCCAGTTTTCTAGATACAGTATGTATTTATGAAAATAAGTATTTCAAAAAAACAGAAATGAATTTTTAAAAACTCCACATATGCAACCCTTAACATATTATATAAATATAATTACATATAATATATATATAGTGTCTTTAAAAAAGGGTTTCCTCATACAATTTTTTTTATTTATTCATTGGATAAATGTATTTACCTTTCAAATGTCCCACCATAAGAGCTGAACTTGTTAGGTCTATCACAGAACATCTGTAAATACAGAGCACAGTGAACAAGCAGGAGCTAACAATCACCTACACTTATGTTACTCAAAACTCTAAAACGTTCCTGATTTTATTAAGCCTCCTGTCTTCTTCTCCTAGTTCCAGAACTTGACAATGTATTGCCCTGGGAGCTGCTTCTTCCTCTTAAGTGCCTGCCTTATTGCTACATCCCTTGGTAATCCCCAGCGTAGCAGCCACCAGTGCTTCCAAAGTGTGCCGTGGAATGAGGTTTTACAGAAGATTGAGCAACTGGTAAGTCAAAGAGAAAAACACTGGCACAATTGATAGATGTCATTTTCCATCTTTCTTCAGTTTAGGTGTAAGGAATTCTCAGATGTGGAACTGCCAGATTACGATTTTTTTCGCCACATAATTAAGAAGTTATGAGTCAGATGTTCCTTCTCTCCAAAACCAATAATCCTAAATTTAGATTTTAATTCACACTCATCTTGTTGAATATATGACATTCGTGTGCCTTCCCAAGAATAGTGCAGAGTCATCTGGCAGTCCTTCTAACTGGCCTCAGCTGAAAGTGTAACTCCATATTGTGCTTAACCACAATATAATCTCGCTAAAAGAAAAAGACATCCACAGTCACAAAGTTTTTGGTACAAATACTCTATGCAGCTGGTTTTGAAATCATCTATATGGAAAGTTTCCTTACCCACTTTGACTTCTTTGGTGGCCTGCCCTTTCCTCAACTCTGTACATATTGACATTCCTGAAAAATTTGAAAAAAGTTGAAAGAAGCAGCTATTCTTCCCATTTCAGACAGCCTTGGGAAGCAAATGAATCTTCTTCAAACTCATGAGATATAATGTCAGTGTTGTCAGTTTTACACTTCATTGTAAAGAAACCAACTGAGAAGTGACTTCTATGAATTTTTTACATAATAAACCTGGTTAAGCACATGCTTATAGTTTATTTGTCATTTTTTCTTTAAGAACAAAAGAGGCTTTTCCCTGGAGTGTGAAGAAGTGAGCAATGAAGATTTGTGTTTCCCTGAGCAGATGCTGAAGGCAGTAAGTAGAGAAACACATGTACTTGACATTATCTCACTGTAGTAGCTTTACCTCACTCAGCCTATGCATCTTGTCATGAGACTTCTACACTAGAGTTGTGCCACATTGTATTACAGACTTAAATGATAACTCTGACTGCTGACTTTTCAGCCTAAATTATTTCCTGAAGAGGCTATTTATGGAAATCGATGTTTTCTTCCTTCTCCTACTATTTAAGTCACAATGCCACTTTTATAAGGAAAGGGTTAGGTTTTTCTTGTTAGTCCTGCTGTTTAAAGGGGAAAAATTAGTTGGAATCAGTCTGGTAGAATAGAAATCACCAGAACAGCATGCTGGCATCAGTTTAAGTCAGAAGCAGATCCCATAAAGGCAGTGCAGGGGTAATTCCATGTACTACTCAGTACATACATCAATTCATGTGCACAGCTCACTTTGCATCCAGATCTTCAGTGCCACAAAATAAGATACTGGCTGAGAATGTGGCACTGCACCCCAGCAATTCATTCTGCATGTTTCCAGCTCATCTCTTCAATGGATGTTCTAAAATGCACCCAGGGAACAGAAGGACAAAGGATGCAATATTGGCCTCTCCTGTATTTCATCTTCTTCAAGGTAGCGGGAGCTGCCCCTCATCAGACAGGGACTGTGCTTGGGAGGAAAGCCCTGCACAGTCTGATGTCTTGGGCCTTCAAGAATTCAAAAGATCTGCTTCTTCCTCTTGGCCTTTTATTGACTATTGCTTATGCATTGTAAATATAAAGGTATATAAATGCAGCCCAAAAATGCAAGATGGATTAATTTTACAAAATAAGGCTCCTCCTTTTTAAAGCAACTTGAATTGAAGCAACTCATTAATTGCAATTGCAAGTTGAACATACAGTTCCCAATTTTCAAATAAATGTCATCTTTGCAACGCATGTTACTAGCTAGAATTTTTGTACTGAAAAATTTAGAAAAGCACAGGAAAATGGTGAAAATTGTTTAACAACTTATGATAATTGGACTCAGGTAGTTGAAAAATTAACTTATGTTTTAGAGCAGATTTTACAAACTGAATTTGTTTATACTTTTTTTTTTTGTCATCACAGGTAAAATATGATAATGCAGCCATTGTCCATATATTGCATGAAATTGCTGAGTTTTTCAACAGAGCAGACACTCCTTTTCAAAATAAGGACACTTTTCTAAGAGAAATGTATGAGACTCATGCTCAGCTCAAGACATGTGTAAGTACAATTTATTCATTTATATGGCATGATATTCAAGTCAGGTATTCATGGTGAGGGAAATTGACAATATGTATGCTGAAAATGCAATAGAAAACTTAAAATACTATGTTTTTAAATATTGATACTTAAATCTTATGTCTGAAAGTAAAAAGATAGGCATCTTTCAACTCTTTTACTGACCTGTATGATACAGGCAATTTTAAGTTCACACATTTTATTTATGGGCTTATCTAAAGATGTGATGCTAAAAACCAGTATTTCACTTTTTTCTCCTTAAAGACTGCACTACTTCTAAACAGAATTACCTACTATTTTAAATAATATCAGTTTCATGTGTTTTTCTTCAAGTATGTATGACTTCTGACAAGCCAAGCTAGCATAAAAAATTACATGCAAATTGTAGGCAAAAAATCTTAGGTCTGCATTCAGCCTGTTTGAGCTGAGTGAACTACTTGAACATATGTGCAAATAGTCAACTCAGTTGGGGTCAGCTTAAGAACTATTTACAGAGGACAAAGCCTCAGATTTACTGTAGCTTCCCTTGAGCTAATGCCTGTGCCAGGCACCAGATTTGCAGGAGAGCAAAACTGGGCATGCAAAGAGTGGTGCAGGGGAGGGAACTCCTCCTCAGCTCCACGGGGCAGGGAGCTTTCCATGGCCGGACACTGGCCTGGGCAGGAGCACAGGGACACTGACTGACCTCCAAACCCACTCTGCTGCTCCTGCCAGGCCAGACCCCAGGACTAAGTGTGTCCAGCCATGGACAATAACCACTGCTTAATACATATATATATACACACATACACATCAATAGTTATTCTGTGCTACTGATCAAACATAATCACCTCTGCACATCTGTAACACTGAATGTCAGTGACCACCAGTTACTCTGAAATCTGTTTCCTTCAGACAGCACACACTGACAAAACCAGTATTGCTACAAAACAAAAAGATCCCTAGACCCTTGCCTTCCCTTGAACACTGGTATATTTATTTCCTGAGCTCTCTGCAGACACTGTGTGCTGCACTACCTCTAGCATTAACCCGTTCAGCGGGCTTGCACATGGCAGCAGAATTACAGCGCTCTCAGTTGATAACCATGTCCATCAGAGGGCACTGTTTGAACTTTTATGTCCTAGTCATTGTTCAAAATAACATTTCTCTTCTCTTCTCTTCTCTTCTCTTCTCTTCTCTTCTCTTCTCTTCTCTTCTCTTCTCTTCTCTTCTCTTCTCTTCTCTTCTCTTCTCTTCTCTTCTCTTCTCTTCTCTTCTCTTCTCTTCTCTTCTCTTCTCTTCTCTTCTCTTCTCTTCTCTTCTCTTCTCTTCTCTTCTCTTCTCTTCTCTTCTCTTCCCTTCCCTTCCCTTCCCTTCCCTTCCCTTCCCTTCCCTTCCCTTCCCTTCCCTTCCCTTCCCTTCCCTTCCCTTCCCTTCCCTTCCCTTCCCTTCCCTTCCCTTCCCTTCCCTTCCCTTCCCTTCCCTTCCCTTCCCTTCCCTTCCCTTCCCTTCCCTTCCCTTCCCTTCCCTTCCCTTCCCTTCCCTTCCCTTCCCTTCCCTTCCCTTCCCTTCCCTTCCCTTCCCTTTCCCTTCCCTTCCCTTCCCTTCCCTTCCCTTCCCTTCCCTTCCCTCAGCTGAAGCCCAGACATAACATTAGCCATGAATCTCTGGTGAAAGACTGCTTCAAGAAAATGGAGGAATTTGTGGCCAAGGTAAGTTCCTTTGGCTGTTTCTTCCTGGCCTGTTTTAATTTAAGGAAGTCTAAAGATAAAAAGCAGCTTCTTGTGCAAGAAGTCCCATGGCTTATCAAAGCTGCACATACCTGTGAAATTGTGCCCCACTTCCATGCACTATGGATTTTCACTCACTGAAAATCTTCTGGTCCATACTCATGTCAAGGCCAATGTATCATCATGGGCTTTTAAAAAACATTTCATTTTAATTCAGCACCAAAACCCATGGCAGTCTGTGCCTATTTAGAAAAACTTTACATCACATTGGTCAGGATTGGCTATGTGTCTGTTGGTGGAAAAGGTCATCATATATACTAAAGAATATTTATACTTTAGATAGACTTCTTAAAAATAATTTTTTTTCTTAAATTTCTTTTAAATAATTATATGCTTCTTCTCAACTCACATTTTGCTTGCCATAATATTGGATGTAATTTTTTTACAAACCAGTTAATAGACACTTCTTAATAACCTTTTTTTTTCACAGTCAAATGACCACTGTGTTTGGCAAGAGATCCATGCACATTCCAGAGAGATTCTCCAAAGAATTGAAAACTACGCTTTCAGAAGAAGAGCAAAGCATTAGCAAAATCAGTTCCCATCACACACTTCAAGGATCTTCTATCAAGTCAAGATGTAAAAATTAAAGGAAGAAGCAAATACACTGTATGCCTTTAAGACTATAAACAGATTAACTTATGTCAAGATATTTTTCTACACTAATATAAAAACTTAAGCCTTAATAAAAAGGATGCAAAAAACCCCTGTGTGAATATATTTGTATTTATTTGTTTTATAAAAACAAAGGTGATATTTTTCATAAAATAGGTATCATAGATAAGGCCCTCCAAAACTGTTTTCAAGCCAAAAAATCAGCAGATCAGTTACCCTGTTTGATATCACAGCCATCAAGCTATGGAAATACAAACCTCTGACAGCCTAATGCTTTTCCAATGCACATCTCACATTTGCACTCTTGCACTTTTACCACTGCAGTCACAAGGCTGCCTAACCATCCATGCATGAAAAGATCAACCTCTTTCCACAACACTGCGCTGCCAGTGGTGAGGAACAGCCATTCAGAAATTCTGAGATTGAAGTTTGGTCATCCAGATGCAAATTTTATACATGTACAGATAGTTAAAAAAACAAACACAACAAAACAAATGAACAAACAAACAAATCTCCATGTTCTGTTGTAAAGACTAGGCAGCTCAACAGCAAAATACCTTTAAATGCTCACATGGTAGCTAATAGGCACTGGCAGCACTGCATACTGGCACATTTTTCCAAACAGCTCACTGATTATTTCAGAGCCTGCAGAAGAAGATAACATCTATGAAACTGACAGTTTTGAAGGAGAGAAGGGAGGGGTACAGTGAATGAACAGTGTTTCATAATATCTTTTAGCAATGTGATACGCCTTATTCCTGTGGTTCCTGATTTCTAGGCACTGGTTTTCAAGCTGTCTCTTCAGACAAACAAAGATGGTAAAACAAATCAGAAGACTGCAAAAGATTCTAATATTTACTCTTAACTTAGATTGCACAAAGATGAAAAGAGTAAAAATATTTGTAATACCATATGGATGTCATTTTCTTACCATTTTTGGACATTGTTTGGTTGGTTTTAAATCTGGTTCTAGTCTTTACAGGCAGCCTAGCACCTCACTTCAGTGTGACTTTCCCAAAGCCATCTCTCCTTTCAAAAATGGCTTCAGAAAAAAACCCCCAAAATTTATCTTTTACAAAGAAATATAAGAGTAACCAGTTAATCAATATTAACCCTTTTGGACCATCACTTTGTCACCAAGTTTAACACAAAACTCAGTGGTGTTCTTTCAGGACATATTCATTATACTGCCCTGTTCTTGCATCATCTGAATTGGAAAGTGTTCACTCAGCTGAGACTTGATCAGTGTGCAGACACTGTTCCAGCTGAAAAAAATAACCCCCTGAAGTCACAGAGAAATCAGTACATGAATCCATATTCTTCAATGAATAAATTCCACTAAGCAAAATAATACATTAAAATAATGAACAGACTTTCCACATCTTTGAACTGAAGGAGTGTTTTGTATTCATTACTTTCTAAGGAAGATATTATTACATATTGGTGTTATTTTTATTTAAATCTAGCCTTTCCATCATAAATGGTAAAGTGCCAGTGTAAGCATATTATATATAATAATAGCATTAAATACTTAAAAAGAAAAATATAAAAATAATAATAATAAAGTCTTACTGTGACTTTCTAATGTGTTCCCTTGATTATAGTTCAATTTAAAACATACACATATTTATTCTGTAACATGTACACATTCGTAAACTGAGTTTGAGTACGATTATTATTCTAATGCATATGTCTGAATATTTATTTTAATACTGGTCATAACCTGTTTTGATCAGATTGGAAAGTACAAAAAGCATTTAGATTATTTAATGCAGAAAGTATAAGGAGACAAAAACAACTTTGGAAAAATAAAGGAGTGAAGAGATGCACTGGGCTTTCAAGTTTCAGATAATGAAGCATTTGATGAATGCATCATTTCTACAATATATATCCAAATCTTCTACCATACAGGAAGATTGACTAGTATTAGGAAATTTTTAGGCACCTAGCAGTGACACTGTGCATTTGAAATAGCCAAGGACAGACATTTTAGTTTCTGATGGAAAAGTTGGCAATTTCTAACTTTCTTTGGTCTTCAATGAATAAACCAACCAGTGCTCCCTTCATAGTAACACATTTTTCTGTTTATTCACATATTTGCAGGCAAGTTAGAGCGATATATGAAACTAAAGCATCTGTTATATTCTGTCAGGGGACATCAATCACAAATCATGGCCACAATCCACTCTGTGTGCCAGGCAGTGACAGAAAGTTTAGACCAGCAGGTATAAATATATAAAAATTTATATATATACATATATGCATCTATCTACCTATCTATCTATACATATACATATAAATTTACAAAATTTACATTTTTTTTTCCTTCATTCTCAGGAAAACTCTCTACAGCACAGGGTAGCCCAAAAATACCCAAGCAAACTTCAAAACACTTGGCCATAGCATGATCAACACACAGGCTAAAGATCAATACTTCACTTGGGCTCTGAAGAGAAGAATAACCAAGAGCAATCTTGGTCTTATACAACAAAAATTTAACATGGCTCAAAAAATATCAATGCATAACTCACTATTCATGAGTGGTTTATTCAAATTTTTATTTTTCCTGATAAACAGCATTAGAATTGCTAAAGGTTTTTATGCTTTGGAAAAAAAAAGACAGAAGCTATTTAGCATCTTCTAAAGCACTGATTTTGCAGTGAGAGAGAAAAGAAAAGGCTGGAGGGAAAAGATTTTTAAAAGGAAGAGAACTAAAAATATGAAAGAATTATCATGTTAAACAGCCTACACTTTTTCTTGGAAAGCTGTAGATAGAGGATTGAATATATGTTATCTTATTTAGCATATGTTTATGAAGTATTTCAACATGAAAGTATTTCAGAATATAAATAAAGCAAGCAGACTGTACACACTATGAAACATCATCTTTGGAATAGACAAAATTTATTCTTTTTTCTTCCATTTGAAGTGTCTAGCATGCACAAATTTAAAACTACTCTTTTCTAGTACTCTTTTCACTAGCATGCAGAAAATTTAAAACTACTCTTTTCTAGTACTTTTTTCTAGTACTTATGTCCAGCAAATATAATTTTATCTGCCTAGAGGAATTTGTAATATCAAAATTTAAGCATAGCTTACTTTACCTGTTGAGTATTCACACTCAAAATTTCATCTTAAAAGCATCTTTGTGAAACCTTATTCCTCAGTAGCAGCCTTGATAATTACAAGAAGTGTGTATATCCTCAGATGTAGCAAGCACAATCTTTTAATTAAAGAACATATTAAAAGTATAATACTGGAAGTTGACTAGCAATACTGTATTATATAAACATCATTTTTACTGAGACCAGATTAATGAGTCTTCAATTCCAACCCATGAAAGAGATGAGAGTAGTCACTCTTTCCAACATACATGAAGATCTGTGATAACTTTGAAAGTTTTTACCCTGCATTCTTATTTCCACAGGCTTTTCCCAATATCATGTGATGTAATTTGATTTTAAACTCTTCCCTAGTCTGTATTGGATAACCAGCATCATTAAAAGTCTAAAAGTACCCTTGTTATAGTCTGAACTGATAAATTTAATGAAGCACATAGCACAGTTTGGTTTGTCACTCAGATTCAGCATGGACATTTTAGTGTAGCTGATATAGTAAGAGCTCCTAGCTGCCTTTGACCCAGCTATCTCTCAAGAAATGCACCTGGTGGCATACAGGAACGGCAAAAATAGCAGGAGCAAGTTTAAATGGGCATATTTATGCTATTAGCATGTGACAACCAAAATATACACTAGTTATTTGATGTTTAGAGTTTTAATCCACTCCATTTGCACAGAGGCATCTCAAGAGGGACAGGGAAGAGCAGCATGAGGCAAAAAGGCACAAATGGGAAAATTCTGCTTACGGCTGATTTTACTCAGCTATAGCAACTGAGCTGTTGTTCAGTTTTTAACATAAACTCACAGCTGAAAACAAGAAGGAATGAGTGCCACAAACCAGCTTCTAGACCTTAATGAGAATACATGGCTTTCAGTTTAATCTGAGCTAACCACAGCATTGGAAGAAAGCAGCCCCACATTGCCTTTTATGTGATCTTCACTCAGACATAGCAGAGGAAAAAACCTTGCTACAGCACAGCTTGTTACAGGCTGGGGGAGCTATTTGTAGGCTAATAAGAGAAAAATAGCTGCTCTGAATTATACTCCAGAGAACTCTTCGTTCCTGATCATAACAGAGAGCTTCCGTTTAGCTTAAGCTCGTGTGAGTCAGTCCACACTGCATATCAAAACACTAATAGCTCATGGTGCTTTGATGAAGGGATTTTATTTTGTTTTGTTGGACTTTGTTAGCAACACACTCTTCACGTGAAAATCTTATTGCTGTAATCATCCTAAGTCTAATTTGCTTTAGATAATTTTGAAATGCTTAGAGAAAAATGGTAAGGATTTTATAGCAACCATGTTGCTCTTTACAAGTTACTTTTAATACTTGATGCACTGTCATACTACAATATTATTAAATTCCACTTCTTGAAACCACTCAAGTCCAGTACAATTTAATAGTCCCATTTTCTCTAGCTAGCTTGGAATATCAAAATGTTTTTTCTAATGGGAACTGTTCACAGACAACACTCTTTCTGACAAACAGAACAGCAGTTCTGCAATAAAGAAGCTTTATAGCTAAAGCTCTTTCCTTTTTATGTTTTTATATTCTCACCCCATCCTTTTTCCTTCTTTACTTGCATTTTCCATGAATATACCACAACTGCACATCAGAAAAACCTAGCAAAGTCTAGCTGAGTTACCAAGTTGTTTTCCAAGTAAGACTTTTCTTGCAGCATGGAGTCCTGAAAATAATTCCATCATCAACAATCTGAGTTCATAAGACAGTCTCACCAGAAATACAGAATTTACCTGGAACCCCAGCTTCCCCTCTAGAAGGGCAGGTCTAGCACAGAGGAACATGTTTAGCCTTTGTCCAGCTCAGCAGATTCACAATTCTTTCTAACTCAGCCTTGAAACTTCAGTGGACACATGGCTCCAACGTCTCAACTGTAAACTTGCATAGGGGTCACTTCAAAAACCATCCAGATGCAAAATCCTGTGCAATATTTTCTAGAATGATCCTGCTTGAGCAGACAGGTAGGACCAGATAACCTTCCAGCCTTAGCCACTCTGCTTTCCTCTCTTTTGCCGCAGAACTGAATGTTATTGGCAAGAATGACCTGCTGTTCCTGTTGATGAGAATGAACATTCTGCTCCTGCTATTTAAACACTGTCCATCTTTCTGTTTTGTGAATAACTTCTGCCTCTTAATAAATATAGATAATATAGGTAAAATTGCCAGCGAATATTAAACATTACAGATAAAATAATGAAAATATTATTTCCATAGGGTACTCTCTTACATCTGAATTCTTTATTCCTGGTCAAAGACATTTTCTTATTAAACTCTCATGTCCTGAAAGATATAACCAGATGCAATGTTCATTTTTAAGTACAATATTTACATGGCAAAATTATTTAAAGCTAATTTGGAAACTACTTCAAATTGTCACTCATGTTATCTCATAAGGTTTAACTTTGAATGCTTAACCCAGAGCAGAGGGGAAACTGTGCTGCAAGCCTGATGATATGAACTCATTACAAGGCTGAAAAGGTTGTAAAACTGAATCAGCTCCACGATAAAGGAACAGAGTACAAATCTCCCATTTGCCCTCCCCGTGTGATCCGTGTGCTGGATCCGTGCTCAGCAGCCTCTCCCTCCCACACTGCACCTTTCCTCCTAAGGATGGTTATTGCTGTTTTTCCAGGTGTTTGCTGACTGACAAGCCATGGAAGTAATTGCTGCTCCAGACTTGGCTGCGTGCTGCCAGACCTACTCCACAAGTCATATTCACTTTCATTTTCAGTGCTGGCCTAACTCTGTAGCAAAATCCCCTCCTTTAATGACATCATCTACAGCAGCAGGCACTGTGGCCTCTTCTCGGGGGGCATGGCTTTTGGGAAATTGTGGCCCTAACACCTGCAAAGAAAATGCCTGTAATTTCAATAATTTTGGTCTTTTCATGCTTCTAACAACTCTCTTACCTGCCCAAGTAGGTACCCCTTGGGTCTGAATCTGTCAGCTATAAAATTTTTCCTCTTTTCTCATTAATCACAATCCTACACTGACTCATGCTGTTCACCTACACAACTGCACAGTAAGAATTTCCTCACAGGACCCCAAATTTCTAAAACTACACCGGTTCTTTCTTAAACAAAATTATTTTCAGGCCAGCTGCAACTTGCTTGGCAGTGGAACCACCTGTGTAAGCCCCACCTGATGCTTTTAGCCTGTAACTGACATTCTTCCCTTCCATGGAAGATGCTATACCATGTTCCAAAGTACATCCTACACTGGGACACAGAGGAGGAGATAATTCAAATACACCTTCTGATCCTCTGGATGAAAAAAGTTGAAGAGACCTACACCAAAACACTTGTGAATGCAATAAGAGACCTGTGCCAACCTTTCTCCAGCTCTGAGATTCTAAAGGCAAGATGCTGTGTGAGGCATTTGGTCTCAGCAGCAAATGGGTGACTCGAGGTCAAAGAAACACTGCCTTCCTGGAAGGGAAATGAGCAGCCTAAGAAAATTGACTGTAAACATTGAACATTAAATGTGCTCCATCTATGCCTGATCCAAACAATCACCATTCAATTTACTCACAATATGCCATCTATTTTCACATAATGATCCTAATGGTAGTACTCAAATGTATTTTGAAAGAACTTTGGTCACTTACAAAAACAATCAAATAAATCAATTTTTCTTCATTTAAATTCTAAGGGGATTCAAGGAACTATTATGCGAGTAAGGAAAAAAAACAAAAAGGCAAGAAACCAGATATTTAATATGTTTGTATTTGGACATTTAATATATTTGAGCACTGGCTCAAACTCTTAAATTCTTCAATTCTATGCTACACAGAAGTTTACAACATTATTAATTCTGTAAATAAAAGCAAACCCAACCTGGTTTGGACTTTTTACTCAGCTCTGTTCCATAGTTTAAATATGCCACTTAAATTCTCAGTTATACCTGCAAACTATTTCTAAACTGGGGGTTCTGGCATAGGCAATATGTTTGGGCTGTTTTTGGGGGTTTTTTTATTGTGCTTGACTTTTTTTTCAGGGGGGAGGGTGGGGGTTGTGCTACAGAATCTGAGATTAGACTTTTTCTGGTGCTGTTCTGTGCGAGGGATGCATACAAATGCATTTTCCAAGGAATTCAATATTAAATACATCTTTGCTAACTTATTAAATTTCAGAGACAAGGAGAAATGGGATGTTATTAATTCCCCTCACAGGAAGAAAACAGATCACATTGCATGAGGCATCCAGACTGGCTTCTTGCAAATGAAAATGGCTCTGCCAGTTATTACAGGCTATATTTTTAATTCTGTAAGGGAAGCATTACACTTTTTTCATCCTCTGTTATGATATTGAATCAATGCCATAGAAATATTTAGAAGCAAGAGTACAAAAATTGTAGCAGTTAACTATTATATTAAAACTAATAATGGGAGTGAAAAAACCTGTTATTCTTATCTTCAATTTAAGAAGAAAGGAGGAAAGAGGTGGGAAGAAAGTGGAAAGTAGAGAAAGCAAGGAGAAAAAGAAAATGGATGATAAGAAAATACATTAAAGGAAGGAAAGGAAGGCAAAGACTGCTCTTGAAACGCTAATTATTTGGATGGAATACCTTACTTCATTGCATTATCTAGGTACTTGTAATCTCTCTCAGAACCTACTGGCTGCTAACACACGTGTAATGATGATCCCACTCTCAGCTCTGGTACCAAAATTGTTTTTTGTAGTCTCCTCAGTCTTGCAAACACAACTCTGTGGCACGGTACTCCCCAGAGAGTTTTCGAAAGAGACAAAAACGTCCTGCACACTCTGGAACACATTCCATTTAGAGCAGTTATGCTCTCCCTCCACCTCACTGCCCCCCAGATCAATGTCTCCATTAGGCTTAGGCAATTTTTACTCTTCTTTAATTTGAAGACACCATGTTGAACAAGAGCCTTTGGAGGACTAGGGTCACATCATGTACAATAAATTCTGCAGTCATGTATCACTCTGTCCATCTGAGCAGTCTGTCACTAATGGCTGCCTGAGGTCTCCACAGCCACCTAAGTTATTTTAAGCATTGCTGGAGCTGCCATTTTCAGGCAAGGCACAAAACTGCAAAGAAAACATGCACAATCTCTATTGCAAAGAGTGAAATCTATCCTCAAAGGTAAAGTAAACCAACAAGAAATATATCTCAAATCCATTATTTAACAGCACAAATAAAAGCAATATAAATTCTCACACTTCAGCAAAAGTATTTGGTAAGTAGGAAGTTGAGGATTTACACTGCAATGGACAACAAGGTCTTCTATTTAACTCTCATGTATTACAAAACATAAAGATTGCAAACTATAAGCCACAATCAGTTTATTTTTAAATAAACTAAAATTCTCCAGTATTACAAGAACTGTTGAATATTTGGGGGAACTACTGCACAAACAAGTATTTGGGAGGACTGCATTCTTAATTCATCATATCAGTAACCATGTATATGTAACATTTATAATACTTCAACTATATTGCCATGATAACTCTGTAAAATTCTATTCTTTGTGGAAGGGAACAACCATTGTGATGCTTGTAAAATATCAGAGTTTACATTTAGGAATGAAGTTACACTAACCAATCAAATTAATGAGATCAGATCATTACTAATGGTAGCATTTTTTGAAATATAGTTATGAGCACGTAGTTTTAAGTAGAAAAACATTCCTGTGATTTTTTGGTTGTTTTTCTCTTAGACATAAAAATGATTCTTAATGTCATAAAAAAGAAGAGACTACTGTCTCCTTGAGCAGACCTGAGTTGCACAAATCATCTACATTCTTTATCTTTCCTAGTTCTTTCAGACTTTTCCCCTTGCAGGTATTTCCATCAATCCTGCTAAGGGAAGGAACAGAGAAAGCTTCAAGCCAAATTATCCATTTGGCCCCAATCCACATAAGCACTTAGTTGATGTGTTCTGTATTTGTGTCTTTTCAGAAACAAGTGGCTAAACATTATTCTAACCAAACTCTGTCAAGGAATATGATATAACAAATCTTCAGAGAACTCCTTAATATCATTCACTCTTTAACAGTGGTGACCTCCATGTAATATTCCATAATGCACATATATATATATATATATATATATATATATATATATATATATATATATATATGTATATAGTCTAACACTTCAGTACATGACTAGGAAGGCATGCTCAATGAGATAAGTCTTGTCCAGGTACATTGAAGCCTTCCTCCACAATCTGCCCACCAATCAAGAGGACATTTTCTGGATGGGGACACTCCAACCCTCCTGGTGAAGCTGTTCCAAGGATTCAGTAATTCAGAAGTACTGTACAAAAGGATAATACCACCTATAATAAATTAGGGCATTAATCTAAAAGAAAGTTCTGCATTTTAGACAATGTTCTAAGGTTACTGTTCACATTTTTACACTGACCATCAAACGAAACAAACATAATTTGAGAATTATCCCATGAATAGTAAGAATTCTCCTTGGTATCTCAAATCCTTTCACACTAGTTAAGAGAAAGCTGCAGAACTATCACATTCTGAGAACACATGAGCAGTCCATATCCTTTTAATGCAGACTGTGAACATGTATACATTGCCCTACCCATATCCCAATACATACCTTTTGTGGCTCATACTACAGTAAGTTTGCAAATTATCAAATGATGGCTCACTGTGGAAATTTTCTAGGAAAGGGTTTCATTTTCTTCACCCCCAAACCTGGAGAAATAGCTTAGTAAATTGTATGATTGGTTAATTGACTAATTAGCACATTTCCTCGTATTGAAGTGTTCAGCAGGTTTTTTCCTGTTTTTGAGGATTTTTAAACCACTGAGCAATTATGATACATGTATGACTAGCATGGCTCAATTTTTCCAAAAAGAGTATCTTACACCATGTATCTTTTACAGTAACACAGATCCTCTTTGGTCTGCAATAATTTTGGGTGGTATTTAGCTCAGTTGTGAATTTTCCTACTCAATAAAACACAAAGAATAATGCACTTTTCAATTAGGAAGTGGACTCCAGGTCACATCAAACCACAGAAAGATGAGGTTTTAGGGGTTTAGAACTTGGTTGGGTTTTTTTTTCAATAATCAAAGTTTGAAAGTTAGATAACCAAGACATATATAGCATGTTGTTTGATGGTAGCATTAAGCAGTAAATTTAGGAGCCGGCAGCAGGAGGAAGGAAAAGCAGTGACACATAATGAACCTGTTGGGCACGAATTAAAAATGTGTATGTGTCATTTAAGAAATCATACACGAATTTACCAGAGAACAAATAATATCAAGGCTAAAGACCATACTGACATATTTTCCATATAACTACTTATAGAACATTTTCCATAAAACCCTGGAGGCTTCCAAACTACTATAAGCTGAACAATAGCTTTTGGTTTTAAAGCTATGTAACAACACTCCCATTCAGAATGTTTTGGCTAGGATTTAATTTGCTACTGATTTATCATGTTTTACATTTAGATTCTAAGATAAAAACAGAGTGGAAGAAATTACTTCTAGAAAGTACTGTTCAATCATTGTCTTTTATATTTTAATTAAGAACAGTTATAATTAAGTAAACATAGGAATTAAATTTGTGCTTTTCATTTACAGAAGTACCATTAAAAACTCTTCTACTTTTATTTCAGTGGGAATTTATTCAATGCCTTAAATTGGTACCTAATCTTTCAAGTGAAGAATCAGTTACAGCAAATTCAAAGCAACAGCCATTTGACATTCAAGAAAAGGTTGTAGCTCATGTTCAACACATGATTTTCCTTCATGATGAATATATGGTGATGTTTTGTCGTTCCTCACTGAAAACAATAAAAAATCCTCTATAGCTGACATGTAGGACCAGGAAATATTATCGTACGGGAAGTAGGGGAGTATTATGAAAAAAATCAGTCAGTTCTCTTAAAGAAATCACTGTCACCATCTGCTCAGAAATGATATCTAAATGACTTATTAGTTCCTTCTTTTCATGCTTATCTGTGCATTCCATGACTAGCCTGCATAATTTCAAAATGCCAGAATTTCTGTAAATTCTTTCATCTGATTTTCTGTTCTCTGCCTGGTTTTTAATAGTACTAAAAGGTTGAATATGCAGAATTTATTTGTCTTTATGGTTCCAAAGTGTCATGAAAGAAAGACAGCTGAGCAGAAGAAACAACTCCTCCAAGAACTTTAGACAAACTTGGAAGTGTGGGCTCAGGTACCACAGATGCCAGAAAATCCACACCCAAGAAAGGTCTAGCTGTAGAAAACTGTTTCAGCTGTCTGGAAATCCATTCATTCAGTTCTAGTATCCATGCTGTAATCTCATTCTCTTTGGGCATAACTTGCTCTTCCCAGGTGAACCGGATTTCAGTGGAAAATGCTGTGCTGGATGTGGTACTGGGTGCACCTGTGGTATCACACCCAGAAGATGAACTGTACAGTTTAAAGCAGCATCTGTAATGATGCTGGTGTAGCAAGGGAAGGTGGGTAGCAAGCCAATGTTAGAGGGTAAATCAGGATTTTTTAGGTCATGATAAGATTCAAAGATGGGCAGATATGCTTGACCTATATGGCACAGGGAACAAACAGGAAATGTGAAAAGGATGCACCAGACCACCTGCAATGGTATCAGAGAACAGTCAAACTCACCTGCCCTCTCTGTTCCAGGTAAACTGGTTCCATTTAGTATCACAGTAACAGGACAATTATAACAGCTAATGTAGTGTGCAAATGACCTGCTGAGGCTTTATTCAGATACACAGTTTATCTGAAAAGAGCCTATTCTCTCAGTGTCAGTATGATTTATACATGTGTACCTAGCTGCATTAACAATATCCCACAAGGCTAACACTGTTTCCCCCAACAATCTTCAACCCTTAAGCCAGGCAGTCACTCACTCTTAAGATTATAGGCAATTGTATTGCTGGAAGATATTTAAGTGTATCAAGACAGCCTCAGGAACAAACAGTTCCAAATCCATTCCTCTCCTCCCACCTCTAAAAACCCAACACAGCCAAAACACAATTCTTCCCCGACAGCTCTGTTGAAGAACAAGGAGTAGCTATAATAAATGATGAAAATATTAGCAGATTCCTTGTTACACGAGGGAGAAAAAAATAATCACAAGTTTAATTGTTCAATAGAGCGATTGAAGAAAAAAATACTTTCAGAAAATAGGAGCTCCTTAGCATCGAGGTTGTATTGGGAAGCAACAGGGACACATCTACTTCCAGAAAAAGTGTGAATGCTATAGCTACAGTGAATAGCCATTTTTAATGGATGCACCAAGCAAACACTAGCAACAAGAAGTTGTCTTTGTCGAAGTGGTCCTGAGATGACAATGGTCCTTCGTCCATGGTGCTAAAATAGTCATAATAGTTTCTACCAGCAATAGATCTTCTTGGTTTTACAGGTTTTGGATCAAGTCCCGAATCACTCTGTTGAAGATTGCAATGCAAGTTGTTTTCCATTACCATCTGTATGGCAGATTACCTTTGCCAAGTGGACAGTTTGCTTTATCTCTCTCTTTGAGTGACCACATTCACACCTCCTGATAACAACTATTGAATGCCAGTGCATGACTGATAAGAACTATAACATCCCATTGTGAGATGTGAGCCCAGAGGGAGGAGCCAAGCATTGCTACCCAGATACAATCCAGAGGTTTTTGAGACACCAGCATGGCTTTCCCCACGGGATTCCCCAGAGGAACAGCAGCTGCCTCTTCTTCTTCCATGGGATCTTCAGAGGAAGAATACATCCTTCTCTACAGATCCCCTTTGCTCCAACAGAACCACACCTGACACTGCAGGAGGGCTGCAGCCACATTTCCAATGGGACTGCCCCCAACAGCCTGACCCACAGGGTGTCAGGTTGGGTTCTGACTCTCAGTGTTGTTCTAGTGTACTGCATTGTTTATTTTATCTTTTTTTTTTTTTTTCCCTATTAAAGAACTGTTATTTCCTGCTCCCATATTTTTGCCTGAGAGTCCCTTAATTTAAAATTTATAGCAATTTGGAGGGGTGGGGAGGGTTTACATTCTCCATTTCATAGGAGGCTCCTGCCTTCCTTATCAGACTCCTGTCTTTTCAAACCAAGACACACTCAAAGACCTTAATTCAGCTTTTGCAGAGCTGTTCTCAAATAAAATAATGTGATTTCAAATCAAACCAAAATCTTTTGAACACAGCGTGATTTAAGGATTCTATAACAGAAGTTCACTACCATTATAATCTGTGACTCAAGACTTCAGATTCAGGAAAGAATACAGCAAATTCCCTACAGAGATATTAATGTTCATGGTATGCAATCTATTTGTCAATGAATCGTTTCTGTTTGTCAGATCACACTCATTACAGTCTCGGTGTAGATTTGCAAACTACAAAAAGTGTGGGCCGCCCACACACTAGGTATAAGTATCCATTTTCAGGTATGGCTTCAAACACTTATCTATGAGTAATTTTGACCGAACTACTCAAATGACTGTACTTCCACATGTGCCTGTGTGAAAGCTGACAGGATGAGCTCGTGTATTTTTACGATGTGAGTTGTCTGTGATGTGATGAAGACATTGAATAAAACCAGTAATTAACACAGCAATTAAAACATAAAACTCGAGTCAGCATTTTGATGCTGCTCCTGACTCTCTCCCTGACTTGCTTTATTATTTCGTGCAAGTAAGCTGGCCCGATTTCGCAAATACTTTTACTTATGCAAAGTACCACAAACAACTGTATAGAGGGTAATACAGCTTTATTTGCCTAAATTACCAAAACTCGGCGCTATTAATGTTTCTGTGACTATGCACGCTGCTATGATCAAGAGAATTACCCTGCCAGCGTGGGGTTACAATACAGGGAGTTTAAGAGCGCACTTAAGTAGTAGTACTTAGCACTAACCACTCCCCAGGCAAAAGCATCAGGGCATAAGAGGAGAACGAAAAGAAAGGCAGGAAGATTGCGATTCCCACCCAGAGCAATTCCTCCCAGCTGCTTTGCCTCTGTTGCTCTCTGACTCAAACTCTGTCTCAGTCGTCAATACTCACAGAATTCCTGTTCCTACCGGCGCCTGAACGCCCACTGCGGGCTGAGGAGCCTCAGCGGGAGCACACACCTGAGGAGCATGAGAGGCCAGAGGAGCAGAGCTCGGGGCCTCAGTGTGTCCCTGCCCGCCCCCGGGCCACGGATCCTGCCAGACGCGGCCAGGAGCCGTCTGTCTGTCTGTCCGTCCCGCATTCCCAGCGGGAATGAGCCGCGCTCTCCGCGCCCTGCCAGAGCCTTCCGAGCAGCAGCCGGGCGGGCCAGCGAGCCCGAGCCGCCCGGAGGCATCGGGCTGCGAGGAACCGACACGCTGGAAGCGGATTCCCCCCTAGAGCCTAGGGCAGAGCCGTGAGGGCGGCGGGAAGCCGCCGGAGAGCCTCTGCTGAAGGGGCTGCCCAGGGGAGCCGCAGGCGCGACGGAGACACGCGGCGTTCCTCAGCCGCTACTGCGGGGAGGATGAGCCAGCTCTAGCCAACACAACTCCCTCCCCCGCACTGCCGCCGTGCCAAGGCGCCAGCCATGTTCCCGCATCGCCCCCACCTCGGGCGCCGGGAAGGAGCGGGGGAAGGGGAAAGAGGGCGGGGAGGCGGCGCCGGGACTCCCGCCCCGCTGGGGCCGCCCCCGCCCACCTGCCCGCGCCCCCGCCCCGCCCGCCGCGCTCGCGGCGCCAGCTCGGCCGCTGATTGGCCGCGCCGCCCGCCCGTCAGCGCCGCTCCCGCAGGGCTGAGGGGGCGGGGCCGCGCCGCGCTGTCAGCGGCGCGCGGGGAGGGCGCGGCGGCGGGGCAGAGCGGGGGGCGGCGGGTGAGAGGAGCTTAAGAGCTGCTGCTCGGCTCGCTTTTTTTCCCGGGCTTTTGCACACAGTCTCGCCCCTTCCCTCAGGTTTTCTGCAGAGATTTACGTGCCGGTGACCACGCACCCACACCGGGCTGCTCGGGCTCTTTTCCCGCAGAGGCCGAACGCTCGGTCCAGCGGAGCGGGGGCAGACCCCGGCGGCCAGGGGCTCCCTCAGCGACCGCGCTCCGCCTCGCCCGCCGGTGCCGCTCCCGCAGCGCCATGGATCACCAGCCCAAGTTCTTCGAGAACCTCTCGGGCGCCGGGAAGGCCATCGCGGTGCTGACCAGCGGCGGCGATGCCCAAGGTAACGGCTCGCACCGTTTACTCCGGAAGCACGGGGAGGACGAGGGGAAGGAGCCGCGGGGGAGCTGCGGGCACGGTGGGGAGTGGGGCAGCAGGAGGAGAGGGCGAGGAGCCCCTGGAGGGCGGTGTGAGGGGCAGGAAGGAAGGGCCTCCCCGGCTGGCCGGGCGCCCATGCGGGAGGCCGGGGTAACAGCGTGGGCTGCTCCAGGGCTGGTGTCGGCAAGCCACGGTGCGGCACATGGAGGGAGTGGAGAGAGGGCTCTGGGAGCGGCTCACACGGGATTGCAGTGGTGCTCGGGTTCCTCTTTCCGTGCTGGCCTTCGACCCGGCTTTCCTACTAAGCGCATTTAAAAGATAAATCATTTTTGCACGGCTTGGGCTCTTAAGGTTCAAACATCCCTTCTTCCCTTCTCACCCCTTTTTCCCCTCTCCCTCCTCTGCCCTAGGCTGGGCAAGGGAGAGGGTAGAAACGCTGCTGCAGTAACTTTTACTACCGAGCTGTCTGCTTCCCCGGGGAGATGGTGGGGTGAGGAGGGATGGCTGATGCGAGCGGGGGAGGAGGAGGTCGTGCTGCCCTGCACGGCGGGTGGGAGGCTTGGCTGCGCTGCTGGGGCTCTGCCAGCCCTCGCCTCATCTGCTTTTTCACTTCGTTTTGGCACCAGCAACACGTTTATGTTCCTACCCGTGGTTTAGAACGCTCAGATGGTGGTTTACTTTCCCACCCCGTAGGAGTATGTTAGAAACGTGTCTCGCCTTCTTAAATCTCTTCAGTGTAGAGGAAGTCGTAGCTACTACAGGACAGGGCGAACAAAAGACCTGCAGACATTAAGAAGGATGGCAAAGAAAAGAGGCTCGATCACAATATACCTAGTCAAGAATCCATTTTTTTTCACACTTTAGTTTCTCCTTTCCTACCAGAATGGGTCCTTTCCAACTCAGCATATTCTGTGATTCTATGGTAATAGTTTAAAGTTTCAGTTAATTAAGATTTCAAACACGCAACGCTCCGTGCTGTTCGAGAGGACTCTTGCTCTGCTTATACGAGAAGAGTTGCTAAAAGCAATTATCATTGATTGAACACCTTCTCTTAATTTACAGTTGCTTTACTTTTTTTTTTTTTTTTTCGCCGGGACTGTCTCGAGAGTACTTTCGCCTAAAGAAGCAGCGGCACTCGTTCGCGTTTGTGAAGAGGATGGGGGGTGGGAGCCTCTCCTTTCGTTCTGCCTGAGCTCGGTGGGTTAGGGACTGATCTCTCCCCAGATTTTACACGGGGACGAGCCCGCAGCCTCCCCTCTCCCCTTCCCCGGGTTTCCCGGCGCGTCCATGCGGTGGTGGCTTGCATGGACCAGTGTCTCCCTCCTTCCCTCCCTCCGCCGGTGTGTACGTGATCCGCTGCGAGTCGCTGCAGATTCCGCCTCTTTGCGTCATCTGGGCTGGGAGAAGCATCCTCCCTCCCCCTGCCCGCAGGAATAACGGGGAGCCCCCGGGTTTACCTAGGATTAGCCGAAACTCTAATCGGGATGAAAGGGATTTGTTGCCATCGAGGAGGAAAATGTTGCAGTTCTGGATGGAAAAAACAAATCGATGCGGTTAAATGGCTTCTCTTACCCCTCGGTGGGGCTACACTTGTTCGAGTTTTAACCAGTTTGCCCTCAGTGACATCGGTTCCACTGCTATATGATTCTAGGAGGAACCGAGAACCTGAGCATCCCTGTGTTAATGGTCTGGTGGCCAAATCGCCATTTTCATTTAAAAGTGTGGCAGGGCACTGCCTGAAGCAGCAGTAGCGTGCTCAGCAAGAGGCTGAGCCCTGCAACTTGCTTCCGCGTGGCTGGAGATTATATAATGCAGCAGCAGATGCATCTCCTTTTATAAAGTACTAATCTTCGCTGGCCCCTGTGTGAATTAAGGCATTTGAAGGACTTGCAGAATCCACGGGTAACATCGAGACTTTACATCTGGCGGATTGCCACAGAAGCACGGAGAGTTCCAAAGTAACAGCCTATGAAAGTTACTGTCTAAGGACTGGGCTTGTCACAAAGACCAAAAAAAGTAAACTGGATGCCTTCCAAGCTGTTTCACTGGCAGCATTGTTGCCCTAACTTTGAAGAACAAGGAAATAACCTTCCCAGCATTTTAGAACTTGATCATTTTACCTGAATCACACAACACAGCGTGTGTGACCATAACCCTTTACTGTCTTGGTAGCAGCAGAGATGTGTAAAATAAGCAGCCTCAAGTCAGTTTGAAGGTTAGGAGTTAACCAAGGGACAGAATGAGTCATGCCCTGTCAAGGTCATTTGCCCTTTGGAGGACAGAGTGTAAATGTGTGAGAGAAGTGAAGTCCCGAAGTACACGGAGAAGGAAGTTGCTGTTACTGCTGTTTGAAAATAATCTGTTCCAGCAAAGTGTAGGTGAGGCAAAGCTGCTGACTCAGAAGTAGGCGAAAAAGTTTTAGGAATAAAGTTCCAGTCTTCTGTTTTGTTATAGATTCGTCAGACACTAAAAGTCTTCAAAATATCTGTAATCCAAACTAAACTCACAAACAATTGGGTAGAAAAAACACCTGTTAAACACAAAATCTTTATATGTGCTAGTATTTAGATTGGGCTGTAAGTCTGAGCACAGACTAAAATACACGTAAAATTATTTTAAGGTGAAATTAACCCCTTTGTTGTTATTTGTACTTCTAATAACTTAAAAGTAGAGTTATGTAAATTTCACAAGGCTTTCTATGTAAGTTTTCAGTTAGTTCCCTGCATTGCTGCTACTTCCTTGAAAGTTTCATTTTTCTTTTTTGTTTTTCTATATGTAGAATTTTAAAGACTATAGAATATGTATGTGTCATACTGGACTTTTTTTCTTTGTGGAGTTAAAGAATTTATCAGTGATTGGTTTCACAGGAAAAAAAGATCTCTCTTTAGTATGCTTATAATATGTATAAGTACTAAACTTGATAGTATCACTTCAGCTAACCAGTGTTAAATTGTGAGCTAAAAATGGACTTTCCACTGTAATCACAAGTACCTTGAGAGGCAAAAGAAGTTCTGACAATCAATTCTCAATATTTATGGGTTGGTTCAGTTTCTGGAGCATTTCTAAATTGTACTGGTTGCAGCTCAGGGAGGTGGTTTAATAAATGGGGTTTAATAAGTCACACTTCTCACTTTGTTGGATTCTCTGGCCATTGTGCTTCAGGTCATGAAGTGCCCTGGCTGACTTTTGTGCGGGTCGGGTTTTGTGCGGGTTGGGTTTTTTGTGTGGGTTGGGTTTTCTGTGGGCTGCCCGTGGCTGCACAGGCAGCCCTGCCCGCCGTGGGTGCCCGACGTTCCCGCGTCAGTAGCTCTTGGCCTCCCAGGAGCCATTCCGGGACCACGGAAGCGTCGTGGGAAGCTGTGACAGAAGGTGATTGTGCCCTCCTGGGGAAGGATGTGCTTGTGGCTCTGAGGCTGCTGCCCAGCCAACTGACTCAAGGTCATTGTCTGAACAGGGCCATGTTGTTTTTCAGACAAACTCAGATTCAGCGTTGAGGAGGACAGCACAAGTAAGGGATGTGATGGTCTGGAATATCATAGCCCATCCTGCTGAAATAAAGAGTTTTGTATCCCTACGTTCAAAGCGTTCCAGGCTTCCCAAAAACCAAACCCAAGCAAACCAAAGTTCCAAGTCTCTGTTAGTAGTGTAGATATACAAGTTTTGTCCTGGTGACATAGATTGGAAGAAGAAATCTTGGCACTGAACAGATGAAAAAGCTCAGCTCCTTCAGCAAATACTGGGTTTAAAAACAACTTAAAAAGAACCCTGAAGAAGCCTTTTGGATTCCAGAGCTTTGGAATACCACTGACCATGACTATGGAACCATGCTCTTGAAGCATTACAGGCTGAGGATGTATTTAATATAGTAGTGTAAATGCATTGATCTTGTCTGGGTGGCAAAATTTCTTTTTCCACCATAAGCTTCTCAACTAATACAGTAAAATAAATATTTTTTTTAAAAGTCACAAGCTAAAACAACCCATACTCTTCTTATGACATCCAAATTAGAGTTTATTTGTTAACACTTATGTGATTTGAACATAGTCACAAGGAATTTTTGAATTCTAGACCCCCTCAAAGGCACTTTTTCCAGCTAAGAATAGTGCATGCAAATAGACATGTATATGAAATGCATATATATGTGTCTATAGACAAGATAACTACTATTTGTATGTAAAATTAAGGAATGCAGTTATTAATGGATGAGTGTAACTGTATCAATGCATTTAGTATTCTTGAGAAGCTGCTTCTGTAATTAGTGGATTTAATGGTTGAAGCTGGTTTCTTAAGATTTTTATTTTAATTTTTAAGAAGGAGATGCATTTGCCATCTGCAATTGTATATATTTGTGCTGTAGAATGTTCTGATCTAATACAGTTGGTGTTCAGGAAAATTGTGTGATGTTTTCTTCATGTATCTAGAATAATTACTGTGATTCTATTCAGTAAAATCTGTAATGTAATTAAAAGTAAATCAGACAAATTCAAGTTGTGTTTTTATTGATTTGTTCAGTTCTTGTATTTGACTCCTTCTCTTTTGATGATTATAGACTCTTACTGACATAACCATTTACATATTTGAATAAAATCTTCCTGTTTGGTAATGTTTAGACATTTTCCTTAGTGATTTTTGCTATATAGTCTTTTAAGTCTGAATCTTTATTCAGGGTAGCACTGAAACATATGTGCTAAGTCATTAAGCCTGCATTAAAGCCAATGTTTATCTTTAAAATTGGTGATACTTTAGTATTTCTTGATGCTTGTCCAAGATGCATCGTTTTGCTTTTGAATGGTTTATGTTACAGTTATTTATTTAAAGGCATGTCTAGCTGACTAAAGCAAGGCAAACTTGGCTTAAGCACAAACTCATGTAGAACCTCCTCTCTTGTAGTGGTGCAGATGCCCATGGACCAGGACGTAGGCACAGGAGAGGGGTACTCTTTAGGAGGCAGAGAGAGCCCCTGAAATAATGTAAAGATTTCAGCAGTACTGTTTGTAACCCTGGTATGAAAACCAAATGCTCCTTTTAAGGACAATTGAATAAACAAGATCAAGGACAATAAATTATCAACTTTTAAATTAATTCAAATGTTATGTAAAGCCCTGAAAGTAGCTGCATTTCACTTAATCTTTGCTGAGTCCAAAAGAGCAAAATAAATATTTTCCTTTTTCCAAGGTTTTAATGCAAAAGCCAGTAGTAATTCAGAAACATTTAAAATAATACTTATATTATTAAAAAAAATACTGGTTTTACTTGTGGCTTTCTTTTGAAGCTGCTATTCTAATCCTATATGTTTATCAAACTGCATTTATTGTTCAGGACTAAATCCACAGTTAACCTGCTAAATCTCTTATAAAGTAATAAGCACGAGTAATAACATTTCATGGTTATTGCAGTAATTCACAAATACTTTTGTAAGATTCCACAAATAATGAAATTTATTAAACAGTTCTACGGAGGCTTCATGATTTTTTTTTCTTGAATTACTGCAGTTAAGACAGCCAAATTGTAGAAATCTAAAGCTGTAATGTGTTAACTGTGTTTTGTAGGTATTGAATTTTAATATCCTTTAGTCCTCAGCCCTCTGAAATGTAAACCAGGAGCTTGCCACCAGACAACCAAGTCCTTTTTCTCTATAAGGAGATAACATATACAACATGAAATAACAATGAAATGTAGTTACCTAAACTTCTAAAACTGCAGTGGTAGTACTGGGAAGATGCTGTCTGTGTTCTGTGGGATTACACTTTTTTTTCCCCTGGTATTTTGCCTTTTTACAGAGCAGGCAAATTGTGAATTTTCCTATTTTTCATGCAAGAAACATGGAAACTGAAAGGTATTCACTAAGAAATTATGTGGCTGTATTAAGGATTTATGTGCAAACTTTCCACAGCAAACTAAACAACAACAACCCCCCTCCAAAAAAAAAAACCCAAAAGCCAAAACACAACTGCCAAAAAACCTCAGTACCAAGCAGCAACAACAAAAAAGCCTCCCACACAAAATGTGCTTTAATAGAAGCAAGCTGTGGGCTTTGGTGAAAGGAGTACCTTGTGCTGAGTGTTCCTGTTTGTGGAAAATGGCAGTGCTGGGATGAGCTGTCAGTTTGTTAAAATTAAAGGTCTTTGTGTCTCAGGGGTGTTAATTTTGTTATGAAAACTGTTTCACTGAGGAGATAACTTTGCTCTGTTTGATCTGAGATTTATCATGCTAACTTTCCTTTCATTACAGACTGTCAGATGAGAGTCTCTGTTTTTCTTTGGCATCATCCACTTCTTTGTCTAAAGCTGTGCTTTTAGCTGGCTTGGCATTGGAAAGCTTTTTTCCAGCTATGCCACAAGGCCAACTCTGGCTGAAAGAATTCTTGCTACAATTTCCTAAAACAGGACTTACGTGACAACATTGTTACTTCTGATTTTTATCTGAAGTGTAAGTGACATCTACATAAACAGCAAAACCAACTTTTTGGTTGTGGCAAACTTAATTTTTTTGTTTTGCTTTGAGCAACTTCAGGGACTTACTGGTGTGCTCATAAGTTATGAATCTTTGAGAAAAACTCAGCCGGATTCTTTAGACAGGTTGACTTTTATAGCTCAATATTTTTTGCAGTAAAGGTAGATACTGTGTAAGATTAGATCTTTGGGACTTGCTGTGTTGTTTATATATTCTAGTTACAAGCTTTTTATATCTGCAGAGAGGAGAACACTTAGCACCTGTGTTGAGCAGCAGAGCTTACCTGCTTCTTGGCTGTTTTGATATTAAATGGAGGAGTGTTGGAGAATTGGTGCCTGGCACTTGGGGTTGTCATCCTTCTTGCATCCATTTTTCACTAATGTGCCAAGACGCACAGTATAGCCTAACTATTTCTCTCTTTGTGCTTTGTGTGAGCTCTTATGTCTGTTTTGGTGGTATGGAAGCAATTAGTTGATTAGTTCTGGAAAGTTCCTGAATAATGGGTAAGGTAAGGCAGTATCTGAAGGAATGAATTATAAGAGAAATTCATTTGGCTGTGTAGAGGGACCAGTGGAATTCCACTGTTGCTCAGGAGGTTAAGTGTTTGACCATGGGACTTAAATGGAAAATTTTCCATAATTATTGTTTGTCAGATGTCTTGTGAGCAGGGAATTCCAATCAGAGCTTGCATTTTTGGGACCA
This sequence comes from Melospiza georgiana, assembly GCF_028018845.1. Lineage (NCBI taxonomy): Eukaryota > Metazoa > Chordata > Aves > Passeriformes > Passerellidae > Melospiza > Melospiza georgiana. The sequence goes on from NC_080430.1 coordinate 12,309,906, forward strand.
AAGTGGTGTTCAGACACTTTCCTGTCAAATGAGTCAATATGGTATTATTTATGTTAATTACATTTGTCTTTTTAGATGAGCGTCTGTCCAGGTCAACTTTGGCTCTGCTCCCCACAAAATGCTGTATATACACCTGTGTTATTTTGGAAATCCCAGAAAATCTGTTCAAATATAATTTCTTATCTGAAGAAGCTAAATTTTAGCTTGCTGAATGTTTTGCATTTCAGACTGGAAACTAACCAATATTGCAAAATTAATTTACTTCGTTGTTCAGTAGCTGTAACTTCTACAATGCTATTTTGCAGTCAGCAGCAATTTCATCTCTGATTAACACACACACTGGCATTCACATAATTATTGTAACAAAGAATAATTCTGAGCCCTTCATACTCATGGGCTGCTTGCACTGTCATTAAGCAAATTTCTGTTTTAATGGATGCTGGTCATTGTCTTTCTTTAGGAGTGAATTAGTGTTCCCTTTCTTTTCAAGACACAATACTTTTGCTCTGCAGAAAGTGCTGGATGACTTTAACAATGTGATTTTGCTTTTTCTTCCCAGGTATGAATGCTGCTGTGCGGGCAGTAGTGCGCATGGGAATCTATGTAAATGCCAAAGTCTATTTTATTTATGAGGTTAGTTTTGTTTCATTCATTCTGTATTTTGTCTTCTCACTAAACTTGAGTTTTTGTAAAAACACCATGGAGACTAAATAGTATAAATTAAAAATGTTGTAGGTGCCATTCCTTTTCACTGTGTGTTTTATTTTGTACTTTTGATTTTTATGGAAATTTACATCTCACAAGGTATATTCTTAAACTATGTAATTAAAAGTAATTTCTTAAATATATGGAATTCTTTGTGTGCTGCCAAAGACTTGAAAGCATTGTCACCCTGCAGTGAGCTACATATCTGTGCACTGGTTGGATGTTTGGCCTCAATTATTGTACTCCATAAATATTTTCCTAAACCTGTTTAAACCACTAATTCTTAATCCTTTGACTCCATTTTCCTAGAGTATGCTAAGGATGTATCCTCACCCTCACTTCACAGCTTAGTTTTGATCAAGGGTGCTGTGGCACTGGTGCCATCTTGCCTGACTTATAGGTTGCAACTGAAGAAACTCAACCAACAAACACAAAAAAGCCACATCAAAAACTTGACCCTCCTTGGTCTGTCCTGACATCAGAATTTTGTGGTTGAAATTTGTAACTGTATGTGCAGAAATATTGTAAATTTCTGTAGCAATCATGCAATAAGAAAAAAAGATGGGGCAAGTTTAATGTCAGTACCAAGGTGATGCTCCACTTGTTTGTATTCCTGGTATAGACTTTTGCAGTTAGACTTCCTTGTAAAGGGCACTTTCAGTTTTTATACAATTTTTACAATTGTAGATTAAACAATACAATAAATAGATACAATAGATAAGTACAATAAATACAATGCAGTAAATACATTCTGTTCCCACTGGAATTCCTGTACAGCTCATTAGTAGTCTGAGGTTATTACAAATCATAAGAAAAAATTTCTAAAGTCTAACTTTAATATAAAAATATAAAGTACTAGAATTCATAGAAGTGCTTAGAAAATGCTTTCATTTTAGTTTTGTGCATAGTAAATACAGAATTTGTCTTTAAAAAGTAGCTGTTTATCCAGTTTTTCCCTGTCTGCTTATTCCTATAGCTCATTTACTAATGAGATGCAAAGTATATTGAAATGCAAATAAGCAGAGGACTGTGCTCCAAAATTCTTTCTTACTACTGTGCTAGGGCAAGTTGCTCTGAATACTTAGTGTGTGCTAATTACATGGCCAATCTCTGGAATTCCTTCAGTGTTCAGCTGTTGTGCAGGCTCACTGAAATGGGTCAGATACTTCTCTGGAGGGTAGTAAGGAGGGTGTTTTGGGCATCTTTAAGGCCAGAACTTGGATTTGAATTTATTTTTTGATCAAGTTAAAGAATTGACATATTTTTTCACCTTTTAAACATATTTGGTATCACAGAGTGATAAATTTCAAGAGAACTTTAAATACTTGTTTTTTCTGAACTGGACTTATCAAAATAGTGCTATTTAATTTAGGGTGCTCCTGTGTTTGGTAGAATTCGCCAGTGTGAAGTCACAGATAATTCAGAATGAAAAGTGATTGTAAAAGAAGTAGTCAATGTTGGGAATTTTCAGTTTCCCATATGTATTGTCCTTCTGTCTTCAATGTAACAGCAGGGTCTCTGAGGAAATGCACATTTCATTTGCAAGTATGGGCTCTGAAAAAGATCTTGCTTCTAGATTAGTCCATTCAGTTCTGTATTTTGTAAAGTACTGAACACTAAGCTTTGTTCTTCTCTGACTGGTGATAATTGAAATATGAAGTCAGTTTTCCTTCACAATGCCTACAAGTACTTCAGAGAAACAGAGTTGCAGGCACCGAAATGAAACAGCTGTTTAATTTTACCCCTTTGAAATGGGAAACAGATGAAGGTGACAAGTGTAATAGAAGGTAAAAGTCTTCTTCTGATACTTGTCACTAATGTTCCCTGTTCTAAGCCTTTGTGTGATGGATAGAGGGGTTGTATTTTTGGGTATAGTTTGAGTTATTTAATGCTTTTAATAAAGTATTCCCTCTGAGTTACTTGAGTGTGTAAGCAAAGAGGATAGTGTATCTTAAGCCAACGTTTTGAGCATTTTAACACTTAGATCAGGATAAAATGATATTTGTATTGAAGCTGCTCTGAAATAATGAAGGAAAAACCTGAAGTGGCCATATCCAAAAGAAGAAAAAAAGTATTTGGATCCAAAAACGGAGTTAAAGGTCTCAGCCTTTTCAAGCTTATTTTGCTGTAGTCATCATATCCTTTATTTCTCCTGTAGCTGTGTCTGGACCTTTTTTACACTGCAAAACCATCTGTCTTCTACAGCTGTGGGCAGCACTAGTTCCATATTCTAAGTAAAAAAGTAATTCTGTTTTCCTAACTCCATTTTTCTTCATCTTGTGATGAGGAATTACCAAGATAAATTAATTAAAATTGGTAGTGAATAAGACCTAAGTAATTTTCTAGCCTTTTAAAATTGGTTTTATGAAAGCCCAAATAAAGAAACAGTTACATACTGGACTTCATGGCCTATTTGGACTTCAAGTCCCAAAAGGAAAAAAAGAGTAAACTCATGTGAAAGTGAAAACTAGAAGATAATTTATATAAAAGCTATTATTTGTTATATATCTTTTTTATAATTTGTATAAAACCCATGAATTTTTAGATATAAAATTTAAAAACCCCTTGTATTTCTTAATTCACTGAAGTTAGCACATTTCAAATTTTTGCCATTAATTGCAAATCTATACAGTTCTGCTAGCTTCACAGTTTTGTATTTTTTAATATTTTATTTTAGTCTGTAGTTATCCATCTTGACTATCATCTTATTATTCCTCAAATCTACTCCAGTCTGAATTAAAATTTGAATACCCACGGATTAATTTCACTCATGGTATGGGAATTTAGGAGCTGGAAGTATGTGTAGAGTATCAGGCTGTTCTAGGGAGATAGTTTAATTTTTTTTTCCACTGATCAGAAACTATTAAAATCAGGTTAATTTTTCTTTTGTCTTGTTTTTCCTTTTTAATTGAGAATGGGAAAAAAAAGTGATGCCTCTCATTTATGGCAGCTCAGTTTTAGAAACTTGAGGTCTTAAATATTTATACAAATAACCTGCCCTTTTTCCAGGGTTGAAGCACACAGTTCCCAGTGGATGTGGGCTCTTGCTACTAAGCTATGGAGCTTTTAGATTGTGCATCTTGGTTAAGAGTCTTTTTCTCCAGAGGCCAGCATTGGGAGTGCAATGGGATGGCAGCCATGGATTCCTGTGAGGCAAACTTCATGTCTTTTCTTGGGGGTTTGTGCACTCACTGGCAATATTATTTTATGTTGTTGAGCAATGGCTAAGAATCCTCAGTGAGTAAATTCACATAACTCTTAAAGCCCCAAATGTCTCACATGTAACACATCAGAAGATGATTGTTCTTTTTCAAAAGCTTTTGTCTTCAGAATTCAGGCTGGAAGCCATGTTTGCTCCTGCCACACTCTCCTGGAGTTGCAGTGTGTGAATGTACCCTGTGAGCACTGAACCCACAAGGATTCCTTCTTCTTCTTCTTTGAATATTTAGGTTTTGGGTACATGAAGGATTAAACATAAAATGGAGCTGATCTTCACACACACACTTTTTGACAGTTCATTTTTTCCATTCTTGCTACACAGTTTTTGTCTCAGTACACAAGCACCTGTATTTTTAGGATCTAAGTAAGAATATACTTTTTTAATATAAATTGACAGATTCCCACCCTCATATTAAGATCTGTAGTCACATCTGCCAGTGATTTTTAGTAACAATTGGAGCAGTGGTAAACTTTCAAACATACATTGTCCAGTCCTCATCAGTGTTTATCTAACTAAAACAATAAATGGAAATCATCATCATTTATACTCAATTGTATTTAGTAATTTATTTTTTTTCCCCAATAGCTTTTTTAGAAAGCTGTTCTAATTCTATAGCTTGTATCTTTTAATGGTGTGGAAAACAATGTGACAGTTCTACCTGCCTTACTCAGAGGTGGCATACACATACTTGGCAGACAACTGAATTAGGAAAAGTTCTTATAACAGTTAAAACAGATCATGATTCCAAAGGTTCCCTGCCCTTACCTTGTAGTGGGAGGAATTGTTAATATATCCCCAGTTCTCACTTGTCTGCACAGATATGAACTCCTGACTGAAATGCACAAATTCCTTCTATTTTAAAGAAACATGGAGCAGGAATGGGTCATAGCTCATCCTTAGCCTAGCTATGAGGTGTTTGATGTCTTACAACTTAATCTACTATTTTATCTCTTTACTTTGTTCTGTGTTTTAGATTTGTTAATCTGAAAATTGGGAATTTTATTCCATCAGTCTTATTTCTGTATAGATTTCTTATATTTAATACTTGTTTGGATGCACTTTTGTTTTTCCTCTCAAGTTAAAATGGAAGGTGAATGACTTGAGCACACATGTACTGTACATGTTGTTGTCAGCTCTCAGTGCAGCTTACTGTAGTCAGTGTTACAAACTGAATTAAGATGCAACATTACACTATTTACTGCCAGTGGATCTCTTGAGTTATTGTAGCTGTCAATGGAAATACTTAAAGAGAAAGTTTTCACTCCAGTACTGAATGATACAAGTAACATCCAATTCTATGTTTAAAAAAAATCAAACAAGCAAAGCTGGTGCTGAATGAACTTAGTAACTTATTAGCCATCATCAAGCTTAGTTGTATCTACTGCAATGTTTCTTTCTGAGGATCTTTCCACTTTATCTGAGGCTGAATTTTTTTTAAGTTGCTATGTAGATTAAGCATTATTCATTTTCCACTTTGCTCTAATTTTAATAAATTTTGTAAATAATGGCTTAGCTCTTCAAGTCACTGTGTGTGTGTACATTAACATAGAAATAGTGTGTCCTGTATTTAGGGGCCCACAAGGGAACTGGGAATATAATTCACCAGGAACTAATGGTGGGACAAGGAGTAATGGGGGCAAAGTGAAAGAGTGGAAATGCAGGTTAGCTATATGGAGGGAATTCTTTACTGTGAGAGTGCTGAGTCACTGAGCAGGTTTCCCAGAGCAGATGTGGATGCCCCAAGCCTGGCAGTGCTCCAGGCCAGGTGGGATGGGCATTGAGCAGCCTGCTCTAGTGGGAGATGTCCCTGCTGATGGCTGGGAACTGGAACTTGATGATCTTCTAAGGTTCTGTTCAGCCCGCACCATTCTGTGTGTATACATTAGATACACCTCGTACACATGAGAATGTACAAGATATTGAAAAGGTCTGTTGGATGGCAGAAATTAGAGATATAAATTGTTTTCCATCTTGATGCTTTTGGCTATTGCTTGATCATATTGTCTCTAAATTATTCAGTCAAGTCTCACTGAGCAGAAACTTTCATGCTTTCCCCCTGGAATCTGTGCTGGAATCCTGAAGTGCCTAATTGAGTAACTGGTACTTCTGCTGTGTCCAGGTTATCTTTACATTCTAATTTTCTTGTGCTGGTGAGGACTCAAAGTTTGACATAAAATATCATATATATTATATGAATACTAAGCCACTATAGGCTTAGTATGTTTCCAAGTTACTGCTTATTGAGTAAATTCTGCATGTACCCTGAATTGTGCCAAATTAAATTTTTCCAGTTTATAATGTCAGTTTTGCTGTTTTCTGAATTTCTTCTTTTTCTAGTTCCTGACTTATTAAAAAAAAAAAAAAAACAAAAAAGTGCAGAGAGGAAAAACTGTTAACTGATTGTTCCTTGGTATGGGGAATATATACACATAATCTAAAAATGGAGACATAAACACTGCCATGGTTATTTTTCTTTAGTAATTCTTTATTTATTTTCTTTAGCATGTTATGATTTTCTCTGTGAATTTAAATAAATGTCAAAAAGTTGAATGATAATTCCAGTTTTATTCTGGTGTCTGTCAGTTAGAGTTTTCTAAACTTAGGACTTGGCTGCTTTTTCTTTTTCTTTTTCTTTTTCTTTTTCTTTTTCTTTTTCTTTTTCTTTTTCTTTTTCGTTTTCTTTTCCTTTTTTTCTTTTTCTTTTTTTCTTTTTGCTTTTCTTTGTTTTTATTTTAAATCAATGCTCACAATATCACCTAATGGAAAATAATCTGTAATTGCCATCCTGCTAGTATTTTTATAGAGAGGAAATAAAGCAAAGCCAGACAAAACCCTTCAGCTGCTTGCTGGATAGGTTTCCTTGTTCCAGATAAGTGAAGTTCTTCTCATATGACAGCATGCAGTGGTTTCAGAAGACCATTTAAGTTAAGGTATTAGGAATTTCTTAAATGCATCACTAAAAATTGTATTTCTTTCCTATTAAATGTCTTTTATTTATTGTGTGACTGCCTCAAAAAAAAAAAAGGAAAAAAGGTTGCGTCATCTGATTTCTTGTTCTTTCATGAAAAAATTTAGATTATTGCTCTTTATCATGTTTTGGTTATTACCAGCACTGTGGGGAAAAATGTACAACGTGTTACAAAGATTTCCTAAGTTCATGGCCCCAGGCTGAGATTATGCTTTTAAGGAACATATTTTATAATGCATTTCAAAGTTCTTTGTAAATTTTTGAAAATATATTTGAATATTTATTCTTCGAGAAGAAGCTCATTATCATTCTAGTTTTATAGCTGTGTAATCTCAGTAAAGTGTTACCTTATCTTGATGATGTTTTTGTAACTGATCCTTTAGTAGGAGGGTTTGTTTTGCTTTTTCCCCCATAAAGGAAGCACTGATACCTTCTTGAACACAGTTTCATTTAAATTGAGTATTTTTTAATTCAATGTTTTTAATTAAATTTTAATTAAAGTGCACAAAGTGAGTATTACTGTAGTGGAAATTTGATGTAGTTTTTAAAATCAGACTTATGAAATACTTTCCCTTTTGCAGGGTTACCAGGGAATGGTTGATGGAGGTGATAATATTGTAGAAGTTTCATGGGAAAGTGTTTCGAGTATCCTGCAAGTGGTAAGTGCTGTGGGATGAGAGTGGGACCCAAAACCTCTTTATTCAAACAGAAGAGCCAAAATTCCAGATCCAGGCGCCTGCTGGAGTTGTGTATTTGGACTGGGTGTGATGAGTGGCCAGCACGTGCCTCTTCCAGCAGAGCCTGGTTTCTGCACTGACACTTGCTGGAGATCTTGGTGTGGTCTTGAATTTGGAGCCCAGAAATTATCTTGAAAATCTTTGTTCTAGATTTGCAATGTCACCTGTCATTAGCCTCCTGAAGCCATACAGGCAAGTCTATATTTAGTAGAAAAGACATTATAGGGCTAAAACATGAAACAGCTGTTTTGCAAGGCAATTAATTTCTTACGAAACCCTGTTGTCTTTCTGTGTAAGTGGATTTAGAATTATAGTAAGGGATGTAATTACAGTGCAGTTCTGCAGAGCTCACATACTGCCAGTGCCTTGGTACATTTTTGTTCCAGCATTCTGCACTGTGGCCATTTGGATCTCCCCAGCTTTTGCTCAGCATGGTAATGTTGTTGCCTCTTCCAGAGCAGGTGCTATGTTTGGGGAAGAGGCCTTACTGCTTGCCAAGCTTTCTGAAAATACCTCCAGGTGAAGCATGGGTTTCTTTGGTTTTTTTTTTTGTAAAGTTAATGAACACAAAACAGTTAGCAGAGACAATTTTTTGTTTTTTTAAACCAATGCCCTGGAGTACTGTGAGGTATTTTGTCCCCTGTGTTTGGTTGTTTTTCTCTACTTCTTTTTTTCCCCCTTGTCTATCTTGCAGAATTTTTAAGTAGAATCGTGGAATATATCAAGTTGATAGGGACCCATAAGGACCATTGAGTCCTAAAACTAAACAATATGACTAAGAGCATCATCCAGATTAATTTTATGATGACAGGAAAATTGAGTTTTCTTGGACAAGCCACACAAGAGCATAGGCAGGAGCAGGATGTAGGCTTCTGTACATGTGTAGGGTAAAAGAAAAACATCTTTCTGAGCTTTATTGCTGGTAATGCAGCAGACCAACATTGAACCTCAGCATGTATCTTACAGAATAGAATGTGTTGTTTTGATGAGAAAGATTTTACAGCCCATTGTGTATTTGTTTATTCAGAACAAGTAACACTTTGTTTCAAGTACAGTTTTTTTTCCTCTTGCAGCTGTTTTCTTCTAAGTATGAAAATACCTAGTTTTAGAGACATTTTTTAGTTCTGATTTTTTTTCAGCATCTCCATGGGTGCACATCTGTCTTTTTTTCTGGAGACAGCTGAATTCTGTTCCACTTTCTTTTTTCTTTCCACTAGCAGCTATGCAACACAGGTGACAAACTGGCCTGAGAGCTTAAATATCTATTGATAGGGTGAATTGTGTCAGTACAGCCACTCCAGATTTGAAGTTCAAATGTAGATGGATGTGACAGATTTACTACTAGTTAAAGTGAAGGGAATGTTTATGCAAAAGGGATGTAATCATCTCCAGATTTGCTTGCAGGACAAAAAAATACTACTTTTTACTGTGACAATAAATAAGGCAAAAATTAAACTTCTTAAATGACTGAACAACATAAACACAGAAGATGTGTCAATGATGTGTGTCCAGCAAGACACCCAGCAGTTTTCAGTGACAGGGCAGTTCAGTTATTTTTAAAAATACCACGATTTGCAAAAGAAGCTTTTAAATTCATATTAATAAATGCAACAGATAATCAGTAAAAAAGAAAATGTAGCATTAGTCTGGTCTATAAGGAATTAAAGACATTTATTTCCATAATTCTGTGGAACAACAATGGATGCTAATTTTGAATTTCAGGGATACATTTTTTTCTCTTATTGTCTAGGTATCTTGTGATATTTGGGAGAAAAATACCACACTGAGGCAAATTAATGTAAATTCTTAACTAGTTAATATATCACTTTTTAATTTAAGTAGCAACCTATTTATTTTAATACTGCTAAAATTAATCGGATGTAATTTAACATTTTCCTTCCAGAGTAGCTCTTTATCAGTCATTTTTGAGTGTTTTTTTTTTGTTGTTTTTGTGTGTGTGTATATCTGTGTGTGTATGTATCTGTTCTTGAACATAAATTCCCACAGGTTTGATAATTTGTATATCATTACCTTACCTCACTGTAAAATTGAAAGACGGAGGTTATGCTACAAACCTCATCACCGATCCATCTTAGAAATGCACAGCAATGTTCTGGAACATTGAATTAAATAAAAGTGCTGTTCTTGCCTGTGCTAGGGGGGCACGGTGATCGGCAGCGCGCGCTGCAAGTCGTTCCGCACGCGCGAGGGCCGCCTGCAGGCCGCCTGCAACCTGGTGCAGAGGGGCATCACCAACCTGTGCGTGATCGGCGGCGACGGCAGCCTGACCGGCGCCAACCTCTTCCGCGAGGAGTGGAGCGGGCTGCTGGAGGAGCTGGCACAGAAAGGTCAGTGTGCCCTCAGCCCCCTGGGCTTCCCCTCCAGTCTGCAGGGGAGTTATGGACCCTGACTGCAGGGGTGCAGGCTCTATCCGCAGGGTACGTCTAAAGTTTAAAAATCAAATACGTCATTCTAGGAAATCGCGTAGTTCTTAAAAAATAATACCTTTTGGTTTCTGTAGATCCGCTCATGTGGATCGTAAAGATCCAAAACAGCCAAATAAGTCACTGGGCAGCAATCTGTGTGGCTTTTGTCCTCTATTATGAGTAATTTTCAGGATCTGAGCTTCATACCTTTTGCTTGAAAAGCTCTATGCCCTCATATCCAATCTGAGGTGGTAATTCCTTTCCTACAACAAGTGACACATTTGTATGTTATTAAATTATGATGCTTTCCTTCCTATGTGTCATTGTTTAAGATCAGAACATTAAGAGGCTGTTGATAGAAGTACAGCCAGCCCAGTAGTTGCCTTTGATAGCATCCAGAAAAATGCACAGGGAAGAGTAAAGACTAAAATAATGCTGTGTTGATGCTATGTGTTACTCATAATGCATAAAAACTCTGATGGGTTCCATCCATTTCTGTCTTTGGAGCTTCTTGAACCAGATGCTGTTAGCAGTCCTTAATGAATTTCTCTTTCATGAATGTACACAGTCTACTTGAAGGCATAGAGAATTTTGCTGAAAACACTGTGTAGCAAGGAGTTCTGCAGCTTCACTGAATAATGAAGATTGTGAAGAATCTTCTTCTGTTTATTTTGATCCTGCTGGCTTCTAGATCATTTGATATCCATAGTTTCTGTGTTAGAGTAAACCATGAATGATCAATCCTGCTTCCTCTCTGCATGCCACTTGAGATTTTACAGCTGTCTTATTTTCCCTTCATCATCTCTTTTTCTAGATGGAAGAATCCTAGTTTGCTTAGTTGTTCCTTATATGTAAGTTCTATATCTTTGATCATCTTTGTTGCCCTTCTCTGAACCTTTTCCAGTTCTACCCTGTTTTGAGGTGGGGAGGACCACAACTGCACCCAGTATTCAAGATGAGGGCAAACCATGGATCTACACAGTAGTATAATGATGTTTGTTTTGTTCTCTACTCTTTTCTTAATATTTTCTAATATTTTGATTTTTTTTACTGCTATTGAGCATTGAAGCTGATTTATTAATGAAAACAGCATTTTTATATTATGCTGGAAATAGTGTTATTTGTTTGTGATGTTAGGGTACATTTTTTTCATGTGTCTTAGTTTACATTTATCTGCAATGAATTCCATCTGATACTTTACTGCTCACTGTGTCTTGCTAGTCTTCATTTCTTCTCAAACACTCCATATGTTTAGATCCCAAATAATTCAGTTTGATCAATGAACTTTGGCACTTTGCTGCTCATTCCCTTTTCCAGGTTATTGCTGAGTGAACAGCGCAGATCCCTGTAGAGCTCCATTGATTTCCTTCCTAAGATACAAGAATTTGTGTTTACCACTGCCTCGTATTTTTTACCTCTGTTTCACATTATTTACTCTATGAAAAGCCTTCTGTCTTGTACAGTGACTGCTTAGTTTCCTCAAAATCCTTTGGCAAAAGACTTTGTCAATGGCTTTTTAGAAATCTAAGTAGAATATGTCAACCAGATATTAAGTCACATTTGGAACTCTAGAAGAGGTTTGTAATGCATGGTATACATTCATAGAAAACATTTTGATTCTTCTTCACAATGTTATATATATATCTTCATGGACATTAGTTATATTTTTTCATTATGGTTTCTGCTGTTTTTCTAATGTAGACATTAAACACACTGATACATAGTACTTGAATCTCATATTAAAAATTTGGCATTATATTTACTACCATCCCATCCACAGATACTAAGGTAGTTTTAAGTGCTTAAGCATCTAAGGTGTTTCATCCTTGAGATCCTTTAGAGCTCTTGGATGATGCAGCATTTTCATTGCTGTCTTGGGAGACACTGCTAAGACGTAGAATAGGAGCTTTTCTGTTCTGTTTGCTTATTAATCATGAAATCAGAGCCTTTCAGTGTTGCAAAAGAGAAGTCTTCAAAAGTTGGATGCTGGTTTCTAACTGTTTATATATGCCCATAATCACATCCAGTTTGCATCCTTTTGCTTCTTCATTGCATGTTCTACACTGAAACTACAGTTTGAATGCTACTGTTTTAATTTGAAACCATCAATTTTAAGATTGGTTACAAACTTGATAATTATTTGACACTTTGAAATGGACTGAAAAGCTCTTATTTCCTTCCTTACTGTAAGGAGTTCTGTGCAGGATTCTTTTGTTTGGATGTTTGACTGGCTTTTGTTTGTAGTTTTGACTAACCTTGTTGCCTAAAATATCTAAACATAATTTAATGTTTGGATATGTTTAGTTTATAAAAGTAGAGCACCCAAGCAATACATCTAATGTTTTTTTTTTAGTAGTCTTACAGTTCTTTCTCTGAATACTTCTTTACAGGAAAGATTGATGCAGAGGCTGTTAAGAAATATGCTTACCTTAACATTGTGGGAATGGTTGGATCCATAGACAATGACTTCTGTGGCACTGATATGACCATAGGTACTGACTCAGCTCTGCACAGAATAATTGAAGTTGTGGATGCCATCATGACCACTGCTCAGAGGTAAATTGAGCATATTATAGAGACTGATAACAAATGCACACATGCTTATGCTTTTGTTTAAGTTCATTTTAAATAGAGGTTAGGTAGGTGGGGAAATAAAATTTCTTTTTGGCCGCATGTTTCAAATGTCTTGGTTTCTTTTTTTCTTAATAAGTGCTTTTTCATCATTCCTGTTATGGCAGCACTTCAAGTATGCAATCACAGAGACTGCATCAGCCTTAGGGGCAGACTTGGTTTCAATGTTTTGAGTCTTTTTCAGCCATAGTCTGCTAGAGAAGATCCAGACACACCATGAATAATACAAAAATAGCATCTGTGTTATATAAGCTTTATTTCAGTAAGAATGAAGCAATTAATTTTTTTTAAATACAGCTATACCATTACAGTTCTTAACTATGGGTCTGCATCATTTACATTTCCAGTAAAGGTTCATATCTTCTCTCATAGCATGTTTTGCAAGAAAGTAGTGAAAATGCATTGGAAGATACTTAATTTGAAATATATTATTTAATATGATAATGATTTTGTTTTTCTAATATTTTTCTGTTTTGCTAAGGAATTCTGAGTTCAGTAATCATAGTAAACACAAGCTGTTTCATGATACTAGGTTCAGTTAATTTGTTTTCTTATTTTGACAGCCATCAGAGGACATTTGTTCTGGAGGTTATGGGGAGACACTGTGGGTATGTATTGTCTTCAGCATTTTGTGTCTTGTACGGGTGCAATTATGAAAGAAATCTGAACCATAAAAGTCTCATAATTTGTTCTGTTTTTTAGCTATCTAGCTCTGGTTAGTGCCTTAGCCTGTGGTGCAGATTGGGTGTTTATTCCTGAATACCCACCAGAAGAAGGCTGGGAAGATTCAATGTGTGTTAAGCTTTCAGAGGTAATTTGTCAATGTGTTTGAGATTCCCTCATGTCTTTGTGCATGTTTATTTAAGCAGTGATGAAAAAATGTGATCAGGACTTTGAGCAAATCTTTGGTTTTGGTGTCACATAAAGTTCTCTGTGATCTTGAACATTTCTTTTCTTGTACTCTGTGATTGTTTTGAGAAGTCATATGACCTGCCCTGGGAATTGCATAAAGTTAAATCTATATAAGCCATATGTGTACATTTCCTCAGCAATTTGGTGTTAGACATTTTACTTAATCAGTGACAAGATGTGTATGAAAATAAAAGGCTGAGAACACATCACGTATGAGTGATCAAATACAAGGAATGTTTCCTCAAATCCTAGCAGCTTAATGTATAGCAAATGATTATAAAATTATGTTGTAAATTACTGTTGGTTTTTTTTTTTTTTAACTACAGGAATATGCTTTTATTTTTATTACAGAACCGTGCACGAAAGAAAAGGCTGAATATTATTATTGTAGCTGAAGGAGCTATTGATTGCCACAACAAACCTATAACATCAGAGAAGGTTAAGGATGTAAGTGTCAACATCCCTATGATACAAGATTTCTGTTCATAAGATGGGGCTTATTGTTAACAATAACATTTCTGTAGAGTAAATCTGTTCCCATTAAGTAGTTTATCACACAATTGTATTTTATCCTTGTGCTTTATCATCTAAAATTCCATAGTCAAATTAAAGGGCAATGTTTTCAGTGGCAATTAATTGGAACCTTTTCTCTTTGTAATGCAACACAGCAATTCAAAAGCATCTGCTTCATGTGTGCCTTAATTGACAGTTTGAAATCAGCTCAAACCTATATTTATAATCCTATTTTACTTTGTATGTCTTGTAAAATTTTTAATATTGGTCTGTCTCACAGTGAACTAATACTGTGTGCTTTGGACAAAGTCTTGTCCAAATGGTTGCTTTGCTAAAAATTTCATTGGTGTTTAAGATTAAAAAAATTTTTAAGCTGCATTTTTATGCCTTTTTTGTTTTTTTAAAGGGCTCATTAAGAAATAAATTGGGAAATAGTCATTGGTGGAAAGGAGCTATGATACTCTGGCTTTACCTGGGATTTAACTGTCCTGTGACTATAAGTTCTGTTTTCCATTAGCTGTCAGTTTTAGAGATACCTTTGACTTCATTCAGAATTGCACTTTTGTGAAGTAACATTTAGCATTAAGTGGTGTTAAATGTACATGATGCTAACATCTATATAAATAATGGTAATGATAAACCCAGTGTACTTTGAAATTCTTTGCAGCTTGTGGTTCAGCGGCTTGGTTTTGACACCCGGGTAACCATCCTGGGCCATGTGCAAAGAGGTGGAACCCCTTCAGCTTTTGACAGAATTCTTGTGAGTATTCCCAAATAACTGCTCATGCCACCACACAGGACAACTGCATTTTATTACTTATTTGGGGTGGGATGGTTCTCTACCTGATTAACTTGACAAATCCAACTGTTATCTCACACTGACTGTCTGAATAGCTCTAATTCAGAGTAGTGAAACACTTTGTGGGAAGGAATCCATGCTTAAGATCGAAGTGCAAAGCTTAATCATCCATACTTATGGATGTAAACAGCCCACAACTTTTTCACCTTACCAAGGAGTGATTTGTGGAGAAATCAGGACCATTTCTGTGGTTGGAGGCCTTGTGTGTTTCAGTGCCAGCTTGACCACTCAAAGGTTCTCTCCTTGCAGGCGAGTCGTATGGGTGTGGAAGCCGTGCTTGCCCTTTTAGAAGCTACTCCCGATACTCCTGCCTGTGTTGTGTCCCTGTCTGGAAACCAGGCTGTCCGTCTGCCTCTGATGGAGTGTGTGCAGATGGTGAGGCTCTGGCAAAAAGCCAGTTTATGTTATTTATTTACTACAACAGATTACTATGTACAATAATTGCCTGTCCTCATTAGGACATTGATGGAATGTGTTCAGCACTTTCCCGTGTTTGGGAATGAATAATGAAGTTCATATATGTTCTCTATGTGTTACTATTCACTATTCATTTGCAAACTATCAAGGAATAACAAATACATAACTTCTTAATGTTTTCTAAAATTTCATCTCAGAACTTCTGTTTTTATTGTTACAACAAATTCTTCAGATGCTTGCATCCATTTACATGTCATACACAAGTCAGGTTTCTTCACTAAAACTGCACAGTTTAAACTGAAGGAAAAAAGTTCACAATAGATACGTTGATTTCTTTGTCCCATTAAAGCTTTAGGTATTTGTTTCTACTTTCTTCTTCTCCTCCACCCTGTAATTTATTCTATGAGAGGTGGTAGCTCATAAATTGAGCAAATGTCAGTATTTCTTTTTTCACTTTGGAAATATATTAAAACATGGAATATACTAAATATTTGAAGTCCTGTATTTTTTAAACATACTGAGTAATCAACTTGTTTTTTCAAGACTCAAGAAGTCCAGAAAGCCATGGATGAGGGAAGATTCCTTGAGGCTGTGAGGCTTCGTGGAAGGTATGGCCAATAGCTTATATCAGTTTATTTGCTGTAGAAAGGAATAATTGTTTTGCTGTTATGCTGGCACATGACATTTTATTTTAAATATTTTACTAACTGTATGGTTTTATGGGTTTGAGAATGAGAGAAGACAGAAGAGTTGCCTAAATAGAATAATTGAAATTCTTACTTGCACCAAAACAAAGCAAACTGTAATTCTCTGCTGTGTCAGACTGGGAGCTGTTCCTGGGCTAACTGGTCACAAAGCAAAAAGCTGCTGTGCTGTATGACCTGACTGGTAGCTGCCATAAGTTTGTTTATTCATGAATTTGAGGCCAGTCCTGTGAGCTTGTTTTTAAGTAGTTGGTAGTTTTCCAGCAGTAATGTTGGAGGAGGTATTCTTCAGTCCTGTCCGGAGAGTGATTTCTGTTTCAAGTCATCTGATAATAAAATGTTTTCTCCCCAGTCTAGATAACTAATTTATTACCTGCATAGTTGTTTTACATTTTGTGACTCTTATCTTAAAGAATTGAATATTTTTCATTGTTCTCTCATTTCCGGTTTTTGCCATGTTTTGCATGTGCATTAACCATGGTGTCAATATTTAATACCAATTTTTTAATGTTTCTGAAAAATTCAAATGTTCCTTTAAAATAGCTATGAGTTTAAAATGTTACTATTTTATTTGCTTATCTTATTTGCTCCTTTGTTTAGGAGCTTTGAAAACAACCTTAACACGTACAAATTACTGTCGCACAAAAAGCCAGATGCTGAGCTTCCAAAGGTAAGGGGGTTTGTTAAAGTGCAATGCATGTCTGCTTTGGGATCCATTAATAACTCCCTTCAAACCTCTATTATAGCATAGGTTACAAATTAAATATTATGAAGATACTTGAAGCACACTAGTTTATTCTAATAATAGGTAACAGTTTTAAAGTGAAATACAATTGTAACTAGAAAATTGCTGAAGACAGTTTCCTTCTGTCTTGGATGTACAGCTGGTCCCAGTTGTTAAAATGTCTGGTCCTAATAGTTACTATTTTGCCCTCTGTTTCTTACCATGGAGAGAAGGAGGGGTGATAGTTTAAGATCATGATTAAGACTCTGAAAATATTTCAATAAAGGAGGGTTCTCTATTAAAAGAATTCTAAGCCTTCCTTTTGAAGGGTAAAACCACTCAAGTGTAAGGGCAAATACAGGAATTCATGGAAAGCAGTACTGAGGGCAGATCCATCACCTTCATGTGAAATAAGTCACTATGCATAATACAGTTTAAATTAAATAAATGGACATTTAGATTCTCTGTAGTTCCTAAGATTTGTATAAAAGGAAATTTGGATTTATTTAGGAAGCAGACACTAAATTTTGTGTGCAAACAAATCTTAGAAGGGATTTATTTTTGGTTTATTAGAAGTTTACTGAATAATTCTGTTTGATCATAGTTGGTCACTATGTCATCTCATCTTGTTAATTCCTCTTTTAACTGTGGTTTGTGACCATTTGTTACCTTATTTGCATAATGATGTTGCTGTTATACTTCCTAGAAGTCTTTTTCCCAAATAAATATTTGAGTAATGATGGCTGGTGGTAGCTTCTCAATATTATAAAGGGGCAAAATTGCATTGATAATACAGTAAGGTCCTAAGACTGACCATAAAGAGATCAGGGAATTCAGGGGTTTTACGTGGATGTTTAACATTTTCTTTGGCAGATCAGGTGTTTGGGTTTTGGTTTGTTGTGGTTTTTTTTTTTTTTTTGTGTTTGTTTTTTTTTTTTTTTTTTTTTGTTTTTTTTTTTTTTGTTTTTTTGTTTTTGTTTTTTTTTTTTTTTTTTTTTTTTGTTTTTGTTTTTTGTTTTTGTTTTTTTTTTTTTTTTGTTTTTGTTTTTTTTTTTAAGTACAGCAATCCAAATCCAGCACTGTTAGCCCTGGGCTTTTGTATTTTTTTTAGATACTTCTCTTATACCTTCTGTGATAAATGGCATTAGAAGGAAATGTAGGCCATGTGTAATTACTAACTACTCAGATTTGACCATACTAACAAAACCGTGTGCCTTCAGTAAAAGAGGTTGAATAGGAATTAAAAAGTAGATGAAATGTGCATGTCACAGGAATTGCGGAGAGAGCTAAGCTGATCGGATCAGGAGAGCCAGCTGAATGCTCTGCTTCAGCAGTGCTTCTGCACACATTATATTTTGCTGTTTGTGTTTACATTGCATTTTTATGCAATCCTTCAACTGTACAAGAACAAAAAAAAACCACCAAAAAAAAGCCCCCTACATATAGTCTGGTTTGTGTCTCTTTTATTGTGTTTTTTTTGGGGGGGGCTGTTGTTGGTTTGGTTTTTTTTTTTTTTTGTTTGTTTGTTTGTTTTTGTTTGCTTGTTTTGGTTTTTAATCAGATGAGATTCTATGATGGTTACCTAACAACTGTTCTATTTTTTTTTGTTCTGTTTATTTTTGTTCTCTTCTTACAGAATAAAGATAAATACCTTCTACCTCTTCTGCAGGACCAAATTGTTATAATTGTCATTCAAAAATATTTTTAAAACTTCCATAATCTGAAAATGTTTGGTGTTGGGAAAGATGCTGAGTGCTTGTGTTCACTAATGTTTTGTCAGCTGTTTGAAAAAACTGGCCAATAGCTTTAATTTTAAAACTTGCCTGTTCCTCTCTGCATTGTACTGATGATATACAAATAAATGCTGTGGTGCTAGAGTCTCTTTTCTTTTGCTTTTTTGTTGTTGATGTGTTTGCAAAAAAAATTCCTGCTTTAGTAACATGAAGCTGGTTGAATAAATAACAGTGGCCAGGTTGGGTGGAGCTCTGAGCAGCCTGGTCTAGTGAATGGTGTCCCTGGCCATGTCAGGGGGTTGGAATGAGATGATCTTTATGATCCTTCCAACCCAAACTATTCTGTGATTCTATTTTATGTTTCTTGAACCTGGGCTAGAATATAAAAACCTGAATAATTTAACTTGTAAACCAAATGTAATTATGATAAAGTCTTATTTAAGAACAAACATTCTTTTTTTTTTTAATTGTTTGTCTCTTTGATATTCTGCAAGTGGGAAAATGTGTCTGCTCCTTGCAGTTAACTTCAAATTTTCAACGTGTTTAGGGGCTTTGAAAGTTTTTTTTCCTGCATTCCAGTATTTAGCAATTGCATATTATGTACAAATTAACTATAGTGTGGAAATCAAAGTCCTTACTAAATACAATTTTCTATCTTGCAGAGTAATTTCAATGTGGCAGTTTTAAATGTGGGTGCCCCTGCAGCTGGAATGAACGCCGCCGTGAGGGCTGCAGTGAGGGTTGGCATGACTGAAGGTCACAAAATCTTTGCTGTCATTGATGGCTTTGAAGGCTTCGCTAGAGGGAAGGTCAGTGTCACGTGTGTGTTACCAAGTGCTAGGTACCCCATCCCACATGAACACAACCTTTGTTCATGTTCTTGGAAGGTATGTTCTGTCATACCTGCTGAGGGAACTGGCTCTCCAAGTGCTTTTATTTCATAAAGATCTCTAAAACCTAGATTGTAACTATTTCTCAACTATTCAAGTCTGTAAATTCATTTATGCTGAGTGTTGCTAATCACATGCTGCAGAGCTACAAAATGAGTTCAGATGAATCCTGCCTTTGAGTTTTGGTCAATGTTGAGCATCTTGAAGTTTTTTCAGAGTAGCAGATTAATCTCTGATTCTGAACAATGAGCTATTGCACATGTATTCCTTTGCTATAAGAAACTTTGTAATGGTGCTTACTGAGGGAGGAAGATTTTCTTTCCTTAGGTAAGTTAGATTCTTCTATTCACCTGTTTTTAAATGTTATGCATTGGTTGGTGTACTGAAGAGAAACTGAATGCAAGATTACTGATTTCTGTGCTTGGCTGGAGGCATAGATCCCAAAACTTACATCAAAGACCTAACTTAGATTTTTTTTTGCTTCACATTCAGTAGGAGTGGATGTGAAAATAGGATTGAGATATGAAACACAGTGACAGGTTCATCTTGGTCTGGAAGAAGAAAGAACAAATGGAATGGAAAGGACTTGCAGCCTACTGCAAGGCAACAAAGCAGTTAGGGTATCCAGGGGTAACACCGAAAGGGATTATAGTAGTTCAGGACAAATAGAGTTAAACTCTTGATGCTGTTTTCTTCCTTGGCCTCATTTAGTTTTAGTGATGTCACTGCCCACAACTTCTTCCAACAGCTTTTCATGAAGTAGTACCTGTTTTTTGCTGCAGCTCAAGAGAATGAACTGAATAATCACTGAACAAAATCTCTGTTTTTACTTTTATTCAAAGATTAAGGAAATTTCCTGGGGAGATGTTGGAGGCTGGACTGGTCAAGGAGGATCAATTCTTGGTACAAAACGGTAACATCAATATTTTTGTCAATTGATATGATGAACTCTAGTGCTTTATATAGCCACTGTATGATTCCATGTTCTTTTCTTCCCATTGAGTGTTTTTAAGTCCTCAGTTTTTTATATTGGGGTTTTTTGAGTTTTTCTTTTGTTCAAATCCTTGTGTTCCAACTTGGGTATCTTTATAGTGCTGAACCAGCTCTGAAGAGTTGGACCTCAACTTAAAAATTTCCAGGGGGTCCTTACACTTGAAAGAATTTGAAACCTGCAGTTTCCTTACACTTGACATGAGTCCTTATTGTTTGTCTGGAGGAGATACTTGTATGGATAAATATGTAAAAAAAACCAGTTGTGTTGCCTGCTGACTTTATGGTTTCAGCTTAGTAATGAATTCTTAGTGCTTCAGAGTCTGTAAATTGTTTTTATTTTTCTTTTGGTTTAATGATTTTTAGTACTCTTCCTGCAAAATATTTGGAGAAGATTGCTGACCAGATGCGCACTAACAACATTAACGCCCTTATGGTTATTGGTGGATTTGAGGTACACTGAAATATCTAATTATGTCTAAGTAGACTAGAATTCCTAACAAAATTAATAGTTTGGTTTGATTTTTACCCAATCTTCATGTAAGATGCATTTGGTTCTATGTGTATTTGATACATGACATAGATAGTGTTTAGAATCCTAAGTGTTGTCTATCAGTGGTTCTCTGGGAAGCTGGCATTCAATACAGTGCCTAGAACTGCTAAAGAGATGTGCTAAATGAATAAATGAGGTGAGATAGTGTTATAGTTTTTTGTATTAAAATAAATTAATGACTTCTGCTGTGCAAGTTTCAGTCTGTACTGTATCAATACTTAAAACATCTTTGCAGAAGTTCTTGACTCTTAGTAGAAATTGCACTATGGTTTCTTATTTAAGCCACTTCTCTCACATAGTCCATGTCAAAATCTGTTATGGGTCTAGAGAAATTTTTTTTTTCCTGTATTTCATGTTTGCTTTGTTCTAAAAAAACAATTAATTTTGGAAATTTTGATTCAGGAAAGTGTTTTGCCCACTCCTTGCAGAGAAGAATGTGCTCATTGCTTTTTGATAAAGAATGTATCTTCCTTTTTTGTCCAAGCTGTTAGCTATGACCCTAATTCAGGAATATCAAGATTTTTAAATCAGGAGTAACAGTACCTGAAGATTGGGGAAGTAGTTTGTTTTGTTGAAAACCAACTTTCTGTGCCTAAATTGTTCATTTTCAAGAGAACATGTGCTCTGTTTATTGTTTTCAAATATATGTCTGTTTCTAATACTTTCTTTTTTGTCTATGTTAGATTTTAGTGGTTCCTTAGTGCTCTGACTTGCTGAAGTGTGCTGTGGTAGAAATGGCTCCCCCTGTGGCCCTTCTCATTTTGTCACTCCCAACTCTGCCCTTCCTTTATTCATCCTAATTTTTCACCTGATGCCTGTGCCCAACAGGCTTACCTTGGACTTCTGGAATTGTCAGCAGCTCGGGAGAAATATGACGAATTCTGTGTTCCAATGGTTATGGTTCCTGCAACTGTATCCAACAATGTACCGGGTTCAGATTTCAGCATTGGTGCAGATACTGCTCTGAACACTATAACTGATGTAAGTCTGCTCTGGTGTGCATATACTAACAAAGCAGTTGTTTAAACTTACTTAATTGGCTACTACTGGATATTTTTGTAGACCAGAACTTCAGAAATGTGATCTGGGAAATTAAAATTACTTGATATAGCCACAGTCATGGCACCACTGTAGAAAAGAGAAAGTCTAGGATCCCAAATGCTTCCATTTAGTTTCTGCTGAAGCTACAATGACCTCTGAATTTTTTAAGTGCAAGATGGCATCTCTTGTTGTATAAGAAAGAAAGAAACCTAAAGCTGAGACTTGGATGATCATTTGCAGTGTAGAGGGGGAAAAAACCCGTGTTCATAATATAGAGTTGTAGTATACCCAGCTGCAGCTCTGAGGAAAGTTGCTCTGTTGAGAAGGAGATTCTTAGTTATGTGACATCTTTACTCCTCTAAGACAATACATAAAATCCGTATTTCTCAGTACTAGGCATTACATTTATTCTCCTAATAGCAGATTTAATAAATAGAGTTGAGACATGTGAAGTATTTTTTTAAAATATCAAATCCATTAATACAACATAAAGTAAAAATTGAATGTTTAATCTCTTATGAGGAAAAAGCTTCTCTACTTTGAGTGTGATAGAGCAGTGGAGAAAGCTGCCCAGGGAGGTGCTGCAGTCTCCTGTGGAGATGATCCAAACCCTCCTGGGTTGTTCCTGTGTCACTTGCTCAGGTGTTCTGCCTTGGCAGGGGGGTGGGCTGCATGACCTCCAGAGGTCCCTTCCAACCCCAGCCATTCCTCAGTTAATTTCAGTTGAACAGAAAGCTTAGTCAGTTGGACAAAAAGAGTTTCAAGTTGCTTTTGAAAACTAAATGACAGTTCTCTTATCACTTAAAGGTATTTGAAAATTTTAATCATGATAGCTTTTTCATGTCAAGGATTCTTCAGGTGCCACCAACTTTGAATGCACTACCATTTTTTTTCCTGCCATTCTAGTATAAATAATTTTAACTTCATCAAAGGAAACCCTTCAGTTAGGAAATACCAGTTTCCTGAAGTATTGCCTTGAATAAGACTGTAAGCTAACTAAAATTCACTGAATTAAATGTTTATTGACAACTTGGGTTGTATATCAAACAACTTGATGTTGTTTCCAGTTCTGGTAAATAAAAATATCTGTCCAAAATGACTGATCATGAACTAAGGTGAGTAAAATGATTGTGCATAACATCTGCTTTCCCTCTTTTCTTATCTTCATAAACTTTGTTAACCATACTGACTTCTTTTTATAGGTTATTTCATGCAAAGGAGATATGTAGTAGTCAGGCAGTTTGTGTTGTTTGCTTTTCTGTTTAAGTTTCTAGGTGTCATTTGCCTTCATTAAATATAAAGGTGTTTGTATTTTCAATGTGAGAGTTGAAAACTTTTCAAAAGCTTTTTTTTTTTTTTTGCTAATGGCTTTCTTCTGGTTGTTTTGCACTTAATTTTGCCTAGATTTTTCTTTGGATTAAATATGAAAAGTAATGGCTTAGCAAGATTTATATTCAGTTGAGTAGAAAATTAAATTTGGGGGTTTTCTCTTTTTTTTTTTGTTTGGTTTGGTTCGCCTTTTTTTTTTTTGGAGGGAGTAGACTTTTCAGACTTTTGCATTCGGAAGACATCATTTCAGTTTTTTGCTCTGATTGTTTGAATGTGATTCACAAAAACTCCCAGTGAAAAATGCATCCTTTCATTCTTGTGCCATGCTCAGATGAGGTGCAGTAGCAACTGTGCCCCTGTTAAATGTGACCAGATAAGCCCAGTACCTGTCATACAATTGACTGTCATAAACCAAAGTAGGAGGTGGACATGAATATCCATTTTATCAAGTTTATAGATAGGTTTTATTCCTGTTACCACAGTTAGGTCAATAAATGCATCATAGTTTTCAGTGCTGTCAGAGCACCAAAATGCTCAGTTTTTCAGTGCTGTCTGAACACCAAAGTGGCATCACACTCAGTTTTTCTGTGGTATGGTTCTTACTTGTGTGCTCTTGCCTCCCTCTAGTCAGGTAAGTACAACTGTGCTGGTAATCAGGGATTGTTGCTCTGTGCCATCATTAGACAATTGGCAGTTGTTTTAACTTGTCAAGTGTAAATAGTATGCTGAAACATTGGCTGATAAAATGTGTTAAAATTCTGCATTTAAAAAGAAAAACAAAAAACTGACTTAACAGATACATAACTTCTGAATGAGAGATTAGTAAAGGGTGTGCTCCTCACAAAGGCATAAACATTGCTCAATAACTACTTTAGATTCTATATCATGGGGACCCTTCTGAAATGTTCAATTTTTTCCATTTCTGTTTCATAATCTTGGCTTCAAATTTGATTTATCTTTTGAATAGTGTTTTGAATTTATGATAAACTGTATTTTTCACTTCACTTTTCAGAATATTAGAAAAACTGCTAATGACAGCATAAAGTACCTGGGAAAAGCTGGATGTTTCTACCTGAGGAGAATATGCCTAAGGCTGATCTTTATAGACATAAAAAGTTACCCTTGTAGGATTGCAGGATAAGAACATGAACTTCAAATTTTCTATTAAATGAAGCATCACTAAAATAACTACTATAATAAAAAATCTATATTTTCAAGTATGTTACTAATTCAATGAAATAAATAGGATATTAGTTTAGATGTCAGACCTCAGGGATGTGACAGCCATGAAATGAAAGGAAAGGTGTCAGCTAGATGACAATAATGGAACCTGAAAAAGGGAGAGACTAAAACTATTCCACTGTGTTTCTTTGACAATCATACCTTTCTTTTCACCAAAGGAAAAGGGGGTACAGATTGATGATTTGGTTTTGTAGAAAAAAAAAAACCAAAAACGTTCCCCGAGGAACGAAGAAAACTACAGTCAGGTGCCTTAAGGCACACATTTCCCATGGAAAACAGACATTACTCTGAGCTAGAAAGCTGAAAATTAGCCAGGCCACTAGCTAACCTGTTAACTTTTCATCTCCTTCAGTCCTAGTAACAGCTGATGTGGAGTAAGGGCAGTAACTCCATTCCCTTCAGTGGGCATTTGTATTTAGATCATTTTAAGTCAACAAACAGTAGTCTTTGCTTGACTGCAGAATTTTTATAAAGCATCCTTGGTTATGTTGATTATGGCAACAACCTTTTTAGTAACACAAATCCAATAAAAGGGTAGGAAATTATTAAACCATTTTATTAACATAGTGCAATATCCCTCTATGGCCTTACTGTAATAATTAAAAAAAATATTAGCATAGCAGTTGCTAAAAACATTGATCACTTATTTACCCTTTATAATTAAGTGACCATATATTAAAAGCATTTTAATGTTTTGCCACAGTGATGCAAAGATGTTGCATATAATCATCTAATGCTCGAGCTTGGTGAAGGTACAGTCATTGGATATGTTGGCTGAATCACTTGCATCAAATAAAATGGCAATATTTAATGCAAGTACAACATATCATAACTGCATCTTAACATATCATAAATGCAGACTAACCAGTTATGTTAGTTATTGCTCTACTTCTCCCTTTGACTTGTTTTTCCAGAAGTCTTAATATAAAACCTTTTAGAGAAACTCATGTTCTGCAGATCTCCAGGAAGCTGTGTGTTTTTACCAAACTGCTGTTACTTTGTATGTCTTTATTCTTTTAATGGAAATAAAAGTTCAAAGCAGCCTGACTGAGCTGAGCCAGGCAATTACTGGAATTTCCTAAGTGAAGTCTCAGCCACTCAAAAAACCAAATCCCAAATAACCCCTCCTATTTGTTGCTCCTGACTCTAGTTCTTCTGAGTTCTTTGGGTCTGAAAGTGCCATCTTTTAGACTGTGTTTCAACCTCAAACTGAAAGTATAGCACTGAGCCATTTCATTTACAAAACAGTGAGAAGAGAAATTTTTTAGAAAGTTGGTTTGTACTTATGCACCTACAGCCATAAATATCCTGTCTTCTCACTGAACAGGATCTGCTCTGTCTAGAACAAAAGCTCAGAAGGAGAACAGGAAGGGGGTTTACCCATAATTTTCTTCTAAGTTTTTCCTTAATCCAGTCACTGTGCAGATATGCCTGGAGATACCTCAGTAGGTAGCTAATTTTGATCTGCAGTAATTGGCTTCTCTGAACCCATTTGAGAAATCAAGAAAATGAGACTTCTGTGAACATCAGTTTCTGGGAGAAAGAGATGAAAACATCGTGTCCTATGTAATCAGGCTTTCTGGTGGAGAGCCATTACACAGGCAGTTTGAAAAATTGCCACACTTCATGAGAGATGCTGATGAGTTTAGATTAGAAATAATTGGAATAATGTAATGTATGTTTACTTAACACAGCTGAAAAATCTCAACATTTATTTTGACATCCACTAGGAGCACCTAATCCTTTTGACATGATGATATATTTTGTAGAGTTTGGAGTCATTCCAAGGACCTAAAACTGCTTTTCAAAGAATCCTCGAACTATACTTGCAAACTTTATTAACTCATCCATGTGCATACGTTCCTGGATTTTTCTAGGCCTACATCCAGTCTGTGTTCACAGAGGCAGATGTGTGATGTTGATAGAAACTTTGAAGGCATGGGTGAACTTTTTTTCCTTTCTCTTGGTGGAAATAGATGCGTGTCTTGACTTTCTAGGATAACATAGTTTTTTAAAAAAGTGTCTTTCTTTAAGCATTTTCTTCAAGTTGCAAGGGTTTTACTAGTTAACTTTCTAAGCTCCTTAGCATGTATCAAACTGTTCTTTAAGTTCTTTCTTGAGGAATGATTTCCAGTCTGGCTTTGTGATATGCTTTCCTACCCAGCTGCTTCAAACCTCTCTGCACACTTCACCTTCAGTCTGTACTAACTTGTACTAATCCTCTGCATTTCTTCAAAGAGCATTGTGCCAATGCAACCCCAGTGCACTGTTGTGGTATGTACAGGATATTTCCACTCCCCCCCCCCAAATAATCTCACCAATTGTATTTACTTGGGCCAATGGACAGCCACATTTACCATCACATGCCAGGAGTCATTAGCAGAGCAGCCCAAAGCCAAGGAATGTTTCACTCACACTTGTACCACTGCTTCAGGCCTTTGAAAGTTGTGTGCAGCTCTACGAGGCGCGTGCCAGCTTTGAGGAGTTTGCAGTTCCTATATGTGTTGTGCCTGCTACTATTAGCAACAATGTGCCAGGCACAGACTATAGCCTTGGTGCTGACACTGCCTTGAATGCTATTGTGGAGGTAAGACTGCATATCTTTTAAAAGTTAAGATGATAAAATGCATAAGATGAGGTTACTTAAAGACTTTGAAATGCCTGGTTTTCTTAAATAACTCAGTTACTTGTGTTTTTTAATAGTTAATACTTCAGTTTTCAAAGACTGAATAAAGATTAACCTTAGAAAAAATATGTTAAATGCCTAATTTTTGGGTACTATCTTTAGTTCTTCAAGACTCCTGCATTAGTGCTTAAGGTATTTTTACTAGGAATCAAATGTTTTGCTTTCTTCAATTTAATTTTTATCTTAACTTAAGTAAAAGATTACTTAGGTAAAAGAAGAAAGCACATATTTTATAAATAAATGCCTCATCTGCTGGGTGACCTAATGACTGAGCTCAGAGCAATAGAGCATTTTAAGTACATGATTAACACTAAACACATGAATAATCCCATAAACTCCATTAGGCTTAACATACATTAAGTGCATATAAATGCATGGATAGTATAAGCAGTTAAGTGTGTCACTGATGTTCAGCTAAACAATGCAGGGTCAGAACAGTCAGTGTTCTAGTTTTAGTCTACCATAGTTTTTTCCTTGGATACAACTGCTTTATGAGCTCTTTGAGTCCTATTTACTCTGCTTAAGACACAGCAAAGGGAACTGAGCTGAGATGTAATGCAAACAAATGAGTAAATCTTACCAGCTTTGAGTTTTTATCAAACCCATCATTAGCAAGCCATATAACAAAGCATGAAGTAATTTGCCAAGGAAGTCAAATCAAGACTACAGGTGCAGGGGGTTAGGAAAAGCAGGTTTGTTTTCCTGCTTTATACAGTGTTCTTACACAGAGAGTGAAAAAGCTCAGTAGATAACTGGAAGAGCTGTGGCAGCACACAGGGTGGCCTGGCCTTTGGGAGCTGCAGTGCAGCATCCCTGGGCTGAGATGTCCTGAGGTGTGGTGTGGGCTCATCATGTAACAATGTTCACAGGCAGGACATGGGTACTTCACCACTCCTTCAGCTTCCCCCCCCCCTTATCCTGACATTTATTCAAGTAGCTAAATCTTGGAATTGTGAATGATGCACCTTCAAAAGTGGTAACTTTGGAAACACAATGGGGCAACAAATGATTGCATATAGTGCTGCTTCCTCTTATGTAATTTTTTGGGTACTAAGTTAATTACAGTTTGTATGCATATCAGTGATGCTTTCTGTAAAACAAAATATGGTTGCATCATTTGAATTTTATTGTCATTAGGATGTTTAGTTAATGCTAATAGCAGAACACTTGATTTGGTGTTTCAAACATTAAGATTTCTCATTAAGCTGGGTCAGTTCATATGAAAGCTCAACTAGCAACAGAATTCCAAAATGAGTCCTCAGACCTTGTTTGTGATGTCTGAAACCTGCATCAAGCATTTGAGGTTTGGCTTTTCCAGCCTATAGTGTAGTGTATGAATTAATAATTCGTTTAAGTCTACCTGTGCCAATTTCATATTTGGGTATTTCTGTCACAGTAATTCTGAGAAAGCAAGAGTAGTGGAAAGTTTGTACTCCATCTCTTGTATGGTCAAGGACAGAAACCCCTCTAAGTAGATTTTAACTGATTAGTCCCATTGGCAATGACTGATTTACCTCCTTGCTTGGTACTTGGAGATTCTCAAAAGGCAGAAAATTCCACTCTCCTGCCAGCAGATGGAAAATCTTTTTAGAAATCTTGGGATTTACAAATACTAGAAGTCTCTCAAAATGGTGGAAGTCTTCACATGTATCTTTATTGTCTAAAGACAAGATTGTTTTACAACGTAAGTGAAACACATAGTACCTATCCAGTTTCAGGCAGCTCTTTAAAAAATGAGTTAAATTTCTCCAGTGCTAGATTATTCTGCAAAAATTTTCATGAAAGAATGTCTGCAAGGAGAAAGTCGAGTGCTTGGTGACACTGTAAAACCCAAGAGACGAAAGAAAGTGTCATTTTGAAAGACTGACAGAAAGTCAACATAGACTTTTGTAACAGAGTTTGTTATGGAGATACTTCTCTGCTTGGGATAACAGAATATCCATATTCTGAATAAATTCATGTGAATGCTGCACTTTTGTGTGTGAGCACATAATAGGCATATATGCAAATAAATAAATAAAATATGTATAAATTAAATTACATGTATCTTTTGCTAGCTTGACCTAAGTACCTGCATATACTGGTCTTAGTCTTTAAATCCATTAAACTCTCTTATATTAGAAATTCTAGAGTTTTTATATTAAGTTTTCTCATATATCAGGTAATGATTTGTTCTGTGATGTGTTAGGTATGGTTTTAAGGGCCATATTGCTCATAATCTGAATTTCAGAAGTAGTATTTTCAGTTAGCTGAATGAAGTTCTGGTTTTAAAAAACCATGAACTAGAAATACCTCAAATATTACAGCATCTACAGTTACTCATTCAAAAAATCAGAAAGTTGGGGGATTTTTTAATGTTACCATAATTCAGGTTGCAAGATGACAACTTTCCAGGTACCTTCAATTTTTGTTAAACAGAACTGGTATTGGGACACTACATCAGTTTCACAAAATTCTTCCTGTCACAAAGTGTGGTATATCCTATTTATTTATTTGTTTCTAAGACAAAGAAGAAAATAAGGGCTCTTTATTTCTCTGACTTGCTTTCTGAAAGGAAAATACATTTATCAACAACTTTAAAATAACTTCAAATGGTAGAAAAAATTCATTCCAGGAGGTCAGTTTGTCAAAAAGATTCTTGAGTATTACTAAAACCTAAAGGTGAATAGTAAACTATTTTCTGCATTTTCCTGAGTTACAATGTTTTCCTAAGATTCCTAGGTCTTGCCACACTGGAGATTGCCTCTGTCTTTGTTACTTTCCTCTTCTCTTAGGCAGCTCTAAGAAATAACTGGTTTCATGTAAGTAACAGATCTCCATGTAGAGAACATTCCATATGCTGGGCACAGTAAGGTGCAAATGGAGATTCCAGTCTTGTTACAGTAACTATGTACCTGTTTGTATAAAACCAAAACCATTTTAAAAAATGCACCAGTAGTGCTTGAATGAACTCTATTATACTGGAAATCATTGCTGGAAAGTAAATGGGCAGTACATGCTCCGGACTTAAGAAGTTCAGTATAGATGGGAATGAAGTGAATTCCAATAATTTCAATACTAAGAAGAAGTAAGCTTAAGTAATGAATAGAGTTAAAGAAGAGAAGTTTATTCATCCCACAATTCCTTGAAAAGCTTCGTTATATCTACTTGTATCTGTGTTAGAAAACGCAGATACACAACTGGTTAATGCCACTACAAACCAAAATGAACTCTTCTTTCAGTGTTTGCAGGAAGCAAGTATATGTTAAGAATTGCTAGTAGAAAAACATTTTATTTCTACCCTGGTGTTCAATGTAGGATTTATAAGAAATCCTTTATTGTATAATTATTATAGTTATATGCGCTATGCCGTTTCCGAATTCTTTAAAGATTCATTCTTTACAAATGCTTTATTTTTAACTCTTTTGTTACCAGTAGGTGACACAAAGTTGCATGACATACAAAAGCGTAAGCAGTGAGGGGTTGTAGTGCATACTCAGGCTGTGGTGTCTCTGAGCAGACGTGTGACCGCATCAAGCAGTCGGCCAGCGGCACCAAGCGCCGCGTGTTCATCATCGAGACCATGGGCGGCTACTGCGGCTACCTGGCCAACATGGGGGCCCTGGCAGCAGGAGCTGATGCTGCTTACATCTTCGAGGAGCAGTTTGATATCAGGGAGCTCCAGGTATTCAGCACCTTTTTTTGCTCATTCTTAAGTAGATCTAAAGCTGTTGTACGTGTGTATTGTAATCTGTGTACTTGAAGTAGTTGGTTCATGAAAGAAAGAAACAGCTGAGGTGGGGCCTAAAATCTGGCTTGTCATGCCAGTTCCTATAATATATAACATTATATAAAGGAGTGTGTGGAGGAATAGAATGTAAGAGAATAGTGCAGAAGGCAGTCTCACACCTGAGGAGTTGCAGCTGTACTAATCACCAAAGATTAGGAACAGCCCTGCCCTTAATAGGCCACAGCTGTGTCCAATGAAAAGACAAGTGCTACAAAAGACTGGGTTAGCTGGTTGAAAAGGGAGCTGCAGTTTGTGAGTTGTGCTGTGAGGAGCTGCCCTGAGAAATCACCGAGAAGGTTTGGAACTTCTGCAATAAGATGACAACAATTGGTGACCCCAAGTGATTCTGACATGATCCTGTGGTGATTCAGGTAGAGAGAGCAGTAAGGAGGTGATCCTGTGGTGGTTTGGGAAAAAGGTCTTAAATATTAAGCAACGTGATCCCAAGGTGATTCAGGAAGATGACTGCAGACCTAAGAGAAATAAGGTGAAAACAGGAGTGTAGACATAGACACAATCACTGTTGACACCCACGTTCACTAAAATGACAAAAATAATTATATTGGCTATTAAGCACTACTAGATTATTGGTTCATTTTTAGTC
The DNA here is from genome assembly GCF_028018845.1 of Melospiza georgiana. Lineage (NCBI taxonomy): Eukaryota > Metazoa > Chordata > Aves > Passeriformes > Passerellidae > Melospiza > Melospiza georgiana. The sequence continues at coordinate 12,341,559 of NC_080430.1, forward strand.
TTCTGATTGAAATTCAAATTAAATGAACAGACCTGGGTAGTTTTAAAATAAAGCCAAAACCAAGAGAACAGTATTTTCTTATTATGGTAGAGTTGTATTTAAAGGCTGTTCAGGACAAGAACTGACCAGTATGTCAGGTTTATTAGATACTGACTCTGTTACCACAGCTATTCAGAGCATGTCTGGAAGTGTTACTGAAATAAAGCCCTCAGGCTTTAAGGATTATGGATTATGGTGTACACAAGCTGATGTGGAACTTGTCTGCTGTGAGGACTTTTCACTTCTGAGATGGTTAGTGCTAGCTGCAGTCATAGGCAAACACAAAGTTAAAAGGATAGAAATTTCCTGAGAAGCACAGAGATGTGAAATGAATCAGAATTTATCCCCATGCAGTTGTTGCCAGGACCAGAAGTAAGGGCAGGCTGTAAACTTCAGTGGCAATTTTTGTATTTTTATGTATATCAAGCTGGATGCTGTAGCAGTATAGAATATAAAAAACTCCTTTGATTTAATAAAATCTGATATTTCTGATATAGAGAAAGATGTTAATTTTAACCCAAGATGAATTGCCATACACAGCATGTTATCCTGCATCTCCAAAAATCTTGATAATTTCAATTTGCACATAATGCGTTATGTGGAATATTCAACAGAAGTTCTCAGGAAATGTAGATTCATTAAAGTTGTTTCAGATACAGAGTTCTGTATGGATTTTTAAAAATACTTTTGTTTCTAGGCTAATGTGGAACACTTGACTGAAAAAATGAAAACCAGTATCCAGCGTGGTCTAGTGCTGAGGTAAGTAATAGTTGTAATAGATGGCATCAGTGATACTGAGCATTCCCAGCCAGGTAGGCTGCTTGGCCACTTGGAATGACACTCCAAGTCTATATTCCTTGATTGTTCCTTTAACTTGAGATTTTTAGAAAAGCTGTGCTTCAAAAGGCAATTCTGGGACCTGTCTGGAAGTGCAAGTCTAAAACTTCTTTCCCTGTAAATATTTGCTCTGTAATCTAATACTTCATCCTGTTTTCAGTCTGTTTTCTCATTGGGTTTGTCTTTTATTCCAGATTCCTTCTTACAAAAGTAGTGTGTCACACTATGACCTTTACTGTAAAACCCCTAAAAATCATGAGCCTGTTACTTAAAAGTGAGTGTGTGTGATCAGATGAAAATGTCCCAGCCAGGATTACTGCTATCAAGAAAAGGGAAAAGACTTGTCATTCAGTAGCTGCAAAGGCATCCAGTGCTTTAGAGTAAACTTGCTAACTGTCTGGCCTTAATTGTTACAGAAATGAGAATTGCAATGAGAACTACACAACTGATTTCATTTATCAGCTGTATTCTGAAGAAGGAAAAGGAGTGTTTGACTGTCGAAAAAATGTATTGGGCCATATGCAGCAGGTAAATAGAAGCCTACAGTTACAAACAGCACTACACTATTCCCCATGTGAAACAAGTCTGACTCAAGATAAGGAAAAAAGTGTGGATTTTTGTTTGTAGGCAACTCAGAAGGATTTTTTATCATCAGGTTTTATTGCAAACCTTTTTTAAAAATCTAGGAAAAATGCATTAGATTCTTTATTAATTTCATTTTTCTTCCTCTTCTGTCTCAATAAATAATTCCTCTTCTTATATTTAATTGTAATACCTTCCTCATAATACAATTATCTGCCCATCCATAATGTGTCTGCCTCTTGAACCCTCTTGAAGAGCAGAGATTTCATAAATCTATGCAGATGGGTGTTTTTGTGGAAGAGACAGAAGTGAGCTACTCCTTTGGCCTGTGTTGTCTGCATGGCTTTATCTCACTGTGCAGCTGGTGGGTGGGCAAAGGGAGGTCCTGATTTGGCTACACTTAGCACTGACCTGGAGGAAAATGCACAGTCCCCTCCATTCTTCTAAATAAGAATTAGAACTGATTCTGTGGGAATTCCACAGGTGCTGAACACAAATTTTAGACACCTTAGACTGACTAATGGGGTGGGGCTTTTGGTTTGTTTTTCTAAGTGAGGGAAATGGAAATAAGAGGTAGAGCAGGCCGTAAGCAGAGATAACTGCTAAAACAAACACCAATCCTGCTTTGATAAGCTAACCCAGAATTCAATTTTTGCACAGGGTGGAGCACCTTCACCATTTGATAGAAATTTCGGGACAAAAATTTCAGCAAAAGCTATGCAGTGGATCTCCAAAAAACTGAAGGAAACCTACCGGAAAGGTGCAGAAACGTTTGGTGCAGTTTCTTGTTACTGTCTTTGGTTGTCTGTCAGTATGTAAGACTCCTTCACTTTGCAAACAAATGACAATTTGTTAGTCAACATACTTCTTCCCATCTTGGTGTTTTTTATTATTCAGTAGTGCCTTTCTGTGCTTCTTGCTGTATGAGCATTTCCACTTGAGTGAGGTCAATAATTCAGATAGCTGTTTCATGATCCTCTTAAAATAGCCAGTGTGATGGAAGGTTTACATGCATGCAGGAATTGATGTTTGTATAGTTACATTTGTTCTTTTTTGTTTCATGCTGCCTTCATGGGAGACAGAAGGAGGTAATATTTAGTCTTTGACAATTATTGTAAAGCACTACTTCCTAAAATCTGATCTAAAACTGGATGCTAAAATTCAAGCATTTTGTTGTTTAACTGCACTGTTATTTCATTGCTAATCATTGAAGTTAAGCTAAAAAGATCTAATCCTATTAAAGCACTAATTTGATGTTATATTAATCTATTAAATAATCAGTAGCTGAAATTAGGCTACTGTAAGTTTTTGTTCAGTTTAATTACAGAAAAGTGGTATTTGCCCTTATACTTGTAAGAAAGATGCTGAATTACTTCATTGGTTTTAGGAAAAGTATTTGCCAATACCGATGACTCGGTTTGTTTGCTGGGAATGCGGAGACGCAACCTTGTTTTCCAACCCGTGGCTGAGCTGAAGAGTGAAACAGACTTTGTGTATGTATGCCCTGCCTGGTGTAAACACCTCACCGCAGCCTGCCTTGCCCCACTCCAAACAAACACTTCCCAACGCCTTCCTGCTTTTGCCTGAGGCCTGAATTCTCCCAGATCTACTTGGGTTGTTTGCTTCTCTCTTGCTTTTGTGCTTTTACTTCATCCTCCTTACACTTTAAAGTCTCATTGTGAAGTCTGGGACTCTGCTGTCCTGTTAAGTAACCTCCATGTGATTGCTTTTGCCTTAATGCCTAGAATTACTTTACTTCTGTTTTAGTTCACTGGGGCAGCATTTTTGTGCCAAATTGGGATTATGTTAAACACTTCCAGTACGACCTGTTCATTTCTTTGGGATTCTGTCCTTGATTCTTCTCATTTGTGTCAGTGTTTTACATCCCCCCATGATGGTCAATGCCTGATTCCATTCCTAAGGAAGGTGTTTGCCTTACCCCATGTATTTCACCTCCCTGTTTCCCCCCCAGACACAGGATTCCCAAGGAGCAGTGGTGGCTGAAGCTGCGACCGCTGATGAAGATCCTGGCCAAGTACAAGACCAGCTATGATGTGTCAGACTCAGGCCAGCTGGAACACGTGGCCATGCTCCCAAAGGAAGCTGAGACTGGAGCCATCTAAACACACCACATTTAGATTGTTGTCATAGATGCACATTGTGAGTAACAATGCTTTAGAATCGTTAAAGCTTTGTTTTGTAACATTTAAATTATTGTTCCAGCACTTTATGTGAAACAAGACGTTCAGCTGTCACACAGATTTTGTCCTGTTTGTGTGTTATATTTGAAACAAACCCTTGCATCTAATGGAGAACACCAGTACTGATACTGCCCTTTAACAAGCAAGTGCAACACCGTTCTATGCACTCCGTAAGTTACTCATCTACTGCACTTTGTATCAGAGTACTTACACCCAAAAATAAGTGTAGATGGCTAGTTCTTGTGTTGAGTTACAGGATGTGCTTAATGTTTCTGAAATGAAATAAAATACTGTTGCAAACATCTCATGTATGTGCACTTGCTTTTAAACAGCTGGGAGAATAATACTTGAAGGATTCTCTATAGACTCCAGTGAAGGAAAAAGAAACTCCCCTTTTCATTCCTCAGCTCTGCAGGAAGTAGTCACACCAGAGCAAGCATTTTTTCGTTGCTGCTTCAGGATCAGGCTAGGAGTTGAAATAATTTCCCATTGTACAGGAAAGATAAAGCTAGTTCTTGGGGTTGGCAGTGGGGAAGAACAGCTTCAGCAAGGTGAGATTCATAAGGGAGGAACCTGGCCCTTGCTTCATGTTTCCCTTTTCTCAGAGCTTCTTTAAGATCAACACCCCCAGTACTGATCAGAAAGGGTAACAAGGCACAAAAACAGGCAAAAATGTTTTCTCATGCTAGTTTATGTTAACTGCACCTTGACAACAAAGTAAATACTAAATCATGGCATATCAAAATCTGACTAAATGTTGCCCAAACTGTCAAGCTAAATGAACTTTATACAAAATAGACTCCCCTGATTGATTAGGGATTTTCCCACTGCACTGCACACTCAGCTTGCTGGAATGTACTGTCACAGACTGCTCAGGGTGAAGGTGGCTTATGCAAAGGCAGCTGGAATTACCACACCACAGAATGAAATCTGTCAGTATGAGAGACAGCTCTTTATATACCCAACACAAACATAATTTCAAACAAAACACCATTTAAAACTAGAGTTTTACATATACAAAAATATTTCATTTATATAGTATTCGTATGTGATTGGAGGAGTGAGGCTTCAGTAAAAGATTAAGGTCTGTCTTTGCCATGCAGAGCATGTAATTCTTGCTCTCAAATACTGTATGGTTAGAAAATTTTTCACATTGTTATTTTGAGAAGGGGAGCTTCTAACTGGTTTGGTGAACACTGTTAAAAAACAGCAATGAATATTTCAGTTGGACCATAGCACTGCTAAAAGTTACTAAAAACCCCTAATGTTGTAGTGCTGAACACCCAGAGAAAAGCCAAAGTCATCGTTTGACCCATGAGGGATCTTTGGTGATATCTGCATTTTCTGGGCCAAGTACAGCTTGACCACGAGTGCTCTTCCCAGCTGCAAGGTACCTGGAAATAAAAAAAAAAAAAACACATAAACAAGTGACAAACTGCTACATTTGGTTAACCACAGCTCTGCTGTGAAAGTTAAAAATACTCCCATCTCAGGAAGAGTGTCCTTTGCTGCATACAACTTGAGTTGTGCCCACTCATCACAACAACCTCTTCTTAACCCTGTACTTACAGGGAATCTTACATCTACAGTGGAATTCAGAACTCACACACAAAATGCTACAAGTGGAGTAGAACCAGCTCATATAGTGCACTCATACCTACTCATGCAGTCTACCCAGACAGTTCCTGGGCCTTTCAAAAGTAAATCAAACCAAATCTCCCACAAACTCAGAGTGTAGGAGGGAATTGCATCTGCTAAACATGCAATAAACAGGATATCATTAACATATCCTTTTCGAGGTTACAGAAGAAAATAGTGAAAGTAGTATGAAAGACCAAGGGAAGAAAATCAGTAACTTAAATATGACAACTGAGCAGAGGCTTACTTGTTTGATACATCAACCAAGTTATCACTGTTGACAGCAAAAAGTTGCTCTCTGTGCGACTGCTTCATTTCATCTGAAATGCCATACAGGAAATGACCCATTCCTAGGGAAAAGAAAACAAAACCACTCACTGCTCTGGTGCACTGGAATCTGTCACAGCCACATGCAGGAACAAGAGCAAACTACAACAGGAATATGTGCTCAAAAGGAATAGGGACTTCCATTAAATCATCATGCTGAGAGAATATCCAGCTGAATCGAGCACAGTAAGTTAAAACCAGGGTGAGGTAGTAACAGTTTCCTATTTAGGAAAAAAGCAATTCTATTTTGGCAAATGATTTAGTTTGTCAGAAATCTGAATATAACAGTGGTTCAGGAAACTCAAACATAATTCATTCTGAAGAGTGTTGGTTCTAACAACTTTTTAAACAAACTGCATTTCATGAAGCTTCTGTTTTTGGAACTATTTTATTTCCAATCAGTTGTGATGCATCTGCAATGTGAAGGTTTGCTCACAGTTTTGTACTACACAGAAATCTGCACACAAATGCTTTAATGTTTTGTTGGAGTATTTGCCCACAGCATTTTAATTGCTCCTTGAACAACCAGAGAACTCCAAAATAATCAGAGAAAAGCTTTTTGTCAGGCAAATAACCATAGGGAAATAAAGGTAGCTGGAAGGATTTGAGTCAACTTAGTCCAATCTCCCGCCCAAGGCAGGGCTGACTTCCCAGCCAGGTAAGGTTTTCACATCCATCTGCAGTGCCCAGTGACTCAGGAGCATGAAGGGACAGGCATTCCTTGCACCAGTTCCCAGGCCTCTGGAACAGAGCTCTCCTGTTCAGGGCTCTGTTAAGATCTGTGTTCAAATGCCAAAGAATGTTCATCATCCCTCGCTGACACCAACACCCAACGTGTGGCACTGCACTCATGTGCACCTCACACCCATTGCTTTTTAACTGCCCAGACCAAAACCAGATCCTGACAGGTAAAAGTTTAATTTGAAGTCTTCTTGTTTAAAAAGTTAGTGCTAATACAAGCACATTTTAAAATAATGCTGATCTTAACCCTGTAATTCCTTTGTGAATGGGAAGGAAATGTGTTTTAACTGGGCAAGTTTTGGACTGAAATTCAGCTACAGAGCAAGGGAGGGAAGTGAGGACAGCAAAGCTACATGTCAGTAAAAGATACTACCACTGCATCATGAATGTGCAGATCTGCAGAGAAGCTAAAAACACCCTCCACCCCAGCAGACAGACTTCTGTGCTCTAAATTCAGAGAACATATGCACAAAGGGCTAGTGACATTCACAGTCAGTATGCCTGCTTGAGTCAGGAAGGTAATCCCTCAGCTCTTTTTGCATCAGAGGACCAGTATTTCTTTTCATTTGTCTGCATATAATGCTCTCCAAACCTAAAATCATTTCCTCAATCAACCTCCATGAGACACAGAGGACCAGTAACACAAAACTTCAGCAGATCCTGAGTGGTTTCTGAAAAGGAGCAACAGGAACCAGCAGATTCATCAAAACTGCCATTATCTCTCATCTTCCAAACATGCATTTTAGCATCTAACACCGTTGAGCAAACTATATTCTTCCCTTTAAACCAAAATTAAAAAGCAAATAAACACTGACAGGCCTGGGAGGTTGATGAGAATGTACCTTTGTCTGAAGGAGCTATTGGTGCATCCACAGCAGCAAACACTGCTAGTTTAGCTTCATCAATATCTTGCTGGGTGAATTCTCCAGATTTGGCCCATTCGACTGCTTTTTCAAATGTTTTCAAGGTGGCTAATGAATTTGGGTCTCTTAGAAGAAAAAGAAAACACAAAAATTGATTACTTCAGTCTGAAAAAATGAAAAACCAAAATTCCTTTATTCTCACTTCATTCATAATTTACTATGCATCACACGTGGGGAAAAACAAATTATAAACTTCATGATAAACTTCATAAACAAAAAGAGGTTCTGGGGTTTGGTTTTGCATTTCTTTTCCAGAAGAAAAATATTGTTACGAACCAAGCAGATTCAGAATTTTAGATACACAGGTACAGAATTTCAGCTGCCTAAAAGTAGTTCCAAGATGTTGCAGAGAGAAGTGGTGTAATAAAAGCAGGTCAGGTAAGCCAGTGCTGTTCACAGTGGGCTCACAAACCACCACTGCCACTACTGCCCACACCAGGAATATTTATGATATGCCCTATCTTCTCTCAGTTGCTTTTCTTGCCACACCTGTTTTTACTCTCTGTAAAACAGGTGCCACAGGTTAGCTACTACTGGCAAGTTGAGGACTACTGCCAGGACAAGTCCTACCATGCTGAGACTTCACAGAAAGGCCAGACTGCTCAAAGCTCAGTGAGGAACCCTGACCAAGCACTGTGCCAGCCTGCCTCTGGGCTAGGAAAACAGCTGAAGCCAGGACTCCAGCCACACAACACTGCTAGTGGGGATTACAACTGTAATATGTCCAGTTGAAATTTCATCAGAAAGTGCCTTGGTAAGCTAAATGCAGGGTAACTGTTCTGGACTGGCAAAAGAGAAGAACAGAAAAGAAAGAGCAAGCAGTTCTAGCTTATCACCAGCAATGCCTTCTGCTGAATCTCTGATGATTTCAGCCACTCGTTTTAAGGAAGTTGCATATTTTCAACTCAGGACCTTAGGGAACACCACCATTCTACTTCATGGTCTCAAATTTAGAGTAATCTTAAATTTCCTTTTTTAGGGCCTCCTTAACCCAGAAATAAACAAGTGCAAGCCAGTTATACATAAATCTGAGATAGTGAACACCTAAGTGCAGAGGTGCAGCAGTGGTTGCTACTAGCAGAGATAAAGTAAGCTTTCCCAAGGATACAAACAAGATACAGCAAGGATGGTTTTATTAGGCAATCTAACTTCATCAGCACTGAATCGCTCACTTAATTTCATCCCTTCTATTTCATTTCTTGAAAGACTGCTACAAGAAAGTCACAAATAAGACACAGTGAAATGCAGTCAGTGGTCCCCTCAGCCATCAAGAGGAAAGAAATGCACTGTTACCTGTAGGAGTAGAATGTGAATATTCCATTTTGACTAAGTTTAGCACCTCCACCATAAGCCCCTCCTTTCTCTCTGATTTCTGTATGTAGGAATTTAGCTGTCATCAGCCGTGCGAGAATTCGAAGGCTGAAATGAGAGAAACAGAAGCAGTGAAGCTGTGAATTGAGCAACAGTGATAGTCCCAACTGCCTCAAAAGGTCACCCAGATCCCCATCTGCAATGCACTGCTGCTTGTAATCTATGACACTTTCAACAGCAATGCTCACTATTTAATAATAGCTGAATAATGTCACATCACTGTAAGAGGACTCTGAACTTTGTTACATGCATCAGGACTGTCAACTCAGGACATGTCCAAGTAGGTGGGGCTGTTTATTCCAAGGTAGGGGACAGCAGCCCCTCATTACTGAATCCCAGCATTTACAGGACTGCTCTGAGTCCAGCCATGCAGCAGCTGCTTCATAAAGATTTTGTGACAAATGCACTGAAAATGATTGCCTACCAACACTCCATTTTCTGCAGTCAGCCCAACCCTTTCCATTTTGCTATGTGCTGTGCAGTGCACTGAGAGCTCCCTGATGTTGTGCTCCCCACCTGGCATAGTCTGCAGCCGTGTAGGGAACGGTTCGAATGCACTCCCCGATATAGTTCACTGGGAAGGGAAGTACAAAGTGGGTCTTCATCTGGCATGGCTTGAAAGTAGGATCCTAGGAGGAGAACACATTATTGTCACAGCAGCACAGACAATCTACCCATCTGAGAACTCTCAGTTTTTTGAGAACTAGGAAATTCTGCCAGACATACACACAAATAAATGCTAAAGCTGTCACTTATCCTACCCTGCAACCAGTGACATTTCCCTTGTGTCTGTATCAGCAATCCAGTACAAAGAACGGCCTTGGAAAGCTAAAGGAGAGGGATACCATACATCAGCTACCCATCCTTTGCACTCCTCCCTCAGTTCTGCAGATTCTGAATCACTACCCAGGAGTTTGGATTTAGCCACAGATTTACTTTGACTGAAATGTGTTTGTAACTCTCTACTTGTGTCACACATGTACATGTCACCATATCAAATCCCAACCCATCCATTCTAGACATTGGAAACAGAGCCAGGAACTGTGTATCCACAAAAAAAGTAAGCTATTTATGACAGCAGCTGTAGTATAAACTCCTGCTCAAACATCCCCTGCAACAGACTCTATTCTTCCTTACAACCTCACTTTTAAACTTCCAGCCCCCTTCATGTCTCTGGGCCTTGGCAGAGCTTGCTCCTCTGCCTCTCTGACACATTCACCTGCTTGTGTGCACAAGCAGATCCTTACACACCTCCAGTGTCACTATTTCAGAACTCCCCATCCTCTCTTAAATTCAGAAACTCCATTCCCAGACCCTCATACAACTCTGGCTGGGCCAAGCAAAGCAGTGCATTTGCAGCACTGGGCTGAGCCCTCTCTTCTAAAAGGAGAGTTCAGGGTATGCTTTTCATCCCTGTAGCCAAATACAGATCTTCATTTTCACCTAATTTTCCACTAATGCTCTTCTGTCAGCTGTCATTCACACTAAGAATCATTTAGGGAGGAGACCAAGGAAAGGAAGGGACTAACTGGAAGTGATTGAGTTTGATGGTTAGCTGTGGAACTGAAGGGCATGAATTATGTTTCAGTGCTGCTGTAACAGTTTAAGATGGACCATTACCATCAGTAACAGCCCTGTAATACCAATACCCCTCACCAATAATGTACTTACATTAACTAATTTCCTTGTGATCTGCACACCAGTACCCATTTCACTTCCCACAGGTTTTGCTTCTGAAGATTTCTACAAGAGAGCCAGTTCTCATATTAAAAGATGATTTAACAATTCAGACCAAGACTACTACAAATGCAACCCCTTCCACTCAAATCTCTCTAAGGCAATTATCAAACCATGTCTTCACAAACATAAGCAAGGTACTTGATTTTATATTCTTTATATTTCCTAAACAAATGCCAAATTATTTTCTTCCAAGGGTCATCTGGCACTGAGAGACACCAAGACCCAGATTAAATGAGGCCCATAAAGTTACAAACTGTCATTTCACTCATGGGTAAGGAACTGGGAGCTTATTCCAGTTTCATCAGAAATTAAGACAGATCTGCATAGAGACAGAGCAGATCCTTTGTCAACTCCACTGAATCTAGCATATTTTGTGCCAAATGTCCTGAACACCCTGAAAACAAAACAAACTGACATACAACTGAGGAACTGCACATCATGCCCTATTTGCTTTTGGCCACCATTTCAAGTAAAGCTCAGCTAAAAGTTTTATGCAACAAGGAAAAGAAGAAATTCTTTTTTCACATCCCACACTGAAGCAGTAACCCCAGGGTAAGGCTTAGCAGCTGATCTCCTGCATTTCTATTGTCCACTGTGCTGCACTGAAGACACTCCATGGCAAAACAGAGCAGCTGATCACAGAGATGTCTGGCAGATTTCTTCAGACATGGACACAACATCTGACTTCAAACTTTTCTGATTGCATAATGGTACTGACATGATCGAGTCAACTGTATTTGATGCCCTAATGACAAATGACATTTTCTCACCTCAATCACATGCGGACGAACAGGTTTTCTCTCTTTTTTACTTCTGGCTATGCCCTTTAGAAATTTCTCTACTTCTTTAGAAGCTTCTGGTATCTGCTGAGGTGCTGCATTCACAGAACATCTGTCAAAAATACATATCAAATTTTTAAGTATGGTTTTATGCTTTCAGAGAGTCTTTTATAATTTGTACCACTTTGTCTTTCTAAACATTTTCTATTAAATCATCAGAATGCTAGGTCAGTGATCTCAGGTAATCACTAACAGAGAGAGAGGAAAAATACTCAATCTAGCACCTGATGTGGAAAAAAAAATTACAATCCAATAGCTGTTCTTTTGCTCATCCTAGACCAAAAGTTGAGCAGTAGCTGTCAAACCCCTTCTGTGCACTAGACAGGACTAGCTCAGTTTTGCAAACAAAAAGGTCTCTGAAGGAAAATAATGCCCTCTGTATCCTCTCTTTACAGGCTGGCCTAATATGGTTTTAAACACTACAGATATTTACATAACTTCATTTATCATTTCATGCTTTAAAAAACAAAATTTTGCAACTTATGTCACTTCAAACAGATCCATTTTGGGAACTAGTGCATCTGACATTAAAACTCCTTAATGTGCTCTCTTTACTTTTTCCAATATATGCATAGAGCAAGTTTCAGAATGTCACTCCTTTCCTTCTAGGAGTGAAACAAAAATCCAAACCAAACTATATTCAACTGTTACAAAACAATACAACAGGATGTGTCCAATGGGCACCTTGAAAGGAAAAACAAAAGGCACATTTTTGACTGTTTCTGTAAAATCACACAGGTCACTTACAAGCTTTGGGTACAAGTGTTACCTACAAAATTTGCTGCAAGTTTCTCAAACCATTTGAAAACTGAACAAAATGAGCTACCATAGCACCACAGCTCCTGCTCTGTAAGCAAGGGGGATGTAAATTAACATTTCTGTAGTTTTTCCACAGACATCCCATTTTATAAAACCCCAGTACACCATGAGGTGCACTGAGAAAAGCATATTCACAGCCCATGGCCTCTCTTTAACCAAAATTCCCCTTTCTTTTTAGCTCACCTGATGTTGTCACTGTTTAATAAATACTTCTTAATGCGTGGCAGTTTGCGCAGTACTGGTTTAATATCAGGCATTTCTGCTATTCTCTTCATCAACTTCACCTGGGCAGCAAGGGAAGGCAGAAAGACCACAGATTAAATCCACAGGAAGAATTAACACAAACCAGCCTGTAACTCCACAGTCAAGGATTTGGGCCTTGCTGAAGGGCATCATTAACATCTCACCTGATCCATCCCACTGAACATTTCCTGCAGCTCTCCAGAAGGTGTAAGGTTTTTGCTGGCTCTAATAGAGGCATATAAATGCCCACAATCTGGAATGCCATTTGACAGCTCCTGGGCAGTCTTCTTAACCAGCACTCTGAAATGTTCTTCCTCCTCAAATCTTGGGCTGAAAAGGAACACAAACATGTCTCATGCAAAAGGACACCAATGAAATTTATTTTTCATCATCCCAAGTTCAACAAAGTGCATTTAAACTGTTGGTTGTCCATTTAATCCACTATATAGTCATGCTTTTGATGCAATATGTAAATTTAGAAAGACAGAGATAGAATTATGAAAATAAATCCCAAAGTAAGATCTCGAAGAAGAGAAGAATGGTTGGGGGAAGAGTGAAAAAGAGAACCCCAAAACACATGCAAACCCACAAACAAACAAAACCCAATGTACTGTACTTGTTAAATATTTCACTCCATAAATTCATCATGTCTGGCAGATTTCTATCCAAGCACAGAGATGAAAAGAGCACACCCTGAAGGAAAAAAATAAAACACAAAAAACCCTTCACACAAGACAACCACAGTAATGGCCCAAGAAATTCACAGTAACTTTTCATGGATGTGATACAATGATGCCAACCTAATGCTACACATTACAAAATCACTCCAATGCAGGCTGTGCTACAGAAATGAGAGCAGATAGGAAACATGATCACTCTTCTCACAAAGCAAGCCTGGTAATTCCTCAATTTCTTCTTCTCAACACCAAGCAGCAGTTCAGACACAAAATCTTGTGTTTTTTCCCATAAAGTGCAAGTTCTGTTCTGGGCTGCATGTTTCTCCAAAGGAATTCCTTTAATTTAACTCCAGGATCCACACAGAGCAGACCCCCAAAAATCTCAAGAAATATTGCAGAACTGTTATGCCCAACAGACAAATCTAATGATGCTGCCAAGAGTGACATAACACATTAGCAGCAAACTGTGTGTAACACCACACCTTTCTGTTCCCTCCCTCTGCTCCCAAAATATTTTGGAGCAGTCAAAAATATGGTGACAGATGCAAGTGAACCATTGCCCTGGACACAACACCCACATCAAGCACTCCCCTTAACACAGAACACTAAGTTACTGTAATTATCTAATTTATATCTTACAAGGACTTTCACTGCACATTATTCTGACCCTTTGCCTGGAAGCCCTGACTGACCCTTAACTACAGAACTGTCACTGCAAGTGTAACATCTGTAAAGTTATGATTAATTTACCTGTTCATAGACATCGAGGTGTGAATCATCTGGAATGATATGTGGGCTGACAGACATACCACCTGTTTTTAGTTCTATTTTCTGGGCTTGTTCCCTGTAATCAAGGGCTCCACATCCCATCCTGTGAAAAACAAAAGAGATTTGTTTCCCTCTTCAGTGTATGCCAAAACCAAAATTCATGTAGCATTAACAAATCAGTCTATTTAGGACAATACTTATTTAGCAACTAAACAATTTAGGGCATCATCAAGAAAACATAATATTTCATGTCTTATAAAAGCTTCCCACCAAGCTTTTCCATTAAAGCCTCCTGCTAATTTAAAATGCTGTATTAAAAAGCATGCTTTATGTGCAGGCTTGCTACCAACATCCTTAAGAACTATATTTAATAACATAAGTTATTCTCATCAACAAAAACACATTCCTCCCAGCCCAGGACACTTGTTCTGCTCTGTGCTCCTCTTTCCCTTGTGATGGGGTCATTCTTTCTGTCCCCACGTGGCAAAATTGCATCAGAAGTCGATTCAAGCAAAAACTTTAAACTCTGCTAGGCTATTTCTCATTTGTAGAAATTTTCCAATCTGTTGAGGGAACACTTGTATTGACACTGGCAAAAAGGCAATGCAGAGACTGGTGGAGAAGAGGAAACAATTTTGCAACACTGGGGAATAAAGAAGACTTTTTTCTGCAGAAACCAACTTAGCCTTTCCCTTGAATAGTAAGAACAGATGCTGAAATTATTGAAGTCAGTATTAGTATTTTGACAAGCTGTATCACAGCCTTTTCCTTCAGCTTCTAGGAAAGCAAAGCTCTCACCTGGTAATGACATTGCAGAAGAGTGGCACATATGGCTTGAGCTCCTCAGGGAGTGTGTTCAGGCTGGAAACAGCTCGGAAATAAACCACCCCATTGGTTGGCTGAGCACAGTACTGGACAGGAATGCCATCAGCTGGGGATAAAAAAAAACAAAAGCAAAGAATAACCAGCAGCTTCCTACTACAAACACACAAAAGTAAAATGAGTTCCTACAAGAACATCCCATTAAGAATAATTTTCTGTTGGTGTTTCAGAGCCACTTCTTGTTTAAATTTTGCACATTATACTGAACACTGGACCAAAGGGGTCTTTCTGTTTCTATCCATAGTAAGGTAATGGACACCTGGACAATTTGAAAAGAGAATTCTTCTAACAGAGGTCATATTTTAGAAATAAAAATCAAGTAAATAGTAACTTATTCCTGAACAAGTCAAAAATTTTTTCTTTCTTATTTTTGCCATCATCCATTCAAAAAAAAATGCGGAAAGCAGCTTCTTGTACTGTACACTCTTCCTGAACCAGGCCATCAGAATATAAACATTAGAATTTTCCCAAAACCACGTCATTTTTTGCATCAAAATTAAACAGTCGTGACACTTGTCGATAATTTTTGAAGAAAAAAGTCTCTTAGAAATATACTAAAGAACAGTATTTACCTGCAAAATTTTGACAGAACTGTAACAAAATTCAGAACTACCACTACTATCAGTCCCTGGGGAAACCACTAGCAAAGCAGGGAAAAACTTGCACTGAAGTTATGAGGAATTACAGTAACATTTTTTTCCTGTGGATCCTCTATGTTATATTCTGTAAAAACCAGGTAGGGAGGGACTGCAGTAAGGAAGGCTTGCTGCCCCAGCTGCCAAGATTCTGCAGCCTGGGTGAGCCTTTGGAAAGTGAGGAGATTGCTCAAGAGCACTGAATGTGCTGGCCAGAGACTGCTCTGAGTGCAGGGCAAGGTGGGAGCATGCCTGCAGCAGGGAGGTGCCAGCAGGAGCCCCTGCCAGCCCTGGGAAGGCCAGGAGGCTGCTCCATGTCCATGCTGCCCCTCAGAGGGGATGGCTCTGTGGATCCACTGCCATGTCTGCCAGAGGTGCTGGGCTGGAGTGGAGAAAAAGAGCACAACTATGGGCCACAAAGCCAGTCCATGCGCTGGGCAAGGGGCCACAGCTGGCCAGCAGCCAGGGAACAACCCAGCAGTGCTGCTCTTTGGGACATGAGGCAGTGGGGACACCAACCTGTGAGTGCTGTCTCCAGCACAGTGAAGGGGATTTTGGGCTCAATGTCAGACACTTTCAAAGCTGGGAGACAAGAGGTATCCTGAGGTTTGCTTTGAAGGGCAATTAATTCCAGACCTAGTAAGAAGAGAATAGCAAATTGTTATTTTCAGCTTGTAGTGGAAGCGCTGTCAAGACCTAAAACCTACTGAGATGATGCAGACCAGAAAAACTCAAGAGTCAAGTCTGGAGTCTTCTAACAGCAATTTTGCAAATATTTTCCTAAAGCAAATCTGCAGATTATCATGTAACAACAGCAAAGAAAACACTCTTGTTAGATTCTCTTTCCAACTCCCTCTTCACAACCTGTTTACAGTAACATGCAATTTAATCTTTAAGTGACACCTGCCAGTCTGTCCTGTCACTCAGCAAGCATCGACCCAGACCTGGCAGATAAGGAGCTTCTTTCTAACCCAATCTGTTCCAGTTCTTACTCAAGTGCTCTGTCAGAACACTGATGCAGCTAAATTGTTGTGATTACTTTCACATTTCAGACTTTCAGACACTAGCTGGTCACCTCTGAGTACTCTCCAATTTATCTCTGTAAGTAGAAAGCCTCCTCTGATTTCGTGCTCCCCTATCTCCTGTCACACACCAAAGCTTCAGAAGATTAATGCCACAGTTTTGGAGGATTTCTGTGACTACACACTGCTTTAACAAAATTAGATGACTGCCCACAGTTTTCAAGCATAAGTTATTCTCCAGAATAAGTTAAACCCAGCATTACTTTTATAGTTGTTTTTTTAACCAGAAAATGTAAGAAATATAATTACAAAATGTAAGTTTTACAGGAGCAGACCTGAGGCTCATAAATAAACAGCTTCAAGGTACATGGTATGTAACTATCTGAAGAGAGGGTGCCAAGAGGATGGAGCCAGGCTGCACTTGGTGCTGCTGAGCAAAAGGACAGGAGGCAACAGGCACAAACTGATGCACAAAAAAGTTCTAATTGAACATTAGAAAGAAGTTCTTTACTGTGCAGTGACCAAGCACAGAACAGATTGCCCACAGAGGGTGTGGAGTCTCCCTCACTGGAGATATTCCAGAACCCCTGGATGCAATGCTGTGCCACATGCTCTAGGATGTCCCTGCCTGAGCAGGGAGGTTGGCCCAGATGACCAACTGTGGTCCCTTCCAACCTGACCCATTCTGGGATTCTGGGAATTCATCTCCCACTCAGTGCAGGTTAACATGGGAAAGAATAAACAGATTGGTATTTTAAAGCAATTTCCTTCCTTGTGCCCTAATGAAGACATTGATCATTCTATTTTTGATTGTTAAAACAAATGAAATATACCAGCCATACACTGTAATGTAAGCACTGCCCTGCACAGCCCTGTAACACATACACACAAATTTGCAATGAAAAAACCCCATCCCTTTCAGAGCAAATGCTGCAGAATGCCTGAAAATTTAAAATATTCTACAGAATAACAGCTAAAAAACTGCCATACGAATAAAAATATGAAAAAGCAAGTTAACCTTTTTCAAAGATTTGTGTTTTTTCTTCTTCAGAAAGCGCATTGACCTTTTTTTCCAGCTTTTCTGCTTCCATTTTAGCTTGTTTATCATGGTAGTCTTCCTCTGGACTCATTGACAGAGTCAGTTTGTGTGGATTATCCTGCAGAAATAAACCCCAAAACAAAGCATTAATTCTGAGGGCAACTTCCTTGCCTCAGCTTATTGCTCCATCAGCAGCAGATAAACAGCCTGTGCATCATTTGGCTTGTACGTTATCAAAAGCATCACAACCACACAGACTGAGCCCTTGGTTTCATACAGACAAGCTGCTGTGGGGAAGAGGCTGCTCACCACTAGAACAAGCACCAACAGCCTTCTGCTAAGTTTCACTCTGGAGTCAGAATCCCTCAGCAGCACACAGTACTCATTAGTTTAATTAAATCCATGTTAAACAACTGTACATAACTCTACATGCTGTAAGTTTTATCTGGAGGGTGTAAGATGGGGAAATTCTGTTAAATGCAGGAGGGTTTGAATAAACACCTCTTCCAACTTGCCCAAGCTTGAGTGCACACAGATCCCAAGTGATGTAGGATGTGCAAGCCTTATCCTGCTCAGAAATGCTTTACACATCACTCTCACTGCCACAGAACTGCAGGCATTACGCAAGGGCCATAACTGCTGCTGAATTCTTCTCTGTTTACACCAGACCACAGAATTTTAATATCAAAATTACTCAAGCAGCTTCCATTTTCCATAATAGGAAAGCAAGGCCAACCAAAAGACAGTGACCTCAAAAAATGTCCATTTCAATATAGGAGTCAAACAGCAACATCTGGCACTGACAAGCACCAATAATTTGGGACAATGTAATCAGATTCTGTTTTATGAGTTTATTTCCCCCATGCCTGTGTGTAAAGACTCCAGAAACCTGACTACAGAGTTAAGGAGAGAAATGTGAGATTAACCAGCCATAGTAAAATGGACAGGATTAATAGCATTCTCCCCCTTGCTCCCTGCCTGCCTGCTTTAGTAATTTCCCAGCACAAGGTACAACAATGCATAACTTTATCATGTAAGAACATCCAACTGTTCTCATCATTTCCTACTGAAATGTGCCTTTGCCTCAGCCCCTTCAACAGAACTGTACAGTAAAGGACATTCACAAAAACACCTGTATTTCTTCCCTACAGAAGCCAAAACTTTAACAGCTCCCTACTACCTCCAGACACTAATTAATATTCTTAGAAAAACTGATTTCAACTGATGCTACTGACTTTTGGTTTTTTTTGGAGTATATTAGAATCTGGTTTTATTCCAATCAGGATAACAGTTACTTTTAATAAATCTGCCTTTCAAAACAAACAAGCTGACTAAGGAAAAAAAAAAAAAAACAAACAAAAACATATCAAGAAAAGCAAACAAACAAAACAAAGCCAACAAAACAAACAAACCCCACAAAAAACCCACACCACTTCTGCATTGCTATCCCTGATTTGTTTTGTTTTGTTTTTTTTTTCTGGAATTATCTAATTCAGGGCTCCAGAACTATTCAGCATTATAATGCCTTTACTGGATATTTTTTATTTCTGCAAAAGCTCCAGAAGAACATATGGAGAGGAAAAGAAGAGAAAGAGCAGAAAGTAATTGGCACTGACAGAGAGATTCAGACAGCAGTTCAATGAACATGAGGAACACCAAGACAATCTTACTTGAAACCAAATCCTTTGCAAGGAAAATGAGATACACCTTGCTATGACAATACTAAGGAACACACTAGGTCCAAAATTCTCTGTTCACATCTGAACTTCTCATCAGAAAAAAGAGAACTTCTACAGGAATCACAGTTTGGTAAAACTTTAGCATTTTATCAGTGTTCTAATAACTGTGGTTCCAAATGACCAGCCAGGTAATTTTTTTCCCCTTTGAAATTGTGGAAACTTAAACCATTAAAATTAAGATGTTTCATTTGAATATATTGCGGCTCAAGTCACACCTAGAAACAGGCAACATGGTGATAAAAAATTAGTCTTCAGTTTGACTTCAAAAACAAAATTGTGTTTTAAAAATTAATACAAGATAACTTTCTGTAAGTTCGTCTACCTTGAAGTATGTTTTAACTTTTTCCTGAAGAAACCTGGGATTTTCTTTAAGACACTGCTTGAACTGAGACACTTTATCTGCAATCTTCAGAAGCTCCACTGGATCCCCATCTTGATTCCAGCATGAGGCTATGAACTGAATGGGAAAGAATAATTAGGTAAGCAGGACAATCCATCTGCATTTCTCTAACTGACAGCATCAGTGTTCCAAAACCACCTTAACACTTCTACTTGAATAGCAGACAGAGTGAGTAATCCTAACATAGCTGCAGGGGGAAAAACATTGTTCAGATAAAAGTTCTATCCCCTGTTCTCTCCATTCTTGCCTCTAATTTCACCATACCAAACCACCATTTTTAAAATTATTACCCTTTTTTTTTTGCATAGCTGTGCACATTTGGAAATATACTGTAGTATTATTTAGTCCTCCACATTAAAATTAGTTTTTCAGCTCAAGAAAGAAGGAAAAGAGAAACAGGTGGTAGAGACAAAGTAGTACATGCATACTACAGTTTTGTATCAGCAAGATGAAATGATTTATAGGAAGGTGACTCAAACATGTAAGGTATGGAAATTAGATGAGACTTTGGAGAAAGAAAATACTAAACAATCAGAAATATTCCCAGGATATTACTTTTATTTTCTAATCTGAGTTTGCTTAAGTTGCTATTGAAAGTTCTCCAAAACAACACAAGTGCAAGATACCAAAAAGTTTCTCCATTTCTACTCTGTGTGAATGGGGAAAAACCAAAAACAAGACAAAGTTTAAAATCCCTGTCAAATTCACCTACGCATTTCTCATCTCTTACTTACATGCAGGTTCATAAGCCTTCACCATTTTAAAATAATAAATATTTTTATCTATTCTGTGGAAATTCCCTAATATGATACAAAGCAGAGTATTATTTTAGAACATGCTTGAGCTAATTCTCCTGGAATAGAAGCAGTCACTCCTTATTTGAGGTCGCTGTGGGATCATTACAACAGTTCAGTCCTGGTTCTCAGCAGGCAGCCTGAAAGTTTAACCATGTATCTGAGAGCATTGTCCAAGCAGTTTTTGAGCACTGACAGGACATGACCACTTCTTCAGTGTCATGGTTCATCCCTGGCAGCTCAGCTCCACACAGCCACTCACTCTGCCCCTCACAGCAGGACATGAAGGGAGGATCAGAAGGGTGAAAGTGAAGGAACTCATGTGCTGAAATAAATGCAGTTTAACAGGTAAAGCAAAAGCTGTGTGACAGCAGAGCAAGCCAAGGAATTCATTCCCTGCTTTCCAGGGGCAGGCAGATGTTCACCATGCCCAGCACAGCAGGGCTCCATCACATCTACTGCTGGCTTGGGAAGACAAACACAATCACTCCAAACATCCCCTCCTCTCTTCTTCCCTCAGCTCTTAGTGCTGAGCAAGGTGTGGGACAATCCTTGGGTCATTTGGGGTTGGCTGTCCCCTGGTGTCCCCTCCCAGCTCCTTGCCCATCACCAGTCTCCTGGCTGGTGGGGTGAGGGGGACAAGCAGAGCAGGCCCTGACACTGTGCCGACAGTGAGCAATAATGAAAACACCTCTGTGTTAGCAGCACAAACCCAGAGCACAGCCCCCTCCAGCCACTGGGAGGAGATTTAACGCTATCCCAGCCACCTGGGAGAGCTTGTTCCAATGTCTGACCACCCTCTTGTGAACAGCTTTTTCCGAATATCAAAACTGATGCCACTTATCTTGACTTTAACAGGGACTTTCAAAGTCCCACACAAAATCCTCCATTGTTAGATTGGAAAGATATGGATTTGATGAATGGACTATGGGATGGATAAGGAGTTGGCTGGATGGTGACATGCAAGCAGTTGCACTCCAATGGCCAGCATCCAAAGGGAGATCAGTGACAAGCACTGCCTGTCCCTCAGGGCTCTGGACTACTGAACACTTTTATTTATTACACAGCCAGTGGCACTGAGGGCACTCACAGCAGGTTTGCAGATGACACCAAGCTGAGAGGTGTGGTGGACACTGGAGGGAAGGGATGCCATCCAGAGGAACTTGAGGAGTGCACCTACATGAACCTCATGAAGTTCAAACAAGGCCAAGTGCAAGATCCTGCACTGGGGCTGGGCAATGATCAATAATCAGAACAAGTTTAGTGATTTAAGGTTTGAAAGCAGACCTGTAGAGAAGGGCTTGGGGATACTGGTGGGTGAGAAATTGGAAATGGGCCCACAATGAGTGTTCCCAGCCCAGAGAGCCAATTGTATCCTGGCATGCACCAGAAGAATCAGGGCCAGCAGGGTGAGGGAGGTGATGCTGCCCCTCTACCCCACTGCCATTAGAGCCCACCTGAGGAACTACATCCAGCTCTGGGGCCTGCAGTGCAAGACAGACACTCACCTGTCAAAGGTCAGAGGAGGACCACAAAAATGATCAAAGTGCTGGAACACCTCTCCTACAAAGACAGGCTGAGAGACTTGAGGGTGTTCAGCCTGGAGAGGGAAAGGGCTTTGGAGAAACCTTACTGTGGACTTTCAGTATATGAAGGGGGCTTATAAAAAGACTTTTTACACATCCTGTACAGACAGGACAAGCAGAAAAGGTTTTAAACTGAAAGGTGGCAGATTTAGATTGGACATAAAGAAGAAATTCTTTACTATGAGGGTTGTGAGACAGTGGAACAGGTTGCTGACAAAAGCTGTGGGTGCTCCTCCCTGGGAAGTGTTTGAAGACATGTCAAAAGTGCTCTGAGTAACTGGATTTGGTGAATGATGGCCCTGGTTATGGCAGGGAGGTTGGACCTGGATGATCTTCAAAGGTCCCTTCCAAAGCAAACCATTCTATGATATCTATGACCACTTTACTTATAACTAGGTCCCTGTAACGAGTCCCTCTTCAAAGCCAACTTCTAAAACATGACTTCAGGGAAACAAACTGAAACATAACTCTCCTCTATGGGAGTATTAGCACTAAATGCTGCAAGACTGGTCTTTCAAAGCAAGAAATATTCAAGAGCTTTCTTTTCTACAATGAAGGTGTAGCAGCTGAATTGATTTCAAGATTTAAAAATGTTGAGGGATTAAGTTATCTGCATAAATATTTCATCAGATAGAATTACTCACAACATCTGAAGACATGCCAGAAACTACTGACTATTAAAGTCAGGCATATTTTGCCATATTTACCATGAAACATGACAGGAACTTAAACATTCACAATTTGACTATTTGGCTGTATGGCAATCTGATTTGAAACAGCTTTTGTTTGTGCTCACCCATTGACAAATCTCCTGTTAATCCAGGGTTCTGCTTTTTTGCCTAACTGTATATATCTAGGAATGAAACCCTGCTGAAGCAAAGAATATACATCACCTGAGAGACACAAAGCAAAAGAGCCACCGAGGAGCTCAAGTTGCTGCAGAGCAGAAAGGAACAGAGGAGATTAAAGAATGAGTGGCTGCAGGAGACCCTGATTTCCACAGTGACTGCAAATGCTGCACCTCACTCATTCCAAATAAAAGATGACTTGCAGACTCCTTTCAGACACAACATTCTGCTGCAGAATGGATTTTCTGTAACAGTTTGGTATTAAAATCTGAGGATAAGAATTGCATTACTGTACATTTTCCCTCGTGAATCTAGAAATGAACTTGCAGCAGTACAATCCTGCAGTCCATAGAAAAATACAGTCCTTCTATTTGGCTTTTAGAAAACACACAGGCATCTAGCCAAAACACACAGTTCCCAGAGCCAGTATGATATGCCCCTCACAGAATAACCAGTGCTACTGCAATCAAAGCTGCTATTCAGGCAAAGACAACAGGCTACCTGCCTGATTAACTCATACACTGGGAAGTCCACAGACAGTCTGACAGCTACTGAAAAGAAAGATGTACACAATATGACAAAGGAAGAGCCCTTAAGTGGAAAGTTTTACATATCAGGAGCTGACAAAATGACCCTGTAATTTACAAAGACATAGGTGGTAGATTTTTTTGTAACTATTCTTAAAATATACACACAGACTTACAGACGTCAGGGCAAGTCCAAAACTCGTAGACTGATGCTTCAACTGTATTTCAATTTTGTGAAGTAGAGCTTCAATCCTATCTTCCTCAAACCCTTCCCTTTGGGAAGAAGTGATAAGAGAAGGAAATCATATCCATTAACACTGATCACTTTAAGTGAAGTTATGAAAATGAATTATTAGATCAATAAAGGAAGCACTACAACATAATGTCTTTCACACTGAATTAAAATTGATATGAAATAATGCAATCATGTTGTATCATTCAGAGAAACTGAACTAACATCATTAAACTCCTGAAGGTTACACTGATGAGAACAAACTACAATAAAGGAAGTAGCAGACACAAGTGGTAAGAGTACTGATCAATATTACTTCTGCTTTGGGGCCTTTATTGCAATATAACTCAATTTTTAAGGCATGTTATTATAATTATATACAAGTCTGTATTATTACATGCCTACATATTATTATATTAACTAAGAGTATTCTGAAAAATTTAGCATTACTCACGCAATAACTTCATCGATTGTTCTGTCAATGATCTGTTTCACAGTATCAATGTCTCTTTCAGCAATACCCTGTAGACCCACGCTGAAATAAGCTTCCCTTGTTGAGCCATTAAACCTAGAGTAAAACATAACCAACTCAGTGGTAAGTACTAAAAAGCATTAAAGCTGCCAGGAGAGGCAAGAGAAGGGAAAAAATACCCATTGCTTCAACATATACAAACAAACAAGATTTAAAAGCTAGACAGAAAGTAAAATAATTACCAAAGAGGCAAGAAATGGAACTTAAAAGCATTTTTGTCTAATTTCAGTAGTAACAGCCACTTAAGAAAACCCACAGTATATAGTTTTGGAGAAGAAAAACTGCTACAGAAGTAAAGCTGATATTTTCTGTTCATCTTCCCATTCATCTGTAATTTCTTTCAGGTACAGAAGTCTTTTTAAGGTGGAAATTTTTGCTGTGTGTAACACCAAACACATACATTTTACTTAATCAGGTGAGTGGAACAGTACTTCTGAAGCAGTATTTGTAAAGTAAGTGGTTAAGGTGAAGCTTTCCATGTTTACTGCAATTGTTATCAACTGTATTACAAAAACTTATAACAGTAAAAACAATTCTATCCAAGCTGTCAGGCAGGGTTAACCACAAAGCTCATCTTTACAGAGACAAAATGGCACTTGCAGAAATACAGAACACCTAGCAGTTCAAAGCCAACAAACAAAAAGCAATAGGTGCTCATGCACTAGTAGAAACCACTATTACATGTCTAAAAACCACAGAAGGAATTCAGTGACAGGCTCAGGCCCTGGATTCTGCAATACTCATCTCTGGGCTCAAACTTATGCCTGTAGATTCATCACCACAGTCACTAAGACAAATTAAAGCCAGCTCACAGAACAGTTAAACTCTACATCAATCCAGTCAAACTGGAAAAGAATCAGCTGACAAAAAATACAACATAATCCCTACTTCAGTGTCTAAAGAAGGATTTCTACTGCTATGGAATATTAAGATGTCTACATGGCACTGGCATGCATCACACAGGACTTGCACAAAGCCAACTACTTCATGTAGAGACAGGTCAAGCCAGGCAGAGTAAGACACTAAAATTATGGGCGAGCATAATAAGGTTTTCCATTCGAAACACCTGAGAGAGCCACTGAACAAAAAGGCATGAGTTTTGTCATCCCAAGTCTAAAAATCAGGCAGATGAATCATGCCTGGGAAGCACTTCCTTCTTTGTGCTGACAAAAAAGGCAAAATGTGATGAGCAGCTGAGCCCAAGTTCAGTGCAGATAATGCACCCACCCCCAGCCTGCTGCGTGCTCAGGAGATGGGCTGGGAGCTGCAGCTGGAGCAAGTGTCAGCTGAAATGCCCTTTTGTACTGACCCTGAGATTAGCTGAGTTGGTTAGAGCATTGTGCTAATAAGACTTGTGGGTTCAATCCCTGTACGGGGCCATTTACTTAAGAGTTAGACTTAGTGATCCTCCCAACTAACAATATTCTGTGCAACATTCTTTACTGAGGTGATGGCAAGTTAATAGCACCTGATTGAACAAAGGCACATTTGTGACAAGCCTAACTACTACTAAACCACAGAATAAATACAATTAAAGCCACGTGGTTACAGAGAATAGCTCACAAACACTTCAGAGTAATACTGAAATGTCCAGGATGAAACACCCAGGTAAATTAAGGCACTGAAAGTATTCCGTATTTTATCCATATTTTATCCTATCTATCCAATTTTTTTTGGTTCATAAGCTGTAAACAATACAACTTTGATTAAACCAACTTAGCTTCTATCTAAGTACTTTGATGAGACAAAAGTTACATCTGAGAATACTTCACAGTTCATTGTAAGAGGAGAAATTCTTACAATGTTTTAATATTAAAATAAGATTACTCTATTACTCTGGTGTAAATTGCTAGTATAAGAGATGAGTTCTTCCAACTTAGAAGTGCTTTTTAGTTTTTCTAACATTGCTTATAGTGATGAAATGTAAATTGCAACACTTACCCAACATCAGGAGAAAAATCTGTACCAACACCAGACTCAATTAAGGCTTTGTAAAAAGGAGAATTCGGCCCATCAACCAACAGTGAAGATAACAGGCTTAGGGTGAATGTTTCAAAAGTGTCTGTAATACTGAAGAAAAACAGTTAGTTCTTAGTCAGTTCTTAAAAACCATATGTGACATTCAGTACCACTGAGTCCATTTCAAAAGGACCAGAAAACAAAGGTAGAGGGAGCAAGGGATAAATAACTGTCAGCTGTGAAGCCCACATCAGACCTTAGGGAAACAGGAGGGCTCCACATCTTTCACTTGTTATAACTACCAGGACAGCAATTTAAATTGGGCTGCAAGGGGAGATAAGTTAGCAGCAGGGTCATACAGAAGAGCTGGCACATGGCAGGAAACTGAAAGGAAGACAATGTTTTCAAATGCCTCATCCACTGAACATTCTGTAAAGTAACACCTGATTTGTCTTGTGTCTATCCACTAAAGCAAATTATTCAGCAATTAAACTCTTATTTACTAAAGCAGGACTGAGCTATTTTCCCATGGCATTATTTTCTTTAGAGATGACATTTATCAAGAGGGACTGGGGACAAGAAACATGCGTGCACCTTGCTTTAAGATCTAAAATGAACCTTTTATTCAGAATTTCCTTTTGATATACTTACTCTGTCAACAAGTAGCTGACACTGACAGTGGTCTGCTTGGAAGGGTCAGCAGCAAAGGAGTCTAAGCCACATGTTACCCTGTGTTCTCTCTATAAAGTACAATAAATGATACACAATAAACTCACAGCAGAAGTTACAAACAAAATGTGACTTGCACCTTCATAGCACCATCTTTCCAATTATTTTAAATAATTTCACAGATGCTCAAGAATAAATTCAAGATCCATGAGCAAACACACAAACACACAGTATCTTGAAAAATTAGTGCAATCTCAATGTTTAAAAGTGGACAATATAAGAGAAGTTGAAGAAAGTCTGGCCATAAATAATATTCTGAGCTACTTTTGAAAGGAATGTTTACATTTCTGGACAAGCCAGGGAGGAAAATGAGGAGAGGGGAAAAAGAGAACATGAAAATTATTTTTGACACCAATGTTTGGAAGGTTAGATACCATTAGAAAGCATATTTCCTGACACTAAGAACCAGTATTTCTTTCATTAGTCCTAAATGCTTTCCATTAATAAGTGCTTCAGTGTTTCAAATGACAAGGGACTTCAAAATTGGAAATAAGAAAAACAAAAAACTGCAGGCAATCATTACAGTACTGAAACTCAAAAGTAACTGCAGTCTGTCCCCCATGTAACCAAAAATTAAAATACTTCAGCTCATTTACACAATTCTAAACAAATTAGTAACTCCAGCAGGTTAGGGTAAAATATTAACCTAGGGGGTTTTTGGGTTTAGTGTTTTTTGTTTGTTTGCTGGTTTTACTTACAGGTTTATCCCAGAGTTTCTGTTTTGGGATGTCAGTATTTGATTCAATTCTTTCAAATTTTGCCAATGCTTCCTCATGTATTTGCTTCAGATGTTGCTCCAGTGGAAAATTACCATAAGTGAAAAATCTGCATTTCAAAAAAATATTGGGATTATGTAGTTGACTTAATGTGAAATTTGCAGTAGCTACCTATATTATACTCTGAATTTCATGTGCTTTCCAGTAATTCTGCTACATCTGGAGTGGAAAATAGTTTGGTGGGTCTTCAACCTATGCAACAATCTCTTGATAAAAATCCACATTTCTCAGTTTGTGGGCCACAAAACACCTTATTATTTTCATTATGTTCAGGTATATTATGTTCAAATTTGTTCAGTTGCAGGAATATACAATATTTGAGAAAAAAAAATTAGTAATTGAAGCCAGAAACCCAGTGTCCCTAAGTTTCAGAAGACAAAATTCTTATGGTCGTCACACTTTAAGTATACAATACAATGATCCATGTCCTAGGTTTTGTCAGTCTATAAAACATGGCTGGACTCCATGGGTCACTCCAGCAAACACATACCCACAGCTGGACCAAATATGAGCACAAGGTTTGCCACAGGTAAATCTCATCCCCTGACTAAAATCTCAATGCCAGTACAGCAGAACACTTAGGATGATGAGAAAAATCAACAGATTGTAAAGGCACTGTCATGACACAAGCTGATGTTCCACAAGTGAATTAATCAGAGTAACAGATTGGCCACAAAATTTGTACAGGAGAAAGAATTATTTCCCTGCATGTAACCTTCAAATTGACTTTCAGTTAAAACACCTTATTAATACCAACCAAATCAGTACCTGAATCAAACAACTATCCGTTATTTAGAACTCAATACAATGATGCAGGAGAAAATTAAATCATTCTTTTTTAACTTCTAACTCAATCTGTTACTTCAAAGAGGACAGGAACCCTTAAATTAATCTCTGTTACTTGTATCTTAATCCCCTAATATATATATATATATATATATATATATATACACACACATATATACATATATATATATACATATATATACACACACACACACACACACGTATATATATATACATATATATATATATATATACACACACACATAAATATATATATATATTATTATACTATTATATAATAAGCTAAGTGCTTATTAGTATGCTCCCTTCCCCCCAGCTCATATGAGTTCAGGTCAATTGATCCCAAATCACATCTGCATGATCAGGCAAACAGACACACCTGAGAAAATCAGCCACCTTTGCCTCCTGCTTTCAACTCACTCTTCACTGCTCTTTCTAGAAAAAATTCCTTGCCTCCATGCAGTTCTAACTGCTGAAGGGCACAGGTTATCTTTGTTGCTGGCCATGTGGATAAGAACACTGTGCTTCTGGTTTTCTCCTCACAAAAGTACAAAGAAAGCCACTAACCCAGTAACCTAGCAAGTTAAATCATCAATCTCACATACCTGGAATTGCTTGGATGATAATGTGTGGCATGGAACTGCTTAAGCTGCTCCCATGTAAGGTCAGGAATACATAATGGATCTCCACCAGAAATTACACCATAAGTGTGATCAGGAAGGATTTTGTTCTGCAGGTGCTGTGCAAATATTCTCTCATTATCTGTCTTAATAGGAAAACACCACATTTCAGTGAAAGCCATCAAAACACATTTAAAAGAGAAAAGGTGCTCAATGATAAGACCTCAGAGCTCTAACTTTCACAACCTCCTCACATGCAGTCCCATGTACTCTAACAAAATGAGTTATGGTTCCATACTAATGTAAGAGAGTATTTTACATTAAAATCCATTAACAAAGTGCCTTTCAATATGTAAACAAACTTTTGACAGGCTAACTTCAAAAACTAAAATCTAGGCAACAGTGTTGACTTTACTGCAGACTTAAATTTTCACAGGGAGG
Organism: Melospiza georgiana; assembly: GCF_028018845.1. Taxonomy (NCBI): domain Eukaryota; kingdom Metazoa; phylum Chordata; class Aves; order Passeriformes; family Passerellidae; genus Melospiza; species Melospiza georgiana. Next base: position 12,370,872 of record NC_080430.1, read on the forward strand.
AATTGGAATCTCTGGTGCAATAATGCCATCGATAACCTACAGCTGAAACTACTTCACCATCTGAAAGAACTGAAACCAAACATCCACAAAACTTACAAATGCCCCTTTCATTTCATTAAAAACAACTCCTTTGAAGACTAGAGGTGTCTGAGGATCAGCTGGGTTCTCATGTTCTAACCTCCAACCTTCTTGCCTGAAAAATGAACAACAGAAAATGTTGAGAGTTTGAAGGTTTTGCTGATTTGGAGGCAGGGGGAAGCTTTTTCTTTTTTTTAAATTTAAGGTTTGCATACTTCTCAAACTGTCTTACCAGAAATCTAGCTGACGTAGACATGGAAAGAAAGCTGCATCCAGGTACACCGACAGGAGGTTCTGAAAGTCCTTGGGATTTTGTGTTGAAAATGGATAGAGTGTGTAATCACTAGCTGCATAGAAATAAACATAAAAATCATCAGAACTTTTGAAAGTCTAAGACATGTTTTGCCATTGTTGATTTTTAATTTCTCATCCATTTAAATGTCTGGAAAAGAAGAAATGTACTAAATGAACTGTATTTTTGCTGAGGAATACACATATTTAACACTGCAGCTATTTTACCACGAAAACTTTGCTTTAGCCATATATCCATATAAATAATTAAATGTATTTCTGGATACTATAAAGCTCCAGCTCTGCTGGGATTTTGTAATGGACAAATGAACGAGACTTATTTTGCTGTCTTGCCTTGTTAGCTTTCTAATATCTCAGAACACTCACAGCCAATAATAATGGCTCTCCAAAGCCAAATTAGGGAGAGCCAACAGACAGCTCTACTGCAATAAAATCTCATGCACTTTAAGTGGCTTTATTTCTTTTGACTTACCTGTGAATGCATTCATGAAAGTGGACAGTGACCTGTTTAACATTTTAAAGAAGGGGTCTCTGCAGGGATACTTCTGGGAGCCACAGAGCACCGTGTGCTCCAGAATATGAGGGACGCCGGTGCTGTCCATGGGAGTGGTTCGGAACTGGATGCTGCAAGAGAGCAGGGAGAGGAATGCAGTCACTGGGAGGAAAATGCCCCCACTCCAGCCTGCACCTGTGATTTATGGCAGCATCATCACTGTAACAGCTAGCATGGCACACATCAGATACAGAGTTTGACTCTTCACACTCCTGAGCGCTCAGCCATCTCTTTCAGAGTACAGCCTCTGCACTTCTATTTCTGGAGTTAGTACAGAAGTTTTCAGCACAAGAGTAAACACATTTATTTTTACCCAAAAGGCTCAAATAAAACAACTTCATGGAAGGTTGCATAATCTCTGTCTCTGAAAGTTTTCAAGGCAGGAACTGGACCTGAATTTAACATTGATCCTGTTTTGAGCAGGATCTGAACAACAGACATCATGATATCTGGTCCAACCTGAAGAATTCTAAGAAGCCCTACAAAGGAAGGGCTGTCCTCCCTGTTATCACAGAATAATCCAGCCATGATGCCAGATTACAGCTGAAAAAAACACAAGGTGATGTGGAGATTGAATGTGTAATACCTATATTAATGTCTTACCTGAACAGATTATTGGAGTCCTCCCGAGCCACATGTAAGTACCTGGCTCCTGTCCCATCGTGACTAAGCTTCACTGCAGTCAGGAACAGCTCAGGAACAGCTGTCACCTGCATTGGAAGAAAACATCTGTATTGCAGTGTGACTTCAACTAGGTCAAATACATCATTCATGATACAGGAATTACAGTTTGTTGGTCTTATACCTAATACTGACTTACATAGTATGAAAAAAATTTTTGCTCCTATGGTTTGAAGGGAAAAAATAATTACGCAAATGGAAAATAAAATTTAAATGAAATTTTTAACCCAATGAAAGTATACTACCATCGAGGAACCATACTCTTGTGGTATAGATAAAAAGTCAATCCAAACTACAAAAAGCAAAGGCATATATTCAACTGTCAGTGGCTAGGGAAGACACAGAAAAAGCAAGGACCCTGTTGTATCGCTAGCTCTGTCACTAGCCATCACTTCTCACAAATAACCTTTACTCTCCACTCCTGCTTTTTCCTTTGAAAAAAGTAGAAAGAAATTCAACATATTTCCATGGCAGCTTTCCAACCGAGGTATTAAAAGCATCTGAGGAAATAACGTTATTACTTGAATACATTTATCAAAACACATGCACACAGTGAAGTCCTGTTACCTGTCAGGACTTTCAGAGGGCCACACCGACTGGCCACATCTGCAGCAGACACATCTGCAGCTCGTAGAGTGCAGTATTTTCTCTAGAATTAGCTCCCTATAAGAATATGTATTAATGGCACCTAAAGTACTTGTCGGCAGAGAAGTAACGACAAGGAATTCCTGAATCATTTTTACGACTGATCACCCAAAGCAAGTATTTAACGCGCAGACGCCGGGCCTCACCCAGTGCCTTGTCAGCCCGGGGAAGTTTATGTACACAAACAGAGCAACGCCGGCGGCGCTCACCTGCTTCACGGTGAAGCCGTGGATCTGCTCTCCCACCCGGTACTGCAGCGCTCTCTCGTTCGCGGCAATGCTCTTCCACCTCCACGCCCTGCGGCTCAGCGACCTGAAATGACAAAAAGTTCCCTGTGAACAAACGCGCTCCGGCCGGCGGTGCCGCAGCCGCGACCGACACCGGCCCCGGGGAGCAGGGCCCTGTGCCGGGGCAGGGGCTCGGAGCTCCGCAGCCCCTCGGCCGAGCGCCAGGGGCCGGGGCCGCGCAGGGCGAAGGTCCCCGCCCGCTCCATGCTCGCTCACCGGCCGCAGCCCAGCAGCCCCCGGTAGCGGCTCCACATGGCTGCGCGGGGCCGGAGGGCCGGGCCAGGCCACACAGCGGAGCACGGCACAGCGCAAACCGGCGCAGGCGCCGCCGCCCCGCCCGCATTGGCGGCGGCCCCGCGGCTCCGCCCCGCGCCCGGCCCGAGCGGCGGGGCCTGCCCGGCCGGCCTCGGGGCCGTGTTTGTCCGTGCTCCGCTTGCCGTTCTGGGGAGGGAGGCCTGGAATAGCAGGGGAATCTCTGGGAAGTGCCTTTGCGTTGTTCACGAAGTTCTCAGGAAAATCGAAAGCTCCGTTGGTTGTGAAAGGAGCGACCTTTGAGCAGAGTTTATTGCTTGCTTTTCCAAATTAAAGAAAACAGCAAAACAAAACACCCGAGATCACTGTGTTCCGAGGGCTGCTCGCTCGTGCCCTGCCGGTGTATGGCTATGTTAATGCAAATACTTGGTGAGGAAAATGGGCAAGGGCAGCAGCAGTAGATGGGCATAAAGCCACTATAATGACTGTCGGAACTCAGTACATCCCTCTGGCTGCCCAGAGTTGCCGTGGATCCTGTCGGGGGCTCGGATACCCTGGCGCGCAGCCCAAAACACTTGTGGATTTGATTATGACCCGTGGAGCAAATTACCAGCTTTGTATGAGGACCTGGAAGTCACAGAAGTTTAAACAGTATAATAATAAAATTATCACCGGGTGAAAAGGTAGATTTTAGGATTTTTGGAATGGGGGTTTTGGGGACGAGATGGAGGGACTTGGCCGTGTCTAGCCTTTCTTCTTCTTGGCTTCATCTTCTGCTGTGATGCTGGCACTTTGGGATTGGTTTAGAGTAGAAGCTCACTGTCCGACCTAGGTGATAGGTTTTGGAAAATAATTGTAAATATGTTATATGTAGTTTGTAGCATAAAAAGACAACATCGCCCTGAGGGTGGTGAAAGTGCCGCTGGCTGCCCTGCTGAGCAGACCTCGGCTGGGCAGAAAGAAAATTTTATAGATAAGATTTAATGAACAACTTCAAGACCGAAAAACTGAAGACCTTTGACTTGTTCTTCGGACACATGGGCCGAAACAGAGACTTTGCACGTATCTCGGGGCTGCAATTAACAACTAAACTCCGAGAAATGACCTGCGGCTGTGCCCTGCAGCCACACGAAGCCTCTGCACGGCCCAGATAAGCTTGGAAACATCTTTGTCACTGTCGTGGTGGGACCTCACTGCGGCTGCACAGGCTGTCGTGTCCACTAGGAAAGTGCTTGTATGTGCCTGGGCTTTAATTCCTCTGTTTTGTAAATGAATAGGATTTTGAGATAGTAACTTGAAATTTGATTTCATTCTGCACATTCATGAGGTTGCCCAGAAGGAAAGCACCTATGAAGTATGGCCACCAAATTGCCAATCCCTTGTTCCGGGATATACGAGCCTTGTTTCCTCATTTAGACGTAAAATGCCTGCCTGGTGCCAAATGAGAGTATGTGGGATCTTATATATGGAGTAAAGGGCAGGTCTCACGCCTCTTGTCCTCAATTCTTTGGCTATGATGTAAACAAAAAAAAAAAAAAAACAACAACAAAAAGAAAGGAATTTAAAGTATGCTGGGAATTTTTGTGTCCACCGTCTTTGATCTCTTCTCAGGCCGGAGTTGCCTGCCTCCAGCTACTGCTGTGGTCAGTCCCTGTTGAGATTTTATCACCCTCTCATGACTCTGGATGCACATTAGCCCTCCTGCCTGCACACTGTCCTCCCCAGTGGCCACATGGCTCCTGGTTGCTCCAAGACCCTTCATTTTCTCTGGTTGCCTCATTTGTGTTTTCCATGTAATTTGCTGATTTCATCAATTTTTAAATTAAATTAAAAAGCCAATAGCTTGCCATGTTGAAGTCTGGGTGTTGTGCATTAACCTATATAACCTGTTATCTATCTTAATTCATACCTTCTTCATTCTTTTTGAAGGTTAGTGAAATGATCTAATACTTCTTGTAAAGCTTAGATCCTGGATACTAGCAAATGCAATTTGTTTGCTACCTGTTTTTATTATACCGGATTTCTTCATTACCTCCTCTCAATTCACCTCCTCTCTTTTTCCTATTTTTATGTATTTGTTTCTGATTAAGTTCAAATAACACCCCTTTTCATAGGACCTGCTTCCAGTATATGTTTATTTTCAGTCTATGCCTATGTTTCCAGAAGTAATGTCTAACACTGTCATGATAGCAACTTCAACATTTCTTCAAATTAAAACCAGACAATGATGTAAACATATAATGAACAATGTTCTCAAAATCATGAACATATTTAAAAAATATTTTTGAGCCTAGTGTAGAACTATGAGATTACACTGCATGGTTCAGTTTTCAAAGAGTTCTGAGTGTTTTCATATCCTTATTTATTGGTTGCAACAAGGTCAATTTGTAGCAATTTTTGTATTCAAGGATATACTGTTGTTTCTGTTGACTGTTCAGCTCCTTCATTTTACTAACAGTTTGCTAATCTGACCATAAGCTGCTGTCTCTCTTTACAGATTTCTTGTCATCAATATTTAGTTTTCTTCATGGCTTATAACATTCATCTTAATGGAACATCAGGCTGGCGTTCTGCTGCAGACATTTATTTACTTTCAGTTGATGTGTATATTGGAAGGATGATTTTCTGGCTGTCTGTTTTCATATCACTGACATAGCGTTTGACAGGCAACCTTTCACAAACTTCACCAGGCTGAGCAAGCAGAGTTTCAAAATACATCAAACACCATTCCTAAACTTAATTACAAGATGGAAGTCTTTTATATGATCCTTTAGACAACTTTAAAATATTTTTTCTTTCTTCCGCCATTGTCTCTGATATGCTTTGTACATCAAAGCTTTTCTTCTGTGAAGCAAAACAAACTGGTTACAGTACTATTTTTTTTCCATTTTCTTGCTGTCTAAGATCTCTGGTGATAATGTAAGAGTAGTACATTGTATTCTTTGTAAAATATAGTCATATCATATATATGCAACATGACTTTTGCATCTTAAGAAAAGAGTAATTCAGAAAAACCGCTAGTATGGGAAAATATAACATATTTAACATTAGTTTTGTTGATTTGTCTTGATAAATGGCATAAAACCATTTGATTACCATGACCAGATTTTGCTTTCAGTTATTTAGTGACAAATTCTATGTAACTGTAATTGCATCAAATGAGCTTTTCAAATGGTGAGAATGAGATGATAATTTAATTCTCAGTGTTTGAGTAGAGAGATACTTTTGCTTAGTATTATTTTCCTTCAAAAGATTTTGTTTTCTATCACATGTTTATGTAAGTTAGATATTTGATCTAAAAAGTCCCATGCCTACACAAGCTGTTTCTTTCAAAAAAATTCAACATACTCTGTTCAAGAATGGAAATGCTATTTTGCGTTTAGCAAGAAGTTCCATTCTTTATCCTCTGCAGCAGAGGTTGGTCCCTCCCACTTGACAAATTCATCTTATATTCATAAACAATGAGGCCCAAAGTTTGCCAAGTTAAAATATCTGAAAAAGAGATAGACTCTCTGCCTACCAGCCCTTTCCTGAAGGCCATGAGTAAAGGCTTTCTTTATGAGTGAAGGGGGTTCATGACAATGGTGTTAGCTGGTGGGTTGAGAATGACTTTTAGCATCCCAGATGCCAGCCCTGCTCTACCCCAGTTCCCTGCAATCACCACCCATCACCTTCCTGAGAGAGGTTCTGCTAATAATAAGTCTTTGAAAGGAGAGGATCATGATCCCAGCTTCAGTTGTACCTTGAGCATCACAGAACCCTGCTAGTACCCTTTGCTTTTGTACCAATTTTGTTTCTGGAATTTATCGTAGAATCATACAACAGTTTGTGTTGGAAGGCACTTCAATGATCATTGAATTCCAACACCCCCTGCCAAGGGTGGACACCTTCCACTATTCCCAAAGCCCCGTCCAACCTAGCCTTGAACACTTCCAGGGATGGGGCCTCCACAGCTGCACTGGGCAATCCACATCAGTGCCTCGCCACCCTCTGAGCAAGAAACTTTTTCTTAAAATCTAATCTAAACTTCCCTCTTTCAGTTTATGGCCATTACCCCTTGTCCTATCCCTACACGCCTTTACAAAAAGCCCCATTCTAGATTTCTTGTAGACTCCCTTTAGAAATGTTCATGTCTATCTTTAAGTGTATTTTCTTCGATAACAAAGCCTCAGCAAGCCAAGGATCTTGTGTCACAATTGTCAGGCAACATTCAGTGGGGCACTGAAATCAGTATTTTGCAAAGCCACATGGAGAGGAATCCCATGCCTCAGCACACCTTCTCATTCAACTTGTCTTTATTTTTTTCCAGATAGGTTTGCAAGAGGCAGAGACAGAAGCTGATGGTTGTACTGCTGATGCTTTTCTTCCTTCTTCCTAATTTCATAAGTATCTCTTTAGCCTGAAATTTAGGATTTGGACTTCCCTAGGGATTGTCTGCCCACTAGCAGCCTCCTGTCTGTAGCATTTGGAAGATTATGAAACAAATATTTGTTAAAGAGAGGGGAACATTCCCCACAAAGATTTTGCAGTAGAAATCAAAATTTAAACAAAGCCCAATGTTTAGGGTGATGTTTTTTGTAGAGTTTATTTCAAGAGATCCCATAAGGTGGAAATAGGTTTTGCGCTGGGCTTCGTGACCCCATGCAGGACTACAGCTGGCACATGCAGACCCTGCTTTGTACTGTCTGTCAGAGAACAGGATACTGCTATTGCTGCAGTGCCAGAAGTAGGTTTGTTCCCAAATGATCATTTGAAAGAAGGAAAAAAGGAAACTCATGCCTTGCTAAAAGCCTGGATAAGGTAGTATATCAGAAGTGCATCTGTGTTTAAGGGTTATTGTAAGCCAACCAGAGTATCTGGTTAGGGTCAAAACAGAAACCTTACTTAATAGTTTACATTTCAAATAATTTTACTACCCTCTTTAAAAATCTCAAAATATAACATTTTGATCACTCCTTCTACTAACAAATAGTGTGACAGTGAGGAATTCAGGGACAGGAAGGTAAAGAGGAAATAAAGGTTTGGGTCAAGATTGGTAAAAAGTACCTGGTCCTGTAATTTTATGCATACCTATAAGTGAGGGCACATATCAATGTTATTTGCACAAAACAGGATATCATGAAGAAATAAATGAAAAACATTGCTACAGAATATCACAAATGTAGAAGTGGAAGTTTGCTCAACACCTCATTTCTCAGGAGTTAAGCAGAACTTTGTGCATAACTTGAATACTGTCTCCAAATTGCAATTTAGTGTTGTGTTCAAGCTCTGTATGAGTCACTTGTTAACAATAGCAGCTGAAGGAATATTATTCTGTTTGGAAGGACCTTCCTTGGCTGGTTGCTTATAATACCCAGAAATATTCTGCTATGTAGCTTACCTATTCTTACCAGACTTTTCATTTATCCTTTTACAAAAATATTTTGGGAATATCTCCACTTAATATTAGTAATGTTACTTGCTGTAGGGAGGTAGCTCTAACATGGATTATCATGAGTTACTTTGAAGTCCATTTTTCTCAACAGAAAAAAACCCAAAAGCCTCACTGATAAGAAATTTCACTGTTGTTGTCACAGACCTGTTCATAAACTATAGTCCACAGCACCAAGAAGAGGATGAACATATTCTCAATACTGCAGAGTGATCTAGATTTTATGAATTTTCTTTTAACCTTTGTTGGCTAACCTTAGTTGGATTATATTTAATTTCTCAACTTCTTTGTTGAACCACAGTGAGACAAACCAGGGTAGAGATTAATGCTGTGCAGATGTGGTCTCTCACATAACTCTAACAATGTTCATCAGTCTTGCTCCTGTCACCCTGCTGACAGAGAGCCTTTATTAAGTCCTTAGCAGTGCAGAGACACAAATAGCCCAGCTACAGGCCAAAGCAAACTCTTTGTGTGTGGGAATAACAATGTCTGCATAAAAGAGTTGTGGAGTTCATGCTAGAATTTTCATTTTCAAAGGGAGCTCACTGCCTATATCTGCAAAACCACATTCTAGATCTTGTGGAGATGTAATAATGGAAAAAAAGTGAAATATTTGCCTGCACTATAAATGAAGCATATATTGGGGACAGATGAGATCTAGTCCATATCTGATGCTGTCCAGAATAGATGGCAAATCACTCTGCATCTATTTATGTTTCAACTACCACTCTGGAAATAATTTTTTCACATTATCTCTTACCTTTCATTTTGGGAGGAGGAGGACTAAAAGGAGAGAAAAAGTATTTAACCCTTCAATTTCCAGCAATTTTTACATATTTAAGTGTCACAGCATAAATTGCAGTCAAGACAGCCATGATACACAGAGTGACACCATACAATTTCAGAAAGTTTCAACCCATACACAGTAACACCTTAGCACTTCAGAAAGCTTTCATGTGTCTGCCCATACAGAGTCACATCAGAAGACTGCAGGTGTAGGCTCTTCTTGTTCTTTATCCCAATCTTTTATCCCCTCCTGTTGGTGCATTGCAGCTGTGTGCCCTCTGTTCTTTGGTGGTCGGTCAGTGCCCCTGGGCACTCCCTGGCTCCTTGCTGTCAGTGCTGCTCACCTGCTGCTTCTCACAGCTGTGCCCACTGGGGATGGGGCTCAGCCACAGCCCCGCTCCCAATCACCACAAACTGTGTGCCTGCACTTAAGTGTCAAAGTTACAGGGTGTCTCCATGATGAAAAGCATCTTCAATTGCAAAGCCAGAGAGAGAAGATTGTATAAATTAAGGCACTTAGCCCATGGTCTCCTCAGGCTACCATGTGGCCCTAAAATATAACTGAGGAGAGGGAATTTTAGTTTTAATTACCTGAAATAGTGAGAGCTGCAATACAGCTTACTGGGGCAGTGCTATTATAATATGAAAATGTTCTTCATCCCTCTTTGTGTGGAAAAAGGGCCTTGAAGGAATCTGAAGTGCAAAGCCCTGGCATTAAGTTAATAGTTGTATAAGGTGATGGCAGCCTAACCCTGTAAAGTCCTGTTCTAGTTGTCTTTTAGAAAAGGTTTTTGAGCAACTTATCTCCATAATTTTACCAGGTTTCATTTCAAGACGAGGTTATTCACTTCAAAAGCCTGAGAGTGAATTAATGTTTATATGATCTGAACCACCAGGGGATGGTATTGCCAGAGTCTGTACTCCAATAGCCAGAGGAGCAATTCCTTACTGATCTTCAGCTTTCCTTATTATATTTGAAAGCATAGTGTACTCAGCTGGGTGAACTCAGACATGCTGAAGTAGCAGTGACAGTAAAAATGCCATATTTTCAACTGTGACTACCTAAGGTAAAAGAAGTTTGTTATGTAAAGAGACAGGTGCTTGCATAAGTTGTGTACATTACATTGAAGTGAAGACATTCCCCATTGTCTGTCCCCATATTGCAGTGCTGTCAAAAGCTCTCATCCCTACTCTGATTGTTCATTTCCTGTGCTAGCAGTGTAAAATCATAGAACCATTTAGTTTGGAAAAGACTTTTAAGATTATCAAGTTCAACCATTACTGTCACATTGCCAAGTCCACCACTAAACCATGTCCCAAAGCAGCACATCTACATGTCTTCTAAATTCCTTCAGGACTGATGACTCAACCACTTCTCTGTTTCAGTGATTGACAACCATTTCCATTAAGATATTTTTCTTAATATGCAAATCTAAACTCCCCCTGATGCAGCTTAGGGCAATTTCCTCTCATGTCTTGTCACTGGCAGAAGAGGCTGATCCCCATCTGGCTGCACCCTCCTTTCATGGAGCTGTAGGGAGCAATGAGGGTTCCTCTGAGCCTCCTTTCTCCCGGCTAAGACCCCCAGGTTCCTCAGCTGCTCCTTATGGAACTTGTGCTGCAGACCCTTCCTCAGCTCCGTTCCCTTCTCTGGACACAATCCAGCACCCCAGCTCTTCCTTGTCAGGAGAGGCCCAAAGTGAGCGCAGGGTTTGAGGTGGGGCCTCACCTGTGCGGAGTGCAGGGGAGCCACGCCTTCCTCAGTCCTGCTGGCCACACAAGTTGTGCTGGGTTGGACTGAGGTAGAATTAATTGTCTTCACAGGGGCAGGTACGGGGTTGTATTTTGGATTTTGCTGAACACAGGGTTGATAATTTAGCAACGTTGAGCTGGGCTTACATTAAGCTGAGGCCTTCTCTGCATTTCATTCGCTCACAGTGGCCAAGGAGGCTGGGGGAGCCTGGGAGGGTGAGAGGAGACAAAGCCAAGATAGGTGGCCACAGCCAATTGACCAAAGGGTCATTCCAGACCGTGTGACATTGTGCTCACTATATAAAGTGGGGGAAAGAAGGAGAAAAGTGGCATGTTTGGAGTGATGGGGTCTTCACAAGTCACCATTATGTGTGATGGGGCCCAGGTCTCCTGGAGATGGCTGAACACCTGCCTGCCATGGGAACCACCAAATAATTTCTTCTTTTCTTTCCTTTGTCCTTGCTTTCACCGGGTCTTTATCTCACCCCTTTTGATTTGCTTCCCCATCCCACTGGTGGGACGGTGAGGGAGCAGATGTCTGGTGCTTGGTTGTTGGCTGAGGTAAAACCACAGCACAAACTGTGATGCCATGGGCCATCTTGGCTACCTGAGCACCATGTAGGCCACCTGGGCAATCCCATGCTGCAGCTGATTTGGGGTGATGCATGGGCTGATTGCTCAGCAAACTGAGCATGTAAGGGATAGGCTCTTCCTGCTTTTCCCTCATCTGAGCACTCAGCTTTTCTGTTGTTCATCTTGTCTCTTTAAACAAAACATGTAATCTAATATCCTTGGGACTTCTGCTCTCATCAGGTTCCATTGCAATTAGTTGGCAGAGTAGAGGGGAACTCAGTGATGGGCAGGAAAAGCATGAGCTGCATGTCTAATTTTCTTAGCAAACCAAGATGTACAAAGGATATCCAGGTAAAGTATTCAAAACATTCTCCAGTTCACTGACTCTTTCTGAAAAGCAAGGCATGTTATATTCTAAGTAGTACTTGGTTTTAGATTTTGTACTGCGTCTTAAACAGCTGTTTAAAATGCAGCACAAAATGCAACTTGACTTACACTTTATTATTGTAAACAAATGCTAAGCAGAAACCATCTGTATCTTCTACTGTTAATGTCTACATGGTGCTGCAGTTGGCCAGCTCTTATAAACACATTGTAGACATGAGACACAATTTCAAGTCTTGTTAAATGTCTTTTTTGTATCATCATTTTGTGCCATTGAAATTAAACTTTAAAATGCGGGTCATTTTTCTGAAGATTTGGAGTCAAAACACTTCAGAAATGTTGAAGATTGCACATTACTTTTTTAACTTGCTCAAAACCCTTGTTTTCAGTTAATTCTCAAGTCTCATGGGTCAAACAATTTTTGCTAACTTGCATATGCCATAGTAAGTCATATACTGAAATAAACAGCATTTCATGAAGTACAGATCAGTGCAGTATTGTCCCATGGTTTTTGTTCTTTCTGGTTCTTTCTCCATAGCTGCTGTTACAGTGGCAGCTGATGGAAGGAGAGCTGCACAAGTACTGCTACAACCAGAATAGCATCCTTCTGACAGAGCTGCAGCTTCTGCAGTCCTTGAGTTTCAGGCAGGGTACAGACATTCCTGTACATCTCCTGGGAGCTACACCTACGTGAGGTTGCAAAACTGAGGCAGGGTTTTATCATGCACCTTTCACTTCTACTTACAGTTTTCAGGACATGTAAGTCTCTCTCCTTTGAATAATCCATAAAGTCTTCAAACAGGCAACATGACCTAATCTGCTGAATGATCTCATGCTTTGTCAGATGTAAAATTTCTCATCTCATTTCCAAAGTGAACGAAATGAGATGATTTGAAGTTTTGAAAAGACGTCTCTGAAATGTATGAACATATTTGTTTCATCTTCCACATGTAACCCAAATACAGAGCCCATTATGATGTACTCCACACAGTATACAGTTCATTATGTTCAGCAACATGTCTCTCCCTTCGTGTATTAAAGCAAAGTATTCTCTTTCATCTCTGTTCCTGATAAAGACCTGCCACCTTTGCTGCTTAATAATTGAAGGCAACCTACTACAGAAGCTTAGTGTTGGATGACTGCCTGCAACAATAACATGAAAATTGAGTTAGTATTTTTGATGGCTTTAGTAGTTATTAAAACTGAATCCTCTATGTCATGACTCCAGGAATCTTAACTTTGCCGCTGACTTACAAAAAGAAGCCCTGACCTTGCTAAGGTTCATGGTGACTTTTTGCATCACTATAATCTCTACTTCAGTCACCAAGTCTCTCAGTCTTATTTCTCAAAGGATACATGAGTTAAGGCTGCTATTCTTATCTGTTTTATATATAATAGGATTGCATTAATTGATCAGTAGAACTCAGGAACAATATTAATTTATTTGTCAGAAACCTCTGTGTTGACATATATAGGTGAAACTTCCGGAGTTCCAGGAAAGTTGGCACTTTTTACAGAAATGCAAATTTATTTGTATACATTTGAAATTCAAATATATGTTGCTCTTAATCCTTCATTATGACTTTCAAAACAAGGTAATTTTTTGAAACACTTATTTTACGTAAATGGATTTCCTACACAAATGGATCTAGTTTAAACACAGACTAAGTCACCTCTATGGTGATTTTATACATTTTGAAAACTTTAGGGGTTTTTTGTGCTATTTTTCTTGGCAACATGAAAATTAATTCAGCAGTGAATCTTTCTCAAGAGCAGCAAATTCTCTAAAGCTTGCTTTTTGCTGATTTTGACCAAAATCATAGCCAAAAGCAGTGTTAAAAGAACTCATGATGTTAGCTTGTAGCTACAGCCTCCTGCATTGTTAAAACAAACAAACAAGGAGCATTTCAGAGTGGATTTCATCCATATGTATGGGGAATGTACATGTCACACAGCTTTCCATCCCTTTGCAGTGTCACCTCCCATGTCTTTCACAAACAAATGGAGAATGAAGAGGATGTGAAAAAATGCTGATCAAATCAAAGACCACTCTGCAAATAGGGTCAGCACAGCAAGGTTTCAGTTAGAGGTTTGTCCTTTCATTTTATCAGGAGAAACTGGACTGAACTATGGCTAATGGGGTATGAAGTCACAAACAGAAAAATTCCAGACTGAAGTTGTGAGGCTATGACAAAAGGGAACTAAAAAGAGATTGGAAGATTCTAATTAAAAAATGTACAGCTGGAAATATGGAATCCTTGGAGCCTCCAAATTTTACTGACAATAGAATATATGTAACATTTTTCACTTTACCTGTTCTATATACTTCACATTTCTGTGCTTAGCAAGTCAGAAAAAGGCACTCTGCTTCTGAATCATCAAATATTGTTTTTTAATTTTCCCTATAAGATGAATACCCAATAAAAACATCAAGGCGAGGCAGCATGTGTCAGTACACTTTGTCTCTAGAGTGACAACTGAGCACAAAAGTGAGCATGATAATAACTTTGACTTATTCAACTCTTAAACATAACTTAGGGTGCAATTGCATCCAGATGAGGCAATGTCTCATACAGTGCTGCTCTGGGCCAAAGCTTTTGCCCTCTTGCAGTTTGTGTGCCATTATTGTGATAAGCTCTTCTATTGTGCTTAACTCAAGCACATACAGTTTGCCATTCAAAACAGAACCAACAGAGCTTTCAATAAATGCAATAATGTACATCCTGAATGTCAGATACAACATCAACCAATAGAAAAATTACCATACATGGAAAAATCATTGAATATACATGCCCCCAGGCCTGCTTACTGATACAGTTCTTTCAGTAATTTATCTATTAAAAGTAGAGCTCACCAAACTCACATTTTGCCTTCAGATAACCGTGTTTGGCTAAAATAAACTATTTAACTGTGTGCTGTGTAATGTGTCAAGCACCCATGTATGTTGTACACATGCAAACTATTTAAATAAATTAGCCACGAATACCAAGAATGCCAAACATGCCAAGAATATATCCAGTTTGAGATTATAGATTATAGACTATAGATTATAAATTATAGAATATCAATTATAGATTATAGATTCTACTCTCTTAATGTTGGCCCCAAACCTTCTTCTAGTACATCAACAATTTCCAGAGGAAGGTTTGATGTAATTAAATTACAAGAAGGACTGAATTTATTTGCAAAACTGAACAGTTATATTTTCTGCTTAACACATTGTTCAAAAATAGAAGATATAAAGTCAAGCTAGGAATTCAAATACATATTCATTTTCAAAAATAACAATTTTGCACAAATAGGCTTTGAAATAATATCTCATGGGCAAGCTTGTTTTGAGAGAAAATTAATTGGAGAATTACATAATGTTGTTAGTAAGCAATTAAAATTCAACAGAGCCTTAAAATTTACACCTTAGGGAACGCTGGTCAAATTTACACATCTTTCAAAAATAAAAGTACAAACTGCTTCCAAAATGCTATTACATGCCATGCATATTTAAGAGTTTTCTGCTAAATGATCCGTTTAGCATAGCTTAAATTATCTTGGGAATACTCTTTTAGTTTAGTGACTTTGGAACTGTCAAAAAATTATTTGTCCTCCACAACTGAACAGGTTTTGTTACACTCAATCCATTCCTTGGATGACAATTTTGCTTTTTTCACACATATTAATGGTTCATTTTTTAAGGAACTGATACTCACAGTGGAGAATTTTAGGTTGATGTGATAGTAGGTGTTGGATTAGTGAAAAGTTATAAAACTCTCCCATCTTCCACACCTTTGAAGACTTTGGAGAAGGTAGAAGGAAAACTAATAGAATGCAAGACAAAGCTGGTGGGTATTTGTACCACACATAGGGTATTTAAAGCTGGCCAGAGAATAGGGAAGGAGAGGAAAGCTGAACTGAGGCTATGTCATGGGAAGGGAAGATATCAGTTTTAGGTGAGATCGAGGATCATGGCAGACTTAATGTTCCAGTAATGGTATTGGAAAGTGACACATGCTCTGATTTTTGCAGGAAAGTCACAGTTTGCAAGTTTGTAGCTCCAGAAGCTCCTGAATCATCTTACAGGCAGCTTTAGAGTTCAGACTGATAGCTTTAGTGTTCGGTTTTTGCGGTGGGTTTCATGGTTTAACCTCAGACAGCAACTAAGCCCCACACAGCTGCTCACACACCCTCCCCAGTGGAAAAGAAGAGATAATTGGGAGACTAAAAGTGAGGAAACTCATGGATTAAGATAAAAACAGTTTAATAGGGGTGTGGGGAAAGCTGCATGTGCAAGCAGAGGAGACCCGGGAATTCCTCCCCTGCTTCCCATGTGCAGGCAGGTGTTCAGCCATGCCCAGGAAGGCAGGGTTCCATCATGTGTCATGGTGACTTGGCATGACAAACTCCACCACTCTGTATGTTCCCCCCACAGCTTTGTACCCTGGTGTCACATGGTGTGGGACATCCCTTGGGTGAGCTGGGATCCGCTGTCCCCTCCAGCTGTCCCCCTTCTCTGGCTCCCCGGCCTCCTTGCTGGTGGGGCAGGCTGAGAAGCAGAAAAGGCTTTGAGTGTCAGCACTGCTCAGCCATAGGTGGAACATCCATGAGTTAGCAACAGTTTCCAGCTCAGATGAAGAGCCCAGCCCCACACTAGCTATTGGGAAGAAAATTAACTCTGTCCCAGCCAGAACCAGCATGGACAGCTCCCAGGCCTGCACACAGCCCTCTCCTGCCAGTGTCCCTGCAGCCCAGGAATTTCCATGACCTGAGCCTTTCCACACCTGAGCTGCAGTGAAGGATTTGTGAGCCCAAGAGAGCCAGGTTGGTTGTTGGTCACCAAGCCTCTGGAGAATGAGGGCTCTCCCCCTCATATCTTAAAACCTCCTGGATAAAGCACTGAGTTCTGTTTTGCAGCATTACTTCTACCCCAATCTTATTTAAAGCTGATGCCAGCACCCTTTTTATGGCAAAGCCGTGGCTTAACCTCCACTTTCCTGTCAGTCACCCTGCTGGTTTTAGCTTCCCTCCTTTTGCTGCTCCAATTGCATTATCGATTGGGCTGCCTCCAGGAGGAGCCTTTGTTTGACACAGTTGGCAGTGAGACAAGCCGAGCACTTAGAGCTCATTAGGTGGGTGGGATTAGACTCTAAAGCTAAAATCTGACACTGCAGCAAAGTGATAAAACTCCTCCAATGCTATTCATAACCTCCTCTGAAAATTGAAGGCAGTTATTGCATGTGCAATTTATGATTTGCTGTCTTAAAAGATCTCACTGGAGATGTGGTTCTCCACTGAAATTTTACAAATTTTTTAATATGTGGTCTAGGCTGAATTTTTGTTGTTTATCTTTCTAGAAATCTGTCCATGACATGACAAAACTTTGCAATGTGATTATTTTAAGCTGAAACTAGGTTCAAAATCTAGGTTTGCAAATGGAGCAAAAAAGTGTATTTTAAAGTGTCATAAAACTGCTGCCATCACTGAAAAAAGCAAGCTTAAGGTATTCTGTAATAGGATCAAAAACCGATAGTATTTTTCCTAAACGAAGAAGAACAATATCTTCTTTTATACAGCACAGAGAAGATAAGGCCATGGCTGTGTGATACAAAACAACACCGTGTTCCAGATCCCTCTGCCAGCTTCGAGTTGTTTGGTGTGGCTGAAGGGCAGAGCACATTCCCGTGCCAGGAATGTCCATGCCCATGCTCATCTGAGTTACAGAAACAGTGTGGTTCTCATTCCATGACAAAAACATTTTAAGACAAGTTGCAGTGTGACATTGGTACGTTTGTAATGCTTTTAGTTTTGTGGCTGGCCTGTCCATCCCTGCACTGCTTGGTGCACACAAACCTGGAATTTATGAACACTTGTGAAGAATGGAGCTATGATATAGCATGGAAAGGCACGAAGAGATGGAACATCCTATGTGCACATTTGGCTCTAAACAGCACACAGTAAATAAGAGCCCAGTGTTGAGTGTCCTGAGAGTTACCAGGAGTATTATTTTATGGTATACTAGCTATTATCACCACTAAATAACATTGTAGAAAAACCAGTGCATGATCTAAACCAGTATTCATTAATTAACAATTAGTTAACTATCTTCAGTTTTACATTTTCCTGTGTGCTGGGGTTTTTATACCAGTTAAAGTTTCTAAATCTAGTTTTGTGAAATAAAATGCAAAGATTGGTATCTAATGAGTATTTTTCTAATGGAGACAGGATGTATGAGAAATGTCCCACTGAGCAGTCTGGGCAGGAGTAATCTAGAAGGAAAATAACTGAATTATGAAGAAATAACCTGAAGAGTCGAAGCCAAGACTGCAGAGTCTCTGTAAAACTTCCTGGCTGTTACAGTTCCAAAGGGAACCACAAACAAGAAAAGAGTGGAGACCTCTCAGCTTCAGATGTAAGAAAACAAAGTTAGAGCACTCACTGATCAGTGAATACTGCCCTGTGCAAAACATCATTCTTTAATTAAAACTCTTCCTGTCTGCCAAGGGAGAGGACACCATGCAGTTTTGCTGGCAGCTAACTTTAGCCAATGGATTGTAGCAGTCTCTATATACAATATTTTCTTAAAGAACCGGAAGGTTGTGGTTGAAAGGAATGAATGTTTCTGCCCTTTGCACCCTTGAACAGAGGGAAACACTAATTGTCCATGAGGAAACAGCCAGCTCGGTTTTCCCATGGCCACTCAAGCTGTTGCACATCTGCACAGAATTAAAAGTTATAATTTCCAACTAAATAGACATACATATGTAGATTGTGCATTAATTAGCTGTGGTTGTGTTTAAAGGCCATGATTAAAGATCACAATCTTCTTGCCTAAAGGACTTTCCATGAAAATAAAAGGACAGTTTTTGTCCCCAGACTGGCTGAGGGAAATCCAGTTGGAATATTTCCCCATTTTGAACTATGATTAAGCAATGCCTTGAAAACTATATAATGAAAACATTCTCCATCATTTTCAATTGCAGTTTTCCAATTAACTCAGAGCATAACCTATTTAACAATTAGCACGCAATGATGTCTGTCCTTACTGGTAAAAAATATCAGTTTGACTTTGCTATGATGAAAGCTTTTACTTTTCAAGGGTTGATGCACTCACGTGTTTGGAAGTAGGCTGATATCAGATATGTCCAGCTGGAATATACATCCCACTCACTGATGGAATCTAGTGAGGGGTGTTTTCCGTGGGCGAAGTTCACCAGAAAGGAAATGGAAAAGGGGCCAATATCAAAAGGCATTTCGAGCTGCACAGAGAATACTCCATATGTTGGATTCTGAAATCAGCAGGCAGAGTGCTGAATGACACAGGGTGGCAGCACAGATCAACAATACTGCCTTCTGCCCATAGAAAGCGTAATAAATCCCCATGTCCTTGCAGAAATTTGTGGTTTTTATTGGGGCTTTTTGTTCATGGTTTATTGTCACTGTGTGATAGTTTTCCTTAAAAGATTGTTCACCTCAAGTTGGATTGAAGTCAAGGTAATTACTCTGGCTCATTCTAGTGCTAAATTAAGTCATTACTGGGTAAAGAAACAAGCTCCTAGGGTGGACAAAGTTAGATAATCCAGGTGAAATCCTGGAACATTGTTGAAATCAAATGAGTGGGTTTTTATGGACTTTAATGGGACCTGGATTTCAATGCTAGACTGGGAGTTTCAGCAGATCGAAGGAAAGGGCAGTAAGATTCAGGCATTTAAGTCATTTAAGTCCCTTTGGTTTGAGGACAGTGTTGCAGAGGATGGTTCTAACTTGTTTGGAAATTCTAATCCCAAATCCACATTCAGTCACTTGCCCCACTGACCTGATTCCTAGGAGTTTTGCATGTTTGCACTCCCCGTTGTCTGAATGCAAATATGTTGAGAAAGTGTGTGATGTTTCCTTTAGGCAGCGCTATTCCTGGAATTTCTGTCCTTTAGAGGGTTCAGTTTGAAAATTTAATATATTGTTTTAATTTCCACATATTCCTTTTGTGTAATGATACACAAAAGGCAAAATTAACTTGTAACTTTCAGCAGAACTACACTTAAGATTTATTTCTCCATGTCTGGGGTGCAGAAATTTGCGTTAATTTTTGTACTCATAACAGCTGCCTTGTCCATCTGGGTTTCCAGCCCACAAAGACATATGCAGCTTCTTAACTTTAAGCATACTAGTTTTGCCATTGCAATCACATGAAATTACTCCCATGTTTTAAGTGCATGTTAGCAGAATCAAGGACCTTAAGTACACTGTGAGGTAGAGATCATTCTCTAAATTCTGTGACTCAGTGGGAAGTAATAAATGTGTAATGCCCTTGCATTTTCCAGCCACAATGTCAGCATTGCTTTAATTTAATCCATTGTATTTATTGTCTCAGGAACAAAAGTCTCATTTATTAGTAAGTTTGAAAAAGAAAAAAAGAAAAGGGTTTTCTTCCATTTGCTTAGTCATTTATTATTCTTTAATGCGCTTTCAGCTCTTGTCCATTGTGAAAAACACTATAGTAACTGGAGATACAATGAAATTATGACATCTCAGGAGAAAAGAGACTTAAATCTGTGCAAATGAGAGAAGAAAGGATTTTTAGCCACTGTTCATAACTCTTTTCATTCATTTTGAGTGATATCTACTGAGAAGCTCTGTCTACTAAGCATTATATGAGAAAATAGGTTTTACTTTTTTGTATAGCTAACACTGAAAATAGGTGCTTTTTTCAGATTTGATTTCTTGTCTTTTGAATTAAAAACCAAAACACTTCACCCATCCTTTAAATGCTGCAGTGAAGATAAAGGTCAAGTGCTTTATCTTCATATAAAGATGATTACAATAATCTCCTTACTCATTCCCTTCAAAAAGCTGACTTTTCAGTGCCCTCCATATCTTTCATGCAGTCCTTTGCTTCTGGACATCCTTGTTTCATTCCCATTTTCTGGGTATGAATGCAAGAACACTGCTTTGGTCCAAGTGACTGCACATTGCACCAACTATCATTAGATACAGGGAAGATAATAAATGGAAAAGAAGTTAGCTATAAGAGGAAAGAATTTTCCATGAGTTGAGGCAATCTGTGTCAATGTCAAAAGGAGGAAGGACATTTTCATGGCATATATTATGCAGCTCTAAACACTTCCTTGAATATACATTCTGAGCACATAGTCTCTATGATAGAGGTTGTAAGGGGATTTTTAACTTTTATTCCTCAGGGCTTCATTCTGCAATGTGGTGTTGAAAGGCTGCAATTCCTTCTGAAATCATGAAAGTGGTGGAACGTTAGCTGATTTAAATACTTGTAGATCCATTCAAGTCTTTCTCCTTCTTTCAGTAACAGTTTACCCCAGCAAAAATCCTAGTCCTTAGAAAAAGGAATTTAACAGTTCCAGAAGCTGTTCATTTGTTACAGGATCAAATCAGCAGGCATCAACAGCACCATGAAGCATATTCCCAAGAGACAGCTGGGATTTCATACATCTTGGGTATCTGTCAGAATTCTGGTGCTAAGAAAGTAAGCACAATTCAGAGAGGCAGAAAAACCTGAGCAGTAACTACTTTGTTGCTAATATTGAGGTGGCATCTGATATTTGAAGTTCTAATCCTGCTATATTATGATACACTCAGATTAGACAGTAAATGAATTTTTAAAATAGCCAAAATGGCTAGGGATAATTGCAACCAAATTGTCCTCAATACTGTTTAAAGAATCATTAAGATAATAAAGATCATTAAAAAATTGCCCAAAATAGCTCCAACTATATTGTCTCACCTCCAAGTAAAAGTACCCAAGATGATTCCATCAGCACATCAGAGCACTGAGAATTTCTATGGAGATGTGAGGTGTAATGGATAATCTGACAAATGTAACTATTATGGTTTGAGCACATCACCAAAATAGCTCCCTGCCTTCTGGAAAGCAACAGTACGTTTTAGAATAGCTCAGACTCAATTCATATTGATCCACGTAAAGAATAATGACCAACCACACTGTTTCAGTAGAATTAATCCAATCTCTTTCCCTACTTCTCTTGTTGAAGCCTCAAGAGAGAGTTATTGATTTCTTATACTGTTATGCTCATTCACTTACTGTGTGGCAATGACCTACTTTCTGTTTAACACAGCGAACGCAGAACTCTGACTGCACCAACATCCAGCATTAGGCTTATGCATATAGAGCTGTGATTGTCAGAGATAAAATCTGACATCCAATAAGTCTTTGATCTTGAAAGGAAATGGTGCTTATTTGCATCTAAGTGCTTGCAAGCAATTGCAGGTAATCCAAATGGAGAATCAAAGCCAGAGGAGCTTTTTGTGAGTAATTCACATTTTAAAATTCTAGGCAAAAAGCAGCTTGGTTTTGATTTGCTCAGAGAAGCATGGGCACTAAATTTGCTGAAGTTTATAAAAGCAGCTCCTTTCCAAGTCCCTGTGACCTTGCCTTTGGCCATTGCAAAATAAATGCTAATTAATGGAGCAAAAAGTGATATTTATTTGTTCCTTGGAAGTCTCTTACTTGAGAAGGATGCAACCTGGAGGGGATGTTGATATTGATTATTATAAAAAGAAAATAGCATGTTTCCTCCTGTGTTACAATCTTGCACGTGTACTGGGGAGGATGGAAAGCCAGGTAATGAATAACAGAAAGGTTTGGCTCAAAGGCCTGTGGAGTGCACATCATCATGCCTCAGGATGAGCAGTGTGAGAGACACATGGCTTTATGGCAGGACTGCTTTGGTACTGGGCAAAACTGTCATAATCTTGCATGCTTTGTGCCAAGACAATTGATTTACTTGAAATTGGAAAATTTACTTGAAATGTGTAAAATTGGATAATCCCACTGTCAATTAGTGATGTCCTTCATGTGAAGGTAGGAAAAAGGCTCCAAAAATTTAAAAAAAAAAAAAGAGAGGTTTGAAAATTTGGGTTGAGAAGAACAAAACTTCCACTGCAAAAATTCTCTGTAGATGGAATTTTCATTGGTGATTTTGTTTTATCTTGTTTTGTTTTGTTGGTGTTTTAGGTTGGGGTGTTTTTTTGGTTTTGATTTTTGAAGAAAGGCCATTTAAAAAAAAATGCAGCATTTTTCTCAGAGGTAATACTGGGCAATACTTTGTGACACAAGTAAGACTTTCAGGTTTTGTCTAACTTAGATTCTTCAAAATGAATGCAGACTGTGGTACATACAAGTTTTGATTGAATTCATATTGTAAGGCAGATTTTCATACTTTTCTTTTCAGTCAGCATTCCTCCAGTGTCTTCAGAAAATTCCTGGTGAAGCTGGGCATTGCTCAGTCTAGATAAAGTTATCAAGCAAGCTCTAAATGAGTATTTAGGACAGATCTACATGAGAACCTTTAGCCAAAAACAGAGCTTAGCTCCTCATCCTGGTGTGCATGTCCTAGTTTTCTACTGTTATAAGCTTGTGAATCATGGCTACCTGGATAATATATAAATGTATGTGTCCAAAGTTTCTTTATTTTTCTACTGCATTTGTTTGAGTAAAGTAACATTTTCATCTACTCAAAAAGAAAGGAACTATGAAAAATTTAAAAAAATGAGTTTTTTATATAGTCTAGTGAAAAAATATAAAAAAATTTATATTTTTTAAATTTCTAGAATCTCTTAAAAATTAATTTTATTTCCTTTAAATTGCTCTCTTTCTTATGTTTAACAAAAATGAAGCCATCTCCTGAAAATGAAAAAAACCTCCATAATAAATGAAAAGCAGTATTGCTACAAGACATTTCCAGTGACAGATCCTTAGATTTACTTTTAATGTGCATATATGACAACATATTTTTAGAAGTTCAGAGCTGTGCCTCTGTAGCTGCTAGCTGCCCTGTGTTACTTGACAACCAAGTCTTTTACAGTGCATCAAAGAACAGGATCACTAGCCATTTTTCACATGCCAAGTTTCAAATACAATTTTATCTGGTTTTTGAGTGATCTTTCTGGGGGCAAAAGTGCTCCTATCACTTTTCTTTGTTCACAGTTCAGAAGCAGCAAGGCTTTTCACCTTCTCATAATTCAAAATACTTTACCAACTTTACTCTTGCTGTAAAAGTTAATTAGCAGCTATTATAACATTCCTTTCACTTTCTGACAAGACATATAGGCGTGTGTATATATACATATATAATTATAGTTTTACATCCTTTCATTCAGTGCATTGCATCATCTGAGCCTGCATGGTAAATGACAATTATTGTCTCTGTGTTTTCTAGCGGTATTAATGTTCAAAGTCACAGCAAACTGTCCTTCATATAAAGAAGTTTAATCCTAGAGTAATTAGGTTCTTCTTTCATCTTCTCTCACAAGACAGAGAAGGGGGAAAAAAATTCCAAACCACTAAAAACATGCAGGCATTGAGTCAGTCTTTCTGTGATGATGTAAGTGAACAAATAGACCGCAAACTTTCTGGGACAGTCAGGAGAAATCCTTTCATGTGGGGTGGATCTCAGAAACCCTGTTTGCAAATGTCATGTATGAAATGGATCACGTTGGAAGTCAGGCTGCTCCCCTGCAGCAGCTTCACCAAAATCTGTCTTGGTTTGGGAAGACAGATGTCTGCTAAGGAAGGCAGGAAGTGGAAAAATGTAAATCCCCTCCCTCCAAATTGTTCTAAATTTGAAATTAAGGGGCTCTCAGGCAAAAATATGGGAGCAGGAATAGCAGTTATTTACAGGGAAGAAAATAAAAAGATGAAATAAACAATGCAGTAATACAAAACAACACAGACAGAGTCAGAATACAAACTGACACCCTGCTGGTCAGGGTATGGTTGCAGCCCAATTGGAATTGTGGCTGCAGTCCTTCTTGAGTGTCAAGTGTGGTTCTGTTGGAGCAGGGATCCTGTAGAAAAGTGTAATCTTCCTCTGAAGATCCAGTGGAAGAGGCAGCTTCTCCTCTGTTCACTGGTGCTTTCCAGGTTGATTGAAAACAATCGGCTGGAAGGACCTGCCTACACAGGGAAATGGCACAAGTGGCCCTTGCTAAGATGTGTAATTTCCCTCTTATTATGCTAATTAAAGAAAATTGCTCTCAATAGTACAAAATGATATATCTATATTGGTTCAATTTAACTAGTGTTCCATAGCTGCAAAGGCAGTGCACAAAAGCAAATAAAAAGATATTCAGGTAGAATTTGTGGAGAGTGTTCAAGCAGCTCTCCAAAAGAAGAGCTAAGGTTTAGTGTTTCCACACTACAGATCCTGCTTTATGCTGTTCAAGGGATTTTCTACACTGTTTTTCTGATTTTGTAATATAACACTTGCTGACTCTCCTGATAAATCTGATTCAATGAAGACAGTATTACAAAGTGAAAAATGCTGTCTCCTTTGACAAAGAGAAAGCACATTTTTTTGGTCAGAATTATGTAATTTCACTTCCAAAGAACAAGAACAAATAAAATAAAAATCTTTTTTAGGTTTGTCCCAGGCTACTGAAGATTCAGTGGGCATCTTTTAAGTTAGCATTAATAAAAGTTCAATCTAAACTGCCTTAACTCTGATTTAAAGGGAGGAAAACAAGTCATGCAGCAACTACACTATACAATGTGGAAAATATAATGGTTGTTGTCAGAACCATAGTTTTGTATTCCCTGATTAATTTCCAAACTATCGTTGTATCTTTGGGATACACTTGAATGTAATTTCCATTTGTTTTAGGTGAATAGAAAGCAGAGCAAAATTTATGGTTATAGAAGTATTCTTATTTATTTTGAGAAAAAAAATCATTGTAGAAATAAAATGTAACTTGATTGACTGCAATAATCACAGTTTATATTCCAACAGCAGCCATGAAAAATCAACCTTTTCTGGATGCTGTATCCTTTTTTCTCTAAATGTGGGAGATCGTGAACTTATATAAAAAAAGGGTACAGCACTTTATTGTAGTTCTACGGTGACTTGGTAACTATTGGGGTGCAATTTTTCCATGTATGTGTAAAGTATAGGTGTTAGCTTTGGCAACCATAAAGTTTATGGCATTGGTGGGAGGATCCATTTCTTCACACTGTGTTACTGTTTTCCTAGTACTGTGGGCAGGAGCCTAAAAACACACCCACCACCAGCAAATGAGCTGGAGTGATAAAATAACGACACTGTCATTGCTGACAGTCCTACAGAAAGTGCCAAGAAAAGTTAAAGTTGGGCTTTAACCTGTGAACTTAAGGAAGGTGGAAAGTGGAAAGTGGAAAGTGGAAAGTGGAAAGTGGAAAGTGGAAAGTGGAAAGTGGAAGGAATCCCAGCAATTCCAGCTTGGGAGCACACCCCGTCACCTACAGCAGCAGATGCACCATGCATGCTCTTCAACTCTTGGGAAAAGATTCCATTTTGAAATCTGTTAAATATTACAACTTGTTCTGCTTGGATGGCCAACAAGTCACCAGTTACAAAGTGGTTTCCTGTTCAAAGAATGAGGTGCAAGGTGTCAATGAATTTCATAACCAGCCCCTGAGAGGTTACACTTTGATTAGGTTTTAATTGATAATCAAAGTAGAAAGATTCTGTCCAGTTGCTGGTTTCTGAAATCATTAAAACTCTCACCTCTGGTCAAAACTTATCATCTTCAGCTTATATTTAAGTTAAATGAATATTTGGAAGTCTCATTTATAGCAAAGTGACAGCAGGATGAATGAATTAATTTATTTTGTAGCATTGGCAGGAAAAAAAGAAACAGGCAAAGTAAAATATTTCAGCCTTGCTGGCAAGAGATGCATAAAGGAAGACCTGTAGTTTAGCTTTTAAATAATGCATGCAAACTCTACACTGGGGTTCCAGTCAGATCACCTGGTTTTTCAAGTAACAGGGGTTTTTTTAGGGTCTCCACTTTCTGAGAAGTAGCTGGAATTCACAGTTTGTTTTCTCTCTGTGCTCTCATTGAAGTTTTATCTGTTGAAGTTTTATCTGTCTGCACCTTTTTTGGATTTTTTTTTAAATTGTGTTTTGTTGTTTTTTTATTTTATATTGTTTCTTTGGGTTTTTTTTTTTTTGTGCCTATACTATCTATGCACCTGACAAGATTTTTTTTTTATACTTAGAACAGTCCAGTTAGGATTTTTTTGAGTAATTTTGCAAATAAATTATCACAATACAAAATGGAAATTCTCCAAGGTCCCTCTTCAAGGGCTATAAATTCAGAAAAGATTATATCACCTGCCACTTCCTGGCTGCGTGACTCTGACACCAAATCATTTCTATATTGTGGTTATTTTTTTCTGCACAAATGACAGCCACTGAGGTGCTGTGTAGCTCTCTTGGAGAGCAAGCTAAGCACTGGGGACAGGTGGAACATGCCCAGTTCTGCAAAGTGAGGGGTTTTGGGTGTGTATTTGGCTGGGGCAAGTGTTGGTCTCTGTGCGTGGTCACCACTGTAAGGCTCAAACAGACCTGGGGATCCAAACCACACCATGAATATGCAACATTCCCTGCTACAGATTGGAGGGAATCTGTTGGGAAAAAAGGAGTAATCACAATTATACCATTTATCCATTAGCTGTCCAGTGATTCTTCTCCTCACATTGCAAATTTTGGCAAAAATCAAACTGCTCTGATGAGAGAAAAAAAGAAAATGAAGTGTGTGGGAACTAAAAGCAAGGCATCACAGATTTGCAAGAGGTTGCTTTGTTGTGACAGGAGTAAATGATCTTAGAGTGACTTCTAGGTAAAATTGTGCAAACTTGCAGATGTTTCTCTTGGAAGAGGTTTACCTAATCTCTTACAAAATCTATTTTTAAGATTTCCTATGTTACCTTTCTTGAACTTTATTTGGTGTAAAAATGAGTTCTAATAATACCATGAAGACAAAGAGATATCAAGAGAGACAAACCTGAGCTGTTTAGTGAGATGATAGAAATTTATTATTCACAGCTGCATACACACGATTTTGAGTTCTAACAGCCAGCAATTAGTTTAAACAGTAATACCACCAAGGGAAGCATAACTTAGTTAAAATTTACATTTAAATGAGATCATTTGGAGAAATAAAATGCAGAACAATCTGTTATTTTTATATAACATTTCATAGTAGGTTTTCTTAGCAAGGTATTCCTCACAATATAGTTTTATTGCTTGCTGGTTGGAAATTGCTGTGATTCATTTGTATGTGCAGTGCAAAAAAAAAAGTCTCACTAACCATTTGTTCATTAACAACCTGATGCAGAAAATTATCTCTATTCAGGAAAGCACATTAACCACGTTTAACTTAACTTTATTTAGCTTGGCCCTGCTGAAAGCTCAGCACGTACTTAAGTGTTTTTCTGAACACGAATTGAAATTCCAAATGCATTTTTTTTGCTCTGTTCAATCATCTTCTCAACTTACAGAGATAAAAACTGTTTCTGTTATGATGCTTTTTGAATTTGCCAGCTATTTTGAATGCTTGTAACCAGTTAAAAACAATGATACATCATCTTTCACTAAGACTTGGTGGGGACTTTTATGTCAGATAGGAATCTCTTGGGATTTAATTGTGAATTTTAGAATTAGAACAAAATGAAAATTGGATATTCCATATTCTGGGAAGCTCCTTCATTTCTGTCTTTTTTTTTAATCTGAATTTTTGACTATTATTAGAATTAAAATGATCCCCAGAATAAAAATTTGCTAAATAAAGATTATTGACATTCCCAAGTCAAAATTAGTCCATTCAGTTTTGTCTTGATGTTAAGCATTAAACTGCATCATCTAATGAAGGAAGAGTATTTATAGGGTTTCAGGAATCTTTTTTCCAATTTCCCCACACAGCTGGATTTTCTGTCTGGACTTGTAACATAGAATATATAGTTTTTAAGGACTCTGGAGAGTAACTGTCTTTCCTCTGTGGCAAAACAAAATGTCCAGCTATCAGCTTTAACAGGACCCAGGCAAGGAACAGGGGAAAGCTTTTGGGGCATAGCACTCTGGAAAAACATCTTGCAAGGAGGTTGGCAGAGAAGGACCCTTAACCCTGAGCTCCCTGGGGAGCCAGGAGCCGTGCATGCAGCCTGGGGAAATGCAGAGGATTCTGCTCTGGGGGCTGATTCCTGGAGTGCCTCTGCCTGAGCTGGCAGGCAGCAGGCAAAGGCACTGACAGGAATGTGGCTTGTGGAGTTTATCAACAAAAATACTGCCAGCCAGGACTCTATCTCCTGCTGGAAGGACTACAGTGTGTGCCTGTATCCATGAGACACCTCTCTGCTGAATAAACTGGGTATGACAGAGTAGACCAGGGCCTGTAATGGATGGCTTCATTATCCATCCTGCACCTAGAATGAGCAAATGTTTCCTAGAGGACAGAGTAAGATGGGTTTGTGACAGAAAGCATTTATATAAAGACTTGATGGGACAGCTAATAATGAAAAACAGTTACATACACAGAATAAGAAGGTCCAGACACAAAGGTAGCTGAATTGAATTTATATTAATAGTGAGAGTTCTGTGATCTATTAATTATGAAAGAATATACTCTTTCATTTCTTATTTTTATCACTATTATTTCTTATTTTTCTCCTTTTTTTCATCCTCTGACTTACTGCAGTGGTTTTTAATACATCAGTGGCATGGCATTTTCTGACTAAGTGCTAAACTGGGCTCCTTGAGCTTTCCTCTCACCACTAGACAATGCTAATAAAACCTCTCTTGAAAAGCATGAGGTAAACCTGTTTTGAGATGGGTAATTGGATGGGTATCAAAAAGGCCTGTGCCAGCAAAAAAGTTTAAAAACATAAAAGCGAATGGTCAAGGCCAAAAATGATGTAACTTAATGAAAACTTGGCCATCCTCAAGCCCGAAACCCAGACTCATCAGTCATTCCTGATCACTGCTGCAAGCTCCAGTGTAATAAAACAGAGTTTTAAACAGTCTCGTTTTGACATGTTTATGCATTTGTGATGCACCCTTGTCTCTATCTGCAAACGACCCTCTGGCAGTGTCAGCAGACAGAGAGACCAGGATGGGACAGCCTTGGAGGCACTCATTGCTAATGGTCAGCTGTGTGCCTGGTCAAGAGGGAGCAGGGCACGAGAGGCAGCCAGCTCCCAAATCCCCTGTGCTGGCCTCGTGCCTTGGTGTACCCAGCTGCCACTTACAGAAACACTAAAATTCATGGTTAAAAATGTCCCTCTGAGGAATTTTAATAGCTGGCAACTAAGCTCTAAGTAGTATCATTTGTTCAATTGAAAAGTTTCTTTTAATTATCAAGTCAGTTTTCATTGCGACCTCTTAAATGTGTAGTTCCAATGTTTGTTTTCTTTCAATTGGACAGGTCCTTGTGTAAAACCACAGCTTTTCTCTCTGTGCTGTAGGCAGAGTGACAGCTTGTCAGGTTTTATTACAACAGTTGCCAGCAGTTTTCCTTCAGAGTTAGCGGAAACCTGAACGAGAGTAACTTCTCAGGCTTTGGCATTTCCTTTGTGCAGCACAGACACGTTGTGCAACCAGGCAGTCAGGCTGGAGTGGGGTGTGATAAATATTTGGCCACCTGACGTGATCAGCTGATAGCAACTGGGCAAACCCACAAGTGTGAAAATGCTGCAGGATGGATGATTCATTCTGGCGTGGGGCAGCATCCTCCTGGCTTTGTTGGGCTTTGCCTCAGACCCTGAGCTCCCAGCAGACTTTCAGATGTCCCTTCTGCTGAGCATCTGGGTGACTTAAATTAGAGTTATCTCCTTGCTATGAGGGAATTTTACTGCAGGTTGTTCACATGAAAGAAAAAATTATCTGCAATGGCTGCACTGGTAATGGCTCTTTAGAGTAAACATTTCTTCCTTATGTCATATGTGCAAGGAAAGCTTTCTGCTTGCTGCTGCTGCGGGCAAGCCCCTTGCCAGTGGATCCAAACAGGGCTTGAATTTGCATTTGCCATCCACAAATCTGCAAGCAAGGGACACATCTGCCTGTCTTCAACTTTTCCTGTCCTGAAGTACGTTGGTAGAATTGGCTTTGAGAGAAAACTGATCTTTGTAGAGACATATGCTGCTTCCTTGCACACAAACCAGCCTCCCTCACACAAGCAGAAATAGTTGTTCTTATAAGAACTGTGAGTGAGGTAAATATACACTAGATCTGTATTTTCAAGAATTCATAGCCATAAAGTTGATGTCATACAAAGGCATATTTGAAACATTGAACTTGATTTCAGTAGCATGGCCATTGTTGTTTGTAAGGAATAAATCAATCTGCATATCTCCAGAACTGGACTTGAATTTTTTGGTATTTAAAAATATTAAAACTGACTCATTCTTAGGGTATATGTCATTTTTAAGAACTTTCAAAAATAAAAGCATCCTGCTGGGAATATTTATAAACCAAAATGAAAATTGTATTTTAACTAGAATGTAGAACTAAATAGAATTAAAATGTATTTTAACTAGAATTCTGCTATATTAATGTCTGTTCTATTAAAACAGTCTGGCAAATAAATTTCAATTTTTTCAGTGGAGAATGAAAATTGTGCAGCTGCTTGACTCTTAAAAATTGCCAACATTTTGCTTTCTGTTCTGTAGAAGAAAGAAAAAATTTCAGGTCTCATTTGGAAATTTTTAGATTTCATATAGTATTGACTTCTTATTTTCCTTTCAGCATTCTCACTTCTTAGATATTCTATAATAATGGAGTGAAATTCAGCATGCATTACATTAAACCAGCTGAAACCAGGAAAATCTGTGTCAAGGAGGTGCCTCTGCAGTACAGAAAGGGATCAGTTTTCCACTGTTTGTTTGCACTTTTAAGGAATTGGTCCTACCTGCACTGCATGAAAAGATTGTGTTTTTCTTTTCTCAAAGATACAGAGACATTGTACTGCAGATGCTGGATAGACACAGCTGGCTAATCCAACTGTGCTGGCTGTGATGCAGGTGAATAGGGCAGGAGAGAAAAGATTTTTCCTTTTCTGGGAAATCATGCCCTGACTTCAGCAGATTCCACAAGCATTGATGCCCAGGTGAAGGTGGGGATGCCCAATGACTCATAAGTGAGCAGGGACAGCAGAAGCCATTGATCTGTCCTTTGGTTTAGGATGGTGAATAAATGCAAATATGGTCTTCACTTGTGTTCTTTAAGGGAGCTTTGCTCCTCCTGAGCTCTCCCAGGGCTGCGTGGAAGAGCCAGGATCGATGGCAGGCTGTGTGCTCACCGTGGCTCCCGAGCTCATTTCTGCTTCAGCAAATAAGAACCTGGTGCACAGACTGACACGGGGCACGCTGCTGAATGGGGATGGGAACAGAGATTAAATCACTTGAGACTGTGCTCCTCACTCCTGGTTTTGCTTCTGTCTATTTGAAGTGCAAAATAAACTGGACATGTTCATAAAAAGTTTCAGCAAATGCTTGTTATATCTTGGCTCTTATTTTCTGTGTGTGTTGATCAAATAGAGACAGATGGAATCTGGTGGTGATTTAAGACATTAATGTGGCCACAGATTGTGCTGTAAACCATATTATAATCCATGTTTCATATGGAAGCTGAAATTCTAGACTGAATAACGATCTTACTGTTCAAATACAGTGCATTCACTGTCATTTATAACATAAAAGGACAACTGCAGAGTAAGAAAATAAATAAATATATGGGGTTACTTGTAGGAAAGCAGAATATTTATCTATTTGAGCTTGAAAAGGTGTCCCAGGCTGTGATTTAAGAGGGTAATGATTGCAATAAATCAAATGAAGCAGGGGCCTAGATTAAAGATGAGAAAGCTAACATGGCCAAGATAAATGCATTTGAGTAAAGTTACTTATTTGTGATGATTGCAAGATTGGGTTCTGCAGCTGGTGTAAGACCCATCTTAATTTTCCTGCTAACAAAACAGGTTTATAGGCATCGTGTTACTTGCTCTATAACTCCATGAATCTTGTATTTTAACTAGAATTCTGTCATATTAATGTCTGTTCTATTAAAACAGTCTGGCAAATAAATTTCAGTGTCTGGAACATGCTGAGGTGTATCATGAACTGTCAAAGCTTTGTACCCACAATTCTAATTCAACCATTTAATTGCCTGTGGCCATAGGACTCACAATACCTGGAGGTAAATCAAACATATTGTGCGGACATGTGTGTACGTTTATATATTTAAATGTCTGTATATGAATAAGTAGTTTATTTCATTTATCTGTATTGTTATACATAATAACAACAAGATTCATTTTCCTTATTGAGGCCATTGTCTGAATGTACTTTGTTGCTAATATTTTCCATCCTTGGTATCACTGGAGACTTTTTTTTGAAAAAAACAGAAGAACACAAATGTTTATAACTTTATTATTTTGTATGCTTCAGCCGTTTTATCTGATGTAAGTATTTTTAAATTATTTCATTTTTAATCTTATTTTATACAATGAATAGAGCAGTGGAGAAACTCATAACAGAAATTGAAAGCACAGGGATATAAAAGATGAATAAGGGAATGTGATAAAAAATGCAAAATAATAAAAAGTATAGAAGAAATAGATCAGGAGCATCTGTTCTCCCTGTCTCATAACACAAGAATATGGGGGCTTTTATGAAATTAAAAGGTGGAAAATTCAAAACAGATAAAAAGAAATATATTGTTGCACAGAGCTGGTAAATATTAAAACTTCTTAGAAAGAATGCTTTTAAGGCTGAAGACTTAGTAAGATTAAAAGGTAGCTGGATGTTTATGTAGTTCCCAGGAATGTCCCCATCAACAATAGTGAATGATAATATAAATTCTGAAAGATTTAATAAGCTTCATGCCACAGGTTTGCTGCAATCTTTATCTATCCCAGCTCTGGGCTCTGTCTGGCAGGCATTGTGTTTCTTGGTTACGTGATCACCTGCTTCTGGTGATTCCCTGGGAAAGGGCTGCAAGTGAGACTGGTGTTCCTACGAGAAAATATGGCCTTTTTGGGTAATACTGATATTCAAGGAGCTTCCTTGTATTCCTTAGAGGCTCTTTCTACAAAAATGTGATGTTTTATACAGAGTTATATAAAGAGCTCACTGGCTGAGGCTACAGGCAGGCTCAGAGTCTGAGGCACCTCTGTGCCCAGTGTTTGTTCCTCACCACTGAGGAGCTGGGGGTGATGAACCAGAGCTCCCAAGGGCTGAGCCTTCACTCATCCCTCTTCCCAGGGAGGTGATTGTACATTATCACACCTGACTCATGAGATTGGGGTGCAGCTGAGATCATGGGGACTTGTGGGCTGCAGCAGCATGGATTTACTTGGGCATCTTTGAGGGAGAAAGATGGAATGTAGAGTAAATTGGGGTAAGACATAGAAATATTCTGAAATTATGATTATGAATCATGCAATTTCAAGGATATGAGCCAATTTTAAAAATCCAGCCCCTGGGGATTTAAATTAAATATATATGTGTATATATATATATATGTATATATATATATATATATATATATATATGTATATATATATATATTCAAGGAACACAGTTTATAGATTTATAAAATTGTGAACATTTGAAAGTGGGAGGAATTGGGGGGTTGGATTTGCAAAGAAGTACAGAGGGATTGGTCCGGTCCTCTTTATTTGAATTAAAAAATGAATTGTTTCACTCTCTCTAGAGCACTAAAAATTAGATGACATTTTAAATGGACAGTCGATAGTTAAAATGTCTTAGATGAAATTTTAATCCCAGTCTATATTATTCCAGCCCTGGCAGTGTTCCCTTTGTCTCTGGGCATTTGACTGACTGCAGTGCTTGGGCCTCACATGCTTGGCTCACGTGCAGCAAGTGCCTTGGATGGGATTCATCTGAGTAGATGTAAGCACCTACCTTGGACACGAACAGTCTGGATACTGACAAGCAGAGGACATGAGGCATAACTCCTCAGAGTCTGCTCCTGCACTCCCTGGCCTTTCTGACAGACAGCTTTGGCAAGGGCTCATTGTCTTCTAACTCTCTACTAGGAAGAAGCACCATTCCCAAACCATTCATTCATAACTTTTTCTCAGAGCAATAAATATTTCAAATAATTTTCTTGCCTTATTACTCTGAATTTTCTTTAAGCTTTTAAACAATAGATAGAGACCTTCAGGAGCTCAGGAATTACTTGAAAGCGTGCGTCTTTTTCAAAATTTTGTCTCTCCTTCTTTGTCTCTTCCTCTTTACTAAAAACTGAACTGCAAACTTCCATTCCACAGTGTTTCACTCACTTTGCTCCAGTGAATTCCTAAGCAGCTCTTACAACCAGTTGTTCATCTTAGCCAAGTCTTCGGACTTGAAATATTGGCACATCCCGGTCTTTAAGCACTGCCTTGTCCCAAAGCATTTATTATAAACAGATGATAATTAAGATTCATATGATAATTAAGGTTTAATGACCATTCATTATAATCCATGTGCCAGATGCAAATTTACTTCCAGTGGAGTGAAGTCAATATAGAGTGAAAGGAAGCAGTGATGGTAAACAAGCACCACATTTATCATGGCATGGTGAAAAACTCCCGGTATCAAGTTGTACGTAGGGAGGTTCTTCAAACACACAATTGGTCACAGTTCACTTTATAGGTGTGGATTAGTTGTCATTTATTACTCCTTTGTTTGACTACCCTGCAAGCAAATGAGTTCACGTCTGACATTATACATAGAATAATTATTGTTTGAAACCTTTCATCAGTTCTCTGTGTTCATGATTTTTCTCAACTTTTCTTGATTTTCAAAAGCTGTTCATGTCTACCAAGAGACACAATTCAAATATTCAACTTGAGAAGCTAGCAAAAGCCTTCTTCACTTTTAGCATGACAGTCATCCTACAGAAGGGCATATATCCCACAAATAACAAAATTAGTCTTCAAACATTTCCTTTCTCCCACACTAATATGTGGAATGCTAAGCATATGCAGAATCCTTGCTGAGCCTCTCAGTTCAGGTTTTTGGTATTTAAGTGGAGAATTCCCTTAATTATTCAAACAAATTAACTCCTTGTTTAATCAATTCTTGGAGATCAAGTCTCCAGATAGAATTTCAAGGGTGGAGTTTTGATGGTCCAATAGATTATGTCCTTTAAGACTGTGGGGAATTCTGTACCAGAGACAATAAAATAAGCCTATTTCAGTGTACATTTTGTGGAATTTAAAGTCATGAATGATACCCCCAGTGCTAAGAGCGTTTGTCCTACAAATCAAACAAAACTGCTGACTGCAATAAAAAGTGACTGCAGCCTTTGAGAAAATGGGGAAAATCATATGGGACTGAATAGCCTAGCACCAAGGAACATAAAAGAGATGGAAATGTTTGCAAAAAAATAGCATCACGCTTTGTAGAAGGATAAATGTTTACATGGGTGCTGGGTGCTTGCTTAAATCGCTGCTAGAATTCTTTTCCCACAGCATCTAGAATCAACAACCTGAATTAAGAGAAGAATTTAAAAGGGGTGTTTCGTTTCAGAAGATATGTCTGGGAAAATTTACCATGTCTACAAATGCATTTCAAGTAAATTGTTAATAAGCATAAGAATAATTCTGTTCTGATGGATGACCTCTTCATTTTTAACCCTGCATGTACTCCTATATTTAGTTGCAGTCTACTTCCTTACAACTATAGATGCCCTAAGTTCATATGTGCTTAGAAGCAGATTAATTAAATTATATTTATGATTTTTCTAACATGAAACATTTTCCTATCATAATGAGGTTGAGGGGCTTTGGAGTAGAAGAACTCTCCTTTTTTTTACTCTGACTAAGGAACTAAGAACATAACTATGACTTTAATAGAATACAAATCTTCAATAAGGGAATGTTCTTAATATAACCATCACATCCCTTCTGATTTACTCCAGTCTGTCTTGTACAGTTCCATTGAAATGAGTTAGTTCCAACTTCCTGTAGTTTTCCTCAGGTATTTTAACAGCAATGGAGTTATTTCTTGCAATAAGACTATTTCTTGCTCATTAGCATGCAATTGCCATGTTATGAATGATGATAAAAGTACTAAAATAATTATTCCATTTTACAAGCTTAGGTTCATGTTAATGAATATTTTAAAATAGTCAGAGAATGAGATAACATTTGGTTACCATCCAGACACTCTCTTGCCCTTCAGAATATGGCCACATATTGTACACTGGTCATGAGTCAGAAACGAAAGGTATTTTTATAGCTAATGTGAAAGGCCGTAATCTTTACACAGTATTTCTCTTTCTAAAGCAATCTTTATTTATTATTTGGTTTGATTTTAAAGGTAAACATGTATGTCTGAGTAATAATTGTAAAAAACCCCACAAAGACATTCCCTTTATTCCTTGTAAGTGGAAGGTGGGTGAGGGTTTAACCTCAGAAGAGCTGACCTAGGGAATGGTGACTTACTGGGCTGTGCAATTGTGCTTATGGAAAAGTTCCAAGTTTGAGGAAATCTGGCAGTAGGACACAGACAGAGTTTTATGCTGATGATCAAACATGGCAAAGGTTCTGGTACTTGTAAATTCCAGTCACATTATCTCTTCCTGAAAAATGATGACTTGTTTTGACAATGTGTCGCTAAATACATACCTCCTAAATTAGGAGCCTGGGCTCTGGGGGAATGGATACAGGATGGGGGTTTGAGAAATGGTAAAATCCAAACTCTCCTCCACTGCTGACCTGCTCTGTGTCCAGAGGCAAGGTCATCAACTCTCAGTCTCAATTTCCCCCTTGCAAAAGTTCTCTGGTCATCTAAACTAAACATTTATTATGGATAATTAAAATTGTCTCATTGCAGGGCATTGTTTCAATGTTCTTTTTCCTATTCAACATTTTCCTATTCAACATTCAACATGTAACATTTAGTATCAAATATTCATTTACTTCTGGCTTCTTTGAGTTCAAGGAGTCTCAATCTCTGTTTATTTATGTTTATACATCAAACTAAAGGCATCAATCTTTTGTGTGTGTGTGTGTGTGTGTGTATTTGCATTTGAAATCTTTAACGGCCGGTAAATAGTTAAAGAGCCAGTTGAATGTGTAAAGTGCCCAACTATGATTTGTGATATATCAGTCTTTCTTGTTGTATGAAATTCTAGCTGCTTCTGTATTTTTGAAGGTTTTAGGAGATTACTAGGTTGGATCCTTAGCTGGTTTCAACTGCCATAGCTCCGCTGAAGTCAGTGACAGTGTGTTTTAAATCAGACCTGCAGGACCCAAGCACGATGGTGGCCAACTTCATCAAACTGTCATATTTCACATCATTCTGTATCAAAGCTAAATGCAAATGCTGCACTGCACATGATACATTGCTCAGGAGTCAGTCAGATCCAGCCAATTTACATCAGCAGATTAGCTTGCTCAATTCGTATAACCAAACATCCAGCACTCACAAAAACCTCCAAGAAATTGAAAAAAACGAACTGTGGGGGACAGTGAAACCACAGACCAGAGGTACAGGCTGGCCCTACATGTGGCTGCAGTGGGGAGACAGGGGTGCCTGGGGTTTAGCTCTGTTGCTGTCACTGATTTATTGAGTGACCTTGGAAATGTCTTTGTGCCGCAGTGACCATCTGTAGCACCACTTAAATACCTTGCCAGCTTAATTGCTGCTTCTCAAGCATTGTAAGACCCTTTGGTAAAAGACATCATGTCTGTTTAATGTCACACTGTTTTACTTGAAACCCAGAAATGTTCAGAATATGCAATGCTGAATGTAACGCTGTTCAAAACCATATGTCTTATTTCAATAATTCACTGTGAGTACCTAGGGAAAATGCTATGCAATAAAATCCCATGTTAGCCTTCCTTAGATACAGTAATTGTAAGTTATCTCAGATGTCTGTAGATTTCAATCCGAGCGCTTGTCTCAAATTCCAGCTGCTTTAGTAATTTATAAATTACAGATCTCATCCAGCTCCCACTGAAATCAAAGGAGGGACCTCCACTGATTTTGCAGGATGCTGGAACTGGCCTAAAAAGAATATTTGAGAACCACAGCCATTAAGAGAAATTCATGCAGCACCACCATGTTACACAAAAGAGAAGAGATGCACAACCAGTCCTGGGATGGTGATACTCAGTTTTTAATGGCAATTAAAAGGTTTTGGTGTAGGTGAGCTAAAGAAAGAGTGAAATAAAATTACCTACACTATGTTATCTGAGGTGGACTGGTAATTTTCATATGAAATAATGCATATGATAGTGTAATTCAGCTGGTTATAACAGGAAACCTCCAGGTCTCACTGACTAATTTGTTACAGCAAGTCCATATTAGCATGGATCCAATTTTTTAGTTTAAGTACAAAGAAACTTAGAAAGTCTCTCACAAAGTGCCCCTGTCAAATCTCAGAGAGAAATTCTGCTTTTTACAGTGTGTTTTATTTGTACTTGGGGGCATGTTCCTAATTACAGTTGTGGGAGTAATTTGTAGAGGGTATGCAATTTGAAAAATAGAGCTTTTCTTTCTGCTGGCAGAAATATTTGCAAGTGGATGATGGTGTCCTCCAGTGTCTGCTCTGAGGTTCACTTGGTGAATCTCTCTTCCAGGCACTTCACAGAGAGCAATTTTAAATGCCAGAATAAAAGGCATCTTTGCCTCCTGACCCCCCATTAGGCTCTTGTTGCATACTGAAAGAATGAGAGGAAAAGTTTGGCTGTGGCACACACCAAGCTGAAATTTTTGCAAGATGGTGTAATTGGAAGGCTTTTAAATTTATAGCACTTGTCCCTTTGTATCCCCTCATTTTTTCTAGTTTCATTCTTCAGGAAAAATAATATGTTCTGCTTCTCCTTGCTATGGCTGAGCTGCTGCTAAGAGTTCTGTCACATTTACCTAAACAATCACAATAAACACCATTATTAATCACTACATTATAAATCATTTCTAAAACATGAAAAAGAGTCTATAAAAGTATAATTTGCTTTGTTTGCAATATATTGTCCTTCCTCAGTGGCTGAAATTCTTTGCTGTACAGAAATTTTACCTACCAGACTCCAGAAAACACAGTGACCCAATGCTCTTCTGTTCAGGTCACATCCAAAGGACCTCAGCATAGACTGACAAAGGACAGATAATCCTCATAATAGTGCCTGTCTTTGCCATCCTTAAGGTATAAAAGGGCTCTAAAGGAGGCCAAAGTGGTCTCCAGAGGATACTTTATGAGAGCTTGGACACAAACAGTCTTAAAGCCTGGCTGAACACTGGTGGACATTTTAGGGTTTTTCAGGAACATTCTGAACACTGAATAATGCCACCCTTCTGTGCCCTTTGGACACCAAGGGAAGCAAATCTGTCTTGTACAAAGAGCTGAGAGGGTTCTTGTACAGCCCCTGCATTTGGGTAATGAGAATAAAGCTGCAGTCTGTTCCTGTGCTCTCCCGTTGCCAAAAATTGCACAGATTAATAACAAGAAATATTCAACCAGATTCTTAGACAAAGGAACCTCATGTACCCATTGGCAGCACCGGATCTAGCCAGGTATTGGACAGTCTGGTCCAAAGTACAGTGTCCTAATGTCCTAATTTTGCTGCTGATTATTCTTGTTGCTGATTTATTAAATCAGAGGTTATTTTAGGCAAATCCATCTTGTAATCCAGGGTCTGTCAGAAGGCTCCTGTCTGGAAGAAGCAGAGGCTAGAAGTAAGTGCTACTTAAGACTACTTGTAGGAGTAATTTCCCTTTTAATATCATATTATATATCAGGTGCCTGCCATGCATCAGCAATATAAAAGCTGGAGTAATCAAATTTAAAATAGGATGAAAGCAAAGCATGTTACTTAGCTCTGTCACATGCTGTTTCTATACTGTGTACAATGGAAGCAGGCACTGAAAGTAGAAGTACATGATATTAAATTTTATTTAGCATTTGCCTGGAGTGGATTTTCATTTAGCAATGTAGAGAGAGAGACTCCTACCCATTCATGCATATAGCTCTTATTTACAGTGCTGTGAATGACACAAGTCCCTGTGTAAGAGAACATATTTTTTTCCCAAACAGAACCATACAAGTGATGCTTTTGGTTGCTTAGAGATAACAACAGTAACAGATAGTCCCAGACTTTGCCTACTGGCTTTCTTCAGCATGTCTGTGATTTTATTTATTTATTTATTTATTTATTTATTTAAACAATTGTTTATTTGTATTGGAGGCTTTTTTGAATAACCCAGCACAGCACGGCAGCAGGGGCTGGAGCTCCCGGGGTTCCGTGGGTGCCGGGCTGGCTGCAGGAGCGTTCCACTAGGTGACAGTGTGCTCCTCGGAATCCTCGCCGTGAGGCGATGGGAGGTATTGAACCTTGCTAGGACTGCAATCATCGTTTGAAGAAAAATGTCCCCCAGAATAAACATTAGGAAAACTGCATACAAATTGCATTGTCTTTTCAGGGAAAAAAAATAAAAAATACCCCATGAGCTTAAAATGGGTTACAAATGGAACTCAAATACATACAAGTAACATGATGATTATTACGTCTCACCTCAAGAGAGCCAAGCATTTAACTGAGGTTACATATTGAATTAATATAAAAAAATATTAAAGACCACCCCCTAGCCCCCCTGCAGTATTTCTTTTTTCTTTTTTTTTTTTTTTTTTTTTTTTTTTTTTTTTTTTTTTAAGTAGCGCATGTTTGAGATCAATGGGGAAGGGTGATGAGGAAAATGTGGAAAATCCTTCCATCTCTCCTGGTAAAAGAAGCAGAGAAGCAGAGAATCAAAGTGTGTCTTTATCTTTGGGGTGGGGGGGGACTATCAGATGATGTCTACAGAAGTGCTGCACCTGAGTGCTGTCCTGCAAAATGGACCAGCCAGACTGGAATGTGAGAAGGGTTACTGGGGAGATGCAGGTTCTTGGAGATTTCCCTTCCATCCAGAGAAATGAGATGTGAAATTAGCCTGTCATTCAGCAGAGTTCTCTGGCCTTCTGCAAATCAGAGGGAAGCTGAGATTCAAAATGAGCAAGCTGATCATGCAAACCCACTTAGGAGGAAGCAGTGTGATGTGCTGGAGGATCAAGGTATAGGAAAATAAAGCACTGTGACTCCAAATCTGGAAGGCATTTTCACACTGACGAGTTGAGGAGATGAGTTTCAGCGAGACCACATGGTGTGTTTCCACTACATGCACTGAAATACCTGACTGAATTAGAGTGAGTGACACAAGTAAGGTAACAGGGTTGAGAGGAGTGTGAGATCCTGGAACCTCCTGAAACTCGTGGGTCCTCTGGAAACTATTCATCACCTGAATGAAACACTTTGTGCCATAAAACAGCCTTTCTTTACATTAGTCTGCAGGGTGATTTCCTCTAAGGTGACTTAATAACATTACTCACATTTCAAGTCATCCTGTGGCTTCACCAACATCAGCATTTTCTCATCAGTAAATTTAGTCATACCTCTTTATGTTGTTTTTTTTTTTTTTTTCCTCCCCCCCTTTTGGCTGCTGCTGTGGGTATTCTGGGTATGGATGTGATATTCGGGAAGTTGTGTGTGTGCAGTGTGATTGCTGATATCAAGCACGCTTCCCAAAAGCACCAGATGCGGTTCTAAATCAAGCTGAGCCTCCAGGCTTTGGGAAGTGCTTGATATCACAGAGCCTCAGGAAGACTGTAAAGAAGGATGTTGCCAAATGGCGCACACATCCAATTAGCTTCCTCTGTGGCATATATAGGAGAATTAGGGGAGACTTGTGGATATGGGAGACTTGTGGATGTGGATTCTTCTATTTTTTGTTCTTTTTCTTTTTTGGGGGTTTTTAATTTTTTTTTTTTTTGTATCCAAGATAGTGTACAACAAGCTATATGTTCTGGTTAAGTTATACGCACTGGTAGCCATTGTGCCTCAAAGGTCCTACTGTTGACTCTAGGTAATAATGGTGTTACATTCTTAAGAATCAAAGACACAATATAATTAGAAGAGGTATTATTTTGTGTTTAGCAGAGCACTAAATTAATGATATGTGGGCATGATTCCACTGGTGCACATCCCTGTTACCATGGCAACAATATTATGTCATGTGAGTCTGTCCTTGGTGTTACTTAGAGCAGCAAGGTTTCAGCAAGCTCCTCATTTATTTCAGAGACCTAAATAGCCACTTTCTCTGTGTGTGGAATGAAATCGGTTTTATTAAAGCTACAAATGTTATATATTCCATTAATTGCTTCTTTTATGTTATCGTGTTAATTTACTTTACTTACATGGAGCATTAGCATTAACATAAAACAGATAATTAGTGAACTGCAAATGACTAATGCACCCATATTGTGCAAATTCCTCTTTTCATATTCAAAGCACTACCATGTGCTTCAACTTCTTCAACCCCAACCATTAACCTCAAGCGTTTGCAGACCAAAAAAGGAGATGGAGTCAGTCCAAGAGGAAACATTCCCAGCTCCAGAAGCACTATCTGCTGATTCACAAAGAAAGAATTTCAGAAATGCAGCCTCTCTCCTTCCCCCATCAGATCTCCTCCCACCTTCTAAATAAAATAAAACAAACAGTTTTTAGAAGGATTCCTGCTCGGGGCACATGGTGTCAGGTTCGGTTCTCTGTTTTTCTGCTTGGAAAACAAAGTTCTTTGATCAGGATCACAGTGATTCCTGTCAGTGTGACAGGGAATTGCAGTTTCAATAGGGGTGTATCCTAAAGGCCGTCACCAGATTAGATTCTGAT
Source organism: Melospiza georgiana (assembly GCF_028018845.1). Classification (NCBI taxonomy): domain Eukaryota; kingdom Metazoa; phylum Chordata; class Aves; order Passeriformes; family Passerellidae; genus Melospiza; species Melospiza georgiana. The sequence continues at coordinate 12,414,109 of NC_080430.1, forward strand.
AATTTTGATTTATTGTTCTGTTTTGCCAAATGTACTTTGATTTGCAGTAGTAATCTCTGAAATGTCTGAATCAATGTCAGGCACAGCCCCTCTCCCAGGCTGAGGAATTGCCGGCAGATGGCAGCTGCCCGCTGCTGCTCCTCATCATGCATTTTTCATAAAACATGCGAAAGTAAACCAAAGGTACATCTACTCTGTGTGTGTGCTGGGGGGAGGAGGAGAGGAAATGTTTTGCAAGTCAGAGTATACAATTAAAGGAAAATGCCTCTTTTTTTTTCCTTCATAACCTAGATGTGTTCATCAGATTTGATCTGTTAGTCCTGTTTGTATGAAGAAAAGCTGAATCCTGGTTAAAACAAAATGAATCCCTTCCCCCACTTCAAGCTTTGGATACTTTGGAGAAATACTGCATCTCCCAACTACCAGCTGGTCAATCAATTTATCTTGTCATTTGCAGCTGGGAAGTTCATCTATTAATAAGAGAGGTATCATGTACCAAAAAACGATTAATGATAACCATGGATCAACAGAGATACTGTACATAAAAGCATCCTCCTCCTTCTCCTTAGAAAATAGAGTTATAACATAAGAACTATAATACAAATTTTTGAATCATCCACTGTTTATTAATTCCTGGAAATACAGGGCAAGGTCCTCAGTGTGTGTAAATCAGTGTATCTCTAATGAAGACAGCTGGAATGACAGTGATTTAGATCAACAGAAAATGTGACTCACAGGCTTATCTGCAGCTTTTCTTACTGTTACATCTCTCCCTGGAGTCCTTTGCTTTCCAAAAAATTCAGTATCACCCACTGCTAAAATGGATCATGAAAGGCAAAATAAGGTAAAGAAAGAGATTATTTATACACAATAAAGAGTGACATTTATAATTTCTGAGAAGATCTGTTGCCTTTCTTAGTAATTTCCCCATTTTGGGTCACTGCAAAAGGTTAACACCTTCTGTGCAGGGAACTTTCTGCGTGCCACAGAGCTGTCCTTTGTCACAGGAAAAGGAAGATAGAGTATCATAGTGAATAAATTCTTGTTTTACCCATGTCCTTTCACTTTGCTCCAGTCAGGTAAAATAATGATGGTCAAAAACCCCGTGTGCAGAAATCAACATTATTCTGAGAAAGAGGCCCACTTACCCATCCCCTGTCCCTCCCATCCTTCAGTCATCCTTCAGCCTGATTTAATGCTAAGGTCAATGGGAAAAGACTGTTGCCTTGTGACTGAAAATTGGGATCTAAAATAATGGTTTTTTCCCAGCTCCCTTTCCTTCTTCTTTCCTTCCTACCACCACATCCTCTGTTTTCCATGATAACAGCCACTGAGACTATCTCCATTTTGCTGGTGACTGAGTATCCCTTATTCCTCAGACATTAATTTAAACCAAGGAAGAAGATTGTTTACATGAAGAATGTACAGCTGTGTACAGTAGCTGTGCCACATAATGTAAGCTTAATTTATACAAATGGCCCTATTGATTTTGTTTTGGTTGCTCAAGCTTTTGTAGTCCAGGCTTTCCAGTGCTAATATAATAAGGGCTGTATGGCAAATAAACCATTCTGTTTCCTCCTCTCTAGCTCAACATCCTTCTTATAAATCTCTCCTTAAAAGTTTTCTTAGCCTGATGTCCATTAAATGACCCTGACAGAAACTAATGTCACAAAGGTTCCATCTTTCCATTCCCATTTGCCTGATAGAAAGTGAAATATCAGTTCTGGCTACATACACAGCATGAGAGGACCATGCTGTTACTAAACAAATAGAAAAATAAGGAGGTGCATATTCCTTTCCCACATTTATTTCTTTCTCCCTCCGATAAAATACCTTGATGTGTGAAATGGTAAAAGTGTTAAAGGGCAAATTACCAATCCCATAGGTATTTCTAACAATAAGAAATAAATACCAATAACATTCACATTCCCTTGAGTAAGCTTCCTAAAATTAAATCCTTTAGCATGTCTGCCTTTCTTCTTTCCTCTTCTCACTGAGGAAAGTTAAACATTGTATTATTTAGTTAAATCATTTTAGTTAGGTCATTACTGCAGGCTACGTAAGTTAGATGGTTATGAGTTTCCTTTTGTAGATTTGCTGTTCCTTTTTAGTTACTACTGACAGTTTCCCCATTACCACAGGGCACATTCTCATTGGAAGGTTGGCTGTGCAGTGGATTTTATTAATGGTCTTAATCTGCTGTCGTATCAGTCAGTGCATTTGCCAAGTGGTGTTACAAGGGTTGACTGAATCTTGCAGGGACTATGAGAGTGCGAAATGTGTGTGAGGGAACCACTTCCTATAAAGACTGGGGTTTGTGACAGAAATATTAGGAAGACCACACAAAAAATAACAGTGGGATCCTGTGTAAATTCCCTTTGACTTTTTGAATCTGTGAACTTTGAGAGATTCTTTCAGTTTTTGTTAGTAAGCCATTTCCCATTTAATTTTCCTTATTTTAAATATAACCTAAGACAGACAAAGCTTAATATGGTAGAGCAGGTACTTTGATAAAAAGTTAACAGGGGAGATACTTTTAAAATTAATGAGATACCTAACTTGACATTAGTTGACTAATACCTCTTGAAATACTCACCCTTTATACAGCTTACCAGAGAGTTAATGTGAAATAAAAATATCTGGACTTTGAATTCCTGAGGGCCAAGGCAGTTCTTCCGTTTGGAGATTTTCTGTGCTGATTTTTCTATTTAAATAAAACATAAATCCTGACTGTTAAGAGGTAAAGTGCTAGTCAGATTATATTTCTGTGCCTCAGAAACACTGTATGCAGCCTGGACTTCTCATGTATATAATTCTATTGACTTCAAGTTTCAAAGGCCAAAAAGAACAACCTGTTTTAAAGGGTAGGAAGCCAACAGGAAGAATATTTGAAGCTATAAAGCAAATTATGAACTGGAAGTCACCTACCTCTGCAGGGCTATGCTTGAGAAGAAAGTTCCTAACACGCATGCTCGTGAAGTTTTGCTACAAAAGATTGATTGCTACAAAAGATTGATTACCTCAAAGGAATCATATTTTATCCAAAATGTTGTCAACAATTTTTGGTAAAAAAAAGGGGGTATTCTTTATGTTATTTCAAACAAAGCAGTGGGTCACAAATGAATCACAGGATTTTAGGCTGAAGCTATGAGTTTATGTGTCTTTAGATGAGAAGATTTACTGTAGAAGGGGCTAGACATAAATAAAATACAAAGAGAAATTGGAGTTGTAGTAGAGAATAATACCAACCCTCCTGTTATGAAAACAGAGCACAAGTATTTGAAAACAAGATCATGATTTCTTGAAGCCCAGAAAATTCCTGATTTGGAGGACTGGGACAATTCTCATCTAAATGAAAGCACATTTATTTTATGTTCAGTCAGTTGTTGACATCTACTGAAACATCAAAAAAGAGGATATAATATAAGTGTGAACACAGTTGTTTCAGTAGAGATACCTGGTTTTGTATGACCTGATCACCAAATTCACCTCTGGGTGGCCACCCTGACAATAATAAAAATACTTTGTTAGCAACCGGTAACTCCCACTGCTGGATGCAGCAGAGTCCTCGAGATATTTTTAAGCAATCAAGGCATTTAGTTTTTTATTGTTCTTCATAATCATTTAAATTCCAGTGGGTTTGAGTCCTTCTTATTCCTTTGCCAGAGTGTCCCTTGTTGCTCTGCCAAAGACTTGAGAGGTTTCTGGACTGCTGTGCAGCAGGAATGACAGAAGGTTAATAATAAAAATAACCCACCTTGGCAAAGCATCAAATTAGATTAAAGGAACCGCCTAATTGTATGCATTCGCCAAGTAACCTGGCACAAAACCAGCATGAATGGTTACAACTTGTATTCGTGTTTCTTGAAAAAAATATCTCAGCTGAAAATTCAGAGCTGCTTTGAACCTTGAGAATACCTATCTAGGATTTACAATCCATTTCAACAGGGAAATGAAGGAGATTTAACTGATAATGAATGAACAGAATTAAAACAGCAAAACTGGGACACTGTTGAGTTTATCAAGTGCTTCTTCCTTGCATCAAATACATCACAAGATGTTGTGACTGCTCAAGTAGATGCTCCTCTGCCATCCCTTTCAAAGCCTAAGACAAAGGAGAAGTTTTCTTTGCCTCCTGTTGGCACTGGTGTTAGCAGCCACAGGGCAATGTTAGTATCAGAGAAACCTGAGTCTCCAATACCTCTCACACCTGACAGCATTCACATTTGGACTTGATCATCCTTGTGGGTCCCTTCCAATGCTGAACACTCTGTGCTTCTGATTGTTTATTATCTATTTATTTCACCCAGAGGGTGGGCACTGGAGCAGGCTCCCCAGGGAAGTGGTCACAGCACCAAGCCTAAAGAGTTCAAGAAGCATTTGGACAATGCTCTCAGGCACATGGTGATTCTTGGGGCTGATTCTGCCCCCATGCAGGGGCAGGGGCAGATTTTGCTGTGGTGATCCTTGTGGGTCCCTTTCAGCTCAGGATATTCTAGATTTTCTGCTGGACCTTGCTTTTCCTTAGAAAATAGAGAATGATCACTCACAATCTGCGAGGTTTCTAGGCTGAAGCTACTCAGCACTTCCTATAGAAAACCTGAGTAGAAATAGTCAGTGGCCACATCTTAGATAACCTCAGTATTGGTGTAAATTATTGTAGCCTCAGAAAGCTATCAGTGGACTATTATGCTGCCCATTACCTAAATAATCCTTCCTATATTACCCTACACAAGAGTTTGTAATGACGGCATTTTCTGGAAGTCGTAGGGTTTCCACTAAACACTGGAGAAGGAAGAGAGGGGATTAGATACTGTGAGAGGGTTTAGATATTATGACTTTGGCATTGCTCTTTGGCCAACAGGTTGGGGAAGGCACTTCTTCCCCCCTGTCCTGCTCTGGTGAGCTCCCATCTGCAGTGCTATTTACAGTTCTGGTGCTCTCAACATAACAAGGTCATGGACATACTAGAGCAAGTCCAGAGGAGGCCGCAAAAATGATCAGAGGATTGGAGCAGCTCTCCTGTGAAGACAGGCTGAGACAGTTGGGGTTGTTCAGCCTGGAGAAGACTCCAGAAAGACCTTATAGCACCTTCCAGTTCCTAAAAATACTACAAGCACATTTAGTGATTGGACAAGGGAGGGAATCACTCCAAAATATAGAGAGTAGGGTTAGGTGTATGGAAGAAATTCTTTACTGTGAGGGTGGTAGGCACAAGTTGCACAGAGATGGTGTGGATTCCCTGTTCCTGGCAGTGTTCAGAGTCAGGTTGGATAGGGATCTAAGTAACCTGGTACAGTGGAAGGTGTTCCTGCACATGGAAGGTGTTTCCTGCACATGGAAGGTGGTTTGGAACCAGAGGATCTTTAATGTCCCTTCCAATCCAGACTTTTCTATGATTCTGTGCTCTTTCTAGGAAAATACCTCTTTCTTATGTCCACATAGAACATATCACATGGTTTGAGAGAAGATCAAATGGACTGAAGTCATCACCATCCTGATATTAAAAACTCATTTATTGCACTTTGCACTTTTCAACTTTTCTCCAAAAGCTGCCTGGTTTTGCTGATTGTTTACCAACATGGGGCAGTGTGAACCTTCTGTGTCACGTGGCCATTTTGAAGTAACAAAAATATCTAAAAGCTTTTTTCTGAATTTGATATGGTCCGTTTGGCATGAGGCAACATGCTCTATTTTTATATCAGTGACACTATTCAGTAAGTATTAAATTTGGTTTACCGCTTAACACATGGTCTGTATTTGTGAATTTAACCTCCTTTTAAGGACAACTTGCTTTTTTGGCTGAGCTCCTCTCCTTCTATTATTATTACTGGCTTTACAGTTTCACCTACATCTTTTGCTGTTGGGAACACTGTACAAAAACACAGTAAGAAATTAAAAATCAAGTTGTGAAAAGCTACATTCCCACCTATTTAATGTTGACTTTGGGTTATCCTTGTTTGGCTCAGCTATCTTACTTATGTGTGTTGTTTCCATAGCATAGTTCATGTGGTGCTGCTCACGTGTGAAATGGGGAGATTTTGTAGTTTCTACTGCCAATTTTTTTTTCTTCTTTTCCTCTGTGACAGATTGTGTACGGGCAGTTAGGAGTTGAGGTAAGACAGAGCCTGGACAAGAAAATTGCGGTATATTCCCTCTAGCACATAACACTGCTTAACATTTTTACCCATGACCTGGACAATGGGACAAAGCATAACCCCAACAAAGTTTTCAATGGGCATCAAAAGAGGGAGATGAGGTGATAGTACAGAAAAGGGATATCAACCAGCAGGAGAATTAGAAAATTCATCAAGTCCCACAAAGAGCAGTGCAAAGCCCTGAACTTGGAATGGAAGAACTCTATGCAGCAGTCCAGGCTGGGAAATGACTGTCCAATTGGCAGCTCTGCCAAAAGGGCCTGGAAGCTCTCATAAATAAACATCTGGACATGAATTAGTCGTGAGTTCTTGCAGCCATGAAGGCTAACAGTATGATGGGCTGTATTGGTAGGAGGAAAATGTTTTATTTCCTTTACAAAACTCTTGGAAGGGCACTTTGGGAGCAGAGTGTTCCTGTAGGAGTGAGTTCAGCAAGGAGTCCCCACCACGGACCTGGGCTGGAGCATTTGCTGTGTGCCTAACTGGACGTGGCCTTGAGAAGTCCAGGCTAATTTTTAAGTTACCTCTGCTTTGAGTCTGAGTCTGGATGAGGTGACCTTGAGAGGTCTTTGCCAACATAAATGATTCTATTCTTTATGACTTTAAGTTATTACATGAAATTAATGAAAAGTCTCATTCAGTCTAGTACATTAGTGTCAAAAAGACCAATCCTCTTCTGAAAAGACGATATTCATCTATTATTAACAGACACTGCTATTTCAGTATTAATGACTCATGGAACAGGCCTTTCCTGGCATCTGTTTAGTGCCTGAGAAGTACCTGAGAGCCCTATGCTAGGTTTGTCACTAGTTGACATAAAATACCAACTTGCAGATCACAGGTGCTATTGGAAACACAAAGAATGTGTAAAGGAAAAAAATGCATTAAAATTGGACTAAATTTTGTTATGAGTATGATAATGTCAAGAGAGTTGAATGTGTGTTACCAAAAGCAGATTTGGGGCCACAATCGTTTTTCAAATATATTTTATTTGTTGAATAGTTGAAAGTAGATCCTCACATTGCTAGGGATATTGTGTTTATAATAGACAGTCACAAACCTTCCTGATAATTGAAAATCTATTGACTTTGTATAAGTACTATAAGTACTAAGGACTGATGCTTCAAAGAGCAGGATGGTAGGATTCTATTCAAGTTATCACACCTCTTGTACATCTTACTTTCCCTTCAGCCACCCTCTACCTTCTTCCAGTCTACAAATGAAAGATGTAGCTATTCCATAATGTATACCAGGTCGGCAAAAGTGACTGAGTGAGATATACTGTGGCTGTTGGTCCATAACAAGTTGAGTATTGAAGGGGTTTATCCTGAGATTTGTCATGTTTCACAGGTCTGTCTGTGACCTGAAGGTGGCAACTCTAATTGTGTTGGCAGATGACACCAAAGGGAGTCAACACGCCTGAGAAGAGAGCAGCTCCAGAGGGACTTGCACAGGCTGGAGGACTGGGCCAACAGGAACTGGGTGAAATCCAGACAGATAAGAAGCATTATCAGAATGTCATTGCCTCTGTCTATATTTGTGTGTTTGGATAACTGTGCAGGTATATTGGGCTCGGTCAGAATTCCTGTGACATTAAAGCACATGGCTTGAGCTAAGCCACATCCCAGAGCAGATTTTATCTTCAAGGATGTTATATTCAACTGTGAAGTGCATGTTCTGATTGTTAGCTCAGAGCCATCCAGCAATGCAATGAACCAGCTCTTAGTCTAACCACAGGCACTCCAGCATGCTGGCAAAACCTGCCGCTGTGGGAATCCATCTCTGTCTGGAACAAAACATGCAGGATATCAGAAAGTCTGTGGGAGGACTTCAGAAAGGGCTCTACAGACCATCAAAGGTGTGAAGTGGCTTCCCAACAAGACGTGGCTACACAGGCAATGGTTCTTCAGCCTGAAAAAAAGGCAGCTGAGGTGGGTATGATAAAGGACTGTGATTCAGCATGGACAGGACACAAACCAGTTGTTTTTTCTTTCCTTAAAGGACTGAGTGGCATGTAGTGAAACCAGCATGCATGAGGTTCAAAAGAAGGAGGATTGTTCTTCCTGCAGATGCAATTAAGCTGTGAAATTCCTGATAACAGAATGATGTAATGTTTCCATAGGCTAAAAGGTTAAATTAATCCAGGACTACTGGACATAAAACTGAAGAGTTCCATGATCTGTGCTCAGCTGGTGGCCAGGAGCCTTCCAGGGAAATGAACAGTCTGCACTTCCTCTAGGACTGCAGAATTGCATGGTTATCTGCATCTGACCACCAAGAGAGAAACTGGAGTCAGTGTGCCTTTTGTGTGCCCACTCATGTGTAGCTGTGTGCTGGAAGCAGAGTCTTGCATTTAAAAGGGAAGACTGTTTACTTAGAAGGTTTATCTGAGTCATGTCAGATTAATAGCATGTGTTTGGAAACAATTCAAAAGACAGAAATCTCAGTCACAACTGTGAGGAGCAGATCTCATTCTGGAGAAATGGTATGGCCTGTGGTAAAAGTAAACAAAAGGCTGAATTCAGCTGACACTCATGCAGCATTCTCTCTGATGTCCCAGGATCCAGGCATGCATCAAATCCTAGGAAAAAAAGATAAGCAGCAAAAATAGATCCAAAGGTACCTTTGTGAGGGGAATAATATTCACAGGACAAGCTGCAGTGTTTGCTTCCTGTGTAATACTTTTTCACTGACTACTGAAAGATAAATTATACAACCCATAGTTATTAATGAAGCATAATAATTGATATTTTTTCTTTAGATAATATTTTTTTCAGATAATTTTCATTCAGAATGATTAAAAAAAATTACTTCTCTGAAGATGACCTGTTGAAAATGGCCACAACCAGGGGTGAGAGCTGGATTGATAACTTCTATTTCATTTCCAGGGAATGCCTTGGTTTCCATGCCAGCTTGACAAACAAGAAGCCCAAAAGATGCTCAAATACTTAACGGCATTTTAGGCTTTTTTTAGAGTAATTTGAGAAAACCTTTGATTATGTATTCATTAGGTAGGATTATATTTATATTTAACTAGGTCTGAGAATTGAAAAGATATTTAATTGGAATGTAATGGTAAATTGAGGTTGAAGCTCTAAATAGCAAATGGTCCAAACACAAATCAGACTGTCTTCTGACTTCCAGAGAGGTGTGTTAAACTAATGTGTAGGTGCAAAAGCAGTTCCTTACTTCTCATCTGCCAATTATGTACATAATTCATCTACCACTGATTTTGAAAATATGTGATATATAGTATAAATTATTGCAATATTCAGAATTTTCTGAAGTGAACTTTATGGGTAAAGGTGCATGGTGGAAAGAATGCAGCTGTAGTAATTTTTACTTGCTTGAGATGTTTCTTTCCAAAGTACAGGTGGTTCTGTGTTAAAGTTTCAAAGCATGTTTCCAGCCATGGCACAGCATTCTTTATAAGAGTTTTTCTAGATGAATTCCTTGTCCTTGTGGCAGTCCACTGTATAATCCCTGTGCTCCCTTTCCTGCCCTAATGTGCAATTTTTTCTGGCTTCCATTACCAGGAAGGAATTGTGATATAAAAATTAATTCCTAGGCCCCTGACAGGGAAGGGCCCAAAGGCATTACCCTCCAAAACAACTCATCAAGGTAATTTATTTCCACATTTTTTTTAAAGAGTGAGTGGATAGCAGCAGGTAACTTAACTTTGAGTGTATTATAGACTTCCATTTTGCAGCTGGTGGTGCTTATGATTTATCTGCTGTGTTTGTGGATAATGTTTTATCAGGCTGAGTTTATATAGGAATTGCATTAGACATCCTGTAAGGTTTAAATTAAGAGGAATGCAAAGCAATACAAAATTCTGGAAGTCCATGGGGAAAAAATGCACAGGCAGATGAAACAGAAAATGTCAAATATTTGACTTTTTTTGTTCATTGTGTTTGTCTACTACCTTGTTAATTACATCAGTAAAAGGATCTAGTTAAAGAAAACATGAAAGTTGCTGTGTATAGGAATTTGAAGATCATTATTTTCAACAGTACATTGTTTCTCAGATGCAGTTTTTGATATTATACACCACTCAAATCCCTAAACTATCATAATCTGTAACTCAATTTCCATTTATACCTAAAAAGCTTCTGACATCTGTTTAAACACCAGTATCTTCACAAATACATAGAAATTTTACTCCTGCTGGGTATCAAGTGAAAGAATCTGAAGTTTAAAATGACTGATCTTAACAAGCAGTTCCTAGTGATTTAAGAATCGTTGAATCATGGAACCATTTAGGCTGGAAAAGAACTTTAATATCCCCAGGTCCAATCACTGACCCAGGACTTCCAAGTCCACCCTTAAACTGTGTCCCAAAGCAGAGCATTAAATGTCTTTTAAATCACTCCAGGACTGGTGACCCAAACAATGCCCTGGGCACCCTGTGCCAGTGCTTGACAACCCTCCTGGGAAATTTATTTTTTCTAATTTCCAATCTCCTGGCACAACTTGAGGCCATTTTCACTTGTCCTATCCCTTTTTACTTGGGAGAAGAGGCTGATCCCCACCTGGAGGATGGGGCAGGCACCTCAGAAAGAGCACAAAAGTGTTGTGGGGTTTTGAAGGTAGGAAATTAGAAGGGCCAGAATCCAACTAGAACTTAATTTGTCAACTACTGTAAAAGACAATAAAAATGTTTCTGTAGATACATTGGCAACAAAAGGAGATCTATGGAGAATCTCCATAATTTACTGAATGTGGGGGGGAAACACAGATACAACGGATGAGGAAAAGGCTGAGGTACTTAATGCCTTCTTTGCCTCAGTTTTAAATAAAAACCAGTTATTTTTGGAGTACCCAGCCCCTGAGCTGGAAGGCAGGGATGAGAAGGAAAATAAAGCCCACAATCCAAGGGGAAATTGCTGTGAACTGCTGCTCCACTAAGGCACACATGTCCATAGGCCTGGATGGGGTCCATGGGTCTGGAGGGTTCCAAAGGTGCTGTGGAGGAGCTCACTGAGCCACATTCCACCTTTCCCCAGCAGTTCTGGTGAACAGGGAGGTCCCTGCTGACTGATGTTTGACAAATGGGATGCCCATCTACAGGAAGGGCTGGATGAGGGCACCTACAGGCCTGTCAGCCTGGCCTGGGTGGTGGGGCAAGGCTGTGGAGTCACACGTGCCATCAAGTGACACATACAGGGCTACACGCTGATATTGGCATTTAAAAGGATTTATCCTTCAATGTTTCTTCTCTTTAGAAATGCTTTAAATTCTCTTTAGAAGTGCTTTAAATTCTTACCAAAATCCTTCAAACTGACATACAATCTTTGAGATTGAGATAATTTGATTAAACTTTTGAGGCTTTTTTCCTTGTAGTTTGTTATGACAGGCAATTAGGCTTCTTGTCAATGACTCACCAGCTCTTGTGAACAAACAGCATCAGCAAGACAGAGAACTGAGCTCTGAGAGTAGTAAATGAATTGATATTATGAAATTTTACAAATGCAACTTCTTCCTCACTCTTCTGCCCTTATGTCTTGTCTTTTATATGCACAGTTTGCAATTATTTCCTTGGCTTAGGGGCAAGGGTGCAGTAGAAATATATACACACACACATACATACTACAGTGTCAAGTAATTTTCTCAAATAAATCAGAGCTGCAATTCTATGCCCTGACTGTGAATTTCTATCACCCTTCATTGAGCAGTATATATGGTTTGCAGTGGTCATAGTGTCCATTTTACCATGAATCCAGAAACTGTTGATCCTGACTTGTAAGTCCATAACATTTGATCTTAAAGATCAATCTGTTGGTCTGTAGCAGTATGTCAACTACAAGCCATCTTGCTGATTTTTTTTTCTTTTTGAATTATTTTAGGAATCCAGAAAGGACATGTGGAGATTACATTTGGTCCAGATGGAGAACTAAGTGAGGAAATACTGCTTTCAGGCTTTATCCAGTTAATAATTTCATTTTGCTAACAACTTTGATTGCTAGCATATTAATTTATCTCAAAAGGTACTTGTCTTAACATGCTTATACTTGCAGGCAAATGTCATACCTGCTTTTCAGTAGAGAGCTGATAACTGGGTGTTTGGTGAAGTTCAAGATTATCCCTGTCATAGTCTGCATATTATTTCATTGTGGTCAAAAGCAGAGGTGAGGGATTAGTGGAAGTATGGCATTTTAAAGCTCCCTGACAACTGCTCTCCTGCATGAGATATTATTGTCATTGTTTTCCATGACTATTGTTATCATGTCACCATATCATGTTCACTTTGTCCTCTTTCTCACCTTGACATGCATTGGGCTGTAATTCTGCTTGATCCCAACCTGGCAAGACTGCATTTTTATGTTGTGCAGGAAATAGGACACACATTATGTCTTTTACTGTCACATTTGCAAAGATTTGCTGTTGTGCTGCAGTCAGATTGACTTTGCTTGGAGCAAGAGTTGATGGCAAGGCTCCTGTAGCCTTCTTCCCAGGCTGACTGGGCTGTACCCAGATAGGCCCATTGCTTTGAAACAGGGGCATCTGGGGTCAGCTAAATTTGCTTCTCTCTGGATGAGCTTTTTCTGGGGTCCTGAACAATCAATCTGAAAGGACTGCATGGAAACTGCAGATTTTCAATCTGAGCCCTCCACCAAGTCTCCTCTCAGCCTCAAAGCTGCAATTGTTCCATCTGCATGATAGGAAGACAAAGCTCATTTTACCTCGTGGTTGGAGCTTTCATGTTTGAGCTCTAAAAACTGAGGTACTCTCCTAAAATCCATGCCATTACCCTCTTTCAGAGGAGCTGCACTGAAATGTTCTTCTTGATGCTTTTCAGAGATGTAAAATTTCCCTCGTGAATCCCTATTCTGCTTTCTCTCACATTTTATTTAGATCACATCACAGCAGCTTTTGGCTTGACTGGAAGCGATGAGCTTAAAGTTCTCTGATCCTGCAAGCAGCATGCTGAACTGAGCATGTAGAGAAGAAAGTCAGCTTCTGTCTTTGGGCTTTTATTTCACCATGCCCATATTAACTTTTCTGTTGGCTTAAACAGAAAACTTGGCACCTGTACTGACTCTCTAGGTCGGCAGAACAAGATGCTGCCTTCTCAGCTAGCTTGAACTTGTCCTTGGTTGTTTCTTTATATGGAAAATAATTCTCACTGCTACTAAAAAGAAAGAGTTCAAGCTCTCAATACCTTTTGCAAATAAAACCATGGATACTATTTTTTCTTTCTCTTTCTCTTTCTCTTTTTTCTTTTTTTCTATTTTTTTGTTGGGAAATTGGGGCAGAGGATATGTAATGGGATTTACCCAGAGTTATCCAGCAAGTCAGAGATGCAGCTAGGGAAGGCTTTGATCCCCTGGGACCCACTGCCTCTGCCACATGGGCTGCAGGAATCACCTAAGAAGCTGCACAGAGAAGGGACCACAGCAAGAGCTGCCCCTCATGGCCTGTTTCACCAGCTTCATTCTTTTCCATTGTTTTCAATTTTTCCTTATCACCCTCTCTTTCGTGTGGTAAGCAATTTGGTGGCTAAGTATTTGATTATGTGGGAGGATCTGTTCCTATTGGGCAGGAGAAGGTTCCAGGTTCAGAAGGAGCTGCAAGATGAGCCATGGCAGAGCAGCTTCTGCTTTTGCTGGTCATGCTCCATTTCTCCTGCTTATGTAATGAGGCAATTGTTGCAGAGGTATCAGTATTGTTGTTTATGACATTCATTTTTCAGGTATGAAGGATAAAACTAGTTTGGCTCATCAGAATTCATTCATTCCTCCAGAAGTTCAAAGCAGGGTCAATACAAACCAGATCTTTGGTTTGAAAGCATTTAGGCTTCTGTCTTTTGTATTATTTTTAATATTTATTAATTTTTTTCCTTATCTTGCATTAGTTCCATATTTAGCTATGTCCCCACATAAAAGATTTTTGGCACAGAAAGTCCTTCATTCAAGGCATTCCCCTTCATGTCACTGATTAATTCAGAGCATTAACTAAGAAGCAAAGTAGCTAATCATTTGTCCATATGTGGCCTGCATCTGTAGCAGTCTTGGAGGCTTATGAATGCAGTTGGTTAGCAAAGAAACCACTGACATTTCATTGCACTTTTGTGTGTCTCAGCATTTTCTGCCCCTGCCCCAAAAAATTGAAAAGCCCAAGCACAGCCCATCTTTACAGTAATTCCTACCAATGCAATCAGAAACTGAAAAGCTTCTCTCTCATTTGACATTTCTTGTACAATTTCCAGGTCTCAGATCTTGTTACTAAATGGGCAGTCACCTGGTCAAAACTTTGGCTCATTTTTTGTAGGCAAAACTCTGTGATGATTGCTAAGTTTATACTGTGAATAAAATCAAAGGTAATATGGATAAGTAAAGAATCATGATAACTGAATGTTAGAAATTAATTCTCCTGTTGTAATCTCTATCTGTGACTTTCAGACTTTTATTACAGACTTACTGAAGTCTCTGAGCTCTTCCCCATCAAGTCCCAGTTCAATCAAAGCTTTTATTTTGGCTTATTCTCTCTCAGTATTTTCATAGTTCAAGTCTATGATCACTATTCAATAGTTTTAATTATAGCTACTGCTCAAGAGACCTGAAACATAGCTTTTCCTATCTTTATGAACTATTTCTTGTATGGGGTTTTGAAGATCTCATAATTTAAATGCTATTAGAAAAGTGAAGTGGAAGTGAGATCTGGACCATAGTGAATACCCATGAATGGCTTCAAGATTTTATTAATTGCTTTGTGCTTGGATCCTGCAGCCATCACAGAATTAACAGGTGCAAGTTGAATGTGCACACTACAGAACTTTGGAGGGGCTTCAGAACACAGTTCTTCAGGGGGATGAGAAATGTCCAGGCCTCCTCTGTAGCTTATCTATAAAAAAACAAGTGTCACAAAACTTACTGCCTTCCAAACCCAAAAAAATATCCTTGTGTGTCTGTATAACTGAGAGAATTGTTTCCTGTAAGGATATCCTCAGTTGAAGATGGTGAGAAACAGGCAGCACAGGCCCACATCTGCTTTGCTTTGCCTTTTCTATCATGAGATTTGGGCAGCCTGGGGATGTGATTAGTGATCCTGTGGGAGTACTGCCATGCTCCATTCTGTATCCTCAGTGTTTACCCTGTTCTGATGCTGTTTTGCACTCTGGCAGATCTCACCAACTCACACAGTGTACACATCATGGTGCTTCAGTTTCCTTCTTCCAGCTATTTTTCACTTAGACACAAGCAGTGCTTGTAAGGTTTCCCTGGAAGGAACAGGAATCAGTTTATCCCAAGTTCAGCTCTAGTGATGTCTTCTAAGGCAGACCAGGCAAATTGCTTTCCTAGAAGTGCCTTTCAAAAAAATCTTCACAATCAGATGTTCAAGCCTGGATTTCTTAAGGGTGTGTAATACCTGGAACTGCACACAAGGCAATAAGATTGCTCATGGGCACCTTTAGTGATGATTCTTTTATATTCTCTTGTATTTATAAATAGAAATATGATGAATGCTATTACTTGTCTGCCTTATGTGTCCTCCTGAGTTGGCTTTATCACTTCATTTGAAGGTGATAAGTTCTGTTTTGTCTTCTCACTTTTTACCTCTGTTCTGTTTTCCTTTCAGTGCAGCTCCAACTCCAGACTAGTGGATGTCAACATCACATCTAATCCTCTGAAGCTGAACTCTCAATTTTTTTTTTTTTTTTTATTATCTTCTTCCAAGGCAAGTGCTGTCTATAATTGCTGCTGGAATGAAAGCACTGGAGAATGAAGAAAATATTTGTCTATTAGAGACAACGGAATAGCAAACTTCTCTGTAGTGCAGTTGGCATGAAGCTTCTGTATTTTCATCTGTGGATAATTGTTTCTGTGATCAACAAGGAAAAGTTGCAGGACTGTTGTAGTCTACGGAGGGAACTAAGAGCTGTTCTGTCTGAAAACATTAAACTAATTTAAATCAGGCTGGGGGAAAAGTGATCAGAAAAAAATCACACAATTGATTAATAGAAATTTCTCTAACACATAGAGGAGGGACAGAGGTTCAAGAGAATTTGGAGGAATCCTGCTTTTATCTTCAGTCAGTTGTGAGCTTGTTTTTTTTTCTGAAATGTAAAAAAAAGAGCCATGAGAGAGAAAAGAGCACAGAAAGGGTAAAAAATATTTATCTGGAGTAAAAAATTGGTCAGATAAGCCCTTTCCTGGTCACTGAAAACAGTTGCCTGATGTAACATATGACAGGCTGTGCATGACAGAGGAATGATTGCTTCCTACTTGGACTTCTTCTTTGGAGCTAATACAGAAGCTGTTATACTCCACTTTCAGAGACAGGAAAGCTGACCAGGAGTTGGTGTAGCTCTCCTTGAGGATATTCTGTGCTTCAGGAGAAAAGGTGGGACTCAAAGCAGCAGAGAGTAGAACTGTGTCAGAATTAGAAAAGGTATGGCAGAAAAGTTAGATAATCAATTCTTGGTTGCTTGCTCTGAAGATATCTTTCCTCAGAAACAGTTTTATCCTTGGTAAATAATGCTATATATAAGGAAGCTTTTGCCAAAAGTGAACAGAACTAAACTGATGGCACTAAAGATTTGGACTAAAATCAGATGTTTGCTTTAAATCTTATTTGCTGTGTGTGGGCTGTGTTGGATGTCCAGGCTGAAAATGGGAAATTCTCTGACTCTACCTGAAGAGGCAAGTGACGGCTAAAGAGCTGCTCAGCAGAGGGAGTGTGGTCAGGGAGATAAGAAATGTCAGAGGTACAGTTTTCTGAGACTGTAAAAATCAGTGGTAAACATAAGAAGGCACAAACACACAGATCCTTAAAATACCTTAAAGAGTCTAGTCCTTAGTCCTCAGGATTACCCAGGCTTTTGATTTTGATAAGATGGTTTATGAGGGTGCCAAAGGGTACTGTTTACAGAGATGCTATTTATTATGTTTGCATTGAAAACCTTCTGTTCACTTATGGAACAGGCTAGAGAGATAATTTGCAATTGTCTAATTTATGTGTGAAAACTGTGAACATACAAGTCTGATGTGAAATTAAGTCTCTCTGGGAGAGAATTTGTTTTTTCTCTACTCTTTACTCCATTTCTCTTTTTGGGCTGACACATACAAAATAATACACCTTCAAATATTGTTGGCTTTAGCAATGTCCTATTATAGCTATGCCTCCACTGAGAGGAAAAACAGCCTGGTGTCCACAAAAGAGATGCTGACTTACCCATGGTGCCTGTTATTCTAATAAATTCTCCGATTCTCTTACTGCCCCATTGCCATCATACCATCTCTCATATGGGCATGGAACATGAGAACAAAGATATTTGTATTATATCCATCTCCTCTGCAACTCAGAGTAGAAGGTAGGATATGACATGGAATAATGCAGGGCTTTAGAGGGCCCAGCAGAGTGATTCCACACCCCAGTGTGTCCATTAGTTTATCTCTAGTCATGCTGCCAGAATTAGATTTGAGCCCCTTTAATACCCAGTAGAGCCCTTTCCCCCCTCACTGTGCTATCTTTTACCTCACTGCCCAGGGGTTTTATTTAGAGCCCTGCAACAGTGAATAAAGATACTGTGCTAGAATCAGGTCTTCAGCCTGGTAATGTTTTATGGAAACAAACAAATCTTAACCAGAAACTTTGCCACCCTTTTTTTTCCCCCTTTTTCCCTTTTGTTTCAGTTTCAATCTCCAAACTCCAAACTCAAGCACCAAACTCCATTACCTGTAAATAAGATATTAGTTATGCTGAGCAGGTCATACTGAATGTATTTCTATTCCTTTCAGATACACAGAGAGTGTAGTATTAGCTATTGTATTAGTTCATTGCCACTGTGGTGGATGATATTTTTAGCTTAGGGGTATCTATACAAAATTAATTGAAGCCCAAACCCCATTTTTGGTCTGTCCTGGCTTGCATGCAAAAACAGTCTGATTCCATTATTCTTTTGTTTCATCAAACAATAGTAGTGAGGACACTATGTCCACATCACAGGCTTACAAAATTTTAGTAAGCATGTGAACACCATTTCAGACAGGATTTCCTGGCCTAAAGTAGAAGAGAGAAGGATTTTTGGGGTTTTCAGGTGTTTTTTGCTTCTTTTCGGTAAGGCATATTTAAATACTGATCTCTTCATTTCCACAGTGTCATAAAGTTGCTGAACCAGAATGGAGAGGAAAGTGCTTCTGTTACTGAAGCAGAATATAGTAATATATCTGCTTGCCATGTGTCATTATAAAAGAAATACTGCAGCCAGGTTAGGCAGAACATTTGGAATCTCACAATCATTTAAAATCTTGTTTCAAGGCAGTGAAAATCTATAAGACAGATACATCAATATGCATGTTTCATAATCCATTGTCTACTCATTTATCAAAATATTTTCTTTCTTTTTTTCTGAAATTTTTTACTATCTTCCATTATATTTGTAAAGTACTTAAGGTGGGCTCCTCATAGAAGACCATATTCTTTCAGGTAATTATTTATGTAAATTCTAAGTCTTCCCAGTCTTCAGCAATTCATAAATGCACTTAAATACACACATGACTATAGAGTTTCACTGCAGCCTGCAGCATGTGCCCAATCCTCTCCTTCTCTCCCTTCCCTCCACCTGTCCTGCTCAGGGTTCTGTGCTCCCCTTCCAAATGTCCTGATCACAATTCATTCAATCCCTAACATGCTTGAAAAGAGATCTCTGTCCTTCCTTATGAAAGCCAAGGCTAATCTGGAAAAGTTTTTACTTCCCAATTATATGATTAGTAATGGGAGTTTCATACAATGGATCTCACTTTACTCCCACGCAAAGCTCCATTTCACTGCAACACAATCCTGTCAACTAAAGTGCTGTTTTTATCTCAGTGTCACCAAGAGAAAGGAAAAAATCAGAAATCTCTGTAAAGCAGGATCCTTTTAAAATTTTTGTTTGTAGCAACTCTTTGTGGAGAGGCTCTTTGAATGGTCAGATTAAAAAAAAAACCACAGGTACTTTCTTTGCTGAAAAATAATAGTAATAATAATAACAACAATAACAACAACTCTGATAAATTGTTTTTCAGTGGGCTGAGGGTTTCTGGGGAGAAGCCTCCAGAGCAGAGAGGTGTGAGACACACAGAGGGTGGGAGGGAGAGTGGCTGCACTGCTGCTCCCCCCATCCCTGCAGAGCCCCCTGGGCTGGGGAATCAGCACGGGGGAGCAGGCAGTGCCAAAATGTTCCTCACAGCCCTGTCTGACAGGGCAGCTCAGATGAAAGCTGTGCTATTTTAGTAAAAGTCTCTGGATAAAAATAAGACCATAATACAGACCACTGATCTAATAGTTTATAACAGGTTTATCCACGAGTCCTCATTTAGTGTCCACTTAGGTGAAACTCCTGTGGATTTATCAGCTAGTCAATCAAAAGCAAAATATTTTGTCAAACGTTTAAAAATAAATAGCCATCTGACTTCAACAAAGGAACTTTTGCCCCATCCAGCTGTTGTTTTTATAGAGTTTTCTATCGCCATTTATGGTGTTTCTTTTCTCTCCTGCTCCTATGCTCTGTTTCTCTTATGCAATGAATTGTGAGAGTAAGGCAAACTAGGGAAGGAGATAAAGACATCATGTGATTTTTCTTTATTTGTTCTGTAAAGCATGCAGCTCATTTTATACAATTGTATAAATGGCAGTAAAACACTTGGCCTCAGTGGGAGCTTTATTTGGGTAATTTCTACATAAGGATTTCAGTCTGGGGCTCCCACTGTTTTAAGCAGTTCCAAAATACTGAGATCACATCTGTACAATATCTAATATTTATTTTGCTTCTCTACAAAGCTGGGATTTTTGGAAAAAAGGAGGAAGAAAAATAAAAACACTAAGTGAATGCATTTTAGGAGTGCGTAGTATTGTATGATCTCTCCTCTGAGCTTTATTTGTTTTCCATTTAAAATAATGTGTGAAAGTACCTGGCAGTTCTTATGTTTCCAATTGTAGTCTTTAAGCAAAAAGTACCTTAAAGAGACTTTTCATTCTTCGGGAGAGCAACAAATGTTTTAAAATACCTTCTCTTAGGTGCGTAATAATGTTTATACATAAAAATCTTGTCGCTGTCCCAGAGGAGGATACAAGAGGTGACACGAACCACAGCAGCTCTGTGCTGTGCTGGCACAGCTTCTCCAGGCTGCTCGTGCAGAGTCCTGGGCTCCCCTGGCACCTCCTGGCACCTCCCCAGCACGGGGGGCAGAGCTTGGCTGGGCACAGAACTTCACAGGAGTTTCTCATTGCGTTTTCACAGGAGCACACAAGCTGGCTAAGGATTTCACCAAGGAGCCAAAATGTGACATGAAGCCTTTTTGTCCGTATGAGTCAGAGAAGAACAAAATCTAAGAGGCTGCTGACTCTCACAGCCTGAGAATTGATTTTTTGGTAGAGTCTACTGCTTTATGTAAATAATAAGCTTTCCAAGAATAACACTGAATTCTTCTTTTAAATATTTAAACTCTGCAAGAGATTGGGTTAATCAGTAGAAGCAATATTGGACTGAGTATACATCACCCCAAACATTTTGAACCATGGTCACCTATTCCCTTCATCTAAACCAGCCGCTTTTACAGAAATATGAATAATTATGCTGTTGGAAAATACCTGACTCTGCACAAAAGAAAAACAAAGAAAAAAAAAAAACTGAGGAAATGGCTAAAGAGGCTAATAAAGAGTAATGAGGAGAAAAAATTAAATATTTGGAGAGATGAACACTATGAAGTGGGGATGCCAAGTGACATTAATTTGAAATTATGACTTTCTAATTGCTGTTCTCCTGCAGTTGCACTGTTTTTCTAAGATATATATTTGCTATTTTAGTCTATGAGCATGTCTTACAGAGTCCCCTTGTAGATCTCTGTTGAGTCTGTTACAATTTGCTTGCCTTGAAACTCAATAGCTCTTTTTTTGCTGCTGCAATGGCCTTTGTGACCAGTGTAGACATTAAATGTGGAAGGAGCACAAAGCCAGAGGAAAGGAAGGTGTTAAAGACTAAATAGTCCTGTAAAACTTTTTCAGCTCTTAATCCAGCTCTCACATCAAGAGGCACTCAGGACCCAACTGCAGGAATTTCTACAAATGCCAGTCAAAAAATACTTGTTCTCTTTTGAAAAAAGTGATGCTGAAGTGCCATCATGGGGATCTTGCTTTTCCATAAAGACATCATAAGAGGATAAACAAAGTTAAGTCTGTATGAAGGGCTTTCATCTTGCAGCAAGACTCGGAATCTTTGATAGTGGATATTTATATGCCTAAGATAGATACAAGCATCTGAAGTATGAGCACCTCAGCAACAAAGGTAAGTTTTGTGACAAAGAATGAAAAATATTGTGTGGGAGGAGAGGCTGAACAGGGACACAGCCATTTTCTTACCCTCTGGAAGCACACAGAATGGTGAAAAAGAAGCAGGGTGTGACAGGTTTTGTGAATGTCCACTAAATCTGCTCCATATATAAACAGCTAGAAGTGATACTGAAACAAGCAGTATGCTTTGTATTTTGGAAATTGAATCCGTCAAATGCCTCTAGCTGGGTGACATCTTGGAATTAAAACTGTCCCTCCAAATAGGCCAGCAAAGACTTCTGGATTTCTGGGACCTTCAGTGTGCTGGTGAGAGATGTATAAGCTTGAATATAATCCTTTATCCTTTCTTAAAAATAAAGTGTAATGTGCAAGGTAGCCCATGTACAAAATAGTCATTCCACTTTAATTTTAGAGAGAATGAATTACTGGAGTACTATAAAATAAAAAACAGGTTATAAAACATGCAGGAGAAGAACAAGTTGTACTGCCAGCTCCAGCTCAGATACATATGCACAGTGCTGACAAAATGAGCTGTCTTTCCCAGCCCCAGTGACAGTAAATAAAGAGCAATGGCTAACAAAAACAATGTGATAAATTCTGGGTTGTGTGAGTTGCTCTTTCGCAGGAAACCCATAGTACAACGTATTCATTAGTCATATTATTGCTAACTGAGGGTCATGTATAGCTCCCTCTCCACCAGCTCAAAGCACAGTATGTACTGTATGTTTCCTCTGATGCACTGGTAGTGATCAAATCTAAGCTGGCTCTAATGTAAGCCAAAAGGGAAAATAAAACCAGCAGTTCTTAGAAGGGGAGGAAAAAGCAAGCAAAGGAACAGTAAGGACACATTAATTTAAAGTGATGTGAAAGACTGAGGGTATGTACTGCATCAGAGATGAAAAAAAATATGGGAAGTGGCATTCCATGAGTAGTAGAAAAAAAATCTATAGCAATTGGCAGTGTTTTACATTTGTGCATTATGGTTTTTGGCTCAGCTACTGCCAATGGTGGTGTTTATTAGAAAGCTGTCTGTACTACCAAGGACCAAGAAGAGCTACCAGCCTACAACTGGTGATGTGCTTTATGTCAAGAGTAAAGGTAGAAGGACTGATACAGACAACAGATCAACAATTTTCTCATTGGGACAAAAGGACTCCTGATGGCTTTAATCCAGAAGGGAAGATGGTTGATCAGTCTGGAGTGCATTCCAGTCTTTTGAGTGTCTGAAGTCATTACTTAAAGGCCTTGGAGGGTGTGAGGGCATTCAACTACTCAGCCCTTACTCATCAACTCCAGCAGGCTCCATTATGAGTCTAGTAACAGTAAATCCTAAAATGGTCCCTGATTTCCCAATTTACTCTTTCAGGATTGAGAGCTGGGGAGGCACTGGTGAGGCAGAGTCAGATGTTCAATCAAGTCACTTCAGGGTAAAAAGCTACCACACATCAAGGCCGTGGTAAAGGTTCTTGTGAGAGCTCTGAGCCAGGGGCAGATGCCTGATGAATTGAGACAATTTAGTCCAGAGTGGAAAGGAGCTGTGTGCAGCCATGGACACTGCTTTGGAGCCAACATTATCTCCCCTGTCAGTGCTGCTCCTGCACCTGAATGTTGTCACGCACAGGATCAGAAACGTTTCCTGCTGTGTCCTTGTACCTCATTTCACCTCCAGGAGTGCGTATAAGCCACTTGTCTGTGTGAAGAGAGATTGTCAAAGGGGCCTAAAGAGGTAAAAATATCTGAAATCAACTGAAATTCAGTGCAAATTGAATGTTTAACAGATTAGGACCCCAATTAAATTATCAAGGATTCAGAAAATCCCCACAGATATTACTGGTGTAAATTCATGTAATTGCATAGTACCAAGTCCCAGTTTAACTTCACCCATAATCTCATTTTGTTCTGTAAAACACATAGTTTACCTAAGATTTTAAAAGCAATTCATTTCTCTTGACAGATAAGACATTACATTATTTTCTTACATTTGGATTGTCATCAGTCATCAAGTCAGAGATAACCCAAAGTCATTATACCAAGTACTAATAATTTTCCCCCTCAGAAAAAAATCACTGAATCCTCACCCCAGTTGACTTTTGTCTAGGTACAGGAATATAAAACCCAACAGAGAGAAGCTCAACATTTGCACTGACAGCTGCACAGGACTCAGTTTTATCATAAATGAATATGACTTTCCCAGAAAAATGAATGTGGAGATTCAGTGTGTGCTCACTAGGTTATTGAAGGAAGGCTCACTGGGAAGTCTTGTGATGATTTACACTGAATTTCTGCAGGGCCCCCCCTTGGAACAAGGATTAGCACTGGAGACACACTCCATTATTAATTAAGGCCACGATGCTTCTGCAACACTTCTCAACTCGTAAACTTTATAAGCAAACTATGAATATTCCTGAAAGTGTATTTTGGGCTTACTGATTTGCCTGGTGACATGGCTCCAAGCTGCATGTGAGGTTTTCTAGTTTGCTCTGGGGACTGGCTAAGTCAGTGCTGAGACACAGACTTTGATGGGGACTTACAATATCCATCAAACACTTTATTGGCCAAAGGAGAGCCAAGGATTAAAACCTTAATCCTTGAAGAAAATTTTATTTCCTAACTTTTATTTTGCCCACAAAACAAAGTCCCTATAAACCCAGCCAGTGGGATTTAATGGATGCATTTTTCCAGCTTGAAAGCAAATCTTTAACTCTCTATCCTTCTTTTTATGAGACACTGTGAGCTCATCAGAGTGCTCCAGTGCAGGCTTGAGCCTCAGCTTCTTTTGTACTTGACTTGCCTTGACCAAAAGGCCTCAAGATCATGGACAGCACCACAGGAATGGTGGGCCTGAGTGGCAAAGAGCAGGAGTGAAAATAGAATTAGATCAGAAATAGGAGTTTCCTTTATTTGCTTATCAATATCCTGGTTCAAGCTACAGTGAAGCACCGAGGAACTACTTTTGGACATTAACTGTTGTCCACTGCTCTGCTCATCAGCTCTTTTGTATACAGTTCCTTGTACACTGAATAAAATGTACAAACCAGCAGCCCTCTGAGGACATGAGATGAAGGCACTTCCTCCTGCATTTGAGGTAGCTTGGGAGGGCAACAGAGCAGCTGAGGAACAGGAAAAGCTGAGATAGTAAATGGCACATATCTATTGCCAGGGCTGCTCAGGAAACTCCCTGATTTAATTACCTGATTTTTAGAGGGGACCATTTTGCTGGAATAGCACAGGAGAGCAGAGGTAACACTGTACTTGAGCCCCCTTTCTGAAGGAATTTGTGTGCTAACAGGACACTATTTATATTTTCAGCTAGCACAATGAAACTAAAGGTGAGTAATCGAAAAGTGGCAACTATTTTTTAGAACATGAAAAGCAGTGTCAGGAGAGACAGTAAAGTTAAACAAGGCAAAACATAGAAAAAACAAATGTACTATACCAATGTGTAATTATCCTCCCAAAGAGTAAGGCATTTAAGGGGAATATAAGGTGATGCTTGAGTTAATTCACATAGAGATGCATCACAATATTTGGAAGCATTTCAATGGTACTTCATTCTTTAGACATGCAATGAGGTGTCAGTGGTTGAAAAGATAAATCCCAGTCTATTAGATGAATCAATGGAGCTTTTACTCACCATGACTACTTGTAGCAGAAATGCTTCCAAAATTAAATATTTAATAGTAAAACAGATACTGAGAAAACAATGTCATCAAAACTTTTCATAAGAAAACAAAAACAAAAAAAGGGAAAAAAACCCAAAAAAGCAAAAAAAGAAGGAAACGAAAAAAACCTAAATAGAAGCAATGTAATTTTTTAGTAGTTCTTACCAAGTCTTTTAAAAAGATATTAAAAAAAAAAAAAAGAAAATGTGTATTTTTGTACGGATGTGTAGAGGGGAATCAGTAAGAAAAAAGGAGAGAAATCAAGTAGGTTTCAAGGAAATTCTGCCTGCTCCACATGTGTATTTATAGGAAATACAAGTACAGCACAGGAGAATCTGAGTGTGCTGCAGTTACTGAGGTTTTCTGAGTAGGACTGGCTGCAAAGGCATGTCCCACTCCAGCCAGCACAAACTGTACTGTAAACTGGAAATGACAGGAGAGCACTTTCACCCCGTCTATAGCACATTATGGGAACAACACCAAAGCCCAGGGTTGCCTTGACCTAAAGAAAAGCCAAATACTTTGGCAGAACATACTGTAGGTTCTTCCAAATATGGAAGTTTTTTCTGATCTCTGGGCATATTTCAGCAGAACTATTTTTAAACATAATGTTCACGCTTTTCAAGTACTTTTTCTTTGATTGGGGAGCAGAAAAAATGGAGTGCAGTAATTCCCATCAGTTTTTGTTTTTTTTTTTTCCATTTTCTAAACAGGAATATCAAATAATACTTTGGTTTCAGGAATATCAAATAATGCTACTGCATGTGTACAGATGAGAGATAACAGCCATATTTCTTTACTCCCCACAGGTTTTGGTTTTTTCTGTTTTTTTTAAGGAGGAAAAAAAAAGTTAGGATTATCTCCCCTCCTCCAACTCAACAGAAGATAGCATAATCTAGTCTGGCCAAAGCAGCAGAACTTTTAGACAACTAATAACCCTCACTGTTTTCCAGTTCTCTGAGAACTCACACACAAGTTTCTGTAGGAAGACATTCATTCCAGCACCTGGAGCCCTACAGTGGCATTAGAACATCATTTTGTCATCTCTGTGTATGTATAAAGATTTTAAGTGATACTGAAATTATTAGTATGTCTTCTGAGTGCTTCTGTGTAAAAGATGCAACCACAGCTACAGAAGATGAAACTGGGCACTAGAACTGACTGACACTGGTTGATTATCACTGTGAAAACAGTTCCAAGGCTGCTGACAGTCCAGGACCCATTACATGAGCCATGCCAAGCACTTGCAATATAGGACACTTCATTCATTCTGCCACACAAAAACATCTGTGTCTAGAAACACTTAAACTTTCAGAGACCATTGGTTACAAAGGTACCTGATGAAGAAAAGATGTTTTTTCTGTTTTTCTTCATAGCTAGGTCCTGGAAGTGGAAAAATAAGATCAGGTTTTCCTAATTTTATGATCATTCTCCAGAACTAGAACTAGTGTGGACCAAGGAATAGTCCCAATGGCCGATCTGGATGTGGTATCTCTGGTTCCAGCAGGTAAAAAAGTTCAGCTGTATGGACAATGGCCCTCTCCTACCACTTGGTTCAGGGCCAAAGAACATTCTCTGGTCACTTTTATTTACTAGAGCAGAAGCAGCTGTGATGGAGCACAGCCATTGTAGAAGTCTTGATTCCAATTATTTTGCTGGCCTGTGACGCAGATTGATTCAAATTTGCTTAATTTAATGTCCTTGATTTGCTTATTTAATGTAACATAAGAACATAAAAAGCCTTTTCTGGGTCAGTCCCAAATAACAATGAGAAAAAGCTTACAGATGAGTTTAAGGACAGGACAGACGTAGCAGAACTTGCCAAGAATTCTCTCTTCAGTTCCAGTCATTTCAAGTTCAGGGGTTGCTCAAGCCAGAAACACTTAGTATTCAAACACTTAGTGTTCAATCACTCTAACACATATGGCTCTTGTGTCAGTGTGAAGCTGTGGAAGCCTTTGGGTCCCCCCAGCACCTTGCAGCATTGTCTGAGTCCTACCTTCCTTCCCTTTGTGTGAGAATGAGCCCCTTTGTCTGCTTTCTGTCTGCCAACTGCTGGTTTGATTTGAGGTCATTGTGCTGCAACAGCAAACACTGACTGATCGTTCTCTGTTTATCCTCTCCGTGTAACTCGTGATTTTATAGATCACTTTCCTTTGGGGCACCTGAATTGATTTATTTTCCAGGAAAGAGCATGTATTTAGTGATTCTTCCCTCAGATGCCATTTCATAGTTCTGTCACCTGTGTGCTCCTTTTCTATTTCCAGCTCTTTTTTTATCCTTCATTTTTTTCTTTTTTTTTTTTTTCCTTTTTTTTTCCTTTCTTTTCCTTTTCTTTTTTATTCCTCCATACAGATAGAAGAGGTCTTTTAAGCTATTCAGGATGGTAGAGATCTCTTACTGAATGTGCATGGTGCCTCGAGCATGGTTGAGTAGGTGCTGCTGTAATACAATATGAGGGGAGAGCTCGAGATCAAAGGTAAGATTTATGTAGCAATTTAAGTACCTTAGAAACCAGAAGGTGACAAACAAAATTTACAGGAACATCTCTGCAGATTAGATGCCTAACTTCCCCTGATAGTCTTACCAGCACAGCAGAATCCTTTTCATGTTGCTAATCTTTTGGATAACAGCCCATAGGTCAGTGATTAAAAGCAATCAGGGATGCCATATGCACACAGAAAGCAGCACTGCTCCTTCACAGGACCAATCAGCATCCAGGCATGACATATCTAGAAATAGAGTGAGTCTGGCAAATAAAAATAATGTGAATTTTGATGATTCACAGGTAATATTCGTCCTGTGAATATAAAAGAGGTAATAAAAATCACAAGGAAAGAAGATTCAGCAACACTGGATTAATAAGGTGTAAGAAATGAGCCTGGAAAATTAATGAAGTCATAAGAAATCTAGGAGAATAGATAGACATATTATATATTTCTTCCACAGGGTTGTTTTTCTCTCTAACACTTAGTGTTCAGTTAAAGAGTAGAATTAAAAATCAATTTAAAATTTTTTAATTTCCCCCAGTTTCAATGTAGAAGGAAGGGATTATGATGAATCAGATCAGTAAAGTTTTCAGCAGTTTCAAACCTGTTTAAGTAGTGCTGCCTTTATTATGGGAAAATGGGGAAAGAAAATATGGCCTTTTCAAGACAAGGATACAGCTGCAGACACTTGGGTTATAAACTGAAAAATTTATTCTCAAATTACTGAGTGTTCTTCTGGTGTCTTTAACCTTTGGACAACTAATTCCCACTTTGATATGGAACCTCTTTACAATGAAGCCAGAAAGCACATCTACACAGTTTTTGGAAAGTGTAGAGTTTTATGTAAACAGTTAATCTGACCTCAACAGTTCTAGGTTTTGATGCTTTTGAGGCTGAGAGAGAAAAAATGGCTGAAATGAATTCCATCTCTGTATACCTGGGATACCTGCTTGTGTATTTAAAGAGTTTAGGAGCCAGGGGTGGCCCTTGGATGCTTCTACATAAAAACTTACATTCTTGTCCAGGGTTTTGCAGTGTATAACCAAGTCTCAAAATGCAGCTTTATTTGGATTTGATGTATTTATTTCTCATGAAAAGATTTCTTAGTGTCATGTACTTTTCAGCATGTTGTGTACAGGCATACACAGAGCAGAGTAAGCTATTCTCAGCAAAACAGCTTACTCATCAAAAAATTGCTGCTTTATGCTTTTCATAAAAATTATTTGTGCAAAAGCTTCACTTTTTCTCTCTCCTTTTTTTTTTTTTTAATCTGGGACTACTCTGGAATAAATGTACACTTGGAGTGAATATGGCTTGCAAAACCAGGCATTAGCTGACTGGTTTGTACAAACATGCTGTAGCCTGTGGATTCCTTGCAAGCTATTTCCTGTCTTAACTGTGTGTGTTGTGTTTGTACTGGGAATTTATTTTCATGCTGCTCAGTTGGATGAGTTCACCTGGATCACAGGGTTACATACATTTCCTAAATGGGAGTGCTGCATCTTCAGTCCACTGCTACACTGTGCCTACAGTTTGTCTGAACTCCCAGCAAATGTGCATCAATGGTTTGCTTCCTTTTCTTCCCATGAAAAGATTGTCCTAAAAAGAATTTTCTTGCCTGAAAAATGCCAGGCAAGAATATATATATGAAATATATATATAAGATTTATGTAGAATATCAGTTGCAGGTTTTACTGGGGAAAGGACCAGGCAAAGCAGAGAAAAAAGGAGAATTAAAACTGTAGTAGTGCTTCCATTAGCACTGTAAGGTTCATTCACCCCAGATCAGTAGGGGCTCCCTCTCCACGTTACAGCTGCATTTGGCCTTGGCCAGAGAAAATGGTCCTCTGGATTCAACACCAAGGCAACTTTAAGAATTCTGTGGTCTGTGTACTCAAAACATTGGGTTAAATGTTGGAAAATTCATCAGTGGTCTTCAAATCAGTAAATTTCAATGGGTGATTTTTTTTTGAGTAAATGTGAAATTAATGTTTATGGCTAGTTTTCCTATATACTACTATAATACAATGACTGTGGACTGTTGAACCATATGCCTTATTTCAGGCAGAACTGATGTACCTCCAAAAGAGGATTATATAATCCCCTTTCAGATCAGATGGTCTGTGAAAGTGCAGATGAATGCAGAGCACACAATGAAGAAAACTGGAAAGCAATAAGGTTTCTTGTTTAATGTTAGTGTTACTGTCTTTCGCTTATAATAAATGAGCATTAGAAAGGGTTTCACTCACAACAAACACTTCTGATATCATAATAGACTAAAAAATAGAGTTTTTACAGGCCCTTACTCATATAAATTATAACAGCAACTGGATACAATGTCAGTTGAATGGCTTATGCATTATATGAGTGTGTGAACCAAACACTTCTGTTGACATTATAAGAAGTCATTACACTTTCAATTGACTTATTTTGCCATTGCAAACACTATTATCTGCTTACTGGAAGGTTTTTTTTTTCTGTCTGTATTTTTGAGGCAGAAATGTTATATTGCCTTAAGATGTGTGGCTGTTAATAGGATTCTAAAATATTTTTTGTATATATAGAAACATTTTTGATCCCTTTCAGTTAAAAAAGGAACAGAATGATTATTGAAAGGCTGCTTCCAGTCAGTTGATAGATGTCAGTTTCTGTGTGATATAGTAGTCCCTTTTTTGTGTGACATTTAGCATGTGCTATACTAGCTGTGGAGATTACAAACTCACTGTCTTTCCTTATCCTTCCGTACCCTAACCATTAATTTCCCTATATTCATTAGTTCACACATTTATCCCACTAGTTGTCTCAAAAATGTACAGCCCTTTAAACCAGTGTTAAAGTGCACAGAAAAGTGCACGTATTTATGAAACAATGTTTAACATTCTCTCATTTCATCAGTTTATAAGGATTAAATATATGAACCACCAAATGCTTTGATTGATTGTTTGTTTGGGTTTTTTTTACTTGGTTGCTTATCCTGATGTCAGACTTACTATGAGGAATCTTTGTGTTTTTCTACCATAATCCATAACCCAAAGTATGCACACACAGCTTTCTGCCACAAGCCATTTTTTTGGTGTTCACACCCCTAATTGCCCCAAAGATGAGAAGTGAGCCACGACACCTGAGCAGCCACATGCTCGGCCTTGGGGACCTGCTGGCCACGCCCCAGATTGTCACACTGGTGTTCAGGAGTGGGGAGAGCACAGGAACTGACTCAGGTAAGGCTGCACAAACTCACCTGAAACCAGGGGGAGTGCTATACTGTGTAAAGCTGCTCCAGCAGGCATTTCAGACCTACAGCACAAGCCCCAGGCCAGCCAGAGCCATCTCAGGGCCTTTCTGGGTTGCTGAGACCCTGAGATTGTTAAAAGTCTCTTTTCCCAGCCTGGCACTTGAAGAATGAGTCAGAGCTCTTCATTTCTCGCTCTCAAGGTTGTTTATTGTGTCTTATCTATAAAACATTTTCTCCTGCCCTGCTGAGGTCCATCCAGCAGGACAGTTCCAGGCACTCTGCCTGCCCCAGGGCAGTGTTATGTCTTTATACTAAAAACTACGTGTACAATGTTTACAGTCACTTTCCAATACCTATCACCTGTGTTAGACAGTGAGCTGCTACTCACTGTCTAACCAATCTAAAAGTGCCAACATCACAGCAAAAGATGGAGGCCAAGGAGAAGAAGGAGAAAGGCTGGACACATCCAGTTCTCTCCATCTTGCCTCCTGAGCCCCCCTACCAAAAACCCTAAAATCTACTTTTCCACCCCGTGATAACTTCACTAATACTCTGCTTAAACTGTTGTGGCTTGCTGATCTTTATCTAAGGTTGGTAATTTGCTTCATGGGTCATAATCATACGCACAGGTGTTTTGGGCTCTGTGCCAGGGTCTCTGAGCCTCTGGCAGGGGTCTTGGCTGCTCAGGACAGCCAGAGGGATGTGCTGGGTTCCCACATCACCACTTGGTTGCCAGAAGGTATTTAGGGACTTGTCCACTGCTGACTGACTGCAACACAGAGCATGGGATCAGCTTGCCTGCTTCTGTGAGGGGCTGTTAGCTCAAAGATGCTCTTTCAACAGCTCCACCTGCTCAGGATTAAAGATGGTCTGATTTTCTGATCTGCAAAATTGTTTATGTTGTTGTTCTTTAGCCGGTTTCTGGGTTTTAAAAAAATACCCTTCCATAGGTGTAATATGCTCCAAAAATTGCTCATGTAATGAAGCTTCTTGTTTTGTAAGACAGAAATGGTAGTGCACATTCATTTCAAGAAACTTGAATTTCAGCACTGTTCATAAAGCAGAAGATAGCATTCCAAGGTTTTCTGCTGGAAAAGGAAAATATCTTTTTGACCCTTTTGTAGTTAAAAGAGAGGTCAAAAAAAAAGGAGTATTTGCAACTCTTCTGTCTTCTCTATTAATCTTAGCTTTAGAATTTGACTCATAAACAAGCACGATAGGGTCCTGAACCAGGATTAAAATGGAAGGTTGTTTTCAGAACTGGTATAGAAAAGCACTTTTTCATTTTGTGTGTGAGTGTAAATGCCTTTAAAAATGAATAGAGCCATTCGTCTGAAAAAAAAGCAGTATTGACATTTTTATGGAGTTGTTTTTGGAAAGATCCAATGTTTAATATTAAATTCAACATATGGTTGTGGTCAAATTGCGCTCCTACTGTGTAAAATGTATGAATAACAACTTACTGCATTCTCCTGGCCAATATATGGAGAGAAGGTTGATTAATTTAACTAGTATCCCTTAATCTCCTGCCTTGGCTTCCATCCCGTTCTGCAAGGGTTGATAAATCTTACATCCCCCGAGGAGTATTACAATTCCTAATAGTCTTGTGCTATTAGGAAGAAGCAAGGCTCAACTGTACCAAAACATCCAGCACATGAAACTGTATAAATAATTTAGCTTTTCCAGTTTAATTTTTTTTACAGCTTTTCTTTGCAGGCTGCGATAAGAGATATTAGTTCAGTCAACTGTGAGTAAATAAAATAAAAAAAGGAAAATACTATTCAGAGGAATTGTATGAAGAGGTAAGGCTGTTCTCACTGCTTTCAGCACCCTGTTAGGCTGTCAAACTAAAGTCATTCATATATTTCCCTTCCTTTAAATAAAAATGTATTTTTTTTTGGAGTGGATTCTCTCTCAGGACCATCAGCTACTTTCCACGTGGTATGATGTGGCCAGAATGGGAGAGTAAGGCACTGATTTCTGCATGAAGTGGGATTCCCTGTCCTATCACAGATTTTCTGTGTGAGTGCATGCAAATCACTGCATGCTTTTGGGAAGGCTCAGACAGGCAGGCAATCTTCTTAAATTGTAGGAGTTCCTCTGAACCAGGTGAGCCAGAGCACTTGTCTGTGCTCATAGCTGTAGTCCACAGCAAATTCAGCTTAGTTTCACTTGCAGTGAACAAAATTCAAGATAAATAGTACAGCCTTGCATTTGCTGTAGGCTGAGTTAGCACAAGGACAGCCACCATGTCTCAGATAATGCATATTGAATTATTCAGCTGCAATATCTTCGTCATGTGATTGAGATTTATACTCATTTGTAAACTACCTTGAAGGAGAGAGCTGAAAGGATAAATACATTTTTAAAAAACAATGAAAAGGACTGTCAAAACCTCAAAACCTAGGGCCACTATTCAAGAGAGAGACACTGTTCTCATGCTTGGGAAGAAACAATATTAGTCATTTCTCAATAGAGATGCATTTTTTTTCCAGGCACACAGCAAAACCTGGCAAATTAGCTGATTGTTTTCCTATTAACTAATATAGGTGATGAGTATTTTGCTTCAGGAAATATAAACATCTTTTGCATAAGATTGAATCACCTGCAACAGGCTAAGCCCTATTGTTTCCATTCTAGCAAAATTTCTGCTGGAATTAGTAAAATTTTTAAAGGACTTGGAGCTGGCAGTACATGTTCACAGAAAATAATGTTCTGACTTCAGTAACAGGTTGGACTGAATAAAGGTATGAAAACAGGGCTGAATTCATATTTTATATAAAAATTAATGCTTTGCATTCTTATCTATTATTAAGAAATTTTTCTTCATACATAGTAAATTAATTCCTATCACATCTGAGATAAGCAAATAGGGTTGTAACTTTGGGTGAAAAGGGACTTAAAGGATTCAGGATGGGCATCAACTAATCAGTGACCATGTGGTGGTGTCTGGTGCAGAAGTCATCCTTGTAGGGGTTTGGAGGATTTGGACTGGCTCTCTTAAATAAGATGCGGATGCTGTGTGCCCATGGTTTGTCCATGTGTCTTTTCAGGTTCCTCATGCCCCACAAAGCTTCATCCAGGGGGTAGCAAAGGGCAAAGAAAGGCTTAGTCCCAGTCCAGCAGCAGTTGTGTCCCATCACACCCTGGTGTGACAATGCCATAGCAGGTGTGAGGCACAATGCTCCACAGTGAGGTTTGCTTGTTTTGGGACAAATTTTGTTAAACTATGGCACTTTTCAATCCCATGAAGAGCAGCCAATTGTGGTGAATATCTTGTGAAATACGTGCTTTGAAAGCTCAGCCTTATGCAGTCTTGTAGGGTTCAAGTGTAAAAAATTCTCTTTGGGAAAAAGGAAATGGTCCATATCCATTGGTGCTCGTTCATTGAGGCTCCTGTGACATCCAGGGATACACTGGGATATTGCAGAGGTTTATACATAAGAAATAGTGTAGGAGGATGAGTCCAACAGTGTAAAGAGGGAAACTCCAGTCCATTCCCTCACATTTGCTTTCAGAGACCCAGAGGACAATCTGTCTGTCAGAGAGACTGAGAGGACTTGGTTCCAACATTTGTACAGCCCGAGGGTGTGAGGACAACTTCAGGTCAGGTTTGACACAATCCAGCTGGCTGCCATTTGGGTTCACCTTTTACAACCATCCTGGTAAGCTCCGCAGACAATTCAAAATCCCTCTGGACACGCTTCCATATGCATTTATTCCTGCTGCCAAAGGCTTGGCCCAAACCCCTGCGGTTTCCCAGAGCTGTGTGACTGGTTATACAGGGATCCCTGGGTGAATCCAAAATGAACTCTGACCAAAAGCCTCATAAAGCCTGTCTTACCCCAGACCTCTCAAGGAGACACTTTGATGTGATTTTCAGGTTCATGTTTTTCAAAAAACAGAATGCAACATTTCCAATCTAAACTGTGGGATATAGAACTAAATATCAAATTGCAGAACGGTTTGGGTTGAAAGGGTTGTTAAAGACCATTTAGTTCCAACTTCTCTACCTTTTTTAGGGACACCTTCCACTAGACCAGCTTGATCAGAGCCCCATCCAACCTGGTCTTGAACACTTCCAGGGATGGGGCATTCACAGTTTCCCTGGGCAATCTGATCCAGTGCTTTCCTGCTCTCACAGTGAAAAAATATCAGCCTCTTGTTCCTTTTAAAAAAACAGATGTATTTATTTCCCTATTCCTAGTTTCATGTACATTGTATTTCATATGCTTTCTGTAATAACACCACAAAAGACTTCATAAATGCACTAGTCAGTGGGGAATGCTGTGCCTGCTTGTGATTTTACACATCTTTTCTTTAAGCCAGAAAATCTAAATGTAAAATGTAGTATTCAGAGACACTGAAAGGGGTTTTGTGGTGCTCTCTGGAGGCTGCTGGATTCATAAAACAATGAATGGATTACCATCATCGATAGAGTTAGTTTTTCCATCTGTGGCAGACAGACAATATAACGTGCTTCATATTAATAAACCACCCAAGTATAATTCATTGCAGGTTGAAGCTGTAAATCAGAAATAGCCTTCATTTTGTTCAGCTGTCACGCTGAGAGAGCCCTGGGGCTGGGGGCTGTTTGTAGGGGGCCGGGGGGCTGCAGCTCCCTGACCTCTCCCTGCAGTGGGAAGCATGTCACACCACAGCTGTCCATGGAGACAGGTCCTGTGGCTCAGTGCCCTGCCACAGCAAAATCCACCTTGTCACCTGCCATCATCTTTTGTCCTGATGTGACAGAGATGCAAAGAAATGCTGCAGGAATGGTGCAGTGCAAACACAAGCAAGGCTGCCAGCAGCAAAACCCCTCAGGCACCCGAGCTGCTGCTCCACTGCTGGAGCTGCACAGGCTGACCTGGGCACAAACCAAGCCAGAGACAGAACAGCAGAGGGGAGAATAGCACAGAATAGCATATTTTCAGTTGGAAGTGACCTATCATGATCATCTGTCTCAGCTGCCTGACCAATTCAGGGTGGACCAAAAAATGGGAATCAGTCCCAGGAATTTGCAGATCTATCCTGACACTTTGGTGTTGTTACACAAATTGCTTTGTACCTGATTGGAGTTCCATGAAAGCTGACAAGGGTTTTGTTCTTCCCTCCCTCCCTGACCCTAGTGGAAGCTCTTGCAATCACTTAACCTCTCAGTTTCCCTATCTCTGCCCAAGAAATTGGAATAAGCATGGATAACTCAAAGAGGTGTTCTGAGCATTAATTAGTTAACATTTGCAGGACATTTTGAGGATAAAAAGTGCTGAATATTGGCATTACCACACCTGGCTCTGTGTGTGTGTCTGTCTATGCACAAAATGAATACCACACTTCCATGAGTAAAACTTACATATCAGATAAGCTTCATGCCTATGCAAATAAATTTTCAGGCAAATCAATTTTCCTCAGGCAACTTGCAGAGAAGCAGAGGCAAAGGCAGAGGGCAGCAGAAGCAGGGGGAGATGCACTAAAGAGAGAAAAGAGATTCAGAACTGTGTGATGGGGGAAATCTGGAGAGGGGAAATCTCTTTCTACAAATGCATATGAATATGCCCTCCTGAATCACAGGCCACAGGCTGTGCACATGAGAATAGAGTTATTCAAAATTCCTTTTGCATTATGATTTAGCCATGCATTATGTTTTATGGTGACATAACCTCATTGTTTTGAGATTTTTGGTGTGCACTATAATAGCCTTTGTATGGCAATAAATGTAACTCATACATTAATTTTTGGCATTCCTCATATATTCATTCAGTCCCTGGAATGTGCACAGTTTAAACCTAGCCCATTGTAACTGAACAAATAGTGGATTAAATGTGCCTGTTTTGTCTTTTTTACTAAGCTAGGTGGGATCAAAGCTATCAGCTTCTGTGCCATAGTTTAATTATATTTTTACTCAGAGTGCCAACATTTTACAAAATGAAATGAAGTAACAACAGGAGAAAGCACAGCATCATTCAAACAGGCTTTAAACAGGTCTTGGAAGGATAATAGCGAGCAATTGAAGCAGGTTTGTTAATTCTGTGGGTTTCAGCCCGTTGTAAAACCAGGGCTCAGAGCTGTTATTTCAGAGATGATCAGCACGGGTCTGTGTGGACCTGCAGCTGCAGAGTGAGAGGCAGAGTGTAGGTATGAGATGTGTGGATGCCCACACAGAGGTGGCTGCCACAGGCCAGTGCCAGACCACTGACATAAGGACAAGGAGGTGGCTGATGTGTAGGAGTGAACTGTGCATAGCCAGAGCAGTAAATGATGGCTCCTTTCTATGCAATTAGCTGTGAGCAGCAATCAGGAGGTGAACAATGCCAGTGCACATTACAGCTATTGCCTTTGTACTCTGTAATCTTGAGTGCACGCACATTTCTTAACATTTCCTAGACACCCACATAATTCTAAATGTTTGGAAGGTGTGGACTGGGTTTAATTGTGAGAGAATTTCCATGTCTGTAATGGGAAAGGGTTAGCCTATGCTGCTTTTGAAATGAGTCTGTGAATATGACTTAGAGAAATGTGCTCACTGTAATGACAACCCTTAGCAACATGTTGAATCCTCAGGGTAAAAGCTTATTCACTGACTACAGATGAAGGTTGTTAAGGGAGTAAGGGAAAAAAAAATGCAAAAGCAAATTTATAAAAAAAAAAATAGTGTGGAATCAGGTAGCTTTTGCTTCTCCTCTTTGGAATCTGAAGTGCTTGCAGGAAGTGCTGTAATAATTATTTCTTCTAACAGCTGGCACTTCAACCTTCCTTCACACCAGGGGAAGTCAGTACTCAAGGGCTGGAAAGCGAGGTGGAGTCTCAGGGGAGCTTTTATCGCTGAGGATAGCACTTTCATGCCATGTTTGGGAAAGAAAAAAAAAGATTAAAATGCAGACTGCTTTCTGCATGAACCACCTGTCTTTCTCAGGGGCTTTTTAAAAAGATGGACCTTGATTAGAGAGTCATCTGGTTGCAGGGCCTTTTAAATGGCCTTTTGTCTCCCTGCTGGCTTTTGTGGCTCCTGCTCTCCATTCTCCTTGTGTCCCCTCCCTTCAGGATGCTCCTTCTCACCCAATGGATGTTCTGCTCACCCCACATCTCCTCTCCAGTTCTGCCAGCCCTGCAGTTTGTAGGGCCTTGCATTAAACCAGAAGACCAGAGACTACCCTGGGTGAAACAGCACATAAAAGAACACAAAAAGGAAAAGCAAAGGGAAAGGTGATTTGTTACATCTGGATCCTAACAAGGACCTGCTGGTACCTGAGGCTGTTCCATGGGCACAACCTTGTAGGCAGAAAGAATGTCCAGCCTGTCACCTACAGTTTGAGATTTTTTTATGTCTTCATTTTCCTGATATTGCTTTGTAAACATCAGAAATTTCATCTGTCACCTTCATATGGCTCCCTGTGCATATCTGTTTTGCCCCAGCCCTTAATTGCACGGCCATCTATTATTTTCATTTCTCTGTATGGATAATTATGAAATAGTTCTTTTTATCTCCTTTCTTCAATGTATGGCTCCAGGCTCTATTAATCACAATCTAAAGCCTCAGCTGAATACATTGTTATTAAGTTCCTCATGTGGTTTTTATGGTGCTCTTTCTGCAATTTGTCAGTTCTTCACAAACATCCTGAATTTATATTCACAGCAGCCCTAGCAATTAAGCATATTATTACCATCATTTTACAGATGGAGAACTGAAGAAAAGATAAATTATAGACAAAGCTGTCAAAATCCTACACTAATTTTTGATGACCAACTTTAGACACCTAGCCTATAATTTCTCAGGGGCAATAGTATTAAATAGACAATCTGCATTCTAGTCATCTACCCATGTGCTTCAGTCTTCTGAATTTCAGCAAATCATACCCAGAAAGCTGGGAATAAAAATGTTAACAGCTGACTCTAACCCAAAATGAGCACTGTGGCAGAGGTAGGGAGATGGTTTGAGCGCCTCGCCTGCTGTTGAGGGTTGAGTTGTACACAGACAGCTAAAGGCAGGAGTTTGTGCTGTGAGTCTGCATCTGAGTGGGGCAGCTGAGCTCCCAGCAGAGCCTGCAGGGCTGGGCAGCTGCTTGTGCCCCCCTGGCTGGTGAGCCCAGCCCTGCTGAGGGCTCTGTCCGTGCCCTGACCCTGCTGGGATGGAGGCACTCAGCTGACACAGACACACACACAATTCATCCACCTGAATCTGCAGCCAAGCCTCTCCCCGGTGTATTTGGTAATGAAAAACTATAATTTATACAATATTCTTCCTTTATCTTTTCTTTGGTACCTTGCATTACCTGCAGCAAGCTGAAGCTGGGGCACCACAGACACTTTTCCATTCATCCCAAAGTTCTTATTCACATAACACCACCCACACTTGCTGAGCTTTTAGCACTCACTCACATGCAGAGGAAATGGGTTTCCTGCTGTACACAGGAATGTGTTTGTCATCACACTGTTCATGACTGGACAACATGCACAGTGCTGTGTGCTCTTACCCCAGAGCTCCTTTTTGAGAAGCCCTGTCCTGACACTGTAACTGCACAACTGCAGCTCTGTTTTTTTAGCTGAATCAAAATTTTAAAGTATTAATCCACTGTGATGTTGACCAGTGAGAATGCAGCTGAAACCCTAGAATGGATTTTAATCCTACTAAAATTATTTTTCCTATTTTTAATATTTTAATTTTTTTTATATCAGCCAAGTGTTCATTTACTTGACTAGTCCATTAAATAAACTTTAATTTATAATAATTGAGCAATCTCTAAGTATCACATAGCATAATTTCAAGTGTCACCACGACTAGGAGAGTTACCAAAGTGGTGGTGTCATCTACAGAATGATGTACAGGCCTAGGAATAAAGGAAATATGCTATTCCCAACTTTGTCATAGACTTTGCATGTGGATATACATTGACTAAATGCAGATTCCTGTGCTGAAGACATCTGCATCTGGCTCAGTGGATAGTCAGCAAAGAACTAGTCAATAGAATCCAGGGGCCAATTCATCCTCTCCTAAATTAGGTGTCTGAAATAGGGCAGATGATTGGCACCCTAAAAGGGCATATTTGTCTCCAGTGACTATACATCCAGCCCCAGGGGCTAGCTGGAGTTTAAATGTCTACATTGTTGATTTCTAAAGTCAGGTGAGATGGATCCCACCCTCTGTATCCCCAGGGCAGTTATTTCATCTCAGTTTGCCTTTTATTTCTCTTTCTGAGTGAGCTAGTGTAATACCAGGAGCAGCAGAGTAGAATTAACACAGAGCTCTGCCTTGACTAATTAGTTTCTCAGTAGGGCTGTTTTATAGATCACTGGGGTATCTCTTCATGGCATGATGTTGTGGGATATAGAAATACTCTAAGAGCTATTATAATAAGCCACATGGTAAAGCTCAGTTAATTACCAGCGTCTTCAATATACATGGGAGCTCCTGTTGCCCTGTAGGTTCTTTTTCTTATGAAAAAAAGATCTTAAATTATATCGGTGCAATATCAATGTTGGAACTTTCATGGCACCAAAGTTTTCATATGAAGCATGGTGATTTTTTCTTAGCAGAAATCCACCATTCTTATCTTACCTCCTTTCTGTCTCCAATTTATTTCTTTGTCTGGTAGACACTGAAGCAGAAAGCTTCAGAAACAGAAGCCTTGTGGCAAGCCAGAATGAATAATAAAGCTGAATTCTGGGGATATTGCCAGGGAATGTCATACAGGATGCTCTGCACCAACAGCTCAGGAACTACAGGTGGAATGACAAGATTATATGCTGCCAAGCTCTAAGGCAAGCGAAACAGAGTCAGCAAGGAAGCAGAGGGAAGCTCCAGGTAGTCACAATTTACCCCTTCTTGGAACAAGGAAAGTTGTAAGGTGTTTGACTTTAGCTGTACCCACACAGTAACCCTGGACAGCTGTCACTCTCCATGGAATTTCTCTTCTGAACTCACCTAAAGACCAGTGCTGCATATATATTTAATTCTTTGTGTTATTGCACCTATGGAGATTTCAGTGTTTCCTCCTGTTTTTATTTCCAGATAGGACCTGTTGTCTTCTGCCTCCTGCACCTCTGTCCATGCTGTGCTGCATGTGGGGTACTGCCAGGACCTACCTGGGAAGAGGAAGAGCAGCCATGAGCTCATCAACCTGTTCAGAAATTCAGGGTCGATTTTCCTTCTTTCCCTCAGTCTAAATGTCAGTTTCCTACACCTCTGCTCAGAGTTTTCAGCACTTGCTGCATGGTTCTGTTGCATTCAGTGGGAATATCCTTGGGAAACATCTCCAAATTTGGCTATGAGAGGGATTGTTTTGGAAAGCTGGAAGCATAATCCTCAGCTTGACCTGAGTGTCAGCTCAGAGATAAATAAAATGAAGGCTTCCTTTGTTCACTATGAACTGTCAGGATTATCCAGACATAGCTGTATACCTGATAACTTCAGAAATAGGCACCTTTGTTTTAAGAGAATAGACACTTGTAAGATCTTTTCATGTCTACCTTCATGAATTGTAAGCAATCTAACTTACGACTTGTTGCAAATTGAAACTAAAAAGACCAAAGAAGTATGCAGACTCAAACCCAAGGTAATCAAAAAATCATCCAAGAGCAATAGAAGTTGACCTTACCCTTGCATGACCTTTATAAGTGGTTTTATCACCTTGCAGCAAAGATTTACCATGACACTTGGTGTGTGTGTGTGTTTTCATGGCATAGAGGTGTCAGACTTTCGCTTTTGTTTAGAGAGAAACAAGAAAACATTGCATTTTATATTTTCTTTTATGGTAAGTGGAAGCTAAATTCACTGGCCAGTGTTCTTACATCGTGTCCCAATAAGGAATCTGCTTGTGGACCTGTCCGTGGAGAAACTGCCAGACATCCCTTTAGAAAAGCACCTGTCCTTGCTCTGCACTTGGACAAGAAACTGAACACCATATTTCACTTAGCTTCCCCATCTTTGCCCCTTTTCTGTCAGCAGATGGGAGGCAGCCCCTGTATGGAAGATAACTGGGTTTATGTTTTTCATGCAGGGGTGTCAGTCTTTTGTAATGGACAATTTGTTGGCACTTCATTCATTAAAGGGAATCTAAATGATAGTCTAAACCACTAAATTAGATTCTAATTTCCAGATGACATCATTTTGGTGAAGCATAGCTCATTCACAGGGCCTTGCAAAATGAGACTGACTATAAACTTTAAATACTGCCGCAGTAAGACATATATTGCAATAGCAACCATGATGTGGGTTAATAAAATGGCCCACAGTTGTGTGAATCCAACCATAGGCTCAAATTTCCTGGAAAAAAACATTCCCACACTTGCACAAATCCACTTCTTTTTTTTTATTTTTATTTAAGTTTGACTAGTATCCACATGAGACACCAGGCAAATGTTTACTCTTAACTCTCTCCTGAGGTGAACAAGACTGGCAACATGGGGCACTAGAAAAATGTAACTTGTCAGTGGCCTGAAACTGAAAAGATTTAAAAGGCTCAGAATGAACTTGTTTTTGTCATAAAAAAGTCTGAAATGAAAAGTAGATGTTTCCAGAATTTCCTGTCAGAAAACAAAAATATCTTCCGGGTGTATGAGTCAGGAGCTGGTCCACTCCAATGGCTTTTTTTTTTTTTCTTTTTTTTTTTCTTTTTTCTTTTTTTTTTTGGTTTTTTTTTTTTGCTAAGTGCTGATTCTTCCATGCTGTTCATATTGGAGGGGGAGGGATGAGGAGAAAGGAGAAAAGAAAATCAATATGTTCTTATGTAAACTCAGCTGGACAGCAGCATAATACAGCAACTAGCCAAAAACACCAGAGTGGATTCCAGGCTTCTGTTCAAAGAGTAATATGACATTTTTCTGGGTTGAAATTCAGGTGACTGAAACAGATGTTTTTACCTTTTATTTATGACTATTGCAATGCTATTCCGTTCCTAATTTTATTTTTGGTACCTGAATCTACTGATTCCAATAGGAATTAAGAAATTGAATGTCTGGTTTTTATTCTTATTACACAGACATGACAGAGAATTTTCTATTTGAAAAAAAAAATCATTCTGTAATTACTGTAGATTTGTCTAGAAGAAATTTGTCTGTTGGGTGCAAGAGACACATC
This sequence comes from Melospiza georgiana, assembly GCF_028018845.1. Classification (NCBI taxonomy): domain Eukaryota; kingdom Metazoa; phylum Chordata; class Aves; order Passeriformes; family Passerellidae; genus Melospiza; species Melospiza georgiana. The sequence continues at coordinate 12,456,996 of NC_080430.1, forward strand.
CCAATGTGCTCCAGTTTGTTTACCAAAGGATCAGGTCTTTTGTCGGAGCAACTGGTGATCTATTGCTGTTTTCTAAACTGACTAATTCAGACAAGAAGCTCAGACTTTACTCACTAATAAACCAGGGAACTCTAACTTGAGACATCTATGCTATAAACACACCTAATTAAGCAAGCCATCCTCAGCTTCCTGTGAAAAGAGTAGAGCAGAGTGGGTATTTACAGGGATTTTGAATTGTGATGAGTCAGCCTCATGAGAGGTTCCACTGACTCAGTCTCTGTTGGCTGCAAAGGCATCCTGGAGTGAGCAGTTCACTTGATTAGATGTCTCAGCAGAGGCCTCTGCATTTAGAGGAGATTAATCCAAGCCTACGTTTTCAAAAATTCTCAATTGATTTTAGCTTCCATTGTTAGAGGTTTGCTTAAGTGATTAAAATTAGTCTTGAACTTGCTTTTATCCCAACTTAATGCTCTTCACATCAGAGTATGGTTTATAATAATTGATCAATTTATAAATGTTTGTGTTTTGCAGCGCAATATTAAAAGGCACTGATTTCACTGTTTTGCGAGAAGAGCATCTCTTTCTCATTGCCCATGGGATGGGAACATTTTCTCAGGCAGCTGTGTTAGAAAGGTGAGCTCACTTTTCCAAAATTGGCAAGCAGAAAGTTTTAATTCTTTAGGTTCTTTGCTACATTCTTTGCTTTAGGGAAGACTGCTTCATCTGCTAATTGGATGTATGATATAGATATTTTACTTTAAATCCTGTGGTAGAAGTGATGTCTAAGAGTATTTAGGAATACTGCAGGGGAGTATTTATAGATGTTTACCATAAGATTACTGGAAAGGCTGCAAAGTCAGAAGCAATATGATCACACTACTGAAATAATAAATTAAGGTAGACGTTTTTCTTTTCTTGTCTAAAGAAAAGGAAAGTATCCAATCATTGACCACTGCTAGAGACCCAACACCTGAGCATTGGTTGTATTTCCAAAAGTCAATGGCAAAGCCAATGGTTTCTCTACAAACACGATTTCAACCAGTATTTTCCTATATTCTCTCATACCTGTGGATGCATTTTAATTTGTTGAGCAGATAATGGTAATCAATGAATATTGAAAGAATGCCAAACACATTTGAAATGCATATTACTAAGCATCAAGTAATTGCAATTTCTAGTCAAATACAGTCATTTGGGAATATACTGCTGCTTGTTCATCCCCAATCAATGAAGATTAGCCACAAAGAGAAATAGAACCTGCTTGCAATGACTTTGATAAAAAGATAATGACTGAAAACATTTTGAAGTTCCACAGCTGTTTTACTATTTCAATTACATTCAGATTAGGAATAATATTAATAATAAAAAAAAAATTCACAATCATTAGCAAAGTTTAAACAAGTTTTAAATGCTGTGCTTGAGATAAGGATTTCTTTAAAAATTAGCACATTTACAGTCATGTTGGCTTTTGACCTATTTATGAAGTTTTGTCTTTAGGAATCAATCACTGTTTCACTTAAAAAGAAATTATTTGTTCATCACATATTCATGAAGCCACCAAACCCTTCTACATGTACCATCTTAAACAGGTACAATTCTCAGGAGTACCATTTTCTTCCATGGCAGGCTCATTAAAACCTTCAAGGAAGGTCTCTGCTTGGCTGCCTTTCTATTACAGCCAGAGTGAATTCAGCCCCAAATTCTGTACTGAGACTCCCAGTCTTCTTCAGAGCAGGGATCAGCTGTGCCCTGTGCCAGTGCTGCAGTTAGCACAATTACTGGGAGATTATTCGTGCACATCTGTCTTTTGTGGACCCTGAGAGCCAGCAACTGGTGGAACATCTGGTGCTGGACACAGGAATTTGCTTTACAAAGCCACAGTCTCCTTTTTGATGACTGAGAACTGCTAGGAGGAGGTAGGATAGACCTGACCAAGTGAAGCAAAACTGTTGTTGTCAGAGGCTGGACAGCCCAGTGAGGACAGCCTTAAACTGGGAACAGTGTGGGGAAAATGAGATGACAGCACACAATCAAGTGGGGAAGTGGCAGACTGGCTGATGTGGAAGGAGAGGCCACAAAATCAAAAGGATAGAAGGCAGCCCATATAGACACAAATAAAAAAGTGTCAGGATCACAGCATTATGAGGGGAAATACTCACTCTTGCTCTGGGAAAGAAATGTACAGCAAAAAAGAGCAAGCAGAGGGAATGAGAGGTCTGCATGCAGGAACAAGGCTATGGGACAGTCCTGGAATAGAGTAGACCTTCAGCAGAGCTACCCAGCTGTAATTATCCAGCTAGAAATGGTAATTTACCAGATAATTGTGCTGCCATTCAGACAGACCAGGAACGGATGGAGAAATGGGACAACAGGAACCTTATGAAGTTCAGCAAAAGGAAATGCTAAAGGCCTGACCCAGGAGAGGAAAAACCTTACACACCTGGATAGGGAGTAAAAAGCCTTACACAGCTGGGAGGCAGCAGTCTGGAAAGCAGATTGGTAAGGAACACCCTCCAGCTCCTGAACATGATCCATCAGTGTTCCCTACTGGGCTGCATGAGGAAGAGGACTGCCAGAGGGATGAAGGACACGGTCCTTCCCCTGTGCTCAGCCCTGGAATTAATAAATCTGGAGTGCTTGACCCCGTGCTGGTTTCCTCACTACCAGAGAGACAAGGACACAGAGAAGTGAGTCCAGGTTCACAAAGATGTTTAAGGAAAAGCTGAGAGAACTGGGGCTGCCCAGCTCGGAGAACAGAAATCCAGGGGGACCTTGTCCATGGGTATCAGTGCCTGCTGGGCCAGGAAAAAAAATACAGAGCCAGAATTTCCCCAGTGGTGCTCAGTGGCAAGAGAAGAAGCAATGGGTATCAGGTGAAATAGGAGAAATTTCATGTTAAATTAAGAGGAAAATTTTACTGCAGGGGATAGGGGGTGTCAAAGACTTCTAGATCCAGTTTTCCAGAAATTATTTGGAGTCTCCAGCATTGGAATGATTAAAACCCAGCTCATCACTCTGCACATTTGTTTTCATGAATTTAAGTAGTGGATGTTCAGCAGCTAGGGAAAGTAATTTTCACAGTGGTGAAGTCATATTCTGCATAATTTTTAATTGCCGAATTCCATGCAATTCAGGACAACAAGGTACATAAATATCTCTGAAAGGAAAATTCATGGGTGCTAAAATGTGAATTTGGCTTTTTCCACCACAGGCCTCCAAAACACACTAAAATGCCATGTAGTTTTGGCTAACTGGAGCAAAAAGAACTGATACAGTAGTATGCAAATGAAGCTGAAGGAATAATAAATAAGCTTCCTAGTTTTAGGTGTATTCTCTCAATGGAGCCATGTTTATGGAAATGCATCTGTCATTGGAAGTCAAATTTATTCCTACATATTTTACTTTAGGTCTATTTTTAGCAATAGATGCATCTTCCCAGCACTCAGTAAACAATTATGGAAAACAGATCTGCATTTAAGTATTTAAGAACATGTTCTGTCTGGATAGTTTTCTCCTATAGTAATTTTTTTTCTGAATATAGAAACTATGAGGTGCCTTCAAATATGAAGATTGGGGTTTTTTAAGGAGTTTGAAATCATTCCAGCATTTTTTTAAATTTTATTTTAAGAACCTGAGGGGATCCATTGACTTTACTGGAATTACAGATTAAAATTAAGGACACTATTAAATGCTATTGTGTCTATTTTTCTCTCCCTAGCAGAAACAATATAAATACACATGTATTCTGAGTTACAAATAACTGCATTTACTAAGCATGTAGAAACATTTAGTCCTGGCTGCATGCCCTGATGAGTTTCTAGTGAATTCTAAAGCAAATCCCTGTGAATATCATTAGAGAGCTGAAAAAGCATTTAAAAGAATGCTATTCTAGTTTTATGTAACATAAATTTCTTCCTAGCTTTGTCTTGGGTGAAGAGGGAAGGTAGGTAGAAACGGGCTCCCCAAACATATTCCATGCATAGAAACCTCACTGCAGAACTAAGTTAAAATATCAAATTTGGCTACTTTTAAAAGATGTGTAATTCACTGTACTTTATAAACAAAGACAATAGCAAATTATATTTTAGAGAAATGAAATACACCTAACACTGAGTATAAAAATAGCAACCTCTAGTCAAAGTTAGAGATGCAGTGTTTGTGCACAGCAAAGACTGTGGATTTTAATGATGCAGTAAAGACAATCTGGTGTATCATTTAGAAATTAATTCTGCTTATGTAGATAATCTAAAGCTGAAACATGAGCTACCTTTTCTTATTTGAAGTGGCATTGTGGTTATAAGCAGTAATTATTTAATGCTAATTTGTTTGCAATAGGCTTGATTTATTTCAACTTTTATCATTTAATTAATGGAGTGTAAATCAATTATATTTTAATTTTCCTTCTTAGCTGTAAGTAATATCTCAGTTTCTTAAATTTGGCAGTAGGTCAAACTGCGCTCGTAGAATCTGGCTCCACACCCCTCAGAATCTCCCTTCCTGGAGGAAATCCTCCTTCTGAAATTTCCTTTCCATTTCCTGTTTTCCAAATAATGCAAGACCAGACTCAGCATACTGACTGCCAGAGCATGGGCCAAGACAGAGCCAAGGCTTTTCAGTAACTCACAAGTTCACAAAGCCCAATCCGTGTATTAGAGCTATTTCTGGTGCTTTTAGGGGATTTATCCAAAATCTCAATGCCTATTGAAGCTATGAAGTAGATTTGGCCTGATTTTCTTATAGGAGCTGACAGAACTTCACATTTTTGAAAAGCAGGTTACATATATTTGAGAACCTATATTTAGACTACTCTTTTTGAAGCCTTGGATGAGATTTTCATTCCAGCTGTGTCAAACTTCAAATTTGCTCAGTCCTTTGATGAATTTTGGCTTGTGGAGACCAGTCAGGGAGGGAAAGTTAGCTTTTCATATGGCAACAATAATCTGGCATTTCTCTTGCATTGAGTCTAATTGACTCAACTCATCTCACAAGAAGATCAGGCCAGAGAACAGAAGGGGCTTTCATTTCCCTTGCAGAGAAGCTGGATTGTAGATGAATTTTCTTGTACATCTGGAAAGTCATGACCCTCCTCCCTTTACCCTTTTCCTTCTAAGATCAGTAGCATTTCTTCTTTCTTTATGTGATGTTTTGACTCTGGTAAAATTTCCTGTATTTTATTTTCCCTATCTACTGGAAGCAGACTTGTGATTACTTTATGAGAATTTGTTCCATCCCACAAGCCTTTAGAGGAAAGGGTTTGCCTACTCTTAGACTTCTCTCACTGCATCAGAAGAAAAACCTACGTTCTATTTCTGCATCCTTGGCAAAGGTTTATGCACATCCTGCAAATTTTTTCAGCTACTGGGCAAGATCTTACTGTTGATTTTTTGTGGTGATTCTTCTTTCTTTTTTAAGCTCACAGTGGGCAGTATTATGGCATCAAGCCCATCACCAGTGTTTGGGCATTCAAGAAGAAGGAGCTGGGCAGGGCTGTGAGTTTCGACCTTCTCCCTTGGAGGCTGGGCTGTGCAGGACTTGCAGCCCTGCTGCTTCCTGCCCCATGAGCTGCCCCCTGCCCTGCAGCTGCTGGACCCCTCACAGTGGGGAGCTCAGCGAGAGTTCCCTTTCATCCCCCTCTCACCACCTCCTGGTATCTTTACTTTGGATACTCACTCCCACAAATGCGTCTTTTCCCACATGTGAAAACCCAATTCATTGGTTTCCTTTGTTGGAAGAGGATTGCTACAAACTAGGAAAAATCTTGAGCAAGATCTAAATCCTGCTTTCTTGTAAAGGGATTTGTGTGTTCATTTTTCAGCCTGTAAAACCAATTTTCCAGAAGTCCCAGAAGCCTTCTGTTAAATGACGCTATCTCCCTTGTCTTTGCTACATGAGCCTCTTCTGTTCCTACTCTCTGTTCTGTACTCCATAACTGCCTTTCCACAAAAAAAAAGAGATATTTAAGAAATAATTTTATTGGTTCAATGCATTCTCAGATTTCATTCTGTAATTTTTGTGCTAATAAACACCAAAATTTGTATTCCTGATGCCAAGCAGGGCTTGCCTTCCGGCGCTGGTGTGGTTTATATGCTAAACCACAATCAGTAGCCTGCATGTTGCCTGCTAGGTGAAGTCTAATGAGCAGTGTTATTTTTAGAAGCAGAACTATATCCTTTGATTTCTATTGTATTTTTTTATTGCTGGAATAATTTTTGTTTGTCTTGTGCTCTGCAGCTGCATATCAAGCTGAATGCTTTGGGGATTTGTTATTCTCTGCAACAAAGCCTGATATTCCTTCCTGGTCAGTATGTGACTGCACCTGGATCATCTACTGCATTTCTAATGTCTGTAACAGATATTTCCTGTTTTGGGATTCTTTCCATTGTTCTCTGCTTTGAACTTCTCTTGCCTTCTTTAGGCAAGATGTTTAAATGATTGACGCCTTAGACACCCATTCCTGCAGAGTGACCCATTATTTGCTCTTCCTTTACTGTATGCAATGTACAAATGTGGAGTTTTCCAGGAGCCTTCTCTTGTATAATGATGTCCTATTTTTAAACACAATCTACATCAGTGCCACTACATTACTTTTTTGAACACATGAAGTTAAAGTGATGCGAAGCCTAGGTGGATTAATCTAAATTATTTTACAATTATTTCTTCTTGATTTAATTTAATTAATTAACTGCACGTAAGTGTGATTACAAGTGCTTTGGAGTAATTGCTGTCTCTTCCTAAGTGTTTGTACAGAATCTAAAACAATGAAGACAGTCCTATGAATAGTAATAACTTCAAGGAAGAAGATTCAATTGTATATTTCTGTGAAATTGTTATGATATATTGTTTATCTTTCCTCTTGGCTGTAAAGTGTGCAGATACATTAATAAAAACAAGTAACATACTGTTACACACAGTGATTTAAAACCCAAAATTGAAAATATTTCGTTTCTTTATTCCCGCAGCAAACACGGATAAAAGCTTAAAATTCAAAGTAGCTGAGTGTTTTCTAACTCACCTAATGTTAACTTAGGAAATAAGAATACATTGAATACTAGAGAAGACTTGAAATTCTGTTCAGATGAGCACTTGGTACACCCTATTAAGAATAAAAGAGAAGGAGAAAGATAAAATGTGCTAGAATAGTTGTGAAGAGAGAAAGTACTTAGTTAATGAAAGAAAAAGTCAGAATTAAAAAGGAAGAATGTATCTATATATAGAAGTGATAAGTTGAAACTACAAAGAGAATTGAAGTTTCTCTGGATATAATCACACAAGCTGAATTCTGACAGAGGTATGTGAGATATTAGGAAGATATACTGAATTATGAGTGGTCAGGACTGAAATATTACATTTCTCCAAAAATGGAATTTTCCCTAGTGCAGAGGTAAAAATGCTTTAAGGGCCAGGATCTGAGTCATCCTTTTTTCTTTCCTCTTTCCTCTACCTACACCCCCAGCTGTCAGGGACTTAAGTGGGATTTACTTGTGTGAGAAAAGATGAAAGTAGCAAGATCTAGTATTCTTTAAAATGATCCATCCATCTGACTTTGTCACACTTAATTTATGAAACTTGACATAGTTGGGAAAAATGAAAGAATGGAGTTATGTTCATTCAGGCTAAACACACCTAGTAAAAAAAGTCTAGTAAGAGCTTCACTTTTTGATTACCTGTAGTAGTCCAATACAGAAGAGAGAAAAACACAGATAAATTATTACACCAAAGATTTTTAAGACAGTGTTGTAGCCTGTTTAAAAGATTAAAAAAAATTTCCAAACTGTATCTGTACCCATATAATGACCAATGATTCTTTTATTTTTCTTTGATATATAAAGAAAAAAAATCTTCAGGTTGCAGGGGTCTTGGAGTGGGGAGGATGAATGAAATTTGTTCTAACCATAGATACATTGTTCAAAAGCTGTACAGAAGCCAGGAATAATTAACACTTTTCATATGTCCATTTATGTATATGGCCATTTACTGCTAGAACTAATACTGCCAACCCATTTCAAGTTCTAAATGCCCCTTCCTCTGAAAAGGCAAATTACATTTGCCTCTAGAAAACATAAATGGCTGTAATCAAATGGCTATTGTTGAGAGCATGTCACACCAAATGTACATCTGGTTATGTGTAAATGGTGGTTACTGGTTTCACTGGGGTCAATGAGCTTGTCAGGAGCTTTGTGCTGAGCAATGTGCTTTGTGCTCAGCAGTATGTCTGCCCTGGGGAGCAGAACACATGAGATAATTATGTTGTTTTATTAGGTCATTTTAATCACATGTAAACACAGCACAAGTATTTCAAATTCCCCCATGCTTCCACTTAATATGAGGAATGGTTTTTTCCCCATTAACAGCTGGGTGACCCACATTTCAGCCAGGCAATCTAAAAATCCAGCTTGGGGTGCAGCATCCATGTAGCTGTGTCCTGGAGTAATTTATGTTTAAAAGGAAGAGAAAAATATAGGAGGGCAGAGGTCAGTGAAAATCCAGTAGGATTACAGGCCTTTGCAATTTTGCTGTTCAACCAAATGGCAATTTCCACCGTATGTGTTTTCATTCATGTCTATCCCTAGTGCTTGGCAGGGCTGCAAACTCAGCCAGACCCTTGTGAGCAGTACACAGAGTAGGAAAGATGGAACAACCCAGACAGCAGTGAGCAACAGATTTGTCTGCACAGATTATCCCTTCTCACTTATGCACATGATTGTCTTAAGTACGCATAAATAGAATTTTTTCCCCTCCAGCCTTCTGTCAGACTCTCACTTTCACTGTGACCCAGCTTCTAAGGTACTACATATTTAGTCATGTATTAGAGAGAAAAGGCCCTGTTTATCACCATCATATGATGGTTTTATGGCATAAAATAGCATCTGGGGAGGGTGTCCTTGCTAAATCAGATGCTGATTGCGTGTAATGCAAACCCATGAATTCAGGAATTACAGGCACCATTCTGCAGAAGAGTGAGATGGGCTGCAAAAAGCAACCCTCAGACATAATATATGAAACCTGACATTGCTGTTCCCCTGTGTGTGTGTCTAATAGCTGGTGTATTTCTTTAGGCCTAGTGACACAGTTTTATTTTGTTGCCATATGCACACGTTGTAGATAGAAAGGAAGCAGGAAGCCACGGCTTGTGGGGTCTAATCTCACCTGGTACACTGAGAGCAGAGGCAATGTGAGTGGAAATGACTTAGTCATGAGCCAGCCAGGGCAGGAATCAGATGCTCCAGCTCACTGCAGAGACAAATGTTTCTGACAACATTCAGCTGGTGCAGACCATCAGTTCCCAGAGACCAGGATTTTCACAACACTAATCCAGCTGAAGCATGGGCTAAAGAAATTTTTCCAAGTGCACCTTAAGTACACAGCCCCTGTGACATAGCTAACAGCACTGATAGTGTATGCAGGCGAGTTCCAGCACTGTAAAGCGTGAAATGTATGTGTCAAGTTTATTATGCTTCCCTTGCCTGGAGCTGATTAGTGCAAATTAATATTTCACACAAATCAGCATGAGCAGTTAGCACACAATTTGGATTTACGGAATTCAGCTGATTGCATTAAAAATGTATTTAGGCTATTTTTGCGTTGTGCAAATAGAGCAAAAATATCTGAGCTGTTTCCAGTAAGGGTTTTTTTGATAGTATTTCTAGTGTTAATATTACCCTTCATATAGCCATATACTGTTGACATGATAATGGCTTTATGGATTTCCAATAGTTATAAAATGTACGGTTCATACTGAATGAAAAATTAATGCTTAGCATTCTTTATAGGCAATGATTAGTAAGATTTTAATTAAAAAATTATTTTCAACATACCTTTAAAACATGCAAACAGCTAATAGGCTGTTTGCCTAGATAGGCTCAATCTAAAATTTGATCCTGAAACTGCTTAAGAAATTCACTTTTCAGGTAAAATATTTATTTTTGGCCTTATGAAAATAAAACAGTATTTTCACTTATCTGGATCAAGCAACACACTTTTCCTGCTATGAAGAAGAAAGGAGGAAGACCACTTGCCATACTAAAGATTATATGAAAAACCTACCTGTTTACTCAAGCTTTCACAAAATAGCACATTCAGTCTCACAGATCATATCCAAACCCAAACAAAACCTCATGCAGGTGTCTCCATCAGTTTTCAGGAGCATATAACTCAGTATGATTTCTGGAAAAGTTACTATGGAAGTTCTCACTGTCTTCTGTGGAAGCTGGCTCAGGTGAAGCATTTGCAGAACTTAATTTAGCTCATAGCTCTTGCAGTTGTCCTGAAAATCTTTGCAAAATTGATTTCAAATACAATTGTATGGCACATAACAGGAACTGTTAGATCAATTTTTAGATACTATATTGTATTTCCAACAAGAAGACATTTGAGTATTTTTCACTAATTAAAAATAAACAAACACAGATAGACATTTTTATAAATTAGGAATTAACTTGTGGAAGCTAAATATTTTTGGACCAGTCTCCCCATAATGACTACAGCAAATTATGCCTGCACATCAAGAGGATGAATTGTATTCTGTAGGTCTGGAAATTGATGACTCCATGTTTTATCCAGTGCCAGGCTCCAGAGCCATTTTCTTCCTTCACAGATACCCATATGAACTTCTTGAGACTGTTGGAACAGCTTTGGGTTTACTGTGGTGCGGCCAAGAAGGGAACCTGAATCTCACTTAGTCTGGTGACACATACTGATGACCCAATGTTTAAACTTCTGAGTTTGGTGATGTCTCTGAGATATAATTAGGAAATAAAGACCGCTCAGGTTTGTCTAAGGGCAGTATCTTGATAGACCATGGAATGTACTCTGAGTGGTGGTTTTATGTCCCAACGTTAAACATTTCTCTTTGCCATTTGGTTTTTGTTTATGAGACAATTCTTAATGATTTGCTGAAGTGCAAAACCTTAAAATCAATAGATGGAACATTCTATAAAGAATTATTGCAGCTCCCCTCCATAACAAAAATAAAAGATGTCTGTATCAGGCTTGTTTGATGCCAACCCAGAATCCTACAAGGCTCCTCCCCAAATGTGGCTTGCTATGTTGTGAAATGGCCCTGAGCCTTCTGCATCTCATTATGAGGCTTGCTTTGAACCACAAAACCCAAACAAATATATTTCATTACATAACAGCTATTCATATTGCACTTTCTACCATTATCAGTTATACAAGACCTCTTCAATTTTCTTATTTGCTGATCCAAATCCACCGTTGCTGTTCCCTCTGATTTGCTTAGTAATATGTATAGGAAATTATGCAATTAGGCTTGTCAGCACGAAGAACTTGTAATCTTCTTACATATACCATAATTGCATCCCATTTGTCAACAAATGACAACTTTAATAAGAGAAGTGCTCACATCATGTGGAATGTCCACACACTCCTTTAATAAACACTGATTGAAAAATTTACTGCCATAGCAAGATGTTTTAGGACTTTAGTGTGAGGAGGAGAAAAGTTCAACCCTAACTGAAAACATATGCTCAGAAAAAAGATCCCAGCTCTCCACACTGTTAAATCTTACTGCTGGTTCAAATTTAGGCAAGTACATGAAGTGAAGTATGTTAAACCTGGAAACCTGGCTTTATGCATGGCCAGCAAATCCAGTTAGAACTCCTTGAACTAAAGCTGTGATAGAGTGCTGAGTATTCTCTGGATCCAAGCAAAATTAAAATTTGTGCTTTTGTAAGCTGCTGACCTTTATGCAGCTCTCATGTTCCTTTGAGCCACTCCTATGTGGTTAATGTGTGCATGCCAGGGAAAAGGAGAAAAGGGGCCCTCCTGCCATGGGTTCCTCTCCATGCTTGGCACAGTCAAGTACGGATTGCTGTGGCAAACTTTTGATTTGTCATTTGGCTGAAGTTTCCTATTTTACATCTTTACTTGCTGATGCAGATGGTCACAAGCTAAATTGTTGTTAAAATTGCAGTCCTGCAGAACATCATCCTATGCAGACTTCCAATGTAGAAAATAAGAATTCAAGCTTTCAGCACAGAGTAGGAGAGTTAGACAAACAAACAACTCCTAATGGTGTTCTTAGGAATGCAACACCTGCCTTCTTTAAGTGCTTTGAAAATCCTAACATAATTTATTAATCTTTAACTTGTTTATTGAATTCTCTGTTAGAGCACAGTAAGTATAATCTACAAAAAAAGAATTTGAACTACGACATTCATGTTTCCAAATGGAAGGAAGAAGATAGCAACAAACTGAAGCTTTAATGAGAAGACAATGAATGATTAATTAGTCCCCAGTAAATAACAGTACTGTTGATGACCAGTTAATGTGATAATAAAACAAGAATATAGGTACAAAAGGAACTGTCCATCATATTTAACCTTAGTACAGTTACAGTAAAAAGGCTAAATTGTATTGATTAATCAGCTTTGTTTATTTATTTTAACAAATAGAATAGAGGACTCTGAAGCCAAATAAAACTCCTTATCTTTCCCTTGTGTTGGTAGCTCATCTCAAGTGTTGGAGTCCTTGGGGTATCCTTCAGATAGCTATTGGAGAATTTTCTAGTTTTGAACATATAATAAGATGTTCTTTGGACATTGTAAAAGCTGCAGTCTGCTGTAAAACTCATTCTGTATTTATCCAGGCCCATGTAATTGAATAAGTAAAAAGAAAACACTGTGGAGCCCTGAGGGTTTCTTTACTGCTGTGGATGCTGAAAGACCCAGCTGGTTACTGTGGAAAGAGGCACTGGAATCTTTAAATAAAGTCACTCTGGTCATGGCTGTGCCATGGGTGTTTATCAGGACAGTGGCCCAGGATTAATGTGATCACTGAGAGCTAAGAGCGAACTCCAAATCCTACATTAATGCATTTGAACAGGGTTCTGAAAGGACAGGGTGAGTACATGTATTAAATTCTTTTTCCAAGTACATTTGCTGCAAATGCATGAGTTGGACTCCTTTTCAAATGGGAAAAATGATGTCAGGTTTGTGTCTAGGCTCCTGAACATCATAAGGAATAATTTAAATGCAGGTGTGTTTTGATGGACAGGTGCTCATTCGGCATGTAAAATCTGAATGCAAAAATAGGTAAATATGTAGCAGGTTTGGATAGGTAACTTATTAATGCAGGTAAAAAACAGGAATCATATATACAAAACCTCAGACTGAAGGTTTATGAGGGGTGTTTATTGAAGCTTTAGAGCCTGGTGTCTCAAGATTTACACTTTCATGGGCTTTGAGAGGAAAAGAAAGAGATCCCTGAACAGAGATGCCCAAAACCACCTCGATTCATCCCATCTATTCATTTATCATAGCAAGGAACCCTTAAAACCTTACAGAATACACCCAAGCCATACCAAATCTGTAAGTGTTATTTATTCAGCCCTTCCTGAAAATCAGAAGCTTTGAAGATATGTCTAAATAAAGTTGATATGCTGGGCACCCAAACTCACTCAAAAAAAATCAAAATGAATAAATAAAGAAAAGAATAGTGCACTGGGAAAAAACATTCAGATCAGGAATCTTTATTTAGAGGAAAAAAAAAGTAAAATTATTACTAAGTGGGAGGGTCATTTTTAGCTATTGAAATTACCTTTATCCTAAGAAGGCTGGAGAATCTCAGGATGGTTTGAGTTGCATGGAAAACTAAAGATCATCTAGTTTCCAGTCCCTGCCATGGGCAGAAACACTTTTCACTGGACCAGGCTGGTCAAATGACCACCAGCCTGGCTTTGAACACTTCCAGTGATGAGACATCGACAATTTGAGAAAACTCTTCCAGTGTTTCACCATACCACAGTGAAGAATTTCCTCTTCATATCTCATCTAAATCTGTCCTCTTTTAGTTAAAAGCTATTACCCTTTGTCCTGTCATTACATCTCCTTGCAAAAATAGAAATGTGAACATAAATAATGTATAGCATCAGCTGTATGTATTTAAAGACTTCTGTATTAAAGGAACATATTCTGGAACAAGTAATAGGAGTTAATTTGTGCTTGAAAAGTATCTTTTGCCTCTCTTATATGTAGGCAACATGTGGAAATTTATGAAAACCTCAGCTGTGCTCTAAAAGGATGGAAATGTTTGTAAACTATGATACTGGAAAATTTCCATCTTGACTTTTGAACTGTTGGTAAAATAGTTTTCTAGTTAGTTACTATGGTGATAGTGCCCAAAGCATTAGAAGCTGCAACCTCAAAAAGACTGTGAAGCACAAAACTACCTAAAAGGAATAGATAACCTTTTATAAAGAAAATATTTATTTTTCATTTTTTCATTCATGGTCTCATTGTTGGAGTGGCTCTGTTTTGTGTTAATTCTCTCAGCTAAATTCAGCTACCTATAAGCTAATTCACAGGCAGCAAAGCCACCAGAGGAAAGCTGTTCACCACATCTATTTTTCTGTGTCTCTTCTGGTGATATGAATCATTTTCTGGAAACACCTCTCTCTGCCTCTCTCCACTAAATATGGTGTGAACTCATGTAGCCTATTTAGCCAGCTCAAATGGGTAAAATGAATTGAACATAGGTCGACATTTGCTGTAGGCTTGTAGTTATTTTTTAAGTAAGAGGCCTGCTGGAGTTAACAACCACAGATTATAAAAATTGATAATGTAAATTGTAACTGTAAATATGATACTGTTACAGCTTAAATTATGTAGTAACTGCATATATTCGCACAAGGTTTTTTTCTGAAGAAATAGATTGCATAATGTAATTTTATGACCATGTGTGTGCAGTAGTTATAGTTTACTGCCTATTACATATTATCACTGCAAAATTGGTTCCAAGAAGTAATTTGAATTACTGGATTTTCTCCTCCCCTCTCTCTCTCTCTTTTCTGCTCCTATTTTACTTACTTACGACAAATCAGTCTTGCTGAAATTCAGTAATATTTGTTTTGACTAAGGGGATATATGAAGTAAAAGCATGATCAAGTCCCTGTTTACTAGTACCCTGTATTTAACTATAATTCAATTAAAAAAAAAAAATCAAACCGAGCAGAATATATATCTATGTAAAGAAAACATTTTTAGTAATACAGCTAAAGGTTGTAGGTTTGAAGGTACCTTTTTTCCTACTTGCACTTGTTTATTATTGTTATGGTTTAAGCACAAACCACATATATTTTATTTTTTAAATTAAAATTTTGTGGGAAAGGGTAAGGTGAAGACAAAAGTGTACTTGAAATGAATTCTGCATTAGTTAGGTAGTTCTGTGCAGCAAAAAGAAGTTACAGACTCACAGCAGTCAGAAAGACCTAATATCTAACATATTTAAGGATGTAAAAGTGAAGGGAAAATGAAAGATATGCGAAGATATCTGCTTTTTGAAAAGAGCTTTAGCATATTGCTATTAGGCACAAAATGTTCTGTCTGTATTGTCTGATGCCCTGAGAACTGCTCCCTCTTCTTTTAATCACCACAGTGCTCTGCATCTCTGACTTGCTGTCCATTGCAAGTCTTTATGCAAACCTTCTAAAATCCGCTAAAGGAGTGAAGGTCCAGAACCTGTTGGTGTGAGGGATTTGGTACTTAATTCTGAAAGTATTTGAAACCCCACTGACACCTGAAAATTGTCAGAATATGCCCTGAAAAAATATAAATCAAGCACAGAATGAATGTTTTCTGGTTTTTTAAAATGAGAATAACCTTAGACTAGAAAATAAAGATTTTTATATGAAAAATAAATATTTTTCTTGCTTTTGCTAAATGCATGTGATTTTCTTCAGTGATGCTTTTATTTGTTTCTATGAAATAAAGCTGTTAAATTTAAATCTATTATACAAATGCAAATATCCTTTTTGCACATGGAAAGTTTCATATTCTGATTCTGTGAGGTGCAGATATTTTTATATTCTGGAAGGAATTTCTGTGACCAGACCTAGACTTCCACAGAGGAAACATCCATGTCTGTGCTAGTCCCATGAGCTTCCTCCTTTGTGATTGAGAAGAAAAGAGGCAATTTTATGTCATTATAATTAGTCAGATCATTGCATCATAAGATCATTAAGGTTGGAAAATACTTCTAAGATTATGAATACAACAATTGACAGAATAACACCATGCCCACTGAACCATATAGCAAAGTGCTACATTTGCTCATTTTTGAATGCTTCCAGGGATGGTGACTCCATCATTGCCCTTGAGAGCCAGTTCCACTGCTTAATTGCTCTGTCAGTGAATAAAGTTTTCTAATATCCAACCTGAACGTCCCTTGGCCTAACCTGGGGCCCTTTTCCCTATTGTTGGTTACCTGGGAGAGGAGATTGATCCCCACCTCACACAACCTCCTTCCAGGTACTTGCTGAGAGCAGAGATGTAGATAGATGTCCATATTTACAGATGACTCATGCCCTAAAAGTCTTTCCACTCTCCAACTATGGTGAGAGAGATCCCAAAAAGACTGGTGAAATATTGATAACTAAGATTAGCTTGGGTGAGTCACATCCTGAGTGAAGAGTCTTGATTTTATGATGTCAAGCAACTTGCGCCTTCATGCTCTATTTCCTAATCTCTTTTTTTCCTAAACTATTTGCCTCTCTTTCGAGCTAATTCTGAAGAGGATGGAAGAAGCAATGGTTTCATCCCCAGTGATCCTGTCTCTAAACCCTATCCCATTAGACAACACATCTGTGCAAGACAGAGGTGCCTGAAGTAAGGAACTGCTCGTGTTAGACAGCTGCCCCAGTCTCCCAATGAACACATTTTAACACACTGAACACTAAGCTATGTTTGAACACAGCCTCTCAGGTTCAAATTTCAGGAATTTCAGGAATTTCAGGTATTTTATACCATTTCAGCAACCCATCCCACCCTGAGGCAGGAGTTGCCTTGAGAGGCACCAGTGTCTCTTCCCAAAGAGGGAATTTGAGCCAAGGCTTCGGGCCAGCTGAGATGAGGGTGCCATCCCCCAACAGAGCTTGTTCTCTCTGTCACAGAACCAGGACCCCAACAAAGGCAGTGGATGGGGAAAGGGGGTTCTGCCCCTCCTTGGGGACATGGGACCAGCAGCTGCTGCGCAGACTCTCCTTGCCCTAAGTGATGAGGGGCCTCTGTTGAATTCCTTGCACCTCAACTGACACACCACCTACTTCTCTCTGATTTCCTTGTAGGAAATGATAAAATGTGGTTCCTATGAGAAAGAACATTTGTAATGATTTTTTTCCCCAAGTTTGCCAACATCTATGGAAATTTTTGGACTATTGATATGTACGAAATTCATTATTGTTCTATAAGATAGCAGAACTGTATCTTGCAGAAAACTGTTTAAGAAATTAAGTCCAAGATATATTTTAGACCTTCAAAGTGCTTAGCTATAAGTCATACATGATTCAGGCCTAGCGTTTTTTCACTAGTCTTGGGTTTACAAGGTATTTTATCAGTCTGTTTCCTACTTCTATTTCAGTCTTTTTTAAAATTATATTCTTCAAATATTATGGTGATAAAGAAGTCTGGTAAAGATGTGTATAAAAAAATTTAAATATATTTTGAAGGAAGAAATATGAAATGCTGATGAGAAAAATATATCTGAAAAGTTATATATGAATCTGGAACCCCTGTTTAAAAGAGTAATATGTAATAGGAAGAGCCAGAGCCTAATACAGAACAAGGAGATGTTATTTTGGTTATTAAGCCTTAGTGAAGATTCTCCAGGATAAGAATTGCTTAGTTGCATAGCAAATACTGTTCAATTGTGAAAACTGTCATTTAAAAAAATCAACATTTTTGTGAAAGAAAAGCAGGCTCTATTCACACAATAGTATTTTTCTCTCTGGCATTTTTGCAGGTGTGGAATTGAATGCCTACAGAAATCATTGAGAAATTTTCCAGGCAAGAGGGATTTGCAGGTTCAAGATCTCTCACTCACACAGTGTTCATTTTCATGCACTTGGTTACCATTTACAACCTGGCCATAAGCTCACCAGATAAAACTTTTGCTGAAGTGAAAACTTGTGTTGGTTTTCAGTGGGTGCAGGATGTGATCCACATGGGTAATAAATGTGTGATTTACTGACACGAGCTGTAATGCTCTATAGAAATATCCATGAAGGAAAACCATTATGTGTGAGGATATTCCTTTTATTTCAGCATGTCTAAAGGAGCACAAATGCTGCCTTCTTCATTCTTAGCAGCAAGGTCATTTCCCAAAGGACACAGAACAAAAAAAAATTGATCTGCAAACATCTCTTAGAGCAGTTACTAAATATCTAGCCTTGAAAATCACTTCTAAAAGTAGAGGATGTATTGTGTTATTGTGTATTGTATTTTCATCTTTCACTAGCAAAGTCAATATTTCCACTGCCATCAGTCAAAGGATTGCTCTGGGTCCAGCTGTGTACATTCAATGGCATAAAAGACATTCAGGTGTTACTAGGAGATCTATTATCTGTCTTTGAGCTTTTGTCTGAGAAAAAAAAAATAGGGAGGAAGCCTTTTGAGTTAATTAAGAAATTTGAAACTAGAGGATTTAGTGATTTAAATATGGTTCAAATGTATTTTAGGACAGATTCTGCCATCAACCAAGAAACAGCAAATCTGAGCTGAAAGCAAACACTGCACATCTGGTAACTGAAGCCACAGCTGGATGAAGATTTGTTTGGCTGCTGCATTAAAGTAAAGGCAGGAATTAAACCATGTGGGATATTGATAATGTGAGGAGATTAAATTTGTTGCAGATCTTAAATGGGATGCAGAAAATAAGTGGAGTGAGTGTAAAGGAGAATTTAGAAAAATGTTGACATAAAAACGTGGAGGTAGAAGTGGAATGGAAGGAAGCAGAACCCTTCTGAGTGGCAGAGGAGAAAGCACGTAAAACTGAAGAAGAATTTGCCACTCTATCTGTGCACATGTGGGGGGAGGATTTTGCAATCTTCTCGAGAAAAAAAATGCTTGAAATTTAATTTGAAATATCCCATAATAACAACCACAAATACTTAAATTTTCTCTTTAGGGGCAGCAAAAATCCAAGACCTAGAGAGGGAAAAATGTGTGCTGAGAGGTGTCACTTTGTGCTTTATGTTTCCTGTATTCTGTGAAGCAATGGATTGTGCCCTGTAATCTGTCTGAATTACATTTCTTTCGCTGGCCCTTTACCCTCAAAAAATGGTAAAGTACTTTTTCTAGAGGCAAGAAAATTCAGGTTTTTTGACAATTCTAACACCTAAATATTTCCAGGTTTACCTTCCTTTGTTAATCTGGGGCATTTTAGAAAAAAAAAAATCAAAATATCTTCCACAAAGGGGAAAAAATGAAACAAATCATTGTTACTATTTCAAAACTTCTAACATCAGGTATAGCAACAAGACAAATCTTTACCAGAAAATCAGCTGGGTTTGTGAGCATCTGGCCCCAACTGCACAAGTTGATGCAAATGTGTGGGGAATTTATCATTTTCCAAGTGAACAATGGGTGAGGCTTCTGCTGTCTCTTATACCTTTTCCACAAAGTCTGATGGAATTTATGCCTTTTGCTTATTGACCTAGGAACTTCCCTTCCCTTCCCTTCCCTTCCCTTCCCTTCCCTTCCCTTCCCTTCCCTTCCCTTCCCTTCCCTTCCCTTCCCTTCCCTTCCCTTCCCTTCCCTTCCCTTCCCTTCCCTTCCCTTCCCTTCCCTTCCCTTCCCTTCCCTTCCCTTCCCTTCCCTTCCCTTCCCTTCCCTTCCCTTCCCTTCCCTTCCCTTCCCTTCCCTTCCCTTCCCTTCCCTTCCCTTCCCTTGGATTTTCCAGTGTTAATGACATTTGAAAAAATCAGAATTTAGTAAGAATACAAAATACAAATACAGAACACAAAAAAGCTCCACAACTTATTGCATATGAATATTTTAATTTTTGTGCTAGTCTTCTGATACTGTTGTTCTCATTCTTGAATGCTTTGGATTACCAAGGAGAATTATTCCCCTCTGTTTAACTTTAATAACTGGAGAACATTAAAATGTTATTATAGCTCAGTTTCCAACAATATATTTGATTGAAAGCAATAGGTGGGGCACTGAAGCTGGAATCCATTTCACACAGGAGCAGAGTGCACTTCTGCTCACTCTGCTTGACTGCATTGTCCTTTTCATGATGTGGAAGTCACAGCATGGACTGGAGGGAAAAGCTAAAGCCTGCAGCACCTCATCTGGTCTTTCCTCCTTCTCCTTCCCATGGGAGCTGTCCCAGCACATGGGCAGGAGTGTGTGGGGTATTTTGTACGATGCAGCTGCCCTCAGTTTGGGCTGACCCCAAGGAGCTGCTGTACCAGACACATTCCCCATCCCCATCCTCATCCTCTCCCATGTGCAGGTGTGGGGAGCCCCAGGCTGTGCATTGCAAACCTTCCTGCAGCCCTGGTCTCACCCAGCCCAGCTGTCTCCAAACCTCACTACAAAAAGAAAAACCTAAAGAACACGTTTCACTAGTCAAGTCCTAGATAGTATTTCTAGATCTGGTGTCACCATGATATTTTCTGAAAAATCCCTTTGCCAGGATTTTTCTCCTGAGAAGCTCAGAACCCTCAGAAAAGAAATGTAGACAATAATTATCTGATTGCTTGGAATGTGGTTTGGAGGTTGCTTACCAACAGGTGCATCTTTGATTGGTCCATGTGGATTGTTTTTAATTAATGACCAATCCTAGTCCAGCTGTGTCGGGACTGGTCATTCACGGGTTTTTATTATCATTCTTTTCTAGCCTTCTGGATTTCTCTTTTATCTTTTTTTAGTATTGTTTTAGTAAATAATTTTCATAATATAATATAATATAATATAATATAATATAATATAATATAATATAATATAATATAATATAATATAATATAATATAATATAATATAATAATCATCCTTCTGAGAACTTGTAGTCAATTCTCATCTCTCACCTCATCCTGGGGACCCTCAAAACACCACAACAATTGGTGACTACAGTCTTGAGGTGCAGCTTTGGAGGACATGGATTTCAAAAGTGCCAAATTAATTTTAAAAGCTACTCGTGTAAATGGACTGACAAGTGCAGGTATTTGGGTACATAAAGGCACAGGAAAACATCCATTTCAGATCCAGAACTAGTGATATATCTAAATCCTGTGGAAAGCAAAGAGACTTAGCTAGGTACCCAGGCATTTCTGAAATATTCAACTGGTTTCTTAGCACTCTATCATCATGACTGTTTTCTATAGCACCTTGCAGGAATAAATAAATAAATACTTGTGCCCTTCCTCCTCAGAATTCCATCTAGACCAACAAAGAATAATTACTTAATTGCAGGCTATAATTTGTGTTAGACTGCTGACTAAAGGCCAACTGCATTATACAAAATATAATAGATTATCTCTCTCTGTAGATTTAAAATTAAGATTTTTTTTCAATGTATTATGTATGTATGTATGTATTTTTTTTTCCTTGAACACAGTGTAAAGAGAGCTGTTTTGGGTCAGGCAGTGGCCACAGGAATATTGAACTCTGTGAAGCTGGAGACAGCAATTTCCCCTCTGGTGGGCTGAGTGACTGGAGCACACAACATGATGTGGATGAGCATATTCCTGGCTCAGAGCAGATGGCAGAAGATAAAATGTAAATATGTTTAAATCACCAGGAGTTTCCCCCCACAATCATTATGTCATTATATTTCAGTCTTTCAAAAAGCAGTTTACCTTTTATCAGCTCCTGTTAACTAACAAACTATATCATCATGCAAATAGAGAAGACAGCTGTTTGAGTCACAAAAGATAAATATCACCTGAAACAGCTATTGTTTTGAGGTCCTGAGTCTACTAAACAGATATCTTCAGTGCAAATAAATGATGTAACCCAAAGTGAGTCCAACAATACACTGGCAAAGTAACTTGTGTGGTTTTCACAGGAGAATATTCAATCTGTGCAAACAGACTACCATCTGTAAACAGCCACAGAAATAGGAAGTGTGCATCTGATGTGCCTGCTCACCAGATCTGGTCCTTCAGGGTGCTGTGTGCCCTCAGAGCCCTACAGGAGGACATTTTCAAAGCATTTATTTTCACAGTGAGACTGGGGACCTCAGACTTATTTCCAAATGGGACAGATTTTTAAGGTCACATAGTTGACTGAATGGAATTAAGGCCTTGGATTCTCTTAAAAAACCCCATCTACTAATTTTTCATTTTGAAATTCACAGCACTAGTCACAAGCAGATGAATTCACTTTTAGAGTTAAACAACACTACTATTGGGCAGGACATTTTTAGAAGAAAAATGCTAAACAACCACTATGACTTTAAATTTTCAAGACATAAAAAACCCACTTGTAAAAATTCTTTCGATTTACAGTGAGCTTGCATTACACAAAACTGATAAGAAACAGATTAAAAATTAAACATTTATGACCCAAGGAACTGCTGAGCAGACTTTGCTCTGAAGAACATCTGTAACAATAAACCCCAGACTCCTGAAATTTGAATTTGCCTGTTGTACTTGCTTAATTACTGTGCATGCTAACTGTTTAGTCTCTGATAGGGTAATGGTGCAGTTGTGGAAAATATTATTCCCTTAGGGATTTTCATGTATAATTTCTGGAGGAGAGCATTCCCAACTCACCATGCACACACAAGTGCCAGTACCATTAATGGAAGTTATGTGCACCATTCAAAGGGAGAGCAGGCTCCTGAGTATGTAACTAAATCAACAAACCCCCAGTATTACCATAATGCTAGAGGTAGGACCAGAGCAAAATATTTAAAGATAAAGAATGATCACAATTTCAGTCTTACCATATGTTATAATGGTGATATTATCTTCTGTCAAGGGACTTTGACTACTCTTGATAAATCTAAGTTATAGAACTAAAGCACAATGGAATGAAATGATGCTGTTACTAAGTGTGTAAAGGCTGCTTCAGTTTTACCTTTGTCTTTATTTGCTGATGTACAGCATCAGAATCACAACACAATAACATTACTGAAACTTTCGTCCTGTTCCTAATTTACACTTTGCTCTAGCAAATTGCTTTTACACCCATGGTCAGGCCATTTTTACTCTAGTGCAGGAGTAACAAAGTGAAAATGGGAATTATTCTCCCTTAATGGCAAGTTCTGCCTTCAGATATATTGAACCTGTGTGACTAAAAGCTTAACCACAACTATGCAGTATTTCCTCTATATTTTTTAAGGATAATTACAGTTTCAAATTAGACTGTGGTGCTTTTCCTAAGGTTAATTTCAGGTATTCTTTTTACAATGCCACAATTAATTTTTTACTCCATAACAGAAATCCCAATTTAATTAATTGCTCGGAAATTGGCTTTTAATCCCCTTATTTGTGTTAACAGCTCTTATTAAGTCATTACCTTCTTGCCTTTGTGTTATGCAGTTTAGTGCATAAAGATGTTTTGCATGAGAACCATGCATGGATCATGTTTCTGCATATACAATTCTCCCCTGTAAACTGACTTTTTGGAAAGGAAATGGTACAATTGGTAGAGAGCAAATAGTTTTCTGGTTCAATGCCTTCAGTTTTACAGATCAGACATCACTAACAGAGATGCAGCTTCATGTTCAAGCCCAGCAGTGACACTGATTTTACTTCCTGAGGGTTAGAAGGGGCAGGTATGAAGAGGTACACAGGGCAGAAATGGTATACTGGTGTACAAGACAGGGCTTTTTTTAGCTGTTATCTGTCTGCAAAAAAAGTTTCATACCTTTATGTGTGAACTGTGAACCTGAGTTTAAGTTAAATGTCTAAGTAGACATTTATCTGTTTCTTGTTTCTAGTAGCTAGTTTTCAAAGCAATGCTTGCAGAAGAGTGAAAGTGAAGGAAAATATAAATTAAAAAAAAAAAAAAAACTTTGAAAATCCTGAGAGAAAAAACATATTGATGGGTTATTTGGTGGATACTTTCTAAGTGTATCTTCTCAGGGTAATGTGGGCCACTAAAGTCCTGAATGAGGCCCAAATAAAAAGCCATAAAATGCACCTCTATGAACAGAAACTTTGTATTAAAAGACATTTAGTAAGCTTACAAAGATAAGAGTACTTTTGTTATTTAGTATGGATTTCCTAATTGCAAAACACATTCTGATTTATTATAAAGACTATAATTAGATTAGGCCAAACAAATCAATATGCCTTTAATTAGTGCTATGGCTGCTGCTTCACTATACTCTATGCTAGCTCCAAAGCCTAATTTTGAATTTAGGATTCCAGAGTTGCATAACAATGTTCTCCAGCACTGAAGCTTCAGCTTTGTTTCACATGCAGAGGAAGACACTATGCCAGGGGAAAAAAAAATAGAGTAGTTTCTGTAGAAATTAATGAGCTGCTCTGTACATTAATAGTAAAAATAATAATCACTTATGCCTCATCCAATAGCTGTGGGCATGCAATTGTATTTCAACAAAGCACTAGCTTGCACTACTGCTCATTGGATAATATTTCATATTAATTAGTGTTGCAGCCTTCTAGCCTGTTTCTAAAGATGTCATTATGTGACTGGATACCACTGAGTCACCTAATCAATGAAACAAAAATTACTAACACAGAACAAATAATGGCAACTACTCAGTCATGTTAAACTAGGAAAACAAGAAAGGTCTCACTTAACCTGGTGTACCCTGGCAGTTACTGCACTCAAATATCAATATTTACATATCATCAGAAAAGAACATTTCCCAGTGTCAGAATTTTCCTTTTTAACAAGTAATAGTTACTGTGATACTAAGAAATTTTAGAAAAATAGAAAATTGTTATGCCAAAGAATCATGAACACTTATATCCTAAATAGTAAACAGTGTGCATGTGTATATTTGTACTTTTTAAATAGATACAGCTGAGCTTGGCAATAGGAAAGTCACATGGACCTCTGTGATTACTGCATGCAGAGGTTCCCCAGAAAGAGATGTGGTGCCCGCTTGGTAATTTTGGTGATAAAACTCTTTCCTTTAGACTTGCAGAATATGCTCCATTTGCTTATAAACAGAGCAGAGCAAAGTGCTGCCAGAATGATGTGTGCAATTCAGCCAAATAACTACAAATGTGTGCTCGTTTTTTGTCCTCTCTGTGATCAGAGACAGACAGATGACCCTTCTATGAAAAAAAATAAGCATAGAATTAAAACTATGCCCAAACCTCAGCCATAAAATCATTGCCACTCTTTGCAGAGAGATGTTTTAAAGAGATAAACAGAGCAGAGGGGTTATTCAGAGGATATTCAGGATCCCAAAAGTTTCTTTACTGCCCATTTCCTCCACAACTGAATCAATTCTGTCCCTGATTCACATAAATTTAATGTCAGAAGCGTTGCAACACGTGGCAGAAACACACTCCTTTAGCTATTTCCCTCTTCTTGTGTGTTCAAGGAATTATAGTAGTCTAAAAATGGCCACAAACAATAGTTAAGAAAAATATTTTGAGATGATTTAAGTCTTGCTAAGCTGTGAGTGATTTTCAGCTTCCTTGTTCTTTGGTGAGTGTCCAGTTCCTTCCCTGAGGGTCCATGGGCTATGCTATGAAAAAATTATGTACCACTCCTCCCTAGATCCAAGTTTGCTCTCTGAATCTACTTCTTTTAAATTCCTTCGCAGGGTTTTTTTCCCATCTCCTGTGTGTCTGTCTCTAAGCTTGTCTCTTTAGAATCAGGAACCTTATTATTGAAAATCTCTTTTGAAATCTAAATGATTTCTAAACCATTGCTGCCTAGTGGTTTTAGGTGAAAGAAAATATTTTTCACAAAATAATCAATGAAACATTTTGACTGACCCTCAGTTGCCTCCTTTAACTTTACAGAAAAAAGATAATACTCAAATCCTTCAAAATCTGACTTGGAACAAAATTCAGGATTCCTTTTTAGGCCATTCAAGGACTCATTTGTTGTGTGATGGTCCTGTTCTGTTCTGCTCTGCACTGGTGTGGCCTCACCTTGAGTCCTCTGTGAGTTTTGTGCACAGCAATATAAGAAAGATATTAAACTCTGAGAGAGCATCCAAAGGAAAGCAAGGATGAGGAGAAGTTGTGTGAGGAGCAGCTGAGGTTGCTTGTTCTGTCCAGCCTGGAGAAGAGGGGACTGAGGGGAGCCCTCACTGCAGTCACACATCCCTGTGAGGGGCAGAGGAGGGGCAGGCACTGATCTCTGCTCTGTGGTGACAGTGACAGAATCAGGGGGAATGGCCTGAAGCTGTGTCAGGGGAGGCTCAGGTTGGATTTTAGAAAAAGGCTCTTTCCCCAGAGGGTGGTTGGGCCCTGGAACAGGCTCCCAGGGAAGTGTTTCTCTTAGTGTTCATGCTTGGATCAGGAGTGAGATTTTGAAGTGACCCTTCCTGTTGTCCCCTCTCAGTGTGCTTGGATCACACTGCTGAGCTGTCAGAGCCCACAGACTGCAGGGGAACCAGAACCTGTCTATAATTAGCAAATAGTGCAGTCAAACAGGAAAGGGTCCCCAGAGCAAACCTGCTGGTGCTGATGTTCAGTCTCTGTGCATGTTTTATGTGCATTGTCTCTGGTCTACAGACTGAACAGGCATGAGCTGCAATTATAGATCTAATCTCAAAAAAATTTAAAGAAATCCCAACTCAGCATATTCTGTGATGCTGTAATTGTCTCATTAGGTTTTCTTAAGGAATTCCAGTATAGACTTCCTGAAAAGTTTTTATTTGATAATGGTTTTAAAAATTTCCCTATTTATTTTTTCTCCTCATAAAATCATGTGCCTTATTTTTCAGGGAGAGATCCTGACTGCTTGCAAATGGAGTGATGATCTCCATGTTTGCTAAACCCTTTTTCTTACTGTAATACCTTTTTGCTATGGAAAATTGTAAGAGTCTTTCTTTGCAGCAATTATGTCTTTATCCAGGAAACTGATATTTTAAAATTTTACTCTTTGTTGACAATTTCCCAAAAAGGCTGAAAATTACTAAGCTGACTAAGCTTTCCAAGGTACTTGTAACTCATAGTCAAGAACAGAAATGAGAATGGACTCATAAAAAGGAATTGTATTCACTGCCAATATGTAAAGTCCTAAAAAAGAAACACAAGTGCAAGTGTGGCTTTATTTAACCTTGGTGCTTTGCTACCTGTTCATGTTTATGGTTGGCACCTTTACAAACTGCAGAAGATTAGTGTCTCAGGCTGTGTTTCAAGGGACAACACAACTTAGGAAACATCAAAATGCCTCAAATGCTAAAGAAAAAATAGTAAAAATTCTGCATCTCTTGATTTTAACCAAGATTTTCAGGGAATTTTGAGCCAGCAGTCAGGCCAGACTCCTGACACACTGTGGTTGCTAGAAGGAGCCTGATGTTAGCTCTGTACATGTGCCTTGGCCATGCTGAATTAGTGCAAAAGCCAGACAAGCACAAGCCAGCACTGCACATCTCCTTCACCCTCTCTGCAGGCAGCAGAAACACAGGCAGAATGTCAAAGGGCTCGAAATATTTGCATTCATTTCCTATTTCTACCTTGAAAGTGAATCAAGGACACTTCTCAGAATTTCAATGAAACTTTTCAATGGAGAAAATGCAGGTGGGGCAATTGAGTGTTTAACATTTAGGCTTTTACCTGCAGTCTAGAGAGATTGGATGCAAGCAAGGTTTGGACATACAATTGCAGCAGTGAGCATACATGCTTGTGCTCCTCTGATTAAAACGTGTGTTTGAAAGAAATGGCAAATCCCCAAAGCCACAATTCCTGTTATCCCCCAGTCTGGAGTCAAAGACAACAACAGAGGCAGCTGTCTGCAGCCCCCTGCCTGTTCTCTGGGTCATGCTCTGCCCTTTCACTCTTTAGGTCAGTGGAAAAATACCAACCCTAACTAGATCCCAGTTCCTCATCCATGAGGTGGTAAAGTTCAGGTTTGCATGGAAAGGTACAGATTCCTGAGAATTAGAGACCATGGATTTGTTTCTGGTGCTACCTCTAAGCTTCTTTCAGCACTATTCTTGCACACATCTCACCCCTGCTTTCTCAATAACTGTGTTCATATTGCAAGAGACCAGGCCCTGGCCTTTCAAAATCTTAAAAAAAGAGTAGTCATTGTTTTGAATTTGCAGGTTCATAGTGTGGTGTTGAGCATGGTTTATAGACATATTTCTGTCAGAATCTGCGCTTTTTTCTGCCATCAAATGACCCCAAAACGTTGCTGTTCCTTCAGTCTGTTTATCAGAAATACACCTGTTCTCCCATCTTCATGCACAGTCACATCAGCGTAATTCTGAGTTGCTTGTACAAGTTGTGTTGCTCATGCAGAGAGTGACAGCATTCCACACAGTTGTTCTGGTGACTGCACTTGGATTATTCCATAAATTCACATGACATATTAGTAGATGCAGTTTCAAATAAAAGATAAAACACTGTTATGGAACTTTGAAGATTATCATGTTGCACCACAGGGCATCAAATTAATAACACCTTTGGAGAGAGTTAAAATGTTTGCCAGGGGAACTCATTCAAATTCACTTCATTACATCAGCTGGGAAATATTTCTGCTTTGCAAACACAACAGAAGAAACATGAGCTATTATTTTCCTTCAAACAAAGTGATTTTCCAATAACACCATTCACATGTGACACACAGGGCTCTGCCAGACAATGGGCACCTTGTCATTCCCTACAGGGCACATGTGGGGCACCTGTGGGGCACCTGTGGGGCTGGGTGGCTGCTTTCCTGCAGCACAAACCACTGTCACACCACATATTTCCCATCCGAACCACTGTCACACCACATATTTCTGCTCCTGGTGGAAGTAAATCTCACTGAGTTGTAAACATGGACTCAGCAGTGTGGTTGCTGCTTTCATTTTTCCTCTGCACAATGCTGTAAGAGATTATTAGGCTTAGCAGCTGATTTTTGCTAGTAGAATGGATCAATGATCATTGATAACAGAGTCACTTTTTTATACACTCATTTTGTCAACAAACTCTTGTAGCATGGCAGCCATGATTATTCAGCTGTACTGGAAATTGAATTTCCTGCCTAATACAAATGCAAGAATTCTTTCCTTGCTTTTCTTTACTCACTGGGTTACAATTATTAAGCCTACAAGATAACTTACATATTTACCAACACTAGAAAGAGACAGAAAGAAAAGACATGTTTCCATTAAAAATGTTTCTCTTTTCTTTGTGTTATTCTTAACCTTTAGTTCAAATGTATTTTTGCTTGGAAATCTCACCTAAGGCAGGAGTTCCATTGTGGTGCTTCTGGTTATTCAGATGTGATAAAAGGAAGTGGCTTTCACTCCACCTTGTTGGAGTTTCCCTTCTGATATTAGACAAACATTTTGAACAGCCTCTCTTGTCCCAGTGAGTAAGTTAATTTGTTGTAGTAGCTTTGCTTCTCTTGATTGGAGCACCTTGTAACAGTAACATGTTAGACTAATGATATAAAAATTCTATCTAAGAAGACAATGTGAAAGAAATAAAAGTAAATTTTCCCTTTAGAAATTAGCTGCTCCTTGAGGATGTAGAAAGCATTTTCTCATGACCAATGCAGTGTACCTAAGCAAAACTTATGTCTTTACCACTATGATCATACCTGGCCAGAATTTATTTTTCTGCAGAAAGTGTACAAAAAGCAAAAAGTTGCTATCAAAATGTGAAAAATAAATATTTTCATTGTAAGAAAAAAGACTGATGTTTGAATGAAGGATTTGGACTTTGATTTTTGATGCAAAACGTTTTTCCTCTTACAGTAGATCTTTTCTGCCTAAAAATTATAAACACTCCTTACCAGAAAAGATAAAAAGAGAAAAGAATCCACTGATAGCTGCAAAGGATACTTGAGCTTTACTCCTCAAACTGTAGACCATGAAATAATTGCAACAATTCTTTCATGACTAATTTCCAATAGGTTAATATATCAATGAAAATGTCATCAATAATTCACAAATGCTACGATAAGAAAAATTAACTGAGTAAACAGCTGACTATTTATTACTTACATTCTCAGTGTTGGTTATTACAGTTAAACGATGCAACCATTAGATACAATAACTATTTAGTTAAAAAAATTAGGTTATTATCATAAATCCATATAGGAAAATTAAATGCAAGGATGTAGCTGCTGATGGCAAGAGGGTTTTTTAATAGTATTCACTACAAAGAAAACCACAATCCATGCCTAAAAAGCTTCTTTTTTTTTTTTGTAATGAATAAAATCCCCAAACATTAGATGGTAAAGGCATTCTCTGTAAGAAAATGGATTAAGTGATATGCAGATAGCCTGTATGCAGTTATAAACTCTTTCCTAATTGTTTGTAGTCAGCCAGTTAAGCCATTAACATGCTGTGTTTACTGCTGTCTGCCTCAGTTCTCCCCTTTCTCATAAAAATGACCTAATGACTCATCTGATAAAGCCAAAAGAAACAGCTCTTCACTGCACAGCTTTCATCCCACTTAACCCCTTTTGAGATGTACACATAAAATGAGCCACATAAAGATCTTAATATCAGGAAAGGAAATTCTACTCCTACTGTTTTTATGGCTCATGTTTTATTTTCGGTCTTGGTTCTGAGCAGCTATGCTGGATTTACTCTGGTGATGCAAAAGTGGGCTCCAGCCCACCCTGTGCTGCCTGAAGGTGACTGCTGGAGCTCCAGAGCATGGCAGGTGACACCTGGACAGCTGCTGGCAGGAGCCTTCCCTGTGGTTTCCCTGCCCACCAACCACAGAGACCTGGGCATTCCTGCTGTGCCGGGGCTTCACCAGCACAGCCCATAGTTCCAAACAAAGGTGAAAAGAAAAACATTCTATGCGGCAAAAAATTGACTTATTTTTATGCATGCAAATGTGGAAAATATGTGAGGAATCTGGGTTTATCTTTGAGAAGGGATAGTAATATTCTTGCTGCAGCACCATGTCTGCAATTCTTTCTCACTCACAAAATGAGTAAAAATCTGTCTTCATTTACTCTCAGCTTGTCCTTGTATGACCAAATGTTTTCGAAACCTGAATATTTTTTACATATGCTTACAAAAGAGGAAGAATTAATTTTATTGCTTGGGTCTGAAAAGTACCCAACTTTGACTTCCAGTTTTTGTCAAATGCAGTGTTATGTCCTAACCCTTCAGAGGAAATGTTGGAGGGCTGTGCTGGCAAGGGGATCATTAATATGCTTCTCTCCTCCATTAACTCCTCTCCTTTACTTCCATATTCAGTTTGTGGAATATGTATGCTTGTTTTTCGCCCATCCTCCTTTGGCACTGCCCCAGCCCGTGTCCCTCGTGTCTCTGCAATGCCATGAGCTGTGCTGGGATCTGCTGGACAGGATTAGAGCAGCTCCATAGCCCAGCAGCCTCTGGAAGTGCCCCTTGGATGAGTGGATAGCCCAGGTGTGGAGGGAGCTCAGGTGGTCTCCAGGATAATCCACTGCTCAAGGCAGGGTCTGGCAGGAGATTGAAATTATTGTTCAGGACCTTGAAAACACTCAAGGATGAAGATTGAGCTGCGTCACTGGACAACCTTCCTCTGCTCAACCACCTCTCCTACTTTTACCAGGACTTTGTACTAGAAGGGTGACATCCAAAGTCTTGCTGGAGAGATATTATGAACAACTATATCCTGTAGTCTCAGAGATCAATCAGGAGTACTAGCAAATCTGTAACCTACCCTTACAAAGTTTCAGTCAATATCTTTATTTTAATCTCAAAAATAACACTCCAATTATTCCTTCTTTGATGCTGTGAGCAAGTAAGCCATCAAAATGCAAGATGTATTCCTTCTTGGATGTTTGAAAGAAGAAAAGAAATGGCCAGCTTCAGCAACAACTGGAAAAACAAAGTGATGTGTAGAACAGTGCAAGCATTTTCAGTGAATAAATTAGGCGAATTTTAAGAGAGAATTTTTTGCCTTGTTCAGTTTTTTGTTTTGCCGGTACAGAAAAAACAACAAGAATTTTGCTTTTGTGTCATTAAAATTTCCTAGGAGTAGCCAAAGTACTGTTACTGAGGAAGGAAATGGCATCTTACTCTTTTATTCTCTACTGATTTCTCTTTTTCTTTCATTTATTTCACAGTCTCACCTCCCTCTTCTCAGTGTCTGGATTTTTGCTAGGGGAATTAAGAAGGAGAAGAGAGGCAGAAGAAAACATGTTGGAGCTGAATAAACATAAATCTTGAAACACAAAAAGTTCTAAAAAAATATATTTTTCCTCCTAGAAATGGTACTCTATTACAAGTTTCAGCAATAGCAGGAGCCTCAAAGACCCATTTTTGATAAACTCAACCAATTCTTCCTTGTTTCATTTGTTCCTTGCATTAAAAATATGGCACCTAACAAGGGGAGAGTGCAGGACCTGTCCACTGTATATTTTTGAATGACTGTCTCTAACATAAATTATAATGTCTATCTCTAATCTCCATCACATTGAGGGTGTTTTAAGATTACTTTTTAATGCTAACAATAATTTTTGAGATTATTGAGTGAAAGATGTTGAAAAAAAATCAATATATACTGTAGAGGGATGGTGCTATCAGGTGAAACCAAGTTCTCCCTTTAAAGAGTGCAAAGCTCCAGATTGTGTGTGTATAGATAATTAACTGTCCTTCTATTTCTTTTCATCTCTTACACATTAGGATCATTTTATCTCAAGTTATTTCTCTTGAGGTATACACTGTCATTTCAGCACTATATGCCTAAACAAATTAGACAAAATTGTTGATGTAAATCCCAAAGAGCAGCAGTGCAACTTCATTATAGCAATTATGTGTTTTATGACTTTTTTTTCTTTATATAAAACAGATAGTTGAGCCTTAATTTAAGTACAAAAGACAGTCAAGTGCATATGGCAAAGAAATCTGAGGGAGATTCAGTTGAAGCAAGGTAAGAATGCATTTGATCATGTTAAAACTAAACCAAATTATCTGGATCAGTCCACCCTATCATAGTGACTGTTTCTACCCCTGAGGGCACATTGTAAATCATATCTACTGCCCCCACCACACAAAGTGAGGAGGGAGGGGCCAGGAAGCAGCCTCTGGTTTGAATTCTAAAACCCCAAAATGCCTTAAAGGAAAACAAACATCCTCCCTTTACAAGACACAACTCTGACTCTGTTGTGTCTAATTAACTTTCATCTTAGAATCTTCAAATATCATTTGAAGATTACAATTACAATTGTAATTGGACAAATTATTTTTTCCTTAATTCTGATGGTGCCTGCTGTGACCATCTATCTGATAGATGGTCACTGATTTAAAAAAAAAATTGAGAGATTTGTAAGATGCTCTGAAGTTCACTCTTGAGTAGAAATTCAAAGAGAAAGAGCTCAGTGAGAGAGTGGTAGAGAATAAAGGAGTCAGGGACAAAGATATGGGCAAAGAGTAGCAGAAGGGAATGAGTGAATCAAAATAAAATGGAGCAGGGGTGAGAAAGATGAAATCAGAAAAACACAAATTACTTGAAGAATATTTCACACACTTTTTTTTTGTTACCCAAAGCAAGGATATTTTTACAATCATATTTCTGTACATCTTTAGTCTTTGAAGATTGCACATCAGAAATAACTTTAAAAGGTATTAAAGGATAGGAGAGTTTGCAGGAGTGGCATAATAAAGTCCTGAAGGACCTAGGATTATAATAGGATATTTTTGATTTATTCTTAAGTAGATTTGTGCCATTTTTTTGCATCTAAATTAAATCAGTAGAGTTAATAAGGAAAATTAGAATCACAAGTGACAAGCCACACTATCCAATAAGTAATCTCAGGTGAATAATCCAATATGCTGCAATGAGATTGATCATCGAATCACAGAATGGTTTGGTTGGAAGAGACCTTAAAGATCATCTAATTTCAACTCCCTGCCACAGGCAGGGAAAGCTGTGATTAGACCAGGTTGTTCAGAGCCCCATCCAGCCTGAACTTGAGCATTTCCATAAAGAAATACAGAAATATTAGCAGCAAGATTAAATCTCTACAAGAAAGAACTGTGAAAAACAATCCTGCTTAATGCAGTGATTTTCACCATTGGTGGCAACACTTGGTTCCTCCATTTCTTCCAAGGTTTCTTTTTTTTTCCCCTTTTCTGATCCTCTATATGTAGGCCATGGTTCTCATCCTAGCCAGGAGAGACGTTATTCTCTGTTCTTTCCATTTGTCCAGAATGGGAAATGCTTCAAAACCATTAAACATTATTCAGTATAGAATGTGAAACAGTTTGTCTCTGAAAAATGTTAAGGTAAAGATCTCTCAAAAGAGATATCTAGAGAGGAGTGTTGGAGTAGATGAAGTGAAGAATTAAGTTTTTATGTAAAAGAACTCATGTGGGAACTATATAATTAAACTAGGCAAACAATCCTGACTATGTTCTGTAATCATGTCAGTGAACAGCTATATGATTATGGCATTTCAGTGACTGTGGAAATACATTTTACAGATTTTAAAAACATCTTAATTTGGTTTTCTGCATTTTTCCCTTATATAATCAAAGCATTTTGTGCTTAGGAGCCTTGAAAGTCAGGTTATTCACTGATCACTCTGATTATTTCAAACTTTTGGTTCTTTCACAGCACATACTTTCTCCTGAAGGTCATGTGCATGTGGGAAGCAAGCTTCTCACTGGACTTGTATCTTGATGGGTTTTATCATATCACTCAATTGCTTGAGTTCATTAAATCTAGGATCATGAACACCCAGTTCATCATGCCCATAAAATGCACCAATAATCAGAACAGACCCAAAGTAAGGCCAAGCATGAATTGCTAGCCAGGGTGGCTGTGGGATGCCCACTGTTAAAATAATTGTCTTTATTCTCTGAAAGCCAGACAAACAGCAGCTTTGCAGCAATCAAAAAGTAACAGTTCTCTGTGAGGTGTGTGAGCATTTATCCCAGCTACTTTTTTTAACCACGAGAGAGGAACAGAGAGTAAATCCATTTATCCAGAGAACATTGGCTGGATTTTGGCTCACCAGCCTTTCAACACCCACGATGCAGATGTTAACATCACAGCCAGTGACCTAAATCTCTCTCAAGAGTCAAAGGAGAGAAATAGATGTCTCAGGGATGTGATTCACCTGAGCTATTTCAGACAGATATGTACCTAGGAGATGAATTGCACCCAAGACTGCACTGAGGGTATTGAGTGGATCTTTGCAGGCTGTGAAGATCATGGGCTGATCAGTTCAGAACAGTACATTTCACCAAATGAATCCTATTTAGTGTCAAAATGCTAAAGGCTGGTACAGGGTCAGCAGTCCCAGTTCCATGGGCACAGTTTGGGTTCTTTCCACCAGAATGAGAAGTTCTTAATAGGCACATCTCTCACTAAACCAAACTGAGCTCCTGAAATATCTGCCATTCTCCAAGCACTGAGAGAAAAAAGGTATCAAAAAGTCAGTGTTTTAAAATGTTTGACACAGCTTTGTTTGTAGTTTAAAGTATGGTAAATAAGAAAAGTAATTTTTATACAGTAAAATTCAGCAGCTTTCAGTTGCTACAATAGCTTTTCAAACATCTGCAGGAAATTTCAGGAAACTTCTACTTGTCTGTCTGTGAAATATCATGCATTAGTTGTAGAAATTGTTCTAAACTTCACTAATGGCTGCACTCAATCAAATAGTACTTTTTAATCATAAAACATACATTGTGATAAAAATAAAAATTCTACAGGACAAAATCACTAGAACTCTTTAAAAATGGAAATAATATGTTTTTTTGCTTTTCCAGAAATTAAAATGAACAGTTCTTTAACAGGCCCTAGGAAAAAAAAAAGTTAAACAGTTATAGATATTATGATCCCTAAATCCCTATGAAAAGAACTTTTATTCTTTTGTTTGTGTGTTTGTTTGTTTGTTTATTTGAGGTGAAAACCAGAGAATGACAGCCTTGTGAGAGCTCAGCAGGAGCTTCAGTTTCCTAATATAGCTCAGCAGGAGAGAGATACAGAAGGAAAGCAAGCAGAAATAATAACCAGAAGCCATAAGAATAATGGGAACATGAACCATTGGCGTGTAGGAAAAAAAGAATCTGAGTATCCACGCTCTTGACCTTATATTGCACTGTAGGGCACCCAGTCAGTTTTGCTGTCACCCTTTTCCTGAAGCTGGTAAGGACTTTTGGATTTCCAGTGGTGTTGGATGAGGGTCTCAGTAGTTAGTGCAATTTTCAGTTCTCTGGACAATTTTGTCTTTCATTATCTGTGCTTTTTTTACATCTGTGTAATGAAGTAAAAATATAATATTGGAGTAGAACTGAAAGATTTTCCTTTGGACAAGACAAACAGATTGAAGATATGGTTGTTTGTTGTTGTTTCCTTTTTTTTCTTATATCAAAAAAATCACTGCTATTGGTGCGTAGAGTTTGTGTTGAATGATACAATGTAAGTTGGAATTGTCTTTGGGTGTGAAGATTTGGCTGCTGTAGTTATGGGGGTAGTAGTTATACCTTTTGAGCCATGATTCCTACACACAGCAGAATAAACTCTGACTAATTTTCAGTTTTGTGCACTTAATTTCTGAACCCAGATGCCAATACAGGGCCATAGATGTGCATGAATATTCACATATGCACTATTTTTGTCATATTACAGAAGATGGAAGAGCCAGAACATATACCAAAATTTTTTTTGATAGAGGCTGATAAATGAATACAATAAACCAGAGGAGGGTAAGCTGTCTGACCAAAATGCAATCAGTTCGTATTAAATTTACATTAACGTTGTAAATTTGTATTAATAAACCATTTATTTTTTGGGTTGAGAGTTTGTGCATTCTTTAATTTTAAATTGACTGTAATGAATTGCTGGCAAAGTTGCACCATACAAGATTCTACATACTGAGGGGCATTTAATCACATCAACTTCCCACTGATGTTAATTGGGATATTCTAATGAGCAATGAGCACTCAGGGTAAGAATCAGTCACTCAGTGCCATGACTTTGAAATCCCTATAAATCCTCTATACACTCCTGATCAATAATTTTGAGTCCAAAGCCATTCAAAATAAAAGAGGATGATAATTTATTGTGAAACTATTGCATGAGAAGATTTGCTAAATAGATTTCCTTATTAAACTGTTAACTTCATCATTCTTCATTACATCCTTAGGGTCCACATGTCCAAACAAAGCCCACAGGGTTCAATAATGTACTATGCTTGATCATTATGATACAAAACAACCTTTTTGCCATTATTAAGAAGGAATTACAGGAAAAGTTGGCAGAAACCTTGGACAAATATTTAATTCAGAACAACTTGACTCTGAATTTATTATCTTGGTGTTTTTTCCTTTACTTCACATAAATCAGGAGTTTGATAAAGCAGATTATAGTCTAATATTTTATTTTATAGCATTCTTAAAAAGAAGTAAGGTATATAATCTAGATGTGAATAAATTTATAATGGAGATTAGATATAGAATTTTTATTCATCAAAGAAGCAAATTTATAGAGCTGCCTCACAACACACCTAAGAAGGACAAATAATTAGCAGTTCTAATACAGTTAAATCAACTATAAAGGTATTAATTACACCTACACTAGTGAAGATACACTCTTGATCTTGGGAACTCATTTGTCTACACTCTAAAAGTGACCCCAAAGTGATTCTTTGGCAGGGACCTTCTCGCAATTCCTTAATATTTCCTAGGATGGTCAGTGAGTTTGCATCAATTGGGGAGCATTCCTCGTCCACACTCTATTTTGGAGAGTAAGAAAAAGGATTAAATAAACACAAATGATTCATTGTTTCATGGTGTCAGCAACAAAGAACTGTTCTGGTCATATTTTATTTACCATTATGAAAATAGTTGTATAACTAGGAACTGGACTTGATGACACAGAATGTCCTTTCCAGTCCTAACACTTATATTGAGTTATCTTCTTTTAATAAATGTTCTCTTTATTCTTTTTATTAAACACATAAATCCCTAAATCATGTTATTTAAAGTACAGGGAAACACAAAGGCAGAGAATGCTGTAACATGAATATCTCCATAGAGACTGTTTTACTAGACTGATATTTTAAGGTAGCTCAAGACAATTCAAGACTTTCTTAAAAAGGAAATTCTTGAGTTGCAGCAAATATGTCACTTCATGCTTCCCAAATGTGAAAATACTGTACTCAGTAATGCACACTATATCTGCAGCATGGCTTCTTGTCTAAGTCCTCTTTTGGCTCCCTCTTTTAAAAAATTACAGATATTTAGTTGCTTTTTGCCCTTATACTCAAAACAAACAACCAATGTGTAATTTAAATGTCTCTGCATTTTGTACACTAAGCTTAGAGGGAGAATAAAGAGCAATTTCCTTGGTGAATTTCAGAGCTGTTCCAGCTCAGAGTGTCCTTTTTCCTCATCCCCTGGACAAAATTGCCTGAGAAGTACTTTTCTTGAAACTCTGTTTTGGGTTCAAATAGATACTTATTTCAAACAATATTTAAATATGTTATAATGCTTATAACTATATTTCACTTATAAATAATGTTAAGTAGTAAAGTATTATAGAAAATTAGCCAAAGGGGTTAAAGAAATATCCTGAACAAAAGTGAAAATCAAATCAGTTTTATTTTTTGGCAGTGTAGATTTCTCACTATTGTCAGAATTTATCCATATGTATCATTCAAAAGGGCAATTACCATGAACATTCGTATTCATCTATTTCAGAATAATTTCTGCTAGAAAAACAGTACTACTGGAGTTTCCCTAATTGTCTTTAATTCAGAGTAATGGTGTCAATTGAATTTAAGAACTAATGTTGATGCAAGTTACGCTGTGATACACTGGAAGCAATGTTGTGAAAGTTAATGGGGTTCAACTGGCAGGAAACTTTCAGAAACACAAGCACAGCCAAAGCACAAAATTAGTAATTCTTATAAGCGAAGGAATACCAAGAAAAAGAAAGCAATGTGAATTCTAAATAAAAGAGAACTGATGTATTTAAAAATGCAACAAAGGTACCTTGATAGTGTGTACTGCCCTAAATCTATCAGCATTCTATTATTTAATAACTTCAAGTAAAATGTAGGTAACCAGGTTATCTCCTTCAACAGGTTTGCTGCCTAGGAAAACTATTTCTTTTTTTGTGTAAACATATACCAGTCAAATAAAACTCAGACATACACCCATGTTATATGGTATCATCACACCATATGGCATATTAACCAAGGAATGATATTTTTATCCCTTATTTTGTTGTAAAATCACTGTGAGAGGATAATGTGCATGTGAATAAGCACTAACACAAACACTCATAAACACCTGAAGCCCAGCACATTACAAACATCAGAAACTTCATTTTATTTCACAGATATTTCTCAATATTAATGACACTTCATAAAAGATTCACAAATACCATGGCGACTAGGAACAATAAAACCACACATACATAAAGTGCATAAATAATTTTCTATTTCATTTCTGATATGTATCAATATTTTACTTCCTTTTTTTATCACCTGCAGTTCATTGGCCAGAAATTTCAACTGTGATCCCTATTTTTTTCCTGAGTAATTGCTTACAGTTAATTTAAAACCCAGTAATGTGTGTAAGCAGTTCAAATTATTCCTTCCCGTGTTCATTACCTTGTATTTGTCATCAGAGAATTCCATCTGCTGCTGCAATGCCCGTTCATCTAAACAGCACTAATGGCACTGGAAAGCCAGCTACTTTTGAAGCAGTGTAAAATAAACTGTGAAGTAGATGTCAAAAGCTATTTCACCTGTTTTACATTCCAATCCTTGCTCTGCTTCACTTGCTTTGCCTCACTCACTTTGCTACTGAGCAGAATCAATAACAGTATTCATGATGGGACACAGACATTCAGCTCATAAGCTTTCAAGATATTAGCTTTTTTCACTTACAAAGAGTGGATGGGGAGAAAATGAAATAGTTGGCAAATGTGCTTTTCCTCCTTCTCCAACGACATCTCACTTGTATTTATTGCAGTTTGTGCAGATATTAAAGACATTTACTTTAAGGCATATATGCCAGATTCGACAGTCTGCAAAATATGAAGGACAGCTTTTGCAGCTTAAAAAAAAATATTTTTCCCCCTCTTTTTTCTTCATTACTGGTTTTTAGGCATTGAGACTTTGCCTAGGCTGTGTCTTACACTGCAGTTACAAGACAAGAAACATTTCAACAATTAGTAGTATTCAGCCTTGTCAATATTTTGTTGGGTACATAGTTATAGTGTTACCCCTGCCCCATTAATGAGGCCAATTTGCTGTGAGACAGCTCAGATCATGTCCTGTGTTCCTCGGTTTCATCCCCTGCCTCAGGCGTGACACTAGAAAAGAGAAGGGACACGAGATCTTGTTATATTGCTAATTCTGTCTTCTGCCCACCCCCCAAATTGTTGCTGTAAAAAATAATGGGGTTTGATGAACTTTGGGTAGGCTGTGGGTGAGGTTAGTGGGCCAGATTACTCTAAAAAGTGGTTAAAATGAACAAAACTTGCAACAGATGATAAAATTTAAATCCATGGACTGAGAATCATCATTCTTCAAAATGCACAAAAAGTTATCATGGACTGCATTCAGTGATTTGCAGGCTAGTGAGGTCAGGACAGTATAACATGATGTAGAACAGCTCAACCCAGAATGCTTTGAAATTATGGTTTTCTGTCTATTTGTTTGTTTTACAAGGCTTTTTACTATTTCATAGGTTTTGGGTTGCTCATTAAAAGTAAGGGTATCTGTTGGCAGATATTCATTACTTTTTGTTATTCTTTTCCTTCTTCTGACATTTAGAGGATAACAATATAATGCAGTGCTCCACTGCATGGAAGAAAATGAAAAAAACTGCTTAAAAGCTAGACTATATTGTAAAAATGAGAAATAAAAATATATTTAGATATGGATACACCATTCTAAAACAGTATCACAGTGACTTAAATGGTATTTCTCTTCATCTTCTCTTTCCTTTCATTATTTTCTTTGCTATTTCCAGAATACAAACATCCCTGACAGGCATTAAGGTTAGGAGTTATGTTTAGTCATTTAAAAGTTGGGTATCCAGCCTTCTACAGAAGGTACCTTGAATCAACAAGGGTTTTCAATAAGATTCTTTTTACAACAGGTTTGATTGTACACCAGAGCTGTCATTTAGCTTGGTTATTAATAGAATAAGGAAGAGGAAGCAAACACAGATAAGGAATATATAGACAGGAGGTGACATGAAGAAAGGTCAAGTAATTCACTAGTTCAAACAAGGAAGATGCAAAGTCCTCCTCACATGTTGTTATCAATCCCTTATGAATTGGTTTATTACATTATTAAAATTCTAAAGCCTGGTTTAACACTCCAGCTCTCATGCACTTTGTTATAGTTTGTTTTAGGCATTACTCCACTTAGCTTCAAACAGCAGGTTGGAAGTGCCCTTCCTGCACGTGCATCCTTGTCTCATGATATCCTTCCTGGGGCTGAAACAAGTCAGAACCCACAAAGCTGCTTTTCCCCTTTAATGATTACCCAGTTTCAGCCACACTTGCACTCAGTAACACCTCTGCCCAGAGACAGCAAACCACATGGGCAGCTCAGCTGTGTGCCAGGGGACACTTATGTATTTCTGTTCACCATATTATATCCCAAAGGACATAAGGCTTCCTGGCTTTAAGTCTGTGTGCTTTTATCACAGCTCTCCTGCCACACACTTTCCTCAGAAACCTTTGGAGAGAAGATGCTCCAAGCCTGTTCACAGAGAAAAGCAGCTCTGATCAGCGAGCTGGAGCTTGGCTGGGAGCGCTGTGAGATCACTGCAGTGGTGGAACCCATTGGTGCCTGCTGTCTTCCAGGAATGGGCAATCAGGAAATTGGAGTATTAAGCAGCCATTAAGCAGAATAGCTTTGTTGCAGGTCATATTTTATAGCTCCAGAAGAAAGCTGCACTTGAATCACTTATTACTTGCATGCAGCCAAGGAGACATTGGTTAGCCAGTTCCTGTGGTGGATGAGGATCTCGTTCTAGTTTCTACCACAAAACATATCCATGTGTTTTTCCACTAATAACAAATCCATATGTGATTTCCACTTTCTGTTGCACCAGTGAATTTATTATTCCTTATTTCCATATCACCTCTGAAAAACAAGATAAAATTGCTTTTTTTTCTGTACATAATCAGGCAGGTTAGGCTATATTAGTTATGTTGTAGACATTTTCACCTCTGATCAAACAGCACAAGAGGATCATAAGTACAAGATTCAGGTGGTGTCGCAGACATTTTTTCATAGAAATCCTTTCTTTGCGATTTGTGCATCTTCTGGGAAACAGAGGCCCCAGAAAAAGAATGTAAACAACGATTATCAGCTGCTGTGAAATGTAGCAGGTGCTCCTGTGATTGGTTCATGTTCCGTGTTTACAATTGGGGGCCAATCACAGGACCAGCTCGGGGACAGATTCCCTGGACACAGAACTTTGTTGTTCATTCTTTCTATGCTATTCTTAGCTTAGCAGCTCTGCAACTTCTCTCCTTATTCTTTTTAGTATAGTTATAATGTATTATATATCATATATCAATAAATCCAGCCTTCTGATCATCAAACAAGATTCTCATCCTTTTCTCACTATGGAGAGCTGCTTCAGGTCAGTGTAATAAGGTGGAGTTCTTTATTCTTGCACATATATTCTATGCATAGCCAGAACAGAAAAACAGTAGTTCAGGTGAGGTCTCAAAATCCTTTAAAATTAGCATTAATATCTTTCTTCCTATAATCATAAAAGAAAACAATTCACCCATCCTAGACATGCCTTAAAACCTTCCTAGTGTCCACCTAGACACAATTCTGCATTGCCTCTTTCATAGCCATGTCATATTTCATAGCCACATCTTATCATTAACCTGTCCTCCTCCATCTCATTTATATTCAGCATATGGGAAGCAACATAAAATCCTGCCAAGTGCATGACCTAGCATTTTGCATGTGTGTTCAGGGCTGTCTGGCCTGTTCTGCATATATAGTGTCAGTCCTCCCTGCTGCTGAAACTGCTCTTAGCTTTATGACACTATTGACTTTCCTCAGGAAGCTTTTAATATCTATGTGAAATAATTAATGAAACCAAAATTTGATCCTTGAGGATCTCAGCCTCTACTTTCCAACTTTACGCTTCCCTTTCCAACAGTACCCAGTATCATTTCCTTTTTCCTTATTTCCCCACCTATCTTACAGTTCCTTAAATTGTGTATTCAGATCAGTTAATAGTTTTCTATGTGACGCATTTCAACCATTGACAAAAATTTTGGTAGAAGAGAACAACTTCATTCTTTGGGTAAAGAAGAAATTGGGGTTTTTTTTTGTTTGGTTGGGGTTTGATTTTTTTTTTTCTGTTTGCTCAGTTTTGAGGTTTTTCTTCTTGTTTTTTAAACCAGAAAAAGCCTGTCATGATCTATTATTGGTAAGCTCTTTTTGAATTAAATTTTATTTTCTCTTTAATACTATAATTAACTATTCATATCTTTAAGGTATTATACAAATCTAATATATTTAGAGCATCAGAGTTTTAATACAAGTCTTTATGAATTAATTAATGAATTCAATCTAAACAACAGCATTGCAAGGAACTTGCTCACCTTGTGAATTACAGAGAGGAAATTCCCTCTTGACAAACAGAAAAGGTAGATAAAGTATATCTCCTTCTTGTAATGTGTTGCATCATTATTTAAAACACAAAAATTCTTCTTTTGCTGTCTTTAAGTGACCAAAGTCTGGACATAAGGAATTCTATTTCCCTTTGTGGTCTCAATTAAATCAATAGCGTACAGAATACACCCAAAGGTTGGAAAAGTAGCCTAAGGTATATTAGAAGGAACATTATTTATAGACTTTTAAAATAAACTTTTCAGGGGAGTTTTATTCTCAGTGCTGAATGTCAGATGGTTAAGAATCATTTTTGCTCTCTGGTTTTTAAGTGCAGCCCAGTGCTGAAAGGGAAAGTAATTGAGTCTTGTCTAATTTTTAAATTTAATTATTCTATGATAAAATAAGAATTTACACTCTACATTGTTGCCAGAGTTGGACATATTTCATGATTTAAGGAAAAAGAAAACACCAATACTTTTACAGGTGAAAAGATTTTTCATTAGTCAGGGGTAATATACTGTTATTTTTCAGTATTTCATCTGAGACATTCAACAATACTTCAGGAAAAATTACCAATGTTAAAGTTCTCAATAAAAGACTAAACTTCAGCTCTTCAACTTTAGCATAAAGCTCAGCTATAAAAGGGTGAGATTTAACACTGGAAACAACAGATACTGTGCTGAAGAGGGATTGGATTGAAACAGGAAAATCTCATTTTAATGCTGTCACTTCTCTGCTAAACTCCTTCAGGGAAATTATATCAACTCACTTGTTTTCCATTAAGTTCATTCTGTCACTCAATTATATTGGCATAAGTCATGACATGTCTTTAAAAAAGCAACTGAAAAACAAATCACAAAAAACATGTGAAGCAAAGAAGTTAATCACTTACAAGTGTTCCTTTTTTTTTTCCCAAATTATTCGCCTAAAAGCACACAGTACAGCAATAATAGAATATCTATTTGGGTTGCAATCTGGTAAAATGGTAATCAGTGCTTCCAAACTTCAGATGAACTTACCTGTTCAGTCTGAGACAGCTATTAAATCAACCCAAATTTCCTTCAGAGACTTATGACTAACCCAATCAAGACCAAAATGATCAAATTTGCAATACTGAAATTATCTCAGGTGCACAGTAATAAATCATACAGAATTCCACAATAAAAGTACTAAGGAGAGAAGCATTTCAGTAATGCAGGAGGCACAGTTCATGCTATTACACTACTTAATGTTAATGTGCTTTAATAGCTCTAATGGCTTAGCATAAACCACATACTGTGCTACAGCTACATCTGTAGGATGGAGCCGTTTGTTCTAGCCTCAAATTTGTATTAAACAGGGCTATTAGGAAAAAAGTATAGGCTAAATTTTTTCACACTATCAGTGTTTTAGTTTTTGATATGTTCTCTGAGAGGTAAATTTATAACTAATTAGCACTTTTGGTATCATTAGAAGAAATAAAGAACAACTTACTC
Source organism: Melospiza georgiana (assembly GCF_028018845.1). Taxonomy (NCBI): domain Eukaryota; kingdom Metazoa; phylum Chordata; class Aves; order Passeriformes; family Passerellidae; genus Melospiza; species Melospiza georgiana. Next base: position 12,501,882 of record NC_080430.1, read on the forward strand.
AAAATTTAATCTGTAACTAATTCTTTTTTTCTCTCCTACTCTTTCGTTAGAAATGAGAGATATGTCTATGCTACTTATCATAGTATATATTTAAGTTGCTAAATTCTATCAGCTCCATCAGCTCTACCTTCTACAAATAGAGAACACCACAGGAGTGCAAACAGATGGAAAGAAACTGAGCAACTCAATGAGTAATATGGAAAGGAGGATTTTTCTCAAAAATAGTATGTAAAAAAAAACCAAGACTTCTGCATTTGAAACAGGTATATATACACACAGGATGGAATTATATTTTCAATATACTTTAGTGAAGTTACTTTGGATTTATACCAGAAGGAGACATTCAAAGGATTGAAAAAAAAGACAGATGGTCAATCTTTTCTGACACCTTCATCCACTAAGAGAGTATTTAATTGCCTAAACAGAAGAAAGCCTTAATCAGATGGGAAACAAGGATTTCAATCTATCTTTTCATTTTCTTCCACATCTGCAAAACAGGTGAATAGGAATGTGGATTGAATCACTGTGGAAAAAAAAAAAAAAAGATGGTCTTTTTGAGGTGTCTCTGAGCAGTAGCCATTAAAGCCATTAACTTAAAAATTATTCTAATTGTATGCTATTATAGCAGGAATGTATCTTAAGTTCTTTCTCATCAGTAAACTGAGAGGTTAAATTATGCTGTCAAAGGCAATGCACTGCCATATTATCCCCTATTAGCTGACTTACTTAATAGAACTCACATAAAACTTACATAGATCATGTTTGAGCAAATGTGCTGCTGATGTGGTTTATCTTTTTCTGGTTTTACTTGACAGTTTTGAACTCTGAGCCAGCTTTTCCTATTTTTATAATTCATGACAGAAGCTACAGTAAGGTTATGTCACCATGTGATGGGTTTACCATGCCTGGATACCAGGTGCCCACCATGCCAATCTATCACTCCCCTTCTCAGCAGGAAAGAGGTATGGGTAGAAAAGATAGAGAAAATTGCGGGTCTAGATAAATGCAGTTTAAACAAGCAAAATTAAAGGCTGTGAGTAGAAGAATAGAAAATGAAAGATTTATTCTCTACTTCCCATCACACTATGATGTGTGGATCACTCTGTCTCAGCCAGACCCAATACACACCATTTTCATGTTGTGTTCCACTCCTTGCTTCAAACCTTCTAAGCACAGAAAAAATTACAATATAAAGGTAAGTTCCAGAGGTACAAATTATAGTACCATTGCAAGGAGTACATATGGAGGTTTTTTCCCAAGATTTGACTCTTCAAAATACCTTCCCCCTGAAAAAGAGCACTACCTGCTGCATCACTGCACAGGGGAGTCTGTTGCCACAGATTGTTATCATGGAGAGCAGTGTAATGTGTTCAAGAATGAACTGCACAATTCAGTGCTGAACACATCCATTAGTGGATATTAAAATAAGAATGTAGATAAAGTCTTTGGGTCAGGAAGGCATTTAGCTGCTGATTCCCAGGAACTGCAAGAGTGCAGGGAAAGAGGATTACCCAGTGCTCACCTTGTTCTTGCATTCATTTTTAAGCCTCTGCAATAGGCCATTTAGTACAGGAAAATTTTCTCATGATGCACTTCCAGTCCTCCAATTGCAAATCTATCTCCTTAAGCCTGCTCTTCCTTGTTCACTTCTCTCTTTCCCACATGCATAATGTTGTGGGAGTCTTGAAAAGAAACAGTACACTTTTAGACATCAAGGAAAATATCAACACAGGCTTTGATGCGAGCAGTACTGTAAGGAAATAGATAATAAAGAGCATGTCTTACTCTGAGGTTCTTGAAAACAAAAGAACCTGCCTTATTTTAATTTAAATAATAGGGACCCTTCCTGACATTACTGCTCAATCTATAATTCCTTTTCCAACACTTTTAACTATGCCAGCTTCAAAACAAGCAAGGCAAAAGAAAAAATTTGCAAAATACCCATGAAGACAAAAAGATTCCACTTTTATTGAAACTTTTGGTTGTTGAATCTGTTTTGTAACAAGAGAAACAAATCACATATGTTTTACAATACATTTAGAACTCACGTGTAATAAGATTGGTCTGCAAACCACATGCTATATATAATTGTTGCATAAGAAACAACTGATGGATAATAACTGAAAATATGTATTGATTAGTGTGCTGTAGCAACAGTATCAGTCTATCTTGAGTTTAAGACTCTGAATGAGATCTTCTATTACAATAACTTGAGAAAATACACACTTTTTCTACAAATTTCTATTCATTTTGTAGGAGCAAGTAAAGCAGATTAATAGATCAAGGTTTAAAGAATGTATGTCAAGTGACCAGATAACCCCTTTATTGAATCAAAAAATTCAAACAGAAGAAAACCATTTAGGACCAGACTTCCTCCTGATTTCATGTTCACCCTTTGAGACACAGATGGAGGTACACAACACATAAAATATAGCACTACTATTTTTGACTAGCAAGAAATCCAAAAGGTAAAAGCAAAGACTTAAAACGTATCTGAAAACTTGGCTTGAGTTTTGCACTGGATGGATAAAGACCTCTGTCACTGGAACTGCTATTTATTTTGGAAACAGGCTGTCTGTACCTAATTAAAACCAGAACACAAGTAGATTGCACACGTATTGGGTCATATAACAATCTTATGCAAATCACACTCTGACTTCAACACGAATTTCCCACGCACTCCGTGCTGCAAGTTTTTGTCTTGAGCCCTTTAGAAGTATTGGAGGAAGTCCAACAAAGAAGAAAGCCCCATTTCCCTGCCACAAGGCATGCAAGGGTTTGTTTAATGAAAACTAACCCAAACTCTGCCCGTGTTGCCACAGTTGTGTTTCTTTGGCTCTTGATTACATGATCACCTGTCTGAATCAAGACTTTGAAATCCTGGGGAGGAGATAAATAACTAGAGACAGGGTGGCTGGAAGCGGGGTTACTCAAGATCAGATTACTGGATCAGCAGTCAAGGGAGAAGTTGCAGTCAGGCAACATCTTTCATACTCCCACAGGAGAACTCCACGAGCCCCCACTCTTCCCAGCACACACACACACATTTTCTCTGGTGCTCTTTGGAGGCAGCTGCAGCACTGTATTACAGTTTCAAGCCATGAACTATCCTGGCATGCCTGATTGGCCTAAGAGAATTAGAGCAAAATATTATTTCAGTTGAGTGGATTTTGATAAAAAGCATGTAGGTATCAATGAAATTTCCCAAGCTGTTCTTGCCTAGAGGCCTTAGGGCTGATGACACGATGCTTGGCTTCTCTTCACAGATTTGCCACTGACCTGTTTTGTGACCCTCTTTAGTGCCTCCTTTCTTTTCCTCCTGCCCAGATGTCTGCTTAAATTGTAGATGTGTCAAGGGAGAAATTATCCTCTTCCATGCATTTTTGCCAATCAAACATTGGTTTTGGTTGATGGTTCTTTTATGCTGCTAGGAAAGGAACCTCTAACACCCTTGGCCCCAAAATCCCATCACTGTCACTAAAATGACCAAAAGATGCAATAGAGAAGATAGGTTTTACTGGAACAATTTTGTAAATATTTAAACATAGATTTTATTTGCATCTGCATTTAGCACATAATGGGATGGGAAATGATCATAAAAATTTTTCTTGACTCTAATACACTTTAGCACATTATTCTGTTCTCTGATCAATCACTTCACTGTATTAATAAAATCATGCTGCAAATGTCTTCACTAGCATATTTTTTATGTCTTCATCTCATCAGGGAAAGAAAGCCCTTGTCACTAGAGAAGCCCTGACAAGGCTTGTCATCTTTTTTCTTGTCTTTCTTTTCAGTGTCACTGGATTCGGTTGCAGATACTGATAATTTAATAGCATGTCTTTCATGCTGGGATACATCAGATGTTGTCTAGTGCTTCTGTTCTGAGACAAAAAGAAATCCCTGAAGTATAACATATGGTTACTATGATTTTTATATTATATATAAGTGTATGATAAAATTAAAGATCTAATTGGTGTAGTTTTCTTTGTTACTTTTCCCCTTCTTTTTCATTTAATACTTGACCAAAGAAAAAATAGGCATGATCCAAGGAGGAAAGAATCTTAGAACTTCAAATGCTTTGTGAAATGCCCTAAATCACTAAAGTGATATACAACCTTCTGTTAGCTTGGATCACCCTCTACTCACGTCCATGCATCCATTAAATCATAACTGACTGTAAACAGATCCATGCTACAGATTCAAAAGGTAGTTTAAACACCAGGAGAGCTTATTTTCTGCACATTCTGGATTATAATCTGTGATATGCCATGAAACATAGGTAGATGGGTTTTTAATGCAATCTTTCATGTTTTATGGTTGTTCCATAAAACATATAATGAAATCTTAGTAACTAGTTGCTTTGAAATTCCACAAGAGAAGACCTAAAAAAGGGTTACAATGCTTCCTTGGCAACATTTTTAAATTATTTGTTGCATAGCTCTATCTTCTTTTACTTATGTTGATTTCTTCTTTAAACTAAACAATCCTTCTTTTCATTCTTCCTTGTAAATCTAATAAACTGGCACTTGAACTTTTAAGGGAGACTACAAATAAAATTAATGTAATATTCCAGATGTGAAAGTCTTATTGATTTAACCTGACATTAAAAGAATTTACTTCTATCCTGAACTTTAATCAACCTCAAAATTCCCTTTTAAAGCAAAATTCTTGTTGGACAAATAATTTCATTAAACTCCCTACAGTCCAACTATGCCTTTTCATTGAGTAATTGAACAAACACAGGGACCATCTACTAGCTGTTTTAAGCATTTATTTACTCCTTTAAAATACTCTTTGGTCTATTTGTTTTTGGTTTTGTTTTTGTTTTTTTTGGTTTGGTTTGGTTTGGTTTGGTTTTGGTTTTTTTTTTTTTTTTTTTTTTTTTTTTTTTTTTTTTTTTTTGTTCAGCTGCTACTTCTCCTGTAATATATGGCACTGAAACAAATATTTACTGTGATCTTTTCTTTGAGGAGATCTGCTTCTCCTGACGGCTTGGAAAGACTCTGCACTTGATGAGAGAACTGGTTTTCATGTGGGAATCTGATCATGCCCATCACAGGAAAAAGATGTGCCCCGACCTGGCCAAGCTGGAAGAAAATGAAAACCAGCAGGTTACAGGCAGCTGTCCCATGTGCCAGCACAGCTTTGCTGTTGGCGCTGGGGCTGAGCCACCACAGGAGCCCCTGTCCTTGCCCAGGTCCTTGGGAACAGCTCCTGCCGTGACCCAGAGCTCTGTCTCTCCCCCAGGGCTCTCAGTCCCTCTGATGTCCCTCAGCCACCCCAGCCTGGTCCCAGTGCCAGGGCTGGATGTCCCCAGTGTCCCTGGCCATGCTGCTCCCATGTGGCCCCCAGCTCCCCGGCCATCATCCTGCAGGATCCCCTGACATCCCTAAATGAGGCCGCAGAGGCACTTAACTGGAAAATCCCAGCGGTGGCCACTGCTGTGTGTTGGGAAATCTATGGGTACAATAAAAGAGGAATGGCTGCAATCAGACCCACTGGAGCTGGTAACGTGGAGAGGCAGGCATGTCTGAGGCCCTGCTGGGTCTGTTCCTTCCACACACTTCTAATCCGCACATCTCAGAAACTTCTGCTTCTAAAAATGATACAGGAAGAGGACATTTAATTAAGGTAAACCTGTCTAGATTGTGATCTGCGAGTGTTGCCAGATGAACTCTAGCAAAACAGATCAAGACTTAATTATTTACCCAGAGGACAATTAGTAAATATTTACCATTTAAAGCCTAATTAAAATAGAAGCAAGAGTACAGTCAAGTTAAGCACCCTGTCTTGGAGGTCATTCCAGTGCTTTTTGGCAAAAGACATTTATGGGAAAGCCTTGCAGATAAACAGATCTGAACGTTGACTGTAGCAGACCTTTTTTATTACAGCACGTAAATCATTTAACTCTAATCTCTTTAATTGGCCTTGATCAGACTTATGGTTTTTTCCAGGAAAAAAATGGCATGTTACAGTACCTCAGGACAATTTGGGTTTTTTTGGTTTTTTTTTTTGGTTTTTTTGTTTGTTTTTTTGGGTTTTTTTGTTTGTTTGTTTGTTTGTTTGGTTTTTTGGTTTGTTTGTTTTTTTTTTTTTTAATAAATGAAGAGATTGGAGAAAGGAATGCTGTCATGCTCATCATGCACCAGTTGCAGTGGACATAATGGTTACTTCTGAACATGGTCAAAATGCTGAGAAGAGTTTTCTAGAACTCCAAAAAAGTCTTCAGATATGTGTTGCAAGATACATTAGTTTTAAGTAGGGTGTTCTAGAGGTGGGCTTGAGTCAAAACCTTCTTCTGGAGAAATTCCAAACACATCATGGAATATCCTGAGCTGGAAGAGACCCACAAGGATTATCAAAATCCAACTCCTGGCCCTGCACAGAGCAGCCCCAAGAATGCCACCATGTGCCTGAAAGTTTTTCCCAAATACTTCTTGAACTCTTGTAGGCTTGGTGCTGTGACCACTTCCCTGGGGAGTTTGTTCCAGTGTCATGTGTGGAAATTGAATCAGAACCTGAGCTTCCATTACAAGGACATTAGGAATATAAGCATCTTACATGCACACACGTCCAACCAAAATCCAAATCCTAAAAACTCTGTACATTGGAGAAATAATTTTGCATAAATCCTTTATATAACCTTTCAGCCCTATGAACTACAGTACTGGTTCTTCAACTGAATATCAGTGAGTCTGAATGGATTTATGCCTGAAGAAGTTTAGTGTGTATTTTATAAAATGGGGTTTTGTTGTGATATGTGTTTATCTGTAGGCAGCTAGAGAAGAACTCAGACAAGTATACTGATATTTGTAGCTTCTGTCCACTATATTTGTCCTTAGGGATGTGTCTTGCAATTAAATGTGATCATAAATCTTAATGGAGCTATGGGAGCTGAGGTTCTCCCCCCATCAAAGACACTTGCTGACACAGAAAAGAAATTTTAAATTTCTACTACAGTGAGAATTAAAGAAAAAATAATACTTTACTTTCCTGAATAAATATATTTAAAGTTCTGCTTTGCACTTCATGCCACAGCAGCGGCATTCTGGTTTGCTATAACTCGCCTTTGTACTGACTATAAAACTGACTGTTTCATGAATTTAGGAGAGATTTATGAGGAAATTTAGGACTAAAATCCCATTTGCCAGCTCATGACTTGCAGAATCAAAATCTATGGATCGTCCCAATTACTGAATACCATAGAAGGGAAATTGTAAAAAACTGGTGACTGAAAGGAATAAACTGAGTGACCCCAGGACCGTGTTAAATTGTTAGCACAGAGGCTGCTGAGCCCTTGGGGCAAGTTCTTGTGTTAATGTATATGTAGATCCCATGAATAATGGTTATAAAAATAGCATTTTCATTGTTTCACAAACCCTGCTCAATCTTTTGGTTCTGTGGGCTGAGTAAGTAAAAGGTAAACATGGTCCAAATTAAAGCAGTGAAGATAGCTGCCCTGTCACTTTCCCCTCCCCTTCTTTTTTCTTGGATAGATTCACAGACTCGGCAGAGAATAGGTGGGGACATGGAGTTCCATGTAGCTTTGTTTCTCTCTTGGAATGCAGTGTTCCACGTTATTGCAAGCCCAGGTGCCATTTCAGCACAGCAGCACTTTAACAATAGCCCATTTCCATATATTTCAAGAGGGGAGAAACTATTGTTTATTAGAAGAATTCTAAGTAATTGGCAGCCGTCACAAATTCTCCAGCTGGCCAAGTGCTAATGTGTTATTAGCTGAATCTCTGAACATTTTGTGATCATTATAAATAGGCATACGGCAAGTTGTTGTTGTTTATAATGGAAATATTAAAATTAGCATACGTATGTAAGTATATAAATACACACACGCACACGTATATTCCAGTAAACATTCACTGCATCTGATTACAGAGCTTCTCTTGTTGGATTGTGCTCTGAGCTATGTAATTGAGGATTTCAGAGGGGAATTGATGTGTGACTGATAAAGGATTTGAAATGCTGTGAGTCTGACTTTAATATGTGAACCAAGCTATTAATGGGGTTTCCTATGCAAGAGGAGAAACTCTCAATATTTCATTGTGGTTTTTTTCTAGAAGCTTGAAAAAAGTTAGATTGTGTCTTTGGTAGCCAGCAAACAACAGTCTATTCATAAAGGCCATAAAAGGAGCAAAGCTACAGCTCTGTTGGAACTGCAAGGCTACAAGTGAGGGAAACAAAACTAGGCTTTCAATTCAGAATAAGTTCCTTTAAGGCTGATTTCCTTAAAATGGAGTTTTAAGAGAAGGTTAGACCAATCACAGTGGATTAAAACTTGTTTGACCTGGAAAATTTCAGTCTATTTAGATGAGGTGATCATCAACACTTATAGTGTTATTATCTATAACAAATGGAAAGCTAACAACTGATTTCTAGCTTAAAAAGAGGGAGGCAACAGATTTCTTTATCAAGTCAATTTATTGCTTGTTATGCCACCATATTAAAAATTAGTCTCATAATTACGCTATGTTCCTTCCAAGAAACTTAGTAAATTAAATTACAGAATTGAATATCACTGTTCAGTTCTTCGTCTTGGGACCTACATAATGCTGGAAATCTTATTCAGATCAGGAGAGAATTTAAAATATTTTCATCATTTTTGCATTTAATGTGTAACTTCACTGTAAATATTAAATCATTTATCTGAATTTAATCAAGCTTGCAGCCGTAAATTGTAAAGGAACACTCTTCCACTGCACACACTTTTAACCTTACAGACTGTTCTCCTCACAGACCATGGCTGTGACAGTCATAGAAAATTTTACTCCTGTCTATTTAAACTGTTCTACTGCCTTTCATATTTTTGAGATCTAGTAACCCATGTTTATAAGACAGTAAGCTCTTTCACTTCAGGTTGGCCTCTATAAAATTGGTTGGTTTATATAGAATGTATGTTGGTCCTATTCAAAATTTAAATAGTGGAACTGCAGCCTTCAAACTGTAATATGAAGGGAGAGACATCTCACTTAACACTGGTTTATACTGTAATATAAATCTTTGTGAACTTTCTGAAATGTTTCAGTAGTCAAGGGACGAAAGAATTTCAGTGTAATCCATTCTAGTTGTTTTAGGTACCTGTCATAAACTGGGTAACAAAATCACTAGAGTTTTATCCATTTACTAAAGAAAAAGCTGTCTGGCTGGACACACACCTAAAGATATGTATCATGACATGTATACCAAAGAAATGTAGAGACAGCTGAAGATATGTGAGATTATTTTAATATGTGTCCCACAGAGTACAAACCCTACAAAAATTTAGAACATGCAGATTGATCTTTGTTAAGATATCTTGGTTTGCACTAGCCCTAATCACAGTAATTTTATCTAAATGAAGAGTTTCTTGTGGAAACACCCTTATGTGTATTGCTTAGATGTCATGCAGGCCCTTAAATCCAATATTACAACACCAGCATTCAGGTGTTTGGACACCAGCTGGAATTTTCAGCCCTCAGTAACACACAAAATATTCACATCATCCAAATTAGATGACTAATTCAGGGAGAATTAAGAAGACAAAGGTAAGGATTAAGCTCCTTTTATAGTCAGTGGGAAGAGAAAAAAGACTTTTGTCAAACTCTGCTTCCTCTTGTATGGAGTAATGAAATAATTATTGGACCAAGGGAGAGCCTTAATAGCTTAGAAGCTGGACAGAGATGTCTCCTGCAAGCAGACTTGCATTTTAAATAAAATGGAGCATTTTCAATAACAGTGAAAGTGCTTACCTGGAAACCCTTAACCTTGGCACTATAAAACAATAAGCGCTTTAGATTCAGTCCTGCAAATCAGAGAACAAACTGGAGCTCCAGCATCATCTGGCTCACCAGAGACACCAGTGATTCCATCTCTGGGAGTTGAGAAAAAATCTCTAACCATTAACTGGCTGGGCAGAATGAGAGGTGTCTCCCTTAACCACCAGCATAGAGGAGGAATGTTCAGAATTTTGTTATCAGAGAAGGATTTTACATTTTGCTATGGCTTGGGATAAGTGCCAATACATGCAGAGCCTGCATAAACAAGGGCTCACTTGGCCAAGTGCAAAACAACTGGGGAGCATTCTTGAAACTAGTAGGTGCATGGTTTCAAGCAGTTTTGTGATTTTTTAATTTAAGGTACATATAATGAAGGTTTTATGCCTAAATAAAAATGTATTTATTTCAGCAGTTGCACAGTAAACAAAGCCTGCATTCAACACAAGGGATGAGTCACTGCTTTCAGGGAACACCCCTCTCATAGCTTTCCCACGTTGCTGAGTATACAAAGAAACTCCCCTTCCAAATATTTCCCACCACCTGGGAGGGTTAAAACATCCTCGTAGTAAAGGGAGGAGAAAAGGCGTAGGAGATATTTCACCAGAGCTCAGAAACACACAATGCCTTTTCTCCCAAGTTGTTAAAGACTTCCCACAATTTCCAAGAAGCAGCTTGTCATCATTGCTTTCCTGTGCAGCAGATTCTCTGAGAAACAGAAAGAGCTCATGTTGATAAGGATAAGATCAAAGTCTCAACAAGCACTGTTCTTCTCTCCTTATATGACATGAAACCAAATCCTGCAATGGTTTGGCTAATGCATTAGACTAACATTTATAATGCTGATACCAGTAGCACACTGTCAGACTTTTATATTAAATATTGACTCATGTTTTGCCGAAACAAAGTGGTGCTGAAATGGTGTGATATAGAACAGAAAAAAAGACATATCAAAATTTAATCTTCAGTTTGCTTGTTTACAAGACAAAATATGCTCAGCTTTCTGCAATTGGTAGTTGCTTTTCCCCCCTTTTTGTAATAAAAGTAGAAATGGTTTCGCTTCAACTTATTGCTTTTTACTGAGTTCTTATACTCACATTAGAAAAATTTTATGAGTTATTTACAAAAGTCTTAATTTCTGATAACCTTCCAGATATGATTGTCTAAGTAGTGTTTAGGTTATTTTTTACAAGAAGGAGAAAAAAAAAAAAAAGAAGAAAAAAGATTAATATTTGCAGTGTTTTCTCCTTGGTTTAACCCAGAGAATTGCCATGACCCAGCAGTGAGTTGAGGTCCATAAGTGTTATAACACCAGCAACACAACTAGTTATGTGAAGTTTAATTAGCTAATATGCCTCATGATCTTCTGAAAAATGATACTTTGAAAGGAAAAGGAATTAAGTCATGCTAAGTCATGGGTCACAAAGCAAAGACTGAGGAGAAGGTATTCCCCAAGTGATTTGAATGAGACATTTAAAAAATTTGGAGATTAGTAACATACTGTGTTGTTTGGATTTGGAAAGGACCATTCAAACTGTATTTTGTGTACACCAATCTCAATCAGAATTTAAGGACAAAAAAAATAGCACAGCTATATCCCACATGTTTAAGCAACAAGAACAGCTCTGCAATGTAGGACTTTAATTAAACTGGTGATTATGCAAATTAAAAAACAAAGATGATCTCCTGAGCATCCAATACTTGAGTTCATAAGAATGGAAAATGGAGTTCAGTGTCCTTTCATGCTCATGGTCCTCAAACATATTTAGCTCATACAGCAACAAAAGCATTTTATCCATTCTGAAGAATCAGGAACATCTGGGTCACGTGAGAGCTGGCTTATCAAGAGAGGCTGAAAAAGCTGAGTTTAACCAAGTGAAGTCCAAGTGGAAATTATGAAGGAATTAGAGATGTCTCAAGAAAGAGTATTAGGATAGCTGCTCCTAAGTGAAATTATTTCTGTCAGTTTTTATTTCAAGACCATCATATCTAATTCTCAAAGAGTTTGCAAACACCAAAGTTACTTCAAGGCTTGTCAAAAGAACGGGGTGTATGGACCATTTACCTTCCTTGACGGCTCATATTTCCTTAGCAGAAAATAGTAAACCTTTGTGTAGACCCAAGATAACTAATCCATTGCTTAGATGAGTCACCCTGTATATTTTGTTGAAATGACAAGAGTACACCCAGTCCCCTGGCTGGTTAGACATTAACCAGAAGTTAAATGCACAATTAACTTCAACCTCTATTAGCATTTAGCTCTGAAGAGATCACATTCCAATAAGTACCTGTTAATATTTTGTTTTTGTAAAGTAGACAGCTCTGCTTCCTGTAAGTCAAAGAGACACCCAGAGTAGGAAAGAAAACACAGGAGTTGCTACACAGGTCAACCCAGCAGACTGTTTGCTTGTTTACCATGGTGACAAGCTCCAATTGCTACACCAAAAAGTTAGCGCAGAACTGCCCCCAGAATGTAGCCTGTTCTTCAGGTGATTTTTTTCCCTTTTAATTAAGAAGAGGATAGTGTAGAAGGCAAACATTCTTTCCATCCCTTCCAAAATACTTGTTAGCAAACTACCATTACATGTCTGAATATTTTCAGCCTCCAGGACCATTATTTTGAAACCCAAGTTTTCAGGTCTGGATTTTAAGGCATGCCATATCCCAACTCAAGGAGATATTTTCTCCTCTGAAGATGGAGGTTAAGGAGTGAAAGATGTAACCCTCCAAAGCTGCACCAGTTTCAGTGGAAATAATTGTATGAGTCCTGTCTCTAACAGAAGAAGATTACAACAAATTAATTTACAAATCTTAGCTTTTCTATTTTCCTTTAGGAGTTGCTCAGATATTTTACTGGTTGTTCCTCTCAGTGTTGTTTGAGAGGAACACTCTGAAAGGACACTCTTGATCCTTGAGCAAAAGCACTGTAGAACACCAGGCATGAGGCTCAAACAACTCAAACAACTGCTTCTTCAGAAGCTACACCCAAAAACTGTGCTCTCGCTCTGAGCAGCAGGTCAGTACTGTGGGCTGCTGCTCCTTCATGGGGGAATTCCTCCTACAACAGGAGCCTTGGTGAGATCAATGTCTTTAGGGTCTGAGGCAATGCTTTCCTTAGTCACAGGGTGAATTGGGACTAAGCTATCTAAGATAAATTCTATGGGAATCTGATTTCACACAAACCAGTGAAGAAAGCCACAGAACAAATGAGAAAGCTTTTCTTTATTGCTGTTATCTTAAGTCATAATTTAGTTACACCACTCAGAATGACAAAAGATTTGAGTCGTTCAAGAGCAGTCAAACTCATTAGTATTGTTGAGATGTGTTTAGATGGCAGAAACTATATGTTGTGCTTTTACAATTCTCCAGAGAATACACCACTATTGTGATTTACTCTCACAGAAAATCATTGCTTTGACCAGTGGCCAACAGGGAAGAATTTGATTTTTTTTTCCCCCAGCAAACAAACACTAATTATACAAGTTAATCACCAAAGTAGGCTCAGGAGGTCATGTTTCACTGAATGAAACTACAGGAAATGTCCTTGGAATAACTACAGTCAATTAGATGAGTTTCAATTATAACATAAATGTCAGGAACAAGAAATGCAGATGGATACCCTAGATAAATCAAGAATGCAAGATAAAAAATGCTTTTGCAACCTGTTAAGGTTCAAATATTTTACCTTTCCTAACCAAATATCAGGTTTCTAAAATTAAGGTGGAATTAATGATGCTTACTAAGCCAAAATACAGCAATTCTTCTATCATGATCTTTTTATTTAATTTCTATTAAAGAAACATTGGAGAGGGGGTGTTTTTCAAAGGTTGCTACAAAACGCTTATTTTTGGAAAAAATCTTAGACCCCCAAGTTTTTGTATAATTATTAAAACAAAATAAAGGATTTAATATCATGAGAATTCCAGTATTTTTGAAACACTTTTCCATCCTGCCTTAGACAGAAAGGTAAAACACCAAAAGTTGTCAAAATTGTTCCATGTGTGCTCAAATGAGGAAAGGCTATTTTCAGGAATATAGCACTTCCTCAGTCCACGAATCTTTTCTTGTACTAGATTTTTACTATATTAGAGAAGCAGTATCTTTCAATATATTCTAATAAAAAAGGAATTCTACAGCAGAATTTTTCCTGTAATTTGAAATGTCACAGCCACTGCATTTTAGAGTTAATCATGGTGAAGTATATTTCCTAACTAGTTCTATAATTCCCTATATGTATAATCACTTAAGAGTTAGGTCACAGACCCAATCTTAGAAAAGAGATTTCAGCCAATGAAAAGTGCATAGTTTAGAAGAAGTGTCCTGTATTCATAAATACTTGTAGTCAAATGTGGTAAGAGTATGTGATAGGCTTTAGGTGAAAACATTTTACAAAATTTCTTGGGAGCTGCTCAACTGTTTCAGTTGTCCTTGATGTTTCAGTGGACATGCAACAGCTTGATGTTTGCTGGGCCTGGGCTCATGGAGAATTCATCTATCCCAGGTTGCAGTATCTGCACCATGCAAGGATATTTGGGACAGAAACTGGCAAGGGAAGACCTGCTGGGACTGCAGCTCTGTCACAGCACAGAGTGCCAGTGCACAGGGTTTGCTCCTGGCTCCCAAAGTCACTCCCAAATAACACAAAGGGTGGCTCACAGGCTGCATGGCATTCATTCTCTGCTGAATCACCACCAGCTCAGATAATAAAGGTCCCGCTGCTGTTTGCTCAAGGCTGTTGCCTCACTTTACAGTTTCTTCAGTACCCAGGGTGTAACTGTGGCCAAGTGGTTGAAGTCCTGCCTGTGCACAAGTGAATCATTGCTGTGCTGTGCAGGAGGACGTTCTCCAGTGGCTCTAAGGTTAGGAAATACAATATATCTGACTTTGCTCTGCAGTTCTCAGAGTGATTCATGAGATCTTATCTACCAGCCAACCCTCCCCTTTACCCTCAGACAAAACAGAGGAGGCAAAATTGGGTGTGTTAGGAATTCCTCTTGTATTAAATACTTTGGGAAATGACAGACAAATGCTCCCCTCTAGTGAAATGATTAGTGGACTAAAATGTCAACTAAGTGAGTAAAGCAAAAATGTGCTTGCATGTGTGCATGTGCATGCAGATAAACACCAAAATTGCACATCTTGCATCTAAACTGACATCCTCCATGCTAGAACATGTTTCACTCTTCTTTGACTTGATTTATACGTCAGAGAAATACTTTGTTAAGAAGCAGTAGTGAATGGCTGAGTACAGTTAATACAAAAAACTTTCAACAACTTCAAAGTTATCTTACCAGTGCATTTCTCATTACTTATTTTTCTTCTGCTTTTGAATGTTCTCTAACAAGAAAAAAACAGAGCAGCCTGAGAAAAGCAAATCAACATCTTTTGTTATCATAGTGATAAATCGTCTTTAATAAGGACTTATGTACTTTCCTGTTAAGCAAAACAAAAGATATTCCTAAATGCTACAAGATTCCACAAGCATTTCAAATACATCACCAAAAAAAAAAAAAATTAAAGAGAGAAAAAATACATAGGAGCTCTGACTACACTAAAAACATTTGGCTTGTCCTTTACATGGTGTATTTGGAAGTGCTGAGCTTGCAGAAATAAATATGCTGATTTTTAGATTTTTATTAAAGCAGAAAGTAAAATAAAAGATCTTTTCTTAAAGAGTAGGAAAAAGATATTTTCTTAAAGGGTAAGACTACTCAAGAAAGAGTAGCCTTTCTTGAGAAAGACTATTATTATATATGAAACTGGAGGGGAACATTTTAAAGAATATTCAAAATGGACTTTTGTGTATTATTAATGACAAGACTTGAAAATGTTCCTTTTTGCTTGTAGAATATATACTATCACCTTACAGAGTCCTGGAATTGCCTTTGTACTTGTAATTTGCAAATTTTTATTCTGAGTATTATCCTCTTACTTCCTCATGAATTGTTATTGATGACTGAACAGTGAATACTAGAACTCTGTTTTGGGTTATAATTGATTGTATAAATCAAATGACATAATTTCTTTTTCCTGACTAAATACACTAAACTCTTAACATCAGGTTATATGGTTTGGAAAAGCCTTTGAGGGCATGAAATTTCTTAGGGAGGAGAAGTAGCAGATAAAGAGGATTGAAATTTTTTTTATATATTTTAAACCTCTTTTCTTTCTAGTCAGTGTAAGCCTTGCCTTAGGGATAGTTCCTAGAAAAATTAGACTACTCTAAAATTGCATGGCTGAGAGCACACCAGTTTAAATTAATTTTTCATTGTCAATCCACATAATGTAATTATATATGCCTGTGTGGTCTCTGTTGTAGAAAATGCAGAGGATTTTAGCATTTTGCATGAAGTACTGGAAAGTTTGACCTCTGCTTGTCTGAGACATTGTTGTCACCAGAAGAATTATTTTCCTTTGATGTTTACCTGAACCATTTGAAGAGGAGGACCAGGAAATGAAAGAGAGGACAAAGGGAAAACCTGCAAGGACATTTTCCATGGGAATTGGCATAAGAGAAGATAGTTGCAGTCCATGGGGATATTTCAGGCTAATGCCCCTCCATGGCTGATCCAATGAGTGCATTGAGTAGCCGGCCATGCTCACACTCCTCACTCATTGCATATTTTTGAAGTGTGAAAGGGTTAAAACAAACATTGCAACGGACTCATGTACAAACTTAGTAAATACAGATCACTGGCAAAGAGTTTGAAAAGTTTGACCTTGACCACTTGTGGCCGTCGAGACCTACGCTTTGGTGACTGAAGAGATTTTCTAAGGAACAAAAGAACGTAAATTACCCAGCTGTCAGAAGAAATGCTGAGGACAATTAGATGGAAAAACTTTTTGTTTTCTTCAGTAATTTTTTTTCAAATATCATTCCCACAACAGATCGGTGCTGGAGGCCTGAGACTTCTGTTCTGACAAATGCTTGAATGTGAGTTTAAATGTTCACTTCTGATGCATAACTACTGAAGGAAAATAGCATATCTCAGATGTTGGCTGGAAATCCATGAATAGAATGTAGCTATAAATTTATTTCATCAATACATAATAATCAAAGGAGGAGGATTTTTGCACTTTTTACTGCTCTGTATTTAGACAAATTCTAACTATTTTACTTTCAAAATCTTACTCTGCATTTTGAAGAGTGTGTCTGTACAAATTACAGAAAGTTTTGTATTTGTTGTTCAAGCCACAAGCCCGTGTGGATTTGTGACTGAATGTGTAGGATAAGGTCCCTACTTGTTTGGGTAGGCCCTAATAGATTTAGTTCTAATGCTTAGATCCATTGGAAATTTTCTGCCTAATTAGTAGTATTACAAACTGAATTTCCACTTTCAAAAATCAAAGTGTTTCCTCAAAAGAGTGGTTGTAAGCTACTTGTTAAAGGAAGTCAAATGGAAACATTTTCACTAAGGATGGAAGGCTTCAAGGAGAAACAGCAATTTCACAGGAGAGAGACTTTGATGGATTCTGAATTTCAAAACAGATTTCCAGACCTAATTTTCAAAGGACCATTCAAAAAAAGCCATTTGAACTAGATGACACCAGAAAATACTTCTATCTTTCTAAGACATAAAAATTAGGTTTTGAGTGCAGTTGCAGTGAAAAAAAAAATCAGTCTCTTGGTATAATACAATTTAATTCAATGGGTTTTGAAATCATCTCACAGAAACAAGAGCTGAAATGTGATTAAATTCCAAGAATCAATGAGAACAAGCTGCAGTAGAGCATCAAAACTGATTCTCCTCTTAGTTGTGATGGTGTGGTTTGGCAGCTGGTGAATTCATACCAGGACCCTTCTTCGAGGAGCGCTGCTTTGAACTATTTTTTTCTTTTCAGAAAAGGTGTACAGGCAAAGACAGACATCAGTGCATTCCATGAATATAAATGTATTTATATCGGGGTGAGTCTTGGTACTTTTAATTTTTTTTAAATTGTTAATATTGTTTTTATTTTAAGCTTCTGACATTCTCAAATCAAAACCATTTCTGCAGAATGATATGAAATTAAGTAATCATATACTATGCACCTCCATTTAGAAACCATTGAGAAAAATAGGAACCATTTCTAACTTACCTTAACAGCCACACATCCTGCTGACAAATAGTTTCAGCACATTTCTCCCCACAAGAAACTCCCATATTTCTGATGATTCTAAAAGTATATCATACACATGCATCAGACATTTGTCCTAAGCAAGCACAAACCCCTTCGTTTTTAAGACAGCAATATTATCCTCAGTTTTACTGAGTAAATCTGGCTTGGAAGATTTTGTATTAGTGTCTTACTTCCTGAATTTGATGGTTCATGCATACATATATTCAGTTATCACAAGCATTGCTTTGTTAACTAGAGCATCTTAACCCTTCATCCTGTGAGAATTTTTAAGAATTTTTAGGAGAAGCTGACCTTCAAGAAGTTATCTGCCCACTGTAATATGAAAAGAGCCTCAGCCAACTAACTTTATTAATTTTTTCCACATTTTCTTCTTATATGAACACAACAAAACAGGTGCTGAAATTCATTTGCACCCAGCCTTCACAGCTACACTCTGTAAACTTACTTGAAATATATTAAACAATATATCATCACCATGAGTAAAACTGTTTGCAGAATTTTTTTTAATTGGAAAAAGAATATTATACTTTTTAAATAGAAGATATAACGTATTTGTTTGAAATAATGTGATAGGGTGTGAATGAAGTGTCATTAGAGTTGCCAAAAAATGTAGGATTTGGCAGGCACAGCAAAAAAATAACCATCAGCTTGAAATAGCACTTTTGGCAGTACTCAGAAGTCATTAGGTTTGTATAAAACTGAGCCCTGCTACTATAAGCAAGCACAAGTAAAGTTTTGTTGAATATGTTTGCACACAAAGTGACACTTTTTTTTTGTTGCTCTGAAGTATAGGAATATTTTTGGCACACAGTACTCAAGCTAAACTTTTTTCATAACACCTTACCCACATCCATCTGAACCTATGAAGAAGGGCTGGAATTTCACTTTTTTACAGCACTGCCCTGAGTCCAGCAAAGCATGAATCCTAAAAGTTGTGCTGTGTTTCCAGGTACTTTAAACCATAAATCCATATTTAATTAGAAGTTCATGAAATACTGTAGAAGATAAGATCTCTGTTCTAAAAATGAAATAAAAACCTGGGCCTTTGGCTTTCTTCTCTGACTCTGGGCCATAATTTAATTAAAACTGCATATCATATGCTAAAAATCTCATTGACACGTCTTAGTTGAGGAATTCAGATTCTTTGTGGTACCTCAATCTGTGCTTTCTATTCTGCAATCATATTGTTCCATATTCTTATCCCATTTCCCACCCACCTGCATCATGCACTCCTTCCTGTCTTGTTTCTCATTAACAAAGTGAATTCCTTTGAGATTTAATGCTATAATGTCGAAGTTTGAACACTGGCATCTTAATATCTTAATGGATATCTTACTTGACAGCTCTGTGAATTTCAGCTCTCTTCTTTAACAGCATATATTTGTGGGAAAAAGCTGGCATTGAATTTAAGTGCAGGGAGCTCAGGCAGGCTTGAAATGGAAACCTAGCTAAAATAGCTGTGATTTCTTCCTAATGCATTAGAAACTGAAATAAGCTTCAGACATTAAAAATAAAATAGTACATCAATGATGTAACTGGAACCCCATCCTTTATATCAAATGCCAAAGTGTGATATTAAGGATTTATTATACAAATTTGTTATTGCATTTATAGCAAAGTTATGGACAATGATGAGACTGAGGTAGATGTTGCCTGTATGTCTGGGAAATTCTGTGTTTGGCTGGAGAAATATCTGTTCTTGAATCCATGAAATAGTTTTCATATTTTAGTAGTGGGAGTCTTAGGAGTGCAGACAGTCACAAGAGCGAAGTTTAGAAACCATCTTTAAAAATCTTACAGTTTGCAAAGAATTGCAGGTACAATAGCATTCCCAGTCCCTAGAATAGAGAAGAGTAGTGGCATTTCATTTCAGACATTTTTCATCTTAGAGGGAACATCTTTAGATAGTAAAAAAAAAAAAAAATAGATACTTGTGATTTCAAGCTGTTTCGAGCAACTACTTTGTGTTTTCAGTGTGTGTATGCATTTGTATCCCTTTTGCTGAGTGGGAATATGGACATGACAGGAGGCTGCTCATTGACAGAAGACAGCTTGTGCTGTTATTATATATATATATATAAAATAAATATATATATACATATATATATACACACACATATATACACACATATATATTTATATGTAAAATATATGAATTATATATAATTTATATAAAATTATATATATTACATATATAATATATTATATAACAGCTTGTGCTGTTATTTATTATCTATAAAGTTATTAAACTATCTGGGACAGTAAACTAATACTTTCCATATTAGGAAAGACTACTCATATATAAAGGTGATGTCATAGTCTTAATTTACATGAAATTGGCTGTTCATTTGGAACTGGTCTGTAAGAAGTCAATTCACATGGATTTTCCACATAATCACATCTACAGTGTTTCTCAGACACTGGACCCACGTGTATCATTTGCATGAGATATCTTAATATAAGTATTTCACAGCATATTTCCTCCTCACAGCTGTACTTCTGAAGTAGCACCCACACCTTCTGTTCTTGAAATATTGCACTTTCTCCCCAACAGCTGAATTCTGCAAGTAGGAAAATTCTGCCCACTCCCTCTCTCCCCTCAGTTTTCAGGCAGAATCCAAAGCCTTTTTATACTGATAAAAATCCATTCATTGACTCATGGGGCTTCTAACTGTACAACATCTTATACAGTCCCTGGTCAATATTTTACTGTTCTCTTCACACAGGGAGCCTGCCAGATCAGATATTCAGGATTCATGGCACTCAAACATAACCTGATGGGTAAATCAGGAGGCAGACCCCATATGCATTCCAGTTAAAGCCTTGCTCAGTTTTGCATACACATATGCTCACAGAAATTATGCTATAGTGAACTCTATGACAAAAAATCTTAAATATTTCTTTCAAAAATTAATGTGCTGAAAGAACTGGTGTGGAGACAGGAGCAAGCAGAAGCATAGTCTGTCCCTGTTATCTAAAATCAGGGAAGGAATTGAATTGAAGAGAAAACCAGGAAAGGTAAGAATTTTCATACTGGAATAATCTCTGAGAATGTAGCAAAAAAGATTTTAACTTTTGGGGTGTTTAAAGGTTAAAACAAGCATTAAATATGATGAATTTTTGTGAATACCATTGGATTAAGAGGCAAGAAATTAGCAAGGTAGTATAAAACAGTCTGGAAGCTTTCCATGCAGCAAGCTCTATTTACATTGGCAGGGGGATGGGGTTGTTATATAGGACACTTTTAATCTACATAGCAATTCACTTTCTGCTGCTAAGAATATCAGTATTTAGAGTTCTAGGTTTGGGTTATTTTGTAATAAAATCCATCATGTGAGAAGTAAAAAGCCATTTTGTTTAGAATTAATTGCAACACAAGGAGGCCCTCACAATGTTTCTGCTACAATGGTTTCAATACTTCTATTTTAAAACAGTATGCAGAATATAATTCTCATGTTTCACCACTACTGTCAGTGCATACTAAAATCATATTTTTCTGTGTTTTATTTTTGGTTCCATGGTATTTTCAATAACTACCTTATCATTACTTTTTTTTCTGTTTTCTTTGATTTTTATTCCATGGTGCTATTTTTCTTCTGATGTACTCTCTTCACCTGTACAAGATGCATATTTATCTCTTCTACATGAGGGATTGAAATGGCTGCTATTGACTTGATATCTGTTTATTTCTGAGTAGGAAATCATCCCCTGCCTTTGGAATTTGATTAAAAAGGTTTGCTCAGGCACATGCAGCAATTTCAGCAGAAAGCCCCCGGGTTTCCAGTGACTGTGAAATGCAGGATCCAGTGCTGTGTGAGTTCTGTATTTTCACATGCAGCCATTGGGAGCATCCAGCCTTTGGAATGAAGTTCAGCATACCTTAACTCCAAGGACATAGACCCAGAGGAAAAAAATTGCAGTGCACAGACCCCATCTCCAGCAAGTGCCCAGCAAGGAGCTGAGGTTGGATGTTAAAGGGCTGAGGGTTAATTCCCTGCCCAGCTTCTCTCTGTGACTCTGGACATGCTGCTCAAGCATCCATAATGGTACTAGGAGCTTGTTTCCAACCAGAGGTTAACTCGGCCACCATATAAAAGACCATCTCCTGGTGCTCCAAGGTGTGAACACCTGCAAAATTCTGAGACAAGGAGGCACAAGGATCACTGGGAGTGAAAAGAGGACAGGAAAGGGAAAAGGCAGATGAAGTAGTTGATTCCATTCTTTAGAAATTATATTTGCCAAACATATCTTAATGTCTGAGATTTCTGATTTTATTGAGTTCTTTTTACTACAATCAGATGAGTGAATATGACCTTGTTGCAAAGCAAGCCATTTACAAATTTATCTTTTTTTAAACTAAAGATAGCTACTTAATTTTCTACTTGTGCTAAAAACTCTTCTTTTCACGTCTTCCCTACTGTCTTGCCATATAATCAAAGTGAAGGAGTGAAAATATAACCAAAAAAGACAATCATGCCAAAGTTAAGGAAATCAAAATTTGGCATTTTATATAACCTACATTTTATATAAATGTCACAACTGTCTCCCAAATAGCTTTTATAGAAGAAAAAAGAAAAGTGGACTTAAGTTCTTCTCAGGAGATGTCTTTACTGACAGCATCTGTGCTCTTCTGCACTCACAGTGAGCCATGTGGCTTTGTTTTCCAGAGTGATTTGCTCACTTGCAGTCCAGCATTCAGCCACTTGGTATTTCTGTATAATCTGAAGTCTTACTTAAGCTCCAGTTTGCAAGTGAGAAGCAGAACTGGCACAGAAACTCTCTGTAGTCTGCAGTTGCATTATTCAGTAATTTTTTCCCAGTTTAAAGCAGACAGTTGTGCTATTTATCATAGCAAATAAAATAAGGAAGAATTAGTAAAAATGGGTAAATGCCTGTCATTCTCCTGCACATATCTAAAATATTTATTTCTGTGAATTTCATCACTTACTATTTGTGTCTCAGTTATTTGTCTTTTTCTATGACTGTTTCAGAATGAGAACTTTCCTGTTCTTGTCTTCACAGCCCATAACTTTTATTACTAGGATCAACTCTCTTTCCTTCTCACCACATTTTAAAGAAACCAGATTTTTATGATGTGGTAAGTATTACTGAGCACAGTATAAGTGAAGTCTTGCCAGAGATTTCATTATTACTTCCTTACATTTACAGCACTGTGTTGGCTTCTAAATTTATCCCCAAATTTATCTAGGCATTCATGGACAGAAGACCACTATTACATCAAAATTCTTATGAAACTGCTTTCCTCTGCTTCATTTCTACACTCACCTTGGTTTAGGGGTTTTTTATTTATTTTTTTTTTCTCCATTTACAAACATATTTGCAAGGAACTCAGCAAAGTCACAAGGTGTTTTTCTTTCCTTGTTTTTTTTTTTTTGTTTTTTTTTTTTTTTTTGTTTTTGTTTTTGTTTTTGTTTTTGTTTTTTTTTGTTTTTTCTGTAGGGTATTATTACATCAAGAGACTGTGGTAAGAAATTACCATCTGATCTGGTATTTGTGTCCTACACTGAGTACCTGATAAAATGAACCAAGTACGTCACCAGAAGATGGATGATTTTGTGGATAAGGCTCAACCTCCCCCCCAATGAACTTTATAGCACATTTACAGGCTCATTGTGGACTGGTGTATATTGCAGAAAACGTTGTGCCATGAAGAAATCCTGGGATTAGTGCCAAACCAAGGCTGCACGTCCACAGGAAATAGAGCAGTGCTGGGAGACACATCACCTTGAGACCCAGAGCAATGCAGGTGTGCTGGTCTGAGGAGAATGAGCTCCCCAGCAGGGTGCCCCAGCACTGATGGAAATATCATCTCCCAGATTTGAAGCTTGCCTGGCTTGAGTCCATCCAACCCAGACAGTCTTGAACATTCCTTGTTCTGTCCCTCTTTCAGGGACTTTTTGCAGTGGTTTCAATCTGTTTCTATTATTGTGCTTCTTATTACTCTCTTGCAATGTCGATTTTTGGAAAATTGATGGAAAAGTATTTCCTTCTGCCTGTTCAAGTTGGAATTGATCTATCTAGAAATTCTTTTTTTTTATATATTCAAAGAGAGCCATGCATTGTATAATCTAAATATTACTTTGAAAGAAATAATAAATATAAATCAAAATACTCATAGGCTGAGGGTAAATAAAGTCGGTACTACACTGTGAATTGGTGGTCAAAATAGCCTTGGTAATCAGTAAAACATCAGGAAAAAAACCCAGAAGAAAATGTGTGTATTTTTAAATAGATGCTTTCCCAGTTTTGTAAGACAGGAAAAAAAAACAATATGATGGAATATAGAAGCAATAAACTATGTTATATTTTAACTTAGCTTTTATTTTGTCACCAAGAAAACAACTCACATTACTGCAATATTTAAGCCATTACATGTTTGGTTGGTGTTTTTTCATTTGTTTGTTTTTGGTTTGTTTTTTTTTTTTTTTCCAAGAGGTTAGATAATTCTTTAAATATAACAGGCTGAGAAACTTTGCTCAGGCTGTGCTCTAGCTGAAAAGGCATCACAGAATATCTTTCCATGAAAAAACTGCAGATAACCAAGGTATTTCCTTTGCAATCTGTACTAACTTCCAGACAAAGCTTCTTATAATATTTTAGCCCTTTTTGAGATTCAGGGAACTTAAAAAAATCTCATCTAAAAAAATCTTGGAATGATAATAATAATAGTAGTCATCATAACTAAAAAAATACATGTTACATTCATTTCTAATACAATATCATGATAGTACTTAAAATAATTCATTAAAAAAAATCAATCCCTCTCTTCTCAGTAAGAGGCCTGAGTAAAAGTTATTTTATCTTTTTCACCTTAGAGAAGGAATCCTTGTCCTTACTGTCCTTAGCTGCCTTGTTTGTTTTTGTTTTTTTTTTTTTTAAACCAGCAATTTCACATTTTTGTGTATTACAGTGCAGGTTCAGATGCACCTCAAAGACCTTTTCAAGCCTCCTGAACACCCAGCAATGGTCAAAGCCTCAGTGGAGGACACAGAGCACTGCTAAATATTTCCTCTCTTTCCTGCAGGATAGCCTGCTTGATATGAAACATAACAGGCTGAAGGCCAAGAGACCACTTTGCCACTTTAAAATATAATTAGCTTATTATTACTCAGCAAAGCCAGCTGCTTCAATTCAAACCACTGCCACCCCTGCACAACCCCTCTCCCTCACCCCAATTTGCCCAGGAGGGCCAAACTGTGCCAACTTTACTGAAATCATTGTCAGGCACTAGGAGCTCACACCCTGTGTGTCATTCAAGGCTTGTCTCTCCATCAGTATAATAACTACCTCATGGGAAGTGTTCTGGTGCTCACAAGGCATGACAAATCCTGAGTCACCCACACCACTTCTTTTAGTACATGAGTATTTGGGCATTGCCTTTTCCCCTGAAGGTCTCTCTTCTAGGTTGAGTCAAACTATTTTAACACACAAGATGTGAGACCAGCTTTGCTTTTAGTATGCTTGCTCAAAATGCGACCACCAATCTTGGGGTCTGAGTTGTGCTAGTCTTTGCTCATGCAATGAAATTATATTTCATCTTCTTTTCTAAAATATACTGAAATTTATTAACAACCCTATGTGGCTGAGGAAAACCATACTCTTACCTACTATGTTTAGAATTTTATAAAGGGGAAATTTATTTCAGTGCAATAGAACTGCTGCTCAGAGATTTAGAATGTGGTCTGATGAACAACTACCCACAAACCATGCCATTATCATCCCAGCTAAGCAAGGCATTTGGGCTTTTCACAGCAGAACAGCAATGGTAATTGATTGCAGGTGTAGCAGGCAGTGGGCAGCACTGGGATGCTTCACTCCTTCATCCTGCCTCAAGCAGCAGGAGGATGCTTTGGGCTGGTCTGTTTGGCAGGTACTCAACTCAGGACATGTTTGGAAAGCAACAAACTCAGAACTTGGAAGATCTTTTTTTTGCTAATATTTCTTCTATGACTTATAAAGTTTGTAACTTTTCCTCTCTCAATAGGGGTCTACTTTATTTAGAAAGATGCAAATAAAAGTTTAGATTTGTAAAATGTAGAAGGTGTAGGGAAGTCTTGGGCATCTGAAGAAAAGGAAAAGGAAAGGGAGAAATATAGGGAGTATTTGACAAGGACTGACAGTGGGGTGAGAGGAAATTATAATGGAAAATCAACTTTCACCATATTTAAATTGTGTAAGGTCCACTTGAATTCTTTGCCTATGTAGGTCCTTCATAATGGTATAAAAGCAACAATGCTTTGGTTTGTTTGAGAAACAGAACTGACTTCATTTAAGGACTAATATCTCACTTGAAATAAACATCTAAAATGTAATGAAATATGCCATTCATGTAATGAAATACTTTCTTTAGTCTTAAAAAGCCTTCTTTTACCTTAAAAATATCCAAAGAATACAGGATTTTGACATAAAAATGAAAATCTTGCCCTAGAAAATTAAAGAAATGAGTTGAGTTAAGCAATTTACTTCTGAAGAACAGTAGATGAAGAATAAGGGATGTTTCTGACTCTCATTTGGGCTGGCTGACGGCTGTATCCAGTTGAAGCAAACAGTTTGTGATGAATTAGTTTCAGGGCTGGAAGAACAACTTTTCTCACACAAAAACATTTCCTGATTTTGATTAAAATTTTCAATTGTATTTTTGGTGAGTGAAATAACATAGAAAAAGACCTCACAAATCTATTTAGTCTTCCAGTGAGGTGTGAGCTGCGTGTGCTACCTCTGCTCCTCTGGGGATTCTTTGGAATGCTCACCAGTTCAGAGCCCTGAGTAGGATTCTTCTGTCATCCCTGGTAGTGCACACAGGTCAGCACCATCTCACCTTTTGGTCAAAGAGGGATATTTCCAGTTTAATAACAGCTTTGTGTCCAGCATTACTGCGACCAGTGAAGTGTTGTGGTCGTGTGACAGTGAAATACAAACTGACCTGCTCTAGAGAATGGTTTCTGCATTAAGTAAAATGGCTGGGAGGAAGCATGCAAAGAAGAACGAGAGAAATCAAAAGGTGTGGTAAGAGGCGTACTTGGCTAGGTCCTGATTAATTCCTGCTAAAACCAACAGGGATTTTGCTTACTAATTTAATAGAACTCAAGGAGGACTTCAAGAATTGAAGGGTCACAACAGTAAAAGCAAAGAAAGGGAATGGAGGCACATTAATATCTGATGCTGCTCAGGAAATTTGATGAAGATGAAACAACATGGGCAGAAGCATTTGGAGTCTTATATGCTTTGGCTTTGTGAGAGAAGTATGATTATAGGGTATTTTATCTAGGACAAAATGAGAATACAAGTCAGTACACCACTTAGGGGAGATGTAGTTAGTAAATTGTTACCATGTAGCAGAGAATGAATAGAGAAAAAGGAGGATTCTGCAGGCTGGAAAACATAATTCGCATACATTTGTATGCTATAGCTCATTCTCCTTGTATTTTAGCAAGCTGGTACTGAACGTAGAATGGTCACTCATTTGCAATGCCTGCAGCTGCACAAGGGACAAAGTTGTATTATAAACTCTAGCTTTACATGGTTGGGCTGTTTTAAGGTTTCCAAGGACATGGAAGGTGTGTGCACTCCTGCAATCACAACTCCTTGTGGCCTGGCAGGGAGATGTCTCCATTCCTGGGTTTCCCAGCTGTGTCTCTGGGCACAGGTCCCTGGAGGAGATCTGGATGTCCAAGCTGGTTTGCTTTCTCTGATCCGGGCAGGATGAAACACTCAATGTCACTCTGGTTCTCCCTGACCCCCTGCTCCAGGTGTAACACCAAAACAAGGCTATATTGACTAGCACACAAGGCTAAGCCCTCAACCACATGACTTAAAGCAAAAAGTTGTATGTAAGATAAACAGATAGCAAAATTCTCTCTCCTGCTTGAACAGCAGCTCCCTTGCTCAGCTGGTTCAGAGTCCCTCACCAGTCATGACTACAAAGTCCAGGGATCCAGTTTGAGCTATATCTGCCAGGTGGATCCTACGGTCTCCAGACCAACTCCCATTCCAAAATCTTTTTTCCTTGGAGTTATACTTCAGGTACAAATGTCCACGACTTTTTCTCTAGGTTTCATAGATATTTAGCTGCTGCAGGAGTAGACTATGAAAATGTCGTTGAGAACTCTTTTAGGAATTGGTAGCACAGGTGTTCTTGCTCTAAGTTATCAGCCTTTGCAAGCCCAATTAAGGCCACTAAAACACTTCAATTGCATGTTATACAAGACAGTTGTTTTGTGTGTTTCATGGTGCTCTGGATTTTGGTTGTGGTTGCAGCCTCCATTAGAGACTACAAAATATCTAACCCAGTAAGGGATGATGAGAGATGAATTGACATACACAGTTGTATTAGCTCAGGTTGTAGCATCATGCTAGAAGGGTTGATTCTGGGATCCCCCCTGGATGAGTGTTTAATGTTTAAATGCCAATATAAAAAGCTCTGGCAGAATTCAAAGGTTCCCAGTCCTCAATGTCCTGTGAGTTTTTATACCTCCCCTGCTGAAGCCCAATGACTTCAATGTCAGTTTTTCATCTGTCAAAGTTGCTATCAACAAATATCAAATTTGTTGGTCTTAAATTAAAAAGTTCTAATGTAACTTTAATGAAAGATTTAGTCAGTGCTTGTTACATTTATCTCAGCTGTTGTTGTGCAAGGCATTACAGAAAAGAACTCTGGTTGTCAAAAGACTTCAAAATCAGAGAGAAAATTAGTACCCAAGTTCTTTCATTAAGAAATTGCCAAATTCTATTTTGTCATGGACTTTGGGAATTGTCCTGATTTACTGAAACTAAATAAAGATGGAGGATTTCTTGGAATGTTTGATAATACTGTCAGCAAGTGAACTTCACTGCTATAGCTGCAAAAAACAAATACCCACTCAAGAAATTTAGATGTCAAGAGTAAAGGAACTGAAAAAAAAATTGTGACTTTCTGCCTGCATTAGATTAACAGCTCAGCTGTTTTAAGAAAAAAAGGACAAGTTGTTAAAAATATACAATTGATGTAACTTTTATAACTGTAAGTATACTTCTGTAAATCATAGCTTACATTGCTTTGACTTTGTTGCATTCCCATATCTGTCACTCTTTCCTTTTCTGGTTATATAAAGAAATAAGCTGTGTTACTGACAATTTTCTTTATGTTCAATAAAATTCTTGAAATCAGAAACTCAATTTGAAACAAGATGTTTTAATTAATGATAACAAAGATGAAGATCATTCTGATGGGAAAATATTAGACGCATTTATTGTTCTCCTCAAATAAGAAATGTATTGCAAAGAAACACCAGAAATTCTTAGTTGATCACCTTCCTCAAATATTCAAAAACTAAAAAAATGCCATTTTTTGAGTAAAGACTCATGGAATTTTCCTAAGGAAACAAAGATGTACTCTTAACACTGCTACATCTGCTGTAGTTAATATGTAAGGCCTTAGATTAATTAAGTTGAGCTCTATTTTCCCTCATCTTTTATTGATCCCACCTGGACTGGTCAGAATGAGAAGTCTCATCAATGCCTGTGTGCAGTATAGCTACAGCTTGTACAGAATAACATATGCCTCTGTCACCATAGATGTTACAAGACAGAGAGAAAAACATTGTAAACTAAAGAATAAAGGGCTATTTTTCCTTCAGTAGTTCTTATTCAGAAAAACAAACTAGCATGACTTTAATGCCAAGTCAGATGTAAGGAGCAGACAAACCATGGCTTCAACAAGAGAAGTAGTTCCAGAATTTTGACTATGTCAGCATCTCCCCGAACTTTTTACTGACTGCTGGTGACAATGGGGGTAGTAAATCAGTGGCAGATCTGAAAACTTAATTCAGAATCCATCATATTATACATAAGATTATAAAAGCTTTGGGGATGCTTTATTTTCAGACCACCAAAGTTATCCCGACTACTTTCTTATGCATGGCAAACCCTTCCTTGAGTGTCTGTGAATGGTCACTTTGAG
Source organism: Melospiza georgiana (assembly GCF_028018845.1). Lineage (NCBI taxonomy): Eukaryota > Metazoa > Chordata > Aves > Passeriformes > Passerellidae > Melospiza > Melospiza georgiana. Next base: position 12,531,732 of record NC_080430.1, read on the forward strand.
TGTGTCTGCATTGACATGGTCCAGGCTAGAGACATGCTTTTGAAGTAAATATCCTGATCATCCCTTCATGGGACTCATTCACCTGCTATGAGTGCATGAACAGGATTCTTTTCACATCATGTGCTCCAGAGGGCACCCAGTGTACTGCAAACATCAATGGGTGTTGAATCCGGAGGACCAGACTCATGGTAAAATTCAGAAGATCACCGATTGGACACCCAATTCTCAGGACCAGCTGCTCCATTTTGTAGAACCTCCTATTTCCCTGCACTAGTTGCAGATAAAACAGACTTTATATCATTCTCTAGGTTTGCTCCTATGCACCAGCAGCTAACAGAGAAGGGGTGCATGGAAGAATTAGAGGATAAGACTGGATTGTTTATCCAGGGATTATTTTCCAAACCCTCTGATCTCAGCTGCATGACCAAATGTCACTATTCTGAAGAAGTGATAGTCACCCCTTGAAGAAGGGGTGACTTTTGAGGTCAAGAAATTGTTCTTTTCCCTGGCACTTTTACAGTGTCCACAATGTTGGACAAGACATAAGACAAGGATAACAAGATTTTCTAAAGGGTGCCTGTATACTTGATTTAACAAAGCATCAGAATTTTTGCCAGTCCATCTTCATGTAAAAAATCCACTGCTTTAAATAGGCCAAGCCAAACATGCTGTTATATGAATAGTCTCTATAGCCATCACTAGAAAATGCATGGGTTTTTTGTATGATACAACAGTAATTTTGTGTACTCTAACCAGAAAGCTTATGTTAAAACCATTCTCATTGAACCTGTACCAAAAATCAGAGGCATAAATGATAGTGTGTAGATAATTTCAGAATAAGGCTAGATGGCATTTTGCTTTATATTCAATAAGTAGGACTGTTGCTCTTTGTGTGTTTTTAGATTTAAAGTTCAGCTTTATTAATTAAGAATAACAATATCTATAATTATTAACTCTGACAGATAAATACGTATTTCTTTTTCCTTTTTTTTTTTTTTTTTGGTGGGATAACATGAGGGTTTAACATACTGAGAAAAGTTACCTCATACTTTCTTTGGAATCAAAAATTAGAACAACTTAAAAACTGAATTCTGCTCAAGGTTAGACACACTACAGGTGACAAGTGAGAAGGTCACACAAAAGAGAAGTCAATATAAAAATATCTGATTTGGAAAAAAATTTGTAAGAAAAATGAAATCAATAAGTATAGGATAAAGGATTTTCTTGGGGGCACAGATTTACTAAGAGGGAGAAGGCACAAGATGAATTAACAGCACTGTCAAACCAGGCTGCTATGCCAGGGGAATGGAGATATTCCTCTACTTAGTAATTCTCTTTTAAATGAGTTGGTGCTATCAAAATCTTTTAGGTTTAGAGCAAACAGCTTCCTTTGGACTGTGCTTCCTCTGCAGGTGTGGAAGCAAGAAAGCCTGAGGCTGCACTATTTGCTGTGGATCCTGCAGTGCAGCCTTAGAGCAGCAACTTGCAGCAAAAGCCTAACTGATTTGAGCTTGCTGCTGTTAAAGCTTTCTGTTTTGCTTGAGACTTTGCATAAACATTAGATCTCTTATAAAAGCCGTATTTGATACATTTTTTTCTATTTTTTTCAGAGTTATGAATTAATATACTCACAGTATTCCTTTTTTTAATAGAGAAATGAGGACATTCACAAGAACTGTCTATTATTCATTCTGAATCTTACACTCAGCCTCTTTCCAATGCCACTGGAAGCAAAAGGAGCTTTCTCAGATGATTTCAATATTATGGGCCCATACTAGACTGAGAGATTGGGAGATATTGAGTGCCATTCATTGCACTGAAATTAAGAGCACATCCAGCTTTTCACAAACTGCTAGACCGAACTGATTTAAAGTTTGAATTGAGGATTTTGGAATTAATTTAAAATTGAATCTAACCTCTCATATTATTAGTCTTCATATTTATGGAATTGATTTAGAATCTCTATTTAGAATTAAATTACTTACTCTATCAAACTGCCATTCCTACATGCCATAATAACATTTGCCCTATCCCAGAAAACTTTTGAACTAAGGGCAAGGAATCTGTGAGAAAAGATAACATCATGTGAGATACATGCTGTGGGAAACTGAGAAAGAGGCAGTAGAAAAGTAATATAAAATGTAGTCAGAAAACTGTCAAAGAAAGTAAAATAATAACAAAACCAAGATTATTTTAGAACTTCCTGTTAAAACGTAGCATAAAAGTTTTGGAGCCATGGACACACCACACACACACACACACACACACACACATATATAAAGATTTTTGGAGACATGGACTGTTTTTAAAATATAGACAATTTTCTTTATTGAACATGTAGATATTTCTTCCTAATGCTATCTCGTAACTATAGGATTCATTCATTTTATATAATGACACATATTTTTCAAGTAACAAACATTTTGTGATTTCTTTTTCTAGAAACTTACTAAAGGGGTCTGATTTGGGGCAAGTGACTTGCCTATACTCTGTAAAAATATAGTATCTTCCCAGTCCTGATCCACTCAAATACACACAACATGCCTACTTGATACATCAGCTGTGATTCTGTTCCATTCTTCCACTTCCAAAGGAGTAGGTAGGAGTGAGGAATTAGCAAAGTTTCCTTCTGTGCCACCTGGAAAGAACTGTGGAGATAACAATTGTCAACAGCAGAGAACTGAGAGATGAGTACAAAGACATCATTGTCTTCAAAGTGAACAGGAACAAATTCATGAGATTTTTTTTAAAACCAGATTATTTTTCTCTTGAAAACATTTAGGATATGTATATTTAGAACTCAAACACTGTAAAATACAAGTGGAGTCATTGGTATACAGTAAATTTGGTGATTTACATATTGAAGATATCCGGAAGTAGAAATTATAAAATGCTGTCCCCATTACCTCACCAACTTCTGTTTTTTCTTTGATATTCCTTTGTTCCCAGACTTATGTGGATAGTGGCCATCTTCAGCTCTGCTTATGATAAGTTATTAATCTGTCTACATTATTGTTAAAAATGTATATATACAGAAATCATTAGGAATGTAGACCTGTAGGGGTGTTGTGTAATCAGAAATCTTTATAGCAACTTTTCTTTGGATTGGAAAATGATACTGAAAATGAACTATTAAGAAAATTAATTTGAAAAGGACATTTGAAAAAAAAATTTCAAATTCTTAATTTATCTTCCTAAATTGTCTTTTATAGTATCTTTAATAAACAAGATACTTCCCCAAAATTTTTATAAAACAAAAAATAAACCCCCACCAAACAACAGCCAAATAAAATCAACAGTACTTTGGGGCACAAAGTAGGATTCCAGTGAGAAATATCTGCCTGTCTACTGCTGCCACACCACCATGCCTTGCTCCAGCAGAGAGAGGTGTTGTCAGTGAGAACCCGAGAACATCCTTGGACTCATTGCTCATGGCAAGGCTAATGCACCTCGAGTTGTGTGCTCAGTTTTGGGCCCCTCACTCAATGACAGACCTGTCCAGAGAGCAGCAGAGCTGGTGAAGGGGCTGGAGCACAGATCCTGTGAGGAGCAGCTGAGGGAGCTGAGGTTATTCAGCCTGGAGAAAAGGAGGCTCAGGGGAGACCTTATCACTCCCTAAACCTCCCTGAAATGAGGGGCTATGGAGTGAGGTCAGTCTCTTCTCCAGGTAACCAGGGATATAACAAGGGGAATGGCCTCAAGTTGTGCCAGGAGAGGTTCAGGTTGGATTTTAGGGAAAATTTCTTCACTGGAAGAGTGGATAAACATTGAATGGGTTACCAAGGAAAGTGGTGGACTCACCATCCCTGGAAGTGTTCAAGAAACAAGATGTGGGGCTTTGCAATATGGTTTAGTGGACGTGGTGGTATTTAAAGGTTGAACTTTATGATCTTGGACATCTTTTACAACCATAATGATGCTGTGATAACCAGTCCTTTGGCTACTGCATGCAGGAACTCTTCCCAATCCCCCAAGCAATTTCCTGAGCACCCCTGTCCACTTGTTGTCTCTCCAAAAAATGTAAAAAAAAATGAGGGGGAAGATTCATTCTCACAAGAATGACAGGATAATATGATTTTCTGAAGGAGGCCAAGAGGTTCATTCAGGCGTAGTGCAGTTTTATTGTGAATGCTCCCTTTCATTAAATATTTGTTCCTTAAGTCTGCTTCACTTGTGCTCCAAACTGTGTTAATGTCAACAGGCCCTTCTATGACATACTGAAAAAAAAAAAAAATAGTAGGAAATCCTTTGTGAGACTTCTCGGTTTCCTTCTACAGCTCATACTGGCCTTTAAGATAGCTCTGATAAATTATTAAATAAAATGGAGAAATCATAGAATTTATTGGGTATTTTAAAATAGAAACAAAAAGCCAAATAAAATCAACTCATTGTAAAGTAGGTAAAGAAAACTCCTTTGCCATTTGTTTTCTTCTGAGTGCCCTTTTTTTCCTTGACAAAAAGGAGAATGTAATATAAGGGTTAGTAATTTCATAACAAGTGTTATGTTTTGCATTAACAGTACATTTCTTTGAAACATCATTCCCTTTCCAACTGATCTCTTGTGTTTGGAGCTGATCTTGGTTCAGGGACCAAAATGCAGAAAGCAAAGCCACCAGCCTTCTTCCCTAGCTCCATTGTCCAGTACAAGGGCATCCTTGGTGCAAGGCTATGAAGCAAAATCCTGAGCTTCTCCAGCCCCTGAGGATCATATGTGATGTTTATAATCCTGGGATTTGATAATCCTTTTATCCAACCCAGCCCAGTGAAGTCCAATCCAAAGCACGTTCCTGAAAGAGTGTGAAAATTCAGGATAACCTTTGTGGTAACAAGTTCCAGGCTTTTATGTGAATGAGTTTCCCCCACAAATTAGATTCATAGATTAGTATGCTTATGATTCCATAAATATTTATACCTTCAAGCAAACTGAATAGTATAGTGACTTCACAAAATAACAGCTCTTCATGTGTTTGCACGGAGTCCAGTGAAGATTTTTCCCTTTCTGGAAATTTTTGCCTTTCTTAAGGGGCTATTAAAAACTCATACTCAAGCCATTCCCACAAACTATTGAGCTGCTAAAGATATGTTGATTTTTTAAAAGCTGTCAATTATGCCTGGTACCTGATCCATTTTAGCTGCTTTATTACACTTGTAGCATTGTTCTCCCTGGATTGTGATTCTGAGGGAGACCATGATTCAAAGCATTTAGCAGAAGTTGAATGGAATCATTCACATGACCAAAGTGACTCATCTGCATATGTTTTTGCAAGCTTAATCCTCAAAACCAGATGCTAATAGTTTACCAGCTATACACAATAGTTAACTAGCTCCTAGCAGAATGTAAAACAACACTAGGAAAGAATCTATTATCTTTTTATTAACAGACAAACAGTACTAAACAAACTCTTAAAAGATTTTTTAAAAAGGAAAAAAAACACCAACAATACATTATCCTTTAAATATTCTGGTATCTAAAAGATACTTGCTTACTAGACCAAATCCAATGAAATTAACTAGGTAGATTAGCTCACTTCATTACTTTTAATTAAATACATCCTGAGCTATGCTCTCAATGAATTAGCAAGAACATTTGCTGCTTCTCATTTACACACTTGCTAAAGTAGCAATTGAAGCAACTGTATTCTGACTAAATATGGGGGGAGAATGGCACATAAGGAGGCAGGTGTAGCTTTTCCAAACCAATAGAATTAATCCCAAGGGACAGGGAAAGATGATCCAGGTGTATTTTAACTTAGAAGTACCATATTTCAAAAGCATGTAATCCACAGTGTAATCCCAAATCCTTCTTAAGGAAAGGCTTTGCTGCAAAAATATTATCCTGACCTTTTTCTTACTGTTGCTATGGAAAGACATGTTTCCTGGCTTTTGGCAAAGGACCAGTAATTGTATTTAAATGGGGTGTTGAACAACCATGGTGTGTGCAGTGTGCTATTATTCTTTGTGGGAGGTTTATTATAGGCTTCTGGTATATTATCTAAATTAGATGTCTGTGGAAAAATAATGCTTTTAAGTTTGGAAATTGTATTCTGTCTTTTAAATTCCCCAATATCTCTGGTAGTCTTTTGAAGTTCTTCTGAAGCTGTAAATGTTATCTATATTCCTTAATCAAACCATCCTTTCAACCAGCTGCAGCAGAATAGCTCTCTTTTATGTTTATGGGAACTTGGATGCAATTATTTTACAGAGATGAACTTGCTATAAACAACCCTATCATTTTTAGACTTTCAAATTTCATTATCTTAGGCACAAATCAACATTGACATTGCTCTAGTCTGGCTCTGATATGCTGTTTAACATTAACATGGGTGGGTGATCTTTTATTCCATTTCATTATATTAGTGAGTAAATTTAGTGAAGTAAGTCAGCCCAGGTTGGGGAACTAAATTTTTCAAGCTACTCACAGTACTTAAATATTAACAGATTAGTTGACATAGAAAAAAGGAAACAACCATATTACCCTTGTCTGCAACAGGTGACTGGAAATGAATACATTTTAGACTGAAGTCCTGGTAACCAGCTGATTATTAGCATCTTGTATGTTATCTTTCTGTTATCCGTCTTTTATAAAATTTAATATTATATATTTGATGATATTTAGCCTTTTATTCCCCTCTTTAAAAAATAGTTATGTTTATGTAAGTAAATAATTATTCAAGGGGCTAAACCTTCAAGCCAAGGTGTACTTGACTTAAAAACAAAAGTCAGTTGGGCAAATATAAATGGTTTTAGCATAGGCTTCTCACTGAAATCAGATGATCTTGATTTTGGTTTGAGATGTGGGATAGCTCCAGACAGTGCTGTTTCTCTAGACTGTCCTAGTGTCTGCTCACAAAGAAATAGTCATGTATCATGAAATGAGTGACTCATGCCCATGAAATGCCTTAGAAAAGCAATTTAACTTCTTATAAACTTGCGTATGGTCTGAACTCGTCATGTCTTGTTTCTCTCTCTGTGCCTTTTCACTTGCAGTGACTTTTCAGCAAAGGTTATCTTTCTTGACTTTCTCTCAAAAAACACTTTCCTGCTGTTTCCATCCTCAGTGCCTCTGAAAGAGCCACTTCTGCTACAATCTGCTGTGAATCAGCTGTGTGATTAAATTCAGGGAAAAGGTGATGTATACACCTGCTCTTTTCCATTTTCCCTAACTCTGTTGTACTCAGTGATGCTTAACCAGCCTCCCCTGCAGGCCCACTGACTGTTTATCTTTGGTGTGGACCAGGGCTGCTTAACACAGATCCAACTCAAATTCCAACTTTAATGATCTTAAAAATCAGGAAACAAAAAATTTGGACTCCTGCTCAGCTTCTGAAAGAAGTAATTTTGGCCATAATTACAGACAGGATAAATACAATAGGCCAACAGTCTAACACATGCCTAATTTAATGTCATTGCAATTTCCGTCTGTTCATGAGTGTAGTAGTGCAGTGTTGGCCTGTAAGCAAACACAAAACTGTTGTGCTGAGTATGACCAAAGCCTCCTCTTCTCAGGATCTATCTCATGACAGTTACCAGTTACAGGTACCCTGGGCAAGATATAAGAACCTGCAAACAGGTTTTGACACACCTCCCAGGAGTGCTGAGTTCATGCAGCTTCAGGTCTTAACAAATACTGATTTACCCCTTCTTTTTATTTTTAATATTAAACTGCAAACTTCCCAGAAATATGGGCTTTTGTATCAGCCTCATGTGGTCTGGAAAAGCAGTTTATTTTTAAAATTTGGTACTTGGAAGTACCAAATTTGAATGAAGTAGGTTCATTCAAAGACCTCTAGTGCTTGTCTTGGTGGAGAAATAAAATAATTTCTTGTTAATATTCTTCATACTTATAATTCCGAAGATCTTTAGCAAATTATCCATCATCTCTTTTCCATTTTAAAGCATACTGCTCTACTGAAATATCCCATATATTTTAACACACTTACCATTCTCTTAGTGCCATCTTCTAGTCACTTACACTGTGTTGCCTGGCCATTACTAGTGATCAGTTTTATGCAAATTATGAGAAAGTAAAAAAAAGGCAATAAAGGAATTTTATAAATGTAGAAATCATGGGGAATACACACATCTTCTAATACCAATTACTGGCTAACCTATTTAAAAGTCAATATCAACCTAATTTATCACTACTGAATAAACTTCACCCTTTTTAATAACAAACAAGGGTTGCTGCTTAGTGTATTTATTTTGATCAGATAGCCTGTTCATGTCCTGCCCAATAATTTTAAAGATTGCTCAAGCTAATGGATATTATTTTGTAATTGATCCAGGCTGACAAAGAATAGGGAGTCACTTTCCAAAGATATCTGTCTACCAGTAATTTTTGTACAGTGACTTGATGACTCATGATTGCCTGACACACAGTGTTTGGTGTTTTGTTATTAATGTATCATGGGAGTGAATTTGCTGAATAAGAAGGTTCAGTTCTACAAATTCTTTTTCACAGTATTCTTCATAAGGGATTGAAACTATTCCAAAGGTTTGCTGAGTTTTTTTAAATCTTCAGAAGATCATGCATTTTACTGCTGGCATTTCCTGCCTCAAGGTGTGGCTAATATAACTATTTTGTCTTTCACCAAATGGGGCGTAGAGAAAAACCTGAGGAATGTTGTCAAGTTGTGTTTCATTGGCTGCTACAAGATTTCTGTGCATGAGGCATGCCACTGACATCACTCACCCACAATGTATGGTCTGAAGCAATCAGACTAAGAAAATCTGGAGATAAAAGTAGGGAAGCAGCAGGGGGACTAGAGTGAGTGAAGCAAAACATATCAATCTGTGGGAAAAGCCTGACTGCTTCCAATTGTACTGTCATGATCTTCTGATTTATCCTCCAGGGTGGAAGGATTGCAATTATACTGTACCAACAGGTACAGGAATGGAAGGAAAAATACATCTTGAGCATAGTTAAAGAATTGTCAGTTTTATACAAAATCTCCTTTGGTGCATTCTTATATCTGTGTTAAATTCAAACCAAAATTCAATCAAGATTGTTTTCTATGGCTCACAAATGTTAAAAATCACCAAATTTGTATAAACTAAAAAGCCTAAATGAATTTGGATGAACATGCACTGGTCTGGAGTCAAATGTTGGGAACACAATCACTGTAACTCAGAGGTTTGGTAGTGAATCAGATAATAAATACTGTTGTGTTTAACACTGTAAATGTCTGATTCTCACGTGTTTTAGTAAGCTGTGCCTCAAGAATAATTCCAAGAAATAAATATAATTGCATAAATTTTGTGCCACTGACAGAGAACCCATGCTCTCTGTGTTCTGACTATCTAATAAATATTCCTCGTAAGCCTTCTCTGACCTAGGAAATTATTGTTATTTTACTAAGACGATATTAAAGTAGAAGCAAGCTCAGTGATTTGCATAAGTAATAATAGCATGTCAATGGTGAGGGTTAGTAAAAAGGCACAAGGAATTCCAGTGCTGTAAGTAGCAGTCAGAATCTTTTCCCAGGAAAACTGAAAAGAAAGAAATCCTGCCAAAATTAGTCTGTGATAATTTCTAGTGACAACTGTAATTTCAGTCAAAACTATCAGTCTCTAGTCAAAATGTGGAAAAGCAATTTCAATGGACTTTTAGAAGAAATGAAAATTTATATTTTGCTTAGTCTTTAAAATCCATTCCATTCTTTGATTGAACAAGAAAACACAGGAAAATTATCCATTCAAAACTAGAGTGAAGGAAGCCTCTTTGTTAAAAACATCAACTGCAAACATTTTTAAATTTTAAATGATTGAAACTTCTAGCCAGAAGAATTATTTGGTTTTAATCCAGAATTTTGGAATAAAAATCATGGGGGATTCTCGTGGCAATTTTCTGAGCATTTCTTTGAACAATTCACTACTTCAATTCAGTGCTTTTCCTGTACAATTATCCAAATGATGTCTTTGTGCCTTCCAATGAGGATATTTGAATTATACTACTTTCAGTTTTTTTATTTGCCTGCTTCCGTGTACATTTTGAGCCAAACCTCCATCAGCCCTCAGATCTTTGGTCTATTTTGAAACAAAGAGATCCTGCAAGACTGGATGTCCTTCAGAAAATCCCACTGCATATCTTTTCCAATCACATGCTAAATGCCCAATGGTTGATGACTCTGGACTTAAGACTGCCCCATCATGCCAAGGAGGGATTGCAGTAATCATTTCTACTGCTCCTTTCAGCTGCACCTTGCTTGTCTTCATCTGCAGCTTGATTTTCAGGTCCACAAAAAAAAGGACACAGTCCTGTGGTTACTCCTCAGTGGTGTGAAGGCTCTCCAGCTCAGCACATCAGTCCTCAGGCCATGCAGATGGATCCAGGTTTCCCAGTGAACCTGGTGAAGGCAGTCAGCTTGAACCCACACACTGATCTGATTTATCTCTGGTGTCACCCTATCAAAATTAGTCACAGAGCTGGGTGGTTTCCAGATTTTAAAGACAAAACCACTTGGGTTTTCCTGAGGCATTTTGCTTATTTTGATCATGTGAGTAGAATCAGGTATGAAATACAGCTGGGGCTGAAGATTTGAAGGGGGAAACATGTCAGAATCTGATGTTTTTAGTAGGAGTGCCATTGGATCTGAAACTGCTTCAAATAGTAGCCAGAATAAAGGATGCAGAAATAAAATACGGTCCTTTTAAAAAAGAGGATCCGTAAGAAACCAGTTGTGCAAAGAATGCACCTGAGAAGAAAATCTTGCTGAAAATAGTTCTTGTTTCATCTACTAAGAATCTATCATATTTTCTTTGGAACCTTGTGGTGCCATGAGTTAGACACAGTGAGATATTTCTCAGAATCAGTTGTTTATAGCATAACTCCTATCTCTCAGTGTTGTGTAGTCAAAATAAAACCTCTAAACAACCCTTTCAACTTCCACTGTCATCACCTGACAACGTGACTTTTTGAATGGGTTTTTGTTTTAGTAACTGCTTGAGATGCAAGAAGTGTTGTCATATGAACAGATAAAACTCCTATGATAAATCTCTCTTGCCATTTTGGCAAGAAGGAGTGCTTTTCTTCCCAAGATTTTATTGATTGTTTGTGAACTCATTGATAAAACAGGCTGTGTGCCTTGCTGCAAAATTCTGCCAGCTCCACATGCCGTCTGGTTTAACAATGAATCCAATATTAAATGTCCTATTTATGACAGGAGCCTTATGAAAAGCCATGCTTTTAAAGTAACAAATGGTACTTTGTACATCATTTTAGTGTGGAGATGTTCATAGGAAACAAGAATTAGATTTCCAATGCTGTTTACTTTTTAAATCTAGCAAGCATATTTTGTAAATTCATTAGTGGGAAGTCAAAAAAGAAAATGAAGTTAAGCCTAAAATCATGGTAAAAAGGCATCCAGGTTACACAGTCCTGCCTGGAAAGAGAATTATTTATTCTTTTATCTGATACAAAAGATGGAGAAATTAAAAATCTGAAGCATCATTAAGATTCTAGCTGGAATTAATCAGTAGAATTCCAAACATTCCAAGTATCACCTCGTACTAGTGAGGCTTAGCTGTGTGCACTGGAGTACAGCTAATCTGGAAATATCAGCTAAATTCAGAGTTGCCCACAGTTGGGAGCAGGAAGGCGCAGCGAATTGTGATCAGCATTTGTCCTCATGTTTGCTGTGAGTGATGGAGGCAAGTCAGCGTAAGCACACCCTCGCAGATAATCACTTACCTGACAGGGCTTTGGATGATGAAAAGTCTTCCCTCTGTCTCTGGAGAGCATGATGCTTATTTCAGATGTTTCCTGGAAGACAAAGGGATGGAATAAGAGCCTTTAGATTTCACTGGGATGACAGAGATCTGCTAATAAAAATGTAAAGGTCAAAAGGCTCCATCCTCCTCTGGTGTAAAACAGCAAAACTTCAGCTCTGACATGCACTTACAGCGGCTGAGGATCTTGATTATCAAGGTAGTGTCTCTGTCTGTTTTGCTTTGTTTGTCACACAGCATGAAGGCCATGCAGAAACACAGTCAAGTTCCAGATAAAAGTGTTTGCTGCTAACAAACCAAGTACAGTACTCAAGGTATAATTAGTAGGTTGTTTTCTAGTAGTTTACAGGAAAAATAAAACAAGAACAAACACCAACAAAATCTACAACAGCAGCAAGGATCCCAGCTTGGTTTACAGGACACTTGAAGGGCTCTAACAGATAAATCATAGCTCACATATTTGTCTTTTAGTAGTTTAAATCACCAATCTAAGGATGGGTGCAGGGGGTACCTGAAGGTGGAGCTGGAATGTGAATGACGTATCTAGAAGAAATAAGATATTTTTGTTGCTGTCTTATTTGATAGTATTTGATAATTCCTTACACTTATAATCAAGTGAATCACAGTTCTCTCATTATGTACTTTCATAATTTAAGTGGATGCAAACCTCCCTGTTTGTGCTTTATGTATTTATTTTTAAATCAAATGGTTGGAATGGAAAGCACCATTAAAGAGAAAAAAAAACCAAAAAGTAAAAAAAACCAACAACAAACCATCACCAAAACTGTGGACTTTCAATACTTTTATGCGACATTTAAATGCATTTTATTAAATCCTAGCATGATCCTTTCTTGCTAAATGATCAGAATTAATTCTGGAATGGACAGAAAGTCAATTGTTTTTGCTTAAACCTGTCTCCAGCTGTATTTATGTTGATCAGTACATGACACAAGGACAAAAGGGTGATTTTGCCTTTGTTTTCATTTTGATGGGCTGGAGCCCAAAACTTGCCTTATGGTTTGCTACTGTTGTTTCAGAGTGGGGTTTCTTTTAATGTATTATTATTTGAAGGATGTAACAAATTAAGTGTTCATTAACTGCAGATGATTGAAGATCATTATTCCTACTTTCATTACAAGCATGTCTGATTAGTGCAGGGCTTTTTGTGTTGACCTTCCTGCCACCATGTGCCCTCTCCAGTAGCTTTGAATTCATGGACAGACTAAAATTGCTGATCATATCAGTCCTGTGCTGCCATCCTCGCAGTGCCTCTGTTTGACAGTAGCCAGTTGCCATGGAAATAATTGTGGTGTCACAAATTCACTGTTATGATTTCAATAGACGATCGTGTAAAGTGGAAGAAAAGGTTTGCAAGTGAAGCTAACACAAACAGCAATGGAAAAAATAAAAACATATCCAAGAGGACAACACCATCTGCTAACTGTCTGTAAGGTTTTTCTGAGTAGTCCTTCAGGTAGATTTTTCAGGTCAGATCCCTTTTCTTCAATATTTCTGTTGATGGGAACTCCTTGCTCTCTGCCGCATTTTCTATTAATCTGTGGGCAGTCAGATATTCAGTGAAGTGACAGCAGCATTCCACAACAGCAGGTATCTAGGGCCAGACAAAGTGCACCAGACAGCACCTCATTTGTATTCTGCCCCACTTATGGCTGAGACTCTGCCTTCATGAGGCACTGGTACACTGCCATGGCCCTTCTGTCAATCAGCACATGCTAAAAGTCATGTGCAGCAGACATGGAGGAAGGGGACAAGGTGTTTTTCTGCCAGCCTCTGCACCTGGAATGACTTGTTGGATCAGAGACATCTCATCTCTTTGTCACTTTGTCCTTTTTTTGTTAGATTTATTGGAACACTTTTCATTTGAGCTATATCCATGGATAAATTCTGCACGGACATTGGTTGTTGTGTATGAAAAAGCTTCTCATCTATAAAGAGACACAAACCACCTGTTAATTCTGTATATATCTGTTTATGACAATCTCCATGCTCTGCATTTGCACTTTATGCATGTTAAAGGTTTCTTACCCAGCTTGTACATATTGAGTTTCAGGGGGCATTTTTGGAGGTTTAGCTCTTTAACTGTAACCAGAAGTCCCAGTTTATCTGGGGAAGATTAAGAGTATTAGAATTCATACATCTGTTTCAAAAAATGAAAATTTACTTTTGGTCCAGGTTATTTTTTTTTTTTTCTGTAGAAGCAGGGTTTCCCCTGTTTTCACCCTTTGAGGTGGTGAATAAATAATTCCTGGAAAGTTTAAATATACATAAACTCCAACTCACTTCTGGGCTCTGATATAGCTCAATGTATTGTAGTTGCACTTGCCTGGTTGCATTCAGGGGTATCCCAATTTCCTGGTGATGAATATTTCCTTCCTGAGCCTGTCCTGATAAAATATTTGGAGGTGATTAAAAGCCATAAACTTGCATGAAGGCATAAAGGATTAAAATATATAGTATTTACAGTAGACATATTATAGATTACTATTCAGGAAGTCTGTTAAGGGATACGAAATAGGTCTACCCACTCTTAATTTAATCATCTGTAGAATGAGGGTATTGATATCTCCCTTCCTCACCGACATATTGTGAGGGTAAATACATTCATGGCTACAAGATACTCATTCTGGTGTCCTGGGACAGCAGAGTAACCAGATAGTATTCAGAGGGTGTGGAATTTCTTTCAGTTTTACTAAACTAATTAATTCCTGGTATAGTGCCATTGATTCTAAAGCAGCAAATGTTGTCATTGAATTTTAACAGTTTCAAAACAAGGCTTTGAAGGTTCTCTTGTTCTGCCCACAATATCTCAAACCTATGGGTTAAATTGCATTTGAAATGTGTCCAGGACGTCCTCAGCACATAGCAGCACACTGTTTTCTGCACATTTGGGCCAGAGCCATTCTCTCCTGCTTTTTGGATCTGTTTGAAATAATCAACTTTCTTCTTGGGAGAATTTGCATGCAAAAATTAGTTTTCTCATGCATGGAGAGTGTTTTTCATTTCTGAGGGAAATTTAAGGAAAGAATGAGAAATGTTTTGATTTATGCAAAGCTGTGAATGCTTTTGGAATTAATTTTTAAATCTAGCTACAACCAGCTTACATTGATATAATTTGTTCTATCTCTTGTCTACACAAAAGTGTTAAACTAGTTTTAAAAAAGGTGAGTAAGTAACACCAGGATTCTAATCCCAGAACTAATCTTGGGCATAATCACAAGAAAATTGATAAGGAATACATAAAGATTTACTGAGTTGCACAAGCAATATAAATGAAACTGGGGCAGGGTTGTGTGTAGAAAATTGTCCTTGTCAGAAAAACTACATATTGGGGGGTTTTATGGCACTAAAAGTATGGTTGTCAAAGGTAAGTGTTGGCACAATAGCTGGGCTCTAACTCAAAACAAAGATTTAGGAGAGCTGTTTGGCACACAAATAGCTGAAATTAAGGGCCCGAGCTCTGTAAATCACATTTTCAAGGCACAGGTAGGTCTCTACCTCGCATGGGAAAAAGCTAAATTCTCATCAGCAGGAATCCCAAACACCACATGCTGATTTAGAAAATGATAAAATTCTGTTGAAAAGGTAACAGCTGAAATTCAAAGGAAAACATGAAAAAAGAATGAACTCTCAATTAGCACTAATTGGGCAAGGGAAACATTTCAGGGCATCTTGTAGGATTTGGAGAAATAGTCTGAATTCTGGTGAATTTCAGTCCTGAACTTCCAGTTATAAATGACACAGTAAGTATCTGATCAGTTCAATAAGCACCTATTTCCCTGATGCTCCTGAGATATTTGATGTAGTCCTGCATGACGTTCTGAAAATGAAGTTATCACTATACAAAAATGAGTGAAGTTCTGTTAAATTGAATAAAACTTACTCAGCTTGGCAAATGATAGTTTGGCAAAAGTACAGCTTTTGTAAGGAGGAAAGAAGCTTTTAATTAGCTACTTTTAAATTTTGATGTTCTTTCTGTTTCTTTATGTATCTTACCATTTTTTCATTGGAAGACTTTTTTTTGGCAGGAATTTTAATTGCTGTTGTTCAGAAAAGTAGGGGAAATATTATTACAATAAAAAACCATGTAAGTATAAAAATTATCCAAGCTTTGAAACTAGAAGTCTTTTATGCATACAGTCCTTCCTTCTTTCTTTCTTTTTTTTTCCTTTTTCTTCACCCTCATGAATTTAAAATTTCAGGCCCTTGGTCTATTTCAGGAAATGAAGGAAAAACATTAAATCCTGAATTTTTGCAATATGGAAAAATAATTTCCCATCCAGCTCTAATTAAAAACTTTCTCTAATTAAATCTTACTTAATTGACAAATCTCAAAAGAAAATAATAATGAATCATGATACTATGGAGCTAGTCCCAATGCAATCTGTTCCTGACCAAATGCTATACAGCATTTTTATCTGTAGTGTTGGGAACAGTCACTGCTCGTAAAATTTGCAGATGACATGTATGGGTGGTATAGTAAATACTGAGCATTATTAACTTCTGTGACCTAATTTGGCAATTCCTTAAGCAGTTCTTTTAATTCAAAACACATGAAAAGACACACCTTTAGGAGAGAAGTAGGTAGGCTATGAATGCAAGCTGGGGGACAGGACCTGAAATGCTGAAATACTCAAAATAAATGTGGTAACAAAGCAGCTTAACATGAGTTCTGTGTGATGCTGCAGCCAACAGGGCAAAACAGCTTTGGTGTGTGCATAAAACCAGAATATCATAGAGGCATGTGATGTTCATATTCCCCTGCACAGATATTGCAAGGCACTGGCTGGGCCTTGTGTCCACACTGCAAGAAAAAATCATGACAAGATAGGATTGAGAGAGAAACCACGAAGGTGCCACTAGTTCAGAAAATCTTATTGTATAATGAAAGTCTGAGGTGTTTGAGGAGTTTGCTAATCTTCCGTCCAAGAGCTGTTAAGTTGATTATTGATATAACTGCAAATCAAAAGATTTGTAGCTGTAGCTGGTTCTTTGTCCAGCAGAAATAGGTGTGATCAGATTTCACTTTTGGAAGCTAAAGTTAAAAATCTGGGGTAGGGAAAAGAAAATTAGCACTGAATGCCAATTAGAACGGCACTTCTATTTCCTGGACTGTAGTGGCTTTTCTAGCTTTCAAAGTCTCTTACCCAAGTCCATATGTTTGCTAAATTGCATGCCTAGCTGCACAGAGATTCACACAAGTGTTAATGGGGTGTCTAAGCAGTTTTTAGATGAGGTTTCAAAACACAATAAAACTACTATAGGATATCTGTGCCCAGGCAGGATGGAATCCATCAGGGGCCTTCCCCTGCCCCTTTTTTCCCTCTCTAATTTTTCTCCCTGTTTTGTGTCATCAGTACTGATTGTTTGGTTGCAGGATGAGGCAGATGAGATCACTGATCTAGCTGGAAACAAATCTAAAAACAACAAAAAGGCAACCCTAGTGACTGAAATGGCATATTCAGAGCAGCAAGCAATCTGAGACCATATGCATATACACAGGACCTTCTAAACTGGCTCCTTTCCTTGATCAAACAGCTAAAAGTAAGTTGCTAGCTGATTTTGTTCCTGCCACCTCAGACAAAATGGAAAAGTTCACAGTCTGTGTCTCACTTAGACACTAAAGGAACAGGACAACACAGTCCAGACAGCAGCTATAAGAGGATTTACTACTTTCCATTAGGCAATGTGGTGCCCAGAGAACAACTGGACCATGAAGAGACCTGCATCCCAGAATAGTTCCTTGCTAGAGCTTTCTACCATCTCTAGACAGGGCCTTTTTTTTTTTTTTTTCTTTTTCTAAAATGCAGCAATTTGTCTTTATATATTGTGTTGCTGAGGGCAGGGAGAAGAGAGAGGTCTTGCTACTTTCCTGACCTAAGAGAAGATGATATAGGCTCTGCTAAACAAGCACTTACAGAGTCAGCCAAGCCAAAGTGCCTGCACTTCAGGCACAAAAGTAAACCTTTAGCTCAGTAGGGAAAGTTCGTGCCACAAAATTTAAATGAATATGCTATTTTTGGTTTTTTGTTTAGGTTTGTTTTGTTTTGTTTTTTTCTGTAGCTCTCATAAGGTCAGGAAGAAAAAAATTGATAGCTATGATATTACTTTGAATTTTACACTAAATTAGGCTGATCTAAACCAATGTGCTGGTTTTGAATGCCTGTGTACTGTAGCCATTAGGGATTAGGATGGACATGTGTAATCTGTCATCTCTAACACAAGAACTGGGGGTATCAGTGAACAGGCAGGTGGAAGGTTAAAAGCAGAGATGGTGGCCAAAGATTGACATGGGGTCATATAGACATATCTCTGTAATAAAAGTCCTGAAAAGGTAATTTAATACTACCAAATAATTTCTGGTTCAGGAAGCCCCTAAGCAGCAAACTGCTGGATGTTAGAGGAATATTAACATATTCCCAAGAAATACTGTGGGAAAACCATATGTTTGCCTCATTCCTCTGCTCTTTTTTAGGCATCCCCTACTACCACTGCCAGAAACAGAACACTGATCTTGGTGAAACTTCACTCTGACTCACTCTTAAGCTCTGGTAAAAACTATTCCCTGATGACAGGAATTTATCATTTGAGAAGGAGGTTCTTGATATCAGACTATCATTTCTGACTATCATCTTTAATTTGACATTCCTTCACAGTTGGTTTGCAATGAGCCACAGCTGTTTGAAATCCTCACATTCTACTACAGATTCCTTGCAACTATTGAATCTAAAAAGCTTCCAGGATTATTCATGGAATTTACTACAAGAATTTTCTTCCCATAGGAGTGGCTCTAAGTTCTTGGCTAGGTTTTCCTAGACCCTGTTGTGCCCTGCAGTTTGCCTTATGAGTTTAACACTCTCATCACATGACAGTATTGAACAACTGAACTGGAAAGAGAAAAAATACTGGCTTGTTCATATGGTCTAGAATTAAATCCATCAGTGTTATTCAAAGTGATAAGCAGAGCTTACATGTACAGTAAATCAGCCAGCACAGCCTGATAAATTATGCTTTCCTCTCTGTCAAAGGATTTTTGAATAACCATTGAAATATTTTTTTGTGGTCAAACCCTGGATATGCAAAATAGATATGCAGGCTAAAAACGTTCCTTGCCTTATACCCTGAGTTAAGTGACAGTGTGGTTTTAGATGCATTAAAGGCTTCGTCTGCTTGCAATCTTTTCTGCTAAAGTAAGGTATTTCAAAGCAACTTGAAGCCGAGATCTCCTAATTCAAGGGTGCATAAAACTAAACAACGTAAAGCAAAACACCCCACAACAAAACCAAACAGGCATTTCTGGAATGGGAGTATCTACAAAGAGACACATTCTTATGAGGGAGCTATTCTGGTCAAATTTCCCATGCAGACAGACCTTTAATTAATTCACTGTAAAACCATGTGTGGAAACTCTCATTCTGACTGGAGCTCAAATTATAGCAGTTTAATTGGTTTCCTTAAATTGACAGGTGTAAACGACATAACTAATTTTAATCTGGATACTAGAACATTCCAACATTTCAGCTTTCTTGGCTTTTAGCATCAGTTTTGGGACTTGTCTATGTTTGCAGTTATGCAGGTTTATTTGAGATTTCAACATATTTAGACAAATCAGTGCTGGATATTATGCAGCAAGCTCATATTCTCCTCTGCCCAAGTATCCCTTGATTACAGCAACATTTAAACTAAAGGCACTTTTGACAGAAAGAAAGAATGTCCATGAAGGCATCTGCATTATTTTAAATAGAACAGTATGTAGACTGTAAGCTTGTAAGCTTGCATGTAGACTCTCACACTTCTTCATCTCTTATTTGTAGATAAGATGAAGGTCTTTAGATTCATGAAGGTCCAAGCTCAGCTATGTCTTTGCTTGGATTTAAATGATACATATTCAAAAATTATGTTCCACCACATGTACTGTAGGACAGGAGTGGTTAGCTGGGCACAGACAGCTGAGGGCAGAAACTTCAAACACTTCTGTGTGCACAGAATAAGCAATGAGTAATTATGCACCTTGTACATCTTCCCTGAACAGAGCAAAATTGAGATCTATGGTGATGACAACAACATGCCAGCAGCACATAAACCCTTCCACCTGATTCTCACTGTGCTTTAGATCACTGCACAGGGTAGTCCAGACCATGCAGGGCACCAGATGCTCTCTGTGTTTCACACAGCAGCTTTTTTTAACACAGAAATCCTAAGCTTGATGTTATTTATGGGTCATAATTATACTTAGTATTTTCCTGCTGAACTGTTTCAAATGTACTCTCTAAAAGCCACACAGTCAAAACTTCACTGTACGCCTCTGATTTCCATGCAGACATGCAGGCTCACGCTCTGATATTCTGCTCACTCCTCCCATGTGTGAGGATTTTACAAATGAACCTTCTACCCTGATAAGAAAAAAGATACTAGCAATTACAAAAGGTTTTGAGTAGGGGAGTGAGGAATATAAATGAGCAGAAAGGTGCCAAGATATCAAGACTAAACCATTTGAGTTTGTGATAGTTATAAAGTGAATTTTTAATGTGGTAGGTTGTCGTTTTTTTGGTCCTTGATTTGAATAAGATCTGTTTTTATGTTCTGTGTAGCAAAAACCCATTTCAAAAAGGTTAAGTCAGACTAAATTAAACATTTTTAAAGAGAATTTATTTTTTCAAGATATTTTATGACAAATAATTATACCATCCTGTTGATAGATAAAAAATTGAGAACAAGGGAAAGAAACAGAAGGCAGGAAAAAAGAACACTTTCTTTTCACACTCAAGTCTTTGTTTGTGTTTTTTAATGAATTCCTGCATTTCTGCAGTTGAACTCAGCAGAATGCTGGAATGTTACTTCCCAAAATGAACACAGACTGATATATGAAGGGCACATCTGCAAAAGCTGCTGTGAGTCTGAAAGGTGAAAGCCAAGTGAGAGGCATGAGGGATGAGGAATGAAGGGAAGGGGAGACAAGGCTTGTTAAGTGAGAAAAGCCCAGTGGGATGGTGGTTTTCTCTATGAAAAGTCAGTTGCATTGTTATACAGAAGGTTTTTATTGTGGCTGTGCAGAGTCTTGGTGCAAGACTTGGCCTTTTCTCACTTAGAGCCATGAGTACTGCTTCCCTGGAGAATATCTTACAGCTGCAGCCAGTTCAATTAAAATCCTGCTGAATGGTATTGTTTATTTTTTGAGAGTGCCACAACTATCAGCAGGAAATCACAGGAATAAGCAAGTGTCATTAATTGCTGTGATCTTGAGTCTGGATGGTCTTGGACACAGACTGCATAAAAAAGACAATGTAAGATGTTTGAGTGTAGCCTTAGCTGGTTTCCCCTTCTGTGATATTATCTATGACAGAAAAAAATATTTTTCAAGGTTTAATTATTATAATGTCTTTGAAAAACTCACAGTATAGTTGGTGCTTTTCTTTTAATATTCAGATGAAAAAAAAAAATTGACTGCTCCCTAGTCATGCTCTTACATTGCCAAAAGACATTAAAATAATGTCTATTTCTTCTACCTTTGAATTTCTTCATTATGGTTTTTACTCCACACTTTAGTGTGCAATTTTCAGGGATGGATAGGTAATTGGTAACTTTAAAGCTAATTCTTATTTACTTAAAAAAGTATCAGATAATAACTGCTAATTTCAAGTCACCTGTGTTATCATCTACAATAAACTTCCAGCATTTAACACCTACTCATCCAAAGACCAGTGACAATACCTTTTAAACCATTCATTCACTGAAATTAAATCAGGTTTTTATACAATACGTTAATTTTGACACAGGGAAGTCAAAATTTGAGGTATTGTTGTACCTCTTTGTATTAAAACATGAAAACAAATTTTGTGCAGATTTTTATATTTTTACAAGAGTGTGTTATATGCAAAGACTGCCATCTCCCACAGCCTTTAGAAAAACATTGAGAGCCATGACTTGAGTTCTGCCATGTTAAGTCAGGTGTTTTAAAGCACAATGTCTGACCTCTAGTTAGGTAGCTCAATACCTAACCTTCTCTAGTAGATGGAAAGCAAATAACGCTACCAAAACTGATACATTCCCTGCTATACTAAGAAATCAGCAGGATGTACAAAACCCTATTACCACCCAAGTTACTGCTATTAATTAATTCTAGTGCTGACATAAAGTGGTCAACAATGAAAAGAATAAAATAATTTTTTGAATCCTTGTCTCTATAGTATTGGTGAGATTTGAGATCTGAAGATGAAAGGATGGAAGATGAAACTTCTGCTTACATAGACTTTTATTACCTTAGCTGTAGCAAATGGTCTTAAAGCTGGAATTGAGCATTTTTCTTTCCTCACATATTAGTGATATGTGGTTGATTCATAGCATTATTGGTTCCAATTTGCTCTCAGCTTTTGAAAAAAATAACATTAATAATTACTTTCCTTCTGATTAAGTTGTTTTAATATTGGAGACACTGTTTCTACAGCTGTGCTTGCTCGCTTATTTAAAATTGGCTTTTCCCAGAAATGAATAGCTAATTTCTAAAATCCAGTCCTTCCTCCTCCACTCTCACCCTGGTTTCTGATGCTGCCTTTGTCTGAAAACCTGCTTTGTCAGGTCCTGTGGCAAATCAGAGGCCAACACTTCACCGTGACTGCCATTAGCTTAATGCCTACCAACAATGCTGAAATCTGGAAACAGGCTGTAGCAGTAGCTGTTGCCTACAGTTAACATGGCTAACAGTCATTTTTTTTCCATAACCTGTGCAGGACTGAGCTTTAGTACATTTCTGGGTTTTCTGGGTACAGAAAAGCTGTCTGATCAAAATGTAACCCAGAGTTTAAATGCAATGAACAGTGAATTCAGAAAATATTTTGGATGCATTATTTATACCATAGATAATATCAATTTGTTTTTCAAAGGGTTAAATAAAAATTGATTCAGAGAAACTGAGGGAAAAACAGTCAGGTTCTCAGTTATGCTTGATTTTTTTCTGTGGAGACACCTGGAACTGTAATTTCTATTGTCTCACAGCACAATAAGAATGGCACTGCCAGTACATCGTATTGAACTTTATTGTGAAAAATGCCTGACCTTGAAATCTTTTATCTGAGGGTTGAGCACAAAAAAAATGGCCTGCACAGGAGAGGGTAGCTCAGGTGCCTTAATGAAAAAAACACTCTCCAGGTGATGAAATCAGCTCTGGAACTACCTAGGCAGTGAGACTTCTTTGGGATGCAGCCCTAGCTCACTGGATTCATCTGGAATCCTTCCATTTATAAGAGGTTTGTGAAAATCTTCAGCATGAAGGGAGAGCTACTAAAACACAGTAGGACCAATTGGTGTTCTGGCAGCAAGCCTGCCGGAGTTCAGGGAGTGTTTGGACAGCACTCTGAGGGACATGGTGGGATCTTGGCTCGTCCTGTGCTGGGTCAGGAGCTGGACTCAAAGATCCTGATGGGTCTCATTGAACTCAAGATATTCTATGAACTCTGCTTTCAGCAGTGTATTCCTCTTTAGAAGCAGCATTTCTTTTCCAAAATGAGAAATTCCCCCATTTTCTCAAGTTTAGCAGCTGTCCATGAATTTATCACTGGTTTAATACTAAATACCCTGTGTTCAATAATGCTTTAAATGTTTTTGTTAGTATGAATTTAATGTAAATCCCTTCACAATGTAATAAGTGAAAAATAAAACTAATTTATAGATTTTCTTATTTTCATCTAAAAAATAAACCACCTAATCCTGCAATCGTTTTACATTAAGGTGAACAAGGAGAGCAGACAGATAAAAAAGCCAAATAAATATTCCTGCATTAAGCCAGCAATGTTTCCACCTACATTTGTTAACTGTGAAAATGGCAGCTAGAAGCTACAAAATAGCTTTTACTCATCTGTATATTGTCTTTGCTGGCATCAGATATACCTCACCTCCCCTTCATCTCAGCTTAACATTATTCACTTATGCATGCACAGCATGTGCAAGTGTGAAAAAAATAACTTCTCTTGTAGGAGCTTAAGGTGGATAAATCTTTGATGTACACTGGTAAGCTATTCTAATCTTTGCAGGCACTGTATGAGATATCAACTCTTTAAAACTTGTTCCTCTTAGAAAGCTGCACAATTGATCTTGTGAAGATCTTAGTAAATCTAGGATTTACTGTTAAAATAAATTGATACACATCTTTTTAAAGATACTTATAATAATCAGAATGCCTCCATAATGGGCATAACTGCATTATGGAGTGTTAAAAACCAGCATATTTGTCATCAAATATTTAAAAATAAGTGTGCAGAATATATTCCTGCTTTTTGTTTTGAATATACCATCAAGACAATGAACATGGAGCAGGACCTCAGTCGATGAAAATTGATAGGCTTCCAGGACTTTGTTACTAATATTTTTTTTCAGTTTGGAACTCTATTGGAATTTCAAATAGCCATTAATGAGATATTCCACTTATTATTTAAGATCTATACAGATGGAGACTTTGAAATTCTAATGCATCTCATTATCTTTTAAGTTTCTCCTGCATTTTTCTCAATTAGGCAAAAGAAACACCTTTCCTGCTGAAGTGCTTGTACAAGAATGATACTGAAAGAGTGTGCAAGCTTTATTTGTATCAGTGCCACCAAAATATTATGAAAATACAATGACCAAGATTGCTACTCTGATACCATTTTTCCTTCCCCAAACTAGACCAGTACATGACTTTAAGGAGTGCAATACATCATCAGAAATCGTCACCAACTGGGTAGTGAAATATGGCTTAATATGCTTTCTTTTTCAATTACTATATACCCATGTAATGGTGTGTAACAACATTTTTATTACAAGTGAAAGAAGCCTTTAGCCCTTGTATATCAAAACCAATGGTGTCTGTTTTGCTCAGTTGCTGTGTTTAGTGCATGTTACAGGAAATCAAAATTGTCTGGGCAGGATCTGCTGCTTTGATCTGTACGGGTGTGCTGCCTAGCACAATGAGGCCTTTGATTCAGAAATGGGTACAACTATAATAGATAAGCAATGAAAGATAATAAACAGTAGGAATTGTAATTGTTGGTGTTTGGATTATTAATGCAGAAACTGCCTCACAGATATTAATCCATTTCACTGGTATCCTCTTGTACCAATTGATCCTCTGCCATTCTTTCTTCATTAATTAGGCAAGGGTATGTAGCAAATTAGGATGAATTCCAGCTCTGCCCACATTATTTGATTGGTTCCTCCCATTCTCATTCAGTGTTTTATACACTCTTGATGAGGGAGTTGGAATTCATGCATCTGGCCCAGTCGCCTGGATAAATACAACAGCAGCCCTCAAAGGATTATTCTGAATGAGAGAGACAGACATTTTGGAAAAAAACTAAAAAAAAACCAACAAAAAAACCCTATCATGGCATAATGAGTTCAGTTGATACAGTAGCTGTATAAGCGTAAATGCCAGGGATTGTTTTTTCCCTTCTGACTTTGCTTTGCTTGTACTCACAAACCTTTCTGGAAGGATGGTTCATTTCCTAAATAATCTCAGTGGCCCAGAAGCAATGATATCCTCAATGAAATCGCACCCTGCTGGTCCCTTTCACATCAAAACTTTGAGGCATTCTGGTTCTTTGTAATTTACAGTTTCTCCACGACACATACAGCATTATTGCCAGTCAAGCCAGACTGTACGTCTTTTGATTTCGTTTGCATTCCTGGCTTGCTCAAGCTGGTCTTATTGAGATCACTGAAGAACATCATTTCCTTATTTAAATAGGATTTGCATTTCTCAGGCTTCTTTAGCAGCCTCTCTTTTGAACATTGCTTTTGAAGATTTGCCCTGACGTTCCTAGCAGGCAGGACTACAAAAGAGCATTGTGGGCTCCGAATGTCCTTCGCACTGTTAGCCTGGCGCAGGGCATTATGACATGTGGGGTAAATAAAAGTTAACAGAGATAACAAGGATCTTAATACAGGGAAGCATTAAGATCTCTAGAGCAGCTCTACTGTAAAATCTCAGTGACAGCCCTGGGTTTCTGTCAAGCTAGAGCAGCTGCAGAAAATTGCTGATGATGTTGGTTCAAATTACAGTAGTGATAAGTCCAGGCAAACATACACCCAAACAGGGATCAGCTTATTGTGCTTTTGGATAAGCTCTCAAAATGCTTAGGCACCATGCTCTAAAATGTCCCCTGAATTGAGTTTCCCTTCTTTATTGGGCTGACTGATATGGCTGGGCTCCAAAACACCTTGAAATCCATGTGAGTGAGTGAAACTTGACACAAAGGCTTACTTATTAAGTTAAACACTCTTTCACAATACCAGGTGCTGAAATGAAGATTCACAGTCAGATTCAAAGTGCTGCTTCTTCTCGCAGATCTACCCAGATAGACATGCATCAGCTGGAGTCCTGGGCCAAAACATTTCGAATTCTACATGAATTCTGTTCATACAGAATATTGAATTTCAGGAGTTGAATCAATATACAGAAAGTAGGTCACCCCTGTAGCTGAAAGTGATGAGAGTTCTGTGCTTAGCTCAGGTCTTGCCTAATTGCCCAAACTAGGAGCTAGAACTGTGTCTGATCTATCACATATGTCGTTATCTTTTCAAGCCTTATTCTGCTGTAGAGATAATTCAGGGAATGAAGTCCATAGCTATTAGGCAATTCCTTATTTCCAGGACTACATGACCCACTTTGATCTTGTGGGTTAGTAGGTGGTGGAAGAAGAAATGAGATATTAACTTTATAGCTTCGCAGACAACCTCAGAAATTAAACTATTGTCCTGTATTATCATATATCTCTGTAATTCCTTTGTACTTCTGAACCCCAGGTCACAAACTAGCACACTATGAAGTGTTCAGCAATTTCCATACCATAAATCCTGCTAAGGATGAAAGATTCACTTCTGGGTATTACTGTCCAATTTCAGTAACATCAGGATTAGTTTATTTAGGTAAGCTACTAAATCTGAGGCTCTTTAACCAAAAATTACCCTCAGAGTTTTGGGGAAATGTCTGAGTAACAGCTATTTCCAGCAAAACAGGATTACTGCATTTTGTGGTTCTGTGCTGAAAACTCTTCCCATTACCACTTCCTTGAATACCAGTGAACAATAATTGGACCAGATCCAAATTGTAGGCAGCATTGAGTATCAGTAATGATTTTTACTGGACATGTTTTTAAATGTGGTATTTGATTTCTAAGGAAAAAGCAAGTTCTTCGTGTTTATCAGAAAATGATTTTTGCTCTATGAAAAAGACAAAAGAAAAAAACAATGAACCAAGGAAATTTTAAACCCATGCAAGTTTGTATGCCTAAAGATACAAATATTTCAAGCTGTATACTCTGAGTATTTTGACAACCCCAGATAAAAATATTGATTCAGACAATAAAACTTTCAGGAATTATTTCATTTTATTGAAGCAGCTATTTCTTGGGGATGTTTTTATATGATG
This sequence comes from Melospiza georgiana, assembly GCF_028018845.1. Classification (NCBI taxonomy): domain Eukaryota; kingdom Metazoa; phylum Chordata; class Aves; order Passeriformes; family Passerellidae; genus Melospiza; species Melospiza georgiana. Next base: position 12,558,877 of record NC_080430.1, read on the forward strand.
AAACAAAAAATGAGGACAAACCCAAAACAAACCAAAGCTGATAAAGTATTTTAAATGCCATTACACTAGCCCTAACCATAAGTTGCTTAAATACCACAAAAATAAATGCACCAAAAACACACTACTGCCCTGTGTAACATTCATATGTTGTTGGAAACCCACCCAGCCCTATAGAGAAACTATTGCCCAAAAGACATTAAATAAAAATCTACCAATTTATCAATCTCAAGCTGACATTATGTTCATTGTACCTGCATTTCCAAAACTAAAGGAGTCATGCACTTTCTTCTTTAAAAGGGCACATGGAGATTCTTAATGAAAAACTGCTGAGAATCTAAAGCGGTTAAAGGCAACTGTGACTAGAGGAAACCAATTTGTATCCATTGGTTTCACAGCAGGCTGTCATCTCTCTGCCTCTATTCATTTGCTTGTTTTCTGGTTCAGTAAAAACTCTGTTCTACTATTATGATTTAATGGCATGGTAATCTTTATAAACCTACTAGATTTTTCTGGATTATCTTTAGGAAAATTAAATGTATAGGGGCTGGCAGCACAGCCCTTAATTAAGATTCCCCACGCGTGCGCACTGGAGTTTGGAATCCAAACCCATTCACGCTTCTTACTCACAAACAAGGCTCTGGTTGGAGGGAAGAGGCTGGTAATGCCCCCTAACACCCCATCTTTAATCATAAAAAAGAAAAAATCTCATCTGGAAGTATTTTAACGAATATTTTCATTCTCAGATACGTCAGTGACTCTCAGAGTGAAGGTGAAGAGTTATGATCCTACAATAGTATGGTCTGGAGTGAATGGGGGTTTACTCAAAGCTGAAAATTCAGGTTGCACTAGGAAGGGTTGAGGGCTGTGGCTGGACTGCTTCTCAGAGAGTTGTCATATTATGTGCAATGAATTTTGCTTCTGGAAGAGCATTCTCAAGGACACACAGTTCCAAGCATGGAAATGTCAGCATCAGTGGATTTCCCAGGGAAAAGGCACTATTTTCCAGAGGTTAAACAAAGGGGACAGAAGAGTACTCTAAGTAACACAGGTGGTACAGTTTCCACTTCTTTCTTCCACTCAGGATAAACACCATGCCAGGACAAAATGGAGAAAAATTAAAAAGAAGCAGAATTAAAAACATTATAACTGTCTAGAAAAGTAAGTGTAGTTGGAATATCCATGACAAACTGCCATGAGGAAAATTTACATGAGATGGGAAAGAGTAGAAAAATTTCTTTATTTTCTTAACCCTTCTCTGACACAATAAAGCCAAAATTTGCCATAAGAGTTTCATTTTTGTTTGAGGGCATTAATCTACTGGTCTCTACTGGTTGTTTTTAGTATTTCTTACTGGATCTAGTATTCTTACAGAAAAAGAAGAGATGTATTCAGTTGTAAACAAGTCTCTGACTCTCACACTGCTGGCTGTTTCAGGGATTTCAGCTCCCAGTCCCCCTCCTTCCCAGGGCATTAGATGCTCAGGCAGAAATATATAAAGAGGCTTTTCTCACAATTTTTCATAGTCTTCCTAAATTGGCAGTCTTGGGCCAAGGAAGAAAGAGAGTTAACAACCCTACAAAAACTTCCCTAATATTTTTAATCCATACATGAAAACTTATTATCTTGTGAGAACATTTTATCATGCCTTGCCCCTGTCTCTAGAAACAGTTTTATAAAATCAAACGGATCACTTTGGCCGATTGCACAGCAAATCAGTGGCACAGCATTACTTACATACCATTCATTGCATGGTTTAAAATGTCAACCTTATTTTCTCTATGAGACAAACAGAACAACAGTCTCAAAAAATGTCAAGTTTGTCTTGTTTTTCATCCCTCTGAATTCACACTGAATGGACAAACAACCTGGTCATGCACAAACTCCTCCCTTGGAATGTCCTGAAATTGTCAGCAGCTTTCCCAGAAATAACGTTAAAAGCTGCATGATGTTATTGATCTACTTAGAAAATGCCAAAAGCCATAAGCATTAATTAAAAAAACCCCAAGCCTAGTCAGAGTCCATGATGCTTAAAAGAAGGGAAAATAAAATCTACTCATTATTCCATATCAGCCAATAAATGTTTGAAGCTTTATATCAATCTCTGGTTCCTTTAGTGTTTTGAATGACTTGGACCTGTTGTTGGAAAGCCATCATAAAACCTCTGCAGCTCATGGGTCCATTTAAGTCAGTTTTTACTGCAATGAATGTCAACAAAGAAATTTTCAACCTGTGAAAACAACCACGAAAAACCCCACCAAAATTGAAAACCTAAGCATGTTCCTACTGTATTGACAACATTACAAATGTCTTTTTTCTTGCAGTAATTCAATTTACAATTGGCCTTAGGGAGAAAATCAACATGACCAAATTACATCTGGCAAGTCTGAAAAAAACCACTTAAAAACATTCTCTGGGTAGATACCAACCCATTCATAGTAGAAAAGAGAATATAGTCAAAGAAACAGAGGCTGAAATAGTAAATAACTACAGGGAGACACTCTAGCTTGTACTCTGGCCTTTGGCTACTCAGGCCAGATCCTGAAGAAAAGTTTTGGAGTCTTCCTCTTCTAGATAAGATTCCAGCTTAAAGACCCTGACCCACATTCCAGAGAAGCGTCCACCCAGATATTTTCAGAAAAGCAACACCTTTCCCTTCCTGCTGTGATATCACAGCTTCAATGCCAGCAATGATAATTTATCTCTGAACAGCTTGACACTTTGTGTTGGTAAAACCACCTGGGCTGAGGGTCACTGTACACACTGAGCCACAAAAGGAAACTAACAGGGGCACTGTTCCATGCCGTGGTCAACAGGAGAATCTGCACCAGGAAAAACAATTCCTCTATCCTCTCCAAACTGAGAACTAATATCTTCCCTTTTTATCTGGAATGATGCCTGTGCTGATGCCACTGCTTCTTTTAACACACTTTTTTCTGAAAATGAACACTGTATTAGAAAATAACTAAACACTTCCCCTAGATACAACTCATTCTCTGCAAAAAGAGGTCAAAAACCAGGAAACTTCAACCCATCTTTTTCTCTCCTATTTCTTATAAGTGTTTGGAGAACTTCTCTGACTCCACTCTCAAACAGCTCTTCAATTTTTTTGTCTCCTCCATTTACCTTCTAGTCAGTAAATCTATTATTGGTAAAATGCATTGGCCTGGGATAAGCTTGTTCCTGTTATCAACATTTCTCCTATTCTAAAAAGGATTTAAATGGCGACTAATAGCATTTGTCTTAATCATTTTTGCAATTAACTGTGCAAACCTATCTAGTTGAAAGATATGGAAATAATTAAAGTGGACGTTTACATTCTTTTTCATTTTTCTTCTTTTCTTCTTTCCTGTTATCTTTAGCAAGACATTCCATAGCTGCAAATACTCTTTTTTTCCTGAAAAAAGTCACAGGGAAAAAAGGCATTGGGACAATTGTACAGGAGGCTGGAAACCTCCTATTGGTTAAGCTGCAGCATCTTGGTACAATCCAGGGTACTTTTATTAGGCCTAATTCTTACTGTAAATTGGAATACAATCCAAAGTCTCTCATATAGTCAATTATTAATCCCTATTATTTTTTTTAATTTGTTTGCATATCCTGAGTGTCTGAGTCACAGGCCAAGATCCTACTCCACTATGATCTGTGCAGACATGAGATGTGGGCCTGTGCTTTTGGGTGCCTGCCAAATGGTTGTCACTGCCTACAACTTAGAAACACTTAATGGTTTTGCAAGAATAATGGAAATACTTGTAGTTCAATCAGTCAGTCTCTGGTCCCTTTGCCACTTGAACTCCACAGCCCACACCAGAGTGAAGGTAAGTGTCAGACTGGAACACCCCTGGGCCTGCAGCTGGGCCCTGTGCCTGAGAAGGCTCAGGAGCTGCCAGGGGGCCACCATGACCCTTCCTGCCCAAGGGGGAATGAGAACCCCCTGAGTCTGGCAGGTCTTTGTTCCATCTTTTGCTGCTGTGCAGCTGCAATGTCACCAAAGGTGATTGCTTCTCTTCACATGAGACATTGGATGGCACCCTGGCCGATGCCCAAACCTGGATCAGCTGCAGGATAATTTAGCCCTGCCAGGGGAATGCATGGGTGTGTTCTCAGCGTAGTTAGGGCCTCTGGTGATGCCTTCGGTTTTAGCTTTTATATTTTTCAGATTCTGTAATGCTTTAGTGTGTAGTTTTGAGCTTCATATGAGGGGATAGTAAGCTCTCTTTACAGAGCAGGTAGACAAAACAATTCTTTCTCTAGCTGAGGACCAAGGACAAATGATACAAATTTCAGGCCCAAGAGCATAAACAATGGTGGACTGAAGAGGCAAAACCAAGAAGGATGGGACTTTATAAGCTAAAGCTATAATTGGACAATTAACTCCAAAGTGCTAATGGACCAAAACTTATAAAAGTGTGACACCCCGTGACTGGTTGTGCATTTTGTGACCATTTTGGGTTCATCATGGGTGTAGCCCTGGCTGGGCTCTTGAGCTCCCCAAGATGCATGCATTGAGGCTTTTAATAAATCCCTACTTTATTTTTTAACTCTGTCTAGCCTCTCTTCTAGGTCAGCCTTCACAAGGCATCACTGGCACCTCCCTCCCACACTGCCAAGGTAAGAAATTGCTCTGCAGGGGGTGCTCAGGGAGTGAGTCTGGTTTGAACTCATCCAGGCAACATTGCAGTCTATCTTATCTCTACTTATTATGGAAAGAAGCCTAGGGAGATTAATTTAACTGACTAACCTTAGCCCTTATGTATCTCTTCCTAAAGTTTTACAATTCAGGTTAGCTTAAGCTAATGCATATTTTTCCTCTCTATTAACTGTGATACTAACAGAATCAATGGTTCCTCCTCTCCCATACACTTTTGCTACAGTCCCTTGCAGGAGGAAAATTTGTGTCTGTGAGCACATTGCCAGTCAAAAACCTGTAGGTTTCTCAGCACATTAACACACTTCTGAAGGAGCTGTCTCCACACATTTTGGTTTTAGGAATGGTTATATTAAATAAAATAAAGAAATTTTAAAAAAATCTTCTCCCACCTATCTTTTGGAGGTGTGAAAGTCTTCACATGCTTAGCTAGGACAGCCCTACAGTTTATGTCCTTAATGTCAATTTTTACAAATACATTTGAAATCAAAAAGAAAAAAAACCCTTAGCAAATCCCCTTTTTGTCCTGTTAGAAAAGCTCATCCTCTCAATCCAATCAATGTCAGCAGCAAATCCATAAAAAGTAACAATATATAAAATATGTCATAGATTTGGCTCCAACAGTTTAATTAATTTAGTCCATTTGGGAGTAGGTGACAAGGCTTTTTCTTCAGAAACCTTCATTGATTCCTTTTAAATAGTGCTGACACAAGTGGCAGTAACTCAAATTAATGACAGACAAAGTTCTACTTTGGGTCGAGATTCCTTAAACAGTTCAGACTATAATCAGTATTAATACACCCAGATGTAACACTTGTGTTATATATATAAACAGAATTGAGAAGGGATTTTTAGTGAGAAATTAAAATAATGAGGGAGTGCTTCCATTCTTTCCTTCCATTTCTCTTAATGTTCATATGATCAAATGTCTGACTCATTCTCTGTCTAATATAAGAAAACCTGACAACTTTCACAAAGATGTTGAAGAGGAATCTGTGAAGAGGAGATCAAAACTTGGAGAATGCACAAATAGCCTAAATTATTTATTGGAAACTGCTCTGTGCCTGGAACTCAGAAGCATAAATTATTTCAGAGAAAATAAGAATCTTACTTCCTTTGATTATGATGATAACTAACAGTTATTTGCATTATGGTAACAAAGTGGGTTTATTTGTGGACACACACAAAAAAAGGCTTTGCCCCAAATCTAAAGTCTCTGCTCATAAGTATAGCAAATTAATATTTTTGTTGACACAGAATTATTCCATTCACCTTCCAAGGATGAAAATGTAAACAGCTCCTCAGCTGAAGTCGGGCACAAAGCATTGGCAGATGGGAGAAAGCCCAACTTCTCTGTACCTGGTTTGATACTCCCATTCATCACCAGCAAGTAACAAATGTCTTAGCCTGATGCTTCTGCCCAGACTGACAGAAGTAAACACAATAGCAGCTTTGGCACATAACTGACTGCCCAATGAAGCTTCAGAAGGGCTTGTCCATGGAGATGAACAGGACAGGTGGTCTCTTTCTTGCAGGTCACATATGCAGACCCAACACGAGCACGGCTGAGGAGGTACCACCTCACAAAAGTCATCTGCAACAGCAGTGATTTGGAAGAACATAAAAATCCTACTTCATAATTTTAAGGATAGTTTTATAAATATATTTCTTAAGAAAACTACAGTATCTTTATTTTTTTAATGTTTTTTTAAAAGCCTGAAGACACTGTCAGGAGATGAGCTTGAGCTGGTAGAGAAAATGGAGTAACTGACCTCTCAAGGTCTCTAAAATACTATTTCTGATTCACAAACATAGGAAAATGAATTCTGCCTGTGGAAGGAAGCTTAAGTTGTGAAGAAATTTACATGGGAGGGAAAGGATTTAAAGCTTTGCAGAGGGATTAAAGTTTGCTCTGAGCTCCAGCATAAAAGTAGTACTGTTAAGTGAAAACCTTTATACAGTTAAACAGCACCCTCATCCTTCAGAGAAATACCATTTGTAGATAAGAGACATGGACTTCCAGATCAGAGCAAAGGTCACTTTCATGGTGAGTTTGAATGAAGATTTAGACTTGTCTTTGGATTTTCACTTTTTATTGTACCTTCCTGCTTCTCCATTTCATGGGGGATAATTTTTTACAAGACTATTGCATTAAGAAAACATGCTTGAAAAGGTGAAGGCAGCCCAGTGATAGTGCACAGAGCAATAGGAAGCACTCAGAATTTGAAGTGAGTCAAAGGAATCTGAGCTGTACACCAAGGAGAATAACATATCACCGAGATAAATTCCCTTGCTCACTCCAGGTAGCACAATCATCCTTCATTACACACTCCAGCCCAAGTTTGCAAAATGAGTAGCAATTCCAGTTGCCTGCATTTCTGTCACTTTGGGCTGACCTAGATTCCAAGGAGGATGGAGGGGGGAGAGAAGAGTGAATATCCCGACCCTAGAGAAAACCTCCTGGGATCAAACTTTTGCGAGTCTGGTACAGAGCTATTTTGGGTTCAACAAACATAAAGCTGACACAGTAAAGAATGCTGCCACCAGGTAATTAAAGTTACATCTTTTTAGCTGGCCAAGAAGTTGGTCTCAGGCTGACTACATCTATTGTGAAAGAAAAGTAAAACAAAAGTCTATACAAGAATAGATGACCCTGCAGGTTACCTCAGGTGTGCCACACCAGGACCTGAGACAACAGCAAAAGTGAAAATAAGCTGTGTAGCAAATACTTGTGTCACCTTTGTCTTCCCAGTTGAAATTACTTTTCTTTTCCCTCTCATTTATTAACTCATAAATAGCCATGTTTATTGGGAAAGCCTTCAACATGACACTGGAGCAAGGCTAAGTCACATCATAATAAGATATTCTTCTCTGTGAGGCTCTTGTCAGATAAATCATGTTGTCCCTAGTTCAAAACTGTAAAAGATGAATCTGTCTGATTGTTGACATAATTCAAAATGCAGACTTGTCCTCAAATCTTTCCACAAAAGATCCATAGCATAATCTGAATATTCAAGTACTGGTAAACCCCTCTCGAATCTTTGCTGCATAGGAAATGTTAGGATCAGGGAACGTAGCCAACAATTCCAGCCATCTCACACTCTCTTAAAGGACTGCAGCAAGTCATGAGAATTCATGAGGAGAGCTGTTTAAAAAAATGGATTCTCTTTCTCTCATGTGAAAATTTTTCTTTTTCATCACCTTTCCCCCCCACCCCCCAATCTTTAAATATTTTTTCCCTTTGTCCCAAATATAGATGTTGCTCATAGATCAGTGATATTTCCTTTAACAAAATCACTGATTTTTTGCCAAGATAATCCATTATTTTGCTCCTTAAATAAAAAACCAAAGCAAAACCAAACCAATCCAATATTGGAATATGAATTTTCTGAATAAAACAGGTTTGGTTATGGTAAACAGAGAAGAATAGAACTGAAACTGACTCTTCCCTTTCCCTTCTTCATCTACTGCCTGGATTTGTGAACTTCACATTCTCCTGTACTTCTTTAAAAGAAAGGATAAAAATAGCCCTAATGAGCAGCTCTGTAACTACAAACAGAAAGTATTTCAGTCAGAAAGAAATGTCACTGTTAAGCTTTCAGTGGCTGTTATATATAACAGCAATTTAAAACATATAGTGTACAAATTATGAAAGCTACCTTGACAGGGGTGCTTTTAAATCTGTAAGATTCATGGAAATTTAAAATAAATATTTAGCATGTTGATTTTACATGTAGGAAGGAGTCAAATGCATGCCACTACTAACATCTGCCCTCCCTCCCCCACTACTGTCTTCAAAGCAGTGAAAGATGCTTCACTGTTGTATGTATTCTGTTATTCCTTTGTGCCTAGAGACACTCATATGCATCATTATTTAAGAATAAATAAAAAAATAAACCTGGCAGATTATTGAGTGGCATAGAAGAGTTCAAATGGAATTGAAAACCTGTTCTAGTCACCAGGTACTTTGTGCAGATGGAGACGGTTTCAAATATTAAATAATGCTGGAGACAAGGGAGCAAATATTCCCTGTGAATAGGTATGGAGTTAATTGAAGGTTGCCCTATTGTTCTATCACTGTAATCCAAAACACACCTGCAAGGGCTTCCTTCCTCTTTTAATTCACATACACAACCATTGGGGGGAGGGGAGGAAGAGGAAGGAGAGAAAGAAAAGGAAGTAAAATGAAGGGAAGGGAGAGGAGATGAGAGTAAGAAGAATCTTATTTTTCCCCCCCTTAATCTAAAAAGAGTTAATCAAAGTAAAATGTGTGTTGCAATATCGGGGGGTGGGGAGAGGAGGGGAAACAAGCTTAAGAGATTAAGTGCATAAATGGAATGGAATTTAGCCACATGCCATTACAGTCAGTAATAGAGATTTTTTTTTTCCTCCCCCAAACAAATATCACAAATAGAACCAAACAGTAAGGGATAATTTGGGGTGGTAGTTCTGAAGTCCTCTATTCAATGTCAAGAGAATGCATGAACAGTGATGCATGCTATCTGGCTGAGAAAAGGGAATTCTAAAGTAGGCTCCGTTCTTCATGGCCAGACAATTTCTTTTTTGTGTTCTGCCAGAACTCTAATTGTAAAGCCCCTTTCAATTGCACCAATCAGCCATGTCTTTCAAGTTGGCTCCCCCCATTCTATTATTCAGCTGACAAGCTGTTATAAAAAGAGAGATTTTTCCACATAGGCGGAAGCTATATGAAGATAAGTGATGCCAGCTACATTTAAATTTAAAAAACAGATTTTTTCATAAAATTTTAGGTTGCTGTCATTCACTTCTTATTTTATCAGCTGGGAACTGGAAACACTTTCTCCCCTTAAACAATAATAAAAGGAGATAAGCTAGTGAAATACCTCTGAGTAGGAGTACATACAAAAGAGAGTGTTTTCAGAAAAGGACAGATTTTAACCAGCCCAGAAAAAAAGGACTGTAGAATATTTCACACCATGGAAAAAAGTGACTGCTCAATCCTAGAGAAAAAGATATCACATATTTTCCTGATTGATAAAAAGTTGAGGCTTCTGAGACTGATATTGCAGCCAAATAACAGCCACATAATCCACATCTGAAAAAAAAAAAAAAAAAAAAAGGTGGAGGGAAAAAAACCACTGGGTGTGACATGTTTATTTTGGTTGGGTGAAGTCATATCATACACTTGTTACAAAGGTGTCTGAATTTTCTGAAGCCACATTCTTTGATTTCAAGTTAGTAAATTACTTATTTTATTTCCATGCTCTTATTTTAGATAGGCTCCAGCAAAGAACAAAAAAGCAAGCAGAAGCTGCCAGTGTGATTTACAATTTTGTGCGTGCAATATTCTTGCATAGGGAGTTTCTGGAGTATGGACTGTCTAGAGAGGTTTGCTGGACAGAACTCCATGAGAATCAAAAAAGGAAGATAGGGTAGGCATCATCTTCTGTTTTCAAGATCCCAAGGTAAGATTTGATGCTACAGACAGACTCTGGATATTCAAAAATGTGAGATTGGCCATTCTGCTGACTTGAGAGAAAGCACGCTGGGTTTTCTACATTAGTTCAATGGAGAAGAAAGGAAGTTAAACAGGAGTGACTGAAGATATTCCATAAATAAGAAATAGCAGCAAGGTACATTGGAAAGTGTTTTCAGGAGCAGGAAATGGAACTGTTGGACCTTTGCATGAGAAAAAAGAAATGCATTGAAAGAATACAAAAGATCTGCTCTGGTCTGGAAAGAGACCAAAATTCAGGCAGACCATTAGGAGAGACACATTCTAAGGAGTTACATTTCCATTAAGCTGTAGTTGTCACATTCCCAGTCATAGTATGCAGATCAAAGGAGCAGAGACAGCTGGGGAGTGATGAGATATCATGGAAACCAAGAGAACAAATGGAGGCTAAATTCATAATAGATAGCAAGCTATGAAGGAGTTAATGAAGGCCATACCACATAGAAATATTTAGACAGTAAAAATGTCCACAATATTTTCACAAAAATCAGGGAGACAGAAGAGGCAGAGAATATAAAAAGGTTTGAGAAACTTTGGTTTCAAGTATACTGGAAAAATAGTTCAGTCCTAATATTCCCCCCAAAAAATGCACTTTTTTCTACCAAGAATATGTAATCCCAGTATGCATCTCATCAAAGAAAAAACTAAGCCAGACAAAACCCTTAAAAAATCCAAATAGAGCAAAAGAACAGGTTTACATTCATGCATTTATAGAGTTAGTTTGCTGAATGATGGTGAAGCCAAAGAAAAATGAATGACAAATCTAAGACTATAAAGTGGGTCAATGCAGACTCAAGAGTTTAAGGTTCCTAGTGTGTCCTTTAGAACTATTAGACTTTAATTCTTTGACAAAGCTGTCACTATGAAATTAGCCAGAATAGTTCTGGTTCCTACCTTTTATTAAAAATTTATTTCAAATATCTTCCTGCAATTCTCCCCCCCCTTCATTTTATCCAAGCAGAATATGCATCTATCACACAAGCTGTAATTGGATCAGACAGAGAAATAGAAAATTGTACTCTGTGGGTAAAGAATTCAAGTCAGATACATTAGAAATTGAGAAAACAACCAGTCATGATTGATTGACTGGTTATTCATGTGAACCCACTAGGAAATGCAACATCACTTTATCAGTAAGCTCTTATTTCATAAGTGCTATGGCTCTTGGTTTAAGTGAGCTATTTTTCCTCAAGAGTATTTATTCATTTTTTTACACAGAATTTTCTTCTACAGAGTACTAAGCCCCAGCAGAAATTAGCCTGAAGGGCTCCATAACTATTTTGCTTCTCAGCATTTCCCAGAGGGCTGTTTTCTAGTTTCCACACCATTTTAAGGTAGCTAGGACATCAGTGAAGAATCCAGGTGTCTGACTGGTCTTGGGTATCTCATTAAGTGGAGAAACTCCTGAAAAGTATTTGGTCCAGCATATCAGTCTCACCTTGATTAGAGAACCTACTGACAGAAACTGTTGTCACACAAAACATGAACTTAGAAAGAGCAAAAAGCCTACAGGTAAAAGGGTATCTTTTTTCAAATATTTTATTTACTTGTCCATCCCACTCAACGCAGCAGCATCAGTTTAATGCCATTTTTTTAAAGTTTTCCAATGTCATGAAGTATCTTTATTTACACTCATAATTTTATGAACTTTTGGCAGTTCAACATTGAGCCCATGCTGCACCACATCATGAAAGACCCTTAGCAGGACTGCTGAAATGAAAAGGTACTGCAATAGATTGAATCTTTTCAGTACACCTCCAAGATGTTCACAGTCAGTACACAGGATATTTTATGTCAATTAAAAGATCATAGAATCATAGCATGATTTGTGTTGGAAGGGACCTTAAAGATCATCTTGTTCTAACCACCATGCCATGGGCAGGGAACTTCCCACTAAACCATGTTGTTTAAAGCCCCATCTATCCTGGCCTTGAACACCTTCAGGCATGGAGAGTCCAAAACCTCTCTGGGCAACTTGTTCCAGTGCTCATTACCCTCACAATAAAGAATACCTGCCTTGTATCTGATTCAAACATGCCTTGTGCAGCTTAAAGCCATTACCCCTTGTCCCATCACTACATACCGTCCTTGTGAAAAGTTCCCCTCCAGCTCTCCTGTAAGCCCCCTTTAGGTACTGGAAGATCTCCCTGGAGCCTTCTCTTCCCCGGGCTGAACAGCCCCAGTTTCCTCAGCCTGTGTTCATGGGAGAGGAGCTCCCGCCCTCGGATCATCTTCATCACCCACCCTCTGGATTTTTCCAACAGGTTCATGTTTCTTCTGTTGGCGCTCCAAAGCTGGATGCAGCACTCCAAGTGGGGTCCCACAAGAGCAGGACAGAGGGGCAGAATCACCTCCCTCACCCTGCTGCCCATGGTGAGTTTGATGCAGCCCAGGTCACGTTTGGCTTTCTGGGCCGCAGGCGCACACTGCTGCGTCGTATCGATCTTTTAATCCACAAACATCAGGTCTCTCTCTAGGTCCAGTCTCAATCCATTCTCTGCCCAGCATGTGTTTGCACTCAGGATTGTCTTGGCCCAGGTGCAGGACCTTTCACCTGGCCTTGTTGCACTTCATGAGGTTTGCACAAGCCCAGTTCTCAAACCTTTCTAGGTTAGATGATAAGCACAAAGAATTTTTCTGTTTGTGAATGAAAAATCAGGAGGGAGAGGACAAAAATCTGTCTGTCAAAGGAAAGCAGACCAGAAATCAGAAAAAAAAATCTCAAAAGATGGGAAAGTTCTTAATGAACTTGTTTTAAACATCCTTAAAATCAATTTTTTGTTTCTCTAGCTCTGGCTTTCTAGACCTGTCTTGCTAACACACAGGAGGAGAGACAGCACTGTCAAAGATCTTGAGCCTCATATCCTTGCTCATCTTATACCCACTTGTGTTGGTGACAGTAAGAGAGACTTGGGAGAATGGGTTTTGCCAATTTTGCAGATAAGCCTGCTCAGTGCAACTTCACTCCAGCCTGAAGACAAAAGTGACCCCATCACATAACCAGGGAGACCCACTGCCCTTCCCCATTAATAAACTTGTACCTCATCTGAGAGACTTCATTCACAGCTTGGGAACAACAGCTACAACAGCTCCTGAAAGTATTTTCACTTGTTAGTGGGAAAAAGAATTTGTAGGAGAGGCTAGAAGAGTGAATGTGACAAGTTTTAACTGCATTTCACTACTGCTGTCAGACAAAAAGGAGGTATGCTATTGTTGGAAAGGGAGCAGCTTAAGAGAATAATATGGAATGACCCATCCCCAACAGAAATGAAAGTATAATTTGGTTTGTCTGAATGATATGAAAATATTTCCCCAGATACGTTTAATCGTGTAGGTTTTTTGTTGCTCATGAACACACGCAGTACCGTCCACAGCCCCGCTTACAATCTGCCGTTGGCTGCAGCCATGGCTTCCACAAGGAAATCATGAGCTGTGTGAGAAAGTACGTCTGCTAACTGCTTGTGAAAACCATCGGGTACCCTTTGCTTACACTCTGAAAAAACCCAGATGAGTAAAAGGTCAAGATCTGGCTTTTTACATGTACTTTGTGTACATTATAGTGTTTCCTCATCCATTTCCTCTGACAGATTTTTAAAGTTCTCTCTTGACAGGCAAATTGGTATTTTCCTACAATCTGAACAAAATTAGATTCACATGACAGCCTTCCTAATGCTGACTAACAAGTGCCCTAGCCATGCTAATGCATTTGAAAGGAGCATATGTGACTATTTTGCAGCCCAGAAGCATTAATACAGAGACACAGATAGCATTATTTGCTGTGTCCTGGGCCCATTTTCTTCTTTAGAGCCTATAAATACTGTGGCTGTCAAATCCTGACAGTGTGGCAGCATGGTATCAGGATTTCTGTGCAATGAGCAATTGAATGTCATTGGAAAGTGGTGTATTTTAATTAGTATGACGCTAGACGCCACCAGCCATGTTAAACTGCAAAAAGTTGTGGACAAATTTTATTTGGTCAGTCAAGAAGAAAAAAGTGTTGCAAGAGCAATGTATTGTACCTAAAAGTTAATATTTTGCTAGATTTTAAATTATTAATTTATCACAAGTAGTCAGAGATATTTCTCTATCATATTTAATTTTTTTTTTAACTGTACCAGGTAATTGGGCTTATTCTTAGTGCTAATGTAACCATCTTTGTCTACAGACAGTGCTATAAACCGTTTACAAACACGGCAAGGGAACCAATGGGAGCCTTTTCCATTTAAGTCACTGCTTTGGAGTTAAACCAATGCCATGAACTTTTGAAACTCCCAGCCTCAGAGTGGCACTGGGCATGATTTAATGAGCATTCACAGTCATAACAGAATCTGATCTATGCAAACAAATAATGCTTAATAAAACAATTACATCATGCATGAGAAACAGCTGCAGCAGCAAATACTCTGTGGTTACTTGTGCAATAAGAAAGGTTTTAAAAAGGGGAATTAGGCACAAAATGTTCAGTAGTTCTCAATTATTTCTTCCTTTATTCATAGCATTACATGAATGCTGTAAACCTAAAATCATTTCACAATAGAACTTGGTACATTTCTGTTTGTGGATGACTTTAAAAAAGAAAAAAGTGAATCTGTACTGTACCAGAGTAATACTGTACTATTATTTTTGTATGTGTATGCACATACATATATGTATGAATAGCAGATGCTATGGTTATGAATGCTTTCAGCCCATCTATTTTCTTTCAGTAAAGCACTAAGATAAACACATGGACACGTATAAACAGTATGAAAAACAAAATTGCATTGCAGTACAAACCTAAGCTAGCACTCATTGAAGAGGCTGTATGGAAGCACTTTATCCTAGGGCAGAGGAGCAGAAAACCCAGTCCTTTATCCCAGGGCAGAGGAGCAGCAAACCCAGCCAAGATCCACAGGGCAGCCAGGACCAAAGAGTGTGAGGCTCCCCAGGAAAAAGAGGGCTTGACTTCCAGCTCTGCAGCACTACACATGAACACTTTCAGCACAGACTGCAAACAGGTCACCCATGCCCTAGGATGGTGAGAACATTTTGATCTGAAAGACACGGGACACAGGTTTTAAACTGGTGTTTTAGCATCAGATCACATCACTGACAGCCAGGAAGATACAGGGTAATTTCAGAGACCAAGGAGTGTTTTTATTTTGGTATTATATTAATATGGGGTGAGAACTGCTTTGGTATCTCCTGCTTTGGTATCTCAAAGTTGGGGAGACCTTGAACTTTTGGGAATATAAAGCAATCCTAATTAAAAGGAAAAAAGACATTTCAACAGATTATTGTCTTCCTCCACCTCTAAGTGGAGTGTATCAACTGCAAACCTTTTCATATGAAGGAGAGAAATAGGGTAGGAGTATCCAACCCATTTCAGCAACCTGCTCAACAGTACTGCTGACACTGTTTTATATTGACTAGATTTCCAAGGTGACCACCTCAGATAAATGTTACATTGTGTCTTCATCTCTGGACAGCAGAGTTGTCATTTGTTGACTGGCTTGCAATCTAAGTCATATAATAAAGTCACATGGTGCCAGGGACATATTATGATGGACTTGTAAAAAAAATAATTAAAAAATGTTTTAAAGAAAGGAATTTCCTGCTCAAATACATGTAGCATTTGAATTGCAAGGAGTTTCCTTTCATAATTATTTAAAAAGAAATAATAATTTTCTATGAAAATATATTGCTACTCCAAGGGTTGGGAAATAGTCTAGTGCAGATTAAAACATTTTGGTGTATTGAAGTGTACAAACATGCATTATATGCTCCACTTTGGACACTGCCAATTTCTGGTGACAAAATGCTCTATGGAAGCTGCAGTTTTGATGCTCTGTGCCCATGGTCTCTCCTGCAGCCTGGCCTTGTCCTGACCCGAATTTCCTGTGGCATCCCACATGGGTGGTTTCCTGGGGCCCATCAGGAAACAGTAAGATTTCCCTTAATTCTGTTTTCACTTAGACTTGCTCACTCTCTCACTCCTCTCCTTTTCCTGTGCCTCAGATTAGGAAAGCTCTTGTCTTGACTTCATCTGGGCCATGAAAAGGAAAGCCACCTTTTCCATTTCTCACTTTTTGTAAGGAAGAACCAATGCTCCTTTCTCTCAGCGTGCATCAGTTCAGCTTTTCTTTAGCTGTCCTAGTGTTTCTGTCTGTAACCCTGATGTGAGCTCTTTGCCTTTCCAAGCAGCCAACAACAGCAGCAAGGAAAGAGCAGAGGCCCTGCTGGTCTCAGACATTGATGAGCCTCTGCTGCAAATGCAAGCTCTGCAATCACACAGCAAGGGACTCAAATAACTCATACTGGTTCCTAAAGATCAGGATGACCCATAGCTGAGCCTAGAAAAATATTGTTGTATAAAAAATATTTGGTATGGTGTCTTTTGAAGATCCTGTATGATCTTCCATTTGTTCTTTTGTTTGTTTGTTTGGTTTTGGGGTTTTTTTTTTAAGTGAAGAAGGATAACATAGGATAACATTCCTTTTGACATCATTGCTCCTACAGTGAACAAACGAAATACTGTCTTCTCCCTCTGTGGCAACAATATGGGGCAATATGCAGGGCTTATTCCTTCCTCTTCTGAACAACCTGTACTTTTGCTTGACAACACAATGGTAAAGGGAAATCTGTTCTTGAATTAAGAAATTAGAAATGTGGTAATTTAATCAAGTATTTCATTCAGGAAGAATGGTTCAACAAGGTTCAACAATGGCTCAATGGTTCAACAATCATAGAAATTAAAGTTTTGAAGATATTTCACAGACCAACTACCAGTGGCTGGTAAGGTCTCCAAAAACTGTTTTCAGTAAACAGCTGTCATTTGTTTCTTCCTCCCCTCACAGAGTCAACAGAAGTACCCTATAACTGCACCAGTATAGTAGAGGCATATGTAAAACCATAAAAAAAATTAGGTTATGGTGAAAAGGAAGCTTGCCTTGATATCATTTGGTGAGTGAGATAAAAAGGAAGAACAAAAAAATCAGATTTTTTTGGCCTGTGCTTTCAACAGTATATATATACTTAATTAAACAACTCATGCTCAATTGTAATCCAAATTTCCTTAGCACAGCGGATAATTTCTATGTCTCAATTCCTCAACACATAGTGAGAGGAAACGACAAAAAAATATCATTACACAATATGTTATTAGTTTATCAGTGCTTAGGTGAAAGTGTAGAAGCTTTATTAAATTTATTAGTATTAATTGGGCTGTGCAGTCCTCTATGGAATAAAGTCTGTCCATGAACCTGTAAAGGCAAACTAGGATTAATTCAAATTTTGGTTAAATACCAGGTGAAGCTTAAGGTTTGTGGTCTAAATTACTTAATTGAGGACAATGCCTAGGAACAAACCAAGAACAAAGACGAGCATACAGAGAGTTATGGGCGAAAAGGGAATAAATTTTTATGCTTTCCATGGCTGAGGAAAATTTTCATGCCACACAAAGCAAGAGAAGATATATTATAGTTCCTTGAGGTATAACCTTTCTAAGACGTGTTGTGGAGAAAACAGAGGGAAAATGTCACTCTTCCTGGGAACAGAAGAATTAACTGTTGTTCTCCAAATTTACTTACAAGAGGCTCTTGAGTCCCATACATTTCTTTAGTCTAGTATTGGGGATCACTAGTCTAAGCAAAGCAAGGTCTGATGGAAGGAGTTTAGTATCCACTGCTGTAAAGCATTATAATAATAAAGCAAATTTGAAAGCAATTCTGTTTCAGATTAAAGTGGTCTTGTCTTTTTTTTAAATTTTATTATAATGTTGTATTTGAAAATATATATAAACACTCTTCCCTTTTTCAATTTTTTTTTTAAGAGTTTATTTTTTCTGGGTTTCTTTTCTGGAAGACAAAAAAATTTCACCAATTGTTATTGGTCAAAGATAAGATTAAAAACCAGAAGTTTCTGTGAGGCTGAAAAAAATACCTTTCCCTTAAAGAAATTTCAAGTAATGTAATTCTATGATTCAGACTATGGATGAGTAAAAAACAAACAACTTGCCAAAACATTCAATATCTTCCATATTTTCTTCCATGTGGAGCCTTTCATTGGAATATAAATAAATTAAATATATGTTTCTTAATCACAATAAGCGCAGTTTAAAATTCATTAATGCTTATTGTCTGGAAAGCTGACATAAAGGCACTTTCCAAAGATTCCCATTACCAGAGACCTTCCAACTTGGCACATCCTGCTTAAAACAAGGAAGTGTTAAGATGAAATCACTGCTTAGTTTGGAAAAAAAACCCTTGTACATATGGGAGGAGCCCAGAGTGGAGAAAAGATAAAATAGTAGAGGTATGATCCTACCTTTTGTCATAAGGATGAGAGAATCTTCTATGTGATCACTTCATGTTGAAAAAGGAAGACAGCCTACCCTAAGCCTTTAAATTTTAAATTTACTCCTTTTTTAAAAATTTTATATTTTTACCTGTAAGGAAAGATGGAAACACCTTTTGCTTCCCAAAATGTAAAGTCAGTATAAATTACCTGAGATATCAAGACAAGATTCTCTTAAGTTTTTTCTAGAGAAAGAGTCTCTCAAGCTTTATAAAAAAAAAATAAAAGAAGCTCCACTTCTCTTCAAAATCTAGGGCTTTGGACTTTCTTAACTTTTCTCTTGCTAAAATAAGTTTCCAGTTTTCATTCATGAAATGAAGGCAAACTCCAGCTAAAAGGTACAAAAAACTTGCTAGACTCTTGCATCTATTTGATTTCTTGCCAAGAATATTTTTCATTTTTGCTTTTCTCAAAAAAAACAAAAAAACTTTAAGTGAGATCTACACAAACAGATCCTAGTAGAAGTGGGCAATGTATCTCCAAATACAGCAAACACTGTTAGATTTTATGTATTCTGCATTTTGAGATAAAGTTTAAATGCTGACTTATAGCTTCAGGGTGTTCATCTAAATTTCCATTTTGTCTTAGCCACGAGGCACATGCAAAGAATTCAAGATTTTGAAAATAAAATATTTTCTAAATACCTCTGGCATTTACTTCAATTTCATCTTAGTTGGTGGAGCATTTCCAGCAGTTCTGCACGACCTTTTGGAAATTGGCTGAAAGTTCAGAGCACTTCTCAGGTGAAGGGTTAAAGCCACTGCATTGATGACTTTTCTCATTACCAGAGAATTCCTTCAGGGATGTGGCTGTGTGAACCTGTGCCATGGCTATGCAAACGTGCAAACCTGCTGAGTCTGTTAGAAAAGCAAGCATTTACGTGAAGCTGCATTTACTCCCTTGGTTGTTATTACCACATTCTTCACTTACTTTTTCTAGAAAACTTCGTTCTTGTTCAGATTAAAAAGTGTCGTTCTGAAAGCAATTCTACCTTGTACATTATGCTGCCATACAGTCTCATTTTTCAATGTCTCTTGACAGTTCTCATGGTTTTTCATGTTTGTGATTAGAACGATGCTTTGAAGAATATAAACAAGAGTAGGTTATCCAGCTAAAGTCAGAATTATGATTTTTAAAGTCAGAACTATGATTTTTAAGGTGAAAGCAAAATTCAGAGGATAATGTACTCCAGTTGAAAGAAGGATAACTTCTATCCTGGATTCTAAAAGAGAAATATTACATGCTACTGGTAAAGTACTATATTACTTGAAACACATCTAGTGCATCAAACAGTAAACATGTACCTGGAGAACAGTAAATGGGGTACAGATATCTAAAAAACTCGGGCAGAAATTAATTAGACAGGTCTAAAACAAGGTGAAAAAAAGGACTGCAGAGTAAAAACATTTTCAAAAGCACATTGGACACTGGGGCAAACTGGAGGCAGAGTAAGCCATAGCCATTCTTTCGTTTACCAAAAACTAACCTGGTTGCTTTCTAGTAGACAGCAATATAAGGAATAATTTTCACCCCTGTGAGCAGTGCCACACTCTGCCTAGCACTGTCACTCCTCTGATCAATTAACAAAGCATTCCAACTCACTTACCTGGCACTTAATTTCTATTCTAGAATATGGAGGAAAAAATTAAACTGTGAATTTAGCAAACTGAGTCAGCTTGTTCTTCAGCCAGATGCATCAGAGATGAAGCAAGCAGCAAGAGTTTGCCACTGCAAAAGGAAAGCAAAGCAGGATGCCAAGTATTCCATAGCCACAAACCTGAGATAAAACACCTGATTTCATAGAGGGGAGAAAAAGCAGAATAGATCTAATCTCACTGGGTTTCAATAAAATATTTGATATGCAAAATTAGTTCAAAGGAAAAATAGCACATGAGTAAACAGGCAGATAATGAATATGAAAGCAAGGAGACAGCAAAGGTTGCAATTTTCCTGGCTGGGCTGGTTTCAGAAGCACACACAGGTGGGGGAAGGAGTATCTTTCCATCACTGCATGCACAGCTCTTCAGGTTGTTCTAATGGTGGTTACTTGGACCAAGGCAAACCTCCAGGTGACAATAAAACTGCTCATAAAGGCAATTGGCAAACCAGGAAGATGTGCAGCATTTTTTTTAGCTTGGACAAGGTTTATGTAGTAGCTACAGGAGTTGGGGGAAAAGAATATGTGGTCGGGGAGTCCCTGAGAGAGCTTATTTGTCTTTAAATTAATAGGCTAAAAGGGTTTGGACTAGCTTACAGTTCTTTTTTCATCATGCCATATCTCTGCATTACAGAAGATCTTGATAATCTGATTTGAGCCATTTTCCTCAAGAGAATTCAACCTTAATAAACTTGGAGTACATTACTTTATCTGTTCCATTAATTTATTTCTTTACCTCCTATATTCTTCCTTACACATCCATTGAGCACCATGTGATCTTTAAATCATATATTGCTGAAAATTTGTGGGCAGAGGGTAGAAACAAAGTCACAGGAAAAAAAAAAAGAGAATGATCAGTGAGCTGAGAATTCTCTCTCCAATATAGCTGTACAGTGTAACTTTGTTACTTAACAGCAATTCCCGTAGGACTGTGAGCACAGTTCTTCCACAACACTGAAGTTAGCTCATAACAAAGAAAAATCTCCTTCTCAGATGATCATTCAGATTTAGGAAGACATATTACTAGGGTGGGGTTTTTTTGCGTTCTCTGTGTTTGATGCTGTAATTTGACACCAGTAGCCTCGTTTCAGAGTATGCATTTATTCCTGAGAGCACAAACACAGTCCCCACTGGAAGTTCATCTCTGTTTCTGTTGGTGCTGCTCTGGATATGGAGGCCAAGGCTTAGGGGAAATCCTTTGTTTTTGTTTGCACCAGCACTGATTATGAGCATATGCATCCAAAGACCTTTCCTTTGAAGAAATTATCTGCGTTAATCATCCTGTAGACCTCAGGTGATGAACAACTACACTGGAAGTTTAAGTGATTTTAAACTTCTGGTTCCCAAAATAAGGGTTTGCTACATGGAGCCAAGTGTTGCCAAGGGCCTTAAAAAATATTCTGCTGTGGCACTTAATTTGCCCAACTGTAATGAGCCACACTTGATAAACCCAACTGTGCCATTGGCACAAAGTACAATGGCATGGAAAGAAGGCTCAGCAGGAGAAATATTTGAAAATCCTGTCTATATGTAAGACCAAGAAATAATTTTCTTACCAAAACCTGAACTTCTCAAGCAATACAACCTGTATGGAATCAAGCTGCATATGTAGTCTGATTCAAAAATCTCAAACTAGACAGACACTGACAATTGTTCTGAAGGATTCCATGGCTCTATTTTGCTTTTCAGCACTTCCCGAGGGCTGTATATGTGATTCTATGATCAGTCCTGACATTCAGTCAGGAGAAGGTTGTCATGCAAACTATACTATAATTCAAAGCTTAAGTTCCTCACTCAGTCATTTTTTAAAAGAGATCTCAGATTTTCACATCCAAAGGACTATCTTTAAATGCAATAAAGTCCTTTTTAGTGAGCCAAGCATCATAAATATTCAAAAGCCACAATTGGAACATTACACATAATTGACGTTACAGAAATCTGTTTCCTCTGGCATGACATCAGAGATTGTCAGATTGGGAAATCAAGAGGATGAGCTTCACACTTGCCAACTTTTCCTGTTAATCTGTGTTGAAATTTTTTCTTAACAAATCCCAGCAACACCAGCCCTTCCCCCAGCCCCACCACAAGGTAGGATTTTCCAGGAAGTGAAAGAAAGGCTGTTGGCCCACATCTGTCGACTATCTAAGGAACAGACAGCCATTGTTAAAGATTTTTTTCATTGCTTGTAATCCTGTTTCTTACATTCTTCTTAAAGGTCACCAGTTAGGCCACAAGACTGTGGAAACAGGCATACTGCCAGTTCCATATAGCAATATACAATTGGATTATTTCTACCCTCTCCCACCAAGGAGAAGACAAAGAAAATTAGGGGAAGTTGGACGTTCTCTTTTGAGTCAGTTTATTGACATTCCTCATCACTGTTTTGTCTGTGTTTATGATTAATGAGTCAACAGAGGATTTCCACTAAAGCCCCACAGAGGCTGAACCATCAGTCTCTGTAATTTCCATGAGCAGCACCTGCAGCAGCAAGGCTGCAGCTGAAGAGGTGCACACCAAGTACATGTACTGTGTCTCATAGTCAGCAATCTGCCTGCACAGCACACACCTACAACCAATTCTCAGAAAAATGGGGGCTTCCTTCCTGCTGTTAAACAATTCTTGCAGAAATGACAGAACTGTGCAAGGCCTGCTACCCCGGCGCCCAGGCTGCAGCTCACTCCCCAAGAAATCCAAACTTTTTCTTCATCCCTTCCTCAGAGCTGCACATTAACCTCTGGGCACTGCAGAATCTCTACCACCAGCCATGCAGTGGTGTTAACCCTGCAGCCCCTTTTCCCACCATGTCTCCACTCTCTCTCTCACAGGACTCCAAGGAACAGACAGTTTTTCTGACCTGCCTGCAGCCCAGAGAGACAAAGGTGAGCACATTGCAGCAAGAGCCAGAGCATCCTATGGGAAACGCATCACTTTCCTCTGGGCTCTTCCCCTCCTGAGAGCTGGGAGAGGGAGTCAGATAAAATGTTTTCATTGATGGAAGTATTTATGAATACATATATTTAAAAAACCCAAAATAAACAACAACTTGCCCAGCAAACACCTTTTACTCCTTCACAGAAGTTAAACACTAACCTTCTGCATCCATATCACCACTTTTTGAACCTCCGAAACCTTGGCACTCTTTACATATTACAAACACAGCTTGGATACAAGAAACTTTGCAAACCATTGATAGAGAGCAAGCTTCCTCTATTAAGTGAGCTAATACAGCCTGACCAGACATGGCTGGAGAACACAAAGCTGCAAATCAGAAGACCTTTGGCAGTTCTGTGAGCTTGAGCTTACTGCAATAACATTACAGTCACACATACTTACAGTGGCTTGAACTCTCCCAATTCCAGAAAAAGCAAATAATGACTTAGTTGATTTTCCTTGAGCCTGATCAGGTAGCCACACTTGAACCACCATACTGTTAAGTGGGATGAACAAGGGTAAATAACTTAATACAGAAATACATTTCACTGCTGAGCTGAGAGACAATAAATAATTGTGCTCTGAAAATAGCACTGATTTTTCTATGCACTAAGTACAATTGATGAGAAAAAGCCTAGCTATATATAAGTTTATTTTAAAGAATGTACTCCATTCGTGATTATAAAACATTTCCTTGCAGCTGTAATATTTATTTGATGTATTTAAGGATCTCCAAAATTCTCAGAACAAGTAGAAAGCCCTCCTGACACCTGAAAAAAGTCAGATATTCTTTCAACATCATAATAGGTTTCAGCCCCACAAGTTGCATTACAGCAATAAAAGCCCACAGGTTCCAAAGCTACAAACAGGAATTCCTGCACCTGCCACACGGCACCCAGGCCTACATAGAATACAGCAGCTGCATAAGGAAACTCAGCAGTGCTATCCAGCAGGAAAACCAGGATTGAAAAAACCTTGCCAAATGTTGCTGAAAGACGGAAAAACCCCACAAAACACTTACAAAAACCCACAAAACACCTACAAAAAACACCACAAAAATTTTCACAAGCACAAATCTTTGTTACCTCCCGTAATGGGATTTTAGCCTGATCTCCAGCTGCAGATTACCAATATTGCTTTAACTAACAAGCCTTAAAATTACCTAAAATTTCACAAAGTAATTAAAATAAAATAATACAAAAATATTACCCCATCCACTTCAGCACTGAGCAAGAACAAATTCAAAAGACAAAAGACAACACTTCATCCACCTCTGCTTAGTCAAGACCACCTGCAACATCTACGTTCCCTTCATGGCCTCCAAACCCCTCAATTTGCTTACAGTGGTTATTTAAATCTTTCATCTGGGGGCTGCACCTTGAAGCAGGTTCTTCACACCTGGATGCTGCCTCCCACATTATTAAGAGGTCACACAAACTTTCATTGACTATTTACTCAACAAAGGCAAAAATATCAGAATATGGTCTAAAGCAAACATACATTAACTGAGTGCTTAATCCTCATCTTGTTTACTAATGCTTATTGGGATGACTTCTGTTACATATTCATGAAATATGAGGCAGTTATAGTACACACATTTTACTAACCAGTAAATAAAGATGCAAAATGAAAACATCTTTACTGGGAAAAAAAAAAAAAAAAGAAAAACCAAAACCACAAAACCTAACAAAAACCCAAAACCTAACAATAAAGACAGCTGAAAAATCTTTGTCCTTGTTGGCACATTATCAGTGACAAATTTCAAAGCCTCAAGAATTACTTAAATTCCCAGCTGTTACAGCAGAAAAGCACATGAGACCAGCAGAAGATTAATAAAAGTTAGAATAGGACTACACAAAAGAAAAAATGCAAAGTCAGAATGGGATGTGTGCCAATAAGAACAAAATTACAGTAATTATTTGGATGGGTTACAGGCCAGAGATAAAAACACGATAAATTCTCAGAAAACCAGATTACTAAGAAAGCTTTTTGAAATTAAAAAGCAGCATAAATCAAAACAGGATGAATGGCATTTGGATAATATTATTTGACTGATTAAATTAACTTTTAGTTAGAATAATGTGGTAAAAAAAGGAGATATAATAACTATAAATATTTTTTACAGCCATAACAGAACAGAAAAAACTTCTAAGCCTGATGTGAATCTCTTCCTTTATTTGAGCTGTTTATTATTTCTATAATGCTTTTCTTTATGTTATTATTTAGGAAACTGTTCTGAAATTATAACTGTTTTGATGGTAAATATGCTTATACCTAGATCATTGCTGAAATTATTTGCCTAAGACAATTCAGCAGAATATTGAATTAATGTACACTAAAATTGCTTTTTTATGAGATACCAGTAGATTCCCATTCATATTTCATAGACATCAGATTTGCGAGAATTTTCTCTTTTAAATTAATTATGTAGAACATGAACAATCAGAAAATTTGTCTCTAATATATATAAACATTTGCATCCCAAACCTTCTTCATTTATTCATGTTAAAACAGTATCACATAAATTATCAATTCAACCAATGCCAACAACACACTTCAGATTCTGAATAAGAAATAACCATAACTGGTTTTGAGCCTTCAGTAGCCAGTAAATTATTGGCAAATTATTTTCAAAGAATAAATAGTTAAAAACTAATTGAAGCATGTTCAGAGATAATTCACAAATATAAAAAAGAAACCTAATTTGTCATTATCAATTTTTTCCTCCAACTTTTTCTGTCAGCTTTATTTAATGTGAAGGAGTAATGAGCAAGAATGAGATCTGAGATGAGATTGTCTTTCTCCTCTGGATATTAGACAGATGCCAAAATGTTATATCTTTCTGTTCACCTCTGATCCACTCTTTGATGTGGTGGCAAAAGGTCAGAATAATTCTGACTGCTAATGACCTCAGGGATATAAAACAGACATAACTTGAGCAATCTCTTGGTCTAACCTAGAGAGGACAGGTATCTAAGTGACAGCAAGAGACCAGCAAGTGACCCCACTGGTAAGCAGCCTAATGAGAGGGCTCATGCTTCTGTTAAGAAAAAGGATCAGACTGGGAGATTTTCCTAAAATCATCAGCAGAAACACAAAATTCTTTGTGAGATAGTTCATCGTCCTGATACTCCTGTGCTTATCGTCAGTGCATGATGGGTTCTTTGTTGTGACTGGGGTTTTCATATGTGCTTGGAGTTACCAGTGGCTTTTTTTTACTTTTACTATTAATTTTTGAGGTGTTTAAATAATTTTTCTTCTGTTGCAGATAATAAAAGAGCATGTTTCTGCTCCAAGAGAATTCAAGTCCTTGGATTAGAGTGGAGTGGTCCAGTACAGACTGGAGACCACAGGAGAAATCCCTGTGGGCAAAGAGGAAGGTGAGAGCCTGCTGCTTGCTCCCAGAGACACAGAGGGACTGTGGTGCTGTCACACATCTCCAGGCTGGGCAGGGCAGGAGGGGAGGCCACATTTGGCTTCCCCTGGTCACCCATTCCAGGCTGCTGCCCTGGCCTGATCTAGGTGTTCATCTGCCTATCTGCAAATATATCAATAATGAATAGGAGATAAGTGGATGATGGTTGTGACCATTAAAACAGGATGAGTTTTTTTGCATTACATAGCTGTGTGAGTCCTCCTTGGCATCAATTCTCAACACAACAGTATTTGTGGTGCTACAAAAGCCCTGTAGATATTCCTCCTTTTAGGGGAAGGGTGATGGGTCCAAAGTCAAAGACAACTGCTCATTGAGCTGATGCACAGTCTGCAGCTATCTCAAAGTGAGTCACTATTGCTGCCAAGTGTAAAAGCTCCAAGGATTACATGCTACAGGGAGTAGAGCAGCTCTGAATATAAGAGCATTTTTGCTTTTACAGGAAAAAGATTTATCAAACAGATATTCATGTTTAAATACAGTAATTGTAAAAAAAAAATCCCTCTCCATTCACGTTGTCTTTTTCTTCATTAAATAGTTCTTTCAGAATCTTTTTAAATCATGTGAACTGCTGCACCAAGCTGTTATGGCAACTGGAATTTTGAAAGTAAATTAATTTTGCTATAAGATGTTATTAAGACCAGGTAAGGATGGCCTTGAATAATAATATCTCCTTTTTGTTTGGAGAGGATATGCTATCTCAGACTTTAACACTGGTTTTTACTTAAGCCAACACATGTTATTACTATATCAACGATCTTTAGAACAAATGCAAAATGAATAATTTCATTTTTGCTATGAATTCTTGAATTAGACCTTCTCATCAGCAGCATCATCCTATAATAGCAGGGATTCTATGATGCTTAAGTTATTTGTGATATGTATAGTAAAAGCAAACAAAATCAGTTTTCCAAATTGGAGGGAATAAAAAAAAAAAAAAAAAAAAAAGAAAAGAAAACAATAGCTTTTAGTTTTAAAAGTTGGATTTTATCCTGTATCATTAAAAATCTGTCCAGTTCTTGTTCTATTCCAGAGTGATGTCTGCTGTATCAACCTACTGACATTGGATTTGGACCTCCCTTACTTGGCTAGTATAATACTTTCCTAAAGCAATACTCTCCTTGAAACAGCTGGAATAAAAGGACAGAAGTGTTATCTCAGTTAATAATGCAGGTAATAGAACAGGCCTGCTGTAATTTTAATTTTGTAGGATTTTGGAGATTGCCTAGAGACACTAACTCTCTCCAGAAGCAAGCAATGGCTCCGACTGCAGCATGTAGGATGTGGATGTGCCACCATAAAGGACACACCTTGGCTCTGAGACCCAGGCTGGTGTCTCAGCTCTGCAGTGTGCTCTCACAAACCTCCTCCCTGTCTAAAAGAACCCTGGTTTGATGCACTCATTATTCCTGCCTCTTATTCCTGCCATTTGGCAGTGAAAGAACACACCTGCAATTGGGTCATGAAACAAATTCTGTGAAATTTAGAATACATACATTTATTGATTTGTTTTTTTATGGGACTGGTATTTTGATTAGCCTGCTTTGGGGGGGAAGTACAGAAAGAACTGACCTGCCCCCAAAGGCCAGGCAATTGTCTTGAGAGCCTTGTCACTGTAAATGAATAAATGAGAGAGGCAAGCTCCTCCAAACAGCAATCATGAATGCCACATTAGAAAACTGCTGCTTTAGTCAAGCGCTCTGAATCATCAAAAGCATCAATTTCCTTTCAATAAACAATCAAAGACATGCCTAAAACTTCTGGAGAGTAACTCTCTCTTCATCCTCTCTGCTTATCAGTTCCTTTTTGAGGTATGTAACACTCCTAGGAGCATTTCAGGAACAAATACTTTAGACATTTTAACTTGCTGAGATATTGAGATAGTGAAGAGAAAGTACTATAGGGCATGGTGTTTTGTTTTGTGAATGGCCAGGGTAGACAATGGAGAGAATGCTCCAAATCACTGAACACAGATGTCGCTCCATAATAAGGAAAAAGGACATTGTGCCTTATCCACCCTGGAATATTCTCATATGGGTTCCCATCAGCTCCCTCGGATAGACCACGTCTAATTTTGTCCTCTAAGGTTTTAATTATTTCAAATACAGTCCCACAGATTGAATAATGTGGCTTCTGTTTTTTTAACTTCTTTTTGTCCTCTGAAATACTGGAGTTTATCTACAGCTGGAAACAGGCTGTAGGTTGATGTCTGGTGCTATTATTGACACTAGATCCTCTCAGATTTTGGGATGAAAGCAATCACCCCTTTGAGTGGAAGGAAAGAATATTTCCCTTATGTCATACAGGTGGAGAATGTTCTTTTCTCTTTTGGCCTCCTTAGTAGCAGGGATAGCACTTCCTTCTTAGCATCACCTGGGAGATTTCTTTAGTAAAACAGATACTTGTAAAGCTCTTAATCCTGCCTCATCACCTTCTGCAGTTGGAAATTCAGTCTCTTAACTCAAGGATAATGCCTCCTATAGGCTGATGGTGAATATTTGGTCTATGATGTTTGTGCTGTGCTGTGCTGTGCAGAAGAGGAAGCTTCTGAAGTTGATACTGACTGAAGTTACTTATCCTTTCAGGGAGGTGGACTCACAGACCTGCAAGGCTCTATCCAGACCAATGCTCATATGTCCCATTTGGTTATAGGAAAATGTTTAATATCACTTAGAGTTAAGATTTTATAATTGTAAATGTTTGTGAATTGTGATCTTTCAGCTAAAATGTTATCATTGAGGTCCTGCA
The DNA here is from genome assembly GCF_028018845.1 of Melospiza georgiana. NCBI lineage: Eukaryota > Metazoa > Chordata > Aves > Passeriformes > Passerellidae > Melospiza > Melospiza georgiana. The sequence continues at coordinate 12,588,119 of NC_080430.1, forward strand.
TACTTTTAATGGGAACTTTGACATGGAGGTAGTCAGTTTGGTTTCAATGTTTAGATGTTTATTATAAATTTCTATAAATTTATCCTAGAAATAACCTAAAATTAATACTTTGGCATAAGAAAATTCCTGACTTCATGCTATGGTAGTCTGCATAAGTCAGTCACTTCATGTTTAATTTAATTTCAATGAATGTTGAGTAATGAAGTTTATACACTTGAAAAGGAAGTGTGACATAAGGTAAGCAGATTGTTGGACAAAAATTAATCCAGGTCTGGTCCAACTCTCATTAAATCAGTGGAAACTTTCCAAATAGGAGTAGGATGAGCCCACAATAGCATAAACCCAGACTGAAGTCAGTGAGCCTACTTCGGATTCACACTAGTAAAAGTGAGACTGCACCTTCATTCCCAGTGTTTAGCAGCTGCAGCACAAAGCAGGCTCTGATGTTGCACCCAAGGTGGAGTTTTGCCCCGTCACAGTGACTCACAGATATCCCACTTAGTCACTGGGGGCTCTCATCATCACTGCAAGTGCACTTTCCCCAGTGTTTGCTCAGGCAGTCAGCGTGGCGCTGACTAATTTCCTTTGTGAGTCTGGGTCTCACTGCTGGCAGGGGCAAGGGTGGAAAAGCAGCAAAACTATAGAAGTTACCTTTTGCACACATAATGAGTAATAAATGCAAAGGATTGGACTCCACAGAAAGTGGTCACTTTGGGGAAGCTCCATGAATCCCACTTTAACATCAGAAAAACAATCTACAAAAAAAATAACCCAGGAAAACTATATGGGAGAAAATTTATTATATGTTTTAAGCAGGAAGTAATAAAGCAAACAATATAAATAGAGTAGATAAGCAAAGAACAGTCTAACCACAGCACTTTAGTAAATCCCATCAGGCAACTATTTTCACCTTGAAACAACTGAGTGTTTTAAAAGCACTCAAGTTTTATTGAAGGTGAAGAGGACTTGGGCTTTTAGATTAGTCAGGATTTCTCAGAAATTCCACCCATCAGGCTTACTTTGGAAAAGATTTAAAGTTTTGCATGGAGTCCTATAAATCAAGGGAAACTCAGAGTAATGCAGAACTTCAGGACACACCAAGAGAAATGTATCATGTGTCCCCAAACAAAGAGACTTGGAGGAAAGGCTGAACATATAAATGCTCTCAAAAACTTTTTTAGACATATATTTAACTGTGATGCTACAATTAAACTCATGAAACTTAGTTTTATGCCTGTAAACAGCATGTTCAGCACTCAAACATGACAGCAGAAAGTCAAGTCAGTGCACTGTTTTGATTTTCTCTGGTATTCTTGGAAGTAGGCTGTTTCAGACCCAGCATCATTTTTCCCAGCTCCAGAAATGTAATGGACTGCCTACACATTCAGCTTTGTTTCTATGGTTTCTCCTTAACAGTAACAGAGAGAGGGTTAATTGCATATGTCCACATTTCCATTTGCTACAGAAGCAAATGTGCAGATGACAGCATGGTGCCCTGTGTTCCTGGGAGGAGTTCCACAAATAACTCCCTACATGTATGTTGGATGAGTTCATGCTGAAGTTAAATTTGTAAGAAAATATATTATTAAGTCATTAGAACTGCCACCTGGAACTTATCATTCTAGGAATTTCACTCTATTCCATGTATTTCACATAGCAGGTGTAAGACTGGGCTTTGCTAATATATTTAATAGTATAGTGGGAAACCTAAAAAATCTCTCAGTGGAGTGGAAACCTCAGAAATTTAGTAAGTCCCACTGTAAGAATCAGCAGAAGGGGCTTTGGTAAAAAACAGATATGTTCATATACACATTTCAAATAAAAAGTATGGCCAAAATTAAACTAAAATGTTGAATTTAATAGGCATTAATATAATATAATCTAATCTACTAATAGTGAATATTTACTATTACTCTTATCTTGTTTAGCTATTGAAATATTTTTCCTCTGGGTTGGGTGTAATGGCTTTTTTGAGACCTAGTATTGTCCAACACCTTTTATACACTCTCTGTTCAACACTGATATTAAAAATTCTGTAAGTTTTCATTAAAACACCTGGATACAGCCTTGCAGATGGTTTTATACTGAGATAATACTTTCAGTCATATTTGCCTTTCCACGGGTGGGTAGTTTATATTCCTTCAGTGTCTACTGAACATGTCCATGAGACTCATGCCTTGCCAATTTTTGTAAGTTCCTGTCTCATGTTCATAAATGTGGTATGCATGAATCACCAAAGATTACAAGCTACAATGAGGGTTTCTTTATTCAGGACATGCATTTGCTCCCAAAGACATGAATTCTTCAAGGAAAACACTCTGAAGCTGAAACATCCACTGAGTTCTATTGTATTGAATGTAGGAGGTCTTAGCCTCTGCATGCCACTCATCTCGGTTATTTATTCCACATATATAATCCTTCTAAACAAAGAATTTATTAGAATTAGAGTGTAGGTAATTCAGATGCAAGGAAAGTTATTGTGTGCTGTAAAACTCGAGTTGTATGAGCAAAAAAATGACTGCCTTAGATGCCAGGCATTTATTATACAGCACATACAGGGATGTCAAGCTCTTCCACGGGCTCACAGCTGCGAGCACAGTGAGCCAGCCTGCCTGAAGTCCTGAAGAGAGAATATATTTCAGAACACATTTTCTACTTGGACCAAGTTCTTATCTGATAGCTGCAGCTGGCTGTCTTTAAGATAGGGGAAATCAGTGTCATGTCAGGGCTTAGATGGCATTTCTTTCAATAGTTCACTGGCAGAAGCATTGCCTAAGTTGCAAAAATGGCAAGAATATTTTCCCAAAAAATGTAGTGCTCTGAGTTGAGACCCTAATTTAAGGGATTAAATGAACACCACCCCTTTTGAGGGACTGGGTCATTTGAGAGACCCAAGAGATCAGGAAGAAGGGAGTCTGGCTTGAGCCTGACTTCAGGATACTTCTGGAAGCTCACACTCCCTGGATGCACATTGCTGTTTTCCAACAACCATTGACAACTGGAGATTTCTTCCTTTTCTGTGCACAGAGTTCTGGATCTCCCCCTGGAGGGAATTTCAGGGTGTACTGGGCTGTAGCCTCCATAATGGCTGAGCTCATTTAGATCTCTCCAAATGGCTTCAGATTTGCTGGCTCATAGGTAACAGTGAGAGTGGAGCCACAGCAGCTCCAGTCTGTGGTAATTCTCTGGGGGTTATGAAAAAATCCAGGGAGAAAAGCAGATACTAAGGAAGTGAGTCTATTCTAAACCAAAGTTAATTAGTATCTGTTGTAAATTATAGGTTTCATCAGTGCTGTCCACAGCTGAGGTCAATCCTAAACATCTTCACGTGATCCTGATCTTCCAGGTATCACCCCTACAGCTACGCCTAACCTGACACTTGTCAGAAGGACAGCAAAATCCCCTTACAAGACTTGCACAATGGGATTGTGTAGTTAGGCAGATAAAAAATAAAACTGGAAGACAATAATTAAAAACAGGAAGCAGAACACCAGGGGACCAGAAGGATCACCATTATGAATATGTGCTGATGTGAGAGACAGCACTTCAGAGAGAGACAGAGACCACAATCACTTGGTAAAACCGAACAACAAAGAATATGGGACCTGCCACATTAACTGAAATAGCAGATGCCCCATTTTGCTCATCTGGAAGAAGATGAAAAGTACTTGACAATGGGATAAAAATAGAAGATATAATTAGAAATACCTTTTTTACTTTCTCTTCCATTTTTGTCTATTTTGCATAAATTACAATGGAATTATATCCATGCTTTATATAAAAAAATATTTTAGAAACCCTTTCTTTTCACCACAAAGTACAAACATAACACAAATAGGGACAGTAAACTACCAAAGACATTTCAATTCACTTCCTCAACCTGGAAAAGATATACTAAATCACAACTGATTGATGTCAGCTGGGGAGTCAGCCCTTTGGAATGGAAGAGACTAACAGGGTAATTAATGGCCCCAGCTGTGGGTTCTATATATTAATTGATTAAACCTTTCACACCACAAGAATTTTTCATTTTGGATGTACTCATACTTGTGCTTTTTAATTAATTAGAAAATTGAGAGATGGAATCTTCTTGTTTGTTATCAGCTGAATTAATTCAGAAAACCATTTGTTTGGGTTTCTTTTTTGTTTGTTTGTTTGTTTGTTTGTCTGTTTGGGGTTTGTTTTGTTTTGTTTTTCTGAGGCTCCCACTCTGAAAAAAGTATGTTTCTGTTTCTGGTGAAACTATAGGTAGAGTTTCTGATGTTACAGAGTGCTTCTGATATACACCAGAAAACAAACTTTTACTTTAAATAAATATCCCATACTGCCTATGGGAGCAAAAAATAGTACATGGCCCTATTATTAAGAATTATATCACAATATGTTGGTACTGAAGACTGTATTTAAACCTTGCCTGTACAACTTTAGTTTGTCATTTCGTGACTTTGGAGTATCTTACTTCTACATATGCATAGGATTGGTGTGAGTGTGGAAGGTTAAAGTTATGATCATCTCCACTTCTGTCCAATGAAATAAATAAAAAACAATACCATGCAATTACATCTTCCCCCCATGTGCTAGGCTTTTGAGAAGCCTGTCAGGCAGACTGAAATAACAAATCCATGGAAAACCTCAGCCCCTGGGGACAGACCCTTAAGTGATCAGCAGGGAGAGTGAGGAAGGGTAAACAAACATCTTCCACTCCCTTCTTAATAACTTCATCATTCCTAAGCTCATAGGCCCTTGTGTTCAAAACACATAAGGAAGTTTTTCAGGTAAGGGAAATTCTCCTCTATTTACCAGAACAAGGGTAGCAGGAAATGAAGAAAGATTAGATAAACCATTAGTGCAAGAAGAAATGGAAACCAAACCCTAGTAACCCTCAATTCACAAAGTCTTCTTTGTTTATCTAAATATTTATTTATACAATTGATAAACCAGGATATATTTTTGGGGTTTTTCTTTAGTGTGAATTGTACTCTTTTTATGTTACTTTGTTTAAATAAAGTAATAGAGTCCTCTATATCTCCAGAAAAATACAAAATAGTTGATTGGGGTCTGTTTGACATTGAAATTCACCTAATATTGTGCTGATTGTTCTTCACATCTATAATAGCTGTCCCGGCAAAAGTTGTGGTTTGTCTTTTCATATTACAAGCTTTATAAAGAGTTTGTGCTTTCTGCTAAGCATAACATGTCACAGTAATTTAACTCAGTAGTAATAAAGATAAGGGTTTATATATATGTACCAAATAACTGGTGTTTTACCATTGCCATTCAAAGCCTTGGACCTTGATGGAATGGTTCCTCTCCTGCAAAAAATGTAGCCTTGAAAGCATCTTTTAATAAGATAGCATAAGAAATTTGTTGAAAGAATAGAGTTATAATATTCAGAATACAGCTCTATTATATGCAAGTGATAAAACACCTGGAAAAATCTATTGTTTTATCAAAATTGGGGAAGAATTCAGGCTGTTATTCATGACAATTTTTTAATCAACCGTAATCATAAGTTGATTAAGTGATAAGTGTTTCATTTTTAACTTACTTTTTGTTAGCTGTCTTAGCCTGAGAAATAGGAATGTCAGCTAAAAAGTAAATTGAGTCATGAAAACAAAATTAAAGTTAAATTGATAGTTTAAAATGAATGTCATACTATGCTAAAATGCAGAAAGACCTGAAGGAATGTTTTGAACTTTTCTGAAAGAATAAACTGGGTCTTACAAACCAGCTGAGTTGAGTGGTTTTTTTGGCCAGCATATTATTAATTCATTGCAATGCGTGGATAAGAATTAAACAACTATAAAAATGATCCAAAACCTCAATGACCAATAATGTTTATTTGGTCATTAGTACAGTAGGTATTGTCCACAGGAGCAAGAAACGTGGCTCAATAGGAGGAGAATTTATAGTTATTTAATGTACAAAAGGATTACAGACTGTTCAAAGCACTGAAATGGAGAAAGATATATTAAGAAACATAAAAGTGATGAAAGTATCCTTGTGTTGCAAACAGCAGTTTTGTGCTGAGATCAGTAGACTGAGTTTGCAGTTCCATTGTATTTTCTAATCTATTATTTATTTGGGATTCATTTTCCACTGTTCAGTTCTTCTACCCCTTGGGCTTCTCCCATCTAAATTAGATCTGCATGACATGTCATCTGTTTAAAACCTCCACCACAAGATGGAAAGAACTTTTTGTTTTCCCATAACAGAAATTAAAATAATACCATTTAAGGAAAGTGAAATTATCATCCCTTCCAGGCCTCTTCATAACTACATAAGAAAATTGACCTTTTCAAATCTTGGAGTTGGATTTATATTTCAGAGCTGTACAAGATTTGGACTTGAATTCACTATTCAGAAGACCCCATATTCAGATAGCTCAGATATATACTCAGTGTTCTGTTTAAATTTAAGTCTGGGACACAGCTGAAATAAATTCTTAGTTCAGCTTCCTGACTGGCTGCTAACTGGAATGTCACCCCAGAATTCCACCCATGAGTAAGGTTTTGTAGACCATAAAAGCAAGACAAGGACCCATTTTGTTTGTTCCAGGACATGTGCAGCCTTTCAGAGATCTGAAGTGTTCATTTATTACATTCTACTTAAGGCTTAAAGAAATTTGGTGACTGTTTTCATGGATCCCATCTTGATATTTTATATAGTGAGAGGAAGGACACATCCAAGGCTGTCCTATGGAAAACACTAAAGAACAATGGACCAGGAAAAAAGAAGTTAATTCTCAATATCACTACAGGAAGTAGTTCTTTTTTACACGTTATTGCTCTGGTAGGGGTGATTCCTTTTAACAGGATCACCACCATGATTTGAAAATTTCCAGTTTGCTCTTTCTGTAATATGGAAAGTGGGAAACAATTGTAGCTATTGAGGATGAGCTAATGTTCATACTAATGATCTTGTTATTAAATTTTCAAAAGATATGCCTAGGACTCCATTTTAGAAGGCTGAAACAGTTGTGAGAGAGGATCCACGCTGACATTTGTAAGAAATCCCCTTTTACTGATTATGTTGAATGCTCAACACAGGTACTGAGCTTATAGAAAGACCAGATGATGAGCCCCTCCAGTCTGAGCACTCAGAGCTCCCTATGCATGCTCTTGTTTGCTCTCTCCCTCTCTCACATTTGTTCTTTCTCTCTGAGCGGGACAGGGGACACACGTGGTTGATTGAAAATTGGAATAACCTCCTCTCATGGTAGGGGATGCTGCTGGAATTTCTAATTTCCTGTTAGGTTTCCCTTGTGCTTCTGCATTTATCTCAGTCTGTAGGCCTGTGTTTGCTTGCACTGTGCATCCCTAACAGCTGTGCCCAGGGGTGACCCCAGAGCTGCCACATGGTTCAGGCTGACATCTCCTTTCCAGGAACATGACACCTGGTTCTGCTGCCACACCACCGTGAGACTTTGAATTCTTCAAATCTTCTAAACCAAGCAGCCCTGTCAGCTGAAGTGAGAGATTGTTTTCAGGCTTCTTTTCTTCCTATTTTTTTGTAAATGTTTTCACACTTGATAAACTGAGGTCTTGGTTCTGAAAGGGGATGAAGATCTGGTTACGTGCCAGTAGAGCTGGTCCAGAGGAGAGCCACTAAGCTAAAGTCTGGAGAATGTCACTTGTGAGGAAAGGCTTGTGCTGGGCTCATTCAGCCCCAAAAAAAGGCAACTGACATGAGACCTCCTTAGTTTGTACAAATATCTGAAGGGTAGGTGCCAGGAAGATGGATCCAGGCTCTTCTCAGTGGTGCCAAGCACTAGGACACGAGGCAATGGACAGAAAGTGATGCAAAGGAAGTTCCACTTGAACATGAAGGAGAATTTCACTGTGCAAATGACTGTGCACTGGAGCAGGTTGCCCAGAGAGGGTATGGAGTGTCCCTCACTGGAGATATTCAAGAAGCCTCTGAATTCAATCCTGTACCATGTCCTCTGGATGGCCTTGCTTAAGCAAGGAGGTTGGACCAGACGTCCACTGTGGCCCCTTCCAACCTGACCCATTCTTGTCCTTGAAATGAGACAAATCTCCTACCTCTTCCTGTAAAGTAGCTGACCTCAATGGAAATTAAACTTGCAAAGGTTCTAACATGATCAGGTGTGAAACACTGAAGGGTTGTCTGAAAAGTTACAGAAACAGTGATTTGCCTGCAGTGGATTTGCCTGCAGTGGATTTGCCTGCAGTGTAAGCAGGGTACAGGCAGCTGAAGCTCTAAGCATGTTCAATGTATGTCACTCACATTCTGCTGCACATGTATTTCTCAGTCTTGCAAAAGTTAAAAAAAGTCACTACCAATAACAACCAGAAGGAGATAATTTCTCAGAGGACAATATTCCCTTAACAAAGATTAAATATTGCTATTTATATAACATGTATGAATAAAAATTAAAACATAATCTCATGTGATAGCTGTCAATACTGCTGTGGTTTAATCCCAGGTGGCAATTATTTTGTGAATTTATTTTCTATGCCACTTTGGCACCTGCAAACATTATTGCCTCAACACATGCCTGCAGAGATGTTTTTATTTTCCCATTACTCTGGTTATGAGTTGGAGACAAAAGTGTTTGCTGTTCTAAAGAGAAATTCCACGCATTTGAACAAGATATGCATTGCCATGGCAGAAAATTACAGTAATGTAAACAGCACATATCTCAGCCTATTTTCCCTGGGCAATACTGCTCCTCACCATCCTGTCTGCTGTCCATAGCTGTCACTGTCTCAGGATCTCTCTCAGGAGTGCACCCTGTCTTGGGGCCTGTGAGCAAAGAAAGGTTTCAGCTCCATGTTCACAAGCACAATTTAACTCATCCTTCTTGGGTGAATCCCATGCAGGGGGATTTGATGTGCCTTGTGTGGGGACCAGCCATGTCCCTGCCTCGTTGCTGAAGGACAAAGCAGCTGCAGGATCTGGCTCTGTGGGGTTCTCCAGCTGCTGCACTGACCTGGGCAGCATTTGTCCACCCAGGATGGATGGTGTGAGAGGCTCAATGGCAGCTCCAGGCTTTCAAAAGCAGGAAAGTGAAATTGCCTTAATACTCCAGCTCCTCTTCCATATTTGCCATACACTTTCTCCCAGGTTTCTTTCCAGTCCTGTACCAGCTCTGCAGGTTTTCTGATCATCTGCCAAGATAATTCAGCTTGCTAACCCTGCAAACAGCACTTTCCATTTTTTTGCATCTCCAGCGGTCTGTCAGTGCAGCAGTGGGAGCCCGTTGCTCTGGGTCAGACAGACAGCAGTGCTGGGTGCCTGCAGGGAGAGATCCTGCAGCAGAGAGGGAGGCAGGGGTGGCTGAGGGGGAGGCAATCCATCACCTTGTGCAGCAGCACTGAACTGCTGAGTCTGCCCCTCTGTCCCCCCTGGCCTGGGTATGGATACCACACTCCACCCCGTGGAATCTGCATCTCATTCAGGGAGTCCTGGTCTTATGGAAATGCTACAAATGGGATTGCACTTTGGATTTAAACATAAAGATGGGAGATTCTGTCCCCTAAGTGGCAGAGCACTCCTTTCTGTTTTATATTGCTCCTCTTATACTAATTGGAGGAAACTCTGGGTGCTTTCCAGAAGAGCAATAAGCAATGGAACTAGTATTTGTCATGTGCTCATCCTCTCCACAGGGAGAAATCCATGTGCAAGGGAATGGTCTATCTGAATTTTTAAAAACCATTTGTACACAGACTCATATCCAAGCAGACAAACATATTTATTTTCCTCTTAAGGGAAACAAGGTCAAAAAGAAGCTTGGGATAATTACAAAGAAAAGAGATGAAGCTGCCAATGATGCTGTTTGTGCCTCTGAAAGTTTTTCTATTGCTTTAGTGTAGTTCTCTTGGAGCATCCTTCACTGAAGCTGTGGGAAATAACATGTGCTGAAGAAAAAACACATTTGGAAATCACCATAAAATCTAGTCTGCATGTACTACATGGCAGCTGTGCCAGCTGCAATTACTTCACCTCTTTAAATAGTTCTCTAACTGAGATGTTGACTTTTACAAGCACAGCATTTCCATGTTATTATTAGTACTACCAGACATCCCCCACAACAGGGGATTTCCTATATTCCGTTTGGAAGACCCACATCCCTTGATGACATAATTTAGGATATCACTTTGTTAATATTTTTGGCAGATACATGGGAGCAATCCAGGCCACAGTGTTGTTGGGCTGGCTGTGGGCATGACAGCTTGGCCTCTTCCCCAGTGGCAGGATGATGTTCTTAGAGAATGGCAGCATCTTTCTGGTGCACCTCCTTCCTTCAGCACCACTGATCTCCAGGTCCAGTTCTGTACACCTGAGCAAACTTGCGTTCTCCTCCAGTTTCTTATTCAAGGGCTTCAATGGCATCTCAGCAAGTTTCTGACTCAAGGAGTCAGTAAGCAATAGGTGGGGGTAAAAAAAGGAGGGTCTTGTTATTGCCAGAACAGGTTAAGTGGTGACCTCAAAGTGGAGAGCTGGAACAGTCTTCATGGATGGATCATGATCTGGTTTTCTTGCATTCTCCAAATCATGACTTTTTTTCAGGTTGCCTTTTGGTTTTTATTTAGTACATACATCAGACTGTGGGATGTGTCACCAAGGCATGAGAGCATCTTCAAAGTCATGACTGTGCCAATACAGTCTGAACTTGCCACTCCCAAAGGAGCTAGCTGCCAACAGAGCCATTCTTGGTGCAGTCTGGTGCCTGGATTCACTCTGTGCATCCTCCCCTTCACAGTTTTGGATGGACATGTCCATCCTGGCAGAGATCATTCAGAAGCTGAAGGTGTTTCATGGATAAACAGAGAGACACTGCTGGAAACTTTTGTGGTCTCATCTGCCAATGTCTACTGATGGTGGGAGTCCATGAAAAATTCATCTCCATTTATTCATGTCTAAGAATACCACTTTTTAAGAATACCATTTTTAAATAAAATTTTAACACCTGAAAAAAATCTCAAGAATATTTTTATCTTTATAATACAGCAATAGATGGCTAAAAATGGTGACTTTCTTTAAAACAGAAATCCATCTTTGGCCAAAGACCAAACGAGGGAAATTTTATACCAAAGGCTAAATAACCAGGAGGTTAACTGTATGTAGGTCAGTTCTTGATGTTCTTTATTGCAGAATGCTCAATTTTCTTTTAAATTTTCTTTTAAATTTCAAGGCAAAAATGGAAAGATTTTATTCTCATTTTTAAAAGAAGCTTTTATCCCTTGGATAAACAGAAAATATCAACAAAGTAGACAAAGCCCAAAGGTTGTTATTTCATTAGTAACTCATACTTTTTCAGTTTAATTTTGATCCATTGCTTTAGGCTGGAATTAATTTTTTTTCCACTGGAATGGAATGAAAAATTAGGGACTGTAAACCAAAGTCTCAAAAGCCAGAGAAATGCAAGTTTTTTTCTCATTCCTTTCTTCTAGAGTTGCTTTATTTCCAAAGTCAAAATACGAAGACAATGCAACTGCTGTTCCTGTACCCTAACTGTAGCACTCAAAAGCTGCAAAGGAGACAAACAAGTCTTTTTCTTTTTAGAATCCAGTCCAGCTAAGCCATAACAGGAAAAAAATAGCACCTTCCCTGCTAAAGACCTTACATCTTGCTTTTGAGAGCATTACAAAATAGGCTCTGTCTGGAAACCATTCCACTTCACATGGGTATGTTCATGCTTTCAAAATAAATATTCCTAAACATGAAAAATAGCGTACTTTAATTGAAATAGTTTTCAGGTATTTTTTTTTCTTATTCACAGGGGTATTTAACTCACAAAATCAGACAGGATATAAAAGCTTTTTCTCCCACGAATGTAATTGAAGCATACCCATAAACACCTTGGCCTTGGCCTTTTTTGTAGAGCTACTGAGTGTTCAATAAACTGAACAACAAATGTTATTAGTATTTAGTGGCTAATAAAGTCTTATTTATGTACTAGTGTTAACAATAATGTGCTTGTAGAGTATGCATACTTCCCTGTTAGCAACTTAGAACATGATTTCCAAAAATCTTGCATTGCTTCAAAGAAATAATAGCCTGACTGTGGTCTAGGCTTTACTGGAAAATGGATAGAGTGATCATTGCCTTAATTAGCACAAACATCACCTATTTCACTGCTTAAAAGCTACAGAGGAAAGGGGAGCTCTAGAGATTTTCCCACTGTGAAGTAAATCAAAAGCAAACATCAAGGGATTTTTTTTTATACTTATGTTTTACCTGCAATTCCTTTTCTTTAAAAAAACATTCAACAAGAAGATTCTATACAAATTATTCTGAAAAAGCTTTGAGAAATGTACTCATAAGTTGAAGGTCTCCATAAACACATTCAGATAAGCTGTCAAAACGGATAAATTAACTGTCCAGACTCCTGTGGCAGTGTGGAATTCATGATGGTTTATGTCACAAAGCTCATTGGAAACTTTAACAGCTCTGTCTAGAAAACTTTAAGCCTGTTGGGAATCCAGTAGTAATATCCTGTCACGAGCCCAGGCTAGTGATGGTGGATTGGCATTCTGAGAGGCAAACAGGCAGATTCCTGTGAGGACAATGACTGGCTTCTGAGGAAAGTGGTGAAAATGGTGCAATTCCAGAGTCAGCAGAAATCCCCGCCAACTCCTGCCACATGGGACGCTCTGGGCTGCTGCCGTGGGCAGGAGAAGGACAAATGGGGCCTTGCAGGGAGCCCACACCACACATGAGGCTCCTCAAGGAGGAACTGATGCTCCTCAGCAGTGTAAACTTGGGTCATCTGACATAACTCCAGCCCTGCAGCTGTTTTGGCCTTTCACTGGTATTATTATTTATAGTTGTCTATCATGTGTCATATCCTAGTTACTCATGTCCATCTTTTCCATTTTTCTTCACAATTAGATTTGCTTGTACTTGCAAATCAGCCTGGAAGAAGGTGGGCTAGTTTAGGCAATACTTTATTCATTTAGACACCCTGAACCATCTAATAATCTGCCAAGTTCCTGTGTGTACATCTTGCAAAAGAATTACTCAGTTAATTCAACTTTAACAATAATTCAGACCTTCTTTCCAACTCTTGATTAAACAAAAAAATTTCTATGAGCAATAAACTGAATGAAATCTGGATTCCCAGTCTTTCTAAATACAGGGCTTGCCGTGTTTATCTCTCTTGTTATTGATCCAAAACTCTGTTTGAGTTTTTTTTCCTCCATCTAGATGCAAATTTCTCTTTTGTCTGAGCCCTGCTGTAACCACTAGAACAAGAGTTCTACTCTAGCTTTTCCCTCCAACAAGAAATTCAGTAATGAAGTTCTATTACACTTCATGGGTATCATATGCTGCCATATTACTTAAAATTTGACATCACATTAAGGAATGAAGGAAAATAGACAGACAGAAAACACACTTAAAGCCTGTTTTTCTTAAGAAAATGAGAAAAAATATTCTATCTTGTAAAAAATTATAATATCTTTAAATATATCCAAATGAAAAAAAAATTAAGTCCTAAACTTCACAGAGAAATGAAAATCATAGAACCTTTTGATTGAAAAGATTTTTGCTCCATTTTTAGTTAAGATTAGTTTTAAAACTAACAGAAATCAAATGGTGATACTCTGAATTGGTCAGGTATTAGAGGCAGATCTCTACAATTTCTTTTTTTTGTGTGCTGAGTTGACATAACCCCGTGAGATGTTTTGATAGGAAAAATAAAAGCTCCATGTAAAACCCAACAAAAACACTACAAACTTATATACTATTATAATAGAAATGAGAACACTGATTTTTCAGACAAAGCTCAAAATCACTACATCAGGGAGGAGGACTTATATTTAAATCTCCTTTGCAGTCTGTGGCTTCCCTTGCAGTCTGGATTTCAGTGGCTCGTGGGGTTTATGAGTGGAGGAATATTGTGATGGAATATTCTGATGAGTCCCCTCTCAGAAGGGCTCTTGCCATCCCTGCTGGGGTTTGCTGCTGTCTCCCCTCTCACCGCCCTCTCTGCTGCCTGGGCTGCAGTCCTGGCTCTGTCTCTGCTCCTTCCCTTGAGCACTCCTTGACTCTTTTTCTCCTTGGTTTATCCTAAGCTGGTCACCAGGGACAGCCCAAAACAGAGGCTGGCAGGCTTCTACCTGAGGCTGGCATTTTTATCCAAAAGAAATGCACCGTGTTAAAAAGGAGCAAACATATGAAAGAAAGGATTTCCTTCTGGGTGTGGAGGACTTGGCAGGGTTGGGCTGTGTGCAGGAGCACCCCTGGCCTGGGACTTGACCTGGTTTGCCTTGTCCCAAACTGGGAGCAGTGTCACACACAGCAGCTCCAGCTCTGTGCACTCCCCAGGAGTGTGTGAAAACTGAGGAAGGCAGACAGGAGACTCACATTTATTTCTTGGCTAGCAGGCAGCCAGGGCAGGGGATGCAGAAGGAACTGCAGCCCCACAGAATTGGGTTTTGGTTTCCACACCAAATGCCACTCTCCAGTAAGTCCCAACCACAACATTTTAAAATTATGTCTTTGCAAACTGCTTGCACTGCAAATTCTTTCTGTTTTAACAGAACTGTCTTCTGACTGGAAAGTGTTTTATATGCAATTTTTAAATTATCCCTAGTAAGCACATTATGTGCTAACTTACTGCATTTGCTCTAATTGATACCTGTTTTATACATCCTGGGACAGAAGATGTATTTCTATCACTTTATCTTCTTATGCTTTCAAAACAATATCTTATTTTCTATTTCTTTCTAAAGGAAGGTAAATTTAAATCCTTCTGAAGCAAAACTGCTTGACCTTAATATTGATCCTCAAGTAAAAACAGGAAAAATTAAACAATCATTCACACTGATATTAATCTACTCCATGAACGGGCTTTGATTAACAATTATTTGAAAAATTTCTGTTCATTTCTATATTACCTCAGTTCCCAGGTTCTTGGGAAATGTGTAATTTTATTGGCTTGTACACTTTATGGTATATAATAGAATTATCTTTCCTTTTTCACAGTTCCCAATTTTATTACTGCAAAGTCAATTTATTTCCTGTTAGCATGTGCCTAAATTGAAAAAAAAAGAGAAAGTATCTCTGTGGAGGATATCAAAGATTTCTTTTACAGGAGCTGACGCTATTTTCTCTGAATGTCCAACTTTCATTCAATGATGTACAGAGGAAAACACCTCAGAAAGATCAATGTCTGCTTAGTAAAGACATCACAAAATTGACAAATGATTCAAAATCATTTGAAAACCTCTTATGAAACTAATTTTTCATTAAGGCCTTCAAATAGAGAATATGATATTTTCTTGAAACAGAGATAGTCTGAATTTTGAAAAGTGATTTGGAAAAAAAATTCTTTGAGAGACGCATACTTTTCACTTTTTGGCATTTACCTGTGATAAAATATTTGTGATATCATATACCTGTGCTAAAATATAATACATGGTGCAGAGAAACATTTAATAATGTCTGAAAGATCCCCTTGGTTTTGGACATACACACTCCTAATGCTGGGCTTGAAAGCAAGGTGGAAATTTATCTCCGCTCTACATTCCTCACACCTGTTTTGTTTTGTTTTTTTTAATTATATTCAAAGTCATGCTGTATAGAGTTCTTGGAAAGCTCTCAATGATCTGGAGCATCTCTGACAGGATGTAATTTTCTGAATGGGCATGAGAAAGGTTGCAGGGGTTTTTATTTTTTTACAAGGTACAGGCTATTGAAATAGATATGAACATATATTTTTCAAGAGAAAACTGGTAGGAAAGGATCAGGTATTCAGCTGATTTGTGCCAAATTAGGGAAAGGCAAGCCAATTTCCATCAGCTGAGGATCTGACCTGATAGCTCTTTGTTTGGGATTGCACACATTTTTCTGACAGGCAGAGATGTAGCCTGATTTAACAACTTCTCATGCCGCTTCAATCCTTTCTATATTTGTACTAAACATCAGTTGAATCCTTTGAATATTCATTTTGAGTTTACATGTCCTTACTTTTCACATTCAGGTTTTGAATAATTATATTCTGAGAACTTCATCAGAGGCAGCAAAATAATTTGCAAATCTGAGGAGCCTTGTGTACTCCCTGTTACCTTGAGGCCATAGTACTTCAGTTCACATTTTCTGAAGCTTTTCTGCTGGCAAAAGGTAAGATTTTCAATAGCTTCATGTTCCTTCATGCTGTGACTTGTTTTCTTCTTGTGGAGCTTAATTGAGCTTCCTATGACTCACAAGATAGTTAAGATTTTTTTTAAATTGTTTTCTTGTTTTTTTTCTTAAAAACATATTCTGAGTAATGTACACGATTGCATATAAAAAACCACTTGTCTATGCAATGATAAAACTCAGGTAACCAAATAATATATGACTAAATGTTATGATTTTGCAAATAAATGTTGTTGTCACAGTATAGGCCATGCCCAAAATGTAGGTAGCTCTCAGGAAATGAAATTTTGAGATGCTGGTTCCCTGGAGGAAATCCAGGTTTTGAGTTTGTGTCACTCGAGTTTTATTTGAGAATTTCAGTGGGATATCCCCCAAAACCTTTGGCATCTCAGGTGTTCCTTTGGACCTGGACCATTTAATCATATCCAGCCTAACCAGAGCAGTTTTCTGTCAAGAGAGCTTCTTTATGTGCCCTAGACCCTCTAAATTTTCTAGATCATATGTTTGTGAATCTTACAGGAGCTCCATAAACATGATGTTTATCTCGGCAAAAACACCACTGTGGGGCTGATGTGAAAAGAGACAGTGAATCTCAGTTAAAACCCCTTGTTTGGAATGCTCAGTAATAGGAAGCTAAGGGGGAAATGGGGAAATTCTAAAGTTTACTTTATTTCTGGAAGAAACAACTTGTTCAGCTACATTTTACTTCTACACAAAGAGAAATTTAAGTCCTAGGGCCCATCTTGGCAAAGAGAAATAAATTCATAAGCTTTATTCTGACCTGAAACAAAAGTGTGATTCCTGCCTTCTGAAAAGCATTAAAATGACATTACATGGTAGAGTTTCCTGAGCTTGTTCATTGAAAAGAAGTTCAATCTTGTTCCAAATTTTGAATCTAAATTTTACACTCCCCCTGCCATCACCCCCATAGTATTTTAAGTAGTCTCAGTCTAGTAGTCAAACATTTCAGTTTTTCTCTGTGACTGACATTCTGCAAATGCAAATGATGAGTCCTTGGGAAAGCTGTCAACTGATGGAGGGGCTGAAAGCAAATTGTGTGCTACCCCAGGAGGCCACGGCTCTAGAGCCAACCTGTGCATGACCTCTCTTCTGGCTCTTTGGCACAGCTTTTCTCACCAGGATGAGTAAGGTTCCAATCTCAGGTGGTAATTCAGCATAAATCCTTCCCTGTGCCACTGCTTTGCTGCTAGGCACTAAATTTATAATCTGGCACTGGAACTTCAAATGCTGGCTGTTTAAGGAACTTTTAGAAAAAGGTGGGAGGTTTCTAGGCCAGTTGTGCAGTATGTTGAAAATGAAACTAAAGAGTGGAAGGAGTAATTGTAGTGAATTCTAACCCTCTAAGAATAGAAGCAGTGCTAGGACTCAAGGCAGGCAGTGCACAGTAAAATATTGCATCTGACAGTCACAAATTAATTGAGATGGAGTAGAAATGCTTGTGAGCAGATAAGGCACTTGAAGTAGTCAGTGCATGTAGCAGTCACTTTTATGTTTACATTTCTGAAGCTTATCTCCATGTAGTTATAGATCACAGTGCTTTGATTTTGCTGTCTGCAACCCAAACCAAAAATACCCAGGAGGGAGAGATAGGACTGAAGATTGCAAACCTTCCAAAGAAATTGTCTTTGCATGTAATATGTCTAAATGATTGCTGCACAATGCAACAAGTATAATCTTCTGTAGAAGAAAAATATGTAAGTCATTTTGTTGTAAAAACCACAAACTGATTTAGGGACTGCTCCAAAGCCCAAGAAATCAGAGGGAGTTTTTCCGTGCATTCCAATGGGATCAACCTCTAAAGGTGATGCATCTTGCAACAAAGGCTGTGAAACCCATGGTGGCAGTGGGATCAGTAAGAGTCCAAAATATGCACAGAAGCCACCCATGTGGTAACTACTGTAAGACAAAAGACAGTATAAATGTATGTTTTAGTGGATATTGACTAGGAATTCTTCTGATTTCAAGAGGATGTCAGATTTCTAAAACCAGTGAAAGAAAAGAGGGCACATACCAGGTTCAAGGCAGGAAGTTTTCTGATCATCTCTTAAAGTCATCATTCAAATGGCTCAGAGGCACAGATTATCAAAGAGACAACCAGAGAAGACAGGAAAAATAAAGGAGTCTGGAAGTGCATTTTTGAATGAGCACATTTTAAAAGTGTACTCATCTGGTTCCATCTGTGCATGACTCAGTTCTGCTGCTGAGTCCTGCCAGGCTTCACAGCTACATATAAACCAAAATGAAGGAGTGCAACATGCCTAATTGGACATCCCTTATTCACAAATGAATCTCTGCAATGCTTTGGAAAGGACTTTGTAGGGGTGTATTCAATTTCATTCCCAATTTGTCCTGCTGATCCCAGGGGACTGGCAATTATAACAGTGCTAGCTTTTATTTCCCAGATTAAGACCTTTTTTTACAATATGAACTCTTTAGACAAGAACTATTTGGTCAGTATTTGTACAGTCCCAAGATGCCTTGAGAGTACAAACAAAAAATGCCATTTGTCTCCTTTCTCATAATCACACCCATGTGTGAATGGCTTGTCTTTGTCCTTTAATATCTTTTACTGAATCATGATGAGTAACTGGGATATTATTTGGTGTGCTTGCTAGCACTGCAAGACCTGAGAGATGACTTTGTAGAGAAAAATCTACTAGAAAAGGTGCTTGAAGGGCAGATTGTTATGAATCTTTTGTTTAAGTCATCCCTTTATCTAATGAAGGCAGTGAAACAGGTTTTTTAAGACAGGAATTTAATACAGTATCATATTTTCATATAAATATTCTAAAGAATTCTCCACCAACAAAGGATCTTCCACCACTGAACTAACAGTTTAAAACAATCTACTCTTTCAGCATTCCTGAATGACATTTCCTTATCTGATAGTGTACAAATGATGTGAACCTTGGCTGGAGAACAGCTCTGCAGCCTCTTCCCAGAAATGCTTTGGGGACAGTTGTGTGAGCTCCTGTGTCCTGGTGGTGGCCTGGGGCACACACTGAGCCTGGAGTGGCCATGGGCTACATCACAGCCAAAAGGCTGGGAACTGCTCTTGCACTGCAAGCTGGGGAAAGCTCTGAGAGCCTTTTGGTGTCACCTGTTCTCAAACCTTGACAGTGAAGGAGGTTCCCTGGCATCCCCAGTTAATTATTCCTGACAATGTTTGTATGAGTCTGTGTGTCTAATGCCTCTGGGACAGGATTCCATGAGCACGAGGTTCACGGGCAATAATCACACTCAAGGATGACACACACACAGCCAGTAACTCAGCTGTGTCCCACCTGCACTCCTCAGATGTCTGCAGGTGTCCCACAGCTTATTGTTCTGGCCAGCAATTTCTCATTTCTCACAGTGCTCAGGGAAAGCAGCAAAATAAGCGATATGGATGCATTGCATTTGTGGGTTTTGGAATAAAGAAGGCACCAAAGACTCTGAAGATCCCTGTCTAGTTACATATCTTAAAGAATATTATAATGTGGTTTTTGTTTTTAAAACCAAACAGGGTACTAATCTAGCTGCAGCAGGTTTATGGAACCAGATTTTTTGTTCAAAAGGTCCAGGCAGACTAAAGATGCACTCAGTAAACTGCAAGGGCGAGAGTGGGGGAGCAGAAGTGTATGATACAATATAGCTATAATCATAAAGCACAAGACCTACTGAGCTACTTTATGACCTTTTTCTTCTCCAGTGAAGAAAGCCTTAATAAGTCACTTCTGGCTGTGCCAGTCATGAATTACTGCTGTCTGCACAAAGGAAGATAAATATTGTAACACATCATAGAACATCTCTCCCTTTAAATACTGTAAATGGATAAAGATATAAAACCCAAGAGGAACCTGAAGTAATAAGTGAAAAACTAAGCCAAAGAACAAGAATGTAGTTAATCCAGAGTGTATCACTTTGAAAGCAAACCTTTGATATAAAATTTCTCCTTTTCTAATGATAAATAGGGACAAGACTAGAAGCACATCTATAGTTGTCCAGAGCTGACAGTGAGTTCTCCCACTGAACCTGCAAAGGACATCTTGTGGTACTCTCCAGTGTTTGTAGTTACCAGTCTATTCTCCTTGCTCAAATATTTCTTTCACTGAAGCCTTCAGCATCCTCTCCTGCTCAGCCCCACTCCTCAGCAGGAACTGTCTCCAGCAGAACAGGCAAGGAGCTGCTGGTGTGAGTAATTCTCTGACCTGTTTAACTGGCCCAGGTCTTTTCAAATGAACCAGGTTTGTAAAGAGCTATTTAAGCTGCTTAAGTAAATATGGCTTGTGTTTGCTGAAAAGGATTAGGAGGAGCAGCAGGAGCAAGTGGCAGGTTTGAGGAGTTTATTGTAGGAACAATGAGAAGCATCTCAGGGAACAGTCCCCTTCTCAGCCAGCAAAGCTGCAGCTGCACAAAACATCTGGGCAAATACTTCCTCTCATTTGCTCAGCAGAAGACATGTTAATGCCAGTGTATATCACAAAACTGAAACAGAAACAGCAGGAGCCCTAAAAAAAAATAAATCTAAACAGTAGAAATAATAGTTATGTCTGATTTCTGTGGAAACTCCACCTAACCACTCTCCTGAAACAATAGTTAGGAAAGTGTGCTGGTTTTGGCTGGGGTAAAGTTAATTTTCTTCACAGTGGCTGGTGTGGGGCTGTGTTTTGGATTTGTGCTGAACATGGGTTGATAACACAGAGATGTTTTTGTTATTCCTGAGCGGGGCTCGCACTGAGCCAAGGCCTTCTCTGCTTTTCATTCCCCCACAGTGGCCAGGAGGCTGAGGGGCCTGGGAGGGTGGGAGGACACAGAGCCAGGACAGGTGACCCCAACCCACCAAAGGGACATTCCAGACATACAGACATGTGTGACAAAGTGGGGGGATGAAGGAGGAGAGGGGGGAGATTTGGAGTGATGGGGTTTGTCTTCCCCAGTCACTGTTATGTGAGATGGGGCCTGCTCTCCTGGGAATGGCTGAACACCTCCCTGCATGGAATGGATTCTTTGCTTTAATTTCCTTGTGTGTCAGACTTCTTTCCCTATCTCAACCCATGAGTTCTCCAGCTTTCACCCTTCCAATTCTCTCCCTTATCCCACTGGTGGGGGAGTGAGCCAGGGGCTGTGTGGGGCTTGGCTGCTGCTGGGGCTGAACCATGACAGAAAGAATCTCATTCATGGACACAACCTTGGGCAAATATCTGTGTACCAAAACACCTCAAAACCACTGGTAATATGAACTTACTTATAAATTTACAATTTTCATTACTTTGTGAGATATAATATTATCAAATACAGAAAAAAAAAACTGGTATGCTTAAGAGATTGAGATTAAAATTAAAATAAAATTGAAAGATAGTAGGAGTGAGATTTAAAATGACACATTAGTAGTTTAGAAATAAAAGTTATTATTTGTTAATATTATTTAGAAATAAAGGTTATTAATTATCCAATGTTCTCTAAATATGTTCAATTTCTAGTGTTCAGTACTATTCAGATGGTTATTAAATAGTACTCAGGCATCTGACCTATAAAAAAGAAAGTTTTTGTTTAGTTTCAAAGGAAGAGGGAAATTTCAAGGAAGTCTTATAGAGATATATGCTCATACACATTCTCAATGGAGCTTCTGGTTTCTTAGTGCTGCTTATGACAGATAAATAGTTTTCATTTTAAAGCATATTTGGGATTTTTGACATTTTAGAGAAACAATAAAACTGTTTTCCTGAAATTCAAACTATAAAGTGAAACTCAAGGCATTTTCTGCTGTTTACTTTGAGCAGGGTGTTGGACCAGGTAACTTCTAGAGATCCTTCCCTCTCCTGTTCTGTGATTTTACAACATACCAACAAAATGCATACTGGAATAACCAGTTTTCTCTTTTTCTTTCTTTCTTTCTTTCTTTTTTTTTTTTTTTTTTTTTTTTTTTTCTAAGAACTGTGTGAGGAAAGCAGAACAACCAGAGAGTTACACCTTCCCAAGAGACACTGTACAAAGACTCTGATTTCTCCTTTTCACTGTGGTGGAGTGAAACATTGTGTGCTGCACTCTGACATCTCCTGCTCTGCCCTGCTCTGCAAACCTCTCTCCTCTCTCCAGCTTGGGCCCAAAGAAATGGCAAAGGAGAGAAATATCCCCAAAAAGGGCATGCAGGAGTATCCCCTTGGTGTGTACCACAAGGTACACCTTAGGAAGTTTTCAGAGCAGTTGAGTTTGTTGGCTAATTTATCAAAATATTTAAGCCTTGAAAAAGGCAATAATGTACAAGAAAATTCAGTGTTTCATATTTTCCTTACCAAATATCTTTTTTTCTCTTCTTATCATTAACTATTTCTATTTTTTTAAATAACCATTCCCTTTCAGCTCAGTTTTTCTATGACTGTTATTAATCATATATCCAAAATACTCCATTTTTGAAAGTGTTATCTCCATCGAGTCATTTCATTAATTTCAAAACAATAGGAGAACTACCTGCTCTGTATAACCTTGAGAAAATGGTAATCTCTCATGCTCCCAGATATTCTTTATCCTGGTCAGCTTGAAATCCAAGCAAACACATGCAGATACAGGATGGTCAATTTCCTTGCACATCCATGAATAATGCTATTGCAGGCTGATAATCTATGATTTCTTTGATAAGTCTTCTGTAAAAACAAGGACAGTGATGCATCATAATAGCCTTCAAATTTCAGATCACATATTTCTGTTTCTAATGTAGCAAGGAAAATTTGAAGATAACAATAAATTTTTTAACATTTAAACAACACAACTTTCTGATCTTTAAAACATCAATAAAATACTTTTTAAAAAATCATACATTACAATGAAGCATATGGCTGGTGTTATAAAAGATACATCAATGTTATTTTCCTTAGGTAAATTCCCAGAGATGAGTTTCATTCTGATTTGTCTTGGGATCACCACAGGAATGTTCTTAATTTGAATGGTGAGTTTATTCAGATTATAATGGAAACGGGCACCATGTGGCTAAACCTATTCAAGCAAATGATTTCATCATTATGGTTTAGAAAAAGATCTTCCTGATCTATTAAGAATATTTCACTTATTGTAAGGACAATCTCAGTGACACAACTCAGGAATTATGTAGCCTCTTTAGAAAGTGATTAATTAGAATAAAAGGAACATGCTGAGACAGTGGTCTCCTACAGTTTATGAATAATTGTCTACATTTCTCTTTAGATCTATTGCTTTATGTTAAAGCCTAGCTTAGCCAAAGGCAAAATTTAATATCTGTAGCTTTACTAATTCATAATGCTATATATTGAGATGTTTGTGGGAGTTTTGTAATTTGGTTAATTTTTGCCCTTTTTAAAGTGTAAACATTTTTCCAATTCCACCTTTTTTCTCTTACATTCCTAGACAGCCTAATTGCAATTTTTTTTTTTTCTTTGAATCAGGTGGTGAAGCTGTGAGCATACTGGAAATATTTGGGCCTGAAAAGACAGCACTATGTTTACCAAACTCCTATGGTACTTTGTACAACTCTAGTGTGCAAAAACGTAATAAATTCATTTTAAATAAAATTTTAAGAAAGGATCTGTCTCTGTGGTGAATCTGGAATTCCAAAGAGTTATTTAGTCTACCAGGCTGGAATTGTCTAACTCTTTAAGATAACTAATTTCATTAGGTGCCAGAAGCATCCTCTGAGAATTTATTTTTTTTCAACTGTATATATTCTAGGGAAAGCTATATTTATCCCTCAATAAGACCACACCTACGAGAAGGCTAAGTTGAGACACACTCAATTCCTCAAAAAAAATTCCAAGAAATGCAAAAACTTAGTTGTCATTGCAACTGTGGTTAACTTCATTTAGTATCATCATAGTAATAATGGTGATATTCACCTTTTGTTTAATAATCCCATGGCCAGAAGACTCACAGAATTATCACCTAGATAAAGATACATTTCATTATCTAGCCTTAATGGAACTGAACCCATGTTGTTTGGAAAATGTCCTCACCACAATCCATGAAATATCCTGATAAAATTGCTCTTCATCTTTATACCTGAAGGTATTCTGTTGGTGAACAGATGGGCACAAGTCTTTGCTCCAGCAGAGAGGGGAAAAGGAAATATGATTTTAACCTAAGTGTTGAGACACTCAACTGGAACAATGGTTTTTCTGGAATTCTATGAATTGTACATTATATTGTGTCTTAGAAAAAAACAAAAGCAGTCCTGGAGAGAGGAACCCAAGCCGAGCAAGCCTTTGCAACCAAAACCATAGGTGAGAATCAGGATTGTCTTTGCCTGTATTCATTCTGGATGTGTTCTTGCTCATCCACCAAAGGCCCAGCTTTGATCAGATGGATGGACACATTCTCCCTAAGGACACCCCACAGCTCAGCTCTGGTGGCCTTTTGAAGGTTGTGTGGATTCAACTCCTCCCAATGCTTACTCTCTGTGTCTCCCCAGGTCTCAGGTGAGTGTGCAAAACCACTCAGACACAGTAGAAAATCAAGTACCAAAAAGAAAAATGTTAATAATTTTAAAAGTTAATGTTAATCTTGTAGTTTCTCTTCAGAGTAGAGAAAGATTGCTGCTATTTTGGTCAATGGTGTGAGAAAGGATTTAAAGCAAGAAAGCTGGATTGCCTCTTTCAAATCTGAGGAAGCACTTCTGTCCTCATGGACAGAATTCTGTTATATTGCTATTGCAACTGGGAGTTGGGTATTTAAGAGTTTTGTGAGACTTTGTCCAAGTCAGGCACCAAACTTTGGTGGGCAGCAGCCTACCTTTGCCAAAATGTAGAAGAAATACTGAATTTGCCAGCTGTATTGTAAACTATTCTCACAGGTCTAACCAGTGAGATAAAATGATAATCTGGCTATTTGTTTAAGTTCCAGAACAACACATCTGTCACCTAAGGATGATATTTATAGAGTTCAAAGACTTGAATTTTACTGAAGATTAAGTGGAATGCAATCAAAACACTGGGCTAAGATTTTAACAGTCATTGCCCAAATAAAGCAATATTTTGCATACAGGTACCATAGTACTAACTTCAAAAATAACTGATCAAAAGAATGTGTAACAAAAGTGCAATTAAGTATCCTGGTTAGCTTTTTTTTCTGGTTCTCATTAAATTTATGGGTCCATGAATGCCACTGAATGTTGTTCATGCATGTCTGTGTGAATACATATACATATACATATACATATACATATACATATACATATACATATACATATACATATACATATACATATACATAGTTAAATACATTTATTTCCTCTTTAGCTTCTGTGGAAAAAGAGGTGGGATGCTCACATCACTCTACACATTGTAAGGTCAGAGTCCAGGGGTGGCCCACAGCCTTCTAATGCAGTTAAACCTTCTGTCCAGGAGATGAAGTCCACTCATGCATTGCAAGACTTGATGAAAACTGAAGTGTTTACAGGAGTGGTTGTCCAGTCAACCTAAAGAGTTTTATGACTCCATAGGATGCTGAAGGTTAAAACCATTTCAGTATTGTATTTTGCTAGAAATATGCTATTGATGCTGTCATTTTTCACAATATCAGAACAATTTCTATTAGATGATCAATGTATTATTTTCACTTTAAATTACCTCATAAAGTGACCCACGGGCTAAAGAAACCAAGATTAATTTGGCAGTTTCCTGTCAGGCAAGCAAAAAACACAACATCTGAAAGGTTTGCCAAGGATAGTTTAATTTTAGACAGTGAGCATCAGAAGCTCTAAGTAATCCTTATAATTCTGATACATTTTGTGGCTAAAAAAATACCAGAAAATATGGGAAAAGAAGGGAGAGAAGATAGAAAGAAAAATAAAATTAAATACCAAATACTTGAGTTAAAGCCCTGCTATAAGATTTTCTAATAGCTTGAACTTTGTGTTTTGCTGTTGAAGATAAATTAATCTGCTATCTGTAGTCTAGAGTCTGAAAATGGATAATTTAATAGCAAAAAAAGAAGAGGCCTTTGTTCTTAGTGATCATTTACAGAGTTCTAAAGGTCTTTTCCATATCCAGGCATAAATATGATGTTTGGGCATAAATCAGATGTTTGGGACCAAGTGTACATGGTACAAGACCAGAAATGTTACTTGGTGGGTTTCCAGATTATAACCCATCCCATTCTGGATTTCCCAAGGGCTTTTTCCCCCAGTCTAATTCAGTATAACTTTAAAAAAAAATCTCGTGCATCCTCTTTATCATCATACTTCTGCCTGAGATATTTTTGTAAGGCAAACGAAAAAATCTTGTCCACGAAGAGTAAATTCCAAACTAAGTCAAGGCATAAGACTCACAGATGCATGAAATCCACCAGAAACTATAAACTTTTAACAAATGACCATGTTCCTGTGTGGTGGAATAAATCATATAACATATTCTGTAGTTACCACTTACAAGATAAGCTGGATAAATGGGAAGAAATCACATCATATTTTTCCCTGCTTGCTTATAATGGAGCATTGAGCATATCTGGGTTTGGGCTGTGGTCTGTTGACTGAACAATATATAGGACTACTCCTGAAAAAGTGTTCTGTAAATACATCCTTAGTTCAGATCTGTGTGATTGTCCTGCAGCACATCATGGTTGTTGATTTCAGAAAACACTTTTCTATATTTTCTGGGAACCGGGATTTAGGAATGGGAAGGTAAGGCTACACCAGTGTCTCATAGTTTACACCACCTTCTCTTCTGTTCTCTATTCATTGACTGATTCCTTGAGAAGCCAATTTTTTCCTTCAGTTTTCTTTAACATTTCAGAGAATGAAATTTCACCTTACAAAACAGCACACAGAAGCAACTTTCTGCTCTGTATGGTAAATTGCACATAGATTCCCACACTAACAGAGGAAAACACTAGCAAATTCAACTAAGGAATAAGGAATATCTAATCTCTTACTGTGAATTTACCCCTTTTTCTTAAAAGAAAAACAAAACAGAATGTTTAAGTTGAGGTAATATTTTAGGATAGCAAAACTTCCTTAAAGTAAATATCAGCTGTCTCTCTTCACTAACATTCAGACTAAATTTATATTGTCTGCTTGTACTTGTTCCTGGGTAAATGCACAAAAATTGTTTGTTGTTTCAAATCAGTAGCAATAAAATCCTGAACTTGATCAGCTTTGTCATTACCCTGCATCAACATGAAAGATTGGCTGCTGGCCATATTTTAACATAGCAATAATAATACTTAACACTGTTCATCTCAAAAGCAATTTACACACATTAACTAATTAGGCCTCAGAACATTTGCATGATAGGTGACTAGCATTCATCCTTCTTTAAAGTGGGGTAAGTGAAGGAACAGAAGATAAAGTCACACTTGCAGCAAGAGTCAGTAACTGAATGTCCAGCTTGTGACACATTAATTTCATTTTCCGAAATGTTGAACACCTTCAGCTCCAGTTGAAGTCAAGAAAGGTGGACAGTGATCTTGACCTCTGTATGTCAATATAAAGGTGCATTTTGGCTGCCATTTGCAAAAGGCAGCCTTCAGTAATTGCTTTGGAGAGTATTCATTTTCATGCAGATTCTCTCTGATCCCTTGCAGTTTTCTGTTACTGATCTTGCAGGTACTCAGAAGTTGCTTCTTGTCCTGTATTTTTGCACATCTGCAGAGCTGGGATATTTAAGACACAGATGCCCGAGGACAAAGTCTAGTATGAACCAGGAATAAATAATTGACATTATTGATACAACTGAGGGTGTAAATTGACAGCTATAAAATTCTTCTTTAGGGAAAAAAAAAAAAACAAAAAACAAAAAACAAAGCAAAACAAAACAAAACAAAAAACCAAAACAAAACAAACCAGTAAAAGGCACCTCCATTTATTTACTTATTTAGGAAAGAATTTCCCTACTTTATGGGGTTTTTTTCTGCGATGATACCAAGATAGATTCCAGAGATAGAACTTGAAGTATTAGACTTATAATAGTAAACAATAAATGACAATGCAACAAAGTCACTATTGTACCTTAATACTTTCTAAGTCACTATAGGTCACCTTAAGACTTTCCAATTCAAAGCCAGGAGAAAGAGATGTTATAGCAAAAAGCAAATTATAAAAAAAAAAAAAAAAAAAAAAAAAAAAAAGCCAAGCTCTGGATAAAGAGAATTGCTAATTCCTCCAGACTGACACAGAGGCATTTATTCTTGTCTTTGGAGTTCAGACACCAAGGAGACTTGTACTTAGGTGGACTCTTAGAAGCTGGCCCTGCTCTGCACTTTGTTCCTCCTGTCACACTTCCCTGCCTGACGTAAATTGATTTTGAGACTATAATACTGGCTGCATGCTCTTTTCAAAGTGTTAACATTCTCCTTCCTTGCTCTGCATTCAGCAAAAACATCCTTCTTCAGTCACAGGGGATGCTTCACCATTTTTGATAGATGGACATTCATGATGCCAGTGTGCTGCTTACACACCACAGATAAATCTGCCATAAGCAGAGTTCCACATGGAGAACTGCCAGCCTCCATGGGCAATAAATAAAAATGAGGAGATGAGAGCTCACCTGGTACTGCTTCACCATGATCAATGCTGTGTTGAGAACTGGCTTCCAGTCCATCCCACCACATAGGAAACAGCTTCTATTTTTCAGTTTGGTTTGGTTTTAGTTGTTTGGGTTTTTCTTGGTTTTTTTTTAATGAATCTTCTGGAAGTATTAATCTGTGCTTAATCACATATTCTCTGCCCTTTCATTTCCTGACAGATAGATAACACAAATGTTTTGACCCTTCAGCTTTTGTCAAGGTAAACACAATAATGTCTTTAAGTTCAGGGTAGGAAACTAGAGGGTTGGTGTCAGTCTCCTATTGTAAATAATTTAAAAAAGGAGAAGATTATTTAATTAAACAAGATCTAAGTCTTCTTCATTCACATTTAAAGGAAACATTACTCATTGTAATGGGGTGTGCTGGCAGAAATCCTTTGGAGTGCTATATAGGCAACATAAATACACCTTGAGAACACTTGTTCTATTGAAGCTCACTGGCAGTTCACAGACTTTAAAGAATATCTTTTGAATTCTCGGCAAAAGAAGCCATTTGTTGCAAACCCTGCACTGGTTTAAGGAGCTGCTGACACCTCATGGAAAACATTAAGATTCATCTCATTAAAATATCCCGCCAAATTTATTTTTTAGTCCTGCTGGGCCTGTGTCTTGCATCACTGTTCAATTAAATTACTAAAGGCTGACAAAACACAAACAATTCTAAAGTGCTGAAAAAAGCCTGCTGGGGTTTGTCTGTTTACTTAGATGCTGGTTTTAGAAAAGATTTGTATCCTGTCTCCAGGGCATATTTTGTGATTTGTACAAAGCCCAGGGCTGTGGGTGCCCTTCAGGGAGTGCACAGGAGGAGACACAGCTTGCAGACTCTCGGTGGCATGAGTGGAGTTTTATTGGATTCCCAAGGCCAAACAAGAAGTTCATGCCGTGACCCCAGAGGTCCTTCTCACTTTCTAGAACTTACTGTGCCTCTGATGAAATGAAAAGTGTGAAGAAATCTGTCCCGTTTTAGGACTATAGACATCCTTACAGGTACACACTGTTTTGTTCAAAAGTTGAAAACCTTCATTGGTGGGTTTGTTTCCAACCCCTTCAGTTCCTGTCTGTGGTGGTGGTACCCCACTGGTAGCCTGGCTGCTTTTCAGTGTGCCAGTCAAGCAGGAAACAGATTTTTGGACAAATGTAAAACCAGTGCCAGGAATGGGGTGATAGCCCTAAAACATGGAAGAACTGAAACACTGGACTGTATTCACCACCTTTAGCACTAAAACAAAGAATAACTGAAAGACTAGACCGTATTCATCACCTTTATATTAGAGAGTAATAGTTCCCCCTAGTAACAGCTGAAAAAAATCCAGGTTCCAAGTGAAAAAAACCAAAAAACCCCAAACAAATACAGAGTTTTAGACCTAATTTCTGCTGTGCTCTTACTTCAGGGTGGATCCTTGCACTTGCATCCATCCCTCCCTTGTGCAGCTGGCACCCACCCCAATCTCTTGTTCCAACCATGCAGGAGCTCTGAAACCTGATGCTGGGCACTGAATGTTGTGACCCTGCAGTGGGGCAGTGCCAAGCAGGAGTGAGGAGAAAACTCCTTAAAAAGATGTGCACCTGTCATTGAAAAGAAAGTCTCTTTTGCTCTCATGCTTTCAAGAAAATCAGAAGGAATCCAGTAAAATGTAGGACAGCAGTGGCCTATGGAGGTTATTCAGCACTTTCGGTGCCTACAAGTTCAACTGAATGTATGTTCAGTTTCCTGTTTTAGGAAAATCTCCACTCTACACTACTACACCATGAAGGACTTCTTAAAAATACATTAAAAAATTAAGTCATTATGTAAAAAGATCAAAATCCACAAAAAAAAAAAAATCTAAAACATTAAAAAACCAAAATAACAAAAAAAAAAAAAAAAAAAAAAAAAACCAAACAAAAAAACCCAAATTAATCCCACCACCTACTATGTGCATGGGAAGAGACAATGAAAGCTCACAAGTCTAGCTTGTTGCCCAACTCCCTCCAGCCACAGAGAACAGCTTTGGTGAAAATCCTCAGAAGAAAAGGGCCTAGGTCACCTTCCTGAAATAGTGGTTGCTAATAGGATTTTGGGAAAAATGTCTTTCTAATGACAAATGGATGACACACGGCATGGAGACCATTTCGAGTCTTCCTGACATTTTTGGGAGTGTGAGTACTGCACATTCAACGTGTCACCTCACACCTCTACACCTCAGGACTCACTGGTGGAAAGCCCTCAATGAAATGCAAACACAGTACTACAAATTCCATCAACAAATTGCAACCAAGATTTCTGCCAAGCCACAAAGGCACCATCAGCAAAACAGCTACTCAGAAGTTTTGTGACAGCTTTTCATTTCTATCTCTCTGCAGTTTAAAATTTTGTGATTCCTTGACATGGCTGGGGCACTGAGAAACACAAGTGAAACTCGTATGGGCTCCACAGCAGGGGTTACAGAGAGGAAAAGGGAGAAAATTTCCTTTTTCATCTGAAGAAAAAAGCTGCTCTGAGTAGGAGAGAGCAGCACAAGTAGAGATTGAAGCAGGGCAAACAGAGAAATACTAGGGGCATGCTAGGGGTGTTATCAATGACAGAGGGCAGTGTGACAACAACCAGGTCACAGAATTAGGTCAGAAAGTATGGATCTACCCCTGATACTGTTGCTGCCCCCCAGCACAGGACATTTTTGAGAGAATGAGACCCCAAAACTTCATTTAATGAGCCCTTTGTCCTCAACCTCTCTGTAAGCTGAGTTTTCTAGCAGTGAGGCTGAGTCTGAGCCTGAGCCAGCACAAGGTCCCACAGTCTGGATTGTGCCATGAGTTTTGTTGTTGCTGTTGATGTTTTTTTAAGAAGTGCCTCTGCTATCCAAGCATCATGTACAAGTTTGACCTATATAACAGACCAAGTAGGTCACTGAGTGCACATTGGACCATGACAAATTGATTTTGAACCATCACTTATCTGGCTCTGTTGCTGTCAAGGAGGATACATCAGTGTGATTAATAAATTATTTACCAAATAGATAAAAGCATGCTTCCCCCACCAGAGATTCTGGAGGGTTTATTGTTTTGAGCTGCTGCACTAATTGGGCTGAACATCCACATGCAGTTCCAGGAGAGAGGAGCATTAGAGGAACAATGCTCTTTACTGCACATGGTGGTGGCACAGCAGAGCATCCCATGAGCTCCTACAACAAATGATGCTCAGTTTTTAGTGTTTTCCTGGCACAATTCCCAGCACCCCCTCCTTGCAGCAGCCTCCATCCAGCGCTGCCCCCAGCACAGGGAAGAGAACTGGCCTCACAGGGGCACTGAAACATTCTACCTCAAGTTCCACTAAGATGTGAGGGACAGCTTTGAGATTCCACTCTTTATCTTTTCTCTATTTTATC
Source organism: Melospiza georgiana (assembly GCF_028018845.1). NCBI lineage: Eukaryota > Metazoa > Chordata > Aves > Passeriformes > Passerellidae > Melospiza > Melospiza georgiana. Next base: position 12,620,145 of record NC_080430.1, read on the forward strand.
ACAGAAATTATGCTAGATTGCTCCCCCTGGGATTTAAACTAACACAGTTGGAAAAGCATCCTAACAGGCAAGAGGAAAAAAGGGATAACACCACCTTTTCCTCAGCCAGGAAGTTTTTCTTCATCCCCCTCTGAACTAAAAGCAAAACAGAAACCAAATAAACAAGACTAAATAAAATATATTCTGCAGAGAGGAGGAAAAAAAAATACAGGAATGCCCTCCACTCTTAAGGTATATGTCATCTGGCTGTAGGAAACCAGTTAGTAATGCTGACTCCTGAGGGGCTATTCAGACACTTGGGTAGAATAACACATCTCCAAAGAGGCTTAAAGTAAATGAAGCTCTTAGCAACTTGATGGGGGGTTTTGGAGGAGGAAGAAGAAGGAAAGGCAGAAGAGAAGTGGAAGGGGGGAAAAAGTTATGGAAACTACATTTCTAATTGTAGCAAAGAGATAGTAGAATGTCTGGCCCTTGCCAGAAATTTTTCACAGCATCCAAGCATTCTGCTTTTTTTTTGTCTTTATTTTTTTTGCTTGTCTTATTTTTAATTTTTTTTTTCTGCATTGCCTTGAAAACCCTTACAAAGAAATCCTAGATGTGTCTCTCACAGCAAAGAGAGACTACTTGGATTTGGGGTTATTGAAGAAAAGTGCTTGAGAATCACAGTCCAGATAAAGCTGCATAATGTCCTGGCACTTGAATTTAAATGTATTTATTAGCTCTTTTTTTAAACTCTATTTATTAGCTCTTTCCTGTGGGGTATCCACTAATCCTGAGCACTAGAGAAAAAGACTGTATTATAATGATTCTTAATTAGATACACATGCAACAGATTGATTCATTATTTCCATGGGCTGCTGTCAGTGTTTTGTGCAGTATTTTCAGTTTCATTAAGCTACTCTGCTCAATTCCTCCATGAGCTGTCTCTGTCAGCTAAAACAGCCCCTCCACCCCCAGCAACACTTCTTGCCCCTTGCCCAAGCATCTCTGCTTCTGATTTCTTTTGTAAGCCTTATCTGTGGAATTATTCTTTGCTGCTGTTGTTTTATACTGGAGGACAAATTTTCACCTTCAGAACTTGAGTTTGTCCTCAGTAATAAAAACAAAAAAAAAAAACTTTTAAGTGAGAGAAACTGCAGTATAATCTAAAATGCATTTTAATCACTGCAACTAATTATGAAGAGTGGTAAATCAGGAAGGGTCAGAGCTGCAGCACTTCACTCCAAATGACAAACAGTGGTACAGCTGATTGTAATGGAATTATTCCTGTGAGTAGCTGCCCATTACTTTTACTAAGAGATTTAGAGTCTCTTTGAAAAACTGTCTGAAAGATCATTAATAAAATAATAATTAACAAGGAAAATGAAGCCATTATAGCAAGAATTTCTGCAAACAATGGGAAAACTTCATTTATTGTGGAGACAGTGAATCAGAGCAGTGAAAATCTGGGTAGCTCCATTTTGCTGTCTGATACCAATAGGCATAATCTCATTTTGGGGGTGGGCAGTGTAGGAGGAAAAAACCAGTTTGTTTACATATCCATGCATGAAATTGTTAAATTGGAGAAGAAACCAAATATGAAGACAACAAATGACCTTTAGTAGGTGTTAAGTACTTTGGCTGTAATGAACTTTGAAAGGGACCAGATTTTTTCAATCCTCATTACTTTTGAGAGAAATAACATCTATGATTTTCATTGAAATAAATGAAATGTTTATGAGAAGCTTGTATTCAATAAACTGTCACTGTCCCAAGGTAGGGAACCATCAAACCCCAGCACAACTCTTCTGGGGGCAGCTCAGAAGAGAGGAGGGTGAGTTCCAAGGCAAGCTACTCAAGTGAAGCACCATGGGCAGGCAATCCAGGGCTTCCCAGGCTGCTGGGCTCCATGAGGGGGAGCAGCACCTCTCACGGCTGGGGTTTATCAGCTCCTGGGCAGTGCTGTGAGAATGCAATTGCTCTGTGCCTCCCCAGAGTTCTGCCCTGCACTGGGGGCTGTTGCCTTACCCCGAGCAGAACCAGCCCACCACTGTCTGTAGTCACTGCTGGAGACCTGCTGGCAATTCCCACCTCACAGCCTGTCTCCATTATCTCTTTGCAACATGAATGTACCAAAACCCAGGCAGACAGACACGAGAAGCCTTTACACAGGTTGCATCCTATACTTTCCCAAAGGTTCACAGGTGGAGGGGGGATGTGGTGCTGGATGGAGCACCCCTGATGCCAGAGCACCCCCCCTGTTTCAGTTTAAAAAGGCACAGGTTGATCTGTTCAGCTGGCTTCATGCAGGGTGACACGAGTACAAGCTGGGCAGGGTTGTGAGGATGCCTGGTCAAGATGCACTTAAAATTTATCACCTCTTGCAAAACAAATATCAGAGGTTCCCTTTGACTTCTCATCCTCAGGGCTCTGCACATGAGGACCGAGAAACTGCTTTGGTTTATCGCACTCTTATTTAATTTTTGTCAACGATGTTACTCTGCCTCCTACATTTCACAGAACATTTCTTGCTGGTAAAGTGGGAAAGGAAAGTAGCCCTTTGTCAGCAGAGAAAATTCCAAAGTGTGTTTCCTTGAGCCCTGAGGCTTTGCTACAAACACATGTGGAGATCTGAAACACGTATTGCTGTCACCAATGACTGCCACTTCTGTGTGCCATGACCCAGACTGGTGTTCAGACATTTAAAATAATGAGATTGCATAATGCATGTGATCTTGCAACCTTACTGCTTAACAAAACACCTGAGACACCTGATCTGGAGCCCTGATTCAGTGTGATATGCCAGAGTGTACTTGTACCCCTGGGGCTGCATGAGGTATCTGCCATATTTCCCCAAAATATCTGCACAAGGTTATCTTCAAACAGGGCAGAAAGAAATCACAAGGTAATTCAGAGGTAAATAAGTGTTTTATTCTTTAAAAAAAAAAAAATCAGCTAAACGTATATATGTTCAGCCTGGACAGGCTTCACATCTAAATTGCTCAAGATATTTGCCTGCCTATTAAACTCATTATATGGATTTCATGTACAAGTCTCTTAAAGATTTGTTCTATAATTAAGAACTTTTGTGGTAGATGGTGTTATTTGTTCCCAGTGCTGTTTTCCCTGAAGTTACTGCATCAAGACAAAGGCATGAAAAAGTGAGCAGCAAGGGGGAAAAAAAGTGCCATTAGATCTCTTCTTTTGTTTATTATGTTTGACTAGGGAGTTTACCTTTCTTCTTTTTTAATCTTGATTTTTTTTTTTTTTTTGTCTTTCATTAAAATGCAATGTCCTCTACTTGATAGCATTTGGGCATCTTTCCCAAGTCTGCCTGACAACATCAATGGCGAGCTGTTGAGCGGCAGTGACCCCCTAAGCAAGCTGTCCTCTGCTGTTTTGGCTGCACCTACTATTACTCAAGCAGTGGGAGCCAAACAAATGCGACACTTGGATCTTTCTTACTTGTTCTGCAGAGCAGCCCCGCCAAGCCCGGAGCACGGGCACGCTGCGCACGGCATCGACAATTCCCCGCGACTGCACAGCGGGACACGAGCGCTGGCAGCAGAGCCGAGGAGTTAACTCTGGGGTATACAGGGCTGACAAATGCAGAGACATATTGATCCTCAGCAGTCTGCCTCATCAGTGAGGTAGTAATGGGCTGCATATTAACACAACCGCCTGTAAGGTGACAAAAGACAGGGAAGGACGCTGGAGCTCCGTGCCCGCGGGATGAACGTGCTGTGCCAGCACCACACCCGAGGTGGAAAGGCAAACAGCCACCACTGCTAGGCTCACAGCCTCACCAAGGCTTGGTTAAGCAAAATAACCAGTTTTGGGGAAGGCTTTGTGTCAGTGTTTGTGAAATGTTGTGCTCAGCGCCCAGGGGATGAACGTGCTGTGCCAACACCACACCCGAGGTGGAAAGTCAAAGAGCCACCACTGCTTGGCTCAGAGCCTCACCACGGCTTGGTTAAGCAGAAAGATTAAAAAGAACCACTTTTGGTGAAGGCTTTGTGGCAGTGTTTGTGCAGTGTTGTGCTCAGCGCCCGGGGGATGAACGTGCTGTGCTGGCACCACACTCGAGGTGGAAAGTCAAAGAGCCACCACTGCTTGGCTCAGCCTCACCAAGGCTTGGTTAAGCAGAAAGATTAAAAAGAACCACTTTTGGTGAAGGGCTTGTGTTAATGTTCGTGAAGTGTGCTCAGTGCCCGGGGGATGAACGTGCCAGCATCACATCCAAGGTGGAAGGTCAACCATCCACCACTGCTAGGCTCACAGCCTCACCAAGGCTTGGTTAAGCAAAATAACCAGTTTTGGTGAAGGTTTTGTGTCAGTGTTTGTGAAATGTTGTGCTCAGCGCCCAGGGGATGAACGTGCTGTGCCAACACCACACCCGAGGTGGAAAGTCAAAGAGCCACCACTGCTTGGCTCAGCCTCACCAAGGCTAGGTTAAGCAGAAAGATTTAAAATAACCATTTTTGGTGAAGGATTTGTGTCAGGGTGAGCAAGACTAGAAAGAGTGAGTAAATTAAGGGAAAGGAAAATGAGCTCTGCAGGTGGTGGACAGAAGAACGGGGTAAAAATTGGTTACAAATCTGCTGTTGCTGAATGAACACACTTGTCTTCAGCTGGCATCAAGGGCAGAAACAGCTCTCACTTGGTTCCTAGACATGTAGTAACAGGCACTTCTCTGCCTTCTAGGCACAAGCTGGTGGTGTCACTAAAAGCCAGCCCGGTGCCAGGAAGTGCTTTGGTGGCACTGAGGTGTGGTGCTGCAGCCTTTGTGGTCCAGAGTGATTGATGCTGCAAAATATCTCTGCACTCATCCTCCCCTTGCAGAGCCCGTGTGGCTATGGCAGCCCTGCAGGAATCAGCCTGCACAATCCAAACCCCAGAGAAAAGGTTTAATTGCTTCAGAGGTGTACATATCTGTCCTTCACCTGCAAAAGGAGGAGTACGAATGGAAAAACATGATATCCTGTGAAATTTTAGGTTTCTATCAAAAATCCTGAGTGGTTTTGAAATAATGCATTGTGTAAGACAGTGGGTTTTGACAGATTATTCTTACAAAATGAGAGCACTAAAGTACCTTTTTTAGCACTACCATTGGAAGCAATATTATTTTAAAATAGGAATACTGGAAAATGCTGTTTTGTCATATATTACAGGTCATATATTATTATTATTACTATTAAGATAAATAACTTGATTAATAATCATGTAGCACTTTTAATTCTTTAATTCTTGATTATCAGTATCTATTTTAATATCCCTGGTTGTGTACTGTTAACACTTTCCATTACAATTTCAGGATGCATATTCATTATGCCAAAATTTCTCATGAAACTGAAATTCTGTTTCCTGGGAAACCCCAGTCTTTTTCTGGTTTTTTTTTTTTTTTTTTTTTTTTTTCCTTCCTCCCTTTGCTTCTCTTTATGATTTTTCTAGAGGATGTTAGGCACATTTTTGTGTAAGTTGTCTGAACTCCTGGCTTAAGAGGTCTTCAGGTTATTTTTAGGGTGTCTAAAAATGTGGTTTATAGTTATTGGAGCTATATTTGTTTTGCCACAAAAAAAACCCAAAAAAACCCAACAAAACAAAACCAAAAAAACAAAAAAAAAAAAAAAAAAAAAAAAAAAAAGAACAAAAACCACACACACACAAAAGAAAAAAATATAAATAAAACAACAGAAAAAAAAATTTTGAGAATTAGATAACATTGAAAGAAATTCTTCAATAGATCACACTAATTCTGGCTGATGGTCAGGGCCCTTTATCACCACACTCACATAAATAAAACCCACCTGCACCAGCAGTCAAGTGCACCTGGGACCTAAATTAACTTTTAAGTACATTGTGAGGACATTCTGCACTGGATGATGAAGACAAAGAAGATGAATTCACAATTTCATTATTATTTCAGTATCACAGTGCATCACTGATATTCTACTACTTTGGAATGCCAGGGATAATGGAAAGAAACCAAAAATATTTAAAAAGGACTATATTTAGGCCTCCTGAGCAGCCTCACTATATGTAACCTACATTTTTAACATCATCATATCCCTTGCAGTCACTGCTGGCTTCTGCACTGGTGAAACTCAAGGGCCTCACTGTACCCAGCATCAGGAAGAAAAAACTCTTGAAACAAGTGTGGAGGGAGGATTGGGGGCAGCTTGATGCTGTGCCCTTGCTCCTGCTTGCAGACCCCACAGGAGGAGTGCAGGGAGAGGATCTGGCTGGCAGGGCTCGGGGCAGGGCTCGTGTCAGGGTAGGGAAGGGCACCCTGTGTCCCTGCAGTGTGCCCTGGCTCTGTCCCCTGGATGTGTCTCCCATCAAAGCCCTTGGGAGCTGAGGTCAGCCCATTTTGGATGGAGTTTGTTTACACAGCCCAGTCAGAAATATCCTCCAGCCCACTCCTGTGGGTCTAGTACCTTGAATTCAATGGCAACATCTCATCTGACACCAAAATCTGCCCTTCTAGGATAACAGAGATTTTTAAATTGTATTTCTATTATGTCTTTTAATTTTAGTCTTGACATTTTCCTCTACTTTCATTATTTTTTTAAATAGAAGCCAGAAACAATGCAGTCAGTTGGATCAATCTCTACAATATAGACAATAATATTGATCATACCATATTTAGTTAGACAATATCTAACATTGATAATACTAGCATTCAACACTTATTGGATTTTTAGTCATATTGATAACAACAAAAAATATTTAATAATTTAAAGCTCAATTTCATTGCCAAAGAAGTCAGTTATTTACACACTCCTAGATGAAATCAAGGCTCACTCAACATCCTATTTCACAGGTCTAGTGAAGGAAACAGTGGAATAATCCTAAAATTTAGATTCTTATTGATTGTTTGCTAGAAATCTGAAGAGTAGCTAAAATCCAGTTGTAATTAAAAAATGCTAATTTTTTTCTTTTTTAAAATTTTGTTTAATTTGCGAAAACCAAATATTACTCCAGCAGTAGGAACAGAAACCCATCATTGTTATGAGAGGCATTTATGGTGCAGAGCAACTTCTTGAGCTCCAGGGGATCCTTCCAGACCTTGTGCTTTAGTGTCTCCTCCCCTGGGGGTGGTGGGGTCTCTCCCTAAGGGTGATCTATGCCCCTTGGTGAAATCGTTGTGTAATTTTGCTCTTGCCTGGCACACAGACACTGTGCATGCTGGCACCCAGCCCAGCAGCACAGGACACGGGGAGCCCCTGACCAGGGAGTCCCTGCACAGCAACCATCCATCAGTGGGGCTGCACCCAGGTTTGCAGGGATGGGCAATAGGGTCTGAGATCAATGAGGGGCACACAGGAAAAATTCATGAGATCCTTTACAAGTAAATGGTTATTTTGTTTTTTCATATGAGTAGCAACAAAATATTCTCACTGTGTTGCTTTTTCTTTTTAATTAATAACCTATGCTGTTCTTGTTTTATTCAATGTTGCTCTGTGAAGCTGCTGCATGCCCATACACATCAAATACTTACACATTGAATTCTGTGTGACTGCACATATACATGCACCATGAAGTCCTCTGTTATGAGCCCCAGAAACTAAGAAACGTTAAACCTGTCACTGATTCAGGTGACAGTTCTAACTACCAGACTAGTCCTTACTCAGACTAAATTACATCTTTTCCTCCATGTCCTCATTTTTAATCTACAAAGTAGTCTTGCTATAACAGTGCCCTCACCTCAGAAAAGCCTCAAAGCCTGCTCAAATATAGAAGCATCAGTAGTTTTGCAAAGCACAAAAGGTTTATGCCATTTTTCCTTCCTCTGCCAGTGCTGCTTGTACCTTACCCTTTGGCTCTGCAGAGGTTTAAAGTGGCCATGTGTGAGCTAACAGGCAGCAGGCAGCTCTCCCCCTGAAAAAGCTGCCTGTGACTGCAGATTTATTTAAATGTGAATAAGTAGCTGGTCTCCTGCATGCAAAATAAAGCAGGTGCTAAAATATTAAACTCTGCCACTGTCCACTATTCATTGCATCCAACTGGTGCTGTCAGAAGCAAGCTGCTTGACTAACCAGGGCCTGTGATTTAGTGTGACATCCCAACTCTAATTACTCCCTCCTCCTGATTCATTTTCTCAGCCTCCAATTTTCAGATTTAGAGAGCCTGGATTCAAGGGGATGTGGGTACAGTTGTGTGCAGGAGAGCTGGAAATGCACTTGCCTCTGAATGCAGAACATAATTAATCACCTTGGGGCCCCTGATATTATTTGCTACACAGCTAAGGCTTTCAAGGGGCAGCTCAGCCTGCTCTCAGGTGTGTTTGAGGTGTCCTGGAGCATTGGTCAATCTCACACCCTGGGCATGGGTGCAGCTGCTCCCACCCTGCTGATGGCACTGGCCACTGTCCCCAGAGCCTGTCTGTGGCTCTGCCCCATCTGCTGGGCACAGACCGGGCTTGTCCTGGCATGGAGCAGCAAGGCAGTGACTGCACTGGTGTCACTCCCCTGTGCTGTGCTCAGGCTCACGGCTGGAAATGGATCAGGGCAACCCCAGACCTCCCTGCTGCACCTGGGCCACAAGCAAAGCACAGAAAAACTGCAAATAAAATAATCAGAGGGGTTTTGAATAAATACACACTCTGCTGCAGCACGGTTGATCTGCTCACATATCTTACATTTCACCAAGAATAGTCCTTCATGTCCTATGAATCAACAGCACAGGCAATAAGAAACAACAGCATCTTTAAGGCTCTGTGCAAGATGCTATTTTCCCTAGGAAAATATTTTTCTGTGCTGAAGAAAGTGAATATTTTGTTGACCTCAATAAAATATTTTTTCTTTTAAAATTTGCCAGTTAAATCAGAAACAACAGAGACTTTCTTTTTGAGAAGAAGAAGGGGAATAAACCCCCTACTTCCTTTTATTTCTTGTTTGCTTTTCAGAAGAGAAAGGCAAAACTTGAAAGAGTTTCCCAGAAAAATGGAAACAAGACTTTCCAGACTGTTAAGAAATGTTCTACCTATTTTTTTATAGGCTCCACACTCCTTAGAAGGTTAAAATGAAAATGGTATTCAGGTTTGACTTTGGCTGTTTGGCTTGTATTAATTATATTTTCCCAACTATTTTAGGTTTGGCTGATTTATGTGCCAGCTAACGTGCGGGAAGAGAATACCTTTTTCCTAAGTAAATACATCTCACAGGCCATTAAAGCTGCCAGCTGTCAAGCAGTGAGGTCTGGGACCTGGGGAGTGTCTCCCCAAAGTGCTCATTTCAGGTGAGGTGACAGGAGCATGCCCCACGTCAGGTAAGGTAATAGATGGCAGGCAGAGTGCCACTGCTGCGTGGGCTCACCCTGTGGAACACTTCCCTTGCTGCCTGCAACTTGCCAGGTCATTGTAAATGCTTCCTGGCACTAAAATATCTTATTTACCTTTCACAGATCCCTTCCCAAGAACTGCTGCCCTGTGAGCATGGAGCACCTGCCTTTACTCCCTGAGAAATCCAACCTGCCGTCCCTCCTGCTAGAAACATTGTGGGATGTACAAAGCAGACTTTTCACCAAAAATACTAATACTAATACTACTAATAATAATAGTCTGCAGTGCTAAAATCTGCCAATAAAAATTTTCTCTGTAGAGTGCAACAGCCAGGCTCTTCCTTCTGCCCCTTCTGAGAGGCTCTGGACACCCCTCATTTGCCCTTTTTTCAGATAGAAGTGTGTCTTTGTAACCCATAAATTGCTATTTTGTCCAGCTGTGACCACCACTACATGCCTGCTAAGGAGTGTGTGCAAGGTGGAGAATTTCTCAGAAATCAGGGTGGATTATTTGCACACAATTTTCAAATTAAACAATTGTAATAGTAGTTCCTGACTAAAAAGGTCACGTCAGTCTTTTTCTGAAGTCAAGACTGCATATTTCCAGTATTTTCTCTCCTATGTGAGATGACTCACAGGACATTCTTTCTTCTTTTCTGTTCTTTTATTTCATTCTTTATTTCCTTTTTGGCTTTCTCTGTGAACTCACTCATCCTGTTTCCTCTAAAACACTGATGCTAAAACCAAAAATTGTCAATAACTTCAGTTTGAATGGATCAAATGGAGTAAAAAAAATAATTCCTCTAAATTGAATTAATTTGTTATCATTATTTATTAAATTCAATCTGACACTTCTGAGGATTTAGTCAAGATAAGGACCTTTTTTTGCTGTGCATTTTACAAAATATACAGCAATATATTGTTCCTGCTGCAGAATATTTATTGTCCAGATAAAAAAAGGACAAGGCAAAGCAAATAACATACAAGGAAGTCAAAAAGGGAAAAAAAAAAAAAAGCCATCAGTTGTGGTTCTGGCTATTTATATTGTTTAGGAACAGGATTGTGTTTTTGTTGCCAGATTGGAAAATAAAAGTTTCTCTCTTGGCATTTGGTCCTGTTAAGACAAGTAAGAGAGACATCTACACCCATTTTCTGCTGTATATTTATTTTGTGCAGTGGCTTGTGAAAGAAAGTGCTGACTGCTTTTTCTAGCTCTGAAGCCATTTCTCAGCGTGTGTGGGAAACAGCAGAGACTGAAATTTAAGTCTGTTGATGAATTTACAAACACCCTTAAATCCCAAACTGTAGCACCCCTTTAAACCGTGGCCAGTTAGAGGGGGCTGGGCAGATTTATCGCTCTCCTCCCTGGTGCCAGCCCTAGAATGGGGTTTCTGGGTGCCTCCAGTGTGCAGTCAGCAGTGTCCTCTCCCCAGGGCAGGAATGGGGCTGGGGCTGCTTGCAGCAGCTGAGCTGCCATGGGTTTGCCAAGGGGCTTGGCAATTGAGGGGGTCCTCCTCCCCAGGCGATGGGGAGGTTCTGGGGTGACCCTTGATGGCTCTGCCATCCCACTGTGGATTGTACCAGCTTACAGGAGTCTCTGCACTTCCCTTCCTGCCTGGAAATGTTGCAGGAGAAAGTTCTCTTCTCTTCTCTTCTCTTCTCTTCTCTTCTCTTCTCTTCTCTTCTCTTCTCTTCTCTTCTCTTCTCTTCTCTTCTCTTCTCTTCTCTTCTCTTCTCTTCTCTTCTCTTCTCTTCTCTTCTCTTCTCTTCTCTTCTCTTCTCTTCTCTTCTCTTCTCTTCTCTTCTCTTCTCTTCTCTTCTCTTCCCTTCCCTTCCCTTCCCTTCCCTTCCCTTCCCTTCCCTTCCCTTCCCTTCCCTTCCCTTCCCTTCCCTTCCCTTCCCTTCCCTTCCCTTCCCTTCCCTTCCCTTCCCTTCCCTTCCCTTCCCTTCCCTTCCCTTCCCTTCCCTTCCCTTCCCTTCCCTTCCCTTCCCTTCCCTTCCCTTCCCTTCCTCCCGAACCTGTCATATGGCATATGAAACCAGCACTGACTCAAGATCAAATCTAAAGCCAAAAATTCAGTATTGTGCTCATTGTAACCTGCCCTGACTTTGTAACTCTGTGCCAGTCTGTATGTTTATAAACTTGATTAAAAAACACAATACAAATAATTTAAAAATTTTTACTTCCTTTTCCAACAATATGGCATTGTTATATGATTTCTAGAAGGTACTTTAAAATGAATTATAGGGTGTTTGCTTCACATTTTTTGTTGCAAGTGAACTACTGAGCTTAGTATTACCTTCTGTAAATACCATTCCAAAGAATCATGAAACATCCTATAATTCAATTATAAATAACCTCTGTGAACCATAAAATGATATATTCTAGGTTAGTGACACAAACAGATGTATTCACCATCCTGACTGTAAAATGAAACCTAAAACAAACCCAGCATTTTCACTTGCTTTTGATCTGCAATGTGCCTCTGTGCATGAGAAGTACAATGGAGCCCATACAGACTGTAACATTCTCCCTGGAATTAGGCCTTCTCAGAAAAACAAAGTTAAAATCAGAACAATACAAAACACTCAGTGTATTTCCCCTTAAAAAAAAAAAATAAAGGTCTTACTCAGCAGAGGCTGAGATATAGATATACAGGAAGAATTAACAACCATTGCAGGAAAGGATGCTTTTTTTTTTAGCACACTGTGTTTTCTCACACAAAAATCATGATGTAGCATTTCCAAGGATGGCGTTTTACTGTTACTTCTGTATTAACTTCTGACATCTCTTCAACTTGATGCTTGGTGCAATAAGCCTTCTTTGTAAATGGCAGAACAGAGTTTTAGAGTAAATGAATATTGGGTGAATGAATGTGAATATGGCAAACCTAACCTGGGGAGAAGGACTGTCCTTCATCAGGTGACCAAAAGCTCTATAAATCTGTGCTTAACTCAGATTTTTAAAATACAGAGGCACTGTTACTGCTGTTTAGCTCAATGTTTGGAGTGCTCAGATGGAAAAAGATCTGCAGTATTAAGATCACACAAGACTCAGAGAAGGATAAAATTTTGTACTGTAAAGCACAGTTCAAAAAAGAGAAAATAAGCAGTACCCAGGGTTGCATTAGGTTAACGGTGGTGAGAGAACTGAAACAAGGTGGAAATCTGTATTTTGTCATAGTGGCCCAGCACGTAGTGTGGAGCTCACACAACATTAACCCCGGGGTCTGCCCCTGCAGCATCACCTCCACCTCCAGCACAGCCTGAGGCTCTGAGACCTCTCAGATCTGCTGGAGACAGCTCAGGAGCATGAGCCTCACCAGGGTGGGTGGCCATGCATGGGGACAGAATGGAGCTGCCTCGTGTGGCTCGTGCCAGCAGGGCAGAGCACATTTTGCTAAGGTGCAAAGAGACAAGCTGACTAAAGTACAGGATAACACACTGGGCTAGGTGGGTTTGATTCCTAAAAACCCTGGGTGAAGCCTCACAAATGTGTCATCTCAGATGTCACCGTGGCACCCAATATCACCCTCCTTTTTTTTAGTTCTATCACTAAGTGGGAGGAATAAAATTGATGATCTTCTTCTAGTGGCTTTGATAAATAAGTGCAACTGTTTTCTTGCAAGCACCTGTTTCCTTCCTACATCTCCTCTTGGGAGATTTTTTAAAGAATTTTTTGCCCGAGAAGCAGCTGAATTCCAAATCCCAGGTCACCCCCCATCTGTTTGCAGAACACAAGTTAGTTAATTTTGGCAATGCTAAATAAAAGTTCTAAAAAGCCTCTTTCACATTCATGCTCCCCAAGACTGGAAGGCAAGGCATATGGGGGAGCAGCAGTTGGTGGAACAATTTTATCTGTGGTATGAGAAACTAGATGAAAGTGTTCTTGAGAGGACACATGATAAATGGTAAAGGCAGATTAAATGATCACCTTTTTCCCCTTGGGCTTTTATTACCTGCACGTTGTGCAGCTGGTACTGACAGCCAGTAATGTGTGTCTAGATATTTTAATATTCACTTTTGGAACGGGGTGGCAGAGACTCCCCGTTTTGTGGTTTTGTGGCTCTGTAGGTGTTTGTAACTCTGCAGCTTTCCATCTGCACGGAAATTCACGCTCACTTCTGGGCACACTGTTGTCAGGAGGACACAGATAAGCTGAAGGGAGCTGGGAGAAAAAGAACAAAAGTTATTGTGAGGCTGGAAGGAGTGATATAAAAAAGAGATAAGTATGCACAGCTTGACTAAACAATGACTAATTGCTAGAGCATAATAACAATTCTGAAAGGAGTCTTAATTGATTTATCTGAGGAATGCTCAAGGCTTCTTTTAAGATGCTTTATTATTAGAATTATTTGTCTGCCTAGGTTAAGGATACAATTGAAGACTTCTGTCCTCATTTGGTATTTGAAATTAGGGAAAACTAAACACACACAGAACCATAAGCATCACAAGGTTATTCAGATGCCAGAGGCACTTAAAATATTCTTTTGTGAATAGTCGTGTGTGTCACCAGAGGAAGCTAATGGGTATCCTAGCGTCTCAGATGGTGATAAACAAGGACATTAAATGATAATGGTTACAGGAGTCTTAACAGTGACTTAGTCTAATCCAATACACAAAACGACATGGCCTGTGAATTGCTGTATAATGAGGAACACCAGCGATGAATCCCAGCTAAGGTGGCCAGCACAAACTGTGCAATGAAACTTGCTAAATGTGAGGAGAAAGGATATGGTATTCCTTCCAAAAAGTTAAAAATATTAGCTTGTAATACTCAGATGGTGTAAAATGTCACAGCTTTGACTTCAGCGGCACTGTGTTGATTTGCATTAGCTGAAGTTCTGTCTCTAAATTCTTTAAGAAAACCCAAAATGAAACTATAATGAATTTATTTCTGGAAGGACACCATCTGGTGTTTTATTGCTAGCTGACAAGAAGTAGGAAAGGATAGTCTGACTGCTGGTTGCAGGAGCAGTGCAGGATTTGCATTTTACACGGGCTAGTGAGGATGATATTTAACCAAATATCTCTTTTAACATGTCCCTTCACAATAATCTACAAGCTGGAGATGAATTCAAACCAAATTCAGTGACCTGGATATCATAAACTGTCTCTCTTTAAAAGTGATGTAAACTAGGAATAATGGCACAATTCTGTCACGCTTCAGAAGGAAATTAACCCCCTGTCTAGATCTGTGTGGTGCCTTACCAATCATCTCCATTTAATAGCTTCAATATTTCTGCTGATTATAAAACTGGCTCTGAATATAAGTTGTCACCTTTCAGGATTTATAATTCTATGTAAAACTGAGTAACCTTAATACTTACCTGTATGCTGATTCCATTGCATACTCTGATTCCCTTCATTTTTTTCCACCCCTCTTCTTCTACACAATAAATAACTCCTTCTGTTTTCCCAGCATATAACTCTCTATAGAACTATCCATCACACCACACACAAGCAAGATAAAAGTAGCTTTTGTGCTCTGCTGTTGATTATTTTTGGGAAAACAATATTTAGGGTTTATTTTAGTTTGGTTTTTTTTTTTTAATTTTGGAGCTGTGTCAGACACAACTCCTTTTGATTCCATTCAGTGATAATTTTAATAGAGCCTTTAGGTATAATCCTCAAATTAAGGGACTGCAGAAGCTTTCTGAGAAAGATTAAATGATGGTGCTCTGAGAGGCAGTCAGGTTTTTCTTCACCTCAAACAACAGGCAGTCACAAAGCAAGACTGTCTGAGGAGATAAACATGAGCGTGAGCTTTTCAGTAAGGGAGAGTGAAGAAAGCAAAATGCTGTATTTGCCTATTTTTATAACAAAATGCAGACATAACAAACGGTGGGACTGCAACAGAAACTAAGGATACAACTTCTTTTATGGAAGTGCATGTTTGGTAGAGGTACAGCAAAAGAACCTTTGTTTCACAGCATTTGTATTAATTTGCATGATTAGCAAGCACCTGTTGTGTGTAGCAGGTAGTGAGAACAAAAGCAACTGTGAGTGCTGATTGAAGGCTCCTCATCTGCTTGTGAAGCTCAGCTTTCCCTGAGGAGACAAGGATTTGCTATTCTCCACCAGCAAGGGTTGGCTGAAGGTCCTTCTGCTGCTGAGCCCATCTCTGCTCCTCCCTGGCTCTGCACAGGAGCCCTCAGTGAGGACCAGCAGCAGGGAAGAGCCATCCCAAAGGCTGGAGCTGTGACACAGAGGCTCTGCCACACTGGATTCCCTGGCCTCCGTGACAGCAGCTCTGAGGGGTTGTGTGGCTCTGAGCTGGATGGGAAGGCATTTGCTCTCAGGAGTCTCTGAAGTTGTGGCTAACCCAGGTGACTTTGCAAGGACTGCTATGGCAAAATTGATGCTTTTCTTTCCTAGACACTGCCCTTAGGCTATTGGGAGTTAAACTGTGGGCAGTTGTCAAAGAAATGCCAGACCACAGCATATATTATACATACACATATACATATACATATACACATACACATATACACATATATACATATATACATATATATATATATATACAACACACACACATATATATATATATGTATATGTATACACATATACATATATATATATATATGCATTCAGGGGACTGTGTATAACTTCTCTTTTCTAAGGAACAGACACTACATAAGGATAATCCCATAGTTTCAGCATTAAGACAGCTGATATTCTTATTACCTTTACTTCCATTAATGTTGCTTGGAAAATATAATGTTGATTTATAAATGTAATCACAGTAGGTTGTCAATTATAAATAAGGCCATGAATAGTTCTCAGTCAGATTCAGGGATACAGAAAGTGATGTGCCTGCCCTTCTGCATTAGTGTACTTAAAAGGAGATAGTCCCAAGAGAAAGCAGCCACACAGACACTGAATGGGTGAGGTAGACAGAGCCTAGTGTACCTCTCCCATCATATAAATCCAAAATTCACAGCCAAGGAAGAGAGGACACAAAGCACATTTTCCCAAAGGCAGATATAGAGAGCCAAGCTCCTCTGTCCATGGCACACTGAAACAGGAGCTGTATCCAAGCCTGGTTAGAGGGCACAAGAACAGCTGCTCATCAGGCAGCAAGGCTGCAGCCACAGCTCACATGGCTCTGGGCCCAGCTCACGAGTCCTTCTGGAACCAAGGTGTATCAGTTTGGCCACCAAACAGAGCCAACAAACTGAAGTCAAACTGCAAAATGAGCTGGTGAGAACATAATGCACTGCTTTGTGCTGTTAGATTAACTGGCTCAAGTTTCCACTGCTCTGCACTCCACATGCTTCTGTGCACAACCCCCATTTAAATAACAGGTTACTTCAATAATTAATGTGCTTTAATGTCTCCATGACTTTGCCACAGAATTCCTATGTGCCCTTGGGCAATTAATTTTGCCTCTCAGGCCTTCAGTTCGCCATTTTTAAAATAAATGTCAAGCCAGAGCTCAATTAACAAAGATAACAGGGAAATGGGATGACCCAGAGAAAGAGAAAATAGGGATATTTGAGTCCTTGTGGTGCACCACCTGTACAAAGAGAGGATGGAACACAGAAGATCCATGACAATGCTGACTGTGAAGTGCAGGGATTCCCAAACCAGCCTGGAACTAAGGCATTCAGCCCACCCTGCACTCTCCTGCCCAGGCACAGCCACAGGAGTGCATTCTGACACAGACCTGCCCAGGGTGTGCTGCACCCACAGAAAGGGCAATGAACATAGGGATACTGTGCTGAAGCGTGTTCCAAAGGTACTTAAATACATGGAAAACATGGATAATACCATCCTATACTTAGCAGTATTGTGATCCAGATGTCCCAATGCATCAGGCATCACTCTGAGTGTTTCAATGTTCTTCTGCTGCCAAGAACTTTATGAGAAGCAGTAGATGCAGCAAACAAGGCAGACAGACTCTAACTGTAGCCTTCCTGCATGTGAGGCTGATGACCTGTGACAGAAAGATTTCCCTGAAAGTGAAGTTTTTTACTTTCTATCCAAGTACATCTGTAAGTTACACCCTATGCAACAAAGACAAAAAGAGGATATATTGTCAACCCTGGATAAATGGCTGAAATGAAAACCTTTTCCTTGCAATGAGTGATTTAGGAGCTTGTGTATGACTTCAGTGTGGGATTTATGGTCACACACTATTATATATTGTATGCACATAACAAAAATGTTATCCAAAAGCCAAAGTCAGAGAAAGAATGAGTGATTAAGAGAAAGAATTCCCAATATGCTGAACTATGATTAGGCTAGTGGGAGTGCTGCTGTAAGAATTAAATTTACAACAAAAGTAACTCAGTTTTATCTCTTCTGAGTAATTCAGTACATTCTCACTTTGCTGTTACAGCTAGCTGTAACTTCTTTTTCTCTATAATTTATTCAAATATCCCAAAGGGTCAGATAAGAAAATTGCTTTCTTGGAACCAATCATGAATATGGGGTCAGTCAATGTAAAACAATGAGGTATGTTACCAACAAATATTCTTCATATCAAAGCAATGTCTGTCTCTAAATCATGTTTCCATTCCTTTCAAAACTGGAGAATATGGGCCACATTCCCCATTTGTAGATTTCCTTTTACAGATGTGACACTTCTGCTTACCCTCCTCATGCAGCCTGACAGTCTGCCTTGCTGAGGAACATTCCTCTTCCCTTTTTGAAACACAGAGCATAATCCCACAGACATATTAAAAACCCCTTGATTTGTAGCTGGACACTTCCCACACTCCCAAGCATTCCTTTAAAACTGAGGGTTCTTGGTCACAAGGTGACCAAAAAGAATGGAAAAGAGTCTTAACAAAGACATTTCTAAATAGCTTTGAGGATGCTTGCATTCTTAAAACAAGCAAGACTTGGATTTTTTTTTAATACAGAAGTTCCTCATGTCTTACCTTACCCTTACTGTGATATCAGGAAAACCTAATTTTTCAGGCCTGGTGAATCTTTCAGTAAGTTCTTCTCACAAATCAATGTCTCCTTATGCAGCACAGCACTCTGCTTTTAAACTACTTTTGCCCTCTGTGCTTGTACTTATACAGGCAGTGGCTTCTGCCTAGATCCTTCTGCCTGGTTCTTTCCTAGATCCTTCCTATACTCCCTATTAGCATCTCTATGGAAAGAATACTTTTCTCCAGGAGTGGGCCAGCAAGTGAGAGGCGGTCAAAAGATCTTTTCATGCTTTTGCAGGGTTGACCTTCAATAAGGCTCCAAGAATCTTCCCTAAGCAGAGCAGCTGCCACGGCTGAATTCACTATAAAATGTTAATTCAATATAGAGAGATATCAGTCTGCCACAGCAGCAGGATCAGTGCAGGTGGAAGGGGAGGAATGAGGGGTCTGATTTGTATTCTACTCTGCTGCAAGCTGCTTTTCCAATTGCACCATCTCCTACTTATGATATCTCTTTGGAAAGCAGACTCCCACTATTGCAGCTGAAATCAGTAGTTACTTGATATGAAATCTCTACCAAATCTGCTATTTCCAGTGGATTCTGAATTCTGGCTCCTCAAAATCTCTGTGGCTGTGTGGAAACTCTTGATGGTGCCTCTGGGTCTGGCCTGTGAACACCATGTAAGAGAGAAGGGTTATGCATGTGTAAGCACTCCATTAACTTCTTTAATTCTGTTTCTTTTTGCTTGAGTTTATCTCAGAAAAAAAATGTAGTGTCATGCAATAGCCATATTGTGAAAAAATATGATTAGCTATAAAGAAGAGATTTAGTACAGAAGCAGTTCCTTGGTGCTGGACAATACAATTATTCTTTCTACACAGTAATTTTCAATAGAAGAGGTAGATCTGTAATAAAACTGATTAAAAAGTATCCTTCATTTGACCTTTTTCAAGGTCTATTACCACCGTATTGTCATGTGATGGTGATCTTTGATTTTCTTTTCACAATATTTTATTTGACACAGCTGATGAAAAACAAATCCATATATATTGAATATTGTACTGTCGTTGATTCTGATGTCAAGCCACAGCCATCATCTCAAATTTTGTCTCCCTAAGTGTAAATGCCCATAAACAACACTTGATGCTTAAATCTTCAGGCTCAATTTCATCTCACAAATCAAGAAAAAACCTTGGGTATTACTGATTTTAATTTTAAAAGAATGGGCTTTTTTTGGGAGTACATTAAAAAAAATGTGGAAAATAGATTATTGTGAACTTCTGCCCGAGGATGGAAATATTCCTTAGCTTTCCTTGCAAAAATAGTATCTAAACACCTCAGAGAACATTTAGCACTCATGAATAAATTCCAAGGGTAGTCTTCTGTGCGAGGAGTACCCCAGTGGTGATGCACAATCCCCACCCAGGTGGCTTTCCTGGGGATTGTCATGGCTGTGGCACAAGGACTCTGACGTTCCAGGAGGGGTGGAACTGCATTGGCTGGGAGAGGGTCAGGCTGGCAGGTGCTGCTGTCACTGAAATTTTGGGTTACTCTGGGATTCCTATTCATATTTACACTGTACAAACTTAGAGCAGTGAAACCTCCAGCAAGCTCTTGTCATCACCTTCTTGTGATTTTCCCTCCAAGCTTCTCTCGTCTTGCAGTTCCTGGTGACATGAGAATTTTATCAGCTCATTTAGTATAGGAAATTCTGATGTGATAGTGTACCTCCTATGCTATGGGTGTGGAAACTACAGAGAAATTAAATTATCTAACTACATCAAACAGTCAGTGGCAAAATAAATGTGGGGGTCACCTATCAGGTTAAAGTCCCAGGAATCCTTCACTTTAAATGACATACCATCTTTCCTGTCCTTTAAATCCAGTTTTATGTGCTTAATTTATAGAGATCCATCCATTAATGATCAAGAATGTGACCATAGGTCCTTAGAAGGAAAATATAGGAGGGTCCTGGAGAGGGAGATGACCCGTGAGCTTACTTTATTCAGGATCCTGTGGATAGATGACATTCCTAGCAACACATTACTGACATTTCAAATTTTACCCCATCAAACAGAACTGGATTTTTTGTCATTATTAATGCAAATGATGTCATTAAATGTCTGATGTCATTTACTGGGTCTGTGCTTTCAGTGTTATTAGCTGTTCTCAGTTCTTAGGTTTGTTAAAAGACAAGAGGAATAAATATAAATCCTGGTAATGGCCGCAGGTATATTGGCTGTTCTGTGTACAATTATATTATGATGACCTTAATAATTAATGGGTCCATCTATATTGCATAACAGCATCACTGATAATCCTCATGATCAGACAACTCTGCTGCCTCCTTGCCCTCACCCTTATGACAGATAACAGGCAATGCAAGGAATAGTAATGGTCAAATCTTAACTTTTTGTAAGCTGGCATAATTTCACTCTGCAATCATAAAGAAAAACCCTCAAAACTAATTCTTCTCATGAGGGTAAACAATGTCTATGTTACATGTTGCTGGATTAAAATTCTTGACTACATGCCAGCCTTGCTTGCAGCAAGTTAAACTCCACTATGGAGAGTTATAGGAACAGCTCCGACAGAATTACAGAAGGAATGATGAAGAGGGGAAAACAAGAAACAAAAGCAGCTAAAAGGCAAAAAAAAATTTCTCAAGAAACCTGTGTCAGGCACAGAAACCAAAGCACAGACTGGCACCAAATTAGAATTGTCCTGGCTCCCTTCACAAAGAGGCTGGGACCTTATCCTTGTTAACAATTCACAGCCTTCAGATCTTGAAAATATCCATACCAAGCTTTACTGCTCCGCATCTGTCAGGTTTTTGTGATTATCAAGCTAACAGTTATTTACATAATTATTAGAGAAATCATGTGTTAAAGTCTAAATATAAGTGAATTGCAAATAGAAATTTGAGATAACTTTATTTCTGGGATTTATATTATTTTTAAAAATATTTTTTAAAGAATTTTTGCATGCGCGTGTTATTCTTTTCCTGTGTTAGGGGTTTGCTGATAATCTACTGAATGTCAGCCTTGACATCAAATCAGCATCTTAGGGCCTAATATCTGACCTGTCACTGGAGATCTGCTTCAAAGGTGTATTAATCACAACCAGTGCCTAAGACTCAGTATAAAGAAACATATAACAAGAGGATCCATGGAGAATGGAAGGAAAGGCCATTAGGCAATACCCCACACAAGTCAATTCCTCCATCTCTGAGAAACTGCTCAGAGATGTTATTGTTCCCATTTAGGACTCACTTATTGCTTGCACTTAGGACTAATTTGGCAAATCACTGACAAGCATTAAGTTGATGGGGTTTAAATAGAGGTTTGACTGGTTTTCTGATTTAAGTCTTTATTTCCTTCTAAATTATTTTGGAACTCCAATATTGAAGTACGGAGGGAACCTATCAACATAATAAACGGGAGAACTGGACTGAACACAAAAAAAAAACCCCTATAATCCTAAAACAAAGACATGAGAAGAGAGAGAAATCTGCTATTGATAGAAGATTTCTGAACCCAAGAAACAACAGAGAATGGAAATGCATTCCCTGGAGAGACACCTGAACAGTCAAGTTATAGTGCAAAAATTATGAGATCATTTTGAAAAGCAAGAGGACTTAAGAGAGCAAATCAGAAGGGTGAATTTAAAAGCATATGGTTTTTGGGGATAAACCATGAAGGAGCAATTAGGAATAAAATACATATAAAAGAAAAATAATATATAGATATATTATTTATATAAAAGAAAGAACCTAACTGAATTCTTGGCACTGGACTCCTTTCACTCCAAAGGGGGCCTGCACATAACATCCCTACTCTTTCAGATAGTAAGGATGAGGAGCTATAAGAGTTTGTTGCATCAACAGAAAATGTTGAAACAAGCTGAAAGAATAAAGGGCAGTAAGTCATCAACTCTGAAGTGTGAGAAGAGCCATAGAGAAATATTTAAGATAATGGAAAAGGCAGCACTATTTAACAGGTTTTCCCCTCTGCCTCTAATACAGGGTTATTAAATTAAAATTTTAAACTACAATTACAGAATACAGGAGTGAATCATTATTTTTTCACAGCATCTAGCAAAGATTAGGCATTTTCAGAGATATTGCTGCTATCAGAGCTTTGCAATAGCTCTTTATACAGCTACATTATGGTCACAGTGATCCTTTTTAATGTTAAAAATTACAGAAAATACTAGTGCTATAAACCTCTGAACTGAACTATTAATGGCTATTGTTAAAGGATATTGGACTAAGCAAGCTATTGGTCTGCCTTTTAAGACAATTCCTTAATGTTTAAATTATCACTCATCTCATGTTGATAATTCTTAATGTCAACTATATAAAAAAATAAAAAATAATTCAGAAATAACAACATAATGTTGTAAAACCATAAAGAGCAAATAAGATTAGAAAAGCCATTTCCTTTACTGGGATTTGTGAGCTAAAGGTTAACTTCCAATTAGAGTTTAAAAGGAAGAACTTTTATTCTGCGTTGGTTGAGGCTTTTAGCAAATCACATTTATATGTGCAGAACATTTGTATATTCCCTAATAACTTGCCATTACATTAAAGGCTGTAAGCTTGCCACCAGAACTTGTACAAGCAATCTGGATACAAGATATACAGTGATAAGATTTGTTAATACTGCATTATCAGATGCTATTACTTTTCTATTGATTGTAATTATGTCACCATTCAGTTACCAGGTAAATCCTGTGTGCCAGACTTGTATTGTTATGTATAAATTATACTCAGTAGAGGAAGATTAATTCCTGTGTCACATTTATATTGTAGCAAAACAGCAATAATAGTATTGTATTAAAAATAACATAAAGGAAAAAGATAAATAGTGCAAAACAATAACCAACATATTTAAATAATAGCAGGCCCAGGGGATTAAGTGATACTTTGCATTTTTATAGAGCTTTCAATATAAGGATCTCAAAACACTTCACAAACATTAGCAAAATAAGCCTTCCAACACTCTTTAGGTAGGGAAATATTATTATCCTCATTTTACAGATGAATAAGCTTCTTTATGAGGAAGATAAAGCCAAGTGAAGTTCCCAAAGCCACAAAGCATGTCAGAAGCAGAATTACTAGATAGGCTCCGTGCTTAGATTACACAGAGACCTTGACAGATAGGAAAGAATTCACATATTCTCTTGAAAGCCAGGTCACATGTTATGCAGCCATCATCTTAATGAGAATTACAAACATAAAAAAGCCAGGTTTTCCTTCCTGAAGTCAAAACTAGACTCTAGTGAGACACTCCCATCAGGCTGCCTGCAGCCTGCCCATGGAGGTAAGGCAAAGCATCATTCACTGTTTGCTTCACAGATCCTGGGTATCCTAGCTGGAATCCACTCAAGGCTTTTCCCACACTGTCCACTCTCCTTCAATCTGACTCACATCAACCCAAATTCCTTTTCCATCAATCAGCAGATTTTTTTTCCTGTTTCCCATCTATAAAATGTCATTTTTGTCTATAAGGGATGTATAATTCTGAGTGAGTACAAGCAGGCCATGAAGCAGAATTTTTTTTCCTGTATATACCCTTCCTTTAGCTCTTTGGTTATTACCAAAATGTATTTTACACTTTTAACTACAGTGTGCTTCACTGTGAAATATGGAGGATATCTGATGTAGCAGACAGTTCATGTCAGATGTCAAGATCCCAATTCTGACAAAGCAGTTGCACAGGAAAATCTAGAGTTATCTCAGGCTTTCACAGCTGTAATAAACTGCAGAACCTGACTGCTGGCATAAAAAAAAATTAACATAATAAAATTGCAAAGAATTAAGCAAAAGCATTCAGATACAAGTCTTGGGGGTTTTATTCCACAGTAAATAAAAATTAAGAAGAGGCAGATGGAGTATGTCCATTTTAGGAAGAAATAATGCCCTTTCCTTCCACTTATTTCTGACTGCTACAGATCCTACTGTCATTGCTGCTCAATCATTCCCAAGGCAGAAGCTTCACCAGTGCCATCAGAAGGAATGCTCAAGCACAGAGTCTGATTTTTGGGTTGTGTTGTGCAGAGCCAGGAACTGGTCTTGATGGTCCTTGTGAGTCCCTTTCAACTTAGGACATTCTGTGATTGATACATACCTATATACATATACATACACACACCTGATGTACCTGTGGGATATCTGAGCTTTCCAAGCAGGGCTGCAGCAGCTTCAAATCCCTTCTCTGCTGCCAAACCTCTCCTTTCCCAGCAGGACAAGCCTGCCTACATCCAGATGCAGGGGAACTTCAGAAACGCTTCTCCCTAGGAAATGTGCTCATGTCAGATGCTCACCTCAGGAAATTATTTCTTGCAGGAGATTTAAGCAAATCTATCAAACTCCATTAAAAAGAAATATGAAAAGCATAGATTGCTTTTCAGCTGGGACAAAAGAGGACCCATGGAGCAGAGACGGGGGCAAGACTTTGCAAAGCAGAATGAAGAAATTTCAATGTAAAATAACTGCAAAGGCACTTTCTCCATCTTTGAAGGGATGCCACATTTTTTCTTGGTCATTCAGTCATTGGCAATTTTTTTGATATTTAGAAAATTGTTCTACGTAGAGTTGTTTTCATTGTAGAATTACCTATGTGCCATTTCATTGCCCTAGCTTCCAAATCCCTTCAGAATGTTTTCCCTTCCTCTGAATGAAATGAGGGGCAAAGGCAATAATACATTTCTCATGACACAATGTTTTCATCAAGTACCACAAATATCAAACACTTGGATCCCCAACCATTTTTGACTCAAGCAGAAATATATTTACTCTGACAACAAAACCAAAAGCCTATCCTGAAAAAACAGTGTGACAAAATAGATCTATGGATATTTTGTTGTTTTTCATAAAGACACTTTTTTTCAATTTGACAAAAGGTGTGTAATATCCTCACAGTGCAGAACAGTAGGCATGGAAGAGCTTCCTAAATCAAAGTTTCCTAATAGAAATACTGTTTAGGATAATTCATTGTTTTCTTACTAAGTCACAGCATCAAGTAAGATCTCCCCAGAACTGCAGTTTACAGAAGAAAAGAAGCAGGAGCAGTACCATCATTAGTGATTTACATTTCTAAATTTGTGAAGAATTATATAATGAAATTTTTCCTTATGAACCTGTATGAATAAATGAATTTATGTATATATACTGAAAACGAGCTCAGATTCCTGTTAAAAGAAGAAAATTGAGGTACCCTAAGTTTGGTGATGAATAGAAAGTTTCAAAGAAAATCTATCTGCTGCATCTACAATGTTCATTTAAAGATGCAATGTCTTCTTCTCTGATCACAAAGTTTGATTCTGCCCATCAGCACTCACTGCAGTACTCAGCATTTGAGAGACTCAGTTATCCAATCTCATAAAGTTTCTCCCAAGTCAGGGATAGAAAATTTGTTCAGCCCTCAAGGCAACCAGTGTCAGAAGCTCTCTAACATTGTAGAAAAAAATCTGTAATCCTGAGGAATTGTCATGTCCATTTCAGATCTAACAGGAAAATATTTTGATTAAAACCTCAGAATGAGATTTCCAGATGGGAGAAAGCAGCTGGATTCATCTTTTCAGCGGGAATTTTTCTAAAAGGGTAATTCCTAGTGCTTCACAGTGACATACCTCTGTCCCCAGCATGTCACTAACTCAACATGAGTCCAGCTGATGATGATACCCTGACCCCAGATCACGACTGGATTGGAGTGCAAACACAGAAAAAACAAAATGAAAAGGTTGTTCTGATTTTGTTGAATTAAGTGAAAAGAGGACCAAATGACTGCTTGTAACAATTATAGCTGGATAATGGTACTTGAAAAGAAGGAATGGAAAAAAGCAACATTGAAAACAGTCAGAAATAAAAGTATTTAGACTAGAACCAGTTGTTCAATCACACTGAATTTCAGAATTAAAACAACTTAGTATCTTTTATTATCTTTAAAATAGAAATATAATAGAAATATATACCCATAAAAATAGAAAAATGAAAAATATATAAATTTGTATATGCTTATATACATATGCATATAATAAATACAGATGCTAGATAAATAGCTATATTGATAAAAATGGAAGAAAAAAATTAATTTTTAATCAAGAACAAATGCAATCTACCAGATTAGGAGTAGACCTTCACTGGCAAAGGGTGAAAAGGAACATCTAATATTCCCAGAAATAGTTTCAAGAGTTCAATGAAGCTTGATTGTTTCTTTTGCTATTTGAATCCCTTAGTGCTTTGTGTGCACGTGTTGAGTATGTGGCTTATTTTCCAGACAGAAAACATTTTCCTAACTTGTTTAGGAAAAATGACTGTCTGAAAATGCATGGCTTTAACAAAGATGGGGAAAAGGATGTTGGGCCATCTGTTTATACATTATTTGTGCTTGTTTTGCACCTGCAAAAAAAAACCACCCTCAGTTCCCACGCTTGCCCAAAAAAGAACCAGCTCATAAACAAACAACAGGCTTACATGTGGAAGAGTTAAAAATTGACTTAAAGTCTCCTAATAGTCTCAGCAAACAGACAGCCAATGACTTGCAAAGATTTCAGATCCAGGAGGAAGCCCTGAGCTGCATCTATACCACAGCACTGTTAAACAGGTGCCTCATCAGTGCTCAGAAACCATTAGAAATCACCACCATGCAACAAAGACAGAGCACTTAATCAGAAATTCATTAGCTCCACCAAGCTAGAGTGGTCTGGGGAAAAGATGTGCCAGGGACAATCACTAGCAGTGAAGGACTGAGGAAGACTCACTGACCCAGGCAGAGATTTTTCCATGTACAGCAGGGAAGTTTCTGATCTAGTTTTACCCAGTCCGAACTCCAGCACTCGTCTCACCCAGAGCCTGCTCAGTCATTTTGGCATTTAAAGGAACAAAGCGTGGGGCAAGGGACAGTATTTATGAGACACCTGAATTATAGTGAGAGGCCAATGCAGTTAAAGGAGATCTGAGTCTTCAATAAAGCCGGCACAACCAGCTAAAATTCATTTATGAGTGGCCATTCATCGTGTCTGAAAGAGAAACATTTGAAGACTGTCAATGCCATGCTCACATGGGCCCAAGGGCAGGGAGATGTATGGGTTTTAGGCCTCACCTAAGCTGTAGGAACTCTTAAATAACACTGACTCTCATAGATTTGGGCTTTTTAATGGCACAGTATTTCATATTTCAGAAAATGCTTTCATCATTTTTTGTTGCACCAAATCTTATGCTTTACCTACATACAGGGTATGTCTGTGGTGCTTGGCTGTTTTCTATCAGTTAGTTAGAAAACTGGTTGATGCAAGCTACCCCACCTCAAAAGCAGCTGAATAAAATCTCAGACCTTGTCTTCTTTGCTTAAAAAGTATTTATTACCTGTGGAGAAAGTATGGGTTATTATCTGTAGACAACCAAAATATTTTAATTAATTGGAAGTAAAATAAAACTCTGAAAAAGAAGGCATGTTAGGTAGGACTCAGAGGTAAGCTATTTGCAAACAAGATGTGATCACCAAGCTCATGTATTTTACCTTGCAGCAGAACTACACTGTTTTGTGTTTGGTGCAACCCTATTTGGGCCTGTTCTTCTTTCTGAGAAGAAATAAACAACCCAGACAAGAAAAAAAAAAAAGATGCTGGTTCTACACTATTTGTGAATTAATTAGCATGCTAAGTAATGATGGAATTTAGCAACTTAAATGACAAATATCCCAGGGCTTCCTCCCCCAAGCATCTGATGTGTACATCCATCCCTAATACAGTTTCATTGTTTCAGCCTCCAAGAAAAACAGGATGCAATATGCCTCCTGTCCATGATAAAGTTTCCTAATACAGTACAGTAATGCAATTTATTTTCATACAGCATCCTGCATATAAAATATTACATAACCCTTTATGAGAAGATAATGCATTACAGACTCAGGGACATTACTGTCTTTCAGGAAGAAATTGAAGGATAATGTGGGAAGGGATGGAGGAAATAGAATCTGAGGTACAAAAGTAGTTAAAAAAGAAAGTAGTAAATGTACTCTTTTTGTGCCCTTATTGTCTGCATGAGACTACAGAGGGCAGGTCAGCATTACTGCAGATGCAGTGTAACACAAAATGTTACATGCTCATAGGAAGGAACGGCTCTGATCCCGTGAATTTTTGCTATAAATAGATAAGCAGGATGACAAGGTGAGTCACAGAAGTATCATGTGAATTCCCTGAGATCAAACAGGGAGCTCAAGGTTCAGGAGAGGAATGAACATGAATGTCAAAAGTTCCAGATGGTGCATAGTCAAAAAAAAAAAAAGTCATAGATGGACAAAAATTGCAGACCCAAACACCTTATGTGGTCTGGGGAGACTCATCCTGGATTCAAATTGTTGCATCTCAGAGCCAGAATTGAGTGCTGCAATTTGAAGGCTTGAAGCAGGCAGAGAAACAAGGTCTTCATGCAAATTCTGCTAAAATAGGGAGATTTTAGATCTGAAAACCAAAATTACATGCAGGAGAATTTGCTTAGTATTTAGAGCACTAGGGTGCATGTTATTCTTGATTCCCTTGCAAGAACTATGAGTGAGCCAAAGCTGAGGCTGTGGCTAATCTGAAAGCAGACAGGTAGGGAGGGGATAGGGGTGTTGATGTGCAGCAAGTCTTTGGGGGATTGCAGGGAAAGGAGAGAAATTATGTGCTCACTCCAAATAAGGGGAAGGCACCTCTGACAAAATTTGTGTCAATATATTTATAAAGCATAATTATATGCTTTATAAATATATAATTTATATGAATTATATATTTATATAATTCAATTCAATTTTTTGAGCATATAAATTATATGCTCAAAAATTGAAACAAACCTTGACTAGAGGGCTTAATTCTGCTATGGGCCCTGCAAAAGTGTAAATAACTTATATAAAAAAGAAGTTCCCAGGGAATCTGAACTTTCCATTGAGACATGTGTGACCGTGGTCACAAGGGTTTGCAGGACGAGAGAGAGGCGAGAATGTTAATTCCATGATCAGAAGTCTTGATTTATTATTTTATGATATATATATTACATTATGACCATACTAAAAAGAATAGAAAGGAAAGGTTTCCTCAGAAGCTCCTAAGCTAAGAATAGAATAGAATAGAATAGAATAGAATAGAATAGAATAGAATAGAATAGAATAGAATAGAATAGAATAGAATAGAATAGAATAGAATAGAATGATAACAAAGGAGCTCTCTCCGACTCTGTCCGAGAGAGCTCAGTCCTTGATTGGCCATTAATTGTAAACATCCAAGATGGGCCAATCACAGGTGGACCTGTTGCATTCCACAGCAGCAGATAACCATTGTTTACCTTTGTTGTTGAAACTTCTCAGCTCCAGCAGGAAAAATCCTAAGAAAGGATTTTAATGAAAAGATGTCTGTGACAGACTTGAGTCCTTGCCACCATTCAGTGTCTAACCTTAGATGAAAACCAGTTAAGGATAAAAAGGGTGGGGGAAATGTATAAGGATAAAAAGGATAGGGCTGTGCACAACTACAGTGGGATTGGTTTCACTAGCATGTGGATACACAAGCCACTGCACATATGTATTCCAAGGAGAGAGAAGAGGATCTTGGACACATTGTTCTCCTCCTAGAAATCCACGTCTTCAGTGTGGTAATTTTTTTCAGAAGCTCAAGGTCTTCTGGAAATTGTGATGATTAAGGCTGGGTTTCTGCCATGACTTCCTGTGCCACCTTGGACAATTTATCCAGATGTGCCCAAGGGGTTGGAAGCAGGCAAACAGGAGCTGCTCTGCCTGTGCTCTGAGCCTGTGGACATGAGCCAGCTTCCATCTGGGACCCACATGCCCAAGCGTTCCTGTGCTGACAGAGACCCTCTGCTTCAGAGACCCCAGATATTATTTTATCTGACTCTCCAGCAGAAGTTACTGTCCTAGTAGTAAGGCACATACTTATGGATAGGGACATACTTGTGTCTTGGCCATCCAGCTCCCATTTCCACATCTCAGTGTATGCCCACTTTTGGTGAGGTTGGAGCTAAGATGCTGAACTGTGAAATGGAGCAGCTGATGCACGAGCACATCTGCTGAGCCAGATGTGGGGGCAGCAATCTCTGGTAGAAGTGTAAAGCAGACAGCTGGTGGCAGTAAAGTTTGAAGAGGCCACAACTAGATTCACCCAAGAAAGACTGTCAAAATCCTAATTAGCTCACTCACAATGAACTAATGCAGCAATACAGCTTCTGCACCACAGCTGATTCTGGCTGCACCCATCTGTGTAAACATGCCATAAATCTCTCTTTGATTTTTCCTCCATCTGTGAAATGGGAGCATATGACATTTTTAAAGTGTTTTCTCTCTCTATTTTAGGTCTTCAAGACTGGGTTCTCACTTATTGTAGCCTTGCTCATTACGATAACAGTGGGAGAGATACTTAATAGCTGTCATAGCTGGGCATTCTCATTGAATTCAAAGGCAAAACTGACATTGACTTTAATGGAAATCAGAAAGGACATTCAGAAGCCCATGACTTACTCAGTTTATTAGAACTACATGAATTGTTAATATGATAATGATTCAAAGTGCTGTAAGATTGGGACAGTTTTCAAACGTGCAGATTTACCCAAGCGTAATCTCTGGATGTTTACAGATGTCTTATGTGCTTATGAAAATCCAAGTAGTCCTTGTGCTGTTAGGATAGAAGCATATATAGCACAGCCTGCACTTTAAAGAAAGCATAGCTTGCAGAGTCTTATGAATTTTAACCCTCAACCCCTTTCTCATGAAACCTCCCACTTCCCCCAGCCTCCCCTCACCTTCTATCTTCAGAAGTCAAAGATAAGTAGTCAGAAAGGATAAAAGCATGGAGTAAAAGCTGACAAAGAACATCAGAGGTGTGCTGCCTTTCTGTCCAGCTGCTGCTGTTTGAGATAGGGTAAGGGAAAGGTTTGGGGGTGAGGAACAGAGAGATCACAGAACAGCAGCTGGAAATGAGATGCCAAAGCGAAGGGTGGGGAGCAAAGGGAATGTGGTTAAAATAATTTTTTGTATGGATACTGCCTGAAGGAGCATGGGCATATGGAATACTGCTAGGTTTAAATTCATCATTTAGAATGAGAAAGGTGGAGCTGTGATCTCCCATTGGAGTGTGAGTGAAAAGTGGGCTGCCAAAGCAAAATGATAGGACAACAGGATAGTTTTTCCATGCGGCTATTTTGGTCTCAGCCATATTTGTTGGGCCTTTCTAAAGCTCAGGTTTAGGTTAGGTTTGCTTTTAAGTTTAAAGCTGAGAGAAGAAAATGAGCCAAGAACTTCACTTGGAGGGAGGTGGCAAAGTGCCTGACAAAAGGAAGAGCAGCCTGTAGAGTCTGGAAACCTTGCCTGGGAGACTTTTTCCATTTCCAACTTTTTCTTTTTCCAACCTTTGCCTGGGAGGGAGAGCTTGTACCAGCAGTTGGAATGCAGCTGAGAAGGGGATTCAAAGAGAGCAAATAGGTTGCCAAAAGAACTAGTGGGGAGGTGGGGAGAGGGAAGTATCTGAACACATTTTAGGACCCTGTCTAATGCATAGTGGTGTTAGTGGTGGAGGATAGAGATAACTGAGAAATCCAATTGCCATGGTACTGGAAAGAAGTTTCCAAAATAAAGGGTAGGGTGAAGAGACAATTCTTCTGTGAGAAATATTTTGTGTAGGTACACTCTAGGAAGCTTTGTGTAAGGCTCAGCCTATAGTTAGGGTTAGAGCTAAGGCTGCCACTAGATTTGAGAGGAAGAGAGATCTAGCTGGAGTGTGACTGCCAAAGGAAAGCACAGGCTGCACAGAGAATGTTTTTTGCAAGAAATCTCCTGTTATGTGTATTGTTAGTGGTAGAGTTAGGGCTGGTAGAAAGAAAACCAGAAGCAGCAGCAGTAGGGCATTAGAGAGGAGATGGCAGTGGGAAAGGTGGAGTGCAGAGAGAACTTGTTGGCACAAATATCTTGGTGTGGCTGCCAGCTTGGGGCCAGGTCCAAGGCTCAGACTAAGGAGAGCTGAGAGCTCCAGATGGATGGGAGCTGGCGAGGGTTTGTCAAGGATGGGCTGCAGTGCAAAGAGACCTTGATGTGAGAACTTTGTCATTGTAGCACTGGCTGGAGCCCCTTGTTTTAGGCTCAACATTTAGCTAAAACTTGTACTAGGTTAGAGAAAGCTATCTTTTACACCATGCAGAGGCAAGAACTATTGCTTCATGGAAAATAGCTTTTCCTTCTAAATTTGAGCTACATGTTTATACTGATGTCATATTTCAATTAACCAAAAATATGTTAAAAAAGTAAAGGAAATGTGGATTTACTATTAGCATCATTAGGTCTTTTAGGTCACGGAGCCCTGTCCTCTTTCCTACAAGTATGAGCTATTTACCCTGTTATTTTGGAAAGAAACAAATTTAGAATAAACACTCAAGATTTTATTTTTCTCTCTGCTGGTTTTGGCTGGTGCAGTGTTAATTTTCTCTACAGTAGCTAGTATGTGTCTGTGTTTTGGGTTTTTGCTGGAAACAGAGATGGCCTTGTTATTGCTGAGCAGGGCTTACACATCATCAAGGCCTTTTCTGTCCCTCACCCCACCCCATTGGCTGGGGAGCACAAGGAGCTGGGAGGGGACAGCTGACCCCAACTGACCCAGGGGGTATCCCATATGTTGTGGCATCCTGCTCGGTGTATAAAGCTGGGGGAAAAAAGAAGGAAAAGGGGGAACATTCAGAGCGATGGTGGCTTTTGTCATCCGAAGTCACCATGACATGTGATGGAGCCCTGCTGTCCTGGGGATGGCTGAACAGCTGCCTGCCCATGGGAAGTGGTGAATGGATTCCTTGTTTTGGTTTGCATGTGCCTTACCTATTGAAGTGTCTTTATCTCCACCCATTTGCTTTTCCACTTTTACCTCTCCTCCATCCCACTTCTGGGGGAGTGAGCAAGAGGCTGCTTGGCTGCTGGCTGGGGTTCAACCACAACACTAAAAGTGTTACTATTGTAAAGCAGCAAGCAGGAAAACCTTTTCACAGACTCACAGAATCACTAGGCTGGAAGAGACCTTCAAGATCATTGAGTCCAACCCAGCCCCAACACCTCAACGAAACCCTGGCACCCAGTGCCACATCCAGACTTTGTTAAACACACCCAGGGATGGTGACTCCACCACTCCCTGGGCAAACCATTCCAGAACTTTATCACCCTTTCCATAAAAAACTTTTTCCAGATATCCAACCTATATTTCCCTTGACACAGCTTAAGACTGTGTCCTCTGGTTCTGTCAGTGCTGCCTGGAGAAAGAGACCAACCCCACCTGACTGCAAACACCTTTCAAGGAGCTGTAGGGAGGGATAAGGTCTCCCCTGAGTCTCCTTTTCTCCAGGCCAAACACCCTCAGTGGTTCCTCACAGGGTTTGTGTTCCCAGCCCCTCTCCAGCCTCGCTGCCTCCTCTGGACACACTCAAACATCCCAACATCCTTCCCAAACTGAGGGCCCAGAGCTGGACACAGCACTCCAGGTGTGCCCTCACCAGTGCCGAGTACAGGGAAGGATGAGCTCCCTGCTCCTGCTGGCCACACTGTTCCTGACCCAGGCCAGGATGGCCTTGTTGGCCACCAGGGCACTCTGCTGGCTCATGTTCACCCAGCTGTCACCAGCACCCCAGGTCCCTTTCTGCCTGGGCACTGCCCAGCCACACCAGCCCCAGCCCATAGCATTGCAGGGGTTATTGTGGCCAAAATGCAGGACTTGGCACTTGGACTTGTTAAACTGCATCCTATTGGACTCTGTCCATCCATCCAACCATTCCAGGTCTCTCTGCAGAGTCCTTCTCCCTTCCAACAGATTGACACATGCTCCCAGCTTAGTGTCATATTCAAATTTACTAATGAAAGACTCAATCCCCTCACCCATGTTATCAATAAAGACATTGAACAGAACTGGCCCAGCACAGAGCCCTGAGGGACGCCACTGGTGCCTGGCCCCCAGCTGGATGCAGCTCCATTGACCTCCCCTCTCTGGGCCTGGCCATGCAGCCCGTTCCTAACCCAGCACAGAGTGCTCCTGTCCAAGCCATGGGCTGCAGCTTTTCCAGGGTGTGCTGTTGGAGACAGTGTCAAAGGCCTTGCTGAAATCCAAATAGACAACATCTATTTTTGATGCCTTTTTTTTTTTTTTTTTTTTTGATGCCTTTCCTGCATCCACCAGGCAGGTCATCTGGTCATAAAAGGAGACCAGGTTGGTCAAACATGACCTACCCCTCTGTCCTGGGGAGACTATGATGCTTGTATCCCCAATTATCTGTTCTGTTTATGCTAGATACTAAGTTTTGCACCTTTAAGACTGGTTCTGCGAGCATTAAGACTGGTTCTGGGAGCAAAGAGGGGGAGAGAAAAAGTGCAGAGTTTGTTATCAGAAACTGCACTTGCTCCTCTGCATCCTCTCCTGGACTGTGTGGTCTGCGGATGGACGAACAGTGGGACAAAGCTCTCCTTTGCTTTTAGTTGGTTTTTAGCTAGCTGAGGCAGAGAAGTTCCCTGGACTGTGTTTTTTCTTTCTCTTGGACCTGTTTAAATCTGCTCTGGACTGAAAACCCAGAAGAGAACCAGGAGCCCACGCCTGTGGCCCACCAGGCTGGGCCTAGGCCGCAG
Organism: Melospiza georgiana; assembly: GCF_028018845.1. Lineage (NCBI taxonomy): Eukaryota > Metazoa > Chordata > Aves > Passeriformes > Passerellidae > Melospiza > Melospiza georgiana. The sequence goes on from NC_080430.1 coordinate 12,654,932, forward strand.
CATTTCCAGCGCTGGAGTGACTGATAACAAACTGGGTGAGCCCAGCTACAGCCCACTGAAAGGACTTTCTGAGTTTGTCATCTCTTCAGATTGTCAAGAGGTTTTACTGTTTAATACTGTTCATTTTTTGTGCTGGGGAATGCTTTGCCTGTTTAAATAAACAGGTTTTTTCCACTTTTCTCCAAGGAAATATTTTCCCAAACTGGTTGGGGAAAGGGCTGCTTGAATCTGCTTTCTAGAGGAACTCCTTAGGAGTTTTTATCCCAAATTTGCCCTAAACCAGGACACCCTCCTAAACTTTTTTGATGTGTTCTGGCTCACTGGTGATGTTTCAGCTGGGTCTGATACCCTGGCCATCCTGTAGGTGCTGCATGATGACACTCAATATAAACTGCTCCATAACCTTGCCAGGTACTGAGCTCAGGCTGACTGGCCTGTAATTGTCAGGACCCTCCTTCCCACCCTTTTTGTGGCTGGGCATCACACTGGCCAGCTCCAGTCATCTGGGACCTCACCAGTGAGCCAGGACTGTTTCTGTCAATTAGTGAAGAAATAAAGAGTTGGACAGTATTGTATGACTCCCATGTAGTAAAAAAAAAATCCCTGGCCTGATTCAGCAAAGGAAAACCCTGGCAACTTACTCCTATTTATAGATTAGCTAAAAATTAATTTTTTATACTTGTTAAAGAACTATTTAGAGATGAATGATAGGAAATCTAAAAATAATCCACTCCACTCTAATACACATTAATCAAAAAAGTTTAGCTTGCTTACATTCATCACATTTATCACTTTTTGTTTTGTTGGGCTTTTTTTTCCCTCACTTAGTATATGAGGCCTGAAAAATCACACTCTGTGTGACCTACCCTGTGAGGTAGAACAGCATTTCCTTCCTTTTGTAAAAAAAAGTCAAGGCTAGGAGGAAGCCAAGATAGTTGTGGTTACGAGGCTTCAAAGCACATGCTTCCAATCCAGTTTCTAATTTCAAACCTTTCTTAGATGTGGCCTGGGACTTTCAGCTGCTCATTTCACTCCTTGGTTTTACAGTTTAGCTTTCTGGAAGATTAGACAGCCACCTTAATTACAGTCTCCTGCAACGATGAGTCAACATCAATATGTGCAGCACAGTAGGCAGTACCAGGATGGTGAGTGCTCCATGTGGGTATGGAGCAGGCTGGTGATGGGAATGGGAGTGGGAAGGGACTGATCTCCTACTATTGTGATTGCTGGATCATTTTCATAAAACAGGTTGGTATAAACTCCAACGTGGCTAAAAGTTTCAAACAGAGAGGTGGTCTCTCTTTAATCAAATGTTTCTACACTGCTGGGACATTCTGCTTGAAAGAAAGATCTACTTCTCATTTATCAATTACAGTTTACTTCTAATCTGAATGCAGCCTTGCATTCACACTCCGGTTCAGCTCTTTTCAGGACACACAGGGTGACAGGGATGAACTCTGAGATGTGCTCCAGGTTTGTTGTTGCCCTGCCAGGCAGGTGTCATTGGCTGACAAGTCACCTTCCTGGAGGGGCCCTGATGGATTCTGTGCCAGTCAGATGCACGGGTGATTTACGCTTGGACTGTCTTAAAAAAGCCACCCTAAGCAAAAAGGTGATAAAGGTTTTCTTCACTCAGTGCTGTTGATTTTTCATATTTGCCCACCTGCATGAATATTGTAATGATTCTGCAACACCACTGAACACAGCAATTTGGCTGCCCTAACAGTCTCCAGTATATTTACTCCAGGCTGTTGTAGCCAGAATTAAGGTTAGCCTGCCTTTTATTCAGCTCTAAACACGATGTTTATTCTGTAATATTTATTTATATTTGTATCATTTATACATCAATTTGCTTGTATAACCAGCTGTTTTACAGTCAAGAACCTCATTGCAATGAGCTATAAATCCATGCTGCTGGCCCTTGGGAAAACTGGTAAATTAAACTTTGTGTGCATAGACTTCAAAATGCTGAAATCTATTATACCTTCCCTTCCCACTGATAAATGACAGTGGGTTTACTTGCTGAGTACTTACTTATGAAAGGTTACTGTTTATTAATACCTCCCTGTATAAATATTAACAGAGTAAACCTATAGGAAAAATATGTGAAGGGTCATCTTTAAATTGCAAAAAGTCAGGCTATTCAGCACAAATGTCTGTGCCTCTTTCTATCTGGAGACTTAAACAGCCTCATCACCATAGTATCCTGAAGGTGCACACAAGTGTGACATGATTAGCATCTGTCATCTGTAGGTCTTTCTATTCCTTCTGCTCTCTCTGGGGAGAACAGTCCAAGGATTTTTTCAAAATATACGGTGTGTACACTGTGCTGTGTGTTTATATTAGCCAAGTCAAGGTCAAAGATCTGTACTTCACTCCCATCTTTTGCCTCATGGTAAAGATGTAACACAGAAAGCAGTGCTATTTGTGGCAGATATATATGCTCAGACACTTTGGCATGTTTCCTTAATTGTTCCTATTAAGAATGTGAACCAGGACTGAATAGAAAGTGTTTTATTTTCATATTCAGCTTTTATTTCTTAGCATGCTGAATATGGCTTCTCTCTCCTCATTTCATCTCCTTTTCATGGTACTTAACAGAATAGTAAAGATTTCTCTGGAAAGAAATAAGGATTTCCATAGTCTATGGGTCACTGGTATAATAATAAATATAAAGGTTCCCACACAGCCATTATAGTCTGTTGTGTCAATTTCATTAGGCACCTTTTGTCTGGGAGTTATTGACATGATAGATTGCAACAGCTCTTTTGAACATTTTCTCACATAAAGCAAAACCAGCAAAATTGCTTCAGGTGTCCTTTAGAGGAGGCACTAAACCTGGGATTCTTCTGTCCCTTTCAGCTCTGTCTGAAATTAAAGGTTTGATGACACTTACTAAATGTATTCGAGGATGACCCTGTCACCTCCAACAGTGTTTTTTCCTTCTCAGTGCCTCTCCCTGCCCCACAGAAGGGACCAAACCTTTGCTGCTGGAGTAGGGCTGTCCTTGGCTGTTTCCATGACTACTCCCTCGGCAGAGGGAAGGATGCAGGGACAGATGCCAGGATTTAAGGAAATAAATATGCTCCCACCTTCACTCACTCTCTGCTGATGTGTTGCCACCTGGCACAAAGAACACCCCCAAGCTCATAGAGCAAAAGCAGCTGTGAGATGTGCTCCCTTCCTTTTCCCAGTTCACCAGCTACAGACACACTGGGACCTTTACTGAGGGCTTTATCATTTTTCTCTTCCTAATATAATAATAATAATGACTACAAAAATCTATTTTTATTCAGGAAGGGGATACTTCATTTTGAACCCTACTATTCTTCATTAGGGAAACAATTTTGCATTAGGTTAAAAAATCCACATTTGCAGAAAATCTCAGTGAGGATCCACAGCACAGGTACTAGGACTCCGAGAATGCTTAGTCCTGGTAAATTGTAAGAGCTTTTTGACAAAAGCAATTTAGCCACCAGGTACCAACATCTCCATGCAGAGGATACATATTTGCACCCTAGCAGCTGCCTCTTTTTCTGTAATCATGCCAAGGAGAGGAGTCACAGAGAATGAATCGACCTTGGGCTGTGCCATCCCCTAAAACTCAGCACAGGCTTCCCCAGCCCTCTGTATGCAGCTCTGTCTCTGTCCTGCTTGTCCTCATGGTGGAAATAGGTACTAGAGGTGATGGGGATGCTGTCAAGGTCATCAAGCCCTTTGCTCCAAAGAGCTTGGAGAGAATATGGAGATGTGTGCATGGACAGGGTGTGAAGCAGTCACTGCATTTTCACCACCTACTCAGGGAGTGCTGGATAGTGCTTTAGAGACCAGCTTTCATTGGTTTTTTGGCCAGCCTGAGGAACGGAGGGGAAACACCTCCAGGAGATATTTTCTGTTTCTCATTTCAATTGCTTGAAGAAGTCTGCATTGGGATCTTTCTGAATGAAGCACCAGAATTTTGGCCTTTTACTGTGCATTCTCTTTGGGTCCTTTTGTTTCTGAGATAAGTAGGCCAAACCTGTATGCAATATTTAAAATGATGATGTCACTGATTTGTATAAGGACATCTTTTCCTCGTTGTCCTGTGTTCCTTTTCTCAACCATTTCACTTTCTCATTCTCAGTAGGAAGAGAGCAGACATTTTCACTGACCTGTCCAGAGAAACTGAATTTTTCCTCCTGAGAGGGCATGACTAACCCTGTGTCAGTCACTGTGCTTAGGTCACTGAACACATCTCTCACAGTGCATTATTGTTTACCTTGCCCTTGCCTACACTTTGACTTTTCTCAAGCAGGCATGGAAAACCAGTCTTCAGATGAGAGAAACTAGGGAATCAATGGTCAGGAGACAAGTGATATGTGGTTACATTCTACTCACTATCTACCATGCAAATCCTGTGAGTAAAGGAAAGGAGGTGGGGAGAGGAAAGCACTGAGTATTCATAAAGTAGAGAGCAAGTTCAATGGATCAGACACCTTCCCACTTTCCTTGTTTTATAAACTCTTTGGGTTGCTACCAGCTTTTCCCTTCCACATCAGTGGCAACTTATCCCTGACAACATTTTACATTCTGCACTTTCACGCTCCTTTCCCCCCTTCACTATAAAAAGCTCTCTGTAAATTTATGCAAAGACTTTATCATTCACTGAGTCTTAAAAGCAAAAAGAATCTCCCTGTAGGTCATCAAATCCAGGCCCCTGTCAGCTTTGGCATATTAAACAGGGCCTTTAATAGGCTGCTCAATCTCCATATTGGTACTAATGGGTTCTTCTGCTTCAGTGGCTCTTATCAGGGAGCTGCTGTTGCAGGTTCATACCCGTGAATAGGTGAGGAACATTCTCACTGCCTGGCCATGTTCAGGCTCAGCTGGGTGACACACAGATCTGCACACCCAGTTGCCATTCAGGTTCCCTGCCAACAAGACAGGAGGAAGAGGTTTGGATTAGTTTAAGGAGCTCAAGTGCCCTGAGCAATGGCAGTGCTCTATGCGCTCTGCTGGTCAGACACTTCTGTGCCCATGTCTAATTCCAGGCCTTTCTAATCTGTCCATATAGGTGGCTTTAGGGGTCATCACTAAAACAGCAGCAGAGCCAGAAAATGCTATTTCTGAACCATGGTACAGAGTTTGTATCTGTCCTTAAAAGGATTAAAAAGTTTGACATAGTCCTGACCTCTAGTTTGTAAAAAGTGTGAAATAAATAATAATTCTATGTGCTCCATTTCAAGGAGTGCAGCACACAAGGAGTGTAAGGGCATTCAGTAGTGTATATTTTCACTGTGCAGTGAGGGCATTGCTGAACTCCTCCAGGCTCCTTGAGCTCCCCAGGCAGCATAGCAACAAAGGGACACAGTCTGTGTCAGAAACTGGACTTCAGTGATATTTGTGGATCCCTTCCAAGTCAGGACATTCCATGATTCTATGATATAATCCTTGGTCTCTTGCTACACAAAACATCTGTGATTTTTCTTTGTCTTTTTCTAGCCAGGGACAGGTAGAGGTGAGGGATGGACTGAAATCAGGATTCCCTAACATTTAGAAAGGTCAGCAGGAGAGAGAAGGAAGGACAGAATAAGCAGAGGAAATAAGAATAATTAATGCCTAATGCAGTTCCCTTTCCAAAGACCAGGCAGCAAGGGCAGCTATGACAGCTGTAACATTTCCATCTCCTCCTGCTCTAAGTAGTGCCACTGGGGTAGGTGAAGGACAGCAGTGGTGTTGGAAACACTGCAGCATGTAAATTCAGTTAGCATGACTCCAAAAAAAACCAGCAGTGAGCTACAAGGGCAACGAGTGAGATGTCACAGGCAGCCAGCACAGACACAAAGAGGCAGCAGATTTTTGTGCATGATATTTTTGAGCTGGCATTTTCAGTCACATTTCCCTTATGAATAAAATGGTAGGATGTGCTGAGAAGCAAAAGACTGCAACAAGGAAGAAGAAAGCAACCTGTCGACTGTGCAAGGACTGAAAAGCAAAACTGCAGGCTGCTGCCATCACCTTTAACACACACAAACCCTGTTGTAGGTCTGACATTGAAGGGAGCCTCTCCCTCTTCCCCACTCCCTGAATTTCCAGCTCAAGAGGAACAAAACTACGCTCTGGGCAAGGGTGGGATTTTAGTGGGAGGAATGAAAAAATGCAGAAGTGGATTGACCTATTGTGAATTTGCTAACTTTCTCACATACTTGTGTCCAGCCCAGCTCTCAGCTCCCTTCACACACAGAGGATAAAAGTAGGCCCCCAAGACAGGGCAAGTAAATACCCCTACTGAAACTCATTTTTCTCCAATAACTTGAAGAAAGTTTGTAATTAGTATCTCAGACTTTCATGTTCAATTTTTAAATGTTTGGTACTCAAGAGAGAAAAATCTGAACCCTGAAACAACAAAAAATATGTAGAGGCCATCCACTCCTTACATTGTCACAGCTGAAACACAGTTCCTTTGCTTAATTTCTAATGAATAGTAACTTATGAGAGGAATATGATAGCAAAGAAAGGAAGCAGGAAAGTCATATGTCAGACCAGCTGAACCTTATCACTGAAGTAACCACAGGGTATAAGCAGTTCTACAGGAAAAAAAAAAAAAAAAAACTAAGACAGAATTCATATGTGCACCATGTGCACAGCAGAAAGAAAGGAAGAAAAAGAAAATAGAAAGAAAAAAGAAAAAAGAAAAAAGAAAAAAGAAAAAAGAAAAAAGAAAAAAGAAAAAAGAAAAAAGAAAAAAGAAAAAAGAAAAAAGAAAAAAGAAAAAAAGAAAAGAAGGACGAAAGAAGGAGAGGAGGGAAGAAAGGAAGAAACAAAGAAGGTTGTGTGTTTTGATATAGGCATCCAGTTCTGTCTACAGCAGGGGTCTTATTCTCCACAGCATAGATTCATGTGTATTCATTTACACTTGAGCTAAGGGAAATCCTGAATAAGGATTAGAGAAAACTGGGTTCACTCACTATATCAAAGGGACATTTGCTGGGTGTCTATGAACAAGCTGTGTGATCCTCTCTCTGTGACTTATTTTCTCTCCTAGAAATAGTGATGTGAATTCTGATACAAACACTATAAAAATTTTGAATAATGCCTGCTTATTTCTGTAGTGATAGAATTCTGCGCTCTGTATATACTGTTTCTGCATAAGAATAAATAAATAACCAGTTATATGACTCTAAAACTTGTACCACACATTACTCATTGTGAAGTAATTTAATGGCCTTCGATAGCACAAACAAAAAAAGTGTTCCAGTCTGCAACAAGTGTATTCACAAAGCAGGTCTTCTCCTTGGAGCTCTTTTACTAAGAATATCATCAGATTCTTACACAAACACTTTGAGGAGTTCTTTGTAAAAGCTTGATGACAGGAAGATAAATATGTGGTTGATGTACTCTTAATCTCAAGAGACTGGTAGAAACACCTCAAACAAAAGTGTATCTGCTTCCTTTCCTTAAAGCAAAACACTCAAGGAAGGGAACAAAGGCAAAGAAGGGCAATGACACCCTAACTCTCGAGTTCCCTCTGCAACAGCCTAAATTCCATGAATCATCCTATCAGTCACCATAGAGCAGACAATGCAGTTCCTCTCAATGCAAAAATCCAGTGTACACACAGATCAACCAAAGGGCAAAACCCCAAATCAAGCACAGAGTCAGATCAAAAGTAAAACAGAATATGGCTTTGTGATTGCATATCAACCTTCTAAAACTTCAAGTTTAGGAGCAAACAAAAATTAATATAAAACAACAATTAATAATTAATTAAAAAAAAAAAAAAAAAGAAAAATCAGGAAACAGCTCGCAGAAGCCAAGCCAAGCTGGAAATTCCACGTCTGATGCAACATCCTTCAGTGTTACAATGCTGCTCAAGACCCTAGTGTGCACATACTCACTAATGGAAAAACTTGTGGATTGCTTAGATCCAAATAGGGGAAATGACTGATTTCCTCTCCCCTTCCTCCAAACTATGCAGTGCATAGGAATGCAGCATCCTGCTTCTTGACTGAAATTCCCAGAAACTGTGCTGTCTATAAATAAAAAGGCTGGTCATTTTCTCAAGAGGACTAGGCATGCAGATGTTCCCTGTGTCACAGCGTCACATCATGTGAGGGTTGGCTTGATTCCTTTTCTTTTTCTCTAGAGGAAACACAGAAACTTAAGGAAAAAAGCAAAACCAAACCAAACCAACCAACCAAAACTCCTCTGCAAAACCACCCAAAGAAACTAAAACATGAAAAGGAAAAAGAAAAAAGAAAGAGATTAAAAAAAAAAAAAAAAGGTAAAGCCTCATTCCCATTGCATTTGATCTCTCCCGAGTTTGAATATCATCCCTCTGGGGAGCCATGGCTGGGACCAAGGTTCCACTAGACACAGCTGAAAGGGAAAAAGCATCTCTTGAGCAGTTCTCAATAGTTCCTTTCTGCTGCTAACAAAGATGTTCAAAAAGAGAGAAAAAGGAATTGTGATCTCTTTAAAGGCTGCCAAGGAAGATGCAGAATGTGTGGGGGTTTTGAGGTGTCTGATCTGTATGGGGAGAAGACCTTAATTATGAATTTCCCTACATTGTAGGGATAGTAAGATGGACTTTCTGTTGAAGGATTGCTGCTACCCAAGTTGAGCTTAGACTGCTAGTAGTCAAAGAATTAGTGTGAGTTTACTCAAAAGGAGAGGATAAACAGGGCTGAGGATTAAACACCCTTCTCCATGTGGAGGGTGCACTAGTAGGATATATCAAATGGGTGGGACAGCAAATTAAAAAGCAGATTATCCCCCTTGTGACAAGGGACAATCATAACTCCTTGGAACTGGGATATGTGTGATGCAGTAAATGATTTAGGGATTTTAATGACCAGTGTCTTTGGTCTGATATAAACTTAGGTCAAATGAGATAATGACTGCTTACCTTAGCACAGATTAGCTCGGTTGGAGCACGGTGATAATAATACCAAGGCTGGGGTTCAGTCTCTCATTTACCTAAGAGTTGCCCTTGATGATCCTTCTGGGTCCTTTCCAACTCAGAATATTCTGATTCTGTGATCTTTAATTGGGTTTATGCTCCTTAAAAAGCTGCATTAAAGCTAGTATAGGAACTACGGTTTTCTTTCCCATTAAAACCAATAAACTGTAATTTTTTCACTCCAGTTCTGAGCATATGCACAAGTACTATAAGAAGTAAATCTTAACAGCTTGTTACCAAAAGTTACTTTAACTTAGCAGGAGCAAATGAAGGAGAGCTATCAGAGTGTTCTTTTCAGGGCCAGATTGTTCTCCTCCACGTTCTTAAATATGTTGGTTTCCTTACCCACAAAGTATCTCATTCATATCCACATTTGGGAGCCTTGACTGAGTGCCCACCTTACACAACACTTAACACTTATTGGATGACTAAAGAATTACATCATGCATATTCCACAGTGTCCTTACAGGCAATGCTGTCAAATATTAACTTGTCAAATGCCCTACTAAACAGTTCACAGCTGTCTTTCAAGCACACTCTCTGTTTCAACTTCCTTGTTATCTGCTCTACAAACCTTTCCAACACAACTCATTAATTCATTACAAGGTTAACTGCTCTTGTTACTTCATTAACTCAAACTACATGATTTTTCTGTGCTTTAATAGAAGAGTCAATTTAATAATTTAATGCAATTTATTTCATTCATAATCTTAGACAAAAAATATTTCTATTACTACCAAATCTAAAATATTTTCAGTAAGGCTGATCAAAATTATTTTCTGTTTGTACAGTCTACTGCAAAGAGCTTTACTATAAACAACCAATATTTTAGTATAGTCAATGTAGGAATAATGACCTACAGCAGCCTGTGGAGGAAAATATTAGAGGTGAAAGGGGATTAGAGAGATCTGGCTCTGTTGCAGTGGGCCTTGTTGTTAAATTCATCAGATGTTTCAGAGAGAATCTACCCTTATTTGCCTGCAAGAAAATATTACAGCAAGCCTTTTTTCTTTGCCTTTGTAATATGAGACACTCTGATGATAGTGTTCACTTTATTGAGACAATATAAACCTGAAGATATCTGAAATCAGCAAACTTTCATGTGCAGCAAACAGAACTAATATCATATGGAGTTCTTGGTTTTCTGCCCAGAGTTCTTCAGGTATGTGGCAACCCCAGGAACCAACATCAGCAATAAAATTTCATGATGTAAAACTCAAGGGAATATATCCTCTATTGCTGTAAGCTGGCAAAGCTCCATTTAAATCACTACAACAAGAGAAAATTTGACCCAAGGACTAGCAGGAAGATACAATAACCCTCTCCAAGGATTCCTAGAAAAAAGACTTCTATTAAAAGAATTCACAAAATAAAAAGGAAGGTTTCATTTCAACCTCAGAAAAAATGTCTGAAATGAAAAAATGAAAACCCCCTTGAAGGTAAAGCTGCAGAGAACCTATTTGATCTCTGTGGCCAAGGTGGAGTTGACCTATGCATTTATGGCCTGAGATGGGGAAATTTAAAACTGAAGGAAGGAGAATGGCAATCATAATACATATCTGGGGGTTATTAGTACATTCCCCTGACAGCTTCTACCAGTTCTGTGTCTATGGGGACCTTGGAGCTGCTTAAATGCTCTTCCCACTGCTGTTCAAAGGACTGCTTTTAAAAATACTCTTTAAGCTGGCAATTTATACTGTAAAGAGGGATTCAAGGCCAAAAATGCATTCACAGAGTAAGAACTTGAAGCAATAATGTTGTCTGACCCTTTGGTTGCCACCATTAGATGCTGTTGTTTAATGCACAGTGAGTGCTTTATTTTGGGCCGGCTTGGCATTCAGCAAAGAACATTTGCAATGGTTATTAACCCCGTGTTCTACACTTCCACTGCAGTAAATATTTTTGGTAGATATTATATAATGGTAATGATACATTGTGGATGTAAATTTTTCTTGGGAGCTGACCTCTTACTCGATTAAACAAGTAGTAGGAGGTTATTTGCATGTGCTGCTTCAAGATCATCTTCCTCTTCTAATTCTGTATGAGAGATTGTTTCCTCTCCTACAGTGAAGGATATTAGGGAGCAGATAATTTAGATTCAAGGTCATCATCCTTCAAAGCAAGTAGCCTGAGCTACTGCAAGTAATCCTATGACATGCAAGGGAATTGCTTAATATGAGTAAGATTGCAAAATCAGGTCATGACTGGACTGACGATGTTGGGAAACATGAGGTATTTCCTTCCCTCAAATGACCTTGTGGGATATTACACACCCAACCTTAACCAAGAATGCAACAGAGGAACTAGCATCAATTTTCAAAACCAGGCTTCCACTTAATGGTACAGGCTGTGGAAAATGCCACTACTTGCAGGCAGGTTTAATTACACTAAATAAAGGAACTGTCTAGTTACTGTTCATGCCAAACAACATGACATACTCACCTGTGAATTTTCCCAGCCCGGGATAACCACAGTGGTTTAAGCAACTCTTTGTTGCATTGCATGAGAATGTGAAAATGAGTCATGGAGAAAAACTACTGAGAACCTTGACTGAAAAGAAACCCAACAAAAATCACAGTACATTCCATGACTGGTGACATATTACATGCAACACAAACTTCATTAGAGCCTCTTGTAACCTGAGGGCTGTAATCTCTATTCAGGTGAATGGCCTGAGCTATATATATTACATGAATATGCATCAATCCTTTGAGGTGTGCACTATTCATCTTAATTAAAGAAAAAATTGTTTGTAAGTCAGTTCATCAGGTGCTGATCATGCTGTTTCAAACTACAGAACTCCATGTCAGAGCTGTATGCTTTGTACAGACACAACAAATCCTGGGCCAGACCATATTCTTAATTGTATAATTCTCAAATTGTATCCTTAAATGTAATTTTTTCTCAAATTGTACCCATTACAAGCAATTTGTTAACCCAGCAGTGAAACCTGCTGGATCGAGATTGTCTCTCCTCTTGCCCCATTGCAAGGCTCCATGTCTGGCCACCTCTGGTGGGGTTTTTGCAGTGCCTGTTTCTTGTCCTGCCCTGCAGAGCCTAAGTACAATTCCCCACAGCTTGTGCTGAGCCAGTAGCAGCATAAACTTTTCTCCTGAGCCACCCAAATTTATTCCTGCAGCTCAAGTGCTCCTCGGTTGTACAGTAGTGTGCGAAAAGCTAATTCTGAGAGCTATCACATGGCACAACAAATAGCACAGACGGAATGTGGAGGCAATGTCTGGTGGCAGGCTTCCCAGCTCACGTCTGCCTCTCTCCCCAGCTAGAGAGAGGCTCATCCTTTGCTAACAGAACTTATATTTTCCTCACAAAAGTGAAGCGGGATTATTAATAAATCTACAGCGTCTCTCAGCTGGCAGAGAACTTGTATCCTAATTGCAATGCCTCCTTACACATGGTCTGAAATGCTGAGGTGGTGAAAGGCTCATGCCTCTTTGTGTGTGTTTTGCAGTGCCAGGGAATTGCTGTGCAGCCCAATTGCAGCTCAGCTGTGCACAGCCTGCCTGCCTGCAGCCCTGGATCACACGGGCACTGCTGCACCCCTTGCATAGAGAACAGGCGCTTGCTTTGGTGAGACCAGAACCTCTCCCTTTGCTGCTGAGAATCCAGCCCAGCAATTCCTCCTGCGTGCAATTCCCATGGCTCTCCTTGACTTGTCATTGCCTTAATTGGCTCCAATCTCTCTCCATTCAAAACTTCTGTCCTGTTAGGAACAAGGCTTGCTGCTTTCTTGCTGAAGTCCTGATTTTACAACATCTTTACTTGTGGCATTCCCACTGAAATTTATATGGATAAATCTGCACTCAGACTCTGCATGAAGCACAACTAAATATAGAAAACACATATGAAATGGTCTTTTTTTCTTTTTTTCCTTAAAAAGAGTAACCAGCTATCCACACTATTGGTGCTCAGTCAGAAATTTCCTCACAGGTGAAAAAACTACATGTCATAAATAATTGTTTAATTATGCTAAATTCCATGTATCAGGAGTGTTAGTATAATATATATATATTTACTGAGAGAACTAATACTGAAAACCTGATTTTTCATTGAGAGTGAGAGCACAGTAGGAAAAAAAAAGGAGAATGAAATCTCATTAAATTAACAGTGACTTAAATCAATAGTATCTCTTTGACTATGGAGTTTTTTTGAATGAGAGTTTCATACTGTATTTTAGTTATATCCACTAGAGAAGTAGTCAAGAATTTTAGATCTGAATTTTTAATATCACATCCTATTGTTTCAAGACTGAAGCTCAACATTTGATGTGTTTTGAAAGAATAGCATGAAATTATCTTAAAATGAAATAGGAGTGTAATTACAAAGTGCTAAGCACTCTCCTAATGCACTTGTTGAATATACTATGCCAGCATAAAATATGTCACGATTGATAAAATTTAGAACATGCTTCAGTAATTTCACGCATCTTTTAAGAGCAGGATAGAATAAAAGAGCTACTGTGCACCTTTCCTGCTGTAGTTATAAATGTTTCATTGTTACTTTGGGAGACTAGATTGATCTGGAGTATTTTAATTCTTTTTGCATCAGCAATGCTAGAGTAGATAGGGAATTTAGGCAAGTTAAAAATAAATGATAATATTCTCAGATATGTGAATCAGCCCTGAAATCAATACAATCATGTCACTTTACACTGGATAAAAATCTAAGGACACAGGTGCTAAATCACAGCACCTCTCTGCCCAATTAGCTGCTCTGCCTGCAGATAGACAAGATCACCATTGCTTTGCTTCTGTGAGAAACAATTTCACTCCACTCAGCATATTTTTTGGTTTTTTTACTCACTAATTTGAGAATAGAAGCAATTAAATCATTTCACTATAACACTTCATGGAGAAAAACATTAATCCAAAATTTCCTTTGATACATGATGGTAGCAGAACAGCAAATGGCAGAGCAGCTGAGCTGGAGGTGAAATGTTGGAGCTTTGTGGCCAGAGGCTGGTGATGAAGAGGAGCACAGCCAGGGCCCTCCTGCCAGGCCCCTGCAGGAACAGCAGCTGGAAGGGGAAGCTCTGATGCTCCTTTCTGCAATACAATCTCTGCTGTGTCCATAGCACACAGTTTTCAAACACAGCAGAGTTTGAAATGAACTTTAATGAGCCACACTGTCCTAATTAAGGACATCCTTTCTGCACACCTTAGAGTTGGTGGTGCCATGTCCTCAAACCAGCATCCAAATATGAATGTGTGGAGGAGCATGAGCAAAACCCATATTTATAAAATGAACCTGAGTAAAGTAACATCTAGATTGGATGACCAATTATTTAGTTTGGTTTCTCCAATGTTTTCAAGCAAAATGTATTTGCAAATAATACACTTATCAATGCAATAAATCTATCTATCTACCTATCTATGGGTTTCTTACCACAACTATCAAAAGTCTGCAAGATGTGCAACTTTGTCTTTGATGACACCCAGGGAAAAAGTTGTACTGACCATCCATTGTTCAGTCAGATAACAACCGGGCATCTCTAGGAACTGAAGTCCACCTGTAGGCTTTTTAATTTCTATAAATGCAACTAGCATCAAATGTCACCAGCATCTGCACATGAGGAAAACTGCAGAACTGTAGAAAAGTTCATACTAGACTTGACCTCTAGAAGTCATCTAGCCCAGGGCATTTTCCAGCTGAGTTTTGAAAATCTACAAGGTGGAGATTCAGTGATTTCCTGGCAGCGAGTACCGGTACATAACCAGTCACACTTTTTTCCCTTTATATTAATAATAAGAAATTGCATTCTCCTACATTCAGAGGTTCTCAGAAATGGAATTTAAAGCCAAAGATCTCTGCTCTAACCCCTGAAACAAATATTTGCCAAAAAATTTCACCCATTTATTCCAGTCTTAGTGTCAAAATTTTATTTCGTAGAATCATCCCTTTCAAAAAGAGATCCAGTCTTTATCTGCTGACATCAAAGTTCCCCCTGGTTTCCTTGGCAAATTGCTCCAACAGCTAATCTTCCTCTTTCTTAAAATTGCATGTCTTACTTCTCATTTGAATTTGTCTGATTCCTTCTTCTAACTACTGGTCTCTTTCATTTCCCCCACCTCTAAATTAAAAGGTTATTTAGTTTTCATCATTTGCCCATGTTCTGTGATCGTATGACTTAGAGGCACATTCTGCTGTACAGGAATGGCTACAACTGCCTTTTAACAATATGAACATAAAACACCGAGGAAAATGATCTCTGGAAAACAAGTGGTTATTTTTTTACTTCTGTCTTGTTCACCTTCCAGCTGTGAGAGAAATTATTTGGGGTTTATTTAGTTGCTGTAAACAAGCTTCCTTTCAGTGTGCACTTTGTTCAATTAAACAGACTATCATTGTGGTATCTCTAAAGGTGTGGCATCTATCTTTGCATCTTCCCTAATTTTTCAATTACTTTTTTAACATATGGCTGCCATAACTGTACAGAACTAATTTTACTACACAACAAGGAAAAAATGTATCCCTTCTCCCCCTCATTCCTGTTTATCAGCCAAGGATAACAACGATAAACCTTTATATGCCTCTTGGTATTTATTTTCTTTTTTTTTCTTTTTTTTCCTTTTTAGCACATTATTCCATTATTCTGCATTCTTATCGTTGCTTGCAAAATAACTGCCACAGTATATTAAATATACTTATTTTAAATATATCATCTACCATCTTTATTCCTAGAAAGTAGTTGTTTAATTTGCTATTTTAAGATGCATGTGCCTGAAAGGGAATTCTCTCTTCATCAATTAATTATTATTTATTTTTCTTTCCAATGTTGCTCCATTAATTTATTTCTCAGTACTGACTTTTTATTTACTCCCAGATTATGAATCGAAATGTTAAAC
Source organism: Melospiza georgiana (assembly GCF_028018845.1). NCBI lineage: Eukaryota > Metazoa > Chordata > Aves > Passeriformes > Passerellidae > Melospiza > Melospiza georgiana. The sequence goes on from NC_080430.1 coordinate 12,670,736, forward strand.
ACTACTGGGCAACATATAGACACTTATCAAACATGATTAGAGCATTCAATTATCATTGTGGGGGTCTGGGCAGTAAGGAGTTAACATGTGGTTATGCCTCAAACACCAGTGGCCACTCAAGTGGGCAAGTTTAGAATAGGATGTGGATGGAACAGGGCCTGTGTGGAGGTAGGGGAGCACCTTTGTGGGGCTGACCTTCCTGTTCTGATCCACAAGGCAGAACAGGCTCAGGAATGGGGTCAGGGAGAAGGCAATGTCAGCAGGAGGGTGCCAACAATACCAAAAGACCCTCAAAGTCCCGCAAACCATTTCCACAAAGGTCCAGAAGAACAGACTGCACATGCTCACTCATTTCCATGAAGAACAGAAACCTAATCTCAGGATAGGGAAAATTTATCTGCGCAAAGGACCCCACAAAGTGCAGGTGGTGCCCTGTCATCTGGATCAACGCTGGACCCAGGACTGGGGATCTTCTTTCCTCTCCCATCTGATCTCACTGCAACTTCTTATTTCTTCTCTCTTTTTCTTTATTATTAGGAAATAGAGGTAAACATATACTAATTTCCATGCTGAATGTGTAGTTTGCTAATAAAATTTTGTAAAATTTTTTTTTTTTTTTTTTTTTTTTTTTTTTTTTTTTATTTCTGGACCTTTCCAGCCTTTGCCATTCTTTTTCAATAATGGGCATCTGTGAATCTTGGGTGCTCCCTCCTGTGTAACAGTGAGATGCTGCACCCATAGATGACTATTATTTGAGACTTGCCAGTTAATTAGTGGTTAACTCATTTAAAGCATGATTTATCTGAAATTAAAGTATGTCATGGAACTAAGGCAAAGCATATATCCATGGGCCAAAATTACCATTGAATATCAGATAGGAGCAATCATACTAAAGACTAATAGTGATGAGCTTATAAATATGTATAGCCACATTATTATTATTATTTTGGAGCATTTCATTCTCTGAGAGAAATCAGTTCCCTGCTTTACTTCCAGTTGATTGACAGTTCAAGGGTCACACATTGGTCTGTTTCTCTTCCTAAAGGAGGAAATCTAATTTTAGTCTGAAAGAGACTTAAAAAATCCTAGAGCAAGAGGTCATCCAGCTTTATTAACTTCTCTTTGGGCTAAAATCTTTGATGGAGAACTATGAATTTGGAGGTGCAAAAAAAGATTCTTGTAAAATGCTGATGCCTACCCAGATAGCATGTTAGATCTTATGAGCACCACAAGTCATGTGAAAATAAAATGTACTGGTTTTATCAGAGAGTCTTTTAGGCAGCAGGAGGAAGGGAAGGAACTTGTTCTTGTGAGCACACAATACATGGCTCCAGAAATACTGCTTTTGTTTCCCACTCTCAAGTACAGAAGGCAAGGAAGGAATTCCTAGAAATCAAAACTGCATTAGAAAAATCTTCAAGTATACAAAGCCAGAAATCAACCCCTACAGAAACAAAATGAAGTTAAGAAAAATATAAATGCATAGGCAGAAGCTACTGGTTTTTTACTGTTATAAGGGCACTTGGGGTTTTATGGTCACAGTGAGGAAACCAGCAGCACACATCATCCCAGAATGACAGAGGTGTAGGTAGGCATGTACAAAACTTCCTGGAGTTTTTGGAAGGATTACCACTGGCTTCAGATGGTTTAGGCTACTTCTGCATGGTCTGTAAAAGTCCATTTATCTGCACCTCTTACACAGAAGTTCACAGCCCAACATCCTCACAAAACCAAGCCACTGAACTGCACCCGAGTTCTCGAACCTGCTAACACACTAATCTGAATGTGGATTCTAAAACAAAACTAAAATATTTTATATGTATCCCTCCCTAATTTCAGCAGCCTGGTGGTTAAAGGACACTTTTTTAAGATAGGGGAGGCTTAAATTCAAATCTGATATTTTTCTGATTTCAGATATAGAGATTTAGGGGTTAAACTAGCAGGGAGAAAATAACTCAGCAGACTAGCGAGATAAAAATTCAATCTCTCTTTCAATTAGAATTTTCTTAATTTATATTGAATGGAGCAATTCTAGTTGAATACTGAATTTCAGCACCATTCCAGAATTCTTCAAGATGAGTGATGGTTTTCCTGAACTGTGGAAAACACTGGTGCAATTTCTTGCCCCAAAGTGGATTTCAGAGATATATGAACATGGATCTCACACATAGCAAAAGAGAATATCCCTCTGCTCTTTGCAAGAAAAGATGAAGTTGACAGATGAAACTAATTCCAAGAGTCATTTGTAGCTGCAAATCCAAAATGGGAAAAGGTGTTTTCCTCTAACCCTGTGTTCGTTTAACAGCCTTTGATGGCAGAGCAGAAGTCTGAACATTTCTTTGTCATTTCCTACTGTTTAATACTTCACACAAAGCACTGCCTTCTTTGAACCCTATTTTTAGGTGTCTTCTTCTGCCCATAAATTATGGATAGAGCTCTGATTTCACTAGGGAGAAGGCCACCTGAAAAAATGTTCCAAATCTTTTTAGACTCTATCATTTTTCCTCTTTCCACTTACTTCACTTTAACAATAACTCTATAAGGAATTACAGGCTGAGATTCAAATCCAGCATAAATTGATGCATCTGCTGAGCTACCCTGGCTCACATTAGCTGAAAACAGAACTCCAGTCTGGAAAGGGACAGTTCAGTATCACAGAATCTGACAATGTTGTAGGATAATACTATGAACTAAAGCAAGGCCAAAGGCCTTGCAAATATTGCATGAATTAAGTCTGTAAAATAAATTAACCTATAAAATAAATTAACCTATAAAATAAATTAACATATAAAATATATAAAGTGTGGTTAGGTGTTAATTTTGCCTGTTTTTTTTTTTTTTAATGAGAATTAAATCTTCAGCAGGTAGTTACTGTCATGTTTGGAGATGTGTTGATTTAAACAGGGCAAAGAAAATATGATTTTTAAAATTATTTTCCCATCCTAGCTGTTCCATCTTTTGGTGGAAATGGACAATAACCAGTAATTTCACTGATAGGCTGAAAAAGCATGAAAATTTAAATCTGATTCTTCATGAATTATGGAGAAATTTTACTGATGACATTTACCTCATGTTTTCACATTCTTCTCAAAGTAAATAAACCATATTCTTTTACAATAGTTATAAAAGAATTTAAACCCACATTCTTTTACTCTTTAAAGGTTGAAAATTTCAAGGTTTAACATTGACAATATATTGCAAGCACACTTCTGGGAGGAGAAAATGAAATTTCCCAAGGGTGTGTTTGTCACTGGCAGGGCCAAATCAGCAAAAGCTGAGTCATTTTTATCAAATGAATCTGGCATCAGATTAAGGAAAAAATAACATGTGGAGACGGAAAGGTATGCAGTATGTATTTTTACTCACCCATAGATTAATTACCCATTGTCTTAAATCCTACCTTCAGTCAGCTGACTCATTTGACCCACCAATAAAAATAAAGTATTATGAAACTACTGAGGTACCACATAGTGACTCATTTAATAACTTTAGCCACCTGAATTCTCAAATAAGAAATGTTTTTCTGTGTTTTTTAAGTCAATATTAATGTTTCTTTTTATTTTATATCTACTTTTCTTGTGCAAGTCAATGACAGTGAGCTACTGAGCTTAAAATGCAATGTATATATGTATATATATAATGTATATATAAAATGCAATGTATATGTGTATATATATAATGTATATTAAAAATGCAATGTAAATATGTATATATATAATGTATATATAAAATGCAATGTATATGTGTGTGTATATATATATATAATGTATATATAAAATACAATGTATGTATGTATGTGTATATATATATATATTCAGGCAGATAGAAGGGCCACAGCTCAGTCTCTGTGTGTATGAGCTGTGCTCTGAAACTGCTGTGGTGATGATACAGTGCAGAGGATCTGGCTGGACTAACACTGAGATCAAAACTAAGCCCACAGATGTTTTTCAAGAGCAATTCTTTGGCAGCTATGCCTTCCCCAGAAAACAATATGTCTGTTTATTTTATGTGTGGCACAAGTTCAGTCTTTGAATTGATGAAGATGGTGGATGTTACACAAGCAGGCAGGATCGCATCCTACTATCATGTCAGTTTTACACAGTTCTGACTCCACTGACTTTGATGCAGACATCCCCAAATTTAAATTGACATCAGAGGAAAGAGTCCATGATGTTTCTAAGGAGCTAATGTCCTTAGACAGTTGGTTTTATGCTCATCTGACATATTATTCACACAGGTTATATCATGGTTAGATTTAAAACTGAAGTTGTAACTTCATTTTAGAACAGATATGTCTTTCTCTGCTTTAGCCTAATGGTCTAGGAGTTGTGAATGACAAAATATTTTTGCTTGCCAGAAATACAAGTTTCTGTATGCAGCTATTTCTCATAACAATGCAAAAAAGAAATCTGGGTCACTTCAGTGATTTTCTTCCATTAATAGTTAATGTGAGTTATTGCCATTGAAAGTATTCTAAAAGCAGGAATTTTAATTTTTTTCTGCATTTACAGGCAAGTAAACAACAAAAAAATATTTTTAGTCCAGATAGTTAGGAAATCCTTCATTAAAAAAAAAAACGAACATAAGTTTGATTTTTTTTTTTTTATGGAAACATGCTGCTTCTGATTTTTATGAAAAACCAAGATTTTTATACAAAGCTCTTTCCCCAAAATACCTGCTTTAAGAAGAACCATGGTTTCCTGTTCTGCAAAAAGAGCAGGGGGGAAGAAGGATCCTTTAATGTACATACAAACAATTTCAAACCCAGTAAGTTGAAGGAAACTGTTTGAGACAAGAGAAAACTTTGAAATCTAGTTTCTCCTGCTGTTCCTGTTAGATTCCTTGCCACCTGCTTTTGCTGAATCAACATTTCTAGAAAACTGGACCAGATTCAGCACAGTGGGGCACAGGTAGGCTAGTTTAATTCCCTCCTTCCTAAGCAGCTCTGACGGCTTGATATTCTTTGTTTTCAAGCCTTAAAGACAAATATACAACTTTTGTGCAATTCTTTCTTATTGTAGTCTGTCATTAGTAATCCCCAGTAAAGAAGCTGGGACTGCCAAGACCACTGTGGAAACACTGGAGCAATAGTGATGCAGGTGATGAACGTTCATGTGGACTGGCACGTGTATTGCCAGAGTGGCAAACACCCACTGCAGGTGGTGTGAAGGCAAATGCAGGCACAGAGAAGGGGGAGCAGGGCTGAGGGTTCCTGGAGTCACCTCTGCCACCAAGGGGCAGCTTCTGAGCCTGCCCAGCTGCAGCAGCACAGCCCCGTGCCCAGGGCTTGTCCTCCTGCCCACTGTTCCCCTGCAGCAGTGTGACCACCAATAAATGTGTGATGTTCCCCTGTAGAGTGTGACCACCAGCAAATGTTGTTTTCAGGGACACCACTGTCCCATTCTCCCTATTCCTGATGATGAGGATGGAGCTGCCTTCCACAGTGTGCTTCATATCCCACAGGACCCCTACATCTCCATAATATTCCTACATGGCAAAGGGGAGGTGAGGAAGAACTTTCCTATGTAGATAGTAGGGCTGTTTGATGTTTTTAATACAGTGCTAATTGATTTTATTGCTGGTTGTATCTGTGTCCTGTCAGCTCCCCCCTGCTCCCCCACCACCACCCCTCCTCCAACTCCCTCGCTCCAAGATTTTATTGAAAGCAAAATCATTTTGCCAGAGTAAGAACTTAGGTCTTGGCTAATATTTCACTAGTTGCACAGCTTGAAATCACAAATAGACAGCATTTCCTTTTGAAGAAGTGGCAGACTGAAAAAGGTGAAAGATAACAGGGCAAAACCCTGAGGACAGATTTGTCCTACTCTTTCTAAGTTAAGAAAGGGGGAGGAAAGAAGGAAGATAAATAGGGAAAAAAAGCCCAAACATATCCTTTGCATTTAAATTTTGAATTTGTAAATGAAGAGTATAATGTTTAAAATTATTATTTGTCACTCTTTATGATCCGTCTTCTCTTTCTTTCCTTCCTCCAACACTCCCTCCCCCACGCCAGCTTGATCTCTTTGTGTGAGTGTAATAATAGATATCCCAGCAAGGCACCATCTTTGTTAACACGCCTCTGAAGCTCTTCTAAGCTGCTGTTTTCAGTGGAAAACTCTGCAGCTCTATGATATGATATCTTTCAATATAATTTCCCTGAATGATTCACATAATTATTGTGGCTACTTGCAGGCAAAAAAAGCCCTCATCCATTATGCCCTCAAGGACTGCACGACAAGCCCTACTGACAAGAAACACACATGTCAGTCTGTAGCCCATGCTCTGCTTGACTCACTCACATTTTGGACTGACTTCTGAGCAGTGATTCAGCTGAGTCCTGCCCAGCCTTCCATGATGAAAATATAGGGAAAAAATGAGAAAGCAGCAACATTAGGCTCATTGTATTCTCTCAAAATCAAGAAAAGCCTCACTGTTTTCCTGATGCAGTTTTGTTGACACTTCCTTGCTTGGTCCATAGTGCTGGCATATGCTTATTATTCACCACCTTAAATATACTTTCCTCAGAAGTTAATTACATGACAGGGAAATTTTCAGCTCATGTCACTCTTCCAAAGGGTGCTAAGTTTATTTTTATTTCTTATTCTTGAGAGGTTCCTATAGAGCAGAGCCAGAAGAGAATGCACACTGGTGATATGCCCACCGAAATGAGACACAACCAAATAGCATTTTCTTAGCAGGGAGATCATCCTGAAGGATGATGGTATCCCTGGAGCTGCTCTCCCTTTCCAGGAGCAGAAGACCCTGTTCAACAGCTGGGAGAGGGCTGGTGGCCCTTACTGCTCCAAAAATCACATCCACATAAAAAGATTCACCTCTTTGAAACTGAACAACCTCCACTGCCCTTTTATTGTCTCAAACCCATCCACCTTGAACATGATAACTTAATTATATCCCAAACTGGGCAGACTGAAATCTCATTTGTGACATGATCCTTTTGGTGTATAATAGTCTTAACAAGCCTTAATTTTCCACTCTGTCTTCCTGTCATAGTTACTTACCACTGCTAAGAATAATGAGATAAAAATGTGAGGTTGAACCGCACAAAGGAAAAAAGAATCAGAACAGAGCAAGGCTCACATGGACTTCCCACAGAGGAATATCTAATGGCACTCCTGAGGCACTTCTAAGACTCAGCTGCTTCTCTGGACTTAAGGTGAAGGAGGACCATGTTGCCAGATTTTGGGGGTGGTTTTGCTTTAACATCTTTTTTCCCCAGACTTTGTCAGCCTGAAAGGCATGGCTCATCCCTTCTGGCCCATGAAATCAAGGAAACTACCTATCTACTCTAGCAAATTATTTCATTTGAACACACTTGCCTCAGCATGAGCAATTCACACCACTTCATTGTATGACCTTGAGTAACTTGCTTTTTCTTATTTTTTAGTTCCAAAACTTTCATTTTTAAAACAGAAGTTTCTAACTTCTATTGTAAAAAATATCATCCAAGCGTATTCCAAATGCATTCTGCAGAATACAGAATTTTAATTTATAAAAACAAAACAGAATCACAAAAAAGCATGATTTTCAGACATTAAGGCAACATTTCACTTAGTAATTTATATTTTTCAAAGACCTTGTCCCTAGCTTGTGGAAACATGGTTCTATGATTCATTGAAAATAACTGTCAACAACTTAAATGTTTACGTATTTACTTACTCATATTGCCACAAAGTCTTAGATAAAAAGAAGAAAACAAAAATAAACCACCTTAAAAGTTTGCTTTATTTTATTTTTGTCTTTAATGGTTTTTGCTGTTGTTTTTTGTTTGGGGTTTTTTTTATCTGTTTCACTAGCCCAGACTGTTAGATTTTGTTTAGTGTTTTCAGCTGGTGTCACCTTACATCTAAGGTTAAGTCTGAAATACTATTATCAGTCCCACAGATGACTTTTTAAGGACACTGTTCTATTGGAATGTGATATTATACAGAAAATAAAAATCATAGAAAAGAAAATATGTTTCTATTTATTCATGTGTGTGCATATGTATATACATTTTAATAAAAATATTAAATTCTTGGGGTCCTAATAATGTCATTATTTTTTCTGTCATTATTTTTTTCTTTGTTAATGACTTTATATTAGGAACTTAATTTTAAACTTAAAATGTAAACTCAAACTTACATCTCATGGTTTTGAAGGACACAGCAAAGTGTATGGGGGTTCTGTTTCCTTTTCTGGTAAGGGGTATCTAGGCAGGTATAAATCTGAGCGTCTCTTACCAAACACTGACAAAAGCCATGTGCTACTGGATGAAGGCTGAAGGTTTTGTCTCAGCACCCATCCTCTACTTTGTGCTTTCAAGCACCAATATCACAAAGATCTACATTCTTCCTGATGCTTGACCCACTCTCCCCACTTCAGTTTATCACCTTCAGGGTCCTGATGCATCCCAGACTTTGGCTGAGGACATAATATTCCTTCTGGGATGTCACATCCCATATCAGAGATGGCCCCTGTCCCTCCATTGGGGTGCTCCAAGGCAGTCCTGTATGGTTTGGGGTGTCTCAGGGGACAGCAGGTGAGGGTCAGAAGGGTGTGTGCACAGACCTTATATCAGAATCGAGGCTTAAATCTGCTTTATATTGAACTACTTGAGCAGTCTTTGGGTGCTGCCCTTTTGCCAAAAGCAGCTGCATCCCACAGCTCTTCTTTTATGAATGTTCTTCTCTCTCCTGGCCAAACACATGAGTCTGACCTCATCATTATTCCAAGATACTTAATGTCTAATGAAAAAGATATTTGTTAATATTGAATTACATGGCTGCATTTGTTTGGTGGCTAGCAGTTTTAGCTTCTCTGACAAATATTCCAACTGTAATGCTTAATCTGCTTGAATACATGAGAGAATACACACTTTTTTTCCTTTTTTTTCCCCCCTTTGTTTTAAAGTTATCCATTATAATTAAGATAAATAATGTCCTGTCACGGCGCACAGAGACCAGAGTCTGGGTAGATCCCATCTGTGTAAGTGCTGCAAACCTCATTGCAGAAATCTCCTTTAGTCAGCTCCTTTGTTGCGCGTTACCACATAATTTTTACCTACAGTCATCCCGGCTGGTTTTGCCTGGTGAAGCATCTGTGGTCTGGACTTTGGGGATGGAAATGAGGAGAAGCTCCAGAGGGCTGTGCAAGCACTGCATGCCTTTGTCTGCTGGCTGCCCTTTCCCTGGCTGGCGGGGCTGGGGCGCAGGGATAGCGGGAAGCGCAGGCTGTGGGTTCCACCTGCAGCCTCGTTAGACAGACCCACCGTGGCGTTCAGTGCCTCTCTTCTGCCTGATTAAAGATAATAGGGGACAAGGCACTGACAGCCCTTTGAGGCAGGGTGGTTTCTGGAGATAACTAGGGGATGGATTTGTATCGGCGCGTTTATATTTAGGATTTGATTAGTTTTTTTTGCTTTATAATTCTAGCGATATTTTTAGTCTAGCTTATTGAGCATTAGAGCAACCTTCTCTCCAGTGACCAGTCTAATACCTCCAAAGCCTCACAAGGGGCTGTTGGGACACTAAAGACCATCAATCCTTATGAATAATGCATCTATTTCCTACCAAGGCTCAAATCCCATTAATACTATAACATTATTGCGTCTCTTATTTACTCTTTTCTATCTATGGGATAAATGATTAATTCTGAACAATTTTTTTTAAATTAAGAAGAAATATCAGTAGATCCAAATCATTTGTAGAAAAGTCACTGGTAGAACATACCAAAGTTATTGCCAGAAGGAAGTGGTTAGAAGTAGAAAAAAAATGATGAAATAAGAAATAACTCAATTGTGTGAGACAGGCGTACACATTACAAGGTCCTGCCTAAAAATGCCCACTAAAATGCATTGAAACCCCATGTTCTGCATGGGAAGTTCCCATCCTGATGAGAATGAATCCAGAATTAATCCATCTGTGACAGACAGGGCGGATTGAATGGAATTATAATACGGATATTACAATATCACCAGGGTTGTCTGTCTGACCAGAAAAAGGAAAAATGCTGAGATCATCAGAACAGGTTGTAAAACGACTTTCTCTGTCTTTGGATGTGGGTAATTCCAAATGTGTCGTGGCCTAATTAGGCAGAACCTGGATGGAAGAGCCTCTGTCCCTGTAGGTTCACGACAGCAAGATCTCAGCCTCCTCTGCATGTCTGACTGCTGCTGCTAATACTTCTACTGCTGATGAATAATTAATTACTGTGAGGATCTACTAAAATCCAGTTGCCCTCAATGTCCTCTTCATACTTAGCAAAAGCAAATAAGTAAACCCCAGAAGACTGAGTAACTTGCCTAGCAGAGCTTGGAAATGAGCATTAGTCATATTGGTGCATGCTCGAAGATAAATCTTATAAATGAAAAAACATACTACTGCATGTGTAAGGTGAAGTACATAAAACTCAGAAAAATACAGCTTTGCATGCATAACTAGATTTTTGATATATTCAGTATCAAATGCAAAAGGCAGCACATTACAAGAAAAATATATTACTGTATTCAGCGTAGATCTGCAACCTTCCTGAATTATTACTGAGCGGTTTGCTGCAGAATTCACCAATGCATTGCCTTCCCCAGCCCCATTAGATAATTTCCCTTTGTCCAGAATGACCACACACTCTACTTCTGAAATGCACAGAGGCAATAAAAAGAATATGGAGGTTTAGCAAGTGAGGCACTGAGGGACTAATATTCAGCAATGCTAATTCCAGCTAAATTTATATTGTATTGAGAGAAAGTGCTGTTAAAGAACAGCTTGGCATACATCGAGACATGTGGTTACCAGATTACTTTCTATCTCCGCTCAAAAACATTTAGAGAATTTCTCATTAAAATTATTTAAAGTGAAACAAGTCAAATAAATCTACTTAAGCTGTTGTTGCATTGCCTCATTTGTGCTGAAAAAATGTTGCTTGTTTTTTACATTCTATTTTAACTGTACATATGAGGCTTTACTTGCCCATTAACAAAATACATCACCTCCCAATTGCTTTCTATACCTCCTTAAATGTTAAACATAAACATATATACCATCTGTTTCCTATCATGAACCAATCCAAAATGGCTGTACGAGACACCTCCACATAATAGATCATCTTAAAACACCTTAGTGGTTTTGCTTTATGGAGTTATTTTCCTGTGACAAATTATAAACCTATACTTCAAGAACACGACCGATCTGTAGCCTCGATTGCAAATTCTGGATAGTTTCTCTCCATTTTAATAAAATGTGCTGGCTTGTATCTGATGCAGTAATTTTTTTTAAAACCATAAGACTACCTTTGTTGCTGTGATATCCTGCAAATTCAGTTAATTTCTCCAGTTAATAATTTCTCAGCTAATACTTCATGAAGCATACTGATTGAAACCACTGCAGCTCAAAATAGCCATTGCTATAACTTACAAAATCATTATATAGCTGTTGTGTAAGTGACACTGCAAAACAAATTACAGGGTTTATCATCAGTCTGCAATCAAAAATAAATTTCAGGAGGAAAAAAAATCACACTTCTATTTTAAAAAAATCATCTTTTGCAATGCTTGTACTTGTGAACTCCAGCTATCAAATGTTCAACAGGAAATGGACAAAATATAGTCATAAATGTCATTGAATGAAAATTTGGTTCTGAATGGATTTCAAATGTACTTTCTCCTCAGGTTCAGCTCTATGAAAAAAATGACTGTCTGGAGCAAGTCGAATTCAGTGAGGAATTTCTCCTTGACTTAAATGAGCTTTTGACCAATGCCTCACAATATTAATGCATGAACCTGCAAACCCTTATTTCCCAGGGTAGCTCCAATGAATCCTAGACTGATTAAACCTCTGTAGACCTGTGTGCAAAAGCAATACTCTGTCTGCTCATTCTCCCTTAAATGTAAGAGCTCAAATGGTTATGAGACAGTATTGCTACAGGTTTGATCAAAAATAAATGCCATATATCCAAGGACCATGAATAAGGGATGAAACAGCAAGTGTAGAGGTAAGAGAGCTGAAGGGAAAAAATATAAAGACACCATTGCCTTGGACTGTATAATCTCAGCAGAGCTTCTTGCCATGTCAGAGGCTTTATTTCAGAAGCACCTGTTAATGCCTCTCGGCTACACAATCCCAGTTGATGAGGCAGACTTCTGTGGAAGTATGAGCTGCTTGGTAACCTCTTGTCACTAGAAATAAAGAACTGGAGTACTGGTATTGTTGCTGAGTTTATAAACCAGTGCTACCAGAGGGAACAAATCTGCAAAAGCTTAAGGAAGAAACAGTGCAGATATTTCCTATCTAAGCCATTTTTAGTCCAAGGAATTTCTGAAGAAATGGTGGAACAGGAGGAAATACCAGGTCTTTCATTCTTTAAAAAGTGATGGGAAACCTTTTTTACCTGCATCTGCCCACAGAATCTCATGCAGTAAGAGCTCCCTTATTGTTACAGTCTACCTGAACTCCACTCTCCAGACAAGGCTGAGACCTCCAATGGATGGACGATGGAGCTTTCATCTTATCAAACACTGTCTCTCCCTCTTGTGTAAATATGTGAGGTCACGTATTCTTTTGGTGCTGCATAAAGAACACTCAGCTACTTTTTGAAACAATTGCCATAGTGTTCTTCCTTCTCCTTGTTTCTAGTTTTGCTGCTGCTATTTGTGTTATTTACAGAGGTTGTTTCTATTCCTCAGAGCTTTCAGAGCAATTAAACAAAATAAAGAACAAATGCCCAAGTAGTTGAGAAGAATGGAAGAGGCAAAAGTTGGACACAAAGGCAGAGAAACCATGAGCAACTCCTAAAGAGGAAAGAATAAAATACAGCTTGTTTTCAACATGACTTAACAGGCCAAACAATTCCAGATTCAGTTTATCTCAAATTGCAATATGGTTTGGAGGGGAGACAGTAACTTCTAAACAATATGGACATCCAAATTAATAAAACAGCAATCACCTGTCTATTGTGAACTTCAAAGACATGTTGTATTTATATTACACAGTTGTTCAAATAATCTGGTGAACTGTGATACACCCTACTTGCACTGACCACTTGTATGCCTGGATTTTTCGCACCCAAGAGGATAAAAAACCCCCCAAAACAAACATCCAAATGGGCTGTTTTGGGATTTTAACTGTTTCACCTTGATGGTTGCACAAACATGCCATATCTAACCTCTGTGCAAACATGTTGGCTCACAGGGTCTGTCCTCCTCTTCACCTTTCTAACCTCAGCTGAAGTTGTTGGAACTTGCAGAGGCTACTAATCTCTCTCCATACCTCAGCAACCTGACTTCTTCACCCTCAAATTCATGTCTCTTCCCCTCTGCTCTGCATTTCAAAATCCAGAATTAAGCAAACCTGCAGAAGATGTGCATGTTGAAATACACTATTGCTTTCTGCTTTGTAGTTTCCTTCTTGCCCAATAGCTGTCAGTAGTCTCTTTTTTTCTGCACACATTGCTGTTTTTTCAGTACAATCTCTCTGAGAAATAAAAAAAGTAGTGGGATCACAATAACATCCTCAATAAAGGAGTTTTCAGGCTTGTTCTTTTTTTTTTTAAAGGTAGAGTATGACACAGCCCAAGATGACACACACCAAATAAACAGGAAAAAATTTGCCAAACCTTGTTCTATATTACACACCCATTGAACATTTTGGGTGGAGAATCTCTGAGGTCAAGCTGAGTTCTTTAAAAATATTTCCATTTCTTCATGAGGAGGTAAAATATCTCAATCTGTAAACCTCAGTAGCCTTTTCTATTTCTATTGAAACTTTAACTAAGCTTCCCAGAAGGCATCTGTGTTCCATTGCATGAGATATACCAGTGGTAAAACTTAATGTACCCCTCCCATTGCAGACCACTAATTTGCCTAAATTGCCATTTCTGCCATGCCTAATGCAGGCATTATGTCCATTTACCAGCCCACTGCAGGGCTAACTGGAGAAGGTGGCAAGGGTACCTTTTCCACATTGCTTCTGCCTCAATCTCTGTTTATTGTTTCAGTTCTTTTGCATCATTTTAGACCATTCCTAAATCATCTAAATCCATTAAATGTTAACACAAACCGAATTCACATGCTCAAAGAGTTTCTCAGCAAAAAAATTTGCCATTTTGCCACTGTTTTTACTCAATGCTTGAGAGGGACTTTTAACACCAGCATGAGTGAAGCAGGAGCCACAAGGCGACGTGAAACAAGTTCTACATGGGTCTCAAGCCAGGGTGCATGCCAGGAATGCCTTGAAGAGCCATTGCTCTGAAAGAAATGTGGCTCAGAGAGGTTTGTGTGGCAGGCTGAAGGTCACCACCAGCATGTGGGTCAGGTCAGCCCCACAGCAGCCTCAGATATCTGGAGCAGGCAGATCCCATGCAGTCCCTTCCAAAGCCCTCCTTCCCACAGCTGCACCTCAAGGTTTGGGCTGGCTTTCCCATGGACCAGGCAGCTCCAGGCCCACACTCAGCAGCAGCTGCCAGGGCAGGCGCCTCCAGCCCTGCCACCACCTCTGTGGCTTCGTCCTTCCCTCTGAATGCCCACTGAACCTCCTTTCCCACCTGCCCGACTCGTCCCATGTGCATTCACCTCTCCAGAACAAGCGATTCGAAACGAAGGTGCAGCCTTGCAGCAACAATCACATTAACTATTTATTCCGCTGAGGCGAGCCATGAGACAAGAGCAGCTTGGCAGATATGGAAGAACTCCTGGTTTCTACTGCCAACATTATTTTCCCAACAGGGCTTGTCTTCCACAAAGTGACCTGACCCAAAGGTGTTTGCACCCGTGACCAGGTGTGACTCAAGCCAAAGCAGCAACACAGTACTTGACATTGTTTGGTGTGTAGGACTTGGAGAGGAGAAAGATGAAAACAGACACGTGATGCTGATAAGAATTTCTTTTTATGTTATTCCAATAAAAAATACATTCATACAGAAATATAACAATCTTGCAAAAAACAATTTCAAATAAAATCTTGTAAAACAAAATTTTTACAAAAATCTTACAAAGAGATTCTTTAGATAACAGGGTGCTTCAAAAACAAAAAAAGAAATTTCACTAATAGAAACTTTTTCTTCTTAAATTTCAAGCAAAAATGTTTTATTTTTTTTATTTTTCAGCTTGATTGAGGCTCAGTTATCACCTGAACAAAATGTACTTGCTTATTAAGAAAATTACAGGCATTTGACATATGGCACACAGCCCCACCCCATCCACACAAGTCTGATGGTATTTCACAATTGAGACAAGCCAGTGCAAGTTTTTTTTTTGTTTGTTTGGGGTTGGTTTGTTTGTTTTTAATTTTTTTTTAATTTCTTGTTTATAAGAATTACGGCTAAGTCAAGAACAATGCAAACAAGGAGTTAAAAATACAACAAAATCCAATTGTAAATAGAAATTCATTTTCTAGAATTTTTTTTTTCTGTTTGGGGGAAGAAAAAAAAAGTGCATTTTCAGGCAATTTAAATTAAAAATGAAATGAGAATGATTTAAGCCTGTGTGTTCCATAGAACCAGATCACTTGCATATACTTTTTTTAAACCACTTATCTACATACATTTCCAGGAAGATATACCAAAATATTAGCAGAGTAAGCAAGACTGATAATTAATAGTAAAAGAAACGGGTCACATGTTTCATTGCATCAACTGTAGTGAGCTGGTTTAAAAAAAACAAAACAAAACTGGTTTTGGACAGACTATTCCTACTCTAGGGAAAAACAGCCTTTATTTTAGCTGAACTATGTAAAATTAGAGCTTAACCACCACAACGACTAGCTCACTCACAGGTCCTCCAGTAAGCTGGAAGGCCAAAACCCGAGTGTACTTCTTCTGCACACAGCTAATATTCTTTTAGCATGCCAAAATTCGGTTCATATCATTCTTAAATGGCCACAGATACGCTATTCCAGACAACCTAATAACTACAAAACACAGTCAGCAGTCTGAGAAGGACTGAATGCCAACAAAGCCTTTAGCATACCATTAAGCTAAAGGTAAAGCCTCTAAAAATGCTAGGTTTTAATTAACTGTATCTTTCATTTCTTTGTCTCCTTAATGACCATATTGCAGGGAGAAAGGGGGAAGAGGGAATATTTTGATGGGCTGTGGCATTTTCTAGCTATGTGTTCTAATTCTTTTCCTTTTAAAAAAAATATTTATATATTATCTATATATATACACACATACACAGACTGTACACACAAATATACATACACAATTATTTTTCTGCCCACTTTTAAAAAAAAAGTAATATAGTTTCTTTCTGTATGACCAACAGATAGCTAGATATATAGATGTGAAACTTGTGCCTTTTAAGCAAATACATCTTTTAATACTTCTGTATCTTTAATATGTATGAAAACTTGACATATTAAGTACAGTTGGGGTGTGTATATACACAGTTGTTGTGCAAGGTCAATATAAAAAAAGTCTCAAGGTGGCAGAACTGGTCAGGTATTCAATTGGCATATGCATTATACTGTAACACAGTCAAATTGTCTAAGTTAAACAAATACTGTACTGACATGAATGACTTTTCTCTATATTTGTCTTTGTGAAGGAGGACCCTGGAAGTAACCTTTTTTTCCCCTCATATTATACATTTGATACAGTACAATGCCAGGTGAAAAGAGAGCCTTAATAAAGCATGCATCACCCATACCCCTGTATAAGACCCCCTGCAAGAGAAGGTCACTTGCATAAGGCACCATTATTAAGGTCAACAGTGCATTAACAGCTAGAAAACCAGAAGTTAGTCCTCAAGGCATAAATAAGAGAAAAATTAGCTGCATGAGAAAAATCAGTTTCTAACCAATAGTGGTTTTATCCACCCAACAAAAAAATTATTCATGTTCCATACATTATGTAACATTAGACCAATTGTATTTTAGCTGCTCTTAACTGGAATCAAAACTGCAGTCCTGATTAAAGAATGGAAAAGCATATAGTTCCCCAGAACCATGCAATAACCTTTGTATTATAATGAAAAGTTATAGTTGTGTTACATTTGTAAATACACAGCTTATACAATGGATTACAAATGAGCTCTGTAGCAAGTAAAACAAGCTACTTGACACATTGCACGTTTAATAGCTGCACCAGACACCTAAAGCTCCTCTCACACAGGAACAGGGAGGTTTTCCCCATTTCCATTCTGGCATCCTGACTCTTTTTATTCCCCCATTTCCCCCTCTCAGGTTTTCCCTCTAAAAAGGTGCAGACACCCCTCCCCCCACCCCTTGGAAATGATTGGTGGTCGTCCCATCTCACGAGATATTCCTCACATACAAGACATTCAGACTATTTTTTTTCTCTTACAGTTATAAAACAACCACAAGAAAAAAAATGTGCCTCAGCATACAGTCATCAAGAGATCCTCATCGCATACAGTCGCCCAATCATTAACATTCTCAGTGCACATGCTCACGGCAAAGGCTTAGGAGCCACTCAGAAGGTTAGATACCAGTGTATGAGTCCAGGAAACCCCAAACATCACGCACCGCGGTTGCTATGCCGTTCTTACATGACTTATTAGCCCTCAAAAGACCTTCAAGGAAGTGAGGTCCTGGAGGCAACTGGGTAGGGTGCAAAATGGCATGCTTTGGCTGGAACACGCATCCCTCCGCTCAAGGCTCTTCAACCTTGACGCCTCTTAGCCCGCAGGATTCACCTCTTGACCCGCTCAGAGGTGTCTCTTCATGTGAAGGGCCAGGTGGTCAGACCTGGAAAAACACCTGCAAGGCAAGAGCGAGGCCGCGCGTTAGCCCGCGGCCGCCGGAACGCGACGCGCGATACACCACGCGGGGCCGAGGCACCTCCCCTCGCTCTGCTGCTCCCACACAGCCGCTGGAGGAGGGACTTGGCATTCCCGGGACACACGGGAGTGCTCAGGGTGTCTGTGGGCACCCAGGAGCGCTGCAGATGGCGGTGGTAGCGCTGCGGACTTATCGACGCTCATCGACAAGATCACGCTACAAACCGCTTCCACACAGTTAGCAAAATGGAAGGGTTCTCCCAGCCTAAATATTAAATAGTTCCTTAAAACTACCAGACACGGTGGTGTTCCCAAATAACTCCTATGAAAAGCAGCCTAGACTGGCTTTCCAACAAGCATTAAAAATAACTATTTAAAAGGGTTCATTTCAACCACATACCTGTCACAGTGACTACATTTAAAAGGCTTGGCACCAGTGTGCTTTCTGAAGTGTCTGGTTAATTCATCACTTCTTGCAAAACGCCACTCACACCCTTCCCATGAACATCTGTAAGGCTTTTCCCCTACAAAGAAAGCAGATTACATGTTAGTCATGACTTCATTCAAAGACAGGTGCTATCATTTTCTATGTAAACCTCCTTCACTCCTCCAAAGACAGAAAATTTTATTCAACCTATCTGAATGCTTCAGAACATGTAAGCAGAGAAGGCTCACAAAATTCATCCACATGATTCCCACTTGTCTTGCTGCAACAGCACATCAAATAATCTCATTCTCACGAAAAATAATAATAATAAAAAGTGATTAAACAGGCTCCAAGGAAACAAAGGAATCCAGCCCTCTACCATTCCTGTTCATCCCTAATGGCAGGCTTACTCCCAAACAGGTACCATTCACCTCACAAAGGTGATTAAAGACAGCACAGCTAGGCTCCAAAATGCAATTAGGCTACTGTATTGCATCAAAGTCCTCTGTCACTCACTCATCTGCATAACATGCAACCTCCTTTTTGCTGAGCCACTTATTCTTGGAAAAGCCTGCATACCACTTTGAACACTGCTATTTCAGCATTCAAGAAATACCACTTCCATTCACAGGAACGTTCTCAACCAGACAGCACCAGAACACCAGTTCTGCAATACTTCTGAGCCTGGCAGCTATTTATGTCTGCTCAACAACCACGGTTTCAGGGGAAATAGTTTTTTTCTTTTGAAATAATCCTGTTTTATCTGACTTCTGCACAACAATGGGAGCATCCGAGCTTGATCAGACTTCCCATAAAAGCCACAAAATGTTAAGCTCATGAGTCAAAATAGAATTTTCTCCCTGAATTCTCTTTCCCACATCTTAGGGGAAAAAAAAAAAAAAGCCAACCATGCATATAGGTGTTTGGACTGGTACACCAAGAGCACCATGCCAGTTCCTCACATTAAGCCATGCCTACTGAGCCAAGGCACAGCTCTACATATCTAACTGCTGTCATAAAGAGATGTCAAATAATAATGCTCAAACAAGCACATCAGCAGGCTACTTCAACCATAAAATATTTATAAAAGCCCTGAAGTGTCTATCTTCCTCACTTTCTTTCCCAGTAACACACAGGACTGTTATTTTTAGTTCAGGTTTCATAAAAATAAAATGTTGTTCAGTAATTTGAGATCAAATTATACAGTATAGATCATACATTTAAGTCCAATTGGGCAGATGTGTCAGAGGGACAACAACGCACCGTGGCTTTCCAAGATTTTTTGCTGATAACAATGGCACGCATAAGTGTTAAATGAGTTACAAATATAGATATACTTAATATAACCAAGGCCTTGGTATGTCTGATAAAATAGACCCAATGTGGACTTAAGCATAACAACAAGTTCTTACAGATCTGACTGATTTTTGGATATAAATTCCTTTGTTTCAGCAAAAATGTCCTAGCACACATTTGCTTTAAAAATAATTGTCATGAAAGGCCTGTCCTTTCCAGGCCAAAATAGTCCAGACCTATTTTGGCTGGACCTTTGCTCCTGAAGACCACGTGCTGCTGCAGCTTCCCAGCCACTGCCTGCTTAGACGAGTGGCTCCTATTTGCTATGACAGCAGCCTAATCCACCAGCAAGTGCCCTGGCTCATGAAGGGAATGAGGAAGTGATGTCTTCCATGCTGGTAAGCCTCTGCTGCTATTACATCATCTCTCCAAACCTGGGCTACCACCCAGCGATTGAGCAACGCCGTGACACCACCATCACCACCACCACCACCACGGGGTATTCCCTGCAGCAGCTGCCAGGTCTCAATAAGCATTAAGGGTTACTAACCTGTATGAGTGCGCTGATGTGCTTTCAGATGTGAGCTTTTGGTGTAAACTTTCCTGCACCCGTTAAAGTGACACCTGTGAACGCGCCTTCTGCCATCGGGCGAGGTGTCACCGGCCGAGGGTGCACCTTTCTCTGCAGTCTTTCCAGTGGTACCGGTACGGATTTTCCCCGGTGAATGCAACTCACCCGGCGTACAACTCCATATCTGGGAAGAAGGCTCCTTGCTCAGCTCAGGAGACGAAGGGGGAGTGGAAGTGACAGATGAACTCAAGTTTCCTGAACTGGCTAAAACATCGCTTATAGGGTCAGAGGTAAACTTTGTCGTGGGCGAGAGCTCCTCAGAGCTGTCTGAAGATTCGCTGCTCACGTCAGAATTCAAACTGTTGGTCTCTAAGTTCTGACTAGCAAGATTGTCCTCTTTTGGGACACATGTGTTCTTCAGTTCAGATTCCTCCTTTTTCTCACGTGCCAGAATAATTTTGGTCCAGAGATCCTCTTGGCTATCAAATTTGATTTCAGATGCAGAAACGTAACAGGGTTCACTCTGAAGATACCGTTCCAGCTCCAGACATGTCTAGGTGAAAGAGAAGGAAAAAACAGAGGAAAGTTACAGGCCTGCTTAAAAATAAACCAAATTATTTTACACTTCAAAAGGCATGCAGGAATGTTGTACATTCGATTTGAGGTTTCTGGGTTCAAAACAAATTAAAGGCTCCTCAAACCGTAACTAGGTGACTGTTACGATGAAAAGAAATCAGTTTTCAAGACCTGGGCAAGAGTTCAAACACACAGCTGAAGGTGCAAGTCAGCTTTGGTTTCCAAAATAGCATTCTAATGACTCAGTTGAATTATCATCACTCTCATCATAAAATCTGTGTTTTCAGCAGGCTGACGTTGAAAAGGACCATAGAGAACCACAACATAAAACTACACTTTGCTCTTGCACCTTGACTAATTTCAAGTTGTTTTGTATCTCTTTCTCACACGAACACAAGGCTGCAAAGATCCAACTGAATACAATGTGCTCTGACACCCAGCTAAAACCCAAACCCTGTGTGAGAAAACAAAGCCACATTTCAGCATGGCTGCAGAGCTGCCGGCCTGTCTTCTGGGGACATCAATGGAGCAGCAGACATCCTCCCATTTCCTGTGCATGAGAACACAGCACACTCGACTTTCAAAGAATGTCATTTCCAAGCACACTGGCATGCACACCACACAAGCCAAACTGCTCCCATGCGTGTTCAGAGGAACAGGGAGAACTTCAACAACAGAGGAGAGGGGAGGAAAAAAGTTCCAGAATAGAAATGTTCTGTTCTATAGGATGCGAAATGGGAAATTACTCTGAGGTCCTGCTGGGAGTCCCACAATGAACAAGAACTTTATCTACTGGCCAAGAGTGCAACTGTATGAGTCATCTCTTTCTTTCACGCAATGCCAAAGGAGACTTCCTTTTAAAACCGTGACCATCTGCCAAGAAAGTACTCTGCAAATGTACATGTAACAGTACATGGACAACTTCCCCCCAACCACATTCTCCTGACTCCATGACAGAAAACAAAACAAAAAACAAAACCACCCTAAATGGGTGAAACTGTGGGTTTCAATTTCATTTCACCCTGCTGACTTTCTAGCCATCCTTCAGAGAACAGGAAAAAAAAGGAAAAAAAAAAAAAAAAAAAAAAAAAAGAGGAACGTGAACTGTTATGGCAACAAGCTGATGTTTCGGGATTATTCTTTCCACTATAGGAAATGATCCATATGGAAGCTTTACACAGAAAACGGACACACCAAGTTTCCAAACCAAACACTACTTATTTTAGCAAGATCACCTTTTCCAAGGCCGGTAGCAAAACCCGGTCCCAAATGCCACACATTCCCCCCACAGCCCCTTTCCATCTGCCCATGAGCAGAGCCGCCATGGGAGCAGCCTCCTTTCTCCCCCAGCACTGCTCCAGTAAACTGGGTCACATGCTCTGGTCAGGCTCCGAGTGTGGGCAAAAATCGGACAGAAAAATCAGAACCACGAACAACCCCCAAAAACCAAACCCACTGTTGCACACGGTATTTATGTATTTGTCTATAATTAGGGAACTGGGTTGCAATGCTTTTAAAAACAAGAAGGGTTTCTACAGGGACAGCACAATAGTGCTTTGATTTTCCGTGAAAACAAGCAAAAAAAAGCATTTATTAAGATCTTGTTAAACTTTCATATTCCCGGCTAATTTAAATTCCTCATTAGGTAGATTAGTAATGGGGAGCAGAGTGAAGCTCTCCGAGTTTAAATGCCTCTGAAGGCTACTGGGAACGAGGGCTGGCGCTTCGCCAAGAGCCCGAATGCCTGAAGGAAACTACTTAGCTCCATTTCAATCACGTACTATGGAGCTGCCGCTCTGAAAGGGGAGCGGGGGGAGGGAGAGAGGGGGGAAAAAAAAAATAAAAGTCATCGCATACAATTAGTAGGCATGTGAAGGTTGTAACACTTTGCATTTCAACCTTCTGGGAAAGGCTCCTTCGTCCTTGTGCAAAGCCAGCAGGTATCCGATCCGGTGCCCGGGCTGAGCAGACCCCGCCGGGCAGCGAGCGCAGCGCCGGCCCCGCTGCCCCGGGGCTGTCAGACCCCGCCGTCCCGCAGCAAAGAGAGGAAGGGAAGGGAAAAAAAAATGGGCAAAAAAATATGTCCATTAAAGGGAAGAAGGCTCCGTTCTTCTCCCTTGCCGGCCACGGCAATTAGCACAAGGGGATCGCTGTCATATGACTGACAACTCACGGGCTCGACAAAGCTCCCTGCGCTGGGAACGGCCGCGCTCTGTACATGTACACACACAGGCACACACACACGGACACGGTGTGCACCGACACTCCTGAAGGGCTTTTTCCCCGTCTTCGCCAGGAACAAAAACAATAATTGTACACATTTGCAGAAAAAAAAATTTAAAACAAAACAAAACAAAAAAACACCAGCAAAAAATAAACCAAAAACATAAACCACAGCACAGGGCGCAGAGCAGCCCTTGGCCAAGGCAGGGAGCTCGGATGACAAGACCCAGCTGTGGAGTCTGGACCGGGTACAAGCGCAAAACTTTTGCCAGGACTCGGTGTGGAGCGAGCGGCGGCTCGGCGCGGCTGCGGAGCGGGGCGGCCGCGGGCGCTGACAGCCCCCGGCAGCGCCGGCGGTAAACAGCGAGCGACGGGGATGCGCAGCTCCTTCCTCCGCCTCGGGACTGTGCCCCCCAGACAGCCGTCTGCTCAAAGCCGAAACACCTGCTTCAAAACATCTCTACACATTTGTGCTGAATTCTCCCCAAACTCCTCGCTGACACTTGGGCTTGATTTTTTTTTTCCTTTTTTTTTTTTCTTTTTCTTTCTTAAATCCGCTTATCCTTTAATACGGCTTAAAAAAAAAATCCCCGACAACAACAACAACATCGACATCCTCGTTTACCTGTTGCCAATATTCCTCCAGGGACGGCAAGGCTGAGAAGTAACCCGTGTCGTGCACAATCTGGAGTTCCTGGAAGATGCTGCACATTGGGAGAACATCCATGTCTCAAGTTGCAACAACAAAGTCAGTGCTGGTTACCAAAAATACAGATGCCTCCTTTATGTGCAGGGGTTGCGGGGTGTGTGCGGGGGGGTGTCAACCTCTGCTCTCAGTTTCCAAGCCCCCCCCCCCTTCCTCCAGAGATGAAAAAAAGAAAAAGAAAAAAATTGTATATATAGAGATATATATTAATTCCTTGAGGAGCTCGGGGAGGAAAAAAGACCCAAAGTTTCATGCAAAGTTTAATCGCACAGCAGGGCAGGACGTCTCCCGGGGCGGGCGCGCGGCTGTCCCCCCTCCCGCGGCCGGCGGACCTGGCGCAGGAGCGGCCCCAATATTTGCAAACACGGCGCGGACTCTGCGAGCGGAGCCCCCCGCAAAACTTCCCTATTCAAAGCTCTGCCCGGCCGCGCCGCCGCCCCGCCCCCGCGCCCGCCCCCGCCCCGCGTGATCCCGGCGCGCCGCCCGCCGCCGCCGCCCAATCCCCGCCGCGCGCCCCGCGACCCGCGTGCCGGTGACGTCAGAGCCGCCCAATCGCCGCGCCGCAGACATCGCGGCTCCTCCTGGCGTGACCGAGCCCGGCCGTGACGGCTCCCGCCATTGGCCCGATTCGAAATTCGCCCCCTCCTGATTGGCCGGCCCGGCGGCAGGCTATTTTTAGCAGGGTATATAAAGCGGGGAAGCAGCGGCTGGGCTTTTTTTTTTTCTTCTGAAGGGGCGGTGTGTGCGCGCGGAGCGGCCGCGCGGGGGAGGGGAGCGGCGCTGCCGGCGGCGGCCGCGGGGGGCGCTGCGGAGCCGGGCCGGGGCTGTGCCGGGCCTGAGCCGGGGCGTCCCGTCGTGTCCGTCTGTCCGGGGGTAACCGTGACCCCTGGGCGGGACTGTCCCCTCTGTCCGGGGATAACCGTGCCCCCTCGGGCCTGAGCAGGGCTGTCCCGTCTGTCCGGGGATAACCGTGTCCCCCCGAGCCTGAGCAGGGCTGTCCCGTCTGTCCGGGGGTAACTGTGACCCCTCCCCCAGGTCTGAGTAGAGGTGTCCCGGCTGACCGGGGTAATGGTGACCCCTCAGGCCTGTGCCAGGGTAACCGTGACGCGCCGGGCCTGAGCAGGGGTGTCCCGTCGTGTCCGTCTGTCCGGGGGTAACCGTGACCCCCTCAGAGATCCCCCCACAGCTCCTTCCCCCTGAGGGTGCGAAGCAGCACCCACAGGCTCTGCGTTGTGCTTTCCAGTGAGCTGGAGGGTTTGGATGTTTCTGTCCTTCCTTTGTCCCCCAAATTTGTCTTTTCCTTGGGGAAGCCTCAAGGACACCTTGGACAGGAATTAGGTCCCAAATCAGACCTGGGTGATGGTCCTGGAGCTTCACACGGAGGGCGATCTTAGCTTGGATGAATGACGCAGCGGAGATCTTAGCCTGGATGAATGGCCAGCACCATCCGACACTGCCTCTCCCAATTCCACCTCAGCACACATAGTTATTTGTGTCCATGGAGTGTCAGCTTTTTTAAGACTAGACTGGTCAATGATATGAATGTCTTAATATAATTTAAGAAACTGTGGTCATTAGCTTTCCAAAAGAGTGTCCAGTAGATGGAACAAACAGTCCTAATGTTTTTGTTGGTTTTTTTTAAAGGACTTTTAATTTTCTGCTGATATTTCCATCATAATCTCAGCCTTATTCTTTCAATTTCCCCACTTTTCTCTGTATCTGTTGCTGGTTGCCTACAAATGGTAACTGGAGTGTTTAATGTGTATTTCTTCTGCCTACTGTCTTCTGTGAGCTGGTGACTGCAGGTGTGAAAATGTCAGTCTAACTTTCCATCCCTGGGCCCCTCATAAACTATTAATATGATGATTCCTTAAACAAACAACTGGTGTTCATGGTTGGTTTTCCTGTGTCTATGGAAAAAAAAAAAGAAGTATAAGGTCAATGAGAGCATTATTTTATGTTTAGCAAAACAAGGCGATGCTGAAAACACAAAACATCTAAATCCAGATAATTATGCATGCTTGGTTGAATCAGTAATTCTTTACTTGGTTTCACATGGCTAAACATGTAAATATATATCCAAAATTACCTTGCAGGCAACAGATAGTGCAGGTCATTTTGTATCTACTTGTGGCCAAAATGAGATCCTTTTTCTGAAGAAAAGTGCAGAAGGAAAAAAAAAATAAAGGCCCTCTTAAGTAGATGAATTATACACCTTACTTGAGCCTACTTTTAGTTCTGTGGGGTAAAATATTTTTTGGCCTGAAATGTGGTGTGAGCTCCAGTCAAATATAACCTGGTAACATAACTCTGGGAATCATTAGTGTTTTTTTAACTGACCAGCTCCCTGTTTAGACAAGATTTTATTTTCAACCATAGTGACAGTAAATGCAACTATCTGCTCTTTCTATTTTACACTTGCCCCCTTTTTAGCTGTGTGTCATGTCAGAGAAATCTGGGCTTGTCAGAGGCTGGATGAGGTTGGCTCTGCCCACATGGAGTTTGAGACATAATGATCTTATTTTGTATGGGCAGTATTTCCCAGTGAAGGACAACTGGAAACAGCAGATGTAAACGGATGGAGATGAAAAAGTCCTTAAATGAAATGCCTCTTTACTTTAATAAGTAAGGTTTTCTGCACTGCTGTCAGACTGTGATTGGTTGAGTGGGACGAAGAATCCTGTAGGAAAAAATGAACCGAATCAAAGAAAACTATGGCACAGATGTGACTATTATGCAGTAAAAACTCTTTTAGGTTATATTCTGATTAAATGCTGGCTTTCATTAGACAATTACCAATGGACAAAAGAAAATTGACATATGTGTCTCTGGGTGAGTTCTAGGTTGTGACTGTACTGAGAAATTTTAATTTCAAGTATCAAAAAAGCATCAATAGAGCTAAAGGTCAAATCCAGATAAGAAAGAATGGGTAAGAAAACAGAGTGGAGAAAACAGACAAAGTGTTTTTGCCCAGAATGTATTCAATCAGGAATTAAAATGAAATGGTGAGTCAAAAGCAGGCTGTGGTTTAGGAGACAGTTCTGAGGAACACAAGCTGAAGGGAAACTACTGGCACTAACAGCAGCCATGTGGAACAAAGGGATGGTGTGTGAGTGGAAGGGAATTTATTGTAGTCTATGGAGGATTATAAACATAGGACAATTTTTAATAGGCCACAAAATGAAAGAAAATGAAAGAATTGAGCTAGTGAAGATGCTTGAAGATATAATTTAGTCCCTAATGACTTTCTTCAAGCTTATACAAAGCAGTTAAATTTCAAATATCCATTTTATACTACTGGGATTTTTTCAGTCATGAGCTAGGATGGAATTTACCTTGAAAGCCTTAAAAGGAAGCATGTTCTAACTTTAAAAAATCCAGAGCAAAATCAGTCAGTCCTCTGGGACTACACAACTTTATTTAGATGTGCCAATGAAGGACAAAGACCCTGATTTAGAGCAGAGGCCTCTTCATTTATGTGTGTGGAGTGTGTGTACTGACTGTGTATTCACTGCTGGTGAGTTAGGAAGGAGCACAGCTACCAAGTTCCTTGGATGATTTTCCTGTCAGTGCCGTACACTTAATTCAAGGTGAATGCCCTTGATTACATAGAGGTTATCACATGCTTACTTCCAATTGTAAATGTTCCCTGTGTTTTTAACTCTGTATGATCAATACCACTTAAAAAGGTAGCAAAAATAAGTATAAATTACACAGGATTTCTCCAAATGTCAGAGCTTTGCCTGTCAAGTTTCACAATGGCTTTTTAGTAGGACTGTCCACAATTTAGAAGCAGCCAATTTACCACTTTCAGGCGGCTGTTTTGTAAATATGTGCAGGGAAAAAAAAGCCTTGTGTGCTTTTTTTTTTTTCCTTTCCATTTGCTTCATTAATTTTAGTAAGGTTCTGTCTGAAAAGCTGTATTGCCACATCCACTTCTCTGTAGTAACTGCTTTTGTCAGGAATGGTAGGCTGTTCCTGGAAAATCTGCTCTCCTAAGGAGCAGGTGACAGACGGTGTTTTCCAGGTGGGCTGAGCTCCACATGAGGCAGGGGGAGCACCTGTTCTGCTCTTAGAATATTCATGTATTTTTAGAGGACACATCAAGTTGGTCTGCATTGTATTCAGCGCTGAGTAAGAGGAGTAGAAAACTTCCTGAAAATGGTTCACGTGCAGGCAGATGTAGGGAGGTTAGATGAAATAGGCAGGAATCAACAGCTTTGGGTTTGATTAGGATGAATGGACTTTATTTGGGATAAGAAGAGAGAGAGAAGGTGTCAATTGCATGAAAGCATTGTCAGATTGCAGAGAACACTACTTGAAGCTATCTGCTTCCAAGGTGGCAAGTTGCTAAATCGAAAACTAGTATGCACTGTGATTCTACCACAGATAAAGTAAATGCTCTTTGAGGATATATAAATAGAACTGTGATGAGTAGGCAAGCAAGTGGGGTGATTCCTGATCTGTCACTCTGGCAGAGTTAGAGACTTACATTTCAGACCATAAGCCAGACTAAAACTAGGAAAAGGTAAATTCATTTAAAATATATAATCATAAAAATACGGTAAAGAAGAATTTAGGTAAATGTGATGTGAACTTGTTTAGTAGACAGAAAACAGGAGAGGTGATGTGTTTCCCTACAAATACTGGTAAAAAATTAACCAGAATGGAGGGGAAGAAATGGTTGTCGTTAGCTAATGTGAACAGAGCATGAATCAATGACACCCAGCTGAGTCAGAGGTGGTGTGTTGTGTGGTTTTTGTCATTCTGATTTGTTGGTTTTTGTTTTTTTTTTTTTTTTCTTCAGACAGAACCCACAGCTATGTAATTTCTACAGTTTAGCTGCTACAGAGCCTTGTCTTTCATGCTTTTAAACTCCCGTTTTCACTTAGTTCTCCTAGAGGTGCCTAAGCAGTCAATGAGAAGGTAGTGCACTGGTCTGTGATTCCCATCGGCTCCCAGAAACAGCATGAGAGTAAAAGGTGTCAACAGACAATCCTTTTTCAGGCAGATGTATTGAAGAATGTCTTCCTTAAGTGTCCTTAATTGCCTCACCTTGAAGGCAATTACATTTTCCATTTCCATAACTGGCTCTGGAAAGGCGATTCTGTCTCTCGCTGCTGTAGTTAGGAGTGACGATCCTGTAGTGACCTAGTTGCAAACAGGTTATTAAATCTGTTTTCTCATGTACCCATGTTGTCTTTATGTTTTAAATAGGTCTTTTTTTCCACCCTGATGCTTAGCTGCTGGATGTATTTATGAACAAAACATCCATTCACTTTTCAGTTCTATCTTCTGTGACTGTATTAGGACAGAATTAGACCTTGTTTCCACAAGAGGCTCAGTTTAGCAGTCTGCTTAATAGTACACAAGAGTATTAGTAATAGGAGTTATAAGTCCTAATTGAATGGGAATTTCATGGGTTTTAATATAAAAAATATCATGTATGGTTTTCTAAAGTATTTAAAAGGACTCGTCCTCTACAGGGTAAATAAAAATTGAACTTATAAAAAGTTAACTGTTTTCATTTTTGTGAGATCTGAACTTTAGGATGACTGCTTTTTGAGCAGTGCACAAAATCTTCCATGATGTAAAAAATCTCCTTTAAAAAAAATTAGGTAGATTCCTATTAGATTCCTATATAAAGAAAAGCACACATTTTTTGCAAAGCATCTTTACAAAAGATGGGGTTTAGGGTCAACGTCCTCATAAGCAGCAAATTGGAACAACTGGGGCTTGTCTGATGAGTTCCTTGGTTGCTTTTAGGAAGTTTACTATGAATTTGGTATGATTAATGATTAAAAAGGCAGCTCGAGCCAAGAAAAAATAATAAAACACCTGTGTCACCGGGCATTTTTTTATTTTCATATGACCAGTTTTTAGTTTTTGCTGCTGCTAATTAGTGACATTATTTAACAGAGCATTAAGCTGGGAAACTTAATTCAAAACAATTTTGGAAGCTGTGAGAAAGGAACCCAATAAGAACCAGTCATTTTGTGAAGCGAGAGACTGGAGGACTAATGATTGTTAAAAATAGCTGGGCTGTCTCACTAGCTGCTTGTAAGGCTTAGTAAAAGTACATAGAATTAGATTGTAGCTGCAAACTTTCATAGGAGAATGCAAGGAAGTATTTCTAAGCAGTGATGCCAATTAGACACAGGGCTGGCTGGCCGGGGAGGTTGTGAAACTGCCTTTTCTGGGAATTAGTCATGGCAAGACTAGACAAGGAGTTGTGTGGAAGCCCCAGCCAAGAAGGGCAGAGCTTTGCTTGGAATGAACTGCATGGCCCAGGATAGCTTTTCCAGCTTGTAACGTCTCTGCTCTGGCTGCACGTGAAGTGCTTTGTATGGGTTGTAAGTTTTGTAAAGGGTTTTAAGGGTTTCTCTGTGTCACAGTACAACTCTCTGTGGTGAATGGGAGAGAAAAAAAAATGCCTATTGCTGTATCAATAGGGAGCTTCTCTCTTAACGGGGTATGAGATGAACCTTTTGCCCCTGGCAACTTGATTTTTCATGGCACAGGAGAGCAATTCTCATTGTGTCCTTCCTTATGAGAAGTAGGAATCAGTGCTGATTAACCCCCCCACAATTATCTGCAACATTAGATACAGGGTCTGATGTGCATGTGTCCATATGTGCATATTTGAGAGAAAAATGAACTGTGGCCTTCTTTGGGACACCAGGAAATAAACACAGTCATTAAAGAGTCAGCACCGTTACCACATAGTGAACCTTTACTCACAGTTCCCACCTATTGTTATTTGAAATACCCCATTTCCTGTTTTCTGTAACTGTTGCCAATGGTCAGGATTCAGATCTCATTCACATCAGAGTAACTCTGGAAGCTTTGGGACATCAACAGGGAAAAGGAAGTGAAAAGCAAGTGACTATGATGAAGTAACCCTGAGTTTCCACTGAAGTGCTCAGGGTTTAGTCCCAGTCAGTGCCAGAGCCCAGCCTGCCGTGTAAGAATTCAGGGAAATTGCTGTTTGCTGTGGAAGCCCCTGTCAACACACTCACACTGTTGTCATTACTGCTATTGTGCACTAGGATGACAGCAAAAATAAAATAAAAATACTTTCTACGTATCTGAGTCAAATGGGCATATATAACATATAGGCACACAAAATAGCTAGTTACTTCCTCATTATGACACTGTGAAGTCATAAGAAAATTTTAAATGACTGTGTAAAAAGTATTTTTCCTGAGTTTTTATATTTCGGCCTGGTTAGAAAAAAAAATTAAAAAGAAACAAAATGAACCCTCCCCCTGCCAAAAACCAAAAAAAGAACTCCAACCAGCCAACCAACCAACCAAACAAAACCCAAACAAAAACCCAAACAAAAAACTCCACCCTTTGTTCAAAGTGTGGGAGAAAGGATTTTTCATCAGAATTCCATAACAAGGAAGCAGAAGCACACGCATAACTGAAGGATCAGGCCCCCAAAGATACTCAGTCCGCTCTCAGTCATTTTTCTCTGCATAGAAATTTATTGGAAATGTAAATGCCAATAAAGCATTGTGAGTCCTTGGCTAGTATTACCTCTGGGTCTCAGTTCCCTAACTTTACAGAAAGGATACTACTTCCTTCCTTTATTCTATGCCAAATGTAAACTCTGGCCCAAAATCACAAAGAGAGATTATGGCAGAGCCAAGAAATTAACTCAGATCTTCTTAGTCATAATCCAGGCTTGATATCATAAACTCATCTTTCATTTGCTTTTGAATAACAAGCGAAGTGTTAACCATTTTCCTATACATTTGCAACCTGATGGAGTTCTTATCTGTGGTGGTCATTGTGTATCCTGCTGGCAATTTCACAGCCTTTTAAAGCTTTTTCCTCATGAATCCTTTCTTCCTTTCCCCAAGAGATAGCCAGCTTCCTTCAAGACTTCCCCAGCAAAGCTTGCCTGTCTTCTTTGGTGGTGCGTGCTGTGTGATCTTCACCTGGTGCAGAAATCATCTATGATTATTTTTTAATTACATGTCGATGTTCTCTGTCATCCTTACCTGTTATTTGCATCTAATCATTCTCCGTCAAAAATATGCAAACTTTTTTTAGAAGATGTCCTAGAAGTTTTTTGTCAAATTAAAATGTTTGGCTTCAAAGGATCCCTTTTTGGAGTTTAAATGCTCAAGGCAGCTTGCTTTTTTCAAGGACAAACAATTGAGTTAGTATACACACAGAGAAGCCAAAATCTTTCTTTCTCCATCTTTTTCATTCTCTTTCAGTTTAGGAAATTTATTTAAGTGGGGATTTTTTAAAATCTCATTTGACATTAATTTAGAAATCATGAATTTCAGAGGCATGATAGGCATCAAACGTTGTATTCAAAACAAATAAATTGTCTTGTTGTTTTAACTGGAGAGAGAAAATTTTTAACCAGCTGATCATTTTGGTATCATCTGATTTAATAGGCAATCACATTTTTGTTTCATAGAATGCTGATGGTACCTTTGACATAATTGTGTGTATGTATTGTAAATTTGGATGTAAATGTTCTGATTTTAATAGAAGTAAGAAGTGCTTTCTCATTCTTTTTAAATGTTGTCATTATGAATGTCTTCAGTGCAGTAAAACCCTTAAGAGTTTTTCTGATTTTTTGGGTCTTGTCCACTTGGAAACTAATCCATGAAAATGAACATGGAAATAATTTGATCAAAACATTACACACATGAAAATTATTAGACACCCATCCTGCACATGTGAGTTGCTAAACATTTACTCAGTGGTGACCCAAACTATGCAATAGTCAAGCAAATTGATATAAGATGCTGTGGTGGTTTTGCACTACACTGTGCCTACAGAAGCAGTCATGCTAGGAAAAAAGCATGAAATTCATACTTTTATAGTTATTATTCTTCATTGCCTATGTTGTGATAACACCTAAATGCATCATCAATGCCAAATGCCATTGGGCTACATGTGGAAAGAACAAACACTAAGTGACAGTCCCCATCCCAAAAGGATTAGTTAAACATGATTTTAATTAGGACTGATTGCTCCCTTTACAGAGTGTATTTCTGCCACTAACTATTTCAATATACAACTTATTAATTTTGACTGCATTTTTCCCAGTTTCATCAATAGCTGATCTCAGGGATGTCATTTGGGGGCAGGATGGCAGTTTCCCATCTTTCCAGGGGTCCCAGCTGAGCTGAGTCGTGTTGCAGTGGGAATGGGAAGGGGCAGTAGGAAGGAGCTGGCCCTGCCCGAGTTGGTGATGCTCTGTGTTGCTGTGTTTGAATGCTTGGCTTTTGATGAGAGCTGCTGGACTTATGAGCTGTCTTGGAGGCCTCAGGGTGCTAGCCAAGCTGTAAATACATCCACACAGTCAATCTCTTGCCTGTGTTTGGAAAAAATATAACAGACAAAGCAGGGTAAAAGGGAGCTACACCGTTCCTAATTTGCAGAGTAGGAGATCTGAAACACCAAAAGTTTGTCTACACAGGGAGACTTCCACTGCTGTGAGATTCTCAGTGGAAATATTTCCTGCTCACTGACAAGCAGTATCTGTGTCCAGATGAGCAGATGGCTTTTGCTTCACTGTGACTCATGGTTGTTACAGGGTGGGAAAGTCCTCTGAAGGAAGAGCTTTGGGGGTTTCTGTCCTTTGCTCCTTTGGCCTGTTGCTGGGCCCAAAGCACTATGGAATTGCTCTCTGGCTTTTGGCTGATGTTCACAGTGTTATTTTTTAGTGATATGGGCAGCAACTGTTGAAAAGGCCATGTCTCTTTTAGGGAGGTTGTCTCATCATTTGAAAGGAGATATTCCTCAACATGATCACAGGGGAGAAGTTGTAGAAGAAAAAAGAATAACTAGTCAGTGTTGTGGAGAACAGCGAGGGAAGTGAAACACAAGAATGTTGGGCATTCTCCTTGTTCAAAGGCAACTAAAAACTTCTTATCTAAATGTTTAAAGACAGGAGCACACAATGGTGCATGTGTACAGATAATTAAAATACCATCAATTCCCTACCTCCAGGAACTGTAACTCAGAGCATGTTGTGTCTTGGCACTTTTGTAAAGTATCAGACAATGCTATAGATG
This sequence comes from Melospiza georgiana, assembly GCF_028018845.1. Taxonomy (NCBI): domain Eukaryota; kingdom Metazoa; phylum Chordata; class Aves; order Passeriformes; family Passerellidae; genus Melospiza; species Melospiza georgiana. Next base: position 12,704,312 of record NC_080430.1, read on the forward strand.
CTGCTCACAAATTAAATGACACAAAAATCAAAAATACCAAAAAATGCAATTAAATGTAAATAAGGTCTCCTGGAGGTTTTTCTGAAATAGAAACACTGCTTGCTCAAGTAAAATTCCTTTTAATCCAGTAGCTTTCTATCTTCCCAAATCCCTGTGGGATGAAAAGATGAGCCTTGTGGCATGTGTGGAAGGTTAATGAATGTGGACTCTAAACACAATCTCAGGAAATACTTCTCATTGAAAATATGTTATGGAAAGTGTTTTAAAAAGGGCACTAGTATGAGCACTTCTGTGACTTATAAGAATAGTTCTACACAGAGAGTAAACACGATTCTTTATTCTCCACTTCCTATGCCATTGAAATGCAGTGCTGTGAATATCATCCACAGGTAAATAGCTGCTGCAAACACTAACTCAGCTGGTTTCATGCAGCCCAGCTTTGTCAGAGAGCAGCCTTCAGCAATAGCTCTTGGAGCTGAATAACCATTGGGGTGGCTTCAGGGAGATTAATCTGCTCACAGCCAAGGGCAGGACACCTGCCACAGCCCCTCAGCCGGAATAAGGGGTTGTGCTGGTCTGGCCAAGGGAAGAGGTGTCTGCCAGGACTGTTATTTAACCTGCAAGCTGCATCCTGGGGTGACTCCAAACACAAACCTCCCATCTTAGACTGTAACCCAAACCAGTTCTTTCCAATCCATTCCGTTGCTTCCAGCAGTGTTTCCGTGTTGTTTTATTTTTTTTTTTCAGTCTTGAGACACATCCATGTATCCATCATCCATGCTTCAGTCTTGAAATGCCATGTGGAGCATTCATTTCATACCTACTCTGAAGTAGGACAGAGATAGATAAATACACAATATATGTAATGCTTTTATCCAGCATAATCTCAGTGGATATACTTTTATTTCAGTACAATTGCAGTAGTACAGATGACTTACACAAAATCTCTAGAGCAACAGTCTCTTTGTCAAATGACTTTTCTTTGAAAATTCAATATAATGGCAACTCTTGATATATTTGATTATTTGTAAAATTGCCTTTTTCCATAGCCCCTCAAAAGTTCTTCATGTGCCTGACAGTATCTGATACTCACACAACTGCTAAAAAATTTAACCTTTATTTCTAATTCTAAGACCATTTTCTTGGAGACTAGTGACTAGGTGAAAATATGAATTCTGACATGAAAATAAATAGACCATCACTGGATTTTTACGTTTGAAGAAATCCTGAAGTGGCAACCACCTGGTCAATAACTGCCCAAACCTGACACTGACACACCTGTGATACAAGAAAATACGAAGTTTTAGACCATGAATTTCAAGAAACCTGACAAATAAAATTTAGGATTTATTTAATGTATCTGTTGGATGTTGGTTTTAGTATTACAGCAGATCATTTGGATTCTTTCCATGTTTTAATATTACCTCAATCAGATTAAAAATACAGAATTATGATCCTTCTGCTGTCTTCCCAAGAGACTTCTCTGGTGTCTAATTTAGATTTCATTAGCCTAACATATATCATTAATTAGACATTTCACTGATAAAAGATTTTCTCTTATCAAGAGAAAATCGATAGATTTTTCTCGAGGGAACTCTGACAGATCTAATTTTCCTGGACTTCATGAAAGAATTTGAACTGATATTGCATGTAGAATGATTATTAATATTTCCATTCCATATCTTGGCAGGCAGGAGAAGTAGGAATGAAGTGATGAAATATACTGGTGGCACAAACCTGGGAGATGTTGTCAATACAGAGATGGATTGTACTGTAGGAAAAGAAATGGCCTTGAGGACTGGGGTAGTACCAGCTGAAAGGGGAAACCAGTCTCAATTCAGGGTCATGCACTTATGTACCAAACCCAAGGATTTATATTGCACTGTGGGAAATCATCAGTTTGCCTTGACAGAAGAGCAAATAGGCCATTTAATCCCTGATCAGGAGATCACTTGATCATGAGATCCGGAAAAATTTCATCCCGTTGCAGAAAGGTAAATGAAGTCATGGGGTGCAAAAGGCATTTCCAGAGTTAGATTAATGTGGAAAATCCTAAATTGCATCATCTGGAACCCCATATCTAATGGAAAAACACTGCATTAACAAGTAGCAGAGAAGGGTGACCTGGCCTGGAGACATTTTGTTGAGAAAGAGAGAGAAATACAAAATTATGCTCATTCAGGCAAAGAGAGATTTTGTCCTCTGAATGAAGAGGAAGAAATATCAGGGAGGAAAAACATTAATAAACATGACAGGCAAAAGAAGAGTTGCATAGAAAGCAGTTATGCAAAGGTTCTGATTGGAAACTAGGATGTTTTATGTATTTTGTTTAGACTGGGAAATCTTGTAGTAGGGGTTTTGGAATGAAAATCTCATTATTAGCAGTAAAAGAAGGCAGCCCTACTGGATCAAGTGCTGTTTCAGTTTCAGTGTTCTCGGTACAATCATGATAAAATTTATGCAGAAATGCCAGAAATTCAACCTCAGAACTTGTGGTAATGAAGGGCTAGATTCACATTCTCACTTTAAAAAAAGAAGGACAAAAGCCCAGTGGCAATATTTTAAGGGAAAGAGAGTTTGTGAGGCTGTGTGCTTCCTGCAGTCCATTCCACTATTCCATTTACTACTGTTGGGTTAGTAATGTTAGACACTACATCTGTGCCTTAAAAAAAATCTGTTCATAGATATGATGTCCATGAATTTAATTTCTGTTTGTTTCTCCAGTGTTATTTTATCAATGATTGTCTGTTTGAGAGGTTAGGCTCTATATGTGGATATGTCCCCTCCACTCATCTCACACGTTGCAGCTCTGAGCAGCAAAATTGTTTGCCCTTGCTGGACTCTTGTGATTGCATGTGTCAACCTTGTGTCATCATGAAAATCCTCTACTATGGGACACATTTAATATTAAAGTATGTTTAGCTTCTTAGGAGCAAAATATTATGTTTCTATAGCATAGAAACCAGTAAGTATTCGGATGGCATCACAAGTTCTTTAGTCACTAAGCAATGTTTGAAACAAATAAATATGCATTCAGTTTTTAGGGTACATAGCCGACATATTTCAGCCTTTAAATAGGCTTTTTGCCTTTTGAAATAACCACTCAGCTCGAGTTGTTATCTCAGTTCTCACTTTCAGCTCTGTCAAGAGGCAAGAGCAGAGGTGATTGCCCAGCAGCTGCAGGGTGCACAACAGGAAGCAGGGGAAGCTCGGTGCAGGTTGCAGCGCCGCTGCTCAAAGGACAGGCGCGATTGTCCCCACGTCAGGTTCAGATAGCGGAGCTGGAGGCACGTCTGAGCTGGCACTTACTCACCTCCAACACACCTCAGCCTTTCAGACTCTCCCCTGGGAGTGGATATTCCATTGTCTGGAATCTCTTCTCTTCAACAAGGCTGCTCATGTCGTCAGGGTGACTGTTCTCCATCGTGCTGGCATTTTGCCTGTACCTGCCACGTGTCCTTGGATGTCGTGTTTCCTATCCTTATTGTTTGTGAGATTCAGATAGTCATAAAGAACTCAGGAAATGTCTTTCTGGGAACCCCCAAATATTTTTAAAGTCCTGTTTGGTTTTTTTAACTTTCCTCACTCATAATTTTTTTTTTTTTTTTGCTTAGATTTTCCAAATAAGGTTTGCTTTCCTTTTTTGTCTATAATATGTCACATTTCTCAAATCAAAGCTGCAAATGCTTTCATAAACAGGCAAAAATGTTGTTTGCCTTCACTTCTGTTAGTAGAGTATCTCTGATGCAATAATTTTAACAAGGAGTGCATTGAATTTATTGAACTTATTCAAAAAGAATGTTTATGACCATTGTAGTGCTGGCTCGGCAGCTTCTCACTCTTCAGAGATGGAAGCACATTGCTGTTGTTAAGAACTGTGTACAATGATTGCTCTTTCCCCATTTTGTGGCTAACAGGAAATGTATTTAAACTGCAGCATGAGAATAGACAGCTCAGAAGAGGAATTGGAGCAGAAAAGCCTGTTGCATAAATAGTACAATTTTATAGTATTGAGTAAATGTTTATAATCTGTAGTGGTGAGTTTAGAATTCATGACAAAACTGCAAGCATATGATTTTTTTTTTCTTGAGGACAAGGATTAATAGTTGAAATCCTATTTGTGCTGGCAAGAGATTCATGTTTGCAATTGACATCCAGAGGTTCTGGTAGGTGCTAGACTTGTGGCTCATTGGTTAGACAATATTGAACACAATTTTAACCTTTTCCAGGCATGCACAACCTCAGATCACAATCACATTAAGAACTGAGGAAAAGGATGACTTGATGTCTTTAAAAGTCAGTTCAGTATCCTGAGCTTTATTTTGTCAATAAATCTCATGAACTCTGCATGTAAGCTGGGAAGGGTGAAGAATGTTTTTGAGCTTTCAGTTTAACAGTGCAACACAGCTGCATCCCAGCTCTCTGTTAGTGTTCTGGATCCTGCTTTGGGCTGTGTTTTTGCTAGTGCACATTGCTGGGTCATGTTGAGCTTCTCATCCAACAACCCCAAGTCTTGTGCTTCTGGGCTGCTCCCAAGCCATTCATCCCTCAGCCTGTGCTTGTCCTTGGGACTGCCCTGGCCCACGTGCACAACCTTACACAGGACCATGCTGAGCTTCAGGAGGTTCCCATGGGCTCATCTCTCCATCCAGGTCCCTCTGGATGGCATCCCTCCCCTCCAGTGTGTCAAACCTGCTGAGGGGACACTGACCCTGCTGTCCATGTCACCAACAGAGACCTTCAACACCACTGCTCCCAGTACTGCCCTCAGAGGGGCAGCTCCCGCCACTGTTCTGCAGTGAATCCAGTGAAATACCATCATACAGTGGGATCCTTAGGGAAGGGGACAGGATGAGCAAGAGCAGACTTTTCCTACATTAGGTTATTACATAATGTCAGTATAACATATTTTCTCTATTAATTCCTGGAATTCATAAGAGTTTGTTTTTGTCTCTGGCTGTTGCTTCTGTGGCCCTGTTAGGATCACTTTTAGAATGAGTTAGGCAAATGAAGACCACTTTCTGAAACACTTTTTCTGACTAAAGTTTCCGTGTCTTTAGTTTCAAGGAGAACTTGTCTCCTGTGCAGCCCATTTCCTTTTTCGGTTCTACAAAATTTCTGCAGAGTTTCTTTATTTCCCTTATTTTATATGATGCAGTACATATTGAAGAGAAAAAATATCAAGCATATGATTTAATAGGTCTCTCTGTGTATGTGTGATATTTGAATTCCACCAAAAGCTTGTGTATTTTGTAGAGAATTCATTCTGCATGCCCAAAATGAGTTTTCAGAATCTTTCAATTTTAGAACTTGAGGCCATTAAAATGCATTACAGCAGCATCCCAAATATATACAACTGAAAAAAATATTTTGTTCTGATGAAAATGCAGCCTGTATTAACTTCCTAAGTTTACAAATCATGAATATTTTTAGTGGGTAGTGTGCCTTACAACAAGTTAAAATAATATCCGGTCCCAGAAAAAAGGAATTAGAAAAAAAAAAAAAGAAAAAAAAAAAAGAAAATAAAACCAGACCACTAATCTAAAACACTCAGAATGCTTTCTCCACCCCCATCTCTTGGGTCAGCCTGGCCTGGGAGGTGCACGCAGTAACAAGCATGTCACAGTTTATCTGTTCCTGTCAACTGCTGCTCCTGGCTGAGTGTGCTAAATCAGAGCTCTGGAGGCTCTATTTCAGTAAGAAATATAACAGCAGGGCTGAAACTTGTCAGTTCCTAGATTAAGGCTTCACATATGATGGAGGCCCATTAAAACATGAGTACTTTTGAGAACACATGAGAATGGAGGATTTGTAACCATAAAACTGACACAGTTCCAATGGAAGATAGCAATATATTTGTGCCTGCTGAACATAACACAGAGAAAGCTGACTCCAAGCATTCATATATTAAATGTGAGGTCCCAGAAAAGTACAGCATTGGCTTTAAAGTAGTGAAATGTAGATAATAAATAAGTTCCTTTTATTATCCTTCAAGTGTTAAAGCACTGAGGGTTTATGTTTCAAGTCTGTCTAAGCAAATATGAGATATACAGAAAAGTTACATATCTGTGAGTGAGTGAGTATTCAGATATAAAATTGAGGTTCCCAGTTGTTTTTTCAGACACTTGTACCATGAGACTAGATATGGGACAGGAAGAATTTTGCTGTGGAGCTGAAATAATTTTCATATTATGTTCTATGGTTATACAGTTGGAAAAAGAAACATGGTTTCTCAGCTTTAGTTTTAAGTTATGAATAGGTAGCAAAGCTTTTTCCAGCACTTCAGGAAGTTAAAATGTTAATTCATAGCAGTGCTCGAGTGGGACAGCTGACAGAAGGCAAACCATTAGAGCAGTTAAATAAACCCTGGAAGAGTTTGATTGAAATGCCTTTCTTAAATCATGTGCCACAGTACTTTGAAAACGTTAGGGCCTGATTGTCAGTATGTTTAATAGGTATAACACTGGCGTTACTTAAGCTTCTGCAATTTGAAATCACAGAAGCACACCCTGTGGTTTAGTAGTTCTGGGCAGATGGTGGAACAAGGTAGCTATTTTTTACTGCGAGAAGATAAAAATGCTATTTGACAAAGCACAGAAAAGCATGTTGCTCTAACAGCAAAATTATGAAATCTTCTGTTTTCATGGGCTGGAATTATAAAATGATGCTTGTGTCACAAGGAAGATAACAGTGAAATGATGCAGGGAGCTGAGGCTTTTCAGGATGTATTTCATTTTATGCTGAATTGTAAATTCATATTCACTGCAATGGCTTTCCAAATAAGTTGAATTTTTTACACATTTGAAAAATAAGTGTGTTTTGATGTCAAAGAAGAATGCTGGAGGCCTCACTGTGTTCTTGCGGTGTCTGTTGCGGGAAATTGTCCAGAGCTTTATTTTTAATACCTAAAATTAGGCTCTGGGCACAGTGTGGAGGCAATAGATAAACACTGTTGCTATAGAGTTTTTAAGTTAACCCATGAACTCTTTTTTTGGCTGCTCCCTGCCCAAGATAAAAAGCTGGCATTAGTATTTATATGTTATTTATATATTTGTATGGGATATTTGAGTCATTGTAGTGTGGAGTACAACACTTCCTTGGCATTTTAAAAATACAAACCTTACAACAGACCAGGAAAATATTCAGAGGATGATGAAATCCTGTTCCAGGAGTGCTGCAGCTGGTGGCATGTTTACTCTCTGTTGTTAGAGGGGGAATTTGAATTTGGCTTGTGCAGTTAGTTTCTTTTTGTGCAACTTTTATGCAGTTGTGAACTGTGCTTAAACGTGCTTGAGCCAAAAATGAATAACAGCAGTGCAGCATTTGAAGGAAAACTGTTTTTTCTCTTTCCACACAGTTATGTGAACTTATATGTAAAGCAAAAGATACACACTGCAAGTGACAGCGCAAAAGTGGAGAGGGAAAGAAACTCTTCTGGGCTAGGCTGGGTGCCAAGTATTAAGAGAATTTTTCTTTTAGGCTGATTTTAGGAGAAGCAGCATAACACCATGTGCCATTTATAAGTACTTGAGGAAAGATCATGTAATAGGCACATATTTGCCTCAGCTGTATTGCCTGTGTGAAGCGCTTTTACTTTAACTGTAACAGCGCCATCAGTCATGTTAATTGTCATGGAAAGTTACTGGTCCAGACACAAATCTCCTCACTCATCCTCATTCTCATGATGATAATGTGGCTGGTTATACTTTACTCACCCATGTGGGAGAATTCTTGCCCTGGGGGGGTTGAATTTTGTACAGGCAGCAAATTTTAGAGAATGAAAAGGACCAGAGGTTTCCAGATGCCCTGCGTTAAACTGAGTGGTTATTCCTAACCATAAAGGTTTAACTACACTCCCTCAGCAAATCACTTTCAAAATAGATATTAATTTTCAAACAAAACCAGTTGCCTTGTGAAACTGTTGGTTGGTTAGGGGGAAAAAAATGACCTAATGCTTCTGAATAAAATATCTGATCTCCCGTTGCCAAGGCTGAGTCACTTCCTGTTACAATAACAAGACTGTCATCAGCAAACTTCTCCAGCCACACAGTGGAGCTTGCCAGCGAGTGCATGGCTTTATTTGTCCATGTTGTTAGAAAGTTACCCTTGAAAAACACACTGTACTAAATTTGGAGGCACCAGCTTTGCATTCAAGTGTGTTAGTGTCGGATCTGGGTTGCATTTACTCCTGATAGTACAATCTCTTATTTTTTCGTGCAGCATAATAATATCCACCCAGCTGTGTACAGTAATGTTGTAATTCTGTCAAGGGATTCTAGACACAACACAGTGCATTAATATCATCAGAGCTTTCTCAACTGGAATCTGCAGGATCACAGTCAGCTGCTTCTTATTTACAGGAGTGAGATTTGAAAAGTACCTGGAAGTTCATTCCACTTGTCACCTAACAGATAACCTCGAGTGCTTTCTGGACTGTGGTGGGTTTCAAAGACCCGTTCAGGTTATCTCTGAGAGCATTGAGCACACAGTGGTTTGTGTCACGTTTTGCAGGCAGCGGGGTCTGCTCCTGCTGCACCGCTGAGTCAGCAGAGCAGGAATTCATTAGGGCTTTTACATCACTGCTTGGAGCTCATTTCCTGGGCAAAATCCGTTGGCAAAAGCCCTTTCTGCCGTTAAAGCAACTAGAAAATAAAAGCTAAATCCAGTGTTTAGCTTCAGTGCCATTATTGCCCCCTCCATGCCCTGTGTTTCAAATATTATTTGGGAGCAGTGTCTGGCAGGCTGTGTTCAGATCTGTATGTGAATCACAGTGACTGACTCATTCAAAAATGACTTTTCTGAGCCTGTTAATAAGATATGGGGGGGAGTGCGTGTTATCTTGCACGTTCTTTGGGACTTTCATCCTGGTTTTCTGTCCAAAAAAATCAAGCCACATATCAAGCCCCCAAGCTTTAGGGCCAATAGAAAACCTTCACTTCTTTGTGCCTCAGTTTCCCCCTTTGGGAAAGAGAAGTTTTAAACTTTTTAATTAATTTGGCACTCATGGACAAGCAGAACCAGACACAAAGAAAACTCTGGTCCTTTCAAGCAAACAAAATAATCTCCCCAGGTTATGGTTTTGCTTTACCACATTTGCTGTATTTAATATTTGTCCTGCAGAATAATTTATGCTAGTTTTTCCTGAGAGCCATGTGATGGATAGCCCTACATGGCCTGTATCTCTTTTGCCAGAGTTCTTCAGCCAAATCCAGACGACTCCAACTGAATGAACATACTTGTGAAGTGCTACTCACAAGAGGAAGGTCGTCACACTCATGGGAAACATGTCAGTGAACATCCTTTTCATCCTCCCATTTTTACAATCAAGTTGTAATAAACATGGCACAGAACAAGGATCCTGTTAATAGTTAGCCAAGCTCTCTTAACCTTCAGTTTTCTTGCTTTCACATTTTTACAAAAGAAAAAAAATCACTTTTTTCCTTTTCCTTTCTCTTTCATTTAAAAATAAAGCAGAAACTGTAAGTTGATATGTTTCAGTTGACTATGATGAATCTGGGATAAGTTACTATGCTCTGTTCTCTGATAAACAGAGATGTTATTGTGCAGTCCTGGATAAAGTAACTGATTATACTGTTTGGGCCATGAATGCAAAATGTGTTGCAAGGATTTGGATGTCTGTAATTAACCAGTTGTAAAAGCTGTGGTTGGTGGCTAAGCAGCTGTTCAGATCACTGTCAGAATTTCACCACTGTAAAGGAGCGAGCATGTGTTATTCCATTGTTTCAGGATGGGAAAGAACAGTTTGTATACGTTTCTTTTTTCCTGAAAACAGAACAAATGTTGGCTCTAAACTGCACTTACTGTGTTCCAGACTAAATCAGTGCAAGGGAATTGTATTTGCCTGAGACTGTCTTTGTTTCAGGTGTAACATGTCAGACACCAAAGATATCACCGTGACCCAAAGGTTCATTTTTCACGAGGCTTTGCTGCTGCATACCCTGGACATTCATTCTGCTGTGGGCAGCTCTCCCTGCCCATGCACTGACTCACTGCCAGAATACATCTGTGGATATAATTTACACCTAAGTTTGGATATTAAGAATCTCATACATTTTTTTTTTTAAAGAACACCTATCATCCTAATACTAGACTCAAGCCTTCCAGGGCTGTCTAAAGTAACCCTTGCAGTTTGACATGGGTAACTCTTTAGTATTGATGTGTAGACAGTAAAAAACTTTGCCACCAGCAGATTGTTTCAGGTGCAGCAGGTCAGCCACTGGCTGTCTGGAGATTGTAATAGTTGTAGGTGAAACTATGGTGTAAGGCCTTTGGCACTCAAAGCTCCTGACTATCTGGTTCAGGGAACGGTGAGTTCTCGGTTACAGGGAGTGGGAAGATGATGTCATCGAAAAGCTATTGCCCTGCTTTGATATTAGTAAATGTGTTCAAAGTTCTCCAGGGGCCTCCAAGGACTGAAAACCTCTCCCTGCTGTGGGATAGAGGTGTTTCTCTCTCTCTCAACATTTCTTTACTGTTTTTTTTTTTTTAAAACCAGAATGCCAGTGAATGACTTATAGGAAAATAAGTCTGTTTCTGTACTGTTTAACAATTGTTTTAAAAATGAGGCTGAATCCATTCTTGTATCATTAATGAAAGCAACGATAGGAGCAGAAAAATCCCAGAAGTCCGAGTGTGAGTGGGGAAGAGGGGGAGGGGGGACAGGATGAAGTCCTTTGCAAAACAAAATAGTAGGTGCCAATGCTGATGTCCTTTAAGGCACGCCTTTCACTAGGCACTGTGGATAACTTACTAGCAATCAAAACCTGAGGGGCCAGATTCCTACTTTTTCTTTTCTGCATGCACAGCATAAAAAAGAATAGAGTGAAAGGTCCTGGCAAGCTGCCAGTCCTCCTCCTCCTCCTGGGATAAGGGGGTGAGTGATACAACACCAGGCTGTGTTTCCTTCTCCCGTCTTGCCTATCACATGGGGAAGTGAGCGATTGCTGAGCTGTTCCGTGCCTGTGAGCTGGACTGGGCTTTGTCCTCCTTGTTCTGCTGACAGACAGCTTTACATCCTTTGTGAGGCCCAAACCAGCCTTGGGGACATCTGACATTTTAAATCTTTAAATCTGGATCTGGGTTCTGCTGCTGCCCTATGCCTTTGTAGCAGGACCATCATGTATGCTAGAGCCACAATCCCAGGGTATGTGCTAAAATGCCAGTAGCAAACATAAATATCTTAAGTTTCCTCAAACTTCTCCCACACAAATTGATGAATTCAGCTTTTTGAGCTGTAGGGTCTATGTATTTTATATGTGAGTTTTCTCCCCAGAAGTGAAGCCTGACTTTGATTTGTTTAATCATGGAATACTGGGCTCTCTAATATTTCCCATGCTGCAGCGAGGCTTTAGCAGGACAAGTATCACAAGACTCCTGATAAAATCACGGGAGTTAGCAAGGCTAGCACTTGCAGGAGCTTTGTAGATTCAGCCTTTTCTGCAAATAGCATTCCAAAGAAACAGAGATAAACCGAATGTCTGAAACAATCCTGCAGAACATTTTGCTTTGCGGGTTTTTTCCTTTGCATAAAGACCCTCGTAATGGGATGTCAGTTGTCACATGCCGGCTCCTGTGTCGCTTGGTCAGTGACATAACTTGGCAGGGGGAGGGAGGAGAGGGGAGAAATGGAAGATTTAGCGCTTTTTGCAAAAGTTAGAAAATGTGTTGAGGACTCTCAGTGTTACCAAGCAGGATTGTGGTCCAGTTTGTAGCACCACTGAAGCCAATGACGCTCGGTGATGGCCAGCAGCGTGCCCGGCGTCCCGGGTGATGTCAGCAGTGACACGTCCCTACCTGTCCCCTCCCTGTCCCCTCCCTGTCCCCTGCCTGTCCCCTCCCTGTCCCCTGCCTGTCCCCTACCTGTCCCCTGCCTGTCCCCTGCCTGTCCCCTGCCTGTCCCCAGCCTGTCCCCTGCCGGTCCCGGGGGCTCTGCCAGCCTGGGAACCCGGAGCTCTGGCCGCATTCCAGCGGCGGAGTCAAAGGTGAAATGCCAGCGCCGGGGAGCGAGCGCGGGTTTCGCTGCTGAAATACCGCCGGCATTACTCATTTATTGCACTTACACGGAGAGAATGCCAAGATAGGGCAGAGGGGTAAACAGCAGGAGGAGTGCTGCGATGGGGAGAGGCAGTGCTCAAACATGATAAAAGTGCAGCTGTGATAAAAGAGCAATAGTGTTGGCTGGCACGTATTGCTGCTGATACAGCATTGGACATTTAGAGGGGTATTTTTGTTTCCTTAAATGGGGGGAAGTGCACGTTTTTCTGTGTGTGTGTGTTTACCACATCTCCCATGCAATTCTAAACACCTGCAGCTGTTCTGATGCATAGCAGCAGAACCAGAGCAATATTTATGGCAGGCATATGGGCAGTATTGCTGAAATTGAGGTTCTTGGCATGCAGCTGACCCCATGGACCTGAAACATGCACTGGGCCCCAGTTCTTAGTCAGGGACACACTTCAGTGACTGCAACAGAATTGCTTTGCTTTGATTGACTTCTCCCACTTCCCAAGACTGAAATTGGCTGAAATTGGTATAATTAATACCGGCTTATATTCAGATAATTCCTCTTGGAAGTTTGGGAGACTTTGTCATTTGTGACTTTCTTTAAAAACATAAACTAGTTCTGGAAATAGAAAAAAATCTATGTTATCTGTTTTTCGTTTTATAGACTTCTGTTATTTTGTGTGATTGCTTCAGTTTTTAGAACTAGCACAGGACAATCTCGACTGGTGCACTTCATTCTCTTTTAATTGGTTTTTAATATCTGTCTTGAAAAGGCGCTGCAGAAAGAGTGAATTTGGTTGTACTCTAGGAATACTTGTTTTGAAGTTTTGTAATTTTGAGGGGAAAAGCTTCCACACATTTAAAAATAAAAACAGGGACTTTCACAAGGTAGTGGTACCAGTAAAGCAAAGATTTAAGTGATAGAAAAATTTTACAACTTTTTGCCACAAATCATGATGTAAGAAGAATTTCCGTGCATTCAATTAACTCACCATAATAATTACTGAATTCTCATTTTTAATGTAAAGATTCTAACTTCCAGAGGGGGATGTAGACAAGTTCAATGTAAAGAAAGAGCCAAAAAATTTGAAATAGAAAAAAAGAAAAAGATTCTGTTATGGTTTATTATTGATACCAAGATGAATGTAATAGCTGTCTCTCAATGAAATATAAGAAGGGACAGATGTGGTTATGGGGTGTCCTCCGAGCAGACATCCACATATGACCTCTCTTTAAGAACATTGAATATCCCAATTCCATGAGCACTTGGTGCTGGGCTTGGCTTCATGCACGTGAGGAGCCACTTTGATTCAAATTTCACATATGCTTCATGTTTGCAACCTTACTCTTCCAGGACATCTTCCAGCAAATTCAACACTCCTTTCATTTCTTCCAAATGTGAACTCTGCTACATGCTCTCCTCCCTCCCAGTCACTTAGAAAAATATGATCTGTTAAGTCAGTGGCAGAACTCCCACTGACTTCTGTAATGCTGGGAGTTAAGCTCTCTGCTTACGAGACTTACACATTTCTTTTTAGAAAACTTTCCAACATTGCAAAAGGGTCATTTCAGTCCTGCAGCTCTCCAAAATGCTCACTGAAAGTATTACACTTTTCTTTTTATTAATATAATTTATTGCCAGCATTTATTATACTATTCTTTGTGGGTTTTTTGGAGGAGATGCTAAAGATTGATGACATGTCTACTTATCTGAACATTTAAAGCTCTCATGATAATATTTATAAGAGTTTTTGGGGCTTTTTTTCTCAACCCTGCCCTCCTTTCCAAGATGCTGGATTTTGTTTGCTATCTGCATCAGAATTGTATTTCATCCTCTGATTCAATTTTTGTAAAAGATCTTAGTGGGAGTTCTGTCATTCAGAGACAGTGGCCAAGAGATGGAAGGTGCTGAAGATTTCTGTCAAGGTTCATTTGCAAAGAAATATGGAATGAGGAGGTTGTATTTTTTCTCAGTCATGACAAAATTGTCCGTATCTTTTTTCTCACCCTTGAAACAGAGGCATGCTGGAAAGATTTTTGTGTTCTCTATGTATCCTCCTCTAGCTTTGGCACCACTAAGAGGTAAAAAAAAAACCAACATGTTTCAGAAGAAATGAAAGGAATCTGTGAAGAACTGTGCAGTTGTTACAAATGGATTTACTATGTTCAGTGGCTTCACCGTGTTGTTTCCAAATGCACTGTCAAACACAGGGCAGAACACGGCCCTCAGAGCCGCAGAGCTGGCATCACACCTGTGGGTCCTGGTTCTGCAGGACACAGATCAATGGGTGACATGGGTCCTATCTTTTGGTTCAGATGTAGATTCACTAGTATTTTCAATTCCTCTTAAATCAATCTGTGTTCAAAGTGCTCTGAAGGAACAGTGCATTATGCAGAATTAAACTTCAAACCCTTCTTGAGCACACTGAAGTAACCCTGTAGCATAACCACACACTGTTCACCTCCATATTCCTCATGAAACAAAAGTATTCCCACTTTGAAAGTCAATCTTTGTGGAGTTTTTCTGCAAGTGGAGGTTGGACACTAATGAGGGCTTGGCCAGCCAGTGCCTTGACATGTTTCATTTATGGCTTGATTAGACCTGATTTAATGAGATTGTACTACATGGAAGCAAATCATCTTCAGTCATTTACCACCGAGTGCAGTCTGAGTGTTTCATTTTGGCACTTTCTCTGCACTTTGGAAACGAAGAAAAACACCCCACAGAATGAAGTGTAATTTAAGTAGAATATTTCATTCCAAGTGCAGCAGGCAATGACAAAGAAAACCATTCTGGCTCTGCCCACTTCTCTGCTCCCCTTCTCAGCCCTATAGGCTGTACATCAGTCCTTCTGAGCTTCTATTATACTGTATAGAATGTGGTTTGAATTTAAGATTTGTAAAGGGAAAGCAGACAAAAGGTCAATCTCATGTTTCCATTCACGTTCCCTCCGTGTTATTCCCAAAAGGTTGATACATTGTCTAGATTTTGTTAGTGGTGAATTTCTTTGCTACACTGTGTTTTTTTAGATGACACAGAAATTTTTGATGTTTTCTTTCCCACGGCTTCCAGCGGAGCGGCAGCTCCAGAGCTCTGCAACACTTGGGTGGATTTTCTGTGTGGGATGACACCTAGGCATCCAAAGGCTTCACTAAATTATCCTCTAGAATGAGCAGTCCTGAGCTGTACGAGATCTGAAGTGCTGCTGCTGTGTTTTAGACTCTCCTCCCTTTGCTGTGGTTTTGGACCAAATGGATTTCAGGTAAACTCAGTGACACGAAAATTGCCAAGATAACGTCACTGTGAGAGGTGGACCTCATACTCATCCTCCCGTGGGAACAAGGCATGGTGCCATGTGGAATGGCTCACATTTATTTCCTGGCTCTGGGTTAATTGTGTTAACTTGCACAAGAGTCTTCAGAAAAAAAAAAAAAAAATAAAGAAAAAAAAGTATTTTTTAAGAATACATTATGTCAGGCTGAGATGAGGTTAATTATTTAACATCTGGCAAAAGCAGATGGATTCTCAGTTAACACAGTGAAATCCATTCAGTCAGCACCCTGATAAGCACCATGTCTGTTTCACTGTCTCAGATGCCTTCCTGGAGAACCTGTGTGTGTGCTTCAGGACACTCCAAAACCACTGTCTGCCATCCCCTGCGAGGCTTTGGCAATTTGCAAGTGTGAATGATGTGGCTGACAGACAGTCTCTCGCTGCCTGGCCATCTCACACAGCAATTTGCTGCTTTACTGAGCAGGTTTGGTGCTGCACATCAGTGCAGCTGGCACGGATACTCTCCAAGGTACATTTAATTGTGATGTGGCCACTGCATTCTGCTGGTGCCCATTAGAGCACGGTACTGGAGTTACTTAGGAGAATATGATTCAACACAGAGGCCACACGTGATGTTCCTGGTGGCCTCACACAGGAAAGACAATTTAGGATTTGCTGACATGGGATGCAGTGTTCCATGAAGGAATGCACAATAAGTTGTCTCTATGTTACAACAGAGTTTAAATAGATTTAATTCATCATGAAACATTTTTGACTCAGTGTTGACCATCATGATCTTCTTTCAAGAAGAATTTCCTGTGGTCCCTTGAAAAGGTAACCCTCATAGAAGCACCTTCAAATTTTAATGATACATTATTCATATTTGTGTGCTCCCCCTGGATCCCAGGCAGAAAACATGTGCAGGATTTCCCATTGCCTTCAGTTTGTCAGCTTTTTATCAGGTGTCATTTGGCTAAGAACCTTGTGAGACTAATTCTGTATTAATAATAATAATTCTGTATTAGCAGAAAAAGTACAGCCCTGCTCTACTTTACATTCATACAAGAAAAAAAACCCCACAGAGATCAGAGTTTCAGGTATATTAAAACTTTCTGCAAGGAAAAAAACAAGAAGAAAATATACTTGAATGAGAAAAAAAAGTCAGTGGGAACTTTATTTTTATACCTCTTCCTTCAGATCCTGCACACCCCTGAACCTTGCTGGAAGTGCAAGACTGTACTGTCAGTGCTATCTTGTCATGTACATGGATCCAAATGTAGGAGAAATGCTTTTTCCAGTACCTCATATTTGTGATCCACTGGATTAAAACCCCTGGTATTGCTGTTTTGAACTGCTGGTGTTCCACAGCACCTGGAGATTGGTGCAGAAAAGTGCAAGTTTTGGGCGTGATGCTCAGAAAGTGCTGCTCCTCTCATTTTGAAAGGTGTAAACCAGAGGTTGGTCCACTGTAAGCAGCAGATTTTCTGCAGTTGGTGTGAAATAACCATCCAGTTCCACACAGAAATAATTCAGTTCCACACAGTGATTCAGTTCCACAGTCTCCAAGTCTGGAGATCCTCGGCCTCGCTGCTTCCGATGCTTTCCAAGGCACGACTTGTGTGTTAGAAGTGCTTGCACAACTGATGGCCAAACATTCTTTCTGGGGCACTTACCATTTCCAAATATATCTATCTTTCAAGTAAATCAATTTTGTGTTAATTAGTGACAGGTCTCTGCTAAAATATTCCCTTCATTCTTTTATCACCCTGTGGCGGAGTTCTGCGTGCCCTGCCAGCTGTCCTTCACAGCAGGCCTTAAAGGTTTGAAGCCTTATTTGGTGTCTGCAGTGACCTTTTAAATTCCAGAGTAAAGTTGGGGCTGCACAAGTCACAAATACAACACTTGTTAATAAAATGTCAGCTTTGTAGCAGTCAGACTTGCACGGAGCTTTCAAACTGCATTTTCCATCAGGCTAATAGCTCAGGATTGTGTACATGTGCTGGCACAGCTGCAAGAAGGGTAAAACCTTCAAAAAGAGCTCCCTTCTGGTCCCACCATGTAATCAGGTCACAACTCTACCCCCTGGGGAAAAAAATCATTTTGCCAGTTTCAATCCAGCAAACAGTTGTTAGTTCCTTCATTGCTTAGGTGACCTCAGTGAAACCCAGAAATGCCAGGTTTTAAAGACTAAAAGATTGCCTATACCTTCAGCCCCTGAAACAAGAAATGCCTGAATGTAAGAAATAATAGTAGCAGGGCAAAGAAAGTGTGGGGGGGGAGGGAAAGCAGAAGCAGCAGAATGTGAGCAGATGTTTCCTAAAGAAGGTATAAACATGGAAAGCAAGCAGTCAGATTTTCCTTTAACTTTATAGTGCAGTTTACAAGTTCATTAAACAGAATTTCTGTGCAGGGCAGCCCTTGATGAAGGGCTGTTTAAGTTGAAACATTCCTGATTTCCTGCTTAACTGATTCACTTGGTAAGATGCTCTGTAGTGATATCATCAACCATGGAATAGTTAACAGAATATTTGGATTGTGTAAACCCCTGTAGTTTAGACAGTTCTCTTCTTGTTCTGTGTAGGTATTGATAACTTACACATCTGCAAGTAAGCTGAAAGCTCTGTGTAATGTGCTCAAGAAAAATAACATTGATATTGTTCAAAACTGTCACTTTCTTATTCTTTTAATACAGTGATTATGTCAGATTAGATTCTAATGATTTATGTAGTTACCTAAAGTAATTCCTTTTCTATGTATTTACTGAAACTACAAAAGCAGTAAGTTTAAAACACGTGATGTTTTAAAGATTTATCTAAGGTTAGGTATTGCCTATGTTCATTCTAGTATCACCTCCTGGTGTTACAGTGGTGTTTAGCTCTTGTCACACTGGCAAAAACTTTTGGTTAGTCCACAATAAGACTTATTTTTCTCTTCTAAAAATATTTTTAGCCGCAGACTTCATTATCAATGAAAATATGTCAATGGACATCAATGGATTTCTGCTTGGCTCAGTAATGGACTTTCATTACTGGACTAATACTAGACAGCTGGAAATTGCCTATTACACATGCAATTCTCATTTAACCAATAATATGGAATAATCAGAATACTTTGAAATAATCACAAACAATATGTGGTGAATTGACAGTTGGCCTGTTCTGCATGGGGAAAAAACATCAAACATTTGAAAATCTATGTCATTGCATGAAACAATACAAGGCATTTCCAAGTTTTCTCTTCCACTTGCTGACTTGCAGATGTCTGTGCATGGCTCTAATCATCTGAGATTGCTGGTACACCTATATTTTCATCACAAAATAGGAATGTTTTCTTGACTGCTGTAGGTAAAATAAAGTATTCCTGTCTTTTTTCATGCCAAATAAGAGAAATGTTAAAATCAACTCAAATTATCACCTTATATTGAATATGAGATTCTGTTAAATGCTGCATTGCAAACAGGATCTGTGTCACAATATAGTCATGACTGTTTTCCATTGTATTTTCTAAAATACTATAAATTAATATTCCATAGCTGATAAGGGATGAGATTTTTGAAGAAATGCTAAGTGCTCTGAGGAGTACAGGAAAATCTTTCCATCTTTGTATTCTTCACACAGTTTGGAATTTCTGCAAATCCAACAGCAACATGTTGTGTTCCATTTATAAACTCATTTGTTATGTTTGTAAATTCTTTTAAGTGTTCCTTATGATCTCAACAGACATAATTTCTCCCTTTCAGCATGCGTACTTCTATAATGTTTGAATTTATGTTTTTCTTTAAAAAATCAGCATTTAAATCTTGTAAGGAACTGAGCTACAGCTCTATTTAAAAAGCAGACTCCATGAAGTTCAAAAATTAGCAACCACTGCAGACTCTTTCAAGTTTAAAAAACAAATTAAGTGTGATCTGGCAATGCTATTGAATTCCATCATTTATATTTTGTTAAATACTGTAACTCTCTTTTTAGCTGAAGTGAGGACTATAGTCTATCTTGTGTGTTCTGGTTTTGGCACAGTGTGTTATCAAAAAAACATCTTCCTTCCTAGGTAGGATCAGCTAAGGTCTGTCTTGGGGTCATTCCTTCTTTTTCCTACTTAAGGTAGCAGCTTCTGGGTAACTTGGAAGCTTTTTCAATAGAGTATTAACTAGTTTATTGTATTTTTTTTTGTGAATTGTTCTTTCTAGCTGGAAATACCAGTAATATTTGAATGACTGATTTACTTGATAAAATAATTCCTGATGGCATCAACATCAGCTCCAGGCCTAAGTACAGAGAGACAAGTACCTCATGCACAGATCTCTAACAAATGTGTGCAATGAATCCATGTTAGGTGACATCTTCCCTAGGATTAAGTGTTGTAGGATGTCAACTGTGAATACAGCAAAGAGTACGGTTATGTAACAGGGCCTAAGAAAGATGATTCTTAGAAATTCATCACTCTCTGCTGGTGTCCTCATAACTGCATGGTGAATTAGTGCTCACTCTCACTTCTGTCAATCGGCAAAAGCTGAGCAAATAAAATGAGCTGTCACGTTTTTGGTTCTTTTCAGTGTGAAACTGAAAACATTTCTCAAGCTAATAAACGAGTCTAGGGCTGCTGGTATGTGCTTGACTTTCTCAAACTGTACACTTCAAAGTGCAGAAGCTAGATAAGCTAACAGCTCCTTCAGTGAAGTTATTGTGCAGGAGGCAGCATGTCTATCAAATGCTTGCTTCATAAATTTGAATAGATGTGATTGTTCTCAGCAATGTCACCCCCTCTGTGGCTGAAGCATTGTTTAAACAGAGGGAATGTGATGTGAAACTTTTTTTTTTACTTTTATCCAGAGATGCTTTACAGGAAAGTCAGCCATTCTTTTTCTGGATCCTCTTTATCAAAACAATGGTGCAAGAACAACAGGGAGGCAGAGTAAATTGCTGGCTAAAGTACTGAAGGTCAAGCTGATGGTTTAGTTGCATGGTCTTCAGAGTAGATGAATCCAAGTGTAAGAGGAGAAAGTTTCCATGGCAATTAAATGTTGCTTCTCGTTTTCAGGGAAACTGGGTCAGAAGGCAGCATTAACAGGAAGCACTAAGGAATACATCTTTGGTTTTGTTGTTTACCAAGTAAGGACAGATGACACAGTGGCTGATTTCTATCTCCATGGTGTGCTAGGTCAGTGTGTTACAGACATCTGCACATTGCTGCAATCTGGTTGTGAGATGAACACCAATGGCCCAAACACATTCCTTGTCACAGTAACACAAATACAATCTGGCCCCTTGTGTTTATTTCAGCACTGAGTGAATTCTTTTGCTTATTTATAGATCCTTCTGAGATTGTGTCAGTGGGGTGAGAGTGAAGCTGCATGAGCAGCCAGAGTACTCCAGAGAGCTCTGTTGGCTGGCACTCATCCACTGGCTGTGTAAAAGTCACAGAGGCAGAGATGTGGCCTTGCATATTTGCTACCATAGAGCAAATGCTCTGTGTACTTTGTGCCAGTGGTGAGAGACCTCAGCCATGGACTGGAAGAGGAGCTGGAGAAGATTCATAGTTCTGTGTTTTCTGCCCTGACTCTCCAGGAGGGCAGTATTCTTTCTCTGATATCTCTGATTCAAGGGTGGTAGTTTGGTTTTTCTTGCCTGATGCTCTTGAGAAAGGTGTTGAGAGGAAAACAGCAAATCTACTGTAACGGGCAGGACTTCACTTTATCCAGAGAAAGTCGAAGTACAAGACAGTGGTTGCTTTACACAGCTGCAAACTCTATTATTGCTCCCTTATCAGACCTGCCCAAAAAACCACATAGTTCTGTGCTGCTTCATGTGTCTGTGCTGACAAGTACCTTTAACAGACTTTACCAGGCTCCTGTCAATGCCTTCAGTCCTCCATAGCTCCATTATAGCTCCTCAGGGACTCTCAAGAATGGATGAGGAAATTGTGTGGACAGGAACTGAGTGGGAGCTTTCCACTCTCCATTCCAGGGGAATGAAAGGATAGAAAAGTAATTTTGTAGGTTGGTCGAGGTCTTGATGAGATATTTAATGTTGCTGTGATTTATTTCTATTGCTAATGATGCATCAGGATGGTCGAGCATTTTGGTAAGAGGCTCTTAGATATTATTTAAATTGGAGTGAATAAAACACAATAAGTGTCATTAGAGGTCTCTGTCTTTATTTTGGAGACACTATTTCAGCAGCACTTTGCATGTATCTAGTAAAAGACCTTCCTATTCTTACTTTCATTAACTTTTTTTTTTCTCCTGTTTGATCAGATAAAGGACTCCTGATGTCATAAATTATTGATGTTCTTCCCTTCTGCTCCTGACAGAAATTTGCTCAGGCATAGTGCCATTCTATGCTGCTTTGAGCATGCCAGAGCTGTGCTTGAGCTTAGGGGACAAGATCAGGCTATGAAAGTTTGTGTGCCTTGGCCCACAGGTAAATTAAACCACACTATCTTCTCTATCATGTGAATATTTTGTTTTATATCTTTCTTGGACCATCTTGTCTTTGTTAGAGACACTGCTGTGAATGCTAGGCTATCCATTGTTAATTAATGAAGGTCCAAGCAGCAAAGATGAGCGTTTAGAAAGGGAAACAGATAGCAGCCATCATATTTACTAAGGATGTGTCATTCTGCTGCACAGGAACATTGACAACACTCACTGAATGAAGGTGCTTAATCCTTCAATTCCTGTTCCAGAAAATTATCTCCTGGAATTTTCCTCTTCGGATTACCTGCTGTAGCTGCCAGCAGGTAAGAATTCTTACATACAAAGACAAACCCTTATATGAGGTCAAAAACTTAGTGAGAATAAATTCTTTCGGGTAGACATTAAGGGAGTTTTGTGGTTTTCACTGTGGCTTCAGTAATTGCTTCTGTTCTATTACTTTGTTTTACATTTCACCTTTCTTGTATCTGTAAGAGTTTTTTTACCTTTCTGAGACATCTCTCAGCTGCTCCATCACTACAACTTTTTCAAAGGAGATTGTAGTGGTGTCTAAAAGATGTTCTACTGATCTCTTAACACCTGTTTTTTATTCTCTCCAAGGAAGGTAATTTCAGCATGACAACTCACTCCTTGTTCATTTTGATTGCACATAGATGACCCTTACATGGTTTTCTTGCTACAGAGCTGAGCAACCTTATTAGCTCCTAGTGCAGCATCAGAGGAGTGCATCAAACCCAGCCCTGGGATAATGCTGCCTGGTTTTGGAGCCCCAGAAACAAAAGAAACTTCAATCACCACTTCCTTCAGCTGGAGTATTTGAGTGCATGTTAAACTGCACAAAGAAAAAAAAAAACTGCTGCAACTTGCTTTAACTCAAGCTTGAGTTAAGTTTGTCAAGGATAAGTGCTCCTGGAATATTACTGGAATACTGGAATGCTTACTATCTCAGTGCTACTATAAATAAAAACATATTGCTTCTGCATATTGCTTAACTATTTTCACTGTAGTGAGATGGCCACTACTATTCGTAGTCTTTTGGGCATGGGAATGAACTTTTCCAAGAAAAGACATGAAGTAAAATGTTTATTCATGTTTACTTTTATTTTGGGGAGGGAAATAATTTCTATTTTTGAAAAAATATGTGCTTTAAAACTAAAGACAGTCTCTACATTGGTTTCTTCATTTAACATTTTGCCTGATTTAGGACCTTTTTTTCTTTTAGGATCCAAAGCAGAGAGGTGGCCTGAGAAATCTGAAGGGCTTTCAACCACAAAAATCACTGTACACTTAGTAAAGCAAACAATTTATTTCACAGAATATTTGTGAAAGACAGAGAATTCATTCTAATAGTGTTTATATTTAATTGCCTGAAGGGGCACCAGCAATAGAAAATACTCATGACATCTGACAATTAAAGGTAATTATTGCCAATTAAATAAAACTTCCCTCTTGAATAAATAGAAAGAAAAATAGAGCCAGTCTTCAGTACAGTAGTTTCAGTTTCTGTTATTTTGTTTCTTTATTTCACTCCAGTTGCTATGTCAGCATAACAGTCCTATGGTGATAAAAAGATATGGAGTAGAAACTTGGAACATTCTCATTTATAGTAGATTTGTGGGTTTGGACTAGATTGCTCATTTTTGTTTAGACAGTAACAAGAAACTACTTAATAGGAAGTTCTATCATTGATAAATACTTTTAATCACAGAAATATTTCCTGTATCTTTGCATCTGATGTTACAAATAGGTTTCCACCCCTTTCCTGGGAAGACTTTTTTCCAACCTAAAACTTCATGTGGAGAGTTTTATAATTTATTATTTGCATTGTGATATTAACTCTTTTCATTACTGAAAATTTCTGACAGAAACAAGGATGTGGTCACCAAGAGGGAATAACAACAATTTAGAAGTCCACAGTATAAATGTCTGCAGCTGGCTGGGTGGGTGAGTTCCCTTAGCAGCCAATGGGGAGGCAGAGGCATTTTTAGTGTGCACTAATATATTTTAGATATTTATTGCAGGAAAAGAGGTGTTGCATCTTGTGCCTCCACTGATTGTGTTTCCTAGGTATCCACTGACTCCATTAAGCCTGGGAAACTGGACTCTGCATCCTGAATTGTAGAAGTCTAATGAGTAATACACAGAAAAGTGCATGCAAAACACAGAGGTGATGACAACAATCTGCAGGGATATTATATGACAATAATTTGCAAATTAAATAGGCTCAGGATTAAGCCATTTGGCAGCTCCAGATTGATAGGCAGTGAGGAAGAAAGGACAATTCATACTTTGTACAGCTGGAGCAAAATGCCTATGTGAATGTAGGGATGGTGAAGAGAAATCTGATGAAAATTATGTAAGTCATGATGCAGGTAATTCTCCATCACAGGAAAGATTTCTGAGACCTCTGTTATGAGAGATGATAAGCTGGTATCTGCTGGCAGAGGAATACTGAATTAGGGACTCATAAGGAAAACAAAACACTTGGAGAACAGAAAATATGAGCTGAAATAATGAAATTAAAAACAATTAAAAAGCTGACATGCAGACAAAAATACACTGAAAATAAGATAAGAGATATTATTGCCCTTGGAAAATCCAGATGAAATTGGGTTCTCCCTGGACCAGACATTAAATAAACCTAATATGTGAGACATCTCAAAGAGTTTGAAAAACTAGTTGTTCTGCTCATTTTCAAAAGAATTTTTTAATGTTAAAAGTTGCTGGTACATTGACTGGACTCCACACCATGACAATATTCTGTTGGGATTATTCAGTACGTAATCTTTGTAGCAAATGGTTATTTTGTTTTCCTGGGTTTGCTTTTTTTTGTTGTTGTTCATATTTTTATTTTTGTTTGTTTGTTTTTTGGCTCGGCTTGGTTTTGGTTTGTTTTCCCTTCCTTGCTATTATTTTACTCCATTTTTGCCTTCAGCTACCTGTCTATAATTACAGCAACAGTTATTCAGGAATGTGTTTGTTGAAAGTAAATATCACCACAGCTCAACAGTGACAGCTTGATCCATAAATCAGTGACTATGAAAAAGGACATCTCAGCCATTCATGAGTGAGTGAGACATCCACTGAGTTGCTTTCTGGTACAGTAATGCTATAAAAAATGTTAGTTTCTATCACAGTGCATAATGTCAAGAGGATTAAAGAACTGCAGGAGGTCTGGAGCATCCATTTTTGAGATCAGTCACCCTGTGTAGTTCAGACCTGTTTCTTTACTATGGAGAAATCTACATAATTACAACTGGTCCCAAGTAATAATAAGAAAAATATAGGGACTAATTTTCTTTTCAGAGTACAGAATTGTATTGCTCTAAGAATTCAGTAGAAATCAATACAATGCAAAGTCAGAAGGCAGCTTTTGTATCTGACAAATTGTTCAATATGTTAACTAAAGCTGGGCCCCATTAGCAGTGTTTAAATATATAGATCACAACAATTCTATGCAAACAGGTTTTAATTACATGAAATCTACCAGTGCATATGTTGGTATATAAATGTGTTCCCAATCACATGGTATCAATGGGAAAGTTTTGTTTAAAGAAATTCAAATTCAGATTTAACTGACTCAGATATCTAATTTTCATGCACCTTCCTAATGGTTTGATACACACCCATTGAACTCAAGGGCAATCTCCCATTAAACCCTATGGGAAAACATAAGGTAGTAACTGAATTCTTCAGTTTTCTTGTAATCAGATGTCGATCTATAAAATTGAAATTTAACTGCCCTTAGATAAAATATAGAGGTACATGTAAATATTTATTTAAAAGATTTAATAATAGGCCTAATATTGAATATGTGCACATTTTGCAGCAGAGGAATGAGTCCCAGTATATACATATATACTTATATATATATACTATATATGTATATGGTGTATATATATATATATATATATATACACACATATAGTTACATAATGCGGTGCATTAATTCCTACAGCCTGGCAGTGCATTAAAATGCCAATTATGGCATGTAACAATCAAGGACCAGATATATTCTATATAAGGTTATAAGAAATACTTTCTAATACTGTTTATAGAAAAAAGTTTAACTGCAAAAATGAAATTATTTAATCAATGTAGCAAGCAATGATTCTTAACTCAAGTCCTAACACAAGATTCTTATATTGTGGCCAGGTTCAGATGGCACTGGTGAGAAGTTCATTTATTTATCTTTCTATTAAATCTTTCCTTTCAATCTCCAGGCTGCCAGTATCCATCTATCCTGATCCAAGGAACCCTCATGTGTTTTAATCAGAGCTTAAATGAAGATGGTTAAATCCAATAGCAGTAATGACCCTGGGAATCACTAGGAATTTGGAAACAGTTACAGTTGCTATTTAATGTACATATGCATGCACAAAATTGTCACATAAAGGAATACTGTTAATAGCACTATTTTAACCAATGGATTTGTGAACTCCAAAGATTCTTGCACAGTTTTTTCTTTAGAAGAGTTTTTTGAAGGTTCTTTTGCTACTGGGTAAATGGAAGGGACATTATGGGGTGCCAGCACTGGACCCAAGGTCATGAACAACTCTTCCATTTACTTCCTTGGATTATAAATCCTCAAAATCTTTACCCATACATTTAGGTTGAGCTGATGTGATTTTTTCCTGCTATATTTTTTTCTCTTTTTTTTTTTAGGTTACTCACTTTCTTAGATTCAATTTTGTCTGCCACAACAGTGTTTTCAACTTCAGTATGAAACATACTAGAGGAATAAACCATAAACTCTGCAGTTTACAACAAAGTGTCCATAAGATGCCCTAACATAAGAGCATAGAACAAGAAAACAGTGCAGCAAAATAATAAAATATCTATCTCACTGCTCACTCACTCATACAGTAAAACCAAAAGTAATGCCTGGCTTTAGCTGACATGCCATATCCTTTAAATGGAAGGACAGAAGCTGGTAGGAATGATTAGTTTCTGTAGTGGCAAAAGGGACATTTCAAGGGAATTAACATTTAGTCTGTTAGTCCTTTTCTACATCCCTTGATATCTGTTTCCCTTGAGATTGCAGGTGAGTTTTTTGCTCCCTTGTGAAACTGGTAGTGCCAGGAGTTTTATCTTCAGCTTTTTCTTTCCTGTCTCTCAAAAATTCACTTCATATGGGAAGAACTTGCTGTGCTGGGTTCCTACTCAGTAAATCTTCCCAGCCTTGATGCCTGAAATAGAGATATAACAAAAATATGGAAGACAAGACCCCAAACAGCCATAACTAGAGCCATAGTGGAGTTATTCCCATTTAAATCTACTGAAGAAAGGCAAACATAGCAAAGTTGTTTTTTCACAAACACCACTGATGCACCAACTCCTTACACTGCATAACTAGCAGATAACGTGTCACTATTTCTTCCTGGATTTACTTGGAACCAAATGGGAGAATGAAGAGCTCTTTTAATCTAATTCTTCAGGATTTTCTTAGAATTTGGCCAGTCTCTTGAATGGCCTCTATGAGCTAGGACGTGGAATGGACTTGGTGTTTGGATCACCGGGAAAGGCAAGAGCAGCACTATTTGTATCTGTTACTGGCAGCCTGTGTAAAACTATGAATGATTAATCTCCCACCTGAGCTAAGAATGCTCTGAAAGTTCCTCTCAGGTTTGTCTCTCACATCCATGAGAACCTGGAGTTTTAACCTCCATATCATCAATTATTTCCTCTTTCCCTGTCTCAATTGTCTTTCCTTTAAAACTGCTACAGTCTTGAATTGGGCCATTATTTCATCCTTTAAAATCAGTTCCCATTTACCCAGTTCACCACTTTTTGAAACCCTAGTAACTCATGATTTCTGGGGCCAGAGGGGAATTGCCTGAGAGATGTGTAATGTGCTGAGCTAACATGTAAGGCTAAATTATAAAATTCAGGTTATAAGTGAAAGTGACAAGCAAAATTTTTCTCCACTTAGCTTTATTAACGATGCAATATTTTATTGCCTGTGGCTAAAAGTATTTATTGTCATTGTGCTTAGCCATAATTTGGCTTCATAATTCAGTTTTCTCTTTATGTTTTTTTTTTACTTTTCATTTTTTTCCCCCAGCATCTCTTTTTGTTTCCATGCAGGGTTCAGATAGTAGTAAGTGTGTGGTCTTCTGAGACCAAACACATGCAGATTGGCATTAATTTGAAGAAGCAAAAGCTTAACTGTGGGCCTATTTTAAGCACGTGAATTTTAAGCATTGCTGAAATCAATAGCTACACAGATTGTCCTTCTGGGGTGATTAATAAAACTGCATGTGGTTCTTTGGTTGTAGGCACAAACATGTATTTGGCAGCATCCAGCAGCAATGTCTTCTAAACATTTATTAAATTACACAAAAATTCCCCCTGAGAGCAGAGGGAATATTTGTATGCTTCAAATTAAGTATCTGGTGAGTGACAAGCAGTGTTAAGGATCTTGCAGTATCAAGACTTGAATTTGCACATCATATATTAGTGTGATCAGAGAAAGATAATGGCAGTGAACAAAAAGAACTTTAAGGAGGAGAGTTTCAAAAGATTAAATTATTTGATTTAGAAAGGAGAGGAATTGAGCAAACATATCAAAAGTACATAAAATGGTGACTGCTATTGAAATGGAAGGGGAATATCCTTTTTCTCTGATAAATAGTATAACAACAAGAAAAGTCAGAAACCATTATAAGGAAACACTTTTTGTTCTACAGTGTTTTATTAGGTGATAGGGTTCATTCTCAGAGGAAGTGAGGCCAAAGAAGATTCCTAGTGAGCCTGAATAACCCCAGTGGTACCTGGAGTTATACAAACAATGCAATTAAATTCATTGAAATGGCCATCAAATCTTGTGCTCCAGGGCTCAATGACAAAAATGCTGGACACAATCTGTTGATACCTGACAGAAGAGACAAGTTATACCCACGTTTGTTGGAGGGCCTTCTGTCATTTTCTCAGTGATCTGCTGACAACCAGTCTTAAACCCAGCATTAATGCTTGGATAGAGCCAGAGTCTTTTCTTCTGTAGATCTCACCTAACATGATCATTTCAGTCCTTCTATGTATCTGTCTGATATTCTTTAAGAGGGACAGATTGGCCACTCAATATGTTGTCTCTTGGTAGCTTGGTGTGGTATATTACTAGTACAATGGGCTGTCCCCTGAGAGATTTTTTTCAGTGTGTATAAAAAAAAGGAAAAACAAGGCAGCAGAAACATTGGATTTTTTTTTTTTTTTGTCTGGTTGGTTGATTGCTTTGTTTGGGTTTTTCTTTTAATTAACTGGACTAACCCTACTTGATGATTAGATCCTTTCAAATTCAGCCTATCATCAAATATGATTCTGTTCTTTCACCCATTTCATTGATTTTAATATTCTTTTCTTAAGATGAAAATTTTTATCATACTTTCAAATCAAGGATGTTCATAGAAGGGTTCCTGCCCTTTTTGGCTATCTTTCATCTCTATTACCATCACTCTAAAGAGAATTAGAAGGATGGTGCTCTTGATGAAGTCTATAATGACTGTGACAGAGCAGAAGCAGCATCATGAACCTGTGCCATATGTGCATGGATAGCATAAATAGCAGTGTGGTCTGACAATAATGGCTTTTACTGACAATCCTATCCTAAAATCATGAGGGATTTTTTCAAGCTGATTCAAGGTGAGCACCTAAAACTCCCACATTGTCAGCAATGCCAATTATGTGCATTTTTTTGCTTTGTAGTATAGATTCAAGTGTGGATTGGAGAACTTAACATCATCTTGGTAGGCGCTGGCATGTTCACAGTAAATTGGTGTAAATAGTAAATGAACACATGCAATGTAAATGACACTGTACATTTTTACAGTGAGAGAGAAAATGATTAATTATGATATGGAATAAATGCATCAAATGCTTTTATCAAGTGGTGTTAGAGGTAGAAGTAGGAGTTGTTTCCAGCTTAGTCCCTTCTGCAGAAAAAATTAAGAGTCAAATTATATTAGACACTAAAGAGCAGAAATGGTCTCCATGGCCTGGGAGAGCATATAATGATACCTAACATTTACAGACACACAACTTATCATCTTGCAGCTTATACTCTGTCAGGATCACTTCATTTATCACTTCAAGTACATTGTAACACCACAGCACACTCCCTCAGAAATTTTATTAGGAAGGATGAATTCAGTCATGATGAGTATAAACCAGCTGGAGAACACTTGCAGGAGAGGGCACATGCAATAGAGGAATCACAAGTCATATTATGAAGTCAGAACTGCAAATTGATTACTTTAGGTCAGCCTTGGGAAAATCTCTGGAAACTTGTTCTTAACTAGCAAAAAGGCTGCGAGTCTGTAAATTATTTTTCTTCATTGTCCAGAGATTTAAACTATGGCAATCCCAAGTGGAGATGAACATCATTTATCCAGTAATAAGGTCAGATTTCTCTAGAAGTGTATACTCGAATCTGGATTTATTCTTTCATTTTTTTCCCCCTCTATCACATATAAGGGTTTGTTGCTTCCTATCAAGTTGAAGTTGCTATTCTAAGGTTTTTACAATTTGAATAGGAAACCTTTTTAGGAACAGTGTTTTAGGAGGGGAAGAAATACATTATTTGCCTGAAGAAGTGTACTTTTATTCACGAAACCTTGATGCTGCATAAAGCTAATACCAGTCATCTCTAAGAGTTCACAATAAACAGTTCAACAAAAGCTGTCAAATTTCCCCATTTCCCCCTTAAATTAAGTGCAGCTGATCCTCAGACTGAGAGACCAACAAAAAAGGCATCATTTTACCAGGAAAGCAGGAGAAAAGGACAAGGGAGAGGGAGTTCACTTAACAGAGAACCAAAGTTGTGAGCCTGGAAGAAAAGGAATGGCTGATAGAAGGAGACACAGAGAAGATCAAAAGATATTAAGGCTGGTTATCAGACACTTGGTGGAGATATTCTTTGCTTTTAGTTATTTTTGGTGTACTTTTTAAATAGAAATAATTTACATTCTGACACACAGTGTAAACAGATTTTAAACCTCTGTGTATGCCCCAAAGGAGATTTTGTTTTTCCAGACAACCATACTGCCAACTAGCATTGCACAGGCATCTCCACATTCCTCCCTCTGCTCCATCCCTCATGGTCGCTCCTTCCCTTCTCCATTCCTACTGGGTGTACACAGCTAGAGGATTCAGCCTGCTGCTAACTCTCCTGGCATCACAAAGCCAGTGGAAATAAGCATAAGTCACTAATAAATGTTACATCCCAAAGCTACAGCGTGAAGAAAGATGGCCTTTCTCCCAGAAGCTGTGCACTGAATATTTAAATTTGTTTGCAAACCGGCACTGAAGGCGGTGTTGGCAGCCTGGGCACGTAGCTAAGTGCAAGTGGTGCAGCCTGCAGTTAATTAGTAAGTTTGCTTTGCTAGGCTGTGACTGCAGCAACTTTCTTCTCAAAAATGCCTTTCATGTACATAGCTGCAAACAAAACGTTCCACACAGAAGTTCTGTCCACGTGTTTAACTCTCCTGCAGGGTGTCGCCAATTGACAATCTCCTGAATAAAAACAAATCAGTGTTAATGTGAACACACAAGGGGGCTTGAATGTTCTTATTGCATCTCACTATTATCTAAAGACTTTCTCTTGAATATGCATTTTCTCTGGTATTTTTAGTACTTTCTACTTGTCCAAAATCTTTTTCACATGCACTTGTACATAAACTAAGAGTTTTGTGTGGCTGCTGTAATAATGTATAAATTATTTATTAATTTTCCATAATATAGACAATTTGGAATTAAAAAATAATAATTTGATGGAGTTAAAATAAAAGGAGAAAGGTAATTTTTCATACAATTTTGTAAACAAGTCTAGTCTTTAAGTATAATTACATAAATATATTTCCATTATTTGAAATATTCAATTATTTTTTAAAATAAAAATTAGGTAAGGCAATGGGACAAAAGGGGAAGGGCAGAAGATGGGGACAATGCCTGATATATTATGTTTTCTCTCATTCATGAAGACTTGTTTTGAAACCAAACTTGTTTAGTATTTTAGAAGGCTCTTTTTGCCTGCATTTTAAATCTCTTGGCCCTAATTTGCTTTTCTCACATATTCTAGAATAAATGGTATTCATCTTCTTTGAAGTCAGTGAAACTGCACAGAGGTAAAAACCGATAGAAGAAAATCAAAGGTTTTAAAAGACCCTCGCTGCAGTACCTTGGTAAAGGTGAAATTAGTTAGTTTAGACTGTTAATCACTTGTCAAACTCTGACATTATATAAAGCATTAGCAGCTGCAGTCTATTGTCCAGACAAGGATAATCAGCAAATCCAAGTTTATAAATTGTTGACTGGAAACAATGGTGTAGAGATAACCCTGGAGAGGTTGTGAAAGACTTCACTGGAGTTTATTTGCATTGCAATTCTGCTGGAAGTCACAGACGCTTGGCTTCCTACCTACTTACTGCCATTTATTTTTGATATGCCCCAAAGCATCCATGACACTTATTAAAATAGAACGGTGTCTAGGCAGCCACAACGCTACTGTATCTTGTTTCAGCAGCCGCTCTATTTTTAGAACTTCCAAAGAGGTTCAGTGTACATCTTCAAACCTACTACATCTGTTGGTTCATGTCCCTCAAGGAACCTTTGACCTAGATCAAAAAATTCCAGCACTTAAGAAGGGAATCTGTGCAGCTTCCATTGTCCACTTAGTGTTGTGTGCTAGCAATGTGTTCTTATTAATGCAGTTTTCTTTATATTTTTTGTGCAATTTATAAATTATATTTGCTTGTAATAAAATCTACCTTGCTTATCCATATTCTGCATATTTATTTTTCTTTATTTATTTTTGTAGTGTCTTGATATACCTTTGCTCAAAATATGCCTTTTATTTTATGTTTTTAATAGTGTCATTAATACTGTATATATAAGAATTTTCCTTTTTTCTCACTTTTGTGGCAAATTCTTTCTGCAATTTCTGGATGCAAGCCAGGTATGTTAGAGTGAAAATTGGAGCTATTCTCTCTGCAAGCCTGCCAATGTTCTCGCAACAGGGAATATTAGTTTATAAATTACCCCAGGGAGAAATGCCAGTCACAGAAAACTCAGGAGTTCCACAGGAGCCAAATCACACCTTTCTCATATCTCATTTCTGTGAGTGTTCACATTCAAATGTAAACAATGTTTACATTTAAAACAGATTTTGGCATTATAAAAGACCTCTCTGCTTCATACATCTTGGTGAAATGGTTCTGTCTGAAATGTCTGTTTCTTGCAGACTACTTTCTGTTTCTATTTTACTGGAGAAAAACAAGCTGATGCAAAATAAACCAAACTGTCTAATTATTCCTGACATATTGCCTATCAGAATATAAGCACCAGGAGAGGAGCAAAAGGCCAGCTTTTCTTATCAAGTCTGTTCATGTTACTGGCAATTCAGTTTGCTTCTCACAAAGAAGCAGAGTTTTGATGAGCATTTTGAGATGATGAGTGTCTGTCTCAGTAACTGATGGTGCAATAATGCCATGGCATAGAGGATACAAGTCAGATAAAATAGGCTGTAATGAAGTACATAAAAGCACAGCAAAATATCCCCTCAAAAGTGAAAGCCATCATACTGGAAGGATACATTTCCAGGTCATTTCAGTCAGCATCACTGCAGGAATCAGTGCAGTGAATGTTTCCTGCAAGAACAAGTTGTTGGCAGTTGTGTCACCCATTTCTGAGCCTTATTTAATAACTCCTCTTTCCCATCTGCAAGGATGCTATTGGATGTTGCATGATTATATTGTTTATGGTCCTACCTTCTCAGTGAATATGCTGGAAAAGCATTTTTTTACTTGAAAGGTTCAGGCACAATGTCTCTTGCAAATATCCTGAATGCTTTACAGTGCAAAGAAATTACACAAATTGTGACCCATAGCCTGTAGATGTAATTAGGTTTCTAATTAGAGGATAGGATATAAAGTTATACATTTGCATTAAATTTGTTTGACAGAGGTTCCCCAAGTGTTTAGTACCTTCTAGCCTAAACTACCTCAGAGTGAATATAAAATATAATTCAGTAAAACTATGCTTATTCATGCCTACATAGTTTTTAATTCTGAATTTCTTTGAATACAGAATGCAACTGAAGAGAGGATCAGCTGAGGACACTTGGCTTCTTCAGCCCGGAGAAGAGGAGACTGAGGGAAGACCTCATTGCTGTGTTCAACATCATCACAGGAGAAAGCAGAGGGGCAGGCACTGATCTTTTCTCTGTGGTGACCAGTGACAGAACCCAATGAAATGGTCTGAAGTTGTATTGGGGAAAGTTTAGGTTGGATATCAGGAAAATGTTCTTCACCCAGAGGATGGTTGGGCACTGGAACAGGCTCCTCAGGGAAGTGGGAGCAACACCAATACTGGCAGAATTCAAAAAATGTTTGGACAATTCCCTCAAGCACATGGTGAGATTCTTGGGGTGTCCTGACTAAGAGTTGGACTGAAGTTGAATTAGATGATCCCTATGGATCTCTTCCAACTCAGCATAATCTATGATTCTATAAGATGTAATTGTCCCAGGAGAAGGATCACATCAGCTAAAAAGCATGTATACCAGCTAAAACCCCCTTTTTGTGTCTTGCAGGACACACAACAGGGAAGAGCATCATTTAAACCTCTGTAGGGAACAGACATAGAAACAATTGTCCTGTGGATAGCAGGGAGTTGAACTTGGTGATTCTTATGGGTCCCTTCTAGCTTGATATAACCTTTGAATTCTGAGAGCATTGGATCAAAGCAGGTGTGTTGTCCTCTGCAGAACAGAAAGTTCTGATAGGAGGGAAAAGACACCATGAGAAAAATATTTGTCAAGTAAAAAGGTAAAGAATTAGATTGTGAGTTGAAGATTGAAATAGAGAGAGTTAAAGTTGACTGGAGGAAAGGTTTAAGGATGGGAGAGGATATTATCAGACATCTGTGTAAGGGTGAGATTCTTACGCAAGACTTCAAAAATACTTTGCCTTTTACCTTTGTGGAGATGAACAGTTAACTTCATCAGTTGACACAGCTCTCCTGTCCTTGAATACTCTGTCCACCAGCTCCAAACCCTGGTGTGACTGTCCCTCTAGCTGCCCTTTGTTCTTCCCCTCATGCCCTGATCCTTTGGGACAGCCTGGGGAGGATGGGCACACCCTGGGGTTCCCAATGCTAGGGGGAAGGATTTCCTGCCTCCCATTCTCTGCCTCAGCCCCAGACACCTCCTGCCCTGTGCCCCCGGAGGAGCAGTAGCCCCTGGAACCTTGCACTCCCTCCCTTCAGCCCGAGTTGTGCTTTCCTTCCATGCAGCACTGGCTGCAGGCTGGACCTCTGCAGGAGCTGCAGCACAGCCCCAGGGACTTGGGGCACGTGAAGGAACTGCTTCTCTAGAGAAAAGCATTTTCCATGTTCCCTAGGGACAGCTTTTGTTTATTTATGTTCAGATACAAATCTCTTCAATTGTTTGGGAATGATAGGTTTCTCCCCTTGGAACTGAAAACACAACCTTTGTGAGATAGAGGTAGAGCAAAGCAAGGCATTCATGAGCTGCTGCTTGGCATGAACAAAGGATATTGAGATAAGACAGGGTAAAAGAAAGGTTTCTGCTCTCCCTGATTATGCACAGATGCAGTAGAGGCATGGGGGAGGCTGGGGAGAGGGAAGGGGCTGTGAAGTGGCAGAATCACAGATGCATTACACACTCTGAATTTATCCACAAGCCTTTTTAACACCTTAGCAAACCGAGCTGGAGTAGTATTTCCTATTTTTGGTTTCCTGGCTAACTGCACAGTCAAAAATATTTTATATTAAAGCGGTTAAACACAAAGAGAGAGGAATAGACAAGTACACAGATATTGGCCACAGTTGTTATGCCTTTTTCAGCTTTGCAGAATCGTGGAAAAAAAGATTCTATCAAAACCTTAAAGGGCCCAATTGTTTCAGCAGCTCCTTAGGCAGATTAGAAAATTAAAGCAAAGAAGGTTGTAGATGATAATTTTCCTGCTTTTGTTTCTAATTTTTATATTGGATATATGTGGCATTTAATTTCTGTTTATATTTCTTTCCATAAAATAATAACTTTGTGGGGGAAAAGAAAAAAAGGCTTAAAATAGTTATTACAAGCAGAAACCTTGGCCAGGCCCCTGAACTGGGTCTATTTCTTGTTTGATAGAAGTCAATGGAAAACTCATATCAATGTCAATGCTTTGCAGCTTTTTGCTGCATTTATCATGCCCAGATAGACAGGTGATAGATAGAGTGCTACACATGCCTGGAATATTTTTTCCATGAAAAATGTGACAGATACCACCAGACACTACTACAGTAACATAATGCTTCAACACTGATTTCTGGAATTCCATGATGGACTTCATTAATCATGAACACACAACTTGTAATAATAATTCATAGTATAAACATAATTAGAATAATAATTAGCTTTTAAAAAAATTCTTTCAGAATTGAAATTACTAGAGCAGGTTGATGTAATCTGAAAAAGAATTCATACAATGAAAAAAGATCAGTCCCATATTCCGTGTCAAACTAATATAAATAAGATTACAACTCATTTAAGACTACCCACTTGAGACAAACAGTAAAAAACTCTTCATAAGTGGACTAATTATCTTGCTTACTCAAACAGGGACTTAAAACCATTTGGTGTGGGATCCATAAATGAGTCTATTTTTTAAAGTTTGCTTTAAACTGTATTTCCTGATGGAAATACCCTTCACATCTTGTGAACCATGTCAATCAAGACAGCAGCAGAGTCTCTTCATGGCTGAATACAGACACCCAAAGCTGCCTCTGGTTCATGGTGTGGCAATCTCCCTGAAGACAGCACATCTCAGTGCCTGGGTGCTGGTGTCCCCTTCACTGCTGGTGCACCAGCTCCTCCAGGACCTGCATGAGTCCAGGTTTCTGAGCACCCACAGTAAATGTTGATCCCAGAAACCATCAGAATGAAGTGAAACAATCAGAGAAAATCAGGTAGCAGGAGGTCACATGGGTTTCCTGGAAACTTTGGAAACGTGCCTGAGTGCAGAGGCTTTGCAGTGTCACCCACCCCCAGCCTGAACGCTGAGTTCAAAACCCAGCAACTGCAGTCTTCACAGCCAGCCAGCTGAGCAGAAGGCAGAGCTGTACTCCATGGCCAAAATACATAATGCACCAGATCCCCATCCTATGTAAACAGGGAAATGACTGTAGCACAGCTATGCCAATTGACTCTAATCAAGGCTGTGGGCCAAGAACTCAAAGGGCATGTCTACAGGGCTCAAACCAGGGCTGTATTACAGATCTCTGAGCTGGCTTCAAGGATTTTCTGATGTGGCACAGTGCAGTTCCTTACTGTGATGTGCATGTGGGCCCTAGAAGTTGCTCAGATTGTCAGGTAACTCGGCTACAGCACAAGGTCACAGGTATATACATGGGAGGTATGGATGGTGTCAAGGAGATCTCTGTGTCCTGCCATGCACTATAGTGCACCTAAAGTCATAGAGATTCACCTGGTGACACCAATACTTAGGATTTGTATGCAACTAAATCACCTGTTTTTTTTTTATTTTATTTATTTTTTCTTTTTAGATATGCTTGAATAAACAAGACAACAGATTTGCCATGTTATTGTGGTAACGCTCCTGCTGGGAGATGCATTCACTGCTTTTATCTTCATTACGCTGCCTACATGTAGTCCTTGAGTATGGGAGATGCTGGAAGGTTTGAAATCCTTGTCAATGAATCCAGTGACTAAAAATTACCATTTACCTACCTGAAATTATTCAGATCCTTTCCCTGTGAACTGCTGAATCAGATGGATGTGCACAGTCCAGCTGCCAATGGCAATGGAAAGACCACAGATGGAATGAGCTGGCCAGTGACATCCCACTCCATCTTCTCAAACAGCAAAACCTTACAGCTGTGGCAAATGCCAGATCATTGTTTGGGAAAATTACGTTATGAGCATCTTATAAGCAGTAGCTTTAAATTTCCATGATTTTCAGAATGGCTCCTTTCACAAGTAAGTTGAGATAAAGAGTGATTGTCCCCACATACCTACCAAATAGATGTGCAGAGGGTTTCTATAAATCAGTGCTGGAGAAAGGCCTCTTTTAAAGTTTGTTTTTTGGTCTCTTGAGAGAGAGCAATCCAGTGGGTTTGTTTTATCCTGCTCACTGCTGCTTAAAAGAAGACAAAATGTGGCAAACAGCTCATTAAGAGAGAGAAAGATTGGATCTGTGTTAATATGCAAATGCTAATCCATTAGGACCCTGCTCATACACCAATCAATCAATTAACTCGTCTGTCTCTGTATTGTTCATTATTTGAAAAATGCTTTTAATCATTTTGCTATGCATTAATTAATAGCATGCCTAGTT
Source organism: Melospiza georgiana (assembly GCF_028018845.1). NCBI lineage: Eukaryota > Metazoa > Chordata > Aves > Passeriformes > Passerellidae > Melospiza > Melospiza georgiana. The sequence continues at coordinate 12,742,395 of NC_080430.1, forward strand.
GAAAAGGAAAAAAGAATTTTAGCATTCCTTGGGGCTTACATGTACAAATATTTAGTATTCAGCTGTGATTCCATGATTAAGATGTACCATATATTCAAAGATAGCACAGGGATTTACAGGAGCAGAGATGCAGGGCAATTTGATTTCATAGCAATTATTTTATACATCTATATCTATATGTCTTTTATAAAGCACTTGATAAAGTAAGTCATTATATGCAATAGATTTTTACAAAATAAATACAGTAATTCAGAAAGAGAAATCAAAGGTTATAAAATATGTTTTTTCATTTTTCTGTCATTTAAGAGTGCCAGATTTAACTCCATGGGGCAAAACAGTAGCAAATGGACACAGTTCCACTTCCTTCAAAATAAATACTACAGAAGATATGAATTTGGCTCCAAAATTCAATGAGGGAGCAATAAACAGAAAAGCTATTCTGGTTGGAACTGGATTTTCTAAACAATAGTGACTTTCCATTTAAAAAAATGTATTGAGGAAGGAAATGGGTTGCAATATGGGAATGAAAACTGTAAACTGGGCAATAGGTGTGCAGTGGGACAGACAATTTGAAATTGATACAGAGGTATGTGGAATTGAGAGTAGGATGAGCAGAGCTTCCTGAATATCCTAGAAATCAGGCAGCATTATTTTACAAATGCTGTGTGCTGGAGTTGGTGGATGTTGTAGAAAAAGAAAGAGCAGAAGTCAAGGTGAGGGAAGAGTGATATACACGAGAATTTAAACAAAGGTGACAGTCACAGGGAATGTCTGAAGCAGATTAATAGACACAGGAAAAATAGGAGCTGAGAAAAGTTCAGGATCAAGGATGAAATGAAGGTGACAAAGAGGCAAAGCAAAATGTGAAGCCTGGTTTTGAAAGAGTCAGGAATGAGTGTATGGAGCAAAAGGATGTTTCTCTGCTGTGTGCAGAGCTTTATTTCTCTCCTTCAGATGAATATGGCTTTTACACAGGTGAGTAATGCCATTAATTTAATTTTTTTTCATACCAGCTGATGACTTCAAAGAAACTGTATCTGAATAAGGTTCACAGAAGCAGTGATTTGCAGGCTCAGAGTTCGGTCTGACCTAACATCAATTTCTAAGCTGCCCCAGGCTCATCCTTGTCCCTGTGTCAGGGAGGCTTCCTATCCGTGTTTGCTCCGTCGTGTGCGAGTGGCTCCTCTCTCCCACTGCAGCCTTCCCCGCGCAGCCATCACCGGAGCGACCTCTGCGTCCTGGGACAAAGAGAAATGCATTGCTGTGCAAGCCTTTGCATTTTCTGCCCGATCTGTCTTAAGTAATCTAGTCAGAGACAAGGAACACCCATGCATTATGGGCTGCTAATTCTCGGCACACATCTGCCTTGTTAAGTATGACTCACAAAGCTCAAATTGCAGAGTGTTTATCCGTTTGAAATCCTGAAGCTTTTACTGTTACAGAAGGAAAATGACTGATCCCCTCACGTAGAGGGCTGTTTTCCAAAACGTTACTATACTGAGGATTTCTAGGAACATCACTACTGCCATAAAGCATCATGTTAGATTTTATTAGTGAGAATATGCTGAGTACTGTACATAAAGAGTTGAAATACTATCTATAGTTGTGAATTAACCCTTATTTTTATATTGCATGAGCTTATATTCTTATTGTCTTTCTGACTTTTGTGAGTGGTGTTTATATGTTCTATTCTGGGAGGATATTTGAGAATCTGTTCAAAAGCAGCACAGAGTAGTAAAATAAGCAGAAGGCAGGACCTTGAAATTTATAATTCAGGTCATGCCACTTATTTACTATTTATTACTCATATTATTCTGCCTTAGTGGCATGAAAATACTTTTTTGCTTCACTGTGGTAGTTTTCTTTAATTCAAAAATCAGATTGCCCCTTTATTGGATAATGCTTGCTGTGAAGCTCCTGAAAACAGAAAAAGAAGAAATGGTGGTAAAATAGGGACAAATGAAAGTGCTTGTTCAAGGTCACCCTCCAAGAAAGTAGCAAACCTGGGAATAAATAAATACTGAACTGGCAAGTGAGCACTGTGAAAATGCCAAGGGCCAAAGCATATGTTTCATTTGTAGGGGAACTACTGAGTGTGTAAAATGGAGCTACTTGAATAAATTAACCCATGAGCTAACCCACTGTGTGCCCTATGATATTCACAATATACCAGGCTTTGGGGGTGTTATGGAAGAGATGACAGCCCCTGAGCAGGGACTTGATAGAAAAAGAATAGTTAGAATACCTGTGAGTGTGTAAGACCTGAGCTTAAAGCCTTTAGCTGATTTGGGCTTGGAAAGTTTTCAATGCTTTCAGAGGATAAAAGATGAAAAGATTAGGTTTCTTCAACTTTTTCATGAAAAGAACTGAAATTGAATTTTTGTAAGAAATAGAACTTGTAAGAATACAGAGCATCTTTATTAAAAAAAAAAAAAAAAACCTAAAAATTTTTGACCAGCTCTAATTTTGAACATGAGACAAACACCATGCCTTTCCCTGTTGTAGGAGGTGGAGTTTGGTAGCAGCTGCTGTGGGGACAGTATGAGTAACTCCTCTGGAAAACCACCGTGCTAATGTGATGGGGAGTGGCCTTGAGATGCAGGAATCATTTTATTTATTAAAAGCCATCACTCACATGCTGACAAGAAGGACAAATACATTTCTGTGGCTCTGGCCCAAGATGTGAAACCCTGACACTCATTCCTTACTCTACCTCTGTGCACTGAACTTCAGATTAAAACTTCTCAGAAGTATTAAGTGCTGAGATGTTTTTATTTGACTTTGCCATCCATAGACCGGGAGTTTAACACTTCCCTGCTTCACATGGAGTACTGGGTGGAAAAGAGCACGTGATGTCTGTGGAGCTCTATGGCTACAAAAGCCAGCAAGACATCCAAGGTTCTGTTGCTAAGGAATATTAAACAGGAATTCTGGGGGCAAAGGAGATATTGTATCCAGCACTATCCCAAATTCTGGTGGACACAAAGGAAATGAATAAACTTGGACTCATTCATCTCAGCACCATTTAAAAGATTTGGACAATGAGTTCTCACTGGGAAAGGACAAAAATCAGTAATGGAATTTTTTTTTCCGAGGCATTAAACAGGAAATTCCAAACAATGGAAAGCTTAAAACATTAAATCTAGCACCAAGACTATGAATGTACTTCCTTTCGTACGTATTTGTTTAGATATGAAAAGAGTGAAAAATATTTATTGCCTTTTCTTCAGAGGCAAAGACAACTTTTTTTTTTCAAGTCACAGGCATATGATCATGGGGTATGTTTATACACAGCTGAAGCCAGATAGGCTGCAGATTTTATGGTTTGGGTATGGAGAGGCAGAAATTGCACAGCTCTCCGTGCTGATCTCCCCTGCATTCCTGGGAAGAGGGAAATGCAGAACTCAGCACTTCTGAGGCTTGAAGAATTCACCAAGAGACACTTGCCTAACCCTGTGATTACTTCTATCTGTGCCTATAAACATACTGTAAATCATTATGGTATGGGAAGTTGTCTCTGTGCATTGATTGCAGATAACAGATGAAATTTTAAACAAGAGAAAAATGAAGTCCTCCCGCTCCTGACATTTTCACCACTTCTTTTCTTTTACTAATTTTCAATGTCAGAGGCTGTTTGTGCCAAAGTGCTAAAGTGTTGCTTCCATAGATTTGCAAAGTGAATTAAGCCCTCCATCCATCTCCTCTGAAGAATGTATTGATATGCTCCTCTCTGTGTGTGAGATAAAAGAGAAGCAGCTTTTTAGAGACACACAACTGGGGATAATATTTCAGAATTACCAGTTAGGTCACAGGTTTTCAAAAGAGTTGTATCCTGGCTTAGAGTTTATCCTTCTGTCTCTGAGAAATCTGAGAGTTACTGTTCAAAACAGACACATGCCCCTATTAGTGCTTTGCCTTGGGCCCCAGCCCCCTCCCTGCCCCCTTGCTTTGTCTCTCAGAGCTGCATGGTGGGTTTGTCACCAGAGTTAGGCACAGAAATCTGGACACAGGCTAATGAAAGCCCTGCACCTTTCAGTCACCATAAACATCTTGAGCCCAGGAAATCTGTTCCCAGCATGCTTTTATCTGCCAGATCCATAATTCTCCATGAGTCTCCCATAAGAAATATGAAAATCAGACCAAAAAATTCATCTCTAAATCTAAACAGCCACTACTCCTAAGTCATCAAAAATGAAAACCAAGATTTTCTAAAACAGGAAGTCTTATAAAAAGTATACAAATAAGTAAGAGTGCAAATATGATGGAATCTTTTCATTAATCCCTATTTTCAAGGCTCCTAAGTTCACATTATCCTGATTTTTTTTCCTAAACTAGGGCTAGAATTATATTTTTTAAAATTGCATAAAAATTACATTCTTTTCCCATAGTTTCAGTTAAGTGGAATTTTAAAATTCCTTTAAAATCTTTCCCAACACCTCCAAGTATTGCAATATCTTTGCAGATAAATTCCAGTCACAACCGCTGACTTCAATGCTCTGCTTAAAAAATGTTATATATGCCACTATGCTTGGGAGTGGCTTTGCATAAGGAAATGGTTTTAAGTAGACACAGGTGCTCCTAGAGTTATTCAAACTTGTTTGTGTCTAAAGCAATTTTGGGTGGGGAACAAAAAATATTTGAACATGACAAGAGTGAAACAATTTCAATGAACTATCCTGAACTCCACCAATTCTGTATCAGTGCCACATTTATGTGTATAGACTATAAAAAAACCATCAGAGACCAAATTCAGATGAGCAGAGGGAATGGATTAGGAACCCCCACAGCTGATCACTGGCCTGGGACTGTGCAGCCTTGCAGCTGAGTCCTTGTCTGACCTCGGGAGGGATCTTGCCCCCTCTGTCCCTCTTGTGCCTCACTTATCCTGTTTACAAGATGAGGGTAATGATTTTGACTTCTCTTGTAGAAAATGTTGAGACCTGCCAATGAAAACTGTCACAGGAAGAAGGCTGAGGACTGTTACAGTGATTGTAGTGGCCATTCCCAGAGCTTTTGAAATAATGAAGATAGTAACAACCCAGAAATAGATCCTTTCACTAGATGGGCTCTCAGTAGGTGAAAACTATTGATTGCATCAAATGCCAATTACATCTTTTAGGCAGCAAATATATTTCTCTCTTTATTTGGAGGCTAACATCTTCCTCTGTGATTTCTATAGGCTCCCACTTGGCAGCCTGTGCCTGGCCAAGGCAAATATCTGAACAGTGGTGATGTGCTTTGTTGAATCACACCTTTCAAGATTATTTGCTGGGTCTTAGTATTTTGTCTAATTCTTTCGTGGAGCTACTGGATCCCACCACTGCATTTTCTCTTCCCTGCTGAGCTCAACTTTGAGCTCAACTTGTAGAGCCATCTAAATCACATCCCTTCTTTTTCTCATGCGGGTTAGCCCTTCAGGTCTGACTCTCCCTTTCCCCTGTCTCTAATAGCCACAGTAATGCCGTTTTGGTTAAGGACTTGATTTTTTTTTTTTTTTTTTAAGTGAATTTCACCTCTGGAAACTTTGTGTGCAGTATGAACTGATGAAATCCATGTGGTTGCTTTGCCTCCAGAGATGCCTTGAACAAATATGGCCCTGAACCCAATTCCCACTTACTTTATTGGCAGGTATTGCTGTGCCACCAGCACAGGTGTTAATGTGTCTTCCTGGATAGTTGTCCAGGATTTGTCCCCACTGTGACATCAGAAGTGTTTTGGCAGGGATTTTAAAAAACAGGCAAGCCAAGATTTTAGCACAGGATGAATATGAAACTAGTAGGAAAAGATCATGCCATCAATACATATTTTTGGCAAAAAAATGTTTCTTAAAAAAAATCTTAGGGGTAACTACGTTGCTTAAATTAAACCCCTGTAAAATTAGAGCATGGACTGCAATGAATCAGGGAGAAGTCTGAGGGTTTTGTTAGCAGGTTGTAGCCCCTAGCGACGGACAGGCTGATTAATACTGAAACCGCCTCCAGCAAAGGGATCCTGTGTCAGGAGATGAGACCTGTGCATTACTCACAGGGTCTCCTGGACAGGTGAGAGCTCTTTCAGCCTTCCAGTTTCAGTTTGACACTGGGTCACAATGCACAAGCTTGGAGATGAACAGGAGAGTTTCACCTGCCTTGGGAAATTCAAGATATTAATATGCATAACACAATTTAATTCACTTCCACAGATCCCATCCTGTTAGCTCATAGCAGGGTCTAAATGTTATCCATTTAGAAAATGTTGTCTTGTTGTGTTTTGTTGTTTAAAGAAATTTTCCTCTACTCTCCTTTCCCCCTTCCCTCTTCTCTGCTTCCGTAAATCTGTAATCAAAATACTTTTGTCATTACAGTTTCTGTATCTGACATTAAAAATGCTTTAAAATTCATAGAACATTGCTTGATGTTAAACCTTGCTCAATAATAGACCATTAGTTTACTTGATATATGACTCTCTGAATACTCTGTACCAGTAAATAAAACAAACTCATTATAATTACTTTGTGTAACATGTTTGCATTCAAACATGACCTTGAACTTACTTTTCAAACATTTCAGAAATGTCAGCTATGATGATGATCTTTGTTCATTACTGAAAGGAGTTTCTGGGTCTGAATTGTGTAACACACATTTATATCTATTAAAAATGACACACTAGAGCTATTTTTATTGTTTTAAACTTTTAAAACACTTTTAAATCTCAGTAGCCCTCTGAGTCATGCGATCCTGTGACCATCTCGGCACTTTTCCAATTCAAAAGTCTATTAAAAGCTTTGACAAAAGAAACCTTAATTTATTTCAGAAGCAGTGACAAGGCCAACCTGCATGCTTATTAACACCCTGCTAAAAATGTCATAAGCATATAGCAGCACATTTTACTGAGAGGTATGTAGTCCTACTGTGAAAAGCACGTGGTATTATTTTGTGTAAAAATGGATGTTATAACATGTTTATCATGAAAAACAACTGCAGCAAGGGGAGGTGGTGCAGTGATCCAACCCCTGCTTTTGTAATCACCTAAGCTTGGTGTTGATCTGTCAGGCCCAGCAGGATCAGCCTCTCTGGAAGGTGATAGTCCTGCCGTGTCTTACCCTGCCTTGGGATTGGCCTTTAGGCAGTGCAGCTCACCAAATGGTTCAGGCAACTTGCCATGGCAGGCAAAACATCCCAGCAGGATGCACCATGATGTGGAAAACACAGCTGCTGGTCCACTGCCCTCTAGTAGATGACAATGACTTTGACTTACAGCTGAGAAGTCACCCTCACCTACACTGTATTCTGCAAATAATGAAGAGCTCTGCTTCCAGTGGGGGGAAAAAATCTCATAAGGAGGAAATTGTCTGTTGTCTAGGAATGGGTGTGAAGAGACGTGACTGCTTCCAAACCAGAGGATGACACCATCTCAGCTGGAGCTGCCTGTATTGAGAGACTGGGAAGATTCTTCCCTGCTTCATAAGAATAATTGCTCAAATGCTACATTCATGAAGAGTTAAAATTAGAGGGCCTCTGAATCCTTGTGCTAAAAGCAGCAGCCCAGTTCCACTTCTCTGAATCCTGTTTGCTTTCAAACTGTTGAAGCTGCTTTAATTACCAAAGTGAAAGTGACACTAGTGCCAGTCATTTATACTCCCTCATGCACATTTACATGCAGCTTCTCCCAAGCATTTTCTAATTTAGGTGCTGTCCACATTAGAATTCAAGCCATTCCAGCCACAGTTATGTTTAAATGTGGTTGCATACTAGTTCAAGTTCCAGCATACCATTTCTGACCACAGAGGAACCAGGATTTTTAAACTGTTGTGGCAGTTTTCCTTCCCTCCCAAAGTGTTGCAAGCTGTGTTGTGCTGTTGATGGCATCTCAGGCCTCCACTCAGTGTGTATTGTGTGATTTTGGTAGAGCCTTACATATTTTGACCTCTCCAGGACCTGCTTCTGTTTCTGTGGATAGACTGTAAGGACTGTGATTTGGTACTCACTGTTCTGGCAAGCTGAAAACACAAAATCCTCTGGGACCAAAAGCATTGCATGAGAGCTCTGTTAAACAGGAATAACAACAAACCCACTCCTCTTGGCATCCCAGCAGCAAGGCTATTCCTTCCTCTGCAGAGGTTAAATGCTGCAGTTATGACTGAAATGGAACATTTTGAGCAAGGATTCTTTACTGGAAAAGGTGGTTTAGATTCTGCTTTTTTTAAACTATGGTCTGAAACTGGAGATTTTATATATCACTGTGATTTGACTTGTGTCTCTCAAGGAGACAATGCACTGGTGTAAAATTGATGCATGTAGGCTGATTAAGGCTCTGGGGAATCCAACCCTCGGGACTTCTGTTTGAATAGTTATTACATTCTGTGTTTAAATGTTTGTGGATAAATAAATGCCCTGCAGTTCCCTAAGCAGCAATGCAACAACTTTTTTTTCACACCCTCTGATACAATCTGGTCCAAAACCTGATGTCTCAGAGCAGGGACTGGGGCTAGAACTCATAAATCAAACTTGCTTTAGTCCACCAGTTTGCCTATGGCTGTTCATCAAATGATGGAATCCCCATGCTGAAGTCAGATTTAAATCCTTGCCTATGCAAGCTCATAGGGTTGAAAACTTGGCTGTGGTTCACATTTAAACTCTTCTGTATACCTATATATGGTAGAGAATACATTTTCAACTCATTAAGGCAAGAGAAAAATTGCAACTTAAACCAGAAAGTTGCAATTTGTTTTCTATGTCATCAGGAAATGCAATCCAGGAATTGTTACAAGAAACATTCTGATAGGGCAGACAACACAGTTTGGCAAATAGGAAGAAGAAGTGTTTATATTCTTAATACTGTTTCTCAAAAAATCTTAGAAGCTTTTAAGGGAAATCATCTCAAGTTTCAACTATCTTGAAAGACCTGGTACTTGGTTCTTTTACCCAGGCCTTGAGTGAGAAATATCACCTTTGATTCACCTATTAAGAATCTCTTACTTTCACTTTTTTAAGATTGAAAATTAAAAGCAATAAAATAATAGATTTTTAAGCAAAAAAAAAAAAAAGGAAAAAAGTAAAAAAGTATCACTTTGTAAGTCTCATGGGAGAAGGGCCTTTAATGGAAAAATATCTCAAGCTTCAATTAGGATACTGTCTCAAAAATGTCTCAAGATCATAAATTAGAATAATCTAATTTGATTTACCTCATTTTTATACCAGCTAAGAATGTGACCCTGTACATTTATCTGCAGAAATCTTCAGTCAGAAAGTATTCTTCTTCATAAAGTCTTTCAAAGCCTTTGACAAGCTGTTGAATAGCAAATTTCAGTGCTTCAGGCCACCTTCTTTAACTTAGTGGAACATTTGTGCAATTAAAGATTTAACATATTTTTGGTGTGGTGTACAGTTGAGTATTGCTCGTTCTGTCTTTTCAAAGAAGAAAAAGCTTTGTTTAGTGGAAATGACCCAAAGCAGTAGGTGGATAATTTGTGTTTGGGTTCTTGAAGGAATTTTTATTTTTCAAACAGAAACATATTCTTTTGATTAATGGACTCTCAGTCTTCAAAATGCCTTTGCTATGTCCCTTTTTGGATGAAAAGCATATGCTCACCTTCTAATAAACTGCTACACTGCTGCTGGCACAACTTCTTACCACAGGTTTGCCACAGGAGCCGTGATTCACACTATCATGTGTTCTTGGCTATTTCAAATTATAGTTATTAAGCAGTTCTGAGAAGGCAAAGCTCTCGAAAAAATCAGCACATCCTGCAAGGGCCCAACTGTTCTGCAAACATGTCAGGTATCTCATCCCTGCCACCCACCCCACTGTGAATACAGGCATGCATTTGTATAGGGTTAGGTCCTGAGCTGTATTCTGCAACAATCTCTTTTGACCCATTCATTCTTTCAAAATGCTCTAATTCTTTATCCCTTTTATTTTCTATTTTTCTACTTTATAGTCTGATTTTTTACTGCTGCTCACCAGTTTGTGTTTTCACTTCCCTGACACTGTTTCAGAGTGTTACTGACTCTCCTCCTGAACTTCTCACCAACCCTTATTTCATTTCACTTCACACTTCCCCATTCACCACAACCACTGTGCACAGAGATAACAGACCTGGGTCTTACTATGACATTAAACCAACATGCAATAGAGACAGATTTGTGTTTCCTTCATTGTTGCTCTTGCCACTGTATCATGTACTGCAGTTTTTAGCCACTTTTGGGAAAAAAAGTTAGTTAAGGGGAAAAAAATTAGAAACTCCTATTGCAGAGGGCAGTAGTTTTTTGGGTTTTTTTAAATGGGTGTGTCCATCCCTGGGGCCCACAGCTTAAAATAAATAAATCCCTGGGATGACTGTGCTGGCTAATTTGCAAGATAAGCCTTTTATGTTGGGATTTTGTCTGGACAAAGTGGACAGGCTGGAGAGCTGAACACACAGGCAGAGCACTCACCGAGCCTCTTGCATCACACTCAGGCATAACTGATACGTTAATCACCAAAGCTCAAACACAGTCGCCTGATATGATGCCAGAAATAACTTCTGACCCTGTTATTTCTGTTGACCTCCCATATTTCTTCACTTTGGCCTCTCGTTTCTGACCCTCACTCACTTTTGGTTTTGAAATCAGTTTCATAAACGCTTCCCTCCCCCAGCTTTGCCCGTGTGTGTGGAGCATCCCCCCCAGCACAGCCACCAGCTTTCCCTGGGGAGCCGCTGGGCCCGGCTGGCACGGGCTGAGTCACCGCTCCGGGCAGCGCTTGGTCAATTATATCCCCGTCATTTGAGCTAATGCAGTCAAACGATAGCGTGTCACAGGACTTACTGTAAGGCCAGGGGATTTCTGCTGCTGCCTGAGCTGCTCAGCCTCAGCTGGCAGCAGCGACGGCACCGTGCCAGGGCCTGGCGGGGCAGCGGGCACCGCCAGCACTCCCTGCCCGCCGGGCGCCCGCCTCCCTCACGGCCCCGCCGGGCACCCATCTCCCTCACGGCCCCACTGGGCACCCGCCTCCCTAACAGCCCGCTGGGCACCACCAGCACCCCCTGCCCGCTGGGCACCCGCTCCCTCACAGTCCCACTGGGCACCTGCCTTCCTAACAGCCCGCTGGGCACCGCCAGCAGCCCCTGCCCGCCGGGCACCCGCTCCCTCACAGCCCCACTGGGCACCTGCCTTCCTAACGGCCCGCTGGGCACCGCCAGCACCCCCGGCCCGCTGGGCGCCTGCCTCCCCCACGGCCCGCTGGGCACCCTCACGGCCCCGCTGGGCACCCGCTCCCTCACGGAGCGAGCCACGGCCCAGGGCTCTCGGGAGGGCAACAGGGACCCAAGGAGTGCAAATATAACTCTGTGATTCCACTGAGGCACCGGAGCGTGCCCAGAGAAGGGCAGTGAAGCTGCAGAAGAGTCTGGGCCACATCAGCCTCATATGAGGATCTGGGGGGGCTCAGCCTGGAGAACAGGAGGCTCAGGGAAGCCTTCATTGCTCTCTATCACCACGTGAAAAAGGAGGTTATAGCCGGGGGGGCGATTGGCCTCTCATCCCCCTCTCATCCCCTCCTCTCAGGCTGCTACCGACAGGACAAGAGGAAATGGCCTCAAGTTGCAGCCAGGGAGGTTTAGATTGGAAATTAGGAAAAATTTGTTCCCCAAGAGGATTGAGGAGCTCTGAGACATGTTACCCAGGGAAGTCATCGATTCACCATGCCTGGAGGTATTTAAAAGACCTGTAGATGAGACTCTCAGGGACAGGGTTTAGTGGTGGGCTTGTCACATTTAGACTAAAAGATCTTAAAGATCCTTTCCAACCTATGATTTTTTTTTTCTGAGCTTCACTTTGGTACCCAAGGGGATCACATGTTTGATTCTCCACTGCCTTTTCCCATGTGCAATTCCTTGCTTTTCTGTGGGATTAGTCCCATTTGACACCGGGATAAATGACGGTAGCATTTGCTCCTGTCTTGTAATAAAGCATTGCATTTAAATGGGCACGTTTTACTTGGATTGCAAAGTACTTTGCTGATGTAAATTAAGTAAACCTCCTGTCAGTGCTTGGAGATAAACACAGAACATTATATCCTTTTTAGAAGTAGGTAATCTGAGGCACAAAGGACTTGAGACAAGAAGCTTGGCTGCCTAAAATTAAACACCTCAGCCCAAATGAATAGATTGCAAATCCATTTCTCATGTTAGAAAACAGATCTTCCCCTCCAACGTCAGGAAAACAGCAGCGTGTGAAGTATTTCAACCATGCTTCACAGCCAGGCATAGTAAAACCTTGGTGGATATTTAGACACCAAGTTCCTAAAATTAAGCCTAAGGAAAAAAAAATTGCTGAGATTATTTTCAAGAGAAAGTGTGATCATTAATCAAATTAATTGTTTTGGATTGTAAAAAAAAAAAAAAAGCAGTCTTTAATCAAAAATTGCCTTCAAAGTAAGAAAAAAATTTTGTTTTCTTTTGAAAAGTGATTATCACTTGAATGCTACAATAGAGAAATTATGAGAGCAGAACAATTTGAAGGCGCACTCTGAAATACAGTCTAGAGACCTCTTTCATATACCTTGGTCTTTAGGTAAGGATTAACCCCAGGAAATCTTCTTGTGCTTGTTCCAGAAACAGGGACTGGGATTCTCCTGGGGCTTTCCAGTCCATTCACAAAATTCTTCTGTCATTCATCTGCACCCAAACTATGAGAATTGAGAGTCCCTTACTAGCAGAGAGCTAGTGGGGTGGGGGACAGTCATGGCTCAGGGCAGGTCCTGTGCAATGTTTGAGAAATCCTCTCCAAGTCCTAGAAGAAGGGATCTTCTGGAGGAGACGAGGAGGGAGAAGTGGCAGTGGTGGCTGGGCTGAAGGTTGACAGGCTGTTCTGGAATAACCTTTCTCTCAGAGTCAGAGCCCAGAGGGTCTGACTTTTCGCCCCCACAGATGCTGCACTTTCTTTGGAGGTCAAGTGGTGACTCCTATCAGCTCTTCAAATCACTGACTTGTAGAGGATTTTTAATTTACTGAAACAAGCTTAATTCAGTCAGGGTTGGGTTGTTGGTTTTTTCCCCCTAGGTACCAGGAACTGATATATTCCCTTTATAGTAGAACTGACAGTAAAAGGCATCATGGTAAGAAGAGTATCCTTTCGTGTTTTATTTCTGGTTTTAAACTCCCGCTATAAAATAACATTTAGTTTTATGCTTTGTTCAAATATCACATATTTGATATTCACTCATGACTCACTCATGTTTGGTGAGTCCATACATAAAAAGTGTAGCTTTGCCAGGTAAGATTTTCTTATTCAATTCCTTTAACAGACTTCATACTGCACTGACATCCCTGTAATATAAAGAGGTCTGCTTTTTTCAGTGTAAAACACCTGTACAAAAGGTCAGAACAATGCAACATTGATTTAGGTGCTACACAGGGACCATTTGCACATAACTAGTTTCAGAAGTGTGTATTAGATCTTCAGATTGAAATTGAAATTTAAGATGCATGCAGATTATAAGTGCTGGGTGATCTATTACTTTCCCTTTTTGGCTACAAATTGCCTTGGTGCCAGTAGACACAGGGTCACAGCAGTGTTGCTACAAACATCACTCTGTAAGGATGAATAACCAAAGGAGAAGTTCCAGTCTCACACCAACAAAATTTGTTTTTCATGGAGAGGCATTTATAGAAGAATGCAAAACACACATCTGTTGAAGCATTTCACTAAGAGCTGGAATATTTATTGCATTTTTCTGAATGGGATGACCCAACTGACATGCTGATTTGTTTAGCATCTGCTATGATAGTGGAGGAAGAAATCCTCATTGAGCCACAGAATCAGGGAACAGAAACGTGGGTGGGAGAGGATCTCTGAATCACTCCAGTCTCCTGCTTGAGGCAGACCTGTCACCAGCTCTAAATCACGTCAACAATGGTTTTGTCTACCCTAAATTGTTAAAATGTCCTTGGATGGAGGCTCCACAGCCCCCTGGACTGACTTTTCTAGCATTTCTTCATCCTTCCAGTGGAAAAAAATTCTCTCTTTCACCAAAAGAAACTTTTTAAGATGCAGTTTGTGGCTGCTACATTTTCTGTTACAGCTGGGAATAGTTTGGGCCTCTCATCATTGTAGCTACTCTTCAAGTAGCTGTGTTAAATTAAGTCCTGTAAATAAGTACATGTTACCATACTTACTGATACTTTTGAAAACTGACATTTTAGAATATACCAGCCCAGGTTCAGGCCTCATTCATATCAACCATTCATTCATATGAACCATCCTGCATCTCCCAGCTGGGTTTGTCCTGCAGAGGTGAGGTGCTCCCTTTACGAAGACAGTCCTGCAATTCCCATCCAGAATTGGTGAAATGACTTCAGGTTACCAGAACCAGCTTCTGCAGATGCCTGACTCTCATCACTGCTGGTGACAGCTACCTGAAAGTGGGTAGAATTGGTTGCTTTACTAGTTCTGTGCTATGTCCCCCATGCCACATAAGACTATTTTTTTCTGTGTAGAAGAGGAGGGTAGGACTTATTCTGCCAAAAGTGTTAAAATTGCACAAACCAACCTGTCTCCTTATCACTTCAAGAAAAAAATACGTACAATTCTCCTTCCTATTTCTTAGTATTTTTATGTTCCTTAAAACTTACATCAGATTTTATTTCTTTCTAAAATGAGAATAAGATCATCAGAAACTAATTAGATCTGGTTCTAGTGTAAAACCACAGTGGAAACCTTTTTGAAATGTCAAAGCTGCTGTAGTTATTACTTGTCCTGGGCTCCAGGGGAGTCAGAGTAGTTTCCAGGCTTTGTGTGGTTTCTTTTCTTACCAATTTTTTTTCCTGGGTTTTTTTTGTTTTGTTTCGTTTTGGTTGGTTGGTTAGTTAATTGGTTGTTGTTGCCTGGTTGACACAACAATTGTAAAATACAATGACAATTATTATTGTGTATCCCCAAATCACGCATACCACTCTCATTTTTATTTTTCTTTATTCCCCTAACACTCAGTGTAGTTATGACTGTAAGAAGTGGGAGCTTTGAGTAAAAAAAAGTAATGATGACATCTGTCTTTTCATTTCACTCTAAGATATATAAATGCATAAATATGTGTCCAGACTATCACAATTAGATGTGATTCCAGATTAATATTTCTTTGGTCTCTCCAGTTAGTTCACATTACTTAGTTAAGGTTTTTTTTTCCTTTGTCTGGAAAATGACGACTTGGAACAAAAGAAGCTTCTGGGAATTGACTAGTTTTGTTACTTTTTTTTTTTTTTTGCGGTTTTATTGCCTTTCTCATATCCTTGCTGAAATTTTGGTCAAAGTGGGAGTGGAAGGATGAGAAATGTCTTGTTATGTGCTAATAGTGAGGCATTAATTAAGTCCCCTCTGGTTCTCAGCAGGAACCTGAGTTATGTCTTGAGTCAGCATCACAACCACCAGGCACTAGAGAGGAGAGACAGCGGTGTCTCTGTCCTAGAAGTCCTACCCAGGTCTGGAAATGGTGATTGGAAGCTAGACTGCATCCCTAAGAAGAGCTCACCTACCAACAGACTCCTAAAGCCTCAGGATCTGAAAAGACCTCAGGAAATGATCTGGTTCTGACCCCCCTCTAGACACCCAAGCTATGTGAAGCTGTTACTCACAGATGTTATTCAAATCTGTCATTAAGAACATTCACTGTGGAAAGTCCACACCTCTGGGGGTTTCTGTTTAAAGCTTTAAAATGTTTAAACTAGAATAAGTAATGTTTTGTATAATTTGGTGATCTTTTAGTTTTTCTTGAAGTAAGAACCAATATTCCCACCTGCTAGATAGGGAATTGAATTACAGACAACTCTGGGCTGATTTTGATGATGCAGAAAATTCCATCTTCCCATAAATCAGCTATTCTACACCATGAATCTACACTTTCTGTCTTGATGAACACAGCAACAGTCCAAAAGTGTTGGCATTTTCTGTTTAATTAACCTCCAATGTAGCAATTTACCTCAAAGACAATAGTGCATTGTTTCCTGAGCATGTCCTACACAAGCTCTCTCCCCACATGGCACCTGTTTTTCAAAATTAACCAAATGGTGGCTTGCTTGTTTACTGTGATTCATTATAAAATCTTGCAAAAGGTTTGCAAAGAAAAAACAAGAAAGAATTAACAAAAACTAGAAGGGATTCAGAATTTAAACAGAAAATAAAGGATCAGAAAGGGCTGCAGATGTTCATCTCATGATTTGAATTTGCATTAGATTTCAAGAGGAAAGAAAACAGGACAGGTTGTAAATTGAATTAAATTTCACTGTCAGCAGTTTTAATGATTTTATTGCAAATCTAGCAATATTAAGCATTTGCTTTGAGCTGAAACCCTCAGAACACATCCAATTCTTGTGTTTTGTTATCAAAAACAACAAAACCCAAAACAAACAAAAAAAAAAGCCACAGCAAACCACAGCAAACTTGAGTGTGTAGTGAAAAAATGTGCTATAAATTGAACTTAAACTTTCCAAGACCATGAAAATAGCCAGAATATATGTTTGGCATTAAAAAAATAAGGGAATTGGTACCTTATATTTGTTCAGAGGGACTATGTAAAACAGTGAAGACACCAGCTGTAGATTTGCCCCCAGGCCTGTAATAAGGAGAAATTTACACGACCTACAAAAGTCAAAGAGTAAATGAACTTGAAGAGTGAAGTCTTTTTCTCACTGTACCAACTGCTATTAGCAATATGAGCAAATTGGATGTTGGCATTCTAGACTGACTTCTGTCTGAATGTTTTTTTTTTTTTTTTCATTTTCTTCATATTAAATTAGATTGAAATTGATGACAACATTTAATGTTCATTAATTGATATTTCTCTCATTTTCTCTTCATGTCTCCCCTAAGGAGAGTTAGCACACTTACCATAGGAGCCTCCTGTCAGCAAATTCACTGCCTCTCACCATACTCTTACAACAAAAAATCACTTCTGTAAATATGTCAGATTTCCCTGTAACTGATTTTTTTTTTCCCTACCACTTCTCCTAATTGAAGGTTGTTCCTGGGCTTGAATGAAGTGACTGTTTGAAAATTTAATTTCCAGACTATGTTATTTCCTAGTCATTTGCTGTTGTGTAGTAGCTGTCTTCTATCTTTATTTTATATTACTACTTATCCTGACAATATACATTTCTATCTCTACTGCAGTGCCAAGACTGATTGGTATTCTTATATTTGACTTTGTAAAAAGTATGAGGCAATTTTGATTATTACAGTTTTTACTCAGTAAAGGGCAAGTTTCCATGACTTCCGCACAGTCCTTGATTGCTAGGAACTTCTTACCTGATTGCCTCAATTATTCTATTTTAAACCTCTTTCTCTAACTGCAAGAACACAGGAGAATGAGGTGGTTTGTGTAATCACATATTACCACCTGTTTGAGTTGTGTGTTTTTGGGCTGTGATGTTATGCAAAATTATTAAAGACCTCCAAGGTGGACGTCTTCAGCTGAATTCAGGAAATTACAGTTGTCTTTAGTTACTCAATCTCTCAGCAGAACCCAGTAGAAACATAAGTCTTCTTAACAGATGAATTTACACTTTTTCACAATAAAATACAATGAGGATTTTCAGCTTCCTCATCTGGAGTGTAATGTTTTCTTTCTCTTTTATGTAAATAATTTGCTACTACTTATGCCTGTTTTTCTCCTGAGGAACACCTTTGGTAGGTTTATTATTAGGTTAATTATTCAAAAACATCTTAAAGGCTTAATGCTGAATTGCCTTCTTGATAATTCTACTATGATTTTGTAATATGTTGTATTTTCATTCAAAATAGAGTCAAACAAACATGTTCAGGGCTGCCATAGACAACACAGACCACAGCAAGGAGTCTTTGTCACCAAACAGGAAGTGAAAGAGTATTTTGAGTATTTTTTGAAATATACTGGAACAGGTATTTTTGCACAGGAAAGTAACAATTGTTTTTACTGTTGCTACTGGACTTTAGGAGTATGAAAAATACAAATATTTAAATTTTTTTGTCTCCTTGTCTCCTGTATCAGTTATTTAGATACACATTAGAAAACTATTCTTCTAATCTGGCCCCATTTAACTGTTAAGGACAAATGAATGCAGGCAAGAATAATTTTGTTCTGACTTCTGTACGTATGATTATTTATAACAATTGCAAGTGAGCAGGCTGTGGCCCCTCAAAGAGTTGCTATTTAGAAGCTCAAACATGCCAGCTGGTTGTGTGAAGTGCTCCAAACCTCTTGCAATCAATGACTAAAATAGTGCTTGGAGCAGAGCTGTGTTGGGGCAGCAGCACGAGCTCACACTCAGTCCCCAGGCTCATCAGGGAAGGGAAGCTCCTTAAGCTGCCTCGTTTGGCCACGTCCATTGGGAGTGAATAGATGAAAATAGGCATGGTCCAGTGAAAAATGAGTCATCTTTAAAATCACAGATGTGACCATGCACTTTAAAAACGTGTGTTTTGGGATTTAGTGTCAGAAGTCATCAGAAACATCCCCTCTCTCACTTTTTTCATCCACAAACCTACACATAAATAAGTGACGGTTCATTAAAATGCCTTGGCGTTATTGCTATATTTTTGTTATATTTTTTGTTATAGTTTTGGTGGGTTTTTCTTTCATTTTTTTTCTTTTGGCTTTCCAATTATGATTTTCTTGTAATATGATCAAAAGCACTTGCTTCATGATTCATACAGTGGTACAAAATTCTTCCCCTTCAAGATTTATTAGTAGATCTTGTTCCAATGACATCTGAGTGTATAAAATGCCAATTCCATTCATTAGTTTCCTCTTAATCTTTTTGTTTATTTGGTCAGAGGTCAGAAAATATAGAAATGCAATTACTATTTTTAAAAATAAATATTCACTACTCTGATTATTCCAATATGTGGGTAATTAAAATAGATAAATAAAAATATCTTAACTGTCCTCTTCCTCCAAAAACAATTATCACAATTTTTCAGATATCTTTAAGACTGTGACCTGGGTGAACAACTGTGAATAACAAAGACCAAGTGATGAATAGCTGGAATGATTAGTTTGCAAACAAATCATCAGCTGAGTATCACTTGTCCAAACTATTCACCAAATATTTATAGAGTAAGAAAGTAGCAGTTGCTTCATGAGCAGTCTGATTAGACGTGACATGTGGGATGAGTCAAGGAGATGGGGTAGAGATGGTAAGCCAGATTTAGTGTGATACTCAGAAATACCCAGAGACAAGATGTGCTTTCCCTGGGGGCTTTCAGCCACTGATGTAGCAATCAGCCCAAATATCCATAGGATGAAATCATCCAACTCTCATGGATCCAAATTTATGTAGAAGGGGACAGTCTCTCATAATGCAGTACAAAATCCAGTGAGGTTTTAGAGCTGGCACCTTAAAGTAAAAAGTCTTTTATGATTTATTTTTCTTTTACCAATCCCAAGTCATTCTGGCCTTGCTATAATCTGGATATATGCCTCTTATTGGAAATTGTGTTTTGGAACATTTTTTCCTTTTACACTTCTTCTGGAATTTTGGAAATATGCCTCAATGTAATATGACCTTCAACCTTAACTGATATGTTCCTTTAGATCATTAATAAAGATATTGTGAAAATGGAATATGGCTCCGATGTGTTTGTAGGAAACTTCCAAGAGGTTACAGTAACTTATATCACTATTCTGATAGCAGTGCTTAAATGCTGTAAAAATGCTTTTTAGTGGCAATTTAAGATCTAATCTGAATTGGTCAGAGTAGCACAGCTGCCACAATCTTTTTAGCTAAAAAACCAGAACATAATCAAGAGTAAATTTCTGCATATCATTGAAAAGTTCAATTTTTAATTGTAAAATTGAAAGACAATATGTTTTTTCACTGAAATCTTAACTATTTTGATTAAAACATTTTCCACTGGGTTTCTTGGGAATCCTTGCTTTGATGGAAAAAAAAGAGATGGTATTTCTAAGGATTTCAGATTTTGCAATGCATTTGAAAATCATTAACAGAAATATTAACATCTGGTCATGAATGTTTTTCTTTGTTTCCCCAGGTTTCTGCCAGCATGGGGATTTTGAATTCCATAATTTCACAACAGTATAATGGCACAGTAGAACAGAAAATTGTGGTATAATCTACTGCCTCCTGACCACAAAGTTTAAGTTAAGCACCATTTTGCTTTCTCTTGCACATCACTTGCTTTATGATACAGAAAAGGAATTATGCAACTGCTGTGTAAGACTTCTGAGTAATTGCTTTATGGATGTGTGCTCCACCCAGTTAAAATCCAAGTTTGTTCTCACACCAGGTGTGGATGGGTCAAATGTGCACTGAGGCACAATCTCATTTGGTAAGAATGTGCAAGAGTCCATAAACTTTATGGGGCCACATAAATATATACAAGCTTTTCCTTGGAGTTTCCTGTTAAAAACCTTCTGCTGTTTTGGAAGGATTCTGCATTTAACAAAGGTGAATTCAGAGACAGAGCTTTTGCACCTACTAACTTTTGTCCTGCAAATTGTTCCAGATTCATTGCTAGGATTAAGACTGGGAAAAATGCTTGTTGAAGAAGAAAGATTTAGGCAGGAAATCTGAAAACACAAGATCATATCCTTGATGGACCAAAGCTCATGTAGGGCATTTTCACCTCCTGGACAAGAGCCAATGCTACAGGAAATGTTACAGACTTTGAATAATCATCTCTGATAGAGTGGCAAACACCAAATGCATTATTTTTTTCCCAATACATTTATTTTTGTCAGTTGTGACCAAATATATTTCCAAATCTATATGTGTATTTATTTACATATAAAATTTTGACCCATTTAACTTCCTTCTGTGGTCAATTTTCCAGTAAGAGCTCATAATCAGGGTGTATCTATAGTGAAATTCAAAATATAAAAAAGGCCTTGAATTTTTGAACTCCAGCACTTCATGAGGTAGTTTTAATGAATGACTGTTCTGTTTTTTAATTTAAGAACAAATACACACAGTTTGTGTTCAAATGGTGTACTTGCTTTGAATGTTTGAAGGATGGTATTTATAAAGGCTATTTGGAGCATTTCACTATTGTGAAATTCAGTTTACCAAAGCCTACAAACTTAAGTCCTCCCTGTCGTTAATGGAGAGAGATCAATATCTCCAGATGGTGACTCCAAACAACTTTGGAAAATGTTAGCATAGGCTTATGTGGATATCTTCTACCGTGGCAAAGCTTTGTTTGTTTTTTAAATGGCATAAAGAATTCTTGTGAACAAGTTAAATACAGGGAAAAAAAAAACCCTAGTAATTTTGTAGTTTTTTGTACAATGTAGGAAAACCCCATCCCTTTGCAGGATATTTTTGTGGGCAGATGAGCATAAGCTCTGCTGATAACTTGAAATAAATGCAGTCCCCAAGGTAAGAGAATGTGCTCACCTCAGCAGAGCTGCATATTTGAGTATCTGGGATCCTCCAGCAGATCCAAGATTGAAACAAGGATTTGTGACAATCGCCCAGTGGATTATAACAGATTTTCATTACAGGAAGTATTCCATTTTGACAAGTTCTTCTTAGAACTTGAGTTTACTAACTTCCTCTTTTTGGTTTCACAGTTTATTCCGCTGTGCGTGTTGCCATAGACACAGTGGGTTGTTTCCATGGGAACACGTGGTGTGCCATAAACAAACAAACTACAGAGCTGGAACTTCAGTTCACAGTCATTGTGCTATGCCACGCTTAGCTAAATGTGAATATTAATTGAAAAATGATCTGAAACATTTAGCATTTTTTATGGTGTATTCAAGTTGTTATTTAAATACATATTTTAATGAAAATCTAACAAGGCATAGCCATCAAGTCTTTACAGAAATAAGAGATAATAGTTTAAGAAGCTTAAAATCCCAGTTCTAGCTCCTCTGGTATCGTGTAGCTTTACCTCTTGGTCTCAGATTTCACCTGTATGAAAAAAAAAATAATATTTACTTGCTTCTGGAAGTCAGATTCAGTCTAGTTCAAAAAATTATTTAAAGTAATTGCTGTTTATTATTATTATTAATATTGCTATTGTTGTTTTATTCTAATATTGAAACTAATTATTTGAATGACAAGACATAATCCAGGATATATTTCTCATAAAAGAAGATCTGTAAATTGAAATAATAAGTCTCACCTGAAACCACCTGAAACCTTGGCTTAAAACCCACCTGAAACTTTGGCTTAAAAAACTCTCAACATTTTAAAGTATTAAAATATTGCAAAATTGCAATAATAATTGCAAAAGAGAACAATTTTTTTGTTTTTGTTTTTGCAGTGTCAGCTACTCAAGTACAAACTGGACCTGATTCCTACACCAGTCCATTTAATGGAATTTAAAATTATTCATATCTTTGAATTTCAAATTAGAGGAACCTATTTTTAAGACAGTCTAAGTATTGCACTTATGTCCAATGAATTTATATGGACTTACATGCACATAGGCTTAGAAAGTCAGGTTTATTTTCTGTGTCTGACTTAGCATAGCATCCTAAAAAATAAGGTGCAAACCTTTGTGGTTACTGAGGTTGCATAAATGTTACTCATGTGAGTAATATCTGAGAATTTACTTTTAAAGAGTGCCTTTACAGATTGGAAACAGAAGTAGAGTCACAAGAGCATTTATCTTTCAGTGCTAGTAGAAATAGACAGATTAAACCCCATATAGGTCAACAAAAAAAAGTGTGATTTTGGAACTAAGCTCTACTGAACATCCATGAAACCATCACCAGACAGTTGAGTGTGAAAAACTCATGTCATCTTGAAAGTCCAATATTGGGAACATCTGAGATCTCCTATCAACCAGCTGAAAAATCACCCTCCCCAGCAGATGCTCTCTGTTTGAATCAGACAGGAACTGCTGAGCAAGAATGTTGGGGACTACCAGAGGATGTGTAAAATTTACATATGTGAGCCAGTCTTGGCTATTGAGAGAATGACACATCTTTTCATTCAACTTCTCTATGATTTTGCTAGTGCAGCATCAGATGATTCTCTCTATTGCCATGGACAAAAGGATGGAGACCTGATATTCTCTCAGAGAGATGAGGGAAGGCAGGCTCAAGGACTTCAGTCCTGTCCATTTCCCTAAATATGACAGAGATATTGCTCTGTTTTTGGGACAGGATATAAGCCAGAAGCTGTCTCCCAAGCAACCTCCAGAGACAGCTCTTCCAGCGAATGCTGCCCAAGACACTTCCCTTTTCCAGTGTGGTTCCCTTTCTAAAACTTCAGGGACCTGTTTCTCTCAGAGTTACTATGTGTGGCACAGCAATTGTCTTCACTGCTTAAGTGAAAGCTACAGAAGTGTGTGGCTACAGCTCATTAGAGGAGAGTGCATTTTCACCCCATTTCCTGGAGGTTGTGTTCTCACCTCCGGGTGATACAGCCAGAACCCAAGTCAGCAATCCAGGAAATGCCACTTATAAAGATTGCTCAGTGGCAAACACACAAAAGCAGAGTCTCTTATGTCACTCCTTTACTTAGCTGACTCAATTGAATAAGTTTCTGATTTTTTTTCTGATTTGGTGTGGTATCTGTGGGGATAAAGATACTCAAAACTATGGAGCAGAGCTTGTCATGCATGTCGCACTGCTCTTGCCTGGAGAAAGGTAATCCTGGTGGCCACTGCAGCTTGTTTGGCAATTGCATCGAGCCTGTAGTGACTATATCTTATTATTCTGCTTTGTCCACACTAGTGCCTTAGAAGTCTTAACATCTGGGGTGGCTGGGTGCCTGTTTTGCTTCTTTTTTATTTGTGCATTGCAAGAAAGAAGAAGAGAAGAATAGGACAGTAGATTGATTCAACCCGTGTTCCACTTTCAATTCCTGCACTGCTATGACATTTCAAACTTCTTTTGTCACAGCTGAGCCACATTTCCCAAAACAGTTGTATAACAATAGCTGGTGTTCTGGATTTGAAATCACCTGTATACAATGTGTTACATTACCCTAAACTTTGTTAAATATTAAAGAGTAAAATTTGCGTAGTTTTTGTTACTGGAAATTTCAGGGAAGTGAGTGCTGTGAAGCTAAAATGCTGAGAAAGCAGAAAGAAATCCCCAAAGTTCTCAAAGTGTACTTTAACTCTCATAAGTCAGTGTGAGGATCCTTGGCTTACCTGAGTACTGAGCAGTAAAGCAACCTTCAGGCTTTCCTTCTGTATTGCACCTCATAAGATAGCCTTGTAAAAAATGGAAGTGCTGCAAATGGATTTTCCTAATCATAACAGGCAGGGAAAGAAAAAAGAAAAGCCATATGCATTTGCATTAAAAGTTTAGAAGAAAATACAAAGGTTTATCTTTCCTTAAAAGCTCTGAAAATGCACTAGATAAATGTGTAACTCATACCAGGGCTTGGTAGCACCATGATGGGCTTTATATTAGAATGTCATGAAGAGCAGCACCCTTTGATGAGATCAGCCCCAGAGTACAGTACCACAGTCACAGATGGCTGAGGCAGGGGTCAGGTCTCAGCCCTCTCTCCTGCCAGCTACAGAAGGGAGCTGGGAGACAACAGAGTTAACCCTCAGCATCCCTGTCACATCAGGGATGTTGGTTTTTTTTTTTAATCATAAAACATCCAGTACTCACGGCACATTTGGATACCTCCCCACCTCACTCTTTCCCTCCTTCCCCACAGCTTGGCCCTGATCCCTCAGAACTGTGGGAAAATTGTCCCTTTCCATTGCCCAGGTGTATCCAACATAAAAAACGAGCTTCAAAAGAGATGTGGGACTTTCACCTGACACTTGCAGCCAACTGTGTCCCAAGCTCACAGGGGCATTATGAGCTCACTGCCAAGCCTAGAATGCCAAATCCTTTCCCATCATGTCCCAGCACAGGCTGATGGAGGCCAGCTGGGTGTGACCCCACAGCCAGCAGGAGGGCAGGCACTGGGGATGGTGCCCTTGGGGGCATTGTGATCCCAGCCGGTGCTTGTCTCCCTGTTTGCCAGCTGGAATATGCAGGGGCTGAAGTCATAGCTTCAGAACAGGCACTGACATGATTTTACTGTCATGTACAATCCCCAAAGCAGTGTCAGTTGCCCCTAAAATGGATTTTACTGTTGTATATTAATCAGTAAAAGGAACCTCAGTCAAGATGTTAGCTTTGAGATTGAAATGAAAAATTGAAGAGGTGATAGTGCTGAATAAAAGATGATATTAGCCATAAGGCATTTTAAAGAGATAAGAATACAAGGCTGGGATGTCAGGCTTTAGTGTATTCTGTATCTTGGGATCTTCTACTTATTTGGATAAAACACCTTTGCACAGCAGATGGAATCTGATGTAATCCTGTCATCTGACTGAATGTGCTTGTTTTCCTCTGCTGCTGAGAGCATGTGAACTGCCCCAGCCAGGATCCGGTTGTCCTAATCTGCATAGGGGGATCAAGGTTCCTTTGCTCAAGGATCCTGGATGTTTCTTGCATGACTCACACACTTCTAAGCAGCTAAGGGTAAAGACCTTCTAAAATACAGAGACTGCTTCTCTACAGAATAGCTGACTGGGAAAATTTTAACTGAAGATGTCCAGGTGTTTTAAAAATACATATACACGGGAGGGAATCGTTCAGTGCTTTTGTCATGAGTAGCACTGGACTGGCAACTGGTTCTTCAGTTTGGGCTGCTCTTTAGCATGAGAAAAACCCTTGTTTTAAGAGGAGGAGAGGACTAGAAAGAATTAGTGTACAGCTGTTTACGTGCACTTGGACTTAGTCAGTGTTTGTATTTCAGTGTGTGGAGTGATATCCAGCTCCTGCAGCTGAAGCACATTGGAGTTCTGACTTCAGTGGGTGCTGGGTCAGACTGAGCGGGAGAGAAAACAGCAAATCAACATTAATTGAGGTCACCTATGCTTTGAGTAATTAAACAGCAGTGCAAATGGCAGGGCAAAACAAACATTGGAAACATGGCAGTAAAACGGCTCGAGGAAAGAGGAACTGTTCATTCAAGCTAATGCTGTAACTGCCAGACATAGTTTTCAAATAAGCTGTCCCTCTTGAATCTGGCAGACAAGATCTTTTGGTTTCACAGGAAGGAGCAATTCTCATCGGAGCAGCTGTAGCCCAAGCTGCAGCAGTGAGGAGACAGCTTGACAAATCAGGCCCTTTTAAGGTTACTGCCATTAAATTAGTCACTTGAAAACACTAAATATCAGCTTGTAAGATGATCTTTTTGGTAGGCAAAGGCCTTTTAATTTTTATTAGAGCAATTAGTCCTTTTATAAGTCTCAAAATAAAATTAATCATTGTGGTAATACAGCATGAAATAGCTCCCCTAGTTTCAGTCAGGCACAGGATTTTCAAGGAGGTTTTTTTGTTGCTGTTCATTTGCTTTGAGGGGGTGGTGTCTTTTTCTTCTCCATTTGCAGCAATCCTTAGATGTAAGCATAGGTTTGGAGGCACAGGTCTCTGAAGGCAGTGCTGTGCTCAGGAGGGAAGCTTGCCAAAAAGGGAATTCCTTTGCTTCCCTCAATCACATCTTCTCCTTTCATCTGAATACACATACAGCCCCAGTGCAGTCTCCCATAAGACAGTGAAATGACACATCTGTATTAAAAAAAGAGGTGTTAGAAAGGTATAATTGTAACCCAGTCCCTCCACTGTCTCTTTTTCTCCTCCAAGACTAGTTCTGCTTGGATAAAGAACATCTTTTTCCTTCATTTGCATTTTTAATGTCTTGTTTACCTTTTCCAAGCCATCAGGGTACAGAGCAGTTTTTAAATACTTTCTCAACATATTTTTAACCATTTCAATATAAAATGTTTTTATTTTGCTGTTACCTTTGCTTATTTTTAAATTAATCCCTCATTTGTGTGTTAAAAATTGCTTACTTTTATTAATGCACACAATCTCTTGTACAGTACTCCTTGTGTAAGGACAAAGCATCAAAGTCACACTACAAAATAAAAATTCTCTGATGTCTAAGGCATTGATTTTAGTTTACTCAACTGCAGAAGTTTAAGATGTTATTTAACCACAGTTCTTTGTTCTGTGTTTCTGCTTGACCTCAGTAAGTGGCAGTAATCCTCTTTCTCAGCCACAGTAGCAAGTTGGCATTCAGCTCAGCCTTCAGGTGGCTGTTAACTTAATAGCCATACTTTTCCCCAAAATGGGTGGAACCCATTTCCCCAACTCTCCAGTGGGGACGGTGAATCTACAAAAGAACCCAGTGAAAGCTGCTGGGCCCAGGAAAAATAAACCAGTGCAGTGAAATTCTTCAGTATTCAGCTGTCAGAAGCCATGGCCTCTGATCTCACAAATCCTGACATGTGTTCTAAGTACTCTACAAATGAGAAAATGAATGGGATTAATCAAATTCATACAAATAAATACGTGGATGTGCTTGTAGATGCATGACATGGTAACGTCAGCAGTTCCATAATAATGGAATTATCAATATACTGCCAGAAGATCTCACCATTTGGGAGTTAAAATCATCTCTATTTTAGGGAATCTTTAAGAGCATATGAAACAACAAAACTGAAAAAACAGTCAAAGATAAAGCATCATACTGTGAATATAGTAATATTTCCATTTCAATATTTAAAGAATAATTTAAATATTGCAGCAACTTGAAATATTTATGCACATGCACTCACAGCATTTAATAATTGCATCACCGAAGCATCAGTATGGGGTTAATTTTATTTTACTACAGAAATCTACAGCTCAGCTTGCTTTATGATTCGTGCAGAGAAGTAGCTATTGGAAAGGCTTTAGTGAATATACTGTCATAACAAAGCAGGAATTTGAGGTCTTCCCAGGCATCTTCAATGCAGTTATCCACATCTTGTCAAACAAGTCCTGCTGTTATTGGAGAGATGTCCTTTTCTGTATTTCTACCTTCAAGAAAACAGTAGATGTCTTCTAGTCTTTAGCAAATAAAATCTTAATTGGATTTTTGTTAATGCTGATATATACTGCAGGGAAATATTGACTTTAACATTACTTTTCTGTTTTTCTGCCACATTTCATCTTGAAAACAGCCCCTTTTTAGCTGATTGTTCCAGTTTTGCTTTATAGAACTTTGAAGTCTTCCATTTTGATAAAGAGAAACAGCCTTTTGTTTTTCGTTTTGACATTTCCAAAACAGATGTTTGAATCTTCTTCCCTCACTTTATGTCTGTGGTACTTGGACTTATTGCATTGGTTTCCTGCTGGAAACAAATTCCATATTCTGGCTTGCTTCAGTACCAAAGGTGATCTCACAATCTCACAGTTTACTTCAAAAATCAGAGCAGTTGATAGATCTCAGAATGGCCTTCCTAAAGGAGTCTAGGATGCTAAAACATTTTTTTCAATATTTTTTTTTTCTGTTTGTACAGTGGAGCTTTATAAATTTACTTAAAAGTGTGTCTGATGTGATTACCTTCAATAGCAGGGAACCTGGTGACTGACTAATCCATCTCTGTGTGCCAGGCTCCATTTTGTGGGCCATGTTCCTGCATCCCTCAACATTGGCATCATGGATAAGCATATGATGGGTTAAGGAGGTAACTGTATTTCAATGAGATCAAGAGGATTTGATCTTTTTATCGCGTACTCAAAACCCATTTCAAGAATAGAGAAGAAGAACTATTAGAAAAATATGAACAAACCTTTTTTTCTTGGTTTTTTTTGTATGCTGGTCACATGACCAAAGGAAGTGCTTGTCAGTATTTGCTGATCAGCAGGAAAATGACAGTTCTCTGTGCACTTCTCTCTATCTTTGGGGAAGAAAAGGACTTTTGCTCTCCTTTCTTTGAACCGTCTGCTCAGTACAGGACAAGAGATTTCACTTCTTGTTTCCTAACGCTGTTTGGATTGCATGGTTCAATTACGTGGCTTTGAATTAACCATAAAAATGATAATTGCAATCATAACTTTAAGCAATGACAACTTTTTAACAAGCTGCATTTTATAAAGAAAAGCTGTGACTTTGCTGCTGTGGTAGAAGGGACACGTTTGGGTCATTTGCAAAATAACTTACATGTTACAATTCTGTGCCAGTTTGGTAATTCAGTGACAGCAGCTGTCCTCTGGTGGGAAAACATTGATCTGTTCTGTGATGATTCCATGATCTACTCAATCAGCAATGTAAAGTGAGAAATCGGCCCCCAGGTCCGTGTCATGTCAGCTGCCTAATGCCATTGATTTACAAGCCCCTGATTCTCATTCCAATGAATATAGCTGCTCACATCAATATAATAGCTTCACATACTGGTGAAGATGGAGTGCTAAATAAAAACAATGTTTAAAAATCTTGGAAGAAGTTATTAAGATTTGTGGGAAGGAATCATGTTTGTGTGTGTGAGGCAAAGGCAGGAGCGTGTGGGGTGTAAAGGGGTTGAATGTCTGGAGCTACACTGTTCTTGTTACAATGTGTTGGATGTGTTCTAGTAATCAGTGTTGTCTCATGTGTGAAAACAACATTGTGATGCAGATTGTAGCTGTCAGATGACTCTCAATTATAAAATAGTCTTTGGAGACTGAGAAATGGAACCATGCAGTAAGTGACACAATTTATTAATCAAATTTATCATCTTATTCTGCTTTTCCTGAAACTGAGAAGTTACTTGTGAATTCACTGCACTCATTGCTCCTAATTACAGTCACGTGAAGAAGCTGGCTTCTGGACACCAGCTGATGCTACTTGTGTTTTACTGAATCATAGAAGACACATGACCCTCCTTGTGCAAGCATCAGATCAGGGCATATGTGTTCTTGTGACTGAATGCAATTATCTAGCAGTTCTTCTGAGTCAGTGGACTTCCAGTGACTTTGCATCTCTCAAAAACCTCAAGTAAATTAAATCAAAAATTTGATTTGATTGTAAGGAAAAAAAATCTTTCCTCCTGGTATTAGAAGGGGTTAATTTCCTCCATTAATTGTACCTGAACTCCTGTAAATTCAAGGCAAGGCTCTGAAATGGAATGACTCAGTGAGATTAACTGATGTACAGTAATTAGACATGATTTTTAAGAAATTGAGCAGATCATTCAGGAAGTCAGCAAATTCTAGGTACTTAATATTTTTGCTTACTCTTGGAGAAAATTAATGATCATATGCTCAAACTTTACCAAATGCCCTATAAACTATCAATTTAGACAATGGTATTACTCAGGTGGGAATTCTCTACGACACCTCACATTGGAGAGTTTAGAAATTTCTCCTCTTCCTAATTTTATGTAAAGAAATACCTTCTGGTATAGATGAAAAGACTTACATTCATGAGGAAATGAATTCACAAACTTATCTATGTCTTTATTAATTTTTACTGAACAGTTACTGAAAATTATTTTTCCTTTCCACATGTGTAGTTAACTTGATAACACAGTTCAGTCTTCCTACAGGGGAGTAACTTTGTTCATATTTTTCCTACATGCATACTGGTTATTTTACTGGGATAAATCCATTCCCCACACACTCCAGAATAAGATTTCTTTGAGAGTCATGGGATAAGGCATCATCAGATGTATGGGCCTAGCTGACCACAGCTCATAGGCCAATAAATCCTCAGAGTTTCTGAGGACACTTTCATTTTATAATTTAGTAGAGAATCATATATTTTGTGGAGAGAATTTTGCTACCCTTTAGTGAATATTTTGTGGGATATTTGCCAAGATTGTCACCTAGCATCTGAAAGTAGAGGAAATGAATAAATTTCAGAAGCATTACTCATGATCTCTGACAGTACAAGGATGTTAAATTTAACCCCTCATTATCTTAAGCTAAAAATCTTTCGGCAGATAGTGGAAAAGCTAGAAGTTTTGTTTTCAGCTCTGGGAAATGAGTTTTTATGAAAGAGCAAATCAAACCAAAGCAAAATGCCAACCTTTTGTAAAATTTTACGGAGAAAAAAAAACCAAAAAAATGTATCTGCCTCCTCTTTTGAAGAGGTTTTTATTCTGTATGAAATTATATTTTGTAGTAGATCAGGGATTTGCACTTGTGGTTTGTCCTATTTCCCTCCATTATGTTTGCTGTTTTGTTATGTCCAACACTCTGGGAAGTGAAGGTGACAAGAATTGCCTAATATCCTTGAAACTCAAACTATTTATTCCTGCAGATTTATGAAAAAAGATAAAAGGATGCTAATGACCAATTATTTTAGCTCATTTTGGTCTCCTGATATAATGTGTAAGACTAAGTCATAGACAGTGAAAGTTTACAGTACTTCATTTAAAACATGTTAAATAGAACATAAACCTCACCCTAAATCCAACTTGTAAAAACCTATTAGAAATAACGCAATTTGATTAATTAGTTAAACTGGGGTCTGAAACAAGAAATGTGTTTATGCACCAAACATGATTCCCTAAATAGTCCCAGTGAATCCTAATGGAGGAGCTTAGGATCTGGGGGCAAAATAACTTGAAGTTCTGGTACCAAAGTACTAACATTTTTGTTAATTTAAGATTTTAAAGCTCTCTATGATTTCCCTGTTTTTTGCTTTTTGTTGTTTTTATTTTCCTAGAAATAAGACAGACAAGTAATATATCTATTGAGACCTAATCTTTTCAGCTCATGCTTCAACACTGAATTTTATGCCACAGTCCTGGACCATGAATTTTGGTGACTGAATTCAATGGCCAAAACCCATTTTTCTACATTTTCTACCAGTAAACAAAGACTGGCAATACAATACAGACATCATTATCTTTACTTCTACCATTAAATCAGACCCCTTACTGGAAGGTGCTAAAAAAAAATCAAGTTTTCATGGAAGTAGATGAGGGAAGAACTCTATTATAAATTGCAATGCAGTTACTGAGGACTCATCAGAGACAGATTCTTCTGTGTTATTTCTAAGCATGAGTCTCTCTTTTGCCTTTAAGAGGCATTTGCATTACAGGATATGTCCACAAAATGATTTGGCACTTCAATTCATTATTTATCCTTCTAAAATGAAGCTGACCTAAAATCTCCATGCTGCAGAGTGTTGCTGTAGGAATGTTAATATTAATGCTGTTTTTTTGTTTTTTTAACTCCCACACTGATGGGTTTAGGTAATAAGGCTATTTGCAAATTCTTAAAAACATTATGCTTTCTTTTATCGTCTGACTTTTTGGTCACAGCAGTCACTTTAAACCATGCAGAATTAGATGCTTCTACCTGAGATTTTTTTTTTTTTTGGCCTGTGTGTTGTTTTAGATATGGGACCATAGCTAAATTTTAACACCACTAAAAAGAGTAGCTCCTCTCTAGAAGTGAACTGGTATCTTCAGAGAGAGAGAGCAAAAGAAGCGTAGACCCATTTTAAGCCCTCTGTTGTCAGCACATCTGAGAAGAGGCTCCAATTTCTGAATTCTGTTTATTCCTTATGATTAACTGTTGGTTTCACGAAAGAAAGCTTCTGTTGAATGTTGTGCATGCTCTTGAATTCTTGTGGATATCAGTAGAAATGAAGTGCAAGATATAATTATAGCATATGCTTTTCTTATGGGAGCTGACAAAGTCAAATCAGAATAATGTTACCAACTTCTTTTTGGATTAATTTTTCTGCTTATTTAGTGAGTTAAATCAGTTCACTGAGTACTAGATTTGAATCAAAGGCAGAAACATCAGTTTCAGGTTGGTGGTAAGGGGAAAGGATTTGGACTGTCCCTTCTGATATTATCAAGCCATTCCATTATCTTAATTATGCTAGTATTTCAGAGCTTGTCCTTAGTTCATGAGTTAAGGGTTACCTACTGTGTCCTAAGGAAAGTGATTCAGCTGGAGCATTTTAAATGCTTATTGATATCCTTAGTAATCCATGTAAATATTTTTAAATGAATTCATCTTTTCCTGACTATTAAGTAGCACTGGATTACTATGACTACAGCATGGAAGTAAAACTCTCACTACTAACTTGTTGTTCAAGGAGTAGGTTCAAAGAAATTCTGCAACAAATAATCCATCTCAAATAGACCAACCAATTCAGTTCTTATCTCTATAAAAGAATTGTGTGGTTTTTCTCACATGCATGTAATGTAACTTAATCTTTACATTTTCTATTATCTCAGCATTTCTTTCATATATAATTATTTTCCACCTTGTGGCCAGCTTTAAAAAAGTGGAGATCAAGCTTAAACCTATGAATCGAGAACCAATACAAACATTTGGGCTTTAGGTTTGGACCTGTGCTTTGGGACTGCCCTTCTCATTCTCTCTTCCCCCATCACCTGTTTCCCTCTGGGTGGATTGATGCCCCAGGACCCAGGGGCACAGATGGTCAGCAGTGTAGAACCTTCTTCACAGGGAAATGTGGGATTTAGCATTTCTTTCCCTAGAATGAAGTGGTGTAGGTGCTGCAAAGTCATGAGTGCAGTGATGTAAGAGCTGTGATGGCATGAGCACCCAAAGGAAGCATCACTGCTCACTCTGCTTTTCTTTTAGAACCAGGAGAATGACAGTAATGTAAGTAAACCCCTAAACTCAGTGGTCCTCTATTGTTTCACATCCAGTTTCATACAGATATTAGATCTTGCTACCCACTATCCATGTCTGTCTGTCAGAGAAACCCCAACATTTTTTGTACAGGATATAAATATGTGTAGTCTACAGTTTTCATTCCCCATGGCAGGAACACTACCACAGACTTATGAAATACAATAACTTTTAGTTATCATATAATATGGCTCCAGGTGCATGTAAAACAGAGAATTATACAGACATTATGAAGCAACAATATCCCTGGAGTGCAAAGAAAAATGATATCCCATTTTCATGTGAGGTTTGGATTTTAAATTTTTTCTTGAGATAAAGACATTAATATTTTGATAGTAAAAGGTCATTTTTCAGTAGCACTCACAGATTGCCAGTAAAAGATAATGCTTCCCTAGTGGACAAGCTTTCTTACAATGTGTCTTCCACATGGTAATGAAATCCCCAGAAAGCAATGGCTGGTTCTGTAGTTTGCTAGATAAAGAAAAAGGGGGAAAAAAAGAGGACTTGGGAGAGTACTTTGTGCTGAATAATGTATCTGATTTATTTCACTCCTTTTCCTGCTTGCTGAATATCTAAAAATACATTTAAATTTCAGATTTTTATGGATTTGTTTGTTATTTAGAAATACTCAGTAAGCTCTTACTTAATTTTTGTATTCTTATTGGAATGCCACAATATGATTCAATGGTCACCTAAGTAATACACTCTTGCTTTGTTCTCCTGATTGGATAACTTAGCTACTATAAAAAACATGTATCTGAAAATCTCTTAAAAACATGTAATTGTATGAGTGTTATCACCAGTTCCAGAACTACAATTAGTGGTTGCAGCACCTTAGTGATCTTTCTTCCCCTGAGAAATGCCTTTTCAAGTTCCCAGGAGATACAGCTGTTTTTCATTGATATAGAGAACTTGGAATCCTCACCCTGCAGTGCTTAGGGGGCTAATTTAATGAGAAATAACAGCAGAAATAATTGGGAATTTTCTAATGATGTAATTTCACTCCTTGGGAAATTCCTCTTTATTGTAATGGGAACTTCCCACAGTAACACAACTGTGTTTTGAAGAAATTAAGGGATTGGGGAGGGTTGGGGAAGAGCAAAGCAGATAAAAAGACTCTCCCACACCCTGAGAACCTGGTGACTTGGCTGCTTTGTGAGAAATGGGAAAGGCACCTTAGGCTGAGTTTGTGCCTTGTTCAGTACAAAGCTTTATCTCCTGCTGGGAATCCCAAATAATGACTTTAAGTCACCACAGATTGGCAGGGTGTGTCTTTCCTGTCAAATAAATCCTGCTTTGCATATTTGACTGCTTATTCAGCATTTGATTTTCTTGAAACTCAATAATCTGTATCCTGAAGGAATAGTGAAACATCCAGACAGATTTTCATTCTGAAAAGTATTTTCTCTAGCTGTTCTTATTGGAGCTGGAAAACAAAAATTACAGCATTTTGGATAAGTCACTCTAGAAATCTCTGGACTACACAGAACCACTCCCCTTTCCTCCTTACCAAAATAAAATTCGAGTGTATATTATATAAATTCAATACGTGTATTTAAAACAAAATTTTTGATTAGAGATTAAAAAAAAATTGAAGAACTTGAAATTGCAGCACATGTCAGGTATTGAACTATTCATCCATCATCTTCTCTGAGAGATTACTCATTGTTCAGATTCCATACAATATTACTTTTGAATCAATTTTCATTATGTACATCACTAAACCACTATTTGATATGAACAATCACAGACAGCTACAGAGCTAAGAAATAACTAATAAATAGAGAAATCAAATAATGATAGCAGCAACAAAAATAGTAGCATCTAAAACAGTGGCACATAAAAATATTTCATTAGAGCTCAGTACTGCAGTATTTTGCTCTAAGATAAAGCCAGGATGGCTGGGGGTTAATACTGAACAAAGAGGGTACTATTATTTAGAATGTGGTGTTTTACACATTTACAGATTTGCCATGTGGATATTTATGATGATAGTATTTACAATTATATTGAACCACTCTAAGCTTCTAGTTTTGATTACTCAATGTAAAAGGAGAAGGATTCTCTGAAAGGAGATTCAGGTTGTTTTAAATAGCTCCAAGTTGGATTTCATGCTGCTGCTTCTGTTTGAAATCGTGGTTTGTACAAGACAGCAGCAGCTCTGCTGTTGAGTTCAGCACGTCCAGCATTTTCTCTCACATTCTTGGTGAATGGAGGCAAAGGGGAAAAAGGTTTTCATAGGGGAAAATTCACAGACTCATCACTTCCTTCCTTGTACTATTTCCCTGTCCCAGAGACCACTCATTGCCCCAGCCTTTATATCAGCTTTCCAAAATCAGCAGTGACCTTGAAGTCTCAGCCCCCATATTAGAAAATCTTGACTGTGTAATTCTGACACGGCTGATTGTTTTGTTTTTCTGTTCTGTTAGCTATTCCAAAATAACGTCATTTAACTGTAAAACACAACAAAACTCTTCTACAACCACATTTGTGAGGATTATGTTATAGAATGCTTCGTGTTGGCAAGTACTTTTAAAGATTACCTAGTTCAACCCCACTGCCATGGGCAAGGACATCTTTCACAACTGCTCTCTATGATATGTTACACTCTGAAATGATATGTTTCCCTCTGGTGCCCTATGGCACCTCTTTGTCTGGAGAACAATTGGTGCTGGAATACAATGCTATTAAGCAGAAGGGTTTGGAGGTTGGTTCTGTAATGTTTTACACCATGTGTATTCAGCTGTCTGTGTGATAAATGGGTGAAAAGTGCCTTTGTTCTAACTTGGTAACACGGTGGGGCCACTGCTCAGAGCTGTAAGTGACAGCAGCAGCAAGAGAGCCAAGGGTGGCTGCCTCCTGACCCACATAAACCAAGATAACATCAACAAATATGACAATGGAAACAAAGTCAGGCAATCCCCGGGGCTCCTTATCTGCTCCTCTAATGCAGAGTATATCTTCAGGTAGGAAAAGCAGCTGTCACCCAAAAAAGAGCTGAAAGGGCTGAAAATGTACCTTCCTCCATGCTTGCTAGAATAAAAAGCCTTGCAAGATAGAATCTCATCCACCAAAATCTACTTTCCCTTGCTATCCTCCTCCTCTCCATCACTCAGCAGGAGGATCTAGAGCACTACATTTTTGTTTCAGTAAAAGGATTGTAATTTGAAAAAGAATATTCCAAAAAGAAATCACTAGTACTGCTACTACTTCTTTCTGGTCAAGATGATAAAATTCTGCAACAGAAATGAAGATTTAATTTTACGTTTCAGGTCAAATGGAAAACCTTTTAAATTCCAGGATGAAATAGGATTTTCAATTATGAATTACTTAATGTTTTCTAAATACTCTTCTCTTTGTATTTCCTTTCATTAAAATTTTGTGGGGTTTAATAAGAAAAACATTTCTTATGATTATGGCAAAAATAATAACATAAAATAGAATTTCAATATTTCTAGATAAATTTAAACTTTTAAAAATCTTGAAAATTAAATTTTGTGTATGTGTTTTAGAGTGTGTATTTTTTCTTTCTTCCTTCCCCTGACTGTAATAACTTGCTTAATATTATTGTAGCTTCACTGTTAATTCTTGGTTTCCTCCACAGACCCTTTGAGAATTCTCACTCATCAGAGAATTCAAAACCAGAGTGAAGGAGTTTTACTTAACAGCCCCAGGATTTAATTTTTGTTCTCAAGTCAAGAAGCTCAGAGGCATCTGTTTAAATTTAAACAGTTAACCCTTGTGTCCCTATTGACTTCAGTGGGAATAGTGGCCATCTGAAAGGTAATATGAATAAGTGCTTTTGTTGGTTCAGGACACTGCTGCCATTCTCACTGGAGTTCAGCACTGAATGTATGCAGCAGAAAATATGTGTGGCACTTGAACCAGAGGGGGGTTTAAAGCACTGCACAGCCAGACCCGTGTGCTGTCAGAATAATTCACAATGCTGTATTTTTGATGCCTTCCTCTTGAAGTCAGATAAGTGTTGCAGGGTGGGAAAGGTTACACAGCTGCACACAGGCACATGCCAAGAGCTCTTATCTTCTTGTTACCTTACCACACACTGAGCTGATTGGGGTAGAAAATTAAGGATCAGTTTAACAGCACCTTTGAAGAGAAGTGGTGTAGATGGTGTACAACAGTTGCTGGTAGAAAAAAATGCCATCTCCAGTGAAGTTTAAGACAAACCAAATGCTGAAAAGGTCAGGAGATCTTCAGAGCCCATACAGGGGGTTATTTCTAAAGGGCAGTGATAGCACCACTGCCATGAAGGGATCACCAGCTCAGACTGCACTGCTGCAGTTCAGTAGGGGCAGACTACTTTTCAAGCTGCCTGTTACCTTGGCAGAGGAGTGCAAGAATTAACTCATCCTGCATAAGTATAAATTAGTTTTTTCACTGTAGGTAGGTCTCACAAAATCAACAGTTCAGCCAGCACAACTCCCTGCCCACATTCCCATCGCTGGAGAGCATGGGTAAGAACAGGATGGCTCAGAGGAATATAGCATTAAACTCTCTGTACTGGGGTTCACCAGAGGTTTGTACAGCTTTGTAAAGCACTGTAAATGTGGCAGAAGATTACAGAAAAAAAAATAATGATTAAACAACTATGCTTATATGAAGAGATCAGGAAGCTGACTTGGCTGACAACTCTTAGTTTTCAACTGAAACTCTTTCCTGGGCCAGCAGGATAAAGGAATGAGGCTGGAATTACATGCCCAGGGCAGGAGGAAGTGCAGCACTTGCATCATCTGCTGTGAAACTGCACTCTAAGAATGAGGGCAAGTACAGCCCGTCTCTCAAAGTCACACTGCTCATCTTTGGCTAATCAGTAGTGTAGAGATCCTCTGAGGCAAAGGTTGGAGTTGGAGTGTAAGGTTGATTGACAGTAATGAGACCATCCCCTATGAATTTGATTAGAATCATAGATTTGTAGAATGCCTTGGGTTGCAAGGGACCTTAAAGGTCACATAGATCCATGGGCAAGGGCATATTCCACTAGACCAGGTGGTTCAAAGCCCACTCTCACCTGGCCTTGACCATCTCCAGGGATGGGGCATCCATAACTTCTCTGGGTAACCTGTTCAATTGCCTCACCACCCTCACAGTGGAGAATTTCTTCATTATATGCAATCTAAATTTATTGTCTTTTCTTTTGAAGCCATTACCCCTTGTCCTAATATCTCTTTCAACCTGTTTGTACATCTGATTATCCCCAGAATCCCACAGCAGTTCTACAGCCTAACTGTACCTAAACAAAGTACATTGCTTTGAATAGGAAAAAGGATGTAAATCCTTGCTTCTCTGCCCAGTCACATAATGCAGTCAGAACTGAACCCCAGATCTGGTCACTAGGCTGTTCTAAAAACAACAAAAACAAAAAAATAATTTATTTGAAACAAAATTGAAAGCTTCTTATTTAAACTGTCTTTAATTCTCAGTCTCTCATTTTATCATGTAGTACTGTAATTTTAATTTTTTGAAATTTATCAGTTCCAACACCCCTTCCCCTACCCTTCTCCCCCTAGCAATAATCACTAAAGAATAGCAACAAAGAAATTATTTCAGGATTTTTCTCAGTGCTGAAAGGAGTTAAGAGTATTATGCTTTCAACTACAATACAAGAAAATTGCAGAATGGGACTGTTCATTCCATTCTTAGTTTTACAGACAGAAGATATGAAGACTGTGCCACTCTGCTTGCCCTTTAGCAGCAGAAGAAAATTATTACATCTTTGCACACCTCAAAAGTATGTCCTGACCCTATATTTAATAAGCTCCCTTCCTTGTATCCACAAAGAACACATAGGAGGACTTTATTCATAGAACAAAGAGATCTATAACCAAATATGCTGTCCCAAGAATCAAAGTCTGTCTCATCACATATGTCAAAGATCCCCTCTTATGAAAATTTTTGAATGACTGATATGGCTAAAGAGAGAAAAGGTAATTTTTCAAGAAATTTCAAGCTCAATACTCTCATTGAAAAATCTGGATTGTTGCTATATTTGCTGAAGAGATTTGACAAAAGAAAATAAAAGGTCTTTCTAAGGCAAATGGAGATCATATTTATAATCTTTTTGTATCTATGAAATAAAAACATTTTAAAGTCTCTGCTCTGGAATTTTATCATCTCAGTTACTCAGCTGCAGTTACTGTAAAAACAAGGATAAGCTTTGCATTATTAACAAATGTGTTCTTTTCCAGACTAAAACAAAACTGTTTCTTTTGGCTTATTGTCACTTTGGTTAATCTCAAACAAGGGAAAATCCTGAAAATAGTCTTGCTGTTCTAATAGACCTGGTTTTTATTTAGGTTCAGGGCTCTCATCCCACTGCTGGCTCTACAACACTCTCTTCACCCTGTTCCAAGTCAGGGCTCCTCTGCACACGCGTGTGTTCTGCTCTTTGGTTGTTTTCCACTG
The DNA here is from genome assembly GCF_028018845.1 of Melospiza georgiana. Taxonomy (NCBI): domain Eukaryota; kingdom Metazoa; phylum Chordata; class Aves; order Passeriformes; family Passerellidae; genus Melospiza; species Melospiza georgiana. Next base: position 12,782,175 of record NC_080430.1, read on the forward strand.
TTACAAGCAGTAAAGCTGTCACACTGTAGTGAGGGCTGGGGCTCTCTCATTGCTAGAGGACCTCACTTAGTTCACATGATGTCTGTGAAATTTTGGAGTCAATTAGACCAACACAAGAACAAGCATGTGTCACAGGCTGCATTGTGGTATTGGGGATAGAACAGCGAGTAACAAACACCATTTAATGGCAGAGACCAGTGCAGAGAGCCACAGAAGGTTAAGAATTTTTCTAAAAATAAATACAATATATTCTCACTTGAGTTACTAAAATTAAATATCCAAAGCTTTCTGTAAGTTCTTTAATAAAAGACTGTTCTTAAAGTTGGCAAGCTGCTATGCCTGCACAAAAAGGTCTTCTGGCAATTCAGAATTAGTCTAGTAAAGTCACTTTTGTTTTTTGGGAACTTTTCCCTCCTCCATCTCTTCCCAGTAGACTTGTATTGGTCTCCTTCCAGTTTTTACAAAAATTTGCCCCATTTTCTTGGTCTTTTTCTCTTTTGATACTCCTTCAAACCTCTCCAGACATAGCCTTATGATCGGGAAGTTAAAATATCTGAATTGTCAAAGTACAGCTGAAAAGATAACAGATTTCTCTGGCTAAAGAAATGAACCAGTTAAAAGTAGCCATGGAAATTATTTTGGTCAAAATTTGAAATCAAAGTCAGCTTCAATTTAAGTTCAAAACCAATTAAACTAAAGAGAAGATAGGAAGCTGCTGTTTTCCAAACATGTCTGTGTGCCTTTATAGCCTATGACCCTTAGCCACTTTAATGAGGCTCAGGTCAGGTCTGTAATACAAAATTTTGCTGGAGCAGCTCTGTTGATGAGGAGGGTGGTAAAGTGTGATGTGTGATTGACAGAACAGTGCTGGTGAAATCGCTGGTGTAAGCACAGTCATATTGGCAAAACTGAGCTTTTGCTGAGGCTTCCTTTTATTCTGAGCAGTGGAGGGGGAGGGAGAAGGAGAGCAGGGAGGTTAAATGATTCCAAGCAAAGCACAGCTTTATTAGTTTAAAATGCTTTTGTATTAGGGGGGCTTTGCCGCTAAAATACATCAGTGGCCAGAATTGACCAGTCATGTCACACTGGCACCCCAAATATTTATATTGCTGCCAGGATAGCATAAGTAGGTGTCATACAAAGAGCCTGCATTTATAAAGGGGTCTCTGATACCCCTTTTCTAAGTGAAAGTGTGGCTAACAGAAAATGAAGGAACACACTGTTACTGAAGAGGCATCCCAGATTCTAATCTGGAAATGAAGCACCCCCTCACTTGGCACCCAGGGATCACAGAAGTCTGTGATCACTGAAGAATCTTAAAAAAGCTGAAAAGTAGTAGAAGTGGAAGATCCTAATATATTTTTGATTGATACATATAAAACTTCTTAAAGATATGATGCAATCAGATTGTTTTAATCTGGGCACCAAGTACCCAAAGAAAAGTAGTGGCTCATTTAGAACCATCAGCTCTATTGGGTAATTACTTTAATTAGATAGTTTTTGAAAACTGCACATTAACTACACGACAGATCAGAGTTGTTTTGGTCTATTGAGTAATTATTTAATTAGGCCACATTTTAAAAACTGTTTATCTCCCATATAATGGTTGGAACCAACTCTTTCTGGTTTATTTTGTAATTATTTAATGAAGCCAAAGGTATCCATTGCAAAAAGTCCTATCCAAGCATAGTCCTACTCTGTGCTGCAGGGGAAATTGAATAAAAAAAAATCTAAGGTGTTTTAATAAGAGTTAGCTACATTCAGGAAGCAAATGTCTTTCATTGGTAATGTTACAAGAACTGAAGCAAGGAGGACAGAAAGGCTACAGCCTTTGGGCAGAAGGGCCAATGCAAAAGTCTAAAAATTAATAAGAAGGAAAACATTAGCCACTTTTGTTAGACCAGCTATGCAAAGGTAAAAGAGGAAAGCTGCCAAGAGTCACCTTTTTTAATCTCGCCAAGGGAAAATGAATCTGGGATACAAGATATTCTGGCAAGGTAAAAATGAATCAGAGTTCTTAATTAAGCAGAGATAAAAGATCAAAGCAGAAGCATGGTCTAAGGAAACTTTGTTTCTTTGTAAAAAATCCAGCCTGGATTAGCAGGGAATGATGATCCAACATAATTTTTTAACTAGGGAGATCTACATACAAGATATGACCCTGTCAACACCGAAGTCTATGCCACAACTTCTGCTCCTTTGAATAGAGAAACTCTGAATGTGTGCCCCTTCAAAAATTAATCATATTTTTCAAGGAGCCTTCTAGCTATGGAAAATACTATTCCAAAGCCTGCTTAAAATACTTAAAAGAATTGTTTTGGTGGTAAATGCATGGATGAATGTGTATTTTGGTAAGCTATTTAATCATACTACTCTTAAAAACACATTAGAATAGTATGGAAAGAGAGCTGCAAAACCTAAGAGTCTTAGTGAATTTTTATACATACAGGAGACTAGTACAACATTTTTGCCAAACAATCACAGATATGTGATTAAATTTATAATTTCATGGATTTCATGGGGTGACGGTGTTTTTAAAGACACCCAAAAGACAGAAAAGATACAGAAATTGTGGAGATGGGGGAAATACAAGACAGCAGCAGCATTTACCCACTGCATCCCATTGTGAGGAATGATATTGTTCAGATGTCATTGCATGTTTTTTTGCAGGTGGGTAAGGGAGAAAAATTTCAGGCAGAACAATGTCAAAGTAAAAGGAATGGAATGGCAATAGTGATCGTGTTGCTGTAGCTGTTATGTCCAACCTTGCTTTACTGAAATAGCAATAGAATTTTCAATCAAAAGATGAGACTTATTCATGTAGCTGTAATATGTGAGACCTTTGCCCTTAATCCATCCAGAATTATGGCAATTTAACAAATTGCTACCCATCAGGAACTGCCTGTGTGCACACTGTGAGTGGTGTCTGGCAGGAGGTCTGAATCTGTTCAAGGGAGAATTATTTCATGCTGCATTATCTCAACACCAGGAAGAGATTTTGAACATTCATAGCAGTTCCATGCTTCCCTAGCAGTGCCATGGGTCTGAGCCAGTCAGCTCCTGAATTACTTGGGAAAACTTACTTGGCTTCTGAGGATGAGTGAGTCACAGAGCTCAGGGGCAGAAGGCTTTTAAATCCACAAGGCATCATGAGCTTATCATACTTGAACTCCCATAAACTATTTTCATCCGCTTGGTCTGTATGGGGACCAAAGTTTATTGTTTGTCTATATCTTACACAGCTGAAGCCTCAAGGAAAAAAAAAAATAAAAGAAACCAACAAAAAACAGAAAGAGAGAGAAAAGGAGGAAATAGGCAAAAGCTCATGATGCCCAAACTGCTGCTAATCTGGATTTATGTGGAATCGGAGTCATTCATATTAATTCCTCTATCTACTCCACTCTTTGGCTCAGTGGCTACTTAAAAGGATATAGTTAACAGTTTTAAAAATTCCCCAGACCTCAGTTCCTGAAAGGGTAATGTTTCTGGACAGAAGTCAAAAAATTGCCTTTCTTGGCTTCATCTCAGGAGGTCCTTCAGACATTCTTTCTACTATATTCTCTGATTCTTTCCAGACTATTGTCTCATGCCAGAATCCCCTCTGAGCTTTGTTGGAAAAAAACCTGTGTACTTCACTTGACTTTATTTTTCCTTCTTCTGGTTTCTGGGTATTGGGGCAGATTTCTCTTTCCAAGGAAAAATTTGCTTAAGAGTCCAAGAGTAGGAAAGTTCAAGGAGTTTCACTGTTTCCCTCACATCATTCTTAGTGTCAAGGTGCAGGGGAAGTGAGGCAAGAGTGGGGAGAGGAAAAAGGGCTGGATGGTGACCTTTCAGTTGAGCATTTTAAGCAGTTGGGTGCTTAAAATCTTGAGAATCCCTGAGGTCTGTACCTCAATCCTCAGCTCTCTAATTGAGTGTGTCATGGCAGGACACTGGCTCTACTTAAGGCATTTAGAGGTGATGTTGAGTTGGCTGAACAGTGGGACAAAATAGAGGGTTCCAGAGAGAGGAATAACCTTGTACAGAATACATATTGTGCATCTTCCTAAGTTCTTGTTGCTTAAAGAAACAAGTCATTTGACCTTCTTCCTTCTGAGTCAGTGGCTCAGTACTAAAAAGAGGGGATGAAATGAGCCTAGGTAGGACTTCAGTCAACACAAGCTGAATCAAACTTAAAGCTCATCTTCCATGCTTTTGGCTGCTTTCTGTTCCTCTATCTTTGGTATAAATGAGAGTAAGTCTGCGTGTGCCATAGGTAAATGCCACAGACTGGGGGTGTTATACCTCCTTTAAAGCATTAAAGCAATATGTAGCTGGTAAGAATCTCAAATGTGTTTTTTTGCTCCATCTGGAAAAAGAAATGGCTTGACATAGTTTATTTTTAACAAAATTTTAACTACTTTTAACCTCTTTAATAAAATACATTGATATGAACTGTATGATATTTTACTTGGAATCATCCCATTTGAGAATTACACAAGTGCAAAAACTATGTTTGAAAATATGAAGTGGACTCTTTTAATACAAACAAATAACTTTGAGACCCTCTGTTTATTTGTATGTAAAATTTGAAAAAGGAAGGAAAATGCTTTTTGGGCAGTTCTTATGGCAGTCTCTCATATGCCAAGTTTCAAATTGTGATGCCAAGTATATTTTTACAAGTAATTTTTAAATCTTCAGTAAATATTATTTCTATTTCATTATTAACATAACTGAACTGTAGAACCAAAAGGATTCTACAGGGAAAAGTTCATCAGTCCCTTCAGCCTGACAGTGTCTATCAGAGGGAGACCTTGGTTCCAGTACTGCCATTGTTCTCAATTGTGGCAAAACAGGATAATATGCATGAAAATCATAATGGATTTCTAGAGATCATATCATATTCTGCCAAAAATTGCCTAAATCATGCTTCAGGAAACACTCCAAAGCTCCTATTTAGTGCTCTGAATTTTATCTCCAGCGTAGCTGATTGCCAGATATTTGTGCATGAATTAAATTTTATTGCCTTATTATACTTGACTGATTTATGTGGAGGCATTTATGTAACGATGAGCAAACCATTAGAAGGTTTTAAGGCTTTGGTTCACTGAAGGGAAAATTTCTGCAGTTTCAATCTCGCCTTTGGTTTGGAGTTCCCAAGAATGGGCTTTCTCATCACATTTTCCCCAGTATTTCCTAGTAATAAACCTGGCTAAAGCAACGCGCTTGCGCTCAGTCAAGATTTACAGAGGTTTCTCAGAAGTGCTGTGGTTGTCATTCTGGAGTAGTGGAATTTCCTTTGCTCGTAAAAGGAAATTTTAGGGCCATGACAGCTTGTTTCAATACATTTGTAATGCTGTTTTTCTCTCTGAGGGGTGCAGTGGAGCATTTTTCAAGCAAGGGAAGGAAAAAAGACGGCTGATGGAAACAGATGTCTCCTTTCTCTCCATGCTGGATTCGTGTTGCCAGGGATTTGCAGAGCGGTGGAAATGGCCAATGCCATTTTCCTTTGTGCTGTGGCCCTGGAAAATGGACAGAGATTGGGCAGTGGGCAGAGGCTGAGGAAGCCCAAGCCCAGGCAGGTGAAAGGGGAGCTGCCAAGACACCCCACGGGATGGTGAGTCTCCATGGAGGTCACTGGGGCTGCAGTCAGTCTGTCTGTCTGGGCCCCAGCAGGAGCAGGACAGGTCAGTCCTGGGCACTGGGGACAGGGACAGGACAGGATGTCAGAGGGCACAGGGCACAGGGGAGGCTGGGGCTCCAGCACAGGGACTGACAGCCCTCAGGGCTAAAAGGGAGTCTTGGGCTATGGCTGAAGCAAGAGGAGCCTGCAGGGCTGGGCAGGGACAGGGACACTCATCAGTCCCTCCAGCCCTGACTGTTTTCCAGAGGGAAATCTTGGTACCAGCACTGCTGCAAAGCTGAAAACTGACCAGGTGCTGTGTAGGGGGTGTGCAGCTACAGCAAAACCCTCAGGACAAATGCCCTGGAAGTTGGCAGAGGCAGAACTGCAGCTCATCCCACAGGCTGGCTCCTGCACATCACCCCATGGGCTGCTCCTTGGGATGGACCCAGTGTGCTGAGCTGGCACCGTGACACTGGCAGAGCTCAGCTGGAGGGTGGACACATGGGCCCCAAGAGACTGAGGAGTCAAGACGGGAGCTGGGCACAAGCACAAGGCTCTGGAAAGCACCTGAGGCTGAAAAGGAAGGTGGTTTTGGAGTGTTAGTGTCTGTTGGGTGTGACAACCCCTTGCTGCACATCTCTTCTGGATCATTCTTGGATTTCACTGCCTACATTTCATCCAGCTTCCATTTCAGGCACCAAGTAGGCGCTCTGGAACTCATCTTTCAGTCCTCTCTCCATAACAGAGCTCCAAAAAAAGGCAGTGACAATACACAAAACCCACCAACCTGCTGGGAAGTGGTACTCAATATGTGTTTCCGTGTGTTTCGTTATTTTGAGCACAAAACCAAACTTTTGTTTTGTGTTTTCTCAATTGTTCCCACTCATATAAAAGTGACAAAATGAGTGCAGACTGAAAGAAACCTCAGACACTGATTGAAGTATCTCTAATGTCAGAAAGCTATTACTTTGGGGTTCTGATGAAGAGGAGAAAAATGTTCTCTTTTCTCCTGCCAATGTGTCATGTCATTTAGGAAGCTTCTCCAAACAGCTTTTTTAATGGGAAATTCAAGACAGCACAAAACTTTTAAAAAGTTTTCCTCAATATTAGTGTAAACATATGTGTGCTCTATAAAGTATGGTTAGTCTGACTTTTCTTCTGAACATCTGAAGATATCTGAACTGGATTTGCTCAGGTTAACCCCAGATCTGGAGCTGGGTGAGGGAGCACTGTAGGCAGCTGAAGTCCAAAATCAGCCACACAGAATTTGTGCTGGCTCTTGACTGCAAAGTGCCTTGAGGATTTCATGGACTTTGCCAAAACACAGACCTCTGCTGTAGTGTTTTATGCAGTTCAGATTTGCCCTCAGTCTCAGTACACCTCACAAACTCATATCACTGAGGGGATGGAAATCTTGGATTTAAAGCCTAGACATAAGCAAAGATATTATCTGGCCCTTCTCCTCCATTTAGAAAGAAATACAATTACTTCTATGTTAAAAATTTGATTCTCCCATAGAACACCAGATTCGTATAGATTTTAATTATTATTAACAACATTGGCCTGAATTCTCAGAAGTCTCATGTTATGTGTCCATCCATGAGAGGTAATGGGACTGCATGACATGAAGATGTCACCCAGCATCTCTGGTAGCCAGAGCATTCAAATTGTGTTATTTTCTGACAGTCCTCTGAATTATTTGTCATATGAAACATATAAATAAAATGCCAATACTCAGTCATACCATATTTTGTTTTCTACTCTAAATATCTTTCTTTCAGATGGCAGTTCAGATTGCAAAAGGTTTGATCTTGCAAAAGTTTTGATATTCTATACTAGTGATTTGTTTTGTATTTAAGCTTTCATTTTATTAGGCATGTAGCTGTATCTCCTGCAAGCCAAAATTTAACAACAAAAATTCCAACCCTGATACACTGGAGTTTAATTTTTCCTTTTCTTCTTTTTCTTTTTTTTCTTTTTCTTTTCTTTTTCTTTTTCTTTTTCTTTTTCTTTTTCTTTTTCTTTTTCTTTTTCTTTTTCTTTTTCTTTTTCTTTTTCTTTTTCTTTTTCTTTTTCTTTTTCTTTCTTTTTCCTTGCACCTATGGCTTTCTATCAGTATGGAGTGTTAAGACCAATACTTAATCTCACTCCTTTGTCTCAGAAGGAGCAGGGGGGTTCTGAATAGCTAACTTTTCTCATAAATTCACAAGTTTAAAAATCCCACAGCACCCCCAGCCCATTAGTCTTTCCAAGGGTGTTGATTTTTGCACAGATTAATATAGGATGTTGTGGTGTTTGCTTTTGGTGCATGATATACAAAGGATCTGTTGAGTATCTTAGTTTGATTTTAAGATAGTCACATTTATTTCTTGTTTGGATATCCATAATTTCAAAATAAGAGAATTGCCTGAGGAAATTTCTGCAGTCTTCTCTTTCACAAAGGGGAAGTAGAGACAAGAAGAAGGACACAGAAAAAAATTACTTCTTTTTCTCCTTTGGGTCACACAGGTTTAGCTGAAAGCTTTAATTGTTCCTAAGCAATTGAGCGGTGGTTTTATTGCCTGGGCCAAGAGCTTACATTTAGTTTTTTCTTATCAGACATATACAATTTCAAATCATAACTTGTAAGGATGGCCTTGTCTACCTGCTTGTCTAACTTGTTTGACTGCCTCCAAAGCTGAGCTCTGTTGATGGGTTTTAGGTTCTGTGTCCCTTAGGGGTGAGAAGATGTGACCCATACCATGGTGCTACAGTTTGTCTGAATGTGAAAACTCTAAATAAGGATCATTCTCTTCTACAAAAGAAAAGCAGAAGGAATGTAAATAATAGCAGAGAATATTCATTCATAAATAGTGGTGAATTCTTTTTGAAAGTTTTATCATGGTCCAAAAATAGACATGTCTGTTCTTTCATGTATGTGAACATTTTCACCAGCTTCACAGCATGTTTGGAAATAAACAGGGTCCAGTCACTAACCCAGAAGCTTTTCAGAATATCACGTAAGTTCATGTATTAGTCTTCTCCTTATAAAATGGGAACATGCTTTAATCATAATAGTTTATAAAATTACTTCCCTCTAGGAAACAGGCTCTTTAATGTTAACCTTAATAAAGTGATTAGTGGATTGTTTGCAGTAAAAATTAGACTTGAGTATGAATTGTCCATTCTAGACTGATTTTCTTTACTTTAGTCAAAGATATGGTATCCATGATGATGTCCTTATCATTCTCAATGCAGGGGTTCAGCTTTTTGCAGAATAAATCTGCCCAAATATGTTAAAGTTATGTCTGCTAAAAGGAAGAAGAAATATGCTTAATAGTGTATAAAATTGCTGAAGAATAATTTTCACAGAATAATTCTGCTCATATATTTTGCAGATTCTGAGAATTTAACAGAAAAAGATGGAAATCAGGCAGGACCACTGAATGTCCTGTTTGACCACAGGCATATCATTTTGCCTAGTTACTCCTGAGTGGAAAATGAGAATTTATGTAGATTTTGTGCTCATTTTAATGTCCTTTTTTTATTTGAAGTTTAAAGGGAGAGAATATGTCATTTCCCCTGGGATTTTGTTCTGGTAATGCATCCTTCTCACTCTCAAAATCTGCTTTCTGTTGTTTTGAAGACAGTTGACTTTTCTTCCAGCCATTATTTTTTGCTATTCCTTAAATTACAGAGCCTATATTTTCACTATTAAAATATGTCATTCAAGTCACCTTTAAATCTTCTGTCCGATTAATTTATCAATCAGGTAGAGGTCTGTAATACCTGAATTTTAAGATATTTTTTCTATAACTTGAGGTTTTATTGTATATCTATCACCTTTAAATGTTCTGTTTGATTAAATAATCAATCAATCGGTCAGTCAGGTAGAGGTCTGTAATACCTGAATTTAAAGATATTTTGTCTATAACTGGAGATTTTATTGTGTATCAGTCATATGCATCCAACATAATCACAAAGAACCTTTATGTTTTTCAGGAATCAAGCTGCATCCAGGTTTTGCAGCTTAAATGGTTACTGAAAAATGTGAAGTGTGCCACCAAAAATAGCAGTGCTTAAGCCAAGAAACTATATTATAACATTTTTCATTTATGAATTCTTCTGATATCACTGGAAACCATTGCTATGTACCTTGAGATGTCTTATTTATTCATACTATTTTTTTATTTTCCAAATAAAAGCTTAGAGATAACCTACTGTGCATACCAAACACAGATCTTTTCATGATAAAAGATCTTTGTATTTGCTGGTTATTTAATGATCATTTGATCAGGTTTTACATGGTTTAGGAGGTATTTTCAAGTCCTGGTTTCGCCCCTTTGGTAGAAATGAGTTCAAGAGGGAACTTCCATGGCAATTGGGAAATGCATATTTGGGAATAGCATGGTATTTATTAATATTGCGTGGATATTTATATATATTTGTGTGTGTTTGTGTGTGTACATATATGTACATACACACAATTTTTTTTCCATACAGCTTTAAACTTGCTTTCTTCATTGCTATTGATGATATTTAACACACAAAGAAATTGCATTTTTTTCAACAACCAGTGGCTGTTGAAATTGGATCAAATGTCCTTTAATAGGAGTGACAATTTATCTTATCAGTGCAAGAGAACTACATGTGTTCAGTGGTTCTTGGAGTTTTCTTGCACTGTGGCTTGCAGAGAGCTCACAGGGTTCATTTTGCAGAGAAGGACAGGATTCCTGCCAAAGCCATCCCTTAGACAGACCCGTTTGTCACTCAGGTGCCACAAACCTGCTGCATTTTGGGACAGTGGTTGCACCAGAGCCTGCAGGATAAACTGGAGCCCACCTGGAGATATGGGTGAAGTTTCATTGTGTATCTGAAAATTTGGATTTATCATTTAAAGGCTGTGAAGACCTCAGACAGGTTGCTTGGCTGGAGTCAATCGGTTCCTTAGAAAGAAAATGGAGTCAATTTGTCATCAGTTGAGACCAGATTTGACACTGTAAAGTCCAAGCAGTTATATCAGTTTTCCCAAGACAAGTATCTATTTTCCATTCCCCTCATGCCTACTGATTTATGAGTTATTCTGCATGTCTGTGTGTGCACTTTAAAGTCTTTTTAAATATCACTAAATACCATCGTGTATTTAAAGACAGGATTATGGGCAGATCCTGAAGCATGCAACCTACCAGATTTTGCCTGACTATGATGCACTTTCTCTGACTTATGCTGAATATTTGAATTTCTATTTACTAAATAATGCATTAAAAAAAATCTTCTCTTTCTAACTCCTACCCATGGTATTTCTTTACCCTTGAGTTTCCTTGGTGTATTTGTTTTGAGGGTGCAGTTTATTTTCCCAGAATAGTGAAGATTCCGACTTCTGTCAGACTTTCACTTCACCTACCTGTAATAGGGGATTTTCATTCACTGCTTTCAGTGTTTAATAGCTATGGAGACAGTCACACCTCCTGCTAAGATGCTGTCCATCTGCTCCTAAGGATTGTGACTAATGGGACTGAAAAGTGATGCTCATCATATAACAGCAGTCTGAATGGGCATCAAGAGCTCTGCAATGTGAGCAGGCATAAACTTTGAATAAAAAAAGACAGGTACCCTTGGTTTCCCTAAATGGCCAATATCAATCTTTTTTATCCTAGTTCTGTTTCCCTGCTGAATTCCCACATACTAATCAGAGTGAGAAAGTGAGTTGAAACTGCTAGGAGACTACAGATCACACCAGGGTCTTCCAGGTTAAAGCAGGGTGCTCAGGAACTCTAATTCTACTTTCTTGTGTTGTCATAGTGGAAAATATAGATTATAAGGGTGTTGATGTCTTAGCATTTTGCTAAGACATTATTACATTAAAATTTGATAGTAATAAAATTCCACTTTTTACTGGCTCAAGTTTGTCTATTTTCATTGACTTGAACAGTTCCATTGACAACAGTGAAGATGCATTCTAACAACAAATTTAATTGGAGGTTTTAAAAATATATGTGGGTTTCAGTTCAATGAAAATGTGGAGGAGAGAGAAACGCTTGATATCCTGTGGTAAGTCAGTTTATTGAATGATAATTTCTGTGCTCTTTAGCAATACGGGTTGTGTCAGCCTTCACAGTGTTTGTGCAGCCATCTGAGAGCAAAAATTCAGCTTTCTTCCTCCCAGGGCAGCATCATTGGTATGCTGGAGCTGACAGCTCAGCTGCAGATTGTGCTCAGGACAATGTCACTAAACACATTGAGCATCTACCCTTTTCATTAATGGGTCTAAAACAACCTGGAAGCACTGTTGACAAAGCTTATTGCAAATATGTCCCAGAGATGAGAGCAGGCATTAGTACTGCTGGAAGTGAGCAGAGAATTGGGTATTTCTAACTGTATTACCTCCCTCTGCTACTGTTCTGTTCAAACACTTCATGGACTTTCACATTATTTACCCTCAAAAGCTCTGTAGTGGCAGCTGTGCCTTTATCTCTGGTCTACATTGGAGGAAGTTAGAGTATAGCCAAAAAACTTGCCTGAAGTCATATGGGAAGTATATTGTGAATAGAGAAGTTAAATGCTAGATTAGTTCACTGTTTTTTAGACCTTTCTTCCTCATTAAATAATTCTTGATTTTGTAGATGTAAATGAATTTACTGTGAAATGCAGTGTAGAACACGAATTCTAATGCTTTTACTTTGCTAATCATAACATAGTAGATGCATCTGAGCAATTGCTTAGTGCAAGCTGGAATTCAGCAGGAATCATAGTAAAAATTTTTCAACAGAATAATTTTTTTCTTGGAAATGCATGTAGGCTGCATAAAAATTGAAATTATTTGTGTGTAAATGATTCCCAGCAATATTGCCCACAAGTGTCAGAATACTGGCTTGGTATGGAGCGGCAAACCCACTAGCAGTGAGTACATTTGAAATGAGTGGGTAATGGAAAGCTTTTGCTCTTGGTTCACCTTCACCACAGTAGTGTAGTCGCTGAGTCTGGTCTGTGAAGAGCTAAGAGATGTGATGTGGATGATGGAAAACATTTTGGTATTTACAATTTGTTATTGCATACCAGAGCAACTGTGAGATAGCGAGATTAAGAGTAACCACTTGCCAGATAACATCGTACCAAGCATCTTTACTGGGGTTGCACATCTGAATGCTTATCTCAGAACTATCCAGGGGACTTGCTTCACAAAATTTCCTCTTCCCTACATTCAGGGTGATTCAGAGGCAGAAAAGAGGGGGAATCTCTGGTTACAGGCTTGCCACAAGGCATCCTAACGAAAGATTAGTGAGACAGGCTGGATGAGACTAGAATAATTTTATATAATCATATACAGAGAATCTGGTGCCATCCTATAGAACAAAACACTCCAAGATGCTTTGAAAAGCCATGTGATTTCCATTAGACCCAGCCATGTGATTCTTCTCAGGTTTCTATTAATGGCCCCATCTATCACAATCTGGGGTGATATACAGTTCATCATCATTTCAGTTTATGTCAGTGAGCAGAGAGTTTGTTATGGTGGAGTGTTGCTGGAGGGTACACTAGATGGCATTCTTGATAACTGTGCATTCCTCTATGCTCTTACTGATGCTCAAATATGGTTTAGGGATTCCTGGAATAATTTCAGCGAGTGTGCTAAATTCCCCATCTGTGGCAGATGCTTAAATGCTGCACTTATAGTTCTGGCTGCATGTCACTTTCCTGGAAGCAGAGGAGTGGATAACTGGTGTTTAGGCTTTGACAGCTCGTTAACCAGTTGTCATGGAAGTGCTGGGTTACCTGTTCAGAGACAGGAGTCTCTGCAGTGCAAATCAGGCTGCCTCTGCTGACTTCAAAAGGACCGGGCTTCTTCATGCTTGCTTTGGATCTGCCCCAGTGCCTTTAAAACTTGTACCCCTTGAAAGCTCTCCTGTGCAGGAGCCTGGGGCACACAATTATGATGACCTTCCTCATGATCTTATTGTAGCATTCATCCTCTTTTCCCTTGTAGTACTTGGCACCAACAAGTTGCATTTAATATTAGATAAAAACTAGCTTGAGGCAAACCCATTTCTGTTTACATTTTAAACTGCAGAGCATTCTTTGGGGATCTGTAAAAATAAAAGCCAACAGGCCTGGTGTCCATCTTTTCAAGGACCTTATCTGTACCATATAAATTAGCATAATCAGTATTTAGAGTTCTTGAAGAAGATAAATCTATTGTATTTGCATTTTTGTTAGCAATCCAGGAAACTTCATATAAGATTTGTTATCAATAAATATTTACGAATTCAAGATAATGTTTTTATCTGACACATATGTAGCAGTGGGAGGATTTTATGCTGCATTAATGTAAAAGAATGAATTGTGATCAAAATGTCTGTGTTGGTTTGATTCAAAATATCTCAGAAGGAAGTAATCCATCAGTCAAGAATTATTACTCGCTAGAGGGATATTTATCAATCATTCTAACTGAAAAGAAAATCAAAGAGCAGACTCAACCTAAATATTCATCATTACTCTGGCTTTTGAGGTTTCAGATATGATTTCCTGGTCAGTGGCAGATTTTTTTTTGAATAAGCCACTACAAGGCACAAGTAAAAGAGGCTGTTGATGAAAGAAGTTTCTTGTGTCTGTTCTTTATAGTCATCAGACTATGATCATCAGGCATGATCTGAAGTTTTGAGTCACTGAGCTGAAAGAGATCTTGAACCTTCATCTAGTGCATATGCATGCTCTAAAACAGGAGGTGGTGTTTTCAATCTGTGATATAACTTCTTTGGACCAGCATTTGGTCATCACTGTTTACATAGCATTTTGAACATATGGTAAAACTAGCAAAATAAACAATCTAATCCAGTGAGGTATGTGAATATTAAATATGTTGAACATTAACTTAAACATTCATCTGAGCAAAGTGGGAAAGGAATGCAGAATGTTGCAGTAGTATTTGTTTTTCATTAAAAGAGTTGCTTCATATGCTATAAAATTATTTTGGTGTTAATATACTGTGTACAATCCTTTAAATTTATGTTCCTCCTAAATTTACCAAGTCTGATATTAGATTATCCCAGTTATAAATTTTCCATTTGCCCCTAGTTAAATGCACTCTTAAAGTGAGGTCAGTCACACTGTGATGCATTACTAGTTCAGCCAAGAACCTTGGTGAGCACTGAAAATTAGTCACAAATTGACAAAAAATGTCACCTGGAGTTCTATTTGTGTAACTGTGTCATCTTTTGTCTTAATACAGGGCTAAACCTTTCCCTGTACTTCCTTTCAGCTGTGGATTTTAGACTTCAGAGTAAGTTGAAAACACACGAAAACATAGACAAAGCTGCCCAGATTGTTCTAATGCCATGTCATACTGAGTGATCAGTTTTAAAAGAAAATGGTTTATCCACAAATTCAACTGTTTTTGAAATACATAGAAATGTGTTCTGATTGTTTTAATGTGTGCAGCCTTTGAAGTTACTCATCCAATGACACACTTCAGTCAAAGGTTGCTGGTGAGCTGTTCCCATGTGCCTGTGGGCATCCTGTCTGTGTGCCATGCTCAGCACAGCAGTAATAGGCAGCAGGTCCAAATACAAAAATATTGACTGTTGTTCTGAGTTTTTCACTATATGTGTTTTGTTCTACATGTCTAAGCCTTTGGTCATCTCTTTCATATGTGACACCATTTCTGTTTTCTTGTTGGATAAATTCCCATCCCAAGACAAACTCATGAGCTGGTGCAGCACAAACACGTGTACATACACAGTCCATGAAACAACCCTTATTGACATGCTAAGCAAACAAATATTGGCAGAAAGATAAAAGCAATAGCAAGTACTATCAAACTGAATTTATTGGTTTTGTTCTGAATAAACAAGCATTTTTTCATGGCCTTTTCTAGTTTCAATGTCATTTACTTAAAACTTCTTTCTGTACCATCTCTTTCAAAAAAAAAAAAATCTGTAGATGTACAATTACTTCATCCTCTAAAAGATCATACAGTCATTGTAATGACCCAAAGGTGAATGTCAGGCTATTAACAAACCTCTGACTAGGTGAGCTTTAAGTGATTTGAGGTTTCCTAATGAGATTTCACACAGCTCTGTAGAGTGTGTAGCTGCATGGAGTTGAGCCACATGTAGTTTTTAAAAAGCTGTTATATGAATTCTTTGTTAGAATGCAATATTCCCTGTAAAAGAGGAGGAGCTGCCAAGAAATTTCTGCATAATTCTTATATTAATTGCATTAAAATTGTACAAGTGTGCATATATGTTTATATGCAAACAGATGCATATATACATGTGTATCTATATGTATGTATGCAAAGATACACATTTCTACATATATGCATATCTTTATGCACCTAAATACATAAATTTACAAACATACACACTTTTGGCATTTTATACATTATAGAACTTTAAATCCATAGAGAAGAAATCAATCCAGCCATAGTTTGAATACAAGGGATTTTGAATTATTTTTTAAAGCTATGGTGTGAAGGTAATTTTGATTAAAAGTACAAAAGAGGTCAATTTTGGATTCCCTTCTGTGCCAGGAAAGGCTAATGCCTAATTATGTTATGCTTTTAGTGTCTCTTTAAAATAAAATCTCATTCAAACAGAAAAAGGTTCAAATAAATGTTACTTTACTTAGGCTCTCAGTGAAAATAATGGTTTTCATTTGCTGTTGGTTTGCTCCATACAGCTGTGCATGGGAATCAGGTCTGCAGGTCATTATACAATCTTGATGTTCCTAGCTGAATCATCTGAAGAGATTGATTGGAAACATACTTCACCTTTGATGTGGGTTTTTCCCCGTGAGTTCGACTTCATATTTAGTTCATTATGGCATTCCTGGAATGCTGAGTCTCTTTGACATTCATGCACCCATGAGGGCAGCAGAAGGTCTAGCTTGCACTAATAGATGCAAATTATATCTAACATCCTATACTTAAATAAATCTCAAACTACTGTCTTAAATTGATGAAGTCCAAGAAATATAAATAGAAAGCAATTTTGGATCATATTGACATGAAAAATACCATAGCACAAAGATTTAGGTGTTGATTTTTGACCTCAGCCTTGCATTATATGCTGCTCCTGGATGAAGTCAAAAGCTTAATGTTAGGCTTTATTGTATTCATTAGCAATCTTTCATATCGTACTGGCCTTGCACGTCAAGCAGAAACACATTAAAATGTGTGTTATGCCACTAAGAGGTGATGTAAATCTTTATTGAGTCTTTACCTCTTTTCACATTGAAGGCTGGTTAATCCCTAAAATTTTCTTTTGTGGAGGGATAAACAGACCACGCAAGAGCCAGAGGGATGAGACTAAATCATATAATCTCTGTCCAAAAAGTAGAAGAAGCATCAAGCCTGTGTGTTTCTGAGGCAGATACACAGGGTGCAGATATCAAAGCTGGAAGGTGACCATGCTGAAATGTCTCACCCTTGGAGAGGTGGGGGATGTCCCATCCCTGGAAGTGTCCAAAGCCAGGTTGGATGGAGCCCTGAACAATCAGATCTAGTGGATGGATGGCATCCCTACCCACGGCAGGGCAGCTGGAAACAGATGATCTTGGAGGTCCCTTCCAACCCAATTCATTCTGTGATTCCATGACCCTTCAGACCAGCAATGATTTCTCCAGGTCTGACAGTGGTGCATCAGCTGTTACCTCACCTGTCTCTATATTGAATAATTGAGCATAGGCTGTATTTGTGAGCTCCACATGAGAAAGTGTTTGAAAGAGTCTGGGTTATTCAAGAAGACAGAAATGACAAGAAATACTGAATTTCTGTGTTCATACCTTCTATGTAAAATATATCTTGGGTTTTCCACAAGGGACACTGGCATGTATAATGCTTGCTCTCATCACACAGATCAGGTTATGGCTGACAATCTTTGAAAATTCGTGTTCAACCTGAAGCAGGTACCAGCCACAGCCACTTTGTAAATGGCTTCTGGAGAGGGCACAGCCTGAGTCTGAGTCTCTTTTCAGCTTCCAGGAATAGTTCAATTCCTCCTAGCTTGTCCTCAGGCAAATGCAATAACCACAGAGCTCCAGGTAACATTGGCAGCTGAGGGAGGAAAGCTAAATTCCACATGCTTGTTGAAACTTGTTTTGTCACCTTTCAGAAAAGAATGCAGGATTCAGGGAATTTCAAACAGCAAGCACAGTTGGTTAGTTACTAAATAGCCAAGTCAAAGAGGATGTGTCATTCTCAGAGGAGTCATGCTGACTTTTCTGGCTTCTTTCTGGCCCAAAGAGCCTTAGTTATTTTATGCATAGCCTATTACCTCTGACCACTGACCTAAGAAAAAAGAAATCCCTTTGGCAGGGGGAGGAATTAACTTTCATCTCCCACTTCCTGGGGAAGCCCCCATGTTTTGAATCAATGGCTTAATTGCACTGTGTCCTCTTCACAAATGCAGTAGCTGTGTCAGCACTCCATGTTTGCTGGGGATCTGATCTGGTCTGTGTGCATCAGCTCTACCCTGATAATAAAGTCAGGAAGACCCTGAGGGGAATTCAGTGAAGGAATACAGCTGGGGCTTCAGTGAGAACTTAGAGTGCAGTGACCAACAGTGCAGTGTTCAACCAGGTCAGAACATGAGCTCTTCTGCAATTGTGCACAAGTTCAGCTCTTTGGAAACTTTAAGGTCACAAAATGCAACAACTGTGATGACTAGGTGGCTTTTATGCTTATGTGGCATTTGAAAAGGGGTTTTCAGGAGCTCCATTTTTGGATGTAGTTACCAAAATGTCAGCCTTTCCCCAGGTAGGTGCTTAGATCCTTTTCTTTTTGCCTATTTTTGGGTTTGTATTCAACCTTAAATGCTAGGCCAGATAACATCTTGCCCCTGAGCAAGACTTGTGTGATCTTGTACCCAGTGAGGGGAGTTGGAGTATGAAAAGGGGCCTCTAGTTACCTGTCAGTTCTCTGGCTGGTGCTCAGCATATCAGCTTTACAGCTGTTTAACCATGAGAAGATTTGAAAGGGTTTCTTTTGTCTTCTGAATATGTATAATGCATAAAAAAAAAAAAAAAAAAGGCTGTGTGTGATGCAAGCTCTCTATCACCAGGTCAAATGTGATGAGGAATATAATGGTTAAACCAGATTCTCTAAATCAGGTCTTATTTCCAGCTGCAGGTAAAATCTTATCTTCAATGGAAACATATGGCTATTGATCCAGAGTAATGTAGGACATAAATTTTTAGCTTACATATAGAGCACTTCTTAATTTAACTGTGAACTTCAAAGGTTCACTGAGGTTCAGATGGACTCTTCATAGGAAAGAAAAGTATTTCTTTTTTTAATTGTAAAGCTCATATTTTCATAGAAATGCTATTATCTTATATGCTCATCTCTGAAGATCTGCTTTCTTCAAAAGCAGGAAATTATTCTGATAATAAAAAAGACTGTATTTATGAAAATAGTACCTAGAAAACCACTTCCTCTGAAAAAATACCATAAATGATAGGGCAGAAGTCATTTAAGCATCTTAAGTATTGGTTAAGAATAAGGCATGATTAGTACAATAATAAAATATCTTTTTATCAGATATTTTCTATCCATTCTAGAAGTTGCATGTGTTGTTCCCAGGAGGAAACTACCTGCTTGTGGCTGGGGAGTGCACTTTTCAGGGAAATGAGAAGTTCATTAACCAGTGCATTTTTGCACTGCTGCAGACACAAGTGGGGAACCTGCTTCTATCTGTGGCAGGACTGCTGCTGGTGCCAGACAGAAGATGGAAATTCTCATGTGGTTCAAGATCTCCTGCCTCAGATGTGGAGAAACCAACAGGAGGAAATGTGTGGGGTGCAGTTGGGCACAGATCTTCACATTTCAATGTATTTGCCAAGATACTGGGGAGAATCTGAGGCCCTGGAACAGAAAAGTCTCTTGAGCTTTGCTTTTGCAGGCACCTCAGCTTTCAGCCTCTGTGAAAGTGCAGCAGAGGAGGCACTGCACAGTCTGGAGAAGAGAGTTTTCTGTCCCACCAGGAATCTGCTCAATAGCTCGTGGGAGATACAAAGCAGCTGGTACAGTCAAAATTGGGATGTTTTCAGGAGGCAGAAATACCTGGGGGAGCAGTCCTTGTGGTCCTGATATAACACTGATCTGATATTCTCACTGCATTAGGAGCACAGGGTTTTTCCCAGTCCTTAATGTAAGCCTCCATCATCCTGTGGGCAATGAAGTGTAGCCACGATGAAATCCAGCAGCATGTTCCAGCAAGCACAATAGCTAAGCATAGACAAATTAGAATAAATTGTTAACAACTCTCTGCAGATGTCCCTACTTTGCTATATGCAATAGCTTCCCATTTTTGAGCCATCTTCAAAAGAGGTGGGTTTGTTTACAGCACTTTAAACAAATACTTTGTTTTACACTGAGCATTTCCCATTATAGTCAGTATTCAAACATGGAAATGGGCAATATCTTTGTACTTACTCTGACATTGCTGGTGTAGTTTTGGTTGGCTTGGTTTAAAATTAATTGTAAGAAATTATATTTTTTGAGAATTTTGATTTGATTCACTAATTCCTCACTCTTAAGAGGATTATTTTATTACTGTGATTTTTTGTTAAAGTTGCCAAAAACTCTTTGACTTGTTAAAACTCATAGTGCCTGGGAGGCATTTCCAATCTACTGTATGAGGCACTTCTGAACCAGATTGCATCCCCACAATTTGATTTAATAGCTCCTGTTATATTTAGTCTTCATGAATTTCCTGAATCCCATTTTGAACCTAAATATATACATATATTTAGGGAGTGTGTAAGCTGCTTGTAGCAATGAATTTAAATAATTGTACTTTGATCTATCTATCTATCTATCAGAGCTGAGTACAGGGTAAGACCCAAATTTCTCATGTTTGTTACATGAAGTTTTACAAGACCACATTGGAACCATTCTAGAATATCTGGTAGGACTGACAGTGGTTTAGCCATATAAAAACCTATAGGAAACATTTAAGAATAATTATACAACTTCTGCATGAAACGTCAAAGTTTATAAAGAAGTGTTTTTGAGATTTAATGAACTTCAGCCTCTTTAGTCTATTTGCAATCATGGACAGAATTTGTGTACGTACTACTCACCTTTGGTGTTTGGCCATCTGCACTGCCTTACACAAGGCAGAAACCTGTCAGTGTTTTATACTCTGTCATGTAAATTCCATTCAATTTCTTCACTTCAAAACCTGTCAGATGTACAAGGATTATTTTATTAGTTTATAAGTGATAAAAAAAAAATTACTGAACTCTCAAAGTCTTATATAATAATTGGAAATAATTAATATTTCTAAGTGTATTAACAGTAGAGTGTGCTTTAAAAGACAATTAATGGCTTTTCTGAGCTACTAATCTTCCTCCAAAACATTAGTTCTTATGATCACTTTTCCTTCTCTTTCCTCGGCTTTAAGAATCCCGCACAGCTTTTTTTTCCAGTAAACCTTACCAAACCTACACAGCACAGTTCACCACTATTCCCCATCATGAGGTTTTACCAAGTGTATGAAAATAAACAGATGGAGCACTAGAAAAAGTAGAACAGAGCATAGTTCTCACCTGATGACAGTGGTCTTTCTCTGATTTTTGGGATTCATCTGAATCCTGCCTTTGCAAAGCCTAAAAACAGATGAACTTCTCCATTTTACTGGTTTGAAGAGAGTTGTAATAGATAATTTTTTAATCTGTGTATGCTTACAGCTATTGAAAAATGATATTCTGTATTCCTTCAAGGAGAGCAATACTAGAGTTTTAAAAAAAAATTACCTCTCTTTTTAGACAAAGTAATTTATAAACACACTTACATAATAGTTAGATATGGAGAAATAATTTGGTTTGAAAGCAAGATTTCAAAGGCAGCCAAATAGTTCATCTTTTGTCAGTGTTTAGGCCCCACAATGTAAACCAGAAAATATTCACTCCACTTAACAGTATATTATAGTAATCATAACATTATCTAGATTTTAAAGAAGGAGGCTACTGATTTCTTCCTCTGAAACTTTTAGAGAAAGTCATATGTAATAGGAATGGTTCCAGAGTAGATACAGGCTCAGCAGAAAAATTACAGGATCATTTGATTTCCCTTGTTTCCTTAGGAGAGCTTCTCATAAAAATCACGTCTCAGTCAGAGATGGACAGTCCAGGGAAGAAACATTTAATAAAAAGTAGCCCTCAAGGATCAGAAACATTCTGATATATTGGTGTTTTCCTAAATACTCTCACCAATGCCTGCAGCTGATTGTTTTAATAGGATTTTTTATAAAGGACAGATTAAAAACTTTGTTTGTCAAGAGTGGCTATGGTCAGTTGTGTGAAGCTAAATAAATCCTTTCTACTTCATTTATTGTATGGCACCCATACAATGGTACTCATATAATGGTATTCAATTTTTAAATGACATTTAAATAAATAAATGAAAAAATATATTCAAGTAGGCCCCATAAGTGAAAAGATGTTGCAGCCTTTTGTTTAGTGCAATGTGATCTAGCTGAGATAGATTTAAATTATGGGTTATAGACAACATGGCACCCTGTTCCATCCAGAAATGCAAAAATTACCTTCTTGTACCTTTCTATTTACTTTGTCATTATTAACTTGACCAGAAAGATGATCCAAATTAAGCAAACCCTGAACCCATTTCTGTGTGTGAAAGTGTTGATTAACTGCCCAGAATCAGAGACCTTGCTGGTTTGAGCAGTGGATATTGAATTGAACAGGTTTGAAAATTAACTTTATCTCTGGTCTTTCAGTTCAAATTTATGCCATGTTTTTTTATCAGTGTAGAATTAGGACTGATGTATGAGGTAGAACATTCAAGTTGTAAAGTGAGGCAGATCTGAACTCGCATTTTGTTGACATGATGCATAGTATTCTATGTGTGATGAAGACTTAATTGCATTTTAATGATCAAATGGAAATACTTTTCAGATCTAAAAACAATTCTCAGAAATGCTTCTCCAAAGGGATATATCCTGTGCATGCCAAGGCAGGGTTTTTTCAGGACAGACATTTTTTCTCTGGTAACAATATTTTTATTTTTTTTTCACTAGGGATCCTGGATGTCAGATGAGGTTGTAGGGTGGTTAAAGGAGGATGAACACAGAGAAAGAAGTTCAAAGGAATATGCCCATGATTTCCTGTTTTTATTCCTATAGTGCTTTTGTAAAGTTAAACATAAGTTAAAATTCTTTTGATAACAAAACATGTGCTCTTTATAGTTAAACTATTCCACAGATAAGTTATTACTTGTGAACAGCGCTTAAAGAGACAGAAACTATATTAGCTCCATGACCTTAAACTAGCTGAACACACAGATGAATAGCCTTTATTTGAATGCAGAGCAATGAATATTGAACTGTTTGGACTTTCCTGAGCTCTTCCAAGCTGCCACAGCCATGCCAGGGTGCAGGATGATGAGCATCATTTCCCTGGAAGCCACCAAGCAATTTAGAAGCAAAGAATATGTGGGCAGTGTGAGTGATTGCCTGCACTAAAGTTCTATTTGGAGTTTAAAATAAATTTTCCTGACAATGCTTAGTGGGGCTAATGTCTCTTTTTTTAAAAAAACACAGTGATGTAAGCTAATGATTTTAATGGTATTTTAAATACAAGTGCCAACATTTTGAATCTAATCCTTTTCTTTATGTGAAAGTAGCATTTTCACAGTAAACTTATTAAAGAGAGAAGACAAAATTATGTAACAGATTTTTTTTGTGTGTGTGTGAGTGGTATTGACACTACTCATATCTGAGTATTAATAAATTGTTTACAAAGGCACTCAATATACATACTCAGTCTTTTTCATCTTTCAGACCACTATTAGAACTAATGTAGCTCTTCATCTTCTTTAGACCATCTTTGGACTGAAGATGTTCATTGGACTGTAAAAGAAAGAAGTCATTGCTTAATAAGAAATACAATATTATTCTAAAAAGTTATGGAGGCTTGTCTATGGACATAAGGATCCATGCAATACTTCTGTCAATTTGACTGGCATTATAGCCCCTCATTTGCTTTTCATCAAGAAAACTCATGAAAATATTATTTAAACTATTTTGTAAAATAAAATCCATAGTCAAGATAAAAATAAAATTTAAAAAATAATAGGAGCATATAACTTCTTGAATGCATTTATAAAACAGTAGGTGCTCTATTTCCTGTACTATTTATTTGCCAGATCTTCAAATTATACTCCTTTTCTCAAAGAATTTAACTGGGATCAAGCAGATAAACTTTGCCTAAAAACTGAAAGTATTAGTCACTGTTTTTTCCTCAGTAAGTTTTTTAATTCCTATTTCTCTTGTAAGTTAAGGTGCCCTGGCTTTGAGGTTTACAAATATTCTTTGTTCTTGTGCAGTTCTCAGCATGCAAAATGTTTATAAGATAGATTCAGCTATTTTAATGCCTATAAAATATTAAAAAGTAATATAAGGAGATGCATGGCAAACAGTAGGAAGAATTGAGTTGAAATGAGCAAGTGTTTTATTTTTCTCATGGTGCATTCTTTTAGCCTTTATTTTAATATAACAGTGTCACAATAGAAGAAAATGCATCAAAATGAGCCAGTGCAATTACTTCATGGATATGTTTAGTTTACACAGTTATAATCCAAAAACAAGAGGAATGCCAGTGCCGCAGCTGGGATTTCACAAACTTTTGGTTTTTCCAGTAAGCGAAAAAGAAACACATAAAACACTGTCAGATTATTTAAGAGATACAAATTTCTAATAATGGTGTGAAACAATTATAATTTATAGCTTCCTCAAAAGATTGCAAGAAAAAGTATTGATAGCAATATGAATTGAAATCTGGGATAGACAACAGAAGTTGAAGGTGGCATTACAGCTGCAGGCACTTTTGTGTGCTTTGGAATGGCTCTAAAAATGTTATTGGTAGAAAGGAGAAACCATGGAGCTAATGCCCATCTTGTCTCTGGAACTAATCTTTTTCTTCTGCATTCCGAAAAACCCCTCACAGGCAAAACATCACCTCTAACCTTGTTTTCTGTTCTGTGTTTTTTATTAACCTTTCTGTTCCAAGCCTACAGTTTTCACTCGAGTTCAGTCCTGGTAGCAATCTAAGTTGACTGATTATTTTTTTTTTTGCAATGAGCAAGGTGTTACCATGATATTATTTCAGCAAAAAGGCCATGTTTAGTTGCCATGACAATTAAACAATAATAACTGCAGTCTTTACTTGTCTATCACAGTTGTCAATCCAGCTCCTGACTCCTAATGCCAAATTTACCTTTTTTTTTTGTTGTTAGTCAATATTGCTTCATTCAGGTAATGCAGCTGAGCTGGTTCTGAAGCAGGAAACAAGCAGCTGCTGTAGCTGGATACAAGTCTAGGCATCCATGGCACAGGTCAGTGGTGGTCAACACTGGACTCAAGGAGCCAAATGAGTCAATCTCTGTCTGAGATGACAGCTGAGATGACAGATAAATGTGTTAAGCTCTGTGTTACAGTGACCTTTGGGAAGCACAGACAACATTTCCTGTCAAAATTCTACATCACCATGAATATCCTTGGGCTTCCAATTTTTTGAACCTTCTGGTATCAATTTAGGGTACAACCAATGATTTATCTGGGAAAAAGAACAAATAAGAATAAAAAACTATGCTTGGCCAATCTAACTTGTTTCTTCTTCGAAGGGCGCTTATGAAAAGGACGTGATTTTCATTGAAAAAAAAAAAAAGTAAGGTTTTGAAATCTTGGGTTTCCTTAGATTATCAGTGTTATGGGTTTGGGATTACGTCCCAGTTACCATGTGGGACATAGAGTTTAGTAACTCTGGGTTGGGTAAGAGCATATGGCACAGAAAAATGCAGCCCTGCCTCTGCTCTGTAACTTCCACACAGGAGAAACCATGGCTGTGTTCACAGGCCAAATGAAACCATTTCTCACAAGGTGTTGACAAAGTAAACATGGTCTGTGCACGTCTCTTGTCTTTGTGCTTTCACTTTGTAGGACTGCACCTGATAAAGAAATATTCTAATCAATGAAATATCGCTGACAAGCAAAACCAGCTCCCTTAATGTGTTGGAGCATCTGACAGATGGTAACTGCTGGTGTTGTCCTTGACAATAAACTACTCATTTTTGAAGTACGTTTAGCAAATAGAAACTGTCTCCCAAGTTGTAGACCATGATTTTTTTTGTTGCTGTTGTTGTAGTTTCTTTTTATTTTGGGTTTTTTTTTTTTTTGAGCCTTGTCACCAAAATCTTTGGTCAAATATTCAGATAACACAAAATTCAGGAATTCTACAGCTGAGACACAAAGTTTGCTCTTGTGTTGGCCATATAGGTTCACACTTATCACTATTAGAAGGCTGATTCAAATATGAGTTTAAATAATCAGTTGCAGGTAACTTGTTTCACAAATGGTAATATGACTTTTTTCTTTTCAATACATTTTCCTTACTGGTCTATCCCAAATTGTTCACATCTTAAATTAGCAAGCTGGCATTGAAATAATTAGTTCGTCAACCAGGTACTGAGAGTACAGAAGAATAAAAAGCTGAAGGATGAAAGGAAAGCTCCTAAAATTTATCCAGAAGTGAATCGAAACTTTTCTTCTATCAATGTGGGACTGCTTTAATTGTTTCTGATCCAGATCCCCAGAACTTTACATTTCCATATCCCTTCCCTGGGGCAAGTACCTTACAGGGGAGTTAGATCTGTACAAGGCCATAGCTTCTATTGATACCCTATAATGACTTCTGAAGCCCTTTTGCCTCCAAATTCCATTAAACAGTTCTCATTGATGCTCAGGGAGCATATGAAGGAATGAATGAAGAAACAGTCCCAGAAAGTTAATTTCATTTTTATTCTGACAATCTTTTCTTGTTACTACTGAAAAACCCTTCCACCCTTGCTTTGCCTGACAGCTTCCATGCTCAAAGTTTTTCTTCTCTGTGTCTTCATTGGTGCCCCTTTAACTTCCTTGTTTTGTTTTTTCATTCTCTTTATCTCCTTTTAACACTACATCCCTTGGTTACTTCACCTCTCGTGCTGCTCTTTTTGCAATCCTGGGCCTGACACAGCAATAGCTCTCTATCACTCACTCCCCTTATAATCTGGATTTAAATCTTTACACATCAGGCTTTTCAAGAGGGACTATCTGCTGGTTTCTGGTGATTTATCAGAACATAGCACTGCATCCTAGATCCTTGATTGACATTTCAGTGTTTCTGTGATAACAATCAGAATGTAAAAAAAAATTTACAGTTAATTCATTTAACTGTAACCACAGTGAAAGAACTTGGAGTGCACCCTAAGCAACTTTTCTTGAGCTACAACTACAGGAAAAGATAAGTGAACACTGCCTCTATTGTTAAAAACAATAAACATCCTGAAAAAGGAGTTCACCAGCAGTGCTCATCCCAGAAAACATGAAAATTGATAGAGAGAGAGAGAGAATGTTTTCCTGAATTCCAGTGAGCCATTTTATCAGATTTGACTTTACCATGGCCAGGGATTCACATTAAAGATGAACAAGAGATTTTATTCAATAACAGTCAAGTTGTAACAGGGTCAGACGTACAGCAGAAGAGCATGTCACAGCTGCTGGCTTCTCAGTCTAAACAAAAACAAATTCACCTCTTGGCCTGTTTTCTTACAGAGGGAATATGCCACAGCCCAACATTTCAAAGGCTACCTTTTCTTGACCACTGAGAAATGCAGTCATACTCCTTACAGAAAAGAGTTTCAATACCTGACAACAGGCAATTTTAATTCTGAGCTTACTTCATTCTTTTCTTGAGCTATCTCTTCCTTAAAACAACAGAACCAGGGATTTGGGTAATTTTTATCCCTTTCACTCCAAAGAAGCAAGTTAAAAGAGGAGGGCAAAGCAATCTGTGCCTTTAGAAAACAAAAGAATTCTCTCTTGTTCAGATTAAGCTAAAATGTTTTGAAAAGAATAAGCAAAGAAAAATCCTTTCATCTATGTTAATATAAAAGAGCGATTTTAGAAGTCTTTTCCCATCATTTCCTTAAAGGAGAAAAAGTATCCATTTATTATTTTCCTACAATAATTAAATTATTGTATTAATATATTTTAATTTCCTGATAGCACCTTTTACTTAAAGGATTATGACTTACAGTTCAACCAATTCTCTCCATAAGGAAGAGCTGAAGGCAGCATTGTGGAAGAGGCTGGAATGCCTGTGGGTATAATTTCACTGTGTATGCTGTTGTGCAATAGGGACTTTGCTTGAGAGTATATTTTCAGTCAATATATTTTATAATTCTATAGAATGTATCAGAATCAATATGTTGGACAGAATTTTTCTATTTTATCAATGTTTGAATTTAGAGTAATTTATTATATTCTGAATATCCTTAGCCAGACCCTAAACTTCTCTGTCTCCAGAAATATGACACACAGACATCACAGGGGAAAAAACAGAGTCCCCAGCTGCCTTTGTTAAACCAGTATGCATTGTATTGTTCTGGTTCTGTTGGTTTGGAGGGTTTCTTTTTCATCTCTATGAGGAAATAATCTTTACTGTACCTTCTCAAAAAGGATTTTCAGTTCAATATTTTATAATAAAGCTCTCTTTTCTCCTTCCCCTAGAGTAAGAAATGAAGAGCCAGTTGAGGGACCATATGGCTTAGAAGTTCTCATTTGTTTAGTTAGATGATACCACAGACAGGAAATCAACGTATAGGAATTTCACAACCACATTTCCATCTGTTTTATGTGGGTGATGCCATCAAAGGAGCTGACAAGTCTTAGCAATCCTCCAGCATATGTCAGCTCTGGGTAGCGCTACAGGGCCAAAGTCCATTCTCACACCTGCCTGGAGCAGCAGCAGGAGCCAGGATTGGAGATGATCTCTGTGGAAGGCCAATGGCTACACAGCATGCTTAGCTCTGAACTGTGATATTTCTGGTTTTAGCTGTGTTTGATAAGATGTGCCATCGTTTGTTATGGAAGTTCTGGTGTAATTACTACCAGCTGAAATAAATTTCAGTATACAAAGATCAAAACAGGACTTTTTTCTAACGTGCTGGCAGGCTATAAATCTGCTCATCAGGTGCAGGGTCTACTGAGAGCTGATAGTTAGTGGAGAGCATAAAGGCCCATTCTGAAATCAGACATTGAATCTCACAATCCCAGGGTGCTTTGAAGTCGTTCCCACTCTCCGTGTCTGGAGGGTGTAAAAGGAAACCAAAGTTGGATTTGTATGTCATTCAAAAGGAGACATCAATTGAAACATTTAGGAATATTATAAGTGCCATTTACATGTCATGGAGAGTCTTGTAACTGTGCTGATTCTAATGATTTTCTCTCAAATAAGAGAAGTTCAAGTTGCTCTTTCTAATTATTTTTCTCAAAAGACTGGTGAATTGGTCAGTTATAAATTCAGCCTCTAAAAATGAATTTAATCAAGAGAAGAGAATTTTCATTCTTGTATAAATAATCAACTGAATGTTGCAATTTGCATTCAACTGCTTGTGCTTTCACTTGCAGGTCTTAATTAGGATCACTATTGCATCTTGTAGACAGCTAGACTATTAGTATTGTTGGTAGCTTGCCACCATATTTGGCAGCCCAACAAAACTGCAAAAGCTGAAAAATAAGCCTATTTAAAAAGTCAGTAAAGCCAACATCCGTTCTGAAAGCTTTAATCTAGGTTTCCATATGCTGTACCTTTGCTCAGGGTAAAAATTATCAACCTGCTGCTCTGCTTCCATCTATCAGAGAATTTTTTCTGAATACCATTTCAGAAGAAATTGTCTCTCTTTTGCTATCAGTCTGGATATTGATTATCATTTTCAGATTCTTATGCCTTTCATGTAAACACTCTTGAGAAGGCTGCTTAGGTCTAAAGAGAACTCTTTTTCTGCTTGCAATTACATTTAAACTGCATGATGGATGCATATCCTTAAATGAAAATGGAAAGTAACCTCACATTTTTGTTGTAGTTTATACCATCTTCCTTCACAAGATTAACTTTATTGGCAAATTTGGAATTCAATAATTCTAAGGAACAGATCTTTCAAATCAGACAGGCTATAGAACACAAAAGAGGAAAGCCTGGAAAAGACAATGACAGTTCTATTTTTGTCACTGCTGTGAATATTTTTTTTTAGAACAGAGGCCTTCCATTTCCTTTCTTATCCATTACTGTGTCAATTTAAAGTGTAACCTCCCCATAATGATTAGTTCATGCTATAAGTTTGTATAATATCTAATAAATGGGCCTTTAGTATTTCTTGGGAGTTAGAATATCAATAAAAGCAACAAATAATAATCATTATAACCTAACAGAAAATGTTTAGCTACTCATTAAGCTCATCAACAAAAGATATCAATTACTGATTAAGCACTATTAAAATGTGAGCTTCAGATAGAAACATCAGAGGTTAAAGATACAGGGAATCATACAGTTACAAAGGGAACAAAACTATCTGTCTTATTTTTGTTTGCTAAGAAAGACCATCTCTATCTCCTGATCCATAATGATGACATTATAAAGGGCATTTCCTTTCCCTGTGTTTCAAGTCAGAAGAGCATTGTGAAGTAACCAAAATAAATTAGAAGACAGCAGCTTAAGTGATTTGGGTGCCCAATTTAGATAGAATTCTTTGGAGTTTTCACCTGACAAAATTGAATATGTTGAAGAATCCCCTGTGTGGTTTGAATATCAGCCCTGCATCTAGCAGCAGTAGAAACCCTAAATGGGAAGTTTATGCTACAATGTTAAATGTCTGTTTAAACCCCTGCTACAGATGAAATCTAGGGGAAAATGGAGACGATATAGTATTTACCAGAAACAATTTTTTCTTTTTTATGGTTCTGTACTTATTTCATCTTAAGTGATATCTTCTCAGGCAGCTGAAATGTGCAGTAGCTTCATTCCCAGAAGCAAGCAAATTTTTCCTTATTCAAGTGATTTGATACAGTACATTACAAACACAGCAAAATTCACAGCAGTAAGAAATAAATTCACTTTGTCTAAAAATGCTTTCACAGTATCTTATTGATGCCAGTATTTACAGCCACTCTTTGCTGGGAAAATTTCCTCCTCTCCTCTCCTCTCCTCTCCTCTCCTCTCCTCTCCTCTCCTCTCCTCTCCTCTCCTCTCCTCTCCTCTCCTCTCCTCTCCTCTCCTCTCCTCTCCTCTCCTCTCCTCTCCTCTCCTCTCCTCTCCTCTCCTCTCCTCTCCTCTCCTCTCCTCTCCTCTCCTCTCCTCTCCTCTCCTCTCCTCTCCTCTCCTCTCCTCTCCTCTCCTCTCCTCTCCTCTCCTCTCCTCTCCTCTCCTCTCCTCTCCTCTCCTCTCCTCTCCTCTCCTCTCCTCTCCTCTCCTCTCCTCTCCTCTCCTCTCCTCTCCTCTCCTCTCCTCTCCTCTCCATTTTTTTTTCATTAGGTTTATATTAAAAAACTAATTTTTCTTCTTCTGCTTTATACACTTAGAGATAAAGGAGAAACATTAAAGAGAAACAAAAATGTTTTTATGGATAACTAGCTATTAAAAATATGTTTGCAGAAGAAGAATTCCTAGCCTTATAGTCCTACTAAATGACATTTTAGGTAAGAAAAGCCTTCATCTATAAGCTGGTGTTTAATTACCTGAGAATGTTATTTATTACCTTGGGCAATCTGGTTCTATACAGATTATCCTTTTATTATGGTAGAAAACATAAAGATTCATGTATGTAGATTTTTATTTCTTTTAGTATTTGTAATACATTATATGAGATGGTAATTATATATAAATAAATATATAATAAATTATATATAAATAAATATAAATTAAAAGAACACTCAACTATTTTATTTGGAAGGAAATAAAGAAATTTCTTATCCACCTGCAGAAACACTGGCATTTTTATCCTTACTGTTTTCTACATATTTAAATAGATGCATATTAATATATATAAAGTGAACAGTATCAAGAATTTTCAGCGATAGTCTACACCAAAACAAAGCCTACCTCTATTGTTTATTATAACCCCATAAAAGGAAGAAATTGCTTCTCACTGGTTTAGTTATTCACAGGTAGCACCAGCCTGAGCTGTCTGACACGGCAGCACAGGTATCACAGGAGCAGGGTAAGCTCATTTCCCTGCAGGTGCGGGTGACTCTGGCACTGCCCCCGGGATTTTCCATGTGTGCTCTGTGCTGCTGGGGAGGATCACTCACTGGTGCTGGGGCCCTGACCCTCTTAGGAGCAATTTTTATGCACCAGTTGGCTAAAGGACCTTCATGCTGGCAGGAAAAGGCAAAAAGTGTTGATATTCCTGTGGTGTGACAGCCCAGCAAGCTGGAGAGGGGCCTGGAGACACAGGTGGGTCCTTGTTCCTCCACGTGGGCTCTGATTATGAATTAGACCCACCACAGGAACATCAAAGCAGGAATTCCAGTTACTGCTAGAGATGATAACAAAGGAAACAGAGATGGCTGGCTAAGGCAAAATCCTTGAAAGCAAGGATCATGAGTAGTAGGTGTAAAGAGCAAGAGAAATATTTTTGCTGGAATTACAGACAGGCTTTCTAGGAAGGAATTAAGAATAAACTCTTTTTTACACGATGGCTATTTTGTAGTTGACACTTAATCATAGCAAATATTACATATTTCTATTACATAGAAAAAGACACCAAAACTTGAATGAGTAATATTATTATTAAATATAATTGGAGAACACTGTATGTAAGTAGTATTCACATACACCAGAAAAATAAAAGAAAAAAAAAGAGAAAAATTAGGACAAGAATATTGAGTTGTGCACAAGGAAAAAAAATGTTTCAGTCCTACAGGATGAAGTTTAGGTATATTCCATTTCAGTATAGGGAGAAGCAAATTGATACTTCTGCACAGCCTCCAGAAGCTCCTTCTGAATGCAGCAAGTGTGTGAATTTGTGTCACTTCCAACAGGAGTCCACCTTGATGACTTGCAATTGTTTGGGAATTTGCTTTGAAGAAGATGATGGTGACTTTTAATACAGAAATTTATTACTGCTGGAAATTTTCTGTATTTCTGATGTTACTCCTTTCCACAAAGTTAGGCTGAGCAGTATTTTCTACGTATCAGATGTGAAAATTGAAAATACAAAAATTCTTACTGCTTTTATGCTTTTGTGGATATTTAGTAAGCATTTTCTAATACCTACTACAGACACAAGAAAAACCTGGAATATTCAAGATAATAGAATTAAATTACTGAAGTTCCATTAGCTTAAAAGAACAAATTGAAGAAATAGGAAAAGTTGCATCTTATTGACTTTTCAATCTGAAATTGTCATACACTGATTACTGTTAGAAGGGGAGCAGGTGGTCATTTATAAGTCAAAAGACAGAATAGAAAACATAATCTGATTACTTCTAGTGCCAATATCATAAGGTCACTGTCAGGCTTTTTGCTGCCTGACTGATGACTTCTGCTTTTCCAAAGCTGGCGATACTCCAGGTGGTGCCTGAGCTGCTGCAGCCCATCCACAGATGTTTCATTAAAGAAGCAGGATATTAATAGTGTCCCAGTAATTCCACATCAACTTCTCTGAGCTGAGATTGTGAAGCAGACCCTGTCCCTCACACACCAGCTGGCTCTGGTCCTGCTGGTCTCTGCCCATCTGCTTTTGCCATGTGCTGACCACTGCGCTTGATATTTTTCATTTCTAGATCAGTGGCCAGGGTGGCATGTATGGGCAGGTTTAACATTGCTGTGGACCAAGTAATCTTCTAATATTTACACATAAAAGCAGAATTTAGAACATCAGAAATACAAGTAAAGATTAATACCATACTGGTAGAAACAAGTATGGACTGTTATACAACTGAAATACCATCTTGAGATTTTCCTGCTGTGAGACAGAACCACAAAAATAAATGCTCATCTTACAAAATTTGGACTCTGCGGGTCCCAGAATTATGAAATTAGTGTAATTATATCCCAAACATACTTATAGCAAATCTCTCTAACTGTGCAATTAGAACTTCAACTGATCCAATTATGTGATGTAATGGTGTAGAGTAATTATGCATAATGACACAATTATAATTTGTGATTATATAATAAAAAGGATTCTGAAACTTTCAGAAAGAATATTGGGCACAAACTGTCATTCTTTGTTTTAAGCTGAAAGGACTCATCTGTTTCAGATGTCTATTCCAAAATATTTATGTCATGTTGCAAGTAAATTCTATATTAGCTAAGGGAAAAAAAAAAGGATGAGTCAGAGATTTAGTTGTATAAAAATGATTTCTAGGGACAGAGGAATGTGGCATTCACTGCAGCAATGTCTAGAGCCATTTAAAATGCACTTTTTAAAAAGTTATGAAAGGAAATTTTTACTGTGCCTGTTAGACATTCTGACTGAGTAGTCTATTTTGACACTTTTCATCACAGAACCTGAGCACTCTTCCTAGTAGTTACTGAGAGCCTCTCTATAAAGCAAGGCTATATAAAAACCAGATAGCAACAAAACTTCAGGAATTCATATAAGAATATTTTTATAACAGGAAAATACATTTTATGGCAGGTACGTATCTTGTTATTATTTTTCAAAAGAGATTTTCTCCAGCAGAGACCAAACAATACACATCCACTACAGAGATGTAGGAGGTGGAATAGCTCTCTGGAGACATCTGCCAGCTCTTATATTCCTCACTGAGTCCAAAGTCACAGCTGGTCAAAGGAGTTCTGTCTTCCCTACCTAAGCAATGGGAGTTCAGCCAAGTGGCTTCCAACAGCACCATGCCATGGAGCATGGAGGGGGGCCTGGAAAACACTGAGGACAAACCCAGTTATTCTGTTCTAATATTGGGAAACATCCCAAAGTGATTTCCTTTGGAGGCATCCTTATAGCTTACACTTACATATTTTTAAATTAGAGAACTGTAGACAGCGACCCCTACACTTTCTGTGAATGAACTCCACACCTCTTATCTCTCATTATTTGAAAGAAGTGGATTTTAATACCAGAGTAGCAAATCTTACAAATAGAACTCTAATTACTAACGCAGTTCAATGTTTGAAAAGCTTTTCTAAAACTTGTTCAAAATCATCATTCAACATTTTATTTGCAAACAGTAGGAAAATCTGATTCTAAAGATGTGGTGGTGTTTGCAGGGGTCTTAGGATGAGGGAAGAGATGAGAATGTTGACTCTATGTTTCAGAAGGCTTGATTTATTATTTTATGATATATATTATATCAAAACTATACTAAAAGAATAGAAGAAAAGATTTCATCAGAAATCTTTATTCTGGCTAAGAATAAAAAAAGAATGGTAACAAAAGCTCCTGACTCTCAGAGAGTCTGAGCCAGCTGACTGTGATTGGTCATTAATTAGAAACAACCACATGAGACCAATCACAGATGCACCTGTTGCATTCCACAGCAGCAGATAATCATTATTTACATTTTGTTCCTGAGGCCTCTCAGCTCCTCAGGAGAAAAAATCTTAAAGAAAGGATTTTTCATAAAACATGTCTGTGACATAAAGGTAATTCTAAGAAAACATTTGTCACTATGGATGGAATCACTGACTGAATTCTGGACATCTGCTTTGAGTTAACAGTATAGGTTTACCCCTGTTGTGGTGTAATTGTGAATAGAATAAATTCTTACCTCTCTGAAGTAGATTTGTAAAGGAACTCAGATGAATGAGACTAGAAATAGCTGATCTCTCTTTATACACAATAAATTATTTCATTATGCCCAATGACAATGGGATTGCTTTCTTTTTGTACAGAGATATTAGGAAAAATACTGGTAAATTGATTATATAAACAGTATGTACCTCTGAAAAAGATGTATATCAGCTTTCGCAACGCTAAGTAGAATGTCTCATGAGTGATTAATCCGTGTTTATGTCTGAATTATCTGAACTCTGATGCTATGGAAGGCCCTTCATTTTGAAAGATGGTTGAAGGTACAAACATTGTCTCAGACATTAATATCCGTGCTGCCCTCGAAGTGCTGTTCTGAACATTACTTCTCCTTAACTGAGCTCCAGTCAAGTTGCTGTATTGGTCTAATAGTTCCAGCAGACAGAGTTTTGTAAAGAGAGATAATGTCCTTTATTACACCAATTGATATAGCAAGGAAAAAAAAATCTTTGAAGCTTACAGGTTGACAAACAGACACTGAGCAGAAAATCTTACCTTAATGTTTTAAATACATTTTTCTAGTAAAGAAGGTTTTACCCGTCTTAGTTCTGTTTTTCCTGGAGTTATTTTAATATAGAATATATTTTTGCCTTACCAAGAAATCCTGAGTTTTCTATTTCTGAACTGGATAAATGAATCTGGAGAGGAAAGCCAGCAACATATAAAATCTGAAGAATAAAAATAGTTTAACAGGGGGCATTGAGCAATATGTAGCTGACAAAGGAAGGGTGAGTAAGATTTGAGGATTGAGGTACAGCAATCTAAGATGGAGGTGTACTTACATTGAAATAGATCAGGACATGCTTTTCTTATTCTGTGAAGCTTTTAAAAATTTCTGTAATTATCCTTGTAATTAAAAAGGTCAAATTGAGAAGTCAAGAATCCAAGTTCAACTCCAGGAAAATACACTCACTTGAGATGCAGAAAACTCAGACTTTCCAGACCAAGCAGCTAGGACAGTTCTGCATGATTCTGGGTTTAAATAAGTGTGACATTTTATATTAAACCGGAGAAATCTCATTGAAAAGATTATCTTTTGGCAATTAAAAGGCTTCTGAAAGGATTTTCAGACCAGGTTTCCTTTCTTCTAACAGATAGTAGAAAGAAATAAATTAATAAAAATGTATGAGTTATTCACTGCAGCAAAGAAGAAGAAGGAGAAAGACTTAAGGAACAAGAAGATCCATTCTGATTTCTTTCAAAAGGGAAAAGGTGAGAAGATATCCACATAGAAGTGGCTAATAAAAGGGAACAAAGGAGGAGAATGCATGAGGGATAGTGCCTATAGACAGCTCTCAGTTTCTCAGGAGGCAGCTCCTGACAGATCCTGGCACAGTCTCACAGACAGTGGCTATGGAAGGAATAACATAATTCACAATGAAAATATGCCAAAGAAGACTGAAAATGGGGAAAAACTGATTCTGATGATTAAAAAAACCCATCAATGATATGAATATTGTCCAATCTTGGTCATGAGAGACTTCTACTCTTACATGTAACTTCATTAGTACACAAGGAACAAAACGTGTTAGATGGCATTGAATTTCCTTACTGTTTCTTTTCTTAATTAGTGCATCTGACAAATTACTGTACATTTGGTGCATATATAGAGTGCACTAGCACTGACAGCTTTAATTAAATAATCAGTTGTTATGGATTATGTAGCTATTTAAGATTATTACTTAGAAGATTTTCTTCATTATCTACAGCTTTGATACCTAGATAAAGGATACAGAGACATTCTACTGGATGGTTTCCAAAGAAATTGTGAGAACTTTGCAAGTATTAAGTGCTGAATCCAAAGCAAATATTTAGTAAGCTGACCTTTTTAATCTTTCATATTTTTACTGTTAATAAAAGTCAGGCAATAAGATTTGAATTTAGATATCCTGAGGAAATTTGCCAAGATTTGCAGCTTCAGCAATTCCAGGATTTCATTTGGTTCTTTTATATTGAGAGTAGTGGGTTGGAAGAGTCACTCTGTATCTTCCTGATGTCGATTTGGCATCAAACCATCTTTTTCAGGGAGTCACATTCTGAACAAAAGGTAGGAGATGGCCACAGAAGAATTATCTGATAAAGTGCTTGGAAGAATAATTACAGCTGATTAAGTGGAAGCATTGTTAAAAGGTCACTTTTCCAGGAAATTGACTGTCCAAGCTCATCTTAAAATTTTGGTTGAAATATTTCCATCATTCAAGGTCGTAAACACTCTCAAATACATTCTCCTAGTTACTTAGAGGCTTTTAAAATATTCAAGTCAATGTTATTACTGTAAAGCCAGGAATAAATTTTCAGCTTGCATTGAGAAGCCCATTCCTAAAAATAGGTTAGTGGTACTTATGGACAAATGCTCTCACAAAAGCATACATGACTCTGGATGAGGAGCTAAATGGTCAGCGCTGATGAACAAATAATGAGAATGTTTGGTCAGCTTTGCCAGCTGCAGATGTAGATGTGTAGAAATCTCTGGCCTGAAGATCTAAAAAGCTTGGCACTCCTTGTGGTTTATACCTATTCATGGATGAGGATGACAATAGGCAAGAGCTCCACAAGAAGCTAGCCTGAGACCAAGACTCTCTTGTGGTAAAAAAGTTTGTGCTGTCTTTTCTGGGTAAATAAAAGAGACTGTGTATCAGACCACGTCTGTATGATTGTTAAATGATATTTTGAGGAGCATTTATTCAAAATATGTAAAGGTTGCATTTATATATATATATATATATATATATATATATATGTATATATATATACATATATATATATATGTAAATAAAATTATATCTTTTTGATGAAAAATTCAACATGAGCCATCAGCATGTAGTTGTAGCCTAGAAAACCAGTGGAATCCTGGGCTGAGTCAAAAGCAGTGTGGCCAGCAGGTCAAAGGGGGTGATTCTCCCCCTCTTCTCTGCTCTCGTGGGACCCCACCAGAGACCCCAGTTCTGATGGCCCCAACATAAGAAGGACTTGGAACTGTTGGAGCAAACCCACGGTGAACACAATGTTGAAAAGAGGACTGAAGCACCTCCCCTGTGAGTCAGGCTGAAAAACTTGAGGCTTTTCATCCTGGAGAAGAGAAGTATACATGGCAACCTTCCAGTACCTGAAGGGGAACTACTGGGAACCCAGAGAGGGACTCTGTGTCAGGATGTTTGGATAAGGCCTTGAGCAACCTGGTCTAGTGGGACCTGTCCCTGCACATGGCAGGGGAGGTGTGACCAGTTGATCTTTAAGGTCCATTCCAACCCCTTAACACTCTACGATTTAATGATGTAGTAACTATAATCAATATATTCAGTATATAGCTACCTGGCTGCTTTTGTCAGAAGAAGTCCATGTGCTATTTGTTAAAATAGTCCTTAACCTATGACTAATTATTCAGACAATATTTTTCTAGGAAATGTATTCTTTCACCCAAAATACAACTCTGCCCATTTCAACTGTTTAGGTCCATAACTTGTGATCAGGAAATCCTCTTCAAGGCCAGCCAGCCAAATCTGCCATCTCACATTTAGTAAGAGGTTTGAATATAGAGAGAATATGAACAATTTAGTCGAAGATCCTGGACAGAAACCACTAGAAATAACATCCAAAATATCTTGCAAATGGCAGAATGTTTTAATAAGTTACTAAGTTTCTGTTTCATAATACTGTTTTAATAAGTTTCTTAATTTGTTTGTGGCTGGGAGAAAGATGAGGCTGCAGAATGGAAATGGTAGAAGAGTGAGTTTTCTGAAGGTTCAGGGTTCTGGACTGAGAAACACCTGAACTCTGAAGACATTTCTGTTAAATAGATGTGAATCATGCCTTAAGATGTCATGTTTCATTCCACTGAATATAGAGGGAATTTAGGAATCTGGTCCTGTTCTAGGTGTTTACAGTACAGCTGTGTCTGCTTTGGTTCAGTCTGCCTTGCAGCCTGGTGTGACTGGGAGATGGAACTGTGTTATTGGAAGCAGTCATCTGTGACTGTGGTGTGGGCTGAGTTTGAAGCAATGCAATCTCTTTTACAGAAAATCCTGGATTGTAATCCCCTGTTTTATTTCTCAGCCATGAGATAAATAGTTATCCATGACTATCCATTTCAAGTAAATCAAAGCTCTTCTTCAGGGGAGGTCACTTGATTGCAACTTTAACAAGACTTTAAATTAAATCTGTATGAAGTACTTTATTTATATAATAGCAACTAAAGTAATATAATGTAGTTTCTTTATTTTAAAAATAAACCCACATGCTGACTTGCAAAATAACCAGACTGAAGGCTGTGGTGTAAAGTCACGTAATGTCTGAAAATTGCATGACTTTTGGGGAACCCTCTGTCTGCTGCTGGAAGGAAAAACCTGGTATGAATGATGTGGATCTGAAACTTTCAGAATTAGAAGAATTCTCAGCTGGTTGCTTTGCACTTACACTTAGGGCATAAAGTGGGATTTTTTTAATTGACTTGCTGATATTTTTCTCAGAAAGATGCATACAGATTACACTATAAAATGGGTAATCACAATTAGAAAAATGAGCAACATTTAACAGTTGTTTAGTCCTTTCAACATCTGTTGTACTACTGGGAATATTTTCTTGTTGATATCTGAACATTTACTAACAAGTGAATAAATCGAGTTTCCTAGTGTTTATTATCAAAGAGAAAAAAAATATAAGAAAATTAACTGACAGTATTTTTTATCATATTTGAAGCCAAACTTATTGGCCAAAAAATGTTAATTTGTTTCTAACATTTTTATGAAAACATGAAAAAAAGGAAATAAATGCCTTCTGGATACAATCAAGAATCTATTTAACTTGTTTGCAAGTGGCACCTTGGAAGACTGACTAGTGTTCTCTCTTTGGTGATTTCATGATTGTTCCTGAATCCTTGATTATTTAAAAAGTCATAATTGAGTTTCACAATCCCTCATGTTACAAGGAAATATTGTCAATCTCCTATGTTTAATAGATGAATAAGAACAATAGGTACTAATATGTTGACATTCAAGACATCATTTAAATATCTCATTTGAAAAATTCATTGTTTTGATAAACTTTTATTAGCTGAAGACAGTTAAAAAAATACAGTTATGATATCTGTAGATCAGTTTTGAACAAAAAGATTGAAACAGGGATCTATTACTCTTTCCTCATTATGCCAAGAATTTTCAAATATTTTTTTTCTGTAATTATTTTTCTTATTTTCTTCCATAACATCCATAATTTTTGTCACATCAAGGTGGTTTTATGCAGTTAACATTTTATTTCAGACGTAAATTACTTCTTTTAATGAATTTTCTGGCAACTGATGTTAATTTTCATGAATATTCTCCATGATTAATTTAAATTATCAGATCACTACTTAGAAGGCAACTAGTTACGGAAAACAAAACACAGTTATTTTACTAATTCATCCACTAACTGCTGTGAGTAATTTATGAGTGCATGCTTTCAGGATAGAACCACATTGTATCACTGAGAGAAATTATGCACTGGCATGAATAAAATGGTAACAATTATCATACCGATAACATCTCTATTTCTAATTAGGCTCTAATTATCCTTAAAGCATTCTTAGTAATTTCTAAGTTTTTTTTATTACTACTACTATTCTTTTGTCTTATGATAAAAATCTCTCATTTGTAATGCAAGGTTGACTATATTTAAGCAAAATTTAATTTCCTATGGATATCTTTATTCTTGAAATTCTGATACTACACAGGAGGAAAACAATATAAAATTAAGGGCTGCTCTAATCCATCTCAGAAAGAAGAGCCTAAGATCCTTCATGTCTCATGCATGACAAAAAAAAAAAAAAGGATTAAAGAAAGGGAAAAAAACCCCCACATAATTGAATTCTGTATAAATTATTTCTAAATTACTCTTGGAAGTTAAAGGGCAACATTATACTGCAGCAATAAGGGTTAACTGTGTTACATGGTTTCCAAGATGCTCTTAAACTGTGTGCATCATCTGAATGTTAATGGTGTTAATGTAATATTGACTCTCATCTTAAGGGAATATTTCATGCGCTTCCACTTATCTTCATTGCAAACTCAGGAATACATGTAAAATATTTGCCATTCAACCTCCGTCAGGCCTTGTTAGATGACCCTTTTGATCTCACCTGTGCTCTGTTTACTCCTCCATATCTCCTAAGGGCACTTTCAGTATAATAAGTTGTTGAAAATTTATAAAAATAATAGTTCCAATAAAGAAATAAAAGGTTTAAGAGGACACTGATATGGATGTAAAAGAAAAAGCACTCATGACACGTGTTTGGAAACAATCAGTGTAAGAGATTAATAACTTCTCTGCCTTAAGGAAGTGGGATCCCAGGTCTGAACCTCAAAACTTGGTGTTTCCAAATCTCCTTCTCTTACAATTGCCATGTACCACCTGCACTATGACCATTATCCGTATGCACCTCACAAGAAGCAGACTTCTCTTTTCCACATGGATTTCAAAATCCCTCTGCTTTCTGGTACGATGGATGCCAGGTCATTGATTGTCATTGTTGTGGTTTGGCAGTGTGACAGTGTGAGATGCAACAGCTTCTAGAGCTGCCTATTTGATCTTTAGCACTTTGCTTTGACTTTCAGCTAAACTTGTCTCACCAGCTGAGATGTTCAGAGCCCAAAGGAACACTCGGTGCACGGGATGGGAAACAAAGGGAATGTATTGTAGCATGGTAGGAAAGGTAAGACAAGAGGGACAAGGGATTACAGATGGGTTTTGTGAAATGGATTACTGGGAATGAGAGGACTAGGAAATGTGGAGGTTTGAGACAATTTAGGGATTACTGTTCTTATCAGCTAGTAAAGCTTGACAATGCTTAGCCCTAACCCTAAATTTACATCAGTACTCTCTCATATCACACCTCAGCATAGAAAAAGGTGGAATGCAAATATTAAACAGCAGAATCATGCAGTAAAATTAAAATTTCCTACAATTTCTTTTTTTGACCAAAAGTTTTTTTTTCCCTTTCTGGTTTAATGATCTTGGTCCAGTGCAAGGACTTCTCTGTATGAGTTAAAATATTTATTTTTCTATAGCCTCTTGAGTTTTGGAATGAGAGTTTTTTATCACCTGATATTCTACCTAGCCCTAGAGGAAATCAAGAAACAAGTCTTCAGTTGTATAACATACTTATAAGGCATAAAATTAGAGAAAGCTATTTTCAATTAATTCACTAGTTTTTCGTGTAACCTAATAAACAGGCTTTATAGAATATGGGGGAGAAGAAAACAGTAATAACAGGCCTTGTGTGAGAGAGGCATCCTTTAACAGTTTAGAATTCATTATTTCATATTGATTTAAAGGTTTTTAATGCTTTCCTTGCCATTGATTCAGTGTGGTGAGCACATAGGTAAAGGATCTTATCATTCTCCAAAACTAGTTTCTATTCTCATTAACATGAATGTCAAAATGTCTAATTGATTTAGCAATCATAGACGAAGATTCATAATTTAACTTTCCAACCAGTCCTGGCATGTAGAAGATTTGTGAAAGACTTTTTTTTTTCTGCTGCTCTTAATAGAGAATGAATCCATCATACCAAGGTAATGGCATGAGTATGTTTATTTTATGCACACATTTTTTTTTGTGTTGAATTGAAAAGTATATTTAAGGCTTATGCTTCTTCTAACTTAGTCTGACTCAGTAGAGCATTTTGGCAGGTACCTAACTTTAGATGGTTGAATACTGCTGTTTAAAGTCAAATGTAGTTCACATTTGTAGTTCACATACCTTAAGAGGTATGGATAATCTGGGATTCTTATGTGATCTAACATGGAAAAGAAGACTGCACAAATCACAGCTAATTTTTCAAGCAGTCAAAATGAAAACAAGAGAGGAGAGAGCAAGACAAAAAAAAAATTCAGAAACAAAACCAAAAAAAGCCCAGCAAACAATGTTGAGCTATGCTAATTTTCATTTCTCTCTTTTGCTGCTGTAATCTGCTTCCTGAATACATTGCACAGTCTGCATGAGGAAATTTGAGTACACACGGTGAGCAAAGCCTCATAACTGGAAGTTCTTTTGTGCATGAGGAAAGCCATCTTCCTCAGGAGCACAGCTGGATATTTTTTTTATGAGTACTCCAAGGAAAACACATTTACTAGACTTTCTGTATTTGCTTCCTTGAGAGGAGGTGCTCAAGAGCCCCCAAAAATGCGGTGAAGTCTGTTTTTCGATACTTGAACTGACAAGTGGAAGAGAATAAAGAGTATAAAACCTTAAAAAAAGCCATGATTCAGTTAAGATAAAAGAGAAAGTCATTAGCTTCTTGCTAATGATGCAATCATCATTTGCCTAGGATAGAGGTTTCAGTCTGCAGTCTCCAGCATTCACAGGAACTGAAGCTACTCAGCACCACAGAGAAGCCCTCAGGCCATTGCAGAGCACATTTGCCAAACATAGACATTATCTCAGCCTTTGCTAACCTAATTAAAGGCATTCTGTCACATAAAACAATGTGAAGCTGGAAAAACCTGAAACACCGAGCCCTGTTTTGAAAGAGTTGCACTCTTTACCAGTGCTTGCTTAGCACATATGGCAGCTGCTTTATTCAAGGCCTTCCCATTTGTAGCACTTTAATATCTGCCTGCTCCAACTCACTTTCTTGTGGTGGCAGCGTGGGATGAAGCAACTCACACTGTGGGAGCCAAGGTGGACCATACCAGTGCAGCCAACTCACTTCTCAGTGAAACTCATTATTGTGACACTAGGAGCTGGATACTCATTCAGGAAAACTTCACGTCTTTGTTGCCTGTGTGTTCTAGTTGCTCTGAACACTTGTCCATTCTTGCACCATTTTCACAACTAGCCCTTCAGACTACCCTTAGGACTGACTTCAGTGGAAAAGACCTGGCTGCATTAATCCCATATCCACTGTCCACCTTTTGTATTAAAAACAGGGGTTG
This sequence comes from Melospiza georgiana, assembly GCF_028018845.1. Taxonomy (NCBI): domain Eukaryota; kingdom Metazoa; phylum Chordata; class Aves; order Passeriformes; family Passerellidae; genus Melospiza; species Melospiza georgiana. The sequence continues at coordinate 12,826,279 of NC_080430.1, forward strand.
GAGCCCTTCTCCATCCATTTGGAAAGGAAATTGCAGTATTCTTGTTAGCCTGAACAAGCCCAAATACAAAGCTCAGGTAAATGCCCTCAATATTAACATGCAAGTAGAGTTGGAATAAGAAGAAAGGAAAAGGAAGGGTAATTTCATAAAGCTGGAAAAGAAATGGTTTTACTAGTCTGTAGTACAGCAGAAGATATTCTTGTGGGAATAAGGGTGACCTTAGGACTGGTCTTGGCTAGAGAGACATACTTCTGTGCAAAGAACTAATTTGATAAACCATACATAGATTATTTAATTCCTATATTACTATATATTTAGAAGTCCTCTCTAAAAAACCTCTTTCATTAGTGGATGTGGAACTGAGAGTTCCAGTTCAGATTTGTCACTTCTGCTATTACAGCCTTTTCTTTATGTCTGTTTGTGTACTGACAGTGTTAGTGCTCCAGGTATATTTAGTCCTAACCTGAAGTGCTTAAATCTGGTGTCTGATCTAGAAGCATAACCACCTTCTCTTTATCCCATTGTCAGTGATGAGAAATATGCACCTTCCCACTGAGTGGTGGCAGAGGCCCTACCACAGCCATCCTACCACAGCCATCTCAGTTTCATATCTCAAGTTCTATGGGACAGAGGGATGCCTCTCCTCTAGGTTAAGACACCCAGCTTTAGGTATCTGATACTTAGATATCTGAACCTAATTCTGCCAATGTAAGCTTCTTTCATAGTCTTAAAAGCAAGTATGGGTGTTGCCTGCTTCAGTTAGATGTTATCTTGAAATGGATTGCAATATGGAAAGATTTTTTTTTTATCCCATGAATCTTGGTGGTGTCTTGGGTAATTTTTTTAGATTCAGATGTCTAAATTTTAGATGCCCAGTTCTGGGCAGATGATTCATCCCTGTGTTGAAAAGCCTCCATTAGCAGTTAGTCATACCCTGAATCCAGTGAGTGACTATATCACCTTGAGTCATGCCTACATGGCCCATTAGATGCTTTTTCTCAGAATAGGAGGTCTTTCTAATAGATGTTTTCTGACATCATACATTTAACACCCATAGTCAAGCAGGTCCTCTCAGGGCCTCCCACTGAAGGGTGTTTCACTGCTTTTCCTTGGGTGTTCTGCATTCAAGGTTAGGGCTGATGTAGGCTTTGATATCTGTTTTTGATGTTGATAGGACAAGATGTAATACCCCTTTCACCCCTGACTCCTGTACCGCAATCCTTCCCCTGGCTGCAGCTTCAGGAAAGGAGATTGCTACTCACATCACTTTGAAGTATTCAGAGCAAGACAGAGTGAGCCTCTGCATGGGAAATAAACTATTCTCCCTGAACTGGGCTGAGTAGAAAACCTGTGGCCCTTGAGTGGATGTCTGGAATATTTCAGGTGTACTACAGTAGCTTCATAGGGATGGAGGAGGGGGGATACTGGAATTAAGTGGCTGGGCCAAGTGCATACCTAGAGGCAGCCTTAAAGGCTCTGAGTAGTGTCCATGAGCAGCACCACTGCAGAATAAATTATGATGGCTGGTGCCCCCTCCTTCTCTTTCTGCTGGAATCTCCCCCTTTGAGGAAGACCTTCAGTTCCTAATGGATTACAAAGACAGCAGGACCTGATTGTCAGACATCTTATCTTTCATATATGTCTTTTTAATTTTTCTGTTTGATGCTGTACTTGACACCTCTAGGGGCCATGCCTTTGAGTCCAAGCTACATTAATGTATTGTTAAATTGTTTTCTCCTAGATAATAGTTCTAATAAAAAAGGTAAGGAGTAGCTCTATTAATTAAAAAAAAAAAATTCTCTCTTTACTGGCAGATGGAGGGGGTTCCAAAATATGTTGAAAGTCTCACACAGGAAAAATCATGAATGAAGAAGAAAAAGAGTGGGGGAGACAAAGATGACAGATGGCAGTAGATTTTGATATCTTCCCTTCTTCTCAACACATAATTAACATACTCTGTAACATGCTAAGAGGTTCTGAGAACTCCTAATCAGGACATTGTGGATCAATGAGAAGGATGCACAAGAAATAGCAGATGATGGTTTGGAAAAATGTGAAACTTGTCTGATTTACTGCACGAATTACAAGGCTGAAGAAATATGAAATGACTAACACAATATATATTTACATATTTGTAGCATGATGACTCTACCACAAGCAACTTAAGTACTTAAAATAATTATCTATTAACATAACTGACCTTCTAAAGCACAAATTATACTGTTAAAAGCTGATCTGACATGTTTCTTGTCATGATAGTGGATGGATTTCTTCAACATTCTTTTAGAAAATGCGAGGAGTAGTGTTTTGTGCATAGTTCTAATAGCTAGAATGGTCAGGTAGATGAACAGCACTTGGAGGAATAAAATAACTTGTGCTCAAAAGCATGACTTGTCTTTGTTTAATTATTTGAAATACTAAACACAAAATACATCTGTAAACGAGGTTTTCAATAGTAAGAGAAGACACTGAAAAATAAGGATAGCTGACTGATATGAAATAAAGAATAGACAGTGTATTAAAATGAAAACCTTAAAAAGCCTGCTGGAAAATACAATGGAAAATCAGAGTAGGTAGTTACATATTAAAGGTCTTGAAAAATTAGGATAAAGTAATAATGACTTATAACTCTATTAGACCTTGCAAAGAAATTAGCACAAATGATGAAGGGATCTTTACCCACAGCGTTCAAAAGAAGGCCACAGTGGAATTGGCAATGCAGTATGAGTAAGACAAAAGCTAATGTTAACTTTAAAGGGCACAGAACCATATGAATAATTTGAATCTTAGACAAGGATATGGATCATAGGTCAGAAGGTTAGATGTTTGATAGAGATGTGCAAATCAAGACAGAAATTACTTCTATCTGGACAATGTCAAAATGTAAAAGCTATGCTGATAAAGATGTAATTCTAGCATGATCCTTGTCCCTCAGACTACGTGCTGAGGAGCTGCTCATGTTTACATAGCTCAGAGCTCCTTAATCCAGAGCAGACTGTGTGTACCCATGTTTTGTAATTCTTCACCTAAACTGCTTCTGGGGCACATCTGGCAGCACTAGAACATATGGGTTTTTGGTAAAAAAAAGCATAAACAGTGTCAGTGTTGTTCCATGATAGACCTTTTATAGCATGCTGTTAAGAGGGCGTGATAGATGCACTGGGCACTGGTATGAGATTACATAGAACATGTAGGAAAGGGATTTATGAAGATTAAAGGAGATTTAGAATAAAGGTAAATGACTGTGAGAAAATACTTTTTTGAGGAACTTAAGCATCGCATGGCCCCCATGGTCTATTAGAACTCTCATCTACTGAGCTATATACAGAAATACATCTGCCTCTCATCCTAAGAAAAAAAAAATATTTTTTCATCCATACAGAAACTCCAGGAGTGATCCAACACATATATGTTGATAATCAGAGAGTGAATTACTTGGCAAAATAAGTGTATTCAGATGATTACATTCATCTAGATTAAGGGTAATGGTAATGTCTGAATGCAAAAGGAAATGTGGCAGATATAAGAAATCACAAGCCAGATTGGAAATATTCTTAATGATTTTGTCAAATTTTTGGAATTAAATCATATCTGTTCCTTCAGAAGAACCATTATTGATCTATTTAACTATGCAAAAAAAAAAGCTATGCCAGTAAAAATGGAAGATCTGGCAACTAATATTAAATAAGATAAATTGTTATTGGAACTGGCCAGCTTATCCCTGGTGACGATATTTGATCTAGAGGCTTCAATAAACCATTAATGAGAAGTGATCATTCACAAACAGTTATGTCCATAGTATCTATCAGGAATGAAACTACCAAAGAAATAGAGGAAGATGCAGCAAAGCCTACTGAGATATTTTTTATGCAGCACTGTGCCAGTTCTGGCTGAGAAGGGCATTCACACTTGAAGATGTTGCAGCAGGGGATGAAAAAAGGGGAAGACTTGATTCACAAAGGGAAATTAAAAGAGCATGGGTTCTTTCAGCTTTAGAAAAAGAAGACTTTAAACAATTTGGTCTTCATAAATACCCTGAAGTTATGAACAGTAAGTTGAAAGAAGACATATTTAAAGTAAGAGCTTGGACAAGAATAAATTAGTTTAATCAGGCCCTGGCAAAGAAACAAAAGGTTCCTAATTTTCTGAAGCTTGAGGCCTATCTTAGTCACCTTATAACAAGAAGCTCAACTGGATTCAACATCCTAGAAAATTAAATATATTATATATTTTCCTGACACAGCAATATCTGGTTATGTAATTGAAGACACCGACATCTTTATCAATATCTTTTAATCCTATTTACTTTTATTTTAATTTAAGAATAAAGAATATAGATTTTTTTTAGTATATTTGGTGACTGAAGCTGTTGAGTAGACAGATGCAATATATGAAATTGGAGTATGGATTAATGTTACAAAGTGGGTGATGTGATTAATGAGCCACTTTTCCATTATCATTGATATCATATGTAGGTAGATTCACAGGGATATACATCACATAGACATACAGAACACGTACATATATAGAATGTGTGTAATATTTTAATAAATTTGATTATCTAAAACATATCTGTTTATATGTGGAAAGCAGGTGTTAGAGTGTTTTTATCCTCATCTTCTTTAACCTAATATGTAAGGTTAAAGAAGATGAGGATAAAAAATTGTGATGGCAAAATTGATTATTTTGAAAAAGAATATAATGTTTTTCTGATTTACTGTTCATTTGCACATTTTCATAAGTAATTTGGAAGATTTCAAAAGAAAGGTTTAGGAATCCAAATCTATCCTTCAAAACCTAAATCATGTCCTTGAGAATTCATTTTTATCTTCCATTTTCTAATTCCTGTTACATAGCAATATTACACACAACGTTTTTATATATATAAATAAAAGAGCCATTCATTTTTATTACTTCTTTTTATTTTACTGAGAAGGAATGGGCTTAAAATTACATAAGTCTTCTCTCAACAAGATTTCTTCATCCAGTTTCTAGCATATGTAGGATTAAACCCTCTTGCTCTGCCTTCATATTCCTGGAAAAAATAGCTCCATATCAATAGTCTAGTCCAGTTACTTCCAAAGTGAATGGGAGTTTTGTGATTTTTCTCAAAGGCTGTAGAAATATAGATGAAAAGCCAAGAGTGCTTCTCTGTCATTGCTGTTGTTCACTAGCAATATTCTGGGTTTCTAAATATCTCACCATCTCTTTGGAAACTACAGAACCATCATTCATACAAAGAACTGTATCCTTTTTACAAAGGAGACGAACAGTAGGAAGCGTGGAAGATTTTAAAGTTAGATCTAACGAGTGTGATTTTTAGGCCAGAAATGTGAAAGAAATTCCAGGCTAAAAGGGTTAATAGACTATCTATAGAAGATTTTTGCTAGAAAAAATATCATCTGGATAAAACTGTGGGAGTGGATGGAGAAACACAAAAGAAAAATTAAATAATATTAAGTAATTTTTAGCAGTTTTTGATCTCCTGAGATGAAATTTCCAGATGGCCTAAGTAAATTAGGATCTCAGACCCTGAGAAGGTCCTCAATACCTTGCAGAAATTCTTTTGGGAAAAAAAAAACCAAAACCAAACCCACAAAAAATAAAACCCTTTGGATTTTATACACTAAGAAGATAACTTAGAACAACCATAGTGTATAAATTTTCTTATTAGAAAGGCACAAAATCTTCTAAAGGAAAGATTTCACTTGTCTCACTGATTTGTCTTAAATCATGTTTTGGTGCACACTGCATTATGTTAGCTTGAAGTATTAATGCACAGTGTCATCCCTCAGGTATGTGAACATCCCTAAAAGCCTTTTTCATGTTTTAGAAATTCTATTTCTTCCCTAAAACTACTTTTTTTGACTCTAGGAAGCTGCTGGGAGTGAGAGAAGCTGTCGTGCATGACCTCTGGAAGCACCGCAGGGGAGCGAAGCAAATTCCTCAAATGCTTTAGATGGAATCAAGTGGTGATACATGGATGGGGCTATAAATCTCCAGTTTCAGCATCAGTCTGTCAGAAATGGCTGAGTCAACAAAGTAAAACATTTAAGGAAATTTTGCTGCTCTCAAAAGGTCTTCTAGCAAAGGATGGGCAATGTTTTACCACAGCCCTGCTCTGTTCTCTGCTGGCTCAGCCCAGCCAGGTGGGCATGGGGCTCTGGGGTTCCTCAAAGCAATACTGACAATATTTTCAGCATGGGCTCCCCAGGATCACAATACCCAAAATCTTCCAGTTAAATTGGCAATGAATTCCAAACCCAAAGAAACAAAAACTGAAATTTTGAAAAACTGGACCTTTCAGTGTGTATTATTTTAATCAACTCCATATTTTAACATTTCTTTCAATTTTTTATTTTGTATTTCTTTATTTTGACTAGCTTTACTGTTTAAAGGATAACTACGACATAAACAACCTTTCCACAGAAAGTTTATATTAAAAATATGCATTGTCAGTAATGCGCAGGAGATAACCAATTTGCAGGCAGCCCATTGTTACCTGATCTACATGCAATATGTATTTTAATCTGTCTAAATTTTTTGTAATGTGAAATACTTCACTTGAAAATGGCTACTGCTCTAGCTCATGCAAATTTTAGCTTGTGCAGTTCTTCCTCATTATTATTTTAGAGATCATCAATATTTCATGGGGAAAAAAAATAAGTGTTTGTATTGGCTAATGAGGGTGGATGCCATGCTCTTCTCTACATAAAAATCAACACTTATAAGTTGTCCATTATCAATAATTTCTAGTTTCAAATTTTATATCTAATACTGAGAATGCACTTAACAGATGGCCACTTCTAATGTCCTGGATGATTGTATGTTCTTATGTACAGCAAATAGATACTTCATATTTACTAACTGGAAATCATCTCTGCATTCAGTGCTGATGACTTTATTGTACATTTTGGTTTGTCTCTTTTTGTTTTTTTCCTAAAGAGGGAATTCAGCAGCAGGAACGTTTTATTTTTGCTTCCTATGGTATACATTGCTGAGCTGAAACTGTGAGATATTGCAATTAATAAAAGAAATTATAATTTGGAGAGCTTATAATACAATCATAACAAGATTAAGTGAAATAAATCAAATCCAATTTGTGCTTGGTGGTTTTGGGAATAACATTTCTGTCAAGTTGTTGAGCAGTAATCATTAAAACATGGGAATAATCCACCTCCTAATTAAACAACAATAAACAATTGTCAATGGCACATAATTGTTAAAAGTCAACAAAGGAAGCATTAGTATAAACAAAGATTAGACATAGTTCTTGAAAATGAGAATGGGAATGTTATTTAATGCCTGACAGAACCAACTAAATGCAATATTTGGAATACTGGAGTGGCAAATACCTCCATCAATATCATTTAGATAGGAGAGAAGCTGAGTAGTCTGTTGATAATGTAAGCAACATGTGGAATGTTTTGTCTCCCATCTTTACTTACCCTTGGAAATGTTGTCACACTCCTTGTTACGTAGTTTGTTTGCCTGTAATTTTTTCTTACCTCCTAGTCTTAGGACCAAAAAACATTCCCAAAAAACATTTTGGGCCAAATCCATCTGTTCTACCAGCAGCTGCTTCAGAAGTCACACACTGGTTAGTTAGGAACTGAGATTGGTTCACCAGACCTTGAATCTCTCAATTCAATCCCAGATAAGCTCCTCAGCTGTGAGCAAGTCTGAGGACACATACACATGCAATAAAATCACAAAACACACACATAGAAATGCAGATCTGGATGTGTCAGGAGCTTTGGATCTGCAAAAACGTCCATGTGCCTATCATGCACATCTTTAATAATTAGGAAACTAAAATGTCTTATTTCAATGCAACGTGGAAATAACCCAAATTCCAGAGATGCCTGTGAGCACAGGCACAGAGCTGAGTTGTTGGAGGGGAGAGTGAGGTAAGGAGTTTCAGAATCCTTTGGTACTCTGCTGTAATTGCTTGTGCTTGTAGCATTAATGTGAGTTTATCTGCCACGTGCTTTGCTAGAAAATGACAGTCAGATAGTTTTCATGTGAGACCTGAGGGAAGTCCAAATTTATCACGTGGAAATTTTTCCCTGTGTCTGTACCCTGTGTCTGTACCCTGTGTCTCTCCTCAGGTTTTCATTCATATGAACGAGTATTTTTGTGACCCTGCAAATTCTGAGGTCACTTAATAGAGTGATAGCTGCATAAAATTCACACACAGCACATTTTCTTAGCCCTCACCTGTGCAGGCTGGAGTTTTACTCTGCTAAATCCACAATCTGCAGAGTTTTCACACTGAAAAGGAGGTTTCTATAAACAAATGTAAAATTGAGCCTTGAGTTGCTTTGTACTTCATAGCTCAATGTCAATTACATGGTGAACTAGACACTGGATATGTCAGAAAAAAATTCCGTGTTTTTGTAAAGTTTTCCTGGTAACATCCATCTCCCTCTTTGCAATAGCTCGATTTCCTTCACATCTCTTGATTTTGAACAGGACAGAACAATTTTGAGGATTAGGAAAAAAGCAGGTCATGAAAATCTACACCAAAAGGAAATTCTAACGGCATCCTGGAAAATCCTTAATCCTTTAATAGACAACTTTTATTATTGTTATAACTTTACTGACTTAGCCATGATTTACTAGTAGTGAGTCTGACTCATCAGCTATTTTTTTCTAAACAACACTCATGGAGAAAAATCAAGCTAAACCTGAGACAAAGCCTGGGATCTATTCTTCCCAATATATATACACATTACATTCAGCTGCAGTTCTAATCTGCAATATTTATAAAAATATACATTAAAATATCCAGGAAATAGAAGACATACAGGAAATTAGCAAGCATTGCAAACATGAGCTAAGGATGTTTTAACTGACTTCAAATTTATGAATTATTTTGTCTGGCTCTTCCATAACTGAAGTGTTATTAATAGTCTTCCTGATTTCCCCAGAAGGTGAACACAATAATTTGCAGCACTGCAGTCCACTCCACATCCCAGGCAATCTGTCCAAAGGAGAGGTAGTGCAGTGGAAGCTGTTTTATGTCTTTCTTGTTAAAGCTTTGTGTTTTGGTTAGCATACCAATATTTTCAAGGACACCACTAGGGACTCCATAAGAGTGTCATTACCATGTTAGCTGAGGTCAGCTAATCCTGCTTGTAAGGATCATAAATATCACATGTACCATTCTGCAGAATTCCAAGTGGGAACATAAACATTCATTTTCCGTATATTGGTCCCTATAACTGAGTTTAAGTAGTTTTTCATGTTTATTTTCTTAGGGGGTAACTATGGATATATATATGAATATATATTGATATCTGTATATATATGAAGGTCCTTGATCAAGAAAAATCTATAGGGAAACCAAACTGATTGTATTAATGATACAATAATTCCAGTAATGATATTTTAATTAAAGAAATTGAATTTTGTTTTAAATAGAAAAGCTTGAATAACCAACAATTTAAAGTCTGCAGTCTGAGTTGACTGCTGATATGTAACAGATTAAAATTCAGGGCATTGCTGACCTATTGGAAAGTGGAGAATTTTAAACTGCTGCAGAAAATTTGTTTTTCAGTGGTGAAGGAAGCTAAAGGTCAAGGATTCGAAGGATGCAACTTACATGTTTGTGATGTGTTTGCTCTTCCTGTATCAAACCACCAAACACTCCCAGGTTGTATCCTGTATAATCTTTAATTTATAAGGTCTTGATTAGGATCTCCTTTGAGGAATGGCTTTATACTCTAGTTCAGCAGAGTTATTGTAAAATTTTTCTCCAGCACATGTAGGTGTGGGAGACCCTGGCATAATGCCATTTCTAATTCTGCACTTTCCCCTGAAAAAAGTATTTTTCTTTCCTCCCCTTCACATTCTTGCCTCCCCTTCACACATGATATCTTGGAGTTCTTCCAAGGGTAGTTATATGCCTCTTTAGACACTTGGTGAAGATTTTTTTTTTTTAATTAAAGAATATAAAGATTTTTGATCTTTTTTATTTAGTCATTAGTTTCAATTAAGGAGATGTGAACCTGTTATCCAGAGATTAATTCAAGTGTATCATTGAAAGGGCAGCAGATGTGGTAATATGCAATAAGGTGAGAGACTTCATGGATATAATTCCCTGGTATAATGATTAGTGTAATCCACTAATGAATTAGTCTCGGCAATTCTTAGGAAGGTAAAATTTCAGGAGTGGTTATTTTTACTTTTCTTTCCAGTGAGTAGAAGCTTCTTTAACTAGTGCATGGAGTTATCCTGGTGTTCTAAAAGCCACTAAAAAAATCCCTCACTGAGCCCTAGAGGAGAAGAGTCCCTGATCTAATTAGTGCTGCTTTGAGAGGGGGGATAGGATAATGTGACACACAGAGGGCCCTTCCAGAATGAATTATTCTATGATTCCATGATTTCTGTGTAGGCAGATAACATGATTTTCTTCACAAAAGCAGTGCATGAAATTCACTGCCTGATCCAAAACCCATTGAGACTGGTCCACAAATGCATTGCAATTGAGTTTATGTGTCTTATTTTGGTACCTCCTTCCCTTCTCTTACCAACTAAAATTGAAATGAAGCTCATTGAATTCTTTGGGTCAATATAAATAGCAAGACTCTACCTGGCACAACTCATGTTCAAAATGTTTGAGAGCATAATGTAAGCATGTGAAACCAGCAGTGCACCACTTATTCTGATGCAGCTTGGTCATATTCTCTGCATTAAGGAATGCTGACTTACATGGTTGGTGGTTTGGAGCCTGAGGTTCTTTATACCATGCCTCCTTTTGAGAAATCTGCATGCCCTTTGGCAAGCTGATCCCTGGGGATTCCATCCATTAGACCACAATCACCTATGTCATGAGAAAACACAGCTTTATTTTATTTTATTTTATTTTATTTTATTTTATTTTATTTTATTTTATTTTATTTTATTTTATTTTATTTTATTTTATTTTATTTTATTTTACTTTATTTTATTTTATTCCATTCCATTCCATTTCATTTCATTTCATTTCATTTCATTTCATTTCATTTCATTTCATTTCACTTCATTTCATTTCATTTCATTTCATTTCAATTCATTTTTTAAAATTTTATTTCTTTATTTTTCTTTTTAAAATTTATTTTTGATTTTGCACACTGAATGCAGTGTTGACGAAAACCAGAACCGCATGAAGACTTCCAAAGCTGATCACACACAAAATTGAAGAGCTCATGTACAGTCACATTGATTTGGGTTTGGACACAAAATGGGGCACATAAAATGCTCAAGTGACATTTGGTTATGTAAACTATAAAAGGAATATTTCTCATGATATTGTTGACTATAGACACATATGAAAATATGTGTGTCTATATTAGATTAAAATCCAAGATCTGGAGGGAAGAATAAACATTTTTATAGCTTAAATTTCTAATTATAATTCCAATATATTTTTCCTCTTGTAATAGCATTGGAATTCAATTCAATTGTCCAGACATAGGTATCTAATGACTCCTGAGCTAATGCACAATTTATAAGACTCAGGGCTAGTAAATGTGACAAAGCATCTCCAGAATACACAAATTATTTTGAAGTGACAACTGGAAACCAGAGAGGATATCTGGGATATCTAAAATGCCATGAAATATCTCATGAGGCAAACAGAGTCAGGTCCCTTTGAGCAGCCTCTTCTGTGTCTCTCTGGTTTGGTCTAGACATTACACATCCTAATGGATTCACATCTAATCTTATTATCTAGCAGTTATCCTATGCTTCAAAATTCTTGTTAAAAGGGCATTATGAAAGGATTAAGTTAGGGGCTATAACCTTTAAGAAAGGGTTATTTTTTATATGAAAGGACATGGTTCTGGTTAACCTGAAGGAAAGCAATAGAGCTGCAAATAGCTTTAGAATTTGGGACTGATGGAGTTGAAAATCTACATTTTTTTCTCAATTGAATCTTACACTTACCTCTTCCCGTATCATAATTTCATAGGGGAAAAAAATCAATTCAAGTTTATTTTTATAGTAAAAATTGTAATTTTTCTTTTTTCTTTTTCACCTTTCTCTGACACAGACTCTAAAGTCAATAAGAATGTTCCAATTGTTTGCTGCTGCAAGCATTATTATAATTGACAATTTAGTTAGCTGCCCTGACATTCTGCTGAAGATATTTGGGCCCTACAACATTAGCACAGAACATATTAAAGAACTTAAGAAATAACTAACACATTGAAAAATACATCTATCCACAGGGATTAATCATCACCTGGGATGCTCCTAGAGTGGATACATATAATAGATATTTTACATGGCATTCGATATTTTCATCAATGAACTGGAAATAAACATCAAATTACCATTGGCAAAATATGTCAACAACATAAATGTCAATCATGTAAGGACAAAATGGTTGTCATATGCAACCCAAATTCCTTGTTTAGCCTAATCCTTTGAAATTAAATGTGATTTAATGCTTAATTGCTTAGCCAAATCCAGACTGTTGCATCCAATAGGAGGAATAATCTGTGAAATGTAGTACCTTGTGACATGGAGCCAGTCTACTTGTCTGACTTCTAAAACTGCAATTTAGCAGCTTGTTAAAGACTTGCATTAACCATTTTGTTCAAGAGAAAAATACAGATGCATGACATAATATTTAATTTTGAAATGAATATACAAACCAAGTACGAGCTATTACAATGCAAGTATTAACACCACAGCTTGGCAAGGATGCTACAAGTAATATTGTTATTTACAAAAATCTATTATGAGACATTAAATGATAGAACATGACCAGGACCTTTATCATCTTATAAAAAAGAACATTGCACCATGAGTACGTGACATTGACATTGGCTCTCTGGCTGTTAGGAAGCATCTTACTGATTCATTGATATTTCTCCCTATAACACTCGATACTTTTCTTGGAGACCTCAATCAAAACACTGAGCTCATATGAACCCAATTAACCCATAAAATCTAAGAGAATAAAAGCACGAGGCAGACAAATTTCAGGGATTGCTGTTAAAATGAATTAAATGTGTTTGGGAACACAGACACTTAGAAACTACTTTGTCAGCTGCTTCCAAATGTGTCAGAAAGATCACAGAGATCAGTCTGCAGAGATAAATTGTGTTGCAAAAAAATATTTGCATACAGTGAGAACAACCATGTGCAAATGAAGCTTGCCACGCCAAGAAATGTGTTCATGGAAATAAGAAGAAAGTAGATAAAAAAATATTACACTATGAGTAAACCTTTCCATGAAGCTCCTCCTTCATGTAGTACCCAAATTCACATTGTCCCAAGAGCAAATCCCCTCTGACTTTCTCTTTGAAATGATTCAGTGGCTTTACATGTGATGTTTTTCCTTCACTTAAAAAGCACTAGACTTCTATTTCATAACTTCATTTGTATTTCACTTATAAAGAAAGTCGAGCATCCACTTTCTTTGCTTTTTTAGTGTATATGGAGCTAAAATTAGAAATCTGCTGATGCATTGATGAAGGAGCCCTGAGAGATCACGCTGCCTTATTGTCTCTATGAGTATGTGTCACAAGATTACACGACAACAGCAGGGCTGTGCATTGCCACAAGAAGGGTGAGTAACAGGCTGGCAAACCACAGGCCTTTGCTGTCAGATGAGGGGAGATTTCAGTCAGGTTCTGCTCCAAAGCCTATTCAGAGGAATTTGCTTCTTAATGGCTCTGATGGAGCAGTCAGTGCACTTGTGACCCTGGAGGCTTTTTCCAGCCTGGGATTGGTTGTGGCCACACAGGGCCCATCCCAGGATTAAAAACGCTCCTCAAAACCTGATAGTTTGGAAATTAAATGAAAGTAAATGCTAGTCCAAATTAGAGATTCAATGCCAAGGAATGTAGTAACACAATTTCTTTCCCACACCAGCTCACCATAGTCCATTGTGGGCATTTGCTATGGCTATGAAACAAATGACATAAATTCAGCAATCTGGTACAGGACACGAGTGTTCCCTCCTTTCTCTAAGCAAAGATTTAAGTTTAATTTAGAATGGAAAAAGCAGAAATACTGGTTTTAAAATTTCAAGGATTTTAAGATTAGCATTGCTGAGCAATTAATCTAAAAACCAATTTTTCAAATGGAGACTGGGGAAGATATGAGAAGTACCACCACATAAATACTTCAGGAAAAGATGTGCAGTATAATACATTTCCAACAAACATGAGTCAATATAATAATGTTGCAAACAGTGCAAATTTCATTTGGGCTGTGTTAATAAAAATCTATATACCATAAAAGGAAGTAAATATTCAGCCTCTTTTTAGAACCTAGGCTGTTTTCTGATTTCTGTGGACCCCAGGTTGAGAAACTTTATGCTCCCACTCAAACTTCTGAATTTCTTTCAGTGTTTCATGGTCTGAAAGTATGTGGCTACAGAACAGATGACAGTGCTACTGATTTAGAAGCTTTTTGTCTTTGCCAGTAGTCATTTACTATTTTCAGTTCTGGTTCAGACATATAGAACTAAATGAAACTGAGACAAGACCGATAGGAAACAAGTGTCGTTCACATTTGAATATTAAATGTTGAAAATCATGGCAAGGGCTGAATTTCATATTGTAGTTCCCTTCCCTTTAATGACCCCCTGCCCCCCATCTTTCCCCAGGTTATTTTCTTTATTGCTTATAAACCCCTACAGCTGCTTGGAAGCAGGCATTCTTTATTCCTCTCTCTATTGTAGCAAAACTGTTGTAATCAAGATTTTAGAGTCATGAAAGCTGAACAGGGGACTTCTAAACCTTAAACACCAGATGTGAAAGGCCAGTACTGCAATCTATATAACCTTTCAAAACAGGCAGAAAAAGTTAATGAGTTACTCCACAAACACTGTTCACGATGTTTCGTTCCAGTCTCTTAACTATCAAAATCTCATGTTATTCATTTTCCCATGTCTGATCGTTTTACTGGAGTGCACTTGCTTTTGAAAGATTTCAGCCTCTAGCACTCTGTGTTCTCTTGTAGAAAAAAAAAAAATCATATATTTGTCTTTTCTTCCCCTGAGGTTTTGCAGGTTTTTTAAAAAATTTTTATTTGGCACTTTATAATTTATTACATTCCTTGCCTGCATGTACATGCACCTTGGCATTATGCTGCTTTAATGTGAAGACTGGGAACTCATGACAGAACAGGTTTACAAGGACTGGCAAGCATGCATTTGCACAGAATATCTCAGCAGATATCTGGCACTTACTATATATGGAAAAATTGCTAAAAACAACTTTGTGGAAAGCATCTGAAGAACTACTTTCATTAGCTTCCAAAACAGATGTTCACTTGTACATATATAGAAAGTGGGACAGCAGACAAACACATTGATTTGCCTGTAATGCTCTTTTGAACCTGGCATGTAGTAAATGTAAAAATGTCACCTAACAAGAGATCCATCTGCCTTGGTTTAGGCATCCAACACGGTAACTAAGTTACAAAGTGACTAAGACAGTTACTACACACTCTTTTAAATAGTCAATGGAGAGAAATACCATCTCCAGACAGCAATTCATCTCTTCCTGAGATAGGTGTCTAGAGCAGATCACATAAACTGCCCTCCAGGGAAGCCTATGTCTCTTTACTGACTGCTAGGGGAATGGGAATAGCTTGAACTGGGATATCCGACTTCTAGGCTTCTGAAATGTGATGAATTTCATTCTGATATGACCAAAGAACTGACACAAAATCATTGGCCTGATAAAAAGAAGAAAAATCTATCCAGCTAAATCCCACACATTTTATGCCCTAGAATATGAGTGAATGGAAATTCAAGAATATTAAAATTGCTTTAATCTGTTATCTGAATAATTTTCCATAATGATACTATGTGCTTTTCTCCTTTGTAAGACATCTTTTACAGGAAAACAAAAATTTACAACTTAGGTAAGGTTTTCATATGAAAATATAAAAGTCTGGAAAAGTATCACAGCAGTATTTAATGCTTATAATAATTGCTATTAGGTATAATTAAGATATCTAATTAAAGGTTAATGTTTTAATATATATATGCATCCATTTAAAAGGCATCCAAGAGATGCAGGCATCAAGTAATGAATTTTTATTTGGTTTAGATACATAAGTGCTTCAGGCTGCCTTGAAAATCCTTCCTTATTAGTATACACAGTCATATGATCACACATCTTCAAATTCACCTCATGCAGAACAGTCTCATTGTGTCTAAATGTTGACTGCAAGGCTGCCATTCACATGAGAAGTAATCACAGGATCAAGACCAAATGATATTTTCTTTGGGGAAATGTCCTCTTCTTAGTCTGCATTTTCCTCCAGGAATTTATGAAATTGTCTTGTATGGTAAAAAAAGGTATGCTCGTGACAAAGCCTTGGAAAAATGATCAGAAATAGTAATGGATGCAAATATTAATTATGTACAATTTTTTTAAGAGTTATAATTTCAAATGAAAACAAATGTTCAGAATGCTGAAATTTCCTCCGATTTGAATAGTCAGAAATTTGAGCAATTGTGCATCATAGACATCTGGCAGTCGACCATTTCTTTAAACATTCTTGTGTGAATTTTGTTGAAACTGGGTAAACTTGCTTGAAAGAGGCATCTTGGCATCATCCAGTTTTCTCATCATTGATTGGTTTAGCTGACCAACCATCTTTCCTGGGCCTCACTTCTCTCCTCCACCTCCTGCTTTTACTTTCTCCTGCTTGGTCACTGACTTAGCCCACGGAATACTTTCTGTGAATGTTTGAAGAACACCTAACAGAATTACACCTGGATTGCTACTGGGACCTTGAGTGGGCTCAGAAAGACAATTATGGGTCAAATTAGGAGCAGGAAAGGGAAGACCTGGGTAAAGGACATATCCTGTAGGTGTGTAGGATGGAGGGGAGAGCAGAAAGATCAAAAATTGTGACAGAGTACTGCTGTGGACAAGAAAAGAGAACAGTGAAGATGCCTACTGAAGGGTGAATAGCTGGACAAAGTTGGTTCCTTTGTGGTTTACTTCGAAACAAAATCCTGTTAAGTTGCTGGAAAATGCTGTTCTCTTTTTTTGTAAGGCTGTTCAGCTTTCAGTCTCTCCACTACCAGTAAGAGCTCTCTTAACACCTGCTGCAGGAAGGGAAAAAATCCACATCTGCCACAGAGGACTGAATCACCTCAGCTGCCAGCCATGGAGTGGTGTCTCTCAGTCAGACTTCTTTTGGTAAATTTACTTGTTTATAACCTGGATTAGCACTTCTCGGTTATCTCCTTCGTGTTTACAATTTCCAATTAGTTCAGTCTTTCCCCTAGGGATTAATCAAATAATTTCTCTGCAGAATAGCAAACACCAGTCTTCTACAATAATGCTTTCTTCCTCAGGTTGCATTTGAGCCCTCTAACACTGTGAAAAGAGTTTTAAGTTTACTGTAAATACATCATAATTTTCAAAGTATTAGAAAATCAGGCATTTATATGGAATTTAAACCAGTGCACACAATATGTAGGTTATTTCGGCAATGGGATAAAATGAGAGGATGTTATCTCAAATAGGAAGTCCATTATGGCAAAATCATAAAGTGTTGTCTTCTACTTAAATCAAATCTGCTTCGGAGGCTGTTTATTAGAGACCATGAAACTTACTGAATGGTTTATGAGGTAAATAAATGCAAAATGTAACTGATGAAGAAAGGTAACATTGCTGGATTTAACTGTAGGACTTGATTACATTAAGCCCGAAAACTCCATCTATTGTTTTTTTATTTTTCATTCCACATTCTTGAAGGGATGTGTTTTTCACTATTGATCTCCATTTCTGCTTTTTTGTTACTGTTTCATAAGGTTTTAGTTCCTTTCACTGAATATTCTTGCCTCTCTCTTTAGTGAAAAGTAAAGAGCTTTTGTACTTACGGTTCATAAAATATTGCTGCTCTTTAGAAATTTTCTGAGCTGCTTGCCTTTCTTCACTAGTATGGTCCCACTGCTGAAGATCAGAGGGGACATATTTTAATAGCAGATACAGAAGTATGCAAATGTTAGCTTTTCTAGCCACTTAAGTATGGCTGGGTAAAGCTGCAGATTCTAATATTCATTATGCACAAATAATAAATCCAGAGGTATTTACGTTGTATTTTTTACAGCATTCAAGACTGAATAATTTGAGAGAAACATTGTGCTGTCACATCTGGAGACTGAGGAGAACATGTAACTGTCCATAGGTTCTCTGAGTGGAGACTGCACGGCACAATATCTAAGAATATAAATTAATGCATTCATGTGGATGGAAGAATGATCTTTTAGGCATATTTGAGAGTTTGAAAATTTCTCTATAATCTCCCTAGAATATCAGGGAAAGCTTAGGGAAATACAGGCCTTGCATATTGCTCGTTAGAAGTGATTGGCTATATAAGGAACTGCAAACTCCCTTCCATGATTTCTCAAGGCACAAATGAGCTCTCACAATTCCTCTCACATAAGGGTATTGCTCCATATCCAAAGAAATGGGGTAAGCTGATTTATAATCCTTACAGTCAAGTATCTGTTCCTCAGAGTTTGGTGTCTCTTGCTCTCAGATATTTGTTTGATGTATTTACTCTGTCATAGCTTGGTAATGGGTAATTCCCATAATCAGCTGTCATATTTCTCCTGTAGGGCATGGAAGGATTCTGTCTCATTTGCAGTGTTATATTTAACAGAAAAGAGTTCTGTATATGTGTAAAGAAGAGTATTCACATGATCATGAGTTGCTCTTCTGGCTGCTCTGCTTAAGGAACTAAACCAGATTTCTTTAGCACAATAAATTCATAAGCATTCTTTTTATTTTCTGCTGTTAAATAGGACTAACTCCAGGTGGGTTTCTCTTAGACTAAAGGCATTAAAAGTGTATCTGATCATTATGTGCTGTTTGAATATAGAAAAGAAACAGCATGCATAAACCTTCCTTAAAAATTATTAAACCCATTGCAGAAGCAACCAGAAAAGTTAGCAAATTCTGCAGAATAGTGGTGGCCACAAATTTGTGTTCTTTCTCTTCCTGAGCACAGATTCTGTGAATGATATTGGGCATCTAACAGAAAACTAATAAG
This sequence comes from Melospiza georgiana, assembly GCF_028018845.1. Lineage (NCBI taxonomy): Eukaryota > Metazoa > Chordata > Aves > Passeriformes > Passerellidae > Melospiza > Melospiza georgiana. The sequence goes on from NC_080430.1 coordinate 12,845,305, forward strand.
CACTTCTATTATTCATTGGATCACTTCTCCTTCTCCTTCTCCTTCTTCTTTTACATCTTTCTCCACATTTCTGACTCCTTTACTGAATTCTCAGCTATGTGGGATGCCTCTTCCTCTTTTGCATTTTGGGAGCAGTGTGAGTCTACAAATGCTTAGCTAGTACTTGGGATTTTGTGGAACAGAAGAGGAGAGAGGAAGTGGTGGTGTGTAACTGTTTATTTTCAGTAAAACCTGGGTATAGCTTCAGACTCATTGTTTTCAGAGAGTCTTTGGTATTTGGAGCAGGGAATTCCCTCAAGCACAATACTCATTTTGTGGCTTTTTATTTGGGCTGTGAAACTCTGCTCAGCTTTCACTGGTATCAAAAACTTGAAGACGACCACATGAATTTTCATTAGCCTGTCTTAGGCTGCTTTCTGAAAACAGTTTCTACTTTCTTCTACTGCAATTTTCCTTACCTTAGGTTTTCTGCTAAGACATAGTGTTTTAGAGAGGTAAAGTAAGTCTTAGGACTTTCTAATTAAAATCTACCTTATCTAAGGGTCGGAATTATTTCTTTTTTTACTCTAGCTTGAGTTACTGCATACATCTGGGACGGACTTTGATAAATTTACCATGCATTCTTCCCACAAGATGATTTTTACTCCTGGGATGATCAGCTGTTCAGGGTGGTGTTGGAGAATAGGATTGGGAAGCAAAATATCTGGGTTTTCCTCATCTTTGTCTCATCTGTGTGTTTGGAACAGATTTAATTGACGGCTCTGCTGTCAGTCATGGTGAGGTGAGCAGCACCTGGATATTTTGAAGATCATTTTGAATTAAGTGAATGATTCTCTAATATTTCAAAAGAAATCAACTCCCTTGGACTAGATTTGATAATTTTAAACACATCATAAACAGACGTGGTTGACTCAGGGGTGAAGTGAAAGCATGTTAACTGTGCACTGCTGAGTGGGTAAACTGTGTGACCTGACACTCCTGATACATTAGCTGCTGACACCAAGTGTTTTACCACATGATAACTGCTTGACTTGCAAATGAAGAGGCTGCTTTGAAAAGCAGAGAGCTCTGTTTCCAGCCCTTGGTGGGGTCCCATGTTTCAGTACCTTCTGAGGTGCCTTTAGGCAGTCCCTGTTTATAGACAAGGAGCGCTGCAATTTTACTGACTTTCATGTGAGTTTCTCAGAAGTTCACCATATATTCTATCAGAATTCAGCTTAGAATTTTGAACAATACCAAACTAATATTTTTCACTTGTTAGGAAGGCTCTGGGTTTTGCTTTTCTTCAGAGAAACTCTAACAATATCCCACTTTGCAGGTTTATTTGATGTCAGCTATGACAACAAAGCTTCACAGTTTTCCAGTAAAGTAGAGTTTTGTTTGTCCTTTTTATCACCTGGTAAGTACTGGATGAGTTTCAGAGCAATAACAAACAATAAAAACCAGAACGGAGAGAAGAATAAACTTTTATTGTTTTAGCAACAAATCTGTTCCGCTTTGCCTTTCCAACGAGACACAAAAGCCTGTCTTTTGTTTCAGCACTGGAAAGCCTTTAACCTTGTTTGCAAACACTAGCAATTCATCTTCCACTTCATGTTTATCTGAGCGAGAATATGAAAATTGTTAACATTAAACAAGGAAAAAAAGCCTTTTTATGCAGTTGAGTGAATATTGAATGGGAATAATGCTCCTGAGTTTTGGGCAGAGGGCTATTATTTTTATTATTATGTTCATATCATGATCAAAATTGCATAGCTGAGCAAGGGAAGTGGTACTGTAACATTATTTCTAATTGAAAAAAAATGTCTAAATGGCTTCTTGTGAGGCAAAGATAACCAAAGAATCCATTAGCTCTTGTTTCACAGCTATTAAATTATTGTTGATAACACATCACTGTCAGATGGGCAAACCAAGTTTTAGCCCATTTCCCTGGTTTCTTGACTGTAAAGAGGTGGGCACTGTGTGACTCTGAAAAGTAATCATCAGTGCCATGAATAAAGTCAATCAGTAAGTGAGTGACAAAACTCTCAGTTGAATTCAGAGCTTTTCACTTCCAGATATATGTCAATTTTCTTTCCTCTAAACATTTTTCAAAGCCACATATTTTCACCCAGATGGTCCAGATCCCTTATTCTCCTGCCGTATTGCTTTCATTTCAGTTATGCTTGAGCTCGTATTCCCAAGATAAATCACTGCATGTTATTGAGCTTGCATCTTTGCTATAAAAATGTACTCTAAACAAGCATGGACTGGGGGAGGATTCATGCACAGTGTGGGAGGGAAAAGGTGTTTTAACATTTCTTAATATTGTATGAAAGTCTGTATAGACTACGTGACAGTGAATGGCACTAAGAAGTTTTATTGTTAGAACTTTAAAGGACCATTTCACAAGGGTACAAGGATATTCTGGTTTTCTGAGAAGCAGCTGTAAAACACTGACTGCTCTTGCTGTACACTATTTTGTTTATGCCACAAACAACTTTTAAAAAACTTCATTAATTTTTAACTTTTCATTTTGGTTTTCACCAGCTTTCTGTCTTAGAAGTACAGACTCATAAGACATGAGAACAAACACGTCACAATCACAGATTAAACCTGATCTAGCACCTCTTGGGGGGGCAGCTCTCCTCAAGTCACCCTCCTAAATTTCCTCTATCACTCTCCACAGTCAATATGGAGAAAGGTAGATACTTCTAGAAGGTGAATAATTCTACCAGACTTCATTATTCATCTTCAAATTGCTCTCAGAAAGTGTTGATTTTCTCTGTTCTAATTTTATGGTGTACTTAAAAAACAACTTTGACAAAATGCTTCAGATTAAATTAATCTCCTATTAAGAATCTCCTTTGTCTTCAGTGGGAAATACTTGGTTCTGTGACTTAGAATTCTGAAAAGTAACATATTTTAACTCATATTTTTTTCCCTGGTGTATTTAAATGATTAATCCTGGTGTATGAAAGAAAATTGAAATATTTGAGACTATATGTGCTTTCATGGATTATGCCCAAAGGAAAATTATGTAGAGAATCTGCTCAACGGGGTGAAATAGCAATTTTTAAATTTGAATTCTCTTTATTTTTCTATACCTATCCTCCTTTGCATGTGCATTTTTATGTTGTATGTGAAGTGTACATTGCATAATATTTATTATTTCTAAGCTAATAGCACCTAACATCGAATTAGGAACAAGTTCTTATTACAAATAGCATTACAAAATGAAATATGCCACAGGCAGTTCCCACTCTGGAAAAAGCTTTCTTTCTTGGATGTAGGTTTCTCTTTCTTTTTCTACTTACATAGAAAATTCAAATTCTTTTTCTATTTATGAGTTTCTTTTTTTTAATCATATAGTAACATGCATTAATGATGAGTACTTCTGTGGTCAGCTCAGTAAGACCAAAAATTGAATTTAACTTTACTTTCTTCATGGGTTTAAGAAAACTACTCATTTTTTAATAATTAATAAAATATTAATTGGATCAAGAAATTAAAAGTGGAGGAAACCTTTCCTTGGACCGTCATGTTTTCACAATATAATTTGGCTTTCCCATTCCTAAAGCATCTGGTTTTGTTGCAGAAAGTGATTGTTGTGTTTCAGCATCTATTTATTCATCAACTTTGAAATAATTTTCTGCTCTGAATATGAGACAAAACAATACTAAATAAATGAGATAATTAAAAATGCATATAGAAGTAATACTTGCTTTAGTGCTTTTCCTTACACTCCCAGCACAAGTTAAAGGCAAATTAGTTTAAACATTAACTCTGAACTTCTTCTCAACTCAAGCAATCCACCTAATTTGTTGTATTTCCTTACTGTCCATGCCCACAATAGCACACAGCTCCTTATGGAATTTGCTGTAATTGTAAAAAGGAAAACACAGGAACTATTTTGGTTCAGGTCATGTAGATTAAAAAACTATCATCTGATTAAAGAACAAGGACTGCTTAGAGCCATGAAAGAATGTTTGTTATTGTTTCAGGACACGTGTTTTGCAGGAATCATATGATAAGAAAATGACATGGAAAAAGCTTCTCTTTCGGACACCCTTGAATCAGCTGTTCTAATCTTGTTTTGGCATATGTAGGAAAAAGCAATCAGGCAAGTTGTAATATGCTAATCCTGCTTCATCTTCTGATTTCTGTAATTGTGGTGACTGCTTCTGCTTTTGCAGTTTCAGAAGGAGAGTTTTGAAATATTTGCTGTTGCCTGAAGTTTACAGAACTCTATCTGGGGAAAGATTTTAAAAGTAGTATAGGAAAAAAGCTCTCAAATGAAAGAGTGTTATTTTCTTCCAGAACCTTTAATTAATAATTAGTATCCCTAACCAGACCTTTTCTGAACAGCAGGTATCTAAAAGCATTCAACTAGAAAGTGCTTAGTTTTGCTTCATAATTTTGATAGGAAGGAGGAGCATGCTGATTTACAGAAGCGAACCAAAGGAAATCAAGGTAGAACCAGCATAAGCTGAGACAATAATTAAGTTCTAAGATGTCCAAAAAATATTGCTGAAAATAGAGAATTCCCTTTTCTTAGACTCATTCCAGACAAAGAAGTTGATAGAAAGCGACCTGTAGGAATGATATGCAATGTTGCCATTTCTTGCAGTGAAAGAGAACGTTAACTGAAGGACTCAGTGTAAAAGATGCAAAAGGTGCTCAAAATGGCATCTGATTTCAGTAGTGCAGAGGTTGTTTAAATGCATATTTCTCACCAATCTCTGCAATTGCCTTCAAAAATGCATGACCACATTGGATGCTAGTGTAAGGAAAGGCAAACAGGCAAGAAGAATAATTATTCTCTAAGATGTAAGATGATATTCATTGTTGGAAATGCTACATGGTATTCAGGGATAGAGCTGTGCAAAACTCAGCTGGAAATGTTCACAAGAAACCTTGTGAACTTGAAAAAGTAAAGCTTTTCCTGCTTAGATAGGCCAGTTGGCCCAGATGGCCTCCTGAAACTCTTTCCAGCCTAAATGATCTTATGATTACATGACATTCTCAAAAGATGGTTTTGTTTCACTTGAAATGGGTATTCAGATCAGGGCAAGACAGCGTCCTGAGCCAAATGCTGTAACACAGCACTACTCGGTATTTAATAAAATAATGCTATAAAGCAACGTGAAGAACATTGAATAAAACTGATCATGAAGCAGTATATTGAAACTATGGGGAAAAAGATGTTCCCTAAAAATCCATCATGATAAAAAGCCTGAAGCATTTTCCACAAGAACTTTTGCACATATGCGTAAGTCCAATTAACAAGAATCTCGTTTCCAGCAAAATTGAAACAAATCATATGTCAGTAAGATCTACACATATTTGGTATATATATCCTATGATAAATATCACTTCTATTTCTCAATTTTGAAAGTTTATTCTTTAACTGAAGTTTTCAACACTGAGACACAGATAAATTGAAGTTAAAAAAAGTCACAGTATTAATAAAAATTCTTAGTTAAACACGTTTAATATCCAAAATTTCAGTCCTTATAGCCTCCGAAACAGGATTCTTGCACATTTGGGTAATTTGTAACAAAAAGCCAAGGATTGAAACTGTTCAAAAGGCTTTCCTATAATATCCTGCAAGACAAACTAAAATGAGGACAGCATTCTCTGTTGCCATGGAAACACAAATGTCCACTGCAAATTATGTGATGTTTAAAGTTATTTTCTATCCAGTTTGAACAATTTTTCTAAAATATCATGTTATTTTCACAGAGAGACAACACCCCTGCTGTTCTAAAGTTTAGAACTTTGTGAAAACAGATGCATAAATGTTGCCTGGACCACCAGCCAAAGACTTTCTAAACTGGAACTTTTTTACATTTTCTTCTTTTGAGTAATAGGAAATGACTAAGTTCAGAGAGCTGAAAACCCCCTTATTGTTGGAAACTGCTTTATTGTTTTAGGCTGAAAATGCACAAGGAAAACAAAAGGGGAATACACAGGACTGGATCACTAAAGAATTCCCCAGTCTGTGCAGGGAAGTGCAGGACTTCACATCCAGTCTTTTCTAACTTCACAGCCAGCAGTTCAGCCAAGGGCTGGGCTCACAGATGATCCCTTCTGAAGCAAACAGGTCTGTGTCACAGCTGATGTGAGCCCCTCAAACATGCTGAGGTGTCACTGCTCACCAGGTGGAGAGAGCCTTTGCAGCCCTTCCTGACATGTTTGCAGGATCTCCTTCTCCCTGCCCACCATGGGCAATCCTCTGGATGACTCATCTGAAAAGGAAGATTTGCATTCTTTGAGGTTTCTCTGAAAACCCAGATGCTTGAAACCAGCAGAAGAGTGACATATACAATTGACATCCTCAGGAGCACCACCCCTTGGGTGAACCCCAGAGAAAGATGCCCTTGCAGAGCTGTCATTAAATAGATATTGCACAACTCAGCTGTGCCTCAGCTCACTCCTGTTTGAAGGGCTTGCTCTGCAGGAGGGAATGCAGGAAACATCACATCTTCCAAAATTCGCTGATTACACAGAGGAGAAACACAATTCCTTCCCTTCCCAGGGTTTCTAATGGCTACACAGAGTATCAGGGTGGGATGAGGGCCACATGCAGGTCCCTTAGACAAACTGAGGAAGAAAGAGGAGTAAAGTTCCCAAAACATAAAGCCTGCAGCATCTGTGAGTTAGGCTGGAGTGGAGATGGTGAAAAGTCAAGGACCTTAATTTATTCTTCTCTTCCAACTTTGCCACGTGAGGCCCAGAACATCAATATTTAATGCAAAACTTGCACAGTTTGATTTTAATCCCAAACTTCACATGGAGAAAATCTCATCAATAATTTTACTAAAGTCAACAGCTCATCTAGCATCGATCCAAACATTCCCAGCAATTGTTCCTGACTAGCACAAAGGTTTTCTGAGGTTTATATAAATTAGTTTCAAGCTTTTTAAACCCCAGCATATGAAAGGCAGATAAATCATTCATACATATTGTTGACTTCCATGGCAGCATGCACCTTCCTTTTGTTGCATACCTCACTGGACCATGGATTCTGCCCAGGCAGTCCGGTAGAGATCTTTGCTGATATTGCAAACATCACAGTTGTTCCATCTAGGAACCTTTGTTCAGTAAATGATTTATAAGTGCCACGGATTAAACAGGGCAAAAAGCAGCAACATTGACATAGTTCTCATGTGATGTAGGGCACAGCACCAGATTTCCATGGAGCAGTTCTATGTTTTCATGGTAAACAGCTTTTGAGACTCAGCAAACATTGTTTGGGTTGCCTCAGGGAGTCAACTCATCTGCACTTGCTCTGACAGTGTCAGATGATTGTTCAGGCTTTTAAACATCACATGAATGAACGTCAGAGCTGCCTGAAGGCTCTCAAGCAGTGTGGGCTAAACTGAATTTTGCCACCTTGGAGATGGAGGGCAGGAGCATTGCTTGGCTTCCTGGCCAAGATTGGACAGTCAGAGGGAAATTGATGAGGGAGTGGAGAATGGGGATGGCAAACCCCAAAAATTGTGGTCAGTTACTGCTGCTTTATCCTCTCTCGTGTCTTAGTGGAAACTTTCCTTTCTTTCTCACTGTCAGCAGGGGATGACCTTGGTTTCCAACCCACTGCTGCAGGCAATGGCACCAGCAGAGCCTTTTTACCTTTCCTTTTGCCTGCTCTTTCTCCAAATTGCTTCATAACTTGCTGCCTCTGGCTTTTCTGTCACAGCATTCTCCTTCCTTGGTTGACACCTCACAGGGCCACAGATTCTGTCCAGGAAGTGCAGCACAGGTCAGGCTGTTATAGCAATTAGCACCATTATTTTTATTTTTTTTTTTTCAGTAAGTGATTTATAAGGATGGCATATTAGACAGGGAAAACAGGTGGCTTGCTTTGCATACACCTGGGTCTGGTTGTGATGAATGTTAAGGAATAACACTTACTAGGAATAAATAATGCAGCTCTTTTGATCTCCCACCAAAATTGTACCCAGAGAGGTCTGGAGTGCCTGCAACTCAGTTGCAGCTATTACTTTCTAAAAAAACCATCTCTACCCTAACTTTAGGGAATTTATGATGACAATGACTTTTTACCCAAATTTTGAACAGAACAATTTTTCTATGCCCAGCCTAGTTTTTCTCCTAAGAGCTGAATTTGCTCTAGATGTATTTTATGACTCAGCACCCTGCCCTCGTAAATCCCTGTCATCACTCCTGACAGAGACAGAACAGAAATGTATCATGCAGCTACATTGTTAGGACTGAAGTGAACCCAGAAGGAGCTTTTAATCTTTAGGCCAGAAGCTAAAAAGGTAACATGATAAATTCACAAGCACCTAGACTGTGCAGTGACTTTCAGACTTGATGGCAACCTGAGGCTGCAGAGTGAATAACTGATGAAAACCTCAAAATGTGTGTGTGGGGAGAAGTGTGAAGAGACCAGCTACAGGCATATTTTTTAGGCAGGAAAAATGCTGTCTGTTAACAACAGTTCATGTGGGAGCACTCTGGTACTTTGTGTATCTGACTCTCCACATGGAGCTAATGGGGGAGTCAGGTATAACACAGGGCAGGCCAAAACTGCTGAGAGATCAAATCCAGGCTCTGCCTCCCCACTGCAGGAAAGCAGAAGGGATTGTATGTGGCTGCTGAAATCACTGACTCATCTGGGTGCCATCATATGCCTGTAATTAATCCAACATGCCTAGTGCCTGGAATAGGGGTGTAGGCGTTCAGACAACATGTTCCTCTGAGAAAATGCACAGCGAAACAGAGCCTTGCACAGCCCCACTTACCACAGCTTGCTCTCACTAAATTATGGACCTCCAAGAAGGTGGGGGTCAATGGGAGGGCTGTAGCTCCAAAGCAGGACTTAAATGCATGTAAGCAGACACCTAGGAAATGTCTGAGAGCTTGAAATGAGTCCAAGATCAGGCTTCTTCCTCTCTGTCTGACTGTGGCTGTGTGAAATGGCTGTGGAGCAACATAGGACAGGGAGGACAGACCATCCAGTCCTTGTAGGAGCCCATGCAGCACAAGACTGTACAGATCATCTCAAAGCTGGTTCTAAATAAGGCTAAATCCAGGCAGAGCATCCAGGTCAAAAATTTGACTCAAAATACCTGTTTGCAGGCACTGCTGAAGCACCCTCTGCCCTCCTTGGGAGCAGAGCAGGCCTGGCCGTGTCTGGGTGCAAGGAGACAAACACTCCCACTGCTGCTTGCTCTGGGAAGGGAATGGTTCATTTACAATCACTGCCTCACTCTCAGTGAACTTCTCTGTGCTGAAACATGCTAGCACTTACAAAAAACAGGAAAGCTGTGGACTACTGACCCATATCTGCATAAAGCCTCAAATTAATCTTCCTCTCCTGCTCTTTTCCATCCCCAGTGATGACTGAAAAAAGAGAGAACAGTGATTAGATTATTTTACTAATCTTTATCCTATTTATTAAATCATGACATTTCATCCCCCATTGAATTGCATAACTATACTATTGAGAAGAGTAATATTATCCATTTTTATTTCAAAATGCTGAATAAAAGGCACGTCTATGACACATTTCAGCGGAAATTAGACAATGATATTTTTGTACTCAGAAATGAGATGTGTTTTTATCTTACCATGCTTAATATTCATGCTAATTTACAACACACTTTTTTATTGTTATCAGAGAAGCATATTCTTTAGGTATAAATTTGATCTACTGCCTGCTAACTCAGGATTACATGAACATGGCTTCTGGCCCACTTCTCTTTGTATTCTCTTGTGTGCTGCCATGCAGTGCAAGACAATAAAAGTATAAAGATCTTCCTGAATATTTTTCTTCTCAGTTTTTTTAAACCTACAGAAAATCCTGGTTTGATACGGGCAGATGACACAGGGTTATTATTCCATTCTCTTCTATCAGAGGTGGATCTGAAGCTCTTTTTACCCAAAGTACCTCCAGCTTGCTTTATCCTTCATTTCATAGTGTTTTATTATACTGGACTTTTAATCACTCAAAATCTAATAAAAAAAAGGCATTCTCATGTCTGAAATAGAGCATCTTGTCATTCTGCTCCCCCTGATCATATTAGGTATGTTCAAAATTATCCAAAGCTTTTTCTAGCTCAGTTTAGGGATTTGTGTATACATCTGAATCATAAAACTCTCCCATCACATTGGGTTTTTTCTAAATCTGAAAATCCTGTGAACTTTCCTTTAACCGCCAACAGACAGATGAAGTATTTCCATTCAGATTTTAGGGTACTCTGTACATAAGAGGTTCAATATGTGCAAGCTTACTTGAAAAAGCAGGGTTATTTATTTTTAATCACCTGGCCCGATAGTTGCCTGTTGGCAAAGCTTCCTTCTTAAAAGAAAAGAGAAAAAGAAAATTTAATCTCTCTAGCTGATGCTTAGCTATCTTCTTCTCCAGGAGCTGTATCAACCACCTCAGCCACAGCAAAGGAGACAATTACTCACTCCACTTCTACATTCTGGGTTGCTGCTGCTTGTGTCTTCTCTCCCTGGATGAGGATTTTAGCAGGATCTCAGAAGGTGAATGCTGTCTGAGCACAAGGACACTACACTTACAGACTTAAACACTTTGCACAGTGGATGTTTCACTAAATACAATGAGCAGATGAGACAATGAAATAATCCATGTTATGAGCAGGTGGACATGTGCTGTTTTTATATACTGGTGACTTCTCAACAGAATACCACAACAGAGGGGTCTTTTTTTCCTTCATTTTCCTATGTGCTACTTCCTGTCCATCAATCTAACTAAAGAATGGCAGATACAAGCATCCCAAAATATGCCTATGAATGTCATGACAGAAATTTTCTCCCCTGCTGAAAAGAATATGAAGTTCATTGACTAAAACAATGCACCTGTGCTGTACACCAGTGATGTGCATACCAAAAATGGTGGAAAAAAGGAAAAAAAATCCAAAAAAAAGGGGAAAAAGGGAAACAAATTGCAAAAATAAAAGGAAAAAAAAAATCCTGAAATTCTTCCCAAAAATCTGAAGGGAAATGGCAAAAAATGCAAAAAAAAAAAAAAAAAGAAAATGCAACAAAGGAAAAAAAAATAAAAAAAGAGAGAAAAAAGGAAAAAATATTAAAAAAAAGGGCAAGAAATCCCTGAAATTCTCCCCAGAGATTCCTCTCCAGACAGCAGCTCTCCTCTGGAGATCACCACCAGCATTCATAAGGGATAAAATCTGCAAGGCGGAAGTCTTTGATATAGTGCCCCTCTAGAAGAATCTCTGATGCAACTTTTGGGCTGTTATGCTGTAAAACAAGGCTTGGAACTGGGTTGGGAAGGAAAACTATGTACTGAGTACCTCTCCTCAGTTTAGCCACTGAATGGCATAGTTCATCCTGCTTTTCACAGTTGCAGTACAATATCCATTTTCCTACTGGGACAGCAAGTAGAAACAAATGGAAACTATTTGAATTTTCCAGTGCTAATTCAGCAGATCTGTGTTTAAACCCACAGATATGCACTGACTTGTCCAGTAAGCCAGCATTAACTCTAAGTATCAGAAAGGGGTAACATTTGTGTACCTGGCCAAAGTCCACAAGAGTGGAAGAATTTTATATTTAATATACATATGTATAAAAAAATCTAAATGTAAATGAATAGGAAAAAAATAAAATAGCATGGTACATGGACATTACAGAGTACATATGATTAAACACCTCAGAAATTCTGGTGGATTCCAGATTTAGAGCAAGGTCAGGATCAAATCTGGTTTATTTTCTCAGAAAGAATGAAAGAAAATGGAGAAACAAAGTGGAGAATCAGTGGTTTAAAAATCATGGGCAAAGTCCTCCAAACTCTTTCTTAACCCTTTCTCATTATCCAAGCAGCAGCAGGCAAGTAACAAATGTGGTTTTTTTTTTTTGATGGTAAGATACTTGATTTTTATTCTATGCACAGTTCCTTATAACAAATTACCAGTAAGCCGGATTTCCTGGTTTCTATTGTCTTCCTTTCTTTTCAGCATTTATTTTATAGTATTGCTCAGGTATGATACATTTCCAGTTAATAGGGAAAAAAAAGAGAAAACCTATGCCTTCTTTTTTTTTTTTTTTTAGGTCATTGACTTTTTGTAGTGGGAAAATTCACTATCGTATGACTTTGCCAGTAAATCAGGCCAAATGATTTTGTAAAGCCAAATGCTTGGAAACATGGTCAGCTGATTAAGGCATTGGGCTGTGACTCAGAGGATCTGGATTCAGTTCCTGGCACTTACTGCATCACCTTGGGCAAATCACTTTACTGCTTTTATCCTTGCGATTCCAAACGTTGAAGAACCTTGGCAGCATTTCCTGTGCCCTGTCCCTGCCTCCCCCACCATGGGCCACCAGTGCATCCTCCAAGCTGAGCACAGCTGGGAGAGAGGGGCTTGTGCTCAGAGCAAAGCTCGCTGCCATCAGCTGAAATGGAATACATATATGCAAGGAATTACTTTGCTTCCTTAAAGGCACTCTGAGTCGGCCCCATAAATAAATAAATTGGGAAGAAAAAGCCCAAAGCTCCCCTTCAGAAAGCCAGCTCCACGCCCTCCCTTATTTCCATCGTTGCCTCTGTGGCAAGGAAAGCAAGCCTTGTATTGTTAGCAGTGGCAGGAGAGGAGCTGCTGCTTCTGTTTCTGCTGATAAATATTTCCCCTGCCAAAGCAGCACCTGCAGTGCCAGCATTCAGAGGGTGCCTGCAGACACCCACCAGCTTGGCTGCCCTGCTCTGCCTTGGACTGGGCTCCAGAGCAGCAGCATTTCCCTCTGCAGGCTGTGCATGCCCCAACAGCCATCCCTGGGCATGATCCTGCCCAAGCTGGCAGCAGGGAGAAGCAAAGGAATCACTTCTCAACCTCTGCTCTCCCGAGTACCCTTAATGGGCATGCATCCAGACGTTTTCATTAATGTAAGTAGCAGCTAACTAAACTGGCTAATAAGTTGTCTCTGTTTTTCACTCATTTTCAATCAACATAACTAATCAACATGCCAGAGAATGCAAAATACTGTACAAGCCCTTGAGAGGAGAAGCATTTTTAATCATCATGATTGTTCATCTGTTGATAAAAAAAGTGTCTTAAAATTAATAAAATGATAGCTTGTGATGCTGAATCTTTAATAGCATATGGAAAACACATTCAATATAGGATGGAAAAGGGCATTGTGGGATATGCTCTGAATCACAAATGTACTCATGTGAAAATTCAGAGGGCTCAAGGCACAGTGATGGACAGTTAAATATCTAATGTAGTTAGAAAGGGAATATGACCTGGGGGTGAAAATTTAAACTGAGTTGAAAATACATATAAGTAGGTGACAGCAATAAAGAGGAATAACACAGCTAATAATGCTTGGCATTTGCATCCTTTTGCATTTAGCAAGCACTTTATAAATCTGAATGAATAAAGACAAACCAGGTTATAATAAGATTAATATTATAATTCACAATTTATATATGTAGCAGCTGACACACAGAGAAATTAAAACCAATATTACCAAAAGACACCTGCTTTCATTCTGATACCTGCCTATCCTTCACTGGAAAGTCAAGGTTCCCAGATTTTGAGAAAACCTATTAATTTTAGGTGCCTTAATTCTCAAAAAATATAATTGTCCATATGTATACAGCAAGGCTTTGCAAAATTGCTAATGGAAACCATAATGATTACACCATATTAAGCATCTTGGGCTCAATTTGTCTCAGTCAGTCAGCATAGACATCCTTTACAGCTAAGGAATTTTCATTAGTACTGTCAATGGAGTCTAAGGTATGATTCATCACATCTTAAAGTGACTGCTTTAAACAAGCCAGATGAATTACACCTTAAAAATGCATGTTTCTCTGCATTTATCATAAAGAGAACCTGCCTTGAGCAGAGCATCTGTGAAGGCTGCAGTCCCAGTTCTGGGACCTGAAAAAGCTCAGTGTTAATGAGCTGCTTTTATGACATTCTGCCCTGGATACAAAGCCAGCAGCAGGTGAATCCTATGCACACAGAGATGTTTCTGCTCTCTAAAAGCTATTCTGATAATAAACTCCTTATACTTGTTGGATAGTATAGAAAGTATTTGACAAAATTTCTAGAGAGATATACATGCTGCCATGACGTATGCATATTTATATAGCTCTTCAGCACAGTCATTTACTGCTGGCCTTCCCAAATTATGCAGCTGAAAATCTGACCTGTATTTTGTTTATTTGGTCAAATTTCTTTTTTAGCCAGAGAAAGGAGGAGTGTGTAATTTTCAGTGTTTGTGTTCAGTGGAGGCATTTTCTCTCACAAGTGTTGAAAACACTGCTGTAGATACAAAGGCCATCCAGAAATTAATTTCACTACTCTATTTCAGTGCAAGCTTCACGAACTCAGGTTATCTTTATAATTATGATTAATTATGCTGTCAGCTGAGATGAAAGACATTAATAAAAACACAATTTTGGAAGTGCTCACAGAGAAGTTCATCTGTGGCTTCAAATCTTCTTCTGCTGGAAGTATTTGCTCCTGGTAAAGGGATGAACTGATTTTTTCCTAGGGTACCTAACATCCATCCACGATTCTTTGAAAAACCAAGAGTCTCATCATAGCAGTAAAAAAGGTTCCTGTAAAGCAAGCAAAAGGCTGAGAAGTGGTTTTGAAGACCCAAACCTGCATATCTCTGTAATTGTGCTGCTTCCAGAAAATCACATTTTCCAGCTCAAGACATATCTAGAAAGAAACATTAAGATCAAATATTGTTAGAGAAAACACTTTACATTTTATCATCTGTATAGTCAAGCTCTCATAAGCAGCGAAGGAGTGCAGTGGCAAGGCCCAGCTTGGGATGGGTGCCTGCACCATCACGTGTGTGTGTTTATCCTGCACACTGTGCTCTGTGTGTTGACTGTACACTGTGGCCAAGCACCACAGCAGCCTGGCAGCCTCCAAAGGTGCTCCTTGTCCTCAGTGCTGGCCAGAGTTTGTGTATGTTTGGTAGCCTGAGAGGGAGAGAATGACCTTGTCATGGGTTATGTTGCTAAGCTGCTGCTTTTCCCAACAATTCAATATATTAGCTATTGATTTGTATATTGATGGTCCTGGGTGTCGAGCGAAGGTGGCAGAGGAGAGGGCAACAGGATGATATCATTTGTTCATGAAAAATTCCTTTTGAAAGAAAGATTAATGAAGGAATTTATACCTTATGAGTGTGAGTTTAATACAAATAAGAGAAGAGGAAGATCAAGAGATTTGCAATTCTCACGTGAGTGGCTATGGTTTTAACATATTATTTAGAGTGGTTCTTAAGAATTTTATTCTTTCTCATCCTTATTCTCATGCAAGGACAACAGTTAAAGTAGCCAGGAGCTGGGAAATATTAAAAATTACTCCTGATTAAAAACAGATGCTGTAATTTGTGACTTCAATACTTCAAAACCAGAGAAGGGAAAATAAAGTAAAATAAAGTAACAACAAAAGATTCAGTACTAGCACCCTGTGCAGGTCTCAGTCTTCATTCATTAACTCAGATTTTATTCTGGATTCTCCACTGAATTCAGTGAAGAATGCATTCTTGTTTGAGACAGCAGTATGTAGCTTCAGAAACTTTTAGGATTTTATCTATTTGATCACAGGTTAATTGTCCCCTCAAACTATTCCAAGAAAGTGGTCAAAAGGTCAGAGAAATCATTGGAAGAGTTATGAGTGCACTTCAAAAATCTTTGCATCAGTCCCTAAAATGCAGAAAGGTTGAAGGTATTTTTGAACACAACAAAAGCTGATATAGTTTCTGCAAGCAGTCCAGGAATTTTTGGCACTCAATAAGAGGCACACTGGAAAAAAATCTATAGTCTTATGAGTAGCATGTTCCCTTGGAAAGAAATGATCCCAAATTCCCTATCACTAGAGGAAATATCTAACAAATGACTACATGAAAAAGAAAGGGAAGCTTCTTCTCTTGGTTGTTCTTGAAACATGAGAGTGATGTTATAAAGTAATCTGCTGGACTATGTCCAGTGGTGAGTTTCTCAGATGAGAAAAGGAATAGCTCTAGGATTTGGACATAGAATTTGGATATTTTGGACATAGATAGGTGTTTGGGAAGACTGCTTACCCAAGAATTGATGCATTTTCTATTCTGGAATTAATATTGTCTATGTGTGTGTGAGTGTGTGTGTGTTTGTATTTTTTCTTCTTTTATTTTTTCTTTGTGAATTTATATTAATAATGAACATGAAGCAGTTGTAGTAATAGAAACAATGTTACTTTCAGATTGGGTATAGCATATCAGGAATTTCCTATTATTTTAACTTGCCTTTTTATTATTTTGGAAGGAATACCTGCAGCCAGTAGGATGAATAATTTTAGTATCACACTCCAACTCCTTTCTTTTGTCTTCACTCACCTGCATTGTAGTAATGCACCTGCACAAAGGGACGCAAATACTGGGTTTATGCTACCAAACTTTATACCTTCTGCTGCAGTGATTTAAATTAGGGCCTTGTACATCCTGGACTTTCATAAGGTAGATGAAAACGGACATTCATCAACAGAGGGCTATTTAGCTTCTCTGGTACCAGAATTGCCTTTCTCTCCTGGTCTAGGACAGTGATAAAGATTAATTGGCACTCGTGATGAGTTGGTCTTCTATCAAGAACTTGCCTTGTACCAACAATAATTAGCTGTAATGCTTCAGAAATTGCCACCAGACTCCTAAACCTGTGTTACTCTTTTAATGGAAAGAACCTTGAAAGACTTGACTGCAAGCCTAATTAAAGGTATCAGAATCTCAACTTTGGCTTGTACTGAGGATTTAGAGGTTGGGTCGTGTCCAGAACCCAGCCACCATTTTTCAAAGAATGCATGTAAAACTGGAATTATGCATTCTTTGGTGCACATGGTGGCAAATGAGATAGAGAGAAATACAGCCCTTTTTAAAGAGCAGATGAGTGAACCGGCCAATTCCTACATTTTTACAGGCTTGTAATGATTTCTGGCTCAGAGATTGTTATAGTAGTAAATAAGATATTTTATACTACAAGTAGAAGAAATAATTTAAACTATACATCTAAGTTTGATATGAAAAAGAAATATCAACATTTGAGGGAAAATAAATCTTAGGACAGCCAAATAAAATATTTGAAGATGCAACAGTGGTCAGAAATTAATTCCTGTGTAATATAACATAATAGAAACAAATATGAAAGTGCTAAGAAGACACCACATAAAATAAAGTTAGATTTTCAGCTTGAACATGTCTCTAGAAACCTGAACTCAATATATATAGCAAGAATCAAATTGAATCAAAGACAAGAAACAAATTAAAGCTATAGAGAAAAATTTATATCAAAGAATTTGAAAATTGGGGGCTATTTAAAATTATTAAGGGTAAGTAATGGATGAAAAGCTTAGAGGAAATAATGAATGAGCTATAAACAGTAAAGCAGATGTTCCACTACAATTTGTCCCATAGTACAAGAAGGAGGAATAATCAATAAAAATTTGAAATAGCACATTGTGCGCTGCACAGCAAAAGCGACTCTGGAAAACACCCACGTAGCTTGTAAATGTAATAATTTCAAGATGTTCATGCTGTTCAAAAATTTGAAGAGATACACAGAACTCACACTTTTGGCATGGATATATTTAAAAATAGAATAAATCTATGCAAGACAATATAGATCACTATATTTTAGTGTGTAAAGTTTATGGACAGATCAGTTCTCCTTGTGGGGTTTATTATAGCTTGTTCTAAGTAGCTTAATGTTGGGGAACTTGTAAAGAAAAATTCAAAATGAGATGGGCTGCTGGCTAGGCAGATATTAGGAATATTTTCATCCTTTTTGTATTTCACTTTGTAATTCTGACCTTGTGAATAAAGAGCTCCATCCATCTGATGTTCAAGAAAATGATAGCTGGTACAGTAAGTCTTCCAATTTATAGGACAGATATATTCTAGTAGCATATGCTGCTAGAGACAGAGCCAGCAGTGACATCTAATCACTGTGAGAAAGCTCGTTCTGACTTTGCTGCCAACAATTTAGGTTAGATAACAGACGTGCATTGACTTGATAGCAGGTGGATAAAAGGGTATAAACTGTGTTTTGTGCCTTCTGTCTGTATTACTTATAGATTAGCTGATTTGGGGGATTCAAGAGAGATTGTGTCATACAAATTTAGTTTCTGTGAGGGTTGAGTACTTGTGAAAGATGGCAGATTGGTGGTGTTCAATTCGAAATTCTTGATTTAACTGTAAGACAGATATGTGGAGTTGGTCACATGTTTGTCAAACTTTTATAATGTGTAGATGAAGGGGTAACCAAAGCTCAGAAGATTGTCTCCAATATTATTAGCGTCTAGTTTCTTCTTATTTTTATTATTTGGCTTTCAAACATTGCTGCTCATGAGACAAAACCAGACAATCTGTATTTAACTTTTTCATTTACTGGTTGGGGAACTCCTGAACCAGCAATTGCTCGGACAAAGGATGAGACCAACTGCCGTGAGGAGATAAAAAAAGAAGAGATACATTTTCTGAAAGGTTCTTGCTGTCCATAACTCTGTTTCTGTTTTGAAATGTGCTTTGAATCAAAAGTTATTTCACACTACACGAAAGCACTGTGATTTATAAACCAAAATTTTTGTTTGAGTTATTCCTGTGTAATAGAGACAATAACAAAGGAAATATCCCGGACTAGCATTATCAGAAGGAAGACCTAAAAGTGAAAATATAATTAATTCCATTAATTCTCCAGCCTTCTTGTTGACAAGTACAGGGAACATAACATTACTGTTGGCTCATGCCATTATATGACCCCTTAAAGGTGGATTGAGTCCAACAAATTTACCAGAGCAACAGTTATCACATGACAAAATCTTTCATCATGGTATAATCCAGTGCAAATCTGAAGCAGAAACTTAATAAACTATTCTGTGTTTGTAATTTGTTTTTAAATTTAAAAAGGGTAAAATTCAGACAATTTACAGAAATGTTCTCTAGAAGGCAAGGCTAACTGATTCTGTAAATTTTATGAAGTCTTCAATAGAACGTCTGGGATGCAGATTTTTTTTTTTTTCTGAATGGAGAGGGACTTAGAAACTTCAGACAAAAGGACCAAGCACGGGAATGAGAGAAGTCAGTCCAGAAGGCCCAAAGCTCACAGCTTCAGCTATGTCACATTTACAGATGGCCTGGCAGCTTGGGGTGAACAGAAACAAAAGAAGCTCTTTAATGACCCTCTGCAGGGCCACAGCTCTGGCAGTGCCTGGCTCCCACCTGACAGTCAGGTGCCTGCAATGACTTTGTTCTTGCTTCTCTTGCCATTTAGCATTCACACTCCCATATATCCATTTGTTTTCTCCTCACTATTGAAGAACCTGTACACATGTGGAAAGCGAAGCAATGTTTTATGGCAAAAAAGGGATCATGGTATTGCTGGTTTTTAATATAAAAGGCCAAAGAATTATAAGGTATTCACCTCTTTTAGGACTTCACACAATTCCTATTGTAATCAGAGAACAACTTCCACTTCACTTCCTTCATGGACTGGGGTGAACAATGTGCTTAATCTGGCAGAACTTCACATAAACAACATAAGCCTCCATCACACAGTTTCTCAGCTGAAAGGATAGCATGCAGACTATGACAACGAACTAGAATTTAGCACTCCCTAGGGAGAGTAAAGAATAATTCCAAGGTTTTTTTCCCTGTGTATATTTTATGAATACCAATTTTAAAATGACAGCTGTAAAAGAAGAAATATTCTTTTGCCATGAACCGTGCAGGAGACAGCTTTCACTAGATCACAACTTTATGTTGCCATTTATATCATTATTAAATTACATTCCTAAGGAATTGCCTTTATTTTATAAGTTATATGAGCATGGGACACTTGTTTTATGTCTGGACTTTTTCAATCTTGTCAGGTAAAACTACGATTATTTCAGTTATTGTTATCCTAACTCATACATTCAATGACTTCTAGAATGTAGTACTTTGAAAGAAATGAGATTATATGGGATTTTTTAACATATATTTAAGTCATAAGTGACAGTCTTTTTTCTGATTAAAAGCAACAAGAATAATTACAGGCAACTAATTGGTGAAAAATAGATACCTGTTCAGCACCATCAAAAAAGGTATCTAGAAATATAATCCTTGAGAAAACAAAGAGCTTAAGAGACCAAAAGTTTTACATTCTGCCTTTAAATTTTTAGTAGCAATAAATGAAGTGCTGAAATCTTACAATACTATTTCCGGCAGTGTGTAAGTACTTACACTTCATTTTTATTTGCCATTTCTACATATAACAGGACTGACGGAGCTACTTTAGGAAAAGCAGACAAATATACTGACACCTTTTATATCTTTTTATTAAGCTAAATTTTTTATTACTCAAAAACTTAGCTATTGAAAACTAAGGATCAAATTGATGAAAGGAAAATGCACGCTACAAAATACGCCATGGGAGGAAACAGCAACAGTCAATACACCTCAGTGTGTGTCTGATGTTCTAAAATATCCCACTGGGGCATTACAGGGGCACCTCCATAAACCTATGGACAAATTCCAGTAGATTTTACTGGGAACAGGGTTTCGTCATTTGTCTTATCTTTAGCTTTGACTGGACAATATTTTTTCCAGGGAAGAAAATGCATTCCAGTGGATCTAGGTTGAAATTGGTGTAACTGAGCTGTGTTCAGTGTCACTGTGTGCAGGATGGGTTGACAGATGTATGCTGAAATGGATGCAGCACTTGCAGCTTTCAAATATTAGTGTTACTAATAAATAGGGGACTACATACTCTATTTATTAAATTTTCTAAAAACCAAACAGCAACTGTAGGAAAAGAAAGATTTATCTACCAATAAAAACCCAAAGATTACATTTACCAAATCCCCATTCTTTATTGTAATGAAATTTGTCTTTCAGCTTTTAAAATGCATTTATAGAGCCAGAAATGTATTCTGGTCCACTGTCTTTGAGATGAATAACCACATTATTACTTGCCTGTCAAATCTAAGTACGGTTGTTAATAACACACAGACAGCTACTAAAAATTCAAAACATGGGAGGTTTCCTTTAGAGAAAATTGCAGTTTTAACCTCTGATTTCCCTTCTGAATCAATTACTTACTTTCATATGCACCTTGCAATACCTGATCTTCAACCAGAAGTGAAATATTGTTGAAAGGATTCAAAGATTTTTCAAACATACCTATGGAAATACACTGCCAGAATTTTAAAATTCCACAATCTTTTATCTATAGAATATCTGTCATCTCCACATTATCCAGTAAGCGTATAGAAGAGTTACTTGATGGAAAAATATTTAAACGTATTTTAAAATTTTTGCACATTTATTTCCTATGTAATCTATATTTGTTCTCAGAAAACTGGACATCTAAACCAGGAGTTTTTTTCTGATGTCATATTTTAACAGTTTTACTTTACTACTTTTCATTAAATTAAAGAAAGATACTCCATACCTATGATAGATACAAGGAAGAGCCACCTAACCTAAACATAACCAAATAGGTTATTTCCCTAGTGTGAACACATTCATACATATTCTAATATGGCTTAAAACTTTAGATCAAAACTTCTCTACAGTTGTAAGAATACCTTTCTACAATTTTTTCTACTAATGTAAAATATAAAAGGTCAACACATTTTGGACTTAAATTTCAATCCAGTGTGACTATTTCACTACGCTCTGGAATCTCTTTGTACTTTCTGAGTGATAGATCTGGAGCTTGGTATCTCTGCACTATTTTCTGGAGCCTCCCGTTCAAATGATTTTATTTTTTCATAAACTATAGATTTATTTTTTCATAAACCATGGATTTGTGATTCCCAGAATGCACTATGGAACTTTTATGAGATGTGTAAATGTAAGTGAACAGCCCAAGCCATAGAACAGAGATAACAGAGTGTCCTTCATATGTCATCCATGTATTGCAAAACATTTTTTTTCCTTCAGCCTCTAATTGGCCATCCTCATCAAATCAGGCTGATCATTCACCAAGGAGGTGATTTGAAAGGTCTTCTGCTGACCAGATTTATTGCTAATGTAAACACTTAGAAGATTACTGAGGAGAAAGATTAAAATCAAGTTGCACAATTAGGTTCATTCACTTATCATTTCCCTCCATCTACCCCATTTCACAATTTATCTGTAGAAATGTACAGTGAGGGTCTACTCCAAGTGTATTGCAGACTCAAGCTAAGTCTCAGTCTGAATTTTGGAGAATCCAGCCAAGTGTGCAGTGGCAGATCTTCAGCAATCTCTCCACAGAAGAATGAGAAGTGAACTCACAACTGAGATATTGATAATATCATTCTGTAGAGCAGGTAAAAATAGCACAAGCATCTACAAAGGGCTTCAGGGCTTGCTGAAGAGATTAAAAAAAATTACTTACAAAGTAGGATCACAGGTTCTTTGTAATTTGTCAAGCCTTAGTTAAAAATATTTCAGTCGTATTTTTCTGATGGCAACTCCAAAAGATTTATAAAAAATAGAATTTTTTCAGTAAGACAAGAAGATTGCCAGTAGGATACCTTTCCAACCTAATTCAGCAACATGGTAGTCCCAGCCCACAGGCACATTCATTCAATTTAGCATCACATGTCAAATCAACCAAACGAATATCTCACATCTGAGGTGTTTCATCCCTATGTTTAAAAAAAATTGTCCCAAGAGGTTCTGCTCATTATTAAAAAATTCACTGATATGGTGCTCATGTGTCTGCCTCCTCATCTATGCATTTGCCAGCACTGGAAAACCTAATCACACTGCACTGCCAACTCTCTTTTCAAGAAAGTCAACAGATAATTATGCAATCTGTTCATGCAGTGCAAATGACTTGGCATTCTGGGAGCCTACCACTGCGACACGAAACAATCCCTACTTTGTGGGGATGTGAACACCTTTAGTGAATTCAAATTCCATGCTCTTCTAATGCCATCATGTGAGGCAGCAATGGCAACATGCAAACATTTTTAAAATTACAGAGTTGGCTTTTTTGGTTGGATTATTGCTTTTGACAGCTCTTTCAGATATTACACTTGGTAAAGCCCAGTGTACATCTGCACGACATGCTGCAATTCAAACAAAAGCATCTGCCTTCTGTGGCATCTTATGCCTCCAAAAAGACTGCTGCATGAAAAGTCTACAGCTCTCTCCCTCACCCCATCAGCTTGCCTCATTACAGTCAAATTACCTTAAAGTATATAAAGCTATTTATTTTTCCCCTAAGGCTGTTGCGCAGTAGCTTAAAAAAAAAAAAAAAGGTACTCTTGTGATACAACGTATGAGTTCTTAGTTGAATAGCTCTATTTTCAATTATTTCATTTCATATATATCTACATGACCTGCTACATTCTACAAGTTCCAGAGGAACACAGGGGCAATGTCTTTGGCTGATCAGAGATGTTTTATGAAATGATTGACAGTTGCAAGTGGGCAGACAGTTACAAACACAGTAAAACAGAGTGCAGTTGCTTTGTCAGTTGTCTTTAGCTAAATAAAATACCCCTCCAGATATCCAACTGTTGGAGTATCTTTTCAACTACTCATATAAAGAAAGAATTTATTGTGCTTGCATGCTTGATGATCTATGTTTGCATACATATGATTCATATTTCATGTGTGCACGTACTTCTTCTTAAACATGACAGGAATAAATACATTTTAACTTGCAGGTAATAAAGTGGGAAGAAATATTAAACCATCAAGGGACATAGAAAAATTGTGGTGTAAGAGAATCTTAACTTCATGTAAGATTAATTTGAATAAATGTAATTTTCTATAGCCACCTTGTCATGATGACTCATCATTCTCCCATAATTAATTTACAGTAATAAAATCAAGATAAGACTAGGTTAGGAGAAACAGAAGTATATTTTCTTCTTCTTCTAAGAAGGGCAGTTATAGAGAATGTTCTGAACATAAGCAAGGTGCGTCATGATCCCCGAAAAATAAGATTACTTGGAAGTCTAAAATGGGGAAAACACAGAAGAGGATTACGCATTGTCCTTTGGAGTATAAAAAGATTCTCAATAATTTTTTCAGCAGCAAAAATGTGGCAATACAAATAATATGCTGTAAGTACAGTGGAAAAGAAAGCAAATAACCTTGAGTCAGCCTTGTAAAACGCTGCCAAAAGCCCATCAACACCTTCTTATTAGAGCTGCAGCAATAACTCTCCAGAGACTTAAGCCCCTCTAAATTTGTGAGCTCACTGAAATCACCAATAAGATCCCCACTGATGAGGGACCATGAAACTGTACCACTGGGCAGCTCATTCATCAGACACTTCCCAAGCGCTCAAGGCAGAAAAGCCAAACGAGCTGATGAAAACAGATGCTGTACAAAAGATTGCTGTATTAAAGCATCCTAAAATCAAAATGGGATTCCTTTTGGCAGGGGACCACAGAGAGGTACAGAGAATAGCAGATGAGTACCGGGGGTGAGGAGGTGAATAGATGATTTGGCTAAGCCCAGGTAGAGTTTAAATTTGCTTTCTTTTGTTCTTGTTGATGTAAATATACTGTATAGGAAAGATAGTAGAGAAAACACCAGAATATAAATTTCTTCTTCCTACTTTGGAAATGCTATGTTCTAGCTAATGTTGATTATGTTCAGAATCAGCCTGTGTATAAAAAACCCATTGAAATTGCTGGGGAAAAAACCAAATCCAACCAAGAAAAACAACAACACAAACCTAATGAAAAATGCATTCAAATTTCATTATAACATGGCTAATATTTTTTTTTATTAAAACATTGATTTTTGGCAATATTTTTATATAGAGTGTAAAATTATTTATGGCTGAAATATATTTTTTGTGACTTTTCTAATCAGTGGAGATAAATATGAAATTCTAAGACTCAGTTTGTACCATCTTAAAAGAAACAAATAAGATAGTTCAGCCAAACCCTTTACATGCTTATTTCTTCCCATTAGCTGTAAAGATCTTGATAGTGACCAACTTAGATGTAAATGCCTGCATGATGGATGTGTAAAGGTAGGCAAGGGATCATCTCATCTGTCAGGACAGGCATAAAAATTCCTTTCCTCTTCATCAGAACAAACACTGCAAAGTCAGAATTTCATCTCCTCTTTAGCAACCTAAGAAATTCTTGCTCTCTGATTTTTCTTATGCACATTTAGAATAACATAAGGGGGATTAATGTTTCCAATAAATTGACATTTTAAACAGAACATTTTTATTCACAGTACCATTGTTAGTAATGCTGCTTAAATCTTCCACTGCCATTAGAGTTAAGCCCACCAAGCTCAACATGGTCTGAATCAGAAGAGTAACTGTAATCCTCTGCTGTGGATTGATCAACAGGGAAGGTATCTTCTCTCTGGTCCCTTCGGGCAAAATTTGCCTTCAGAACTTGCTTTTGTGTGATGAATGCTCTTAGAAGAAGTTGTACTACAAAACTGTATAGAAAAATCTTCAGACTGCTTCAGATCCAGGTAGGTTTTCTGCTATCTCTCCACTTAGCTACCCTTCCCATTTCTCATGGTTCAATGAAAAATCTGGGCATATCTTTCACAAAGGAAATGGAAAGGAAAACTCTCCATCTGTTTGCGTGTCATTGCCATGCCTGGAGATTTTTGTCCATTTTTTTTTCCACCAAGTCTGAAAAACTTATTTTCTCAAATACTAGAAGTTCCTTCTCATTTTATATGAATGAATTCCTGGTGATAGCCATGGCCCTAATCAGCATTTCCTTGAAGGAAGAGGCTTTGTAATGCAGTAATTTGCTTGTTTCAGGAGGGAGCAGCCATCTGGCCAGTGAGCACCCATGTATGTTTGGACAGTCAGCACATGTGCAGCTGTAAATCTGCTGCAGCATATGCTGCTGCTTGTCCAGCCAAGCACGTGGAAGGCACAGGAGGAGAGAAGGTAGCAAGGGGAATGTGGAAAAGTCCTGCAAGTGTTGCCAAGAGGGTTAAAGAAAGGTGAAAACAACTCTTCACAATTTTTGTTGCTGATGAAAAGAGGCATAAAAGCTTTCATATATGTACCCTTCATGCTTCCATAAGTGAAGTTTCAACCCTTTGCATGAGTGTCACAGGTCATCCCTACTCTGCTAATTTTTCACGTCTCTTCCCTTTCTGTTCTTCTGGAGAAAACAATGTTTGTTAAGATTTGTGAGCAGGAATTTGGAATCTTACTCATGACAAAAAGGAGGAAGTGTGTATTAGCATTATCATGAAAACATTATAGAGGAGCATATGCAGAATCCAGCTGACACCACACTTCCTCACAGAGGGCAGTGCACTTGGATAGTCTAAGTGCTTAAAATGCATGAAGTGAATATATGGAATATTTGAAAACAGATTATATTTTATCTCCAGGCACATGGTGAAGGTTGCTTCAGAGAGTTGCTTAAAAAAGAATGAGTTTGAAGACCAATGTCTTTAATCTTTTTTTTTAATAACCTGTTTTAGACAAAACTGATATTCAGAGGGTGAAAGGGAAGAATTTCTGCATTGCTAAGAAATGAGCCACAATCCTGTATATTCAATTGGAAGGCAGGCTGTCAGAGAAGCACCAGACTGTTCATGCAGCCAGTTAGCCTTCATGTAAGCTGCTTAACTACCCTCTCTGCTGTGCTGTACATTGGAGATTAATGGTAGGCACAGGAAACTGAAAGGGAAGATTTACCGATGAACAGAAATACTGAATGAAATGCCCCATAAACAAAATTATATTCTCTAAATCTTCAAATTCCTGGAAAGCCTATACCAATGCCAGGGAGAAAAGGAATCCAAGTGAGCAGCCAAGAAAGTAATTGCATTCTTTCATAAACAATTTCTCAATCAACAGAAAATTATTATATGTGTTTAGTTACAAAGGAAAACATTTTTTCAATTGAAGAAAATAATTTAGAGATCTTAAAAAAAAACTTTCCTTTTTTTTACCTTTTACTTTTCTCAAAGAAAAGCAATCTTATATTTCTGTAAGACAAAAGGTGTGGGCCTGAAAATTTTAATAACCTAACTAAAATAATTCAAAGCTATGCCATGCCAAAAGCTCAGTTTGGCTAAGAACCCAGGTCCTCTTAGGTAGAGTCCAATAGATTAGTTCCTAAGCAGTTCTGTCTGTCTCTGCAGTCACCTGAAAAGCTGAAGCCAGATATATGAAATTGTTTAGGAAATTAACTCCCATCTGCTTTGTCAAATCTTTTTTGGATCTGAACTAAACCTCCACAAGTGAAGTTCCTGAGCATTTGTTTGTCTATTTAGAATTATCCTCTTCTAGGCACCACTGCACAGTTTGGTTTCTTTTTAATTCATAAGTCATATCATTCACTGATCTTGCCTGGAAATCATCTTGTTGAAGTGCTTTCTTTACACCAAGAGCAACATAGAAGAGTGTAAAACCTATTTTACTTCTCCATATGTTGGTAATTAGCATATTCAATTAAGAAAAGGAGAATCAAATAATTCCTTTGAGCAGATTTTAACTGAAAAATCCAATTCTTCAGATCATTCTTCTATTTAGATTTATCATTCCAGTGGATATAATTTTATTTCATATGTAAAAGATATATATTTCAGAATTCCCTGAGATATGATATTTAGAAAGTTCAATGACGAGGTGATGTAATCTTTTTCTAGTCAGTAGAAAGAATTGATCATGGTCTTATTTAGTCCTGGGTGTTACAACCCTTGAAAGAAGACAATGAGAACAGCTGGAGCAAAGAGGACAAGACTAGGCCTGACAAAGTGTTTTAGGACATTGGAGCGAGCACTAACACTGTCTGCAGCATCCACAGAGCATGCTGCATCACTGTCTGGGGGGAGCAGGTGGAGACAGCAATCCTGAGGATATCCTGCACACAGGAACATTATGAAGTGCACAGGATAATGTCTTACTGGTGATATATAAAAGTGTTTTATTGTTTCTTTCTTGTCTTGCTCTGATGTGTGACCTAACACATGTTAAGGGCTGACACTGTGTTCTTTAGCCACTTGCTGCTCATAGAAATTGACTTGTGACAGAACATTTAATGCAGTAATCAATGCAATTTAACCAAAGTTGGGCCAGCACAGGCGTTTGTGCTGGTGCAGCTCTGCCAGTTCTGGTTCCAGAGCCTTTCCATCTGCAGCAGAAAAAAGGATGCTTCAGCCTTCATCAGAGCAACTCCTCAGACCCTGAGGCTGAGGGAAACAGGATGTCAGGAGCACCTGCTTCTGGTGCTGTCCTCCAAAGCTTATGCAGCTTTTTGCTGACCAGAAGGCCAGTTGGACTTCTGCTGAGCCTTCACATTAAGTTGCATCTCAAGACCGTGCTCTGTGTAGGGAGTTCAGGCATTTTGTTGGAAGCTGTGGCGCCTAACAAGTGCCAAATTACCTTTATCATTTGTGTCTTTGAAGTCTCTGTCATGTCTGTGTGACCTGTGTCTCATGTAGAACCTGCAAAAGCAAAGGCCAATTAATAGATTTCACATTTATATTTCTTGGTGATGTTTGCATTGTTGGGCTTCCAGCTGTAGTATGAATGTGAGTGTGATTTAAAGCAGTAGCTGAAGAGTGTACAGGGTACAGTGCAAAAATGGCTCCAGAGAAAGTAACACTTCCAACACACACGAGATTTTATCCAGAAAACAGAAAAACTCAGTTTCTTATAAGGACGCATTTCTTTTTGTGCTTGAGGAATTTTATGTTGAATAAAGTTTTTTGTACAGCAAGAAGAAGTAGAAACACTCTAAGGGTGTCAGACACTGGATTAAGCTCTATTGCTTGACACCCTTGGTGCTGGCCCTCTGCTTCCCTGGAGAACAGTCATGGGACTATTTATTAGATTAAAGCTTGGGTAAATATTTGTGTAAGGGTGGATTGCTAAGAAGTGAAATGTAAACTATTCTACATACAAAATCATTATTTATCTGTTTACTTTTTTTATTTTCCAGTGTGGGAGAAGTTTCCCTGAAGATTTCTCAGAATAGCCATGACTTGTGAAATATTTGATGAAACCTTATCAATAGTGGGCTACACTTCCCAAGTACCTTATTTCCTACACAAGAGAAATAATAGGTGAAACAACATTGAAGGTTTCATGTTAATATGAATTATTTTCAAGATGAAAGGCTATGAATAAGACACCCTGAAGGAATTCTCTCATTTTTAGTGTAGAGAAGCATTGCTGAGAAGAATGCCAAATGATGTCGCCCCTCCAAATGCACAGAAAATATATCCTACACTTGTTTGTCTCTACAGTGTGCTGTCAAGAGAAATAAGCTTAATTACTCCTCACTAATACTACAACTCATTTTTTGATTAAACCTACATCCTGTGCAAGTTGAGTCTGGCACATATTTTCTAAAATATAAGAAAAAATGAAAAAAAAGAAAAAATAAAAATTTTTGTTTTTTGAAGCTGTGAATACTCTAGTCCAGGGTTTCTTTCACTGATTGTGTCCCTGACTGCTGAGACTTCTTTGTTCCCTCTGTATTGAGATAATGGATCTCCTTACATGGATTTCTGGCAAAATCAATGGGTGAGCACATGAATGTAAGTCACAGGACTGGGGTTTTTTTTATGTTTATTAAATCAGAAGATTTTGCTAACCAATATGGTGATTATGTAAGAAAATGTCACTGACCAATAATATGATCCTTTTTCTTTTCTTAAAGACATGTATATTTCAAGGAAAAAAGATAAATATCAAAATCAATGGTCTACTTAACAGAGTCCTCTCATGTTCTCTTAAATAATAATGAAAGAAATGCTGAAGAATCATGGAATATATACAGAAAAGAAACCAATAAATACTGAGTACACTATGAGTGAGACATTGAAAATAGGCCAGCACTGTTCTCAAGGCTGGTTTGCAGAACATGTACAGTAAGCAGCTTCCACTGGGGGTTTTCAGCATCCAGTGCCTGTTTCTATCTTTGGTGTCTCCAATGAATAAAATAGCACAGCTGCAACATTCTCAGGTATGGGGGGAACCCTCTGGCTGCACCTTCCAAGTCTTGAGTCAGTAAATATTTTAAATCAGCTATTATTGGTTTCTTAAATCTTTCCGGTCGTGTGTTTCTTCACTATGGGACCTCAGAATAAATGTCAAGAATAATTAGCCGACATTTGGTGAAAATCCCCAAAGAAGGAAATGTTATTCTGTAAATCTCTCAGCAGGAATTTTAAAAATATTTCATTGTATTGCCCTTTTATTCTTCACAACAGAGACTGACACTGTTCACCCCTAAACTGTGGTCTCTGGGTTTTCTTTTTTCTCTTTTCTTTTCTTTTCTTTTCTTTTCTTTTCTTTTCTTTTCTTTTCTTTTCTTTTCTTTTCTTTTCTTTTCTTTTCTTTTCTTTTCTTTTCTTTTCTTTTCTTTTCTTTTCTTTTCTTTTCTTTTCTTTTCTTTTCTTTTCTTTTCTTTTCTTTTCTTTTCTTTTCTTTTCTTTTCTTTTCTTTTCTTTTCTTTTCTTTTCTTTTCTTTTTTCTTTTCTCCCTTTTCTTTTTTCCCTTTTTTCCCCTTTTTTGCCCTTTTTTCCCCTCCCCTTCCCTTCCCTTCCCTTCCCTTCCCTTCCCTTCCCTTCCCTTCCCTTCCCTTCCCTTCCCTTCCCTTCCCTTCCCTTCCCTTCCCTTCCCTTCCCTTCCCTTCCCTTCCCTTCCCTTCCCTTCCCTTCCCTTCCCTTCCCTTCCCTTCCCTTCCCTTCCCTTCCCTTCCCTTCCCTTCCCTTCCCTTCCCTTCCCTTCCCTTCCCTTCCCTTCCCTTCCCTTCCCTTCCCTTCCCTTCCCTTCCCTTCCCTTCCCTTCCCTTCCCTTCCCTTCCCTTCCCTTCCCTTCCCTTCCCTTCCCTTCCCTTCCCTTCCCTTCCCTTCCCTTCCCTTCCCTTCCCTTCCCTTCCCTTCCCTTCCCTTCCCCTTCTTTCTCCTTTCCTCCTCCTTTCCCTTTTTTCCTTTGATCCTTTTTCATTTTTTCCTTTTCCTTTTTTCTTTTTCTCCTCTCCCCAACAGAATATATATTTTACAGATGTTCTCATTTATTTTATTCTGACAATGGACCACTCTCTCTTCCCACAAAAGTCGTCAGCAGATGACTTTTGCTTTCCAAGAAAGACAGACTGAACTGTATCATTTGGTCAGTCTTGGTAGTTGAGCTGCATTTTGTGTGAAAACAAATATTTTTGCCTTCAACACAAATGCACCGAAACAAAAATTACCTCTATGGTTGTTTCTTCAGTGATTCAAAGTGAGGAATGAAAAAGCAAAGTTACTGAAATTCTATCAAACAAATCCCATGCCTGTATAGATTTCACTCCAGCACTGAGCATGACACTAATCCAAATTCTTGACCAACAGGGAAGCAAAAAATCACGGAGCAATGCAAGACCAAGGTTCAGATCTACCTGTAGGGAGCCAAAACTAAAATATCCCATAATACTTGCTCAGCAGAGCCCAGCCCCTATGTCACACTGATCTGGAAAAATGTGTTTCATTCATTTGGGTTTGTTTGGGTTTAATATCTTTCCAGAGTACAGAAAGAATTAAGCACAGCTTGGAGAAGAGATTAAAAATCCTAAGGTAAGTGGCCTGAACATCACGCTTCTGGTTTTGCAGCCATCCAGAACTCATCCTCATTGTTTTGGATGAGCTCAAGAACAGTTTAAGTGCCAAACCTCTCTGCTTGATGCTGGGCAAGCCTGGGAACTCAGACCTGCAGCAAAAATCAAGAAATGTAAAAATTGCTCTCCAGACTTGTATTTCATCATGGTTTTCAACACAGAAAGCTGAGGCTTGTTTTGGTAAAGAAACAAGGAATAAGCAAACATCCTACCACATAAAAGGGAGACCTCTGGAAAGCTTATAAATTATCTTTTGGCATCTTAGTTTCTTTAACAAACAGCTGACATTGAAATATTTATTCTGAAATTTACTCTGTGTTTATTGGTTTATTTTTTAGTTTCTGAAGGAAAAAACTGTTTAGATCATCATATTCATTTTTACATTTGATATTTGATATCAAATCAATTGATATTGATATTTGCTTTTGATCTACTTCATAAATCCCTTTGTTATTTACTCAGTCCTATCTCATTCTGTATGAACTTAAACATATGAGATTTAACATATGCTTAGTACTTATCAGGCCTTTGCATAGAAATAAATTTTACTGACAGCCAAAGTAAAAATGCAACTTATGCAAAATTCCACTCTCAGCACACAGAAATAAAAAAGAAAGGTATAAGAGTCATTAAGAAATAATAATAATAGAAGTAATATTAAAATTATACTGGACGATAATGATGTGGTTTGAGAGGAAAAAGAAAATTTCTGTGACATTATGAGCTCTAAATAGTTAATTTTAATTAAATGCTAATGTTTTTCTTAAACATATGAAAATGTAACTTTTGGGGAGATCCAGGTATAAACCAAATATATGAGTCTATAGACACTTTGGATAGCTCAAAAATCTGACATTATTTTATTCAAAACACACCATCTTCACCTTTGAAATAATAACATCCCTTGGAAATGTGAGATTCTGCAATGAGCTGCAAATGTTTGCTGTAGAGACATGAGTTATAAAATAACCATCCTGGATAGGGCAGCCAATAAACTCATTCCCAGACCTGTTTCAGGCATTAATGTTCAGTCAAAAGCAAACCCTTTAATATCTGGTTATGCACTCAAGTTAGGATGTTAATTACAATTTACTTTTCTTCCAAATGTGCATTTCTCTCGTTCTTTCTGACATATTTCATATTTTCTGTATCAGTGACTATAGATATTCTCAAATGGGTTATTCATTTGTTCATACCTCAAACAATGACTATCCTAATAAGCCATTAGCAGGTAGCTGACCTATTCAATATCTGCAAACACAAATAAAACAGTGCCCTGTGGAACTGCAGAAGGGAACTCAATGTGGGTGAATACCAAGCTCTGCATTACCTGAGAAGAGATGCAAATTTTACCTCTGCATTTGTTTTGATATCTCTTAGAAAGCTGGAGAGACCAAAATTTTGGAGGTGAGGGGAGGGGGGAAGAATATCTCCAGCAAGTGTCTGTTAGCTCTATGACATGTGTGTTTTACCACTGGAATGCTAATGATACACTGACCTCTTTCCAGGTTGCTATTTTTACATTATGGTGCCTTTCTCATTCCCCTTTCCCTTCCCTTTTATTTGCATTTATTTTCTTTTTCTTTTTTATACTTTCCTTTTTTTTTCTTTTTGTTTCCCTTTTTTCTTTCCTTTTCCACTTCTCTTTTCCCTCCCTAATGCCCTCTTCTTGTGCCTGCAATTGCAAGCTCAGGGTATTTATCACAATTCAGAAATTCCCCAGGAAAATTAAAAAAAAAAAACTGTAGGAGGGTGTGTATGTCCAAATGAGATGTCTGGGTTTTTTTTTTTTTAATCTTCAGTGACAAATGCAGAATACAGTTCAGATGTGAGAAAAAGAGGTAGGTAGTGCTCTCCTGGGTCAAAAATCACCATGGTCAAATATCACCAAAATGGGAACCACACCTAATGTGCAAATTTGGGGCAAATTTAATGTTGTCAGTAGCAGACTAAACAGGAGCAATTGCTGCTTGCCTGGGAGCTGTCTCTGCTTTTCACAGGAGGCTCCTGCCCTGCCCTTGCCTGTGGCTCAGGGCTGGATCAGTTCTTGCTTCTGCTGCACTCTGAGCTCTCCTCAACCACTCAGTGCTCTACAGGAGCACAGCTGGGACCCAACCAGAGCACAACCCCAAACGTGAGCATGTCCAAAGCCAGCCTAGGGAAGAGCTCATATCTGGATAAAAAATGTGAATTAATTTCTTGACTTTTTAAAATTTCTTCATGTTTTGTTTTGTTTTGTTGTGGTGTGTGAGGGGATGATGTTAAAATATGTCACTCATTCCTCCCAATTTTTGTGCTGAGTACATCAGCAGAGTATAGGTTATATAAGTGCTGTCATGTGAATACCTTCCAGTGTGCAAGCCTCTTCCTTACAAAAAAAAACAAAAAAAAAACAAACAAAAGAAACCCCACAAAAACCAACCAAACCAAAAAAAAAAAAAAAAACCCTCAAAAAATTAAAATCCACACCCACCATCCATGTCACAGAGATGAGTTATTACAAAAATATTACTGATGTAAGAATCTCATTCAAATTCTTTATTTTGATCCTTCTGGTGTGTGTGGAAATTTTCCTTCCAGATGATGAGGCAAGAGTCTCAACACTCAGTCTGTCCCAAACACAAACACTCCTAAATGATTTGCCAGTACCTGTTCAAGCTTCATACATATTTGATGCTATTTATTTGTGACTATGAACATGAGTACTTGATAATATTGTACTTCAGCCACACAGGTTATAATAAAATTATGCTGTTTGTTCCCCTGTTTCTTATACTCATTGACCTACTTTATGAATTTTCTAGAAAAAATTGAATATGTTTAATTTTTTTTTATTGCCAGAACTTCAAAGACGTTCATTTTTGTAGGAGGAAAATGTAAACTATTGAAGAAAAAAACAAACAAACCTACATTCCCAATGTTTTGTATTTCTATAAATGAGAACAAATGAAGTGTTAAAAGTTAACGTATTTCAACAAATACCATTCCAAGCAAAAAAAAAAAAAACCAAAAAACAAAAAAAACAACTTCTTTTTAAACAGCAGGGTGAAAGAAACAAAAAAAGCCAAAGCCAAATACTGAAGTACCTTGAAAATACAGCATATCTGAATTCAAAGGATATTTTTTGTCTTAGAATGGCCCACAGAATGATAACCTAAGTTTTAGTTTCTTCCCTGTGTTACTTCAAATAATAAATATCATAGGAAAAGAAAAATATATGCTGAGAATAGGCCCAACCTGAAAGTACTCATTTTCCACAATATAATTAGAAAAATGCTCCAGTAAGTAACCTGGCAAGAACAGCTATGTGCCATGCCAGGGATCATGCTAAGCAAGCAAAACCATAATTGAAATCCTGTGAAAAATTTGGTCATGACAGCCTCAGCATACCTATCCTCTTGTAATTTGCCATGAACTCTTCCAGGTTGCTCTGGTATTTCTTGCAGAAAGCCATCTGACAGCTGTAGGTGTTATGCCTTGTGCCTATAAAGCAGGAGATTATACTGGAAAACTTAATAAAATGACAGCAGAGAAATGAAGCAAGTTGAAAGGCTCTAACTGGCTCATCCTCCCAGTCAGACAGTGGAAAATTAGAAGGGAGGAAAGTCCCAGTAATCTAAAGATGTTATGAAGTGTTCCCAAATGTGTTCTAAGTAAGGATTCTAACATCTGTAATGAAGGTGGACATTTGCAAAATTCATGGTATGAAGAAAGGAAAAACTGGGTAATATGTCCCAGCCATATTTCTGGTGTTTTGGATCGTGGAGTGCTAGGATCCCATAAGGATCCCATAAGGATCCCATAAGATGCACTCTTTCCTTGATCCTCAGTTGTGACCCTACTGTACCCAATTGTTTCAAAATACATGTCCACTTTTTGAAACATGAAATTTTTGAAGGCTTTATTAATTTGTTTATCTTTTCCAGATGGTCATAAGTTCTGTAAGATCTATATTTTCACTTAGCCTTACAGAGAAATCCTGGCTTTTCTTCCCCACACAAGTGCAGATTGGCTCTACATCATGGTCACACATCCAACCTGCCCTGCACACCCTATGGATTCACTTCAAACCCCATGATTTTTTGTATGCTGAGCATACTTTGTCATGCACAGATTAATTAAATAACAGATTGCTTTAGGTCCAACAGGTTCTTGATTAAGCTAAGCTTCTGGGAATGTTTTGCACAGGACAGTTTATGTTTGTCTGAAGCCTGCACACCTGAATTGCAAGTCCGTTCAGTACAGGCATAGAAGGTAGAATGTATCATGGGTTGCCTAAATCCATCAGAAATATCTTTTCACTATTTTTTTCAGAAAGATGCTTCTTCCACGATCCCATGGACTCCTCCTTACACAGTATGCCTTTTGTGTGAAGGCAGAGCTGGCACAAGATAGAGTCAACACTTCCTATGTACACTTTTGAGAGGTTTTGTAATTTTTAGTTTCCCTTAGCAGCCAGGCAAAATCTGGAGCAAACCTTAGTTTTGAATTAGTACCAGAAATGTTTCAATTAGGATCTGAAGAGGAAGAGCTGAAGAAGTGGGGGTGGTGGTGAGGGGGTGAAATGTGTGTGTGTGTGTGTGCATCCCCAGGCTGGGGAGTGTTGGTGTGAAGGCTCCTGCAGGGAGCAGGGAACGGAGCCAGATCTCATGAGGAGTTACAAGTTTAATTTTATTTCATATGGAGTCTCATGGAGTGCTCCTGTTACTCAAGCTTCCTTAGTGTCACTTCTTAGTTGAGTAACTGCAGTCACCAGTGTGGCAAAGCTCAGACTGGGAATTTCAAAAAAGCCTAAGGGAATTAGAGGCTTTTGAACTGAGTTATCTCCCCTAGGCTCTCCTGAAAACCTCAGGCTTAATCTTTTGTTTTGCTTCTTTCTTTAATGATGTCTATAATCTTTTTCCCCTCACTTGCAGGCATCAAAGATATTCTTTCCCTCTTGAAAATTGACGACATTTAATCACTGGTAAAACAAAAATTTTTCTTAAACTCATCACTTGGGAGCCCCTACTCATCCAGAGCACCATACATGCTCAAGTGACAGCTATCATCTGCTTTCATTTGCATTGGGAAAATTCTGAATTACATGGAAACATTGAATGTGAAAGCTTATCAGGTACTTAGCTTGGCATTATTTTTTGTGCTCTGCCAGAGCTGATGTGTGCTGTTTATGTCTAACAACTATATTATTATGGTTATTGAGCAAAACAGCTGCAGAATGAATGTTCATTTATTTTCAGATGGTTTTCCACAGATCAGGTGATGCTAAATTACACTGTCTGCAGTTTTTACCATAGTGCAAAATGTAGCATAATTTTAAATCCATAATTTTAATTCTTTTATTTAAATTTTGCCTTTATAGAAAAACAGCCCAAAGATGAAAACTGATACAGAATACCATACCGTTCACTGACTAAGAGGCACCTTATGCTAGTGATTTAAATGAAATTTTCAAGGACAAGACTAAATATGTTAGACCAAGCATCTGGTTTTACCGGCATTTGCTGCAGAAACCAGGAGACTGGAGGAGGTGTTCACAAATCATGTTCTGAAACATTTTCATCCAAGTGTTTTGTGGAGATAGAAAAAGAGGGCCTTTAGAGATTCCCCCACTTTGCAGCCACCATCAAAACCAGTTCAGTTTGTCTTCTGGTGGCTTGAGGCTGTTCATCTGGAAGATTTCTTTATAGTGGGATCAAAAGGAGTAATCATGCATCAGCCTCCCCAGTGCCTGCTTGAAGGCACCACAGACACTGTGGGACCAGCAAGCTCTGCTCTCCTAATTTCACTGACCTCACTGAGCCCTCAGGCTTCCCTCTACAGGCATCCAACCCAGCACTGCCATATTTGTGTCACATCTAGCCTGTAGGTACCAGCCCCATGTGACTTAATAATGCATGTTTCCTGAGCAGAGGAATCAAGAAAGCCTAGTTTCCCGTGGCTTTCTGCCTTATGGCTGCATTCCTTGGTGCTAGAGAAAACATAAAATGAGTGAGCAGTGCTGTTCTAAATGTGAGATCTCCAAAGATCTCAGAAGGGTGAATTCTCTAGTCACCAGCAGGGACATATTGCTAAAATATCTTTTTTCTGTTGCTTGACCTTTGATTTTAGACTGTCTGGAGGAGTGAGACCTTTACTCTTATAAATTAATCCAACAGGTAAACAGTTACTAATGGGCGATGGGAAATAGACAAATTGGCACATACAAATGCACACCCAAAGCAGAATGCTGGAAGACTAATTTCAAAAAAAGAAAATACAGTAAAAAAAAAAAAAGGTGATTTGAATGAAAATTTTGCTAGTGGGTGGGGAAGAGTTCTTATTGATTCTTCCTGCTCCTCCATCTAGCGCCCCCTCATCATCTTCTACAACTACTTTGCCATTTCTGAAGGTCAGGCTAAATCTCAACATATGCTTTTAATTTGAGGTCTTAAGGCAGCATTTCCCAAACTAGGAAATCTGGAAGCAAGCCTGGAAGTGCAAATAGGAGTGGAGTCGTGAATGGAAAAGTTTGGCAACTGTGGTATGGAGCTTACTCATTCCACCCAACCAGACTTTCAGCAAGATGTGCTCAGTTTACAACTGAATTAAGCAGCTCCTTGCATTGATGGCCTTCAGAAAAAGGCATCTGGTAGAGCTGTGCTGTCTGTTCTGCTCTCTGAGTTGCAGCCCTCATTATAAAACTCAAATATTTTAATCAATATTTAGTCTTTCCTGTGCAATAGAGCTTTTAACGAAAATCTCAGTGGAAATTCTGCTATAAGAACAAACAACCCTACTCCCTTCCCCATCTCCCCTGTGGACACTGGCTCTTTCACAAAATGGTCTCATGTATAAAGGCACGTGCAGAGCTGTCACTGTGTGATCTGATGAAAGGATGGAACCCTGCTGCTGGTGATGCTGAAATTATCTCATAATTATTGGCTGAAGTTCTGTCCTTGCAGTCAGTGGCAAAAATTCCCTGGCAGCCCATGTGGGAGACAGGGATTTCGCTCTTGTCATAGTCTGTGGAGGGTGAATTTCTCAGTGTGGGGGTGTTTGTGGTTAGTGTTGCTGCAGTTGTATTCTGAGTGGTTCTAAGAAATTCCCCATCCCAAAATTTCAGTGTAATGGACAAAATAATTCACTGGTTCTAACTCAGTCTTCTCATTAGTGGTTGTATGATTTGGGGTATCAAAGCAGAAAACTTTGGCAGGGATTTTTGTGGGGAAAAGGAGGGACAAAAAAAGAGTATGATCCATGGACTCTTTTCAGGGAGTGCTTCATGTGTAAACTCCGTATTTTATTTTTTAATTTATTTTCCTTCTCTTAAAAAAAAAAAAAAAAAAAAAAAAAGTTTACTCCCATTTACCTCCATTTGGAACTGTCCTCAAAAAAGAAAAAATCCATGCCTGTTATATTCAAGCAGACTAGGAGTAAATGACTGATATGCTCAAGTGATTTGAGACCTTTATCATCACTCTGCCTACTGTTGTGATATTTAAGTCTTGAATGGTTCCATTTTCAATCAGGTATCCAACCTGAAATGTTTTTATGCCACTGCTGTGCACACAGATCCTGTGGATAATTGCTCTAATCGCCTCACATTTACAAATGCTCTTTGGGGACTTGAACCCAGGTCTTGCTCCTGCTCTATTACAGGGGAAGTAGAAGGAGCGACTCTCCTAGTTCACAATAGCATTGGTGAGGAGTAGTTACTCTGAACTCTCAATTATATGCAGAAAATCTGCACATCCTGCCCAATTAAGATTTCTTTTTCCCATGGAGCAGCTTCTAAATTTTTAAATAGTTTGATTGGAATTCTAAAAGCAGCAAGAGAGAAGATTAATCTTGTTAATAATTAGAAAGCTGAATGCTAACATTTTTCCCCCATAGGAGCTGCCTCAACGTTATTACTCTCACAGCTAACAGCAGTTATAGTCTGTGTGTGAGGAACCTGATATACATGTAAATTGACCAACAGTTTGTTTAAAGTGAGGAGTTTAATTGTGTCTGCCTCTTGATTTGCACTACAAAATGGAAGGATACAGGGACAAGGTAAAACAATTGATCCCATGACTGAAATGGTCAACCTACATCTTTGCTTTCCTTGTGGTATAAGGAAATGTTGCTTCTAAGCCACATCCTCTGTAAACCAATACAAGGAAATGTGCAAGCTCCTCTGATAACTGAGATGTGTTAGGTGTTGTTCAAACATGCTTTTTGCACTCTCTGCTTTCAGGCAGAGTAACCCAGAGCATAAGGCAAAAATCCCTTTTGATGGGTTCTCCCTGTACAGTGGTTCCCAAATATGGTTCATTTGTCAGGAACACTTTTTCTCTTCCTCTAGGTCTTTAGCATGGGGCTTTCAGAGGACTTACACATACCCATCAAAATCGCCATCTAAATATCTGTTTAAAATTTTAATTCTTATTTCTATAACAATGGAGGTCATGTAACTTGTTACAACCTTGTCAGAGTAGCAAGAGCAGAGTATGGGGTAACTGCAAGTCTAGTTGTCCGATGGTGACTTTTTGGTTTTTATTCTGATAAGACTTTTGAACTAAGGTCCTGCTCTTCATTTGTGAGCATGCTGATCACTCATAAAAATTTATCCCTCTTTTTGTTTCCCTCCAATTGCAATATTTAATTAACTACTGGAGAGAACACTGCCAACACAGATGGCTGGCAGATATACCAGTCCACCTTTGCTGCCACTGTGTGCAACAAATGAGACAGGAATTAAGGGTTCCTTTCTAAAGTGGAGATACAAAAAAAATGCTGTATCATAATGCAGAAGGGAGATTATGATGATGGTACACTAACAATAACTTGGTTATTTCTTTTTGTTTCTGTGCTTAATTACTTGAATAATTGTATTTAAATACCTGTCACAAAGAATGTGTGTTTATATGCATATATAAAATTTATTAAAAAGATTATTCAATGTAAGATCAGGAGAAAAAAAATCCTTTTTTCTTAGCTACAAAAGACTTTTAAAAACAAAAAAAAAAGCATTCACCACGTTTCTCCCTCATTTAAAAGCCATCATGGTTCACTATTCAAGTCCAGTAACATACACTGAGTGAACTGAGATTAAAAGCATTATTATCCTCTTTCTGAGCATTTTATACTAAAATAACCATACATTTTAAAAATGAATGTCATAAAAACTGGAATTTAAAAAATATTTTTACAAGTTTTAGACTTTTGTCCTATATGAAAAATGAAGATATTAATCACAATAGATCATTACTCTTTTCCCAGCAGTTTCACTTCTCAGAAAAAAGATTTTTTCTTTTCAAAATATCCTAACTGCCTAATAAATATCAAAACAATTTAAAATGGTGTAATATTCCATACATCATCTATATAATTTCTTTGTTCCATTAATGGAGCTTAAATTATGAAATATTAGAATTGCAGAAAAATATTTGTGATGAGCAGTATGATACAGTAGAAGGAAACCCTGAGTTATTATTCCTCCATCTTGAGGTTTTGGTCTTTCTTGCATCTAAAGAAAGGCATTTATTTTTATGTAAATTTCAGTCTGAGATAATGTACAGGTGAATTCACTGGTAAAACTGAAGAAGGGGTTTTGAAAGCTATTAAAGTCTTGTATAACTCAACGTCTTTTTCTGGTCTGTGTATTTCTTCAAGGATGGAGAGAGATAATAAATCATACATTATTTTTCAGAGAAATTTGCATCATGTCCAGAAGTTTCCTATTTTTTCCAGCTTTTTCCATAGATCAGGATTGGCTTCTTAGTTATGAATGAATATGAACTCAAATTTATTTTCTTAAATACAAGGGATTTTAGACAGACTTTTCTTTGAGTAAATCTAGCACAATGACTGAATTGATGCTTAAACTTTTTTTTTCAACATAAAAATATAAGGGAAAAAGACTCTATAGCCTGATGATATTTCTGTTCACTAAATATCGAGGGCTTTTTAATAGAAAAAAAATCCATATGAGGGCTTAAGAAAGAGAATATTCATAAAGAATAATGTTTACATTTTGTAAGTATATCCAAGAGGTGCTCCTGTGATGGACAGAACTCAAAATTCTAAGACCAATCATCAAAAGTGGTCACAACACCACATTAAGTTTTACATCAGCATTTATTTAATCTTCTTCAGAAGTTTAGAATATCTAGCAGTTGTCATACTGTATTTTAAAAATATAACAAAAATTATAGTTGTGAATTACCATCATCAAATATAATTGTACACGATCATCACTATCACAGCACTGCAAGTTAATGTCTCATATTAGCAGTTAATCACATACCTTAAATGGGTCTGTGGTGCATTTTTATGAACTCTTTAATGTGCATTGGTGAAGAATGCAAATTGTGGAGAAGAAAAGAACTTAGGCAAAATCATTTTGTTGTTAATTTCAATATAGGAAGGCAAAAAGCTGAAAGTGGTCAGAGCATTTAAGCAGACATTAAACATTCACTAGATTACAGAGGTTTTTTTCCTAGATTGGGTGCTGCACTTTACAAAGGAGTGCTTCAAAAGCTGTCAGAATGAGGTGGGAAATTCAAAACTTATATGGAAATAGCTTCAGGGTAACAATTCATGAGACACCTCATGAAAGAACATGAAGTAGTTTCTCACACAGAA
Organism: Melospiza georgiana; assembly: GCF_028018845.1. Classification (NCBI taxonomy): domain Eukaryota; kingdom Metazoa; phylum Chordata; class Aves; order Passeriformes; family Passerellidae; genus Melospiza; species Melospiza georgiana. The sequence goes on from NC_080430.1 coordinate 12,887,454, forward strand.
ATTTGTAGCTTCAATAGGTGATTATTATGCTGTGTATATTTTTGCAGTCTTTGTAGGCAAGGTTCAAAGACTGAAAAGGGAAAAGACAATTTCCTTCAGTACTATAGAAGAAATAATTTCACAAGTGATTAAATTTTTGTCTTTAATCAGAAAATCTGAGTTGGTGAGTACGTATATATGCATAATTTGCAACAGACAACTGGACATTTTTGAAATAATTTTTTAGAACAAGACACTGAACATTTTCAGTCCTTTCTAAGGGGGATAAGACATTTCTGTTAACACAGATGGATGTACTGAAGGAGGACAGGGCAGTGCAGGCCTGAGGGCAGCTCTGGTCCAGAGACATCAGTGCGACACTTGGTCAGCAGCAGAGGGAGAAGAGCAGGTCATGGCACCACAGGGACAGGGACTGGGAGGAGATTAATTGCAGAGACCCTGTAGGGTCAAGAATCCCAGTCCCATCTGTGCAGATGGAAGGACAACCAGTGGCTGAAGACAAGTAGAGGGGGAACAGGGACTCCAACCAGAGTAGGAACTGGAAAATGATGACTTTTGGTATAAAAAAGGATGTTTCTCCTTACAAGTGTTTGGTTGGAATAGTGGGGTCTGGAAGCAGGGAAGGAATGGGTGCTGCTAGGGAAGTACCCAAAGTGATTTCACCTGATTCAGGTGATAGAGCCAGTGCCTCAGGCAGGAAGGGTAAAGGATGATGGAAGTCATCTGTGAACAAGATTTCTGCCTTGGACACTTTTTTTGCAGCACCTGAGCCCTAAATCTATAACACTGTCAATATTTTTCTGAGGTTCATCTGGGACTCAGGCTATTACTGATTGCTGCTTATCCTTGTGGGTGTTGTGACACCACCAACAGAAACCTTGAGCAGATCATGGGTGACTACTTGAATTTAGAATAGTGGGTAAAGAGAAACTGTTGATATTTTCCTCAAATCTGCTGCAGCCAGAGAGGAACTGTGGATCTTGTGGATCAACACTTGGCTGTGTGGTGGGCAGGGATCTGTCTTCCACAGGAATGGGAAATTTTTAATGACTAGAAAAGAGCAAATGCTACAGCTGTTTTTAAAACAGACAGGATGAAAGATCCAGGGAACAGCAGCCCAGTCAGATTTACATCACTCCTGTGGAAAGCACTGTCCTGAAAGTCATTTCCAGACATACAAAAGACAAGAAGGAGACCGGGAGAGCCCAGTCACACCAATGGAAGAGGGCAAATCATGCCTGACCAACCTGATTGCCCTCTATGTTGAAACGACTGGCTCAGTGACAGAGAGAGGGTGTGTTTGACTTTAGCAAAGCTTTTGACAGGATGTCCCATGGCATCCTTGAAGTCAAGCTGATAGTTATGGGCTAGATGATGGATTGTAAAGGGGAGTAAAAGACTGGCTGTGTTGCCGTGTTCAGTATTGGTCAATTTTGAAAGTATGGCTGGCTGGCAGGTATGGGTGGCCTCAGGAGCTGAAGTTGAGGCAGTTAATGTGTGATATCTTCATTCTATGGACTGGATGATGAAATGGAATGGTTCTCCTTCAGATTCACAGAACAGCCATTCAAAGAGACCTTGACAAGCTGGAGTAGCAGCTGCAGAAGTCTTATGAAGCTGAATGAAAACAAATGCAAAGTTCATGGGGAGTGACTGGCTGGGAGCAGCTCTGCAGGGAGCCCTGAGGGTCTGTGATTGAGCCCAAGACAGTGGGATGGCATTGCAGAAATGAACACAGGTTTGCACTGGGACACACTAGCAAGCCATAGGCACCAGCAGGCAAAGAGAATATACCACCACCCTCTATTCAGCTTTCATGAGGCTTCATCTGAAATACTGTGCCCAATCTTGGCATGTTTCCAAGTGTTGGATGGCAAACTGGAGAAGGCTGAGCAGCAGTCCAATGAGATGGGAAGTTGCATGAAGCACAGGGAATAGCTGGAAAGAAAAGGGAATGTTACTTCTCCCTGTGATAACTTGATGGTTATAGAGATTTCCGGGCTCTCCTCTCAGATCCACAGTGAAAGGGTAAGAATAAACTTAATAATTTGTAAAATTAAAATTCTGGCTAGGTATATTAAAAAAAATATAATGAGGGTAGTTAAACACCAGAAGAGGTTGCCCAGCAAGCTTGTGGAATCTACAGCTTTGGAAATACTAAAAAATTGACGGGAAAAAGCACTGAGCAAATTGATTTGATCTTATGGATGCATCTGGTTTAGCAGTGTTGCACTAAATGACCGCCAAAGGTCACTTCCAAAAAATTATTCTACTATTCTATATTCAATTTTTATCTCTGCATTCTTGAGTGTGGAGGATATTTTGCATCCTACTCCAGTCTAGGAATGAAACTTATGGCCACAAATAATTAGTGCTCTAATTAGGATGAGAGAACTTTCTGCATCTGAGTCTCTCTGAGTCTCATTGACTAGCAGATAATTTTATGGGTATGAGAGAAACCTCTTATGCATGAAAGCTTCCAACAATGCAAATGTTTATGATCCTGATACAGAGAAACCATATGTAAGCAGATGATTCATGAGATTCAGGCTTCTGTTCTGTGTTTCAATCATGTCTGATTTATGAAATGTAAACAGTGGATCCAAACACATCCTAGTTGTCAGTGGTCCTTGTGAATCAGTAAATATCATGAATTTCAAACTGTTTAAAAATCTTTCAAAACTGCTCAGCATGCAACTGCTTTTATAGTTACATGAGCTTTTAAAATGCACATTTCCTGAAAGGCAAGCAAGCGGGAATAATTACTATTCATTTTTTTCCTCTCAGCTTAGAGAGTTAAATTGTACTCAACAGTTATTTCTCCCTAGTGCATGATACAGCAGAAATCCTTCCAGGGCAAATGCACTGCAATCACAGAGTTGGCTTCAACAGCAGAAACACTAAAAGAAGTAATTCAGATTAATGAATGGATGATGTAGATACACTCTGTCAGCACTGTTTGCTACAGGGATCTCCTAAAGCTCTGGAAATTAAGACTTCCTCTGGAAAGTTTGTTTGCTTAGCCTGTGGTAGCTACTGAGAATCTGTTCTTTCAAGGACCCTATTTCTCCCCACTCCATTGACTTCAGAAAGATTACCTTTTCCTTTTGTGCATGAAAAGGGTGGACATTGCAAATCACAAAACTCAAGTGTCAAAAGGCTTCATCACTGTCAGCAAGAAGCTCGTGATGTTTTCCCAAGGAACAGCCCACACATTCATCTGCCTTCAATAAAAGCAGATCTGCCCGGCTGTATCGGCTGATGTGCTGTGCTTGCCTTGGAACAAGAATCATGTGTTGTTTTTTTTTCAGTGGGAGGGTTTTCAAGATTTATGGGTGTGCTGAGAAAACACGGGAGGAATCTGCCTGGAGGGCTGATGGATCTCCATGGAGTGAAAGATGTACTCAATGAAGTGAGTTTATACACACTGTCCTTGGCTTGCAGTGCAGCTTTCCAAGGGTAAGCCTCGCCCAGCCTCTTGAGAAACAACTTATTTAGTAGTTTCTTCTCCACATGATTTGTTAATTTATGGGAACAGAATTGTTGAGACTTGTTGCAGAAATGTGAGTAATCCTATTAATGGATGTGGCTGTGAAATGGGAGGTTGTGGGAAACAAGATCTTGAAGTTGTGAAACACAAATATCCATATACCTTAAGCTTAAATGTCCCAGAAATTAAGTGAGGTGTTATAAGAAGGTCCTACAACATTTTATAACAAATTCTTGAGAAATTAAAAAAGAAGATTGTGCTTTGGAAATGTTCAGACTACTTAGGTACAATGAAGAAATCCTTTATAGAAGATGCCGGTAATAATTTGATACAGTAAAAATAAAAAACCTAACTGGGACAAAAGGAAAAGTTTGGCATAATATAAGCAATTAGCCATTTAACCACAAACACTGCATACTGGTTTAACCTCATGCCTGGAACTAAACTATGAAGTGTGTATATGTTCTTCTAGGAGAGAGCTCAATGTTATGTTTTTGGTCCCATCATGCCTTAATCCTGCCCTCTGACCTCAATAATCTAGTCATTACTAGAGTCATTTAAGATCATGACATATATTCCAATCTCTTCTGTCATGCAAAGTAGCAGAGATTTAACCTCTGGGACTCCAGCCTTCTGTGTTAGCTTAGAAAGTAGTGTATCTTCCTTTCTTTCTTGTTAAATATCCTGTGTTTGCATAAAGTATTCAGAATTTTGCTAAAGGAAGAAAGAATCATAGCTAGTAACATCATGAATATGACTAAAAGGTCTCATATTTCTCCCACATAAGCATTTTGTATTTTGTGCCTGGTATCCACCACTTAAGTATTCCAGCCACTTGATATGAATATAAAAAAAAATCACATCCTTATGGAACCACAAAATTCATCACTCTTTATGAAAAAACCTTTCTATTCATAGAATTTTTAGAGAGGCTGCAGGTTAGATAACCATAGCTAAAATCATTCCTAGCTACAAGGTAACTCACTGCCATCATTAACTGCATTAAATTGAGGATTAAATTGAGTGCTGAACCATCAGTTTCAGGTGAAATTTTAAAGGTGCTCTAGCCAAACACGGAATTCTGATATTCACAGGACTGAAGATCACAGTTGATACCTCAGCAGTTAGTACTAGAAACGGAAGGGGCTTAGGAAGCTTGTGTTTCTGGAAGCATTGCTAGCTGTTTTAGGACAAAAATATCTCAAAGAACTGGGAATCAGGCTTATGTACACAGCTGAAACAGGGTTTAATCTCATTCTGGCTGCATTACAATAACATTTAAAATCTTTCATAGCATTTAGCACCTATTCTGTGTACATAGAAGATATGCTAGTTGGCATCTTTAGTTCTATGTATGTTAGCAATGAAAACAGATTGGATTATGACCTTAATTACAATCCCTCTCCCCTCTCATTAAAAAATTAGTCTTTCTTAATCTTAATATCTTCTATAGTTCTTGCTAAATGTATTGGTGGATTCCTACCTGCAATGGTCATACCTTTTTACCAGCTGTACAGCTCAAGTAACACCTCAGGTTGTAGCTTTATTTTATTACCTTGACAGTTACTCTGTAATTAGTCAATGCACAGAATAAGCTCATAAACGATAAAGTCCCTCAGTATCTATTACTATGCCTGTTTTGATATAACTGTGCCTTTTAAAATAGGTGGGTTATTGACCTTATTGACTTAACATTTCCACTGCAACTACTGCTAAATAAAGTTGAGGGGGGAAAAAAATAAAAAAGCTAGATCTTTATGGGAAAAGTATTTACCTAAGCGTTTGCTGTCTGAAATTGATATTCAATATTGATGGATGGGAAAAATCAGCCTTTCAGTCTAAGCTGTAGGTAGGATATCTCAGCAGCACAGAGACCTACCAGTGTCATATCCACAAAGCATCAGGGAGTCTACTTCAGGGTTCAGGAAATTTGTGAATTTAAGTCTGCCTACAACAGCTCCATTAGTGAACCCTGGTTTTAACCCAAATTAAGGATAAATTCAGTTTTGCATTATCCTGTGGAACAAAACTTTGCATTTTGCACAGAGACAATGCAAAGAAAAAGCACAGCTCAGATGTGTCTGAGAAATTGAGAGTAATCAAATCTGTACCAGAGCCAGCAACAGCTGTAGGTCCTCTCTGTAGCAGCATATGATGCTGTCAATGCCTACACACCCAGCAGGGGTTACAAAATCTCTTGAGAAATCTGCAGGATGGGTTTTACACACATCTCCAAACTGGATTGGCATCTGTCATGGGAAGTATTGACCTTCAAGAAGCATCTCATGGAGATCATGATATGCAGGAAAACAGCTCAGTGTTTGACACACAAGGAGTTTAGGATTGCCTGTTTATAAGCACCTGCAATGTTTCAAATGTTGTTTGCTAATTCTCTCATGCTATTCTTTTATTTTGCTGATCCTTGTACAGAATGTTCTTGGGTTTATTTCACCTAATCTTGAAGTGTGGATGAACACTGGTTTCTGAACGCCTGTGGAGCTGTGGAGCCCACAGATTAACAGACTGCCAGATGTCAGCTCAGAGAACATCTTCATCTTAGCATTAGCATTTTCTAAAGTCAGTGGCCACTATAATGCCAGTCAGAAATAAAGACTTTTGTGCTGCATTCCAGACAGTTGGAAGATGTTCAGACACTATTATTTAAGCACAAAAGAGAGGGAAAACTAAACAAGGGCCATAAAGCAGCTCTAAAGTTTAGCAGGAGAAATCCCTGCTTCTTGGCTTACTCAAGTTAACCATCATCTAGTGCTCTGCTTGTTTTCTTGCACATTCTGATTTTTTTTACTGCAGCTGTTTAGAAAAAATGCACTAAATTCCTACTGAAGTATAATTCCATGGGAGGCCTGATACAGGATAACATTAGAACATTAGATTCGAGTTCTGCCAGACTGAAAAGCCAAAATGTATGTGAGTGGTGATTTTGGTTGTCCTCATTGTGAAGCTATTGCCTCTAATAGAAGATTTATAAAGTTTCATAAAGCGCTGCAAAGATGCATACAAAAAAAATATTAATCCCTGACAAAAAGATGAGTTTGGATAGAAAAGGCAGAAAGACAGAAAAATTGTTGTAATATTTTCAGGTGTTTCAGATCATCTATTTTGGACTCTGCTCTCTTATGGCACTACTTAATATACTTAATGAAAGGGGGGGTGAAGAAGGAGTGACCAGATCTGTTGAGTGTTAAGAAGCCATTTAAGTGAATCTTGATTTCCTACGGTTAAAGGCATTTCTCTCACTCTAAGAGCAACATAGAGCTCAAGAAAAATTTTGCAAATTTATGAACACATCTTCAGAATATATGAAATATGATAATTTCACATGATCTTTGGGCCACTGAACATGCAGGGATAAGGGAGGCAGCAGGCTTTTCAGAGACCCACAGAGATTTGGAGGGATGAGATGCTGCTTTTCATGGACACACCTCCCCTCCAACACCCTTGTACTTGACTATACCAGTGCCAGTGCTGTATAAACAGGTTCATTATTGGGCTATTCCACATGACTGCATGAAGCTCTCCCTATTTTTTCAATCTCAGGAGGTACAGAGAAAAATAATTTACTTTAAAAGATTTTTCTCTGAAATCTCCTTAGAGAATATTTCACGTTTCACATTTGCACAATTTCTTTTTCCTTTACCTTGTTTTTTATTTTTGGCAAATATTTTCCTCATCTTGTTGGTGAATGTTAAGGGAAGAAGTTAGATCCAACCAGCCTGACATTTAAAACCAAATGTCTCAAGGTAAGAGTAAGAACAGCTGTCAGTAGGAATTAGCAGAAGCCAGCACTTGAGAAGAGGTTGGTATTTGACAGTGTTCATGAATACATTTCACACTGAAGATGTTACCTTTCAAACTTTAGGTTTCCCTTTTCTTTTTAAGCAATGTCTGGCCTTACTCACCCTTTTAATGTTATGAAATGATACAATATTTTATACATGACAAGCGTGAGGGAAGAACCCTATTATCATTCTCCCATGTACGTGTTGTAACGTGAATTAATGCAAGGAGGGAAATATTCATCCATTTCATGAGGACAGCTGAAACATTTGCTGCCAAAATTCCTTGCCTGTCATTTATTACTGACGTTGAGAACATTTTTTACGCACTAGTATAAAAATCTTTCCAAAAAACATTGGAGTCTATGAATTGCTTGCAAATTTGCAGCTGATAAAGGTGAATTTTCAATACCTTGCAGGGCTTAGATTTCTCTGTAGATTTAGAAGCAACCTGTACATTTAAATTGCCTTACATGGCAATTTAGATTTGCCCATAATGTGCCACATGCTCGGTGACGTTTTCCTGGTGCTTTAATTCCAGTTAGCAGTTAGGTCAGTGCATACTTATGTCTCCTGCAGAGAAACTCAGCTCAGGAGCAGGAAATCCTTTGAAATTCGTCAAGGTTTCCAAATTCCTTTTGTTAGAAGAATAAATATTTTGAGGATCTCTTATGCAGCCTACTGTTAAAGCACAGGGAATACTCATCAGACCACAGTATAATTACAATATTCATTAATTAAGTCTGCAGTGCACTAAACTATTTTGACAGATTTTCTCTGACTCAAAGGGAAACTGAGGGTCTTCATTTTCTCAAGATTCCCTAGTAGTCTATAGAATTTTAAGTTGTATTTGGGAAACAGAAATATTTTGGAAAACCTGAATAATTTAAAATTACACTGTAATTTTATTAAAACCCTTTATTTCTAGAATATTTTCCAGACATTTTTAAAAGAAAAAGAAGCCATGCAAAACATCAGTGAAATTTGCAGAGGTCAATATGTATGTCCAAGGGAAAATAAAAACAGAATTTTGTCTTTGAAGGAGAAGTGCTTCAGGACAAAAATCAGGAATTTTCTGCAATGAAACATTTCCACCTGCAAAGAGGAAACTTATCAGAACTGAAGCTTTCCAAAGGAACATGACAAATTAGACAAAACCATCACATGGAAGGTCAGGTAGAAGTCAGAGAGAAACCAGGAGAGAGAGATAGAGAGAGAGAAAAAGAGAGAGAGAGGGAGGGAGGGAGAGAAATGCTGTGAACCAGGATAACCCAGACCGTTCCCTAGCCCTGAAGAACTACTGCATGATGTTTTGCTATCTAATCAAATACACTTCCCTGAAAACAGCAAAATGCCTCCAAACTATCTCTTGGACACCAAACCATGCCTGGCCATGTTTGAGACAGCACAAATGTTAAGCAAAACCTATGTAGTGAGTGTCCTATTAATTGAATGGTAAAGATGACAATGTAGTACTTGCTGATTAAAAAGGATTAACTATCCTCACAATATACTCCACGTTTTACTTACAAACACAGTGTAAATGTTGTTTCCTGAGTATCTACCAGTCTGTGAATGAGAGAAAAATAAAATGCAAAACTATAAATATCAAAGTCTTTATATTCCCAAATTTTCCCTATTGCCTAAGCACTACACTGGTTTACAGCCTTCCTGAGTGTTTGATATGGAAGAACTCAACACTTACATAAAACCAGAACTAAATACATTTTATTGGATATGATGTGGATTTCTTACACTTTACCCAAAATATCCCACAGCCAGTATTGCTGTACCTGTCATTGGCTTTTCCACATAGACCTCAAAGGAGTGAAGATACAGAGACACATATATTTGTATCCCCAGGTATTTCCAAATATATCCATCCTTGTTTTAGTATATTGCTTTTTATGACTATTTGTTCCTTGCTTTCTTTATTCTGGCACAGTTTCTGGCAGATAAAAATATCTATTGAAATTGGTTCTCTCTCTCTCTTTTTTTTTTTTTTAATATTTTATTTTAACAGTTTCTCATTGTTCAGTTTGTCCTCTCACTAACAGCTGTGGGCATTTTCTCATACAGTTGTATGTTCCAAAATGTTTTTTTGAGAATTTCAGTTGGAAAAGATGGGAGAGATGAGTCTCAGGGGGGAGCAAGGCAGTGCCGCTTTAGTGACAACACCAAAAGTGGCGAGTACACATTAGTATTGTTTTATATAAATTTTAATCCACCTGTGTTGTTTAACAGGAATTCACATCCTGATCCAAAAACATTAAGGCAAGAATCTGTTTTGGTAAGACCCAATGTCTGGCTCATTTCATTTTAGCCATTGAAGATGTCTACCTGTCTTCAGCATTACTAATGCATGTCATCAAGGTTTGTCTTAGGCTGAAGTGCTTAGCTGAAAGGAGATAGGGATTACTCTGCTGAATAAACCTGTTATGGCAGGTCAGTCGACAGCAAATTTGTTTGACATGGATTTGGAAAAAAATCACCATTTTGTTCTTAATTCATTCAGTATTTACAGGCATATTAAATGGGGTGTTGTACTTAGATGAGAAATGAGGATAGTCTATAACTTCTTTGGACCTTAAAATGCCTTCTTGAATTAAAGGTATAAAATATAATATTAAAATAACATTATATTTCCCAGGACATTCTGCATGTCTTATTTTCTGTGACTGCAATATCATGATATGAAAAAATTAAGTTGTTCTTGTTTCCTTCTCTGACCCAGCTCTGGAAAGTGTTTTCCTTCTTCCTACCAATAGTTTGCTGCCCCTTGAGCTGTGACATGACAAACCTTTGGGGAGGAGAGGATGCTGCAGATAGGATCACTAAAACCCCTGAATTAAACTTCCAGGAACAATAAGAGTGCTGATAAGGAATGCAATAAGTTGGCCCTGCACAAAAAAAGCTGCCATCTCTTGAAGCTATATTTTTTACTCAAATAAATCAGAACACAAGAACATGTTGCACAGATAATGCTTCAAGGCTGATTAAGGATAGCTGGTACTTTTAAGTACGTTTAGGGCATAAAAGCAACCAAATGTTCTTGAATAGTAAATTCTGTGTAAAATGTGGAAAAAAGGGGAAGGGAAAGAGTCTCCAAGAATCAAAGTAGAAGAAAAGATGTGTGAAATCTCTACTTACCATTCTTTTTCTGACAGCTTGTCTTTTTTAAGGTCATATTCTCCCATAAAATTGAAAGATGCACAGGAATATTCTGACAAAATTTTTTTCTAAATAAACTATGCTATTTTTTCCCACTGTAAGTGTTTTTAAAGGTGAAACTGATATGCTTATACATTTCCAATAAGAAAAAGTAATTAACTGTAAACATGTACTTTACTGAGTGCAGCATAAGCATAGTTTCTACAGTAATTTTTGATAAGAATATACATCAGTACATATTTGAGATCACTGGGGCTTCAAATATTTAAGTAACCCTCTGGGAAAGGTCACAGTTTTCCAAAATACAGATCCAGAACTCCCTGTCATGCTCACAGCATCAGCAGATACTCCTCAGTAGATGTTTTAGCACCCCCTCCTCCCTTCCACCTCTTTAGTGATTTACAAGCAGCTCAAGGGTCTCCTGGTTGTTAGGGCAGTATTTATGTCCTCCCAGCCTGCCAGAGTGACAGGGCTCCAGTGAGAAGGTCAGCTTGTGGTGCAGGGTCTCCAGCTTGCTGAGCACCCATCCCTGCACAGCACAGCCCCATGCCAGCCTGGCTGTTGCTATGGAAGCAGCACAGAGCAGGATCTGACAGACTGGAGGTGCTGGGGGACAATTCCTCATCTATAGGGACATAGCAGAGCTTTCCTGTAAACTTACAGCACCTACCACTTCACTGGGACTGAAGGGTCCTGTATCCTGCACTTCCTGGAAGCCATGAGGATTATGTATTACAGCGACCTGTTGAAGGTCTCCAGGGTGAGAGAAGGATGAGAATCTTGTTTGATGATCAGAAGGCTAGATTTATTGATAAATGATATATAATACATTATTACTATACTAAAAAGAATAAGGAGAGAAGTTGCAGAGGCTAAGAATAGAATAGAAAAGAATCTATAACAAAGTTCTGTGTCCAGGGACTCTGTCCCCAGCTTGCTCCTGTGATTGGCCCTTAATTATAAACATGGAACATGAACCAATCACAGGTGCATACTATTGCATTTCACAGCAGCTGATAATCATTGTTTACATTCTCTTTCTGGGGCCTCAGCTTCCCAGAAGAGGAAAAATCCCAAAGAGAGGATTTCTATGAAAAAATGTCTGCGACAATTATGAATTTGCTTCCTATGAGGGTGAGCAAAGAGAGATTTTGTACATCTGGATCTGATTCCCTCTAAACCTCAGTATCCCATGCATTTGAGACTTGTCTTTCTTTTGTATAAATTCTACATGCTTTTCCATGTTTTCCAGTGGGATGTAACACAAGGCAGAGGTGGATGAAATGGATGACCTCCTGCCAAACCTTCCTGTCACTCCCCAAAATCATTCCCTACTTGTCAAGCTGTCAGCCCAGGAGTGAGCCCTGCCCCTGGCCAGCCCTGGGAGCTGCTTCAGCTCAGATGCTGCAGTCTTTCAGAGCAGGGGAGATCATGCACGCACTGATACATCACTCCACTGACCAGGCACTTTTCAGTCCCTTGCTGAGGTCATATCTAGAAAGGGACCAATTTGCCAAGTCCTAATCCTTCAGTGAATATTCTAAACTCAGTTCTCCTAAAAATTATTAAGCTTATTAAACAGTATTCCTTAAAAATCTACACTTGCCATAGTGAGAAATTATTTTCTCAATATCATGGGCAGGATTGAGTTCACAGGTAAAATGGCCAAATAGAAATGTCTATATATGAGGCAGATATCTGAGATGTGCTAATTGAAGATCTCATGAGCATCCTCTTTCCCATGTTATAAAGATCAAGAATAAGGCAACACTTATTTTTATTCTACTATCTAGAATTTATTGATTAGCAGCTTTTTGCAGGAATCATCATATTAGTTGCATCTATCTTAAAATTATATATTTAGATTAAGACTGGTTTTGGAGCTGCTGTAGGGAATTATTTCTCAACCAGAATCATAATACAGTATTTCTGGAGTGTGCACTCAGTTTCTTTAGACTATCTTTTTTAATGGATAAGATGGTTGATTTCTGAAGGATTGTACCTCATATCCTCAATTACATACAAATAAAAACTAGTGTCAAACAGGATGTCATTCATTTTTTTAGCTTAATGGATCTGACCAAAAGGTTCTGTACTTCCACCTGGTAGTTATAGAGACAAAACATTTTAAATGATCAGAGCCACCAATCTTGTGCAAAAAAGTTTTGCTGTTTAGATTCATCTAAAGAGCATACAAGTTTCTACCAGGAGAAGAAATCCAACACTGCTCCTTATGGGTAAGAAATAACATTATGCAGTACTAGTGTGTTTATATAATATTAATTTGAAGGACCAAGAAACAAGTGACATTTCAGTTTGTGGGGAAATAAAAGAATTTGCATGAATTCATTTCCTTTTGCCTACCAATGATGTCCCATAATTTAGAGTCAAAAGAGTGGCTTCTGTGGAAAGGAGGTGATTTACAGCTGACAAATTCCTCTTGGAGCACCCACCACATAACGAGATTTCACTGGGAGTCATTCTCATGTGAATCTGGCTAAAAGCCAGAACAGTTGGAATCTCTGGGGTTTGTTGAAAATTAGGTTGGATTTCTTGGTAGTTTTTCTTTCTGGTTTTCAGAAGGGGCATCCAGCAGCAATGAAATCTGGAATTGCTTCAGCTCTCAGCATCTCCATGCTTCCCAAAATAAAAAGGGCCTCTGTTTGTAGATATCCCCTTACACTTTTTATTATTGTTGCAACACTTGCATATAGACTTATACGTGAACTGAATTACTTTTTGTAAAGTATCTTTTTGTGACACAGCATGTGTTTTAAAGAAAAACAAAGCCATCAAAAACCACATACAAAAATCTAGTTGGATGGAAGAAAGTTTGGCCAGTAAAGTACATTTTCTGCATTTTCTCTTTTAGAAGATTGTGATTACATGTAATCTCACACCCCTGAGCAGATGCTATCTGTTTTCCCTTCCGGAGCTTTAGTCTGCAACCACCAGGAGACATAAAGGAGACAGAGGAAGCTGTAAAGGACTGCAAGGCCTTCTTAACATGGTTTTTTAATAAAAACAAAACAAAACAAATAAACAAAAAAACCAACCACCCAACCAAAACCCAAAAAAACCACCCACACATGAAAGCAGGAGAAGATTCATTTCTGCACTAGTTAAAATAGTAGCAGTTAGCATGAACATGTAAAATAGAATTTTAATTTTAATAAAAATTGCTGAAAAAAATTCCTCTTGGAAAGACTACAATATTTACCTTTAGCTTTCCCTGATGTGTGCATTAGTCCCGCTGAGATACGAAGATCTTTCGTCATTGCAGCATCTCTGTTATGACTGATGGTAATGACACTGTTATTTCTGTGGTACAAATCAATGGCAGCAGAGAACTAAGCAAATGCATTTTCTTGTGTGCATGGTGACCTGTATTGTCCTCACAAATTTGTAACTATTTATGAAAACATGTTGTAATTTCATGGTTTCTTGTATGCCCCTTTCTCTATGTAATGAGCTGAGGGTGAAAGGCTGTGTCAAGGTTTTACTGGAAGGACACTGCTGGAAGGATTATAAAAGGTTTCAGAAGATGTGAAGAAAGGCACAAAGGAAACAAAAGAATTAATGCAGAAAAATATCAACCAGAGAAAATACAAATTCTTCTATGAAGAAACTTTCTAAATAAAGATCTTGTGTAGGAGAGGTTTAATGCATGGTTCTTCCTCCTGACAGAGACATTTGCATACACAACCTTCAACTCTTAGAAAATACACTGATGTTTAAATAAAAGAGAGAATAATCAAGGACAGTATAAGTATTGATTTGAGTATTTCCATTTGATGCTTTTGATTTTCTGCGGGCAAATAAATATTCAATTGATGCCATCCAGGTTTCAGGTTCTCATGCAAGAGTCTATGCATAAGTCAATAACTGGAAAGAGTATTTCAACTGTAAAAAACTCCAACAGAATGAAGAGGAGGGGCCCCATCAAAAAGCGGCCAATGATCTGATAATTCAAATATCCACTTGAGAAGAGTGATCACATAACTTGAATATCCTGTTTCTAGCAGTAAGAGGATATTTACCAAGATGGTCCCCTTCTCTAACAAGTTATTTATACTCTGACTTCAGTTAAATTTACATGTTTTGCACAGAGCAGAACATCTCCCACTGCAAGTTTTCCTGTTGTGAGCTAGTCTACATATTTTAGCCAGAGTTGTTCATGAATCTGAGTCTTCCAAGGCCAGAATTTTCATCTGCTGGTGAGAAATGGAATGATGAACACCTATATTGATATGTTCTCCAAATGGTGCTGTCTCTAACTGATTTACCAATTAATTCAAATAGAAATGAAAAATACATTGTGAATAGTTAAAAACAAACTTTTATCAAACATACATTTATTGAAATACTTATCCTTTTTTACCAATACATTAATTAACTCTGCCATGAAAAATTATCATAGAAGTGGTTGTAATAATCAGTAAAATATATTCTCCATTACATCAGGGTTACTTTTTTAACACAAATGTTATGATTGTGAATGGCTGAATTAAGGCCTGTGGTTTGTGACTTATACAGCGATTCTCAAACACTCACTTATTTTCCACAATACTTCAGATTCTTCTGCCCTTGCCACCACCATTAAAACGTATTTTTCTTTTCCTAGAAACCTCATCTAGTCTTTGTTTTACCTTCAAACTTTTCTAATTGAAACTTTCTTAGCTGGAAGAAACTGTGAACTTAACTTACTCAGTGAAAAGTTATCTACAGATCAACATCTAATATATGTTTTACTATTCTGAAATAACCCATGTTTGAGTAGTCTGTTGGTTCATTCAGTTTATTCCTTATCATCTGATGCCAGAACTTGTAGAAAGAATACATATGTGTATTTATCGCAGTTTATATAATTTTTTTCATTTAAAGAGAGTTGAGAAATAATACATTTTCTTCAGTGACTAGCATGTCATGGCTCTGAGGGACTATTGATTTGAAATGTGACCTTTTTAAGAGTCAAAAATCACAGGAAAAAGAAATGCAACAGCAGCTCAACAGCAGTTGTCACCATTTAAATCAGCAGAAGTTGTCTGAACTACTGTTTCATCCTGCATGTTTTTTCTTAGATTATCCATAGTTTTCTCCATGCTTTTCTCCATATTTTTTTTCTTTATCGTATTTTGAAAAATATTTAGTTATTGCTGTTATGTTCTCTGATGGTTTTAAGTGTGATATTTCCTTTAGGTCTGAGTGGCACAGTTGTGGTTTTTCTCTGTTCTCTACTTTTTTCTTGTGTATTTTTTAATTACTCTTGCTATAAGAGGTACATAGGACATATTAGATGACACAGTTTGGCAGGTGTTCCCACCTGTTATACCTGCTCTGGTAATGACAAAACTTCCCAAAATTCTCCAATGTTGATGTGAGTAATCACCAATTTTCCTGTATGTGTCAATTTCATCTTCAATGTCTCTATTTTTTATTTCTCTAGCTCAATAAAATATATTAAGTTAAAAGGATTATATTTTTCTTCTTCATAGTTGGTATTAACTTTTCATATTTTATTGCACTTCTTTTTCTTAAAGTATCTCAGTGAAGTGTGTCTGGGATCATTGTTTAGTTCTATAAAGATGATTTTATAAAATGCTGTTTAATGGTCTGTGATAAAGTACCCAAACATAAAATTCCATTTAAGTCTCGATTAAAACCTTATCTTACTATGTGTCCAAAATGATATATGACTTCTGTATTATTATTAACACAACCTAAAATAAAAGATACACTTTTGGCTATCCTGAATTCTGTTTTCGTTGCCTGTTTCCTAGTACTAATGCATAATAATTAGACTTTATGGAAAGATTTAAACTTTCTCTTTTTTTTTTTTGGATGAAGTAACATTTTCACAAGCCTCTAACATAAGATGATAATCCTAATTTTCAAAAGACAAAATCAGATGCAGAAATGTGAATACAAATACCAAGAATTACCCTTCATGACCTGGAGTTGCAAAGCCTCATCTGAATTCCAGAGGGCCATTATTATCCACTGCTGAAGTCAACAGAAATTTTGACCTTGATTTCAGATGAATTATGGAAGAATGTTGTGAGAAAAGATTGTAGTGAAATAAGTTCCATGCTCATTCCCTTTCCAGTGCAATGGTGACTGGTTTTTTGCATTTAGTTCAAGAGACGCCTTTAGTATTTCTATCAGACAAATACACAAACATGCATTGCTGTGTTATGACATAAGGTATATTTCAGCTATTGCTTAATAAGAGAATTAAGATTGTATGTGCTAATTTAACTTCTAGCCTGTGAAAGTCAGTATCACTTGCTGAAACCCTTTTTTACTCAAAAAGAACTTCTGTGATTCATTCTTATGTTTAATAGTTATTTTAAGAATAAGATAAAATGAACAAAGGGGGTAGTTATAATATCATTGAAATTAGGAAATTCTAATGAAAGCATTCAATAAAATGATCATCATATGATTAGCTATAATAATAGCAATAGTACTAATAATGAAATATGATTCAATAATAGAGTACACCAAATGAAAGTATAGTCCTTAAAATGGAGAGTTTATTGTCTCTTTTACTTTCCTACCTCACATATTCCATTTATGCAATATAATAGCATGATTAGTCATAGGTTGTGATGATATTGTGAGACTTTATATATAAGCATGGGGTGATAACCAGTGTAGTAATTTGTATTTTCACATGGGAAAATTGTAGTAGCTATTATTAGATTTATTGTGACATCCAGTGATGAAATTCTTGCCTCATTAAAATAAATAGACTATTTGCTAGTTATTGCAGTAGAGCCACAGTTTCAGCCCACAACCTCAGCTCATAATTCAGAATGTCTCCACTGAGTTCATTGATTCCAAGCCAAAACATACATGATAAAGTTCCCAGGCACTGTGGAAATATCTTCCAGAAGCAGGAGACATTATCTTCTGAATAACACACAGAAGGTTAGTTCCTTGTCTATTTCAAAGGACTATGGCATGACTTTCTAAGACATGTATCATCCAAACAGAGCCATACAGAGAATATCCTTAAGTAGCCTTGGTAAATTGTAGTCTTCAGAAAAAAAAAAAAAAACAACAACTCGTTCTGTGTTTCACTTGTTCAAACTGTTCCAGAAAGGCTGAACTTGTCTAGCTCCTGGAAGTTCACCCAGGAAAAGAAAAGGGATACAGAAAACAATGTTTGCACCAGGCCAGTGATCCTTGTCCATGTCATCCTGGTTTGAGCAGTGGTTCCTTACACAGATCTTTGAGTACACTTCATGGTAGAAGCTGTTCTTCAAATGAAATTTAACACTAATACTGTGGCTAGTGTCTATTACAGAGTAGGGATTATAATTCTAAGTGCCTTGGCTGAATTCCAGTATGAATAGCTTCATTTTGCCCACATAAGAAATTCTGCTGCAGCTTCATGAATGGTACTTTGGGTCCTGCATCAGAAGAGTTCTGGGCAAGAGCTGGGCTTTGGTGCATTGCTGTGTTAATTCTCATTGCAGGCAGAGGGTACTGCAGATGTGTGCATACTGAAGCTCAGATACAAAGCTATCAAGTTCTCTCATTTAAAATTTTTTTTACTTTGTTTTTTTAAGCCTCTCCTCACCTCTCCCAGTTTATAACTTCCTGATGAACTTTTGCTGGCAACCACCACATTTTACTTCCAGCTGGCAGGTCAAACAAACACCCTCTTTGAGGGCTAATGTTGATGCACAAGCAGACCAGAACATGTGTAATTTTATGCAGCAATGCAGCAAGCTTCTCTTTGCTCTTCTCTCTGCCCTCACAGACACTTTTTAAAACTGCATTCCTAGGAAAGGCTGGACAGATGATACAATCTTGAACCTCTCACATGGAAACAGTCTATAACATTTTGTGCCAAATCATCTATTATGTACCCAGTGAGCGTGTAGTTTTACAAGATGTTGGTCTACTTCAGCATGAATTTAGACAACAATGTTGTTTTCTCCATCTTCCAATCACTCTTTAAGTTAGTTTATAAAATTTTGTTTTACAAGACGCTTTTGTTTTGTACGAAGTAAAAGCTGACAAGTCACAATAAATAAAAATTCTTAACTAGCTGAAGCAATCTGCTTAAAAGAAACTTCTGTCTTCTGCGTAGTTGTTTTGTGCTGAGGCCCTCCTGGATGGCAAAACTGAGCAAACTCCCCTCTGATGACAGAATAGGTTTCTGGCCTCTTTGTGGAGCAGAGACTGCCTTTGTTGCCATCTCCCATGGATGTTAGATTGGAAAGATTCCACTCACAGTCCGCTCGATGGCTACAGAGTAATGAATGTGCTTCATCAAACACCTCTGTAGGCCTGGCTTGTTCCAGCAGGACCTGTGCTTCACCCATCAGGCAGGGAAAAATCAAAGCTGGCTGCACAATGGTTAATATATATGCAGAATTTACAGTAAATTATCTGTGCACCAAATGAGCTGGATCTTGTTGAAATGCAATCATGTCATCTAAGTAATACTACTGTAATGTGACTTTTTTATAAGCCTATTAGCTATACATCCTACTGAATTATATGAATACGTGCTCAAGCACAATAAATTTCAAAGCCCATCCAATCATCATATCCATCTAGTAAAACACACTTTCTAATGTACATTTAACAAAATAATGATTTGAACAGTTGACTACTCCATTTTAATCAGACAAAATGATGTGTCCATATTTCTTACAAATAAGAAAATCTCTGGCTGTGGGAAGTAAATGCACATCTCTTCAAGAGGAGTGATTTGTTCTGAATGCAATTCCTCTCTGGAATGCTCACAGGCCAGCAGTGTGACCTACTGTACATTGTTTCCTCTGCAGCATTTTGCTGGCTTCATATATTTTAATTTCAGAGCTAATGTCTTTCAATGTTCTTTTTATTGGAAGTAGTGAAACACTAATGAACCAGTGTTCAATCCAAGAGATGATGGAACAGAGGGGATTTTTATCTTTGCAAAGACAATTCTGTAGACCAAACAAGTGATTTACTAATACCTTGACATGTCCTGTTAGTGGATAAGTTGTTTTCTTAAAAATAAATGGTAAACTATTGACCACTATGTAATTAGAAACAGACCTTTACAAGGTTCTTTTCGGATCTGATTGACAATATGTGCTTTAAAAGGTGTTTGGTAGATAGATTTTAGAAGACAAACTGATTATCTTTCTAATTCTTAAGGAGAGCCATTGGCTTCAGTCTTATGTCACTCAATAGTTACGAATTCAAGGAAACCATGATACATGGCCTAATCAAAGGGTTTTTATTTGACAGCTGCTAACAGGACAGGTGTGCCCTTGGCCCTTCCTGTTTGTTATGAGCTTGTTTCATTCTCTTTTTACCCCAGTGTCTGTTACTCACCAAGAGCACATTAATCATGTCTGCTGCCCTGCACAAACTGCAGCCCGGATCGAGGCAGCTGCTACAAGTACTCCAGGAATGGACATGAACCCAGCAGGCTGCAAGGGTCAGACATCCTCACTGAGAAGGACAGGCCAGAAATTATTTAGGGGAAGGGAAAAAATGGAAAAAAAAAAAAAAGAAAAAAAGATGAGGTATGTGAAGACAGGGTTACTGAAAAAAGAACTGAGACCACCAACCACTTCAATAAATGTTTATTACTTTACCGCCTATTTGAAACTCTAAATGGAGGAACATCATGGGAATGTTATTAGAGTATGATTTAATGGTTAAAGAAATTTCTCAGCAACTCTGGAAGGACCATAACAGAATGATTATTTAGTGACACCAATCCCTCCATGCAGAACATGGTGATAATGTAGATGCACTGTTTCTGGCATTCAGGCTGGTTTGGAATGGTTTCAGCTCCAGCTAGGACACCAATCTATGAGTTGACACACCCATAACAGCCTCCTCAGAAAAAGTCTCAGTGCTGTGAATCAGTGCATTACATTGATCAAAAGCAAAATAACAAAGCACAGAAAGGTGGAACAAATATTTAAAATAAAAGTCCTGTAGGGGAACCATTTCCACTCTACACGGACCTTTGAGTGATTGTGTTCAAAAGCTCTGTAACAGATGAAGCTGGCAAAAATAAAAGGAAAAACATGGGTTGGCAGGAGGAGACAGGCTATTAATATCTTTCAGCAAAATATGCTGGAAGAAAGGACATATTTTCTCTCTGGAGCTTTAGTGTGCTGAAGAATAGCATTTGGGCAGCCACTTTAGTACAGGAACTGCTGTTCTGCTCCCTGTTTCTTCACTACAACAGGAGAAAAGGCCAGCCAACAGAGCTTAGTAATGGTATGAAAAAAGGACCTACTTGCCACATAATGAGAAAGAAAAGGGAGAAAATTATAGTGAGCTGAGTTGCAGTGTGGGTGTATGAAACATGAAAGCAATATCAAGATTTTCTACAAGCCTTGCTTGAATTTTCATGTTGTGTTTTCATGATGTGTGTGTAGTAAAAGTGTGGGAGTGACAGGACATCATGTCCTTTCCCTTCTGTCATGGTTTAACTCTACGTTATCAGCTTAAACAGTGAAATGCTGGCTTAAGAGAGGCAATATTCATGGGGTGCACATGAATATGTACAGTATACAATTAATATTCTGATATATTAGGTTTTGAAATTTCCAGAGACTGATGAGACAAATCTATGAGCAAAATTACTGTCCTTGAACCATTTCTGAGTACCTTCATAGGAGACTGCAAAAGCACACAGCACATTCCAAGCAAAGCTAGTCTAATGTTTTTGCAAGTAGATAGATTTAAATCCCTTCCAAGACACTTTAGAACTTCATTCCTTATTTGTTCAAGTGACTCTCTTCCTCTGATGTACTTGTACTAACCAACTTATACAGATTAATTCTTCTTGTTATTAATGCCCATTAATTTGGTAATAGTTTTTCCAAATCATTAGAGATCCTGCTACTGGTGAGTGAGTCAGTCTATCCTGACAGCTCTCTGTAATAACAGCAGATGGGATTTCTCAATGTAATCCAGGTGACCCATAAAGTAACTTACAGAGGATTGACTCTTTTGTCAGGCAAATAGTAGAAGGCTTCTTTTGGCTTTTTCTCTGTTGGTTGCTGCTCCCTCCATTATGTATAATAAAATACCCATTGACTTCCAAGACATAGAATTGATTGTTAAGTGCTAATCACACTGCTTTGGGCCCTGGGAGATTTTGACGTTGCCTTTCTTTTGCCAACATACTGCATAGAAGGTAAAGATGGTGAATGGAAGCCATGACAAGCCAGATCCTGACCAAAGAAAATATTAGGAAAACTGTTCACACTTGGAAATACTGATACATTATTTTTTTTTAATTTTTTGGTTTTTAGGAATCAAGTAGAATTTTGTTGGTTTTTCTATTTTTTTTTTTTTTTTTTTTTTTTTTTTTTTTTTTTTTTTTTTAGATCTTGGAAGGAGTTTCTGGTCACAGCAAAAGCTGAAAACTCTTGAATTACCTGATGGTCACAAACTTCCTGTATACCACCCTTTGAACTCTTTCAGTGTGAATTACTCACTGTTTCAGCATTCCTAACTTAATGGTGACAGTGGAAGGTAAAATATACTAATTATGAAAGATTCAATCGATCTAAATGTCTGTCTTTGAGGCTATTGTTCTCGTATTGGTTTCCTGATCTGAATAAAGATATCTATTAATCATATGGTTTGTTTACAACTTGGAATTTTCCAAATCTTAAAAGAAAATTTATTTACAAACATCATGGAGGCATCAGATGATATCAGAAAAAGAGACTTTCCACTTTTTAATTTTTTTCCTCCTTATTATTTCCTTATACTTTTTATTATGCCTTCATTGGATAGCACAGACTGCCTGTAAAATGAGGGAAAAAGTACTATTCTAAAACTTCATCGTGCTTTAAAAAGTGGTGCTTTTTTAAAGATTAAAAATTAAACTCCAAATTAGGAATGTTTTACAAATCTCAGAGTTTCATCACTCCCATGTCTATATTTAATCTTATGGTACACCAATATAAAGGATTGGTCGACGCTATTAACACAGTACAGAGCAGCTTAGGCCACAAGAATTTTTGGTCAGAGTGAAGAGAGTAAAATGTCTTTAATCAACCACACATTCGCTTTTGAGAAGTTCTGGGAGCACATGAAACATAGCAGGGGCTTAGAAGAGAAAGCGACAGATGAAATGCTTCCCTACACCTGCCTTTATTAACAAAAAAGATTAAAATGTAGCAGGCATTCGTGAACGCAGGTGAAAAATTAGGAAGCATGCAAAATACAGCAGAAAAGAGTTTTTAAATGGTTATAGTATTTTAAAATCGACAAGATTCCTTGGCCAGATTACACACAGCAGGAGTGCTGAAGGAAGTGGGGGATGAATCTGGCAGAACAGTAGCAGCATTTTCACAAGTTCGCTCAATTTTTATTCACTTCAAGAGCCAGAGACAGATCTGAAGACTGGGAAAATGGGTCACACCGTTTCTTTACTTCAAAAAGATGAAGAAGAGGAAGGGATACATACATGATAAGGTTGATTCAGTCTTTTTGATAGTGTCGTAGGAAGAGAGTGAAAAATGTTATGAAGGCTTGAAAAAACCAGAGATATAAAATATAGCAAAGGGTAAAATGTCACTCTGTTTGTTCAGCACTATTCAATTAAGACTGTCTAATATCTCTCCTGACTAGTGCATTTGTCCATACCTAAATGTATTCATGTTGTTTGAGAAGATATTACTGTGATAGATAGGGATCATCAAAGAAGAACAATCAGTACACACCCTGCTAATTCATTCACATCACAATTACATATGGCTTAGAAGAGCCTTTGAAGGCATCCCACTTCAGAGTCCAGGACAGACAGGCAGGAAACATGAGATACCTTTCTGTAGTTCCAATTCCTTCCTCAAATTCTGAGGCTAAGACTTTAAAAAGGAATGTACAATATAAGTGATAAAAAAATAGAAATTCCAGTATGGTGTATCAGGATGTGATTTTTTTTTCACCTTTCACAGTGAATTGTAGCTTACCGCTATTTTACACTCTCAACTATACGCAACACTATTTACCTGCAGCCATGAGAAGTTGTTCTAAAAACCCTGTATATAAACACAATTTTGTTGTTGTCCTTGTAGAAAGAGGCTATTCTGCTCCTCTTATATGAACATCATGATTCCCTGAAGACAAGATTATGGTTTCCCTAATTCTTGACTAGCTGCCAGTTTTATTAATTTCTCTGAACAGTTCAAATACTGGGCAGTGAAGCTGTGTGTCTACAGAGGCAGCAATGCTGGTCAATACAAACTGCAAACACCCTCCCTTGAAATCTGTAAATTAATTGCTTATTAGCAAGGCTCAAATATGTAGAGTGTTTCTGCATTTTTCTTTTAAGAGCTGAGGCAGGAATGCTGTCTTATGAACTTATGTGTTGATAAGTTCAGTCCCACAGTGCTTGTTTGGTCTGGCAGTGATCATGAGAGCACACTTTTGTCACTAGAAAAAGGAAAATACCACATCCTGCTGCTGGGTGGCTGCATGGTAAGGGCAAAAACTGTGTGATGGAGCTTTTTGAAATGGTGTTTATTTTCAGAAGAACTCAGGAATGAGAGCTCTACAGGGCTGCTTACCAAACAACAGATACACCTGTGTTAAGCATACATTTATTTATTACCAAAACACAAGCCCGGGGAACAGTAAATAAAAGATAAGGTGAACAGATGTGGTAATGCTGCATATTAGAATCCAATTAACTGATATGCCAACATAGCATTTTTCTTGTTCTTCTCTCAATATATTTTTCCATGGCATCAGGGCTTGCTTCAAGTGACGAACTGCTGCAGCAGCAAGCAGCATAGCTGGTGTGACCATATGGCATGTGGTCAATAAAACACACTTGTAGAAATGCCAAAAATGAAAGCACTCTACTCTTCCCCCAGCACATTTCTTCCTGAAATTTGTCTCTCTGTAATAAATACTGAATTGCAGCAGAACAGGAAAATTATGGAATGAATATTAACCAAATCTTTATTAAAAGAGTAAGTATCTACTTTTAATATAAAATTAGCATGTCACATCCTTTTACTCATAAGCAAGAAAAGTCACCAGAAACCACATACAGCTGTTTCTCAACTCTTGTCTGAAAAGTCAAGAACTCATTTTTGGAGGGACAATATTTGATTATCTTTACACTTTTTTCTACATTACAGTTTGTAACTGTTCAGAAAAAAAATTTCCATGATCAAAACGATAAGAAAAGTATTTGTGATTTTTTAGCAACAGTTTTTAGCAACTCCCAAAACCAGCTCTGAAATTATTCAATTAACTATTAGCTGACATTACCAATTAATAACTTTTAGTTATATGGTTACAATAGTTATAGCTCTTAGAACAGCTTATAAACATATATTGCAAAGTTTTCATACCACCAAATTCGAAGACATGCACCCTAATTTTCAGAGAGTAAAAGGGGGAACACCATAGACAAGAAATTTCAGTGTTCCCCAAGAGACTCAAGACTGACAAGAGGCCATTCTCCCTCTCACAGCTGGAGATTAGGATTACTGAGTAGGAGTTCTGTGGCTCTGAAGAACTTCTCAATTAAAATTTCTTGTGACACACACACATTTTGAGAGATATGTACCACCAGCTTTGTTACAGACTGCTCTAAAGTTCTATCAAAAACCAAAAGAACTTCACATTCAGAAGAAGTGATGTCTTTCCAGAAAGAATGTGGAATAACCAACATTATGCAGATAATCCCATTACGTAAAGTCCTCTCTTAGTATGATGAAAATAAAAAACATAACCTGATGTGAGTAATCTATCTCATCTAACATTTCTGATTTCCTATTCAACCAGACAGAATGGTAATGTCTGACATTTAAATAACCACTTTAAAAGGAAAGATAATGATGTGGTTTGGGGTTGTCTTCTGACACTCATCTGACACCATCTGACACCTACCCTAATTTCAGGCACCTAAAATTTGATGCACCACGTGGGAGGGGCCCCCAGCTTTGCTATGTAGACCATGGAGATAAGCATCTCCAAGATAATTCACACAACGTGTCAGGGAAGTTCTTTTCTGGGATGTGGCATATGCTGACAGTAATGAGCTACTTAAGGTCCTTGCATCACTCAGAGGAAGTTCCTTCAGTATCTATGAAAGGCTGAACCAACTGGTGTGAACCAAGAATACTCAGTTTAGAGGCATTAATGAAATGAACCTTACCCATGAAATAATGACTGTAATTTAGCAGGTAAGCCCTTTAAAACAACTGGCTTCTTTCTATAACAAAAGTATGTTTCTCACTGCAGATTTCATCTCATGTGTTCTGCAAGAAAAACATAAGAACTAACTGTAAGAAACTTTGAGAATATGGCTTCAGGTAGGAAGGGATTTTGGCAACTCTGAGGGAAAAAAAAATAAATTTGAAATAATTATCTTTAAATACTCATTTACCATTGGGGATTAATCATTGTTATGGTAATATTTGTCCAATAAATGAATAAATTCTGTAAGGTAAAGGAAAAACTGTACAACAACTGATTTCCTAGAAGAATTGTAAGTACTGTCAGAAAACCTGAGGAGGAAATATTAGTTCATAGACATTAAATGTCTTCTTATGTTTCAACCTCAAAAAAAAACCCCCAAACCCAAAAAAACAAACGGAAAACCCACAAAAAAGAAAAAAAAAGAATTAAAAAACCTCCCAAAAAATAGAAACAAAGACAAAAAACTCCCCAAAACAAACAAAACAACCCCCCCAAAAAAACCCAAAAGACCCAAAACCTAAAAATAACCAACATTCACAACCAAGATGACAGTAATTTTCTCTCGGTTCTTTCCTGAACACTGTGGCATTTTTAGGGCTCCCTCTTATCAAAGAATTACTCAGAAAGGCTAAGAAATCCATTTAAACCTGTGATATGTTATACACATGGTTATACCTGCAGTAATGTTTATAGTCACTAATTATCTTTCATTTTAACAAATTCTCTGCATGTTGAGTCAACAGCACATTGTAAGTATTTTTGCCATAGAATATTGATACTTTTTCATCTTTATATGCAACCACCTTGAAATAAAGAATTTCTTTGAATTTACCTATCTGCTTTCAAAACTATTATTTTAAATTACAAACCCATAAAAGGCAGAAGAAATAGCAGTAGCAATGATCTCAAGATTAACCTGGAATGCTCAATTTCTTATTTCCTCAGGGACTACTTTGAAGCAAGACCAAAGGGTTGTGCTTAATACAATATGGGATTTTTCAAGTACAAATCCAGTCTGGAATACTCATAAACTTCCCACTTCTTCTAGCTGGGATTAGAGCTCTATCTCCCATTTCCTTTTCCTTCCCTCCTCCTCAGAAATATTTTCTTCTCTTGCAGAACCTTAAAACCTCTCAATAAATCCATTACTGTAAAACAAAGACCAGCTGTTAATATTTTATGATACTGAGGAA
Organism: Melospiza georgiana; assembly: GCF_028018845.1. Taxonomy (NCBI): domain Eukaryota; kingdom Metazoa; phylum Chordata; class Aves; order Passeriformes; family Passerellidae; genus Melospiza; species Melospiza georgiana. The sequence continues at coordinate 12,914,312 of NC_080430.1, forward strand.
TATCTGTCCCCACTTTGGCAAGGTAAAATAAAAGTGAATGCTTATGGTATAATAATTAGAATCTTTGGAGATAATTCAAAAAAGATGTAGGTAAGTCTTGACTAGAGATGTCAAAAACAAGGAAAAGAGACTTCCCTTTTCAAGACTGACATGAAGCCATGGTTGTCATATATGAGATCTATGAATATTTAATACAGTGTGGAAATTAATATTTAATATACTCAAGTCCTATATGACAAAATACTTGGCACATTTCTTTCAAAATAAAATAATAAAAATGTTTAACTACATTCTATGATTTTGACCCTGAAACCTCTACATTTTGCAGTTCTGAAAGAATGCCAAACTCTATCCTGCAGCATTGGCATAATAATTTTAGAAATTGCATATGTAAATCTACATGCCAACAACCAAATAAAATCAGCCTGTCTTTCAAAGCTGTTATGAGACATAAAATCCCTTAATGTATTGACCATTAACCAAAGAATTTATTACAAATGATTTCTTAAAAGGAAAGCACAAGCAGCAAGGTTGCCCACAGTTTGATTCTAAATTGGTTTGGTTTTTTTCTTTACTTAGGATCATACACAGTATATGTTTTTGAATAAATCAAACAGCTAGTGTTGAATAATTTATTACAATAACAATGTGACAACAATGAGGTTAAAAATAATTTACAATGACTAACTCCTGAAGTCAGTGCAGAGGTAGCCCAGCACTGTCTTGATAAATGAGATTTGATTTGAGTACTGTGAGTATTAAAGCACTGGCTACCTTTTTCAGCACAGTACCAGATTTGTTGATGCAGAAGGTTCTTTTTAAGTCTGCATTCATAACTGGCCAGCAAACTCATTATTCCACTGTACAGGAGGGCCATTTTTGCCGTTCATAAAAAGTGTATATTGCATAAACTTGCTCTCAGATTAAATTACCGTTTGTTTCAGTAGCAAATGGCTGAGTATTGGCTTGTGTCAAGGCAAGGGCAGACAGCACAGTTGGCTCAGTCTTTTTCAACCTTGTTTTGGTGGGAACAGTTCAGTATAGATGAAATGAATTTGATTCTCCTCCCATGCCCAGTCAAAATTATAGAAAACATTGGCAAACCCAAATAATATCTGAATTTGTAATGAAGTCTCAAATGAGCCAATACCTTTTCTTTCTGTAATTCTAACTGAAATGTGCTAATTTAAATCTCTAGTATAAAATGCAGCTCCTCAACAATCCAGAATTATTTCACCAAGCAGAAAGCTTTATCATTCTACATGCATGCTGGAAAATAAAAACATGCTTTTCACTTTAAATCAATTATTTAATGAAATTATATATTGTTGATACTTTGAACAACATTTAGATCCTTCTAAATATTTACAGAAGGCTTTAATTACCTTTTTCAGTTATAGGTGGTGTTAAAAGTTACATGATTTTTGTTCTACGTTCTAATTATGAGCTTAATTTTAGTACTGAATGTAAACAATTATGCATATTTTTTAAGATGTCTGCAGTGCCTTTAAAACTGAGAGAAAATCTGATTCAGAAGGAGAGGTTAAATATTTATTTGATTTTATTTAGCTTGGGTCTGAGTTTTTTAAAATGCATTCCAGTGCCTTGTTCTAAGAAAAAGAGGGAAGATTGCTTTTGCTCTAATTGTATAGCATGTTTTGTAGTACTGACCAGTTCATTGAAACATTAACAGGTAATATATTAAAAACTAAGTTCCTAGACATATTTGTGAAATTCATAAAAATATTCCAAATAAATCAGAAGATAAGTAGTCAATAACTGACACTTTTCCCAAGCAGAATAATTTCTCAGATAGTAATAATTCCTGTAAAATAAACATTTTGAAAATGTACTACATTGGTCAGAGATTATTCTCCATTTATTATAGTATGCAATTTTTTGGTTTATGTTTTTTAAAAATTTAGATCAGATATGAAAATAGATGTCAATTGTGGAAATTAGGCTTTTACAAAAATCTAAAATGCAGTGAGAATGAAGGCTGAGAACTAAGACAAAGTTAATAATTGCCTTGAAGAGGGATTCTTTTTTAAATTATATTCCCACATAAGAGAAAGACTTATTTATTTATTTATTTAATTTATTTTATTAAACTAAGCAACCATTTCTCTGTTTGTCAAAAACTATTATTACACAATTTTTGTCTGTCTTTTTCTTGTTGTTAGCTTGCTTTTTGTCTAAACTTCTATTTCTTCTATTCCATTTAAATCCATTTGAGAAGTTAAAAATAATGTTGTTGAAAAAAAAAATTACCACCCAAATTTAAATTCCTTTGGTGTTTTTTCCTGGTACATATCTCTGGATTAGTAAAATGATTCTTCAGAAAGACCTGTCTTATCAAGCTGAATGTCAGCAAAGTTGTCTTTTTCCATTACTGAACAATCAACAAATTCCTCAAAGATTACATCATGGACACAGATACTGGAAAGAATTCGACCATTTCTCATGCAGTCAGCAAGACAGTGTTGCTAACAACTCTTTAAAACACAAGATATGGAAGCCAGGCCTGATTCACTCCGGAATATTTATCTTCACCCTTCTCTAATAGGTGTGTATAGCCTCAGGTGAGCTGGACTTCCCTATATTCAAAGATTTTTGGAAACAGAGGGCATGTAATTGGGAATTTCCTATTATAAACTTTTTTATGGAAAGTTCAAAGTCTTTCTCTTATGCTCTTATTTTATTTTTCAACTTTATATCTCTTAATTTTATAGAACATGATGGTTGAAGAACTAGGCAACAGTAGACTAATGAGAAAAAAATATAAAGTTCACAGAAATTTTGTAATTCATGGAAAATTTAGAAAATAATGTCAGATTAAAAATAAATAGCCATTTTGTCAGTTTTTTAGCAGTCACCTGGTATTTGGTTTGCTTTCATTCATACTCCAACATGTGAGTTTGCTTTTGCCTAGTTCATGTGGGCCTAGCTAAAAATAGATTCAACTACGTCCACCTTAATTAATGACTATGAAGATCTTTAAAAATGTACCGATAGTTTTTTGATTAGGACTAAATTCAAATGCATCTCTTGTGTCATATATGTTATATATCTGTAGTTTTCTCAGTGATTGAAATAGCATGCTGCACCATCTTCAAGATATTTTTGTTGCCTATAAATAATTTTTGTTCATAATTTTTAAATTAAAAATAAATTTAATTAAGTATGAGGCACTTTTAAGTAAATCTCAGCTTGTCAGGAAATATTTTTAAAATTATCCAAAGAAACTATTTCAGAATTTGTTACAAAAATGATGCAAAGATAGAAATATTTTTATCTTTTCTTGATATTAATGGATCTGAATATTTTTCAACGTATTTTTTCTGACTTTTATTCATCTTCCTCACTTACATAACTTTGAAACAAAAAGATTGAAAGACCAAGCATTCGTAGAGAAAAGGAATAGGATGTTTTCCCTAAACCTTTTAACAGTTTCTGTGGACTCTCATCTCTTCTCCATATACCCATGAGGATATTAACGTTACTAACACAGGAAATAATAGAAAACTTTCATGAGATAACAACTCATTTAGCCCCTAATCTTGTTTAAAGACCTTAAATTCATAAGACACTTTTTATGAACTGTCTTTTGCTATGTATATGAACTTACCTGTTATGGAAATGACCAATTTCTCCTTCCAAGTAAGGAAATTGGGGCAGAGAGGGGATGGATATTCCCTCAGGGATTGGGAAACAGGGCAAGCCAAGGCAGTCAGTGCTTTCTCCAGTGGGACACCGTCCCCCAGGAAATGATAACAAGTCCTATCAACAACTTCCAATAAGGCAAGAGATGAATCATGCGTTGAGTGCATCCTCAAGGTTCAGTCAGGAGCAAGAGATGGAGCCAGAGACAAGGTTAGAAACTAGCACAACACAAACTTCTACATGAAGTTTGCTGCAAAGGGATTTTTCATGATCTTTCCCTGGGTGGAAACAAAGGAAGATCTGGGCAGCAAGGCCTAAGCTTCAGTGCCAAAGAGCCTTTTTAGCTAGGGAATCTTAAAAATATTTCACAGCAACAGCTCTAAACTGTACATTAGTATATTCTGGAGAGCCACCACAGCCATCCGACTTCCATTTGTAATCTATTGCTTTCTTTTTGTTTAAAAGAAAAGCCACAGTTAGGCTCCATTTATTAATTTGGGTCCTGTTCATCAAAGGGTGAATAAGGGCAGGAATTTCATCTCATGAAGTTCTGCAGAAGTGTAAGACATCACCACATTGAGCTTCTGCAGTAAAGTCAGCCCATGTTTTTGGCAGGCTCTGGCTTAGGCAGCCCCATCTCATCTGGCTGCAGGAAGTCAGCAGCTACAATAGTGCTCACTTAGGCTCTCATGGCAAAAAAAGGCCAAGGATATCTTGGTATGCATTAGGCAGGACATTGCCAGCAGGATGAAGGATTTGTTCCTTCCCCTCAGCACTAGTGAGGCCTCCTCTGGAATATTGCACCCAGTTCTGGGTCCCTCAGGAAAAGAGAAACATGGACATAGTGAAAAGAGTGCAAAAATGGGTCATGGAGGGATTTAAAATACTGAAGTGTCTCTCATATGAGGAAAGGTTGAGAGAGCAGGCACTATTTAGCCTGGAGAAGAGAAGGCTCAGGGGTGAATTATATATCAATACCTGCAGGGAGAGAGTACAAAGCAAATGGAGCCAGGCTCTTCTCTGCAGTGCCCAGTGGCAGGGCTAGAGGTAATGGGAACAAACTGAAAAACAGGAGATTTCCTCTGAACATCAAAAAACAATTTTTCACTGTGAGGGTGACTGAGTGCTGGCACAGGTGCCAGAGAGATCATAAAATCTCCATCCTTTGAGTTATTAAAAAAATGTCTGGACATGGTCCCAGGCATCTGGTGTCCTTGCTTGTGCAAGGGCTTTGGAAGAGATGACCTCCAGAGGTCTCTTCTAACCTCAACTATCCTGTGATTCTGTGGCCTGTAAGGATGTAAGGATTATGATAATCACTGAGCCCAGCATTCTCTCTGTGTTCAGAAAGGACATATTTGATTTTCCATCACTTATGCCATTTCAGTCTCATGGCATAAGGAATAAATGTGTCCTTATTCTACCAGTTTTCATGGTCCTAGATGGAGCTTCCAGCTTTGGTTTGTGGAATAATTACAGTAATGTTCCCAGGGTAATATACTGCCTCTCTCTGCAGGGTACTTTACCTACATGAGAAGAGTGTGACTTGTTTAACCAAAGTGTGGTGCTCATACCAGAAAGGCTGAATTCCCATTTAATATACATTACAAGTCCTGCTTATACTGTATGTCTTGCCTTACTGATAGACAGACATGATTATTTCTCTTATGTCTGTGTAAATTCCATTTACTTTGTCTTGTACGATTAGTTGGGCAAAGGGCTGATTTTCACTTGCAGACTTTTTCACTGCAAAATCTGCAGGCATGAATTAGAAATCTGCTTCTTTGAAGCATTTTTCCAGGCAAAATGGGAAATTGAAGACTTGAGCTCTAAGTCTCATCTCATTTTTGTAATTAGTTGTGTCCTGTGAGCATGTCTATGGAACTGTAGGTGTGTATTTTATTGTCCTGTAATGAATACTAAAGACATTTCTGAGGAGTAGCAAACAGCACCTTGAAATTAAAAATGTATGTATAAACTCTTTAATTTATTCGTGTCTTCAAAAAAAAAGGGATGTGTGATAACTTAGTTCCAGAAGGCTTTTTATACTGCCAGAAAGGATCAGACCCTTGAACTAGAGCAACTTTCTGCCCACTCAAAATCTGCAAACATAAAAAGCAGGAACCCAGTGGGTGGACTATTGCCAATATTCTCACAATTGTGCAAAATTGCTTTGTCAGTATCAGTCTGACTGCACTGGGTAACTTTTGCCAGAGCTGTACAAAAAATGCTTCCTGAGCCAGGAAGATAGACCAGTCTGTGAAAGCTTGAATCAACATTTGGGTATCTTCATGTTACTGGTCTTGCCTTTGTGTTACTATGCATCTGCTTTACTCATTTCCCAATTCCTGACTTTGTTTTTTAAAATCCTTTCTGATCACATTACATACAATTAAATTACTTCACTGAACAAATCATGTTCATAAATTTGTTTTATTGATTGTCCAGAACACAGTGCTTCAAGAACCCAGTGTGCTGCATGGCTCCTGTACAGCTCTGCAAGACAATAAAATGATTTATTCTAATGGATGACCTATTTATGATGGAAAAACAAATCTAATTTCAATTACTGCTCTAATTAGGATGACTCATGAAAACTGGAACTTTTGTTTTAGTATAGGTCAAAAAACAATGGAGAATGATTATTATTTATTATACAGACTGCATCTATCTGTTATTTACCAGTATAAATAGTATATTTCAGTTTGTGTTTTTGTTGATAATAAATTTTTTAAGACAGAAAGGATGTGTAAGCTGATTTTATTACTCTTTTAGGGATGCCTACAAAAGGACATCATTATTGTGACTGATAATAATACATGTTATAGACATTCGCAGTGAAAGAAAAGGGTTATCTGCTGCATCAGGTTTCTGTTTATTAGAAAGATTTCAAGTTGAGTAAAGACCAAAGAAGCAACAGCAGGCCAAGCACTGCTGGAGCAGGGAGGGTTGATTGTCTGCACTGTCATAGTGTCTGATCTCCAGAAAAGCCACATGGGGACAGTGGGCCAACAGCAAGAGGTGGTGGTGGCACAACAGAGCAAGTGTAGCTCCTAGAAACAGCAATTGTGTGCCCACTCCTTTCACTTGGGAGAGGCAGAAGTGCAGCTCCCCAAGGACACGTCCCTGACTCTGAGTTTTTCAGTCCAGTTCTTCCCTGTCTGGCATCCATCCTTCTCTGTGAAACTCCTAATCTAGATAGGCCCCAGTCTGTGATCCTTAGTGTGATCCTTCACAGCTCAAAATTCTGAAAGCAGAAGGAGCTTTATAAGCTTGAACAATTGTTGTCATTTAAGATCCTAGTGAAAGCAGCACCTTTCATGAGGTAAGGTCAGTTCTTGTCAGTGTGAATTTCATGAATGCCTAGAGTGGCTATTGATACCTCTGTGTCCTAATGGCAGATGTTGAGGACTGATTTCACAAAACAGCTCAACATATAAAACCTGTCAGCTCTGATAATATCTTAGCACAGATATTAAGGTTACTGTTTTATTTTGCAGTAAACATTGAAAGAGTCCTTGGGGATTTTGAGTGGCTATTGTATGGGCAAACAAACTCCAAAGACAGGAAATGTGAACTTCCATCACAATTCATAGCTGAATATATTTTGTCTTAATAAAGGGTTAATGACTGGAGGCCTTGTCTAACTGCGCAAAGAAATTTTTAAAGCCTTCTGAGAGACTGATGTGCATTTCCAGTTCTTGTTCTCAGTAGTGGTTTGGAGAAAATCTGGTAAATTATTTTATGTCCTAAGATTAGCTCTTACTCGTGTTTACAATCTGTGAACAAAACTCTTCAGGATGTGAATTCCCAGAGGAAACTCGTTTATATTGAAGGGTTGAAACACCAGGGTACAATCTTTGAGAAGTGATGCCTCCCAGCATTTAATGAAAGTGATGCAAATCAACCCAACTCTTAATTCAGCACTGTGTCTAGAAGACTTAAATAAAGACCTTTTTTCAAGTTAAAGGGAATAAATAAAACCTTTAAGCAGTGAAGCAACAACAGGAAAAACACATCAAAGTCAGCTGGCACACAGTTTACAAAAATAGCCTTGCAAATGTGTTGGTCAAGTCAGTGACATGGGGGAAAATAAAAAAGAGCAAATGCTCTTTCCTTTCTCCAGCTCTTTTATGCTAGCTATTATAAATGTGCTCAGAAGATGGTCCTTTATTTGGTATGAAATATAAATCAGAGTAAATAAGTACTTCTCCACTGCTAAATATTGGAAGATCTTTATAGAGAACATACTTCTGAGTTTAAGTAAAATTTTGTAAGGAAAACTCAAATTCCAAAAATCCTTGTGAGCATGCAGTACAGGCCTTTCAGATAAATTAAGAAATTAGTTTGCTCAAAGACTGGTGTTCTGAGCTTTAGAATGATAGTTCTTTTTATTTTCCTTGTTTGGCTAGATCTGTTTGGGATAGGTTTTTTTGAGAATGATAGTAAAGGACTGGAGCAACATAAGAAATTAATTTCTACTGTATTTCTAATATTTGATTATAAGTTATCTTCTAGGAGTTCTTAGGTTCTAAGACATAGGAATATGAATATTTTGGTACAGCTAATATAAAATGCAGCTTTCTGAAACATTGTTTGAAAAGCCATTCAAAGGCAATGGGAGTCTGTCCAATAATTTTAGTGGGAAAATTCCTAATTATTCCAGGGAGATCAGGATTTGGCTAAAGCTACCAAGGGATTGGAATTATGCATAAAAAAGAATTACACTCTACAAGCATATTATAATAATGAATACCAGAACTTAAAGGAAGAACATTTTTTCCAAAGGGGCTCATTGCCCATGTCTGTGTCATGACAGATTTCTAATACTCTCCTCCAAATGCTGGTGAGCCTCACAGTTGTTTGCTCTCTGAGACCAAAGGTGCTTGCCCTGAAACCATTTCAATGTCTACAGAGAATAGTTATGTTTGCCAAGAGTATAGAATAATAGCCAAAGTAAGGTGCTATTGACATTTATTTAGAAAAAAACCTGAAAACTTTGATATCTGCTCTCTGAAATCATGGTTAAACTGATGTTACCTTCATATGAACATGATGTCTGATTCAGTAGCTCAGAACAATGAAAACTTACCCTTTTTAACACATAAAATATTCCATTTGATGCCACTGGGAGAGCTGCACTTCTTCAAACTAACTAAAGAATGTACATGAAATTCTAATATTAGTTTTGTCTACAGGAAAGTTGATTTTCAAATAAATGTATTTTCATTTTCAGACTTCCAATGTACTCAGACAGTAACCTCTACATTGATCTGTAAAATTAAATATGTGCCTGTCATATTGACCTTATGTGTTACAAATTCATAGTAAATAATTAGCATGAATGGTTAACATGAGCCAAGCTATGGGCAATTTGGCATTTAATTAAGGGTTTCTGTGCTGAAGAAATATCCCTGTCTTAGCTTACTGGAATTTTTTTTTTCCCCAACTCTGAAGCATCATTCAGCCTTTGGTCAGTTAGAGATTTAGTTTTAACCCTTGTAGAATATTATTTGTTTGATTGCCTCATTATTTTTTGACTGAGTCAATGCAAGATGCCTTTTCATCTGTTAAAACATTCTCCCTCCTATTTTTGGTGCTTCTGCTCTCTGGGTACAGACATCCTGAAAATCTTTTGCTTTTTTAGTGATATGCTAACATATACATTGTTTTCTTTTTTTTCTTTTTTTCCCTTGTCATTCTTTCAGAGCTATGCCAATACCCTTAAATAGATTTAGTTCTCAAGGACTGTAAAAATATAATTTCAACAGCTGTTTGTCTGAAGTAAATGTGTAGGAATTAATTCACCAAAGCATTTTTTTAGTATTAGTCTGAAACTGTAAAAGGGAGTAAAATTATAGTGGAAAACTGGTGCATACCAAAAATAGATGGAAAATATCCTTGTGACTAATCCTCTCTGAGTTTTACTTTCACATTTTTCTGACTCTGATGGAAATCAACAGGTTATTCCACTGAGTTTTGTGGGAATTGGTCTAAGCTTTCAGCTACCCATCAACAAATTCCTCCGACTCTGGCATATAAAAAAGCAGTTTCAGTCCTCTTAGGGAAATTTGTGCTACTTCAGAATAATAAAAAAAAATTCCAACATATTCCCTAAGGCTAGGACTTGGCTTAGACTATTGCAAAGAGATTGGTACTAAGAAGTTCAGTAAGAACATGAATACAGATGATATAACAGCACACAGTTTCAAAGTTTTAACCTGTCTTACTGTCTGCACACAGATAAAACTAGATAAAACTAAACCCCCGCTTGAACCACAACTGACCATTTTCTACTATAGTTGTCATAGTCATGCAGTGCTGCTCCTCCAGCTGCATAAATACTGAACAAATGAAAGTGCAGCACAAAAGAAGAGATTGACTATCTGGAGCCTTGTTGCAAAGCTGTTAATCACTGATTTCTCTGGTTCTACAATATTTTGTGCTTTGGTTTTCTCGTTTTTGTCCCTAGAGGCTTTCTCCTGCAGTTATCTGAAGTCATTTGACCTACTTTCCTATATTCATCCTTCAATATTTGTGATCACTAGAAAGCTGATGATGTAGAAAAGTTAATAATTTAAAATATCTTTTAGCCTTCCTTGAAATCAGACATCAGAATGGTGGGTGTTATTACACCATTAAAATAGTCTTCTTTAGGAGCTGTCAAAATTATTATAATGCTGAAACACTACCAAAAATATGAAATTAAATTGAACATAAGTTGCAGATGAGATTTTGATTGTGATGATATGTACCCTATGGAAGGATGGAAAAATAACAAAAAATAAAAAGGGATATAATAAAACTCCCACACATCAAGGATTCATTTCAGCAAGGCTGCTTCCAGCCAAACTCAAACTTCTTCACCATGAGTGGGTTCTATACATACTTAATAAATATTTAATTCCTACTCTTCAGTCTGTTTAATCCATCCCTTGATAATGAAACTGTTGTTTTTGAAAGCTCATCTATTTATATCCACCTGCTTCACATGCACGAGCAGACTGCTTGATATAGAGAGATGATAGAGATATAAATATAGATGTGCATTAATCTCATTTTGACTGCAGTTACATTAGGTATTACTAGAGTAACTTTAAATCTAAAGATACATTAGTATAAAAGCAGTGCATTTAAAATCAGTCAATGCATATCAGACATGAATTGACTGATTGATTGATCAGACATGGAAAATCAGACATATAGTTTTGTTGCTGACAAGTTTGTTCATCATGCTAAATTCCCTCACAAAGAGGCAATTAGGAATACAGTACGTGAGCTGTTAGAGAACAGGCATTTGTAACATTTAGCATACTTTACCAAAAAATGCCTTTCACATAAGGTTTTCATACTGCTGCAAGATCTTAATGTCAATGGCTTTTGAAGGAGCTCAGGTGGCCAAGGATACTGTGATTTTTCTTCAGCTGTTTCACTATGTATGACTTTAGACATAAAATATTATGATATGCAAGATATTATCTAATCCTTTGTCCTTCTTATATTACATGATCAAAGACAGTACAAAACCAATAATGAAAGTAACACGAGCTCTGCTTGATTTAACTTAAGCAGAGAAAATGCCTTTAAAACTGTGTCTGGTTTTAAAGTCTGAGGAAGGTTGAGTTCAGTGTTTATAACTGTCTTGGTTTGCAAGAATGAAGAATTTGCTTGCTTGGCATGTAACTATCACCTGTGCCTCAACACTCAATTTGAACACAGAAGCAAAGGGTTAAGTCTCCATTCAGAAATCCATTTTTAGAATCTGTGTTTGACATATTTTCAAGTTTTGAAAAAGGAGATAGAAATCTACCCATCTGTCTAAATTCTTAAGCTCTATGGTGATAGACATTTCCCAGACATTTGCAATTCTTTGGCCTGTGTTAAGTAGAAAATCAGATCATAGTGGTCTTTCTTAACCTTAATATTTAGTAATGTAGCTTATAAATTAGAGATAATAAAGGCAAAGATTATGGTCAGACCTTTTCCATGAAGTGAAATTAGAATATAGTGCTGTGGGGGAAAATAAAAAAGAAATGCAAATGAAAATTCACTGAAGCTCTGCAGAGCAACACAATTGATCCCAGGTGTAAGTCACTGAGTAAATGGAAGTGGCCAAAAGATGAGCTTTGCACACCACTGTTACATTTGGGAGGAAAACTAGGAAATGTTTAATTTAAGTGGAAAAATAAAAACAATTAACTGAATGGAAGTAAGCACAATAAAGTACAACAGGACCTAGAACATGAAAGGGAATTGTGCCTTGTTGCAATTTCATGAACCTGCTTGTGTCACTCATCTAAAAGTCAGTGAGACATTGAGTATCAGACTCTGTGCACTTACAGTGAGTTTTACCTCAGACAACCAGCAAATAAAAATATGGAGGACATCAAAACCATAAAAAAACAAACGTATTTTTCTTTCAATTCAGCAACAATCTCTTGCATTTGTGAAGGTTCCTCCTCTTTAGCCTGCACTCTGAGTGCTGGGAAGATGAGGATCTAAGCAGGCTTAGGTGTATGAATGATCATTCCAGCTTCTTTCTCAAGAAGTGGACTACTTTCCCAAGAAAAGCAGCAGGAACATCTGCTCCAGCCACATTTAGGCAGTACAGCACTTTTCATGACCAGAAATATGTCTCCATTGAAGATTTTGACTCGAGGAAGAGGAGGGATGTCTGAACCCAAACCTCCCTGGATATCAGGAGGAATTCAGACAGGTTTCTACTCCAAATGTGCCTTTCCCCCATCAGCATTCAGAGTGGTGTTTGGGGCTTGTGTGACAGTTTCCAGAAGGTGCCTGATTTTGTCTTTTTGCCATGGCTCAGGCGCAAACTTTAGCTGTGTGTTGTGGAGAACTCTGACCTACTCTGATTGTTTAGCTCCCTCTATAGCCCGCTGAGATGGAGATGGTGCCAAGGAGTGGGTGGCTCATCCTTCCTAGGGAGGGACATCTGCGACTGACTGGAAAATCTCCTTGGGTTTGGATATTTATGGCTGAAGAGGTATCCTGCATATTCAACTATGTTTCTAACTTTCAGATGATTTAAATTATGTAAAATATCTGACATAAATTAGGTGAAAAATCTTTCAGCCCAAACTTGCATATTCTAACAGGGGCTGTTCATCAAATTCTTGCAATATCTGAGTTGAACATCCCCAGCTATTCACACTGAACCTCATTTCATCTGGTCTTAACCCCACACCACCAGTGTGGGGTTATGCCCTTACTGTCATCTGCCTGAGCTGTCCACTTACAACTTGGATAAAAAACCTTTAAAATCTATACTCCTTTTAGATTTACATTCACCAAGTACTTTTTTTTTTTAAATCTACAAGATTTAATAAAGTAAAATTTGCTCCAGCATCCTTTGACAAAATGTTCAAATGACCCACATTTCCCTGAGGATTCAGGTTACGTACTCCAAGTTCCAATCCTACACATGGTCTCAATAAATGTGGCCGTAAATGGAACTCCAGTAGGCAGACTTGCCTGTTACCTTCAGCACATTCCTGTTTCTAGACTACACATATTTCAGACTTTATTTAAATGAAATGAAACAGACAAACTTTATGTTTTAAGATGTGTTTTCTATTCATGTGTTGTGCAAGGGATGCCATATAGGAAAAAAGTACATGGTTTTTGCTTTCTGTGAACATTTCAGAAAGCAGAAACACAATTTCTTATTTATAAAGCCAAAGGAAAAAAATATTCTGGAACCTCAGAGTTTGTATGTGTTTCTCTGCAGTTAAGTGCAAAAGTAATTATGTTAGGGACTTCAGGTTAGCTAAACAGGGCTTTTTTTTCTTGTTTATTTGTGCGTATGAGTGAGAAAGGAGTTACTAAATATGAGATTTCTTGGTTATTTTTGATACAATATAAACTATGTAAAAGTCAAAAGTCTTATTTACTTTCATGAACATTGGATCAGGGCCACAAACCCAAAAAAACAATGTGGTCAAGATCCAAGAATCTATTTAGAAGAATACAGCTGCCTTTGATGTCTAAATAGTTTAAACACTCAAACTTCTGAAAGGGTTTGCGACACTAAAATTAAAGTTTTGTTTCTATGCAGTTTTGATGAGCTCTGAATTCCTTGACACCATCATCAATCATCACTGATATAGTCTTCAGATATAGTCTTAGTACAAGAAATTATTTTGTTTTATACACATTTATAATGAAGATGATGTTATCACTCTCCATCTTAAAGAAAAAAAAAAAAACAGAAAAGCATGAGTATTACTACCACTGCAATAAATTTATAATTTGGACTAGTTAGAAGCTGGGATAATGCCAAGGAACTTCAGATCCTCTCCTGCTGTACTTCTTGGATTTCAATCTTCTTTTCAAATAAGCACAATACACTTCCTATTTAGACACTTCCTATAAAAGTTGTGTTGACATTGACTATAATCTGAGTGACTGAATAAATACATGATGCATATCAGTGTCTCCTTCTTGGAAAGCAGTTTCTGATTCCAGCAACAGAATTTCCAAAAAATATTTGGATCCCTCTTGAATCTGCAATAAATAATTTGCAGTTGTTAGAGGAATCCCTTCCTTGTGCATTGTGTCACTCTGTTGTGCAACGTGTCATTATCTGGTGAAGCTGGTCTCAAATACAAAACCTTGACAGAAATAAAAAAGTATTGTAGCAATGCAAAATACAGTTCTTTCTACCATTGCCTAAGGACACCATCAGTTTCTTCTTACAGTTTGACCATAGGTCATGATCTAATACTGGCAATAGTGTAGAACCCTACATGGTTTTCATGCATTGAAAACCATGTATGGTTCTACATTACATTTTTCATACATGGTTGACTCAACTGGACCGTTGATTTTCAAGTAAAAATTACAAAGACAACTCTTGAGTTAGCAATTGGATACCTGCATAAAAGATACTTAGAAAGCAAAATCACTTCTGAGGCAATCTGGGAACTTGAATGCATGAATGACAGTAACACTGAACCTTAATTTTAACTACTGGAATCCAAATAGGTAATGACTAGCTTTCATAACTGGATGTCTTCCTGAGAAGGAGAAATCCTGGATTTTCATGTAATTAAACCATGAAGTAGTTAATAGCTTTAGCCATTATCAGCTGAGGCCTCCTGAAACAACTTTTTAATTAAAACACAAGGTTTAATGATACAAACTGTGTCTTTTTTCAACATTTTAATTACATTAGGAGGTAATGCCATTTAGTGATACACTGAAGTGCAAAAGAGATGGATGTTCAGACCCTTATGGGACCAGTTCACAACAGTCTATTCCGATGCTTCAGTAACTGCAACTGACCTTGCTCACCTGTGTTTGCAGCATGGAGAAATTCTCACAGCCCAGGGACCAGATCCTTTATCCCACTCAGACAGAAACCAAACCAGATGACACTCTCCAGAGGGTCTTCTCATGACCCCCAGATTGTAATGGGCATGTAGCTTGTGGAATCAGACCAGGGGATTCTGCACTGCACTCCCAAAATGCAGGTAAATAGATTAGGGGAATTTAGCAAAGTATCTGAAGGGAGAATATCAAGAGGATGAAGCCAGGCTATTCTCAGTGGTGCTGAGCAATACAACACGAGACAGTAGAGAAAACTGATTCACAGAAGTTCCACCTGAATGAGGAAGAACTTCACTGCACTGGAACAGATTGTGCAGAGGGGCTGTGGAGTGTCCCTCGCTGGGGATATTCCAGAACCCTCTGTTTGCAATCCTGTGCCATGTGCTGTGGGATGTCCCTGCTTGAGCAGAGATGTTGGGCCAGGTGTCCACTGTGGTCTACCTCAACCTTACCCATTCTGTGGGATTTTTGGTCTTAGTAAGAAATATTTTATTTCTTTATTTATTATCTTTTTATTAGACCCGTGATGGGTGTAGTGCACTATATGCTGCTATATACATGCCACTAGTATATATTTGTGGACTGCACATAAAAGCAGATTTCTAATAGACATAAAGCACAAAAGGGGATATTTTTCTAATTTAAGATTCACAGTGAAGTACATTAAAATAATTGTATGTCATATTTTGAGGGACTCTGCAGAGTTTTTTTCCCCGTAAGAGAAAGGCCCTTGCTGGGAAGGCTGTTTGTGTTGTCTGATGTATTGCATTAGAGAGGGATCCTATTCTGAGCCTGACACCTATTGTGGCAAACAT
Organism: Melospiza georgiana; assembly: GCF_028018845.1. NCBI lineage: Eukaryota > Metazoa > Chordata > Aves > Passeriformes > Passerellidae > Melospiza > Melospiza georgiana. Next base: position 12,930,136 of record NC_080430.1, read on the forward strand.
TCCATATCCCTTCTGTTATTGATTTAGTTAAAATATGTTTGGATTGCAAGGGAAAGTTAAATATCGCTGCTGCAGTACTAATATATACCAATTTCAAATTGGTATCTTCACCAGAGGAACTGTGAGGCAGACATGAGACCTTACCTTTGTCACCTTTTAAGTAGGGCCAATTACACTGATGCAACACAATCTTTTGTTACACTGCTCATAAATACAATTTCAAACAAAAACAAAGCACAGAACATTGACTTGTGTTGACTAATAATTTGTTTAAATCTCTTTCTGGACCAAAGTACTAGAAGACCTGATATATTATTAAAATTAAATATTAGATTTATTTTTATGTAGTTTTATTCTCTTTGAAATGCAGAACCCTTTAAATAATGTATTATGTGCTTAGGCCCTCTTTGTGCAGTAAGACTTGTGAAAATGACACCTTTGGAGCATACACAGGTGCAAATGTATTTCACTGCCACCCTTAAAATAAATATAACTCAGACTTCTTCTGAAGAAACCTTTTAATTATGCATTACTTTTTATCTCATTATTTGTTTAAACATTCACCGTTTTTTTTCAGAACTGACATTGAACCAGCAGTTTGTGTTTCTCTTTCCTGAAGGCATTGGTAATTCCAAAACCCTTGGGAGATTAATGAACTGTAGCAGACAAGTTTTCTGAGTATCCCTCGAAGACCACACCAATTTATTAGCATGCCATTGTGACTTTTTAAAAATTAAAGGCAAAATAATGAGTTTTCTCATCCATCTACTAAGACAGAAATTGCATTTTCCTCATCTCTCATAATACTTTTTATGTCATATTCCTTTTATTGATCCTGGACTAGAATTACATAGGAGGTTTCTTAGCAGGATTTATGAAATATTCAAATAGGACATAATAATCTGTTATAAAAATCCATTCCCTTGCTTTCTTTGATTTACTGTTTTTATGTACACATGCTGCTGTTGCTGGGTCTTATCCTCAGCTGCTAAAAAACAGACAAACAACCAAAGGGATGCAATAGAGAGGAAACAATAGTATTTTTTTCATGTTCTGGTGACCCAATCACATTTTCTGCCCGTCTGAGAATTTTGTCTCATGTACATGCCTAACTGAGTAGAGACAGCTCCTCCACTAGGATCATTTACACAAGTGCTGACACTTTTTCCCCTGTGAACTACTCACAGAAAACCAAAACAATTGATTCTTCTGATTACACTTTTAGACTATTTGGGGGGAAATTTCCCTCCGTGATCACACCGTGGACGCCACCTTGGCCACAAACAGGCCAAAATGATATTTCAACTGTTTGGGTCAAACATGCTTGATTTCCTTTCTGAATGAAGGGCCAGATAATATAGAAATGATCTCAAGACTGGTTTCTGTGAAATTAATTATTTCAGTATTATCTGTAATAATTGATTAGGATAATAACAAGTTGAATCCTGTCACTCTGAAGACAATTAGAACTTTTCCACTTAGTGCATACATCATTCTCAAATTAAAACTGTTGAGTCACAGTTGCTAGAGTTTTCTAGAATGTTGGTATCCAGATTTCTCTGGCAGTTATGATCCTCTTTCCTTCTCTTTGATGCCCATTTTTGTTAATGTCAGGTGTACACTTACACAAAGCATCTGCAATGTGTGGAATTTGCAATATGACCCTGCAGGGAAATCCCAGGGCTGTGACTCCTTAACAAGAAATCCTTCTAATGAATTAATTGCAAAATTGAGTGGAATAGGAAATGCTCTTCAAATGTATTAAATAATCATAAAGAAAGTGCAAGAGATTAGCACATAGTACATTGCTTTCTATAGCAAAATTTTCAGCAGAATGTAAATTCTTTTAAGGATTGATTATAGAAACACTTTCAAAGGCAGGAAGGGCAATTAGTTATCCAATTCTCATTGAAAATTAATGGGGTTTAGGTACATCAGTCTAATTTTTACTGTCAAGAACTTTTTCAACATGGCATATTTTGGAGTTTTCCATGTGTTTGTCATTTTTAAGGTTCATTTAATGTTGCATTTTTCCCAGCCTTCTTTCCAGAAGAAATTTATTTCTGAACTTCTGTTTTCACTTTAAAAAGCTAACTTCCTTTTTTCTTCAATGGTAACTTTTCCCTGAAGGCAATGGAAATAAAGAAAATAAAATTAAACAAATCAAATCAATAAATTACAAAATATAAAGATAAAAATTTATCTTAAGGAATACTGGTGATTTTGGGATGTCTTTCTTGATTGTCTCAATTCTCATGCTCAACCATACTGTACTTTTTTTTTTTTTTGTTATTAAGCAAAATCAATTTTCATTCAGCTTCAAGAAGACTAAAGCAAGGCTATCTGAGGGAATTCAGCAGAAGAAATAGAAAGCTCACACATAGATTAGCTGATACTGCTGTCCCTGCTAATGCAACTGGTCAACATTTCAGACCTTTTGGACATTTGGAAGGCAGCCATTGCAGACCTGACACAGTGACATAAGTAGTTTATTTTGGATATCTGCCACACAAGATCTTTTGAGGATCTTGTGACACCTTTAATAGAGATCAGTGCATTCATGTTATCGTTTTTGACAATCTTTATTTTTTAAAATTACTTCAATTGTCTTCCAGCTCATCCTAAGCACGCTTGTTTCCCTGTTTTCTGTTGGCATGCCAGGTCAAAATATCTATCAGAACCCTCAGTACTCAGACAGAAAGGAACTGTAAATGTAAAAAGCCACAGCTGCTACCTATGCATATTTGTTTTCCACCCTCACACAAAACAATCTCAGAAACTCTGTCAGGGTAGAATTGGGTACCTGAAGGGAGAAGCAGTGGGTACCATCATACAACACTTCTACTCCCAAATATGATCAATGACTTCAAAAAACAGATCTCTACTTACTTTTAGAACATTTGAAATATATTTCTGACAATTGCAAAGGGTGGCATTGGGCATCATATTTTCAATGTCTGCAAGTAATTTTGAACAGCTAAGTAAATATTTATCTGAGCAATACTGAATGTTTCTTTTCCATATCCTGTACAAATGGTCATTTTCTCAGTCATTCTCACTGTACTAATGATTTTTAATTGCAGAATAATGATTTGGAAACAGAGACCTAGAAGAAATATACTTGTGCTGAGGATTTGTTCTCAGAATACCCATCATGATTCTCTTAAGTGTTTATATTGGCAGTCATTTGGTATTTGTAATTACTGTAGTACTAATAAGTAAAATGAGAAAATGTTTTTAAGCATTAGCTTTTTCAGTGTTTGAGTTCAGGCAGATTTAGACACCATACCTCTAAAATCTTATTTAATCATCTTAACTGGAATGAAAATGAAAAAAGAGTGATACATGTGAGAGCCAGGAAGAATTCTGGGTATTTAGGATCTGAACAAGAATTTTAAAATAAATTGCTGAGCAGTGTCAGTTCATCATGGTTTATATTTTTTGGGAAGTCACTAACTTACATTCCCCAGGGTCCCCTTATAATCAGCAGAGAGATATAAGTGGTTTTAGGCCATAATCCATTTGGTCTACTTTATTTGCCTCCTTAGAATGAACTATATAGCATCCTGCTCTTTAATGACCATTTTTTTTTACAATGCTCAGATTTCAGCTAATTTTAAAGGCTCAGGGTGGAGCAGATATAAATTTAAGTTAATCAAGTGTCTGTCAAATGACTCAAATCAGATTTGTTTTGTCTTATTGCCCTAAACAGAAAATATACGGACATATATTTACAAATTCATGCATCCTTCTCACTAATTTTAGGCAACTGAAATTTTCTTTCAGAACACAATTGATCCCGACATCTTATCTGTGTAATGTCATCTCTGACATTCTGGAGGTGAAGGTTCATTTTCATTGAATATAGTGGGGGCATGGTGATGCATTTAGACTTAGACTAATAAAAATAGGGTGGTTGAAATTAAGTACCTAATCAAGAAACATCCTTCAGTTACTGACTTCATAGTTTTAAAAATAACTTTATGAAAATTTCAACTATCATGATCAAAGAGATTGTCTTTGAAGAGGAAACAAACTACTTGAGGAGCAAAGGCCTCAAGCAACAAATATTATTTAATGTTAATATTGGTGATTTTAAGAACAAAGTGCTCAAATGGAAGGTTAGGATATTCACACATTTGATTTATTAGTGTCAGTCAGCTACTGAGGTCAATGTAAACATGAGGTGATGCAGCACAAATGGAATTAAGTGATGAAGTAACTTGCATGCAGGATCAGAGCTGCAATGACATACTCTGGCATGGATCATCTGCCCTTCCTTCTCCTTTGGTCTCCTTCAATACAGCTTTTTTCCAGTCATGCTATGAGTATCCATCCCATATTCTTGGCCAGCAACAATATTCCTTATTAGATTCAGATACAGGTCCCTGGATTTGGAGAATGATTTTCGCCTTTGACAGCTTTCTGTATCAGGTGAGTAATGTTTCTGTGTAATTTCACTAATAGAAGCAAAGGGCCTTTTTTTGAAGCTGGGATAGGATGGCACTTCTGGTTCAGGCAATAATGATCCAGCACAAATAATAAAGACAGCTCATTTAAACAAAGGACATTTCAACACTATTTGATGCTCATTAACTCTTTGGCACAACTACTTGGTAATGATGAGAAATATGAGAAACTTGGTAATAATGAGAAAACATTCTGGTGCATTTCAAAGTTTCTGTTAAGTAATTGTGTCCTCTGCATAGTAATTCCTAGACTAAAAAGTTTTCATAAGAAACCATTTCCACATGAAATTAATAAAAACCATCTCCCTTTTGTAGATTGATCTAGATTTACGTGTCTTCTATTAGGAAATTCCTAACTTGTTTCATCTAGACAAACATGCTCAAAATTAACTGCAGACTCAGTTAAGGAAATGTTTGCAATAATTCTCAGCATTTTAAAATCCTGTTTTGATGCCCTGCAAGTTCATGAGTTATAAATTGCTACAATTTAATTAGGAAATTCTTTTAGTTGTCCAAATGCTTGTTTCTGTTATGTAAATAACAATAGAACAAATTGTATTCTCTTGCTATTCAAATCAGGGAAAGCTAGACCCAGTATAAACATGTATTTGCAGAAGAAAAAGTAACAAAATGGGAAATAAATAGTCTGCTGGTACATTTGTGGCACTTTTTACAAGAAACCAAATGCTCAGAAAAGAGATTTACTTTGATTTATATTTCTTAACTGATTTGTATGTTATTTCATAACTATAAATATACATTTATGGAGTAAAACCATCATAGTGATTTTCAATTTAATGGAAAGTCAAGAAAAGAACATTTACTAGTCAATATAAAATAGCAACTTATACTTGGGCAAATTGTCTAAATAATAGCTATTGTATAGCAAATAAAAAACTTTCACAAACTGGAGTTAGACAGCTCCTATTCACTTCCAGATCTGTAAAGTGGACTGGAATTGTTATTGCTACTTATGTAGACTATTTTGACAGAAATAAGTACATTTAATATATTTTTCCATAAATCTATTTACAGACAAATGTTAAATACATAAAATTTATATAAACATACCTACTTTCCAGTAAAAAACCCCATCAGATTGTGCATTCCAAAATTTTTTCGCTGTACCTTGGTGTACTTAAGTGTGCTAAGAAAGTTGCAGATCATGTTTCTCATGCCCAAGATCCTCTTTAGGGACAGAGTTTGTGTTTGTTACCACATCACCTGGTGCAGTGGGTCCTTGGTCTGGAGCATACTGAAGGTGTTGCCCATGGAGAATGTCCATGTTGAAGGAATTGGGAATAAGCAATTAAAGCTCAGAAAAAATCTCTACTGCAGCATACAGACTTTCCTGTTTTGGTTGTTTATTTGGGAAAACAGTACTCTATATATTATTTTTGTTTTGCTTTTTTTTGGTTTGGTTTTGCTTTTGTTTCCTCACAGAGATGAATCTTACTGAAGATGGCAAAGGCATTTGTGAATATTTTGTCTGAATTAATCAAATGGGAAAGATTAAACAGCAATCGTTTCTTACAAGAGAGAGACAGACATTTTTGTATAACCATTCTATTTATTTTTTTGTCAAATACAGTTTGTTGAGAGCAGAAGATGAAGCACCTTGCTTGGGACAAGCTTTCAGAGAATTCTGTCTGTCACTCTGGCAGACTCCTGGAGGGAGAATACAATGTAGTAACCTTTGGACTTTTCAGATGTCGTTTCAATACAATAAGGAGGATAAAGGCCCTTGAAGTGTTACTTGGACTTCAGGGAGTTTTGGATTCTGATGGTGCTAGGTCGTTTCTGGGACTAGATCAGCCTTTAAAGTTTTTGCCCTAGACCCAGACTTCAGAGGTTTGCACTTGGGGAACAAGGTTACAGTACTTTCATTGAAGGGCTCTTTCAGTTTTGAGATTAACTATTTCCACAGTTTAGAGTGTTGGCAGATAGTGAAAGCAAAGAAGATCTAGGAATAGTGCAAGTTGCCCAAAAGTAAAATCAATGATAGTTCTGTTTTTACGGTAAATAACAATAGAAGCATCACAATTTTTATCTGAAAAATATGTTGAGCTGATGATAATGAACAGCGGCAGCTTTGGGGACCTTAATTCATAATGTTCTGAGGCAATGATAGTCCTTTAATCAATTTCAGAAGAACTTTAATTATGACTTCAGATGTTATTTCAAATAATCTGCCTGACCATAATACTTTCTCTCATTCAAAATATCTCATTACTTGTCAAATGTCATTACTAAATGGGAAGAGAGATGCCTCTCAAAAGAATACTAACCTACTGTCCATGCCAATGGTATCTGTTTCTGACATTCTTCTGCTATCTTCACACTTTGCATACCGTTATAATATTCCTGTGAGCTTTTATGAAAAATATCACACCTATGAAATATGCCACTAAGAAAAATCTCTTTCATTTGCTTTAGAAAACACATTCAGAAGGTAATTGTCCCATCCTTCCTCTAAAACCACTTGTGAGCAGGGTACCTACACAAAAACACAGTTATTTGGAGCTAGATCTGAAGAAAACTTAAGCAAGAAGTGCTTTTTAAAGTGTCTTACAGCATGCACTTCTTTCTTCAAACACCACTCGAATTTACATCGGTATGAAATAATAAATAATCACTGGCTGGCAAAATGAGGAGAGAGGGAAAGAATGGTAGCCAGAAGAGGCAGAAAGTATGCAATTATATAACCTGAAGCTAAGTTATTAGCAAGATGAAATGTTCAGATCCTTGTACCAATGAGCATTTAATCTGGTATATGGTGTGGAAAAAATCCAACAAGAGACACTTCACGAGTAGAAGTGCATGAATTAATTCATACTCTACAGATTAAATTGCTAGTCTAGGACATCTGAAACTCAGACTTAAATTGCTATTTTAAAGTTGGTGAAATGAGGTTTGGAAGTGCAGGACAATTTTGAAATTCCTCCTTGGTGATTTCTGTTTCTCTTATCAACAATTAAATGCCCTGAAGTGTGAAGGGGCAGGCAGGTGGCTTTTTTGTTTTCTGTAAGAAAGATCAACTTTCTCAAGTTCCCAGTGGAAGAAAAGGTTCATAACTGATGGCCCTAAACAAAGAAAGGTGCTACCACTGACCTTCATCTTCACTTCAGAGCTCCCCTTCCTCTGTGAAGAAAAAGAGTTGGGGAATTCAAAGCTGTTACACCAATGACAGTTTGGAAAACCTTCTGTGAGACTTGCAAGAGGCTTCCTCCACTCGAGACAATCCTTTAATTCAATTTTGCCTCTGGATTCTGAGGGACAGATTGTTCAAACAGTCTCTGAATTTAGCACTTTTCAAAACAGTACTGGGCAGTAACTTCTCATAATCTTACTATATTGTAAGTACACAGTGTTCTTGAAAAGCAAACTTCTGTTTAGTGTCTTTGTGCTTTGAAAACATTGGCTTATGTTACCATGGGATATTTTGTAGGCAATACTAGGAGCATCAAAAGCTATACATTTTTCTTTTTGTTTAGTTAATTCATAATCTATGTATTTCCGATTTTAAAGTGTGTCCCAGGGGAAAAAAAAAGTTTGCCTTTGCAAGAAATAATCCCCTCATGAATTATTGACTAACCTTACTGCGTGAAAGCAAGAGTCTCAAGGTTTTTGCAGGGGTATTACTCAGAAATTAGGACCTTTGCCAAAGACTGGGATAAACTAAAGAATGCAACTATAAATCTCCAGGGTCAAGTACAGGGAGTGTTTTATTTTGAACATGATTCAGACAATCTCTCAGTGTGTTTCTTTGTTCTTCAGCTCCTTAAACCCAGGCTATCTGTAATTCAAAATATGTGCCTGATGTGTACTTACACCCCCTTTATTCAGAAGGTGTAACATAGTAGATTTTCTTTGCTGTTTGAACTGTTGATACTCTAAAGCAAACAATAAAAGTTCACATTCTTGCTCTTTCATAGAACAACTGTTAGGTGTTAAATTACCCTCAGGCATTTTTGCCTTAGCAATACAATTAATAGTCCATTTTTTGTCCCTCTAGGAAAAAATGTTCTTTACTCTTGAGAAATATGGGCAGAGATGTTGCCAATGTTCCTCCCCTCACTTGGATATGCATTTCGATAATGCACAAAGTCAAGTTGGAGTGCGGAAAAAAGACCAATTGCAAAGTTATTAATGCCTTACTTTCAGAGGAGGCAGGTAGGAGGTGTAGGTCTGGCAGTGTCTCCTTCATTCCCACAGGACGAGTGACACACCTGGGCCTCACAATAAGCTGTAGCAGACACAGCCCAGTGTCCCAGAAGGGGAAATCAGGAGTGGATTGTATCATGCTGCGTGTGTACATTACTGAGAACTCTTATACCACCAACAGACACAGAAGGAGGCTTAAGCCAAAATCCAACACAAGGAATCACAGAATCAGAGAATATTCTGCATTGGAAAGGACCCACAAGGATCAGTGAGTCCAACTTTTAATGAATGGCCCACATGGGGTTCAAACCCATGACCTGTGTGTTATTAGCACCTTGCTCTAACCATATGAAACTGGCTCCTATACAGCACTTGTAGAACACTCCACAAAATAGAAATAATCAGTTCTCTTTTATGCTCAAGAATTCATAAGACATCAAAATATTTAATTTCAATAATACTTACATTGGGATTATAACATTAATAATAGCAATAATAATAATAATAATAATAATAATAAAGGCAAGAGAGGAAAATATCCACATTTTTGCAAGTAAAACTGATGCAGATTCCATCTTTGCCTACATGTGTGCTAAGGTACAGACAGAATTTGATCTACTGAATATTTCATTAAGGTGTTGACAGCTAAGCATCTGAGATACAACTGCTGAGATTATATATGAAACATGCCAACAGAGACTAAATAACAGACTACTCAATCTTTTCTCTGTTTTCAGTCTCTTTGTCTCTCTCTTTCTCATTTTAACTGCATACAGTGTAAAAACTGGCTCACACATGTTCCTGCACAGAGATTTGGGGTTCTGGTTGCTCTGTGAGATTGTGGCAGCCATTATTCACACAGAACTCTCTCTGTAGTAAAGAAAAAACCCTGAATCATACACTCAAACACAAATTAACCTTTTCATGTGAAAACTAACTCCAAGAGCCTTTATTTGACCTAATAACTTCTTTCTAGCTTTTAAAAGATCCCATATAGGAAACAACAATCTATAGAGCAAAACACAATCTCTGGAGACAAAGTGAGCAGCTGCACTCACCAGAACCAACTTGAAACAATTGTTTAACTTCTTGCAAACAACTGGTCAGTATAATAATCTTTCTTTAGAAAATTTAATGAACATAAATAATTTTTTTTCCTTTAAATAGTTCTTAAAACTATGTTGTTATATTTTTCTATTTTAGCACATCATCCTACAGTTAGTATTACGAAAAGGGGAATTAGACCTTGTTCATATATTTTACAAATTAGGACTAGTGTGCTTATGATTAATTAATAGGAAAAGGGATGCATTTGCAACCAAATATTTCTACAATGAATAATTTATCCAAGTTTACTTTTAGCATGTTGGTAAAGCAGGCTTCATTTCACATATTACACAGTAAAATCTCTCTAAAGAAATTCATGAGACCAAAAAATTACCAACATAAAAATCAATTGCTCATTTCCATTTAAAAGTTGAGTTAGAACTATATAGAGTAGATTTAGGATACCCTCATAATATATGTGATTGTCTACGAAGGATATAGGTTCTATTATTCCCAGACAGAAAAAAAATTGTTAATTTCCCTAGAAGCAAGTTCTTTGTGTTAATTTATTCCTTCACATATTTCTCATTCCCATGAAAACACTTCTTTGTGAAAATGGAGAAAAATATACAGTAAATTAAACTTAGAGCAGTGATTTAAAGCAGCAGATAGCCTGTAAAGGGGGGAAAAGATAAGTTATCTTAATTTATGAGCCTTACAGCTGTGAGTCATGTCCTGTTATGGTCATTATATTTATGAGATCTAAATGACTGCTGAAATAAATAACAGATCTATGAAAATCCAAAATGTATAGTGCAAATTCTACTAAAAAAAAAACTTCAAAACCATACTAAGATCAAAGAAAAATATTTAATTTCATTTAATTCACTCAGAAATTTTAAATAGCAGAAGTGATGTATACAAACAAATAATACTGATTTCACAAGAAACTTTAACTGTAGTGGTTAGAATTTAGAGTTATTATTCTATAAATTTCAAATAATTGGTGGTAATGTGTTCTCTTTGGAGATAATAGGAACCAAGGTGCTGATTAGAAGAGAGGCAGAAGGACTGATGTCACTGGCTGTGCAGGGATGTGTCTGTCACAAAAAGAGGCAAGAGAAGTGAACTCTTTATGCGTCTGGTTGTTTATAGAGCACAGAATATCAGTCAATGATGAGAAAATGTACCATGTTTCAAAGCCAAACTCTTTACTATATGTTAGCCATACAAACAATAACAGAAAATTAATTTTCATCTGAAATTAGAAAAGCTCTTTTTACTCTAATGGCCTAATGTGAGTTGACAGTGAAGTGTATCCCTAGAGAACCAAAGCAGTACGCTTTAAGTAAAGAAAGCACAATTCCGTTTATACTGGTATAAATGCCAGTTTGTAAATTTCAATAAACATCAGGAATTTTTCAAGTATTTTGTAAGGGAGTTAACTAGTGCAGATGTAGATTTTGACAGTCTTCTCCTCCTTTTCCTCTCTCCCTTTTTTTTCCTCTAATAAAAATACTGATAGCATAGCTTTACCTGAAAATACACATTTCATTACCTGAAAAGACAGAAAATAGATTGCTCTGATCTGAATTTGCTGCTAAAATAGACTGCTAGAGCTTTGACACACCTGTGTCTCTACCATATTTGTCCAGCCACATCTACAATTCAGTGTCAGAATCTTTGAAGAGAACCACAGCCACTAGTTTGGTTTTTCACAGCATTTGTAGATTGGCTGATTGGTTGTGTAGTCTTGATTTTATTGCATGGTGCTCCCACTCTTTTTTGTGTCAATTGCATTATATTTTTGTAGAATGAAGTTTTCAGGTTTCCACTAAAGGGTAAACAAATGAGCTTTTACATGACTGCACAGTAAACAGAACATGCAAGTGCTGTGATGGTGTATGAATTAAATAATTCAAAACATGAAGGAGGCACGAAAACAGAAGGCATTTTTTCCTAAGCTCATTATTTATTGTAAAGAAAACAAGATCAAAGAATTGCGCCAAACAAAGGCAATTTCCAAGCTGCTGTGCCATATATTTAAAAGACAGAGGTCCTTTTATATTTAAAATTCTCCCAATAGGAGTGATGGGGGCATCAGCTGGTGGCCCTGATCTGACTACCAACACCAACCAGGAATTTATTCTGCAAAGGGTGGAGTGCAGTAATCATAATAACCCCCAGCACCACTGCAAGTTCAAGGAAGGAGGCTGATTCCTCTCTATCTCCCTTCCTCATTTTTTTGGCCTAGTGTTGCAATCAAGTTAGCAATTTTGACTTTCATACAGGGTTCCTATGTCTGCAACATTTGCGTCACAGCACGCTGCATTGTCAAACTCAAAAGATAAGAAACTTTAAAATCAGTCTTACTAAACAAACATTTTATTGTGGTGTTCATAATGCAGGGAAGGTTATAATCTTGTAGCAAGTACAGTACAGTGGTAAGATCAGAGCAAAGTACAGAGTGCACTCCAGAAATTAAAATTAAGGAATTTCTTTTGTTCTGTGTTTGGGCATTTACACCCCAGCTGCTATTTGGAAGGCAGAATTTGACACCTCACTACATGGGTAACCTTTATGTAGTGAGGGACATTAGGGGTGCCAAAATTGCCAATCTCCCTCTTCCTTTGATGAATGAGCTGGGACAGAGATATTGGTTACCAGAGAACTTTTTAATCAGGTTTTTTTTCCTGGAAGAAACCTATTGCAATCTCTTTTACAATGCACCACTCCTTCACAATTATCATTTTTTTCCCAGCCCCACTCATGACTTAAGAGAGCTTTTGTCCATAGTTGAGTGTTACACCCAAGAAAAATGCAAATCTGAATGATGCAACAGTGTGATCTTACAGGTCAAGAGCTCACTTCCTTACAGTAGAGTCCTGTGCTACCTGAAAATCTCTAAAAAAATATTTTCTAAAAGTGTTCCAAGAAAATATTCACAGCCTTGCCCTCACAGATGCAAAATCCTAACAATGTGGAAGCATTCTCAGGCTTTTTATTGCAAAGAAACAGATGCAATCTGATATTCTCATAGAGAGGAAGCTCAACAGGCCCTTGAATTCAGCTCAGTATGTAAATTGATGTATTTTTTGTGGATTCACTGTGGTCATTCTGCTTTACATTATCTGGCCTTGCTAATACAGTTGTCCTTTTGTTTGTATGCACTGAGGTGCCCATCATGAGAATTTCAGTGTTTTAAAAACCTCATTTTTTTATTTTTTAATTATGCCTTTAAGGTTTTCTGTTTGGTATTTTTAGCACCTTTTTTTTTTTTCCCAGCTAAGAAAAGTTCAGTTTCACTGATTGCATTTTTTTCTGTTTATTTCAAAAGGGAGTAATTTCTGAAGTATTAAAAAAAAAGCATAAAGGAGAGCATATTTTTTCTAATTACATCTATCTTAAAAACAGCTGAAAATTTTCTCTTCTAACCTTCTATAAAGAATATGTTTGAGCTCAACAAGGTAAGGAAACTTAGCTGCAAAGGGCACATTTTCATAAAATTACGAACAAATGAAAATGGAAGAATAGGGAAAAATGTTATATGCATGTTTGTATAACTATTGATGCCATAAATGCCATTATACTTTCACTAGATATGATTTCAAACATTAGCTACTGGCCTGCTGGGTTAAATATTTATTTTCTAGGAGTCCCATCTGTTTCAAGCTACCAGCCAAAAGAAGTAAATAATAAAATGTACAATATACACAGTTACAAGGTACAGAACAATATTTTTCAGGATGTTTGCACTTCTGTTAACAAGAACAGATAAACAGACCCACCACTGGCCAATAAGCTTTTTACTGGTGGAAATTTTATCCAATAATTTTCTATCTGTTTTGCCCTGTTAAAGAGTGCCATAAAAACTATCTTTCCTACTGCCAATTGTCAAATGCCCTTGTGGATTTTTACACTCCCTTTCTTATTGTGATTAAGGTGTTGCAGTAAATAATAAATGACAATGTTGGGAGGGGTGTGGGAGGAGGAAGTGAAACTATCGCTTGAAAATCAAAGATATATTCCTATATCTTCTGTAATGAAATAACATTTACTTGAATCACATAAATAGAGCAGAACTGCCTTAATAAAAAGAGTTTACATTGAATCCAATCCAATAATCTGTTACATAAGAAAAATTGTTTTGTTCACTTTTTTTTTTTTTTTTTTTTTTTTTTTTTTTTGAGGTTTGATATTACCTAGATCAGGGGGTCCAGCAAACTATAGGTAATCTATAAATACATCAATATTTCAGCTGTTTCAGAGAACGACTTTTCTGCAATTATGCATGTATGTCTTAATCCAGTGATTCTCTGTAATTAAGCTATGGCTGTAACCTGTATGTAGAACAACTGGGAGGCTGCATACCTACAGTTTTTATCCTTATATTCTTCATAGTCTGGAAAATGCTACTTAAATCAGAGAGCAAAGCAATGGTCCAAGGCAAATTAATTTGCATTTACACATACAGCCATGCAATGCCCCTTTCTACACTCCTACAATTCCAAGATATTCCAAAAAAAAAAGACCTCTTGAAACAGAATCCCTGAATAGACTGCTTAGAATTTGGAAATTGTGAGTAAAATGTAATTTATATTATGGTCTATGAAGAGAATTTCTTTTCAGAATACATAACCTCAATGCACCACAGGAAAGAAACAACCTATTGTTATAGTGATGCAAAAAGGGAATATTACATTTCATATGGCTTTTTTTAAAAAAAATAATGTTTCCTATTTTTTAATACTTTCCTGCTTTATCAACATCCTTTAAAGACAGATCTCTGCTTTAGTAATTTTGAGTCATAGTCACAAACTGAGCTGTCTTGGGGTGCTTTGGCAGTGACATTGTGTCTGGGTTTCCTTAGTGATGCGCCAAACGGATTAATTTTCCTCCTCCTGCGCAGAGCTCATCCTTCTGATGGCATTCCTGCCGTGTGGGAGGGTGGCCACGCTCTGTTCACACACTCACAGGTGGGGCCTCCTGGGCTTCCTCCTGACAGCCTTTCCAGCAGCTGAACATTTGTAGCCTCAAGGCCACTCTGCAGCCTTCTAGTAAGCAGGCAGGGCATCACAGCTCAGGCTTTGTTTGTTCCTCCTACTGATGTGCTGGATTGGATTTTTATCCTGCGGAGCTGAGAAATTCTCTTTGGAAAGAAAGGAAGGAAGGAGAAAGGGGGGGGGAGGGGAAAGGAAAAGATAAAGGAAGAAAAGGAAAAGGAAAAGGAAAGGAAAAGGAAAAGGAAAAGGAAAAGGAAAAGGAAAAGGAAAAGGAAAAGGAAAAGGAAAAGGAAAAGGAAAAGGAAAAGGAAAAGGAAAGCGAAGGAAAAGAAAAAAGGAAAAGGAAAAGGAAAAGGAAAAGGAAAAGGAAAAGGAAAAGGAAAAGGAAAAGGAAAAGGAAAGCGAAGGAAAAGAAAAAAAGGAAAACGAAAAGGTACAGAGAATTAATAACAGCAACAAATTTTGGTATTTTCTAAAACTCTCATGAAGAGAAGCCCTGTTCCATTCATAACTACTGCTTTACAAATAATTATAGCTAAATGCCTATGAAGCAATACAAAAATTTTGAGTCCCAGGAATAAAACCTTGCTTGAAATCAATTATTTGATGAAGAAATGCCACAGAATGAGTTGCAATCTAATCTCTTCTTAGACATTTAACAGCATACATGAATGACAGAGAGTAATACATTTAAATCATCTTATTTCTTTGAAAAATGTTTCCACAGCAAGCACTTTGTCATAACAGCTGTAGCTGCTGCTTCTGCCAATAGGACATTTGTATGACTGTATAGATCAGCACAGGCCATTTCCTGCAGGAATATTTTATTCTATAATTAAATCAGGAAGAAAAACACCTGGAACACTGCTGAAGGATGCAGAGACAGGGTTATTTTGAGCCAGATTTTACTCCATAGTGTACTTCCTGGTAGCTTGGTAACAGAGATTTCTGGTGTATTGCAATGCAGCACAGGAACTGGAATGGCCTCATGCAGGGAAAATGCCCCTAGGAAGGTTCTCAGGGAGGATGGGGAGCTGTAGCCTTGGTGCTAAACTGGTACTGCAAGAGGAAAGATGAGGTCATTGCTTCTGCATGAAAAGTAATATTCCAGATATAAGTGAAAAGAGAATCTGATTCCCTCAAAGCATCTGAACATATTCTGTTCCTGGAGAAGACAAATAGAAGTTCGCTGCAGACCAGCACTATTTTCATTTTCAACTTGAGTTGTAAAGTCACAACGAAGCACGGGGAGAGAGAGAAACCAAAGGATTACCCTACATTTGATTGTGATCATACTCTCTCTACCAATAAATCCTCCTTGGTTCATAAAGATTCTTCTAAAGAGCAATTTGATTTTCTTTTGAAAAGCATTGGAGTGCGTCCAATGTCATTAGCTCTTCAAATATGTCCATAGTCTACTACAGGCTTGAAGCTTTGTGCTAAGTCCCTTGTCACTCCTGGCCTTACTTCTCCTTTGTAGGAATCCAAATGTGTATTTCCAGTAGCACACAGGGATTGAAGGGCTTTATCATTTTCTATTTGAGTGGGAAAGCAACTGGTGAGGCTCCAGGATATGGTTAAATTGCATGATTGTATTTTAATATTTTTTCCAAAGAAGGTAAATCTCGATGCAATAGCTTGGAACTACATAACTAATAAAAATTATTCATATTAAATCAGTGGCATCATATTCTCATTGGACTCTTCTTTTGATATATTAATTTAACTAGACCTTCTTCTTTTATTCTTGATTAATATTAAGATCTGATTATTAAAATTATTAGAGAGATACCTCTGTGTAAATTAAGGTGCAAAAGAGACCATATGCCAAAGTCAACCATAAATGTGGAGAGGGTGAGGAAGTAAATATAAAGTGGGGGAGAAAAAAAAAGAGTGAGAGAGGAACAGATGAAGTAGAAAAAATATCAACACTCTGTATATTCCCACAGCATCCCATTGGTCCTCTTCTGTCTTCTCAGTGGTGAGAGTGCCATGAAGCATAGAGTTCAATGGATTAATATGGGCTCAGGCTGGGTGGGCTTGGAGTTTTGTGGCCTCTTTGCACAACTTTGGATCTGTTGCTATGCTTGGATCACTTGCAGTCCTCTGGTGAAAGGCCTCAGCAATGGGTCAGGGGCTTTGGGGGCCTTTGCTGGGTCATGATCCCTGCTAAGATGTGGCAGCTCCCTCTCATGTCAGCATAGTTGAGCCAGTTATGCCACATCAGACCATCCCTGGGGGAACTGAGCGGGAGTTTTACAGCTGAGCTTGTGCAAGGAAGGACAATTACTGTAGTAGAAGGCACTGTCTCACATCCTGCAGGATTTTCCTCTTATCAGCCTCAAAGTCCAATTGTAGCTTCCCCCTCTGTCTTGTGGAAATCACCACCACACCACCAAAAACTCATCTCCTCCCTCTAAAGGAAAGCAAACCTGGCCTCAGCAAAATGGCCTGGCACCTACAGGATTTTTTTGAGTCATTACCAGTGCAGTCTATCACACCTGACTGCTGAATATTTCAAGCAATATCTGAGGCTTTCTAACCTTAGCATTGAAGTTTTCCCTTCCCTCAATACTTTCAACTGCTTTTCTTCTGTCTTCACTCCTGTTTTACTCCTTAGGCTCTCCAGCTTTCCAGTAAAGATAATTATTCTCCTACATCTTCACCTTCTTTTATAACTTGGGTAGTGTCAGCTATCTTTCTGTGCTGAATAATGCAAGCCCTGCAACTCCATCATTTAATGCCTGTCTGTATCCATTCCCCTCTGCATCTGCTAAGTATCACTCAAGAGGCTTTTGCATATTCCATCCTCCAGTGCTTCTTTCTCTAGATGCTCCATTAGGAAATGATTGCTCTGATCTTACAAACACATTGATCTTTCATGAACACCCTGCTTGACTGTGCCTTTGTAGGATTGGTGCTACTTTGGAAGATCTACAAGAGGAAATCTGGACAACTGGGTCTGGTGCCAAAACTATAACCCACATGCCCTGGGAAAGGATGTGCCTACCCTGACTGAGACAGGTTTAAACCACAGGCTGTTAGAGGAAATTCAGGCAGCATGTGTATTTAACATTAAACACTTTTGTAGAAAAGCCTGCCAATCATATTGATTTGTGACAAATTAAGTGCAATGGGATTTTTTTTTTTTTTTTAATCCATGCGGACAGCTTGGAGGCAGGAAATTAAACAAACCTTTTTCAGTAATTATCTTGGCTGAAAGTAAATTGTGGTCTTAATAATCAGAGAAGGACAATCATGTTATAAAAAGCTATCCCTCAGGTAAGAAATGCTTACCAAAATTAAACTCTCATAAAAAACAACAATAAGAGAGGCAACTTAACGGATTTCTCTTAATCTTGATTTTACCAACAATACTCTAAAAGTAAGGGATAATTCTACACATTCATTGGGTTCCAATGAAGTTTCATGTCACCTTGCACTACTGACTGATTATTTTTAGAGTTCTTTTGTGAAGTTAGGAAACACACTAACTTTAAAGAAAAATATATCTTATTTCTTTTAGGTTTCACAAGTCTATCAAGTTCTCACTTCAGTACTAAATTCTTTAAACATCCTTTCTGACTTAAAAACAAAACCCAAAAAATAAAGAAACAAAAAAAATTCTCTGCTATGCAATATTGTTTTAAATGAGGATAAAATCAGCAGTAACATTGTGTGTATTTCGCAGAAAATTACCAGTGACTTAAATCAAGGGGATACATCTGGACATCTGCAACACAGAGCTTTTGGGACTCAAACCTGTGCTCCCTGTGAAGGTGAAGACAAAGACCTTTAAAGTACTTAACCATCAGAGGTACTGCTGGGAGGTGTTATGGATGTCTGCATTTCTCCTTTCCCTTTTCTGCACTACGCAGTTCAGATCTGGGCTGCTACATGACTGATGGCTGGTTTTGATACCCAGAGCAGAGAGCAGTGCATCATTTGTATGAGTTCTGAGGGCTGGCAAAATCCCCACTTGCAGTGGTTGGAGAGCTCTCCAAGGAATCTTTTTCTATCCAGCTTACTGGATGTAGAACAGCAACACTTTTCACAGCTTCTCTTGCTAAGGTGATAGAAAAGGAAAGCTAAATCACAGCTAATCAAGTATTTTCCCATAAGAAATAATAAACTTTTCCATATATCACACCTCTCCATGAAAGAGCAGAAGTGGCAGAACTTTGCATACACTCTTGATTAATAGAGGTGACCTGCTCCCAGCTTTACTTAAAAGCAAGTCAAAAGGGGACAAAAGAGCCCTCACAAGAATTTCCTCACAAAAATAATCATTTACTGAAGGTGAAAAGCTAAGGCATCAGGAGATGTCTCAATATTTGCTGCCAAGGAAGATTTTTCTGAGCTTTACACATTTACATGGAGATGATGACACTGTAAGCTCATTTCATAGTAAATTTGGTTGTAAGGCATGATTAATCTAATGTGTTTTAGGCATTTGCTTTAAGATAAATAAATCGTGTCTTAGACACAAGTTGTTCTCCTGAGCTGATGTTCAGTGACAGCGAGGAGAGCTGAGGGTGACTACATTGGACATCTGTACATCTAGGGAGATGAGTCCCATCTTGGCTTGCTGCTGAAGTCCACATCATATAAATATAGAGTATATTGAGGAGATATTTGTCCTTCTTTTGCTGCACATGAGCTCACTGCCTATGGCCACACACTGCACACTAAAAGTGAAAGCCAAGAACAGCCTGGAACATGAAATCACTTTTGTGTGGTGCATGGCATTTTCTAATTTTCACAGTTGAAATCTTTCGTCTTTCAGCCACTATGAACAGATGTGAGAGTTTTCCTGGTCCCCTCCTCAACTCCCAGTACATTCAGGGAAAAAAAGTAATAATTCCAGAGGGGCAAGGACTTTTCCAAATGTTCCCTTCTTAGATGACAAACTGCTATCTCTTTCCCTGCCATCAGCACTTGTCACCATTTTTTATTAGAAGACACTGAGATACCTTGGCTTTGTAAATATTGCATGAAGAGAATTTTTTTTCAAATGTGTTTCACTGTTGGTCTTTGCACGTCATATGAGCTTTAAATTATCTTTGTGTGTGCATCTAGACCCCTGCAGGACTACTTCCCATGTTACATTATTGAGAATTTTGTCAGATATAATTTCTACAACAGGATTTTCTTGTTTAATTTCAAGAACATATTACACATACTCTATTTACAATTAACCTTTTGGAAGTTCTGCTTAGATGGATATAATTAAAAGCTCTTTGGTGACTTTGGTTGGTTATTGCTTTGTATAAGCTTAATTTTAAAATGTTACTGAAATATCCAACTATTTCGTCTGTAGTATCTGAGAGCTTGTTTAACTTCAGCCTAACTCTTCTAGAGTTATCTTAGAATTCCATTTCTTTCCCCTTAAAAATACATACATACGTATATAGTTGTGTTTTACACTAAATATGTATTTTAATGTATTTTTATATTTTTCACACAAAAGGTGTCATGTTGTTAGAGATTCATAGACATTCTAGATTGAGGCCTTCATAATTTGCTCTTTAGTCTGTCTTCATGGTAATACAAAGCATACAATGTGTTTCTATCCAACAAATTTCTATACTGTGCATTTTCTAATAATTCAAAAATTTGTCATGGCACAGTGATCTTCAATATGCATAGATTTTATTTTCTTGAAGGTGATTTTGATCTGATTTTCAGATTCTCTCTGCAAAGTGATTGTATTGCCACTGATTTCATATAGCACCTCTGCTGATAGAGGATAAGAAAACAGATTTCTCTGTGTTGTGGCCTTTTCTGAAATATGTAAAGCTCACTGGTCATGAAACTTCCTGCTGATGATAGGGTACACATTATCTTTTAAGGAAAACTGTGCCACAAGCTAATGACATTTGTTAATGATAAACTATGAAAACTTACCCAGTTAGATGTCTGGCTCTACTGATACACTGTGAATAGACTTTAATGGTTATTGTGGGGTTTTGCTGTTGATGCTTTGCTTTGTTTGTTTTTGCGTTTGTTTTTTTTTCATTTTATATTTAATTTATAAATGGCATTTAGTTCTCCTTGTGCTCAGTACTACTCGAGATGAAATCATGTCAATAGACAGAGAATATAAAAATTCTGTAAGCTGTTTTAGAAGATCTTTGTCAAATCTGAAGGCAGTTTCTTTCAATCCTGAGCATGTGTTAGATGTCTATGCCTCTTGTTTTCCAAAGACAGGTTACAGAAAGCATTTACCTCTTCAGTGTAAGACCAGTTGCAGTCATCCAGCATTTCTTGCTGCTCCAGAGAGGTTTTTGCTCAGCTTTCCAACTGTTGGCTTCAGAAATACTCCAAGTTCTCCCAAACCCCCTCCCAATGCCTTAACCTGGCCAAAACTAGTTGTGCCCTCTGCTGAGGTGCAGTGGCTAACAAAGAGGAAAAACCTTCCAATCACAATTCCCAGTGTCAAATACCAAGTGCAGCAGAGAGGAGGCTTTGTTCCTGACATCATCTGCTCTTTTAATAAAGTCCCTAATATATTCTCCTCATAACTTTGTAAATAATTCCTAACAAATAGAAAGCTTGTTTTAAAATTCTACATACAAATGTATTTTATTTAAATCCTTTACTGTGTCTTCCTTAAGGGTTTAGTTATGGTGTCTCTTTCATGTGCATCATAGGTAGCTTACTTGTACTCATTACAGTTTATATTTCAATAGAAACAATCTCAGTTCAGGTCCTTTAATCTTGAGCCTCCTCCAGTGCTGCACTAACACTTTAAAAATAATAAGTTCAGGTCTATGCAAATGAGTTCTGTTCCTAGCCCAGCTAACATTGAGAAAGACTGAAGTGCTCAACAGCAACAGTTTCAGCCTTAAGCCATCTGCAGGCTTATTTTTAGGATTTGAAATTTTAAGCTGAGTACTTTGCTAATCAAAAAAACCCCTTGAATGCTCTTCAATATTACCAGGTCTTGCACTTTAACCATAAAAATAGAAGCAGTGCAGTGAAGTCAAAATTTTGTGTTGACTTCCACAGGGCATAGCACTTGATTTGCAGTGTTGTCATTTTTCTACAGCCCCAGATTTTGGCAGTATGAAACTGTAAATGAAACTCAGCTTTTATTTTTTAATGTCAGTTTTTACAGACACAGTTCTTGCTATGAAATCCAAATGCCCAAAACAAATAAAAACAAACTAACAAGACAACAAACAACCATCTCAAGACCCAAGAAACTCCAACTCCTCAAATAAAAGCAAAAATGAATTTCGAGGGGATTAAATTTGCATTAAATTTCATCAGACCCATATTTGGGAGCCAACACAAGGAACACTTTCAGCTTTCAAGTCTGTATTTTGAAATGTGTTTTTAACTTTACATTTGATTTTATTCTTATTCTTATTTTGAAGTAGACCTTTCATTTTATTGATGAGCTTAAGGTATTTACTGTATCTCCCCAGCCTTTTCTTATCTAAACAATTTTGACTTTTATTGCCTTCTTATATTTTTATTGATTTCCCTGTTCCTCTTTTCATAAATTTTTTCAGTTTATGGCTGATTCTTTGTTCACATGACATTGGTTTATAGAGTAAAAAAGATGTGAGGTGATAACAGGGCTTTTCAGTGGTCACCTCATCTAAGCCTGTTTGTTATCTGCTCAAATAGATCACTAGCAACATATTGACTGAAGTGTTTAAGCTTCAGGAGTTTTATTTTGCACCACTGGCATCAATGGATGTTTGCAACTGACACAGTAGATGGTGAATGAGAGTTTGTATTAGTGTTGTATTGTACCAATCTAAACTAGGCTTCGATTGCTTTTCTATTTCTTATAGTCATAATCTGCTTGATTGCTTTCTGTGATGGTTTTAATATTTTTTTTTTCACCTTCATCACAAAATTAATTTTTTTGTACAATATTTTTTCAGAGAAAGGTAATAACACAGTTTTCAATAATCTGCATTCATCTGTTTCTGGAATTTCCACAAATAATTGTCAGTACACCATTATGGGTTTTTTCTGCATTGTCTAAGTTTTGAAATACCTATATTAGAACTCCTGTGGGAAACTGTTTGAAATTCATGTTCAGTGTGAGCAGCTGTGTGTGTACCCCTGAGAATAAGATCTGAGATAAGCTTTCAAGTACTTGATCTTGCTTTGGCTTCCACTTCTTATATTCCTACCTAACTGAAATGTCTGTTTCCTAAAAAGCATGCCAGTCACTTTAAACAACATTACAGAAAAACAAACATCACTGGAGTACCTGAAGAATTTTAGAGGGCTCGTATTATACCCAAGAAATCCAACAGACACTATATGCCTAGAAGTCTTAATATATCTAGATAATCTATATCATTGAGCTACATTAGCAATTTAAGGGCCAAATTTTAAAAACACAAAAGAGGGAGAAAGAACTCAAGTTCGTCTGCATCAGTCCTTGTACCTTTCTTCCCTACAACATACTAGCATCTAAACAATCACTTAATGGAATATAATAAAAAATTCCATCGACATTTGACAAAATAGAAGGCATTTTTTTCTCTTTTATTTCTAATATCCACTGACAAGATATGTTTACAGTATTCACAGAAATTAATGTTTAATAGGACAGAAAAACATGCATGGACAAAATATACGCAAGTAGACGGAATTTACCTTCCATTTTTAAATATGTGGAGGAAAATTTGTGTTTACAATCAAGAAGCATAATGCTTTGATTCACTTCATCAGCTGATATTTTTATCATTGCATAAAATTTTCCAAATTCAAGAGGGCACTAATGCTGTTTTGTGTTGTCCCATCCACATGTGTGCATCTTTTAACCTCCTTATGACTTTCTGAAAAGCCAGCCCTGATCTGGAGAACACTCATCCCTACACCGTGCATGTTTCCTAACGCCAGTACATCTCCCTCCTCCCTTGGGTGAGCACAAGTTGCTTTCATCTCTTCATCCTCCAAGTGAACAATGGAGAAAATTATTAATCTTGGTCTCAGCTGAAGGTTCTTCAATAAATGAAATGTTTGCTGTCTTTTAGAAACATGAGGTTCTCATCAATTGAATTCTTGCTCTTCATATGCCCGAAGCATTATTATCTATTGTAACCACTTTGGTAATTATCTTTTGGTTCTCCTTTTGCCTGTATTATCTATTTTAACTTCTTTTGCCTTTTTTAAGTGTTTTAATCTTTCAGTATATGTGATATTTTATAGCTCATCTTTTTTGCTGCCTCATATTCTTGATCAATTTTGTGATGAATCATTTTTTTGTTATGAAATATGTTTGTCTTATAAGAATGTACTCAGTTTCTTCAATCAGGGTATGCAGAAGTCATTTTCTTTGGAATGCACAACTCTGAGAGAGGAGGAAATACAGACTTTAAAATTGATGTGTCCTTATATATGGGTATAGCATTAATTTTATTTTCTGGATTCAAAAGCATATTTCCAAAAATGTCTAAATATACAAATGAAGACATATAAATAAGCTTTATAAATTATCTTGCATATGCTAGGAGGAAGAAAATAGAGTCAAGTCAGTAACACAGATGCACCAAATCCTGTATTCTGGGAGTTTTCTGAAGTCTGAGAGCTGGGCTTGCCCTGTTAAAGGCCTTTGGACAGGAAAGCCCAGGGAGTTTCTGTGGGTCAGGTGTTACTTTTGCTGCTGGAGTTCTTCTGCTTCTATCTTCTGAGGGCAAAGTCAATGGATGTGATTACAAATGGGACCTTTTTGTCAGAAGTGGGACTTTAAAGCATAAATCTAGAATCAATCACCTATGCAAGTGCAGGCTGGAACAATTCTTGGGGTTTTTTTAGTTTCTTCTTGAAAATATGCAGAAAAATACAGCAATGGAATGAGTTCTCTATTGGCCTGGACATAGGTGGTTTACAATGGTGAGGGCACATACCTTGAATGATGTGGGAATCTTGCTATGAAGCTTATAATATGCCTCTGAAATAAATACAGCAATATTTTAGAATCTTTTGAAGGAGATTATGCAGGGCAGTAAACAAAGGGACACATTTTACAGCGTTATTCAGTATTCATAGAGATAAGTCTTCTTTACTAGTTGGTAGCTCAACCTCATTGTTGTAAGGCACAAAGAAGAGGTGAAACAACCCTGAAAATTACATATGTTGTATTTTTTAACTGCTGTCACTCTTTCCTAAGACCCTGTCAGTAAGTCTGTTTTCCAAAATTAAACACAACCAGATGCAAATTAACAATTTGCAGTTTAACAATCCTATCCAGTTGACTTGGAGGTACCAGGCTTGTTTGTGCAGCAAACTGAGAAAGAAGTGTTTTGGTGGCTCTGAACAGTCAAAAGGGTATTTAATAAATATCTGATGTCTGTTTAAATTCAAGAGTATAAAAAATAGCTTTTCAAGACACAGGAGTTTAAGCACCTACTTTAATTTAATTCTTAAATGGGATGTTCTTTCAAACAAAGGTTTAGAATTCTGATTCTGATCCACTTACTTAATTGATATAATTTCTAAATTCAGAAAAACAACATGATATAGGACAGGCAACTAACCTGAATAAAAAGTGACAATATGTAAAAAAATATATATTTGAAAAGTTTAGGACATTACAAAAATACTTTTGCTGAAGCCCTTACATTTGAGCATCACTTCCTTTATTCTTCCATTTCCTCCTATGTTTTCTTGCCAGCATATATTCTTAACTCAGGACAAACATACTACCCCAAGACAAGCAGAGACAAAGCAAAATATATATGTGAGTGAACTGAAACGAATAATGTTACTTCAATATATCTTCATTCCCACAGAAAAAGAGAGTTTAGCTTGCAGTAGCCATTAAAGCTAATATTTTTTAGGGGCTTTGGTATATCAATAATTATTTTTTACTATCATTTGGCTTTATTAGTTTATTTTATTATTAGTTCTATTAGATGTGTGCACGGATAGAGATCCCTTTTGCTTTAGGACTTGCATTCAATGTAAGGGAAGAGGTCAAGACATCATGAAAAAATGTGCTGATCTGGATAACTCTTGCAGCTCGTCATATCTTTCACAAAAAAGCACAGGAGAGATTTCTATATTTAGAGGCTCAGAATAACTTTTTCTTTTTCCTGTCCTTCCTTCAGCAATTTACTTTTCCTAGAATTCTATTTTTCTTTTAATTGAAAACAGCAGACTCCACTCTAGTTGTCACATATTGACCTAAAATATGACATTTTTGTTTGTTTTTTGTTTGATTAATAAATCATGAAGTTCACCTGATTGTGATTTTACCTTGCATTCATATTTTTTTCGCTGAATACACTCGATGAAAAAGTTTCAGTTCATCACCTATTGAGAGCTCAGACAACAGCTGAGAGCTGGAAGAATGAGACCAGCACAGGCTCCAGGAGCTGCTTGTGGAGATCTGTTAACATTTGCAATTGTATTAATGGTTTCCTACTTTTCCTGTGACATTGGTGAATTGTTGGATCTCTCATTCATTAAAGCATTCTCTGCTTAACATTTTTTGTTGCTTGTCCACCAAACTACAGTATTGGGAGAACTCAGCCTTGAACAGAAAGGCACAGTTAGTTTTAAACTGGAAAAAGATTAAATGTAATCACAAAGCTCTTCTATTACTGTCAGTAAGTTCAAATGCTGGATGCATTATGATTATTGTTAATTGTTTCTCCTTCTTTTTTTTAATGCTTTCCCTATTTGATGTAGTTGGTTTGAAACAGTTTTGTATATCTTTTTCTTCTGGAAGAAATTTGAGCAAAGAACATGTATTGTTTCATTGTTCCACTTCTACTTCATTCGCCTGCACATTATTTGATTTTTTTTTAATCGCTATTATATCATTACTTCAGAGGAAAATAACTGGAGGATATGTTCTCCTTTTAATCTTCCTTTGCCATGTAATAAGAGGGTGGTTAGAGACTGGGCAAGGAAGAACAAACAAGATATTGTAACAGCAGGAAAGTCTTATTCAAATTCCTAAATGAACAGAGAGAATCAGGCCAAGACATTGCTAACATTTTCCATCACTTTTTATTGACCTCAGCTTTGAATCAGAAAACACCACCTGGACACACTGTCTGTAGCATATCCCAAAATAAACATTGCCAGTTACCACACACTCAGGGGATTACCTTACCTTTGTGAGAGAAAACAAAAGCAATAGCAAGTGCAGAAGAATTTATGTGGTGCTGTAAATCTTCCATTCCCAAAGTCTGGAATCCTCACTATGATGTTACAGCCATGGTTACTGATTATCCAGTGTTTTGTAGCTAGGGCAATTGCCAGCCTCCAGCCGGGGTTGCATTGCTTTTGTCTGATTCTTATTTACGTAGACATTTTCTAGCCCATTAAATATAGTCATATAGTCTTGTAGCCAAAGTCTGCAGCAGACAGAGGTACACAGCTCCAGAAAAAAGAAGGTAATTTCTTTAGGAGTTCACTAATATTAAGAAGGATATTTGGGATATTAGGAAGAAGTTTTTTATGGAAATAGTGATAAAGTTATGGAATGGTCTGCCCTGGGAGGTTGTGGAATCACCATCCCTGGATGTGTTTAAAAGACTGGATGTGGCACTCAGTGCCAGGGTTTAGTTGAGGTGTTAGGGCATGGGTTGGACTTGATGATCTTTAAGGTCTCTTCCAACCTAGAGATTCTGTGAATTCTGTAAATTCTGTCATATGACACTAAAATTCAATGTGAGATGACTCCTAGTCAATGATTGTCTTGCAGGAATTGGCCAAGAGAAATGGAATTGGGGGGGCATTTAGAGACCCATATTCAGAAGATATGGTCAAATAAAGGCCAAACAATTCCCAAATGGAGCAGCAAGGAAATATAAAGGTAAATATGCATGCAAATAAGTTAAATTCTGCTTTATGCTTGGCCTGATTGTCCAGATTTCCTCCTTGATTTTTTTTTTTATGGAATCTCAAAAGTAGTTTTAGAGAATCTATGTGATTAGAAATACACTGAATGTACTTAACTGCATGGTTCTGCCAACCTTTTGCACAGCAGCCCTCTGATTAGGGGGTTCAAGTTAGAGAGCAAAGAAATGGAAATATGAGTCAAATAGGAAACCTGAGCTTTTCTCCTAGATCATGTAGGAAGGAAATTACATCATCTCTTCTGAGTGAGGTATTATAAAATATGGTTCAAGATGGCCTTTTCTCGGTTTTTCAGGTTTTGTAGCAAAGTCAAGAATACAAAAATACCAGTATTTTAGAGATTTTCAGCACAACATATATACCTTCAATTCAAGAGTATTTTCTGGTGTTCAGGCACGGCCTGGGGACCAGAAGTCTCATCAAATCACAACAGAGATTCAGTCCAGAACATCTTGATAAACTTTGGAATCAGGCCAGCAGAAACTGCAGAAGGCTCAAAAACGAAAGTACAAAGTTCTGCACGTATGAGGCAGCAATCCCATAGAATAGTAAGTGCTAGGAAGTAACTCTGGGAAGAGATGCTGGGAAGAGACAGACCACAGCCTTGTGTAAAAGATCCACTTCATAATCTTTATGGAGGATAATCTTGCCTGTTTCATCTGCTAGCAATGAAGTTTTACATTAAATAAACATTGCTTTAGCTTCTAATGCAGACTGGGCAAGACTCACTACAAAATATCCTTGTCCTGTTGCCTATATTTTAATGCTTTGTACTTCACAGGCATGTCTTTATACTTGAGTATCTCTTGCCACTAAGTGAAATGCCTCCAGTAAAAGTCAGCAAGAAAAATTCTTCCCAAATCCAAGTCTTATTATCTGGGTCTTGGAATCTTCTACTATGAGCTTGTGAGACAGAGATTTAAATCTCTAAGTGCGCAGAGAAAATGCATAAACTCAGTACACTTATGTATCTGCAGGTGGATGTCTCTTGGTTTCTCTCACTGGTTATATTTCACTTTGCATGAGATAAATTTTATTCAGAGAACGAGAATGACCCTTTCAGCCTAACAATTTCCATTTGTGACATGAAAAGCTGTGGTTCTTCTTTGTGCTCTCAAAAATCATTCCAGGAAAAAGTGAACATCTTTAGAAGGAGAGCCTGAGAGCACACTTAAAAATATGCTAAGGCAGAGCAAAGACACAATTCTGGGAGAAAGGGGAGATATAAAATCCATCAGTCAGAGAAGGCACTGAATCTTTACACTCCTTCACCTTAATTTGTTCTTTCCATTCTGGACTGCTGCATCGGAGAACGACACCACCCACTGCTACTGGTCCATTTGCAAATGTAGCCTAAATGTGCAGAAACTATTTCTGAAATTCAAAAGTGTAGTTGACATTTTTTCAGTCAACTCTAACTGCATTTCACTAACAAATGTCACAGCATGCTGCTTGAACAGCCTTGTTCCATGAAGGAAACAAGCAGAACCATCATGCTCAGCAACCTCAGGAGCAGGGATGTAAAAGGAAAGCAATTTCTGTGTGTCTCCATGAAACCACATGATAAAAACTGGCAACGTCATTCAACACAGAACTTTTACATGTGCCAACACTCAGATTGACAAGGAACTGTATTTAGCAGTCCAGTTAATACCCTAAACTAACAGAGAAGGGGTTAAAAGGGCTCCAGGACAAGTATCTCTCATTTACCCACACTGGTGATCTCTGGATCAGAGATGATGTCTTGAGAAACACCAGTGGGTTCCTCTGTTATTTCTCTCTGTGTTCATCTTCAGAGTATGGACATTATTTTCAGAGAGTATTAGTCATTACAGTCTCACAGTACATTATTCTAAATATTTCTAGAGAAGAAAAATTTACTTCTATTATAAAGCTGTACCAATGTAGACAGAGATTTCAATGTAGTATTTTATCAAAACACACACATTTTTGTTTTCTTAGCTAACTCACACGATGAAGTCTTTTTTTCCCTTTCTTTTACTTTTTTCATTTTTCTTCCTTTTTCCTTTCTTTTACTTTATTTTCTTTATTTATTTGTTCTTTTTTGTCTTTTTTTTCTTTTTCTTTTTCTTCTTTTTCTTTTTCTTCTTTTTCTTTTTCTGTGTGAGATGTTGCTAACAATATATTTAACTGACTTTGAGGGAATCTGTAATAATAAATATTATGGTTTATTACGGTTTCTTCTAACATTTCACCTGTGAAAATAAACTGCATAAAATGGAGTTCACATAGAAGATACCAGGGTCAAAGACCATTGGAATAGGCATTGTATATCCATTACAATACAGCACCCATAGGCAGTGATTATTTATTGGAATATGTTATGAGTCATGGCAATTCATAACACTACAGTCTCTGGAAAATTCCATTTTCCACTCTGAGCCAACATTAGGCTTACAGTACATACATTTTGATTAACTGAGACACAAATGCGTCCCAGCAGTTACAGGAGAGTTGTTTCCTTTCTTTCCTGAAATTGAGAGATACTTATTATTTCCAGGAAAACAAATAAGGCCATGTGGAATGAAGCATTTACAATTCTTGGCAGGACACAAAATGAATAAGACTGTACATGAAAGCTTGTTTGACTGTCTATTTAGTTTCATTTTAAAGATTTCAGTCTTATCATTCATGATTTATGCACAACATGTACTGCCACTTGCTGGTCTGTTCTATAAATACCTTCATAATTTGAATTAAGATAATCTGTTATCTGTGCTTGGTAGATGTATTACAGTTTTGTACTCACTTAAAGTTCCCCCAAACCATAAAGCCTTTTTTCATTTTAGATTTAGCTAAAAATATTCACCCATTAAAATAGCAATCATCATTAAAATTAGTTCCGTGATTGTACTGATTAATTTTGAAGCAACAAGCAAGGTTTCTGAAAATTTACAATTAAATGTATTTTTAGACAAAACCTGACAATTTTTAAGAGTCAGGAGAAGCAATTACCTGGCATAAAATCTGCAGGACACAGTTAGAGGGAAGAGGCATTAATTTGAAATAAATACATATATTAATATAAATATGTCATAAGAATATTGCCAGAGGCAACAGATCAGTATTGCTAAAATGTTTTAAATTAGTATATTTAAGGCCTTTCCAGTTCTCTCCAGACAAATGTGGATCCTTATGTAAAGGGGGCTGGTTGTTTTTTTGTGAATATATAGTTTCTGGTTAAACAAATGTAAAACTTTTCATCTTCTATCACCTCTGTAGTTTCAGTGAGACAAATGTGAGTAGTTGGCTTAGGAGATGCAAGATAAGGGTTTACAGTCACATTGTGGTAAATAGGCATTTTCAGTCACATGAGGAATTTGAATCGTATGTTCATTTTTGGCTGTTGTTAAGGGAGGGAATTACCTGTTCTCGTATCTGTGAGAGAGAATCAAAAGTGTTTGAGCCAAGGTGCAGTAAGAACTATAGCTTATATCTTTTAGGAAATGCTAAATCACTGGCACAGACTGCCCAGAGAATTTGTGGAAATGCCATCACTGGAGATCTTTAACTTAAGTTAAAGGTCATAGCTTGATGCCTTTATTCCGTCATTCTAAGTATCACATAAATGTTCTGAAGAGCATTTAAGAGCTATGTAATGCTATTTTTTTTACACAAAATCATAAAAGATTTCAGATGTTTTTTCAAAACTGATCTTTATTTTCAGTCAGAAAAAGTTGAGATTTGAGTCTTTATTATTTTTAATTTTCCTATTTTCTTTCATTTGATTACCTGAATCTTAGAGGAGGGCTTGGACACTTTTCTTTTTTATTTTTTTTTTGTGAACCATTTCTCATGTACTGGGGTCCATCAGTTGGTAGCTACTGAACTAGAAAACCTCTTGAATCTCTCTGTCATCTTGTTTGCCACAAATAGTTTCTGAAAGATGGTCTTTCTGTTTAAAATTTAAATTATGCTTAAAAGTCAACTGAGTAATACAAATTCTAATTTTATGTCTGAAAACAAGCCAAAGTCTGTAGCTGCCAAGTACTGTCATAGTTTAGGAAATATTAACATGGGTGCAACCTTAAACTTTGGCACATTCTAAAACTTTTTTAACAGTAGGATGATACTCAAAGAAAGATGCAATTGAATATATTTTTAAATTAGGAACTGCATTTACCCTTAGATTATGGGGGCAAGGGGAAGCCCTGCCTAGGCCAACAGATTTTTTTTTTTTTTGTAGGGAAGAACAAAATATCTCTGTAAGTTTAAATGAAATCCACTTCCTTCTCTTAAATAACCAATGTGCTAGACAAGATTTTAATCTGTTTATCACCTTTTTCAATTCTTTATGACTTTATTGCTCATGAACATTGAACATGTTACAGTAAACCAGATTTCAAGCAGCAGAACAAATGAAAAAAATAATAGCAAGCTGCAAGCTCCAATAGAAGCATAATGGGGCCCATGAATGAGTATTTGTTGTCAAGTTTGTGAGTCAAGGAATTAAATATTGTTCAACTGACAATGCCTGCAGATGCAGTCATAAAATATTGGTGATGGATTTAAATTGAAAACAATGGCAGTCTATGGGTTGTCACAGGTGACCACTGGACACTCTTGAAATGCCATCCTTGAGCCTTTTAAATAAAGAGTGATGGTAGATTTTTTTAAAGGGTGTGGGAAAGGGAAGGACAAACTTGTAACAGACTGTTTTGATGTGTCAGGGCAAGACAGAAATAATTAACTGGGACCTACCTGTCTCTGCTGTACAAGGAGCGCATTGTGCAGAGCTCACAGCTCTCTCTTTGTCCTTCTGAGCACTGCAGGGATAAACAAGAGTGACTTAAGCTCTAAGAAATAGCTCCAAAGCCTCCTGAAGCCAAGAGAGTCATGATCATCTCCTTGATTTGGCTCAGATTCCCTGTGTACATTGTACTCACTCAGTAAAAAACCTGCCCAGCGCATTCAGAATAAGCAAAACACCTGGTTGCTACTTCCCTCAGCTCTCTCTGCACACTATATAATGAAATTTGGCTTTCTTTTTGTTCCATATTTTGTAATAAGGACTGGTATACAATAAACATAAGAGTTCCTGGCCTCATTCCCTCACTATCTAGCACACAAAGCAAGTCCTGTTCCTTCCTCACTCTGTTACTCCCCTGCAATATTCCCCTGATCCACATCCTCATATTTAGCAGATAAAGGAGATCAATAAAGCTGAAACATTGTTTTGCTCATCAATCAACAAGATGGAAGGGCCTCATGGACTGTATTGTTGCTTCAGTTTATGGAAAAAACAACAAAATTCCCACTACCTCTTTAAGAGAAAGAGCTCTGGTCTGCTCACAGCCAAAGGCTGCATTACTCTTTTTTGTATGACCATGCATGGTGAGGGCTTACAATTAATACAAGTTAAGCAGACTGTGAATTGATATATTAATCTAAAAATTATCCAGTAAAGAGTCACCTCTGACTGGTTATTTCTTTGTGAATATATGGTTTCTGGTTAAATAAATTTAAAACTTTTCATCTTTTATCACCTTTGTAGTTTCAGTGGGACAAATGTGAGTTTTTTGGCTTAGGAGATGCAAGGGAAGGGTTTATAGTTACTTTCTGGTAAATAGGCATTTTTAGTCACATGAGGAATTTGAATCTCAGGTTCACTTTTGGCTGTTGCTAAAGGGAAGGAATAACCGGTCTGTTAGCACATTCTCCTGACCATTTGAATAAAAGAAAAGTCTGTATCCATTCCACCAGGCCTCAGCCACGTGAAAGTGACGTTACTGGTGCGAGCAACCGCCCGCGCTCTCATTGCTGCTGAAGGAAAAGGAATATGTTACATAACACCCATTCTGGCAGTAGATACATCACTCTCTGGAGATGTCAACTTCTCTCCAAAGACAATACAGGCTCCTGGAAGACAAGGCTGGAAAAGGGCCCGTCCTTTTGGATGGTGCAAGTTAAGTCAAATGAATTCTGCCAACAGGCTGCTGCTGCTATAAATCACAGCATGCTTGTGCCCGGTCCCACACTGCCACAGCTCTCTCAAAGCAGCTGCAAGAAGTGACAGCTGCCTGGCAAGACACTAGACTTATATATGAGCAGATAAGAAGTGAGATGGAGTGATTTTGGACTTGGGAGAAAAAAGAGGAAAATGTGAATCATCCATTTTATGCAGTATATTATACCTTTTATGGTTCAAAACAACATTTGTGTGACACCCCCCCACACAGAGGGTAAATTTCAAATGGGTTCTCTCAAGATGCTTTCCAGCCATGTAGCAAAAGTGTTCTAGTATTCATCTGAAATGCTATACTGGCTCTCTATTATACTTTAAAAAAATCAAATAAAGCAGAAAATAGTTAATAAACAGAAAATTTCTCATGAGATTTTGGCTACTTCTAAGCATCAATAATAAGGAAAACTTATTATTTCAGTAAGATTTTATAGTTATCTGCTTTAAATCTTTGAAAAAAAGGATAAAGAGGTAGAATAGGAGGTGAGGGGAAGAAGCTTCTGAACCAATTTAGGATGTAGATTTAGGCTGAACATTTTTTGGATTTATGACTGATTTTATGTGAGCTTTTCATGGTTTTGATCACCATTCTTAATTCCCATTTTGTACGCATAAATCTTCTAAAATACCTCAGCAATGAACAGACACATCACCCATTTCTGTGTATCCTGAGTGACCAATATAATCCATTTGCTTCATAAGGAAAGTTTGGCAGTTCAAATCCTTTTAAAACAAAGGGACAGCAGAGTAGACTCAGGCAAATGCTCAAATGCCAATAATGGCTAAAAGCAAAATTATTGGCACTGAAAAAGAACTAATGAAGGGGTTTGTGATGGAGATGTAAATAACCTTTTTGTTCTGTCTTGCATTCTGTTGCTCAGTATTTTGTGAATAGAATTAACTAGGAATATTTGAAAATCCTAGGAGAGAGGCTGTTTATTGATCATGGTTAGTTCTGCCTGCCATGCTTGCAGTGCTCTGAAATTCATGTTTTAATTTGCATGAACTGAAATGATTGGCCTGTGTAATGATTAATTGAGTATTATTATTAATTTGGAAAACATTTAATTAAAATTAAAAGGAATTAGTAATAGGATATTGATGGCAATGGATATATGAAATGGTTTCAATACATACTGATTAAATCCCACAAAAAATTACATATGTAAGGAGATAGAGATAAAACTAAATAGGAAACTGTCAACAA
Organism: Melospiza georgiana; assembly: GCF_028018845.1. Lineage (NCBI taxonomy): Eukaryota > Metazoa > Chordata > Aves > Passeriformes > Passerellidae > Melospiza > Melospiza georgiana. Next base: position 12,964,855 of record NC_080430.1, read on the forward strand.
TAGCTAGTCAAGCCTGTGTTACTGTTTTAGATCTACCTTGAGATCACATGAACAAAATTTAGTGATATTAACCCTTTATGTAATATTTTGTGGCACATTTGTTTGTATTTAAATGATGTGGTTGTAGAAATTGATTCCTTTCCAGGAGTCTAAACTCTCACATAATCCTAGGATGATATTTCTTTCCTTTCCACTTTTTATTATACACAAGAGGAGGAATTTTTGTTCAGAAACTTTTTTTATGCACCAGGAAGATGACAATCCAACTGGTGGACATCCTGTTCCTCAAGAGCTATGTCTGCATCAATTTCACACTCATTGCAGAAAAGAGAGAGGTGAGAGACCTCTTCAAATCTGGCATGCAACAAAGCTTCTGGGATGTCAACCTAGAGTGCTGGCAACACTCAGATTATCAAACTAATTTTGAGTTCTAGGAGAACTTCCAGACTGACAGATGTAACCTTAGCTAGAAATCAGTCACTGTGGTGAGTAAACTAAAAATACAGAGTAACTTGAAAAAAGATCTTGTCTTTTGGAAACTGTGAATTGTCAGAATTTATTTTAATTTCTCTCTAGCATGAGAAAAAAACTAAAAAAAAATCAACCAAATAGAGAAAACTGTGAAATTAAAACTTAGGCTCACCCTGAATTTCAATATGATTTTGGACCTGCTTTGCAAGTAAAAAACTGCAAGTATTTCAGCAGGTTAGAAACATCATTTTACATCCGGAATAAAAACCAAAACTGATAAAACAAAAAAAAACCCTTGCATCATTTTAAAGAAATATGTTGAGAGATGTGTCACCCTGGGAGGTTTTTTGTGGTTTTTTTTTTTTTTTTTTTTTTTTTTTTTTTTTTTTTTTGTTGTTGTTATTTCTTTGCTGGGTTTTTTATGTGCATGCAATTGCCATTTTTAGTAGTCAAGGGAGAGTTCTTAAATACAGTAGTGATTTATTGTCATTATTATACAGGTTTTTCTTAACAACTGACATTAAAAGAGGAGCCTTGAAGTTGGCAAAAAAAGATATTCCTGCAGAATATGTGAAATTTGGCCTAGTGTGTTAGTTTCCCTTCCTCTCTGAGTCAGAGATCCAGAATTTCCTCTCCTCTGCTGCATATTCTACAAATTTCTCCCAGGCAAGCTAACAGTAGTTTTATCCATCTACCCACTGTTAGCAAAATATAAGAATAATCAATAAAATAAAAATGTAACAGAGACAAAAATACCATTGTGTAGAGAACTACATAAAAATTAGGTGAAATATTAAATAACTTTCTTTTATTTACCAATGTCATATGCATTTAAATGGTGTAACCCATTAACCTTTATTCCCACCTGCATTCCTCAAAAGATAGTTAGCATTTTTCACCCCTTTCCAACAGAAGTGACCCAAAACCCACACCTATTCTTCAAAGCACTTACATATCTACTTTCCTTTGAGCTTTGGTTTGGCATATTAGGGTATTCAAAGGGGCAGAATGGTACTTAGGGTGTTTTTCTGCAACATAAGAGCACTATCTCTCAGGAAGATACTAATGAGCATCAATTTCAATTTTTAGCAGTGTAAATATGTCAGAAGATCCTCTGTCTGCATAGTGTAAAATACTTTGATGCTCTTATGTATTTCCAGATTCACACTTCTGTGAGCAGTCAGCTGTATCAGGATCTGTGTCTCTGATTGCAAAGTCTGGGTGAGACCAATAACTCCAAGGCATGTGAATAACCCAGACTCACATGAACAATTCTGTTGAAAGCAACAAAAATGAAACAAATGTCCTAAGGCAAAAAAAAAAACAAAAATAAAGTCCTCCTGCCATCAGAAGCATTCTGGGAAAACATATTCTCTTATCAATGTCTTTATAGCACTAAAATTTGTCCATCAGTTTAAAACAGATTTTACTTCTGTTTTGCTGTAGCCCCTTAGTAAATGATTGCCCAAAGCACTTGTGTCTAATCAATACCTGAATTTCTCCAAAAACATTGGTTTTCAAGCAGCATTCTTTGTTTCTGAACAGCAAACCATTTCTCCATCAACTTACAACATTTTTATTAGAAAATTTCTTTCTGCTAAAAAGTAATGAGTAGTTTATTTCAATTTGCTGTTATCCTTGAAGTCTGGTGATAGCAGCACTGCTCTTAGTGCCAGTGGACTTTCATAAAATTAGTAGCTGGTAATCCTTCTTATGCTTTGCTATTTACATCTGCCAAGTGCTGCACTCTGGAGCACACCAGGCTTCCATTGCAGTGAAAATCTCTCATAAAATATTCCATCAGTTTTATTTTCTGAGAAAGTTATTCAGCTTTTGCTCATTCATTGCAAAGTTTGTAGAGGCCAGATTACATAAAAAATACGTGCTGAATAGACACCCTGCAGGAAAAAATAATGTTTTCATGAGAATAATATATTAAAAAAAAAAAAAAAAAAAAAAAAACAAGAAAAAAAACCCAACAAACAAAACTATGCAGTAAGAAACAATATTTAAATAAGGTCACATTACTAAGTAGTGAACAGATTTTTTGTTTTATCTTTTGGAATTCAGAATTCAGCTTCCACTTTTTTCATTATTTCTCATAACAATTTTCTGTCTCTGTGAAGTTTTTCAAAGAGAGAGCCTGCTATAATTGATCAGTCTTCTTAACAGCAACATGAAATGCCTACAGAATTCTTTCACTTCAGGGCTATTAGCCTACTATGGAGGAATCCCTTCTCACAGTCCAAAATGCATATGCTGGCAAACAAAACTTAGCTGTTGGATCAGGAAAGCTGTGCAGATATCAGATTACCATATGGGGAAAATGAGAAGATGAACTGTTAGCATGGGAAAAATTCTGCTAATGCTCATCTTAATTCTGTGAGCTTACTTGGCAATAGTATAAGCATATCCAGAAGAACCTCCAGGCAAATCCCCACTTGTGGACAAGTAAGGAATCCTACCAGCTGAACAAACTGTAGGTAAGTGAAGTACAGCCTGTCTGAGGCACTGCACATGTAACCCAGAAGGGATTTTCTCACCTGATGCCCTTGCTGAATTTCTGCTAAAGCTGCCCCTTTCCTTGGATTTACCATTTATGCTGCCTTGGAAACAGAAAAGAAGCTGTAAAATGCAACACCAACTTTGTCCTTTGCTGTTGTTTCTGCCTTTACATCCGTCTGGTTCTCAGAAACAACCTAATTCTCTCACATTGCTGGAAGTGAACGGATCCATCTGTTTGATAAGAGGGTGAGTCAGCATGAGAGCTCAGTATCTGCATGAAGGACCCTTAGAAACAGATATGAAAAAAACCAGACCATGTTTGCAAATTACATTATATTTCATTGTTATAACAGAAAAAAATGTCTTCATTTCTTTCAAACATTCATCAAATAAATTTTTATGTTGATAATTTTGGTTTATCTTAGCACTTCTGAAATTAATTTTGCCACCACAGATATCTAATTATGCATATGAAATTTTCCTTCAAAACTCATATTGATATACCTTGGAGATACTGATTTTTATTGTGAATTAGTTTAAGTATCTAAAAAGTTTTGTTGAACCCCAGAAAATGTATCTGGTTTTCCTTTGTTTGGGATGTAGTTTGAAGTCATCAGCAAATATTAGTTCTCCTCCATGAGAGAAAAAGCATCAATGTTAAAATCTGACAGGGAGAGTCATCAAGAAAAGGGACACAACTTTCACAATCACTAAAGTTCATCAGTTCTAGAAGATTCTAAGTCACCTTGAAGACAACTTCACTGGATAAAGGCACAGAGAGAGCTTTGGTGCTCATTTTGGCAGGTGAGCACCACCTGTGATTTTACAGCAGCAATCTCAGCTGTATTCACTTGACTTCATGGTGGAGAGAAATTGCATTACTCTTGTCTGAGAACAAACAGACCTGAATTAGGCAATTCTGTGCAAACCATGCAGTTGGTTTTTTTGTATCCTTAGTATCTGTCTGGATTTCCTTCTCAGGTCTCTATCTACCTATTTCCACTATTTATGTTCTGCTGTTCTCTGTCCATGTCTGAAAAAATAAGTTAAGTTTGGCTAGTGAATGCAGAAATAGGTGCAAAACCATGAATTTTCTGTTAAATGGTATGCCAACATGACTGGTTCATACTGGGGTCTTTATGTAAATTTGAGTTTCCAAAACATGTCCATGACTCTTCCTTCCTGCCATGCATTCTCTTAGCTGAATTAATCTACTCTAGTTCAGCTTTCAAGCACTCTTGATAGAAAGCCATTGACCTGTGAGTGAGATATCTCCAAATTGCTCAGTTCCATGCAACTTTCTAAATAGACTTTTACTCATCCTTTTAAGAAAAAGTGGGCTAAAGTAGAGGTTTACAGACCTGATCCAATGCAGGGGAATTGCCAGGTTCATTTAGATCTGTTGTCAAACAATAGTCTTTAAATAATTTACCTCAAGACAGAAAAAGCCACTTCCAGAAGCAGCAATATGCTTCTGGAAGGCATTGGATCCCTGCAGGATGGCTGTTACCTCTCTCCACTCCTCTCCTCTTGACATGTGCCCCTCACACGCGACACATTTCTTTGAAGCACTGGATAGAGCAGAGCACAGAAATTGGCCAGAACAAGCATGGCTGGGATAGACTGGTCAAAGCAGGAGAAAGCACTAGGAAGCAGCAAAGCGTCTAAACCATTCTTCCCTTTATCCCCATTAGACATCTGACATTGTTTATATGCTCCAGCCAGATAGAGTAAAACTCATTTGGTTATTTTTATCACAGGAAATGTCTATTTAGTGCCAATTAAATACCATTTCGGGTGGTGTTTAATATTCTGCTCAACCTGACAGTGTTACAATGTCATTCCAAAGCAACACTATTTACTCATAGACTGGACAGTTAAGGAGATAGCAAAGCAGTTTCAATTGCTGGGTCTACACGTAATCTCTGGGGTAAACAACTGCCCATTTATTGCCAGCAAGATGAAAACACTCTCTTTGTACTGGATCCCATGGAAGAAAAAAAACTGCAGTGTTTACAGAGGGGAACCAGGAGTCTGGATGAGAAAAAACTGCATAGGAAAATCTACACACCACAGTGTTAAGCTTTGGATGTCAAACTGTGACCACAAGAAACCATTCCTAGAAACAAATTAGTCCTTTTACCTACAAGCTTACACAAAATGAATCAGAGCTATATTTGTTGTACTTTCAAACACTTACTTTTTCAGACACAGCATGTTTTTTTTTTCATGTTTTGAAATGCACAACCTGGTTCTTTGTGTGCTGCTGTCATGGTGTGATTTGCTCCAGGTTTGTGCCTCAAGCTCCATCTCTCTGTCCATGAGTGCATGGCCTCACTACAGATTTCAAAGCTACACTTATTTCTTTTTTTTTCTCTCTCAAATATGAATACCATCACTTTGGAATGCCAAGGTTTAATTTTCACTCATTTAAATAGTTTCCTATTCATGATTACTTTGTGGGTTTGTTGGAGGGTTTTTTGATTTTTTTTAAATTTTGTTTCTTTTTTTTTTTTCCTAGAGGCGACCAGATGAAAATTGCAATCATTATATGTTTGTATTTGTATATGGGTGCACACATGTGTGCATATGTACAGATATCCATATATTTGTGAGCAAGCAGGAAATGGGAGATTAAAGATTGTGCTTTGTGACTGTGGAACTGACACTTTTATAATTAATAAGGCTTGGGACACTTTGTATTCTGGGAAAGAGAGAAAAAGAAGTCTTGTGTTAATACCTTGGTAATGGACTGCTTACAGGTGAAAAAACGAGGACTTTTAAAATGAAAGGATTGGAATTTTTAGAGGTTTTTTTTTTCCTACCATGTGTTTCCAAGAGCTTTAAAAGTCTGGGTAAACACCCTCCACACACAAATTCCTGTGATATTTGACTCATGCAGCCAGGACTCTGTTCCAGTCCAGCCCAATGCAGTCCCTGTTTTGCCTGATAACTCCTGCACAAGCCATGTGCCTGGTACACTAATGGGGAAACTGTCCAAACTGGGAATAGATGACTGCCAGTCAAATGCAGATAATTAATGTCACAGAGAATGAAGCAGAGATTAACAAAGAAGTCAGTCAGTTGGATCCTGTCCTAGTGTTTACTAATGACAAAGGCTTTGCTGCATCCTGGACATTTTATTTCATTTTATTTTTTCCCAGAACAATCCCATTCTCCAAGTTGTTTTTGCTGCCTCCTAAGATGGACTTACACAATAATTTCATACAGATTACAGCTTTGTGATCCTCTGTCTTCCTGATTTATTTGGACAGATCCTTCAACATTTATATCATCAGCATGGATTTTCATGCTGTGGTGTAGGCTGGCTTCTTTTCTACCAGTGTTTCTTCTTTAAATGTGGGACAGTACACCAGAAAACTATGTGCTCTGAGATAAAGAGAATAAAACATGTGCATTATTTATTTATTTATTGTAATTTTTTAAAATTTTATTTTGACATTTGACACTCTCTTCCTTCCAGACATGGGCTCATGTTCAGTTCAAGAAAATGCTGACAGTCAGAAATGGTATTTAGGCATGTGTTTAACATGAGCACATCTTTAATTCCTTTGGGCATTCAAAATTCAAAGTATGTTTAAATATCTTCCTGCTTGGGACATTAAATCTCTCTTTTCATTTTGATTTCTGCAGCCAACCTTTGCCTGTACCCAAGGCATCCTTTGTGCTCATTTCCATACTACTCTTCAAATATTAGCATTTCTAGATTTACCTTGAGAGGCATAAGCATATGAAGAAATGTTTATGAGAAATGTATATGTGCATATGAGAAACTAAGTAGGACAATTTTTGTTTAGATTTCCATGAATAGCATATATGACAACACGTTAAAGTTATTTGTTTTAATCTGTTGATTTATTTTTCTCATGCGATGACAAAGATTTTTAATGTCATCCAAAAAATACTTTGCTCATGCTATCAGAAGGAAAATGACCCTGTGCAATTTGATACAATTTTTACAAGATCACAGCAGTTACAGAAAGAGTTCAGTTTTGAATACTCAAAGGTTAGGATACATCCTGGAGTCACTGATAAAAGCCTCAGGAAAACCTTTGCTCAGATCATTTAACCAGAAAATATATTTTTAAAAATAGGTGCATAGTTTGAAAACACTATGACTGAAATGTCTGTTTGAAAACACCATGACTGTCTGTCTCTTTCCAAGACAGACAGATGCCTTGAGTGGGATTCACCTGACCCCTGAAAGATCTAGACTGTAGATGCATTACAGAAAAAGAAAAAAGGAATTTCTGTGCCATTATTTTTTAGCATTTATAATTTTTGCATAGTGGTGCTTTCTTATGCTGTTCACTCAGATATTACTCCAGTTTTGGGCTTCTGTTTACATGGGTTTAACCTTGTCTGTCTGCAGTAATCAAATGGCTCCCTCTTTATTCAGTAGGACTGAGAGGCAGATCTGAACTCTGCTACACATTGAGGATACCACTGTGTCTAACCAAAAAGATGCTTCCCTTCTACACTATCATTGGTGTCAAATAATATAGATTTAAGTAAATAAATAACTACTATTAAGAATATCACAGGGAGTAAACCCGAGTTTTTAGCTGTTTTGGTGATTTTTAGGTTTTTCCTTTCACTGCCTTCAATGTGAATCTGACCTTCCCCATGTATTTTTTAAAATCCCATAGATTTCACTGAACATTATGTGATCATAGTGTCTTGCCTGACAGCTGCTCTGGTGTGATTTATAAATGTTTCTCTGGTATACCTGGGTGTCTGGTGAATCTGCAATTGCGCACACTGCGAAACTAATGGCAGCAGTTTCGCTTGCTCTCACTCCCTGCTGGATGCCAGCCCAGGAGCAAACAGCACCATGTGCCAAGTTTCAGGAACACGTTCACGAGTCCAGAAAACTCTCATACACCTGTCCATTGTTATTACAATTCACAATATGCATTTTTTCTTCTCCAGCTGTCCTCCACCATGCTGGCATGTGCTGCTCTGCACAGCAGACCTCTGTTAGATTTTCTGTTACTGCAGTCAAAGGCACAACAGCAAAAGATTTATTTCACTGTTGTATGTCCTTATGGTTTCTCTGCTCTCTAAGAAACTAGGCACATTGCAATTGCCATTACTTGCCCACTGTATTCAGGGAGAGGAAAGAAGTGGATAATTTGAAATCGTCTACTGAGTGTCCTTGGGTTGACTGTGCTTGTCAGTAGTGTATTGCTTATTTTGAAGAAAGAAAGGAGGAAAGTGGGTTTTAATTCCATACGTGTTTTCAGTGGTCAGGAAGGCAATTCTCTTTGTATTCAATCCAAGACAAACTTACACAATTCAGTAGAAGAATGGGTCCAGGGAAATATTAATATTGACCGACTCTATAGAGGTTGAGTCCTTCAGACGTTAAACAAGAACATCTAATTTAGGAGTCTGTATTTTGCCACTGACTATACAATGGAACTGAGTTCCTATTTGTGGCACTTAGGTGCTTAAAAATAGATATCTGCTCCCCACTAAATGATGCAATTGACCTCCTTGCAGTAACAACAGATCTCCAGCAGTCTACCCCCTAGCTCTTAACCTTCTGCTCCACCTGCACTTATACTCCACTGAAATTCTGGTTCATATAAAAAAATTTCACTGGAAGCCAGGGAAGCATCTAGTCTATCTTGGAATTTTTATTGAAATGCTGAAGCAAAATTATTTCAAGGTTTGTGGATTAAAATGGGTAATAGTTCATTACTATTTTATTTGGATTTCTTTTCTTACCTTCTATTATGATGCTCTGCTTGAACACCTACATATCTTATCCCATAAGTTTATTTTAGCAGAGTTTAGAAAGTCAGTCTTGCTGCCCAGAACAGATAGGAGACACTAAAAGGAACTGCAATTTGGAAGAGGAAGGTTGGACACAAGAATTGTTATTATCCTTTCAGTTTAAAACCTTTGAAATTGTTCACATATGGGGAAAGCATGGAGGTGAATTCTGCAAAGCAAGCATTACACTGTGTACCAGATGACAAGATTAACCCAGGATTTCAGCTTTGGCTTTCTACCAGGCACAAAAGCTTAAAATCCTGTGAAAGATGGCAAAGAAAGCCTGTCCTGCCTCTGTGTCACAGAAATGAGGGGAGCAGGCTGACGTGATGGGTCTCTCCCAAAGAAGCATTGCCTCAGAACTGTACAGCTGACTGGATTCAGAGGTTTGCACGGTGAGAGGAGACCTTATTACACTTCATCTGTGAGGTGTGTGTGCTATTTGTACAGCAAAGGGAGCAACATTTCCTTTGGGAGTGCTCCCATCACTCCAGGGGCTCTGCAGGGACAGAGGTTTCAGTGACAGCACCCAGGGTAAAGGCTGAGCAGGAGGGCAGTGCCTGAGCAAAGGCCCCATTCCATTCTCCACATCCCTGCATGCTCCAGGCACACCATCCCACCAGATAACATCCATACTGTAGAAAGAGGAATAATAATTTTGTAAGCAAAGAAAATGGTGAAATATTTCATTCCTCCATGGAGGGGTGATACTCAACACATTCTTCATCACTGTGGAAACTTGGTGTTTCTTCATTGTTTGATTTTTGTCTGTCTTAATCTTCCAGACACCAAAACTTGGCTCTGCCACTTCGAAATTCATACTAGATAGAAGTAAAAGAAAGTGGCTTTAAAATGACCCAGAGGTGGAAGGTTAATTCTTATTTTTATCTTATTGGTTTTTGCTTGATTAAGTGAAAAACAGGCACTCTCAAAACAACTTAGAAGAGTGTTTTGTCCATAGTTTACCTAGCATGGATGCCTTCTGCTTCTCAAAGTCCAGGCTTTTTTAGTATTGATGATGACATCTGGAAAAAGAGTCACTCTTACATCTTCCTGAAGCAGACTTCTTGTTGCCTGTCATTCAATGTCATATGTTCTTTATTACATTAAGATATCAAAATTAAGTAGTCTTTTTTACTTGTGTTAGGTGTCTCTGATCTATGAAACTCCTTCTTCCTAACTGCTTCATCAGTGACATGTTGCTATATTTTTAAAAAAGCTATTTTAATTTGGTAATAACTCCAACATAGGTCAAAATACAGCTGCTAATGACATAAACATTTAATGGCATAAGTGTTTTCTATTTCTATGCATCATATAAGTGGGTTGTGCAATTTAACACTGATTGACTGCTAGTGAGCCATTTCCAAGAAGAAAAGTGACAAAGATCTTCTAGTCACTTAAACCCTAGTTAGAAAACAAGTGAGGAAACTCTGTTGGACCCTTTGTATCAGAAAGATCTTTAGTAAAGTGAAGGAGGATAGCTGCTCTAATACAAATTGAAATAGCCATAAATTTCTTAATGCATATTTCTATGTCCTCTGAGGCTGATACAGCAAAGGAGACTGATGGTACTGAGCAATGCTTTCAAAAGGTATTTCCCCTGCAAAAGGAATGTGTTTTGAGTACATGTGCTGTTGCTTTGGGAGAACTATATTTGATTCTCCTGCCTAGCATAAAACATAATGCTTCAAAATGCTTAGCCACAAAAATTGCTTTCTTTTTTCTTTTCTTTGAGGAGAAATAATCTGAGATTTTAGATGCTTTTTAATTAATATGTTGGACAACAAAGAAAAGAAAAGGAATAATAAAAAGAAAACCCTGTTGTAGGAAATCAGACCATTTTATTTGATAGAAAACATTTTCTCTCTGGTGTAATTTTTTTACCCAAAAGTTTAACAGATGTTAATCAAATAGGCAGAAAGAGAAGGGAAAAGGAGAAAACAAGCCTTCACAAATCCTGACAAAAATCAACACACTTGAGTTTTTCATCACAGAAAAAGAAATTCAGATTATATTTTTCCTTCCTTTCTTTTTTTGGTGAGAAAGCCAGAAGAATTAAACTGCTACAGTTCAGAGCAAACCAAAACAACATTTTGTTCTGATTTCCAGCTTGGCCAGAGTCAGCAGCTGCTGATCACTTATAGTGCACAGCAATTATTCCACACCTCTGTAGCACACTGGCATCCAGGATTTCTCTCCTGCTCACTCCCCTGCCCCACCAGCAGTGCTGGGATGGGCTCCCAGCTGCCTCAGCAGCAGGATGGGCAGTGTGGAGTTTGAGAGACAATTCTGAGAAGCAGGTTCCCATACCCAAGCAGAAGGTCTTATCTTTCAATCCACAAAACATCAAACCAGGGAGTAGTTATTTTCCTGCACTTCAAATAAAAGCTAATACAACATCTGTAGCTTTTTAAAGAAGTGATTTGTGTTGTGTCTTGCTAAAAAAAGCCAAATATTATGCATTACTGTTTTTACATCCCTTTCCCACATTCTCTACATGTAACATATACTTAATATTTATGATGAAGAAGCTCAGAGCTTGAGAAAGAAGGAATAAAAGAAAAATAAATGTAGTGGAGCTCAGTGTTAAACATCTGACACAATCCTGCAAAGTACCTCAATCTTGGTCTGTGAGATTTCTATCATTTCAATTCTGGTACCCCTTTGAAGTGAGACTGATAACTGCATCAAATTCCATGGCACTTCTTTGAGTTTTGTAAATATTTACCAGGGGAAGGTGACCAAATTCATTCCCAGTGGTGACCCAGGACAAGATGAAAACAGTCAGATATTCAAGTGTGGAAGGATTGTGCCTTAATCCTCCCCAGCTCTTTGCTGCCCCTACAAATAACTGCTATTTGATACAATAAAAATTCAAAGATCCCAGTAAGCATCATTACAAATGGAGACTCTGGAAGAAAGGCTATCTGGATTCAGATAGATAAAATGTTTCATTGCAAATTACAATACACATCTACTGCAATAATTTGTGTCAATCAAATCATCCTAAAGAAAACAGTCAATATCAAATAAGATTCTGCAGTCAATGGGCCATAGTCATTTCTGCTGTTGATCCACTGAGGTTAATAGAGTTGGAAGAGGAATAAATAAATAACATATAACAGGGAAACAGTATGCCATCTGGAAAATAAATGGAGGAAATAGAGGGAAAACGCTAATCTAGCACATCCAGGGTTTCAATTTCTCCTCTGCTATCTGCACTATCTAATGAGCAGCTGCATGAAGTTATCAGTGGTTTTCAGGAAAACAGAATCCTATTTCAGGGCAGCCCACAGGCCTGAGCATTACTACAGCTCTAAAAGTCTCTCTTCCAGCTCATTAATTTCCCTTGATCTTACTGTCCATTCCAGGCTTAATAGATCCCTCTTTCCTTCTGTAAAAGGAATGGTGACCCAGGGAAACATTTCTCTTTAATGCACCCTGTGGCTAAGTTTTTTCAAACATTTCCTGGTCTCTCAAGAAAAATATTTCCCCTAGACCTTTTACTCATACCACAATAACATATTCCCTCATGAGCTCTGAATCACCATCCTTTGAGTACACATTTTCTGATTTCTTTGTTGCGCTTTCTCATAGACTGATGAAGACACTGTAACTCCCAAGATTACCTTATTTTTTTTTAGTGAAGTTTTTCTATAGATTCACCTGTAATTTCGTGGGTTTCTTTATATTTTATTTTCTGACACCCTACCATATCCAATTACCTCTCTTGTGAGCTCTGACATTGTTTTTAAACTAATAACAAAACTAATAGTCCATTTGTACAGCTATATACACACATATACAATTCAGAATTTATATCTTTAAATGCTCCACAGTTTGGTGTCTATTTTATTATTCTCTATTTCTATATGATTATTTTTATTTAGTCATATATCACTAAATATGCATGCATGCCCAAGTAAAATAGGGGTAAGGAAAAGGTACAAAAAATTTGTACTAAGGTCTTCTGATTTGGAGATTTCACAAAGTAAAATATATAAAGTATCGCACTTGACTATAATCTTGAAGAGATCTCTTACAAATTTTAATAAAGAATGGAAAGCAAGGGATTTTGCTGAAATGTTGGATAAATTATCAAGGAAATTTCAGCTGTGGATGAATTCTACAAAAAGGTCCAGCCTCTAGATGTGAAATTCCAGAAATGAATGTTTATTTCAGAGGTATTCAGTTCTAACAGAATATTCCTAAGAGGAAAGGGGGATGTGAGAGATGTACTTCAAATCTGGCACTGTGAAGGCTCCTCGCCCCAGATAAAAGCAGATGAGCAGCATGAAGCATCTCCAGCTCAGCTGCTCCTCTGGGCTTGTAAGCAATTGAGAGGAATATGCATTTCTCTTTTAGGGACCAATCCATCTGAGCTGCTGTAACTGCCTACCTTATGGCAAGATCAATTTTGCTTTAATTTTTATTGACTATATTTTCTAGATCTCTATTGGCTTAAAGAAATCCATGTTGACTGGCTCAAATTTAATGAAATGAATCCCAACACTGAATTATTATCTCAGCCTGTCTTATATGTAGAAGAATTATTTTGTAGGAAAAACTGAAATTAAAGGTAGCGTGGCCTGCCTAGGGAGTGCAAGAAAAAAGTCTGATGATTCATTAGGTGGTTTTCTCATCTGAATCAGCCTTGACTACATGATCAGGGAATGTGATGAGGGTAACATTATTTTCAGTTTAATTTTCATCATAGATGCTGAGCAGATCTTTAAAAAATCATGGGACAAAATTCATGTAGAAGTAGTGATTTTAATAGTAATGCTCTGGTGAAGCTTTGTCAGAGATTAGATTTTAAATAACAAAATCATTTTTCTCCCCTTTATATTTGATGGATATAACATGGCATCTGTCTCCTGTCCTAAACGATGCTACTGTTTTTTCTCTGTGCAAAAATCCAACAAGCTTTCAGAAGGGAAAAGCTTTGTGAGTTCTTAGGTGCTAAGCTTTCCTTATCTAATTTGGGATTTCAGGAAATTTCACCTCTGATGCTGAAATCTATATGTAATTTTCATTTGGTGTGAAAAAAGAATAAATCTGGCAAACAGCTGTCCCCACCTCTTCATACTCATCCTTATGAAAATTTGGGTCTGCAATTTAAGGAGAAATAATTTTTTTTTTTTTTTTTATAAAGCAGTTTAGTACATTCAAATATTACATACCTGATCATGAGGGACTCCAGTTTAAAACCAAGCTGAATTTTTACAATCAAGTCCTCTGAAAGGTCTGAATTATATCTGCATTCAGTGGGCACACAAGCTTTCCCTGCTTCAAAATAAGTCACATTACATTATGAACATTTACATTATAGAGACAACAACTGGCAGATGCCCCTTCAACCAACAGTTATAAATCAATCCTTCATTGGATTTTCCTGCTGAAGCTAATGCTGTTGAGGAGTCTTGCCAATCTGTACTCTGCGAAACAGCAGCCAAGGCAGCACAGGAGCCAAGGCAGCACAACATCAATTTCTGCATTATTTGCCTTTTACTCCAATACTGATCCTTTTTTTCCCCCAGGACTTTTCTTTTGCAGAAGAAAAGGGGAAATGAGGCTTTTGAGAAGCTGTATTTCTGAGGTGTCTGTGGTTGCAATTTGGCTTTGCTGCACAGCCCACAGCCATTCATGGTGATGTTTTACAGAAGAGATGCACAGGGCCAGTTTCACAGCAGCCAAAGGACACCATGAAATGGTGGACACCATCTGTGGTACCTGTGAGGATGCACTGCCCCACCAGCCTTCTGAAAATGGACCTGGGGTACATTTCATACCTTGGCGATTGGAAGGGATTGATTTTCTTACTTATTTTGTATAGCTGGAAAATAAGACCTGCTTATTTTCCAGCTATACAAAATAAGTAAGAAAATGAAAGGAAAAAAGAAGAAGAAAAAAAAAGATGTAAAAAGAAATTGATGTCTCTGTACGCATAAATACTGTGCTTGCCTACTGTCAGGCCACATTATAATTAGAGGGTCCAATTAACAATTGGTACTCTTTCTAGGTTCATTTCTGATCAGCTACACTAACATAACAAAAAGCCACTGGCTTGCTTGAACAGAAATGAAGACACAGAATTAGCATTCTTTTCTGTTGGAATCAAAGAGGTTTTATCCTTTGGCCTGACAAATGCATACAGCATCCTGTCCAGAAACATCCCTTTAACAAAAAAGGACAAAACTTCACGTTGCTCACTTAGTTAATTGAGCAACTTAAACAGTTTAATAAAATGGAATATAATTCTTAGTGGAAAGAGTTATTTTCTTCAAAATCACTACTAATTATCACATTGCCATGGTTATGCTGCAGTTACAACAGAGGATTGTACATCATTACCAACTCTTTCAGCAAGCAACCCAGACATATGACATTGCCTAAGCCAAATAGTGTTGGGTTTCTCTTTTTTTTTTTTTTTTTTTTAACCAACAACCAGGATTTTGTCAAGCCTGTGGGTAACAGGATGCTTTCTATGCAGCAAGGGCGTTACAGTGCAGTTCACAAGGATTACTGGTGTGGATTTTTCCTACTCGAATTTCCACTCACCTAAGATGTCCCCACTCCGTCAGACCCAGCAGTAATCAATAATTTATTACCCAGCAGCGGAGCTGTGTGCTCAAAGCTTGTGGATACTAAGGGAAGCCTCCCACTGATGAGATCCCCCATAATTGTCACCCAGCAAGTGTTCCATTTCCTTCTTTCTCCTCCTGCAACCGCTTGCCAGAGGATTAGCAGCACTTCATAGGAAGTAACTGGGTTATGGAGAGGCTCCTGATATTGTTATCAGGTACCTGGACCTCAGCTGATGGTGGCAACAGGCCATGAGGATGGGTTGGAGACCCATCACACAGAGGTGCTTGTATGTCCCCTTTGCTTGGCCTTCCTGCACCAGCCTGGCACTGGGACACCTTCAGCCATCAATATTCATGCACTGACCTCTGGTCCCTCAGTGTCACAGCTGTTCTGAAATACTTGATAACCCAGCTATTGACTCCTACACACAATCTTAGCATAAAAAACACCAGCTAGAAAGGTCTGTAGCCAAACACTTTTAGGGCAGGTTTTAGGGACTTTGTCCCTGTGCAGTTTGCACATTTTCAGTCCTGTCCTGCAGGGACGGGCAGGCTCTGAGCTCTGGCTCCATTCTGTGTAGAGTTACAGCCATCACAGGGACATCCAGGGAAGAGGGGCAGCAATAAAAACTGCTGCATGGCTGTGGCCTTGCCTCCAGTGATACCAGGATGACCTGAATGTCTAATCCTTCCTTTGGACTCTTTTCTTCTACTGTTTTGAGAAAATTCTCTCATCGTGCCCTTATCAACTTCTGGGAAGACAAACTTTACCATCCTCAGAGAGAGCCAGCCTGCAGGTGTGGAATACTATGTGAGGCCATTTCAGCTTCTGTATTCCAAGTGAGGTCTTCTCTTTCTTTGAAAACATCAAAATATCCCACTACCTGACCAGCATGAACATATGGACTTTCAGCACTGATGTGTGACCTCTGAAGCATTGCTTCTGTACCATAGGGAAAAGTATGTAATCCAGTGTGTGTATAATTTTTTTTAAATAGAATTAGTGTGCATATAATTTCTTCTAAACAGTTGAGACAGAGGGAACCCCATTTGATCTGCTTGTGCACAGAAAACTGACTTGGTTTTCAAAAGGCTGCTTCTTCCAAGAAAGGAATGGAAAGACCAAAATGTTTAATAAAGATATTTTTGCATTCAGTGTTACTTTTTTACTTCCTGAGAGGTGCTCATGCAGGCACAAGCAGATAGCCTGTAGTCTGAGTCACAGGTGCAATTTTTGGGAAGGGTGGGATTGGATGGTCCTCCTCCACACCTCGTGCTTTCCAGTAAAAACTGAAACAATCCCACCGGCGCTGCTTTTCACGGAACCCAAATCGAAAGGAGCGTGTCACATGGAAAAGGTTACAGTTTATTTCGGGCCTGCTGTGTCACTCTGGCTTGGCCTGAGGCTCACCCCGTAACCCGCAGCCTTGGCAGCAAGTCACAGCGTCCGCTTTTCAGGTTAGAGAGGCCTCGCTCAAGTATCTGCAATCAACATCTCACAGCCAGAGAACCGACTCTGACTAATCCCCACTTCCTTCTCAGCCACGCTCTCCTTCAGTTAATTAACTTTATTTTCCTTTGATTTGTTTGCAGACAACAGAGAACTATTTAAACAAAGACTTCTACCAAGAAAGGTTATTGATGTTAAAAGGGAAAGGAAATTGCTTAGCATTTTCTGCAAAGAACATCAAAAAGCAATGGTTGAAGGAAAATACTGAGCTAATTGTATTCTTTCAAAGCCAACACTAACATCTTTCAACTTTCTTATCATTTTGGGAGCACTAATTATTAGCTGTGAGCCAAGCAACATTTTTTTTTTCCAAAGCAGGAACCTCCAACTCTTTGTGGCACCTTCCCAGCACACAGCTGCCCTCCAGCCCTCAGATGAGACACAAGGCACAGGTTCACCAGCCCCAGGCAGGAGCTGGTGGTCACCACAGCTGGGTCTGTCCTCCTCACTGAGCAGGACACACCATGGTCTCCAAATGCAGTGCAGGGCGTGAGAAATCCCAGATGGCTTAGGGTAAATAAATCTCCCTGTGGTTGTTCAACTCCATGTTATCACTCAGCCCTAATAGCATTAAATAACATTAGTTGCAATTTTTTTTTTTTCTCTTTTTATGACTAATTTTAGCCTTGGTGCTAACATTCATAAGCACATCACGACATCCAAGATGTACTGCTGCTTCACATGTAATGTTAATAGTAGAGTGAATTTCAATGTCTCAGGTCTTCCTTCATTAGTTTATGATTAGCTATAAATAAAGCAGACTATTTGGGGGTGGAGGGGTTTGAAGTTAGACACCATATTTTGATCTCATAATTTAAAATACTTGTACCATTTTCAAAGTTTTCTTAATCTGCCTGCTGCTGAGACACCTTGTTTAAAAAGGAAATAAAAACATCAGGCTTATCTTTGAAGCTGATTACTCTCAAATACCTATCAAAGATTTTCCTTTCATGTTTTCAGAATCAGCTAACCAAGGACAAGTAGTAAATGTTTTCTTTCACCTTCTGACTGAGGTTTATTTACTTATTTAATGGTCTGTTCACTGCAATTGATCACAGAGAGCTTATGTAATGCAGAATATAGCAGTATTGCACTTTGGTTTATCTCAGTTTCACTTGAATTAGGTAGAGGTGCTTAATAAATAAAATGGGCAGTGACAGAAATATCATGAGATATCACAAGAAAGAATATTTTCAAGTGCTTACTCTGCCAAATAAAAGGCAACAGGCAGAAACTGATGCCTAGAAATTTCCACTTCAATATGAGGAAGAACTTCTTTACTGTGCAGGTGATGGTGCACTGGAAGGGGTTGTCCCTGGAGGCTGTGGATTCTCCCTCACTGGGGATATTCCAGAACCCCCTGGATCCTGTGCTCTAGGAGACCCTGCCTGAACAGGGAGGTTGGACCAGATGGCACAGAGTAGAAATCTCACTTTAAAATATGTTGTCCAATTGATCAGATTTTCAGAGCTACAGACTTGAGAAAGAGAGATGCTAAAATGAGCAGCAATGGAAATAAATTTAACTTCTAACCAGAGTGAGATTCCCTAAAAACACAAAACAGTGAAAACCAGATTGTTCTCAAAAGTGTTCTTTGGTAATTAAAAAACGCCTTTCACATAATAAAAATCTCTCTCAGTGTCTTAGCAGGCTACTTCATGAGTATAAGCTTAGTTCAAAGATACAAATCAAATAACAAAACATATTTTGGAAGGACAATTTTATGTTTATGAAATAAAATTACATCCTTTTCACATATGTAGCTCATTTCCCTTCATCAGTTTGCTTTCTAACTTTAATAGAGTTGAATATTGCTGTCTTATTCAGCCAAGTAAATGCTCCTGATTTCAGGGGAGTGCTCTGACATGGTCAGTTAATACTAGAGATTGAACTCAAGCAACAGTTTTCCTTCACTTTGTGTGAAAAAGAAGCTTAGACAGTAGTGCCTTAATGCAAGCTCTGCTCATACTGTAGAGAATAGCATTTTCCTAAGAGATTTTTTGTTGTACTTTCTCTGTTTTTCTGCATCATTGAATGTAAACTGAATAACCACTGCTTGTTGTTGAGGGAGATTTTGGCATAAAACATAATGCATGCATTGTAAAGTGAAAGCATTTTTCTTCTTCCCTAGGACTTATATAGTTTATAATATGGTTGTATTTGACTGGAACAGTTTAAAAGAAAATGCCATACTGGTGCTCAGTCCCTGACTCCCTTTCAAAGGATCTGTTATGCACACATAAATGTACATATAAATCTGTGCATATAAATATCTACATGGAAATATATAATATTGTTTCTACATAAATAGCATTTCTTCTTACATTAATTGCAGTTTGTGTTAAAAATCCACTAGACAGGGATATTTCTCAGGGCTGTCTCTTGAACTAACTTGCAAAAGCATTAATTCTAGGTAAAACTTCCTAAATAACTAAAGGTAACTACAGAGTGCAATAGCTCTCACATCTCTTCAATTCCATTACAGAGTAAATATCTGGGATTCTTGAAACATTATAATCGCTGCAGTGCAGAGTAGTGTTTTTAACATAAGTTAATTTGTCTTACCTGAGGCGATTTATAGCTAAAACACAGAAGTATGGAATGATAAATTTGGCAGGTCCTGGATAGCTCACCTCATCCATCCCTCTGGTCATCCTGAGATACTTTTAGAACTTTTCCTTAAGGACTTACTGTAATAGACATTCTCAAAGTGCCATGGGCACTGTTAGCGCTTTGCTTACATTAGACACTCTTCTTGATATCTAAAATGGGTCCTGCTGAAATTAAAATTCATGTATTTCCTGCTGGTTTTGTCTTGCAAAGTGAGAACAAATTCTTCCACTCTTCTGTGAAAGAATGTTATGAGTTCTGTAGTTAAACCCTAAAACCCAGCTATGGTGGTGCAGTGTCCCCCTGCCCTGCCCCACCTCCCCTCGGGCCAGGCTGTGATCAGATAAGTTCTTTATGTCTTGGCCTTTATGAAAAACACCAGAGCTCAGCTCCTCTAGAGCTTATCAGAATCACTGTCTGCTCCCAGGAACTCATGCTATCTATTGAGGACAGTCTTGGAGACTTATCTTTCTTGCCTGAATGGTAACTCAAGTGGAATAACTTTAGTTATTGAACTTTGAAAGAAAGTTACCTACCTGAATTGCAGTCAGGATGGAAAATTGTTATGTCTAAGCCAACTCTCCTGTGGCCCTATAAACAGCCTTCCTGATGTCTTTTGAACTCTCCTGGACTGCAGGGGGCTGCAACCATCAACCTTCCTCTGAGTGGGGCCTCTCAGAATGAGAAAACTCCCAAGTTTGCTATACCTGGATGACCTCCAGATATGAACAATAGCAACTCAGCCTGGGCTGATTCCCCTACTCCTCATGGCAAAGTCCTTCACCTTCTGAGAGGATGCAAAGGCATCTGACATGAGCACTTCACTGAGCTTGAGGGGAATTTTTCACAGGAATGTATTTCGTACAGACTTCCTTAGGTCTGTGTGCATGCAAGCGTGTCTAGTAAATGTGCTATGAACTTTGCTCTCCTAGATCCTTAAATACTTTAGATTTGTAAGGCAGGCCTGTAAGTGTGTTACTGTTGTGCTGTAGTAAATCCTGTGGAATCTTTTGTTAAATTGTTTGCCTTAAGCCATCCACTAAATGCTGTTGAACATTCAGGCCAAAACTGTTGGTGAAGTCCAGGGCTCAGTTCTGGCAAGGTGTCTACTCAGAAGCTTGCAACTAAATGGGAGTGTTTCCCTTATTCCTTTTTATCCTTACCCTTACCCTTACTTTCATACTTAACCTTTTCCTTACCTTCCTCTTACCCCCAGTGGCTTTTGTGTTGATTTTGGTTTTAGATTGATTGATTTTAGATTTTTGTTTTGTTCTTTTCTGTGTGTGTTTTAACCATCAAGTAAAAAGTAGAGGGGACCTTGCCAGTGAACCTGGTCACACTTTCACTTTTATATGAAGCATGTTTTTCCAATACCTTTGCCAGCGATTCTTTAAGCAACCTAAACCACTCATTCACAGCACCAGCTGTCTCAACCTTCCTTCATTTATACTGCACAATGCCAGCTCTTCCCAGCATTTCCTCTCCCCAGTCATGTTGTCTCCACTTGTTCTGCTCTGGCTTGTCTCTGCACCTCACCTGGAGGGATTTGTCCAGACCAGAGCTGGGTTTCCAGAGGAGGCCTCTCCGGGGCCAAGCAGAGCCCAAGGATTACTGCATGTTTCCTACAGGCAGTAGGAAACCTGGGCTGGGTGCTGACATGGCTGTTCCACTTCCAGTTCCAGAATTATCTCATTCCTTTGGATATCTCTGGCTGTTGCCATGCTGCAAAGTAGGCAAAGCTCCTTCATCGCTTTTGAATTTTTCCTTTTGATCTGAGTGGGTTTATGAACAAAGTTATCCAAATCTTATGACCAAAATCCTTAATATAACTTAAATTCCAGGTAGAAATAAATTACAATATAAACACCTCTAGTCTCCCACCTTCAAAATCTCAAAAAGTTTTGTAGATACAGGCAACACAACCCAAATATTAATGTTAAAAAAAAAAATATTCTTTTAAGAACCTCAGAAGGGGAGCCGTCAGGTAATCTCCACCTGTCCATCTATGTCAGCTACAGAGACAAGCTAAATCTTTTTTCTTTCCCAAGTCTAACATAGTGAATGAGCATTATTAAATATTTCTTTCTATTCTTCTTATGCAATCTGACTCTAGATCTTGTTTAGAGTATACTAGCTAACCTCTGAAGGAAATAAAAGGTCATTATAAATATTTCTGTGATCTTTTGTGCTAGGAGATGACATAGTTTACACAGGAGGTGATTTTCACTTCACACAGCCCCTGAGGATTTGATGGGACCATTATTCATATACTACAAACAGAGAGCTTAAGCTCAGATAAACTTCAGTGTTGTCAAGTATATAAACTTATTTTAAATTCCCTACTAGAAACACACCCTCTCAGGAACAACAACACTTTTTAGAACACTTTTCAAACCTAACTGACTTTATTTGCAGCAGTGAGTGCTCAGTTTTGGAAAATCTGTCCCCATATGACCCAAGATGAGCAATCAGAAAATTAGTCATGTGCAGTAAAGGCTACTGATGAAAGATTTGGCTTAAGTTAATTGTCTGGCTCCATCAAAAATGCCACCAATGCAAAGATCTGGATTCTCACAGCATTTATTTGTCTTAATGATTAAACCATCCTTTCTTGATGCTTCCATTTACCACACAGCTTTGGTCCTCTATATGTAATAAGGCAAGAAGCCAGTTTGCAGCATACTCATTTCCTGCATGATCTTAATTCATTTCTCAGCCACTGTTTGCCATTGTACTGAGGGAAGCAGGTTCTTAGGGGAAAAAAATCCATTGTAGGTAAATTATAAAGATAGGCCTGTATGGAGACATCTGGCAGTCATTGGGATCATCTAATTCCTCAATGTATGTAGGTCAGACTAATTTCACCCAGTTTTAGACATCTATGTTTGAAGAAATCCTTTAGGCTCTAAATTTCTCTCACAGTTGTTGGGAAAACTCTGGCTAATCTGTTTAAAAGTCTGTTCAGGGATGTCAAAACGCTTGATTCTCCCCACACACTATAAAAACAGAGTTCATAAAACTTAGTTGTTTGTGCTCAAACACATATTACTTACATACCCACCAACTCCCTGCTGCTACCTCCTTTTCTCTGTTTTATTTCTTCTCTCAATCTCCATGTTTTCTCCTGTTTAGGTGTCTTTCCTAGCTCTTACCCAAAGCACCTTTCATCTCTACCTTTTTGGTAACTCTCCCAATGAATCTGTAAGCTATCTTCTCAAGATGCCGTCTCTCCATTTCCCTGACCTCTGAGAAGAGGAAGGACTTCAAAAGCTATTGTCTTATAGACATGCAAAGCTCTGTGGCATTTGGTGATGAGAACATTTTTGAATCATACACTTGGATCATCTTTCTGAGACCTCTCAAGGTCACAC
Source organism: Melospiza georgiana (assembly GCF_028018845.1). NCBI lineage: Eukaryota > Metazoa > Chordata > Aves > Passeriformes > Passerellidae > Melospiza > Melospiza georgiana. The sequence goes on from NC_080430.1 coordinate 12,987,714, forward strand.
CACCAGTTCTTTCTAGCTGCTCATTCTCCATCTAGATGGCAAAAATTGAGTGCCTGGCAAGAAAATTAGGTCTATCAACCAGTCCTCAATTATAACATGATAGAAGCCTTACTGCAACTTTTCTTTTTTTTTTAATTACTTTTTACATGGCAATAAAAGTGTCTTTTTTCTCATAATATCATTCTGTGCAACTGGTGAATATCTTTCTTTCTAATACCTCTCTCTTTTTAATACCTCCCCCCTCCCCTCACCAAAAAGTACCCTTTAGCAGAAAACTAACTTGGACATCTTTAATTTTGAATTCATAATGTTATTATCAGCTGAAATCTGGAACAACCAAACTTACCTGTTTTGCTCTATCAGCTACAGATAATAAATGATCATTGGAAATTCAATATATTTGCTGCAATTATGTATTCATAAGCTGCACTGAGACAGGAATAGATGCAGAATTGATACTGGATTGGTCCTAAAGGAGAATGGGGGGTTATAAGGCATTTCCTGGGGTTGTGACCTGTGCCATGGGAATGCACATGCCCTGTGGCTAATGAGGGCTGGGGGAGATGCATGAGCACAGCCCCCTCTTCCCTTTGCTCATTAGCCTCTATCTCTGGGGAGAGGGGAGGAAACGGGGAGAAGTACCCAAACAAACAAAGGAAATTTTAACCCCAGCAGACTGTGCTATTTAAGGTTTTACAAAGCACTTTGAAGCACTAACAAGGAAGTTCCTAAGCAAACAAATGCTGTTATTGTATTGAAAACGTTGCTAAGCCAGTTGATGTGGCTCTGCTCGTGATCTGAAGCGGCCTCGGGAAACTCGACTGAGGAGTCATGTTTGGTGGGAAGGGTACAAAAGCAAGAAAGGAAATTATACATACAAATGGACACAAATTCTGTGTTCTGCTAGAGTATACTAACAAGTGAACAAAAAGTTGAAGCTGTTTATTTTGTGAATTTTGAGGTAATATTTTGCAATAAAGAAGTATTTACCAGAAAGCCAAAACAGCTAAAGGTGCTGTAAGTAACAGTAAAGCTGACACAAAGGTACATGAAGAAATTCTACAAATTTTAAAAAAATTTGCAGTATCAAACATCCACATTTTTTGAATCATTTCTAGAAATGAATCAGTGCTAAATCTTTAATCCTGTGATTTTTACAGGACAATAAAAACAGGCAGAAATAAAAAATTGAATTTTCCCTTGAACGATGTCTTCTAGATTAATTAATAATTTTGGTAAAGATATAAATAGAAAACCCACTTCAACGAATCAGACTGTTTGCCTTGTTGCCTTAATTCCAGCACCTATTCTCTGCAGCTAAGTAATTCAATCCCTCTATTCCACAATGCACAGAATTCTACTAATTTCATTTGTCTTGGTGAGTGTACCCGTCTGAGGTTGCAGCAAGACCTTAGTATTGATGTGTAAACACTGGTGGTTGAGTTGAATGCTCTCAAATTTTATGTAACATGTAAATTTCACCATAAATAGTAGAAATACAAAAATAGGCTGATAAAAACAGTGGAAATGTAAGAAGGAATAAGTAAATTGCCTGAGTTTTGGAAAAAAATGGAAAGTATAAAAAGAAAAAAATAAATCTAGAGACATACAACAGATCTTAATAAATCTGCAAGAAGCACAAGTGATAAAACCCAGGAGAAAAGTATCCCCTTAATATTTAGTTTTCAACGGGAAGTTCCAAATATTTATATATATATATATATTTATATATACACATCCTGCAAAATTTTTCAAATAATATTTTGCTGGTTGCTGTAGCATTGAAAGAACTAGATACATTTTCAATTGAAAAGATCTCATTCATTTTATTACAGAGGAATATGTCATGATTGAAGTCATTACATTTATGGAGAATTTTATCCATTAGTTTTATTTCTGAGAATATTTTTCTAGGAATATCTGTGATTTATATTTTCCTCTGAATTACTATGGAAAAGAGTGAGTGTTTGACAAAGTTCATGTGGTTATTCATTTTTTAAAATATTTTAAAGAGTGCCTGTAGACACAGTCTTAGGTGTAAGTCTTGAATATATCCATTGTTTTTCAGGCTTATCCTTTACAGGTGAACAAATATTTCTACACCCTTACAAAAAGTTTAGTGCTTCATGCACCACTTTTGCAACAAGCTGTTTAGAATGGTTGTAAATGGTTGTAGTTAAGAACTCTGAATATTCAGTATTAAATATTCTAAATATTCTGAATATTCTGAATATTCAGCATTAAACCCAAGATTTTTTGCATTTGTTAAAAGAGGAATTTCTGTAGTTATACAACTGTAGTAGATATTTTTAAAAAAGACTGGTCTCTCCTGGACACAATCCTAGGATTTATTCATAAGAATTGCTCAAAATTCACCTGGAGAATGCCTTGGTGATGTTGGTGAGGGCTCTGTGTGTGGATAGAAATCCTGCAGACTCCATTTTCCCCTTGGCTCATAGATCACAGTGATCACCCTCTAATGCAATGTTTTGAGAAACAGCCAGTGCTGCCTAGGGCTATAGGGCTAATCAATACCTAATGGTTTCTAGGGAAATTTAATATCCTAAGTCAAGCATGTTCCTGCAAAAATTCTTTGGACAGGACTTTTATTTTCAGAAAGTCAATGTAAATATTTGCAGGCTGCAATCAAGAAAGTCCTAGCTTTTGAGATTTGTTTCTTAGCTGTAACAACTTGAACTTGTTCAGGTTTCTGAAAGCCACTATAACATCTCAAATTCTTCCATTATTCATTTTAAACTGCATTTGAAACCATCTTTATGATTTATTTCTCTGCTTTTTCTTTGACTTTTCACAAAAACATTCTGGGAAAGCTGAGAATTAGCACATTCCCCACACATAATACTGAACAAAGTGCCTCTCTAGAGTAAATCATCTTGGAATTTAAAGTCAGATACGTTAAGTAAGAGTTGTTTTATTTAAGTACTTTTGTGACATACATTATGAATATAAAGCCACTATATCAGCTCTGAGTAGGACTGTATATAAACCTTTTTAAATTATATCCTCCTTAAGATGATAGCGGAAATCTTTGCATGAATTACAGCTTCAGGCTGCCCAGAGGGATTCCGTTGCCCAGAATGTGGTTAAATGTTTTTTTTTAACTAATTTTAAAGGCCCTCAAATACAACTGAATTTTGCAGAGTTCCTTGCTCTTTTTTCTTTTAGGTTGTAGTCTGTGAGATTAAGGCTCAGTTTCAAAATATCTCCAGACACCTTTCTGTTTTTTTTTTTTTTAAAGTTTTGAGACCTGCCAAAAGTAATGTAACTAAAATTTGATGGCAATACTGATTTATGAGCTCTCAGTATTCACACCAAAGAAGTAACTCAGTAAAAATTATCCTCCATTGTTGAATTTTACTATGTTTTCTATGTGCCTTCAAGGGGGTAAAATTTTAGGAAGAATAGATCCTATTAGCTTTTTGTCCATGTTGGTGTTACTCTTAAAACAAAACACTGAGTAGTAAAAAAATAACAAAACCCCATCATGACCACCACCACTAAGAAAATCCCAAACCAACCAAACAAAAAAAACAAATAGAAAAAAACCCTAACAAGGCTATTTACTTTTTTCAAGCAGAGATTTTTTTCAGAGATTGGAATAATCGAACTTTAAGTGCAGGTCCAAAAATTCCCATGAGATGTCGTGACTGTATTGCTAATTATATCCAAGTTTTCGCAGAATCACAGAAGCACAGAATGGCAGAAGATGCTGCGTTGTGAGGGTCTCACAGGGATCACTGAGTCCAACCCCAGTCCCTGCACAGCTCCATCCCCAAGAGTCACCCCATGAGAGCCTGGGAGCAATGACCAAACACTTCTTGATCTCTGCCAGGCTGGAGCTGTGGCCACTTCCCTGGGGAGCCTGTCCCGGTGTCCAGTTTGTGTTTTTAATGAAAAGCTTGAGTTCAGACACCATATGTATTTATGGTAAATATAGCCTATAGACTTACACAGGTTTTAGAAAAGCTCTTGGCCTTGACTTGAAAATGAATGGTTATGAAAGTAGATAAAGTGAGCAAAACATCAAGTCTTTCCATTTCTTTCCTAGCTGGTAGTGAACGGCAAACTTATTTTAGAATGAATTAGTAGCATGATGCCAATAGATTGGAATGCACAGCCTGTTAGTCATCCTTCTCAAGCATTAACTGTAAAACTATTGTTGAGAATGAAAAATTGTTACTCATCTGCCTTTAATCTTCACAGCTAGTAGTAAATGTAAAGTATCAGCTACTTCATTTCTAGGGGAATTATTTGATGCTTCCTGCAATTTCTTTAAAATTAATAAAGTTATAAAGAAGCTTGTATAATAATTAATTGCACATTTTATTTCAGAATGTCCTACTAAATTCTGCCATTTCATAAAAAGCAAATTAAAGAACTGGAACTGTAGGGAATTTAACAGCCAACAATGTTTCTAACTCTACACCAAGAGCTCACTTCATTCTCTGGGATTGAATCAGTTACAACCAACAAATCTATATTATTTGTTGAGAAATAATATAGATATCAAAAATTTTGGATATGGGTTCCCTTTTCAAGGGTCAAAATAACGAAAGAAAGATGAATAGTCTTATCACCAGTACTAAAACACCAGATTCACAGATCACATATTGAGATGGAAGTTTTTCAACTGGCAGTCAAAATAAAAGTTATAATAGATCAGTGCCTCTTTTTGGGCTAATTTTTACTGCAATGTTTGCCAAAATATTATTAATATCATTAACATTGGTAACATAGTTACCAAGGAAAATATTGGCTAAGCTGTCCTCAGTATAAGATATTGCTCCTATTAAACTCAAGTTAAGCTGGAGTCTTGTTTTCTTCATTTAATTGTAGAACCTGAATGATAAAGTGAAATTCATACTACAAATAAATAGAAGTCAGTCCTCCTGTAGACCTCAGCTTGTCTCATTGACATTTTTCTACTGTGTGATTCATTTTCAGTCTAATATGTACTGCCACCAGCTCTTCACCACTATTGCTGATTAAAATGACAACTGCAGCATGTCTGTCTCTTCAATTCACTGAGCTTTGGAGTGGATAATAGCATCCAAACACAGAAGAAAGACTTGTCAGGAATCTTCATTTGGCTTCAAGGTAGCTGCTTCTTTCACTTGTCCCTAGGGAAAGTATTAATGAAAACAAAATTAATTTAAAAGGAAAAAAAAAAAGCTAACAATTTTCAGCTGAAAATTAAGAATTTTTAGTCTAAGTTTAGTCTAAGTTTAGTTATGAGCCATTAATGCCATGACTATATTCTTCTGTCAGATGACATATCCAAAAATGTATCACAGCATTTTCCTCCAGCTGAGACAGTAGTGTTAATACATTTTTCCATAGTGTACAATTCAGAGAAGAGAATGAAAATCCGGTAAAATTACAGTTCCATAAATACTGTGGGCACTTCTGAAATAATTCATTTCTTAATAAAAATAAAGTATATTTCCAGCACTTGCCATCCCCCAAAAAAATTAAAAAGGCATTTCCAAATAAATGAAAGATTCTGTAGTCACTATTCCCTGAAAAGAAACCATTTTCCACAGAAATTTTGTTAGCCCATGGAGATGTACCATTCTGTTCTTATGTCTTTTGGTGATTCAAAGTATAACAGATATAAATGTCCATTTTCAGTGATTTCATAAACTGAATTTCCATCATAAATAATTCTGTATAAGTGTATTCACAATTTTCTACTTTAAATGTATTATTTTCTTGAAAAATATAAGTTAATTAACACAAGTGAGGAAATATTAACACAAATGTCAATGGCAGAAATCATAAGCAATCTAGGCTATCATAGAAATGACCTATTGATCAGCCAGTCATAAAGTTAAATCATACTTCTACTCCACTTACCAATAACAAAAAATCATCAGAATTAAGGATTGTTCCAACTGATTGTGAAATGACATGAATGACATGAAGATTGCATTTTTCAATACAGCATTTCATTGCAACACATAATCACCCACTCTGTAGCAGATCAGAAAAAGAAATAATTTAGTTAATGTGCAGAATGGACAGGAGTGTCAGGATCAGAGAATTGTAATTTTGCCATCTCTGCCTGTTGTTCGTTCAATACCCACTTTATGGGAGGATTCCCCTGGTACTTCATGCTCATCATGCAATTACTGCACCTGGCAAATGGATATGAAAGAGAGAATTTCATGCCCGTTGTGATTATGTTTTGTAGTTTGAAGCAGGATGCACAGTGGGATTCAGTGACTTGGAGGAAAGTTGAGGAGATGCTATTTCTTCCAAAGGCAATAGAAAAGAACTGGATGAAAAAGTCAGAGAGGCAGCAGATAGGAAAACTCACACATTTTTACTAACAGTCTCCTAGGATTACTATAATGCTGAGATAATAGGCAGAAGCTATTGGGAATATGCTGCAATCACAAGACCTGCTTATTAAACTCCATTAAACCTTTTTTTTTGTCTATCAATAATGCAAATTAAAATTACTTTTCAAGCAGGATTGCCCTGAGTACATTATTCGGCCTCCTTGTCTCCTTTAAATATACATCACCAAAAATCCTAGGCAAAAGGATTCATTATCAGAATTGTCAATTTGAATAAAAGTACACAGCATCTATTTAACTGCTATGGGCAGATAGTGAATAAATATATAAAGACTATTTTGAAAGGAAAATAATTAATTAAATATTGCAGAGTTATTATTAGTTCTTGATCCATTTAGTGATGAACTGTCACCATAAGCTCTAATAGAAAGTGTGCAATAGCTTATCTTCTTAAAACTTTGAAAAACAAGATAGTAATAAAGAACTTAAAAGAAATATCTTCATTTGGGTTACAGCTGGCTGCAAAACATCTTATAAATGGTATGTAGTTTCAGCTTAATGTAAAGGACAACAACATTTGAATTACTGAGATTTTCCTGTGAGAACTCTAACCACAAGATAGTAAAACTTTTTGCCTCTTTCTGGCCGAAGAAATCTGACTTGTCTTTTGCACGTTCGCTGAGATCACAATAAATCAGCTTGTCATTCTCAGTCCTTCAGAAGAGACTGTTGTTTCATCATTCAGGCAGTTTGGACAGTGAATAGGGAATTAATCCATAACCTTCCTTTTGGGATTTTTTTGGGGTGGAGAACTCTCTAATGCTCAGATTTTGTGCAGAAGTGACTTCATTATTTCCATAGTAATTATCTATGCTTATGTGGAATCCACAAGTTCTGGGTTCTTTTAAGGCCTGAAAACCTTATGATAAGGCTTGTTTCATTGAAGGTTTATGTTTATCATGTTATCATGTTTTTTTCAAGGTTTTTCGTGATTTCCAAGGTTTACCGTGTTTCAAGGTTTACCATGTTTTCATGTTTTAAAGATTTAAAAATTTTATTTGCAAAAAAAAAGGAAAGAAAACCTGGTGAATCACATAATGGTCTGAGAAGCAGAACTTCTTTTTTTTTGGGATAGTAATCATATGGCACTTAGTGGAGAAGAGTTCAAAAGTCAGACATATCGAAGAATTCCTTCCCTTTTTACAAAAAGTGCCAGTGGCACAGAGTAGACCACAGATAATGGGACAGGATCACCACTAAGGTCAGCTACAATCTTTAGGCTTCAGATCCCTGTTTTCAGGTTGGCTGAAACTAGAATATGACCTTAACAAGCAGGCCACAAAGATAACCTTTTCCTAATGCTGATAACAGAACATCCTCATTTCTAAGGGATCATGAGAGCTGAACAATTCCATGAGGGAATTGGGTTGGGAATAACAGAGCGTGGGAAGTGAGAAGACCCAAAGCTCCCTAGAGCGTTACTTTTGCACTACTTTTGTTTGTTTTTCAGAACTAACTGACTGTCTTTGGAACACATCAACTGGTTTCAGGTCCAGAATTCACAGTATTTTACAAACATTTGAGCTTGGAAGATTTCATAAATATTGGACCTGATCTCTTTCTCATGACATCGACTTTGTTCATGCAGTCACAACCTCTTTCTGAATAGCACTGGGTTTTTTTCTTTTTTTCCTTTTTTTTTTTTTTTCCTACACAGTAGTGGGATAGAGGAGATTCGATTTCTTCTTGCAGATAAAAACTTTGACTTCTGGCTAAGGCCAGAATTGCTACATTTGCTTAAGGATAGATACATGTCTCAGAAGCAGCAGCAGTTAAATTTTTAACATAACACCATGAAGCATACCTGTAAAATGAAGCATGACACATGCTACCTGTATCACATTTACAAATAAGAAAATCTTTACTTTTGGGTTCTTCATCTATCCATAGAAGTTGATTTTTATTTAAAACTTTTATTTATTTATTTTTTTACTGACCACTCCACTCTTAATATTTTTTTCATATTGAGGCTGAACTAGGATATTGTGTTTCACTAGACTTTGGACCAACACTGGTCTTGATATAGCTCTTGTTCAGTTGGAAAATGACACTTTTAAATCTGTGGGTTTCAAGGTGTAGGACATGGAAGGTAAGGCATTTGGAGCCAGCCTATTCCAAAGCTCATCAAAAACACAGGAAAGAGGTTTTCACTCAGGCCCTTTTATATCCATAATTCTAACACAAGCATAATCCCAATGATTTTTAAGGAGCTGTTGAAATGTTTAAAATTAGGTTTGTGCTTACTCAGTTGAGCCTATGGAGGCAGAACACATATACTGGAAGAGATTTTTCCATTAACATCAAACGTTTTTTGCATCCCCTCCTCTATAAAAAGGAAGGGAAGAAAAGAATTGAGTAATTCTTAGTGTGACTTTCCTCCTGTGGTTTGCTTTGTTTTACAGAGACATTCCAGAAATGTATTCCAGATGTTTTCAAATCCTTGTAACTTATTTTCCATACTATATATAACCTTTTCTACCATATCTGTTCTCTCTCTCCCTTTCTTTCACTGGTTACCGTCTCTATATTTTTCTCTTAGTTGTCTTAATATTTTTTTCACTCCAAATTCCAGAGGAGTTCATTTGTATTCTTTCAGAGGTCCCACTTGGAAACATGCATTATGTGCTAGAAGATATATTGTTCCATGAACTAATATCTCTTGCTTTGTGAAATTATTAATTAAATAATATTTAGTTGCATTAGCTGGATTTTCATAATTGTAAAGGATATTAAGTTCTTGTTCTCAAAACACTAAATAGGCTTTTGAATATTAAATTGGCATCCCATTTAGGCACACAGGCTGTTTGATAAGACACAAATTAAAGTCTTATCCTGTACCCACAATGTAAAATGTGTCTAAAAAACTGTCTCCTTTGTTTAGCTCATTATAAGGCAGTTGCTTAATAATTCTTCCCATAAAGGTTTCTTCAGCATTTTTTGGCAGTTTTGTTGTTGAAAAATGCTGTTGTCATGAAACAGAAAGTGGCTGTCAAGCCCTCAGAAGGAGAAAGTAATTTTAGTGAAGCCCAGGATATTTTTCCAATAATTTGAATGAACTTGGTCAACATTCCTTTCTCCACATGAGCTAAACACGTGAAATTTCACCCTTCTCCTCAGGAGCTGCTGCTTGGCAATGATGTTTATTCACTCCTTCCTGAGGTTACAGCTCTGCTCCACAGAGCTGATGGGAAACTGCCACTCTCTGGTGTTATTGCTGGAAGAAAAGTGTATGGGAACGGGCCAGAGCTCCACTGGGGGTTCCAGATGCTCACTGAGCAGAAACAGATTTTTCACAGCCCTGGAGTACCTACTCAGGACTTGTTAAAACTCTCTTTATTTAGGGTGGTGATATTTTTTCTTGGTTGACTAAGTAAAAATAGCTCACAGCGGTACTGACAACAATATCTGAGCTCCCTTTTTATTTAACAGGCACAGAGCCAAACCTAATAGGGTGTAAATCAGAGCAGCATTGACTTGCATCAACCAAGGATCCTGCCTATCACATTCTAACAAATACAGATGGCAAATGCTCATCATAGACATAATTTTAAAAGCTTAAAAGAATAGAAGAACTCCCATCATCAAGCTTTTTACAGCAGCTGAGGACTGCCTGAACCCTGAATACAGATCTAAGTAGTGTTCCAAATGATGGGGTTCACTGGTGAGTAGTACTGACTTTTGGAAAGTCAGAGGGCATTTTGCCATTGTTTACAGTGTGCTTATTCTGTGAGAGAGGAAAAGGCTTCAGATGAGAGATGAACTTCTACTAATCTTGAAGTTCTTTGGGATTTGGGGTTTAATTATTATTAGCTATTTTATCAAAATGGCTCATGGAGGGTTCATATGAGATCAGGAATCCACTGGGGTAGTTCTTGTACCTACATGGAGCCTCAGCTGCTAAAACCTTCAAATCACTTAAAAAACCCCAACACAAAAAAAAAAAAAAAAACAAACCACAAACTAAAAAGCAACCAAACTCAAACCAAAAGCACAGAGAAATATTCTCCCCGTTTTACAGGTGAAAAACTCAGATAAAGTTATTTGCCAAAGCCTAAGAGAAGACTGTGGGGAGCTCTTTAATCACAAAACCTCCTTTATCTTCTAATTTAACCCCACGCATTTTTGCAATCCAGAAGGGAATGCTTCATTATAAAATGAATCAATCCTGAGCAGTTTCAAAATAGAATAGCTTTGCCATGACTTGTCAAAGGCATAGTAAATACAACTCTGTAAGGAATAATACACCACTCTGGAAGTGTGCCACCATTATGAGTTTACTTCTGAAATAAAGAAACAAGTTGCCTTTGTTCTAGGATTGAAATGTTCAAATATCAGAGTCAACATTTGTAATGTTTGGAAGGAGAGGGGGGAGAAGGGAAGAAGAGCTTTATTTTGCAAGTTCCGTTCAAGTTGTTCCAAAAAAACAGAAGAAAAAAAAAAAAAGAGTGCTTAGGTGGTAGGCAGGATGTACCATGAATAACAATGTATCCTGTGGATATTTACTACCAAATCATGTTTAACTGAAAGGAAAGTGGGAGTCACCACAGCAAGCAATTCCCATCCGATTTCTTAACATGTAAATCAGGAGCACAGAAAGGCCATTTATGGGAGTCTCAGCCAGACAATGCCTTTGCCAGTGCCAAGTGGTGACATCACACCTCACAAAGGAGAAGGAAGAGGGCTGTAAGTGCAGGGTGCCTTGCCAAGAGCTTTGTTTTGTTGCCACAGAAGAAGAAAAAAAAAAAAAAGGGGAAACAAAAAAAAGAAAATAAAAAAGAGAAAGTAGCAATTTTTCTCAAGAATATAACATTACAGACAGAAAAAACACCAACTTTCAAAGAAGTCAGCATGTGACTGTACTTGCAACTCTTACAGTGATTTCAACAGCCCTTGTGAAAAATCAAGAGTAACTTTGCATTTACGGTCTCCAAGCAAAATGAAAGCAAACACAAACGCACGCACGCTGACCCATGAACCAGCCCCAGAGCTGAACCCAAGAAATGCCCTTTGTGAGCTGTGGTGCTGAGTGCTTCCCAACTGGAATGCCAACTCCAGCTGTATTTTGTAAACTGAGCTCTGAAACATGATTCCTCTTGAAGTAATGAGGAAACACATTAATAGTTTGGTGTTTGTGTCTTCCAAGGAAGCCAGAATTGTTACTATTGTCACTTTAGTGTATAAAGTTCAAGATTGTGAAGAAATTATGAACTTATAGCACCTGCCTTCTAAGTAGATTTGGATCTTAATCGCTTTTAATGTCATTAAAAACTGATTGATTTTTTTTTCTTTCTGCTTTTTACAAATAGTGTAAATACATTGCACCATTGGAACAGAAAAGAAAGAACTGGAAACTTTCAAGTCTTCTGATTCATAGAAATAAGGAAAAGAAAAAGGTTATTTTTGAATTTACAGGAGCCAGAACTTCTCTCCTTTTCTGTTCTGTGGTGACTTAACTAATATCATAATATGTTAGAGAATCCCACAGCAATGACTTCCTGTTCCATACACATGACATTTTAATTCCTAAGAGTGTGGACTGTTGCAATCGACAGTATATTTCGCTGATAACCAAGAGTTTTGGCAAGGAAGAAACACAAATGTTTTTTCACAAAAATATACATTTGGTACCACGTGCTTTTAAAAAGCTCGATTCCATTTATGACTTCTATAGTGCTGGCAACACAGATGTAGCAAGGCCCTCCTTTTCCCCAAACATTAAATCATAATAAAGATCTTCACTGGGATTTCACTCCCAGCAAGAGCAAAGATGAAATTAAACACACACAGAAGTGTATCAGAATGCTTCCCAAATTATATTTTTATGACTTAAAAACAAGAAAAATAAAACAAAACAAAGAAAAAACCAGAAAACTATTACATCATCCTGAGTGGGTCACTGCTGGTGAGAGAGAGACGGTGAATCTTGTTTCTAGATCAGAAGGCTGAATTTATTGATATATAATATATAATACATTATTACTATACTAATAAGAATAAAGAGAGAGGTTTGCAGAGCTGCTAGGCTAAGAATAGAAAGAAAAAAAGAATCTATAACAAAGTTGTGGCCAAGGACTCAGTCCCTGGCTTACACTTTGTGATTGGCCCTTAATTATAAACAAGAAGCATGAGCCAATCAAGATGCCCCTGTTACATCCCACAGCAGCTGATAATAATTGTTTACCTTGTCTTCTGAGGCCTTTGCCCTCCAGAAGACGCAGAAATCCGAAAGAAAGGATTTCTGTGAAGAAATGTCTGCGACAGAAAACAAAGAAAAAAACAACAACACAAAAGCATCCAACGCAAAAATGACTAAAACACCAAAACCACCCTATGCTTTATATACATATGTATAATTTTGTTTGTGTTGCTGTTATTTTCAAAGTTAAGGTCAAGAAACACTGTGAGATAGATGAAGAGTTGAGCCTTTTAAAGGCTTTTGTAAAAGTCAGCTTTTGTTCAAATCTTCCTCTGGTTAAGGAAAGTTGATACTGAGGGAGTGATCCAAAATTGCACTTAATGAGCAAAAGTGCAACTCTGGTGGAACTTGTATATCTTCATTTGTGAGAGAGACATCCAAAATCATCCTTCCAAATTCACTTTAGGGCCTGAGAGAGTATCACTGTTCACACACCCACAGGTGCCTCCATTTCTGCTACTGCTTTCCCACACAATTCCTAATGAGTTTATAGGGCAAGACAGAAACGTATTCCTGAATCATTGATTTGGTGGATGTGCTTAATACATGCCTAAAATGCAGAGTTCTCCAAGTTTGATCCAGGGAACCTGAGAAGAAAAGTATGCTACCTACCTAAGTGGACTTTGGTCTGAAAGTTAAAGCACATGGCAATATCTCCAGTATTTAAATTTCTAATGACTCAGTAGAAAATAGCTTTAAACAAAAACCTTGTCAAGTAATTTAAAATCAAGCTCAGAGCCATATTAAAAAATGTTTAATTAGGGAGCAGCACCACTGAATCTGGAATTGGGACCTGTTTGTATCTTATTTAGTCTCAACCTGCAAGTAAGCCAAAAGTCTTAGAAACTGATGGCACACCTTTTGGACACTTTTAGATTTATGGAAAGGTAAAATAAGCAATGTAAAAGGGAGGGTAAGAGTAAGCCATGCAGGGGAAATAGTAGAATGCATGTCTCCAGTGGAGAACAGAATATTTTAAACTACTGTGGTATCCTAAGATGCCTCCAGTCACATGGGAATATCACTCCAGACATACACAATGAACAGAAGGGTGACATAACAGGCTTCTCCACATCTCCAGGAAAAGAGAGACAAACAGAATCTCTGCATTTGAGTTATTTTGCTGTGCCTCAGGTTTTCCCCCAAGAAGGTTCAGACAGCAGCAACAGCGGATTGAGATGGCTGAGCACCAGAGCATGAGACAGCCAGAACCAATGGATTCGTCATTGTCTGACAAAGGCACTCTCAAAAGAAAACAGGCCTGTACAATAACACTGGTAACCTTAACAGTATATTCACAGAGCAGGTAAATTAGTGAGAAGTGTTCACGTGTACAAAATATTTGCTCTCTTTTTAAAAGTTTACTGCTATTGTTATTATTACCTGACAAGGAAAGGCGTAGGCAGCTGTACCTTTAACAGATTCTGGGAAAAAGCATTTGATAGTGGCTGTTATGCCATGTGGAGAACCATGTTATGCAATGCAGAGCAGCTAAAATTTAAACATTAAATTTAATGAACTCCTGTCAGGTTCCTTGGCTAGGAATGATTTCTGAAGGATAAAATGTGGGTGATATAATTTCAGATTTGAACTTGCTGTGATATCTCAAGTTCACATGTACCTTCCTCCACTATCTCTATTCATGAAGAAATCAACATTTTTAGAAACAGGGCTCATGGGTGACTGGAAGATTTAAATAAAAATTTGAGAATACATTTCAGAGTCTGTGTACATACAAAACCATTCTCGCTTGAGAACTTAGTAAAATGTGAACATCAAGGTAAGTAGCACTGCCCACTATCAAGGTAAATTACATTTGCATCCTGCACATCCCAATATCTCCCCACCATGGAATATTTATAATATTTACCATTTGGGTTTTATTTCTCTAGGGGTAGTGCTTTTACTCCATTTTTTCTTCTCTATGTTTTACTTTTAAATAGTAATTCTATTTCTGTATGAAACCTCTGTGGAAAGGATGAAACTGAAATTGCTTTACCAGAGTGTTAACTATATTGGATATTGATTCCATAGTTATCCTTTAATGAAAAGGATATAAAGGCTCATCTTAGTATTCAGTGAACATAAATAGGGCCAAACACCTCCCTGAAATTTTCTGTGGAGGGTCAAATCCCAAATGTTTCTTAGCACTAGTTTTGCCATTCATTGTACTACTTCCATTTATAATAAGATTAATTGAAATTATTTCTTTTTATTTTCTTTTAATAATGAAAATTAAAATCTTAAAGCATTTTCTGTCAATAAATAAAAAAAATTGATATTTAAAATTTAGACACAGTAGAGTCATCTGTTTGGAAACTTTGTAGGAAGGCAGTAGAAAGACAGTTGAACTGCCACAAAGTCATTGTAATTTGAGATGTTCCTGGACATTTGTTAGAAAACTGCAAACAGGATGCAGCGTTCTGTAAATTTAGAAGCTGTATTTTAAAGACTCCTGCTACATAGCTCAGTAATTTAACATAGCTAAATTAAGGTAGTAAATTAAAGCAGACACAGAAGGGTAGAACAAGGAATATTAAAAATTTACATCATCTTGGAGTATTTATCCACACCCAGTGTGTTTTCAGTAACTTTAAATAACTACCTCGGCAGTTACACTTTCCCTGCTGAGTATGAGGTATTTGAAACTCATTTACTGAAAGTTGTGTTTTGTGGATTTCCATAGATAACAGGCATAATTCTGAGTTACTAAAAATACCACCAACTGGCTGTCGTGCAAGCTTTGAAAAGCTGCAATAAACGTCTCTTATCTATTTTCATATGAACCTTGGGCTGCACGTTATTTTCCTCACCGTGACCTCACTAATTCTCCCTGTCCAGAATTTAATAGGCAGCGCTTCTGAACATCCCTGGGGGTTCCAAATCTGCCTGACAGGAAATTTGCTGACGCTGCTGCTCGATGACTGCTGTGCTCTCCTCTTGATGGGTGCTACACTGCAGCACTCCTTCAAATGTTGCCCATTCCAGTACAAACAGAAAATGTGCTGCTCAGTGATGGAGATGGTCAGCAACTCATCATATCAGGTGTGTGGAGAAATATATAGGTAACTTAAGAACAATATAAACTGGGCTGAAAATGCAGCATTTTAAACCTTTTCACTACTTCAGAATATGTATTTATTTTAATACACAGGCTTCTCCAGGTGGTGGATAGAGAATCATCATTCATGTTTCAATGGCAAAGAAATGACAAAGAAATCAGCTCAGGAAAAAATGACCAAAGTCAGCCAGAAAACCAAGGACAAGTCTGGAAATAACACTCGCATTTTCAGTCTTTTCCTCAGCACATTATTGACCAGACCAGTAAGTTTAAGTGTAAATTCCATGTGAAATCTGAACCCAGCTGCATTTTCATAAACCTTGCCTGCCAGTGTTGCAGGCATCAAATTTTTTTCCAGGAGATCTTGTATCTCTTTTTCCAGTCCCTGAGGCACTCTGTTGAACATTGAGGTGCATGGGAACAACACTGTAATTCCCACTTAGAGGGTGATGTGGTTACAGAAAGATCTGATGCATGGTATCACTGTGTCCCTTGACCAAAATACAGGTGAAATGGGTAGGCCAATGCTAAACCATATTACCTATTTCTGCTTATACAGCAGTCTTTTTTCCGCCATGATTCTTCATAGAAATGAGCAAAGTCACATTAATTTGGACCTCCAAAAACACCCTATTAAATATGTAACACAGCACAACCACGTAGTGACTCCTGCCCTATAATCCTTTCCCAAATGAGCCCTCCCAGCCCGTTCAAGGAGACAAAGACCCATAGAATGCTATTCTGGTTAAATCAAATAGTACTGCTATCCATTGCTAGCATTGAAGAAAAAAGTTATTGTTTCAACAAGCCTGAGTTTAATATCTTTCCTGAAGGGTAAATATAGATTAATACATGTCTCTCAAGGAAGGAAATGAGTAAATTAACCCCAAGCATTGATGAGATCTGCTACAGGTAGTGAACCAAGTTCCTCAAAAGCTCTTTGAGAAGCCTTTTCTCATTTCCTGTCATTTTAAAAGAAATAAAAGTCTATGCTCTGTATTGCTTTTTCTTTAGGTAAACACATTTTTATTCTGCCATAAAGAAATCTCCTCCTGCCATTTTTCCCTGCTGTGAACAGCAACCTACCAAAAAAATAAAACCTTAAAGGTCACACTGGAAGCAAGACATATATTACAGTTTCAGATACAAGTCTCAAAGACCTGAGAAATGCTTCATTCAGATTCATAAAAGCTACACAAAGAAAGGAACTGCAATTTATTGATATTAAATCTGTCTTCAACCTTCCAAATAATTATTTTAAATAAAAGGTTTCTCTTGCAATGTTAACTACACAGTATGCTTAGATTAAGCCAATTGAATTTTGCTGATCCAATGAGATTGTTTACACTTTCAAATGGGGGGGAAGATTTTATAAGTCACTTTAAAAAAAAAGGAGAGAAAATAATTCCACTTGTTGAAATACACAAAGCTTTTATTTCCTGAGCTTTATCAGTAGATATGGTCTCTGAGGCAGGGTAAATTTTTAGCAATTTATTTTGTATAGATGAAGTAACTACACAGATCTACAGGTGAATTTACATGTTTTTCACTCAGAAGTAGTTGTGATTTGTATAGCTTACTAAATTAACAGTGAAGCAATCAGGTCTGAAATGCGACAGCCTCCAGCCCAGAGCACAAAATATTTTCATTTCTGAGCCCACTTTGCCTAGAAGGCAAGCATGGCAATATGTATTGTTTTCTTTCATTGCTGAGGCACCCAAGGCACAGTGAATTTCAGGCTTCTAACCTGGCTGGGACAAGGGGGCTTTTCTGCCACAGAAAGAGATGGGAAGCCCTAGAGAACAGAAATAATAGTACAGCTGAAGCACTAGCAAGTATTTTTGCCCAAAACGTTAAAGAACAGGAGCCAGCGGAAAATGGATCACCCTCACATTGATCCCATTGCTCTTATCTGGAATTCCTTTCTTCCCGTGGTCTGAAAGAGTTTCCACGGAATTGGTGTTCATGGTGCAAATCAAACACAATGACCTTTTCAAATCCTGTTCTACCTCAAATGTCCACACAGGTGGCATTACTACCTTCACTGCTGCTGGCAACAAGAGGGAGGGGATTAAGCCCTGAAGAGACCAGCAAGAATAAACAGAGCACAGGAGTTCTGTGCAACAGTGATTGAAGTTCAGAGCACTTATTTCGCTTTTCTTGACTTCAGTACTCAGCTGCAGGGTTTAATTCTATCTTTCACTGTAAATTCATTTCAAGTATGTAAAAAATGCAGTAATAGGGAATTATCATAAATGTAAAAGAAAGGGGAAGCAACCACTATATGTGTAATAATCATTATTATATATGGATACAATTATATATTAACATATTTGTTTATACATATATAAATAAAATAAGAAGTCCTTTTATCAATAGTGTTGGAAATATATAACAAAAGGATATGGAATTCCATCGCCTAGCGGTTAGCAAACCTAACTTGAAAGAGAATTTCTTATGTTTCTAGGAGTGCTGCAGGCTGTATAATTCCCTATCCCTACTCAGGTTTCAGAAGGCTTAGACAAATGGTGGCATGCACATGGCCAAAACCTGGAACCAAAACCTCTCACCATGGAATGAGATTAAAAAAAACTCTTGTATTTTTATGTCTTACTATTTACCTTCAAATCAGGAATATTTGATTCCATTCCTTGAGGAAAAAAAATAAATTGCTGACAAAATTTTTCAGTGACTCAGATTTGTCCGTGGGGAGTCTCAGCCTAGCACTTTTTATCTGACTTGGATTAGTGAAGTGGTGTCTATGGGTGTCTCTCCGCCAGCTCTTTAATTCAGATGTGGTGCAGACCTGTGGAAATAAATCTCCCTCTTCTGCTCCAGTCTCACTTTGGTACACTTAGATACATCTGAAGTCATTTATTTTATAGAACTACATCAGCTGGACAGAAAAGGTAGCAAATCCAAGCAGAAGAGGGAGGAAGGGGAATGAAGGAGGGAAATTCAACTAGCAAAATGCCTTCAAAGTAATAAACCTTCCTCACTGAGCTATAAAAAGTCCTCTTCAATGTCCAACAGCACATACCACAAGACTAGGAATATATGAATAATGTACCCTTTCAAGAAAAAAAGAACTACATAGAATTCTTGGAAATAGACTTTGTCAACAATCTTCATGGGATAGGCAAAGGTCCGATTTGCCTCCATTCTCTAGTCCTGACAATGTTCTGTGCACAGCTTTTCCCCCACTACCCAGGGATTAAAGACAGAGAAAAGAGAATGAAGCAAAGAGAGATAAGAAAAAGGCAGTGGCTTTGATACTTCCCGAGTGTTCTTTGCCTTCATGTGTTTGGTAAAATCGAGTGCCACAAAAAATAGATGATGAATTAAAAAACCCAACAGTAAAAAACATTAGATGAAAGACTTCTTGATCTTCTTCACTCAAACTTCTGCCTGAAAAACAATGTTTCATCTCTCTGTACTTAATAAAAAGACAGAGTAAGCAAAACACTGTCCCTGAAGCAAAACTCTCCTTTACAGTATGTTTTATGATGCTTCATCAAGTGTGGTCTCAGAGAATGGACACTGTGACCAGAGCTACAATGCCTTCCTTGTCTGTGCCTAATTTATTTAGCATTGAACTTTTGATGGCCGTGTCTAAACCTTATCCACTTGTCACATCTCCAACAATTGATATAGTGGAACATTGAAGCAACAATGCCATCACCCAAAGAAAAAATTAAAGCAGAAAAATTAAAGTTATAAAGGCAGGGCTTTTCCTTCATGGAAAAGGAAGAGGTGCCATCTGATGCTTAGCAAGGGTCTAGTCTCATGCTACTTGTTCATAAAAAGAAACTGACACCTGTGGTGGAAGGGGAACCCCACATTCTCTGAATTTTAAATCTCTTCTCTACACAGCAAAGACTAATATGTGAGGGAAAAAAAAAAATCTTCAGAGAAGGGATCTCTGCCAGTTGGCAGTGACACACCAAACTTGAGACTTTCAGAAGTCTTTCAGAAGTTATTAAAAACAACAAGAAAAGGAAACTGCTCATTTTAGATTCTCCTATTTGCTAAGGTGGCATTCCGAGGCTGAGCTGGGTGTGAATTGCTACAGCTGAGGTCATTCTATTTTGAGGGCAGCCTTTTTCTGAAGACAACATAGCTCCTGAAAGTGTAAACTGTTTTTTCTCACCTTTGTGGGATATTAGCTAGGAGCTCTGGTCGTGATCAGTCCAAAGTCAGCACTGTTGGCTGTATTTTTCTCATCTCAGAAAAATAAAAGGCTTTTGGTTTCCTATGAAAAGGCATAGTAGTGGAAGAGGGACTACCATATCAGAAAAACTCAATCTCCCCTGGATAGTGTCTCATATTTACAGTGCCATATAACACAAGTTTGTGAAAGCCAGGGTTTGGGAAAATACTCTTTTATTTTGTTGGTTTTGGGAATATTTTAGTTTGTGAAGGCCAGGGTTTGGGAAAATACTATTTTGTTTCGTTGGTTTTTGGAATCCTTTATTTTCCAAACCAATTTAACCTTGAGGCACCATTTAAAGGATAATCCACATTTGTCTCTTTCCTAAGCCAAATGAATATTCACAACTGGAAACAAAAGAACACAGAGGATTAACTGAGAAACAGCCTTTTAAATGATGAATGATGAAGAAACAAGGAAGGATGAGAATAGCTGTGAATGAGCTGCTCAGCTTCTCAATGTAATTGAGAAGTGTTTAAACTAGTCAGAGATCTACTGTCAGGGGTTTTAAAAGGTGGGGTTGTAAAAGATGGGACAGAAAACTACAGAAGTACCTTCGGGCTGTTAAGGGAGTGTGACAATGGAAACTGGCATTCTTGGTATTCTTGGGGACTGGGAACAAACACAGTATATTATCTTTCCCATAAAATGTCAAACTCACTGGAGGCCAAGAGGTGAATCAATTTATCCATGGTGTAAAGTCAGGGTAGTCTATGGAGTTGTATTAAAAATTAATATAGCCCATTTCAATGCTACAGGTTTGATTTGTAGCTGGGCAGTAGTTTAACAGATGTTTAATCTGATAGAGAATGTAAATGGTTCAAAGAATGACAGTCAGAGCAACTTCAGGGGCAGTAGTTGGGACTTATATGGCTTTGCTGTAGAATCATAAAACCAAATAATCATAGCTTAGTTATAAAATTCTGCATGATCTGAAACAAGTAATTCATTTTGTTTCACTGTTGATTGTTGCAGACATCTTTTATGAAAAATCCTTTTCTTAGGATTTTTCCTCCTGAGAAGCTGACAGGCCTCAGGAACAAAATGTAAACCTTGATTATCTGCTGCTGTGGAATGCAACAGGTGCATCTGTGATTGGCCTCATGTTTGGAATTAATGACCAATCACAGTCAGCTGGCTCGGACTCTCTGTCCGAGACACAAACCTTTGTTATCATTCCTTTCTATTCTTAGCTTAGCAAGCCTTCTGATTAAACCTTTTCTTCTATTCTTTAGGTATAGTTTTAATGTAATATATATTATAAAATAATAAATCAAGCTTTCTGAAACATGGAGTCAGATCCTCTTCTCTTCCCTCCTCCAACAACCCCTGTGAACACGGTCAGAGTTGATTTCTCCATCTGCACAAGGGAAATCATGACACACACAGAGGGTTTTGATTGGACTCCTTCAGTTTTAAACTGTAAAGTGAAATCCCTTGAGAAAAATTAATTTATTGCACTAAGTTTGCTAGATTTAAGTAATATTTATATTCAAGGACATGAGGTATTTTTTTTATCTGGATATTATAATGCTGCAAGTAGATCTGCTCTGAAGTCTATTTAGACAAACACGGAATATGCCCACAAGGTTCCTTTAAGCTTCAGTAGTGACTTGCACATAACCCACCTGCAGAAGTGTCTGCACCTCACCCCACCTATCAGTGGGAACCTGCTGCACGACAGGGTTATTTGCCTTTCTCTTTCCAAAAGTATAGCACAGCTGACTGCCCTTTAACAGCATTGTTGTCACCCTGCTTTGAAGCTCTCAGTAAGATTGTTTAACCTATTGTTTCAGCCTCCATAATTAGAAGGAGGAGAGGGAAGATGAGAGCCATGGGGGCTGTATTTGCACTATGTAATTGAGCAAACTGTGGATATTCCTTAACTGCTACAGGCTAAGGCTGCCCTAAGACTGGAACATGATTATGTTAACATGGAAAGGGTGTTGTGCTAGTAAAACACCTTTTCCTGGAGCTGTCTCAGGCCCTGTGACAGGCTCTGGGCTGCAGCACTGCAACAAGAAGAGTGACCTGCTGAGGGCCAGGTCTCCATCACTGAATGCTGCAGGGATCCAGGCACAGCACAACCAGAGACGGGATTTCTCCATTCAGCACTTTGGGTGGTGTATTCAAAATGCAGCTGGGAAGGGGCATGGCAGAGTCACATAGAAGGAGCACAAAACTTTCACACAGAGTGTAGCAGTCTGAACAAGCCTGAAAACCCCAGCAGAAGGTTATTAATTTGTGCAAAGTTTTGGAAATGTTGAAGCACAGCCTTCAGACCAAGGCAGCCCTTTCAGTTGCCTGGTGCAATTCATGTCCCAGGCCAGGACCCCTTCTCTGCCTTCCCTGCAGCACAGTGACATCTCAGCCCTGGCTGACCTGTTACACAGCACAGGAGTGAAGCTGCAGCTGTCACATTTTGTCCTCTTTGCTGAAAAATTCCAGTGGCTGCAGTGCTATCAGTCATCCAAAACTCAGCGCGGACTGATATCCCCTTAATGCTCTTTGATTACTCTGTGTGCTCCCACATAAGACATAATAGCCAGCATGTAACTGCTCTGGTTTTCCATTAATTTCCATTTTTTCTTCCAGCTCACTCTGTGAAATTAAAAGTATGTAGAAAATTGTAGCTTTCCTGTGTTCTCTAGAAGGTATTTTCATTATTCTTTAAATAACAAAGAGAGTCGAGATGTGCAAAACCCAACAGTTTTATAAAAATCTGATTTTAACTTTTGTTATTTCACCCACTTAAGTTTAATCTAACTAAAAGTTATCATTAATCTCTTACTTTCAAAGATTTTTGAACCCCAAAGATCTCTGGCAGAATAAGGAACGAGTTCAAGTCCAATATAAATAGAAGTTTTACTTGAGTGACTTTCAGGAATCATATATGTAGTATAAAATGAATAAAAGTTTAAAAATGTCCAGATGAAAGCTCTTAAAAAAAAAAGAGTCATACTCTTTCTGGGGGACAAAGTTGTCAGAATTTGAAAATTTGACCATTTATCTACCTTCTCAAATTCACCATCACTGAATTTGCTTTTCCTGCAGTGTTCCAGAACCCTCTTTCCCATGGATGATTCATTTTGGTACATTATATAAGATTTTACTTTACAGTTCTCATAGAAAATAAAAATAAAATTGAATGCATGGCTAGGGAACAGATTGACCTTTTATACTTCCAGATTCTTCACAGATGTTTTCTTTAATGATTTTTTCATTTGCCAACACTGTTTCCTAATTTCCTTTTTTTATTTAATTTAATATCTCCTTGCACCTGCAAATCTGAAAACACTGTAACATGTCACTATATACTCACAGCACAAATCTGTGAATAGGAAACAGGCACAAGTTGATAAAGTCACTTGCCAAACATTGCAGGGTTGTGCAGTCCTAGGAGCACAATCTAGCATGTTATCTTTTGTAACACGCTGGAAAATATTTCACATCTCTGCCAGTAGCCGAACCCTTCACTCACCTGATATCTAAACAATTTCTGGATCGTGGAACTGGGGTCCTTAGAAGCTAATACAGTCCTAAGTTATAATAATCACAGTGATTACAGTTGATAATGTAAAGCAGCTTGAAGTAGCTTTTTGGTATTTTTGACTACATCCATTTTTGCATGTACTGATGTTCATCTAAAAAGAATGGATCTTTGCAGGCAGGAAAATCCTCCCCTGCTGCAGACTTCCCATGGTGACACCTGAAGTGTGCTCTGTGCTGCAGAGAGGCTCCAGTCTCTGTGAGCATTCCTTCCCACAGGAAAAAATCTGGCTTGAAGCGGAGGTAGGAGGTGGAGAGGATGGGAGTCTTTTCCCACAAGTGAGATGCACTTCTGTATCCTGCAGCTGAAACTACTGAGTACAGTCCCCATAGCTGACCTGCCTGACACTGAAAAAGGGAAATTAATTTCTCTGACTTCTGGTAGGTGGGAACACAAGGTGTGGACCTAAAATAGAAAGATTGTTAATTTTAGGAACTTTTTTCAAATATTTTAAATCTGTGTGTAGAATATCCATAGAAAATATTTTTAAATTAATATTTTCATGTTAATTCTAAGAGACAAAATTTGTCAAAAAATCAAAGCATAACATATGCCATTAAAGTCTAATAAAAAACCTTAAATTTAAGTTATGAGCATTTTACACAGACATGCAGACTGACTACATGAAGCTGGCAAAAGAAAAAATCCTAAAAACTAACAAACAAATGAAAAATTTCCCACCTCCTACTCCAAAATTCCACCATACAGATTTTCTATCTACATTAACTTTTCTTGGATAGATATCTGTGAACACACTGATGGAAATTGCAACTAGTTTTGATGAGCTACAGAACAGATGCATAGAAGGAAGGAGGGAGGGTGAGAGATTGTACAGAACTTCATAAATAAATGTTTTATGCTTATTCATTAATGTTGTGCAGAGAAATATGATAAATAACAATTACAGAACTATCAGTGTCTGTAAATAAAACTGTGCAAGGGAAAAGAAGAGAAATTTGTTTCCAACCATCTTTATGCCTAAAGAATGTCTCATTTCTCCAATTAACACTTCCAGTCTTCTGTTCTGAAAAAACAGCTGGATGAAATGACTCTGCCTCAAGCAGGGATTGGAGGACGTGCCTCCTAACATGCATTTTCCTTGGTCTAAGTGTCACAATTCCCTCTGAATGATGCCACAGATCTGATTGACATGACAGTATCTTAAAACTAAACAGAAGCAAATTGCTGCCCAAAGGCATCAGCAGTCAAAACATTGCTGGTAATTACTCTTGAAGGTAGAAATTCCTCCAGGGATACCTTTCCGATCAAACAATTAAAATCCATGTTATCAGACACAAGTTTGGTTTCTGTGATTTTGTTTGGATTGAAAGACGTGGACACTTCTGCAATATTTCTCCATTTTCTGAGATGTTCACATTTTTTTGCTTCCATTTCCCTGTTTTCTCCTCTCCAATTTTTTTTCTTCTTTTAGATGCAGAGACTTGTTACTAGCTCACTGTGGAGTTTTGAGATATGTGACAAAATATTTCTGCAGCACATCAAGGAAATGTAGCCAGTGGCTCCAGGTGGGTAGAAAGAGTTTGTGGGCTGGTTTTCCCTCCTTCATCCAATATATAGAACTTACAAATTCATTGTGTTAAATTTTGTGTTTCTTTGGTCAGCTTAGGGTGTGGTTTCTCCATATATGTCTCTAACCATGCAGAGGGATGATGGCAGATGTAGGGGGATAGAATATAAGTAAATAAAGGTAGTATAGAAAGTAATCTTACCCCCAAAAGAGTTGCAGCTGGGTTAATTATTAAAGATTAGGAGCAGGCCTGATTTTAACAGGCCACAGCTGTAGCCAATAAGAAGAGTGTTATAAAAGAGTGGATGGGTTGGTTGAGGGAACTGGAGCTAGTTGGCTGCTGTGAGGACACGGAAGAGTCAGTGCCTAGAGGAATTGCCCATAAGAAACATCAAGGAGCTATGAAACTCCAGCAATATGGAGTTTCATACATATGACAATGCAATGACATCAGGCAGAGCCACCTGAAGTGGTAGGATATCCATACCACAAGTGTTGTATCCCAATAGTGTATCAGTGCATCAATACCCATCTGTTACACAAATTTCTGATGCACCAATCTGATTTTTTTCCTCCTTTTTGTGGAAAAAGATATTCACACCAAATTTCAAGCGCAATCAAAGTTGAGGTACTGCCACATGTAAAAGACTGAACCCTTAATTGCTTCTGATCCCACTGCCAGTGGTCAGGCTCCATGGCCAGCAGGAACCCCAGCTCCAGGGAGCCTGAACTCCAGCTCACCTTGACATCATCATCTGGATCAAAGCCTCTAGAACACTCCTAACTCACACTCCTATTGCACACACAGCAATACAACAGGACAGTTTTAATTAAGGGATGTAATTCTACATTGCAGTGAAGAAGGATGAATTCAAGCACTCATGAACTTTGTGCATTTGTTTATCTCCTGTCGAGCCCCCAGGGCTTTTGACCCATGCTGGAGCAATTGTAGAACATTAGTGGAAGCAAAGACACTTTAAAATCCTCATTGCAAAATTGCTTTAATGAGTAATCAGCAGCACATCTTTAAGCTTGTCACACTGACCTTTCCCTGCATGCTTTCTCTATTTTTTTTTTTGCATTAACAGCATTTTTACTTAATGCTCTGTTTAAAAAAAAAAAAAAAAAAAGGCTGTGGAGAAGGATTTTAAAGCTTTTCTTTTAATTCTAACAATGAAATACACATATTTCACCTCTAAAACTTGCTGATACTATAAATTGTGTGACTGCAATGAAAAAAGATACTTTGTCAGGATGACACCTTGACAGTGCATGTGTATGAGCCCACTGCAGTGATTTCCTTGTTGTGTCTGCTTATTCCAACAGCCCAAACAAGGTTCCCCCCGCATTTGTTTGCACAGGTATTTGCAAACAGGTTAAAAAGGTGATTAATGCTTAAAAAGTATTGAAAATATAAACCAATACAGACCCCAGCATTGATGAGCTTATCAAAATCAGAAACACTGAGGCACAGAAGATTGTTAATTCTCTTTGATTTTGAATGCATAAATGGTCTTATTTCACTGTCAGCACATGTGCATTAGAACTAAAATAAGTGCATCAGAACTAAAATAAGCTAGGCATGGACAGAGGCTGAACAGAGGACTAAAAACATTAAAATTATGAAAAAATAGTAAAAATAAGTAGGGAAAAAGGCATAGAATTGGAAATAATGGAGATTATATACACAACTGAATTCTGACATTTTGGCCATAATTTCTAAATAAGCTGTAACTTCCTAATCTGTGATTTGTTGAAGCGTTTCCAGAAAGAATTTTGCATGGGAATATATGTATAGCTGTACTGAAGTGTTTCATAAATTCATAACTTTGCTAATTGTTCTTGTTAAAAATTCAGAAGAAAAAGAAAATATTTAATTTCAAAGTTTTTTTTTAACCAAAATGTTTTGGTTTTAATCAATACTAAATGTCCTTTGATGCCTTTACATTCATTGATTTGGTCTGTTTTTAAAGCTACCAGCAAACAGAAAAAAACTGTTATTCAAGCAGGTCTAATTATAGAAAATGCATATGCAATTGAGAAAACCGTGCATACTTAAGACAATTATTTGCGCTTGGACTTCTTCAAGCACTTTTCTGAGGACTATCTTTTCAGATATGTATAATTTTATTCCAGAATATTTTTTGCTCTTGTTTGAATACTCTTCCAATATTATCACACTTTTGTGAGCAGAGAAGAAAGCAAATTTACTGTAAAACTGTGAATTTGCTGTTGCAATAAACCTTAGCCTTACTTAGAGTTGTTTGCAAACCTATTCTGTGATTTTTCTATTCTTATGTTCCATCTTACAGGATCGAGTGGATGTAAATAGAAATATGTAAATTGCTCCCAGTTGTGAGGAAGGAAAAAAACACAATCTGAAGGTGGACTTGTGGGCACTGGAGCTTGTGCAGATGCTTACTTATATTTAGGCCTGTTGTGTTATTTTTGCTCTACATATTTATTGACATCAATACTTTCTTTCCTTAGCAGAATTTGAATTAGGAATATAGGGCAAATTGGAGGCATCAGGAATTATTCTCCTGAGGCAAACCAGCTTTTGAGTGGTCTTCTTGTCCAAGTGGTCACTAATAAAGATTTATCATTATAAATTTTTCATTAATACCTATTTCTCTTCTTACACATTTACCAGATAAACACTCAGTCCTCTCATTTTTGGGTTGTGCCAAATTTCCAAAGAGAGATTTCAGGTTTCTTTGGTTCTAAATCTTGTAAGAGGCCTTGGGCTGTCAGCTGCCCTTGAATTGTAAGAAAGTGAGAGGAAGGATTTTAAAGTAGAGAGTTTTCACTCATCCCCTGGCCCCTGATGCATTTGGATTATTTGGTGAGTTTGTTCAGTGGTTCCAGTGAGTGCTCTGAGCCCTCCCTAGAACCAGGGGTTGATGGTGGTGAGGATGGATGGGAGGTGGGGCTGGGCTCTGATAAGCAGCTCCCACAAGGCTGTTGAGCAGCACTCTGCCAGCAGGCTCATTTATTTTGCATCTCATTCTGTGAAGCTGCATTACTGCACCTCTTTCAAAGTATGGCCTGGGAAGGACAGCAAGTGCATCCTCTGGAAAATGCAGGAGCTAAAAGCTTGCAGTTCACATCAACCTAAGGGCAAAGGTTTTGCAAAGGACTTTTGCAGAGCATCCAGAGTGAGGCAACATCACTGAGCAGCAGCAGCCTTTCCTTCATCTCTTCACAGGGATAAAGTGTGGAGTTTTCCTATTGCAAACATTTCTGGTGTACATTTCAAAGTCTCCATCACAGGTGATTATCTAAAGATATTCTCATTATTGTTCACAGAAACTCTTTCCAGCAGTCAATTTCCCAGATCTACCTCTGCAAACAAGGCTGCAGCACATCGTAGGTAACACTTTTCCTTCTGACAAGAGAAGTGTGAGCACGAGTGAACATTTTCATAGGCTACTTTCTTAAAGATTTGTAATACAATCTCAATACAAACATTGGAGTATTTATTAAAGCGTCACTGTGAGAGGGAGGAGTTAAGAGACAAAGGGAGTATAATTAAATTGCAAATATAGAATTTTGAAAAAAAAGATTTTAATTCTGAAATAAGGATTTACTGAACTTTTTCACTGTGAAATAAAATTAATTAACCTCTGAGCAGTCAGTATTTTCCCTGCAAGGAATCCAGGATTCTGTTCTGTGAGGGTCAAGATGCCAGTTCACGTGCCTTTGTGTGACACATCTCACTGGTCACCTGTGAGGAATTTCAAACTTGCTTCATTGCAATTAATGCTAGCAGGGAAGAAGACTGCAGAGTATAAAATCATTCACGCTATCCCTATTTTTAAAATTTTATTTTTAAAATCCTGTTTAATTTACTTTATTTGGTCACAAACCTTATTCAAATTTTCCCAGATGAATCCCTGCCTTTCCCTTTGTTGCTTCTCAGATGACAGGCAAAACTTGAAACAGAGGGGTGGGTCAGGACTGGGTTGCGCGATGCCATCCATATATTCCATTAGTTGAATCAGGATTTCTAAAATTAATTTTATCCTCTATTTTCCACTTTCATCTAGAGTTTATAGCCCTCTTTTGCAAACTGTGAAGGTGTAAATGTGGAAGACCTGAAGTGTTTTACTGTTAACTGTAATTGGTAATCCATTTATTGAATGATACCTTCAGGACTTTATTCTTCCAACCTAAGCCTGAGTTATCTAAAGGTACTACTAAATACATCTTATGAGCACAAACCACCTGCATTAGTTGTGGATTAGTGGATGAGCAGGATGCCCAAAACACAACTGAAGTGATGCCATGATGCAGCTGTGTGGCCACTTAGGGTATCTCAGATGTGTGGGGACATCAACATCCATGAGAAAAGCACAGCTGAGCAGCACTGGAGAGAACTCCTTAATCCACACTGGGGCATTCCTGCCTATGCCATTTATCAGAGATCAAATTGTAAATGTGAAACAATTATTTAACAAACAGAAAGATCTGCATGCATTATGCTTTTTGCATTTCTTCAATTTATAGTAAATAATGTTCAATCAGATTAAATCAGAATGGAAAGCCATAATACTGGGATAATATTAAGTTCTTATAGGTAGATAATAAATTTGTTATGGTTTGTTGTGTGTTTATTACAGGGCAGTGGTTGAAATGTCAATGTTAATTTCTCCTGGATTTTATTGTTGGTGTTTTTGTTGCTATTTAACCATTCTGTTTCTAAGACTTTATCTGAAATCCTGAATCTATGAAACACAAACATTTTTAAGGAAAAAATACAGCATATAATTATTTTACTTTTAAAAATAATTCAGTCTGTTCTATAGGTAGCAGAGAATGTTCAAACACACATCTATACCATGAATTTGAGACACACTGTCCAATATAAGATTTGAAAGGCAATTTTCTAAATTCCAGCAAACAGACTCTTTTCTCTGACAATGATGAGTCACTCTAGGATTTGGAAGTAAAAAAAAAATAAAAATTAGAAAACCTTAATTCCTGTATTCCTATGGAAAGCAGCAGACATCAGACTTGCAAGATAGTTTGGGAAAATTTTGCTTTAACGGTTTCCTTTAGCTGTCCAAATTGGAGAACATGAACTCATAATAGCCATCTTCCAGGCCCAGCATTCAGAAACTGTAACATAGCATTTGGCTGACTCAAGCTTGTCTCTTTCTGTAACAGAAATTGGCTTCCCTGCTACCCCATGACTTACCATCAGTGGTAAACACTCTCCAGAACCCTTTTGAAAGGGATGATTCATCCCTGGGGTATTTTTAGGAATTTGTTAACTTGCATTTAGCTTAGTGTGCTGGTAGCCTATAAACAGAGTGAAGACAAGCCTTGAGTAGTCACACATAAACCATTTTGAATGCTATAATTGTACAGCATTATCTTGGTCTGTAGACTGAGTCATATGCTGGTTAAGCAGAATGGAAAAAACAGAATAAGACCGTTGCTACAACAGGGATTTTGATAAAATGCTAAAGGAATCAGTGCTAGCAACTGGATTAAATTTATTTTTCCAGGATTACACCTGCTTGTTCCAGGCACAACTAGAAATTTGTGTGGATTTTCCCAAACTTACAGGTCTTATGTGTGAATATCACAAGAATCTTACTGGTCTTATGTGCCAATATCACAGAAATAACACAGCCTAATATACTGATATACCTCTCTGAGCAAGTTTGACTCCAGACAGAACCCTTTCTGTGTCTTGTATTTCAATCCATCTGAAGCAAAAATGAAACACAGCAGGCACTGCCTGTTGTATGTGGCTGGGGACCAGGTTTTTGCTGACACTTGGAAGTTTGCCCAAACTGAGGTGGGGATGAGGGGGGGGACGGGGCAGGGGAGGGTGTGGAAGAAGAGAGAAGGAGAGTGAGAAAGAGTTTTTTAGCAGCTGACCACCAATTCAAACCAAGTGCAATTCAGAAACAGGTTTTGCAATACTTAGCCTAACAGGAAGGTAATAAGTAAGTGAGATTTTACACCATCCTTGGGACTGTGAAACAGAAACCAGCTTTTGGCAGACAGATTAGGGGAATGCCACTTGATGGAGAATGGAAAGTGATGAGTTACAGGAACTTGGCACACTGATTGGATCATCTTATCCTCCCACTCCAAGCAATAAGATCCTGGCATCCTACTTTACACAAATATCAGAAACATGATCTTCATGAAAGCTCACATGTATTAGAAGCCAGTGACGCAGTCTGTCATGTTCCTCTGTAGAGATCTCTCCTTCAGCGTGTGTCATGAGTTGTCTGACTACGTTATGTATAATGAATTAAGCCTGAAAAGTAAACACTTAACTGTTTGGAAAATATGAACAATTCTGGTTTTTCTTTTGAAGGATGTTGAATTGGTGAAAGAAGGATATTTTTCAAAGATCACAGTAAAATTGCACTAGATGACAAATAGAATTTTGATGAAACTCACGCCAAAAATGTTGCAAAACCCTTTAATCACATGCCAAGGTACCTGCTTTAGTTCTTTAGCACCCAATTAACGAATAAATGTACAGGTGAGAGGACAAAGATCCTTGGAGTCTGTCTCCTTTACAACTTGCCTGAAGGCTTCCAGGATTTTCAAATTCATAGGTCAACAGATGGGCTTATGTGGATTTAGGAGCCTGGGAACTCTGAAAGCCTCACAATTGCTGCCCTGGCTCTTCAGTGACCATGATAATTCCCAGCTTCTCAGAGAATGCTGCTCTCCATCTCTTTGCTTCGGACATAATGAAATATTCATTGAGCCAAAATGGTCTGTCTCTATGGTTTAGTAGTTTAGGACACCACCTGATTTAAAACAGGGATTTAAATTCAAGCTGATGGATGCCTTTATACTGAAATACCAGCTGGCACAGGAAATAGGATTCAGATCACTGTCCTAATTATCAGGCTGTATAGCAACTTTAATGCTCTGATCAATATTTTATTATGAAATGCAAAATGGAATAGAATAACAGAAGCAGTGGAAGAAGACACCTATCTCAATACAACACTTATGACATCTCTCAGGAGTCAGAAGGGTTTGAGTCCTTCTCTGCAAAAGGAATAGAAGCCAAGTCCCCTAATCCTGTATTGATATTTGGCAGCCCCATGCTCCTAGTTATGGCTGGAACTTTATTATGAGTGTTTTAGTACAAATTTGTGAATATACTTTCCATTACAGTACATTTTTCAGATCATTAGCTCTTAGGCAAAGAAATAAGATACAGTGCAAAGTTCCCAGATCTAGTACATTTCCATAAGAAATCAGAAGGTGTTAACAATTTTGTTATGCAATGTTATGTTAAAAACATTCTTGCAATTTACTAATTTAATTTAAGCAGAAAAAAATAAAGTTGAGTGTAATGATAATTAATCAACAGTATTCAACAGCTAATTTATCGCAAGTATTATAATTTTTTATTACATATACATAAATATATGTATATGTAACAATAGAAAATTGAAAATTCTTCCATCAAAAACTAGTTGTAAGTATTTAAGTTTGCATTATATCTTATTTGAAAGTTTTTTATACTATGTCAAATTGTCTCCAATTTCGAACCTGCATTAAGACTAAAAGCTTTTTATAGGAGAAAGCCATCTGCAGATATACTTATAGCTGATGTTCCATCAGATTCTGTAAACCTATCTCAACCTTAGAGGTTATATACAATTACCATCACCCGCTTTGCTGCTACTTCTCTGTATGCTGTGAACAAGATGACATTAAGAGAATGTTTCTCCAAAGATTTTCTGGTGCTATTGCTGCCTATTAACATAAAGAAGAAAGAGTATTACAACAAGCATGAAAGGTTTGCTGCTCTTTTGTTCCTTCATCTGCAGAGAAAGTTCTCTCATTAATTTCCATAAGACAAACATCTTCCCATGGTACCATCCAAGGAGGTACTGACAAAAATGAGACCAGATGCCTTTCAGTAATTCTATTTGAAACACTTTCTCTGTCAAAATTAGCAAAACAGAGTTGGGGCTGTCTGTTGAAAGAGCAATGAGATGAAAGCAATGCTGCAACCTGATATTCCTGTTGGGATTTCTTCAGCGTAAATTCAACTTAAACACCCTTTCTAGAGCATGGCACTAAGGAGCGGGGGCAGCAAAACAGAAGAAAAAGACAGGAGTAAAATGCTACAGATGCAGAAGAAACGAAGCCCCAGGAATTCAAGAAGTGTTCTGTAGTATGAAATGAAAGCCTGACACCCAAAGGCCAAAACGGAACCACTGCAAAGCTGGGGGCTGTAACCACACTGTTGATTTTTTACTATTTCATGGGGTTTTTTCTCCATACTCTTTTCTTGGAGAAAATTATTGCCTTGCTCTCTAGGAGCATTTCCAAAGAACAGGAAGTGAAAACACAAGCAGAGTGAAATTGAATATAACCTATATTTCAGTGAAAGCACCTCCTAAATGTCTGTATTTATGTCTAGCATATGCACACAGGATATGCATATACCCCTGGTAGAGGAGATCAGTAGTGATAAAGGTCCTGTGTCTTGTTCTCTAACACCTGAATTGTGATCTTTGAAAGTGTTGTAACACCTGCAGAAAATTCAAGTTATAATTTCACATTAGGAAGGTGATAAAAAAAAAGATGCTGCAGTTCCCCATCACAACATTTTAACACATTCCTGATAGGGTTTGCTGCATCTGATTATCTTGCAGCTGTTCTTGTGAGGTTTCTTGTCTAGCTGGCATGGACCCTGTGGGAAATTGCTTTAAATAAGATAAATCCCAGACAGATTCCTTAGGTTAGCTCTTGTTATACCTTCTTAATAGTTAATAGTAGATATCACCACATAGCATTTTACAAAGATTGTTTAAGACTGTTTAAGATTATACTGAGACAAAACATCAGACCAAAAGCACAACACAAATTACACACCAGTTTCTCCCAGCTGTCAAAAACACTATTTTGTGTTTGGGCCTTATTGAAATTATCAGTTTTGATCAGAAACTTATACAATGAGGTCATTCAAACTGACATCAAATGCTAACACAATCAATGCATCCTGCTTTCTGGAGAAGCATGAGTTCTTAAGTGCTCCCTCATTCCTGCAATGATGCCTCACCAGTCACTCTGTGGGTACAGTTTTACCAGACAGGCTTCATGCTTCTTGACTTTTAATCCAGTCAATTTATAATATTATGTATTTTCTTGAATGACTGTTACTAAGGCAAGAATAGATCATTATTCTAATTACATTCTTTCAGAATTTTGTCATGTATGTATGTAGCTTTATATGCACTTGTGAGCTCCATTTTATATTTTGTCCAATGTGTCTGACTAACAGGAACTTCAAATCACCAATAAACCATGTTTGACACTCCCTTGTTTAACTCAAATCTCCTCAGTTCCCCTATGTGTCTGTAACATAACCAGTCTGGCCCAACTCTTCCATTTCCACCCACAGCAATTTCCAAAATGAGATCATGATTCATTCAGTGGTGCTTTTATTCTGAGCATAAACTTATGTTTAAATAGCTTCATGACTGGCATCTACTCTTGCAAAGTCTGAAGAACAATTTACAAAGGGATTTCCTTTTAGATCCCTGTTATTTATGAGCTGCATGACATAAGCATGTAAAGCTCTTTTAAAGACATAATGGAGCTTTTAGTGAATTTCCCCATTAATTGGTCTTAAAGAATTTCTGGTGCTAATGCATTTGCAATTATTTTGCAGTGTCTTGGTTTCAACAGCTCCAGTTGCTCCGTCTCCTACTGTGTTGCATCCAGGAATGAAAATGTATGGGAGGGGGAAATAAAAAAACCTCACACATTAAAAAAAATCCACAAACCAAAACAAAATCCAAAGGATTTAGGAGACAAAACTGAATATCCATTTGTGTATAGCTGGGGACCAAATTGAGAGTTTACTATTAGCTGCAAAACTAATTTTCTAGAGACTAAAAACAGGTGTTTATTTTAATTAGCAAGGACTATAAACACCTACTAAGACACCTTAGCAACTGATGATCTTTCAGCAGCCTTAATATAAGAATGTGACTTTAAAGTATTGGGGTTATTATTATTAATGCCTTACAAGAAAATGTTGAAAATGTTGAAGTACTTATTCTTTTTACCTTGATCTTGTAAATATGCAGCAAACATTAGATTTTACTATCAAGATGATTATACTTTTGGGGTACTCTATAATTTTCCAACACTGCTTAGCATTTTCTTTACTTTTTGACTATACAAAGTTCTGAGAAAATGATTTTCACAGAATTTGGTTCTCAAATTCACTCTACATTACTGCTGGTAAACCAAGATTGCATACTGAAGTTAAGGATCATCCTTCATAATTATATTACTTTATGTTTATCTTCACCAAGGTTCACATTCCATGCTATTTTTGTCACGTATTCAGAACAGCCATGACTTGGCTAGGTTCTTATGAAATGCTGCTGCACAGTCAGCGTGTATTTTTTGCAGCTTTGAATAACATCAGTTTCAAAGGCTTCCCATCAGATTTTGCCACTTCAGCTATTCCCCTTTCTAGATAGTTTATGGGTAACTTTCAAGATAATTTATTGATAAATTAACAGCACAGATCACTGAGGTATGCTACTGATCATTTCACTCTGCTGGCAATACTGACATATGCAGGCTACCCTGGATGTATGGACAGAATGGGGAATGAGAGGCTGGGAAGCAGCACCATGGAAATGGACCTGGGGATCCTGGTTGATGGCAAGCTGAACCTGAGCCAGCAGTGCCCGGGCAGCCAGGAGGGCCAACCCTGTCCTGGGGGCACCAGGGACAGCGTGGCCAGCAGGGCAAGGGAGGGCATTGTCCCACTCTGCTGGAATGGAACATTGTTCTGCTCTGGGCTGGGGCAGCCTCACCTCGAGTGCTGGGGGCACTTTGGGGTGCCACAATATAAGACGTTAAACTATGAGAGAGCATCCCAAGGAAAGCAACAAAGATGGTAAATGGCCCTGATGGGAAGCTGTGTGAGGAGCAGCTGAGATCACTTGTTCTGTTCAACCAGGGGAAAAGGAGACTGAGGGGAACCCTCACTGCAGTTACAGCTTCCTCATAGGGGGAAGAGGAGAGACAGACCCTGATCTCTTCTCTGTGGTGACCAGTGAATGGTCTGAAGGGGAGGTTTAGGTTGGATATTAGGAAAAGGTTCTTCCTCCAGAGGGTGGCTGGACAGGAACAGGTACCCCAGAGAGGTGGTCACCAAGCCTGGCAGAGTTCAAGTGTTTGAACAATGCTCTCAGGACCATGGTGTGACTCTTGGGGACGGTGCTGTGCAGGACTAGGAGTTGAACTTGATGACCCTGGTGGGTCCCCTCCACCTCAGCATATTCTGTGATTCTGTAATGTGTTTCCCATTTTCTCACCAAGTGTTTGTCTTACTCATGTTCAGTCTTCCTTTTGCATGTGGGTGATAGTGTATAAAAATGGAAAGTTCAAAAAGACTAAAAATGGTGCTTTGAGTAGACAACCCATATGGAGGTGTAAGCATCTTCTTCACGACCATTTACTATTCACTCAGAAAAACCTTCAGCAAGTTAAATTTCCAAATGCATTTTGGAGATTTAAGTAGATTTGATGAACCTACTCTCCATTATCCACATCACTTCTAACTAAAGAGCTGCAGTAGGTTTGTTTAGACAAAATTTAATGTACAGAAAATACAGCTAACTATTCCCTAATACAGCACACCTACCGTGTTAATTTGAGTTTTTACTGCAGATTGTCTGATGTATGTGGCATGGCTGTAAAAAAAACAGATTAGCATTTCTCCAGATTTTCCAGAAATATTTTTGAAAATTTGGCATAATATTAACCAATTTTGAGCCCTTGAGGCATAAGCATTTCTCAACAGAGGATCTAATACCACAGTTATGGCTCACCTATTTCAGCCTTGACTCCTGTTTATGACTTCTGGGTAACCCGTGGTTCTGCTAATGTAGTCTGCAACATTTTTTTTATCTTACTTCAGTGTGAATCACATTTTTTCTCATATGAAAGTAAAGATTAGGTTTAAGAACCTCATCACTTTTTCAAACTGAGACAACACACAGAGATGGGCTGTCTACTCAAGGCACCAGTTTTAGTCCTTTTTGGACTTTGCATATCTATGCACTATCATCTCTATACAGAAGGAAGAATGAACAGGAATACATTCAATCTTCTTTGAAAAAAAAGTTGGTCAGAAAATTCCAGAGGTCAAATGGTTTGCTGTGTAAGTCTGGTTATAATAGGAGAATGTGAGGAATCTATTTAGAACACCTTGGAACACTGTTTGAGAGGATCTTGTTCTTCTGAGCAGGGTCATATGAAATGGTCACCTGATGTATGTAGAGCTTGACTGACATAAATCTGCAAGAATCTCATGCAAAAAAACTGCATCAAAACAACAGGGTCATTTTACAAAATAAGCAGGATGAAAACAGCAGTATTAATTTAGGATATGAATAGAGTTCAGGAGTCCATGTGTTTAAGCATTTACTGTAATTTGTCAATGTAGTTCTTAGTAATAGGAGACAAGACATGAGGAATGCGAATCTGACTCTTAAGAATACACTGATGTTATCACTGGAGTTTTCATTTCTTTCAATGTACTAAATCAAATGAATGTGAAGTGATTTAAAATCATCACTCTGCTCTCATAAATCAAGGATTTAACAGTTATGACTTTTTCAATATGAAAGGAAAGAGGACCCAAGTCACTTCTCAACAATTCCTACTTAGTCTTAGCTTTGTAATACAATACAGCTATTCCAGAAATTATGTTCTATAACGTCCTCTACTGAAAATCTGAAAATTTTTCTACTGAAAATCTGGTTTTATCCAAAAGGTTGTAGTATTCATTCCACTTCCTGTCTGTAGCCTGTATGTTGCCCCTTTCTATCTCCTCAAGGCAGGCAGGAGGATCCAGACAGCAGGATATTAATGACCTGCCCATAAGAAGCTACCCCTGCATGTCTGCCTTGGCATCTCAGTTTGATTTGTTAGGTTAACACCCAAGTTTGTGACAGAGCTTTAAGCTGTTTTTGGGGTTCTCTGGAAGAACAAAAACATGTGCAGGTGTTCTGGCATCTGTGGCTGATCAGCTCTGTCCCCCAGTGAGAGTTTCTGGATGATCAATAGACTTAATATTATCTTTACGCTGTTGCGCTGGTGCCCTGTGGGAGGCACCATGAATCCTTTCCCTTCTGGAAGGGCAGTGAGTTTGGAGAGGATCTGTGGCCAGCACAGTGTCTATATGCACAGGAGAGGTAAGGCTGAGCTGCACAATATGTCAACAGAGAGAAGGTTGTTATCGTTTCTATGGTGGTGAGTGCAGGCAGGAATGCTGGATTGTTTACATTCTTTTCATATGCAGCCTGCTTACATTTCTGGGGTACTCCCTTTATCAATCACCTGCTGAATTCCTGCAGTGAATCATGTATGGACAAGCTCCAGCTGATGGTTATTTTATACTCAGGTGCTGATAAGAATGTCTTTCTGTTTGTGTCAGCTTCTGCTCCATAAACAGCCTCAATGACCCATATCTCTAGTACTCTGGGTAATAAGTGAAAGCTTTTCCAGGATTATACTGTTAAACTGAAATTAACCTTCAAAGAGCTTTAGAAATGGTGTTAATGTATCAACATATTGCACAAAATGGCTTGCAGTGCATACTAATTTCCATGATGGATGAGAGAGTTTTGGAAACTATAACTGCATATTTTGGGGTTTAAAGTAGTCTCAAAGACTAAACTCTATTCCATCAAATTTTGGATGTCTGTGGTGTGATTATCTACCTATAAACTCACCTTGTCTGCCTCTAACAGGGAGAATTAGGTACTTTAAAACTGGTGTAATTCCTTGTGCTCTAGAAATGCTTTGTTGTCTCCTCTGGTGAGAAAAGAAATCTGAATGATGAAACCAGATATAGATGTCCACACTGCTCATATCAAAGCTTTGTAAAATGAAGCTGACCATGTCTGTCTGGGATTAAATTATAACTTCATGGGGTCATTTTAAAATAATTTTTTTAAAATCTGTGCAATGCACAGCCTCTGGTGCTTTCCTCTGGTGTAGTTTGATGGTGGTTCCTGGGTGTCAAAGGAGAGGAAACATATTGCTTCCATGGATGTGATATGTGTGCTGCAGTATAATAGTTGCCTCATGGCTATAACAGAGCATTTCATCCACTGATGGAATATGTTCTCCAACAGAGCAATTACAAATAAATGATGACAATTATGAATAACAGAAATGCCAGTAAGACAATACTGGTCTTCATTTTTTCTTACTTTGTACCTCAAGAGCTGGAATTCTCAGTTGCATAGTCTATCACGCCTATTTGTATTGCACAATCCTGAAATGGGAGACAAGAGTGAGTGAGGAAAATTTCTTATTTTAAATTTGAGCTGATATTGTATTGTTTCACATTCAAAATCTCTAGGAAGAAAAATTAAATTCATAGTAGCTCAGCCTTTTTGGCCTTTGGTGCAAGAAAAAGGAGGAATTTTGAAAAAGACAATTTGAATC
This sequence comes from Melospiza georgiana, assembly GCF_028018845.1. Taxonomy (NCBI): domain Eukaryota; kingdom Metazoa; phylum Chordata; class Aves; order Passeriformes; family Passerellidae; genus Melospiza; species Melospiza georgiana. The sequence continues at coordinate 13,027,132 of NC_080430.1, forward strand.
ACATACAGATGCATTATGCATACACTTGTATACATTGAGATATATAAGGTAAGCCCTGTCATGAGAATTATGATAGGGATTATCTTGTACCTGAGTTTTACCTTCTGAACATCTGCATTTAAAACAGCATGATTCGCCATCCAAAAATGCAAAATTGACCTTATTTTAGCAATGTATTTACAGATGTTTAAGACATCTACATTTACCTACATTAAAGGTTGAATACTATTGCTTATCCTTTCTTAAATCAAGACTTTTTAATTGTCCTAACAGTAAAATCAAAAAAACATAATTACATTAATATCCTTCTAGAAAACTGATTGAAAGAATAGGGATAGGGAGACTAAACTATTCACATTCTTAGCAATAAAAAGAGTGATATTTGCATAATAATGCAACATTATTGCCTAGAATAAATTTTACAGTGGACAGAATCTGTTCAAATTATAATTCATAAAAGGCAATAAAATATTATCAAGTTGTTTTTCAGAATTTTGAGCAGAAAACCATTTTATTTTTCCGAATTAAAACAGTGTTTAAATTAAAGAAAAAAAAAACCTAAGGGAAATTTATGGGAGTACTCACATTAATTGAGAGACATATATCTATGTTGATGTGAATATTAATCTTTGTCAATAGACAGAGACACCAGGATTCATGCAGCCCCATTCTTTGTTGATTATGCAGCTCTGTAGGTGGTTATGTAGCCAATAGCAGTGCAGGTTGTCAATCCAGCACTTGGTGACCAAGAACTATTTTTGTCTACATCTTCCATTGAGTGTCAATTGGTGTACTGATGCATTATGTTTAAAATAATAAGTTTTTTTAAAAAGGCAATTTCACTATTAGGTAGATAAAAACTATGCATTTGGGGAAAATAGATGTATAAATTTGGCATTTGTATAGGGACCAGTTCATTCATTCAGAGTTTTGAAGCAGTAATTCTATGAAGAGGTTTCATGGTAGTGATTGTTTTATGACTGATTGTGATGTAGGTACACAGTCAATAGGCACAATATATACTTGATTTTGCATTTTTTTACACATCATTTTTGGCTGTAAAATGTAAAGCCAGCTTCATAAAGAAACTATAGCTCTGTAATTGGAAAAATGTGTGCAATAGCACCAGTGGCAGGAGGAACAAATGCCTTTTGGACTAAATCAGAGTAACGCAGCTGAGAAAGTCTGAAAAGCTGTGTGTAAGAAGTTATATATTCCCTCCTTGTATGGAACAATTTTTCTAAGCTTAACAATGTACTACAAAGCATAATTTTTAATCTCAAGAGAAGACTGAATAATAAGGGGGAAAAAAAGAAAGCTAATAAAACCCCCCAGAGTAACACAAATTGCTTGACTTTCCTCCATTTATTTTCTTAAGAACTGAGCTTATAAAATAATGGCTTATATGGTTACTGGAACACACATGCAGCAAAATAGCTCCAACATGGCACAGAAGAAGGTAAAAGACAGGAATTAGTCAGGGGTAATAAACTCCATGGATCATTTCAGAGGTCAATATAAACTGAAATATATAGATATACATATGTAATTACACACACATTCACACTCATGAGGATTTTATTACTTGACAATTCTTGGTGGCTTTGTATCCCCAGCAGGAGTAAGGAAAGTTCCTGGAGCACAGCAATGGGCCTGCAGCCCCTCTCGTTAGCAGCAAATGCAGTGACAGCTGTTCAACCTTGTAAGTGAAAAGCATGAACTGCTCTGCACCCTTCCTTACCAGAATAGCTCTGTCCTGGGTTAAGCCCAAGAATATCTGCAGAAGAAACAGAATTAAACCCTGTCCCAACACCTATAGCTCTACAAAATATTTCCTAGTGACATAACTACAAGCCATATCAGTCAGGACCCATGAAAGATGTGCCACAAAAAGATATTGAGAGTGGTGAGACACTGTCACAGGTTACCCAGAGAAACTGTGGATACCCAGTTCCTGGAAGTGTTCAAAACAAGGTAGAACAGGACTTTGAACAACCTGATCTTGTGGAAATTGTCCTTGCCCATGGCAGGGGGCTGGAATTAGGTGATCTTTTAATGTCCCTTCCAACCCCAACCATTCTATGATTTGCAAAGCTTTTGTTTCTGTTTCTGTTCTGTGTTCTTCTGTTATTTGGGAAGAGGGAGTTCATATAGTCAGTTACTTTTAGATAATTGTCCTTTCCCCTCCTCTTGTTTTGCTTTCTATCTCTGCCTTTCCATGATTCTTCAAAGCTGTTGCATCTTGTTTATTTTATGAGAGTTTACCTGAGAGGAAGAGACACTTATATTATCTCTAACATATTTGTAGCAAAACAAGTTTCAGTTCTTGTAGTTCACTTTCAAGCTGTGTGAGCATTGACTGTTGGCTGCTTAACCACAATTTTCCTGGGATAAGTGTTTTTTTCCTGATTTTTTTTTTTTTTAATTAAAATCATAGCACTGTAAAATTCAACTGCAGTAAAATTTTCTACCCTGAAATTTGCTGGTACTAGAGGAAAACACAATGTGTAACACTGTTGTGCTCCAGCATTTGCATTTGCTGGTTATAGCATTCATGCAGAATTTAAGGCGCCTTCCACAGAATAAGCCTAACTTATTTAGTATGACTAGAAGGGGAGCTGTTAGAATAAGACAAGAGCAGTACAAGCATGTAAAATTCTATTTATCTATGACAGAGCCCAAGGGGCTCTGAGCTGCCTAATAGGAATCCATTCTCTGCCAGTCTTCACTATGAAGAGCTAGAGAGCCCTGAAGAAATGTTTATCAATGGTAATTGGACTGCCATGGCTTAGTAGTGTATCATTAATTATATAATTGCATTTGATTAAAAATCCTTACAATAGCAGTTTGCACTTGATCTGGTCTTTTTGATAAAACTAAAAAGAAAATAATAGAAAAAACTTACTGTGCATTAGTAATTGTTAAATTACATTAAGGATTAGGACTGCAATTTGCAGCTACCAGTCTCTTATTCTGTTACAATGCTAGAAAATTTTACTGTTGCAAACAGTCTTAAGCTTTGCATTTTGACTTCAATCCTTTTTGCTAATGTTAAACCTTAAATTGTACAAAGAATATCTTGTTGGTTTTAATAGAGAGTTACTTCCAGTCTAACTTCCAAAATGTCTCTGAATAATTACAAGTACTTGTGGGAGAAAGAAAAAAAAGAATTTTTTAAAAAAGGGTGGACTTAGCTTACTCATGAGTGATTTGAAATGTTTCCCCATAATTTTTGATGTCTCATATAGAGATTGAGAGCAAAGGCAGCTTCTGAGTATCTGTGTTCATGTTTAGACAAGACTCTGTGCTTCTTGGAATGCCCTGTGCAGAGACAGGAGTTGGACTTGATGACCCTGATGGGTCTTTTGCAGCTCAGTTTATTCTGTTTCTGTGTTTCTATATAATTCTGTTATAGCTACAGAATTTCAGTGCACTCCACCTGCATATGAAACTCTCCGAGTCAGGTTCTGCCTGTGACCAATCTCAAAGTCCTTGGGCAGGAGAATGAGCTGCAGCAGTCTGAGATCAGTTTTTAGCTGCCATGAGATCAGGGCAACAGGACCCTTAAAGGCTGCAGGTATAACTGAGGAGTCATGAATGCTGGCATGTGATAGCACTCTTTAAACATATTTCTGATCTCTGACCCTGCCCCTCAATGTTCAAGGACCCAGGGATGTTTCAGCACGGACAATGCACACCCAGGCACAGAGTCACTTCTAGCTCATTTCCAAACACACAGGTTTGAAAGCTGTGCCAAGGATTAGGGTCCTGTCTCCTTGCCACAAGTATTTCTTCAGCAGGCAATCTTCAGGTAAGGGGTTCTAGGATGAGCACAAAAAGAATATTCTTTCAGTGTTTAAGTGTTGCTTTAGCAAGATGCAAGAGCCAAAGCAAAGCCAATAACCTTACTAAGTTATTTGGACAGACTGCTCTGGTTATTTGGGTCTCTGCTCCCAACAAGCAGGAGGGCCATATCAGGCCAGGCCTGAAACTGTTCCCTGATGAAGGAAGACTTTGACTGCTTGGTTAGTACTAAAAATAGAAACTAAACATCTTCCCTAGATCTAAAGGCATGTGGCAGAACTCACATGTGCAAAGTGAACCCGAATTGCACAGTGATCACAGGTGACCATACTCAGATTGCTGCAAGGGAAGGGCTCTCCATCCCCAAGGGCTTTATCATAGGGACTGGCTTGGCCCTTGCCTGTGGTTTGGGACAGCAGAGGAACCACACTAGGGTCATTCTGATTGTATGGTTATGTAGATGATTGTGTCACCAAGACATACATGTCATCACATGTAATTTATAATATAGATATGTCATTGAAAACTTGGCTTCTGTTCATATAAGTGTAGAGATGGGACTCAAGCCATGAGTATAAGTCAATTACTACTAACAATGCTGTTATTAGGAAAATGTGTTTGAGACCATCCCTGCACAGGAAAGCACTCTGCCTTGGGAAAATGTAATGTCTTTTAGTGATTGTAAACTAATTGCATATTTTCTTAAAAGAAAGTTTATTAGCAGTAATGTATTACAGATGTAATGGTCAAAAAATATTAATATGGCTCACACACATCAGTAAAAGCAATCAGCTTTCAGAGTGTTTCACCTCAAGGTTATATTTTGAAGCATATGCAAGGAAAGATATCTCAGAGAGATTTGATTCTCTATGAGATTACTGTTTTTCTCACAGAGTGACTGATTTTAATAAAGTTTACATTTCAAGAAAACACTCCAAAATGTGCTGTTTGTGTTTGCAGTCCACCAGCCTCCATTCATTTGGCCAGAACCAATTACAAAGAAGAAAATCAGTGCTGTTGTTGAAATCTATTTCATGCCTTATGTTAGAGATTTGTAAAACTGTCCCTTGCTGACTTGGAGATAAGTGGAATAGCGATGAATTCAGCTTCAGGCAAGCTGCTTTTCAAGCAAACCTGTCAGGAGACAGAAAGACAATTCATAATAATTAATTCTTGTGCTGTGTCTCAAGCGATTAGTGAAGGTATAGGGCAGATCTGGAAAACAAATAACATTAACATATCCTTAAAAAAAGCCACAAAAGCCAAATTCCTGCAAAACTCTCCAAAAACCCAAACCCAAATAATAAATCACGTTTCTCATTTGTTGAGGAACAGAAACTTGAGGATAAGCACAGGAACCAGAATTAAGGGATTAATTGTCAGGAAAAAAAAGGGTCCTTGTCTATAAAGTGCTTTTATGAGAATACAGAATCCAAAGAACAGCAGAGAACTGGATTTAATTCACTGTATTTTTACAAAATGCCTGCTCAAGAAAACAATCTCTGAGGCATCAAGTGTAAATGAACTGTGAACACAGAGATCGCCAGTTGGAAAATAATGTCAATATGAAAAACCAGAAATATGCAGAATCAGCTTGCAGCAGTGTGCAGCAGTGTGCTACAACTGAGCAATTCAGCCACCAAATCATTTTTCCCCTGAGAGCAACAAGCTTTTAATCAGTATCCAAACTGAATTTAGATCTTCCAGTGGAGCGAGGGCTTCCACTTAATTGAACCAGAAGGACCAGTGCCATGGACAAAATCACAGATGCAGTTGTAACATCACAGCCTTTTTCTGCTTCAGAGAAATGCAGTGGGATATTATTTCTATTTTTGGAAGAAATGCTAAAGATTTATATGAGCAAAGTGTTTAAGAAAAAGTGAGGATAAAGTTTACTTTTTTCTAGAATTATGACAGTGTTATGGATTTTGAGCTATTATTATGAGTATCTGTGAAATGCTAATAAATAACAATGCACGAAAAACACCAAATTACCTCAATAAATGCAGTTCAAAAAGATATTTTTTCTCTAATAATTCCTGTGAGATGAATCACCTACAAAGCTAAAGTACTTGGAGCAATTTTTGATATGGGTCTTATTTAACAGTAGGAAAAAAAAAAGAATCCGAAGAGTTTTGAGGCATAATTTGCTACCTCTACTTGCTCTTAGTAGAAGAGCAAACAGCAGGGTAGGAAAAAATGTGCCCTTCTGTCTGGTGAATCATTATCTCTCCTTGTCACAGTTACTGACACTAGCTTACCTTTCTTAAATTTAACTGCTATTTAAAGCTTTGTCTGTTAGGAGCACATTAAAAACCCTCTGTTTGCAATCCAGTGCTGGCTACAGCTGAATGATCTGAGCAAGGTGCGAGGAGCAGGAGCAAGGTGCTGCTGGCCAGAGGAAAAGCCCTTTGGTAAAATATTAATGATACATCATTGTGCATCCTGGCTGAGTCTCAAAGTAACTGTGCTCCTGGCTACTGTGACTCTTTTTCCTCTAGAATGTAGGTAGCAAATAACATAAAGAAACAAACCCCTGACAAACAAGAAAAAAATATTCTAGCTATAGTCCAGAGAAGCTGAAGTGAACAGAGGGATGTGTGACGCACATAAAAGTGGCTGCTAATAGAGGCAATGCCTCTTTTGCTGCGCCTCTGATGTGAAGGTAGAACTGATGAGGAGTAGGGGACAGGGTGGGATTGGTCATGGAGTGAATTTTCCAGGAGGGCAGCATGGATCTGATCTGGCCTGAGTTTTTCTCAGCTTTCACACTGGACTGTTACAGATGCAAGTAATTGATCTCTTCATGCTTCATTGAACCCATCTCCTCACGCCACTTTCTGTCCAACTGCAAACACTGGGAAGGAGAACACCCATGGAAAATGTTTGTCAGTCTTGCCTGCCAAGATAAAAAAAGAGATGTATTTGCTCTGCATTTTGAGCCCAATGCTCCCAGCTCAGCAATCAGGTGCAGTAAGATGGAGCCTAAAGGCTCCAGGCACAGCTGTAAATGGAAAATGTCCTAGATAGGAAAAAGAAGAAGGAAAGATTACAGTAATGTTTAAAATATGGAAAGTTTGGAAGAAAATGGCAGAGTAGAGTGCCAACATCCAACAGAGAAATAAATGCAACCAGTGGGTTGGAATAATCATAAGAACTGAGATGTCAGTCTTTATGTCATCAAATCTCTTCTTTTGTTGGTATATATGGCTGCTTTCTAAATAAGGAAGTTCTCTCAAATTGCATTGAATTTCAGAATGTATAAAGCATAAAATTAAAATAGCAAAGAGATATTTAGGGGGGAAATTATAATTTTGCAAATACAAAAAGACCCATAAGAAATAATTTTCTTCCAATTCATATTAATTTTACTTCTAATAGTAAATATACTTCTTTGGTAATTAGTAATGTGGGTAATAATTTTACAAGAGCTAAATATCTGCAGATATTTGTTTTACACAGATTAGACACATTTTGGGAAGACAAGTTTTCTAATATACTTCTTTTTGAGATATTTGCTAGAATTCCCTGTCAGGAGATGAAAACACACACATCTCCTCAAAGGGTCATAACATTAGACAAATTTAACAATATCAAGACCTAATAAACTTTGAATGATCAGTTCCTAAGAAAGACTCTGTCTTAGGCCATTTTTAATGCTTGAAGTGATATTTCATTTTGTTATTGATAGTTTTATGCTGGATCTTTTTCTGCTTAATTTGTTCTTGATTTCGTATGATACATAATATTTTTGTACTTGTTCTTTCAAACAGTGGCTTCTAAAAACATTCAACAAATTTACTGATTGCTGCTGGAAGCTGTGATAACTTATTATAGTAGTTATTTTTGTACAAAATACATGCAAATTATTTTTTTATAATTATTACTAATATAATTTAAGGAAAAGGAAAATAAGTATAAGAAAAATCTCAAATTAATGAGCAAATAAATGAAATATATTTCAAGGTCCCTTTATCAGGAGCAAATGAAGGAATGGAAAATATAAAAAGAGGTATTTGCTTACACATTTTTGCTGTCTGGAATAAAGGAGGGACAGACATCCTTAAAGTCTCGTAGTAATGATAACAGAAAAGGGACAATAAAGTTGACATAGATAATAAAGTTGACATAGATCTTTCAGTTCTCCAAATCACAATTACGAGTTATTATGAGTTACACTTTCTTTTTTTCCTGAGTGCCAGCCAAAGCATAGGAGAATCTGGAACTATGATTATTGAGGAATTAGGAGAACTAGGAAAACTAACTAAACAATATTCTCTGGAGCTCTTCAGTGAGTCTTTTTGCCCTCTTTTTATTCAGAACCTGAGGAAAGATTGCAGGGAGAGAAGTTGCAGGGTCTTGGCTTCACTCAGGAAATCACAGCAGCACGGAGTCATTGGGGTGACAGGAAATCCAGGAGGGGCTCAGAACTGGGTCAGCAAAAGTTCAGATGGGGCTGCTTAGGGATTGATACAGATGAGTCTTGGAAATCTCCACAGATGCAGATCGCCAAGCCCAAAGATAATTTTCAAGATAATTTCACTTTTAATATTCAAGGATAATATTAAGAGTGAATTTCATACTCTGCTTGCTGACAGAAAGCAGAGCTAGAGGGATATTTTGGATTGCTCATAGTAGCATTATTTCTAAATTAGATTTGAAAAATAATTGAAAACTTGGTGAAAATGTTACAGCAGAATGCAACATTGATCATAGTGGTAATTTATCAAAAACATTATAGAAACATACAAAAAGGAGAGCAACAGAGGAAACTCTTGAACTTTAAAGCCACTTAAACACTCACAGGAAGCCTATCCTAAGTGAAAACCAGGACAGTTTACTTAGGAAAGGTAAAAGCAGAAAAGAACAAAATACAGTAATAATTAGATCTAATCTCAAGAGTTTCCATTAGTAAAGAACAACAAAAAGTTGTTCTAGAACGGTTGTCATCTGTGAGAGGAAGAGAGAGTTTTCTCAAGGAAGTAAAGATACCAGACATGATATTCACAAGTCTAAAAAGGTTTTTCTTTCTCAGTATTAATAAAAAATACACTTTTATCTTTCAGAAAAAGTAATAGAAAGTGTTTGTGTAATTTCTGGTTTTTTTTTAATAATTAGATACATTCTTTCAGTAGCTGAACTTTTCATTTTTTTACAGCAGTTCTCTATGATGTGAAGCAAAGAGGAAGAAAATAAGTTTGGCATGTTCTCATGCATTTGCTGGGGAATCCAGAGATATTATGGAATAGCTATTTTTTTCTCACTCTGCTAACCAGATAGGCTTCTTAATGTCCTAAAAGGTAGCAAAAAAACGGTCTATACCTTAAACTTTCAGAGAGCAATATCCAGTTTATGAATTTCACAGTGTTCAATGTCACTCCTCACTACTGTTGTTAAAGGTTCAATGAATGGTGCAGATGAGATCAGGGATTTTCTTCCCAGAACTGTAAATGGACATTAAAAGTGTTTTTTCTAATGACATCAGAAGTTGTGTATTTGATGTGATCTGATTTTCAGCAAATATAATTGTTGATTTCTTTCCATTTCTTTCTTTCATGCTACCTATGAAAAGAGGAAGAGTTTTTTGGTAGCAATCCCTTGTCTAAAGCTGACTCACACCAACACAGCAGTCAATTCATATGTTGGGTTATTTTCCACTCACACACCTGAGCAAATTCCTCCCTTATCTCATAGGGTGTAATGTTCTGGACTGTAGTCTTTCTTAAATTGTTAAATATATTGTTAACAGAAAAACAGATTGAGATTTGTTCAAAAGAGTAATTCTGAAATAAATGCACTGCAATCTATCTCTACACTTTGGGGATCCTGCAATAATGAACTAACGCTTCAAGTATTGTATTTCTAATTGTAATAATGTTATTTTTCTGAATAATTGATTTTAGCATTAATAAAAAACAGAGAATAAATTTTATTTTCGTGTGTAGACCATTAAATAAAAGGGAATATTTTGATTATTTTCTAAAATACATGTTTACATGCACTAAATCATTGTTTTATTTGATTTTTCCTTTAAAAGATAAACCATTGTAAAACTAACTCCAAAAGCAAACAGCTTAATTTAATGTACAAAAGCATTACTCTCCTCTGCAAGGGAAAGAGAGCAGCAGCTAAATTCAATTCTGATGTATCCAGTTCTTACCCTTTTGACCATAAGTTCCAGATCCATTTCTCTCTATGAATTAGAAGGGAAAGAAAGGGGTAGGTGGAAGAGGGTGGGAGAGGAGATGAATGGAAAAGTGAATGTGTCATGCTGTTTGTTCACTTAAAAGAAATTTCAGACTGAAAAATGGAAAAAATTCCAAACTTATCAGATGGCTAGAATGAAGTCCTTAACAAAAAAAAAAAAATATATTTTATTAATGCTGCTAGACACAGCCCTGCTGTTTTTTATCGTGGTTTTGGTTACAGGAGCAGATTCTCTGGCACAAGAGTTCAGTGATGGAGGTTTTTCCAGAGCTGATGGGCCAGGCCAAAATACAACTTGAGATATTTCAGGAGGACACAGAGATGGTTTCTGTGACTGTGTGTCCTTCCTTGAGAGACACTGGGGAGGACAAGGAGGAGAGGCTGGGACAGGGCGTGCCTTGCCCAGCCCTGCTGCCTGTGGAATGTTGGAGCCAAGCAAAATCGTTCAGGAGCAGCTCTGCTCCTTCCCGTAAAAGTGATAAACAGTGCACACTGATCCAAAAACCTCATCTCCTTTTAGCTCAAAAAAAACCTTACCAGAAAATCCCCAACCCCACACAGATGATTTTCCTAGTGAGTGTGGTCTGAGTGTACAACATATATATGGAATTGTAAATGCAAAACTATACTACTTTTTGAAATGGAAAATTATAAAAATAGTTTAAATAAGAAAAAACAATTATTCTTAGATATGTTCATTGTCCTCTGTATGTAAGGTGGTGATATTAGATAAAAAATTGTAAACCACCAAAGTCTGTATCCAATAGAAGATTTATATGAAGTAACCCCAAGGTAATGTTGTTCTAAAAAGAAAAGTAAATTATTTCCCAATCTTTAAATGCTTTACATTCCACCTCTTGATTTTGCAATCACACCAGTTTTGTTAGTATTTTTTTTGTACTAAATTTCTTGATGTTTTTAAGGAGTTGGAGGCCTGAAAGGTGAAATAGCTTTAACAGATTTTATAGAAGAAACAGCCAGTTATTTTTGTAAATTACATGTGTCCTTTGTATATTACAGTGGAAGATGATTCACAGTCTTGTTCTGTGGACATCTAAAGATAAATCCAGAGTGTAACCAAACATATAATAGAACTAAACCTTAGAGGTTATTGTTAAATTAAAACAAAATGCGCTATAAATAAATAAAATTAGCACAATTAATTTTCAGTTTTTAACCAAAGATTGCATTTTAACAAAGATTGCATTAGGCAAGTTCTTTGCTTCATTAAATCTCTGTGTCTAAGAAAAAGAATGTTGTCTTCATTCATGCATAGGGTTTGAAATACTTGTAAGTTACATAAGCACTAAACTGATTTTTTTTTCATAATACAATGTTGTTTTGTACCTCAGTTGAGATTTATAGGCAAAAAAAAAAAAAGGTGAAATCCTTAGATTTATAGTTTTCAATAAGTCCAAACATTTTATCACTGAGGCCTAAAACCACCATAAATATCTTGGAAGGTTTCAAGAAAATGAAATAATGCCATATGGACCCTACCATTGGAATTTTTTATTCAAAACTGATTAGGTAATCTACGAAAAACTGATATCAAAGAGAAAAGTGGAAGTAAAACCACAGGAATGGCCACTGGATCTGTGTGAAGTCTCTCAAATTGTGAGATAAATGGTAAAAAGGGAGGTGGCTGCAAATTTTCAGTATTTTTCGGTGACCTTTCAATCCTGCACAGCAGCAATTTCTTGCAATATTTGAAAATTCAAAGAGTGATCGTGAGGCTTGAATTACAGATTTTTATTACCATAAGTTTTGCACAGTCATATTATTGGCAAGTGATAAAGTAAATAAAAGCTATGTACAGGTTTTTCAACATATGGGAGTACACTTTTTTGGCCTTTCTGCTTTGTTTCAGTAGCATTTGTAGGATGTTATTTTAGGAATTTACTGGATTTAAATTATAGCAACTGTGCTAATTTGCTTTGTGTCTTAATGCATTATAGAGACATTATCCATGCTGGTTGCAGAGAGCGAATTAATGAAAGCAGATAGCCAAGAAGGGTAATGAAATCTTATAAAGAAAAGGTTTTTGCCAGCATAATAATAATTCCATACTCAAAATCGTACTCGAAATTTATAGGATAATATACTTCACTTTTAGTAATGCTAACATATCTGATACTTATTTCATTGAAGTACTTTGATGAATTAATATATTGGTTTAGATTTTTAAAAACTTTAACAAGTGTAATACATGCATGTATTATACCTTTAATGCATCTTTAAAATGTGTGTATTTCTCCCTTGAAATTTTCATCTTCAACATCTTAATATATGTCAGAACAACCTGTGACAGCATAAAAATTTTAGTTTTTCTGAATCAAATTAAGTGGGAATTATTTCCATAATAAAACACTTTGCTCAAGATAATAAGTGAATTCCTTTAAGGTCTAATTCATTGTGGTCTAAATAGATGTACTGAAACCACCAGAATATAATGTCATGCAGGCTGGAAGCTGAATACAAGACATTTCTTAACACCTGAATTTTTTATGGTAGAAATACCTGGTTTTATGACTAGATCAGCTAAAGCTTTTAGAAAGTTTGTAGTATCATGAATAATCACAGCAAGAATAAATCAGCGACTTCATTAGTGTTGATAATGAGCTGCTCAATATGTACATGGCTGTACAGTTTATTAAGAGTCTTAAAAAATTTCAGTCTTTATTATGTTTTGTAATTGTAGTACAGTATTATATACCTAAACTAATATGAAAGCCTAGAAGAGTTTTGGAAATTCTTCGACATTTAGCAATATGAATATACGTTCAACTCCTGAAAAATTGGAAAAAACCTCTCACTCTAAAACCAGAAATCCAAATCAGTCCTTACACAATCACCCATACTTTCCTCATAAATCTGTTTCCAAGGTAACAAGTATATCATAGAGCTAAATTACAATGTAGAAGGGAACAACAACCTGCGGCATCTTCATGTTAAATTTTTTTACAAAGGTTTCTGCACCAAGGGTAGTGCATTGCAATATGCATAGATGAATGACATTTAAAATTACTGTCTTAAACATTAATATTTCTTCTTGTTGTCCTTATTCATTTTTGTTTAGAGTACTTTTTGGTTTAGAACACCACTAATTTTGGTGCAGTATGAAAAATACATCTATTACACTGAGTGCCACAGAGCTTCAAATTTAGGGACTGTGCCTTACTTGTCGGAAATTCTAGAGCAACAATAGAAAGGGAAAGTGGAGAAATGTTTTCATGAATGGAAAAGGGAATCATCATGGGACTCATCTCATCTACTTTTGATCCTATAAAAATCATATGCCTGGGAATTACTTTCTTGTGAGATTAAAAAAAAAACAAAAAACAAATAAATGGAAACTGGGGTGATCTCCATGAGATGCTTTACTATAGAGGACTGCAAAGCAGCAAACTGCATGCATACTCCCAGGTACACATATCCCATTCAAGAAAAGAAGCCCAGGTACTAAAGGCTCCTAAAGAGCTACCAGTGCTGTAAACAAAGATATAAATTAATTATAACTCACTCTTGAAAGTGAACATTTCCAAAGTTTTTGGAAAGCTGAAAGACAGTTAATTCTCACTGATTGCTGGACACCTTCATGCCTAAGATCCTCATCTTTAAGTTCAGGATTATTGTTTCAGTGAATTATCTGAAATTAAAAAAAAAAAAAAAAAAAAACCAAAAATCAACAAAACAAAAACCCCCCAACATCACCACCACATAAGAAAGCAAACAAACCCCCATCACAATGACAACAAAACCAGAAAAATCCAGCAAACTCCCCCTGTACTGCAGGAGTCATTCATTTCAATAACATGAAATAAAAATTATTCTTGCTGATCAATAGTGTCCTGATTGCAGGGCTGGGAAATAGGGCCACCTGACTGTGCAACATAAGTGATAGGTAAATCTGGTTCAATTTGAACTAAGGCAATTTGGGGTAATTCTACTCTCAGTTGTTTGGGTTCAGCCTCTACTGATTCCATTACCAATGGCACCTTAAAGCTGGATGAATAGAGGAGCTGCAATCTAGCAGAAATGCATGTTTATAGTCACACATATTAAGAAGCAGCAGGAATGAGTATTATTTGTTCTTCTGAGCATTTGTGAATAATAGTTTTATCAAGATTTAGTGCTTATAGTCCATCCTTAAACATACTGAGCACACAGACTGTGAACTAGATCACTCAATCCCACTTTAAAATTGAGCCAAAAATTAAAACTGAATACAGGTCATCAGCTAAAATGCTCAGCATTGACAGGTTGGCCTAACTTCACTTGTCAAATTTGGGGCAGATGTATATTTTGCTGGACGAGAGATGTAAGAAACACCTGAGATACAATCCCAGTGAGAAAGAATTTGGCTTTTCTTTTAAAACCCATGCACACTCAAAAGAGTATCTTCTGCTTTCTAACTTTTCCTAGGGAAAATGGACAAAATGGCATTTGTGTAATTGGATGATGTCTTTGCTCCCGTGGTATGGCTTTATCTTTTACAAAGTTTTGATGAGAGCTCTGTGATAGTATTTACATTCAGAGCAAAGCTGCCAGATTTTTTGGCTTTCCTCCAGTTCCACTCAGGAACAAATAATTTTGGCAAGTAGCCAGACATATATTTATTTTTTCATTTTCAGTCATTGAAAGCAGTTGTTGCAATCTCTGTTTTTCCTAAGGTATTTTGTCCCATTCAAGATGCCTGCCATGAGTTCAGGTTGAATCATGCAATGCACAAGCATTTCAGAAACAAAATGCAGATGGGAATGGAGATCCCAAGCCTTGTGAGTGGCAGCTACACTTCCATGTCTCCCCAGCTTTTCTATTTGAACAAAAATCTATAAAACATCCAAAAGTTGCTTTTCTGTACTTTATTTTGCCAGTGACTGGCAGTATTACCAATTTACCAATTGGCTTGCTTTGGATAATCTGCCCTAGAAGTTCTGCCCAAGGTGCAGAGGATGAGATGTCTGATTCAGCGAGGTGAGCCTGCAGCTCATCCCACAGGATCAGCTTTCACCATGCCCACACTGTACATGAATCCTTTGAGGCACAGCAAGGAGGCTTGGCAAGACTCCATCCTCTTTTTCTGTTCCTGAATAGGATGGGTTTCTACCTTGTATTCTACCTTGTATTGACCACCAGGTAACTGAGATCAGTGACCAGTAAGTACCTTCAGCTGTGGGCTGGTGGCTTCTCCTTTTTCACTGTCCTCTGACACAAAAAAAAAAAAGCCTTTTGAGAACTGTTTTCAGATACTTGGAGACCTACTGTAGATACAGCTTCTTTTTGTTTGCTTTCCTCTTTTGTTGAATCAGCTGACTGCCTCCTCCATGCTCTGTAGGTGCAAGAAACGCCTAAAAGAACACACTTCAGCTGCAGGTGACACAATGAAAAACCCCTGAACTTACAATTACCTGATGGGGCCAGTAGTGAAGAGCTTAACAGCTCTCTATAGCACACTATTACAAATTTTTAAGGAGTTTCTGTCTGCGTTTTCAAGAAGATTATAATGAATAGACCTTGCCTGAATAATTAAATGCAATCTATTTTCATAAATTATATCTGTCATATGATAGACCTAGTAATTAAATAATTGGAACTGGAAATCTGGAGCTTTATTGCACCTAAAAAAAAAAAAGCGGAATTCAATGATAAAAGTGAAGTGAATTTCAAGAACTGTTGTTCAGACTCAAAGATTTCAACTTAACAAAGTGAGATGATTATGTAAAAATGTAATTCTGGACTGCTAAGATTTCTTCCACACTTGTCTGCTGTTTGATGTGTTGCTACTCACAATATTCTCTGGCAGATGCTGCTGTTTGTGCTTTCACTATTGTTAAAATGACCAAAGCTCACAAAAAATTGCAGTCAGAATTAATAACAAAAGCCCCATATATTCTTATTTGTGTTTATTTCAGCCAATAGATACAGACAAGTATAAAGTCAGCCTCTGTATATTTAAAACTTTAGGTGAGAAGGTAATTATTTAGGACTCTAAAACATTTAGAAAGGAATAATGTAAAAAAAACGTATGCAAGCATCTGTGAGCTGAAGGTCAGATAAATAACTTGGTGATAAAACTTTATGAAATCCTTTTTTCTCCCTAAGAAATGTACTATATTAAGAGGGAAGGATTATGTGTGAATTTGTCATAGAATGTGACATAGGTGCACTAACCCCAATGCCCTCCCCTTGCTAAAGGTTTCAATAACTCTTTACTATATAAGTAGGACATGATATGCTTCCTTCATTTTATGGCTTTTTCTCTTTAATCCAAGACGCACAAAGTACTAGAAATAGTTTTATTTTCAAATTATGTTAACACAGTACTTGATTTCAATACTTTTTCATCTCTAGTTTTTCTTTTTATTTCACATGCATACCACAGATCAAATACCATTTTATGAAAATACTTACATACAGAAGAACAAAATTTTAAATAGAACACAAATGTGTAGTTTGAAGTAACCTTTTCTCATATTTTTATGCATATTTTGAACATCTCATCTAATCTCAGGGCTAAGAGAGAGACAATAAACAAATTTCATCAGATTGAATTGCACTTTCATTGTCATGATTAAGTATTGCTAGTAATGTGTCCTGACCTGAACTAAGACTTCAATAATGTTTTTGCTGGTATTGCACTAGAAAAAAAAAAGTATTTTAAAATAATGAAAAAATACTCTTAGCTTTTGGAAACTGTTAGAAAATTGGAATTTTGAAAATAAATTTGTACAAAATTTTTAATTAAGAATGTTTATATTTGTTGAGTTTGTCCAAATATAGTCCCTGCAAAAATTTAATTCTAATTAAATTTCAAACTTCTGTCCCTTTTGGAGCTGAACTAGACTTTCTGCATATTGACAGAATGGTCCAGGCAGTTTCCACAGCCTGAAGCTAAGTGCAGTGGCATTGGTCACTATAAATCAGAAAGGTGCTTAGGAGATTTTGCCATTTTTCAAGTCTTTTATCTAGATTTTTTCCTATAATATAAGGGCATTCTAGCAGAAAATGTAATT
Source organism: Melospiza georgiana (assembly GCF_028018845.1). NCBI lineage: Eukaryota > Metazoa > Chordata > Aves > Passeriformes > Passerellidae > Melospiza > Melospiza georgiana. The sequence goes on from NC_080430.1 coordinate 13,044,159, forward strand.
GATTGATAATATTCCTTTTTGATTGCAAAGTTGAAAGAATGCCCTTAGGAATTTTGTCATTACTTCATACTTTCCTTCCCCCCATCAGGTGCAGTGAACTGCAAGCTTTGCAAGACAAAAAGAAATGGATCAGTTTTCCCCTTATTAATCTTCAAATAATTTCCAACTTCATATGTATGGAAAAGATAGAAAAAATGTGCTATATACCAAGTTAGTCAGTAGATGACAAATGATGCCCCCTCACCCCCAGCCCATATGCTCCTTGCTGTGCAGATTGTGACTGAATAAAGAAGAGAGTCCTATTCTAGACAGGCAAATCTGTGAGTTCAGTTTTGCTGAATCATCACATCCTTTGTGCTCCTTCTGACTTTCCATAGGTACCTTCTCCCTTCCTCTCTGTTAAATGATGAATTTCCCAAAGGCAAACTCCTTGTGAGGTTGTGTGGCCAAGTTGCTGTGGGCTGCTGCAACGGCAGAAGTTTGAGGGGAGGGGGAATTCTCTTACCCCCTTCACAGTTATGTATTGAAATTTGTCACAGAATTAGCCAATTATTTCACATGTTCTCACTTTCCTCTTCTTCTGAAGATTTTTGTGATACCAAGTTTAGCAGTTTTGTCCTTAGCTGATGTGTGTGCAGAACACATTTTCTGTTCAGGTATTAAAATTTTAAGAGCTCATTAGAGACCTTTTCTTAACACAGCGAATTTAAATCTTTCCATTCACTTATGTGAAGCACACGTGGCCACTGATGATCCTGTGGTAGAATAATTATCCCATATTTAACAACTTATATAACCTTGTATTCAGTAATTCAAGGTAAGGCTATTTTTACACAATTCAGTATTTGCTAGAGTTAGCACATTATGCAAAGTTATTCTAGTTAAAGAAGTGATAGAGCACTACAGGCCAGCTAAAATATACTAGAGAGAAAAGAGATGTTAAATGGGTTCAATGAAATGGTCTATCCACTCCTGGATTCTATTACAGCAGATATTCAGGTCTAGTCTTAGAAAATCTGAAAAGAAACATCACCCTCTGTTCCCCTCCCAAGAAAGCTTAGCTGGCTGCATAAGCAATTCATTATTTTCCCTTGGCTTGTCATATGAGTAATTTTTAAGCAGTTTTCACCACCAGAATTGGCAGAAATTTCTCCTTGCAAACTGATAACGTGATCTGATTCAATTACAGAGGTGTACTAGAGATTTTAGCAGGACTTCCACATAACTGTATTGACAAAATGTCCACAACAAACTGAAATAATTGCATTTGAAATTGCAAAGAAAAAAATTAGTAGCAATCCTGTTTAATATGTTTGAGAGTACAAGTCATGGAAAACCTGAACATGGAAGACATGACTGCCTGGAGAAAATAATTCTGTCATAAGAGAAAAAACTGCATTAGTATGCAAAACCTTTTGCCATGTTCATAGAGAATCAAGGACAGGACTCTGGATCATCAGTGTACTGTGAAATCTCCCCCACAGAATGTTTCATATGCAGCCTCTTATTCTGCCCATTCCAACTGATGCATTTTCAAGGACTAAAATGATCTCTCCATTTACTTAAATTTCATCTAGTTGATGGCAAAACCCAAGAGACAAGCTTAGCTTTTCCCATGAGGATGTGACCTTAGAATCTTCTCTGTGTTTACCATACTCAGTTATTCTGCCAAATTTAGAAGACAAATATATCTTTACAGAGAAAAATTTTTAATGTGATGACTTAAGAGAAGGAATATGACTTTCTAAATGCAGAAAATGCAGAAAAAATGTAGAAATAGAAGCTTGGCACTGTAGAGAAGTAAACCATTTCACTGTGAGTAAAGTGGCATCATAAAAATATTTAAATTAATAGAAATCTTCAGTGCTGGTTTCCAGTATACATATGATAAGGAAAGGTTCCTTGCAAGCATGCTCTTGTGAAATACAGAATGAGGATTTAATATCAGCAAACCTGAAAATGGCAAGTAAAAGTAACATCAGGAAACATTTTGCTTCCTCACAGCTGCTCCAGGGTTTTTGTGTCCCAAGGACTGCATCTGCAGGCAGCAGGGCAGCATCCTCCCATGCCCAGCTCCAAGGCTTTCTGCACAAATTCCTCACAGCTGGCACTGAGTCCCTCCTTGAGCCTGGAGCCACAGCACAGAATTTCCCTTCTCCCTCAGATCAGGCCCATGGAGAGGCAGCCTACAGTGGGATAAACATTGTGATGAATTCATGGCACAATGAAGCGCTGATGAAGCTTCTGGTCTTGCACTCCCCTTCCTCTAGGTCAAATATGCAAATGTTTAAAATCAAACATTAGGAAGGAAAAATGGGAAGGTGGAAGGATTTGGGATTTGAAGAATATACCAATAATTTCAATTACTGCATGAAGGTTGGTCTATTTTTAAACTACTTAAGGTTTCAGCTCTCTTTCAGTTTCATCTGTTTCAAAAAAATTCAACTCTGGTCTAATTTAAAAGAAAGATCATCTGAACTTCATTCCATTCTGTCTCTAAAATAAGGAGGTGAAATGGAAAGCATGAGAAGTCAGGTTCTATTCAGATGAAAACTAAAGTCCATTTACTTTATGAAGCTGAATGAAACACTTGACTTCAGGTATTCTTTCCCTTACAGTCATGAGTGACCAAATTAAATTTTACTGAATTATCCCTTCAAGATATTGTCATACATAATAAATGCCTACATAAAGAAACTGCAACAAGAAAAAAATCTTTATCTGCTGTTCTCTACAGCTGCAAATGCACAAAATATGAAAGTGAATAGTTTTTATTAGAGTTTCAACTTTCAAAGTCCAGTGATGCTGTGAACTTGGTGATATAAATTAAGTCAGTGAATAAATAAAATATAAAGTCAGTGAAGTTGAAAAGTCAATTTTTCTTCTTGTATAAAGCAGCAGAGTTCTACAAAAAAAATTATCCAAGCTCTGTCAAATTGCACCATTCATATAGCAAGGTAACTCAGCAGAACTGTGTGTGGCATAATTTTTCCCAGTCTAATTGCAACTCATATTTTAACCTAGAGATATGTGAGTGTCTATACATGCAGCTATTTGCTGATTTTTGTGAGCTCATTTTATTGATATTTTCACTTAAACCTGAAGTAGTTAAGATTTTTGCTTGCTAAGATTATCTTAAAAAAGATCAGAAATCACAATAATGCCTTGTGACTTGCCTGTGCCTTTCAGTAAAGGGCTATAGGAAAAAAAAATAAATTGTATATCCTGACTTTTGAGCAAGTCAGTTTAGTTTTTTGATTCAGGCATTCTGAGAGGCTACATGGATCTTTGGGTCTCCGTTCCCACACCTGCCAAGCACTTATCTACCCAAATGTGTGAGCTTCCTACACTCAAAATGGTGTTGTATTCAGATACTTCACTGATGGAAGCCATGTGCATGCCCTCTCTGTATTTTCTAATCTACGATTTTCCTACTCTAAAGAATGTTATTATTTATTTTTGATATGTTTTATTTTACTGATGTGGAAGGTAATCTCAGTGATCTCAGTGTATCTACTAATGCAATCTGTCAAGCTTTAGAGATTACACTGCAGGGGCTGTTTTCAGAATTGCACTGGATCAATAGCACAAGATTGTTTAAGCACACTTGCCTTCCCACCTGAAGCAAATGGTTTGATTATCTCTTCACAGAGATTATGACACAAGGTGCTGACTATGGTTTTAATTTTATTTGATTGATGGATTTAGATTTCAGCTGCACACTATCTAACTATGCTTATCCACCCACAGTTCAGTTGCCACATTGATATGCCCTTTTTTTGTGTCTGCATGTCTCATCTGAAGAGTGGAGATGATATAGTGGAATAATAACTCTCCAGTTTAATATTCTGTTGAGCATCCCCAACTGCAGTTCTGCAAATGCAAAGCTGAGAAGTTTGCTCATTACATTTCTGAAAGCTGTTATCTTATTGGCCTTGGAATATACTGAAAGAAAATAGAAGCCTCAGAAACCAAATGAAAGGCATTAAAAGTAAAAGCCCAGAAGCTCAGTTATTGAGCTGAAAGAAGTTACTTACATATGAAAGAAGCAAGAAAAATAAGCCATTTGCCCCAGGCCGCTTGATTTGTGGGGACTCATTACATTACAACAGATGTAGTCTGGAGCTGCTGGTACTTTTTTTCTTTTATCATAGGTTTGCAAAAAATCATTCTGAGATTGTACATATTATGTCTCATAGTCAGGCTCCCTACAAATGAAATCAACTTTCTTGTAGGAAAAAAAAAATAAAAAGAAATAAAAAGGAGATGAAAAAGTCTTGTACAATATCACAATATGTCACAAGATGTGGTTAAGATATTTATTTATCCACTATGCTTCTATTGTACAATACAATCAACATAGTTGCAAAGGCAGCCTTCACTCTGTTAAGATTCTTTTTCCACAAACATGGATAGAGATGCAAGCAATCCAGGAAGGCTTTGGAGATTTGTGATATCCACCAGTTTGGCTCCCAGTATAATTCACCTTGCTAGGTTCTGGGTGGTAGGATGAAGGCAGCTGGATGGAAGGTGCCCAGCCTCACAGTTTTGGCACTTCAATGATGTCTTGTCATCCAGCCTTACATTAATTACCAACCATAACTAAGCAATCATTTATATTTCCATACTCAGTGGACAAAGAAGCTTAAATCCAGAATAAAATTTTGTATTGGGTGGCTTTTTAATGGCCAAAAACACAGGAAGAGCCTTCAGTTTGTTGAAATGCCAGTGTTCCCCATCCATCTGCAAATTCCATAATGCCCATGTCTGGTGGTGTGGATGTGCTAAAGATTTGGTTTTGTCCTGTTTGCCATCATAAAGTAATACACAACTACTATACCAAATATGTTGAATTTCTGCATTTTAAACTTCTTTTTTTTTTCTTTAATTAATCATCATAAAAGGTTGAAAAGTATCTTGATTCTCTATTACATGCACACAAATTATTGCTATTTTCTTCCTGTTTGAGATCTAATAGCCTATCTGTCCAAGCTGTGAAAAGAAACCCTAGGTCTCCAATTAAGAGTCAATCACATAAATCTTGAGATAGAGAAGCAGCACAAACACTTGTTCAGAGTTTCAGTGTTACATTATGCCTTTAATTGTGGTGACCTTTCCCCATGCACTGCTTTAATATTGAAATCATGGACTGGAATGAATGCTTTTTATCTTTAGATTAGGTTGGTATAAGGCTGCCATTTGACTTGCTCTTTATGACAAATACCAAAAGCCAAATTCTGACCTCATGTACAGTGGTGTAAATTTAGGGTTTCTCTATAGATTTTCATTTGATATTAAGCCACTAATTAGTTCTGTATGAATCACTGGGCTCCTCTATAAAACATGCATGCAGTGTGAATAACAGAAAGAAGGTTTTAATAAAATACAATCTTTATATGGGAAATAGTCCTTTCATTCTTAATTACCTGTTAACTAGGGGGAAAAGTAATTAAAGGCTATTATTGAAAAAATATGATGTAATTTCAAAAATTATGGAAGACAGATACCTTAACAGGATTATGTTCATGATGCAAACATGGACTACCCGGGTTAAATAAGCATGGATGAAGTAAGCATTGAAATAAACTTTGGAAGAAATAAGGATGACCATGTAATAAACATGAACCATTGACCCTGGAGAGGAAAGGAGACCAAGAAAGCTTATTTGTATTCAAAAGTCTTGTCTTTCCTGCTCAAGAGCTGTCCATCCCAGCGAGCAGGAAAATGAAATATCAGGAGGCCTGATCTGTGGCTGAACATGGAGCTTCTGCCAAAACTGAAGCACAAAAAGTATATAGAAATACAGAGTTCTGAGTTTCCCAGGGCCAGAGGGATGTGGAGCTACTGGAGAGAGGCCAGCAAAGAGTCACTAAGATGGTTGAGGGACTGGAGCCTGCCTTGTATGAGTAAAGACTGAAGGCTGCTCAGAGTGAAAAGATGGCTCAAAGGGAAACCCACCAAGGTGTGTAAATATCTCAAGGGAGGCAGTAAAGAAGATAGAGACAAGTTCTGGACAAGCTGCTTCAAGGACAAGAGGCAGTGAGCACAAATTTAAAACCAGGAAGTTGCATCCGAACATAATGAAACACTTTTGGGATGTGAGGGTGACAGAGCAGTGGTACAAATCGCCCAAGGAAGTTGTGAAGTCTTCATTTCTTGGAAATATTCCAGTCTTGTGATTCTATGATATTAATACAGCATCTAACCCATGAAATGCAAAATGTTTAGCAAAAATTCCATAATCAAATGTGAGTTTCAAGATATTCATCTAGTATCATGACTGAAAATGGTTGAGTAAGTTGTTGCTCATTTAAGAGCAGTTAAGATCTTGCTCAGACTCACTCTTTCTCTAACTCCTAATATCACATTTCTCTTTGAAAACTTGTGTGACAGTTGAGGGGTTTGGGATTTGGTTGGTTTGTTTGTTTGCTTTTTTCTGTCAGCACAACATCTGAACTGAAGAACTCTCACTAGGCAAAGCTTAATTTAGCTAGCCAGGGCTACAGGATTAAGAGGCAAAGCCTATGTACACCTTGTGCAGAGCTTAACTCATAACATATTCATCTCTGTTGTCATTGCAGCAAATGGAATGTGGAATTCTGCTTCTAGTCTTAAGGATTTTATGTTGTGTTTTTGTAAGATTTGCTTGGGTTAAAATTTGAGGTATTGCAAGCATTTTAGAGCTACTGTAAAAAGAATTCTTGGTATTTCAAAACAGAACAGCTTTTCTCCACAGACTGTCATGTGACATGAAAAACCAAAGTAATGGGCTGCAGTGATCATGCAAATGAAAAGCTTTTCAAGGGGAAAAGATGTGATTCTTAGAATATGAGATGCAAACTATAAAGCAGAAAAAATATACCTTGTGATGCCTTGTGAGTAACAAATCTGTGTCCAAAAGTATACAGCACAAAGAATAAAAACAACCAAAAATAAATAAATAATATTAATTCTAAAAATAATTTAATTGAACCACTTAAGGAGGATAGATCTTCAGAAGTCATTAATCTAAATGCATCTTGTAAGGAACAGGATATTTGATAGTTAAGGTATTATTTTCAGTAACTTTCTTGGCACAAAAAAGGCAATAGGAACTGCTTATAATATTGAGTTGACAGAAAAAAGATGTGTTCAAGGAAATTAAAGCATGAATTCATCTGAGAGTTTTTGAATGAAGTGATGTAAAATTAAAAAATACAAAGTTCATGTGAATTCTACACATTCAAAAATGAAAAAAAAGTTCTAAAAGAGAGAGATGAGAAATAGCTTTTCTATTTGACATTCATGGATTCTTATGTCTAATATCATTAGGTCAGATCAGGGGTCCCTGCCAGTGTATCAAACACTTGCCATGGAACATTTTCTTGGAGTGACATTTCCTTTGAAATATCTTCTCTCTTTGAGATATGTGTTTAGGGGATTCTGGAATGAAAGTTCAGTCTCAACCATTGTATTTTCTCATACTTATATAATTGTCTAATTTGTCCTTGAACACAATATTTACTTCCTTTCAATATTTGGTTTCTATGGATGCGTTCTAACTGTTAAATAACAAAAAGGTCAGAAAATTACACTTGAAGCCCAACATGGTTTTTCTACATCCTCTTAGCCTCATGAGTAGCTTGGCCAGATCCTTACTACATTACAAAAATTTACCTTATGGACATGTGGTCCCTCATGACACTAAGATAACTATTCTTGTGTTAATTTTGTTCAAAATGTGTAAGGCAATGTCTGGACCATGGAATGCTAAAGAAGCTCAGTACTGTAGTGTCCTAAAACAAGAAATGTAGGATGTTCAATGCCTTCCGCCAGGCGTGATATAACAAGAAGAGCAGGCAAAATGTTTCAAAACAACTCCACTCTGCTGGGATCAGGTGCAGGTTGGGATACAGTCCCCATAAAAACAGTGATTCCCTGAATGGTGCGCAAGAATTGTCTGTGCGGAGCCTGGGACAAGGTAAAGCTGGAGAATATCAAGATCATCAAATACATCATGCAAACAGCCTCATGTCTGTATCTGAGTTCATGAACTGTTCTAGTTTAACAGGCTGAGCCTATGCATTCAGTCAGTGGTGGTTATATTCTAGCTTTAAGAAGTTAGAAATACAAAGCATTCATCTTCTCTGCAACCTTCAAAAGACCTTCAAAACTGTGCATCCCACTCAGTATTTTCTAAGCCAAAAAGCTTTACCTATTTAATATTTTGTCTGGTAATCTTATGCTTCTTTTCTACCTTTACTTTTTTTTTTTTTTTCCCCTAGGGCTTTTTTTTTTTTTTTGAGATAGAGTGACCTTGTGGAAATCGAGTTTAAAAGGTTTTTCTTGTATGAGATGACACTGCTTGCTGCAAGCTTTGATTTTTGAAAAGACCAAAAATTTATGGCCTAGAGCCAAAAAAACATTTAAATATATCTCAAAGCATCTCATTATTCTTTTCAGATAATCTGGCAAAGTTCTAAGAAGATTATCATGTATCTTATGGTAAATAAATACTTCAACTTTTTCTTGGCTCATCAAGCCCACAATAGCAAGAGTACTTCAAGGAATAAGGAAAAAAGATTATGTCTTCTATGGTTTTGCTGGTTTTTTCATGTCAGTTTTATGATCTCCATTTGTACACTTTTTGGTTTTTTGTCATTTCATTGCCATATTCATTGTTTTCCCTTCAGTTGGATCAATGATCTAATAATGATTAAAACTGGAGAAATGCCACCTGACTACAAAGCAAGGTGATATGGCTTTTAATTCTCTAAGTGTCTGAAGGATACTTAATATAAGAATATTGAATATTCTTTAAGTTAATGAAGGACTTTTTTACATTGTTTTCAAAATAAACTGTATGACTAGAATCAAACCAAATTCTGATTCAGAATTCTCATACCACAGACAGGATTGGGTATCTCACACAAGTACTTTGCTACATGAGCATCATCTGTCACCCCCAAACAGGACCACCCTGTGCATCTGAGCTAACACTTGCTAGCAGATGCCCAGATCTGTTTATCTGCAGTCACCTCTGCAATTCCACTGCAGCACTACACCCATCTTCCAGCTGTGCCAATAGAGCTGTTCCAGCTGCAGTTACACCTCCTAAGGTCAAAGCAGACACTGTGCCCAAGGGAGACGCTGAAGAGGAGGAAAACTGCTTGCAGTCACATTAAGAACATGGATTTTTCTATTGTATTTTCTAGCTAGAGGTTTTCTGGAAAGTAGTCTGAGGCAATCTTGAACTTTTTTTAAAGGATCACAGAGGAGTTTAGCAGTTAGCTTAGTTTGTTTGGTCTGAAAATAATAACACTAATAGGACAGAAGGAAGAATTAAAAGACAGCCTAGACCTGGAGCTATTAACTGAATAAGGACATGAAGAAGATCTAGGACTTTGGTTAGGCTATATGAAGAAAACTGGAAGCAATAGATATACTCTGTGGTGGTACTAGAGTATTCAATGTATTTTTAATACTCAGGAAGAAATAGATATTATGCTTATTTTAAATTTTCTTTAAAGAGATCATACAGTCTATGTCTTCAAATGTCAAAAGGAGATACAGAAGAGAATAGGATGGATAATCTCAGAAAAATATAACACCTGGATTCAAGTGTTATAAGTTTCACTTAAACTACAATAGAAAAGAAATACAAAGCAATGCAGGCTATTATTTGTTGTAGAATACCAGATATCTCTTGCTGTGTCCCTACAAAGTTATCAAACATGCAAGCAACTGTCAAACTACCTTCATCTGGATAGAATAGATATCATTACATTTATCTGTGCAAATGAAACCCTGACAAAAATAAAATGCAACCCTTCCAACAAAGGCCTTCCCAAACTGGAAGAGATGATCAAAAGGGACAAGGTTTTATGTTTTTATCCAGCCCTAAATGTGATTTTTAAAAAGTGCTATATTAAGAGCTGAGGTGTATCACCACAGCTGGATGCTCAATGATGACATGAGCAGCTTTCACACTGGAGAGAAATAAGTCACATTGCTCATTGCTTGATCAACATAGGGACTGGGAAGGGGAATATTACCTTCCATAGATGTTTGTCCTAAAGTTTATTTTCTCATATGCTTGGGAAACAGGCTGTATTAATAGCAGTGCACATAGTGGTATTGACAGTCTTCAGGTGGGACAGCATTAATAAGGAGTGAGAAGGAAATAAGGCATGTTAATGAAAAGGAAAGTTTTCATCAGTGCTCCCAGCAAAGCCAACCCAGCATATAAGAGGCTAGTCCAGTCCTAAATAGAAGTATAAAAGAAGATTTGATAGCTGATGTAAAAGACATTTTTAGTTTCCAATCCAAAGCGCACAAGAAATCACAAGCTCATAGCAGAGTTCCTGTGGAAGGCTTTACCTTGTACTTAAAAAAATCCCATTCAGTTAAATACGGGGATATCATACCTTTTAACACAAAGATTAAAAAGGTTCTGTTACATTTATATTCCTTTACAGAACTCTCAGCATTTCTGCATGATCAGCCCTTTTTTCCCCATCCTGTTCCACGTCTGTAGCATTAATCTTCTTGGAGTAACTGCTCACTTGCTAAATATATCCATCACTGAAAGATAATTGTAATATATGACAAATACACCTTGAGAAGAATTCATTATAGACACCAATCTGACATCACAGGATAGTGATGTGTTAGCAGTATCTCTTCTCCCAAAACAGGTTGTGAAATCAGACTTTAAGATAATTGTATATCTTATCTAAAATTCTCCCACCTAAACTGATGCCTTATGGATGACTACTGAGCTGTTCCCCAAAGCCACAAATCTAAATTAACCTCAAGTACAAAAAGGTTTGTATAAGAAGTGAATATAAACAGAGAAGTTTAAAATTTCTTTAGCTCTGAATTTTTTATCTAAATTATTTTTTCTTATCAAAGTAAGCATAAAATTAGGAAGCAATACACCACAGAATAAGAAGGTATCTCATCCTTCTCCTCTGTTTCCCTCATTGCCATTTTGTATGAGAGAAATCAGAAGGAGTGTATTTTTCCAGGTCCCACAGTTCACGGGGTTATTACAATCTCTTCATTAAAACATTTTCTGTCATACCTATCATGGGGAAACTGAAGTCCGCTTATGCTGACTTTCAGTGATAGAAAATTCTCATCTTTCTGGGAGCTAACTGTGCTAACCTCAAACTAGGGCAACTTTCTGTGAATACCAAATCCCACTAACGCTGCAAAAATTTTTTAAAGGAATGGTTAGATGTTAAGTAAAAATTTTTGTTCTTATGCTTTCTTTTTTTTTTTTTTTTTTAATTTAAGATCACATTCCTGTCTCAGTTAGACATTCAAATGGAGATGGTTTTAGCTGAATTAGAAAATAATTCATATATAGGAAACGATATAACTGTTGAAGTAATCTTTTTTAGGAATTCCATGCAGCAGGAATAGAGACTTCTTCATATAAATTGCATCATTTTTTAAAATTATCCTTTGACTCTAGCAAGGAGATTTGTTAATCTAAAATGTTTCTTTGCAGTCCAACTTAATGTGCATCTGTTGTAAGCATCAATTGTGTTAGAATGCAATGGATTATTTTTGTACTGAAAAAGGTGTGGGGTCTTAACTCAGTGGCAGGTTATCACAAGGAGCTTCTGCTGTCTCTGTCTGAAGGTTTTTGCTTCTGTCATCATGTCTTTTCAGGACTCAGATGTGTGTTGTTAAAATCACATAAAAATGTATCTTATTTCAAAGCTCTAAAACTTTTTATCACATCATGTACTGACATTTTGAGCAGTGACAGATTTTGGCTGTGCAGATGTTACCATTCTCAAAGCACAAGGTGCCTGTAATCAGTGCTACTTTCAGCCCAAGTGTTGAAAGGTAAAAATCAATTGACACTTTTGTATGAGGTTAAGCCTTTGTTTTAGCCCTCCACAAGTACTGTTTTGTTCAGTTTAGTTTATGGTTCTGAAAGAAAACCTGAACCACAGACATACACAGTCATGGCTGCTGTGACCCCGTCTTATACACAGACCCCCAAAGTGTCTCCTAACGACATCTCCCATCCCTCCCTCTGTGAAATTAAAACACTGCTGATGGCAAGAGTGATGTAGAGAACTTGGAAATATTGCCTTCACTGCTCCTCAAAGGCCTTTAAGGCACCTTTATATTTCTCTGCAAGCATTTCTATATTGCTACTCCAAGCATGTTTGTGGAGAACAGATAAAAGCTCTTATTTCAGCTCCTGGTGGGAGATGACTGAAGAGGGATCAGCACCCCTGGTTGTGCTGAATATCATTTTAAGAGAAGGAATTTGTCACCTATGGGCCTCGAAGCTCAGTGTTATTTTAATCCTAACTCTGCTTTTGAGGTAAAGTCACTGTCTGTTCTTTTGCCTTGAGCATAGAAGCTAACAATGTTGAGGGAGGACTTTAGCACTTCGTTCCAACATGAACCCTGTCCAGGAGCTGTTCTACAGATGTTATTTTCCTTGTAGTCTTTTCTCTAAAGTCTTGTTAGCACCAGAGATTGAATTTGTACCTCAGGGACTCAAACTTTATTATGGAGCTGCAGGTAAACTTTTTACTTTGATCGAATTAAAAAAAAAAAAAAAGAAGACAAAATTGTGCCCTAACTTATAGCTGCAAAGAGTAACATCAGAGAGGAAAGCAGGCTGAAATTTTGGTTCATCTTGATCAAGTTATACCCATATGTGTTTGAGAGAGAGATCCCACTCCCAGTTTACTGCAGATGTATTGCTGCTAACAGATGCCTATCACATGGTTCAAGAAAAAGTAAAAGGCAAAAGAAGAAACAACAGTAGAGATTAGATCAACTTTTCTCAGAATATCACAATTGTGAGAGCTCACAATCTCTACCCCCAAGCCTCGAAAGAAGATGAGTTCCATTGATTGAAGTGTAAGATTCAAGCACTTTTAACTGTACAGTTACAAGGCAGCTTAATCCCAAGCCTAGGATCTTTGGTTTGCATCTGCAGGAAAGAGTTGATTTACTCAGTGCTGTTCTTTATTACCTGTGACTAATATGGTCTCAATAGAAGCCCAGCTGATCCAGGTCATACTGATAAGGGAGCCAAAAATGCTTCTATGCCTTTTAAAGCAATAAAAGTTTGTGTCTGAATTTCTGTGCTTCCAAAAGTTGTTTTCACACTGGATGTGCTTTACTTTGAACCCAAGTATGGATTGAACAATAATTTTGGTCTCAGGGCTAAACAAAGCATAGAAAGTAGAAATCAGATGGTACTATTTAGTTCAGAGACCATAGAGTACTCTTGTGATCTGACCAAAAGAGTGTCTATTCTGTCTTTAAAGAATCTTAGTGAAAAATCTAAAATTTCTTAAGAAGGCAGAAACCAAATTTAAAACACTATCATTGTTATGACTCAAGGAAAGAGAAAAACACATTAATCCATTACCTGGAGAGCAATATGCAAATGGCAATATTTGTATACTATGAAAAAAGATCTTTTGTTTTCTGTATACAATAAATCATTACAAATGTGGCCACCAGAGACAGATAAAGACTTTTTGCAGATACCATATGCACATTTCTGGGATTACAGAATGAGCCCTTCACATCTGCTTTCCAAACCATCATCAATAAAATATTCTGGGAAATATTTCTTCTAAGAGGGATCAAAAGCAGAGGATAACAAATGCAACAATCAAGAAAGATCATTAAGCAAGATATCAGCCCTTGCTAAAATGGAAAATGTCAACATTTTTCATCCAAAAAGCAGTACTTGGTCTGTTCTGTCAAAACTGGACACTGTTTTCAAACTGCTTTCCAGCCAGGAAATGGAAGTCCACAGTGGCAATTGTCTTCTGCAGTAGGACTATATATGTTATGTGAAGATTTAAGATACATCTCATTATGTTAAAAGATATGGACATGCCACACAGGTGCTTCCTAAATTACCCAGGTTCAACCCTATCAGTCATAAGTTGAAATTGCCCACTAAAATGTACCCAAGTTTTCAACCTTGGTAAAGGCAATATCAGTCTGATTAATATTCCTGTAGCTTCTCTTGTTAACTACTTCATGATTTGCATAGAATACTGAATGGAAAAGTATTTTGCCATTTGAAATAACTCAGGCTATGTTAAACATAACATGTTCCCTAGAATTTCTGCAGGATCTCTTTGTGAATAGCCTTAAACAACTGACTAGACCAGAAAGTTAATCAAGCTCCAGAAAATTTGCTACCAGTTCCATCCTTGGTGGCCACTCAATTTTTTTAATTAGGTACCCATTGTCACTTGCTTGTTTTTGCAACAGTACACATCTTCTGAGTCTTGAAAAATAATTTCTCCAGATCCCGGCTGCACCTGAGCCAACTTGAATTCCTAAAGAGTAATTTACACTTGAGGACAAAAGGGACATTTCCCTTATAACACAGAATCAAAGTGTCATTTCCCAGCTGAAAAGCAAATCTTATTTTACTGGTTCATTCTTGAATGTAGCCAGGAAGCAGCTGAATAAGTTCCCCCTGCAGACACACACATTCAACCCATCACATATGCACACTGGTGGTGTTCCCTGTCAGAACAAGCACATTCTTATCACTTAGCATCTGTTTCCTTTTTTCTCAGACTTGTTTACCAGCATTTTCATTGAGAAGCTTCCTTGCAGAGGATAATTTTTTTTTATTTTACTTTGTCATTCATTCATGATGGAGTTACACCTCCCAGCTGCAGCTATTTTAATAATGCTAAGAGTTAGGTATAGAATTTTTCTGTGTGACTCAGATCCTATCAGAGAGCTAAAATGCAGTACAAAACTTAATCAAAACTGTTCATAGTGACAGTCAATTTAAACAATATTTTTTTAAAATTATGTTGCTTCATATTCTTTGGCAGTAAAAGGACAATGATAGAATAATTTTTTATTTGAGCAAAAAAAAATAAAGAGAATATCCTAATAAATAATAACCCACATCAATATTATTTGTTCTAACTAGTTAGAATTTAAGAGTTTATTAAAGAAAAAAAGAAAAAAGTTGAAATGTAAAAACTCACAGTGGGTTTGTAAAGGTTAGAATGAAATTGCTATTTCTAGTAGTTTCCATGGAAACTACAGTACTAAGCAAACCTATGTACAAAAAGGAGAGATTTTTTTGTTGCAGTTGCTAAGTGTTCTTGAGAAAATCCACACAAGAATCATTATAATATGTAGTCAAACCAACAGGCTTTCTAGTTGAATAATGTATAGCATACAACTGTAGTGTTGACTTGCTGAATACTTTAGAAATGAAAGTTCAGGCATCTGTGTGACCTTACGACTTGGACCTGTACAATTTTTAGATTTAGGATTGCATTGTTTAAAGTGAATCAACATGGTCAACAAACAAAATTACTCAGAGCAAACCCAACATGTTGCCAAATTTTTACATTCAATGCATACTTGATAATCTTAGGAAAATTTCATAATTGCTTTGATATGATCAGTTTTCTCTCAGTGTTATTGAAAATAACCTTCCATCTTCTAAGGGTTTGCTTATATCTGAATATAGGAATTAACACCTTCTATGGATGGTTTTGTTACCTGAGAAGAGACAAAAGTCTTTTCATAGCAAAGGTGAAAAGTAGGGCAGGTGTTGAAATAAAATCAGAAAGTTTTTGAAGAAAGAAATAGATGCTGAGATTGCAAATTCTTTATGGTCACAAACCAGTTTTGAACCTTTTTCTATTTTGCATCACCAAGTCAGCCTACTTGGTTTCTGAAAATTCAAATTATTCCACAATCAAACCCTAAATGTGAGTGCTTAACAGTGGAAAGGGGTATGTGAGCCTATAAGAGGATTTATGTGAACAAGAAGAAAGACAAAACAAAACACAAGAAGAAAGAAAACAGAACTATATAATTTTAGGCTAATGTAAGAATTCAATAGCTAGATTTTTAGGAAAAAATATTACAAATTTTACATTTAATTCTCTTATGAAATAAAAAACTGAAATTTATGTCCATTTTTTGTCCATCATGTTCAATGTTAAGTGTTATTTAGAAATGACTTCATTTCATTGGAATAATGACAGAAATGTCTGTGAGTATGAAATGGCACCACAATGTGTTGTGATTATTGATACGATATTTGAAACATATTGATTACAAGATTTTTTTCCCTAAAGAAATTATATATGGTAGTGAAGCTTTAAATATTTAATTAAAAGTCATGTATTAATAAAAAATGATTCAATAAGTCACCAAGTGCAAAATTCTGCAATGATGTCTCTATAAATTATTTAGCAACTCCAAGAGTGTTGGCTTTAATAAATTAAATTCAAGGACATCTGGTCAATATACTTACAAAAACTAAAAATGCAATTTTCTTTGTCAGTGCAGCAGCCTTGGCTCTTATATTTTACCATAAGTAACTTCAAATTTGCTTGCTATCTTCTTATTCAGACACTGTTTTTTTCTAGGAAATAAAATTAGTTGTAAAAAGAGGAAAATATGAAAGACAACAAACAATTTAAATATATAGGCTAATGTCTATTTTTTTAAATGTTAAAAAACTGCTTACTTAGCCAAAAGCAATAACTACCAACATTATTTCTGTCTTTTTTGAAGTTATCTAGACATCTCCTTTTTTTTCTTTTTCCTGTCAACAGTCTTACTCAAAAAGTGCTTAACTCTACAAGACCATGTGATTTGCACTTCTGAATCTTGCTAAGAGATTCCATTTTCCATATAGCACATGTTGGACTTTTGACATACAAATTCCTTTTAAATTAATTTATTTGATTTGTCTGCTTTCAAAATGTCCATAAACATGCTCAGCCCAGTAGCCTAAGCTGCTGCATGCATTAGTTACTTCTATTTTACTAGTGACTAGTGTGGAAACCCAGGGCACCAGGAGTATTTCTCTGTCTCCTCAGGGGTGCCCTGATCCCCAGGGCAGCACTGACTCTGACCCTCATTCATGGAGAAAGTTTCCTGGACTTCAAGATAGACCAGAATCCACAAAAGTGTGAAATAGATTACAGAGAGTAGTGTAGGTGTATCACTTGGTGAGAAATTTAGGTTTTGGGATTTTTAGTATGTTGTGGATAGAAGCAAGATGGAGGGCACAGGGTGTTGTCCTGGGTTTCTTCTTCATGCTTCTTCTTCCTCCTTCATGGGTATGGGTGGCATTTTGTAATGGGCAGAAAAATCCACATTTTGGGCTCTGTGGGATCAGTTATTGGGTTAAAAGGGGAAATAATCTAGGTGTCAGTTCTTAATTGGATAGTTCAGTCTTAAAAGACCTTGTAACAAGAGATTGTTGGCCATTTTGTGCCTTCTAATGAAAAGCTGCCAAGCTCATGGTTGTGAGACTGTTTTACTGATAAAAAATAATAAACACTTGAGTCCAAACATGAAATACCATCTCAAGTGCCTTCAATCCAGACCAGAGAAACCAACAGCTATTTAAGCCAAAGAATAAATATTTGCACATATTTCATGAAAGGGGATGGGTTTGTTTTAAAAATCCACAGACTGGGTACCCATGGCGAGCTGTTAAATGGACATTTTGAATCTTCCTCTTCAGTCAATGAGTTAATTGTCTCCATCTGTCAGAATGGAGAGCTCTGGTAATCTATGCACTTAAAAAACCTATTTTCTCAAATATTGTTCATAAGTAGTAAGTAGGGAGGATAGCTATTTAAGGTTATTCATATAAAGACAAAGATATTTTAAGTAACAATATTACATCTGAAAGTAAAAGAACTTCCTGTTGTGTTTGGTATTCAAAAGCTCCTTCACAGTTTAACCACTGCCCTTCAATCAGTACTTCAATGGTACAGATTCAATAGCTTTTGTATTCCAATTTTTCTTCTATGTACCTATACTTTTGTTTTTAAAGTTATAGCTATTATTGTTATTACTACTACTACTATTATGTTCACGAGAAATCTTCAAAATTGATTTTTTGTTTATACATCATCTGAAAGAAGTGATGAAATATCCTAAATATTTAACTAAATTTATCAGTGTATATAGACACTGATAAGCACAGAGATCCTGGTTACCTCAGAAAACATTAAATACAAAAAAGTTTCAAAATAATTTAGGAACTGATAAATATTCAGCTGCCATGGATGTATCTCCTTGTTTTATTGTTATTTTTCAATGCTCAAGAATTGATGTAAGCATAAATCAGAATTGTACAGCTGGAAGTGCAGCAATCACCTGCTGAGCAACAAGTGATCTTATCAGAAAGGTTCATTTTCAAAATAGTATATGGAACAAAAATGAGCAGGTCACCGAGTTCACTCAAAATGGAAACCCTTTAAGGCTGACAGAGATTTTACCCACAAGAATCTGTGAAATGCAGGGATACCACCACCAGAACAGGTTAAATAAAATGTAAATTGCTGTTGATTGCATAACCCCAGAAACCTTCTATCACACCTTTGTCTCATGTTCATCTGCCTCTCACAGTGAATGTGTCACAGTTGTAAATTAATCAGGGACAAAGGGCCAAGGGAAGCAGGGTCAGGTGTGTGCCTGTAATAACAGCAACAGCAATTTACTTCATAGCTCCTAAAATAAAGCAAATTGGAAATGAAAATGTAGAATTTTTCAGAGGCTTAGAACTTTAAAATGTCTCATCAGTAAGAGCCTGTGGCTAAGAATTTACGATATCAGGATGGTTCTATGATGCAATCTCATCACTACTCAATGAAATACACATGTTCAATGAAGTAGAGGACAAAAACACTTTCTATTCAAAACCAGTGGTAAAACTACTTCACCAGGAGGAGAATTTTCTATACATTCTCTGTCTGTGCAAATCAAAGAGGACTTATGGTCTTAAGTCCTTCAGGTTTTAAAGCACCCATCAGCAATTTCAACTGCTTATCCAGTATCTCAGAATGACAGGATAAAAAAAAAGTCTGGGATTTATTTCACAAAATTTTTCCAGATTCTTGTGGTTTTAATTGACTTCAGTGTAGATTTTTTAGTTAATAATTTGCCTATAAAGTCAGGCATCTGTGGACTAAAAGACCCTGGGTCCATCTATTTGAATCATAGTGCATCTAAGAACAGTCACTGTTGTTTGTACAGAGCAGAAAGGAATTTGGCTATTTTGTCCTCAGGTAACCCACACTTTAGAACTAAGGGAATAGATAAAGACTTGTGTAACACAGTCTGTGGAGGCTTTTGTTTTCTCACCAGAACAATGCAAGAACAGCCTTAGCACTCCTTTAGCTCAGGAAGATCCTTAAACCTCTGATCTTCAATATCAGTGTGCAAAATCTGAGAAATGGATTTTAGCAAGCCACTGTACAGTTTGTCTGTTTACCTCCTGCCCTTTCGTTTTAGGAAGAAGATAAGGGAATACAGGGACAAATTAGTGCTTTAAGTTCAGTTTCTACTTCTAAAAGCAGTTTTTCTAATAGGATCTGGTCATGGCTTAATAATTCTGATTGATTTACCCATTAACTTCATTCTAAACATTAGCTTTATTTTGCTAGCGATGAAAAAAGAAAAACACACTTTATCTAAATCATTGATCAATAAAGTTAGGTTTTTGTTTTTAACCAGCTAGGTTTCCATAATTTTCATTACATTTGACTGAAAGCAACATTCATTTTAAAGGAGAATGTAATGCCATTTTTAAGTAAAACTTTTATATTAATGTACAAGCAAATTTCAAAACACAATTGATTGTTACTTAGTTGTAGTCTGGAATGCATAAATAGTTTTGAAATTCTCTTTGGATCCATAAGCAGCCTCATAAAATACTGGCAGAGGTGGTTTCATTCATACAATATTCTTAATCACTAGAGAAAAAGGGATTATGTGTTTCTCACTTTTGTTAGGAACTGGCAATATTGCAAACCATCGTGATGACAGGGACAATCAAAGATAAAGTAGTTGGCTAATTGAAAGAAAATTTTATGCTGTCTCCAAAAATCAGTGAGCTGGTGAGTCTGACCTCCACTTTTTAATCTCGGCTCTCTAAGAAACATTCTGTTCTAGGTGAAAAGTAGATCAGTCAATCTCTCCTGGCATGAAAATTGGAAATGACTGAGCTGTAGAAAGAAATATCCTGGTCCCATTGAGATATACTCAGTTAACATTTAAATCAGCTTGAATGAAATTACCATCCTGTGTAGCCTTTATGGAGTACATGAGTTCTGTTCAGCACTTTATAGCACCATACAATCACCCAATCAACATCAATGAGACTCAAACTTGCTCCAGTGGCATGTTTGCAGACTATGTAATTTTGACAGATCCAAAAGGAAAAAAAAAAGTAATGCTCTGTGTCTGATTTATTTCCTAAATTCTATTGTTCTAGGCATGAGCCTCCAATTCAATAAACCACTCTGTGTATTTAGAATGGTTTCAACACATGCACAGAGTCCAACACTTTTGGGACAGAGTCTCTTTGTGTGAACAATGGGATTTGTCTGCAGACACAACAGTCATTCATCCAGAGAACCATTACATCACGAGACAGAGCAGTGGTGCAGCACATTTCTGTAAAAGGTGGTGGCTTCCTACCAAAAGCAGGAGGGCAGTGGATCTGGATTTGTATCTGTGGTTCTCAAAATGATTAAGTTGGCTCTTCCTAATGGAGAAAGTTTGCCTGTGGAAAACAAGTCATTGATGGAACAGCCCATTGTGTAATCTGGCTTTTTTCTCGGATACATTATGGCAATTTCCCACAGCGCACTTAGGATGCTGAATGGCAAAACTGAGCTGCAATATCCATGCGCAGGGCTTAACAAGGAATGTACTGCAGGCTGACAAGGAAGATTATGACAACCATTACAAGAAGACAATAATATCCAAGTCAAGAGCAGGTTTGCCCACACTACTTCAAATTTATGTTGTTAAAACGAGAATATTCAATAACATTATTACTATTCAAGGCAGTTCTGTAGCAAACACTTTACATTTGCAAACTGAAAGTGGGTAAAATCTCTTTAAAGCAGGGTATGGAAAAAAAGGAAGCAAATGTAACACTAATCCGAGGTTTCCATTTAAAGGAAAGCAGAAAATGAAATGAGAAATGAAGGTCTGAATCTGTCTTGTGTTGTTACCCACTATGACAGAGATCAACACTCTAAAAAATGTTAGATGGGAATCTGAGAAGTGCAAAGCTGTTAAAAGCCTTAATTTACAACTACTAATTTTCAGCAGTTACAATGGTTTATAAAATTATACATTATTATACTGTATATATATATATTATAAACATTTTTTAAAAACTTAGCATATTATCTTGGAGCAAAAAATATTTAAGCTTTAAAATGCAACAAGAAAAATAAATTTTTCCTTAACTAAAATACAAGAACATATATTAGTAAAAATATGGTAAGGAAACAGTAGCCCATTGCACTTTGCAAGGAAATATATTGAATTCTGAGGTCTAAGGATCAAAGAGAGAATTATGAAGTGAGAACCTAATTCAGGAAGAAGTTGGGATTTGCAAAAACAGTTGTATATTCAAAGAACTATTAAAGCTTCTTTGTAGAAGTAACAGATAATTATTCAAATACATCACAAGGCTGATTTAACACAGTTTAACCAGAAAACAGTAAGTGAAAAAAGTCAGGGATCACTCTGAAGCTCTTGATTTGTGTAATGCCTTCCTCTGAACTTACGATCACTGAGAAATATCAGAACTGACAAACAGTTTGCAGTTTGATTGGAGATTATTTATTAATAAATTTGGGGAAAATCTAAAATGATTTGGAAAGCTCACTTGAAAGGAGCAAAGTAAGGTAGTTGATTTGTTCTAGATGAATTTCATACTTAATGCAGATCACAGAGAGTCATCATTCAAAAGATAGAGCAAATATAATTTTTTTATAAAATAACAATATTCAGGAAAATTTGCTCTCTTCAGCATGATTTCTTAAACATAAATTATATATTTTCTTTAACTATGGAATAAAAACTTCCTTAGTGAGAAACTACAGCCATTAGTTTACTTTTACTTCCACAATAAAAAAGGATAAAACTTTTGCCATATTTATTGTATTTCAGAGACCTTATTTGAGCAGTTTTCCTCTGGTTTTATTCTCATCTAACTCTAGTCAGTAGGTTCACTTAAAAACCTTAACTCATGGTGATCAACTGGGAAGATTTAACCTGCCCTGGAAGACACTGTTGTTAAGTTTATTTGAGAGAAAAAAGTGGAAGACAAAGATCCTTTAGAGTACATGGAGATTATATCTCTATTAGAAGGTACTTATTATGCATTTTAACACTGATTAGATCATTTAATATCCCAGTTCTCAAGTTAAATAGTAAACTATCTCAGGATATATTTTTAGCAATATAATTGGTATATTCTGGCAAAAGAAATGTAACAGATGATCATTCGCAAAAAAAAAAAGGCAAAACAGAATGAAATGTTCTCTACTAGTTAAGAGAAGCTCTCTCTTTCTAATTTTATCCTAAATTTCTATTTATTTGATTAAAAAAAATCCCCAAGAACCTGTTATTACTCTTTTAGAGCTGTATAGCTTTTTTTCTCACAATGTTCAGGTAACTTAAAATCTATTTCCACCTTTACTAGACATAAAAAAGGTTCCTTCCTCATTCCTGAAGTGTGTCTTTGCACTTTCAGGAGGAGAACTGAACTAACTTCTTAAACCAAATTTAAAGCACATACCATAACACATTTAGAACAGAATGTGACAGCTTGAACCAAACATATTAGTGTCCTATGCAAAACAGTGGGTATTTAACTTAGAGTCTGCAAAGGTTTTATGCTGTATATCCTTACTCTACAGAGCAAGCATTGCTGAAATCCTAAGTTTGAGTCACAAACAATGAGAAAGAAGTTCCAAAATGTACTGGAAAAGTCTTTACAGAAAGTCATCAGGTCATTAAGAATATATTCTTAATACTGGATAAAATTAAAGAATAAGTCAGAAGATTTAAAAAAATAGTCTCATCCATATATCAATTATAATAAATTAGTTATAAAAATTAGCTACAAATAGCTACTGTAACTTAAGAATTCCAGAGTCACATCTGAAGCCCATCAAATTTCCAATTTTTTTCCTTATACCTTGGGCAGTTTTGTAAGATGCCACCATTATTAGGCAGTTCAGAAACAAAATAATGAATAGCTATGTGAAAAGGTAATGAGAAGGTGATGAGGCTTTTAATCATTAATGAAACAAAAGGAGCCAGCAAATGCAATATTGCCAAAAATTCCAAAGGCTTTGCTTCTTAAGTAACACATGGTTGTGCTGTAAACTGATGTTTATAGTATTTTATTTATAGTCAATCATCAGCTGGTCTTGGAGGCCAAAGCAGTTCAGCTGGCTTCAGTGCAAACCATGTAGAAAAAGGCAATTTCACTAGATTAAGGAGTATAGCTTGAAATGTGTAGGAGTGAGGAAAGAAGGCTCTTGCCCTACTCTCTACCCAGATTTGTCACAAGATTGATCCCAGACATATCTCCAAGGATTCCCAAAGCTTTTGATGGGTATGTTCTTTCTTTCCAAAAGAATTGATATAAAGACATTTGATCTATACTATACACTATATAATATTAAAGGTTTGCATTTCAAGGATATTTTGACCTGAATTTGATTCAGAACCCCCCTCAAAAAAGTGAAAAACCCCAAAATAAAACCAAACTAAACCAAACAAAAAAAAAATAGAAAAAAGAAAAGAAAAGAAAAGAAAAGAAAAGAAAAGAAAAGAAAAGAAAAGAAAAGAAAAGAAAAGAAAAGAAAAGAAAAGAAAAGAAAAGAAAAGAAAAGAAAAGAAAAGAAAAGAAAAACCCAAAACAAAACCCCCCAAACAACATGACAGTGCTGGTTTATGGCAAAGATATTAGTCCTTAGATTTACAAAGTGTTTCTGCCCTGTCACAGTCAGACTGGATTATTGTCTTTCTGCATGGGTTATTTGGAGTGTGAATCCAGCATTACTGGAAAATAACAAAGCAGTTATTATTTAGGAACAATGCTGTTGTTGATTGGATTAATGTTATTATTTATATTACTATCATATTGCAAGCATTACCTTGTCCTTATTGCTTTGTCTTTCCTATAATTTTCCCACAGATTTGATAGCAATAATAAGGATGGGAAGGGGGAAAGGGATGTTAATATAGAATTAATTAGTCAAGTTCTTTTGTATAGCCTATTCTGTGACTGGGCTTTCACAAAAATATGACTTTTCAAATTGGTGAGGACTGCTTGGACTTTTAGAGATTTCAGGCATTTTAGTTCCATCTACCATTGGAATTTGCATCCAGAGTTAATGATGCTTTTTTCAGCTTTATCTTAAATATTCCCCCAAAAAGTCCATTAACCAAATGAAACAGTGAAGCAGATAAGAAAATGGGTGATATGTGCATATATGTGGTCTGTGGACATAATTTTAAGCCGTTACCATTTCACTTATACCCAAAGGACGAGAATCATAGTACAGGACAGAATCACAGTAATACTTGTAATTTACTTTTATTGCTTCACAGCTCAGGGAGTTAGATTCCCTCTATTTTATGAAGCTTCTGCAAATATTCTCCTTCATTTGATAAAAATAGATTAAGAAAACCTTGATCTGTCTCCTGGCTTATTTTTACGTTTTCAGCCACCTTTTCCAGTTGATTTTCTAGATCTCAACAGAGAACCTCCAAAATTAACTGGCAAATTTGTAATTAAATGTTTTCTAATAAAACAATTCTTTTTTCTTAGACATCTAATTTTAGAGTGAGTGGACTCTTTTTTTTGCTCTTTAGATTATCCTTTGGGATGTTTAGTCCAAATTAGAGATTAAAACCCCCATTCTTAGGGAAAAGTTTGCCTTTTAAAGAAAGACAAATGCAGAATTAATTTGTTTAGTTTTATTAATTTTCTCAGCCTTCAGAAGATTATTTTTTTAATCCAAGCTAGTCACCAAAGCTATGGTTACAGAAACAGAAGCAAAAATAGAAGTTTCAAAGAGCAGATTGCCACAAGTGTATAAAAATGGGATGAATGCTTTACTCAAGGTGCTGTTTTCTACTAACTGCAGACAAAGAAACTGTGTGTTAAAACCTAATCCCTATGTGTGAAATGTTCTGTCTCAATTTATATTTCATTTGGAGAAAAATCAGCAGCAACAAGAATGGTTTAACTTTCTGTTATATTTTGTCATTTTTAAAGCAAAAGTTTTATGCTCTTCAGATTTTGTCCTCAAGGGAAAAAAATGAAAATAAAACCACCAAAAAAAAAACAAAAAAAAAACACAGAAAAAAACATCCCTAGAATTATAAAAGGTGTTGTTTCTATTACCAGAAGGAAGCACTTTTTGAAGTCTCAGAAATCCTCAAAGGAAGGGGAAAGAATCTTTGTCTGGCAAAGTTTCTTTGTCGGGCAAGAGCCAGAGCTGCCGGCTCGGGGATGGATGGGCTGGGGAGTGAGGGGTGCAATGCTGTCTGCATGAAGAAGCCTCCAGCAGGTGCCAGGCAGGCCCTGCAGGGCAAGGAGGATCAGCAGTTTGCCCATCAAGCAGATCTGGTTTGTGTGCTGACCTCCCCACAGGAGGCTCCACGGAGGGTGACCTGGCTCAAGTCTCCCTCGCTGCCCGCAGGAGCAGGTGACACCCAAAGACTCCGGGATGGGGACACAGGAATTCTGCTGCTCATCCTCTCCCTCATCCTCCATATCCCTCTCCCCCAGAACATTTTTACTAGCTTGCAAGGTAGACCTGCACAGTGAAAATACATTTTGATAAAAGCTGTGATTGCAATATATCACCAGTATAGATCATCCTTTATTTACAGAAAGAATTTTAGTGAGGTGGGTAGAAAGCGGCAAGTAAATTTTCAGATTTCTCTGTTACCTGCTAAGCATTTTACTAGCTTTTTTTTTTTTTGCCTTTTTATAAAGATAGATAAAATCTTTAGAGCGTATCTAATGGATAGCTGTACCAATGTTCCCAGGGGATTGTTAACCTTAAGACAGCACAAAGCACCACCACTGCTTAATTGGAACAGTATTAGCAAACACTGAATTTAATTGGGAAGCATTGGCCTGAAGCAAAGAGGTTATCTAGTGTTTGCCCAGGTGTTTGAATCAGGGTTCTGGAATTTTGTTACAGAAATAAAAGATTCAAAGAGAAACGTAAGTTGTTGTATAAAAAATTTATTCTTATAGTTCAAACTACTGTATTCAGTTGTTTTTTTTTTTTTATTTTTTGCTTCTTTAGATATGGGGGGCTGAAATGTAACTTTGGATGTTGTTGACTTGATGCATATGTATGCTTAATACTGTTATTGAGAATAGTCATTAAAAGCAATTAGGGACCACCTTCCTAACTTTACTCTTGTGTATTATCTCTTGCTTCATGGGTAAATTGAAATTTCAGACATTAATGAAATATAGCCAATTAGTAGATAAGGTAAGTATTATCTACCAGCTGTGGCTATATTAATATATTGCTAGTTGGCTTTTTAATGGTAAAACTGTAAATTTCAATGGCAGAATGGAGAATTCCTCCACTTTTTTATTTTACTCATAAAAGAGCCAGAACTAGTCAGAACTAAATGGGAATTCACAGTATCAAAGCTCAATACATTGGTCTTGTAGTATCAGTCAGAGATGGGAGAATTTCCTCCTGGAAGTCATGCACAGTCTCCAAGTTGCTAAGATTGGGTGTGTGTGTTACACATTGAAGAGCTTTATTCTTTTATTTAAAACATATGAATATCTAAGATAACTTAGTCCCTACAGCCACCAAAAGAGCCTGCCCCTCTCTGCAAGAAACTTATTTGGAGCTCAAAAACTTCTTCTGTGACAAGTGCCATGATGACATGGTGTCTCTAGCTGAGAAAGTCCAGTGCTTTTGTGTTGTAGATAAATATAATAAATACTGGGAGGTTCTGCAATACTGTTGGAGGAATAAAGGAGAACAATGGTGCATTAGATTTTGCCATGTAGCATCCCTCTCATTTTGTCCTATTTATAGAACTAATTTTCTATCAATATTTTAGCAAGTGGAATAAAGGATTCAGATGCATGTTCCCCTCAGGTTATGTGCAAGTAGCTGATCTGTGCTGCTGCAACTGAGTTTAAGAGCTGAGTTTTGGAGCTTGCTTTTCATTTCTCTCCCAACAATGTTCGTGGAGCTTCATAAAATTGTTTCTGATTTGCATTACTATAACATAAATGAGAATTTCAAGTGCTCTGAGCTCTCTTTGCTGTATTTGCTGAGAACATAATTTCTTCTTTGCCAAAAAAACCCCCAGAAGAAACAATGGAATAGATTTCCAATTCATAATGTTTTTTGCTGATTTTTGTCTCCTTACTTTTCTCTAATTTGTATCCTGTGTCTGTCTCAGGGTGCTTACATAACTCACAGGACATATTGGAGAGATTTACAGTTTACTTACAGATTACCATCTAAGCTGTTGCTTTCAAGTTTTATTAATAATGTATTATGTTTTCCATTTATGATCTACATTTCTTTTGTGGACTTTGCTGAAAGTACATTTGGAGGGGAGAAAAAAAAAAGCATGTTAAAACAAAATGGAAAAAATCCTTTTGCAAGTGATGGTGTATAACTTTTTTGTAAAAAAATGTTGTCAATCTGCAAGTTCTCATCTTATGTAAATCTAGTTATCTGTACCAGAGTAAGGTTTAGGCTAAACATATCAATGACTGTGAAGTAAACATAGCTTGTCCAAAGTTAAAATACAGGAATTTTTCTTCTTGATGCCAACAATTCCATGCTGCTCTGAACCATGAAGGAGAGGTAAGAAAATAAACACATATTCCTCACATAATGTTAATCAGACTTTTGGGTGAAAGACAAAGAATTTGCAGCATTTCCACTTCAGTGCTAGCAAATAACCAACATACTTCAGTTTCTCAGTCCTCTATGGTATGTTCACTCTCTGTGAGCACACAGTAAATGACTTAATTTTTATTTGTCCTTGGTGCTAAACCACAGAGGGGATTGCAAAGGTGCACCGGGGGTGGGGGGCCAGAATCATCTTGTTAATGGAAACAGCAAAGAGCTGGAGGCCAATAAAGCCTCTGCTCTGTGTGGCTGGGGTCAAGGCACCTGCTGCCTTTTTCATCATCCTTTGACACAGCTCAGAAGAAATAGACCTGAATCTCACTGAAAATGAAAACCTGGTTTTGGATAAGGCTTTAATAAGAAGTAAATAAAATTAACCAACCTTTTAGGAAATTTCATTCCAGCTGTGATGCATTTTCACAAAGTAGGAGAATCCCAGATTATAAGATCATCTGCCAAAATTAGAAAAAAAAAAAAAAAAGGTGAACTTGATGCACTTCTTCAATTCCATTGTCCTTTTAAAAGTCCAAATTCAATGTACCTGAATTTCTAGCGGGCAATTTGGCTTAGCCAAAACAACAATTAAGCATCTTTCAGCTCCTATTTAGGGTAGAACATGTGTTGTGCTTCTCTGACATTGCCAAAGTACCATAATTATGACTGTGAAATTATTTTGACACTTTTAAAATATGAGACATCTAGTAGGAAGTGAATTTATTAGCTGTGCTACATGAAGTGTGCTAAAAGGAAAGATACAGCTGATATTATAGATTTATCAGGAGGGAAGAGAGGTGACACAGAGATGATGCAGCTACTCCTGGTCAACAGAGGAGAGAGTTAAATGCCAAGCATAACTGTTTATGTACATATTTTTATTTGGCTGATTTGTTGATTGATTTCCTGACTGCAGTGAGCACCCGAGGGCTGTGGGAATTGTTGGCTGTGTCAAACAGGGCTGGTGGGGCTCCAGCCTGGACAAAGCTGCCTGCCTGTGGCAGAGCCGTGCTGTGTGAGTGAGTGCAGCTCAGCTTTCCTACAGCCAGGGCATCCTGCTGTGCTGCATTGCTAAAGGGGAAGATTTCTGCGCTAAAACTGACAGGCGTTTCCAGTTCTTCTACATGATGCTCCCCTGCCTCTTCCTCTCTTGTAAAATCCTTAGAGATCTGTGGAAGAAGCATCAAGGATTCATTTTGTGCTCATCATTCTAATCCTGCCCCTGTGCTAATCAAGCCTGTATGTTTGATGGCATTTTTATTATTATTTAATTGCTCACTGGTTTTTGTTCTTCTCATTGTTATTGCCATTGCTCCCCCTCTAAAAATATTTTAATTTACGTCAGTTAATTTCAGGTTCACTTTTCACACAAAATAGAAAAAAAGATGTCCTAAACTGTTTACAGTCTAGAGACAGAGATAGAAAAAATGACAATTGATTGGTTGGTTGGTTGGATGGTTGGTTGGTTGGGTGGGTTTTCTATGTGAGTAGGTAGCAGGGACCAGAAGAGAACAGATATGCAGAGAGAACCAGTTTGTATTGAGGAACATTAAAAAGACAGTTGAAATTTCAGGGTTGTTAAGTTTGGATTAATTCTCATCTGATCTCCTGGACTGAATAATCTTTTTGTGTCTAGAGTCCATTAGGTGCACACTGGAGCACAGCTCCCAGTTACTTTCAGCTTCTTGGTCATGCACTCTAAAACTGTTTCACAATGTGAATCAAAGCAGAAATGAAAAAAATGGGGGAGAGCATAGCAGCGAGGTTAAATCAAAATTATAATGATTTGTACATTTAGAAAATAGGACAAAGAATTAAATTCTTTGTCTCAGTTCCTCTAGAACTCTTTAACCAGGATTAATTTTGAGTCTAAAATTATTTAATACTTATTATTTAGTAAAAACATTCACACAAAAAATCATACTTATTTAGCAGTGCAGCAAATATACTGAAAGATACCCTAGCATATCAATTTAAGGCAGAGAAAAGGTGTTTTGCATAATTCCCAGGGAAGAATATATGCACAATCAATCCTAGTTTCCACTCCTGCTAAACAGGACTGTCAAATGATCCCAGTTTGCATGCTTTGTGGTTTATTAAAGGAATTGAATTTTTATGAAAAATCATTATTTGTTATGTAATTTTGTTTTCTTCTTTGCTGATGGTTACACATATATGAATATATACAATATTTCTGTTTCACTGTTATGCTCTGAAAAGCTGAACAGACAACTGCTTTCAGTATTTTCTTTGGCTATCTGAAGTTTAAGTATTTTGCTGTGGACCAACACTGCCTCACAAAATTCAATCACACTGCACCTGTCAAGAATTTTGCTTCAGTGTAAGCCTTTAATTTTAGCTAAAATTCTTTCCCCATAATGGCTTATAAAGCTTTAATCTGCATGAATACACTCAAAATTTCAAGCAACTAAGATTAAGGAAAGTGTTGGGAATCTGGTAAAAGAGAAGAACAAAAACTGAGAAAAATGCAAATTTCCCTGACACTATGCAGTGTCTCCTGATTCTGCCAAGTCTAGCAATAGCACATCTAAAATATTTCATGAAGCTTTATCCAAAGCAAAAAAAATCCCCCTTAATTCCAGTGGTCTTGAATGTTTAATTTTTTAAAAATGTGAGGTAACAAAAAAATATCATTGTCAGGCACATAGATTTATTTCACCAATGTAACAAACTATAGGTATATTATGGCTGTACCACTAGATTTTGGTTTACTTTTAGTGAAGAAATGTAGTACTGTGAATTTTTTGTCATCAGCCAGAATCCACTGCTTGGCTGAGAACGGTAGGAGTAAAAAGTTTTAAATGAGGCAAGGACTTAAAATCAGGAGCAGGAGCACACTTTAACTGATGGGACCTGTTAGAAAACCTATTTCTTAAATAATTTGAGTTTGATGGTTCTGAAATACATGTCAATATAGGCATTTATATAAATACTCATTGAAAATTAAAGGAATGTTCCCTGAAATAACTGGCTCAATATTACTGTCACTCAGTTTAAAAAAGAAAAGGGGAGCAGTGGAGGTGCTGCTTCCTTTCAACTTTAAGCTATTGGAAAAGGTGGATTTAGTTTTTCTAATCTAAACTAATATTGTGATGCCTTTATTCTACTTCAATCAAACTTCTTGTAAAACCCATGGCTACAGAAAGTCTGAGGTAGGTAACAAAAGCAGTAAAATATGTAGTAAATCCTGCCCTTCTTAGCAATACTCTAAGCTCTGCCTATTGTAAAAATGAAAGTGTGAAACAGAACACACACACCATTTACAATACATCAAAAGTAAGGAAATGAACCCTTATCTACATTTCTGAGCAGGACTATCAGATAATAATCCTTCCTTCAAAAAGGAAAAGAAAACAAGAATCTGGTCCTTAAATCTTAGGCAAACTGAAGGGGATTGTAGCGTAACAAAACCTACAAAGGAAGTGTCTAGCAGAAAATCCTGTACCCAGAGCAATTCCCTTCCTGCACTCTCAGGATGGCACAGTGACCTCCCACAGCAAGTCTGTTTCTGAATTTAGGCAGATAAAACCTGGGCCTAGCCTTTGTAAAAGATTACAATATTTGTTCTGTGCAGTCCTCAAAAGGCTCTTGGTTACTGCAGTTGTGAACATTTATTCCATATTTAACCATTTAGTACAAAATTATCTCAGATATAGCTCCACTAAAGTTAATGAATGTCAGAGAAAGAGCTGTCCTTGGTGAGGAATATTGAGCGAATTTTCAGGCAAAATTTCTGCCTAGAAAGAGCAAGTGCTGGGAGTATGCATCAGCAGTCTCCAGTAAAGTGCATACTAAAAATTCAGATCCCAAGATAAACTTCAGATGAAATTCAAATATATCAGGCATGAAAATATGTAATTTGTTGCTTTTCCCTGCCTACATATCATATATTTATAAGTTCAGAGGGGGTTCCCTTCTAGGTTAAAAAAGAAATCAAACATTTTAGTTGGTAGGTTAAAAATGAATTATTGAATAAGCAAAATAAATGAAGTTTGAACTCTCAACTGATTTGACTCTTGGAGTGTAATTTTGGGGTTTGGTTTCCCCTCCTTCCAAAACATGTATATTCATTGCTTCCAGTGGTGTTAGCCTTGATTTACAGCAGTGTAACTGGGAGGAGATCTATCTCCTGATGGAGCACTATCTCACATTTCTCCTATACACATGCATCATCAGCCTGGGACAGCTAATGACTACTGGGGATGATGATCGGTAAATTAAAAATTCTCTAATGAGGCTTTGATATGGTACAGGGTAATGGCTCCAAAGGAGACAATATGCTCTGCTGGGTCATTGATTTGTTCGCTACAAATTCTCTTTGTGTGCCATAACATTAATCAGCTTTAATGGCTCCGATGGAGGCATATTAATTAATTGCAGCTCCATTAATAACTCCTGATTATGTATTTACCTGACCTAGACTGTAGTGTGAATTTTAGAAACTCTTTAATTATGTTTTACACAATAGTGGCTCCAAGGGAGACTATAAATAGTGTGTTGCAGGTACTCCTATTTCCAAACATTATTCCAAAGGCTATTTGACAAACATTTGGCTAATTTTTAATTCGGTTACACAGTGATATTTTGAAAGTTAGTTTCATTAGTATAAATCAAATCCATGATGGAAAGACAAGCAAGAGCTAAGGGTAAAATATCTGGATTATTTGTAACTTCAGCTCCTGGAAGACCCATTTTTTGCACAAAAAAAGCTACATCCTTGGTATACAGATGGCCCACAAAGGCACCATGCGAGACCTTTAGCTGATCAAAGGGAAGCATTCTCCCTCTGTCTTCATGAGCACTGAGGGCTCTGTTAACTCTAACATCCTTCCAGAAAACCCTGCACTGTGCTGCCCAGCTCCTCGGTGGGGATGGAGGAGTGCTATTGAACATTACATAAATCCATTTATTAAATATATATTTACTATCATCATTTCAGTTGCATGCATTTGTGCTCGCAAAATTCCATGAAGATTCAAAATTTATTCCCTCAAGTTTAGGTCTAAGTTCTTCCATTTTGTTTTGGCAAATTTCATTTCCCATGATTCGTCTTGAAATTTTTATCACTAGTAAAATTGCCTGCCTTTTTTCTTCATCTCTATCCAATTCTCACATATAAATCAATAAATAAAATAATGGTATTTGACCAGTAAAGAAAAATGTAGATTTAATTTTTTTCTATACATTTCAGTATTGATTTCAGTCTTGGAACTCCAAAAGTTTAATTCTTATTCCTGAACTCTCTTCCTCAAAGTATCTTTAGGAGACTAAGGGAGCATATATATTTTTTTTATTTCTTTAACAGCCATTGTCCACTCAATGCCACTATGGGAACAGAAAAGAAATTCCAGCATTATACAAGAAAATAAGAATAAAACCAAACCTATTTAAGCAAGAACAACCTTAAAAGACCAAAGTTTTAATGCCCATCATTAAGATAATTGAGTTTATAAACAAAATCATATATATACACATTCACATTTCATCCACCTGGACTGCAATTTAACATTCTGTGTGATGGCATATGGGAAATAAAATAGAGAAAAAAAAAGAAAATATGATGTGCATGAATATTTTGGAGTGACTGTAACTTAGGAAAGGTAACGGGCAAGACTGATGGGAAAAGTACTTGAGAGATCCAAAAGAGACTGCTTGTAAAATTCCAGAACATCACTCAAAACTCACTTCATTTAATATCTTCAGTGGGGAGGTGGGAAGGTGGAGGGGGGAAGAGGAGCAGTAGGTGGCTAAGTTTAAAATAACACAAAACTGAGATATCATTGCAGAAACAGGAGAATAGCAAAAGAACTGCATTCAGAACAAAATGGATGAGCTTGAGCTGGCAACTGGAGTAATAACAAGAGTTTAAAATATAAGGAGGGAAAAATAAAAGTACTTTGAAACTAATAAAATATAAACACCATTATAAAATATAAAGAAACACATACATGCCAAAGAAATACATATGAGAAAAACCCCACTATGAAGAAAATTGAAACTAAAAATATCCACAAATACATTTTAAAATTCAAAGGAGGAGTTTCTAACTTCCACTGCAACTAAATCCAAACAAAATCTTTCACTTGGAGGCAAGTAAATCCCATTGGATTTATCACAACCCTTCTGAGAGGAAAGAGAAAATGCAGTGCACACATTGTGGCTTTCCTTGATAGCACAGAAGGGCCATGTTTCTGTTTTGTCTCACTTAATGATTTTTTATGTGAAGCAGCTACTTGAAAGCTCAATTCCCACATCCATCAGGCTTTAGAATCACTGCCTGTTTTACCTGTTCTTCATGAGAGAGAGAAAAAGCTTGGTGTCTTCAGCATCCTGCATTCCATATGGCACTAATATCTCCCTTTGTAGCATCATGACTAATTGGACAGTTAGAGAAGAAATAAGTCAACATCATCATGAAGTCTTCAGGATCTTGTCTTTTCTGTTAAGCAAACATGAAAAATGACTGTAGATATAAACAGATATAAACATTTGTTGGTGTACATCTTTCAGGAACCGTGGCTTTTTGTGCGTCTGCAACAGAGAATTTCTCAGAAATAATAACTGCATTTGACAAACAGTGCCATGCACTTCAGTAATCAGCACAAAGCATGACTCTTGGCAGGAGTGTCAGGAATTTTATTATAAGCATTTCATTTGCCTTGTAGTTCTAGAAAAGCATATGTTGTGTTCCGGCAACAGGTTATATCTTTTTGTTGTGGTTTTTGTTTGTTTGTTTGTTTGTTTGGGTTTTTGTTTTCTAAGATCTCTTGTAAGGTTATTTCTTTTATTAAAAAGAGAAGAAAAAGGATGAAATAATACTGAATGAATGGGTTTATACTAGATTTTTTATCAATGTTATAAAGATCAGTGTACGAACCTCGCTAGAACAATTTCCTTCAATACAGATTGCTTAAATATAAATCTAAACACAGAATTTTACTATTTCAACCTGATAACTGAGGATGTTCTATAGAAAAGGTCACCAAATACATCAAATTAATGAGTGGAAAGTGAAGAATGACCTATATATAGGAAAAATATGAGCTTGCTTTTGATCTTGTAAAAATATTTATTTATGATAATGTATGTGGACAGAAGATCTTTGCTATATTTTTAATTTCAACCTAAATGAGCCATGTATCTCTCTTTATATATCAGAGTCCTGCAATAACAGTCATATCTGATATCTAGTTTTCTGAAGATGGGCTTTCTGAGCAGTGCAGTGTAGTCACTCATTTTCTTCTGCCTGCATTTTATAAATGGGCAACATGTAAAAACAAGTTTAAGATAACTGTTTATCAAACCAAAGACCATTACATATTATGTGCTTCTGCATCTACCTCTGCACACTTAGACGAAGAAAATTAAAAGGAGGTCATGAAAATTTGTTCAGAAATTAGATCAAAAAACAGCAGACTGGATTGCATGAAAGCATGTAAAAAGACTCAAGTTTCATTAGTGAAGTAAGACCTTAGCAAATGAGGATTATACTGAAATCCAAGAAGAAAATAAAATTTGGAAAACAAGGAACTTTAAAAAAAGGACTCCTGATGAAATAGCTAAATCTTGATCAATACAGGAAGTCAGGAATGAGTTAAAGTGAAAAAATGTCATTTACAAGACAAAGGAATTAATTGTTTAGGAGTCCTTTTTATGGATATAACCTGAAAACTGCATTTACTTGGAGTGCACTCAGTCCAGCTGTTACAGTTCTATTTATGGAGTCCATCAGTAGCATGCCAGAGACTCAGGTAACCTGAATGATGAAGAAATGTCAGTCTGGCGCTGTGGCTCAGCAGTTCAAAACACAAGGCTTGTATCAAGACCAAATCATTTTCTCTGAACCTGGTTGTTTCATGTCAGTCTTTAAAGGATTATAACAGTCCCAAAGTCACAAAAGACAGGATCATGGTCGTTCTTAGTGATGTCAAGTGAATAAGAAACTGCAGGGTCTTTAAGTGAGTTGATTCCTTTCCTTTGGATCTTGCTGCTGCCAGGTCCTGCTATCTGCACACTCAGCAGCCAATATCAGGAGCAAAGCTGAGCAGGTGCTGCATCACACAGAGCAGCCACCAGCTCCAGGACAATTGAAGACATCTTAAAAAGTAATCATCATTCATCTTGAAAGTAATCAACAGGTTTTTTTAATTGCAGGAAAATCCCACTGCAATGCCTTCACCTGACATGGAATTCAAGTTAAAAAGCAAGAAGAAGGTGTACAAGAGAGGCAAAGTGGAGTGGTCTGTGGAAATGCTGAGTGGCCAGGATTTTGAGGCATAAAGACACTGCCTGCTAGCAAAGAGCTGGTCTGGGCCAAAAAGAGTGGCTGATTGGAATCACTCCTGAAAGCTGTTCTAGGTTGGATAGTGAGTTACACAATCTCCCATGTAACCATTACATGTCCCTCTAATGGTGTCTGCTCCACCTTTGACATCAGAAGGGATGGCACACCCTCCTTTCCGTGGCCAAAGATAACTTAAGGGATGAGAAAGTAAATAAAGTTGTTGGAATGCAAGGGGCTGAAAGCAGGACTGGAATTGTGCTGAGACACAAATCGCCTTGGACAAGGTGCCAGTGGCTCCTGAGGAAGAGCATCAGGATTGTTCCTCATGCTCTGGGCTGCTTGTAGCTGGACTCTCAGTTCTGCTTCCTCCACATGGCTGGAAGAGGTCTTTGGCCACTCTTTTTCTTTCTTTGGCAAGATGTGTATGCCTTTGTCTCAAATGTGCTTTGTTTTGTTTCAGTTATGTATCTGAAATGTATATGTATAGCCCTAATTAGCAAATCTTTCCTTTAGGAGTCATAAAGAAGAGAATCCCAAATGCCTGTAAAGTCAGTTTGGGACAAAGATATCTGTGCTCCAGGGCCTGTTAGCACAGCTGTCACCTGGAGGGTGACTTTTCCCATTGTTTTTTACCAGACACATACTGGAAGGCAGCATTGTCAACTTTTACTCTGTCATAGTTTTTTCTATGTTTTTGCTAGTCTTCTATTTATTTATTATTTCCAGCTGCAGAATGACCAACACCTTAATTGAAGCGAGCAGAGGAAATGTTGCTTATATGAAATTGTCTTGTGAAAAACTTAAAAATAGTAGCAACAATAAAGAGTACAATGATTTTCATCTCTGGCTTGATCCTGTTTTCGGCACTTTACCAATTTTAATCTCTTTTCCTATATGCTTGTGTTGTAGCTTCATCTGGTTGTTTTTAGCCCATTTGCCCTTAGGAAATATTTCCTAATTAGTGCAGTAGTGAAAAAAAATGACCTAGCAAGTGCTAAAGTGTACCTTAAGATGGTTTTATAATTGATACAGAACTGTCATCACATATCATGCCTATATTGTTTTCTTCTGCTATAAGGATTTACACTTCAGATATTTTCTGTTTTCATAACAAGCTTCATAAACCCTTCAGGAACAAATTCAGTGCTTAGCTTATGCCAATACAAATTATGATGCCTTTCACTCACTCTCAAACTTCAAATAAACCACACAGCCAGAAAAACAGATAGATAATTTTACCTATGCCCATAAAAATGAAATAAAAGCCCTTGTTTAGAAATCCTAGAGATTACTAATATTTCTGTAAGCTCTATGTAATTTAGTAGGAGCAAAATACCAAAACATTCAATAAAGAGGTGAAACATTAAACAGTGGAATCCTATGAATTTTCTTACTACACCTACACTGCTCTCAGATTCATGCTGTGTGTTTATTCACGCAGAAAAGAGACAGTCCCAGAATCCCCATTTTTAATTTTCTCTCTTTTTTTTTCCTTCAAAAACTGGAGCTGTGTTTCTCAGACGTGCTGCACCAACACCTGTGTGCTTTCAGGGTAGTTTGAGTAAGTTCTCATATTCAGCTGTTGCATATCCACATTTTCTAGGGATGCTAAGGAGTTTAAATACATAAGTAATAATTTCTGGATGATCTTAAGTGCCATAGCAGGGAAAAATTCTGAAACAATTCTAAACACAGTATGATAGGTATATTGGGGCAATTTTACATAAAGAAAAAGAGGACACAGTTTATAGAAATCAGAGAGTTATTAAAAATAAGAATAAAAAACCTCTTTTTCTTCAAACTATTTTCTCTCCAGCTCAGCTGGTGCAGTCCATTTCTTGCTGCTGCAATGATATTCATTTTAATCACTCAAAGCATTGTATCCTTTTTCAGGTATGCTGTTGATATTCTTGTGAACCCATTGGTATGACAAACAAAGGGGATTTCAGGAATGTTTGCACTGCTCATTCCAGCCTTACAAGTAGATGCTATCAGAAACAGATGACAGGATTTACCAAGTTATGTAAGGGGCTAGGAATCTGGAAGTGTTCACTGTGACAGAAACTCAAATCCCAAACACAGGGTTCTTACATCAGGATGTTTTACTGTCTTCTGCAGCCTGTCAGCACTGCTCTTAGTCTTAAATTCATACAGCTGATGTAAAGATTTTAAATTAAAAAGAAATTATTAAAATCTACAAACCAAAAAAAAAAAAAAAAAAAAAATGGAGCCCTCAGCAAAGCACACAGGAAGATAGGAGGCAAAGCAATTCTATAGCTTTGATTCAAAACCCTATAGCTTTGACTGAAGTTTTCCTTCTTTAACTATTTCCATTGACTGTGCTGAAATATGGTTTTGCAGTTGCGCTGAATAGCTATGTAAAAAAAAAAAAAATCTTTTTAATTGGAGAGAGCTATTTGGCACAAGATTAATAGGACAGCCAAAGAACAGAAGGAGAGATGACCACAAGACTGTGGCAGTTGCTTCCTGTTTCAGAGCATCCCTGAATTTCCTCTCGGTGGCAGCGCAGGGCTGTGGTCACTCCTCCTGCTCTAGGGAGGATCTCCAGGCTGACTTTACACAGCTCAGCTCTGGGCTGGGTCAGGGTCCCCAAAAGATGTGCAGCTGTCCACCACGTGTCCTGTGTGCCACAAAATGTAGGGGTGGCCCACAAAAGCACACAACACAAGAAGATCACTGCCCACCCACAGGAAGCCCAGGGCGGCTCAATAGGGTTGTCTGTCTGCTGCAAAAAGGACAAAAGAACAAAAATAAAATTCCACTCACTGCCTCTGGTGTTGCTCAGATGGATGTTTTACTCAAGGTTGCTGTCTGCACAGAAGTTGCTGTCTTTCCCCATGGCAGAGCTGTTGTCCTCCTCCCCTGGAAAAAAGTGCTCTTTGTTCTAGAAGGCTGCATTTGTTTTTGTAGATGTTAAAATACAAATATGAAGGGTTTATATAGAGGAGAAAGCAGTAGTTTTATGATAATAATGTTGGTTTCAGGTCTAAAAATACCCTATACTTGTAAAGGAGATTTTGTTTTATCCAACCTTATAGAAACAATGGAATCTTTACATA
Source organism: Melospiza georgiana (assembly GCF_028018845.1). Classification (NCBI taxonomy): domain Eukaryota; kingdom Metazoa; phylum Chordata; class Aves; order Passeriformes; family Passerellidae; genus Melospiza; species Melospiza georgiana. The sequence goes on from NC_080430.1 coordinate 13,083,272, forward strand.
ACTTTGCAGACCAAGAGTAGACTGCTCTGTATTCCCATGTTCCTCACATGTTAAAATTATCATTTTCCAATTTTTTTCGGGGCAGAGGCAATCACAGAAAGCAAGTCAGTGAGCAAAAGCAGCTCCTGCAAATATTAAAATGAATATCTCCATGTGACCTATATTCTTAAAAATTCCTGTAATCTCATGAAATGGAAATTCTTGTTGCTAAAGTAAATATGGAACTTCATGTAGTTGATAACTTCTGATTATGAGAATGTGAATTTTGTACCAAATGACCAAGATGGTTTTCTCTACCATCTTTTTGTCTGACATTAGGACAAGGCAAGTTCCATGAAGAAGTAGGATATATATTTTAATATTTTTTAAATGTATCCCATGGGTATGGCAAATAAGATGGCTCTATCCCATCACCTCAAGGATTCAGTGGTATGTTCAACATTTAAATCCTTTTGTGTTCGCTTTTTCTCTTTTATATATGTATATATATATATACACACACACACATACATATATGATATTCTCAATTGATGCAGGGTTAGATCACAAAAATGGCTGTTCTTTTTAGCCTGATAAGGCTGTGATTTATTACCAAGGATCAAATATTTATTAATCATTTGAGCTCAGGATATGAAATAATTTTTCAAGTTGTCCAGCTGAGCCCATCCAGTTAAATTTTTCCATCAATTGTAAGAGATGGTGTAAAGTTGGCCCTGAATGTCAATCTGTCTTCAGGAACAGTTGTAATTTCAGTCTCAACCCTGCATCAATGCTTAGACAGTGAGTTATGAATTTTCAGTCTCCTAGCAGAACAAGTCCTTCACAAGTTCACTTCTGATATCAGAAGTAAGATCAAGCAGTTTTCTTAGTTTGATAAAATGTCTAATTAAAAAAATAAAAATTAGTTTCTTCCTGAGATAGACCTCTTATATAATTTCTAGGATGTCAGGCATGTCTGATTTTAACTGTATTTCTCCTTTATTTTTAAGATATAGCTTTTTCTTACTGGAAATGAATTTCTTTCTGCAGATTGGGAAATCTTGCAGGCAAACTCATTCTCTCAATAATTCCCAAGGGCCAAATACAAAAGCCATTATCAACCTGCTTTCTGAAGTGATAGTTTTAATGTTAAGAAAAGCCATTAGTACCTAATTTGATGCCATAAAATATGATTCTGAAAATGTTGGAAAACAATCACTTAAGTACATTGCTTTAAACTGATTAAATTAAGAAAACAAAGATTTTCCTGAAGTACAAGATTCAAATTATGCTACTCCAATGGCACATTCTAGTGACAAACCTTTGATAAAAAAACAAAATTCATTTCCATGAAGCTTTTGGAGAAGTTCTAGACGTGCTGTAACAGGAACACAAAACTTCTTAATATAAATCAAAGTATCAAGCTGTATTTAATATCTCCTTACTGAATCTAAAAAAATAAATAAAGTAAAATCTCCTTACTGAATGTAATATCTCCTTGAGTTTAAGGAGTTTCAACTGCTTTTTTGCACAAATATATTGATAGAATGACATTTATCATAAAAAATTATGTTTTAATTTGAAAAGCATATGATAATATCTTAGGGATAAAAATTTCTTTGAACATCAAGTTTCTTATTTTCAAACATTTTTCCAGTTATTTTTAGAAAAAAATTATCAATTGTCTGGTTCACATACACCAAACCCCCACAAGATATTTTTTAAATTTAAGCAAAGAAAATAAATAACCATTCATAATGAAGTAAGAAAGTTACAGAAGATTAGAGAGAAAATATCCTACCTTTCATCTTTTTTTTTTTTTTTTTTGGTGCATCTATGTCTTCTGATCCAGAAAAAGATCCTCAACTACCAATACATTATTTTTCAGAGCCATAGATTACTAACCAACTTAATTCCTTGTAATACTCTGAACTGAGTAATAATCTTCAAATAATGGTTATCTGTCCGAAATAGTTCTATTTACTGATAGCATTTTATATCTAGGAAAATCAAAAACTTTCAGATCTTTTTCAACCCTACAGTTGCAGCTCCATACACCAGTCTGTAGTCTGTGAGATTAGTCATAGCTTCATAAACAGAAAAAAAAGAGGAGAGGAGAGGAGAGGAGAGGAGAGGAGAGGAGAGGAGAGGAGAGGAGAGGAGAGGAGAGGAGAGGAGAGGAGAGGAGAGGAGAGGAGAGGAGAGGAGAGGAGAGGAGAGGAGAGGAGAGGAGAGGAGAGGAGAGGAGAGGAGAGGAGAGGAGAGGAGAGGAGAGGAGAGGAGAGGAGAGGAGAGGAGAGGAGAGGAGAGGAGAGGAGAGGAGAGGAGAGGAGAGGAGAGGAGAGGAGAGGAGAGGAGAGGAGAGGAGAGGAGGGGAGGGGAGGGGAGAGGAGAGGAGAGGAGAGGAGAGGAGAGGAGATAAAGAGAAGAGAAAGAGAAGAGAAGAGAAGAGAAGAGAAGAGAAGAGAAGAGAAGAGAAGAGAAGAGAAGAGAAGAGAAGAGAAGAGAAGAGAAGAGAAGAGAAGAGAAGAGAAGAGAAGAGAAGAGAAGAGAAGAGAAGAGAAGAGAAGAGAAGAGAAGAGAAGAGAAGAGAAGAGAAGAGAAGAGAGAAGAGAAGAGAAGAGAAGAAAATATTTCTCTTGGAAAGAGCCTATAAGAGTCATGAAGTCCAACTGCATGACCAGTTCAGGTTTCACCAAAAAAAGGGTTCAGATGCCCTTAAACATTGACAGGTTTGTGGCAATGATCAGTTCTTTAGGAAGCCTGTTCTGGTGTTTGATCCTCTTGCTTCCTAACGTGCAGTTTAAAACTCTCTAGCACAGCTTTATTGAAAAAAAAATAATTTAAAAGAAACCAAACTATGGGCCCACTCTGATCTGGTTTTCTATCTTTAACTATATTAATAATGTATTTTGTTATTTATTGTGTTCTCGTTATTAATGCATTTTCTCCTGCCTAGTTTGGCCTAGCTCTTTCCAACTTGAAAATAACTGCACTTATCCACATCAGCTAAAGGTTGTACTCTGAGAATAAATGTTCCTTATGAATTTTGGAATCAGTCAGCAAAAATCATCACGGATGACTGTGCCATCATCACAGCTGATATGCAGTTGTTAGTAAGCACTCCATTATTCTTTCTGAAGAGTGCCTGGCCTGTGTGAGCCAATTTCTCCAGTAAGTGATGTGCTGGCCAGCATTTGAGGCAGTTCAGACACGATGCAAGAGCATTCCATGTGTAAAGGAGCTGCCCAGCTGAGTCTGCCAGGGCTGTGGACCCCACCCAGGGATCTGCAGGCAAGGATTTGCTGTCATCTCTCCACCTGCCACCTATGGTTGCACTCCAGATAGTTGTTTCCTTTGCCCTCTTATCAGTAGTGGATTTCAGTTCTGAAAGAAAGATGAACTGCCCTAAACAAACCCACAAAACCTCTCTTCTAAATGTGAAGCGTGACTTGAGGTATCTTTTCACACCACATTCTTGGCATTCTTGGGCTGCACATTTCCTACACTGATAACTGCATCTTCCCTCTGCCTGCCTGCAGAACAAGGGCTTGGCAATGTTCTAGCACACACGAGTGTTCTTCTTCCCAGTCCCACCTCTTGCAAGCTCTGATTGAGAGGCACCATCACGCTGTTATCACACTGAATTAGAGGCCAAACCAGAGCTTCTCCAGCTTCCTGCAGTGACAGCCTCCTCCTGACCATGCAGGCAGAGGAAAATGCTCACAAGCCTCTCTAAGTTTTTGCGTACTTGCAAGAAAATGAATGGGAAGTTTTGGTAACAGAAGTCAGCAACTATGCCAGGCATCCAAGTGCAGATCTGACAGGCTGGGTCTGCTTCTCTTGAGCCTGCACAGCAATTTCAGGGCTTTATACTGGCTCATAAACCTGTAAAGACAAAGACTCAATTCTCATCTTTTTTATGGTTTGGGCTTTTGTTGGGTTAATGGATTATCTGATTTGAAAGAATTATGTTTTATGTTGTTAGTGGGTTTTTTTTGATTTATTAGATTTACCAAGCAATTGTCTTTCCCAGAGTCTGTGGGATTTTTTCCTGTAGAAATATCCTTCAATACAGTTAAATATTTCATTGTGTAGGTTGTTTGTATTCCAGGCTACTCTGGTTTATTTTCTTGAACAGATATGGAGCTAGGCAAAATTTAACAGTGTACCTTTGCTCTTCATGGCTACATCAATAATCACTTTTATAGGTACTTTGATGACATTATATCACCTCACATCCTTACAAAAGAAAAATCTTGATGGCATCAAATACTATTTACAGGTGACATGCCTGCAGTGTATAAAAGACATTGCTCATTAGAGAAAAAACCTTCACTCCTTTCCTAAGCTTCTCAGTTGTACAGCCAAAAAAGACAAAAATAGAGGACTTATGCCATAATGGGATATTCTTGATGTAATATTTTTCAGTTACCTAGACTGCTTGTGAGTTGGCACATTTCAGACTGTCAGTGGTTCCGAGTGTATAGGAGAAATAAAAAGCTGTGGGGAGAAAACCAAGAAAAAGCCCAAAAGGCTGTTGTTGACTGTGCTCTTAGCAGGGTGTCAGACTAGATGGTCTCCAGAGGTGCCTTCCATCCCCAGTGATCCTCTGGCAGCAATTCTGCAGATCTTAAATTCAGAGTATATCTATGGGCAGATTATTTTTCTTAATATTTATTTTTTCTGTAGAAGAAACTGATTCTGTATTTAATGAAATTAATTCCCCTGCTTACCATATATTTCTTCTTATGCTTTCAAGAGAAAACTGGAATTCCAAACTTTTTGTTTAAGAAAAGGGGGAGAGAACAGAGGACATAAGAAATTAAGCATCTATGGCATTTACCACTTCTGCAGCAGCCCAGATCTGGCTCTCGCTTGGAATTAGCACACCCTCAGCATGATCTCTGTTTGAGCACAGAGCAATGAGGACTGTTGTGATTTACATCTGACAGCTGGGATTGTTCCCCAAGGAGCTCAGTCTGGAGTCAGTGTCTCCAAAGGATTGATGACCACTAAAGCAATGGCATTATTAAATTTAAACGGGAAAAAAGCCAATGTTTTACAAGTGACCATTTAATTTGGAGAGAAAGCAGCTTTGAAACTCTCACCCCTCTTCATCATGTAATTACACTTTAGACAAAAAGTTGGTTCCAGTTGCCTTATAAGGCTCCAACAAAAATAGTGTGCAGCCAGCCCAGGATATTTCTGTCAGCCCTCAAAAGCTCATTCAGCTCCATTGTAGGATTAAGAATGTTTTTAAGAACAGGGAAGTCTTCAACTAACTAAGGATTTAAATATCAAATTAATCCTTCATTAAAACACATTCTCCTCACCTTTTTCCTAACAAGCATAGAATGTCAGGAAACAATTGACTACATGTTATTGAACCAAGTATTTTTCTCATTAACTTTTTAGTTTTCTCCGTAAGCTAAATGTCTAATTTGTGGAATAACAGGATTTTCTAATCATGTTTATTTTGACATTTATGAAGTAACATTGGTAGTGATGAAGTCAGATTGTGAGACAATAGAGACAGACAATAGAGGCAAATTCCAGCCCATCAGTTCCATAGCTCCTCACCAGTCAGAGAAATATAGATATAAATCAGAGAATGATCTGCTGAAATGTGAGGAGAAGGGACTAAAAAAGGTGCTAGTGGTTTTAACTTTGTATATTTTTATTTTAAAATACTGCAGCGCTATATTTTTACACACAAAGAGATTTTCTCATTAAAATTATACACACCAAATGAATGATACATGTAACAACGAGTGTTGTTTAGCAAACACCTTTGACTTTCTTTTCCCCTGCAGTCAGATTTTACAAATTCACATGAATTCACATTAAATGAATGCTTTTCATGTATTTTTCAAAATATTTACTGCATTTCTCTATTTTTAGAGGAAGAAAATACTGAAAGTAGGGCAATAAAACATACCAGCAAATAAAACACACTGTAGGCAAATGGTGTTAAGAAAGCCATGACAAAGCAAGGGAGCATAAGTGACTGAAAAAGCTGGAACCAGGAATATGTCAGTAACCATGGGCCTGACTCTCATCAGCAGAAGTCAGCAAAGACAAGTCAGGTGATGCACCAGTGTCAGGAGCCAGCACATCCCTCTGGCTGTCCTGAGCAGCCCAGACCCTGCCAGGGGGCTCAGAGACCCTGGCACAGAGCCCAAGATGCCTGTGGGTTTGATTATAACCCTTGGAGTAAGTTGCCAACCTTAGAAGAAGATCTGCAAGCCATGACAATTAAGTAGAATGACAGTGAATTTATCACAAGGTGGAAAAGTAGATTTTGGGGTATATAGAATGGAGGTTCAGGGAGCAAGATGAAGGGATCTGGGCATGTCCAGCCTTTCTCCTTCTTCCTCTTGGCCTCCATCTTCTGCTGTGATGTTGGCACTTTTAGATTGGTTTAGAGTAGGAGCTCACTGTCTAACACAGGTGATAGGTATTGGAAAGTAATTGTAAACATTGTACACGTAGTTTTTAGTATAAATGAAAACTATAACACCACCCTGGGGGCAGGCAGAGTGCCTGGAACTGTCCTGTTGGACGGACCTCAGCAGGGCAGGAGAAAATATTTTATAGATAAGGAACAATAAACAACCTTGAGACCGAGAAATGAAGAGCTCTGACTCCTTCTTCAAGCGCCAGGCTGGGAAAAGAGACTTTTGGACTTTTCTCAGGGTCACTCTGACAAGCTAAAGATCCCAACACACCAGATTTCACTATGGACACAAATGTCTGTCTGTTTCTTCAGTGTCAGGTTGTTCCTGAAGAACCTGAAAAACCTTCCTGGGGAGCTGCTACTCCCAACTCCCTAGTGTGAGGGAGCAAAGTGAATGAAAAGTAAAGAACACATCCGAGTCTTTGGGCTTAATAGGATCAGACTATGCAATTTGGGAACAAGCTTCTTATTTCATTAGCTCTGATAGCTCCAGTAACAGATATTTACTCAGGGTGACCTGAGGAAGTCGAAGGAAAATAGGAGAACAAAAGATAAAACCAACGATATGGAAGGAAACAACTGTGGCTTTAGAAACCATTGATCTCAAGCTGAAAACTCCAAATCTAAAAGTCAGAATCCACCTGAAAGAGCTTGGCTTAGAGTAAATTAAAAAATAAAAAAGAGTAATTTAAGATGGGATGCATCTACTCTGAATGCAGCTGTCTAAAATTTAGGCAGAGTTAATTTCTGATCTAGGCTATAACACACTGAGAGATGAGCAACTTCAGAGTCATTAACTGACAAAATTATAGACATGGTTTAGGATAGAATGATTTTCTTCTGAATGCATTTACCTCTCACGGGTGCCTTTTAGAGAATCATAAACATCAGGCTTATACTGGACAGTCAACATTTCCATCCAGAGATTTTGTGTTACACATTCCAACAAGATTCCCAGAGAATCAAGCAGGTTATCACAGAGTCACGAAAATTTATATAGTGGAATAAAATCAAAACTGAAAATTGCTCTTACCAGGTGAATCTAAGTAAACATAGAGAAACTAGCATAAATAAAATTATTTTTATCAATCAAACCTCACAAATGCTCTGAGTACATTGATCCAATCATGCAAGTCATTGAGTCTCAACATTTTTTAGCCTATAAACAGATATAGCTGGTATTGTTATCACAATTCCTAGTAAGGCAGTAATGTAGTTGTATCTACTCACAGTTGTTTGAAACACAAATCTTTCCCTTAGAAATGAAATTTAGAAAGAAGTTAATTTTATTTAAATTTTAGAGGCCTCCAATTTTTTCTTATTAAATTAAGTTAAAAGGAAAACTATAATCTGCTTGATCACTCAATTTCTTAAAATTTTGACTCTTATTATCATTTTTTTTCCAAAAAAATAGCAATCTGAATTGTTCAGGAATGAAAATGGCCATTTAGATCCAAGCTCTATGAAATTTTTTAAGCTTTCACAAAAGTATCGTTCAATAATTTGAAGAACAAAGAATCATTAAAGCTTTCTTAAAAATCCAAATTTCTGTATGTTGGCAAAACATCTGGCAGTCAGATGATTTTTGCATAATCAAATCCAGCATGTCAGGGGCATGTGCAGCTGTCACTTGTTATGGGGGTGATAGGGATTATTTTCAAAAAGGCAGTTGACTCACAATCAAATATTTCAAGGTCAGTTAAAGGCACTGAAATAAAGTCATTACAGATAACATAGATCTTTTAATAATGAACTGCATTGAATAACTATGAAATGGAACAGATACCTTTCTATATGCATAATAGGAACTTTAGTATAGGTAATTGCTCAAATTGAAGTGCTTGATGTGTTCTTTCTTGTATGTATCATGTATTCCTAGCTGATCTTTACATTTTCATTCTGAAGTCCTAATATTAATGGAAGAAAAATGAGAGTGATTTTTGTCTTGGACACAGTTTCAAAGCTTGCGCACCAATATGCCCACACAAAAACAAGGGGATAAAAAGAGGAAAAACAATCTCAAAAGTTATGGGCAGCAGCGAAAGGGTGTGTAATAAAAGGTATTTATGCCATTGCTGAGTGTCAAGAAAGATTTTTCTCCTTTAGTTGGAAGTCCTGCAAGTGGGGAAACCCTCTCCCAAAAGCTAAAGCCAGCAGAGCTGAGATAAATTCCTGCCATCCCCAGAGACTGAGCCCTGCTCCCTGCACCTGTGTGGTGCCAGAACCTCCAGTGAGGAGCAGGTGAAGAAAGGATTGAAAACACTGACTGGAAGAACAGGAACCCTGTAAGCTGAGCTGGATGGTAAAACAGGGGTGGAACATGCTGCCCTCTGAATTAGAGAGGAATCAGAGGAAAATGGGCTGCAGAACTGAAACACATCACTGTGAAACAAGGGAGATAATTTTGCTTTTGTGGCTATATCGAAGGCATTTCAAGCCATTTTAATTTCTCAAAAGGGAAATGAAATAAACCTATTATTAAATTTATATGAGAACCTAACAAGATAGCAGAACACCCCCCAGTGATTTACATGAGATGCTCTTATTATCCATGGATCACTGACATGCTAGAACATAATGACATCTGAAAGAGTACTTGGAGACCACTATTTATTGTCAATGAGCAGTTAAGAAGCCCTTAGCTTTTTGGAGCCTCAGTTTATTGTGTCAGTCTGTGGAGAAACAGACACTAAAGGCAGCAATATCTCCATATGATGAAGCCAACTGGCATCCTAACAGCATGCCTGCTCATATTGTACTTGGAAAGGCTTTTATTCATGGCTAGCTCTGTGTGAAATAATCCCATTTTTCATTACATTGCTGTGTGTCCATCTCCTGGAATATTAATATATGAGTTTGAATTCAATCAGCTCTGCATGTAGAACTACAAAGTTTTTAATTGACAAAAATTTCACATATTTCACAAAAAATAGACATAGCTGGAGTGCAAGCACAGAAGTGTTAATGACTGCTTTTTTAAACTTCAGAATTATGAATAATCCAGTATTTTAAACTGCCATATTCACTAGAGTTAGGTTCAATTGCTCTCCCTAACTGGTAAGGGGAGGTGCTAGCCTCGCTTGTCACCTGGTTAGATTTTTAAGAAATCACCTTTAGGCTTTGTTGATGTTGCTACTCACAGTGCTAATAACTCTTTGAAATAACCTGCAAAGTCTTTGCACTGTCATCTTTCTATTCCTTTCCTGGAAATTTTCCTTTGCCAGAAAACCAGACAATTTGCCTTAAATCAGGCCAGAGATGTGATGATGTGATACCATCAAGTGAACAATATATTCCCTACATTTCCTCATTTTTCCCAAACCCAAGTGTAGTGCTGCTTTATTTCAAATATTTTAAGCACTATGAGGGAAGGACAATTTTTATGTACAATGCCTTGTGCTGTGAGATATATTGCTTCCTGACTGTGGTTGTTAAGTAATATCACAGTACATCATTACAATAATAAAATCTGTCTTGCTGAAGGAGCTGCTGATTCAAACATCTGCATCACCCAGATATTGTGAAATCCTGCCTTGAAAATCCTGGCCTAAGATGTCAGATGTGCCTTCAGTGGCTGTTGCCTCCCAGCCAGAGAAACATTCCTGGTGCACTGTTTATTTTCACCTATGTTTTTTCAGAGTTTTAAATAAAAGACAGAATCAAAAATTGTTGTAATTCCCTACAGGTCCAGATCCAAAGCCTTTGGGAGTAAATTCTTTCCATTGATTTATGTGGTCTGAGATAAACCCCACTATGTGGGAATTGTAGAGTTATTATATCAACTATAGCACATATCTGGAAATCATTCTCATTCTGGTATTAGTAACAGGTTTCATAGCAATATATTACATACAATTGCCTTGTAAACTTTATTTATGTAATAATCATTACTGAATTATGTCAAAGGGCAGTTATGAAATATTGAAATAATATAAGATGCTTCTTATACTAATTTTAAAAAATCCAGGGATTAAAATATTCCAGAGTGATTGAGAACATCTTGTAAAAATAGATGAAAAAATTCAGCTCTATCATAAATAGGAAGGTGTTTTGTTATGGGATAATTAAACAGCAATGACTTGCTATCAAGGTATCAAATATTTCTACTCAACCAATAAATCTGTGACTCTGCCTGCATTACTTATGTTTGTCCTCTTTTATAAAGAAAAGGGTAATAAGCAAGAATCTTTGCCCTTTTTTTACTCCAGTGTTTATTGCCTTAGTTTGATCTATCCCACCTTTATGGATGATTGCACTCTAATCTTATTTATTTATTTGAGAGCCATGGAGATTAAAAAAATATCTGTAGAGAGCTTATACAGAGATCAGATATCTAAGTGCAAAGATTTTGGGACTTGCCACTGTGAAACTGCTGAAACTATTGTTAAGTGGTAAGTTAACTGACATTTTCAAAATAGACCACCTAGCATTCAGCAAGTGAATTCACTGGATATCATAATTTTGTTTACTGAGAATCATCAAAAACAGTTGTTTTACTGAAGCACTGCCAATTTTCATCATTTGCATTCAACTCTACTTCACCTTAACATGCAATAAAGGAGTTCAGGACTACCTCCTCCACAGTCACACACAGAGTAACAGTGAGGAGCAGGTGTGCCATGAAAACCAGCAGTGACTGCTCACATCAGAGGGCAGCTGTGCCATTCAGGACATTGGTCTGTTCAGCTGGCAGAGCTGTCAGGTACTGCTTGCTGCTTCTACTATCCATTTGTCAACAGGCTTTAACCACTATGATCCCTATGGACCATTTCCCTCTGGAAATGCTGCCTAACCACCAAAGAGACAGATATCTGCTAGTCTGGTGAAGCACACCATGCATTCCTCAATAATCAGAATGTAAATCACCACATTCCTGATGCTGTTCTATTACTGCTACTACTGCAGTTTCCCTTTCCCTCTTAGACCTTGGAGAAAAGGCTAACAGGGACAGGAAAGTGGTGATGTACCCCTTCTATATTTGGCTGTCCTGCAAACAAAGGTACTGGACAGGCTTAGCAGAAACTGTGCTTGAAGCAACTGCAACAATTGCAACTGTGTTGTGCACTTACAACCTTTTGCATTCACACATTTTAAAATTCTGGGTATCATCTCAGAAAAATAGCAGCTGCCCAAAAGTTCAGTTAATTTTTGCTTTGGGCAACAGTTCATAATTATTTTTGGAGCCTGCATGCTTTACACTTGGCCAGCCCTGCTGAATTTCTTTCAGACAATCTTTATTGAGGAATACATGGCCACTGTATTGCAAACAGGGCATTAGCATAAGCTGTTTACAGTTATCCCTTAATGTCTTCAGAATAACACCCAGGAGAGCAAGAATTTCCTTTGTATACATTCTTAGAAGTGCCAAGGTCTTTACAATTCTGCTTTTGAAGGACAGAAACAACAGAACCCTTTTCAGGCTACGTTTTAAACATTATTAATTTATTTTTAAAATATCTAAAGTAACTCGATTAGAGATGCTATTTTATCCCATGCAGTCTTGAACAGGTTTTTTGCAAGATGGTGAACCAGATACTCTTTATAATTGCCTTATGAGATGGTATTTTTACTTTTTGCACTGACCCAAATGCTTTCTGAATGTGTATGTTATTTCCAGTTCCTTCAGAACTTGTCCTTGAACCACCAATGATTAGCATCAGGAGATTTTTTTTTCTACTGGAGGCACCTAATCTTTCAGTTCTCTGTGCTGTGCTTTCTGAGACTATCTAATTTATTTGTTGTATGAACTTAATGAAGTATTGCAACTCTCTGGCACCTTTGAAACTGCCATATCTCCTTCACATTTTGGGGTCAATTCTGTTTCTATCAAAGACTGCTTTTGGATTGAATTATTTTGCACCATTCTTACTAACCATTCTCTTAATGCATCTCTTAAACTCCCTCAAAACTGGCAAAGCTCATTTAATTGCTTTAATCTTGTCATATATTTCAGAAATGTTTTATTTTCTTGATTTTATCTCTAAAAGGAGAAATGTTTTGCAGTCATAAGTGGCTTTGGGGACAGGTAATTTTACAGAATGTCCACAGTCTCAGCAAATGTTTTGTCTTTTGCTTTAATATCATCTATAATGTTGTGCTGTGGGAGATTGTTTTGGTGACCATTACACCCAGCAAAACAGCCAACTTTTATATTATATTGAGATCATAAAATAGAGTTCAAGTCTTCCAGTATTGGTAGCAGAATCCTTCATCAAACTTTCGGGTAAAATATCTTCAAATAAGTCCATGTTTTCTTCTCTCCTACACTCCACAGAGTAAAGCCATTCTTAGCACAAATGCTGCAGCCATCTGCACAGCTGCACAAGCTGTTGCTGTTTCACTGCATTCTGCAGAGTGATTCCCTTCTCCCTGCTGACGTGGCTTTCACTTCCCACATACCACAACCAAGACAATTGAAAATTATGCTCTAGAAAAGTGATGTGTTGCTGCTCTGAAGGGCTTTTAAAGGTGTTGTAGGAGCAGATACAGAAAGCTGCACGAGGTAACAACTCAGCTCTAATCACTCCTGGCATGGCTCAATCTTTAGTTGTTTGATCACATCCAGGGCAGATCTGGTGATGAACCTGGACTTGGGAATAAAGGATGGGGTAGGGTATTAGATGTTGCTCTTTCTGTGTGTATCCAGCATGAGGTTCAGTGCCTGAGATGCAGATGCTCACAAGCACCACTGTAGTGAGGAATGCTGTGTTCACACAATGCTGCACTCCACTAAATAACTTTTCCAGTCTGGTGCACAAAGCCAAATCAGTGATGGACTGGGAAGGCTTCAGTCTGAGGGCCTGAAATGCATCAGCTATTGAAATTCTGGCTGAAAATTCATTTACTGTACATTTGCTATATTTACAATCACTTAACATGGATTTTAGACAACACTCAGGGCAGGATTCAGCATTTCATTAAGGCAGCTACCTTTGGTCAAACGCAAGAATTAGGTGGTAAAGCTCCCCTTACAACTGAAGAGTATTTGCCCAGCAGCACAGAGTGCTTTGTGAGTACCTGTGTGCTTAGGCAGTAAAGCTGACTTCTGGATACCTCCTTTAAAGTGAGGTCAATATCTCTCTGCATTGCACCAACTGTATTAAACAAATCTCCAGTGTATAAAGTGAGACCTTCAGTACACATATCCTCAGAAAAACACAGTTCTGTGTCTTGACCTGTGAGCTGATCCATTTCAGTGTGCTCATGCAGTAACTCAGCTATTTCTGGCCTTAGCTTTTTTATGCACCATCTTTAAAATTAGGATAATGTATCTAATTTATTTCTGAGAGCCATTGTGAAAATGAAGAATGATCAAATGCTATAGGGAAGCTTATTGGATCTGAGTATAAGAAGGAATTTAATAATTACCTTTTCAGCAAAGGTTTTAATATGCATGGGGAATGACACAATGCAACAAGTAATAAAACACTTTCCTTCATAAGAGTTTAATAAGGCAGAGACAGTATCAAAAAAGATGTATGTGATCAGATAGTTAATGATTTGGTCACAGTTCATGAGTATGGAGAATATAGAGACAGACTGTGCAGGCAACCTTCACTCCGGCAATATCCTAAGTCTCAATCTTGCTTTTTCATCCTTAGTAACGTTTTAAATGTACTTTTTTACATACTTTATGTGCAGAGCATTTATGACTACATAAAATGTCTTTTAGTTTCATGTTTCTTCCTTGCAAAAACCTGTGCCAGTAGGTTTTCATAAATTTTTACTTCTTAATCCACTACCAAGATCAACAAACTGAAAATTATATCTGCTTTTTTTAAAAATATTGATTTGAAAGAAATACATCAACTTTGTAATCTTCTATTACTGCCTGACATGAGCATTAAAATTAAGCTGAAAGCCCAATGCAGGCATTACTAGCTGCCTTGTAGCTTTCCATCTTAAGCCTGCCACAAAACTATTGATAATATCAGGAGATACATCTGACAGAATTGACAAATTTTAGTGTATTATCCACATTATTTTTCAATAGAAATATAGTAACTATTGTCTTGGGTTCTTGGGTTAATACCTTGTTTTGGTTTTGGTTTTGGTTTTTTTCTTGTTGTTTTGGGTTTTTTTTATTTTTTAAAATAAAGGAATGCTGGAGAATTGCAGTACAAATATTGTAATTCACTTGAAGTTAAACCAGAAAGTCTTTAGGGGCTGATCAATGATTACCCACTTCCACAAATTTGGGTATGAGGAGAAACAAAAGCAATTAAAAAAACCCAGTAAAATTGCACATTCTTTTCCCAGCTTTGATAAAATGATAAATAAAGGGTTAAGGCAGAGGAAAAAAACCCCAACCTGTATGGATCCTGATGACAAGCAGAGCAGACATGAAAGAAACTCATATTTCATCAGGGATTAAGAATCATCTGAAAGATTTTTTTAATTGGTTCACAGAATATTCTAGATGAAATAACCCAGTCTTGGAGGTGGGTTTTGATGGTATCCAGATTGGGAATGTGGCTGATTGCTGTGCCTGAGGTTCCTTTGGCCATTTGCAGAGTTTAAGGAATTTTGACATCTGATCTACATGACACTATTTGAGGCTGATGCTTTGTTACCTGTGTCCTGCCTTACTCACACACATTTCTGAAGCATATGCAATGTATATTATGTCAGAGGCATTTAAGAAGACTTTATAGATTGACATGCACACCTGTTTTTTCCTCCTGATCACTTAGAGAGTTAAAATTTCTCATTGTTTCCTTAATCTCTTCTGTTGTTTGTTCCAAGACATTTGTTACATGCCTACCACCTTGTGAGTACTGCATAAGAGCTAACAAAAATGAAAATAGAGAAAATATCCCCAGCAACTGAGCAGCAAATTAAACATCATATTACTGTGCCAGCTGTACATAATGTTAAAAGGAAAAGTATATAAAGAAATATGCTTTTATTCACAAAGCAAAATAATTATTTCAATGTTTGTGTAATTTATATAATGAATGTAAATTATTCATAATCATTTATATGTATTTAAACATGACATTTTCTGAGGTTTCTCTGTCACAAAATTTTATTGGAAGTCAATAGACTCAAGAAAGTCCTACAAATGCTATTGTTTCTTCAGTACCTAAAAAAATTACTGGATAAATTAATGTCTATGCAGGATATATAGTACATGTGACCAGAAATGAAGCTCTTCTTTAAATGTCTTTTAATCAATAAGAATCTTCAATCAAATTTCCAGCCCACTTGTATGTATATGGATGGGATTTGGGTTAAAATATCTCTCTGGATTCACACTGAAAAAGCTTTACAGGGTAGGGAAATTTCACTGTGTTTGTGACCAGTCTATTTCCTTTACTCCTTACAGCCTCTCTTTACTACTATTTGTCCATGACTATTCATAAATAGCACTTTCCCACAGAGATCTGTAGGAATGTGCTTTTAGTAAACTGAGAATAATAAATAAGGTCAATATGGCCTAAAATGACAATAATAAATAATTATAAGGACCAGAGATGTGTTCTTTTAAAGCCTACTTTTTAGAACCTAATCTTGTAAGTTATATTTCACAATTCCAGCTATTGACATCATGAAGAAGAAAAAGAAAAGGAATTCAGTCTTCCAAAGTCTGAAGACTTAGAATCCAGTCTAAAAGACATTAAGTAGGGCACCTGCATCTGTACATTATATAAAGCTACAAGGAACTAATGATACTGAACTGACTAATATTAGGTATTGTTTGTACCAGATTGCTTCAGTCTTCATCTGTAAACCTTTTGGCAGAAACACTGTCTCCATTGTTTCTCAATCCACTAATTTCATATCCAGAATATCACGTGGTATCACATGGAAGGATCCAAAATACATCAAACTTTGAAGAGACAGACGAGTTCTTATATGAGAGTTTTATATAATGGAAAGCATGAACGCACTCTAATTGTGGGAGTTTTCTGTAATCAGAATCCAAAAACTAGGGTCCAGCCTTGCTCTGAAATTCAAAGCTTGTGCCAGGTTTTATGTGAGGAGGTGGCAGTGTCAAGGAGACAAGGAGAGACAAGGAAACTCAGCTGAAGGCTTTGAGGAAGGCAGGCTGGCTGCAGTAAGATATCAAATGTTTCATACCAACCTGTGCAGTTGCAGCACAAAGCTGACAGAAGGTTGAGTTGATTTTTACAAGGTGTGCTAATGAATACAGATGGGAAGCAATAATGGCAATAATAATAATTATGAATCCTCCTGTGGTCTGTTTAGGCTCTCCCTGCAGCCACAGAGTCCTTACACTGAGTGCAGTAAGAGAATTGGGACTTGATTTGCTACATGTGCTCAGGGACTTTTCTGTAACAGAAGGTCATCAGAGCTGGATTCAGACTGCAGCCTTTGCACTACCCAATCAAAAAATCAAGTGCTGGGTCATGTAGGGGTAGTCTGAACCTGGCTGCATAAATAGCTTTTTTATATAAAGCAAAGTAGTCTGGATGCTTAGTACAACAGGAGACTTCAGCAAAAACCAGCCTGGACCTAGGGCAAACAGGAGCTTTAACAAGCTCAGGTGCCACAAGTGCTGGAGCAGACACTGTTGTTGGATGACACAGCTGAGGCTTTCCTCCTGATAAGCCAGCCTGCCTCTAATGATTTCACTGTAGGACAAAGAGGTGCCCTTTTCTGATCTGCGTTAACCTCATGGTCAGAGCATTGCAAAACTCAGTTCAGGCCACGGTCTGAGAGGGGAATTATAAACCCTGCTTGCTTGAGGAGTGTTTTACAGCAATGTATTCCCTAACTCAGGCTGTTGGTTGCTCTCCAGCTCTCTGTTTTGTTCTTTCCCTACAGTACTGAGTATGATTCAAAATTCTGTGTGCAGAGAGAAAATGCAGAAGGAATGCAATTCTGTACTCCAGGGATTAGAACAGTCAAGTGTAAGTGAGATTCCATATGTCCAGTACTGCTGTGTTTACTTAATTGGAAATTTATAATTTTAAGGTTTTGATTTTTTTTTTCATTAGTAAAGTTGTCATTTTCAAAATAGAATTACTTTTAATGCAAGGGACTTTTCCTTTGAAGCCTATACCTAGTTAGTGCTCCTACATGTACACATAGGTGCACCAGCAAAGTGTCCTGATTTGACACAAACCTGCACCTTGCAAGAAGAGGTTCTGGGTTCAAACAAGAACAGCCATAAGCTCAGAAATACATTGTGCCTACATAAAAGTTGTCCAGACTCTGAAATATGATCCCGAATTCATAGATTCATTCCACTGACTGGTCTTTTACACTATGGACATTTCCCTCCAGACTTTATTTTCTCCTCACAACTTGCTTGGCTTTTAAAGTCTTCATTCTGAATTTAATCATGGAGCAAACTAAAATGCCAGGATCAGTTCAAGCAATGATTTTCAGTTGTAGTAGTCCACCCACTCTGCTGTTCAATCTGGACACTTTCCAAATTTATCCACAGAGAGAAGTGATGTTTGAGCTAAGCTTGGAATGCTGAGGTGCTGAGGAAAAACTGGGGGAAAAAAAATACTTCAAATGTAATGAGCACCAGAAAGAATTTACTGGTATAGAAAACAATAAGTCCCACTCTGTTTCCATAGTGTGAGATGGCAAAAAAAAAAAAAAGTTCTTACATTTCTTTCTTATTTATGTGTTTATTGATATGTTTGGTTATTTATGCCATTGTGCTAAACTGTCCAAATAAAATGTCATAAGAAAAGTGTTAATTTGGGGGAAATAAAGTAGATACCCCTCATTTATTTGTATGGAAGAAGAGTGCATCAGAAAAGGAAGTCTTACTTTACAAAAACAAAATGCAATTAAGAAATCAGGGAATTAAAGGTATTGTGAATTTCTGTAGTTTTAAAAAGTAAGAGGACAATCTGAATGTTACTCATCAGTTGCAAATAAGGATTTGTCCCATTCCATATAGATTTTAAAACTTGACAGAGGACTAATTTATATCTTAGAAAAATAAAACTTTCTTTGTGGAAAAAGACTAATCATTATGATAAATTCCATGTAGCTTAGAAAGGTCTTTTGGATATCCCTTAACAACTTTTTAAGTTCTTAATTTCATTGAAAATGCCCTATTTTTTTCTGCAACTGTCAATCCCAGCTGACTTTACAATAGCATGGGTTGTAATGTATCACTTTTGATATAGACTGAGTATCTTCAAGCTGATTATTTTAGTAGGTTTCAGACTGATCTTGCAGTATCAAAAATACGATATTTATTTTTTTTTAATTGTGTGGTTGATTTTTTTATCCAGGGTGAAGCTCATTGCAAGTTTTGTGGGCCATAGCACAGATCAACCATAACTGAGTGAAAGAGTCCTTGGAAATGGAACAAGAAAAATTCATTACTGAGCTCTTAATAGCTACTGAGAGAACCTTGTTAGGAAATGTCTCTGAAACAGTTTGTTCATGGTTGAAATTACTAATCATAACAATATTCCCAAGGAATTTATTGTTATATATTTCATTGTATTCAGTTTTATCATCTCTAGCCCATTTTGTATTCCTAATATAATTTTAATCTGCTTTTTATTGGTAGTTGAATGACTAATAGGTATAGCACTTTGAAAAGTGTCTTCTGCACATGCAGACCTCATCAGAATTTCAACATTTCTTGTAGATGACATACCCAAAAAGTGTCTGTTGTCTCAACAAAGTTAAAGGGACCAAGTATTCTGAATAATTTCCTTAAAATTCAAAATCAATAGAACTTTTTAGTAACAAATATAAATCCTTTTTAGTAACAAATATAAATCCCATAACTCTTTTTCACAATACATTAGTCTACTGGCTCAGGTGTAGCTAGATCCAAAATAATTTCTGTCTCTAATTAGCATTAGTAAAGTACTATTTCCTTAAGAGACTGTTCTATCTCTTCCTTTGGTAAATGTTAACATACTAAAGTGCCAGGGGCTTTTCTGAGGTTTGAAGAGGATGAGCAGTAAAGGCACATCATCATTAATCTCCTGGGCTGCTTGCAGTTAAGTCTGTATTTTCGGTAAACTTTGCTGAAGCATGGGAAATTATTTTGAAACGTGTATTCAACAAGAGAATGGACTGATTACTAGACAAGAATTTATAAAACCAATTACAGTCATTCCTCACAAGAAAGCAACTGAAATGTTTAGCCATGAAGTTATCTGCTCAAAGAAAGAACCAAAGACTGGAATTTAGGGGATTTAGTGCTTTATTTATATAGCTGGATTTATTGCCTGAGACACCCAAGTTTTAGGTTTCTCCTGAGTTAAGAAAAGCAGCATTGGGAAAAAATGGCTTCAATATCTCTGATAAATATCCAGCTAACATGGGTTAGTACCTATTATTCTTGGCTAGAATGTGGTCTGGTGTTAGAGCCAGTTAAAGCTATTTTCCACCAGTGATTGAAACACTGAGAATGTAACATCAAAATTGTTTTATTCTCAATAATATTTTAAAACTCCATAGATTTGTAAAATTTTAGACAAACTATATACTCAGACCTTCTCTCACCCCAGAACAATTGACTGCGTCTTACAATGTCTTATTGTCTCCTTGAAGTTTAGCTATTACAAATATTTCAGCAGCAGAATTATGGATTTATGCCTAGATACTGTTATGCATATTTATGAGTTTAATGAATTATACCTAGTTATATCTTTTCCTATTTTTAAGAAGTATCCTCAGTGAAACAAAAGAAGCTCTCATTTAACTCAAGGAGCTGGCCTAATTTAATCATGGTCTCTCTGCAGAGTCATGAACTTTCATTTTAGAATCTTCCTGTGGACCTCACAGCCACATGAAAAACAGCAGCATTTATTGTCAGTTATGTGACTGAGCAGTAGTGAGCCAGTGATATGACTGTGGTTTATTAGGGCAAACAGAAGTTCTGTCCCTTTGTTGCTTTCACTAAAGCATGGATTTATGAAACCAGTTGCATATATTGTCACTTTTGGAGTATCTAAAGTGGTATGATAGAACTAAATGGATGCTTCCTAACTGAAATAAATTTAAGTTAATATTTTAAATTAATTATAATTTCCTAGTATAAACTATTCCAAGGTTGTGTATCATAATTTTAAAGGAATGTTTCAGGAACAAAAACCATGAAGCCTATTAATTACTTCATATGTTAAAAAGCTACATAGCTGAGTAATTCTGGTACTACCTCTTTGTTTTGGCTGTCATTCTGCATAGATTCTACAGGCAACTGAGAAACGTTGTAGCTTAAAGACATGCACTTATTCTATTTCCTTTAACAAAGAAAATACTAATAATGTTTGCTAGGAATCATGAAGTTAAACCAAACTGCATAACAATAATACACTTCTCTGCAAAGGATATGGAAGTAGGGCTCTTTGAAAGCTGGAAAAACATTGGCAATCAAAAGCTACATGAAAGTAATCTTATTTTTATTACATACAAGGAACATTTTCCCAGGAGTGCTGATGCCTGCCAGAAAATAAATAAGAAACCAGGATAAAAGAAAGAAGGAAAGATTACTCGAGTTAAGGTGTTTGGCCAGGCTTTCCTCAGCTTCACATCCCCAGGAGGAGTTGGGATTCTTCTGTGCTCAGCTACAATTGATGGAAATGTCTGCAAAAAGACTTTGTTACAACCTAAACCACAGCTGCAGGATCTCCACTACTGCTGCACCACTCCATATTCACATTTCTAAGCCTGGCTCTAAATCTGAAAGCCAGTGCCTATTGCTTCCTAAAGAGCTGCTGCCTGGTCCCAGTACCTTCAATCAGTAGCCCTGAGGTAAGATCAGGGTAAGACTAAAAGAAAGAAAATAATAAACAAAAAATTGATCCTTCTTTAAAATAATAATAATAATAATCATAAAACTCACAAAAATGTAAATGAATTGGGCACAGGTGATTTTGGTATTGAAATGTTTTGAAAGGACTAACAGCCTGTCTGCCAGGAAGCCATGGAAATTGAATGTTTGAAGTTACCATTCTGACTTTGGAAGAAGTCAGGGAGCTCTTAAGAGAGGCAGAAAACCACTCTGAACAAGGTAAAGCAAGACAAGCATTCAGTTTGTTAAACAAGACAAGAAGGTATCACCACATGAAGTATCTCTCTGCAGGGCTGTAGATAAGCTGATAACTAACCTTGGCTACAAGGCTGTTCCCTGCTTTGGTGTGGACTGTTCCTGGGTTAGCAGCAATTCAGGGGCTGTAACATGTTTCAGCTTCTAGGGCTGAAAAAGGGCTGCTGAGCCACAGCAGTGGCTGATTCTCCTGCACAGATGCTGGCCATGCACCCTGCTCACAGGAACTGCTGCCTCAAGGCATGAATTCCTCAGGAAATTGCACGGGCTGGCTTACCCCTGGAATATCCTTATGATGCCTCACTCCATGCAGATGCAAGCCCTGCCCATCCTGCTCCCCTTTGCCCATCACAGTTCAGGAGCTGCAGTGAAGAAAGATTTACCTTTAGGAACTCTTCCTCCATCACCTCCATCGGGGAAGATGCTGATAGGACAAGTCCTTCCACTGGGAAGCAAAGTGTTTAGGCAGGAAGCACTATGTACTGATTGGTGTCAAAATGCCTGCTGCAGGTTTGTGAGCAGGCGTGTGGGCAAAGCCTAGGCAGGGGTCCAGGTCAGACACAGCTCTGGAATGTTCAGAGGGAGCAGGGTTGTGGCAGAGCTGGAGACCAGCTGGGAATCCAACCAGAAAGGCCCATGGGCTTCCAGACCCTGGATTGGTGTTAAAAAGACCAAACATGTAACAACCTGCCCAAACAGCCAGATTCTGCAGTTAGGTGAAATGAGGCATGTCAGTATTTTTTTTTTTTTTGCTTAATATTTCCTGGGGTTCTAGTTGTAAACCTCACAAAAGCCGCTATTTTCAGGACACTTTGACTTTTTAGGTACTACACCAAGAATTGCTTTTTTTCCACCCCGTAATTCAGTGTGTCATCTCAAATTACAAAAAAACCCACTAAATAATTGGCTCAAGTTCAGTTTGACCTCACAGTCTGTTTGGGGTCAGTTCTTATTTTTACCAATGCTAATATTCCCATGCTTAGTTTAAGGATAGTAGTAAATGATTGAAGTACTTTTCTAATTGTAACTTCATTTCCATGTAAAGTGAAAGACAGACTCTTGCTTGGAGATTACCAGACAAGCAGTTAAAGAGAAGATAGATGGTTTCTGTGGTTCCTTAAGGCTTTGCTAAATAAGATTGATTTCAGCCCTTAATCTCTTTTGTTAAAAATTGCTAGTAGACGGTTTTTAAAATTAAAAAAGGCCATATTCCCTTCACATTCAAAAAGTAAAGATTGATGTTTCTTCTCTTGGCAAATATAATATGCACATTTTAAAAAGGCCCAAAACAAAATCAGACATGAGATCTCTCTTTATTTTATATAATAGAAAAAAGACAAAATATTTCTGCTTCTGTTAGGAACTTTATTCAAAACAACTGATATTGCAAGAGGGTTTGGGGCTTCTTTGTCTTCTTTTTTGTTTTGTTGGGATTTTTTGGGTTTTTTTTTTTTTTTTTTTTTGGCTGGTTGGCTTTTGTTTTAGTTCAAATGTCTTTACTGCATTTATATTGTCAGTCAGGATATGAATTTTAGTGTTTACAGAATATATTGATTCCTATGTACAAGACTTCTAACCAGAACACATTAGGAGCTGACCATTAGCATACAGACATATCTGTTTAGAAAAAGACATTAAGCTTTATTTCTCCATTGCCTTTCTACATTTTAATGGGAAGACATTTGACTGCTTAAAAATTCTAGAAAGGTGTTCAGAGCATCTGCGCTTTCTTGAAAGGCAGCCAAAACATCATCAACACATCTCAGCCACAGCCACAGTCTCTGTCAGCTTCGACAACAGACACAAGAGCCTGTCCAGAGGATGATATGAAGATATCAGAAAATACTGGACCCAAATCTGTTTACAAGGGTTTAGTGACAGAAGGCAGCAAATAAAGTCAGCAAGAACTTGTTGGAATGATGTAAAATCACAGGCAAGTTCTGGTTCACACTCAGTGAACCATTATTATCCACCGAGGGCCAATTTGCTATGCCCTGTATCCAGTTGGGCCCAGCAGCACCACTTAGATCTTCCCTTTGATGCAGGAACTGGGAAGGCAAACCCTGTAATTGCACACATGATCCTTCATGAAAGGAGAGGAGAGGTAAGAAAGAAGGCCGGGAGTGACAGAGACTCATTTGGATGAATAAGATCATAGAGATGGGGAAGGAAGAGGGCAAGGGAAGAAAGGCATTTCTTCTATGTAGCTCATGGATGTCCATGGTTATAAATGCAGCTTATATGTGGTGAGGCCCAGTAGTGAAATAAGACTGACAGTAGGGAAAGTTAAAACCACAAGAGGAAGAAAAATGACACACGTTGAAATTATGCACCAATCCATTTAAATTAGAATGAAAGCCAGAGAAAATGTGTGGATTTTTTCCTACCTGAGGTTCAGCAGAGTGCAAAGACCCCAGAGCAAAAAGCAGCAACCCCTGGATATCAGACTGCAGGCATGTTCCTTTTTCTGTCTCTGTCTCCTGAATCATGCAGATCTTCAGATTGTGCAATACCCAATCAACAGCTGAAATCTTTGTCTGCACCTACCTCTACTCACTTTCTGCCATAGACAAAATATTGATGGTCTTTCATTTTCTGAGTCATTTTTGCCAGGCATAAACTTCCTGGCAAAAGAATCAGTTAAAAGGAATCCTTTAAAAACAACAGGCATATTAGCATCTAAGTGGACCATCAGATGACCCTTTACAAAGTGTGGGATAGACAGAGAAAAACACCAACAAATATGCATTTTCTGGTCATTCAATTTTCACACATGTTTTGGAAGAAAGGAAGAACTGTTCTTCAAAAAATATAATTACTGTTCTTTTGGAGAACATAAATTTTGTTAGAACATTGTTTTCCACCTAGAGGCAATCAAATAAAAGCATTCTTCTACATTTTGAGAGCAAAAAGGCATTTAAATTAAGCAAAGATCTGAGAGAATGTCATTCAGAACAGCCAATTTTTAAAATTTTTGTCAACTGTCTCCCATTAAATATTAATAATAAGAGAGAAAATGAATCAATTATAAATTTGATAATTTTACAGACAATGTTTCACCTCTAGTAATGGCAGCTTTAGACTCCTTCAGTATAACAAAAATTGACTCAGCTATATAAAGTCATCCATTGCTATTGTGATTTAGTTGTTCTCAGCTGTACAACTGGCTTGCCATTTCAGGGGGGTTAAGTTAATGTATTTATAGGAAAGAACTTTCTTTAATGGCCTCTGTGCTAACAAAGAATTATTGGATTTGAACTCTGCTCCACCACACCCACTGCTGTCTTTTACTAATACATTCCTTCCTCCTTTGACAAATCTGGTAATCTTGCCAAAAAAATAAAAGAGAGGGAAAAAAGCAGTTTCTTGGGATCTGGATGGTTTACAGCAGTAAAGATTTCCATTCTGACTAAGGATGTATAAATCTTGAGGGAATCTGGTTCTCAGAATTCTCCATATTCAAGGGATAACTTGAAGATGTTATGCAGTGTAAGAAAAGCAAGAGGGAACACAAAATTTTTTTATCTAGCTTAAAAATGAAGGGATTTAATGTTTTATTTTAATATCCCTTTTTCTCATTCATCAGCAGCTTTTTTTCTATCATCATCCCATGATATAAAATGATCCCTTGCTCCCTGCAAGGCTTTAATTTGGCAAAGTAGTCCACTATGCGCCTTCCCCTACAAAACTTCATTTATAGCTGTGCAGTACCCTCCCTTTCCACTACACAGAGAAGCTGTAGTGGACTGGTCTGAAAATACCCTTTCCCTTTTCCTGGAAAGTCTCTGAGACACAGTTTTCAGTATAGAAAATGAATGAGTGGTAATAGAAAATAATATAAACTCACACTCTGTCACTTCTTCAAAGTGAGAAGACACCACTTAGTTACAGCTTTGATGATCAATGATAGATCCCTACCAGTGGTGCTAGAGATAAACCTGGCACAGTGGAAAACACTTTACAAAGGATTTGCAAGATAACCTCTGATTTTTATCCTATTTGAAAGTGGCCACATTGAGCTTCTCCTCTCTGCAGTTTGTCAGCTGCAGGCCCAAGAAACACTTGTGTTGTAGAAAGTCTTCTTTAAAATTATGCTGATGACTTCCATGGGTTTTGTCATGACAGTTGCTGAATCTTAATGGTGAAATAACCTCAAATATCCAGACTATAAAATACAATGGGAACTTTTGACCTTGCAAAAGTTAGGAAATAGCAGCATCTTTCATCACCACTAGCTTCACATCAGTCAGACTTAAGGCAATCTCCTGCTGATCTCCTGCCAGAGAAATGAGCAAAATGGACTGAAAAATAGAGTAAGTACACTGAGAATTGTCTCATAATCATCTCAGACTTTGGTAATGCTATGCTGACACCTCTAAAAAGGCCCCATGAGATCAGTTTGCTGATAGCATCAATCTCCATATATTTATAGCCAAAAAATGACCCAAGTTAATGGTAATTTTAAGAAAACTTCATTACATAGATCTTTAAAAATCAACAAAAATGTTATAAATTATGTCAAAAAGCCAAATCCAAGTCTGGTCATGCTAAGAGCTGAGTCATACACACATAAGGAGAGTAAAATATAGCATTGATGTGTCACAATTATATGCATCATGAAAAGCCATTTATTTATTGGAACGACTTTTCATTAGTAAGATCCAAGTAGTTGAGATGTGGGGTTCTCCAAGAAAACTTTCATGCAGACATTTGAAATTGAAAGCATATCTTAGAACTGTATTTGGAGAAACCAAATTTTCTGTAAGGGATTTGCAAACTAAAAGTGAGTCTTTGTCTCACATGGCTTGGAAGCCTCAGAAACATGGTTTGGCTGCTGGAAATCTTTATACCTAGAATGGAAAAATCCCTAGACTTCTCAAAAGTAGACAAAATCAAGAACTTTATGAACTGGTACTGTCATTACTTTTCAGAATCTCTCAAGTCCACTCTGCATCATAGACAGGACTGAAAACTATGCAGTTCTGTGAACTGATTTAACTAGTGAAGATCCTTATTCAGCTGAAAATAGATGTACTTATTTTAATTGTGGCAAACATCAGAATACACTTGCTGCTTCTGTACTAGGGGGTTATAAGCCAACCTATATGACACAGAGATCTCTGAAGTCAGAGGAAATTATGTTATTCCACCTTCTGAACTTCAGATTTGCTTAGCAGTGTGTCAAAACCATATATAGGTAGAAAGCAAAAAAAAAAAAAAAAAAAAAACCAAAAACTTGAAGAAATCATTACAACAACATCAACCTCTACATCTTACAAATAACATTGACAATTTGCTTCAAGTTCATCATAAAGAAGACTGCCTTGTTGAAAAACAAGATATGCAAAAATTCTGAATTGATTGTATAGAGTAAGAGGAAAATGTAAATCTGTAAAATGGGTTGTTTACTTATACTTATGGAGAAGCTACATTTAACTAACTGCTTTCAGAAAAATTGCCTGAGTTAATAGCTCATTGACATGCTAAAAATATTTTCCATATTTACTAAAATAGCACGCTATGGACTATTTCTTTTCCTTTATTTTTTTTCCTAATGCACATTAAATGTAGTCTTCCATTTAAATATTCTCCTTTTAACTGAAGAGTTGATGAGTACAATGAAAGTCTTATGCTCTCCTTTTTTCAACAGCATAATATATTTTTGACATACTAAAATTGCTTTCTATCCAAGAATCCAATGATCTCAACACAGTTGCAATGTAAATTTCACATTCTGGATCAGTTGCAGCTGAATTTCTTGTTATGGAGCATTAACTCTGTAATTTCATTGTTTTTCTAAATACCCTGTACTAGGTGTTAAGATGGAAGGACATTGACCTGTTGGAGCGAGTCTAGAGGAGACACCAACATGATTAGAGGGATGGAGCACATTTCCTACGAGGAAAGGCTGAGAGAGTTGGGTTTGTTCAGCTTGGAAAAGAGGCACCTTAGGGATGATCTGATTGGAGTGTTCCAGTGTCTGATGGGAGCTCCATCCAGCCCAGCTTTGAACATTTACAGGGATATAGTATCCACCACCTCTCTGGGCAATTGGCTCCAGTCTCTCACCATCCTCACAGTCAAGGAATCCTTCCTTACGTCTACTCCAGCCTTATCCTGGTACAGTGTAAAGTTGTCCTGTCACTAAAATCACTTTTAAAATGTCCCTGTACATCCTTCTTATAGGGTCTCTTACTGGAAGGCCGAAGGTGTTCCTGGACCCTTCTCTTCTCCAAGTTGAACAACCTAATTCTCTCAGCCTTTCCTCATAGGAGGGGTGCTGAATGCCCCTAATCATCACTGTGGCCTGCTCTGGGCTCACTCCAACAGGTCTCTGTCTTTCCTATGCTGACGACCCCAGAGCTGATGCAGCACTGCAGGTGGGGTCTCATGAGAGCAGAGTAAAGGGGCAGAATCGTCTCTTGTCCTGCTGCCCAAGGGGCTTTTGATGCAGCTGTTTGGCTTTGGGACTTCAGGCACACAATGCTGGATCATGTCCAGCCTCTCATTTGCCATCACTCCAAGTTATTCTCAATAGGGCTGCTCTCAATCCCTTCATCCCCCAGCCTGTTCCAGGTGCTGTCCTAACCCAGGCATAGGACCTTACACTTAGCCTCCTAAATCTCATGAGGTTCCAATTTTCTCTTCCAGTCTGGCAGAATAAAAAATGAGAAAGTGGTTGAAACATTAGAGAAGACTCTGGAAGTTACCACCTCATACTTCAGCAGGGGCTCTGCCAGTCAGCTGAAGTGTGCTCCTGCACTGGGACCATTAGCTCCCTGTGTCTCTGAACACCCAATTATGAAAAGTCTTTTTATCATCTTGTATCAGAACTAGCTGGTAAAAAGAAAAGAAACTTCAGAAAATTGTTTCCCAGACCAAAGCCCAAAATGTTACAGTCAAGAATTGAAACTTCCTCTCTATCTTTAGACATATTGTAATATTGTCTTTTCTGAAACTTTCACTGCTGGGAAAAAAAATAAAGGTAGAAAGGGCAACCAGAACTTGTAAGGCTCCCAGCTGGATACTGCCTCCTCAGTTCTGGAAAAAACATGCCAAACCTTAAATACTTTATACAGTAGGTTTTAGATTTCATCAATCCATTTTTCCATATATTTTTGGTTAAAGCCTCTAGAGCTCTAAATCAGAACTTCAGCCTGGAAATTATAATTGGTCCTTGAAAGGCTTTAAAGGCAATAAGAAATTCTTCACTATTGAAAATTTCCATGGAGCTATTGCATTAAAGGAATAAATGAACTGCACATACATGCAGATATATCAATTGTGCACAACTACATGACAAAATAATTTCCTAGTGAAAAATGCTCCCATGACCATGGGCAGACTTCACGGAGCTCTGTGCTAATGGAAGGTTCCTATCAGTTTGGCATTTGCATTACTTACAGAACAAAAACCTATTCTTTAGTGCAGAAGCAAGTTCTTGTCTGTTATGTGAATTCCTCAAAGACTTTTCCCATGTTATTTACTTAGATCACAAGACCATCTTTCTCTATTTAAGTTGAATTACTAATTATGTCTTAGTTGAGTCCACACATTTTAATACAAATATTTGTGTTCCAATTTACTATTTTACATGTTCAGTATTTGTATTACAATGTGTGGACTCAACTAAGACACAAAGAAGCAACTTTTGAATATGTCTGGCACTGAATACATTATTTTTTATTATTTTTTATTATTTATTATTTTATTATTTTTCAAGCTCAGAAAGAAATGCAATTGGAAGGTTTTTTAAGAATTTGAGTAATTTGTTACAAATTTAAAACAAATGAGAAAGCAGATCTTTTTTAATTAAGATAATTATAAATGCTTTTAAATCTAAATAATGATGTAGTGAACTTAAAAGTCAGCAAAAGAGACTAGAAAAAACTCTACCTCCCAGATCATTGAATGAAGAAATCAAGTAAGCTCGTGTTTGGATGTGACAATATGTTGGAATATTGGACTGCTTTACATTGGAAATTCACCCCAGATGAAACTGACTGTAGTTCTGCAATGGCAATGAAATCATGGCTGGTAGTCACCAGTGGGAATTTTTTTCTTGCTGGCTGGAACCCCAGAGTTCACATAAGAATGAATCAAGCAAGTCCAGCATTTAGAATTAAATTGGAATAGGGATGTATTTGAAAGCTGTCTGGAGTCTGACCTGCTAATTAACTCTTATTTTAAGAATTTAAAAGGAAGATGGGACTTCTGTGGGTGTGATGTCTGCTACTCTATAATATTCATGTTAAGGCAGCAAAAAGAAAATGCCGTACCAGAGAAAAGCAGAATGTGCTGCTAACTGATTCCCTTCTGCCTATACCACAGAAATGAAACTTATCTGAGTGAAACAGCTTATGAAAAAATCCCCCACACCCAGTTGATTTTATATATAGCTCTTACTTCAGATCTCGTCAAAGAGAAGAGAAGCCTATTTGATATTCAGCTACCTCTTCAAAATATGTTTTCGCATCAGTAAAGCACAATACGTTTGGAGATGGTCACATTTGACTTCTTAATGGACCTGATCTGGCATAACACTTGGGACCATTCCAGAATAAATTATTGAAGGCAATTTTTTCAGACATAATTCTTGAGTCCTTGAGTAGATTACTAAAATTAAATGACAACTAAGAAAGCCCCAAATAAAAAAATTCCACCTATTTTTATATATTGAAGACATTTTATATTTTATTTTCTCAAGTAGTTAATGAAATCCATTCGTTTTAAAATCCTCTTATGGTTCATTCTAATATTAATTCTGCTAATTCATTTTTTTTCCTTTTGAGACCTTAATCCTGTTTCAGTGGACAGAGATCTCACCTACATGACAGGTTAATTTGGAATACGTTTTTGAATTCTGGAGCATATTTATTATTTAACTAAGATTAGACCTGCAAGTGAGTTGAAACCTATAAAACAATTCCTATTGGATTCTGGTGTAAGAAAGTTGGGGGTTTTTTATGCTAAATGAATTATACAAGTGTAACAATCTTCAGCTGAATTAACTGAATATGAGTGATGATATACTGTTCACACATAGAAAGACTTAGACATCTACTGCAATTTATCATAATACCCCTTTAACACTAAGGAGATCTGAATATTTAGAGTAGTAATGTGTCACTGTATGATTGCTAAGATAATTTATGCTGTGCATAGCACCCAAGAACTGAAAATCCTAATTCACTTATTTTCTATTTGTCCTTGTCTCCTGAAGAATTGTTTGGTTCCTAAATCCTCCCTGTGACTTTCAGAAGTAGTCTTAAAGCTAGACAAATTTATGGTTATTTTATACCAAATGATTTCCTAACATGCATGGCTGCTGGAATTACAGAAACTGAGAAAATGATGCACTCTGTATAATGTCACAACCTAATATTCATGAGGAACTGAACATGTTCAAATCCTCAAAGAGCAAATTCTAAAATGAAAACATTTGCTCTGCAAATAGCAGCATTTTGGAGGGTATGGAAAGGATATTCTGGTTTGTAACTTGGGTATTGTTTGGATGGCTCATATTAACAGCCTCATTGAAGAGATGAAAGGGTATCACCAGTGTAAACAAAACCTGTGTGAAACAAACGACCAATTCCTATTTAGGGAGCTATAAGTAATCGAATGGACAATGGAGCACGCTGTGAAAATTGTAAGATTTGCACACTTTCCTGAGAACTTCAGAATTAACTCACAATGGCTCTCCTGATCACCACACTGCAGTAGCAACACTGGACATATTATCCTTTTATGGCAAGGGAAACTTCAAAACCTGTTGTTAGTTGTGTAATATTAATTAATCTGACAGACAGCCCTGCGAAAGGTGGATCTAAGGGACTCCAGAGGGAGCTGATATCAGCTGGAGGAGAGAACGTCACCAGCTTAGAAAAGCTGTTTTCGTTGCTCTCTGAGATTGTAATACCTCTCTCCAGAAGAAGTTAGTGCTTGTGTTTCTGTATGTACATATTTACATACCTATTCAGTCTAAATTTAAGCGTGTACTTATGCTTGCTAATGTTTATGGTGCAAGGGTTTAAAAGGAGGAAATACGAGCTATAAAATATCTTTATTGTGGCACAAAACTGATTAAATAAATTAAAATAACAGCAAAAATATACATCAAGTGCAATTTAATGTAACATTTCTTGCTCTTTTGGGGAATTTCATTCTTTCTGAGCAAGATTAAATACTGTGAACTGTGGCACAATATTCTCAATAACGATAAAAGCATAAAAGTACAAAGACTGACATGATGAATGATGTCTGACTGAAAAAGTCAGGGATCCTGTGAAAAATTATGCAACTGAAACTGATGGCAGGGTTAAAAAAGACTGGCTGAGTGATGAGCACCATGTAAAGGGACTCAAGTTTCCAAGCCTGAGACACTTTTGAAGAATACAAGTGATGAATGCACATAGGAGTTAAAGAAGTAAGGAATAAAAATTGTGGGAGCAATTCCAAATTTTTCACATTATAATTTTGTTTATTTCTTGGCTTTGTCCTTCTAAGACTTTCCAGTTAATGACCAATTTTCCTTCTTTCCCTCTTTTTTGTTTTTGACCTTAAGCCCAAAGTTAGAATGTAAAGAGTTTGAGAAATGGTTAAGATAAAAGGACCTTCTGTCAGGCCAAGTGTTGATGTAATGCAATGTTTTTACCCATAGGTTCAGTCTAATATCAAAACTGGAATTTTGCTTTCCTAATTTCCATTGTAAGATATTGAAATAATGGAGTTTTGGAGCAATTTAGTTTGGGAAGGACATTGGCTGGCCATCTAATCTAACCATTTCCCAAGGCGAAAACTCGATCCTCAAAAGTTAGATTAGGTTTTTCCAGCTTTTGTGTTGTTCAGGTTTTACTATCTCTATGAATGGAGATGCCAAAACCTCTATGGACAACCCTTTTGACCAGGGGTTGGTGAAATAAAAATTTAAATAGCCAGTGTGAATTTCCATTGCTCCATTGCTTTTCTTTTGTCTTATTTCTAAGTGTTTCTGGGGTGAGCCTAATAGACTTCTCTTCAAGCCGACTGGTTCCAGCTCTCCCAGCCTCTTCTCAGTGTTCCAAGTCCTTAATGACCATCACAGACCCTCACTGAACTTATTCCAGTTTGTCTATTTCTCTCTTAAACTGGGAAAGGATTAATTCCTTGTAACTGATGCTCTGCCAAATGCAGCCCAGGATGCTTTTGGCTTTCTCTGCTGCAAGGGTGTTCTGCTGGCTAATATTCTAATTTGTGTCCACGAGGAACTCCAGGCCCTTTTATTCACAGGAATGTAAAGTTTTACCTCATATCCTTTCACAATATTTGAGGAATGGAGGTAATTTTATACATATCAGATACAACAGTAGAAATGATACTCTAGGGCAATCAAAAGCATCTCATTGTGTAATGAGGAAACTCTAATAAAATTATTTATTTTGTACTTGTCCTGCTAAATTTTTATTTCTACCTTGCTCAGGGAAAAACTGTGCAGCTCTTTTATTCCTATTAACAGTTGTTCAAAATTAATTTCAAATACATAATTGTGAATTTGCAAGTTTTAATATTTTCTTTCCCTGTTGGGCAGTGCAATACTAAATATTATAAAATTAATTAGGACATATTTATAGTATAGAAATATCACAGTGGTTCACAGCACATGAAAAAATTTACATTTCAGTACTCCTTAGGTATTGAAGTATGCACTGTACTTTTTACTTTCTGTTTAGCAATATAGAAGTAAGGAAGAGGTCTGAACTTCCAGGGGAATTAAAGGAAGTGGTTTGCACCAATTTAAATTACTAATAAAAGAGCAGTGTTCCTCCCCTCTTACTCCTGAATCATTATCAAAATCAGAAGCACAGAGGAAACACTGTAGCTGTAAGATGATTCATACATAAGAAATAGATGAGGATAACTTTCATATACTAAAGATACAGCAAATAATTCTAAAATGTTACAGAACAACTACATTGAAAAGCTATATTACAATATTATTCCACTGGGGAATGGTTTTATAATTCCTCATAAAGCTTTCAAGTCCCTTGTTGTTGTTTTCAAATTATGCTATCTCTGTCAGTAATATGCTAAGGCATTAAAGAAAAATCCAATAAATGTTTCATAAAACTATGCAAATTAACAACTAGACTTAATCTTCCAGGATCTATGAAATTTTATATGGTAGCTGTAGTTACAATTAAGTTTAATGTCAGAGGCCAGCTCTGCAGAAGAGCAAGTGAAATTTGCTCATTGACTGTATTACAAACCCAACACTTAGACTGGTTACAGATGGAATGATGGCAGCACAAGATATGAAAATGTAATTAGGCTGTACCAGCCTCACATTGCTAACTAAGTTCTAGGGAGAGAAATTAACGGTACAGAAGTCTTGAACATCTCCTCTGCTGGCAAAAATGCCAACAGCACATTTCTGAAACATGCACTGATGAAAACTGTTTCACCTACTTAATGACAAAAAGCAGAACAATGCATGGGGAATGTTATGAACCTCACATCCTTTGGTGCATGCATTTGGTCTCACTTTCCAAAATGAAGTCTTCTTTATGATGCTTGCTATAATTACAAGATTATAACTGTGATCTCAGTCTCACAAGTGTGTCTGTCATGAGCTCTCTTGAAATTCCTTGGTCTTATATGTATTTGAAGATTTGGCTCGTTATCCAGAGCTCTGTGTTTTCTATTTCACAAACAGAGACTACCACTTGCACTCTGGGTCTTTACCTTCCTTGCAGACACATGGACAAACACACATTCTCCTCATACACATGAAAATAGTACCAGGGCGCTCATAACTCACGTTCAACCAGGGCCCCAGGTCCCTTTCCACAGGGCTGCTCCCCAGCCTCTTGTTTCCCAGTCTGTGTGTAGGTACAGGATTGCCCTACCCAAGGTGCAGAACCTGCCTCATCTGACTGCCACTGAGCTGGTATGATTCCTAGGTCAGGCTGGTACTGACAGGATTTTGGGATATAATCTAAGGAGTTTCACATCAGAACTGCAGTAAACTTAACTACATGTTTGAAAATGAGATAACTGTACTTTTAAAAAGGAATAGTGAACACCACCAAGTACAGAGGGCTTGGAGGTTCTTTGGGTAGTTTTCCCTGTCAGTGAACCCTATTGCCAAATTACTTAGCTCTTAATTTTCTCCAGGCTCTAAACTCCAATCCACTGTCACTATAGTAAGTCTACCTCTGTCTCTGCAGAACACCTCCAGCACTGTTTCAGCATGTTCTGTCTTTTTACTGTCTGGACGTGCTCTCACACCAAACCCAGCATTCCCTCATCAATGTGAGCAGGAGAGAGAAAGTAAATAAGTGCATGTCTGTGTCCGTGTTTAATGATCCAGGACAAGACAAATGACACAAAGATAATGTGAAGTGTAGCTCTTGCCCATATCCAGACCTTTAACCAACCAATGGGAAAACCCATATTAAGTCTTGAATTCAGTCATGTGATGATGATGGAACAACAGTGTTTATCAGCAGTTACATGAAACACTTTTTGCAAATTCCTCAGAATCAAATTTCAAAGTCTTTTAGACTTCAGTAATGCTTGGATTTCTCTGTTTGAGTGTTGAAAATTTGAGCCATTAAGACCCCAACTAAAACCATTAAGACCCCAAATTCTGATGTACACGATCATGTTATTTGATATTATAATAATTCTTTCAAAGAAGGATTTCTGAGTGTGAGAAAGGAGATCCTGCACATCAGTCACTACCTCCTATGAAGTGCTTTTTAAAAAGGGTTACAGGTATTGCATGTATTCATGCCACGGCTATTCACTGGAAAATTTCAAATATCTAAGCATAAAAATCATGCAGTGAAAACATGTCCATAGGTGGTTATGCACACAGACAATGGTTAAATCTTTAAACAAAGGTCTATTTAAAAACAAAACAAAACAAAAATAAACACAAAAAAAACCCACAAAAAACAAAACAAACAAACAAACAAAGAAAACCAAAAAAAACACCAAAAACCCAAATCTGAACTACTCCGTACTCCACACTAATGATCACAAGATTACACAGGACAATACAGCCAAAAAATATCCACTTTGAATACCCATATAATTCCTCTATACAATATCACTAAACTCTTTGTTTTTAAACAAAATGAAAACACAGACCAATTTCTGAGCCTGGAATTAATGTTCCAAGCTTTCAAAGGTGTTGCCATTCTAGACTGTAAATTTTGACCCCCTACTAATAGCAATCATAAAACACTCCCATGTTATAAGATGGAGTACTGTATAACTTACATGTACCATAAATGAATCCTAAAAGACAAAAAATTCTTCCCCATTGAATAATTTGTTCATTGTCTTGACTGCCCATGAATTTCTTAGATAGGCAATTCATGCTGCTGATCACAAGTGACATTAATAAACCAGCTGTCATGTAATGCATTTAAACTTGCCTTTTACTGTACAATGCAAATGTATTTTCTCTGAGCATTCTGAGTGCAACTTAACAGCCAGGAAGGAAATGGGATAACTGGTTAAAGAGATTCACAGTGCACTATTAGTATTTTTATTACAGCTGTAATTTTATTGTGTATTTGACTTGTGAGGGAGAGGAAAAATGAAAAGGCATTCTGTATCTTTTCAGTCCCACTAAAATGCTTTGCAACCAGAAATTAAAGTGCTGACTAAGATGCTAAAATGAACCTTAGGAATAATCATGAATATTTTACCAGATTTTGCATTTGTATCAGTCTCAGCAAGAGAAGAAATATTACAAGAGTGTGTTTTCTACCAGCATTTAGAGCTGTATTAGGAGTTGAAACCATTATAAATATTTTCATTAAAGCCTTATTTGGATAAGGAAAAAGACAAATCTTATAGAACTAAGAAAGAATAACTGAAGAAACTCAACTCTGAATACAGAAAGTTTCTGTGGCAAGTTGCCTAAACTTAGTTCTCTCCTTCACAATTTTTATAGCATCTTTCTGAAGTTTCCTTTACTGTGGCATTCTGTGTGGCATATTGTATGCTCTAAGAGATAACTGTTAGTCAGATCCAGGTTTTTTTAAACAGACATAATGCCTACAGAAAACAATGGGGTTTGCCAGAGCAAGTGTAAAATGGAGGATAAGACATGCTGAAACATCAGAGAAACTCTAACAGCGATGGAGAGGATGCAAAGTAGAACATTGAGAAGATGCAAAATATTCGTTTATTTTCCTCATGCACATTTGTATTCTGACCTTTTTCAACTGCTTTAGAAACAACCACAGATTTAGAATGTCTATGCAACACCAGCTATTTACATCTCCTGAACAGCCCTTTGACAGGGTTGAGATACTGCATTTTTGTGGCAACCTAAATAGAGGAAAAATTGAAATTAAGTATGATATTGAAACTCACTAATCCGATTTTAAAAATAGAAATAATAGATCTCATGCCAACAGAAAAATATTAAAATTTGTTATTAGGTAGATGGAACTTTCTGTGTGAGTCAAAAACAGCATGAATCAGTCTGTGAAAGGCAACATTGTCTCAAGACAGTCAGATCCAGACTGGACAAATATAGACTAATAAATCTCAGGGGGGTGACTGGAATTCAAAATGCACAGTCCTGGTCAAATGACCAACTTGTGATAGCAGACAGTAAGCTACACATGACTTTAGAGGGCAAACAAGAACTAGTCAGTACTGCTCATTTCCAGAAAGGGATGCAATGGACAGCTGGAAGAGCTTTGAGAGCTAGTAAAAATCCCACAAGTGGTTTCTACTGATATTTCATTTTTGTTGCCTTTTCTATTAAATAAAAAAAAAAAAAAAAAGGTATTTTCAGAATTGTACATTGTACATTTGGACAACTTTGATCTCTAGAAGCCTTCTCTTTCATACTCTACAAGGAAGACAGTTAAATTATTTTTCTCAGCCTGGGAATAACTCGATGGAAAATCACTGATGACTTAGAAACTATCAGAAATGATCAGGGAAGTGGAAATTTAAGTCTCTGTCTGTGTTACTTACTGCTGAGACTTACCTCACTTCCAAACAGAAGTCACAGATCAAGCCTGAGTCTATTTCACACCAAGAAATAGCTTTCTTTTTCTTTTCCCTAATTTGTTCAGCAAAGCAAGTGGTTTACTGTGAAGTCATTTTCAAATTCTAGTTTACTAATGTCAATCTGCCTACCTAAAATACCTTCTACTCTGTTAATTGGATATATTATTATTCCTTTCTTCCTGCCAAAACCTGTTACACAGTTTTGCTTTGTATTTTTTAGTAGTAATTAGATTTCAGATGACTGCTAGTGTTTCAAAATCTGAAACTAGCTTATGTGTTATGTCTGGAAAATACTCAATAACAAAATGCTTTATATACATTAATGTTATTATTCTCAGTAAGAACTACCTAGCATGTGCAGAGGTGAATTAGTGCTTACTTCAAAGTTATAGTCTTTGCTTCTCTAATTTATTGAAGGGTTCTGAAAGGCAAGCCGCAATTCATAATTGTTATAATTTATATTTCATATCAAAACGCTTTCACTTAATTGTGCTGTATAAAATGTTTCTTTGCAAAGTGGGGAGCTGAGGAATCTGACACGGACATCTGTGTCAATCACCATCTGTGATTTTGGTTACAAGCCTATATCACCTTCCTAGATGCACTTATTTTAAAACAGAGCTTGCCTGTAAAACATCATGATTTAGAGCTGATCATATAAATATCCAACCTTCTGTTGTGTGCCTTCTTGAAGAGTACTGTTTGTACGTTCACATTTTCAAGCTATGATGAAGTGTGCCCCTCTCCCTTGCTACATTTTCAGGCATCTCCAAAGCCCATATTTAAATGGCTGAGTGAAAAGATTGTAAAACATATTTTGAAATGTAAAAGTTTCCAATGAAATGCATTTGCTTGCCTTGTGAACTTTGAATTGAAGGCTATCTCTCAGTATATCATATTCATTGCTTGATTTTATTATCCCAAACCTGTAGTACCTTTGCTTTCCCTTTTGTTCTGTTTCCTCTTATTTGTTTTTGTCATTCCTCTCAAGGGTATCATGCCCTGGGTAACAATAAAATAAAAAGTTCATTCCTCTTGCAACATTCTGCACACTGACTGAATTGTTCTTAACTCCAGAGGCTGAGGAAGGCAAACCAATGTGAATGATGATAGGTGAAAAGGTCACTGTTTCATTCTTGTATAAAATAATTTTTGGTGCCTACACTTTTTCACTTCTTTCCCCTTCCTTTCCTGAAGGCTTTTGTTTTAAGTCTCTTTTTAACTCTCTTTAAATGATTTATGATCTCTTTCACACTTTGTTACCTTTCTCTGCATTGTAAATGCCAGTGTGCCACATCTGAGAGATGGGAAGTTAACATGCCGTGGGGTTTTATTGACGAGTCTGTGTCAGTGCAAAAAGAAAATGATTTTAGCTGGTAAAGCACTGCATTTGTTATCCAAAACCTCCTGACAGTAGTAATGATAACACATGAATGAGATGAAATACTGTCAAGACCTTTTCAGTGTGCTGGAGCAGAAGACGAGTGAGACAGGGAGAAAAATTCCAAGATTTCAGAAAGTTGTTTCTTTAAGAAATAAATCACACATCACCTCCTCAGCCTCTATGAGTTCATCTATGTACCTGGCACTGTACACAGTCACATTTGCATAAAGATGCATATCAGAAGACAGTATTCTTTTCTTCTCCCAGCTGAGAGGCAGCACTCCCGGATGCCTGTGGTAACCAATTGGGATCTCAGTCCTGCATCCACCTCTCCATCAGTTACTAGCCTCCAGCTGACCTTGAAAAATTCACCTCAGCTCTCCTTTCCCAGTCTCTTGATATGTAAAATGGAGTTATTGATCCACATCTCTTTGGCAAAATGCATTTGAGAAGCACCAGTAAGACATGAAATAGGTAGAAAAGCTGTGAAACATCATACACCCATATTTATAGTTCTGAAAGATGTATTATGGAAATGAGAGCTGGCAAAACTTTTCATATCATCTTTCAGAGGTATGTTTCTTGACTGAGGATACTTAATAATTCTGTGTACTTGAAAGCCAGTGACAGGATTTCTGCCAAATTCACTAAAGGACCTAAAAAATTCTGTATAAAGTCTTCATAGAACAGTGACAGAGAAAAAAATATAAATGGAGAAATGAACTAGGGGTTACAAGAAAAAGGTTTCAATCCGTTATTCAAATTAGGTAATACTAATACTGCCCTCACTGTACACAGAGTCTTAGGAAAGATATCAAATTATGTCACCACTGAATTTCTCTGTGGTGGCTACACAATTAGCAGGGCACACATTCAGCTTTGCATAGACCCTGGAGCTTCTCCAAGAAGAAAGAGGCACTAAATACATCTTTTCAGGTACTATTTTCATACAGTGACTGCATCTCTTTTCCACTGCTGTACTAGCTGCTGGAAACAGAAGAACCTAAGTTTTCTTTCCAAGAATATGCACTTTCTCTTAGTTACTGTGTGGTACTTGAATTTATCCAATTTCTCATGTAGCCCATGAACTTCCATGGCAATAACAATTAATATCTAGTTTGCATCAAATAAATGATTAATTTCTAAACCCCTAGCTGTTGGAACAATTCTTCAGTTCGAACACTACATATATATATATATATGCGTGTGTGTGT
The DNA here is from genome assembly GCF_028018845.1 of Melospiza georgiana. Classification (NCBI taxonomy): domain Eukaryota; kingdom Metazoa; phylum Chordata; class Aves; order Passeriformes; family Passerellidae; genus Melospiza; species Melospiza georgiana. The sequence continues at coordinate 13,123,342 of NC_080430.1, forward strand.
GTGTGTGTGTGTGTGTATGTATATGCACACTTATGACAACGTTTATGGTTTCTTTTTCTTTAGTTTTTCTTTAGGAAAAAAAATTACAGACGGGGTTTGTAAAATATTGACTTCCAATTATTTTGCAATGGAAAAAATGGAGGTTTTGGTAAGCTTTTGTTCTAGAAATGAAGGTAGCCCTTTTTTGGGTCAGTTAACTTGTGTGGTGGGCAAAAAAAATTGACTAAAAATTTACCACATTCTATTGTAAAAGAGCAGAAGCATGAGTAGAGACCTAGAATTAATTGAGAGCAAGAAGGAAGACAAAATTGGATCCAGTATAGTCTGGGCTGACCACTGAGGGAACTCTTAAATTTGTAGCAGGAGCAACTGGCTGTACAATTAATATGTATTTTATTTTATACTGCAGAGTCATTAGATAAGAAAAGAAGGAAGAAAAGGCAGATGTGAGTGGATAATCAGAGGGTTAAACTGTTCAGAGGAATACTCAAAGGAAATAATACCTTAGGGCTGTATCCCACAATCAGAGAAATAACTTAGCTATTTGTGGAATGAAATGCATACCAACAATGATAAAGGATGTCTGAAAAAAATTTAAGAGCTAGGAAAAACAACTTGAAGTGTGTTAAATATACACAATATCCTTTTGAGCAGTAGGAGACAGAAAAAGCCTCTCAGTGTAACCAAGGGAGAACAAGTACCAGATTTCTCTGGAGAAATAATTGTTCTAGCAGAAAATCTGACAAAGAAGGAGACCTTGGGAATCCATGAACCCTCATCAACTCAGTAGCTCTCCAAGAAATTTTAAAAATAGCAAGCACTGAGGTAGGCATGAATGCAGAGGCTGCAGAAAATTTAGCTTATTAAATGTGAGAGGTAGAATGTTTGCTATGACATTTGAGGAATAAATAAAGATATCTGTGGGAGCAGGGGCAGTGACGGGGCAGACCAGTTTAAGATTAATACAACTGCTCAGCTACTTGTGTTAGAACAGATGCTGAGTAATTTTCTAGTACAGAAATTAAGATATTGCTAAAATTTGATAGGCTCTGAATAGGCTTTTGGTAGTATTTTAAAAAAGGCAACTTTGTAAAATGTATATTATTCTTTAGAAATCAATGAAGCTGGTAGTTTACCTGTTCAGTAAGCTGTTGGGTTTGGTGAGAATAGATGAAAGATTGACTGTCATGAGATATGTTCATTTTACTGCTGGAAGGAGTCATAGTTTTAGCTTTCAGATCTGAAATAGAAATCATGTTCTGATATGGAATTGTGAGGAACTGAATATTCACCGGTGGCCATGAATTCACAGACCTGAGGAGACAGATTTATCAAGATTAATTTATAATAGAGATTGAAAAGAGCAGAAAATATGAAAGTAAAGACTACCAGGAAAAATAAAAAAAAAACAAACAGACAGTTCTAAAGAATAAGATAAAACAACTATATAAATTATATATAAATATATAATAGATATATATAAATATATATAAGTATATAGGTATATATATATACAATTATATATATAGTATATATAAAACAATATAAAATTAAGAAATCATGGACTAAAATAAGTAGGAGAAAAAAACTTTTTTGAAAGAGAATGTTTTACCAGATATCTGAGAAGGAGTCTAGTTACTGTAGAATTTGTAAAAATCAATAAGATTTGAAGGATTTTTTTTAAGTACAAATAATTGATTTAAAGTTATGATGTTGTGTCATGTAAGTTGTGTCATATAAAACTGCTGTTTTACAGGCTGGAATACAAAAAGTCTGACAACAGACAAAGATACTGGCTGTAAAGATGATTTTCCTGAGGGGAAATCTGCAGAGAGAGAAAAAAACCCAAACAAGACAAAACAAGACAACAGCAACAAAAATTTGATAATGAAATGGTTTGGACAAGAAAAAATAACTTTACAGATGATCTAAGGCAATTGACTGTGCCTAGATTTGTGTCAATTGTAAAACTGACAAATGTCAGACTTGATGAAGCCAAGTTCAAGCAATGAAACACAAACAATCAATGACAAGCTGGGAAGAATAATGAGAAATGATATAAAAGTGAAAGAGCTTTTAAATTTTCAGTTTAAGGTAGGAGTCGAAGTCTTTTAGGAGTATTCAATTCAAAGATATAAATTATACATATAAAATACATGAGATATGAGAAAATACACAGCAAAAAACATGAGTGAAGAAACACATTCCAGTGTTGCACTAGCAGTAATAAACTTCTTTCTGTGGTTTTCATTTTAATGCAAGAAATTTACCATACTTCTGCAAGTAGAAACCTCACTTAGGTAGAAGGATGCCATCACTCATTAGGTTTTAACCTGATCATTAAAAATGTGCTTGAACTTATTTGCAGCTGAGAACTACTGCACACAAATGTTGCATCCCTTTCTCAACTGAATTTGAGGGTTTTTTGGTTGTGTGTCAGTGTGCTGAGGTCTAGAGGGCTGTTTAGAACATCAAGTGTTTACTTGGCACTAAACTGGAAAGTTCCATAAACTTTCTGTTAATTGCATTCACCAGCTGTCTGCACTACCTTTCTAGATTACATTAAAGCAAACATTTAAGTTTTTAAATTTAAATTTAATGTAATTTTTAAATTTAAATTTAACTTGATTTTTAATTTTTACTCAAACGTTTAAAGTGTTTGAGTTCATTTCCAGAAGCTAAACCTAACCTAGAAGATCATGGCAGTCACTTGCAACCTACTTTGATTGCCCACAGGTATGGACTTAATGCAGTACCTAATAGTATCTGAGATATCCTACTGGGATGGTCCTTAGGCTGTGGGAGATCTGTGACATTTAGATGGCAAAAAGGAGCATTGGAAATGTCAGTAGCCAGCAACATATGGGCAATTGAATCCAGCCTTCAAGATATATTACATTTATCATCAGCAAAATAAATGAACAATAGACTGGAGAGCAGTCTGAACTTAAGCAACAACCAGCTGGCTTTGAAAATAGTGCAGAAAAAAATTCAAAATAGGCTTATAGTTCAAAGAATTTAATGTAATGCTAAATAATATATATATAATTTCTTTCTATTATTCTGAAAAATAAAGCAGTAAAATGTCCTTCATGGAACATGTGCCCTTAGCTTGACAATATTTCATACACTTTAGTGAAAACAATGCACTTTTTGACATTTGTAAAAAATGGTAATTACCTGTGATCAGAACAAAAAAAATCAACAAATAGAAAGACATGACATTTTTAAAATGTGTTCAAAACATGCTTAAAATTGGTTCTGCAAATACAGTTGGTGAAGTGAATATCTGTCAAAGAAATAGACCTGGTCAAAAAATCCATCACCAGTGAACTGAACCAACGCACAAGCCCTGTGCTAGACCTGTGCTGAACGAGCACTGTAGCTATTAACCCCTTTTCAAAAACTTCAGCTTCACTTGTCTTTCATGAGCAGTTCTTTGCCTACTGAAGTCACAAATTTTATAGCTAGGAAGAAATTTCAGCTACTACTATATAAATTGTTATCATGTACTTGTATTCTCTTTTATTCACAGCAAAGAAAAAAAAACCAAAAACAAACAAGTCCTATATGGCCCTGATAAAACTAGTGGTGCTTTTTTCCCTGCTAAATTTCTTTTAGAAGGGTTTTGAGGAGGTGAGGGAAAATTGATGATAAAGAAACAAAACTTTTAAAATAATAGGTCAACCAAAAAACTGAGTAAAATCAGAGGTTGGAATTTTAATTTCTTTAAATTTTACATGTTTAAAATTTTTTGCAAGTGTAAAACACTGTATAATGCTTAATTGGGAGACAATAACTTTGCTACTAAACATGTATAAATTCATTAAGTACAATTAGATCCCCAGCCTTATAATATTTATTTAAATCTGAATTATAATTATAAATGTTGATTAATCTTCTAGTGAATGGTATTGGAATAAGCACTAGAGTTGTTCTGAACAGAAATAAATGGAAAAGGTAAAATAACTTTATGGAAAGATATAGATAAACATACAAAATATGCCTTCTAGCAACATTGGAATACTTAGATAATTCCAAAAGCAACAAAGATGAAAATCATATAAAAATGTTCAAGAACATTTTGTAGGTTTTTTCTTTTTGTGGATTTTGGGGTTTTTTTGTTTGTTTGTTTGTTTTCAGTTACTTTTTTTGTTTTGTTTTCATATTAACCCATTTGAGTAACTTTTATATGTATTTATTGCAGAGAAGGGACACTAACCAAATTTTGGGAATAATCCAAAAAGCTGTATTTCCTGTTAATTAAGGTAAAAATAAACATTTAAATTTAAGGCTGCAGTGTCAATAGGCAATGCTAAGTTCCAGTTATATTCAGAGTGAAGAAATAGGAAATAAAATGTCCCTGTCAGCTGTTTCATAATTTTTCAAGTTGATTTGTTTATTGCTGTGGTTAGCAAGGGTTTCTTTTGAATTTTGTCTTCATGGGAGGCACTCAGTCACAGAGACCTCAGCTTCCCTTCAGTTTATGAACCAGCCCTGTTTTTCATGCAACAGCTTTGTCAGTTCAAAAGTGCAGGCACTGCAGAGTCAAACTTAGAGATGAATAGTGGAAAAAAATCTTCTATCCCACACAAGAAGAAAATAGTCTAACAAGGCCAAATGGAACTTGTGCAGAAAAAACATAAAAGTATTTATCATTTTAACCAGCTCCTGCTTTTCATCACTTCATGCAGGATCATGGTCATGAAGAAATATTTCTGGTAGTTAGCTGCATCTCTTAAGCATTAGAAATGCACCATTTTCTTTACAAAGTCTTTGTTTCTCAATTGTGTTGTATATTGCTTCAAAATATTGGTTTTAGACAGATAACAAAGAGGTTATCTCCTTTCACTTAAGAGAAAAGGCAGAGTACCTCATCAACAGTGTGGTGTCACTCCACAGGATTAAGTTAATTAAGGAACAGGATTAAGCTGTATAGGAGCATGCACCAGTAAAAGAAATGGAATTTGCTCATGTCTGTGTGCTATGACACCCTATGGCTGTGTTACTTCTCATCCCCTGGGCCAGTGGGGTTTCCAGAGGAAGTGCACACCTGGTGTGATGTTGGTTTCTGCTGTGGTTTAACCCCAGCTGGCAAATAAATACCATGCAGCCACTCACACTGTGCCAGCTTCCAGGAAGAAAAATAAATCTACCCCGTTCAAAACCAAGACATTCTGATAAAGAAATTTCAAAATACTAGAATATTCTCATTTTTTTCTCTGTTTTTCCCACTGATTTGGTCTCCCTCGTGAGGGCAGAGAGCCAGTGGGGTCTGGGCTTCAGCTTCCCCACATATCAGCTTGTATATCTCTTTTTTGTTAACTGAGCATCCTACATTTCCACGTCCTTTGAGGACATTTTTTATGAATTTTCTTTCCAGCACCCTTATGTTATATGGCACTCTGTTAATCCAGATATGTTTCTGTCTCTCTAACCTGTCTTTGAGATCTGCTTTGCTTATATGGGCTGGCCATTACAAGAATCAAATAATTTACAGCCATCAATGAAATTCACTCTTACTTTGCCCCCAAGAGAAGGGAAGGGAAGGGAAGCACAGGAGGTCAGATCAGCCCTGCCATGCCCATTTTGGATTCCAGAGAGCATCAGAAACTACACTGTGCTCTGCACAGCCAGGCAACAGCCCCAGAAAGGCTATGGTTATCCCCATCATATCACAGCAAAGTATGGCAGAGATCTGGATAGTGATTAGATTTCTTTTACTTTTCATTACCAATTTCAAAGGTGTCTCCAAGGAGGAAAAAAGTCCCTTTCCACTAATAAATAAAATTCTACATGTCTGTTTTCATTGTTACTTTCTTGGTTTTTACTGGGCACTGTCAGGTTTTGTTCTTGCTTGATTTTACTAGGCAGGCAGAGGAAATGAGAAAGGATATTTAGCATGTAAGCACTCAGGCACCATCGTGTTAAAGTCTGCTCTACTCATATATTCAGATTTTGCTGGGAAATGTGGTACTTGTTCACTCAAAACAATTTGTGCTTATCTAATGTTTTATCTCTAGGGCCCACTTCTCCTCCCAAAGAATTTCTGAAAACCTTACTCCTCGTTGGTCAGAGTGTTTACAGGGAGTTACTGGGAAGCAGTGATAGCAAACAGTATAGGAAATTCATTTCACTAGAAAGAATAAAATAGAGAATATAATGATTTGCCTTATACAATCTACATGCAAGAGAGTCTTGTTCAGGCATATACTTATAAATGTTGACTACACAGCTAAACACTTGTGTATGCATACAAATACATATGTGTGCAGATGTGTGTGTGTTTTAGTAGCAGCTTGAACAGGAATTCTGCTGGTGCCAGAGGAAGGTCCCAGAATGTGGCAAATAGAAATTGTAGATGTGCGTCACATCATTTCCAGGAAATTATGGCATGATGTTTAAAGGTATTTCACTATGATACTTGTCCAGCATAAAATATTAAAATTCATGTGTGTGCAATGCACTTACAGAGGTTTATACATATACATGCTATATTAAAAAATGTGTGCTTTCATTTGGTATTGATATTAATTATTACTGAAACTAAATAAGTTATATGATGCTAACTAATTGTAATGAAAACAGATTCCTTAAATTCTTTGTGATGCTGTCATTCTAGTCACTCCTTCAAGCAGAAGACAATGACAATTTATAAGAAACACAGCATCTAGACCTATCTCTATGTAGCTCTGCTCCCTACACAGTTTCTTTGTAGGTGCAAATACTACTGTTGGGTGGTTTTTACACCTACTTGGCAGCAGTGGTGTGCTCCAGAAGAGTCAGATCCTTTGCTGCTCTCATTTCCTACTTCCTGCTCAATTTTCTTTTTCATGTCATGGTCAATTTATACTACAGGTTTTTAGAAAGATAGTGAAATAATTCCAAACAGTTATTCCAAGCCTTGATATGAAAAAAACAAAAAAGTGTTTCTTGATACAGAGTAATATAACTGTATAACAATTCAACTCTCAAACAAGTGAAAGGCAAATGGAAGAGGGGTGGGGAGTCGAGAAGCCTAGCAAGCATCTCACTCTCTGCTCTGTGAAATGGATGAGGTCAAGGAATAATCTTCTCATCTAATTTCTTCACAGATAATAGTGCAAGTATTTCAATGATGTTCTGGAGACTAAATTTTTAGTGCTGGGCACACACATCTTTTTGGCTGCAGCTCTGCCTTGTCCTCCTTGAAATTGCTGCTGTGATCTCTCCTCTTAAACTTTTTCAGTCAGAGTAAATCAGGGGAATGCTAACAGCTTAAATAACAGGCAAAACTCCTTAAGGTAAAGAACCTTTGTTAGAGGCCTTTTGTCAAAGACCTTTGTTCCTATGCAAAAGGAGGTAGTGGCAGCAGCACACCTCCTGTTCCTCACCAACACAGGGAACACAGCTCCACTCCTTCCACTCCAAAAAAAAAAAAAAAAAACCCAAAAAAAACCTTAGAAATCTTAGAAATTAGGCAATTGGATTATCTTTTATTCTGTATATTTTTATTAAACTCAATAATACATTAAGTTTTACAATTCATTTTGTTATTGAAAAAGACATTTTTCGCACCTTACTTGCATAGTAGCGACAGTGGATGCCTAACCAAAATGACATTCCATCTGCATATTAAACACAAATTCTGAAAGCATTAATCCTCTTATTTTATTAAATGTCCATTAAATTGGAATGTTTGATGTGTAATTTTTGAAAAAGAGCAATGGCTAAGACACACTGTGTGTAATTATTCTTTGGAGGTTTTTTGTGTAGATTGTCAAGACAAAACAAAAATAAACCAAAAAAAAATTAAAGCTGCACAAACTCCTAACATGTAAGCAGATTCTGAATAAATGGCTCCATGGATTATTTTTATTCAATCATTTTCATAGTAACGTACTATGCTTTGAGATTTCCATAAAATTGCTTCAAACTACAGTGATTGTCCGGTGTGAGTCAGAAGGTTTCTTTGAGGTATGCATATAATTCTTTCATTTCATTTAAAAAACAGACTGATGCAAAAAAAGGTTAATTTCTTATTTTGAAAGCTCTGATGCTCTGCCTTCACAATGGTTTTGATCTGAAATTCTGTATACTATGTAGAAAACAATCACATTTTAATTATTACTCTCAAAGAAATGAGAAAGCTCATTTCTGATCACTGAGACAAATTTATCTCTTTAGCATTTTTCATAATGAAGAGACATTAGATTAATGTCCACTTACATAACATGATTAATGGTATGATCAGAAGTAGCTCATGTTGGAACAGAACGAGTGCAAACTACCTAATCAAACAAAATGATTGGGGGTTTTAATTGTTTATAGCAGTATAAGGTCATGTGAAGTCCCTTCTAGTAACTCATCTTTCTCTTCCTGCATTTTAGTTCTCCTTTTCTGTCCCTGAGAAAGATGATTAGTTATAATTAAAGGAAAGCAAAGCAGTTAGCTTGACAAGCTCAGGATTTGGGAATTATTATAGTCATTAAAGGACCATCTGATAACCATATTAAACTTCATCACTCACATACTGTCAGGTTTCTCTCTGTCATACACAAAGCAAAGTACATCAAGTACAGCAGTGTTTCAAGAGAGTGAGGCAAATGTATCACCTGATTTTACTTCACTGAAGTGAGAGGAGAAACACTCCAGTTTAATTTTGTCCTGTGAATTCTCAACATTAAGATAGTTAAGTGGGAGACCAAACTGCCTGACTTAGAGGGGTTCTTTATGTTCTTGCCATTGTTAGCATATGGTAATCTCACATGACAACCTCAAATGCACACTTAGATTTGATTAATTGTTCAGCCTCATGTTCTGCTTGCACTTCCAGAGCAGAAAGCTTATAGAAATCTAATTTCAAGAGGCTGTTGCCTTTTTGAAGCCACCTAAGTCTCTGGAATTTTGATTTCTTTTTTTTTTTCATTTTAGACTCACATCCTAGTCAGGATGAAACATAAATAACTTTCTGAAAAAAATGAATAAACATATTCTTAAATCCATATTCCTGTGCAGGTCATTGTAACATTTCATGATTTTTACTTTTAAAACTTGCCAATTAAAATAAATAATGGCTAAGACACAAGGAATAAGTGACCAATTCAGGAACAGTATCTTACCCCTACAAACACGGGGAGAGACAAAAATTGTTCTTCCTAATACAAATCTGAACCCCTGACCCAAAGCAGCATAATGCACTATTTTAGCAGATCAATCACACAGCACAGTGTAACTTCCCACAGAGCACAGTGGTGGGCTTCAGCATTTGCTTACCTGCAAGCACTCACAGCAGTGGTCAAAGGTTACCAGCAAGATGATTAAAAATGTGCCTGCTAGACATCTTTCAATATGTCACAACATGTCATTTTGTTCTCTGCGTTTCAGAATGAAGTAGCTTTCTCCTTTTAAGACATTGTCATTTGCTCTGTCAGTTTTCTTTAGACTTCAGAAGTACCCAATTCCTTTTGATAACAGCTGCCCAAAATGTAGCAATTCTGGAAGCACAGAAAAAAAAAAAATCTGTATATTTTCTTTACATCTAAGAATAGTCATTCTGTGAGATTTTAAAAAAACTATTTCTGGCTTTAAAAATATTGTTTAATCAGATATAGTAAGAGTGAACTGCAAACACAACTGATGCAGTATTTTATTTCTCCTACTACACAGTAGTACCCTGCACACTTTCTAAGTACATAATAGAAGGAAAATAAGAGAATGTGATTGTGGCTGTTCAGTCTCAGCTGGAGGTGTCAGGCTAGATTTTGTGTCATTTGTTCATTTTATATAAGGCACTTCCTCCAGACCTAGTTTATGTCTGTGAATTTTGCAGTGTTATGAGAAAATTCAGGGTTTTATTTGAACTGTATTTTTCTCCCAACAATTTAGTCTCAGATTTTTTTTTTCCTTGCAGTATGAGATATTATTTTTGCCTTGCATCTCCTTTTACAAAGACCTGATGTTAGGGAAACCTTCTAGATAGCAGTAGGAATTAGTCTTTTTCTGGAAGCAGATATGCCATATACCAAACATGCCACACTTTTGTTGACTAGAAGAATTCCTAGCAAATACAATAGGATCTGAAGCCATCAAAACCAGAATTAATCTAGAGAAGCCTGCAAAGAATTCTTAAACAAAATTAATGTTTCCTCTCCACAGAGAAATGGGAGGGAGACACCCACAGACTCATTAACCCACTAACTAAGGACTGATATGAAGATTTATAGCCCTTATTAGGTGAGTTACTTCCCTTATGCTATGCTGGCATGAGGTTTTCAGGGCTGAGTTTCTGGGGTGGTGGGGACTGGTTTTGTTCATTTGTTTGTTTGTTTTAATGACTTTGACTCCTAAGTTTACACACATGCTGCAGCTGTGCACATCCACATTAGAAGAGCATGGAAGGAACCCTGCCTAAAACATGTACCAGGGAAGGCATTTAAAGCCAGATCTACGAAAGGACTTGGGTGCTCACTGTTTGACTTCCAAAATCCGTCTCAGGCACCATCTAACCATTCGTAGTAAACGTTTCCTCTTTCCACAATGTTTTGGATGAAGTGGTTAGAGCCAACAGCTTTGATGTAACCATTCATTCCAAATACAAATGAGCACAATGGAATTATTCCTGTAATGGGGTGCAATTCACCAGTACAATTTAGTCAGAAATTAGTTTTGTGTCATTGACATCAGTGTGAAACAGCAGATGACTAATGAAACAAATGACACAAAACTAATGAAGTAGCATGGTAAATTAATATGCAGACCTTTCTATTTCTATAAGCAGCCAAAAAATATCTCTAATGGCTTTCATTTGTGATTATCTACAGCCAGTATTTTTTAAAGAACCATTGATCATATTCAAGCAAATAAGACCTGAACCCCGCTACTGCCTACAAAAGTCTGCCTTGCCTCCTACCACTTTGACAAATTGAACACTCCTATTGCCAGTTATGTTAATTTTTAGTGATAATCTACTGTGCTGTTTATTACTGAATTGTCCAATTTCTTTTTATTAATTACCTCACTTCATTTTAAAATGGTAATATCCTCGTGTTCTTTGTCTTTGGTCTTATTTATTTCACATGAAGCACATGGAAATTAAGCCTTTTAATTTTTGGTTGTTTTCCTGCTGTATAATGTGAGATGATATCCAAACACAGTATGATCTTTCTTTCTTCATATGCCTTTTGCATTTGTAAGGGTTAGAAGGGTAAAATCTCCTGCACAGGGAGTTTTGTTCAGCATTCAACCTGGTGGCCAATTAGTAAACTCACATAGCAATGTCAGTGACACAAGACATAAGGCTGATAAATCTTCATAGATAATGATTTTTACCACCATTTAGACAATAGAATTATTTTATAATGTAGCAGCTCTTCATGTACTACCCTGTATTTTTCAGGCAGTTTTTTCACATTTCCTTGAAAAACTTAATAGATGCCCTTGGAATCCTAGAATTTATAGTATATTAAACTGTCTGACTTGCACTGAATAAATTTCAATGAAACACTTGTGACCTTGAATCGATGAGCTTTGTGAAAGCTTTCTTATGCTGAATTTTTACAAGAAATGTTAATGGGAAATGGAGAAACAAAGAGAAATTAATCATGAAAGAAACCTTTCATTTTCAGAGCTTTGCAACAAGTACTTTTACATAGACCCTTTTCTTAGGGAGAAGGGTCATTTCCCCCAAGAAAGTCCATCTAGAAAGTTCTATTATTTTTATCCTTGAATACTGTATAAATTATTGCATTTGATGTCTTACTTGTGATATTTCAGTATTTCCAAATCCAATCTGTTCCAAAGGAAAGAATTACAGAGTTGCAAAATCAAACCAGAAAGTCAGCTGTTTTCTTTTTCACATTAAAATAAGGTCTGGGTCTTGGTCAAAGGTCTTCATGGAAGAATTTAAGAGAGTTTCTTCTTTCAGTTAACACAGCACAGATTTACTGAGACACAATCTTCACATATACTTGAACATAAAAATTATTTTACTTTCCTCTTGCCTTGATTTGCAGTACTGTCAGATCCACCAAATATGCCATTGTCATCTCATTGGATTCTATTACTTTTTCATAAATACCTATTTGTTTCAGAAATGTTTCTTCTAATCCAGACACTAAGTAATCTAGCTCATGGGATATCTTTAGCAACATTAGAAATGTGCAATTCTTGGAGGAATGACTTTACTGTGAAATGCTGACATCTGCCAACAGAAGCCAGACAGCCTCAACATGACATGTAGCGCATTTAATAATCTAAAATTGCAAAGAAAACTAAGAAAGTAGTATGCATTAATTTCCAAGTGACACAAGAATACCCTTGGAATTACTTTAAATAATAGTCCAAGCAGGTTTTATTCAAATATGCAAGTGGAATTTTCCATGATTTTTAGAAAATCATGGAATCATATAATGCTTAGGGGTAGGAACAGACATTAAAGAACATCTAGTTCCATCCCCTCCTGCCGTATTCGGTGACACCTTCCACTGGATGAGGTTGCTCAATCTAACCTGGTCTTCCTGGCAAGGAATTCCTCTCCAGCCCCCCAGCAGGTCCTCTTCGGCTATTGAAAAATTGAAATGAGGTCTCCATACAACCTTCTTTTCTCCAGTGTGAACAGCCCCAGCTTTCTCAGGCTGTCCTTATAGGAGAGGTGCTCTAGTCCTCTTACTATGGCCCTCATCTTGACCTTCTCCAAGAGTTCCAAGTCCTTCCTAAGTTGGGGGTATCAGAACTGTATTTCATACTCCAGGTAGGGTCTCAGAAGGGTAGAGGGGCAGGATGCCCTCCTTTGACCTGCTGGTGACCCTCCTTTGGATGCAGCCCAGGATTCCACTGGCTTGCTGCACTGTGAGCTCACACCACTGGCTCACATTGAGTTTTCCATCAACCATCACCCCCCAAGTCTTTCTCCACAGGGCTGCTCTCAATCACTTTTTCACACAATCTGTTGGTGTGTCTGGGACTGCCACAACCCAGGTGTGAGGCCTTGCACTTTGCTTTGTTGAACTTCATGGGATTTGCAAGGGCCCAATTCTCCAGCATGTCCAGGTACATCTGGGCGATATCTCTCCAGCATGTTGACTGGATCACACAGCTCGGTGTCATCAGCAAATTGCACTCAATCCCACTGCTCAGGTAACTGATAAGGATGTTGATCAGCACTGGTCCCAGTACTGACTTGAGGAACACCACTCCTCACTGGTGTCCAGATGGGCCCTCCACATGCACACTCTGTGTGCAGCCATCGAGCCAGCACCTCACCCTCAGAGCAGTCCAATCATCAGACCCATGTCTCTCCAGTTTGGAGACAAGGATGTCACTCAGGACAGTGTCAAATATTTTCCTTGAGTCCAGGTAGATGATATCAGTTGCTCTGGCCCCATCCACCAGGGCTATATCCCTGTCATAGAAGGTCACCACATTTGTCAGGCATGATTTTCCCTCTGTAAAGCCATGTTGGCTGTTACCAATCACCTCTGCTTCCTTTGTTATGGGATGCTTCCAAGAGATTGTGCTCCATGGTCTTGCCTGGCACAGAAGTGAGATTTGCTTGTCTGTACTTCCCCGGGTCTTCCACTTTCCCCTTTTAAAAATATTATTTGAAACATTAATTTAGCTTAATAAAATATTCTGGACCACAAGTATGTACATGACTTAAATACAACATGGTACCATCTCATCAATCACTGATGCAGGTATCACAGTCACAGAGCAAAAATAATTCTCACCATAGCTGAGATCTTATTAATTTCTAATATTTTTTACTCTTTTTCTAAATTTTCTTTCTATATTCATTCTTCTCTTGAGTAATAAAGATACCCAGAAATGAAACTGATTTTACCCACCCTTCCTCAGTGTGTAACCCACCTTGTACTAAATTTTATTGCAATTTATTTCAGAGCAAGTGCTGATCTTAGGTATACAAGTAAAATATAATAGACAAGTGAGACAATATAAGAGTTGAACATAACAAGCCCTGCTTGTGAAGCCCATTTCTGGATAAAAAAATACAATACTACCAGGAGTAAACATTCAGATTCCTTTAGCTGATCATGAACTTTCAAGACAAAAGAATAAAGATCCACTGTCTCAGAAGAAACAGAAAACAATATCCACCAGAGTAAACTTTGACTTTTGCAGTATGAAGGAGCAGGAATGTAACCCCACAGCTTCTAAATTTGTACTCTTACTGAAAGTGTACTATCAATAACAGTAATGATAGTAGTGAAAAATGGTTAATTACTTAAAGATTCCTATCAGCTTCTTTGTGAAAAAGGGATTAAGAAAACCTTCAAGGGGAAACAATCACCTTATTTTTTGACACTCTTTGCATCATAAAGCTTTGTTCTCTTCCAGACATCTGGAGTTTCACATTTCTTAATGATTTTCCAAAATATTGGGAGTTCAATATTTTGGGTGCTCTGGGCTCTTTTCTGTTCTGTTTGTCTCTAAAGAATACAGCTGTCTCAAGCAGAAATAGAAAAGCTGCTTCTGAATTGAAAATTCACTACTCATGTCAGCACAGCACTCCTTATAAATTAATTCATATTCAGATGTGGATCTTGTTTATGCATTTATAAATTTGTGATTCTTTTTGTACTGAAATAATAATAAAATAAACCAAGCCTGGGAATTCTATGCAGTCTTCTGTCTCTGATTACAAATGAAGCTCTTCTGTGTCCTCTGCCACCCCTCTAATCAGGAGAAAATTTATACAATTTTCAGAAATTAACAACAATTTCTCAGAAACTGTACATGTAGAGCCTTATTCCTGAAGATATACAAGTGATACAGAATTCCAGTCTTGTGATTAGCTATAAAACTGATAGTAGTGCTTAAGATCCCATCACCTTCAAAATCAGATCAAGGCCAGACATGTTTAGACACCTACTTGTTTGAGACTGAATCCAGTGAATCTTTTAAAAAGCTTTGAAGCACCTCATATCCTCATGAGATGAATCCAATTGAGGAGACCTTGGGGCAGACCTTACAAATTACTTCAGAAGGATGTAAACCATAATGTTTAGCTTAAATGTTAGGTGTCTGCATCTTAATAATTCCAACTTGAAATCTGCAATTCCTATTTTTGACCTGAGTTCAAAACACATTATACAAAAGTGTAAACACTAGCTTGGGAATAACTGGACTGACATTCATAGAGCCTAATATAAAGAGAACTGAAATGACTAAGCTAGGAGAGAGATATTATCTAGATTTCCAAATTTTATAGTTATAGAGGTGAATTTTGTAGCACCACCACACCAATTCTATTTGAACATACATTATCCTTGAAAAAGGTGAATGTTACAGAATGAGCTTCAGTATTTTTCTAAAATGTATTTCCAGGCAAAGCAGTATTTAACCAGAATATTACCTTATATTTTTTTTCTTCCGTCACTGCAGGAAAAAAAAAATAAAAGCTGCAAAGATTTTTTTAATAACAAGTACAGTTATTTAAAAAAAACTGTGATAGTGATATGATAGTGATAACAGATCCAGGGATATGAAAAATTCACATAAATAAACCAACTCATGCACACACAAAGCTTTCCATCTTGTTTTAAAAGAAACTGGACCGAATCCCACATTCTTGGACTAATTTTGTGTATGAAGTGGAATCACATAACTGATCACTAAATGCCAACTTTACTATAGATATATCAATGGCTGAATGAGCACTTCACTGAGGGCTTGTTATTGTTGGTTTTTGTTGGTTGTTTTCTTAAGGGAAGTAGTTTAAGTCTGATTGAATCAACACATTCCTAACCAAAACTAAGCTTCTGCCTGATGGGATATTGTTGAGAATGATTATAGTTTATGGATGACTACTTTCCACTCAGTAAATCAGATGGGAGAAAAATAGGCTGAGAAAAAAAAAAAAAAAAAAGAAAAGAAAGAAAAAAAAAGAAGAAAACCCAAACAATAACAAAAGAAAATCACATCTTCACACTGAAGAAAAATATAATCTCTGTGGCTTGAATATATCTAAGAACAGGATGAAAATAAAAATCATTAATACCTTCATTAATATTCTAATTGCCTCAGCATCTATCAGAAAACTGTAAGTATTAAATAATACTCAAGAGCATACAAGAAAGATCTGAGAGAAACCTTTAAAAATCCAATCTGTAACTGCCCTTCCTCCAGGAGCCAAACTATATTTCATGAGAAGTGCCTTCCAAATGCAACGCTGATTCTTACCTGGAAGGGTGCCACTTACATACTCTGGCATATTTAAGGGCAAAACACATTTCAAAAAGAAATGTTCAGTGCTATCAGAAAAGGGGAGGCTCTGGCAAAGCAATTTACTACAAATGGGTGTGCTGGAAAAGATTTTTTATTAGGAGCTGACAGAGGGAACAAAATATTGGTGCCCAATATTTAGTGAGGAGAGCAAATTACCAGCAAGGCAGGAGTTTTGGGGTACTATTCTACCATTATACAGTTTGAATTGCTTCTGCGCAACCATTTCTGTAAGATGTTAAAGTTTCTATCAAGGTGACCTTCACGTCAATTAAGTGTAATTCTCACAAAACAACATTTGCATATCCCTTGTCTTTCTTTTAGGACTACCAATGCTTTTGGACAGATAAATTCACAGCTAGAAATGGATTTAAAACCTCTCTCTTATGAAAAAAAAAAACCACATAAACAGATTTTTATAAATGAGATGCTGATGAAGGACTTCCCTACTGCTCTAGGGTGTTTTGAAAGGCATCACACAATGACTGAGTACAGCTAGAGCTGGTGCAAATATCCCTCATGGTGAAGTAACAAGTGATCAAAAATTAAACAATGGTCACTTCACTATCTGCAGTTTCAGTGGAATAAGATGGGGTTTTGTCATGATGTAAAACTGACTCATCTTATACCTTGCCACAACAGCTATTTCCTGACAGAAGTATAGATAGAAAAGGTATTTTTTTTTACTCAGTCTGTCCCAGAGACAATTCCTTATGGAAGGAAATCATCGTTCACTCTCCAGTTCTCAGCTGGACTCACCAACCTGGCTGTGGCACACAGCAATTAGATCATCTGAATTACCACAGACACAACAGGCTCCTAAAGACACTCTGAGAAACTTGTCATTTGTACATGGAAACGAGTCAGCCCTGGAGCACTCTTTTGGGAGCTGCCATTTCAGAGTCTGTGCCTTACACTGGAAGTTTGCCTACTGTGAATTCTCCTGGAAAAAGAGCATTCAAGTTCTCCAGAGTGCAGGATGACAGTTTAGTGGCACCATATGGCAATATTATCTGATAATGACATTTTCCAGGTACAGATAAAGTTTCCTTAACTTCGTTGATTTCAGGAGTTGTGATATATGCAAAAGAGGAGAAAATTGGTAGTGGAGTGAACATCACTGTATGCAACACCTAATGCAACATAAGCAGAGCTCAGGGAAAGGAGATATCACACATTCTTATTCTAGTACTACACCATTAAATGCAAATGTGTTTTCTGTTACAGGAGCAGATGTCATTTTGCATTTTAGTTCAAAAAGGGAATACAGCCAAGGAGGTCACTTTACTCCCATTTTCTAATAGAAATTTCAGATTTGTTCTTTCTTTTTTTTTCATTCTGAAATAAGCTCTTCAATAATAGATGCACACTACTCAGAGAGAGTGTGGTAGTGAAAATGTGACGTGGAAAAGTCTTAATATGGAAGAGACGTAGATGCCTCTATATACATATATACGTGAGAAGCTATGCTCACGGTCTTCACAATTCAGTGGATTATATAAATTGTGTTACAGTGCACTTTCCTGAGTCCTTTCTAAGATTTTAACACTGTAATCTTTATCAAAAATATAAAAAATTATAATGAGGGCAAATAATTGAGGTCATTAAAAACTCCACACTAAAACAATAACAGGCATAATTCTTAAGTAATCTGTGATGAGACTGGTTTGCCAAACTCTGCACATATATTTTCTCTTTGGGGAATGATTATTTCCTCTAAGTAACAAATTATTTTTTAAGCAATACACTCCTTTTTTTAGTGCCCTTTCTGCATTTTATTGACTCAATTATTTCTGTCTTATGGCCTTTATGTGTAGGAAGTACATGTTGGCCTTTGTTACTGATCAGTTTTATCATGTATAAACTAGGGAATATGTAATTCCTATTTGTGAGAGAAATTCTACAGTCTGATTTAATGTACTTTGTGCTGTACTCTAAAATCCAAAATGCATAAAGATCTGGCAAAGTCCACATAATGTTACTGAGGATCATGCTGCTCTGTGGATGGGCTAAGGCTTCTTGCACCTCCTGAGACAGCATATGAAGACATTACACTGTGAGAAAAATAGCCAATTTTTATAGCATTCCAGGCCTGTGAATGTGTTTGAATTAGTGTAAATGCGACTGAGGCACATAACTGCAGTGAAATACAGCACATTAGGAATGTCACAGCAACGAGGAGCCTTGGTGATATTTCCAGTTAAATAAAGCCAGACGCGTTTTTCATATACGAAAACAAAAATAATTTTCAAATTTGCTTTTCATAAAAGTCTGCCCGATTTCAAAGGAATTGGAAGAAATTATGAAAATTTCAATGATCTTTAAATGAAAGACATCTAAGAGGCATATAGACAGAGCTGCTGCTTGTTCTGCTCTATTATACAAAATGATGGAAGGGGGGACTATTTAGGGCACCAGACATTGTGCAGCAGATGAATGTTTTATCCAAAATTCTCATTTATCCAGAACAAGAAGGTTTTCCTATTGGCCATGTCACAAATTCTGTAGAATAAACTGCCCAAAGAGGAATATTTCCCCACAGGAAATTTGAAGATAAATTGTTATCTCAACAGAATGCTTTCAATTCTGACTTCTTTTTACATGAAAAAACAAATCAATATTTAACCAATTCTAAAGATTTTCCCCAGGTTGGTGAAAGCTTCCCCCCAGACTACGGTGAAGGAAAGTACGGGGAAGAGATTTTTTAGTTCAACTTATCTGATACATATTCACAGTGGAGAGTCTGGTGTGCAATCAAATGCAATTTTCTGTTAGTCTATTTAGGTTTCTAGTTTTCATATTATTTTAACCATTTGCAATCACATTTCTGTTACTGGGCAGAGAAGCACTTTTTCTTGCTTTGATGCTATGGAACATGGGCATGGAGCACCTCGGAACCAAGTTTTTAGACACTGGGATTTCCAAAATTCCCTGATTTTGAATAGGGAATTAAGCCATAAACATTGACAGGTCTGTGCTGCTTTGGATTCTTGACAAGTACATTCCTGCAACAATCCACACTGTATCCAACAGTCCTTCTGCATTGTGTTCATCACTTCAAGGACTCACGAAGAGTCTGGGTGCAGCAATATCTGGCACATGTTAGTTTGCAATGTCAATATATTGTATCTGCTGTCAGAATTTAAGCATAATCCTGTTTAGCTGCTTTTAAGAATTCAGAACTGTGTATCTCCTGCTCAACTATGTACAAATCCCTTCGACTAGTGTATTTATCAGGTTTTCCTGGTATTGCAATATGTTCCTTTTTTATGGAAGAACATTGAAAATTGTGTTGTTTATATACAGTGTTTATTGTCTCAGGAGCAATGAATATACCAGGTTTCTGGGTTTTTTTCTTTCTCCTGAGTGACTGCAAATGATGATTTATCAGAAGCTGTTTGTTTTTACCAGAATTTTATATAATCCATTTGCAAATTGGGAAATAAAATATTTTCTCACATCTCTAATAATAATTAGCTTGACACTCAAGGCAATAAAACAAAATCATTTAGATAATTGGAAGTGTCTAAGTAACCAATGATTTGAAGACGTCTTTGTGGCTTAAGGAGAAATAAATAAGGAAGTATTCCCCAAGTGAATATCCAATGTACAGCCTCTGCAAATGTTTCCCATGCAGACACTGTTATGGATGTGACACATGCAGTTACTTGCAGAACATTGTCACTTCACATCCAATGATGATGTGCTGAAACAGAGTGTGCTTCTGCAATGCCATGAGAAGAATGCAGAGCATGTGTCTGAAACACTTCTGAAAGTCCCTTCCAGATTCTGGGTCCTGTTGAGACATTCTGCTGAATTCTCAATTGCACCAGCCTCCAAAATTGTTAGGGGATTCACAGTCGAACCAAATCCCCTGCTCTACTGGTCTCCACTGGAATAACAAAACCAATTTGCTATTTTTCCACCTATATCTCCCTTCAAGTTGGTTTAATTTCACATAAAAAGGTGTAAACAAGTAGAATGATGATTCACTGAATACTTTTGGCTAGGGAGTAACGGGGGTTGCTAACCACTTATTATGACTTGTAGGCTGTGCCTCAATGAAGCCAATAAATTGTACTTTTCTGAGAACACCCAGCCCTAAATTACACAAATAGTTACTCATATGCTCTGCCAACAGTCGAACACTCAGGTCAGTAAAATACTGGAATTCATTTTGTGTGGCTTGGCACTTTCCACGGTGATCGATCTTTCTTTCTTCCTTGGCAAAGCTCTCTTCTTGGGGTGATTAACAATAACAACAACCAAAAAAAGCATTATAATCTTCCTGCAAAGGCAGGGTTTTAGCTTCCTGCTGCAGGGTAGTGTCAATTGTCAGCATCTTGTTTAGTTTGTTTAGCTGGCTTTTTTTCTTCTCTGACATTTGGAGATTATGTGTTTTCCTTTTCCTCCTCCTCATTGCTGGAGCCATCTGTGGGCCTTTACACAGACAGATCCATTAGGAATACCAGATAGACAAAGCTAATGTGCACTGGAGTAAGATGACAAGCTCCTTTTCTTAATTAATGCCATCACTGCTGCTCAAGTGAGGATTGCAAGCTTCTGAAGTAGTTTGAAAATAAATTGTTCTTAATTTCCGTGAGTATTTTTCTACCACATTTAAACTGCTCCATAAATTAAACAGAGAGGGGTCTTAGGATCCTGAATCCCCTGAAACCACATCTCTACCTGTGCATTAAATGCTCTCTGGGATCAATCCTCGGTACTGGACCTTTGAGGTCAGGAGATGCCCGTGGGGCAGTCAGTCTCTGCCAAGCAACCCCCAAGGCTTCTGCTTGGGATTCTGCATGAGCCCCTTCTGATCAACAAACATTTTGCATGAGATTCCTCAGCTCTGGAGGGCAAGGATGTCCTTAGTAGGTGTCCAGGTTTAGAGCAAATTTGGGGAAGAATCCCCCAAAGGAGCTCCGGTGGGAAAAGCAGATCCAATCAGCCCCTCCGCCCAACTGGTCTGGGAGGAAAAAATACCTCCTTGGAGAAAGGTGGAACAAAACTGTTTATTAAACAATAAAACCAAAACAATATCAAACAATGAGACCCCTTGCCACTCTAAAAGAGATGACAAACTGAGAAAGTCCCTCCCTGGGTTGCAGCTCACTCAGTCTCTGATCAGTCCCTCCAGTGCTGGAATTGTCGCAGGCCAGGCCCGGCCTGGTGGGCCACAGGTGCAGCTGCCAGTGCTCCCCTGGGTGTTCAGTCCAGACCAGTTTCAAGAGGTCCAAAGAAAAGAAAAAAAAAAACAGTCCAGGGAACTTCTTTGCCTCAGCTAGCTAACACTAACTGAAAAGCAAAAGAGCTGTCTGTCTGCAGACAACAACAGTCCAGGAGGAGGAATGTGGGGGAGTGAGAGCAGTGTCGGGAGGAAAAAAAACTGTACTTCTCTCCCCCTTCACTCTCTGCAATAAGTCTTAAAGGTGCAAAACTTACTATTCAGCATAAAGAGAACAAGACAATTGGGGACAAAAGCATCATACAGCCAACCCAAGACAGTAGGATGTCTCTGACTCACTGTCCAGTGGAGGGATGTCTTAGAGCAGCCATTACATCATTCATTCTGTGTCCTGAGCTTTCTGTCTGTGCATGCTATAATCACAGAGGATTTCAATCCAAGCACTGAAAACTGACTCCAATAAATACTTAAGACCCAGCTGGAACAGGTACCCAGAGCTGTGGCCTGGGAATAATTCACAGCTGCAAATGATCTGCATGCAGCTGAAAGAAGGAGCGTGATTATTGAACACATGGACCCCATATATCATATTGGCTAAAAACCCTTTATGTTTCAAGACTTAGGCAGATAGCAGAGATGGAAAGTCTGTCCCATTCCATCTTTATATGGCAGTATTTTCAGCATGAATTAATGAAGTTGCCAACACCATCTGATCACTGCATCTTATCATTATTATTAGCAACTATCATTTCCATTAGAGAAACTGAGAATACTTTTCTGTATTCCAATTTTCCTGAGTGTTTCCTTACTTTTATCTCCTACTTCCATGACTTTTCAGCTAAGCTAAATCGTAAAATAGTGCCCTTATAATTTCCTTTCATACCTTGTTTCATTTTTGTATGTAAAGTCTGCTCTTCTCATGTGTATGCTGTCAAAAAATATTTGGAATCCATGATCATTTATCTCGATCAGCTATCAGATAGGTGGCCAAGTTTTGAAACATTTTTACTTACTTTTAACTGTGTGCTCCAAGATGATTTCTATGTTTGTCTTAGTCCTAATTTCATCAGCTAGAGATTTTTTCCCACATTGGTCTGTAAATGCCTGTGTAAACTATTTGTGTAAATATTTTAAATTATTTTAGAAAACAAAACCCAGGAAGTTCAACCTTTAGAATGTTTGAATATTTTACTTCAAACACACAGAATCTCTGCTCCGTTGCATGAATTTTCATAATTTGAATAAATACAAATACCAGACATTAAAGTAATTTAGTCATTGAATTTCATTTTACTTTGTTAAGACCCTCTATGCTTTATTAGGTTGAAAAGGACATTAATTTATAATATTTAGTTTTAAATATATATACTTATATATATTATATATATATACTTATATATATAATATATATATTTATATATATGTATACTTATATATATATACATATACTTATACTCTCATATATACTTATTGCTTATTACATAGAATTACAATTCAGTAGATTCTTGGAAAATCCGTCTAGAAAAGCACATAAATCAAAACTGGGAGATTATTGCTTAGATTGTTTTGGCTTCTAAAAACTTCAGCCATAAATCAGATCCAAATATTTCTAGGGACACAGACTAATGCTGAGAAGACATTAGGATTCTTTTTTACTAGTTGAAAATGTAATGATTTGTTTAGATTCTGCTAAAAAAGAGAATGACAATATTTCAGCTGTAATTATATCAAACCTATAATTTGTCTTAGTTCAAAATTAATCCCCATCACCATAAAAATGGCATTAACGTGTCATGTTCCTTTAGTAACACCTTTCTACTGAGATCCCTGACTAACAACTGTGCTTCAAAGTGTGCTATGATCTCTGTCTTCTGGCTCAGATGCTGAAGTGTACAGTGATTAAAACACAGCAGGAATGCCAATTCCTCATTAAAGACATTACTGAAAGCCATCCAAACTACAAGACTTTGTAGCAGTTCAGAAGACGTTACAGCTACATCCATGCTGGAAAACTAGTGTTGAAAGAAGCTATATGACAGAGATTTGATTTGAAATGCCTGCATTGCCATGGAGAGAAAAGTATCTACCATGCTCTGAAACTTGTTTTAAATTTTGGATTGAATATATGCATTTATTTGATCTCTTGAATACATGTATATTTTTTAAAATACATGTATATTTATTTTTTCTAATAAATATCTGTGTATATACACTCAGTATATTAATATATGCTCCATATATATATTCAGTCTGCGAACAAGTCTGTGAACACTCTTAACCTTCCTTTGCTAAGATAAAATAGATTAAACTCTTCACATACCTTTATGTTGTTTTTTTAATCCTTTAATCAGTACTGTGGATTGTCTCTGAACAGTTTCCTATTTATCACCACCTTTCCTGAGGCACATATAACAATTCTAGGCATACAACCCCTGAATCCCTAGCATTACCATCAGCTCTAAGTACTCTCTCATTTTCATGTGCAAGAGTCTTGGTCCTTTTGGCCATCACACTGAGCCTGGCAGTCTTGGTGGGCGACTGCTCATTCACCTCCATCAGACCCTCTCTCTGTGTGTTTGATCTGTTCAAACTGGAGCACTTCCAAACCACTCCTGGGCAGAGTTCAGGTGCTGAGCATGGGCAAGAGGCCATTTTAAATAGGTTTTTCTCATCTGGAAAACATATTTTGAAGCCTAGGAATCTTTCATTTTATATATGAAGACAATTATCCACTCAGATTCCTGAGTCCTTTTCAGAGTAGCTCCTTCTCCAGGAATCTTTCATCCCATATTGTCTTTGCTTCCTCACACATGATTTCGTCAATATTAAAACACACATTTTTGTCTGTTGGTGGTGTTAATCAATCCAGATTGCCTAGCATCATGAGATGGGTAGGCTTTTTTTGTTCACTTAACACTTTTCCAACTTTCTACCATTTGCAGGATTTACTGGAGATCATCTTAAGCTTTCTAGATCACTGATAAAATAGCATGGGATGAAAAATGAAAATCTCTGAGAATTCTTCAGAAACATCCACTCACTGATGATTAGTCATTTGCAATTTGATGTAGAGTTCCCTTAATTAACAGGTCTTAATCCTTTTAACATGTTGATAGCATATTGTTCAAGTTCTTTAATCAAAAGGGCATGTGATGTGAAATCAAAAACATAATCGTATTACATGAACACTATTATCTTTATCAGACAAATATTTAATCTCATCAAAAAAGATATTAAGTTGCTTTGACATTATTCATTTTCCTGAACCCCTGTTGATTGGCATCAATTATATTTTCCTTAATTCTTTGTTAATTAAAGTTCTATAAATCAAGTCCAGCATCAGCCATTCTACTGAAGTCTACTAATGCTCCCTAAAATAACATCTCTACTCTTTTGGAATGACTGAAACATTAAAGAATGGACTTTAATCATAGGTAATGAATGATATAAAAAAGAATAAGGGAATGGTACATGTTTTTTTGTTTCTTTAAAGACACTGTAGCTATAAGCAGTCCCTTAAAATCAGTATTTCCCCAGATTTAATATCTTATTCCTAAATAATAACTTCATCATTATCACTAGTAATCCCTAAGAACAAACTTAATTGAAGTGAAGGACTTTTTAAAGTGTAGAGCAATACCTAAACTTGTGGCAATGAGGAAAGTTTTAATTCAAAAAACCTCATTGCAGTTATATCTCTATTCAAGTGACCTTATATTCAACAAAGTAGGAAATCACTGATATTTAAATTCAATTTTTATTTACATTTATATTTTGATTTTAGAATAAAATTACGTAGTCTTATTTTTTCTAAATATAAATTTATTTTTAATAACGGACTATTCAGTTCATGTTACTTTTTAGAAATTATTTTTTAGTCAGATATGCCAATTTAGAAAAAAAAAATTTTTGTTATGGAAAGATTTCCTGATATTTTTTTGGGATTTCTGCTTTTTCAATAGACACCAGCTGTTGCATTTCAAATTAGGCTTAGTTAAATTGCATTTTCATTTTCTGAAAGACTGGGAAAATGCAAAATTCTGTTTCTTTGGGCAAAGAAGTGAATAAAATAAGCACGGATATCAAACTCCACTATAACCACAACTTTACAGATGATCAAATGTTGACATGGCACAACAAAGAATCGCAGAAAAATGCTAATTAATGGTGGAGAAAATGTTAGAGCTATGTGCTGGTTTTGGCTAGAATAAAGTAAATCCTCTTCTCAGTAGCTGGTGTGGAGCTGTATTTTGGATTTGTGACAAAAGCAGGATTGGGAACAGAGGGATGTCTCAGATATCACTGGGCAGGGCTTGTGCCCTGTCAAGGCCTTTCTGCCTCTCACCCCACCAGTGAGGAGCTGTGGGGACACAAGGACCTGGGAGGGGACACAGCTGGGAGAGCTGATCCCCCTGTCTGAAGGGGAATCCCACACCCCACGGCATCGTGCTCAGCATAGGAAATGGGCAGAAGGAAGCAGGAGATGTTCAAAGCAATGGGGTTTGTCTTCCCAAGTCACCATTACATGATGGAAACCTGCTGTCCTGGGGATGGCTGAACACCTGCCTGCCCATGGGAAGTAGCAAATTTAGTCCTTGCTTTGTTTTGGTTTTGCGCAATGGTTTTACTTTACCTATTAAAATGCTTTTATCTCAACCTACAAATTTTCTCATTTTTACTCTTCTGATTATCTGCCCCATCCCACTGCGGATGAGTGACTGAGCAGATGTGTGGGGCTGAGCTGTTTACTAGGGTTAAACTATAACAGGCTGGTGGAAAATACAAGGTCAGATGTTAAATTCAGTATTTTACACAATGTGTTCTCATTTATTGCTTTTATGAAAAGTAGAATTTAATTAATGAAAATCTTCTCTTTAAATTTTGACATGTCATTATGCTTCAGGACCTCACATTCAGACTGTAAAATTAGATTCTCTAGATCTGATTCACAAATTTTTCAAGTATTACTTAAGAATACATATACTTTCTTTACACATTCAGGATTTAAGTAGAAGCTTAATTATTATGTGTTAAATAAGACAAAAGAGAATGAGCTCATCTTTTTTGCTGTTTGCATTGCTTCCTGAAAAAATTTATTTCAAAAATGTAAAGGAGACAAAACTGTACCCTCCTGAAAAATCAGTACTGTGTCAGTACTCATATCATGATGATTCCACTCACAAAATCATCTGTTCAAAGCCCTTCAAAATACCCACACCTTTGATTCTCTAAGGATTAGAATTTAGTGCATTTAGCTTTCAAAATTCAGAGCAGTAGTTACCTAAGAAAAGTCCCCTGCCATTGATACAAATCCTTCCATAGACTTCAAAGGATTTTGGAGTAAGTCCTAACATTACAGATGGTGGATAAATCTCAGTAAATGGCACATCAGACACAAGTGGACCATTTCTCCCTGCAGGAAACATCAATAAGGCCATTCAAATCCAAAATTGTTAATGCTATAATAATTTCTGAGTACTTGGTTTTGATTTTTTTTATGACATCAAAAGGGAATCTTGTCAAAATATATTAACTATTGACTTGCACCTTTTAAGCATACTAAAGAAGAGAGACATCATGCCCCTATTATCCATAGGATGATGATTACTCTATTAGTCCTTTAAATAATATAATGTAGACAACTGATATCACCTTCCCCTGGTGGTTTGGAATGAACCTGTATAAAGGCCATGATGTCACCTTTGAGGCTCACTAGGAAGCCCTTAACCTGTGAAGAGTCACTTTTTGATGACTGCCTCCGTGTTCATACTCTGAGTACCAATTTATTGATCAAGGATAATAATTCCTTCATTTTGTGGGAAAACCATGAATCACTCAATTTCAGCAATATTAACCACTGAGTATGAGTCTCTAGAGAGAATAAAGGGGTGTGAACAATATTAAAAAAGGAGGAGGTTTTAAGAAATGAGGTGTTTTCTGATTTAGCTTCCCTAAACTGATTTAATTACTGTATCTCAAAAATAGAGACAATGTGAAGGAAATGATAGAGGAACTGATTAACAGTTTCTTACAATACAGACTTGAGTCTTTGAAGGAAACTCCTATGAAAGAGCTTTGAAATAGAAAGGTGTCTATCTCCAAATAGCCTAGGGACAGAGATCTCTGAGACCTATTGGGTGGCCTGAATTTGTACAAAAGGAATTCATTCCAGAATTATAGGCCAATAGTAATTAACACATGTAGTCTGATATAAAAGTTTAAGGCTTGATAATATTTTTTTTTCTTTCGTCTTTTAACACAGAAGTGTGAAAATTAACCAGTTTCAATACTTTCTTCACAAAAAAAATGTGCTGGATGTATGCCATAGTTGTCACATTTATCTTTTCCAAAGAGTTTTACTGCATAAAGAAAGCAGGATTCTAAAACATGTTTGGTCTTTCTGAGTTAGTAAATACTGGTTTAGAACTACTTTCATTACTCTTTCCTCCAAAATGGTATTTTGAAACTTAAAGACTCTTACAGAGAAAAAATTGCCAAGCTGAGTGTAGAAAGGTATTAAAATGCAGTGTATTTTGCAGTCATTCCCAGAAGTAGTTCAAAACTGCTCCATCTTCTCTCCAGAGCCAGGGATCAAAGCAGAATCATTTCAAATGCAATGAACTTTGAGCCATTTCTTGAGGCAGGTGGTCGATACTTCAGTGTTTAGCAAATGTTAACATATTCCAGGGCTAGGAATAGAACCAGAAACATAATTTTACTAGGCATTCTCCAGACCCATGCTACATTACAAATAGAAAACAGACCTAAAATGAGATTTATCTCTTTAAAAGTATAGTAGAAGTTTTAATGGGTAGAGAAATAAAAGTCTGTGTCTCAGGGAAGGTAGTCCTCTCAGTAGTGATCAAATTCAAATCAAGTGATGTGTAGTAGTATGGCTCAGTAACAACAAAGGAACTTGTATGCAAAAGCAACTAAATTTCAGCTTAATAAAAGTTATTAGAAATAGGGAGAATATTAAACCTGATATTCACTGATAGAGTGAAAGTATAGGGATTTACTTTAAAGATTAATATACTATTAGTGTTCTTCTTTACAGGAAGAAACACAAATCTGAACTTGAAAGAAGACAGAGTTATAGGAATGGAACTTTATGAAAAAGAGGATGCGTGTGACCTTTTAAAATTAGAAAAGCTTTTAAGCAAAAGCTGCTAGGTTCATGTGATTCTCACACACCCTCTCAGTGGAGTTCTAAAATTTTTGGTAATAAAAATTTTTCAAATGCTTGTGTAAAACAAACTATCACCTAAAGTCAGACTCAGCAATCAGAATTACTTTTTTTTTTGTGCTGTCCTCTAGGGAGCAACAGGACTTTTTGTTCCTGATGTATGTTTTTCTCATGCTTTTACAGAAAGAAACAGACCACTTCCAAGTTTTCATGTCATCACAACTCTTACTTGGTAAATACTTGATCTAGCTATAACTAACTAACAGCAATAAAGGATATAAATTCTTGATTAGTACAGGAGAATATATTTCAAAGACTTTAGCATATAAACTTCTTATTCTGGAGAAATATTTAAATTGGAATTTTTACTTTATCTGAACCTCTAAAATTTACAGGTGGTTGTTGTAAATTTTTCAAAACAACACAAAATATTTAGTAAAGATTGGAGGGTTTTTACCACAATATCTGCCAATGCTGAAATGGCAAATGGCTCCTTTTAAACACTCCATTAGTGTGTCGGTGTCATAACCTAATGTTGGTGCAACACCTGTTGTCTAATATCTGGGTTTTAAAAGTCCATGTTAATAACTTGTTCTGCTTTATTTTAATGCTATAAGGAAACAATATAATTTACTGATCTTTTTGCACACAACTCACCCTAATTGTCTTCTCTACAGCTTCTCTTGTACTGTAAGTCATCCTGGGGGACTTGCCAATGGTACATGGGGAACATTGAGGGCCACTTCAAATGCTAGGAGGATGTTGGCATAGGGAACAATCAAAGTCAGGACTGTGATAAAGTATTTTAATTTTTTTCTTTCTTTCCAGAATTTACATCTCTCATGATTGTGATGGTGATGAAATACTATATAGGAGTGAAAGAATTTGCATGATATAAGGCTCTGGAATAATCATAGAAAAATATTTTGCAGATACTCTAAATCTTTAGTTAGGCTTATAAATAAAACATCATAATCAGAAGTTTTACAATAGTTCTCATTGTCCTTTTGTCATAGCTTTTCTGTTGCAAAACTGGGAAGAATCTACTGTTACAGTGGACTAACAAAGAGAGCATTGTGAAAAATAAACTGAGATCATGCAAATCACATGTTATAGTCCACCAAACAACCATCTTATTTGAAATTTGTTTGTTCTAGGTTCTTTGGATTAATGAAAATGTCTGTTATTTTAAAAATTAAATACATTCCAATATAATATGCAAGAAAAAACGTCTTCATTTTGTTTTTCATCCAAACAACAGACAATCCATCTTAGATTGGACATTAAATCAAATTATAGTCCCAAACATCACAGTACGAAGCATTGTGATTGTTCTACTGCTTCTTATCTTTCACGATAGTCACTGATATGTATTTTCATGTAAACTAATCCTGTTACTAAATTAAAAAACATGAGAAAATAATACTAATGTTTTATAATAATCCTAATACTAATGCTTTACTGTGAGATTCTAAACCAGCTTTTGAAAAATGAACAGTGTTCTGCTAGAAAACAAACATTAGACTCTGTTAAAACTATTGACATCTGTAAGGTTGTCAGATCTCTACATACAAATAATTGCTTCTAACCAGAGCATCTGTTTCCTTCTCAATAACCTTGTTGGCTAAAAAATGCACCATGGATCATCAAAAGGAAAAATAAAAAGGTACTGGCACAAGTAAAATTTCATTAAAAAATATTTTAAAAGCTCCACAGCTTTTTAGTTTACCTTGGAATTTGCTCCTAATTTTCTTCTGTAAGATTATCACACTTGCATTTATCTTAAGAATGTTTTGTCCGGTCCGTGAGCCACAAACCTACTCGATTCAAAATTCGTTCAAAGAACGCTCTAAACTCAAAATACCCATTTAACTGAAGCCAGTCTATTCATCATACAATTCTTTTAATCACTATCATCATCATCATCATCTGATTCTCTCTAGCTTATGGTTTTCTCCATTAATAAAGTGTCTTTTGAGTGTCAGACGCAATTCCCTCTGTCAGAGCCTGTTGCAGTCTCATATCAAACAATCTAAAACTCACTCAAATGTGAAACTTCTCTTGACATAGGACCTGGAAGCAAGGTGAGATATTAACTGTTCCAAGAGTGAAGTATTTTCTTGATGAGTAAGTTTTCTGCAGATCAAGGTGCCAGAAAGTTTGTGCAATGACATTTACAGCTTGTGTAGGCTGTGCTCCATGTAGAATCCTCTAGATGACATGATATGGAAAAATGTGGCTTTGTAGTGAGCTCAGACCAAAGCCATTGTGACCTTTGTGCTGACTGAATTTTGAAAAGAGATATTCTCTTGTCTCCACATGCTTCTATCTCAAATAAGCAGTTCCTTCATCTTATCCAGCAAACTGTTTTCCAGGAACTCGTTTCAAATGTGATAAGTCACATGTCTTAAATTCCTATTAGGAATTTAAGGAAATACAAAAGGAAAAAAAAAAGCAAGCAAATGCTTAAAAATTGACAATTCAAAACTCTTTGAATCTCAGATTTTTTAGGTATAACCTTTTTCAGTCTTTACTCTGGAGTCAGGGCAGTTCTTGCCTCCCTGGCTGAAGACTCCAATACATTTTAATTTTTTTCCGGCTTTTTTCATAGCAGGAGTAGATAGTGTAATGTAATGTAAACACAGAATCTAAACCTTTTCATTCAAAGGGAATAGTTTCCCTTATGTCCAATGCAATAAGTTGGTTCAAACTGTAGGGGTGATTTGTTGTAACCTTCCACATGCATACTAACTTTGGGATTATCATGTAGAATTAAAAGTAGTAGAAAATTCATAAAGACATATACTTCAGTAAATATGCTTGTTTAAGCTAAAGTTAGACTAAAATTCCATGAATTACATGTTTATATTTCTATTAACAATACCTTTATGTTGGTTATAACATTTTAGAGCTCTAAGAGCTAAATTCCACCACTCAGCCCCATCAGGATAAAAGCCACCTGGCTCCTATATACAACACGAGTTTGATTTTGGCTGATAAACAGCACACACAACTGAGAAGGTCCAGTTAACCAACTGTCTTGTCTTTCGCAGTGGCCATCAGTAGACACTTGAGGAAGAAAAGCAGAACTCTTCCACAGCATTTTCCATTCTCCACCTTCAAGACCTGCTGAGTCACAGATGGCGTAATTGTACCTAATATTTTCCACAGGGCTTTTTGTCAATTTTTGATTAATTTTCCAGTTTACATAAAATTTTAATGTGAACAAAGTCATGGGAAAATAAATTCTTCATTTTAACTATGAGTGTAATAAGGTTTGTGCTTATATTAAACCCGATACATTTGATGCCTTGGTTAACTGAAGGCACACACAAAGCACCCTGCTCACTTGTAGCTGTCTCTGCACACAATAAAAAATGAGTTAGCTCACATTAACATCATGTCAGTATCATTATTCCATGCTGCTTTAATATTTTGTGATTTACTCTAAACCCACATGGTTTTCTAAAGCAATACATATTAAATTACCATGAAGTATTTCTGGATTCTGTTATCTTTCTCTGCACTCCAAACCAAATCTTTTCCAATACTCCAGATTCCTTATTAAATATACTTTTATATTACACAGGATAAGAAGGGTCCTTGGAGTTTCATATATTAAACAGGTGGCCTTAATTGACACAGCATGCTGTCTTACACTGCACAGTAAGATTAATATCTCCTGCAATGTTTGCTCTTTGCTGCTATAAGGTGTAAAATATACATTCACTTAGAGGATGGAAAGCCACTGTGTGTGGAGATGAAAGGGGCAAGGTCCTCTTACAAATGTCCAACTCAGCCAGAGTGTCCTTTCTGCAGTTTATATAGCTTCTCCACAAAGCATCCGGAGATCAAACTATTCTCATGGAAATAAAATATTCATTCTAAGTTAATTGGAAGGGGGTTGTTTTCTTCTTTCTGTGGGTTGATTTGGAAAAGTAAGCTGCAGGGATGAGAAATAACAATTTAGTCCCTCATGTCTCAGCAATCAAGAAGAGTGACAGCATCACTGGGGCTCACAGGTGCTCTGGAGTTTGCTCTCAGAATGTTCTCAATATTTGTTCTCTTCTCAGGCACCTTGCAGCCATTTTCTGCTCACTGCAGTTGTCTGAAACAGAAGGGATTTCCTTCAAAGTCTCAAAGCTAGTTAGATTTGAACCAACACCTGAGTTATTTAGATTGGCTCTAGAGTCTTACAATACCTCTAGGAATTGCTTGTTTGACAGCCTGTGCACACCTTTTCAGCATAAAAGGACAGTGGAGTTGGTAGCATGAACAGATATGACTAGCTTAGCATTTTCCTTCAAATGAACATCCTCACATAAGAACCTTAATCAACAAGTAGCCACAAGGGGAGCTGAGTCAACGCTACTCATCACCTCAGTTTTGCTCAGCCTCTTGAATATTCCTAGCCTTTACACTTACCCCATATGCTGACAGTAATCAGAAATGCAGAAATCTTTTAAAGAGGCCAGACTAATCCTTTTCTGCAAACTACTGCTGTAATTGAAGTTCCATCATTTATGGAACTCTGATGTGTTCTATACCTTTTCAAATTTGAAAATTCTGGACAAGAGGATGCAGCCTTTTTCTCACAGCCTCAGCAAGTTAACAGGTTTAAAGTTAAAAAAAAATTACTTAACAAAACATACTATCCCTGAGGTAAGTCTAAAAGACATGTTGATTTCATCCTTTTCTTTAGTTATGCTACTTCCTCAGCACTATTCTTACAGGAGCAGCAGGAAAAAAAATGTAATGACTGGGTCAAATGCTGAAGAAAGAATTTGCAGCCTTTTTACAGAAATCTTGAGGCACGCAGACTCAGCATGATGAAAACCATTGAATTTTTTCTATGCCTAACTGGTGTTTTCATTACTGCATTTCTATAGCAATGCTCTCCATCTTTACCTTCATACATGCCAACTGTCCCATTTTCAGCTAGACAATTCCTATTTCTCTTATCTGTTTTTGACTGTCACATGCTTTATCTGTCTTGTTTGTTCATTTGCCCATGCACATTACTGCATTGAGGCAGTTGGCAGCTGCACTTCTGTTCTACAGGCCTGGATTATTGGAGGGTGCTGGGTTTGGAGCAGGCTGAGTTAAAGTGAGCACTATTTAATCTGTTCAGTTTGAAGGTGCAGGGTGTGGTTAGCTTTCCAGTCTTATGGTTTTTAGCACTGTACTAAAGACAGCTTCAAAGCAAAGTAAAACCTCATGGCACACTCTGTGCACAGACTTTGTGTAATATAAGTTGAAAAGAAATATTTATGCATTCATACAATGGTACTTCCTTGTTGTATAAAACATCAGAGCTCTTTTTAATATATGACATTTTAATGCTTAAGTCTCAGGCAAATCAATCCCTTAACACACAAATGAGTACAATCATTTTAGGTGCCCCTTTTTCTTCTTTCAAAAGTAAATGCTGCATTAAATAGATTTTGGGGACAAAATAAATGAGATCAGAGGCCTGAAGTACTGTTCTCCTCTGATACCTCTCAGCTACATTCCTGAATCCCTCTCTTCAAGCAGTTATATTAAAGTCCAGTACTTTTATTATCATCACTTGTTGAACAAATAGCAAATTATGTAATTGCCTTTTTTTGACAGAGAGAGAGAGAGAATTCCAGGTTTCCTAGCACAAAAAATCCCATTGATTATGAGGTATAATTTTGTGACCCCCCAATACAATGACATGAGGATTTTTGATCTTGCTTTAGTCTTTATATGTCCTGCTAAGTGGAAAGATCTGACATGAATAACTGGCCTTAAATGTTCTGTGTGGATTTTTTGTATGGAATAATAACAAAAGTAATACAAATAAAATTAACAGCAACAATAATAATAATAATAAAGAGGAGGACTCTTTAACTCTGTTAAATAACCTGATAGGGCTTTCAGTGGCAGGCATCATAGCAAAAGGGTGATTCACACAGCACACATGAATGCTTGTCATCCTTAGGGGCAAACTACAGCAAGTCCTATTAATGATTCATAGGGTGGAGTTTCCTGGTAGAGCTGCATGTTCCAGCTTAGCAGACTGACTTTAACATTATCACTAGATCAACAGCAGTCAAATAAATGCTGAGCTCACTCAGCCCCAGGTAAAGATTCCAAAGGAATACTAGTTAGATTCATGGCATAAATGAATGGAAGGAATAATTAAAGCTGCTGGAAGAAAAAGAAAGCAATCTCAGCTATGTGTTTATCATAACCAATATATACTAGTGGTTTATTTGAGACTTGTTATTGTAGTTATATTTGGTCAAAGCCACCAGGAATATATCGGGGGACAATATTCAGGACAGGAATATATCAGGGGCACAATTTTCAAGGGGCATATGCAAATGTCCAGAAACACAAATAGGGCAAAATGGGCCAACCCCCCATTTTATTTTATATGGATG
Source organism: Melospiza georgiana (assembly GCF_028018845.1). Taxonomy (NCBI): domain Eukaryota; kingdom Metazoa; phylum Chordata; class Aves; order Passeriformes; family Passerellidae; genus Melospiza; species Melospiza georgiana. The sequence continues at coordinate 13,158,353 of NC_080430.1, forward strand.
GTTTTGATGTCACCCCATCAAAATGCCAGCTGTTTCCAGTATCAGTGTGCCTGCTGTTCTGACAGGCTGCAGGGACATCATGAACTTACATTTCCTAATCAGATATGCCAATCAGGTTTACTTTAGCCAAGAAGCCCCTCCTGGCAAAGGACCTGACCTACAGGAGGCAGGCACAGAATTGATTTCCAGGGACTGAGAATTGTCTCCTTCCCTGCTTGTTCTTCTGCAGTAAGGAGCCTGAAGGGGAAAGTCAGTCCAGGACAGCCCTGTGGGGTGTGATGGCCTGGTGACACATCTGGGGTTCACTTCAGCAATTACCATAAATCTGCCAGGACTGCTGCTCTCCTGGCCTCTGTCAGATCATTACTTGAGTCTCAGAAGGCTCTCAGGACTGGTTCTGGTCCCACGTTTCTCAGACCAGTTCTATCATCTTTTCAGGATATTTTCTTTTCTGAAGGAGAAAAAGATAAAATAGGAAATAGAAAGAAAGAAATTAGGCTGCTCTTAAATGAAAACTTTTTAAAATTGACTTCTGTAGAAAATGTCAGGATTTTACAGTTTGTTTATAAGCCCAGACTCAAAGCTTTGAAAAATACCAAAATACATATCACCAAATCAGCATTTGACCTACTCCAGTTATAGTCACATGGAATCATCTTAATAAAAAAGGTCTGTTGTAGAGGGATCTGTTATTAGTATATTTTTCCATCTGTCTGTATTTATTCATAATGGAAAATGCAGTAGTTTCCATATTTTTAAGTAATAAAACATATCAGCATTCTGTGAATTAGTGGCATTATGGTGAGGGATATTTTGCTTTTAAGAGATTGATAGCTCAGGAGACCAGCAGATGAACAGACAGATGAGTAGAATGCTCTCTGCTCTGAAGTTTACAGCAAAAGCATGTAACTCTACTTGCCTACTTTGAAGCCAGACTTCAAAGTAGTCATGTGTTAAAATGTACACAATATGACTATTTACCATATTAATGAGAGAATATGGCAATATTCTCTTATTAGAAAAAAGTATTTGTGTCACTTCTTTTCTTTTGAAGTCAGCTGTTGATTTTAAATCAAGCGGTTAACGTAAGATTTGTCAGTCCCATTCTGGATGTATGTGGGTCACTGTGTTTGCATTAAGTGTCAGGATGGGAAGCTGCCTTCATGAGAATTACACTTTCATGTAGTCAATTTGAAGGATATTCATTCCTCCATTGCTCATGTTTCCTCATTCCATCAGAGAATGATGACATTCAAAAGCAGGTAGTCAGACACACAAAGGGTGGCATTGGAGCCCATCTATCTTGCTTGGAGGAAAATTCAGAGTCCTAATTCATTACAGTTCTTTGAAACTCTAAGATGAAGACACTATAGAATTGCAAAGCACTTTTATTATTAAGGGAGCAGGGGAAAATTTCACCTTTTAAAATTCAAAATAAAACTGAGAAAATCATCCCCCAGGAAACTGCACTGGCTCAATTTGCTTCACTTATCATCATTTTTAACCTCACTATCTACCTTAACCTCCATTTTCACTACCCTTCCCCCAAACACCCTCCTGCTCTGTTCTTCCTCTTTCTTCATTTGAAGTTTCTCTATACAGTCTAGATTTTGTCAGTCTCTTTGGTGCTTAGAAGAGTGGGAAAACTCCCCTACCAGATGTTTGTCTAAACCTGTTTTGACAAAATTCCCAAAAAGAGGAATCCACAGCCTCCCCAGTCAGTTTGTTCAAAATATGCTTGCACAGAAATAGAATGGTTTCTCTTATGAAGAACTGAGCCCTATTTTCTGTAAAAACAGATATGGAAAAATAACTTCCACTTCATTTTTAATCCACATAGGTGAAGGTTTCTGAGACTTTTGGAAGTTCTTTTCCTATTTAGTTTCATTCCAGAGAAGGGTTATAATATTTTTAAATATAATTTCCCAACAAATCACATACACATATTTTAAATGATTCAATTTAAAGACAAGCTTTATTATTTGCTTCATCTCTTCTGTGCCACTTCAAATGAGTAAGAGAAATCACAACCAGCTAAAACAACCTGTGTCTACCCACACAAGTCCAGTTGGCTGAGTGTTTGCTTCAGCAATTCCATTTACACCCCTTTTTTGACAGCACAGCTATTGGAAAATGACTGGGATTTGCTTGTGCTGCTGAGATAAACTGTGCATCACAGAGCTCCCACTCTTTCATATTGCTGCATGCCAGGCTCTGTGCACAAAGCCAGCACACATTCTATTTCCTCCCACTTGAACACACTGTTGTAATTAGGTGCAAGTTGCAGAGAGCATTGCTTTATTTCCTTGTCCTTAAAATCACTGATCAGAGCTAGAGTTCCAGAGCAGAGAACTAATTTCTTTTTTCAGTCTTGTTTCTTTTCTCACTATTCTTGCTGGAAAAACATTAATAATATATAAAGGAATTGAAAATATTGAAATGCTATCAAAAGGAGTTTCTGAATATAGTTTCCAGCACAAATTATTTTTTCTATTTAACCTTAATTCTGGTTCAATTGGGCAAGAAGACCCAGAAGGCCAGGTAGGGTATGAAACTCAGAGATGAAAGAGAGTTATTACACCTCTGTGATCAAGAAAGGCAGTAACAGACTGGCCTGGCAGGATCCTTCTCAACCAGATCATTTTCTGCCATCCCCAGAGGCAGGGACAGAAGACAGCATGGGAATCAGAGCCAGAGCATGAAGCTCTTTAGAGATTTCAGTCTGCACTATGGCACTTTAAAATTTTAAATGTTAAAATTTAGCTGATTCCTGAAAAAGCACTGAGAGCAGAAGAATGCTATGGCATCCTAAGCCACAGTATTTCCACTTCATTTGGAAATTTGCATTCTGCTTCTTAGATTTTACTCTATTAAGAAATCCAATCATAAATGCTTTGTGTTACATTCTGATGGATTAAGTTTTAGCTTTCATATTTTCCAGATTCTGTACTGCATAGGTATATAGCTCTGAACTTCATATAAAGTATTAGCAAGTTCTCCTCACAATTTAGTTAGACAAAACAATCCTTTTCCAGCCCAAGAACCAAGGGAACCATTGCAGCTTCAGGCCCAAAAAGTACAAACAGCAGCAAACTGAGGAGAGCAATCTGGGAGGATGGGACTGCATAACCTGAAGCTGTAATTGGACAATTACCTCAATATGCAAATGGAAACTACCAATATGTAGCTTATAAAAGTGTGAAAACTCATGACCCATCATCCATCTTGGATGTAACCCTGGCCAGGCTCTTGTATTGCCCGAGGTGTACCCTTTGAAGGCCTTTTAATAAATACATACTTTATTTATTTAACTCTCTAGCCTCTGTTCTAGGCAGCCTCTCAAGGCATCACTAATATGTCCAAAATATGCTCCCATTCCCTGTATTCCATTGTGAAGACCAGACATGCTTTCCCAAGCATTCCTGGATAGTCAGCTAGCACCAGCTCCCTTGGAGAAAAGAAAGGAATATATGTAAATCATGTATGTCTCAAAACATTCTGTACTCAAAAAATTCTGTATGAGTAGCCAGTTAGGGTTTAGTGTTCAGATAGCCTCAGATCTGACTAAATATCTAATATGACAGAATACTAAACTTCAGAAGATGTAATTCAGTTGCTGTCACTGCCCTAGAATTGTTGAGATCTTAATCCTTCAAACACAAAATTATTCGTGCAGAGCTCACAGCAGGGGATTGCAGAGAAAGTCTGTACAATATTTACTTTTTTAAATGCATAGTTTTCCATGCAGTATTAAGAAAAAAAGGTGGTAGATGCATAGCAAAAAACTAGCACAGACTTTATTTCATTTCTTTAGCTGGAGTATTGGAGGTGATACAATCTGATATTCCACTCAAATATAACTCTTCCGTCACATATCTACAGCTGCAACCTACTAGAGAAAAAGATTAAGTGGAAGGAAATTTAAACCACTGTAGGCCTAGCAAGTCACCTGCTAAAGGCTTTGGATGAGAGTCAAGGGGTTAGCTGAATTCCCAGCTAAGTCATTCTGTATTCTTTCTCTGGAAACATCTGTGCTGAGGAATGGGATAGCAATGCATACATATGGACTTTTTAAAATTCTTATGCTTAGCTAAACATATCTCCAGAATGATGATGCTTTGCAGATTGTACAGATTTGTTTACATCCTTCTAAGGAGCATGGATATAAATCTTTTCCCTTATATGCTATCTCATTTAAACCACTAACTTTGAATATGACCACAACAGGTAAATGACTAAAGATGAAACAGCAAAATTCAATGGTATTATCACAAAATCTTATTTTCATTGTTTCCTTGATCAGGCAGAAAATTCTAGAGTATTTCAGTCTGTAATGGAGCAACTCAGAAAAAACCAAAAATTGTGAAGTTGTATTATTTTTCTTGTATTTCAAGTATTTATTTCTTTTCCTCAAGTAACCTAAAATTAAATGTGACAAGAAAACGAAAATCACTCTGAAAATGAAATAGTTTATTTTACTAGGTGATACTGTAGTCAATGGAAGGAGTGGGTCACAGGCTAGAAAATGTACCAGTTTTTGTCCAAATACAGTTCAAGCCTTGAAGATAAATTACCCATATCTGCCAACAATGGAATACAAAATTTACCTCTGGCTGTCACTGGTCCTTTCTTTGCCTGGACTTTTGATGCCATTTTGATGCTTGAATGAAGAATTGCCTCAATGTCTATAGAGAAGTAGAAATTCCACTTAATTATTATATTGGTTTTAAGTCTTTGTTTTAGCAAAAGAGCTATGAGAAGGCTTTAGAAGTTCAATAAACCTTACTCATTTAAAGATAAGACTGCAGCATCCTCTTTTACTTCCCCTTCCTTATATTCCTGTTAGTACTCTGTCAAATTCAGTCCTTTGTTCTGAAATTTTTTCTTGTTTCACAGTGAATTCAGGAGTCTTGTACACTAGGAAGATGGAACTGGGCATGACCATGAGGAACTTATATATTAATGCCCTTGAAATCACAGGAAATATTATGCCTGATGTCTAATTTCAGGGAATCCAAATTGTTTCTGCAGTACCTTTTTCCATATAGTATCCTTTCCACTATCCATTCAAAAAAATTAAAACCTTTAATGAAAGATCAAAAAGAAGAAATATGATTTCCCATGTAAACAGAGCAGGAAGGAACAAGAAGGCAGCTCCCAGGGCCAACAAAGTTGGGTATAGAAAAATGGAAATAGGTCCAGGGAAAACTATTAGGATCACTTATGTTCCTGTGGAGGACCCAACCAATCAAAGAAATACCCTTGGTTCCCTTCAACATACCCAGTCTTGTGCTCAGTTAAATTTTTAATGTGAAAAGAAAATATGCTACCTAAGTTTTGAGAAATTGAAATTTTCCTTGTTATCTCTTCACACCTTACCTCATGTCCCTTTGTGTCATGGCACATCTCTGCCCTACGGGAAGGCACAAAAGCCACAAAATTTGGAGTTTTCAGGAGGTTTCCTCCCTCCTCAGCCATTAGAGCCCACTGAAAGCCCCAGAGCATGGGATTAATGCAATTTAAGTGCAGAGCAAACCAACAGTAATCCTGTTACATCCAGCCACATCCTCTTTCCATAGGGCAGGGGATCATGGCAAAGCTGAAAATGGAGCCTTTTTATGTGAACAGACAATGGGAAAAAGACTCGAGGAATTCCCATTCCTTGGGAATGGGGCAGTCATAACATCTGTGCTTATAAAGGCTGCCTCCTGTGGGATGATAGCACAAAGGTGAATACACAGAGCTCCTCCTCTCAGAAGTCTGACCTGAACATTTAGTAACACATTGGTTCTAAAAAGGAAAGTAAAAATAATTTTCAAGTACCTTCTGCACAATATTCAAGTCACCAAAATCTATTTTCAACTCAAAAAAAATACATATTTTCCATTCTTCATGTGCTACCCAATGTTCCTGAAGCTGCAATTTCCACCAGAACAGAGTGTAAACCACAGTTGTAGTTTTAGTGATGGGGAAGATCCTTACAAATTTTCACAAGAGGCAAGAGGAAATAGTGCTACAATGTACCATGCGCAGTGAAATGTAAAGGGAGATAATCAGCTTTGACTGATACTCTTTTCACCTTTATATCCATTATTTGTCTTGGATCTATTTTTGTCCAAGGGCCAAAATTATCACCAGATGTAAATAAAAGTAATTCTCTTGAACTACTGGAGCTGTATCAAATGAAATTGATAGAAATGTCTCTTTCATTTAAATACAATCAGATCAGATTGCATTTAAGTGAAAGACTTAACTAAACTAAAAGACTTAACCTTTGAATGCCATGTTTAGTAATTAATTTATTGATATTCTTATTGGGAAAGAAATGCTCAGATATGCTTTCAGATGTTATTTAGCCAACATCAGGATGTCTAAAACCTATTATGAGGTCTATGTCAAAATTTCTTTTGTCAGAGTAAAAGGTGTTTATTTAGACCCATACAGATAGCTTTGGATCATCAAAAAAGGAAAAAAAATGGCTCTACTCTGAATAGTTTGTTTGCATATTTCTCATGAACTGTGATGAAAATAGCTGCTTTGCAAGCTGGACCACAACATCATCATGAAGATATTAAAGGGCCCTGGTGAAAACACAGCAAATAGAACCATGCATCTCTGTTCAGCTAAAAGATGAGATTGATTCAAATGCTGGCAGAGATCACTGTAAGGGAAAAGAAGGCTGAAAAGCAGCTGAGAAGGGAATAAACAGTCTATATTCACATGAAATTGGTTGAATTGCCTCAGCCCAGGTGGTAGAATTCTGGTTGTACACTCTGCTGGGACAGTATAGCCAACAGTAACTCAGTCATGGGGGAGATACCTGGCCTGGTTCTGGCCAGGACAGGCCAATTTTTGCAGCACCAGGAGGGGAACAGCCAGGACCTTGAGGTTATTAATATCACCTCACACCATGCCCAGGCAGTATGGGGATGTTCTTTCCAGTTTTCTGGGAGATGTGGTCAGGTAGTGCCCTGTTCTGCAGGGTGAGCAATCACCTGTGAATCATTCCCCTGCCTTGGGCACTCTCTTACCAGCACTGGTATCATCACAGTTTTCTTATCTCACCGCTACTTCTCATAAATTGTTCTTATTTCAACCCCTGTCCTTTGCTTTTTTGTTCCTCCAGTTCTCCTCTTCACCCTGCAACAAAGGGAAGTGAGTGAGCAGTGAGTAGTCTGAGGTGTTTCAGCAGGAACAATAAATTGAGGTATCATACCTTAACTATGAAAAGATTTTAACTGTTTCATGACTATTAAACATGGAGAGACAATTCTTGTGGGATGGATGCAGCACTGGACTTGAGTGTACAAGTACAATAAAACAAAAGGGAAAAAAATGAAAAAAGGTCAAAAAGTGAAGTCGTCATTTCTTTGGAACCAGGTTAGGGGAATGAGATGTAATTAAGTGAAAATCTTGTGTATTAGGCAAAAAAACATCTCTTCAGAACCTGTTCTAAGGAATTAGGCCAAATTTTGGATGATACTGATGGGTGCACATAAATCCAATAGGCTACAAATACTTACAGATCCTGCCACCTCAGTAGAAGACCTAAGTTAGAATCAGAAAATGCTGTTCAGCATTTCAGCATTTGTTCTATGAAAGTAGAAAGGACAATATAAACACCCCTTGGTGACCAAGTTCTTTAATGCAATACCAGCGGTAGAAGGAAAATTAAAACCTTTAACAACAGAAGTCTCAAGGGATGTCAGTGGTTTAAGACATTGTCTCCTGGTGGTATTTTTCTCCTTGTAATTGAACAGCACAAGCAGTTCCAGCCAGAAAGTATCCTGGAAAACAGAAATATCTGGTCAGAATCTAGATCTCTTAAAAGTTCCTAATTTTCTCTTGAGTAGGACTAGTTTGGAAAATTAATCTATTATTTATAAAATAATACATTTTGATACATCATGGCAGAAAATCAGCTTAGAAGGAAATGCTGCATCATGGTTGTTTTGTAAATAAAATATGGTTTGCCTTTCTAGAACAATCAGTTTATTGATGTGGAGGTTTTCATTTTGGCTTTTTTTGTTTCGTTCTGGGACAGAAATAATTTCTTCTTTCTCAGGAGAATGGAAGTGTGGTCTTCTGTGGCATTGCCATAGAAGTCTATAATTCTAAGGAATATCAAAAGATTCAATTTATTTTCAAATTTAAATGAGAAAAATAGTCAGAAAGTATTAGCATGAAATAGTGTTCTTAGATTGTATGGAGCTATGTAATGGAACAAATCAAATAGAATGAATTATTTATTTAATTAATTGTTATTTATTAGATTATTACAGTTTCCATTCATGTAGCAACATTAATTTTCATAAAGCTGTAAAAGCTTGGAGTCCTATTGGGTAAAATCCTGTAAATATAATGAATTTCTTAGTAGAACAATGAATTGACTTTGTTTTCTGATAGTGTTAACTGTGTAACAGATTTCCAGTGTTCTTCTAACCCCTTAGGGCATCTAAAGAGCTCCAGGAAACAAAGGTATCTTTCAGTACCTTCTGTTGTTTCTACAAGCATTTAATATTTGATGTAATATACATGCCCTAATAGCACATGAAACACTATAGCCTGGTGTGATCACGGCATACACCAGATACCCAGTGCAGCCTCCTGTTTTTTCCTATTTTGTTTTTCTATTTGGTATTCAAATCCACTCCGCGGTAACCTTATCCATGTGCTGCTTGTTCTGCTCATGCAAATCTTTGTAGATATCATGGATTCTGATGCCATCTGCATCTGCTTACATTCCTTGCCTTTAACAAAGAATCAGGAGTTAGCTAGACAGATGGCAAAGCAAAACTATTATCAGAGATTATCAGGAAAATATGCTATTTTAAAGACTTTAAAAAATGTAATCACTGTTATTCAGGGTACCATTAATACAGTAACATATTGTGCAATTACTGTCACAGTTCCATTGCTTCAGTGCAGACAGCATTACAGCAGGGTGGGAAGGAAAGATATTTAACTTTTTATAACATTCTTGATGGCCCTGTTTTACAGCTATTCTGCCGTTGAGGGATTGCAGTTATATTCAACACATTTTGTTTGGTAATAACTGCAGCACTTACTTAAAATCTCCTTTTGAGAGACTGTTAAATGATACTTAGTTGACACTAACTGAGCATTACTTACTGTATTCTACTTCTATTAGGAATCCCATTTCCCCACTAGTTTCTGAAAGGAGAGTTATAATTATGCAAAAACATGGATTGGTTGACCTGTGGTCAAATGCCTTGTGTAGGTGAGCAGGTGCAGCTTAAATTTACATCTGTGAAGAAGCCTTTCAAGACAAATCTTGTGCCATAGAATTAATCTTTAATATTTGATTTCTAAATGTTATAGTTCAAAATCTGCATTAGTCAGCCTTGGACTTCTGAATGACCATTGAAAAGAAATAGGCCTTTGAGATTGACACTCCAGCTCTATCTCAGATAACTGTATCAGATAATATTTATCTCAGATAAATGTGGATGTGTCAGAGTCAATGTGGAAAAGTGCCCCATTGTTTTCCACTGATCATAAAAAGTACCTTTGTAGACTTATTCATCTAATATTGGAAACTTTGGTAAAAAATATATGAATGGTCCACTGAGACATCTAAAATTTTAGTACCAAGATGTCTTTCCATGTTTCAAAGGACAAGATGTGTTAAAATCCAAAATGTACAGAAAAAGGGTTTGCCATGGAGGTTGGAAAGGCTGGCATGAGGTTCCTCACACCTCATAGACCACTACATGACTTAAATGTTCATCTCTCTTCCTTTTCATATACATCACTGTGTGGACTCAGTTGATGACTTGGTGTGTACACCAGGACTAAGGTATACAGCTTTTGCAATTTGTCTTGACTTGTAATTGTAATTGTCCATCTGAATATGATGGACATTACCTCTTTACAGCGTTCTTGTTTTTGGGCAGAAGGCTACTGCATGCATTATAGCAAGCTCTGCATATCATGAACTAACAGCAAGTATTGGTCTAAACTAATAAAAAGGAAAGAAAAAATGCACCTCAAAGTACATTCTCCTGAAATCTTCGACCCATCAAAGATGAAACAAAAAAAAAAAGATCAGCTTCTCTGTTGGACTTTTAATTATCCTCATCAACTTAATTATTCAAGTTGTATAAAATTCTTAGATGAATAGGTTAAATTCAGTTCAGATCAGTAAAGCAATTACCCAATCAAGGTACAGAAGTGAGAAAACAAATCAGAACTTCTGTAAGAACAGCTGTAGCCATCTGTCTTTACAGAATTACAGAACAAGTCAGACCCTGTAACTTGACAGGGAAATCACAGAGAGTGGTATTAAGCAACGAGAAGTATTTATTAAGGTTAGGATATTTGGAAAACTGTGTACAAGTCACCAAGCTGTCAGCTGACAGATACCAGTGCAATTTCACTGCAGTCAAGGACCTCACACTAATTTATCCTGAGAACATCGTAGAGTAAATCTAAATTCAGTAATTAAAAACATAGTTTATCAAATTCTCCTCATTTTGTTTCTAAATTATTCTCCTGGTATAGACAAGTTAAGAGAAAAAGTCATTATCACAAGTCTTTCGGAGTTGTAATTAATTTCTTTCCCCCAGCGTATTACTAAACCCATTTTCTCTAATACTTCTTCAGCCTTCTTAAATTTCAAAGACCTTTCTCATTGTCCTTGTGCTGGCAAAGATGCCCCTCTTGGCTCTTTTTACTGTTTACCTACAATCATTTTCTTTATTTCTTACCCCCTTTTTTTTTTGCTCCTCTACTCTTTGCAGAATAATTAATTCTCTTTTGCACATCAGAAGTACATTTCAAATCATTTCACTTTAACCTTTTTTTCTTCCTGGTTAGTTAAAGCTCATTGAATATATCCAGTCTTTGTGACCTCAGAAAACAGTCCCTCTTCTTAAATGGAGATGATGGCTCTTGCAGGTTGTATTTCAAACCCTGTCAATCCTAGAGAAGTGAAACTAATTCTACAGTAGATACATGAAGCAGTTACACCTTTGCCTAAATAACTTTCATGTAACTTGGTGATTTTAATTTGGAAAAAGATTCAACTTCTGAGTTTTTATGGATTTGACTACATTTATATCAGCATATTTAAATTGTGCATTTTTTTAATAGAGGTGAAGATAATGAAAAAAACCAGAACTTTTTAGTATAATTATTGTCCTGCAGTACTGATTGTTTCCCTGCTTTTAACTTTATGTCTTGTGACAAGACTCTCTTAGAATTAAAAAGTCCTTAAACTTATTAATAATTCCATTAATTCATGATTAATGAATTAAGTCTTGTGATTTCTTATCCATAAATAAATAAATGGCAGTTCCATCTCTTCTTAAGGGCAATGTTTCATGTGTAATATCCCTACACTTGCAGATAGACATCTCTTTTCTTTTTATAGAAACCAAATGTTTTTAAACGTCCCTGGCTTTTCTAAATCTGCCATCAGCAAGGCAGGTTAGACTGTTATTTCCTATGGATTTGTACTCATAACACTGAGTGATGGAATAAAACTCAATTGTATCAGGAGTTGTTCAAATACAGAACAAAATTTTCTTCTCCCCAAGTCTGAACAAAAGGGCTAACATGCAGTTGTAGCAGTTGATTTAATTCTGTGATTTCTATTAAATGAGCTTAGCAGATCATGTTTAGTGTTCTTCAGAATTAAGATGGCTTTGGCAGAATGGCATCAATGTATTTTAAATTAAAATCACATTTTTTTTGTGATTATCCTTAAAATATATTTAATTGCTGCTCCATTTTGTTCTATCCTCATTGAAGTGTTACCTCAAGTGCATTAACTCAAAGCTCTTGAATTAGTTATCATCTAAAATCATATAGCTTTAGAGAACAGAATAATTCTGTTTATCAAAAAAAGCCTTTTTAAAATTTTCAGGCAGAAAAAAAAAATCTCGAAAGCACAGAGGTGAGAGATGCAAAAAGACCTATTAAACATATTCTCACTCTCCATCACTGCAATGTTTTCCCCTACAGTCTTTTATTTTATCTTGTTTAGCTTTAAGTCTCTTAAGGCTTCCTATTCAATTTTCACAGGGAAATTATTTCAGTGTCAATCTGCACCTCTGGAAATTGTCTCCAATGCTCCGCTTATGTTTATATTACATAAAATGACAGATATAAAATGTTTTTTGGTAAGCAACTTACATATGTTATTTTGTTAATCTTATTCAGATATTGCTGGAAGAGGTCATTGAATGGGGAAAAAATATATTCATGAGCATGGTTCCCAACACTGATTAAATTATTCCATATTTGTGTCTCTTTGCATAAGGGTTTCCATAAAGCCAGGGTTGATATTTTGTATTTCGGTATTTGTGGTTGGAAGCTGGAATATTATTTGACAGAAAGAAGGCACAGGGTATGAGACTGAGGAAACCAAGGATCTGCAGTGTGATACACTGAGTGTCGTTTTCTGCAGAAATAGTTTTGTGAGGGAGTAGGCCAGACAGAAGAGGCTGATGCAGTAGGAGGCAAGCCCATATGTGTAGCCTACTACAGCAATGCTTCATGTGCATAAGGAAAAGGGTTATAAGGATAAGCAAGCAAATGAACAAAGCTGGGAGGAAAAGGGACATTTTACTGAAGAAAAATACACTTCTTATGCTCAAAAACCTAGAAAATTCAGAATTCTTTAAAAAATAATGTTTTAATCTTTCAATTTCTATTATTCATTTCCCATCTAATGTCTTAACTGAAAGCTGCAGCTTTAAGTAAAACTTTGACAATCAAAGCAGTTAACAAAACCTGAAGAATATCTAATTTAGATAACAGGTCATGATGAATTAGCTGTAGCTTTCACTTGACAGGTCAGTACATGAAATACATCTTGATGGCATATGTGATCTGGTGAATTATTAAAACAATTCACCCAGAAAAATTGTACTAGTTGTAGTAAAATGTGCTGTAGTTCAGCTGTCCATTGTTTCTTGCAAGCAAACTACCCAGCCCTCAGATTGATAATGTGGCTATGCATTTCTAAAGTTATATACAATTTTCCAGAAACACAAAAAAATCTAGATAGATGTAATATGTAACTATAAAACCTTATATGTAGGGTGATGATGTGGGTTACTATTCATGCTGTGTGCTGTTATTTTTAGGATCATAGATCATGGCTGCTAGAAGCAGGTATGCAGCATAGTGAAAAGGAACCCGATCACAACTTTCTGCAGAAAAGATTTAAAGAGGAAAATGCCAAGCTTTTTGTTCTGCTTGCATTCTATTTTTAGGGTTTGTTTAGTTACAAGACAAAATGGACACCTGCTTTGGAAAAAGTCTTTGTGTAATTCTAGAGTGTAGGAATTGAACAGCTGTGTTGACTGTACCGAAAAAAGTAGGACATCCAAGAAAATTTCACATAGATTCATACTTTGCACTTGATTTGTTTTTGGAAACTCAGGTTTAGAAACTTTAAAGTTCAAATAACTTTAATGCTAAATAAAGCTGTCATGCAGTGCAATACTAGCAGTTACTAATGTTCAGGAATATTACAGTCCTTTGCAGGTATTGAAAGTTGAGGAAATGATGCAAAAGATGCCAGATTTCTTATAAACTACATTGAAGGACATTTACTTTCAAAGCAGGAAGAGAGTACAAATGGGAGTTGTGAGAAAATGAATCAGTGAGTCTTGCAGCTCCATGTCTAATTGCCCTTGCTGATCTGTGACCAATGGGTGAAGCACAGCTGGTGAAAAGCGTAAAACAGATTTGTTACCAGTGGTCAATTATTCAGACATCTAAGGCTGCCATAAATGCAGCAACTGTCCATCAGGTGACTCCCTGAAAACCTGACATTAGTTGTAGATTACAGAGCACAAAATTCATGTCACTGCTGATCTCAAAAAATTTTAGCAAAAGGAAACCTGTAGAGAGTACATCAAACTTTAACGTGCTGTGACTGGGCTGTTGTGTATTGCTCACCACCTTTTCTGCTGTGCTGAATTTGATCTTTTGACATGACATCTTGGCAGATATTCCACTGTTTAACCAAGAACATAATGTACCATTCAAATTTCTATTCAAATGAGGCTGAATTAGAAGATGAGGATGTATTTCCGTGGAAAAAAGTGCTCCCCCTTAGCCCAACAGCTGGCCAGAAACTACACCTATAGTTGCCCAATAGCAACTACAGGGAGTTGTTCTCTAGCAACTAGAGAACTTTACACAGAAAAGTTCTAGATATTCTCACTTTACTGACTGGAAAGACAGACATGAAGCAAAAGACATGAGTTACTTTAAATTTCCAGCTATTTCCCTAAAGAGGAACATATTCAGTATAAGACTCACAAGTATAATGAATGTTCTCACATATTTCCTATGGCTTTGTTGGTGTCAAGCATTTTATAAACAGGTCACGTAGGGAATTCCACATATGCACCAGACATCTGGTTCATCTGAAACTGGAGTGTTCTGAAAGTTGCATTCACCAGGAATTTTACATCAGTCAATTAACTTGCAACTGCTGTCTTAGTAAATGCTCTTAATAAAAGTGTGTGTGCATATTTCGTTTCCTTTTTTTTTCTTTTTTTTTAGGCTGAATGCAGTTTATATAATGAAATGTTCTGTTTCCATTAAGGTACACCTGACTGTAAGATTTTCAAAATACTCTTTCTTACAAAAACAAAACAAAGGAGCCCACACCAACTCAATACGTCCCTAAAAATAAAAAATCAAAAAGCAAAACAAAACACAAAAAAAACCAGAAAAACTCAAAACCAAACATTTCAAGTAGAACAGACACATTTTGCATCACTTCATGTATCAATTTTCATTTGATTTTGGAGAGATTTTGATCACATTCCCTCCTTTATCAAAAGTTTTACCCTGATTTTTTGGAGGCTGGAAGCTGGACTTCTCACATCACGTATTATTCCTCAAAAACTTGACTTCTGGACAAGTCATCCTTGGGTCTGATAAATCTTGGGTATAAATTGAAATAAATCACAACTCAGATATTTAAAGATCAAATAAAATGGAATATTCAACCACATATTTGTAGGTATTTAGGTGATCGTATGAGAGGAGCACCTTTTTCCGTTTCCTGCCCACACATTTTTTGTGTTTCTTCTGCATGAGAAGAGCTGGGACTGAATGCCCATCCCACATCTTCTTTGACCTCACAGAGCTTTGGCTTCAGCTTCTTAATCTTTCTGCTGCAAAAGCAAAAGGTTCCCTGAGGAGCTGGAACTGAATAGCAGAAAATCTTCTTTGACTTTCAGTGTCTCAGGTCTCAGTGGATACTGTGCCTATTTGTATGTTCTCCCTATAAGGAGTAGGATCTGATGATTCAAACTAACTCCAATTATTTTACTATTATCATCATACAAATTGAGAGAATACATTAGTAGAGGTCTGTGCTGCTAATCATTGCTAGTCCTTATTCTCACTAGAGGAATAGTACCCACCTGAGCATTATTCCTACTGTATACCATCAATGCAAATGCATTTTTATTTTTTATACCTCTATCCCTTTGAAAAGTGGTGTGAACAGATTTTTTAAATCTCAATTATGACCATTGAATTTCCTCTGTAAGGATGTGTTGGCCTGCCTGTTCAGAAGAGACTGTCCTTCAAGCCCATCAAAGTGATTGTCTGTGTGTTCCCTATCATCTCTTTCAGAAAAGGAAAAATTTCTCTATATAGAGTTGGTTCGCCAAGTTAGAGAAAACCACAAGTTGATAGAACAATTCTAGCAGATGCATATATCCCAGATTAGCGTTGTTCTCAGTTTCAAACTGAACACTGTACCTAAAAATGACTAACAAAGCAGCAAATGAAAATCATTTGAACAAAATACTCTGTAGTGTGCTCTCTATTGCTTCTGAACTACACCAGGCAGCAGTCTCTCTTCTCTTACTACACTCTATCTTTCATAATCCCCCTTAGATCAAGTTTTTAAAGGATATTGTGTGTTTAGAAGGAAGGCTTCTAAAATTTAATAAATGTTGCTGGGCTTTTTGTAAATCTAATATCATCTGTTATCTCTACTTCAAAGGGCAGAAAGAAAAGCTGCTGTTACCAGCTGGAATCTCTGACTTTAAAAACGAAAAAGTAACTGAGCCCACATTCCTTATACAGGTCAGGGAAACGGGATACTATTGTAGCTCTGGTTAAAAAGCATCAGAGAGGGAACTGAAGAGGCACCAAGTGAATTTTTCTGCCATTTTTTCATTAGCTGTCAAAGTGATTTGTAACAATTCAGACAATGACAGTCTTCCTCATTAAACTAAGCAGTGGACTCAGTCAAAAATACCCTGCCTTTACTATTGTTCTCCATGCTATGGTCAGTGTTTTCCAAGTCAAAAGGTACAACTAAAACAAGGTTTGCAGAAAGAAGTAATGCCTTTTAGGAAGCTGACTGAAATGTTACAATACTTGCTCTTTCAAATCATTATAGTGACTGCAGCATTTCTATCACTACTGTGATAGTGAAAGCTTCCACACAAAAGATTCCTCCCAAATGAAAGTTATAGTGACAGACCAATGGCTGCTTTAGAAAGAGACATTTGAGCTATTTTGTGCATGTAATCTGACTTTCTGGATGTATTAAAATATGAATAAGAAAAAGATGATTAATTTTTGCTATTCTAAAGTCCCTTCCAGGTTCCTATTATAGTAGACACATTTGCACAGCTTTACTTGTGCTCTTTTCCAAAGTGATGTACTGTACCAAACTGACAAAACCACCTCAGTAAATGCATTTCCATGGGTCTTAGCAGAGTTTGGATTGTAACCCACCTATAGCTTCCCTATTAAACTCAAGGCTATGTGAGATGATCCTGTGATCATTCATATTTTCGGAGGGTGAGAGTAGGGATAATGAGGATGGGTAACATTTCCACATTAATCATCAAAACATCTCAACCTTCTTCGAAACACTGAACATCTGGAAGGTAGGTCCACAGACAGTGTCTAAAAATGCCAACAGATTTTCCCTCTAGAGGCTTTTCTTTCTAGTTCCATTGGTAAGTGATGAGCATAGAAAACAAGTTCAAAGATTTTAGAGGTTAATTTAAGTGTGCGAAGTTCTAACAAAACACGAGTCATCATAGTTCTATCCTGTAGAATTATTTCTTTCAAAATACAGATTTTATAATTATGTATGTTCTTAGTATACTTTTTAATCCAAACTAGTCTCATGTTGAAAAGCTTGTCCCACCTTTTGAGGTCCTGCAGTCGATTTTTGAAATGTTCAGTCACCACCGAGAATTTATCATTTTCAGCTTTTGACTTTTTTCTTTCTTTGCCCCTTTTCTTACTATAAGAAGTAATTATTTTCCTGCAGTGCACATGGATTTTCACTAGAAAACTTCACTTAGGCTTTCAACTCTCTGCTCTGTGTTTAAGCTACCTAAAGAAAATATAATGGACTCTGTCCAAAAAGAGGATGTCAGCCCTTTGATACTATTGAATGATGTGTTTGGCCTTTAGTCTAAGAAGCTTGGACTTTGTTGATCTGGTTGTTCCTAACAGGGGTTTGCATCCAAATGTTGACCTCATACAACATTTCTTAGCTTGTGAATTGGCAAGGTCGTAGTACATGATTCTGCAGCTCCTCTTAATTAATTTGCCATTATATTTCCACAGTTTTGATGTAGAAAGAGATTTTTAGTGCTTTATTCATTTTCTAGTATCTGTCCCTTGGCTGCAGTCCTGAAGTTAATGCTCACTAATAATGTGTTCTTTGTCTGCCCAGTTTCCAGGGTCACCCTTTTTCAAGAGGTCTCCAAAATGTAGAAACGATCCTTCGGTCACTCCTTTTCTTTTTATCAGAGACTTTTTCTATTTTTCTTTTTTCTTTATAACCTGCAGCTCAGATGTTCTGCTCTGCCAATTTTTTATTTACTGCACAATCCAATTCTTCAGTCATTAGAGAATGAACTTTGCATTTGATTGTTTTAATAGACAAAGTCACAGTAGAAATTGGTATAAATAATCCTAACCAGAGAGTATTTTGATCTGATCTTAGTTTATATGTAGCAGCCAAAATATTTAAGTTACATCACTTACTGACAATTGCAAGGAGGTTAGTATGAATATGGACTTATAAAAAAGAAAAGAAATTACAGAATTATCCAGAATGAGGTGTTCTGGTTATCTCAGTGGAGAAGAGATATAAATAAATATTTGTTTTCAGTAGAATATTGACTTTTTTTCTTTTTTTTTTTCCATTAAAAAACCCCTCAAAATCTAGAAAATATCCTTTCTATTCAGAAACTGTAAAATTTGTACATAGTTGGAAAATTAAAGGAGTGAGAACATAAAAAGGAAACAATACTTTAGATTTCATCATCAGACTTTGGTCTGTGTGATGGCAATCTCTGTGGTTTCACTCATTGTACTATGATGGAAGCAAAAGATCTTGAATTGAGATCTGAAAAAACCCTAGTTATGGTAAAAAATATTAGTTTCAATGGGCTGAGGAAGACTGAAATCCATTTGTAATGGAAATTCTTCTCTTTTCAATGACAGTGGACATATTTAGCTTTCTAAAAGAGCTTTATTTCATCCACTGAGCTATTCTGTTCACCTTTAAAAATAATGATTTTTCTTAAATTCACAATGTAGCATATCAAAACTGATATTTATCCATTTCCATGGGCATGAGTTATGCCTGTCGTTTGGGGATGAAGAGCCTAACAGAACTTCACATCTTCAGACAATAATGAAAGGAAAAAGATATAAGGATTCTGGAGTTCAGCATTACACCAGGATAAGAAATAAAGTATTTCCACATGGCAAGTAAGACCTGAAGTCCAACTCACAGATTTCCTACTGGGATATATTCAAAAGCCTTCAGAGTACTCCACGAACTTTAAATTTCAGCTGACCTACATCTCTGCATTAAATGCCCTTGATCTTTTAAAACCTTTCCATTCCCTGTTAACATAAAACCCAACCAACACATCTATTGGACACATCTATCTTTTCCACAAAGTGACATAATTTAAAATATGCACTAGTTACCTGCTAAATTCATAGAATCACAGATTCCAACATTAGTTTGGATTGGAAGGGGCCTAGAAGATCATCTTGTTCCTTGCCATGGCCAGGGAGGAACAACTTCCACTAGACCAGGTTGCTCAAAACTCCAACCAACGTGGCCTTGAAGACTTCCAGGAATGGAACTTCCACAAGTGATCTGAAAATTCAAGTAAAATCAAACACACTTTAGAAAGAACTTAAGTAATTTTCTATAAATAAATGGGTGAAGTTTGTTTTAAGTAAACATGAAACTGAGTCATGTGTTGAAGATTGCTTCAGGTACTTATGTGTTTGGCAAGCACTCTGAAATAATTTTAAATGTTAATCTAATTACATTGTTAACATATTTTACATTCCATTCTTAGATAAAAATATACACAGGTATTCAGCCATTCAAAAGCTGGTCATCTGTTATTTCAAGTTTGATATGATTTATCTACCTTTCTAAAAGTACTAAGAAAGCCTACTTCTTCACATTCTCTATTTTCAAGAGAGTTTACGGTTTATGCAGGCTGGTCACAGTTGAGTATAATATATCTATGTGTCAAAAATTGGAACAGGCAGTAGACATTATAGATGAATTGCCAGGAAATTACCCCAGTGTGCTGACTTCCCAAATTCCTTCAAATGACTTAACAGGCTTGACATGGCAGCTCAGTGTTCAGTTTGCTTAGGGGACTTTAGGAGAATCAGTGGTTCCAATCCACTGCTTCCAATCCACCATTGCTAAGGTTTGGGTTTTTCACATTTACATAGCAATAAGGAGCTTAGGGAATCTGTAACTGGAAAAGAAAAATGCATTTAAGGCAGTATTATTGCCAATGACAGGCTCATGGTGCAATTAAAATAAAAAGCCTTCATTTTTCTAAAAAAAATGAAATGGGCAGATGGTTTTATTATTGCTGAATTGTTGATAAGCAGCAGCACCTCTGATCTGAATGGCTTTTGGATCATGGCAGCACTGGCAGTTGCAGACACACTCATTTTTGATGAGACAATGAAGTGTGTAGGGGTGACAGGCTTTATGGCAAAAGGCATCACATATCTTCCACAAATCACTCATTTGTCTAGTTTGGGATGGTATAATCCTGTGACCTATGAAATTAAAAGCAGAAACCCTGATTTTCTCTTTATATAGCTCCTTGCATCATCCAGGATAGAGAATGACTGTGAGGCTCTCATTGCTACATGAAATTAAAGGCATTTTGCAAGTGCAGCATAATTATGCTGAGATTAGGGAATTCCCCTCAAATGTAACACACTGTGGTCTAGCATCTTGGAATTTACACAGAAAGCTATGATGAGGATGCAACAATATATTTTTTCTTGCTTACAATAAATTTTCCCTTGCTACATTTTCTGCTATTATTTCAAAGAACCTTTAAATTAGCAAAAAGCTAAAGCAAATACAGGTTTCATAGCTCTAGTGAGTGATGGGAAAATGGCCTCCAATGAGATTCTTCTAATAATAATTGAACTTAAGGTGTGTCAAATTGTTGATAATACTACAACTAAAATATTATACATGCTGTTAGATCTTGGCTGATTTCCAAAACAACCATAGTCTAAACATAAAAGAAAACTGAACTAAAAATTACTAAGAAATTGTACTACATTAGATATACCGATAAAGATACCAGGAGGTAATTGTTTTGACTGTAGCAATGTCCCTTTTTTACTATGATATAACTGTACAGCAATTAGGTTATTCTTGTAAATGGCGTGGTGACTACAGCTGCAAAAAGACATCACTGCCATCTTCTGGTAATAGCTCATTCAGCTTGTCAGCATGTGGATTTTCATTTATTTATTTCTCTTCTAGTCTTTATAGAAGACTACACAGGCAATCAGGATTTTTTGTTTACAAGGCCAGAGAAATGTAAGTATTTTGTTTTAATATTTAGATTTTTTTAATCAATAATTTCACCCTGTTCCAGAATTCCTGCATTGCTGTATGACTCCTACTGGTGAAACATTCTTGAGATTGATTTTCATTTGAGGATGAAGGTACCACAAGTCCAGAAATTTGCATTTCATAGCAGAATCTTATATTACACTTTTATCCCACAGTGTGAGTTACCTGATAACTGAATGTATGGAAATAGAAATGCTATGTGTCATGAAGATCAAGTTCAACTGAAAGTCAATGATGCTGATATGACCACCCTCATTTAAATTTGCTGGGGGGTCTAAATCTCTTAAGCAGGTTAGAGTTAAGTATTTCTCAGTGTGACAAAACTCTGCCCTCTGTTTCCTCCAGAACCTTTAGCGCCTCAGCTTTCCCTCTGATAATTTGGTGTGTTCTGTTTATCACTGATCATCAAATAGAAAAAAATAGCAGCAGTCTGTCTTGCTCCAGGACATGTGGCTCCATTTGTTACATGAACTTTACTCGCCTTAGCATCAAACATAATTGCTAATAATAAGTAATAATACTTCCATTAATAACTAATTCCAATCTTACTTGGGATGCATTTGCAATGTCCCCTCCTGGACAGGAACAATGGCATGTAATTCAATTGCTTTATAAAATTTAATACTCATTCCCCTAAGTATTTGTTTGGAAGCCATTTGTCATAACTTTGGAATTTCCTCAGATAGTAATTTAAAATGTAAATGCTCTCATTTCTTTTTTTTCTTCACCCTCTTAAACCTTACCATTGCTCAGTTTATGACAAATTAATAAATACACACACACACATTTTTGTATGAGAATGCAGGAATAGGACAGAAGAATATGGACTGCTTTTGAGCAATGATTCACTTATGTGAATTGCTGTGTCCCTCATACAGCAACAGTAGAGGATTTCAGGTCAACTCTCCCATGCGAAGCTTTATTTACAGTCCTGACCGAGGTAGTCAGAGATTGTGGACATTCAATGGCAGACCCAGCTGGCACTAAGCAACTCAGTACTTTAGCCACTTCAAAGTAGGCTGTGGAGATGAGAACTTGCTGGCCTTGCTGGATGTGCAACAAAGGCAGCCAAAGGGGTTTCATTGATTTCTGAAGTTATCCTACTGGCAAGAATGATAGGTTACTTTCACAGATATATGGCTCTTCCAGCAGCCTTGTTTTTGCCTTATTGCTTTCTACCCTACTAGAAACTGGACAAAATTTTGCCCAAAAGTGTCTACATATGCAAAAAGTAACTTCTGTGTAGATGTTGCTATGATCAGCGTGCCTTAGATCTTGTTTCTGCAATAAAAAGCCTTTGATCCACTGGTCTGCTGACCACAGAGTAGTCTTTGTTTCTGGCCCCAACTCAACATGAACGGGACAGGGTGAGCAAATGTGGCAGATCCTGCCGAGCATCCCCTACCTTCACTGGCTTCCTCTTCACTGAGCCACAGCTCCACGCTGAGCATCTCTGCTTGACTGGTTTTTCAGAAGGGAAAATATATTTTCCTTGTACTTTCTCTGTATTGCAAGCCTAGCCTTGATTTGCGGTCTGTATATTTAAGCATAAATCTTGCATTCAAGTCCTCACAGCCACTGTGAGAGTCATATCACTCTTGGAGATATTTCCCTTTCAAAGCAGCCAGCCCATCCTAAGAAGAGATCTGAGATAGCGAATTCTTCTAAATCATTTTTTATTGGAAGCAGGGCTGCTCTCCATAAATGCAGGAGCCAACCATCTCTAAAACCAGAGCTAGATAGTGGGTTTTCACTGTCCATTCATGCCAGTAACAGATGCCTGGCAATCAGGAGCTGCTTGTCAGCTCCCAGACAGGAGGCATAGAACAGACACTTCTGTTAAAAGAGCAGGGAGGCTGTTGGTTAACATAAGCTTTTACGATGAGGCTGGCACACGTTTGCATCCAGCGTCGCTCAGAGCCCTTTGCACTGCGGCGCATCCCCCAGCTGTGAGCCAGCTGCTGACTGCCAGGCAGGAGGAACAGAGGTGCACTCTAAAATACCTCTCCTGGTGAGCAACTTTGCCAAAATGCAGCTTTGAAGAACACTCCTGAAGCACACATCTCTTTGCCTTACCTGCTGGCTTTTGCTCATTTTATCAGTCCGCTGCTGATTTGGCAGTTTGTTATTATACACTGACTTTCTGCACACTGATTTAAAAGCAAACTGAATAAGGAGATGCAAAGAAAGGATTACAGAACAGGCTTCATTTTGCAGTTCATCAGCCCAAGCTAGTTTTATGGTTACTAATCACTACTTTCCAGGGCTTCCAGAAAACCGTTGTAAAAATCATGGGAAGCCATTCTTGTCATTCATCCATGAGCATTGGGTTTAATACAAATCCAGTCCCATCAATCAACACTTCAGAAGGTTTCTGTGCTCAATTGAGTGTTCTTGTAAATATATCAAAAACTTAAAAAAACTCTTTTTAAAATATTTTTGGTTTTTTTTGAGATTCACTCTGATCCTAAACAATGCAGTACACTGTAATCAATAGTGATGACAGAGGGGGAAGAAAAGCATGGAAAATCAGTGACAAAATAGCAGAAGTACTGGAAGATCCCTTATTCCTAGACATTTTTACTTGCTTTGTGATCTTAATAAGTGAGTGAAATGAAATTAAATAAAATTATAGATTAGCAGCACATAGGACACTATGCAATAACCATTACACTGTAATGTCATTTATGTTAGTCCTCTCTCCACACTTCTTTTTGTATGCTGTTGCATATCTTCATTCTACCTAGAAGTTGACCTGGATTGTGGCACTTTCCCAGGAGTTCCTCAAGAAATGCAATATCTATTTTTATCATATTAACCTTAAAAACTCATTAAAACAGTGCAGTGGTCTCCTCTTTACAACTAGTCCTAGTAGAATGGTAGCTGAAATAGTGCATAGGAGTACTAAACTTTCTGATTTTCTGAGATATTAATCAATGAAAACTGCACTTGTACCAATGCGCTCTTGGTCTAAAGTTTTTCAGAAATTAAGATGGACTGGCAGAAGTAAAATTAATGTAGATTTTTACTGGAAAAATTCAGCTTTTATTTGTACATTATTTGTATACTATGTTAGCTTTATTTCAAAGTTAACTATCAAATGCTGCTTTATTATTCGATTAAAGGTTCCCTTGGTTTTACTCACAATTTTCAGTGGGGAAATTCATAAAAATCAACACATTAACTATTTTAATATCCATATATGACATTTGTTTATAAAGGAATCACGAAGGAAGCATACTAAATCAACATAGAGGTCTTGATGATTCTCCTGGTTCTATATAATCACAAGCATTTGAAGATTGTTAGTGACTCTGAAATACTCTAAACTTTCTTTGTAATCCAGATCATCAGCTTATGTGAATGACTGTAACCTCAGTCTAGAATTTATCTCCTTCCTTTTAGTCTTCCTCCTTTCCTGGTTAATTCATACTTAGGTCAGTGCTACACAGGACATGAAATACAGTGGTTGTCCTTCTGTATCACAGTCCAAAAAGGTATTTAAGAAATTACTCACATAACAGCAACTGTCATATTTGTTTGATAAAGCTTAAAATATGCTCTAAATTCTGAGCTGAGTACCAATCCCCCAGACCCTGGAAAGAAGAAGATAGAGATATTAGGAAGCCTTTGCAATGAGAAGCATTTTAGAAGCCTGCAGAGCTCCTTCTTCAGGTGGTAGTTTTTTGTTTTATATATTTTAAAACCTGATAAAATTTCAGATAGATCTTCTCCTGTATCTGCAAGCTGGTAGGATGGGGATTCTCAGGACCCCACTGTGGCTTCCTGCTACTGGGAACCATTGTTTGCTGATGCTGGCAAGAATTGGAGGAGTCTGATAAAACCATATTAATACAAATATTAGTACTGGGTCATTTTTCCTTCCAGTGAAATATTATTCCATGATTAACAGGATATTTTTTCCTTACAATTGTGGAACAGCAGCACCTTTCCAAAGACTGTTGGGATCTGGCATGTGTGATCCAGTGCTGCTCTGCACGTCTGGCTGTAAGAGACATGATGTCAGCCTCAGTAATACCTTCCAGCCACGTTATCTTGCTGCTTTTATATTTTGCACCCAGACATTTGGAATTCTGCATCAACTACTGAAACACCAACGTTCAGATTGGAGACCCACTGATCATTTTAACTGCTTGAGCGGCCAGAAGTCACCCTTGCTAATTGTTACTGCCTTTAATCACTATCATTGCACTAATTACAGGCTGATAGTCTCAAACTTCTCAAAAATGCTGAATGTTTGAAAGTGGAAATAATACAATGCAAGCAAATTTGATTCTGAATTTTTTTCCTTATTCAGTAAGTGCCACAAGAAGCCCTAGGAATGCCAATAAATTTACGCCATCCTAGAAATGCCTGCTGCACCAAATAGAAACCACAACAAAAAAAATTGAGCCCCCACTTCTCTTCCACCATTTTTTACCATAATTAAGAGCCTTCAGGTTTTTTTTGAAAACGGAGCATCTGGTAATACTCCCTGTTACAGATATTTTCTTTGAAAATAAATTTTAGCAATTCTGACATTTGTGTAAAAGACATAAAGATTCCAAGCCCCTCAGTGCATATACTTGCATTTTTTCAACTTTTACAAATGTTAAGCAGATTTAGGAAGTGAAAAGTGACTACTGTTTGTTATGAACTGTATTCATAAATCTGCCTCGGATGGACCTAAAGTAGATATGAGTAAATGACTAATGGATCTGAATTATTGAACTGTTACTTGTAGTTCATAAATAACACAGTTTTCTTAAAGCTGCCTATATTTTGTATTGTAAGCTTAGGATCTAAAAGCTGCTGCATCAGAGTGAGTTTGGACTAAGAAGCTTTTTCAGAAACTGCCAGAGCAGGAGATGTCATATTTTAAAAAGCAAGCAGCATTTCTATGCCACAAGAAATAGGCACATTCCTTTTGACATGTTTATCTCTAAAATATAGTTATTTGGAATTTACTATGTCTCTTCCAGACTTGTTTCCCGAGTCCACTGGACTGGAGGACAAACAATTTCAAAGAGTATAGCTTGATAAGAATGAAAAATAATATTTCAATATATTCCCCTCTTTTTCCAGTGCTCATCTTCAAGAACTGATAAAATAATACATAAACCTCACAAAACTTATTAAAGCTGGGTATTACATACAGGGAACATTTTGCCTACAATTGAAATGCAGTAGCATCTCCAGTAAGCACTTTTTGTGTATGTATATATATATCTTTAAGAAAACCATGGTAGGAAATATATTTGTAACTTGTTTCTTCCTAATAGTTTATTTCCTTCTCTAATAACTTAAAAAGTTATGTAAAAATTTTTTTAAGGCAGTACAGCAATTTGTATATAACCATCCCAGTAAACTTTTATCCTGTAAAAGACTGCATAGAGCTTTAAATAACTGTTTTGTGTAGCAAAACATTTTTCTTCCAACTCTTGTTTGTTTCTAAAAGTGTTCTCCAAGTCACAGCAAAGCATATTTCTTGATGTTTATTGTTTGAACTTTGATCAGCGGGACAATTCTTTTCAATTAATGTAAAAGGTGCAAACAGTTCTTGCGACGGTGTCACTGATGTCTTTGCCCATTCTTTTTTAACTACTGTCTAATCATTTCTGTAAACTCTGAGCATTCCTGGATTCCATATGAGTGAACAGTGCCTATGAGTTCTCTGCTAACAACCAAATTGCAGGAATAGCTTTGCAAGGGACAGTTATGTGAGCTTCATTCAAGAAGTAAGCTGCCACTGGACCATAGAACCAGCATTTTTGAAAGACAGGTACAAAATTGAATCCACAGCTGGTGTCTCCAACTACTTTCTCCCTTGCTTTTCCATGGACATTCATCCATTCCAGATTTATTATCAACGAACTCCCCAAAGGTCATTAGCTGCATTTAGAGTTGGTGAAACTTGTGTTTTTGCACATGTATCCTATTCTCTTCATCCAGTTCATTTTCTGATTGTGTCAGATAAAGAAATTTGTTACTTTAGGCATGGCTTGATACTGTCATTTTAAGGTTCACGATCCTGTTACCTTCTGCTGCTAACACGCATTTTTATGAGGAAATAACAAAATGTTTTCCATTTGGTTCTTCTTCCTCTCAGATTTTAAGAACTGACATTTACAAATTTGCCTGAAGATGTTTCTAAAAATATATTTTGTGTCCATCTTTTTGTGGAGGTTTTGCCGGTGGTTCTGACAGTAACGACCAAGAGAGTGAAATATACATCATGGGCATTTGTGAACATTTTTAGCACTTTTGGGGTAGGATACTCTCTGATTTAAGAGTCAAAGGAATATTGGTATAGTGCTTATGAGCTATTTTATGACTGAACTGATGCAATCTCCATGAGGATTAAAATTTACTTTGGATGCTCCTCTCAGGATAAGAAAAAAAATATTCTGAATATTTTATGAGCTGCTCAGCATATCTGCTTTAGGTTTTGAAAGTTTTCATAGAATAGTGTTCTGTTAGAATATTTATTGAAATTTTTCTTTAAATAATTTCCTAATGTGAGTCAATATTACTGTTCATTTGTGTCTGAGGAATAGAGAAATTTTATACAATGTAACACTCTATTCCAAAATAATTTTTAAGAGGAAGATTTTCCTTTTCAGTTCTGAACTTATTGTTAATTTCATATAATAATTTAATTTAAAATATAAAATAATTTTTTTGAACTTTGCTACACAAATTTTAACTTATCTATTTTTTCCCATCAGAGTTTTGACACTTGACACTATTTCCTCAGCTCATGATGAAACCTGCCTGTTTCATCTAATCTTGGGAGAGCACCAAGCACGTAGGCTTGGTCACAAGCCTTTTCTAAATATAAGAGTATCTAAGTACTGTAGTTGTACCCAGAAAATATTAGAGCCTAGTGGTCTCCTGTTTGCTTATTCCAGTTTCTCTACTCTCTCTGCCATAAAAACAGGATCAGATCAGAAGATCTTTTGCATGTAATTCCCCATAGAACGTTGATCTGGATTTAGCACAGGAATTCAGAGAAAAAGTGAAAAAACGTTCAACATTGATATTAAGCATGTGATGCTGGTAAAGGAACTATTTGCTTAAATCTTGGCTGTCATAAATTGCAGCAAATTTTTCCTTCTAAATCAGACTGTAATGAGTCAGAATTACAAAGAAAACTATTTTGGCATCTTGATTGATCAGAAGCAAAGTACTACAATTACTTTTTTACACTAAATTTTTAAAATTGTAATATTGGATAGTACAGCATACACTTAACAGATAGGAGCTAAAATATATCAGAATAGCTCAAGTACTGGGCTTCAGAACTGAGGAAGAACTAATCAAAGCCAGGATCTTCGGCACTGCACCAAACCCCAGTGACTCAGCTAACAGCTCTGAAAATCACGCATGGAGAAAATCTACCCTCCCATCCTGAAGAAAATAAAATAAAAACAGGACTTTTCTGTGGTAATTGCTCCAGTATAGTGCCCAGATTTCAACTCCACGGACATCCCATTTGACAATGACACAAACAAACTATTTAGCTGGCTCCCTGTTTGTGAATTCTCCTCAGTGGCCTGCATTCATGACAATAAAATTGTCTGACAGTGTGTAGGCATGATGTAATTCAAGTATTCTACCCAGTATTTTTTCCTGGGTGCCTTCCCTTTGCTGTCATCAGTACTCAGCCAGATCTGCAACAAAGACCAAAGTCAAAGCCTTCTGCTCCTGCTTCTGGTTTTAAGTCAAAGACAATTGAGAAACTTTTTATTTTCCCTAGGAGGAAACTATTACAGAAGACATCTTAATTTAAAAATTTGAAGAAAAAAGAAAATTAAGGAAATCTTTTTCCTTTGTAATCTTTCTCTCACACTCAGAGATTCCCCAAATGCTGGAGGTCTCTGTCTCTCAGGGAAGCACAGAATGCTGCTGGGGATGGAGGGTATATGTGGGGAACAAATAGCTGGAGAAACACTTGAAGATGCTAAATTATTACTCATAAAAGAAAAATCTGAGCACAGAGGGTCCTTTGTGATCGAGTAAGTCAAATGAAGGCATTTTGGCCAAATGAACTTTGTGTTAACATGTCCATGGTGTAGAGTTTAGCTTTTCATTTTTCCAGAAGAGCAGCAGAATGTTTGCAAACATGGGGTTTTCATGACTCATTGCCCAAACTGTGAAGTACTTTGTCATCTCCTTAATAGCTTAAGCATATCTCAAACAATTCTCTTTGATTATGATCAAAATTCAGAACATCAAGGCTTAGTCTATATAATCTTAATATTTTATATTATTGAATTTTCTTCTGCTATCTATACTCCTCCCAGATTCCCTTTCACTGTTTAAATTGCTGGCCTGCTTTTCTGGAGTGAATAATGCAAGAAACTGAGTGGGAAGAAAAACAATTTTTTTAGAGCCTTTGTACATGTTTCTTTTTAAAAGGTTCCTGTTGGCTTAGGCACATTGTGTTCCTCTGTATCACATCCTTTTAGAGCCATATGTGGAAGCAATAAAGTGTATCCTTGCCTTCAAAGATATGAAATATTTGTTTAGCCAACTGACTAAGGAAAATACTATGAACCCATTAACAAATATGGGTTTATGTGGTCAATTAATCATAGAGAG
Source organism: Melospiza georgiana (assembly GCF_028018845.1). Taxonomy (NCBI): domain Eukaryota; kingdom Metazoa; phylum Chordata; class Aves; order Passeriformes; family Passerellidae; genus Melospiza; species Melospiza georgiana. The sequence goes on from NC_080430.1 coordinate 13,187,871, forward strand.
CAGGCTGCAGAGCACAGCTCAGGAAATATTAGTCAGCACAGGCAATGGGGAACTGTCAGTTACTGATCCCAGGATTTCTTGCCAGGGGAAGGCAGACAGCACGTTAGCAACAAAACACAGCAAGTCTGCCAGCACTTTCCATTAAGATCAGATTTCCAACCCTAGAAATGCTTGCAGATATAAGTGATGATAACTGATGAAATTCAAAAGGAAAGTTTTCTTCCTTAAACCAAAGATGCACCCATTAAAGTTACAGCCCGTTTCCCCTCCGTGTGACCTCAGTGTGCCTTGGTCAAAAATGAAGTGTTTTCATCATCGTGCAAATGTACAATATACACTGAAGAAGGAAACCTATTTTGCAAGACTCTGACGTGCACATGCCTTGAACAATTCATAACTAAAACACTTGAAGATAATAACTTTTTTTTCTCTTTTTAATAAAGAAAGAATTTATGCTTTCCTGACAGAGGCTATCCAGCATAAGTTATGCCTGAAGATGATTGCATTGCCCTGTCCAAAGTTCAAGAGGAAAACAAGACAAGTAATAGCCCAGTTATGCTATAGAAGAAAGATTTAGAAGAAAGAAGCCTTTTGCAGACTTGGATGAAATTCACAGTAATGGCCTCTGATTTTAAAATGCTATTATTTTTGCAGGTAAAATTAGAAAGAGTTCCATTAATCATTGAATAATATTGTGTTTTATTATGTCTACTTTTTTGGAAACTGAGTTTTATGAGTTTTGAAAGATTTGAAAATATTTGGGATTTTTTGTCCTCTCAACCTCTAAGATTTGGCAAGACTGATTTTTTTTTTTTTCCTCAGTACTTTATCAATAGCTTGTGTTGGACTGGCAATTTTCAATCTCTGATCTAAACCAACAGTGACATCACAGTAGGAATTCTCCATGTGTTGGAATTTCAGCTCCTTACATGACTGCTTTGGTACCCACATCCTGGCATGGGCATTCCTTCTGTGCCACATTCCCTCAGAGGGCTGACAAGCTGCACAAAGCCACTGCCTGTAAAACTTCAGCTTTATTTGCTTCAGAAGCTGGAATCTGTTGATGAGTGAATTCAGGAAGAGAAAGCTGGGTCCCACAGTCAAATCATAAAACTACAAAACCCAGGGATCAGCTACTGTGCTCATAAATCTCTGTGTGAAGATGCGCACATTACCAAGTGTTCAATTCACCTTGATATATAAATGTGATTAATCAGACTAAATAGAGAAGTCTATAAAATATCTTGCCTCCACTGTCAGCAGAGATACAGTCAATATAATCAGTGGAGTATAGGACACAGTTCATCTCATTTTAAAGATTCTGTCTAAAATTTGCCAAATTAATTAGCCTTTACCTATGCATTATATTTTCTTCTGTTGACATAAAGGCAGACAGCTCAAAAATGGAAAACCAAAATTCAAACAGAATAACCATAAAGTGTCAAAAAGGATACAATCTGGTACCTTGAAAGTATTCTCAGTATTGATAGACATTAACAGTTAATAGTGGTATTAAAAACACTTATTTATAGTAGTTAATACTTTGTTTTTAATTCCCATCTTTCTCTGCCTCAATGATTATAGGCAGCTTTATTGAAGCACACAGAGAGTTGGCATTTCCTTCACCATCCTTCACACAGGACTCAAAGCTATAATTAAATCCAAAGAATGCCATGAAGAGATAGATCATTCTGTGTCTGGGATTGTATTCAGAAGATTTGTGGTGAATATAAAAAAGGTTATAGAGGTACAGCTGCCCAAGAGCAAGAGATCATCTTTCTTGAACTGAACCAGGAAGGCCTTATGGAAACAAAAGCTTCACATCTATATACATCTTTATGGTTTATATCTTCTAAGACTTACAGTTTCTCCAAACTCAGCTGAGGAGAGCAACAAATTGTCATTCTGTTATTTTAACAAAACATTGATATTTTTCATTACAGATTGCTTTAAGTGTGGCAACGCTGCTGAGTCTGAACAGCGATGCCTGTTCCGTGATATATTGGGGTTTTTGCATGACCTTGTCTGCTCAGCTGCTGTACTTGCTCAGCTGCTGCTCTGTCACTAAAAGGGACTGTCACTGGTTCCATTATCAAGTGCAGATAGTGTGATAGAAACACACACCAGTAACTCTTCTACAAAGATTTTAAAAGATCTCATCTCTAGTGTTATTTTACACTACAAATGAAATTTTATAGATCATTAGTCCAGAATGGGAGCTAGTTTTTGACAAAATGAATTAAAAAGTCTCAGATTATTTCATGCGGAAAAGGAAAGCCTGCACATATGCTGTAATTATTTTCTGTAGAAATTCATAAGCACTACTGTAACTGCAGACTTGCACTGCATAATTAAAGACTCTGTATGTGGTACTGTGTGGACATTAGTGCTATGCAGCCTAAAAGCTCTGAATTAGCTCTTGAAATATAATGAATAGATGACAGATGAAGGAGTTCTGCAAAAAAAACAAAAAAGCTGCTCAAATGCCTGCTGTTGCCAAAACACAGCAAGCTTCTTACCAAGGAATTTCATCTTGTGCTATACTACCAATGTACTGGATAAATAGAGAAGCTATCTTTACAGCTATGAAAATCAACTCTGAATTTCAAAATATTTACAGATAAAATTAAGTATAATTTTATTTCATTGGAAGGCCTTTTATATGTATTAGATAAATTTCTGTTGTGAAAGAGCAAGAGGTCATTTATGGCTTCTAAATTTATATTTTATGATTCACCGCGTTGAACTCAGTCCTTAATACATATAACTTATGGAAATCAATCCAAGCACTCTGTCTGACATCATATACAGTCGTGACTGTGTATTTACTCATCTTCCAAAGCAAATGAAAGATGTCATTTTCTTTTCCTATTCCTCCCTTCTCCCCAGTAGTGCACAGACATGAGCTAACTAGGTTTGGGTAGTGAGAACTGCTCTTAAAATTTACTAATAACAAAGAATTCCCTTTGTCTTCAAGAGGGTACAAAATCCAATCTTTAGTTCAAGAGGAGGATGTCAATTTATCTTTAACAGCAAAAAAAAGTCACAAAAATAGAGTGCCTTTGAGGAAAAAAAAATCAAACACAATCTAAAATTAAAATTATTGCATTTCGTCTTCTTTTTCTTTCACTTTCAGTATATTATTGGGTTGTCCCTACCAAAATGCTGAGGTAGTAGCAGAAATATTTCTCTTTAAGGTTTAAAATCTCTGTTGTACCATAGGGCATTTAAGAAATAACACATAATTATAGGCAGTTTTCAATACACAAAAAACCACAATGAATCCACACTCCAGCTGTGATTTCTAGGAATGAAGAGTATGTGCTTGCATGTGTTTTCTGAATAGGAAATGTATTAAGATTTTAATTTGCTGTCAAGGACAACTTACCATATCAAGATGAATCTTTTATGATTCATTTACCAAGTGTGACTGAGGCAACTGTCATTAATTTAATCTGTGATTGTGAATATTAGTATTCATAAAGAATCAGAAGCACAAATAAAACCATTTAGTCTTTCTTCTGAAGCGACGGGTTTATGTTGTGTAGTGAAGATCACATCGAGTTGTAGACTTTCAAATAAATGTTGGGATAGAAATACTGAACTGAAGTAATAATAATTGGAAAGATTCAGCCCTGCTTCTTAGAGATAGACTTGAGTAAAATACTGTAAAAAATATATACAAGTTAAATATTTACACCTATAAAGCACTGTTTACCCTAAACTGTCCTTGTCATTTCTCATTTGGCTCAGGACTTAATTAATTTTTGGGGGAATTCTAAACTTGATTTAGAATTAATTTGGGAAGGGATGGGAAATAGTTAACATAAAGTAAACTTTCATTTTTTATGTGTCCCATATGCTCCAGTACATAAAAGCAAGCCCAAACACATTTTGCCAAATCAATAGTGCATTAAAAAAAAAACCCTAGCTTTGATAAAAACAAGACAGCATCATTGCATAATACACATGAAATTAAAAGGTGTTTGGTGTTAAATTGGTCACAGAAGCCCAGCTAACCCGGATTTGAAAATAAAATTTATTAGTTAGTCTTCCCTAACAGCTTTTCCCTAAGTGGGAATGCAAAGGGGTGAAGGAAATTATCAACAAAAATACACCTTCTTTTCCTACATGCAAGGCTTTGAACTCAAACTACCTCTGTATTTAGGGGGGAGAATAAAATGCTCTGCCTGTGCATCTGCTCAGCACAAAGCCTGACAGCACTCTGGCTGTGCCACTCTGAACCTCAGCATTGTCCCAAAAGTGCTGAGGCTGCCCTGGCAACGAGACCATGAAGGGACAGATGTTCTTGTTGATTATGTGATTTACACACCAATGCAACATCTGTGAATTTAGGATTTCTCCTGACTCCTACGAGGGTGATTGGAGAAACGCTGTCAGCAATGGAGCTGGTCAAGGAAACAGAGAAAACTGCACAGAGAACCTCCTGAGGACTTCCCCCAAAGCCCCTGGTCTCTTATAGGTCTTCAGGTAACAGACTGATGCCTGCTAAATATGCCTTCAGGTGCCAGCAAATAAAAGATGTAACAATTTAAGCTGCAGAAAGGAGTAGAAATCCAAGGAATGACTAGAATCTAGCAAATTTCTAGATTTCAGCAAGAAACACATTCAATGATATAATGATTTAATTATTTTTTGATATAATTACTTTGTATTTTATCACTTCATATTTTATCTAAGGTTAATATTTTATTCCAGTACCAATTATGCATTTCAATCAAGACAACCTTCATCAACTGCATGTATTTTTTTTAAGTTCTGACTCACAAAATAGTAGAATGATTTTGAAATTAAGCTGTCTGGGAATACAAATATTGAAAGTTGCTGGCTATGTAAAGCTAATTAAGTAAATAAATAAAACTAATTAAGTAAAATACTGGTTCTTTAATTTCCATAGACATAGCAATGTGACACTAACAATAGCTTACAGACAGTGAAGAAATTTCTAAGCTGAAAACTGAACTACATCTGCTTATTTAAGAGAAACTCTTTTAATTGTCTGGCTGTACTGAAACAACCAAGAATATAATTGTTGTATTTGTACTCCTTCAAAGGGAATAATAGAATGAATCTATACAGTAATGGGTAACCAGATTAATTCCATTAAAAATATTTCAGATATAAATTGTGTGCCTAATTTTAACTGTATTGCATACATTAATCCTAGACTATAGAAAAAAGATTCTACCTTTTACAGTTCACAGTATATAGTGGGACCTCTTTTTTCCTTATATTCATTCTCATACTCCCTATTTATATTTCAGCTTCAGCTAAAACCCAAGTCTGAATTCCCAAGGTAGGAAATCGGTATTTAAAGAAAATGAGCCTAGTTAATTTTTTCTTCTTTCCCTATGTCAATACATAAAACTGTATATTATAACAATATTGGGAACTATTACGAATTTATGACTCAAAGTTTTGCATGAAATAGAACACAGGGTGAATTACTGAATTAATTCCTGATTATAGCAGACAATAGGAGAAGGAAATAATCTCAGGAAGAATGTTTTCACCCAAGGGTTGTCAAGTAGCTGAATGGGCTGCTCAGCAAAGTGTGGAGTCACCAACCTCAGCAGCGCTCAAAAAACGACATGGCACTTAGTGCTGTGGTTGAATTGATTTGGTGCTGCTTGGTCAAAGATTGGGTTGGATGACCTTAGAGGTCTTTTCCAACCTAAATGATTCTATGATTCTATGACCTTGATTTTACATTTCTTTTTAAGGTATAGCTTTTCCCAAATATGTTACCACCAAAAGGAGTTTTGCATTACCATTTTAAGTTAACATTTAACAGCTGCAGCAGGATGAACCACTCAGCCCTTTCTTTGCCTTCCTTTCATGTGCAGGACTTGCACATACAGAAAGAAAGCCAGCAGTGCCCTGCTGTCACACACTGGCAGGATTCATTGGTGAGAGGAGAAAAACTTCGGAGTTTAGAGTTAAAACCAGTGGTTGCCTTCATATATTTAAAGGCTTACATCTCCTTTTTAAGGATCAACATCCAGACTGCACTGAAATTAAGACTGAAATGTCCTTTTGAACTGGGACCAAAGTAGCCTGAATAGTAAGATAACAAAAATGAGTGTGGTTTTCTGCTGCATAACAGCACTAAGGAACTTCAAACCACCACATGATAATGGTAGATCACTCAAAAAGAATGAAGTAAGGCAGTTTGTCAGCCTAAGGTTGATTTAAATTTTAGGTTGGTTTTTGCAGTGTGGACTGGTATTTTTATTTGACTTGGAGACATTTTAGCTAAAATAAATGATCCAGTCATAAGCACTGTCAACAGATTTGAAATTTTGGCCTGAGGTTAATCTGTCAGAAATGAAAACAATGCCTCTGCTATGTGAGGAGGTAGAGAAATCTGTCTCACAAATATCTTGAAAAATCTTTCCATTAATGTCTCTACTATTTATGATGGAACATTCATTAAATTTTGAACCTCAGAAACATCTGCCAAGAGTTCTGGTTTTAGAGTGTTGCACATAAATGGGAAAGTGACACTGGAAAACCCAAAACAGTTGGGTGCTTTAATCTGAAGCCTTTTTTCCATCATCCTTATTGCAATGTTCTCTATAAATATTATTAATGGAAAACTACTTAATGTCCTTCCCTTGATCTCAATGTGTCAATATGAGTGCTTCCTTTTCAACTGGGACAAAAGTATTCTCTGTCCTTCCCAACATATTATTTCACACCTAACACAAATCTTCACCAAGCTCCAAAAAGCTGACATTGTAAATTCTTAATAAAAAAAAAGCAACAGCATAAATATTAACATAGATAAGAATGATCTCATAACTTCACAGAGGCTGTGCCACAGTACATGAGATTTCACAAGAGTACTGTACCAGTAAAAGGATACAATTTTTAATTCTTTTGTTCCTTTGTGTGACACACCTGACAGTGACTAGAAATATAGGAAAAAAGCCACAGTGCTGATATGCTGAATTGACTGTATAGTTATATAAAAAAAAGTTTTTTCTCAAGCACACCACCTACCTACAATTTTCCATTGTTGACAGATATCTTGCCATGCAGTCAGGGGAGGTGAGCTAAACTTGGTGATTTCAGTGGTTTCTTTCTGACACTTCTGTGTTCCAAATTTCTGAAACACACAGACCAAACAATATTCTCTGTAATTTTTTGCTTTTCTCCAACCATGTTCCCTATCCCTTTACCCAAAGCATAAATAATTCTCCTCTTAAAAAAAAAAAAAAAAAAAAGACCCTAAATATTTAAATGTAGTATTCTCCTTGGCCATCTTGCCTTTACATAGTTTTTAGTCTAGACATATTCTATTAATGTATATTTACTTTGGGCCATGTTATGATGCTCCAGTTCAATAATATTTAACACCAAGAGTGCAATTTTGACACCTTTCTAAAGTTTTTGCAGCTTACTTCACTTTTTCAAGGGAATCAAGGGGGCAATACAAATATACTCTTTCATTTGGGCAGAGGATCTGGAAAAGCCTTCCTGATATGGTTTAGAGGTCCAGACCCTTGCAATCCTGACCCATCAAAATAATTCACATGCATGCTAGTTTTGTGGTATTTAAAGAAAAGAGTGCACACCTGAGGAACAAAATTCTATGGTAGATTATTTAAATAAATCCAGTGTAATTCAAGGCACTTAGCAACTTGGTAATTAAGATCTTTAGGGATCACTGTAACTTTCAAAGAATGAAAGGGAAATCATCATCTCACAATTGGAAAACCTCTCTTCACACACAGAATCTCATACTTCCATATTTGCTGCAGATTATAAAGGTCCTGAACATTATTTACTGCTAAATCCTCTCATTGGAGCATCCTCTTATTACAGTGGAGAGCTGTTGCCATCCACTGCATCAGTCTGCAGCATTTCCAGGAGATGAATTTTGCCTCTGTCTCAGCTCAGATGTGATCACTTGGGATCACAAGTTATCTTGTGCACAACTATAACAGAATTGTTGCCACAAGTCTAAGCTCCATATTTTACTCATCTCTGGATGATAAAGAATTATACATTTACATGTGTTCTGATTGTAAACTTTCTGCACCTACGAGTTTTTGTTAGCTACGTTTGGGTTATTTTAGAAGGTTACTCCTTTCCCTTTTTATTACCTTCCAGACAACATGCAGTTTTTATGATTCTGTCTGACAGCTTTGATCTTGATATGTGAGACCCCTAGGCTAGCAGAAGTCTTCAACCCATAGTTTGCATATGGAAATTCTTATAAATTTTTATATCTTACTTCACTAATTTTTACATTACTGATTTTTACATCTGTCAAAAGGTGAGGTTTGTCCTGAATATTGCATGTATTCAGCTGTTCAAAGGAAAATTGATTTGAATATGTGTACTGTGTAGATTGTAGATTGTAGATTTCTAGCTAATCTTTGGAATTCAATTCTGTAGGCTATGCAATCCTGTAATTTTGTTCTTGCTGCTAAAGAATTCTCTGAGTAAGATGGTAACATGTCAAGAGTGATGCTTCAGATTTTACTTCCAGATTTCTGTGAGCATCCACACTGAGAAGAATAATACTGCCTGAAATCAAATAGGTTTATTTCTCCTTTTGTAAATTTGTATTCTGAAACTCAGCATGAGAGATGAAAGTGTGTTCTGCATCAGGGTGGGAAAGTGGCCAAAAATGTATATTCAGAGTCATTAAAATTCAACAAAACTTCCCTTCTGCACAAAGAGCAGTGCAATGTCAGGTGTATAATCATGCACCAGGTACACTGTCAGCCCTGCAGAGGAGCACCAAGGCTCTGGCTGCACTAGGACTGTCACCAGAATTATTTTGGGCAAAAGCAATAGTGCACAGCCAGACCCACGCTGAGCAGGACGTGGGGAAGCATGCCAGATCTGCTCATAAAACAAATGGAAATAGTGTTTCAGGGGAATGACGGAGGTAGAAAAAGATAAATACTTCTCAGAAATGGAAAGTTAGGAGGAACTGCTGTAAAAGTTTAAAATACTCAATGTTAAGTTCAGAGATGGAAAGGTGAAACTGGAAGTGGACATAAACTGAAGAGAGCTATCAGCTTTTTCCACAGAAATCACAGGGATCGTATGACACAGCGCTGGAGACATATGGGTGTAATAAGGAAACATGATGTAACTGGGGATAACTGAAAGTTGACCATATTAGGAAACTAACTGGATTATATAAATACCCCAGAGCCATTAAGTTTATAGAAAGGATAGTTTATATAATGGGAAATATTTATAGACTTAGACCTCCTGGTTATGTAGAAAGAACCAGATGGAAAGTATTGCAAATGTCAGTTATACCTAGCCCTTACACAAAGCAGTGTAAAATTTTGTATCAGTCCAAAATAACTCCAGACTCAAAGTACAAAGGCATTGCTTCAAAGAATTGTGCCTTGATAGTATAATTTATTTTTAGCACTATATTTTAATTCTGTTTTTCAGTTTGCACTTTTATATGGTAGCTCATTTTATTGTCTCTGAAAAGTGTAAGATTTTTATGACAATATGTTTTCTTATTTCCTACTGTAAAGCTCCAGGACTAACTGTCTTAATTTCATAGACACACACAGCCATAGAATCATAGAATGGTTTGGGTTGAAAGAAATCCTTATGGTCTATGGAATTATCCCTTGAACTTCTGTTCATTGAGAATTAAATTCTTATTCCTTAGGGGCTGAATGTAAGGATTCAGGGGTGAGATAGGGTAAAGTAGGTTAATTACTGCAGCTTTACATGTTAGTCTGGGTTTACCAGACTGTGGCATTGCTATTCAAAGCAGATCTGCTTCATCAAGATACCATTCTCAATAAATGCATGGAAGTGTTAAAAAAATATGTAGATGTGATGCTTAGGGACATGGTTTAGTGGTGGACTTTGCAGTGTTAAGTTAATGGCTGGATTCAATGATCTTAGACTTCTTTTCCAACTTAAATGCTTCTTTAACTTTATGACCCTGTGTGGTTCAGATGTCTATCCAAAGTCTTAATGAAACCTAAACCCTCTAATGGATTGAACATACAATTTCACCACGATTCAGCAATTGTTCCATTGTCTACAGGACTCCCATGACTAATTCACCTGTCACACAAGCCTTAACCCAGGGCAGGTTTCCTACCCAGCAAGCCTGAACTTACAGGTGTAAGTCTCACTGAAATCAGGAGATATTGACCTTCCTATTGTGATTGCCAAGAACTTCTTAGACACCAACTAATGTGTTTTGTTAAATGTGGTATTAATGTTAACATTTCAACAGGTTTCAAAGTAAATTAGTTTAGTGGCACAGAGATAAGGGAAAAATCCTCACAGCTCTATCTTCTCTAGACTGATACTGTATTATTAAGCTGCTATTGTGGCTGCTATTCACTGATATATGTATAAAAATAGTCAGCTTCAACTCCATTTCTACAGGATTCACAGCAAAAAATGCTAAAATTCTTCTTACTCTTTTCAAAAGAAGCAGCACACAGGAAAAAAATCAGATTCTAGTGCTGCAGTGATATTCTCCAGTTCATGACCCTAATGACTTTGCCTCTAAACCTAGAAATAAACTCCAAAGATTTGAAAATGCTAGAGATATTCTATTATCTAAGAAGAAAAGTTGTAAATGGCATTTTCAGAGAAAACTAGGCAAACAAATTAATAAGCCAGCCTTTGGTAATATTAGTAATCTTATTTATATGGACAAAAAAGCTTATAATCAAATGAGATACACAGCTTCTTCTTCCTTATTTAGAACATCCACTGCAATTCAGGTGCTGGGGATTTTTTGTCAGCAAGTATAACTGGTGGTATGTCCAGTCCTGACAACTGAAAGATTTTCATATTAAAGATGGGGTTTTCAAATTAAAGCAGCACCATTGTTACTGAAATCTTTCTGAGTTCTATATAATTCAGAAAAATATAAGATGGAAAAAACAACTCATTCAAGGGTTAGGGTCACTGGCAAATATGGAAATTAATGCCATATATTGACATTAGTCATAAGTTTTCTGAAATATCCTAGCATTAAGAAACTGCCTTGGGTGAGAGGTAGAAACAGCATGTCAAGAAGATTTGCTTCTGAATAATATTTGAATGAACTCACTGTATAAAACTAAAACAGAACCATTTCTTATCAATAAAGCTAGTAGCTTCATTTTAAGTTATTTTTTCAGAATTCCTGCACTTGAATTTAAAATATAAGACATTTACTGAGAGAAAATTTAGATAAAACCTTTCAAAAAGCATCTCTGTGAAAGGAATTGCATGGTTTTTTTTTTAGTTTTTGTTTATGAAGACTACCACAATTAGTTCAGATTGGGGTGGAAATGAACGAATGAAGTTGGGAGGGGGCTTTACAATTAATTTCCTGATGATACAACTCTAGCAGCAATATATAATCAATCTCAATCACATTTGAGATTGTGTCACCACAGGGATTTTAAGTAGGCCAGCATATGATTAACATTTGTCTGCATTAATAAAATATCCACAAAACCTCCAGAATTTCATGGACCGTCAGCCACATCAAACTTAGCTAAAGCTTTCAAGACAAATTCATAATGTGGGACAAATCAGTTGTAAATTGTACATGTTTTGAGTAGTCTTGTAGAAATGAGAAACAGAAATGAAAGTTTCAGTGACTGCATGCCAAATTCTGAACAGACTCTTGAGAACCAAATGGGCAAATTTCATCCTAGAAGGCCTTTGGTGGAATTAGCTGTAAGAATGACATTGTATTAGAGATAGCTGTGAGTGTTGAAGGCTATAACCAAAGAAAAGGTGAGGAAATCCTTGTTTCCTAGTAGGAAATTAGTGAATCCAAGTGTATGGGGAAATATGCAACTCAAACCTCTCAGATAATGAGAGTCTTGCTATGAACATCTGGATCTAAAGCCAAGACAATGTGGCCTGCCTGTTAAAATATAATTTACACCCACAGCCATCCTGCCCCATTAGGGGTTTTTGAGACATTTTGAAAGTAATGGAATTAGCATGATCCAAAGTAAACAATCTCCACCCTTTCTTTGTACCAAGTACAGATAATTTTTCTGCACATGTGTGCTATATTTGTCAACATCTCTGCTCTTAGCAAAGAAACCTCCAACAGTTCCACCCACGGAATGTTTGACATGAAAAATATCCGAGAGGCACCTTCAAGGTGTTTCCTGCTGTTGGATGCTCTGTTACTTTGCATAAAAGGATTGACACAACAGCACCTGAAAATAAGATGTCACACAAAGCAAATGTAACCACCAGGCACCGCGGGGAGAGAGGATCCCTCAGTTCCCAAAGCAGCTCTGGCTCATAAATCACCATTGCCAAATGTCTGCACGCTCCTCGGGCTCCTGGCTGCTGTCACTGGAAGTGTGGATAATTCGGGGATAAATTCAGTATTGTTTGGCTCGATACTTTGAAGCATTTGATTCCAAAGTACTAAAACATATCTCCCAAGGCTGAAATAGCTCCATCAATTCAAATAAGATTTACGGAGTAGGTTGGTTGGAGACGGCATGGGTCAAAATCAGATGCCAAGATTAGTTCATTCTGAGAATAAAAAAAGCTGTTGCTTCAACCAAGTCTTTCCACAAAAAGTGTCAGCCCTCACTCACAAAATTAAAAAAGCAAGAACCAAAAGAAAATCCACACAAAAAAATGAAATCCACTGTAGAGACAGGGAGCTAGGAGAAGGCATAATTAAAAACTATACTACTGAGAACTCATCTGAGGATTTGTAAAGAAGAAATGTATTTCACCTGAAGACTTTTCTTTACAGTTTGAATAATAAAATTTGGGATTCAAATACATCAATGACACCAGGATGTAAGAAGAAAATTGAAGAGACTTTAATATATTTAATTAACTATTGCATCTCATCTCACATCAAAACTGGAGTTTTCTATTTTTTTCTTTTAGGTTTTCTCATTGCAATTGGTTTGGATATATTTTATACACAGAATAAAAGCACAAGATGAAAAAGAAACTAATTAATTCTATTCTCTGTATTTGCTTTTTCATTTTATATTATTAATATTATAAATAATAGTTTAAAATGATACCTGTGGAGCTAGCAGAAACCAGTTCAGATTTCATTGGATCCAGTTGTAAAACATCCAGCCTTCAGGACTTTATTTTAATAAACAGTGAATATGAAAGTGTTGTGAGGGGATGGAAGAAAGGAGGAATTAAAGTGAAAGAGTAATAACTGTATGTTGTTAGAGGGTTTTAAATGGGTTTTAGGAAAACAACATTTATTTAAAGAAATGTCAGTAGAGACAGAATGCCATTGTGTCACTGAGAAAAACAGGATTAAAAACAATAAACTTCTCACAGGATTTGGTTCAACATGTATTTTCATTCTTGTTAACCAGTCTTAAGTAAGGGGACTTGATAAGGAAGCATTTGTGGCATATTTATATTACACGAGAGACAATGTTTTGAAATAATACATGTGAAGTGCATTAGGCATGTTAGTGTGGGTTTGTCTGCCAAGCAGAGCTGCCGAGGAAGGAAAACAAACAAGCAAACAAGTGTCTACAAGTTTTCATAGGCAGAGTAAGCAGCTAGGAAGGGGAGTTCAGCCATGAACATTGGCGTGAGCAAGTGAATGCCATTCTTCTCTTTATATTTGTTACAATCATCACGATATATCAAGTGGTGAAAGAGGAGAAAAAATTTGCAAATTATTATGGTATGTCCTAGCAAATGTTTCATGTGCCTGAGTACATGGAGGAGGAGATTTCTAACACAACAGCAAAAGGAAAAAATATCTTCTCAAACCAGAGTACCCATCCTAGCCTGTGCTGTGTGTTCAGATGCCTGAAGAAAAAATAAGTGGTGTTCTTAGTTGAAGACTACAAAGGCAAGAAAGCAGTAAGTCCTCACCAGTCTATATTTGCTGGTGGAGCTGGTTTTTTTTTTTCATGGTATTCTATAGGCTTTTATAATTCAATTTCTCAGTTTTTCTGCAGCTCTAATTTACATGATGTATAAAGAAAGGTATCAGTTTTATATTGTCTAGTTCTTGCCCCACTTCCCCTGATTTTCAAGTCCAGCTTTCCTTTCATTTTTTCCCATTTATTAAATATTCATTTTCCTGGCAAGTCCAAACTCAGTAAGAATTGAGTGTAGCATTGGCTGCAGCACTTGGTATCTTTTTTCAGCATTTGGATGCAACAGGTAACTTTATTAAAAAATAGAGTGTGAATGTGACACACATTTAGTAAATAAGCTGCAATGAAAAAATGGCAACATTGTTTTCATGATGGGCACCCAAAATATCTCCATGGATATTTTAAAAGGGACAGGAAGAGGGACACAGAAGGTCCAGCCCATTAATCTGTCTCTCACCACATCCTGTAAAAGGACACCCAGAGATTACTAGGGGCAGAAGAGGTGGGACTGGTGACATTTCCCTAAGGCTGTTTAGATTCTATATAAATATCCACACATGACAAAGAACATAAGGCATCAGACATTACTTTTCACTTTAGCTCTCTGCATCAGGTCTGACTTTTGCAAAGCTTGTAAGATAAGAAAAGATACTCCCACCTCATCCTTTTTGCATTAATACCAGTTAAATTCTCCAGTGATTACTGAGTCTGTGTTTCTGCGTTCAGAATTACTGCAAACTTTCTTACACACTAAGTGTGAATTTTCTTTAGCTGAAGCAATTCAGAGCACTCATTGCTTCCCAATGGAATTACTGTTTCGAAAGAATATGCCAAATTAAAGATAAACCTTGACTGCAGTTTTCTATGTTTGTGCTGTCTAATAAATAACTCAGTGGCTATGCACCTGCACTGTCAAAAACTGTACATTGGAACTCCCTGAGGAAAAATCTTCCTGAATATTTCAGCATCTTGATGTACAACTACCCTTATCTGTCCCACACTATTCCTCTGCTGAATAACCCAAGGGATGCCAGAGTCTGCCATGCTGGTGGTGTGGCTGCTCTGAAATGTGCACTCCTGCGCTGAGAAATCTGTCAGCAGGAGCACTCTGCAAGGATAGCCCTGTGCTAAATGATTCATTACAATAGAGTCAGTTAGTTGGTGTGAGCTTCTAAAATAAAATTGCTACAAAACCCTGCTCCCAGCAGACTGGAAAGTGAATGCCAAGTCATACTTTGATAAAACAAAGGAACACTCTCCTGATGCCCCACACAAATGTAATCTAGTCCATTCTAGGTGAATTTTCTCTTCAAAGACTGGAACATTTTAAGACAAATTAGAGTGCTTGGATTTTTTGGGTTTTCCCCCTTTTTTCAGGCTCAAGGAAATTCATTCTATGACTTTATCTCATTCCCTGCTTTCTGTCCTGTGTAGCAAGTCATCACACAGATGTGGACAAGCACACAGACCTTTGATTCTTGTTCCTTAGTACATTGTCCACAGCTGAAAATGAGAACTGAGCTGGTTTTATCTCTAAATGAACACTGTCATGTTCTGGAAGCTTCACTGACTGGGTATTTCAGTAAAATTCAGGCTTTATAGGCTGCACTGCTGGTCCACTAAGACCTTGTAATCTGTTCTAACTTTCCGCACTCGGTTCAAGTAAATATATCTGCAGCAAAGGCCAAGAGAAGGAGATACAGAATTCAAAATAAAAACAAAAAAAAACCCAAAAAATTATTTTCCTTTAAACCAATTCATCTAAATCAAATGCCTTCTAATCACGGCCCCTCTTCTTTTTTTTTCCTTTCAGTTTTTAAAGATATCATCGCTAAGAATCTGAGGCACAAAATAATTATCTTGTGTGTTGCCATCAAACGTATGTCCATGCCCAGCACATATTTGATTGCAAAGTTAAAAACTAAAGAAATCTAGAGAAGGAAAATGCTAAGGTTCAGCCAAGTTTTCTGAACACAACTGATACAGCAGTGGATGAGAACTGGTAACAGCCTCATCTGTGGAGGCTGCTGGCTCAGTGACCTGAAACTGAGACCCAGTCAGGGAACAGAGGATTCAAATGTTATCAACACATGCCCATTCTTAGCTGGTGGCAATTGTGAAAATGTGCAATTTAAGGTTAACCCTGAGGCAAAGAGAGTTGAGTTACTTTTTCGTATTTGCTGCCACTGTTGGTTTTCAAATGTGGAGTTACAGGCACTCAAATGTTACCCACATGCTCTGCAAAACTCCTGGTCTTTGATTCTTCAGCTACACCCTGATCTCTTGAGAAGTGTTTCAAACAGCAAATAGAAAAAGATTAGCATAGCTTAGTGTAATGAATATGGGAAAAAGACAGTTTTGATGCCATTGAACTTGGAGAGTTTTTGCCCACTGGGAATGTGTTAGGTAAACAGAAAAGGAGAAACAAATCTGGAAAGTGTCTCCCATCAGTATTCTGCATCTGTGGGAGATGTGTGCAGTGTGACAGCCAACAGTAATGGAATGTGATCGCTGACGTGCCACGGGAATAATGAATTCTGTCACTTCCCTTGTTATGCAAGAGCCACAGCTCATTTCTATTCCCTCTGCATTCAGGGGGTACATACCCAGAATCAGGACACAATAAGAAAAAAAATGAATTTGTGCCTCATGTGGCCAGACCAGACAGTGTGTTTTCATCCTGAAAACTTGATTACACAATTCCAAATATAAAACATATCTTTGTGCTTATACACTGATAAAAAAGTGTTATTTGGAGGTTGGTTCATATACTCCTGAAATTTTGGGGTTTTCCTTAAATACAGTGAATTTTCATTTATGCTTGATGGGAAATTTATGTCAAAATATTTCTCAAGTTACTTTATATAACCACTGAAATCTGAAATATATGTGGAGATTTATTTTGACAGAAGTTTGTCTGTAGTCTGTATTTCGGAAGGAATATAATTTAATGGGTAGAACTCACAACCCATACGACCTATTTATTTAACATCAAATATATGCTACAAAAAATATAATTCATCTGAATTTCAAGTAGAAGCAACATACTTTTCTAAAGAGCCACAAGAGGGAGTAAAGAGTTACCTTAAGAAAATTAAAGTTTGTAAAAATGCAAATCCCTGTGTCAGCATTTATCCAGCATGCAGTGAGCAGCAAAGGCACCACAGACAAAAGTGGAAGATGACTCCAGAACTGTCAGAGCTACCTGGCTTAAGAAAAGATCTCAGTGCTCTAAGAGGACTTGCAACACCAAGACATATTAATTATTCAGTTGATTTTTCCTCTGCATTCTATTTTTATATAGTGAGAGAACCATAACCCCACACAGATGTTTTTTATTCAAGTTTAGCAACAGTTTTTAAAGGCATCTTTTTATTTTTTTTTGTCTGTCCGTGTAAAGTCACATTTTGTATGCCCGTACATGGAAAAGCTTTTGGTTTGTCCTCTCAAGGCAACCTATGCAGCACCTTTGTCTACTGAAAACCTGCATTTTTCTATAGGTGTTGGAGTGTTCTGTGGCTCCTGATGTGGGGTCATGAGCAGCTGTTGTCTGGTACTGCTGCTCTGGACTCCCCCCACGTCTTCACCTGATGTTGTCCTGACCCCAGCCAAGGATAGGGAATTCATATTTTCTTTCCAATGCAGATCCACTTAGGTCAAAATTTACTTTTAATAGAAGATATGAATGAAAAGGTAGCTGATAAAGTTCGATGCATAAGAAGTACCTTTAAGATAATTATTTTCCATTTCAACTTTATTTGTTTTCCCTTTATTATGTGATACATAGTATAATTAAGATTGAGGGATGGTTTCAGTCTTGGTGCAGTCCTTAATGCAATTTGGCTTTTCTGTGCATTTGCTTTAGCATTAAAAGAGTTGCTCTGCCTTTGTTCACAATCACATCTGAAATAAGTTTTTCCATGATAGAAAATGGGCTAAACTGTTTCCCTGGTGGAGCAGCTAAATCTCTAGGGATGAAACAGCTGTT
This sequence comes from Melospiza georgiana, assembly GCF_028018845.1. Taxonomy (NCBI): domain Eukaryota; kingdom Metazoa; phylum Chordata; class Aves; order Passeriformes; family Passerellidae; genus Melospiza; species Melospiza georgiana. The sequence goes on from NC_080430.1 coordinate 13,205,739, forward strand.
CTTAGAGCCAGTGTTACTCCTAGATCAGCACCTCTCCAGCCCTGATGACATTTCTGCAGGCTGTATAATATTTTTTTCTGCTGACTCTGCCTGGGAGCCCAGCTGCAATCCTGTGAGAGAAAGCAAAGCTATTGTGTTCCCACTTCCTCCCCATCACCAAGCAAGAGCTGTGTCAGACCCCACTGGTACGCTGCAGTCTGGGAAGGAAATCAAATTTTCAGCACCAAGGTTTCCTAAGGTGATTATGCAAAGCTTGGATGAGATTACTCAGGAAAAAGGCAAAAACAAAAAAAAAAAAAAAAGTATCTCTGTGTAGAAGCAGCAGATGATTATCATTAATTGAATGCATGTATTTGGCAACAAGGGAAGCTAGTACACACTGTGCTCTGACATAGCAGATGGCTTCCCAGAGAGACTCCTCTGAACACACCAATGCTCTGGGAACACCAGGCTAAGCAAACACAGAAACACTTCCTTCAGGTTTATTGAAAGCTAAATATCCTCATATTAAATTTCTCAGCTCAAAACTTTTCTTTAGCTCTGTTAAGTCCTAAAATGCTTGTTTAGCATGTGTGTTTGCTACAGGTGTCCTACCCCTGCAGCCTGGAGCATTAAGGCTGCCTGCAGGACTGCTGGTGGGAAGGGCTGGAAATCAGCCCAGGGATGGAGCAGGTAGATTGCACCAGTCATGTTTGAACTGTGGCCAATTCAGTCCTGAGTGTCACTGAAGCAACAGGCTTATTAGGCACACTGGGGGGTTTTCTATGAGTAAAATGGACATATCTTGGCAAAAAAAGTGACTGTGATCAGCTTTCTCCAACACAAAATGTGTTTTTTGGGAAGTATTAGCAGGTCCCAAGGTGACAAGGTAGCTTACAGAGAGACTTGAGTGCTGGAGGAGGTGACAAAGAGCTCTGATTTCTCCTCAGCAGGCAAAGTAGCATGCTCAAATGAGAAAATTGGTGACGCTGGGGAGGGTGTCTGTCTTTGTCTCTGTCCTGCAAAGATGGTCTTGGCTCACAGCTCAGGACCATGGCACTGCAGGTAATTCATCATGTCCATCACCTGAGGTTAAAAATGGATCAGATCCATGAGCTGCAGGCTGGAACCTCAGCCCTGGAGACGCTGTTCTGAGAGTTAATGGACTCTCTTGGAAAGCTCCAGAAACCCTTAGAGGAGCACCTCTCAAGAGAGACATAAATTTGTACAAGCCTATCTAGATAAAGCCTGAGGGTAGGCTGTCTCGTTCACATTTTTTTCCTCACCTATAAAATGTGTAATATTTTTCTTTATCCTAATCGCTTTAATTGGTAGAGAGGAAATAATCTGAAGTGACAAACTGCATATTTAATGCTTCCAAGCTTGGCCATTCCTGCTGTTCCTCAGACATCTACATCTACATGTCAGTGCTAAAGTTTTGGGGCCTACCCTTCTATGGATAGCTGTGCATTTACAGAGAACAGGTTGGCTTTCAAAGCCCATTCCCTATTCTTTGTGCCTTAATTCTAAAGTAATTAAAAGTGTTTATGGAAGAGAGGACTGTCCAGAAGAAATTTTACTTTAACTATCTAAAATTCACTTCTAATATATACTAGATTTAACAGAAGTATCCCCAGATGTTAATTTGCATCATTGTCTCTATTTGACTATAGGAGAATTTATAGGCTTTAGAGTTTCAGCTCTATAATGGCATAAGAAATGTTTTGGAAATAGGACTACCCACTCTAAATCCAAGATCAATGGACTTAGAAAATCATAGAATTACAAAATCACTAATTTGGAAGGCGCCTTTTAAAGGCCCTCCAGTCCAACCTTTCTGCCATGGACAGGAATATCTGCAACCAGGTCAGGTTGCTCAGAGCCCTGTGCAGTCTGACCCTGAATGTTTTCAGGGATGGGGCATCCACAGCTTCTCTGGGCAGCTTGTTCCAGTGTTTTACCACCCACACTGTAACAAACCTCTTTGATCTGATCTAGTCCTTTCCCCCTTTGAATTTAAAGCCATTCCCCCTTGTCCAATCACCACATGACCTCGTAAAAAGTCCCTCTCCAGCTTTCCTACAGGTCTGGAAGGTTCTGTAAGGGCTCCCTGGAGTCTTCTCATGTCCAGGCTGAGCAAACCCCGACTCTCTCAGCCCCTCATCACAGGAGAAGGGATCCATCCCTCTGACCATCTCTGTGGCGCTGCTCTGGACTGTCTCCACAGGCCAATGTCCTTCCTGCACTGAGGGGCTGGAGCTGGACACAGCACTGCAGGTGAGGTCTCCTGAGAGAAGAGTGGAGGGGCAAAATTCGTCTTCTTATAGAGTAAGGAAGAAAGGATATTTTTTTTTTCATATGGTCAGTTAGACAATAATGACTTTAAATAAGACACAAAGATCATAGTTCTAGGGTTTGCCATTCAAGCAATCAGGTTGGACTGTGCAGGAATGTTGTATATTGTACCATTTTAGACAATCTAATTTAATGTTTCCCTGTTGTGCAATCAGAAACAAACTGGATGCATATATTCAATAAAAATAAGTCCAGTTCCAAGATAAGCACTGTAAAAGAGTTCCTTTTAGTTTTGTTTGTATTGGTTTTTGTGATGATATTTGCTAGTACTCTAAGTGGAAATGACTGAAATAATTTTGATGTAGTATTTCACTCAATCAGTGCCTGCAGATTTAAATATAGTGCTTGGAGCACTGTCTTTTAAAAGACATGCTATTGATTTGTAGTTCTGCACCACATATATGACACAAAATCACAAACTGCTGAGATTTGTCACAAGCTTTTGTTCTGTTTTAATGGTGACTAAAAGGGATGGAGAGATAGGAGTGTAAAAGGAAACTTTGGAAATTTCCCAGGTAAGAGTGTCTTAAGAGACATAAAAAGGGCCTAATATGCTCAGCACCACCTAGACTCTAGTTTATTTTGCACAGAGGACATGTTAGGAGATAGGGATACTTATGGACCCTGGTGTGATTTTTACAAGTGTAAGAGATTGCACAGAAGTGTATTGAGTTAGGGCCAACAAGGCCTTTTGCTGTTGCAAGTCTGAGAGATTGCAAATACAGAAAAGAGGAGCATAATTTGAGTTTTTTTTAGAAATAAGGCTAGGCAGATATGATTAATGCCAAATATTCTTGCAAACATTTCCACTGGGGACTTTGGTTCTCTTTTTTTCCTAAGAAAAAAATAAAAATGTACAGTCCGATCCAAAACCAGAAGTATTTTTCACAGAAACTGAAATAAGAAAAACATTTTCAGGTACACAGGGGAAGGGAACAAATCTCAAAACCTCATAAGCTAAGAAAAAGTGTAGTTGTTAAATTTTGCTCAGCCTTTGTCTTCAGCTTCTATAGGATGTGAAGGATCTTTTTATCACCTATGTTTGATAAGTATACTAATTTTTGACTTCAATTCTAAGCTAGCTTTATGAAGAAAAATAGCCCCAAATTTTTACCTTGCCAGCTTAATTCTGTGTGGTGTGATGCAGAACTACTATATCAAAGTACTTAAAACTCTGCCAAGATATTTACAACCCAACTGTTACAGGGAATTAACAGTATTGGTTAGGGAATTCTTTTTTCTCAGGAAATAGCACAGGAAACAGCTCTATAAACTGCCAGCAGTGCTCCAAGTTTATTGAAATGTTACCAGAGCAATCCCTCTGAATCAGCAGCTGTGACCATGCCTGAATGCAGAGGGGAAAAGCATTGATAATCCACAGCCATGAAGGAGTGCTCATCTCTTAACCTTTGGGTTTCAAAGAGGCTTGATCATAGTAGGCCATAAATATGTATATTTATGCTCCCTGCCACTGGCTCCTGGCCACAAGGTTTAATTCTGTGCCCCTCACATTGTGGGGAGAAGCAAGCAAGATTGCAAAGTCTGCTGCATGCACAATGCATTTATTCCTTGTAGCATAAGCTTTGCCAAATCCTAAAGGGTGCAGGAGTAATGGTTCTGCTATGCAAGTCCAAAAGGTGACCAAGAGATATTTGTCCACAAAACCTCTTCAGGAGGCACCCAGGGTAAGCAGGGGCTGTTCTGCTCCTACCACAGAAACTGGTTGCCTTTGCGCAGAAAGAAAGTTTTAACTCAGCTGATCTCTACTACAGATTTCTCTTGATTTCTCTTAAACTCACTTAATAGCTCTCATGCAAATAAAGAAGTTTTCTGAAAAAAGTAATCTCAGTAATGGTGGGGGAAAATATCATTTAGAAACTATTCCAGCCTAATTCAGAATTTGTGGGATAATGGTGACAGAGATTTTTTTTGGTGTAGGTAAAACAGCCATGACTATATAAAGTGTCGCAAAAAAAAAAAAAAAAAAAAAAAAAAAAGGTGAAGTCCTTCTTTATGCCATTAATAATTTATTCACTAACTTGTCAGAATCTCATGTTCTATTTAGCCATTTCTAATATAATAACAGGCTATATTTGGAGCCTATTTCTTCACAGTATATAAGAGCATAGTATCTGAAATGCCCTATTTTGCAGAGACTGTGTGAAGTTACCTGCAGAGAAAAACACAGTTTTCCTAACAGAATAGCAGTTCAAAGTGCATTCATAAAAAGGAATCAAGTGTTGTGCTAAGCAAAGAAAGAAAAAAAGAAGAAGAAGAAAGAAGAAAGAAGAAAGAAGGAGGAGGAAGAAGAAGAAAAAAAGGAAAAGAAAAGGGAAAAGGAAAAGGAAAAGAAAAAGAAAAAGGAAAAGGAAAAGGAAAAGAAAAAGAAAAAGGAAAAGGAAAAGGAAAAGAAAAAGAAAAAGAAAAAGAAAAAGAAAAAGAAAAAGAAAAAGAAAAAGAAAAAGAAAAAGAAAAAGAAAAAGAAAAAGAAAAAGAAAAAGAAAAAGAAAAAGAAAAAGAAAAAGAAAAAGAAAAAGAAAAAGAAAAAGAAAAAGAAAAAGAAAAAGAAAAAGTGTTAAGGAACGTCAGGCTCGGTACCGCGTGTGGCCACGAGATGGCGCTCAACACCCGCCGATGGCGCCAGGCGCGCGACAAGTGGTGTGATGTCATCTGCCGGAGCGCTGACGTCACATGGAACAATCTCACACCGATGGTCTCTTTTACCTTTTTTTTTTTTCTCTTTCTTTTTTTCCTGATTTCTCTTGGTGAAATTCATAAGTTTTGAAGTAGTCAAACTGCAATAAATTCTTTTTCAATACATTATGGTATGGATTATTAGATAAGCAAATTTATGGTACAGAGTAAGGCAAAGCACCAAACTAAATATAAACTGGAAGGAAAATGCTTATAGATAAAAGTCAATTCTTGGAAATAGTAGTTTCTTCCACCCTGGATAAAAAAGAAGAAATTATTTGTGACCAAAAGTAACTATGAGTTTTACCATATTTTTGAATGCTGTAACTTCTGATGCAGTTTGTTATGGCCACTCCTCAAGGGCCATCCTGGTTCTGCCTCTCACAGAAACATTCAGCCATTTTGGAGGATGATTTGTAAGGAAAAACAATGGAGCAATGGGGTAGCTCCTCCCAGAGTCAATGATCAGCAGTTAAGAGGAAAACCCAAACAAGTGCCTTAGGCCAGTTGTGTGAGGACACTCCCTCAGTGGATCACGATGTGGAGGCTCCACTTCCTTTCCTATGGGCCAGCAGAAAGTGACAACAGCGGAAAAAAAAATTCCAAGGTAAATGAAACAAAACGGCTTCACAAAGTGAGGCAGATTTGCCCCACTGACCACATCCCACACGTCTGTGTGTTGGGGTTTGGTGCTGATGGACAGACTCAGACACACAGGAAGAGAAGCCGCTCCACTGCAGCTGTGTTTGGCTTTGACATCAGGCAAAGTAACTATGAGAGATTTAAAGGCAGAGTATTAGACTTCTTTTTCCTCTTAAAAGTAGTATGAACTCATTTTAATGCTAAAAGCTTTATATGCTGCTATTTTCCTAAAGAAAAGTCTGATTCATCTCAGAAAAGGCCAGGTCTTCCTATCAGAAGAATCCAATGAGAATACTGATTCTCACACTGGGAATTAAGATGTATTTTATTGAACACATAAAATGACAACATAATGACAATTCCAGCTCTCTAATTCCCCAGTAGAAAAGAGGCAGATTAAATATCTCCAGAACTGACTGATTTTTTATATATATTTCCCCCCACCTCTGTCCCAGGAGATGTGGTTGATTGTTCAGCTCATCCTGTTGACTGAAAGAAAATCCCCTCTGATTTTTATTCCTGAAGAAACCTCAAAGGAACAACTACCTGACAGCTAAAGCACTTTGCCAAGTGGCTGGTGTTTAGCTCCCAAACCAGCCACAATCTGCAGCTTCAAATCTCAGAAACATCTCCTGGGTTAGCAGCAGAAAGCAGCACAGTGGAAATTTCAAGAAATTTTAAGAATTCTGTGCAAAAAAGATCTTTCAAAACATCTTTTCCAGCTGATTGAAAACGGTAGAGTTAAATAGGAGGTGGTTTATTCCAATCTTTTTGAAAATGCTTTTGGCAGTGCATTGTTTAGTTCATGACTCTTTAATGGGCTGATACTAAATTCCTTCAATGAGGTTGCATTTGGTGCTGCAACCAGTTCAGAGTTCAGGGGGATCCCAGGCTTGACATTGGTGGCAGGAATAGAGAGACAAAAAGCTTTTTCAGAGTTTTGCCCCTCTCTCCCCATCCACAGATCTATGCTCCAATCTATTGCCTGGTTTGTCCCTGCATTGCTGCTTATCTTACACCTTAGACCTTTATTCTTCTCTGCAAGAACTGCTCCCTCCACTGATATACAAACACTGAAATGTGGAGAGAGAGCCAGGACAGTGTCATGGTGATAGGTAAAAATAAAATACAGCAAAAGAGCAGACAAAGGATTGCCACCTACATCTTGACTGCAATGGATTCTCATTCCATGGATTTGAAATGGGAACCTTTGCATTTACTGATACAAAGGATTAGCAGCATCCAGACCCCTTGTGGGACTGCAGCAGGAGCAGCTGTAGATTTTTTGCCCTGGCTGTTTAATTAATATCTCCCTGCCTCTGGTTTATTTGCACAGCAGCAAAGCTTTAGAAGAAGTGTGTTGCAGCTTTAGGATTTAGTGAAGGCTGAAATCCATTTTCTATTCACCCTGACCTTTGGGTACCACATACATTTTGTTATATAAAAATTTTAACCTCCTTCCAATGTAGCTTCATAAAAAGATTTGTACTGCTATTTTGAGATTCCTGGGTTGAGGGGATGCATAGGATATGTCTGTATTTTTTCCTGTCCCTTAATCTGCTAATAAAACACTTGGGCACACTCTGTCAATATTGTATTGAGACATTTGGGGACTCACAGCCAGCTGCTTGTTGGCTGGATCAATATCAAAGGCAAATCTGGAGCAAGGCAGACTTTGGAGGGCCAGAGGAGACTCTAATATAGAAAGGACCAAACACAGAGAAATGAGACCACAGAACTGTAGAGCTTTCTTTCAATTAGTCATGTTGAACCACTTAAACATATTTTTTCCTAACTCTACATACTTCAGTTTTTTTCCCTTTCAACAGGACAGTGTAGCCAAATTAAATAGAAATTACCATACTTATTAAATGGCAATTAGGGTTTGTTTGCTGCATTGCATTTCTTCCAAATTAATTTACTATTGCTATATTGGTTAACAGTTAAACCATTTGATATGGTTGAATGTGCACATTAATATAATTTAAAGAGCATAATGATTACCCATTTTATTACTTCTGTATTGTAATGCTGAATTAATTTATGCCAGTTATAGTTGATTATTATGGTTATTAACATCAGTAAGTGCTCTTTAACAATCAATCCAGATCTAACACTAGCTGCCTTGTTAGAGCTAAATTAAATGCTGGAGACTCTCTGCTCACTCTGTAACCCTATCCAGTTTCACTGCAGCTCTCTTCCCTTTACCTAGTAACCTCAGAAGCTGGATTAACTGCAGCAATTATATGCCTCATTAGCAATAAACAATGCTGGCTGGCTGCTGGTGGCTATTGTGCCACAGGTGCACGCAGCCATTGCAGCTGTCTCAGCAGACTGAGGGGATGCAGCAGAACCTCTTCCCTCTGGAGTGTCTAATCTCCAGGAAATAGAAGGTGTTTTAGCTGCTAATGACAAGGAATGTTGGGACAATGTTGACATGCCCCATAAAGCAGCAGAACAAGGCAAAATGAAAAAAAAATAATATGGCTGCAGCCTCTCTATGACCAACTGAAGAACCATGATTTATACTTTTTAAAATTTCTGTATGAACAAACTGCAATGCCCACAGTTGATATAAAATTTGTAGAAACTATATTTCCATTGTACTTGATTTTTACTTATATTAGATAGCTTCATGTGAATAAATAAATACTTCCAGCTACATAAGATCAATTCCACTGTTGTTTAAATCTAAGTTTATTTTAACTAGAAAATAAAAAATTTTGTCAGAATTTTTAAATCCTCCTGAACCTTATAAAAGTTTCCTTAATTTCAGGAAGGAGTAGATGTGTTCTGGTCCCTTCTACAAGTATTTGTTTCTTTCATTTTCTTTATTGAATTCCTCATGAGACATAAAAAAAATGCCTGATAAAATGCAGACCAAGGATTTTGCTGTAAGATATTTTTAATAAGGTGCTGCAGTGGGAGGTGTTGCAGAGACAATGGCAGGACAAAGACAGTTCAGGTGATCCCACAGGCTCCTGACACCTTGGGAAGGCAAACCAAAATCTGCTGTCTGTTCAAGACCCTTGAAGCAAATAATTTCTTTGCAAATGGAGAAAAAGTTCAGTGCCTGATAAAAGAGGCTGGATTCTTTACTAATGCAAACTCTAAATAAACTTCTGTAGCTGGAGATGCTGGATAAGGATACAGCACTTGGGGGAACCCTTGCCTTTTTTAAAAAAGAAACCATTGGAGGAAATATTTTATATGTACTGTGCTTCACAGAGCCTGACCAACTGGAGCTTCATTTGGGGTTTTGTGTGGTTGAACTTCACACAGAGCTTGCATGTCTGATGGGTGCACTATAAAGGTTTGAAGCAGTCTCTTCTGTACATCTGTATCCTGGTCTTGCTGCTCCCTCTACCCATGTCTGTGTCTTTGTCTGTGTGTCTGCCCACCTTCAAAGAGACCCACAGACATGTCCCTGCCAGGAGATCCTGATAAGATACCAGATGTCAGTGAAGGAAAGTGGGCAAAGGGGCAGTGGCAGAGAAAGTAAATTGTGACCACAGTACAATTTCAGCTGGATCTCACACTGAAATTATAGGTATAGGCACTTTCTGAGCCTCGCTCAGCTAAATAAGCCTGTAAATTCATATCCTTTTTTTTTTTTTTTTTTTTTTTTTTTTTTTTTTTTTTCCAGTTAAAGAGGAAAAGCTGCAGATCTTTAGGGCAAGGACTGAACACTGGTGCAATTTACTAAGGACAAGAATGGTTTCTTTGGTGATATCCTCTTTTCCCAGCCTCCCTGTCTAGGATCACATACCCAGAGCACACCCCTGGGATGGCTGGAGAATGAGTCCAAATACTCCTTCCCACTTCAGCCTGAAATCCAATAACTCCATACACCAATGTGTTGCCAGAAACATAAGGAAAAAAAAATGTACAGAAAGCAGCTGCAGGGAAGAAATCACCATCTCCAAACTAGAGCAAGAGAGTCTAATCTCATCCCAAATAAAAATTGCTTTATGAACTGCTGTCAAACCCCTAAGTAACAGGGGCTACAGTATAATTGGCTTTGACAAGGGGAGCAGCATATGCCAAAATTAATCAGGATGCTAGTCTGTGTAAAAGGGAATGGCCTAGAAGGTACAAAGAATTCTTACACTAATTAGAAGCAAGAATATCAATTGATCCCGGTATATAGTGTGGAGGCAATTCCTGTGTGGGATAAGAGACCCCCAGAAACCATGTCTAACCTTGCAAGGAGGAAGATGTGAAAGGATTCACTGGTGCAGGGGTGTGCAGGGTGCCTGAGCCATTGGGCAGAAATGCTTCAAAAGCTGGAAATATGGTTTGGTAAGAGACAGTAAAATGCAAGTTAAATTCTTACAGGTAAAAGGGTAGAGTGAAACACTGAGGCCAACAAAAAGAAAATAGTAAATATACCAATTAAATTCAGTTTGGTGAATTATTTGAGCCAGAAGTAGGAAATTGGATGATGAGAGAAAAAACCAAGAAGGGGAGTAAAGTTGTATGGAAAATACACTGACACCATGTTTTCATGACAGGATGTGGAGTGGTTTTATTTAAGGCGATAAAGATGATTGAGGGGAAAACATTCGTGTTTTATGAATTTTGTTAAGGAGAAGTCATGGAAGGTTTGAGACTTAAAGTTTGGATGTGCCACCTCCTGCCTCTACGAGCACAGAGGAGCCTTTCACTCTGTGTGCAGCTTCCAGACTCAGACCTGTCAGAACTGGCAGGTCTGCAGGCAGTAGGTTTTATGAGTCTCAGTTTTGGACATGTCTTGGACGCTCAGTAGATGTGCACATGTGTGACAAGCCTCCTGTATTGCAGACAAGCCTGGACTGGGCAAGGAAGAGCAGCTTTGTCCTTGGTGTGCAGGAGAACCCTTCTTTGCTGACACCATGGTCTTTTGTCTGGGATTTTTGAACATCTGGTAGCCCAGGCTGCAAGCCATCCTGAAATCTAGAAGGCTACCATCAGAAAGCTGGCAAGTGGGAAACATTTTTCCTATTCTTCTGTAAAAGTCTTTCTCACAACTCTGTTAAAATACAGCACTCCTTGCTGGCCTCTGAACATCTGCTCTCAGCTGGAGCAGAGGGGGCACTAGACTGCTCCTACAGGGCATTTGTTTGAGGTATATGATTCCCTTTTGGAGAAAGTGTGCTGGCAGCTGCTGCTTGGTACCCTCCTGACTTGTGTGTTTACATGCATCATATTCACAGACTTCTTTATGCTCCAGTATTTGTTCAGGATTCAAAATATGACTTGGACTCCTCCCAGACCTGATGATATTACTCTGCAGTGCCCTTCCTCTGAGAAGCTGCCCAGATTGCATTTTAAAGTGCCTAAATACTACTGGGCATCATGTATCTTCCAGTCATTATGTGAACTCCAGATGCTTCAATGAAGAGGAAAATCATGACAGACTATCATCACTGTATCTTGTCTTCCTGGTTGATTTTTTTAATGTAATCTATTCCTTTAATATGTGATGAGAAGATATAACTTGGTGAGACATTATCAGATTCATAGCTGATATCAGCCCATTGAAACCAGGCTGTTTTCCCTTCTTTTGCATTAACCTTCTCCTCTTGCTTCTTCCCTGTTTTTTCCTTGTTTTACATCAACAATTGCAGACTTCAGCTGAGATGGGGCTCTCAATATATTCAGCATAATAGTAATGCTAAAAAAGACTGCCCGTCTTCCAGAAAGTTTGAATTCATATTCAGACAGACTAACTTCCACCCAAAAACTCATGACCAATATTTCAACTGTTTGTTTCAAAGTTTTATTTGTTTTCGTTTAGAACCAGAAAGACCTAGCATCCTCTAATAGTTCTCCACCAGAGCACAGAATAGAAATAAGTTTCCTACTTTGAGATTTAAATCCTGTGCAGCTTTATTTGTGTTCCCACTTTAATCCAAGGATGCTAAAATTTCCACATGAAAATTGGATGATTTTCTTTACTCCTGTGAGGGGCAGTGTTTAATGATGTTTCCCTACCAGCTTGCAGGCTTTCTGCACTTCCAATGTCAACTCACACAAGAAATAAAAGAAAAAAGAAAAGAGAAGGAGGGCTTTGAGGAGGGCGTTGAGCAGAGCCTGCCTGGCTGAAGCTGCACACTCCACATGTCTCACATGCACATTTGGGCCTTCGTGCACTGCAAGCTGCTGCCTGACAGCTTCCTGCAGCCTTTGGAGACAGCCAGGGAAGGAGAATGAGAGAGACACATTTAGAAGGAGTTGTATTTAGTGTGTCAGAAATAAAAGCAGCCCTTGAAACCTCTTTGGGGATGGAGGGGGCTGGGAAGAAAACTCTGCTTTGCAAACAGTGGAAACTTCATCCCTTCCTTTCTCTCTCTCCATCCATGTAGCACCCTTATATTTCAATGCTAAGCCCTTTTTAAATTCCTCCTGGGGTGACTATTTACATATTCTAATGTGAAGCAATGAAGGGAAAGAGATGTTATGCAAAGCAATTGCCTCTTGTCCTCTTCTCCTGAGTGCAAGGGCCAAGCACATTTCCTGCCATCTGTTTAACTCCATCTCCTGATGCTCATAATGAACCTGGCAGAGCTGGACAGATGGAAATCACTGGCAGGCATAGCTGTTTACTTGTAAAGGCAGTCCTAATTTGTTAGACTTGCCAGGCAAGTCCCCAGTGGTCAGATATTTCATAGTGATGGAGGGTTATTAAAAGAGCTCAGGTGAAGAAAGCTCTTCCCAGCATATGTGCCTGAGCTGAGGGCTGAGTTTTGCCCCTGTGCCAGAGCAGCAGCAGAGCTCCATGCTGCCATTAGCAGAACTAGGGCCAGGCTCCTGACCTTGTCTGGTCACAGCTCTCACTCAGCCCCACACTGACCTGGGCTTCGTTAGCTCTGCAGCCATCTGCCGCAGATCACACTCATCTCAACTCAGGACCCCACTAAAGAGCCAGAGGAGAAACGTGATTAGGCTTTTGTGTGTTGGCTAAGAGGCCATTTGCCTGCTGAAAGGCACATGAGCAGCTATTTCAGTGAAAAAAGCCTTTTTTAGAAAATAAAAAGATAACTGAATAAAATGTGGATGTCATGAGAACACTCCAGGGGCTGCTGGTTGGTTTATCTTTCTACATCATTCATATCTTTTCTTCTCCCTCACCCCCCTCTGTCTGACATAAAGGTAGAAATAAGAAACTCAGAGAAATAAATATTTTGTGTAACTGAAGTTGTTTCATCAATCACAAAAATGAAATGCAGAAAAAGAGAAGGGATTAGAGAAATGTGAACCTTAGAGTCATATAATATATGGAACTTAAAGGAGAAATTCTGTTTCTATTGCAGGATTACTTTCCTCTTTTCAAATTTTGCCAATTCTTATAGATAAGGCCAATATTTGACAGTCTCATCAACTCTGTGGTAGAGTATAAATAAAAAATAAGACAGGAAGATCTCATAGAAATAATTTGTTTCCTAGAAATGTATGACTAATCTCTTATATTTCAGCCAATTGAGCATTAAAAAATAATATTTTAAAATATTTTGTACAAGTTGCACATTTTGTTTAGAAGTGAAGACCAAGTAAATATGGAGATCACTTCAGATTTTTCTGTTTTCAAGTCTGTATTTCACTGTGCAAGCTATGTGGATGCATATTTATTCATTCTGGCAACACATTTGACATTCCCTACACTGAACTGTGTCTTCTTTGCACACAAATACCTCTTGCTCTTCTGGAATTACCATTTTTCAATGGTGGCTTGAAGCAGGGAATGTGAGGCAGAAAAAGCTCTATCAGTCACATCAGAAAACCCAAGTATTGCAAGGAATGTCTGTCAGCCATGTGGTAATCCCCAGCCCAACCCAGGGCCCAGCAAATGCAGTGGGATCTGTCAGCAGTGGTTGTTTGGATAAAATAACCAGGAAGGAGCTCTGAACCCACGTGATAAAATATGACCTTGACAGAATTTTTTATGTGGTGGAGAGGCAGAATTCATCACAGCTCTACTATGAATTACTAAGTATAGCCATTTCCTTTTCTTCTTTTTCTCTTAGGATTTTGTATTGTTTCTTGCAATATCACAATAAATGTATAATGTCAATATATGTCATCCAAACACAACTCAACTATTTTTTTTATTTTTTAGGAAAACTGAGTTAGGCTTAAACAGAACAGAGCAGGATAAATTTAGTTGTAACTGACTCTGAAAGAAGTGCCCACACAGGTAAAAATATTATTTATTTATTTATCTTTTTATATGAAGTAAGTCTCCATATTTTGTGGCTGTTCTAAGGCATTAAAGAAAGCATTAGACCTGAAGGTTACTATTCATCTAATTTTAAATGGTCAAGCATGATACAATTGTAGTCTAGATATAATTGGCTGTGATTCTGCTGACAGTTTTTATAATTAAGTATTTGAGACACATGGTGGTTTATGTAACAGCAGAAATGGACTCTGGTTCCTTACTTTTACAACAAGTGAGTTTCCTCACATATCACCTTTAAAACACATACCAATATCCTTGCTAAAATGACAAATGCACATAATTCTAGTAAATTTAAGAATCACCTCCCCTTAGCTTCCACTCCCTGTCTACTCCAATTTCTGCATGAATTTTCACATGTCAGCTTATATTTATATCATAATTTCAGAAAGTAATGAAGATTAAAACAATATCAGATTTTTTTTTTCCTTACGATCTTGAAAATTAGTTATTCCTTTGGGGAAATACAACAGAACAATAAATTCATGCTTATTTCCATAGTAAGTGAAAGGGAATTTTGAACTTAGCAAAAGATAAGTCAACTGAAAATCACTCTTGCTACTCTGGTAGACGCCATTTTGAAAAAGCAAAGCAGTTTTTTACACAGAAATAATTTCTTACATTGTAAGGCATTGATACAATTCTTCTCTGTTATGATTTTTTATGGGAAGAAAAAAACCAACAAAAACACTCACAACAAAATAAAATAAAAACCCAGTAACCAATAAACAAAACCAACCAACCATACAGACCCCAAATTTAAATTGGAGATGTTAGAATTTTGGCATGCCAGAAGTAATACATTTACTTAACATGTGCTCTTTGCCACGCTGCCATTTGTTAGTTCAGGATATAATATAAGGGAGAATCTCCTTTTTGACACATCAGGCTGCTCTGTCTGTGACTGCTGAGCAAGTAAAACTCTGCTATTGATTTTTTTTCCCTTTCAACATAAGGTTCTTCATGGTGCAAGATGACTAAATGACAAGCTTTCCGTTAGGAGTTTATCACAGAAATCAGCCCCAGTCCATGCTTTTTGCAGAAATGCCACTCTAACAAAGTTCCATCCACTAGTTGCCAATGGAGCCAGGACCATTTCAAGATACTCTATATACTGAAACACAGCATATTTTGGCCAGAATTTCATATATTTTAATCTTTCTACAAATGTCTTTTCGACACTTGAAATATAGAAATAAAAATCTTCTTCTTTTTCCCTACAATATACTAGTTCTGCTAGAAATAGCTTATAGCATTCATGCCTGTTTAATTAGTCATTGTTTTTAAACTGGAAAGTACACGAATTTTAGGTGTGCACTAAAATACAAATAACAAGTTTTTTAAATAATCATAGATTTTAATGGTATATAAAGAAAAGATTTCATAGCAGACAATACTCATGTTTCCAAAAGATTAAAAGAAGTTTAGCATTAAGACCACTGCAGTTTCCGATGACTGAGTGCCTTCAGGACATTGCTGTGTTGGTCCTTTGGATGTCATCCCAAGGTCAAGAATCTTTCCATGGCAAATATATAGCTGAGTGTTACAGCAAAAATACAGCAAAAATAATACAGACATTTTTGACAAATATGGAAAATATCTCTCACATTGTTAAAGAAAAAAACACTAGAAAAATATGGTCACTGCTAAGTGTTTTCCCAGAGGTGAAACATTTCTGAATGTGGAATAATTGTCTTGCATTTTTTCACATACAATGTGCAGTGAGAGATAGTTAAACAGAAACAGATTTTGCCACTAATAATTGCTACAAATGGGGGGTTTTCTCTTTCTTGCATTTTATTAGTTACTTCTTAAAACAGTGTCACTGGGGCAAGGACTTGGTTTTAAGCTTCAAGTTATCTCTGTGTCACTAATGAACACTTTGAAAACATTACTAAAGACTGAGTTGTCATAAAGAAATGGCCTGTCATTGAAAGTAAAGCACATTATGAACTACATCATTAATTTTCTTGCAGCCTGGTCAGATTTATGTTTACATCCCTGTGTGTCAATTTCTCTTTAAAAACAAACAGTTCCTTTCCAATTCAGCTTGTGAAACAGCTCTGCTGAATTGTTGAATTTCAGGTAGGATCACTATATACATGTTCATATATATGTATATATATATATATATATATATATAAGCAAATCTTTTTTCTAAATATTCTGGACATTGAGTCAATAAGAGGAAAACAGGAAGGTGGCTCTTTTTGTGAGATGATGGTGGTTTGCACAGTACATATAAATCACTTCTCATGTGACTCAGCAGGGCTTTGCTGGAGTAGCACAGCCTGCTAGTTTTGGCTGGGGTAGAGTTAATTTTCTTCCCAGTAGCTGGTACGGGGCTGTGTTTTGGGTTTGTGCTGGAAGCAGTGCTGATGATTCAGGGATGCTGTGGTTACTGCTGAGCGGCAGAGTGAACTGCAGCACTCCTGGGTGACACTGAGCTCTGCATCCCCGGCGAGGAGAGTGGGTGCACAAGGGACTGGGAGGGGACGCAGCTGGGACAGCTGAGCCAGCTGACAAAGGGGTGTCCCACACCCTATGGCTTCAGGATCACTGTGTAAAGCTGAGGGAGGAAGGAGGAAGCCCGGTGTGTGTGTTCAGAATTTTGGCTTTTGTCATCCCAAGTCACAATTACGTGTGATGGAGCCCTGCTGTCCTGGGGATGGCTGAACAGCTGCCTGCCCATGGGAAGTGGTGAATGAATTCCTTGTTCTGCTTTGCCTGTGTACACAGTTTTTACTTGTTAAACTGTCTTTGCCTCAACCCAAGAGTTTTTGCACTCTTGCACTTCCAATTCTCTCCTTATCCCACCAGGGAGGAGGGAGGGAGTGGCTGGGTGGGGCTGGGATTAAACTAAAACACTCAGTGAAACTGATCATTATTAAACAGCAAATGCAAAAAAAAAATAAAAATATCAAGATTTGTGAGAGAAATCAATAAATAAGGAAAGGTGTCTATAAAATGAAATATCTTGATAACCCATTCATTCACAAATTTGTGACAATATTCAATTGTTTTTGGTATTCCCAGAAAATACCTTGGTCCAGAAAAAAAAAAAAGGACAGTACATTAAATGTGGAAAAACTATATTCATAAGGGAAAACTCACAGTGTATTTCATGCTTTTGGTGATGAACCTGAGAGGCGCACAATGTCACTTACAGTACTATGTAAATGTGCTGCAGTGTAATGTAGTTCTATTCAAACTCCTATTGCTTGAGCATTCACTTAATATAGACAACAAGGATGTGTACTGTTTAAAAATATATTGTGTGACAATATCTCCATAAATTGTCTTTTTTTCTAAAGAGCAAAGTAAGTGCCTAAAATTGTTATTAAATTTAAAACTTGTAAATATTTATTTGTAAATCCACTCACTCAAGACAATATCTTTCTTTTCAAAGATATCAAGAACATTTAAAATAATTCCTACGTGTATGTTCTTATTTTTTCATGACTTGTCATTTGTGTTAGCATCCCCACACACATTTGTCACATAGCATGGAAAGTGATAGGACAATTTCCAGACTTTAGTATTAAATGACCAAGGAGGAAGCCAATATTTAAACATCTCTTATATTCTTTTCCATGCTTTTGTTCTCTGTAGGGATTTGAACAACAGAATAGAGCTGGATATCTAATGTGTAGCAGCTTCCTCATTTCACTGAATATTGTCTTCCTAAGTATTACAAAGGTCAATCAACTGTTCTGTAGGAACTTCTTCACTCCCAGGTATTCTGGAGAGGAATGCAATAACTCTAAATTTAACCTGAAAACTAGGGGAAAAAATATGAATATATGTATATATATATATATATATACATATATGCATACACATACATAGATGGATAGATATATGATAGATAGATAGATAGATAGATAGATAGATAGATAGATAGATAGATAGATAGATAGATAGATAGATATGAGATAGATATATAGATATAGATATAGATATAGATATAGATATAGATATAGATATAGATATAGATATGTTGAATGCAAGACTTTATGAAAACATACATGGAACCAGAAGGCAGAGAAAGAGAGAAAAGTAATGTAAGTGCTTCTTTGATAAATCCAAGTGGCCAGCCATATCTCAGAGCATATTGACACCTCTCTCTGACTGCAGTCTGAGTACCTTTTGTTCATACTGGTATCTTGCCTACCTAGAGAGACATACCAGATCTTACCTTGCAGATTCCTTTCCCTTAAATAGAATTTAAAGAAAGCAGTGTCTTAGCTCAGATACAGCACAGCTGGCCTTAAATACAGCACAGTATCAAATCCTGAGGTAGGCTCAGGATTTAACTCCTGGATCAGGGGGAAAAAAGCTTTTCCATACATGTAGGTGTTTTTAATGTGTTCTTGTTGTCACCCTTGTTCTTGCTGTCACCTTTCCCTGGCTAAGCAAGTCCACAAGTCTCTCAGTGTACACATAATATGATCCGCAGTCATTTCCAGCTCTGATTTTGGTATTTATTCTTTATTTTCCAGTCACATCTCCCAGTGACATACTTGGTAGGGCTGTTTTCCAATACAATGCCATCACTACTTTAATGAATTATGATAAATTGATGTAATAGTGGCAAGCAGGTTTAAGCAAGTAATTCCTTAAAGAAGGAGGCTCATCTTAGACTGATTTTTTAAAATGCTGCCTCATTACTCAACCCTGGGGCTACCTGTAGGGTAATCCCAAGAGCTCCTAAGGTGAAGAATGGAAAGATTCTTTGCAAGTGGGATTTATCAGGATCTGCTAAATTTAGGCAACTCCTATAAATTTAGTACAGTTCTAGGGTTGAATTAATCTCAAACAATTTTATTTGTCAAAAATGCAGGACTCTAGTGTTGTTCCAGAACCAATGGAAAAAAATTCATCACAGAAGATATTTCATCCTATCTATTTTATTCTGGTATCT
The DNA here is from genome assembly GCF_028018845.1 of Melospiza georgiana. Classification (NCBI taxonomy): domain Eukaryota; kingdom Metazoa; phylum Chordata; class Aves; order Passeriformes; family Passerellidae; genus Melospiza; species Melospiza georgiana. The sequence continues at coordinate 13,224,551 of NC_080430.1, forward strand.
AAAGAGGTATGATTCAGCTTTTGGAGATGTTTGTACCTCTATAGTGACTGTAGCACAGCTGAATATTTTAATCACTATGGTTAGGGTATGCCTAAATTCCTTAATCAGAGCACCCTAAACACCTACAAAAACCCATCACCTGCCCGTTTCAAGGCAACTAATTCACTTTTCACTAATTTAAGATATATACTTTGTTTAGTTTTTTTTTTTTTTTTTTTTAATATTTCACCAAATAATTATTTAGAGGCCAAAACCAGGTGCGGGCAGTTGTCCTGACTTGGTCAAATTGATGCAGAGTTTGGAGCGAAGCTTCAATTAGCCCTTGGCAGAAGCTGCTTAAAAGAGAAATTTAAATTTGGTTGAACATAGCAATACCCAAGACAAAGTATCCTGAGAAATGTAACCATAGAATGAGCCTTTTGAGGTCTTGCACGGCAGTCAGGGGAACTGGTTCAGACCTTCAGTGTTCAATACAGTCACAACAGCTCAGTTTTTCTCAAGAATAAAAAAATTCCAATATTCAGGGATAACATGAATATTATAACATTGATTAGCTGTATCATAAAATGGAAAGTGTATTGTAATTTCCTTTGGCAGCATGCTTAGCATAGGAGGAGTAATCTCAAAGGAACAGTGTTCTATCTGACCATATGCATGAATAGATGGCTGTCAAGTTTATACTGCATTGTCTTCAGGTTGGCATCATGCCAGCCCTCAGGCAGGCAGAAGGAAGATATATGTGGAAAGAGGTAGTCAAATTGCTTCCCTATGGCTGCTTTATAAACATACATATGTTAAACACATTTATTAGGGCAATCAGCAGCAGCAAGTGCAAGGGCCCTTCTTCTCCCTCATGAGGGATAGTTGTTGCTTACATAGGAGTGAGAAGCTGGAAGCTGGCCCAGAAATCTGGAAAGCATATTATGCTGGATTCCCCGTGGAGGATCACTTTGCTGCCAACACATCTTGCTCTGGGGTTTCGACACGCCATCAATCTGGAACCTGGCAGCCACCATTCCCCTGCTCACCTCGGCTCACGCAGCGAGCAGACACAGTGCAACTATTTGTCTCAGATTGCAGCCCAGCTACTCATGGAAGGGAAGGAGGAGGATGGGAAACAAAACCCCTCCGGTGGAGCTGTGGTCAGGGCTGTGCAGCTGCAGCAGTCGCCTCTTGCAGCAGCAGGGCCCTTTGTGTGACAGGCTCACTGCTCTTTGTGGGACCACAAGCCATGGCAAGTGTGGCTGCTTGCACTGAGATGGGGCCCTGAGCAAGGAGGAGGAGGAGGAGGAGGAGAAGGAGGAAGAGCCTGACTGGCGCTTTCAGACAAAGTGCTGTCAATTACATTTCAGCTTAAGCTGTGCTAATGGATTTAAGACTCCAGAGAATTTTACAAATCTCAATTAAATCTCAAATAACTTCCATTTATGAATGCAGCTGTTGTTCAGAGACCATTGTACTCCTTGTGGGAAGGAAGTTACTGATCTCTTATCCTGGAGACCTTGACAAATGTGCAGGGAATATCAGAGATCCCCGTTACATTGGCCAGGGACACTGGATGGAGTCAGCTCATTCCCAGCATGGCCAGCCCTGCCCAGACTCACATTGCAGACCTAGATGGAGGTCAGATTGCCTGTTTTGCCCTTGCTCCCCTCCTCCTTGCTCTATTTCCATGACATATTCCCAGGGGCATGAAAAAGAGCCTGAGGTAATCAAGAGAGCTAAAATTCTAAGTCTAAGAGCCAGCAGAATCAAATTCTTGATTTTCCTTCTCTTCCACAGCAGCAGCTGATTATGCTCCTCATTTTAGTTGTGTTTACGACTTCTGTTTGACCCTCTGGAGACTAAAGCCCCTGGCAGTATAATTAGTTCAGTGAAGAACTGCTATCCAGTCATTAGTACAGTTGCAAATACTTGTTTTAGCTTTAGTCCCAGCCACTCAAATTAATGCATTAACATGCACTGAAATTTTTCTCTAGCTCAAGGCAAGTCATTACAGTTGTCGTCTGCTCGCAATAAACCTGTTCCGTCTCTCACTTCATAGCAAATTTAGACTTTGAAAATTATGCACAGAAATAGGCACTGGCTGTGCAATGCGGTTATGAGAAATACCAAAGTTTGTAGTTTCAATTAATCTAAAACAAAGAGTGGGAATTGGTGTAAGTGGTGTATTGGATAGCAAGTGCACCTAAGCAACACCAAGTTATTTTATATCTCTGTAGCCTACTTAGATTTTCCCACTTTTATTTTCACACTATGAATTGGAGTGTGAAGCTGGAGGCAAACCTGTGCTGGAGGCTTAAGGCAAGGCAGAAAACAGGCAGAGCTCAGTCCTCTGCCCGTTCTTTGAGACAGATGGGTGCAAGGTAGCTTCAAACTGAAGCCCATCCAGTTGCATTAACTCATGCTGTGATTGAGCTAATTAGTTCTACTGAAATCTTGAATCTGACAGTGCCCAGCTGGGGAGGCACGGCCTGAGAAAGGTGGATCCAGCTCGACACCCAAAGCTCTATAGTAATTCAAGTGAATTTTTTTTTCCTATAAAATGCAAGCCTGGGAATCAGATCTGTAGTGGGGCACATTGATTTAAATCTGGTGTCTGCTGCAATAAACAGACTGCTCCCAGAGAGTAATCTGGCCTTATCTTTTCCTCTTTCCAAAAGAGAAAAAGTTAAATGAAAACAATAAATTCCTGATGTGTGACTGACTAAAGATACAAAAAGTGGGGGGAGGGTTTCCCCATTTTGTTACTAGATATCAGCAGTGAATTACCTAATTTTGATATATGTGTGGCCTGTAGCCATAGGCCATGTCTGACATTTTAAAATGGTTTCATTTTAAAACATATGCTCTGGACAGGAATCATCTCATGTAACATATGGCTTACAAGAACACAGGAAAATAGTCAGTTTGCAAGGGAATTCTCTGTTAAAATCAGGAACTGCCTTTACTTACCACACTGTTTTTGGTGTTATAGGTAACTCATTTGTTCTCTTCAACAGTTGAGGCTAAAAACAGTATACAACACACAAAAAATAAAGTTCTCTTCACTCCATCAGTTGCTAGCATATCTAGATACTTCTTGTGCCTATTGTCACTTAAAAATATGTGAAGGAAATTTAATTTTGGCAATACAGAATCATGCAGATCATTTAAGTCCCTTGGTTTCTATCTTTTTCTCTGCCTAAGTATACACATGTATATCTAAGCAACTTATGGGTAACAGAAGTAGCAAAAGAGAACTTTAAGTAAAAATTAAGTTTGCTTCCTACATCTGGGATTCATGTCTGAATTATAAAGATGGTTTTTTACCCCAATTGAAAAGTTTCATGTTTTGGTTCTAGGAGGTGTGTAGTTTGGATTATCGATTTTTTTTTTTTTTTTTTTTTTTTTTTTTTTTTTTTTTTTAGGAAATAGGCATTATTTATTTTAAAAGTCTAAAGAATAAGAAGATGCAAGGAAGACCTTAGAAAGTAGCCCTGGCTGTATTTGGAAGCTTTAAAAAGATCACTCTTTGGATTTGAGAATTTTGAATTAGAAATGAAAGGTTTATAATGGAACTGGGTGACATCAGTGCAAGTCTTACAGTAGTGATTATTCTTAATTTGTTTCTTGTTCAGAACAAAATGAGTTTCTTGTAATGAGATCTGTGGGAATTTCAAAATTCAATTTCAGTTAAGCTCCTGCCAGATGAAAACTATAAAATTTGAAGTTTAAAACTACACGATAAAAATGCTTCTGTAGAGGCTGAACTTTGTCTTGAAATTAGTATGTGAGTTGAGCCAAGAAAATTTTACATTTTGTATGTACCTAATAATATGTACGAGTAATGAGTCTTTGGTTAAAGATAAATTTTATTTCCCCATGCAATTCCAAGGTAAAATTCACCCTTCTAAAAGAAACAGATGCTTGAAAAGAAGAAAATGCTCTTGAAATGTACAGAAGACACACCTTAGAGTAGAGAATCCTTTTCTCTTTGAAACAAAGCTAGGAATTAAGGAATAGTAAAGGTAAAAGCCCAGGACCTTAATTGATGTAATTTCTTGTAATTTCATGAACTTTATGTCATCTATGTTAATTTACAGTAAGAAATGTTATTTTATATGATATTTTAAATAATAGCCATGACACTGAACTTTAGAAGAGTCCACGGGTTCTTTTGGTCCTTAAAATAGTTTGCCCTTGAACCTCAACATCATTTTATGTCAGAAAGACTTATAAAAAGACTATTATTCACCTTTGGTGTAGAAATTTTGTGTCTATTTTTTTAAAAGGAATCTTGAAATAGAAGCCTAATTATAACTGACAATGTTGGCATGTTCTATTTTACAGCTTATAAAAACTCCTGAAGATAGTGTTAATAAGAAGCAGCTGTAGACTCAATTTCTTTCATACGTTTTTCATGCCATCAGAAACCTATTTTCAAATTTTTTTATATATAGCAGTCACAGATTTGACAGAGTTGTTTTTGAAAGTTGTTCCCCAAGCATTTTTTAGAAATTTCAGGCTCTGAATGGGAGGCACATCCAGACACTAAATAAGCGTCCAGGTCATCCAGGCTGGCTTCACATAAGCATGAAGTGATGTACCACTGAAAAGTGTGTATAACATACCAACATATCTGCCATTTTCAAATTTCTCCCCAAACCTGTGTATCTTATTTTGGAGAGTCTTTTTGAGATGTCTTTGTTTTCTATGTACATTTTTAGTTTTTCTTCTCACAGAACTATCACAGAAAACAATATTTTTTTTTAGTATCTTTCCTATACAGACATCAAAAGCTCCCTCTGTCTCAGCATCTGCCTCATTACTGTTGACCAGCTCACTTTCTTCTTTGTCCCTTAGATGAAAGAAGAGTGGCTCCCTCCAAGCTCCAGGGAGGCCTCCTTACCTCTGTGACTTCAACTTTACATTACAAATAAGCTCAAAAACCTTCCACTGCCAAAATTCTTTCTTTCCCTCTTTCCTTCCTTGCTGTTCCTTTCTTCATCTCTTCCTGCCAGAGGAAATTCACAGTAACCTAATTCCTGTTCTTTCTATGTTCCACTGCATCATTTTTTCCCAGACTGACCAAGTTTTCATATCCAAACCACACAACTGATGCTGAATTCAGACTTGCATTTAGACTTTGGTGACTTTGACACAAATTCTTCTTCCAAAAGCCGTGTTGGATGGCAATATCCCTAATGTCATTCCCCCTGGTATCTCCATCTATGATTCAAATGGTTCTCACTATGTGAACTTTGAATGTTTAATCCCACCCTTTGCCTTTCCCTATAAACCGCTGCACAGGGCTCTGGTTCTGGACTCCTTTTCATGCTTCACACCTCCTTGGATGATTTCATACCTAAATTCAATTTCCATCTCTGCTGATGATCTGTAGAGACACGTCTCTGGTTTGGAGTGCTCCTGTTCAGGGCAGACTCAGGCTGTCTCTGATGCCTCCTCACAGCTCTTTAGCTGTGAACTCAGGCACAGCAGGGCTAAAAATGTGCTACTCCAAGCCCTCACTTGGACTAACTTCTGCTTGATTATGCTAAACAGGAGTGAACCATCCTGTGAGTCGCTGCAGTCTGGGAAAATTCTCCAGTAAGTTTTCCACTAGATCCTTTTACCAGGGTATGCTTAATTCTCGAAAATGTGCTTCTAAATAACTTCTCAAAGATGCAGCATTTCATATACTCTCATTTCCACGTAGATCCTCACTCTTTTCTTTCTCAGTTACCTTAGTGTTTTCCCTCAGACAGTCACACTCAGGCTATCCTGAATACCAATCCAGGATGACTTTGCAAAGATGATTTTCCTGGTGTGCTGCTTTGCTTCCATCCCCCCATTTTGTTTTTTACATCTACCAGACTCCCAGCCTGTTTTGTATCAGGCATGAGCCATTTGTCCTCAAGTCCTCATAAAATACCAGTATCCTAAAAATGTTTTTCAAGCTTTAACCACAAAAGACATTGTTCTGGCTTTGCTGCTTTGTTCGATTTTTTTTTTGAAACTCCTTCCAAATCATCTGTCCCACCTTATTGTATTTGCAGTTTGAGTGTAATGGTCTCATGATTATATAGAACTTGTGCAGGCATCACTGAGGTCACAAGCTGACATATTTTTTATGTTTTGGATGCATTTTTCCTAAGCACTCCTTCTGAATCACCTATATCTCACAGAAGGAGACAGAAATAAAGCACTCATGTCGACTGGAGCAGTTTACATGTGTTTAGTTCCAAAGCAGGAACACCAAATTTCCTTTGAGGATAGGTTTATACAACCAGATACAAATATGTCAGCATACATTCAAACAGCATAAACATTATAGTCATAAGCAATTACAGTTGATTATTTAACATATGAGAACACTTCCTTTCAAATTACCTAGAAAGGGAAGTGCCTGTACAGAGACATTCAGTTTCCTTTCTTTTACCATGGACACAGGGATTCTGGCAATTCTTGAACCTGAATTTCCTGACTTAGTTAAAGGCCTACAATTAGGTGAACATCTTGGATCATACAGATTTCTGTGGAACTGGTACCAAACATTATTTTTCATTGCTTTTTGTGAAACAAATAAAATATTTTATAAACAACTGAATATTCAGAACTGCTTCCTTTTTTCCATAGAGAAAAATCCCTGCATACAAGACTCTCAGTAGTCTGTTGCCTGAGTTTTATTCAGATGTGGTTCAGTGTCTACCTGGTGATGCTTTTCCATAATATTTATGTTCACGTTGGATTTGTGAATATCTGTATCTGTACAGCATTTCCTCTCTCTTTCTCTCTTTTTAAAAAACCACAATACTACTTTTTGCCTAGAAATTTTGGCTTCAGCTAAAGTGAAATATATATGGTAGTCTAAATCATTCAACATACAATTAACACTATCATTTATTATTGTGAGTTTGGATCAAAAAAACTTGGAAAATAGCTTTTATTTCTTAATGGATAAAAGTCTCCTGAGATAGATAGATAGATAGATAGATAGATAGATAGATAGATAGATAGATAGATAGATAGATGGATGGATGGATGGATGGATGTATATTTAGGAGTCTCCTGGTCTTGATAATTGATGTAACTTCAGGTATCAAATATTCAAACATTAGGAGATCACCTGAAAAAGATATGAAACTTAATTATTTTCTCTTCATCCCAAAGCCTGTTTTTATTTATGTTTTTCCTAATGCACGTGCTTGTATATATGTACTTTAAAAGTTATTTTGGAAAATGCAAGTTGTAGGCTACATCTTTTAATTTTCCACAGTATTTATGCTGCTAGACTAGGGATAAGGGAATTAAAAAGATACGTAACCAATCTTTTTCAGAAGGAAAGAATTTTTTTTCTGTGTGTATATGTCCTTTTTGGTTTAGTTGCATGTCTGCATTTCCAGTCTGGAAGTGCTGAATTACCCCAAGAGACGAGAGCTTGCTTTGCAATCCTGACTAAAAGTGCTGAATTATCCCTGGAGAAAACAGCTCACTTTTGTCAGGATTCCAGTCCAATTTTGCAAACACGAAAGGAGATAATCACTCAAATGTGCATGTGTGCTTACTGGAACAGTGTCCATACTCTGAACCTTTTGAGGTTTGCCCATCTGTATTACTGGCCTTATTAGTTAAAATTGCACATAGCAGTTTAAGAAAGCATTTTTATGTCCTCTGGCTAGGAGTACCTCAGTTAGCACACACTCATATGACTAAGTACTGAAGTTGCAGGATTGCTAACCTTAGTGATTTTTTTTTAGGCATTCAGCTCTTCCAGTAAACACTGGTTTTCTTTTTCTTTCTTTCTTTCTTTCTTTCTTTCTTTCTTTCTTTCTTTCTTTCTTTCTTTCTTTCTTTCTTTCTTTCTTTCTTTCTTTCTTTCTTTCTTTCTTTATTTTTCTTTCTTTCCTTTCTTTCTTTCTTTCTTTCTTTCTTTCTTTCTTTCTTTCTTTCTTTCTTTCTTTCTTTCTTTCTTTCTTTCTTTCTTTCTTTCTTTCTTTCTTTCTTTCTTTCTTTCTTTCTTTCTTTCTTTCTTTCTTTCTTTCTTTCTTTCTTTCTTTCTTTCTTTCTTTCTTTCTTTCTTTCTTTTTCTTTCCTTTTTTTTCCTAATGGTTCTCTGCCTCATATGGCCATGAATGCAAAACCAACCCTTTTGTTATTATGGGAAATGCGTTTTCCAAATATTATAAATCTCTTAAATTCTGTTTCTGCACTCTACTTTCCTAATAATTAGTCATGCTTACAGTTCAGTAAAGACCACTTGAGTCAGTCAGCCAGTAAGACTGCAACACTAACTTTCCTGGCAATGGGAGACTAAAGGGCAAATTACTATTAGAGTGAAATTTAGAACTCACATAAGACCCATCATAAGACTAAAATACCTATAGTTTTAAAACCATTAGAAATTAAATGAAGAGTGTTTGTTAGGATATCATTTGGGTGTCTTTATTCTGATAGCAATCTTCATTTGAAACCAGTTTTCATTGTTCGGGGCAGGGATTAATACGATTTTATTACTTTGGTTTGTTACTCAGAGTGTGATAATTCACCTATTAACACAGCAGCAGAAGAAAGTTAATCATGACCTGGTCAGGGGAACATAAACATCTTCAAAGTTTGTGACTCACAGAACTGGGAGAGCAGCTATGGAAATTATTAATCCTGTTTTGGTTTACAATAATCCCTAAAGGTGGACATTCACCTAATAAGGTGAATTTCTGCCCTGATGGCAGGCATTGTGTTATTTTAATGCATTTCTAGGTATAGGAATCAAGATCTAAGAAGGCCTTCCTTTGAATAATATTTCCTTTGAATAATATTTCCTTTGAGAATTTTTTTTTAAGTGGAAAATAATTTTGGCCTTATCTTCTGGAGTTAGAAAATCCCATATGTTAATTACTCCTTTCCAGACATTTGGGGCTGCCAAATCATTGGCAACCCCAACAATGTGTCTTAGAACTCTAACACATCCACTCAGAACTGCTGCTTTTATTTTTCAGTCTTGTATGGGGTTCAGATGGAGAGGTTCCCTTGGTTTTGTTTCTGACTAGGAAGTCACAGTATGAAATGCAATCTGAATTCTGATATGAAGAACTAATTGGACATCTTATATCTTTCATAGGGCTATATGAAGTGTTATAAAAAACTATGCCAGGTACTTAACCAGTCATTTGAAGTGGCAGCACCTAAATGTTTCTATAGTGTCATGTGCTGTGACATACAGGGGTTTTGCCAAAATATGTAAGAATATTTTGGTTTTGTATGTTTAGGATTATTTGTTGGCATAAGACCATCCACAGGTCACTCTTTGGGTGACTACACAATTATAAAAGCAGCACTTCAAATTCACTAAAGGTTTACTCTTCTGTTTAGCTTTAGCTTCCAAACAGTTTCAGAGCTTTCTTTGCCAGTAGGAAAAATGTGTTTGGTAAAATTATTTTACCAAAAATATTTATACTTTTCTCTGGCAATGGAAAGTCTTGGTATTTCTAGCACAGAGAAAATGATAATAACAACCAGTGGCTGTGGAACTGCCCAATGGTGCTCACCAACACAAAGGAGCTGTAGCCATTCTCACTTACAGGGAGAGAGAAAATCTAAGAGAAATTTTCCAGTCTCACCAAAACCACTCTTACAAAGGTTTAGGTCAAGGTTTAGCAATCATACTTGCTTTGAATTAAAAACCTCCCACAGTAATATCATGCTATACATTACCAATAAATTGTGTTATTTTTCTTCTGTTGCACAGATACTTTATCAGTGAAAAGTTGAAATATATTTACTGATTTACATTGATGAGCTGTGTAAGATAAGTAAGCATTCCTATATTTTTCAAGACTGGCACATATAAAAAAAAATTATTGTTTTGAATTACATTTTTATTCTGCAACTTTGTCCCTAGAGCCAGTGATTTGCATAGTTTTGTCTCTTGTTGAATTGGGTTGTTTTTAAGGCTGGGGCAGAGGGGAGTGATAGTTCATGTTTCAAGAAGGGCTAGTGTTTACATTGGGGCTTTTTGTCTTAAAATAAAGTTAAATTATATGCACTTACTTTATTCAAAATTATTTAATTTAAAACTTGAGAGTGAGTACTTTTTTTTTTTTCTAAATAAAAATTACAATGCTGAAACAGCTGAAAACTAAGAATAAGTTCCAGTAAAATTCTAAAATAGGTTTGAATACAGACTGGTTAAAATAAATACGAATTATATTTCATTAGTCTTTTTGGTTAGGTTTTTTCTGCCTTAGAAATAAATTTACTTTATATTCACAAACAATTTATACTTGCGTGATGTCTAAAACATAATAGATTCTTGTTTAAAAAAGCAAGGAGCATCATGAAACTACACAGTTCCAAGAAATGATTGCTTAAGAGAAACACTATAAACTCATGACAAAACCAGAAGAGTTAGCAGCAATACATACGAGTTCGCTTAATAAATCACCTAAGCACCTCATTGCTTAAACCAACAGAAAACTTCTGTCTTTTCCTTGCACATAACTCAGAAGGCTTAGAATAAATTAGAACTGATTTTATACACAACATATCATTTAACACTGAAAGGCAGCAACCATGGTTTCCATATAGAGAGTCAGAAAATGTTCAGATGAGGAGGTTTTTGACTTTTTTTCAAAAAAATGAAAAGAAGAAAACTATTCTTTTACAGTTGTAAAATTTTCAGTGGAAGACCAAAGTAATCATTTGACTTTCAGTATTTAAACAGCAAGTTTCTCAAACAGTAGATGTTTATGCAAAAAACCTTTTTCAGTTCAAGAAGAACATTAACTTCTAGGGTAACTGTTAAAGAAGATAAGAATGTACCAAATCCTTGCTCTCAAGCCAGCTTTGAGCTATATGTGGGCACAGTTTCTATTCCATAGTGAAGGAGTCTTATATTTTTTAATGTATGCAAATGATATTGGGAGAGTCAGTATAATATTTGGCAAGTTTCCCATGGACACAGAAACAACAGAGACAGAGGCTTTCAAGATAATTTTCGGTATAAAACAGTAAAATCAAGCCAGTCTGCTGATTTACGCTTATTTTTACTGCAGCAATAAACTTTTACAACTTGTTCCTGTTGAGGAATTGAGCAGTGTGCGGCTTATTGTGCTGTCTTGCAAAAAGTGATGAAGACAACAAAGCTTTTTTCTGAGGCACAGCTGATGGCAATGATGCACATACAGCAAACGTGACACTGGTAAATGCTGCAAAGGTGGACACTAAAGCATAGCCTGGTTAGCCAGAGCTGTTCCATTTTTTAACATATCAGCAGTCACAGTCTCCAGAAGAACAAATAAGCCAAGGGGCATGTGAACATTACTTTTTAGTGATTTTTCTATCTATTGTAGTAAATACTTTGAGCTCCTACAATACTTGAAAGTACTTCAGAAAAGTTTAGCCCCTGTTTCAGCTCAAGTTCTGTGATTGCTTTAACACACCTCTCAGAGGAAGAACTCGAGGCCTGTAAAGTCAGAAATGCTTGGTTGCTCAGTGTGCAAATAGAAAATTAGAGGTCTGGAGGAAACAGGACGGAGTGGACAGGATGGGTGCCCCTGATGCCAGTGGCCAGCACAGCTGCTCCGCTGGTCAGCCTGGGGACAGGGGACACAGCTGGGGACACAGCTGGGCTGGCCCAGGGCATGCACAGCCACCTCTGCTCCCCAGCTGCGCGGGGCCTTACGCCACTGCTCACATTTCTTTATTCTGACAATTTGAGGGGTGCGGAGGAATAATAAAATACAAACCAAGAGTGGGGCAGGTGTCCTTTTTTAGGCGCAAGCCGCTGCTGGGACAGGGGGCGGGGGCGGTGTGCGAGTGAAATGAGCGCATAAGTGAAAACACATATGGAAAAAGAATTGTCGATGCTTCCCCGAATCCCCGATTAAACACCAGGGACTGCTTCCCCATCTGCCTGCTCGGCCCAGGGCGGGCTGGGCCCCGAGTCCCCCTCAGCTCCCTGTGGTTGTTCCGGGTGCGGCCGCGCGGAGTCGCTCTCGGGCCGCAGCTCCCGGCCCCGCATCCCGGCCTGGCCCCGGCGGCCTCAGGGAGCAGCGCGGCCTTGCCGGCCCTCGGAGCTGCAAACACATAAACATTGATAAATCCCGCACAATCGATCACACAAACATTGATAAATCCCGCTGAAAAGACAACCGATCACACAAACATTGATAAATCCCGCTTGTTTGGCAGCATCTGGTGCCGTTCATGCCTTCTGCTGCAGGCTGTAAAGCAGAGCGCCGGGCTGGCAGCGTGCTGCCAGAAATGCATGTCTAAACTTTGTGTTTAAAATTAACATCAACGTAAAGGGGGAGACAAAACCCCCAAAATCACAAAATAAGATTTATTATGATGGAACGGCTTGGTAGAAAAGAAGTCAAATTTGAGCATTTGGCCAGCACAACAGTCCAATGTACATGACCCTACTTCTTTATTAAAGCTGAAATATTTGCCAAATTTTGTATTCCTCAGGTGTCTTAACTATATTAACCCTTAACTGTATTAATCCCCCTGTGGATATGATCATATACAAGACTTATTTAACCTAAAGCTCTTGCTTAGCAGTTTATGAAAACAGTCATGCTGAAGATGATAAATTGTCCAAGTCAGTATTCTCTAGGAAACACATCCAAACACTGAAGCAGCTCCACTTTGCTTAGAGCGATATTTAGCCTGGATATGTTAACCTGTTCCTCATCTAAACATACAGTTCATTGCCAAGGAATCCCAACATTTCCAGCATATCAACAACAAACCTTACAAAATCACTGCTCTTGCTTGTATTGATTGTATTATGTTATTGGACCCTTATGATTTTTTGGTTGAATGAAGATCATGCATCTTCAAGCAGTTTCATGGAACTGGCACATGTCCTCAACCAGAGCCATTTATGCCATTAATGCCGCTCAAGGCAGTCCTTCTAGAGCCAGGGGATGTATCTGGGATGTAGATCAGCCAGGGAAGCTGCAGACCCTGTCCCTGATACAGCTGCTGTGACTTTGTCAGTGTTTTCTAAAAGCCTAAGTGAAGACGAGGTAATGCTGGAAAAAATTTAAATTAGACAAATTCAGGCCTCCTGTCCACAGTAACATCCTCCATGAAAATCCATGAAAATGTAAGAAGTTAGTTCTTATTCTGAAGACTAGGGTACCTCCTGTTCTGATAAATAAGACTGACATGATTACTGATGTCTAGAAAAAAGGGTCTACAGTATATATGTTTACAGCAGTCAATCATAAGATTTCACCAAGATAAAGGACTTATAAACAATGTCCTTGTATTTTAAATGTAAAATTTTTTCAAGAGTACATTCACACTGGAAATAGTTTCTTTGTCTGGTACAATAAATAAAGAGTTGATTCTACTATGGCATGAGAAATGCTCCTGCCTTCATAGAAACTTTTCTGAGAGGGCCTTTAGTACAAAAAAATGAAATATTCATTATTACTAACCAGACACTTTGGCTCAGTTTTGTCTCTGCTGCTGATTCCAGACCTCTTCATGTTTATTAAGTTTAATATATTCAATATTTAAATCACATCTGAGTCTTCTTATTTCTCTTCATGATAATATCCCTTCATTTCCATTCCATACTCATATTGCTTTATGAGGTCCGGTCATCACTTTGGATAATTTCATTTCAAATCCTTTACAAATGTATTTTTAAAATTTTGCATTTTAGTATCCTGTTGAGGTTCTCCTTTTTTTAATTTTTTTTTTTTAACATCTAGTGCTTTACATCCAATAAACTTTCTTTAGGGCAATAAAGTACTCTTTTTTATTTAGTGTCTGTGTGCTAAACAAAGCATTATTAAGCTTCAGACTAATCCAAATTGCAAAATTAGAATTAGCAGATCTAGTACTCATATATCATTTAGTATAACTTGAAGAACCACTCCTTTCCCACACTTTCATTCTCACAGGTTCTGTACAGCACAGACGTGCAGTGGGTCCTGTGCAGGCCTTCACTCATCTCCTCTCTCCACCTTCTCCTGGCATTTTGCAGCAGGCTTCAAGTCATGATCTGAGGACACAGAAATACCTAACCACAAGGCTGAAAGTATTTGATTAAGTACCTTTGGAAAAGACAAACAGATCAATCTGGAAAAAAATGGTTCAAATTATTGGAAAATGACAGCTTCAGTCTTTAAATACACATGAAGTGTGTACACATCATGAAGTGTCGCTCCCAGTGACATTAGAGGAAAATCTTTACACAGAAAATGTGGATACAACTGTTTTGAAGGAACAATTGTTTTGAGGGTAGAGGAAGGAAAAAAACCTAAAAATCAAGGGCTCCTTTCTTAAGTGACAAGTGAATTCATAGCTAAGCATCTGCTCAGAGGAAAACACTGAGGTCAGATCTTGGCCTTGGTTTTAAAGTGGGCCCAGGGAGCTATATAACTACTTTACAAGCAACAAATATGTGTCTAGTGACAATATCTTCTGTCTTGTTTCTCTCTTTTTTTTTTTTTTTTTTTTTGTTTTTCCCTTCAGAGTAGAAAGTTTTCATCTGTTTCACATTAGAGCCAGGATGAGGCTTAAGTCAGTCAAGACAGAACCCTCTGAGAGTGATAGAGGATTTGGCAGTGAAAGATCCCCAAATCTACATATGTATGCCCGAATTAAAGTGGAAGGGGGAAGAAAAAAAGCATAATTTTCCTATCAATATATCTTTCTTGTTGCATAACTAATAAAAAATAAGCTAAAAATAAAACTATTCCTTGTCATACGAGCCATCTTTACAAAAAAGTTTCTGTATTTCGAAATAAATATAGAACTCTTTATTTTAACATAAGAGTCCCAGGACTTGTTTTGTTAAAGAGAAGAATATACTCCAGGAATGGGAAACATTGAACAAACAATCTCACATCTGAATGACCTGACAGGAGACTTCTATTCTGTATGGGAATATCCATTTGGAAAGAGATACTGGAATCAGCGGATGGCTGGAGCTGTTTTGGCTGGGAATGGCACTGTCAGTATCTCAGCTGCTGCAAATCTTTATTGCTCCACAGCACAGATTTCCATCAGCTGTGCAACTGGCCCAGGACCTCTCTCAGGAATGGTGTTACCTCCCCAATGGATGCGTTGGTTGCACTAATGATATTCCTGGCAGGCTGATCCAGGCACAGATAGAGCTGTGACCTGGAGAGGGCGGCATGTCTGTCATTCTATCAAGAATAAATAAGCCATAGTGGAAATGAAAAACAGAAACCAGGGCCTGGGGTCAGGCAACAAAATTGTCTGGTAAAACTTACTGAAGCCTGAGCTGCTAAAGAATTCGGAGCTAAATTTGGAATACAGCACTTTGCTAGAGGCATGAAAATCTCTGTCTGCTCACTGTTTTATTGACATGTAAATGTGTTTCAATGACTTTAATGTAAATTTAGCAAAAGCATAGAGGATTTGTTGATATAATTCCAGACAATTGCTTTAATTTTCAGTGCTGTTTTTAGTAGCTTTGCTGCTTACCTGGTTTATTATTTTTTCTGGGGTATTTTTTTCCTTCCCCTCTCTTTTTTTTCACTATGAAAATCAAAATGCTGTTCTGGAGAGACACTAACTGAAATATTGTTTGCTAAAGAGAAACATGGTTCTGAATTTTTCTTTTCTCCCCTTTTTAGGAATTTCCAGCAGAAATCAAAAAGAGGAAAAGAGAAGACTTCTTCATGTATGATGAAACTCTAATATTATTGAACCAGTTTTGCAATACACATCATACAGGAATTTGTGGGGGTTTTTCCTAAAAGATCAAGAGCCTCGTAATGTTTACTCGCTTTCGGGCTCCACCACAATCTCAGCCAATCTTTCTCTGAAAGCCCCTAAACTTTGGTGATTTAGCTAACTGTGGGCAAGACTGACCCAAGTTCTGAGGGGAATAAAGATGAATCTTTTGTGTTTAATTGTGTGTAGATTTCTGGTGGTGGCAGTGAAGAGACTGCAATATTTAATTTTACTGTGAAGTTTTGGATTTTCTTTTGTAAAGGAGTTGAAACAGAATGAAATATCTTTAGTATTCTCTTTCCAAGGGATTGCATGGAGAGGACGTCTAAGCAGAGTCCTGGGTGCCATGCAGTGGGCACCAGACCTTTGTGGATGAGGAAGGGAAGCCATGAAGAAGTGTTATCCCCTGATGACTTGGATAAGGTATACCTGAAGAGTCAACTGTTCCCAGGTCTAACTCTGTCAGCACCAGCCTTCCATTGGAATGTATTTGTCACAAACTCATAGAAAAGAATCTGTCCAGACCTGGGTAAGGAAGTGAAGCCTCTAGGCTCAGACTTGGCTAACTCTTATGTGCATGTCTATCTCCACCCCTTTTAGAAATACACACACTAAAATCTGGGTTATGTGCTCTAAAATGACCACAAAAGGTATACCAAGGTTGTTTTCTGGCTTAGAAAACAACATATATTTGCACAGGACTATAGTACCACTCCAATTCAATTTCAATACAAAATTTTATCTTACTGTACTATGACAAGCATGGAATTCTAAAATTATTCTTCTTACCCTCTGGTATTTTGAACACTGCATAATAATAAATGAAAACCAGTGCAGACTGCAAATCAGACATGTAGCATCTCTTTGTGGGAGTGTAAAGTTTCATAAACCATAGTAGGTGTTTAACTTTGTTAACACCCCTTAAAAGACAAAGAATCTTTGGAGCTGCAAAGCAAAGCAAAATGACACTACTGAAGAACTTTTCTGTGTTAAAACCAGCAATTCAATAGTACCCAAGATATTCTGATACACTACTGATTGATTTCTTATGAAAGGTGATTACTCAATCTACCTCGTTAGTGTCGGTGTAGATCTATAGGACTTAACACTTTTTAAAAGCATTTACATCTCTGAACAGATTTACCCAAGCTCATGCAACTTCATTGCCCATAATTAAGTGAATTTTATAGTAATATTCTGTCCCTTCATATAAAATAAAATTAACAACTATCTTGAATGTTTGTCACAACTTACCTAGAATTGATTTCAGCAAGATTTTTTAAATGCTACACTGCTGTTAAAGTCTTATCTTACTACAAGAAAAAGTATGCATTTAGTAGCTAGATTTTGAAAACGCTAGTTTGCATTCAAATTTAGTCATTAAAAGTCTTCGGTTTTTCTTCATATTCTTAAATTAGAACAGATCAGTGTCATATTAGGTACATCACAGAACAGCTCTGTCTGAGGCCTAAAGAAGAAATGTTGATCTCATTAGGAAATTTTATTTGTCAATAACAGGTAAGCAAGTCTGTAAGTATGTTCACTTGAATCTAATAATAGAAAACATTTGCAAGTCAAGACACACTTATCAGCAAAACTTGCAAAGTGTTCACCAGCTTTTTTCATCCCTTTGTTTATTGGCAATACAGCATCAAATGCTGCTTCTGAAAGATAAAATATGACACGTATAGTAGCTCTGTGTAAGAAACTCATAAAAGCTGAAGTATTTGAAACTGAAATATAAATAAATATGTTAAAAACTAATATGGATTGTAATTACATCTAAGGGGTTATTTTGAATATAGCAACTGGAAGAAAATATGGCTGCAATGAAGAATATTTCTTCTGAGTAGGAGGTATTTTTGCACAGATTGTTGGTTTAAAGAATTTTAAAGATTGAAAATAGAAAAGGGGGAAATTTGGTGAAAGACAATCTTTAGAGCTGTTTAGCTAATCTGCTGTATTTCCCTCTACACCATCTGCATTCTCAATATAAACTGCATGTGGTTCAGTGCATGTCTGACATTGTCAGTGTTTATGATGTCATACTACAAGTTACCAAATATGGAAGTTTTTTAAGCATCTTGCCTCATGCTTAACTGAATATGGCAAAAATCAACATTTTCATTGATCCATTTTAAGCAAAAATAATACACTTTGCATGTTAAAATAAAAAGAATCACATGAAAAAACTCTCACTGTCATTAAATCTAATGTGAATAATAATTTCCTTCCGGGCACTAACATTCTCAAAAGGTCCGTTGTCGCTTCTTAAGGTGACCTCAAAGTATTTGTCATGGCTTTTTCTATGAGACTTAAAACAATAACTTCAGAGACAGATTGAATGAGAGGCCTAGTCAAGAAAGCTGTCTTTCTTGAAAAAATACAGGTTTTCTTCTTAGTTTGAAGAAAATCAAAATTACATCACCACGTAACAAAAATGTTTCTGAAGGGAAAGCCAAAATTTACCTAAATTGCTAAAAAAAAAAAAAAATCTGCGATGTTTATTTCACTATTGATGTAGAGTATAAATTAAGGCCTCAGAAGAAGAGGGAAAGTGCATCTTTCAATTCGGCAGCCTTGGCATCAGAAGAAAGTGCTATATTGTTCTTCACACAAACCGTCCCCATTAGAGCTCAAGATGTTCTTTTCCTTTTAATCCTCATTTGTACCCCTTAGCCATTTGTTTGGAATTAAATTAGCTGCAATTTGGAAAATGTGGATGAAAGGTAGTGCATTGAGTAGATATCACATGTTTCCTGAATAGTGCCTGTTCTGCCTCTTTCACAGCCATTCATTGTGCCTGAAAGGGTGTAGTGTGTGAATTGTTGGACTGTCACTCTGCAGTGAAGTCTAGTAGCCAGTATTGCCATGGAAACAGCAGGAAAAAGACAATTAACAAAATGGTTCTGATTTTCCTTATTTCTTGGGGGAAGGGGTGTTCATTAGTGATTTTTTTTTGTTGTTTTCTTTTGTTATTTTCCCAAAAGAAACACAGAGGTAAGGGAGGAATATTCTCGTTAAATTAGATATTGTCATCACTGCAGGCCTAGTAAAGTGACAGAAATGTGTGTTTGTGCAATAAAATGTGAGCTCTTAAGTGTTGTCTAGTCTTGTTCCTCCCTTTCCCATCACAGAAAAGAGGTCTCAAAATATTCTTAGGTGAGCGACTGTTAATGAGCAGAGCCTGTGAGTTTAACCCTCACACATTCATTGGACTTTTAATTAGTCCCTCTCAGAATCACTCCTATGACAGAAACACAATATACGCCTGAGAGGGGTTTAAACCAAAAGGGGGCTCTCTTTAGATTTTTAGCAATAGTTTAAAATCAAATAAGTTGGAGGGAAGGGCTGTGGGCTGCTGTAAAAGGCAGATTTTTCTGCCTCAAGGACATTCCAGTGCAGGGGTCCAGCTATAACTTCAAGTCAGTCAAGTTCACATTCTGCGTCCAGAAATGCATCAAACAAAGGGGGAAACTCAGGCTCTTAAATACACCTCTGCATATGAAATTATTATTTCCCCCTAACAGTGTTACTAGGCTTCACAAATTGTAGTTGAAGGAAAAAAAAAAAAAAAAAAAAAAAAAAAAAAAAAAAAAAAAAAAAAAAGACCTGATGCAAATTCTATGCTAGCATCTTATGTCAAACAGTCCCAAAAGACTGAACTGCAGGTCGTGCTCATATCACACAGATACAGGAACTTCAGAAAAACAAGACCTCTCCTCCCTGCTTATACGAATGCAGTCAAGAACAGGACCAGCTTCATTTTCATTTATTGATCCCTTCCATTGTAGATGCAATAAACATTGCAGAAAAACTGATGGAGAGCATTGTGGTTAGACAAACTCTGCTTCTTTATACTTAGTGGCAACAAAATTTCATGTGCTACTGGTAGGTTTCTCTACTAATATACTAAAAAAAGACATTCAGTTGTCAACAGTGTTTGCTAAAGACACCCTGGTAAATCTATTTTATAATATATGTTGTCTGTTGTTGGAACAGATCTGTCCTGTTTTGTGCATTTGAATAGCACCTATGCCTTTGGGCACAAGGACTACTGGATCTCTAGACTGCACTGAGCACTTATTAAACTATAAGAATAGTTGGCTTGGGGTTTTTTTTTTAAGGAAGAGGTTGCTGTGAAGTCCTACATTAGCTCTCTGAATAGCAATATGGAAAAGAAATTTACTTGTTTTGCTGCCAACCAAAGTGAGTTATTTACAGGAGTGTGTTGTATTTGAAGAAAGGTGAACAGTGCAGGAATAAAATGACAGAACACATACTAAGGACATAGTGTAGAGATTTGGGATGAGTTAAAAGCAAAAGGAGAATAACAAGTGGAAAGAAATTAAATTGAAAGTCTTGGTCACTATCTGTCTCTCCTAGGTAAATACAGCAGACCTCTAGAGCAGTGGAGGCCAAGCATAGGGAACAGAAGCTGAAGGCATGCCCTGACTCAAAGGATATACTCCAGCAGCATTCAAGTAGATGCTAATAGGAGAAAAGCAGGAAAAGAAAGAACAAAAGTTGAAGCAGCCATCAGGTTATCTGATTATTATAACACTGTATAACCTCAGACTTAAATCTGTGAAGTAGAAAAATGAAGGGAAATCATGGACATTTCTTAAAAGCATAGCAGTGAACTTATGTAATGTTTTGCATTACTGGCTTACAGGAGAATCAACACGTATGTAACTGTAAGTAGAATTTAGCACTGAGGAAGTACTTGTTTCTGGTTTTGTTTTTTAGTGTCTGATTGAGGAATTTTCCATAGTCCTTGAGCTCTGACCTAACAGCCTCACAGCAATGTTGTTAATACCAGTCATGAAATAGGCTGTTGTTGATGAAATCAATGAGGAATCTTGGGCTTAGATTATAACACAGATATCAGCAGAAACCCAAGAAATGCAAAGAAGCTCAGACTCTTTGCTTAAGAGATAAACTATTCTATGGTAGGCTTTTTTCCCACTTTCCTTCACTGTCATTATGATTCCAACAATGCTCTATTCACTCCCACAAACTGTTTTACTTTAATTATTGGTTGAGGTAATTGGTGTTTTCATTGGGCTCAGCATGTTCTGTGTTTTACTTAGTCCCTAGCATTAACACTAATGCACTTGGAATCCAATACTTTGTAGGTTTTCCTGGGTTTAACTTCTTCAGCAGCAAAGCACAAGCTTTGCAATCTTACTTAAGGACCACACAATCCAAATGATAAGAAAGGAGAGAAACAGCATCAGGTAAAAGTCTGAAGAGCTGTCATAAGTTTGTTTTAGCCCCAGTCAAACAAATCATGTTTATTTGTTTGCTAAGTAGGCAGGGTAATTAGGGGAAAAGTAATTAATGAACTTCTCTGGGGCAAGTTATGCCAAAGTATGTTCACATTTTGTGCCTACTTGAATTGGGGACTCAAATTTCCAAAGCATTCACTGACAACTTTTATTTGGGCATGTGTGAAAACACATATTATTTAATCTGGTATGCATGTATGTAGTTATTCTCTTAACTAAATGTGGAAATTTATATGAGATTGCTTAAAGCTGGCTTTGTGAAAAGAGCCTTTAGGTTTTTGATAGTTCTGCTTTGGCATATGTAAACCTTTCTTTTACATCATGGTCCTGAGAGCCTTAATTTTTATTTTTTTAACATTATTTTGGACTCCAATGAAACTCTCAAGTCTCATCAGCAAAATGCTGTCTGAAAGAAATGTTTAGGTAGTTTAGATATCTTGGAATTATTATTGTTTAAAAAGTCACGAAAACAAAAAGAGAGCTATATTGTCAGGAAGAGTAAAACAGCAAGAACATTCAGCCTCCTATCATGGCCTCCCATGAACATGCTTGAGGTAAAAAATGTGTCAGTTTTGACAACACTTTTATCAACACAAGCTTCAGGAAACTCTTACCCTTCAGGTGAGTATCCTCTGCAGGAGGAAGACCTCCACCAGTCAGTTGGTTCCTGTCAATAGAAGATTAACTAGTGGCAGACAGTTTTCAAAGGAAACTGTAAACTTAAATGTGACTTAAAAGAATTGTTTCCCCTTTTGCTTTATTTTTTTCCCCCCAAGAACACTGCACATAAAACACTGTTTCCTGACATATTCTTCCCTGTTGGAAAAGAGCATTGAAACTTTCCATGGAAATCTGTGCAGTGTTATCAGTCAAATAATAGATGATCTCTTGCAACATTAATTTGCTCATTTTGATGTGATTGGAGCAGCCCACTCCTTCCACTGAGGAGGCACAGTGGGATTGCTACAGCACTGTGAACTTGGTCATGAAGGAACATGTTCCTTCCACTTGGCACGTTGTAGAGCAGACATCCCCAGGCCTAGCCATGGATGTGTGAAAAAAGTTATCCGTTAGTATTTAAAACTAGGTTCTCATGGGCACTAATGCCGTTTTTCACTACATAGAGATAGGAAAGTGTCATGGTGAGTGATATTTTAAAGCTCCTTTCTAATGCTAGAAGTAGCCATAGTGTGAATGAGAGGATGAGAGGTGTTCCCCAAGGATATGGATGAAACATCAACCAACTTGCTGTCACAATCCTATGCGTTAAAAAAAAAAAAAAAAAAAAAAAAAAAAAAAAAAAAAAAAAAAAAGGAGAGAGCTGATTGGAATTTTGCTAAAAATAAATTGCATTTTTATTTTTGTGGACACATTGTACTAACAGAAAGCATTACCTGTCAAATGTGCCTCCACCATCCTGCAGATTTTTATTCTTTTCTGAAAGAGCAATGCCACTCTGAAGCAAAATTCCTATGTAATTATATATTCACTTAAAGTAAAGCTGTCTTAACAACAGCCAAGTTCTCCATATTTGTTTGATGTCATGAAAAACAAACTCCCCAAAGAATAATAAGTCAACATCTGTTCTTTCCCCCTTTTCCCCTCTTGGTTCTTCTGGTAGCTGAAGGAATCTTCATTTGGGGCTCCTCAAACAATGTTGAGCCAACTTTACCCTTGGTGAAATTTCAGTCAAGTGAGTGCTGTAGCACAGGGCTTTAATCTGGTCTCATTGTTTTAAACCAATATTTAACTGTGCCACAAACAGTAATGAAAAAAAAGTCTGTAAAAAATTTATGGATCCATTCTTCAACCTCCATCTAGTCAAAATCATGCTTTAAACAGTCATGATAAAATCATGACATTTAGACCGTCTATAACATTGTGTTTAAAGAGTTTGTATTAATTCGATGCTACATTTATGAAGATGAAAAAACTTCTTATCCTAGCATAAAAACTTTGAGAAACTAAATTTTTAGATCAACATTTGAATATTGAATAATATCTAACTGGAGACTAATAAGAGTAGATTAACAGAGATTTGTTCAAAGAACAGAAGACATATGCAATGCCAAAAATTCAAACCATTTAATATGGAAGTATTTTTCTATTTTAAAGTTTTGTTAGTAGTTATTAAGGGAAAAAAATTAATCTTTGCACACTGACATAAAATCAAAAGGAAAATTGTATTAAGTGACTTTTTTACTTTATCTGGACCTGTACAAGAAAGCATTTTTCATTATATGAAAAAATATGTCTTCAGTCAGGTTTTATATATTCCAGTGTTGGAAACTTTACAGTTCTCTGCAGATCCTTTCCAGTCTTTCCAAGCTTTTTACCGTTTTGATTTTTTCTGACACCTACTATGTCTGTTTCTTGATATATTTTGAGCGCATTTTTTCCTTTCATAGCCCTCATAGGCTATTATTTTCCATTGTACAACAGTTTGGAAGACTATTGTCCTCACTTCTTCATGCTGGAACCATTCCTCCATGAGTCTCATATTTGGTTCACGATTGAAATTTTCTTCTCCTCTCCTGAAGTAATTAAATTAAATCCCGATCCTTCATTCCAAACTGTGTAGTCAATTATTCCTAAATTGGGCATTTTCTACCAGGCTCTATTCCATTTCATTTTCTTTTTCTTCAGTCTGCTATTGCCATTTTGAATTCCAGTCTCTTTTTTCCAATGTATGTTAAAATTCCTGTCAATTTCAAGACACTTGCGGGCTAACCACCGGTTTCTGTCTACTCGAGTCATTAATAATGGTCTCAGAAGAAGCAGATCTGGACAGACTCCAGCAGAACAGCTAATTGTTTGCTTTTGCTTGTCAGTGAATCACTGATAGATATTCTCTAAGCCAAAAATCCTGACTTCCTCCCCTCGGTCATGTGTATCTGAAGACCTTCGAATCAGAATTGCTGACACGTTCCAGAAGTTTTAAACACCTTGATGTGTTTCACCTAAAATCAAGACCTGTGCTTTACTCTGGTAGTTTTGTATTCCATATTAATTACTACACAGAAGCTGTCAGGCATAAAAGCTCATACTTTTTATTTATTGCTTTGAATAAAATGTTCCATTTCTTCACATAGTTAAACTGCACCAGTGCTTTACTGCCTTGAAAGGAGAAGATGGAGTTTGCAGAGATTTGCTCCTTTTTTCCCCCCAGGTTTCCTATAGCCCAGTAGAGGACTTTGGCTATGAACTTTTATCCTATTTTTTGCTTTTTATTTCTAGAGAAAATTAATAACCTCTCTAGGTACATTAACAATGAGGGAACATTTGTCAGCAATTGCTTATTGTGCAATAGAGAACTTTTTCAGCACATGGCCAGACCTCCACAAGGGACAGGAGTAAATGAAAAAGGAGGCAGCAGCAATATGATTATGAATACATTGCCAATTTGTAAATTAAAAGCTTTGAATCATTTTTCCTTTTTTTTTCTTTCTTTTTCTATCCCCTGAAGTGTAGTGCACATGGGCATTTCTAAGTAGATCTGGGCAGGCCTGCAAATAAATCAAAACTCAGACAAGCCAAAGACCTGGCTTTTCTCCATAAGCAAAAATACAAGCCAAGATGCCAAAGTTGGCTGCCTATGAAAAAAAAAAGACAGAAACAAAACAAACAAACAAACAACAAAATAAAACAAACCCAAAGCAACAACAGCAAAACCCCAAACCAAATCAAAATTCTATGTAAAGGGACATAAATTGAATGTGACGAGGAGGAAATCATACCAAAGGATTGTCTCTATTCACAGATGTGAAGCTGAGGCAAAGCTTGTAACTCAACAGGATCTCAAATTAAGCTTCCTTTAAAACAAGCCTAAGTTTAAGTTCTGTAAATTTATATAATTAAAGTAGGATAACAGGAACTTCAATGTCAACACAACCAGGTCCTAGGAACAAGTAAATCAGCTCTTTATTGGAATAAACAGTTCTTACACAGCATAGAATTACACCTTTTATAGAAGAGGAAGTTAGAGAGACGTAGAAGGATGAAAGAGGAGCCTGTTAGAGACCTGATAATTAAAAGGGTCTTTTTCAAACACAAACAGAAGATTATGATTGAGTTAAAGAAATAGCAGTGCTTATATATGCACTTATTATCAAGAAAGGTTCTTGTATTTAAGTAAAGCAATGCTTATGAAGAAAAATAAGATGGCTATACACAGAAATATTTTCAAAGCACAATGTTGTTCATGGATTTCCATTAAAAATAGTGGCTGTTTAGAAGTGTCCCTTTTAAATTATCATGGACTAAATCAGAGACTAGAACTGAAATGTAGCCACATTCTGAGAGATAATGGCAGAGGAGGCTGCTGTTGTTTGTGCGTGCTGCTCACATTTACTCTGCAAATGTATAGTTCAGTTTAATTAGCATGTGATTGAAAAGTGTTGACGTCTTGTGTTCTGTGTTGCTAAAGGGATTTCTTCAAACTGGGGAATATGTAAATTCCTTGAAGAATTGTTTATACTACAAGAATGGCTTTTAAGTAATTTTGATGACAAGAATTAAAGTAGGCAGTCAACATAGTTATTTTGAGGATTTAATATAGTTGTGAACACAAGAGTGTAAATAACTTTTGCAAGGAGCTGAAGC
Source organism: Melospiza georgiana (assembly GCF_028018845.1). Lineage (NCBI taxonomy): Eukaryota > Metazoa > Chordata > Aves > Passeriformes > Passerellidae > Melospiza > Melospiza georgiana. The sequence continues at coordinate 13,250,149 of NC_080430.1, forward strand.
AGACTGTGAAAACATCTGTACAATTTTTTTATTTTTTAATTTTCTTTTAGCTTATGGAACAGTAGAGTTTAATTGCAGCTTTTGTCCCTTCTCATTTCTGGCAGCTTAAAGATGAATAAATATAAAAAAAACAACCTCTCCTTCGAAGCTCTGAGTATAATTTGAAACAGAAAAGATTTAAAAATTTCTGTGTGATTCTTCTCTGGACTATAAAAACAGTAAATGTCTGTAGCTTCATTTGTTTCACAAAGTATATTTCTGATTTTCTGTGGTTTTCTAGGAGTAAAATATGGATTAAACTGTGAATCATGCTTCTTTGAAGCCGGCATATTTTAATTGTCTGTATGGCAGAGGCAAAGTATTGTCAAAGGCTTGCATAGTTCAGAAAACTCTAGAAATATATAAACATTGAAATTTCCACTCCACAGAAAGACTTGCAGGTTCAGAATGAATTTTATTTTGAACCAGAGGGGAAAGAAAAATTAAAATGTTAGAATGACATGGTTTATGGGCTTATATTTTGGAAAAAAAATCTTGAAGAATGAAAAAGATAAAAAACATGAGAAAGTCGAATATTTTTTCTATTTATTTTCAAACTGGAAATGAAATAAACAATGATTGGAGGGTTCTTTAGTTCTTTAGTAGAGGTGTTGATAATCATGAGTTGTATGGGAGCCTGCACGAGCCACTGGCAGCAGCTGCAGCCATTAAGGTGAACAGCAGAGTTTGGAGAGGTTGCTGTCAAGCCTTCCTCACTTGTGAGGGTGATTTCTTTACTTGTCCACAGCACTGACCCACCAAGGTCCCAAAATTATCTCAGTGGAAGTCTGTACCTTTTCAGGCAGAAGATTGTGTTCTGATAAGGATTAATCTAAACTGAAGTGTTTGTCTAGCTTGGGCCTGTTAAAGATTCGAGTCACGAGGTCTAAGACAGCTTCCTAAGCTTCCTTAGACAATGCAGAATCATTTATCTGTTGTAGCCAGATGCTTATGATAGAAAGGATTTTTTTTTTCCACATTAGATCTGTCTGCTGAGGGATTTGGATCAATAGATGCTGTACTTTCAGGTGGGTAAAACTAGGTGAATTTAAACTCCCTTTAAATGTCAGAATAAACCACACAGAGGAGAAAATCCCTTTTTGGTGTATTAACCAGATAACAATCCATTGAATTCATTATGTTCAGTGTGTCACATTGTATTAATTGATGAAGACATTAAACAAAAATTATTTTTCCTCAAAACAAAGTTAACCTACCCCAGGAAACTACACATTATACCAGCTAAGTACTATATTTGCCAGGCACTGCTCTTTTCTTTGGAATACCTCTGAGTGTCCTTCTGCTTATCAGGTAAAGTTCCTGCAACTGAGGTACAGTGAACTGCAAGAGAGCTGATTTCTGTCACCAGCCTTTTCTCCCATTTCCATCAATAGAAACACTGTTGGATGTTCTTCAATAATTGTTCTCATCCATCTTGTGGGTTTAGATAAAACTTCAGTAAAACCACAACTAGCACTACTCCCTCTGAACAAAGGGCAGTTCAAAGAGGGAGTGGAAAAAAATTAACACCTGGATGTCTTATTATGAGATCATAAATCAGACTGTGATAAAGGAGAGAGGAAAAGATACAGAAGGTAAAGGAAGCAGAAAAGGCTGCATAATGGATCAGCTTCCTCAACTACTTGTAGAAAATGTGAACCAGAAAACCAAGGAGATCCAGCCCTGCAAAATCAATAAAAACTTCTATTGACTTAAGTGGTGCCACATCACAGTCTCTTTTTATCCTTAAACCTTGGAGAGATACCAGGATAAGACAACTGCCTAACCACATAAAAGAAACCTCTGCTCTACCCAGCCCAAGATTAATTTAAAATTAAGGAATTTTGGCAAATACTCAAGTTACCAAGTATCTCTTATCTGACAGGCATATAATGAATAGCTTAGCAGGTGATAACTGTTCCAGGGTGAAAATTTATCCAAATGTAGACAGCATTTTGTTATAATTTTATCAATATCTTCAAAACAAAGATAGACACAAGCAACCAGTCACAATAGAAGCAATAAGAAAGAAAAATAATGCTTTTTGTATTTGCAGCTACATTTTCTTTTTTTCACATTGAAGATTACTCTTTATGGATTGCAATACCCTCCTTAGAAGCAATAAAATCCCATCTGACATTTTATGGACATTAGCTTGGCTTCCAAAGGCATTTCTTAAAACTGCAAGCTTTGTATGTCCAGTTCCCAGGGTTAATACTTCATATAAAATATACAGAATAATTCCTGAGCTTTTCAATACATATTGAATTCATGAGGTTTGGAAAGTGAGGAAGGAAAGAAATCCTACCACTAATCTTTAGTGTTGATCATTCTGACATGTCAGGTTTTAAAACTGGTAGATGAAAGTCCAAAGATGCTTTAAAAAGCAGGTTGGCTTTTATAATATATTGAAGAAAGGTAATCTTCTGTCTTCAGCATCAGCCAGCATAATGTGGTGGTTTTGCTTTTTTTCTGACTCTTCTAAGCCATGAACTATGTCTGCAAGGGAACATAGTCACCCATACACTGGTTCCCAAAAGCAATGGAAATTCAGGGCTATTTCAGTGTGCTGCAGGGATTGGCTTGATCTTGGCTGCCTCATTGAATTAAGCAGGACTCTCATGTAGGACTGAACAAACCACAGGGTTTTTTTCCTACTACAGAAGTATTCAGCCAAACTCCTGGTTCCCACTGCATAGAAGTAAATAAAATTTAAATTTAGAGTCTTATCATAATATCAGCTTTTGTACCTGTACAACAGGAACAGATGGAGTATGGGAAAAATTTGAAGTGTTAATTGATTTTGTTTGAATCCTGTTACCCTCTGTTTGGTGTGAATTGTTGAGTTGTCAAAACATTAAGTTATATAAGGAATGGAGCAGAGAATAAACAAAATTTCCGTTCTATTGATATCAGAGGTGTATCTCCAGCTAATATACAATCTTCACACTACTTATCCCATCTCAGACTGCTAAAAAATAAGAAGGAGAAAAAGACTAATAAAAAATAAAGAAAAACCCTGTTCTCAGAAAATAAAAATTAGTTTTGTTTATCTTATAAATAAGATAAAAATACAGAATTTCTTTGAAATTCTAGGAAATTTGTGGAGCTCAAATATTTAAGTGCATTTAAATAGACTGGGGAAAAAATGTACAGGAATATGAGCAATATCTTGGGTTTTGATAATTACCCCCCAAAACAATAAAAAGAGCATTTATCTTTGAGCTTCACAAATGTAAGTACTAAACTGTACTAAACTGTAAACTACTAACTGTAAATGAAATTAAGATCTAATGTGGGGGAAGAGATAATGTGCTGCTCCTGTGAAGCCATGTCACCTTCTCCAGAAGCGCATGGTACAGAAAGTTTATGTGGATAAGGTTTAGGAATGATGGAGTAAGATCCTAAATAGAAATTCCTGTATTTACATGTGCCTAGGAAAATATCAGTAGGACTAAATGAGGCACATGGGAAACTCCCAAAACCTCTGACTGCGTCCTATGGATCATGTGTTTGATCACATGTAGTTCAGATTATAATCTGAAATAAAACATGATGTCTCCACAGGATTGCATGGAGTTTTCTCCTGTCAAACACTCACAAAACTGAAGGCAGGAAGAATAAAATAAAGTGATAATTAACCAGGCTGAGGTGAACACCTCTTCCACTATCATGTCTAACTTCAATGCAATGCATTGCTCCTTTAGCTAAATATTAGAAACCAGATTTTAGGCCACAATTTAGCTCAAAACTATTTCTCTAATTAAAAATAATTTCCTTTCAGGAAACTGACCTTCTGTCTAAAGTTATTTTACCTCCACAATAATACTTTTGACCTTTAATAAAAAACATAAATGTTTTCTTATACCATAAGCAAATCATGAAGTACTGAAGGCAGAAATCAATAAGAGAATTTGAGAAAAAACATTCTTCTGCATTTCATCAATGTAGAATAGAAAAACACTGAAATGACTGGGTAAATATGTGGATTTGAAACCCACTTCCAGAACCATCTCAACATCTACTACACAATATAAAGAAAAATTCTTTGCAAGATAGCAAATCAGATGACCCTACCTTAGCAAAACTAACCCAAGAAACAAACACAATCAGTTAAACCTTATGTATATAAATTTTTAAGGGGTGAATTAGAACAAGTTCAGGAATTTTTGTTAGTTTTGTTGTTGTTTGAAATATTTCTTATTGTTTGCAGGCATATAAATATCAGAAGTGTCTGGGGTTTTGCAATATTTCATGAATGAACACTTTCCATTGTGAGATTTTTAATATTATTCATTTTAACTCAAATTAAAAAAAATTATATCTGCGGACAATTTGCTAGTTACCATGACTGAGATTATATGTTTAAATTAACTTTTGGATAGATGGTTTTATCTTTTTTTCCTCTCTGTAAAATCTTAGATGAGTAACCTGTGCATCCCAATTACATGGGACATTGCAGCTTTGAGGACGCTGGTTGGTTCATAAAAATTTATGGAAAAAAGAACCATTACAAAGCAGCAAGTACTTGTCAAATTTTGTGGGGTTTAATCCTAGTTCTGCATGTAGAAAAAAATTCATTCATTCAATAGTAAGGACTGTTCCTTTTCTCCCTGATTGTATCTTTTATTCTTGAGTATTTTCCTTTGCAGTGGATCTGTGCATTGCTTGCACAACATAATGATATCCAGACCTTGCAGCAGCAGATGAAGAACAGTGTACATGGTTGAAATAATCCTGTAAACAGCTGGAATTGCTTAAGGCATTTCATAAATAAATAAATACAGAATAAATACTCAAAAACTTTCTATTGCAGTGACTCTGAAAGAGAAGAAGGTGAAGAATCCAAGGAAGCAGATCATATAATGCAGCCTGTGCTGGAAATACACATTAGATAATCTGCTGTTTATTAGCATTTGTTCTGCTACCTCTCTCCCGCAATAGCCACAGCTATTTTATGCTTCACTCACTTTTTCTAGAGGCAGATCTACCCTGGACTAAGGGAAGGCTTCATTGCCCATACAACTCATATACCATGACTCAAGGTACATGAAAGGAATTCCCATGTTTTACAAACATATGAGAAATGTATTTATTTTCTAAAGGAAGAAGGATAAACTGTGTAATTTGTAGCCTTATTCAAGAGTATTGTGACTACCTGTCATTGTGATAAGATAAATAAATTTAAAAGCTATTTTTTTCTTTTGGAATGGCCTTGTAAAATCACCCAGTTTAGAATTTTCCTTTTTAAACATCATTTACAAAGTGGCATTTTATAAAATGTCATAACACTTAGTTTAGTATCTGTAATATATTGGTTGATCATATATCCACCAATAGAAAGACAATCATTAAAATTTTCAGTGATATAGGGGCTTGGCTTTTATGTTAATTCTGACAATCATGTATTTTAAAATATTTCAACACAACTCTTATTGCTTGTGGTAACAGTGGTTAAAACTATCAATTTAAGAAAATTCTGAGACTTGGCAATAATAGCTTTCAAAAAAAACTTTACTGGCTGCAGACAGACAAGAGTGAGTCAAATTCATCTGTATTGATAAAGAGCTACTGGTTTCAGTGGAGTGATGGAGAAAAGTCATTTTCTCCCTTCTTGACAATAAAATGTCTGACCAAAAGAAAGAAGACCTTCCCCTTTTATCTGTGGAAATCTGTGGAAATTTCCACAGATTTAGATAAGTACTCAAGTGTCCCTCATTTTCACTATTCCCTTTTCTTTGCCCTTTGCAAAAACTGAAATGTGTCAAGCAGAACAACTGTCTAATTACCAGTAGCTAAATGCAAATTGTTCCCTGTCCTTACTGCTAAAAATGGTCTTTACTTCAGTTTTTCTTTCAGATCTGGACTGGTGAAAGGAAGGATGAAAGTGTGCAAAACAAATCCCTGTGAAATCTAGTTTTTAATCTGGTTTTATATCTGCCAGGTGACTGAAAGCATGTTTTCTCAGTTTAGGAAGATGAGTCAACTACTGTACTTTGTTCAGACACTGATTCCTATCCCAGATATTACATAAGGATTTTTGCACCCTTACATAAATAATCCTTACATTCTTAAGCACTGTATGGAAATTGTAAGGCACGGGACATTTTTAAGGACTGCAAGCATATCTAAATATTCATACAGTGTACATCTTAATTTTTAATCCTGAACATTCAGATGATATACAAAAAAAAAATTGATTACTGGCAATCTGTAACTTGATTACAACAAGTCTTCTTTTCAAGAATTTTAAGATTTTGTTTTGTTTTGTTTGTTTTTTTCTTTTATTTGTTTAGTTTGTTGATATTTTTAATGCAAAACATTAAACCCTATAACTAATTTATTGCAACTATTTTTTTATAATTACTAATGCATCCTATGTGCACCTCTTCAGCACTGATTTCATAAAGGTAGTTTTAAAATTAGTGAAACAGAAGGCAATGACTGGTTTTGGTCAGCCTGAGAAAACAACACTGCTGGATTACAATGCAAAGAGAAAAGTGGAAAAACAGGTTTGCCAGGAGAGAGCAACTGAGAAAAGCTTCTGCATGTATCTGAAGGAAATGGACAACCAAAATCATTTAATCCCATAGAAAGTCAGATTTCCTGTCGTTGATATTATCCCCTTTAATAGAAGATATTAAGAAAAAACAAAGGAAACACAATCCTGTAGTTCTTTTGAAGTTGAAAGAGGAGGCTATATATTGTTTAATAAAATGCCAGCCAGTTATTTTCCCCACTTTTGAGCTTTGGCTCTCATCCAAAATATGACAAACCAAGCAAATGAAATGCGGATGTCCTTATCATTTTTGTTTCCTGTTTCATAAGAAATTCTAAATTATATTGTTGAGAGAGAAGGATGCAAATCAAGGAAAATCATCTATAGTAATATCTGCCTTTTATACCATAATCTGCAAATTTTGTTGTTCAAGTGTTGCAACTGAACTGATCTTGGACCTTTAGAAAATAGTTTAGAAAAAAAGCAGATGCTCTTCACACTCCACAAAGTTACAGTAACTGTAAAGTTTGATCCTCCTTCTATTGAATGAATGGGAAATATTACCTGAATTTCAATAGAAACAGAGCCACACCTTCACTGACATGAATTGTAAGGCACTTTCTTGAAACTCTAATAATTACATTAGTGATACCCAGGGAGATCTTCAGCGTTTGCCTTGGTAGTGAGGATGTAAAAGAAGAAAGCTAGGTTTCAAAGGAAGTACAAGTATTTTAAATCCTACAAAAGACATGTTTTAGTATTTCAAAGACTCAGGGGAAAAAAAATAACAAAGGAAACACTTTTTCCAAAAAAGAGCTGATTTTAATGTCCTGCTCAGTGTGCCAGATGATACTTTGAGAATTATATCCTTCTAGAAACATTGTCACCTGCACAAAATGGACTTGTATGGCTTCCTGCCAAGGATGCCAAGTTACTGATTTCCTATAGAAAAGCTGTGTCCACACTGAAAACCAGGGAAAGTTTGTACATGAAAATATGGAAGTCTTCTGTTATACAATCCTAGTGGCTGATTTCTGGATTTCCTGCTTGGTAAATTAATTCAACTATGTTTGAAGAAGAAGTACAAAGTGTTTAGAGTAGTCAGCACAGCACTGCAGTCAACTTAAAAACATATCAGTAATTCTAATGGGAATTAATCAGTAAGGTGAGAAATTATCAATATCTGCAACATCAATTTTTAAAAGAATAAAAAATAACTAATATTCTTATATTTTATTTTAAAGGGAAAGAAAAGTAACCCTGAGAGGGCAACCTACAGGGAGTTAAAACCAGACATTTTTGAAGGAAATAATTATAATTTAATTGAAATATTGTAAAGAAAAAATTATGCATTGTATTTGTTTTGAATGTATAGCATATACACTTCATGCTTAATAGTAACTTTCAGTAACAAAAATAAAGCAGTACAAAATATTATCTGAGTGCCCAGTGCCTCAGGAAGAGAAAACAAAAAGAGATTGACTAAGATTTACATTAAAATATCTATAATGAAAAGTAATAAAAAAGTAATACCTTAATTTAGGCTTCTTTTACACTAACTTCTGAATATTCTTATCTTTCCAGATACAATAGCTGCAAAAAGGACTTGGGCAGGTCTTCCATGAAGAGTTTACAGCAGATGTGCTGCTGATGGACAGAGCAGGCATTTAGTGATACACAGCACTGCCTTTACATATGTCTGCTCTGCAGTCAGGTGCCATTGAAACCTCAGTAGCTTAGATACTGAGGGGAACAAAAATGTAGGAAGTGAATTCCAGCATAAACTTTGTTTGAGATCTGGGGTATGTGTTTGGCAACTAAACCCCGCGGTGTTTAAATCACTTAATAACAGTATAGCCACACCCTGGGGTAAAAATACACTGCATTCACAAACTGGAATCTGCACAAAGTGACTGTGAATGTTCTGTCTATTGGACACTGAAAGGGCCAGCTACTATGAGAGAGCACTGGGAATACCCTCTCACCTAATTTTAAGTGTTTAAATTTAATCCCCTTAGACTCCCCACACAGCCAAGGCACATCCAGAGGTGTGTCACTTCACTGCTTGCACTTGCCTGCGATGGACTGAATCACACTCTGCAGGGATTTATTCACCCCCACCAACACAGAAGAAAATCCTGGGAGTCTTGTTTCAGCCTTGGCTATTTCAGGGCAAAGTAACCCCACACAGAACAACAGCACAAAGCTTTGACAATAGGAGTGTTCAGGAACAGTTGAACACTGGTAATTGGTGAGAGGGAATTTAGTTTTGGACTAAGGGTCAGGAAACTGTATACAAAGGTTCAAATTATATTGTCAAAAAAATGAATCTGTTTAATTACACATTTCATTTGCTATGATGTGTATATAACTGAAATCCAATTCCTTTTCCTACTGCAATTACTTCCTTTTTCTGGGGGTTAAACATCCTATAATCACAGTGCAAATTATCCAAGTGAGATGGTGACATGTTTTATTTTTTCAACTTCCAGATGAAGTACCTGGATGTAATCAACTTAACACAATGCCAGTGCAGTCTAGAGGATTACATCGACGATAGATTTGATTAGTAATGCATAAAAAAGTTTTATCTGTGAACAAACTGTTCAGACTGTTCAACTGTTCATCTGGAGATGTTAAAAAAAAAATAGAGCATAAAACTCCAAGGAATGCATCTTTCCAGGTCAGGTGATAACAAGCAGTGGGTTGCAAATATTGGCTTTCCCTTCCAAAAGGTGATGAGTTCCAAGAATCCATACATAAAGAGCAGGAGATGCCCTAGGCAGCAAATGCAAAGAGATACAGGTCAGTCTGGGAACTTGTATGTACTTCAGACTTGAGGAAAGTCTGCATATTCAAAAGTTGGTTCATTTTTCCCAGATATAGAAAAAAATCTAGTAAACAGTTTTTTAACTTGCAAATATTGCCTTTCCTGAAAATTTGTATGTATGCTTTAAGCTGTTAGTTCTTGTAGTCATCGAGGGGTTACTCACCTCACTTAACATCAGCCAGCAGAGTTGGAGATCTGGATATCTGCTCCAAACTGGTGTTTGTCCCAAACAAACCTGACAAAGTGGGGGAAAAAACAAAGATGATGACTTGTTATTTCTTGAAATAAAATTCCTGACTTCCTCTAGTGAAACTCTATCTTCTCACTGATTTACACAGAGATCAGTCTATTCTACTGTTTCCATGAAAATGTAGACCAATCACAAAGCTTGAAAAAACCTTCATTCCTCTTTTTTTGACATCACAATCTTAGTCACATATGCCCAGATATACTTTTGAAACAATTCAGTCTCTAGGTTTATATAGTAATATGCATGTTCTAGTCAACAATAAGTACAAGATATATCAAAACACTCAGTGATAGAGTTACAGCTACAAGAGCCAAAACAAAGCAGTAAAGAGACGCATATCATAACAGTTTCAGGAAGAAAAAAAAGAGAAATATTCCCATTTTAGTTCATTACTAATCTCCTCCAGCTGGTTTTCTTGGCCAGAAGTAGCAGAAGAAAAGCTACGTGGAGGATGCAGCTTAAATTGACAATCTTGAAAATGTAAATCTGCTTGCAAAAAAATGTATAAACCCTATAGAAAAAACTGGGTTCTGCCAAGTGATTCGTTATTTTAATGACTTCCTGCTCTAATGCACTTCCTCTCTTTTCCTTCGTGCAAACTGCTCTAATCCCTGTTAAGGATTTAGCCTTACAATGGAGCTTTTATAACTTTCTGGATCCTTGTCATGTTGGCATATGGGTCATTCCCTTTATGTCAGGACAAGAAGAAGGTGAAGAACAGTTGTCCTGTGGGATAAGGAAAAGTTCAAAGCAGAACTGGCCAGATATTGCTCTGAAATACAGAGTGAGTTGGTTTTTTTCCCTTAGGAGCTAAAATGCTGGCAGGTAGCAGGCATGGAGAAAACCTGAACATGTTTCAATGCTATCTCTTCCAGCAGATGTCACTAAGAGGCAATGCTGTTTATAGAATGGCCAAATTGGAGACAAGCAGGTATTTTTAAATCACAAAAGTATGGAAAAGCTTTTCCTAGCTATCAAAGAAATGTTTCAACACTGAAACATTTTTTAGCTCCCAAATAGGACTTTACTTTGGATCCAGGTCTGGAAATAAACTCCTGGTTTCCACTCCATTTCAAAGGTTATGGTAATATATACCCTTTACAGGAAACTGCATGGAGATCAGGAGACAAGCTGAGTGCCACTGCTAAGGAAATAGTGAAGGTTTAAAAGAAATAAAGGTGGCTTAATATCTGTAAATTGTGTATTTCTAAATAAGGCAATTACAAGAATTTTTGAATGCTGCAAATATTTAAACTTCTTAAAGACGTATGTTGTTGTTATTGTTATTATTGTTATTATCATGATTATGATTTAAAAACCCAAATATTTGGAGTATACCACAGGAAAGAAAATAATGGATTCCCAGGTGAATATCATGCTTGTGTGGCCTCCCTAAGACAAGCAACACCTCTGCTGTTTGGCTGTGCAGCCTCCAGCCCACTGAAGTCTCAGCCCTGACAGTTTGCTGTTGCTCCCATATCTATCAACAGGGTCAATTGCAAACAGAAGATGGACCATTACATCAGGTCATGGATCAATCCCCACACGGTTTTAATAAGAACAAAGCATAGGCCATGCTTGTATTTGCTGCTATCCATTCCACTCTCCTTAGCAGGCACAGGTTTTGCATGAATTGTTCATGCATTTTGGTTCATGGGCAGTTTAAAGGCCAGAGATGGGAGCACGGAATGTATGAAGAAAGAGAGCAAAAAGGTTCCAAGAGAAAGCTAACACTCTCCCCTGCAAAGGAGGGGAGGCTGCAGCCCCAGCAGCACAGCCAGATGCTCAGAGGTCTGCAACAGAAACTCCCAGCTAATGGTGTGAGAACAGCATGAACAGATGGTGCTGCAGCACTCTCACATTGCCTGCATCTACACCCACCAGCACCTGCTATCTAATCCCCTTCCATTATTCAGCTTCCTGGTAACAAATCATTGCATTCTCACCTTTTATTTGTTTTTATATCACATCAAGCCCATCTATGCTCAATCTGGGTTCATGCTACAAAACTTTATGTTGTTTTAGGAATACTAACTTTCTACAGCTGTGAGAGAAAGGTGGGCCCTCAGCTTCATTAAAATATATATAACTTAATGTGTAAGAATCTTCTGCCCTTTTAAAAACATACAAGAAAGCACACATTACAAGTGAAACAGGAAAATATGTTATAAGCATGCTATGCAAGGTTAATAAGCTTGCTGTCTCGTTTGTTCTGTCTGCAGCCTCACAGAACTTTAATTAGAAACACCAAAACCCTAAAGATGCCTTGAAGAACACCAATTCATTTGCTTGAATTTTTTTTTTTTAACATGGGTATGGTCCCAAGAAACATCTGTGTCTCATCAAGAATTTGTCTTCATAAGGAGGTCCTTAGTATGCCCGTAATTGTGGGTTATGACTGTCCAAATTCTGAAGACTGCAAATGTCAGCAGTTTTTAAAAGCACCACAGCCTCTCAATTTTAGAAAGGTCAGTAGGACCCTATTACAGTCAAATGTTCTCTGCAGGCTTCATAATTCAAACCTCTATTATTCTTTGCTCTCTATTCCTTTTCCCTACTCCTTTTCCAAACACCCTGTATGAATAAAAGGATCATCATTTCAGTGGAATGCAGCTACCCCTTGGATGGAAGGAATCAGTTCAGGGCCAGTAGCACTACAGTGCACAACCATTTCCAGCAGCCAAAATCTGCCCTTGGACACAAGTCAGTGGAAACATGCACATTCAGTGGTAGACTCTGGCCCCAGAAGGAGAAGCAAAGAGTAGCAAAAGTAACTAGAGCACCTGAAACTGCCAAAGGGATTTAGGTTGGCAGAATGCATTTAACCCAATTTGGCACGTGGTCAGGTAATAGCTTATTGCTTAAAAGAACTGGTTCTTTTTTAAATTAAAATATTTGTGATATTGGCTTCAGATCTTATCTGCCAGCTTCAAAATAAAAATAAAACCCAGTTTCCATAATGTTAGCATGTAAGAACTCTCACTGTTTTGGCTCATTGCGTGTCATGACATCAATGAAATTACCAGATGCAGTTTCTCCTAGAAAGTTCCCTGCTTATTGGCCTGGCCTTCGGACCTGACATTCCTGTGGAAGTGCTGGTACAATATGGGTGAGATGGAAGAACAACATGTCAGGAGCAGAGAGGTCCTCTGATTCTGCCAAGCCACTGGAGAAGCATGTCCTTGCAAAGAGACTACCTGAAACTCCAAGCCTGGACAACATATTGCACAGTGACAGAAAGGACTGGGAATACCCATATTATCAAAACTGCAGCCTTGAGAATAACATACACACTACCAAAATCCTGTAAAGTGGATAAAATAGGCTTTTTTTTTTTTTTTTGCTTAATAATTTCATTATTATATAATAATCAAGCCATATATTAATCCCTATTTTCACTATTTTGCTTCTCCTCTCTGCAAAGCAGCCATCATGCTCCTCATTCATTTTAAGTCTACTATGACAGTCCATTCAGTAGTGTATCTGCTTACAGCTGTGCATATTCCTACTGATGTCAGAGAAAGATTATAAACAGTAAATATGGAATTGCTTTACCAGGGTCTTCTGAGAATGTCTAGTACTTGGCTTCTGAAATATTTATAACTGTTCATAACTTCTAATAAGAAGGTCAGACTTTCTAAACTGACCAAATTTTTCCTAGTGCTTTAATATACGTTTCTTTATCCTTCTTTGAAGTAGATTTTTTTTTGTAATGACTGTGTGTTTTCAATTTGAAGAGCTATAGAGTCAGTTCTAGGAAAGTTATTAAAAGTTATTACAGAAATCATATTTCTTGCCTGTAAGCAGTCTTTCTGTGTCTTTAGTGGAAGATGGTGTCTAACAATCTTCAGCTTTAAAAGTGATGAGCTTAGCTGAAGCTGCTGAAGGTGACTCTTAGAGGCAGCCCCTCTACTTGACTCTCAACAAGGTGAAGGTGGCCCAGTAATGAGAGTCTGATCCTCCTCAGGGTGCTGGGTGCAAGATTTCCCACTTTCCTCTGTACTTAGAACCAGGACCCCCTTAGTGCATCACCTCTGTGGATCCCATTTAGAAGTGCTCAGTTCTTCCCACAAACACACAACAGAACTGAGATGACTTGCTCATTTTATGAAAACAGCACACCTATATATAACCTATAGGTTTCCCTGGTAACAGAAATCAAAATTTCACACCTCCATTATGTAAGAGAAAAACTCGGTTCATAATTTTATTTTTAAGTTGCTTCATGTGAGGAAATATTTGGCCAATTTGAATTGATATTTTCTGAAATGTTCCCCAGATAAAACTTAAAATTTTGATGGCAAAAAAACTTTATTCCTGGATTTAAAAGAGAGATCATTGTAAATTGTTTAAGAACAACAATAGTGTGATATTAGGACCTTTTACAGAAATAATAAAACAACTGACACAAAAACACAAGCTGGATAGTTCTAAGTATGTATGCTCTTAACTTCATAGATAAATTCCTAGATCTACAACCACAAACGTTGAAATTCTGCTTCTGCTTTTTAAGATACAGTATTTCAAGACTAAATCCATGTTAGAGGTCAGTTCCAAATCTCACATTTTTCCTTACCAAGGACATATCTCGACCTCATTGTTCCTTCCCAAGACTTGGCCTTGGTATATGCTATTTAAAAAGCAAACAAAGAGCATGAACTTGTTCAAACTCTGGGAATATTTCAGCCTACAGCTCAGCTAAAAACCTTTATCTGAAACCAATGAACTTCTCTGGACCATTGAGAATTGACCAGAGGGGCCAATTAGCTGTTGCAGTCTCACTGATTCTGTGTCAATAATTTATAAATTTAGAGAGCAGGCAGGTTTTTGCTGCTGGTTTAAAATTGAAGTGCTGGTTCTTACAAAGTCTATGCCACTCAGCTGAACTCCGTGGATCAGCACATATACAAACCCACTGAAGATCTAAAACAAATAGTACATCATGTTTTCAAACATATCCTTTCCTTCCAAAATCAAAATTTAGTTCACCATTGAAAAAACAATAATTAGATATCCATATTTTTTAGAAAGTGAAATAGCTACTTTGTTTCTTTTCTCTTTCCAGTTTGGGAAAAGCACAGATCAGTTTTACATCAAAGGCAGGCACCTAAAGAATCTGCCTCACAGCAGAAACAGCCAACATCTTAAGTCATTTTTGGTCCCCCTCATATCACACCCTGTGGCTTTTATGACTAATAAATAAATTTATATCTGATGCCACAGGCTACCTTTGTGCTGGCTAATTGAGAATGATTGAGAATGTTTTATTGGCCATAGGTGACTTTATCCATAAAGGCAGAAGGCAAGTATCACATGTACCAGAGCCTTGATGGTCCCACTGAATTCACTTATTTCTACCATTTGCTGAGCAAAATGTTAATCCACTTATTTGCCAAAATTGAGGAATATTACAGTGCATTCTAGGGTGCAAAATCTGCCATTACCTAGCTTGATTGAGTTTACCCACTCATTTGGCAGAGGTCGCTAAGGGTATTTCAACCAAAGATTTTTAGACTCTGCTGCACAGAAAATTTGCTTTTTGGCTCCAGAAATGGCTGGGCACATGCTGCTGCTCTTTCCAGCTGCTGCAGAAATCTCCAAACTCTCTTTTTTGCCAGGGTATGTGTAAAAGCCTATCAGTCTTCCATGCTGATCACTTGAAAACCAATTAAAGTGTATTCATGCATTCCAAACATTGATCTTATATATGGACAATAATTTTTAGCCACTATTCAGGATGCTCTACAGTGAAAAATTTGACAGAGGTCCACCCTTAAATCCATGGATTAATTAAAAAAAAAGATCCAGAAGCCTCATGTAAGAATTAAGGTAAATAAGTTCCCAGAATATAATTGATTAATACTACATATCTGTGCATCTTAAACAGACACTGCAGGAAGCAGTTTTCAGGAGGCCTAGGGAAGAGTGGGCATGCAGTTTATGGGTCCAGTATAGTATAATTGTGTTCTGAGAGAGTTTTCATTTCATATCAGCCAAGAAATCTTGGGTTCCTTTAAATATGTGAGCCAGTAAAAACTGATATAGTTTAAAGGTGCATTAATCCTCTTCTGAAGCTACTGTATCTGGATATCTCTGGTGAAATGTCTCTGGTTATTATGCACAAGTTTAGGATGAGACCTGGCTAAACTCATTTTCATGAGGTGCAAAAATGATGACACATTTTTATGACCTTATTTAGTTCAGTGCACCACTGAAATCCTGGCATTGCTGACTCCACAAAGATTCAATTCATATTTCAGAGTGAGAAGATAAATTTGCTTAAAAAAAAAAAAAAAAAAAAAAAAAAAAAAAAAAAAAAAGAGTAGTTGGCTTTTATTTAACAGAGTTTGATGGTTTTAAGGCTATGTCTTTTTCCATCAAAATCAAAAGTTAACTTGGAACCATACAAGAGACTGTAAATTAAATTTAGTGAATACCATTTTATGATCCATCCTGATGCATGTAATTGCCATAGGTAGAAAATACATCTGTGGTGAAGAACTGGAAAATTGGAACATTATGGAGTTTCCACCAGGCTCCCTTGTTAGTGAATCTAAACTAATCTTTAGTGAATTCCTTAGAAAGCATGAAGAGGTTTCTTCTCCTAAGAAAAAGTGCTGCACAAGTGAAAATGGAGCCAGAACAGACACTGCCGCTTTGCTTTAAGGATTTAGATATGTTATTTAATTTGATTTCTGCAGAGAAAAAACTAAATAGTGATGGCAGCTGTTTCTCTCTGGAGTATCTGGTAATCTATATTAAGTAAACTTAATATGGAATGTAAAACAAAAGTCTCTGAATGAAAAGTTGTTCCACACTGGTGGTCAGACTGAGTTATCTGGAGAGATTCACAATACATAACACTTGAGTTAAACTATGGCTAAGGTTACCCTCCTGTGAAAGCAGTATAGTGTATCCATACGTGATATGATTTTAAATTACCCAGCCAAAAACTGCAGCCAGTCAGCTTTGGCAGGACAAAGCTTAGTGAGGTCTAATCGAGCTAGGTGTTTATCCAGATTTTTTGGACAGATTTTTCAGGCTTGCCTAATGCCATGCTACTAACTTTTTTTAACCCTTCTTTGGTCAAGCTATGCCACGGAGTCTCCCAGGTGATTTTTAATGTTATAATGCCATGAGTAAGGGCTTCAGAAGGACAGAAATGGTATCAAGGCCTCACACCATGGGAAATGGAAAGGAGCACAGAGAAGGAGTATCTCCCCTTTTCATCGTGTCGCCTCAGCCCCTCACCAGCAGCACAGTGGGGCACTGTGGTGGCACCCAAATGACCAGGCCCAGGCAGGCAGGACAATCCTCTCTGGCATGAAGCCACCAGAATCCAGACTGGGTCACACATCACAGGAGCACTGTGACCCTAATGGTCTACCAGTTCTACCATGTATGAGGGATAGCTGGAGACTTTAAAGACTGCAGTCAGCAAAACAAACTATGGCTAATTAGAGTGCCAGGGGCTGGATGTTTCTAACCCTGATTCCCCATGGAAATCTCTCATGGATTCACAGGGCTTTGTTGTGATTGTATGTCTGTACCACAAAATTGTTGGAGATAACTGTTTCAGCATACTCGTTCAAAGACACAAGACCTATAATTTTACACCAAATTGGCTCTAATTGCCAGCAAAAAGCACTGCCTGTGCTGAGGCATTCTCTAAGGACTTGTCTTCACTGCACAGAAACTCAGACCCTCCCACTGTCCACAAAGTAAAACCCTCTGACCTGGGGCTTTAAAAATGGACTAATTTGTCTGGCTAGGATTACCTGCTGAGAAAACCATTGAGCACTAATGATGTGTCCTTTCCTCCTCCCAGCACTGAAAAGCAGGCTGGGGAGCGTGGGGCCAGATTCCAAGTGGAATGGGTAGAATGAAAGAAGTGGAGGGAGTTGTCTACAAAGCCACAGGGAGAAATTAAGATAATGGTGAGAGGCACCAGAATACAAGCTGCTGGTAGAAGTTGCTGAGAGGAAACTATTCTGAGGCACCAAAAGGTATATTTGCAGTTTTAAAATAACTTTTCCAATTGCAGGATGGGAAGAACAGCCCACTGGTCAGACCATTAGAAAATCTGGATTCAAGTAGCTGCTGTGTCACAGATTTTCCTGAGGCAGTTGCTTGGCTTCTTTTATGCCTTAGAGACACAAAATGCAGCTCCATTGCCTTTTTTCACCCATCTGCAAAATTGGGAAGGACAGTTCTTCACTACTTCACAAAAAACACTAAAAACTTCAAGTTGCTCTAACTTTATGGTAATAGGAGCTGTAGAAGCACCTAATCCAACATGGGTTTTTTCCTTGCTAATAAATATAATTTCTTTTAAAAAACCTGCCTTTTCATTTCCTATAGAATTTCCAAAGAGAAGAGACCTCAGTGCTCATTAATACCTGCAGTGTACAAGCTTTAGTCATCAACAGTTTTTTCTCAAGTGAAACTGTAATAATATGAAATTATTTATTAATATAAGGAAATTACAGAAACTTCTTTTAAAATTGTGCTGTACACCTAAAGCTCAGATTCTGGAAGTAAGAAATTGCTGATGACAGAACATGCTGTCCTTCGTGGCAGCTTTCCAGCGCTGCCTTCCAAAGTCAGCTACTAAGGGTCATTGTGTTCAAAGTTTTTTAAAATTATCAAGAATTCTCAAAGAGAAATGAGAATGGTTTGACAATGGCATTATTTATGATCCTAGTCTTCTTGTGTGAGCACAGAAAGGTCTCAGTTCCAATGAACAGATAAGAGAATGAGTAAAGAATCTAAGGATTAATGTAATGTTTGCTTTGGGACAGTCTGAAGTGTCAGAGAAATAAATGCCACAAAGCAGTGGTGTGAGTGGGAATATGAAACAATTAAGCACACTGTGGGTTTAGGCTGGGTTGTTTCAATCTAAAAAAATGATCATATGTCATCCAGGTCACATAAATCCTGATTTCATGTTTCATTTTTTTTGCAGTTTGAAGACTCAGTACAGGCCTGGAAAGAGCACTAGGCTGGTTATTATACTTGAACTGTTGTGAAGCATCTGATAGAAATGTAGATAAAATAATGAAAGTGGTATTTAGTTCTCTGGAAAACCATCTAAACATATGAGTGTTTTTATTTATCAAGAGAGAAAAAAACATTACTTTCTGGGATGGAATGAAAAATAATGACTACATGAATATTATGTTAAAGTGTCTCTTAAATGGGGGATCCATATGAGGGTTTGCTGAGCATGCAGGACAGAGAGAGCAGAATTTCCTGTTTTGGTTTTGCTTGCAGCTACTGGTGTCAGCCAATTTCCAATAGTCAGTATCTGTGTGTTTGACTTGAAGGAGGCTTGGATCAGGCCCTAGGTTTCTAAATTAATGGGGTGCATCAACTGTCAGTTTTGCCCTTGTGCTGTTGGAAAACAGACTATGTCATTTAACTTTAATAGCTCTGAAGTAGTTTGACAGCCTCAGATGAAAAAGAAGTACACTAATGTGGAGACAAAAGTATAAAGTGGAAACTTAGTCAGGATTTCTGCTTTCTTTGTACTTCTGATCTTTTCTATCAGGCAATTAGTGACACATTATGTCATTCTAAATCACTATTGATCTTTGCATACCTATGAAAATGACAATCCTTAAGGTAACTTATTTATAATAAAACATTAATTCATGTTTCTTTCTTCTAGATGGCCTTATTCTCCCATTACCATTTCTATGTTATGTCTTCTATATCTGTCTAAGGAAATTGGGAATAAATGACAAAAATCAGAGTTTTTCACTTGTTTTTCACCCCTAAACTAAAATTAGACAAGGAAACAGCAGAAGTCTAAGTTTATTTCACTTTTCAAAAAACCTTCAAATGATTTCCAGTAAAAAATGAATTATATATAGATAAAACGACAGGAGTCAGCATGGCCAGTTGTAGAAGAAATAACCTTCTTGATTCTGCATTTCTCATGCTGCACAACTTGACATTAGACAAGATGACACATCCTCCCAGAAATCCATAGGCCAGAGACGAGATTAGTTACTGAGGTAGCCAATGCTTCAAGCCCTGGAAGGAAATTCTGTGCTCCCTGGGAGTACATTTCTTCAGTCAGGTATAGGTGAGTTTCCTCAGTTTCAGCTTCAAATGCATCCTAAAACATTGCAAATGATAGCTGGGAACACAAAGTTTTTCTCCTCAAGATACAAAAAAGCAAACTCCTGTGCGCACTCTTAGCTAAGGTGGTGGGACCCTGTCCTTCCTCCCAGAATTAATCCCTGAAATTAATCTCTGAAACAAGACATTCTGACCATACCCCACTCATTTTTCTTTCACTTGGATTCCTTGCCTTTCAGCTTCACAGACAACTCAGAAATGCAGGATCAGAATTTACTGATAATTCCCTGATATTAATCACACTTCGTTTACGATCAGGATCTGTCTGTGCTATACAACAGAACTAAACTTCAGACCCTGAGACCCAGGCCAGCCTGGACAGGCTGGATCAGTGGGCCAAGGCAAATGTACAGAGTTAAACAAGGTGAAGTGATGGGTCCTACACCTGGGTAACAACAACCCCAGGCAGGGGGAAGAGTGGCTCAAAAACTGCCCAGCAGAGAAGCTCTTGGGTGTGCTGGTTGACAGGCAGCTAAACATGAGCCACAGTGTGCCCAGGTGGCCAAAAATTTCAGTGTCACCTTGTCTTGTACCAGCAGGACCAGGGCAGTGATGGTGCCCCTGTACATGGCACTGGTGAGGTGCCACCCTAAGCCCTGTGTCCAGTTTTGGGCTCTCCTGGGTGCTGGGGTGTGCCCGGAGAATGGCAATGAAGCTGGTGAAGGGTCTCAACCATAAATCCAAATTCAGGGGAGATGAAGTTGTGCAGCCTGGAGAAAAGGAGGTTGATGAGAGATATTGTCATTCTCTACAACTTCTTAAGAGGAGGTTGCAGAAAGGTGAGGTAGGAATGCAGTGGTAGGACAAGGGAAGATGGCCTCAAGTTTTGTCAGGGGAGATTTAAGGAAGATATTAGGAAAAAAAAATATTTAAAAGGTGGAAAAGGTGGCTAAGTATTGCAACAGGCTTCCTAGGAAGTGAGTGGGTCACTATCTCTGGAACCCAGAACAAGTCAAACCTATCAAAGCCAAGCAGATATGGCACTTCTTGATATGGTTGTGTTGACATGGTGGTATTGAAACAAAGCTTGGACTTGATGATCTTAGAGGTCTATGAGGTGTATTGGAAGTTGTCTAAGTGTGGAATTATAAAATGTATTTGCACCTGATCTTAAGCCATATACAGTCTATCTATGTATGCTCTGAGCATTTTTATTAGCATAGAAGTTAAAAAAAAAAACAATTATTCAAGAATACCCCAAACTATTTTTAGCTTTACAATGCTATAAAATTTTTTTTAACAACCTGTGGATTACTATTGATCATGTAGACATTAATCTTTTGAGGCTGCATTTATATGAAGTAAACTCCAAGGGTTATTTTATACAATAAACACAAGGAATTTGGAAAAAAAATACTTATCATGAACATTTTCCTTTTCTATTTCCCCCTGCTTCACTCACTGGACTGCAGAGGAGATTACCCCCTTTAACAGAAAGAAAAAGCATATGTCAACTTGCCTAACCTACAGAGCCTTCAGGCAAAATGCATCACTTTTTGGGACTGTCAAGGACTGAATAAATCAGAGATAAGTGGGTTAAAATGTCAGCACCCACTGGGACCAAAATAAACCTACCATAGTTTCTCATCCAAGTGAGAAATCCAAGTTTTTCATCCAGTTTTCATCTGCAGTACCACCAGCACTTCATTCATTCATTCATTCTGGAAGACAACTTGAAATTCTTAATGATTCATTTTTTTAATTAAAAAAAAAGAAAAACCACAAAAATAGTTGGTTTTTTTCCCCTACTCAATGTATTAACCCTGTGAAAGTCATCTTGTGCAAAAGGTCAGATAAGAGTGATGTGAAAGATGGTGCTAAAAGGCTTTCAAACTTTGTTTATTAATAGATATAACCTTTTCACCTCTGCTACATCTGTCACCTCTAGGTTAAATATCATTTATCTTACTGGTCACCTGACTTCTTGTTAGGAATACAGGGAAATGCCGCAAAAAAACACTGAACAGTCACAAATCCATTATTAAAAAATGCAAGAGAAGAATTGCCTGAGCCCTTCTAATAAAACATAACCTAACATGGAGTAACTGAAGACACTGAGGGTAGCCCCTGGCTTTAAAAGCATTCACCAGGCCATTGATCATTGAAGACAACATGCAGTGACCTCACACAAACACAATGTAAACTCCCAAACTCATTGATGGCATTCCTAGCACTCTGTCTGAATTTATATTGCCTCTCTGTAAACTGTTTGACAGAAGCAGTGAAAGATGGAAACTGAAAAAGGCCTCCTCACTATGATGAGCATAGCACCAAATGCAGCTGGATGCCAGTGAATTAACTTGTAGCTTACTTTGATGTTCAAAGAAGTCTCAGGCCAAGATGTGTGTTAATGGAATTTTCATAAGATTCTTGGAAGTATAGTTTTCCTTCTGGATAGTCCAAAAATTTGCTAGAGCATAAAAACTACCTGAGTCTATTTTGAGGAGATGAAGAAAAGAAATGGAAAAAAATATGCTGTGTTATTATCCATTTTTCAGAAAGACTGCTATGGCTATGTTAGTCAAATCATGCACTCAGAAAGGCATGAGAGTGTAAATATGTGTCTCTCCTTTCTCTCTCTCTCCCCTTCCTTCCTTCCTTCCTTCCTTCCTTCCTTCCTTCCTTCCTTCCTTCCTTCCTTCCTTCCTTCCTTCCTTCCTTCCTTCCTTCCTTCCTTCCTTCCTTCCTTCCTTCCTTCCTTCCTTCCTTCCTTCCTTCCTTCCTTCCTTCCTTCCTTCCTTCCTTCCTTCCTTCCTTCCTTCCTTCCTTCCTTCCTTCCTTCCTTCCTTCCTTCCTTCCTTCCTTCCTTCCTTCCTTCCTTCCTTCCTTCCTTCCTCTTTCCTTTGAGCACCAAGAATGTAAAAGTGCAGGATCCTCAATATTTTTACACTTACTTCATTCAGTGTGCAGCAAACACTAAATTTATGTATCTACTTTATACTCTAAAATTATAAAAATTAATTGTAAGACAAATGTCAAAATGTGAATACACAGAACTAGAGCAGGAAGCTGAAGAATGCAGCAGAATTATATCAGTCAGCTTATTAACTGTTTAAACAATTGTGATGTTCTTTTAAAAAAGTTTTAATATTTGATAGTTTGATGTTTAAGTTTAATGCTTGATATTTAAAATATCAAATCTCAGATTATTGCGGATGGAAAGCTCGAGGACTTTTGTTTCTTCTTTTTTTTTTTTTCAAAAAGAGTGCTGCAAATTTTGTAGAGGATTTATTATTGATATTTAGATAATGTGCTCCTGCAATGAGTAAGTTCTCCCTTCTGTTTTGAAGCCATCCATAATAGCAATAGGTAAATTCTTTCCCTGTACTCAAAAAAAGGGAATGAATCAAAGACAAATAACTACATGAAAGACAGGGAGGGATATTTACAAGGGTGTACAGTGACATGACAACGGGGAGTGGTTTCAAACTGAGAGTGGTTGTAGTTTAGATATTGAAAAAATTCTTTAGTGTGAGGGTGGTGAGGCACTGGAACAGGTTGCCCAGAGAAATTATGGCTGCTGCATCCCTGAAAGTGTTCAAGACCAAGTTGGGTGGGACTTGGAACAATCTGGTGAAGGGGAGTTCCATCCACGACAGGGAGTTGGAACCAGAAGATCTTTAAGGTCTCTTCCAACCCAGGCCATTCTGTGATACTCTGGTTCTAATACACAATTCTATGAATGAAGTTGTGTGTGAATGAGGTTTTCATCCTTCTTCTAAAATGGCACTGTACCTTGTCCTGGGAGCTGATTGCAAAGCTGCATCACAGCTCATTGCTAATCCGCTGTGAGACCCTATAATTGAGTATTGCTAGCATAGAATGCTGCCACTGTGCCCACTACAAGGGCATCTCAAGACTTTGCACAATTCCAGCTGAGGTGTCAAAGTAGAGCTGAACAAAAAAACATGCCACTGCCCTCCTGTGCAGTAAAAATTTAAAAATCCAGAAGCATCTCATAGCTTACAGGTTTTCAGCAAAGTTACTGCCTTTACGTCATGAGAAAATACCAAGTTTTGTATTTCCACTTACTACAGATATAAGAAACTGTAAGAAACACATCTGGCAAGCACAGTGACGTATGAGAACTGCTACAAGAGCAAGTACATAGAGTATTGACTTATATTTTGTGGACGTGTAGGACACTGGATCCAAATCCCTCCTGCAGTTTTATATTGTTGTTGTCTCCTTTTTCACCTGTCACCTGAGAGCTCAGTCTAAAGCCTGAAGTTGATAGGAGTGGCTGTTAGTAGACCTTGAGTAACCCATGTACTACCGGGTGTGATGCCTTGCTTGCTCCATCCAGCCTCTGGCTTTGCCCTGAAATGGAGCATCCCTGGTGGTTCAGCAGCTCCTTTTGGAGCATTTTCTAGGCTTTCATGTGAGGGTTTTCCGTCCAGTTGGATCAAGGCTTATATAAACAAGTTTGATTTGTTTTTTTGGGGTTTTTTTTCCCTGTAGAATTCTAATATGATTCAAGTAGGGCAATTAATCATTTTGACCCATTAGCTTAATTTTAGTAGTTTAGTAACAAAGTTACTAAAGAATCTGGGAAGGTAAAACTCCTCCATAAGAATCTGGGAAAATAAAACTCCTCTGGTTTAAATTTCAGTCCCTTGTCTCCCACCTAATCACTGCTTCCAGAACCTCTTCTCTTCTAGAAGGTTTCGTCCTCATCCCAATATCAATCTTTTGTAAATCTACCTGATCTATTTTAACTGCATTTTCACAGCCTGTATCTCCTATTCTCCACTCATCCTAGAAACTCTAGTCATTACACATTCTTAGTCAGCTGTGAAGTGCAAATGGCTAGAACTTCTCATTGGGCTAGCTCAGCACCTTTAGCCCTTTCCTTCTTTTGATTTCTATAAACCTATGAGTGCATTTTCTCTTTTGTGAGGAATAAAATTAAAAGGGACTCTGAAACAAAAGAGGTGAAGATTCATTATAATTGCATTTTCTTCCATTCACTGCAGCCCACCATGTAAGTAGGTCCTGTCTGCAATCATCATATAAACAGCTTTTGGAAACATAATAGAAATTATTTCAAAATTGCTTTGGGATGGAACATTTTCTCTGAAAGAGTTGTCAAGAGTCAGATTTCAAGTATAACAAGATTCTGAGCCATGGGATTGACAGTGATTAATTGCATCACCAGAACTGGTTGGCCCTCTCAGAGACCTGACTGGGCACAGACAGCGAGTTTTCCTGGGAGGTGCTTGACTCTAAACTCTGCTCTATCATCAGAAGGCACCAGCTGCTGTCTCTGTGGTGAATCACAGCTTGTATGCACTGCTCTAGCAGTGCTGGAGTGACACACCTTCCCTGGCTGCCTTGCCTCAGCTCCCTCCTGGTGCTGTTCCCCCTCCTGAAGAAATCACAAACACCTTGTGTGCTCCTCTGCCCTCAGCTCTCACCTTGGCTGGACTGCTTGGCTTGATGCACAGAAGGGCTGAGGTTGTAAGGGACCTCTGGATGCCATCTGCTCGACCCTGATGCTGAAGCAGGAGCACTTAGTTGTCCACGACCATATCCAAATAGCTTTTTAAAATCTCCAGGGAGGAGACTCCACAACCTTCCCTCTGGGCAACCTGCACTAGTGCTCAGTGACCAAAATGAAAAAGTGCTTCTTGAAGTTCAGAGGGCACCTTCCAACATGTCTCTGCCCTTTCCCTTTTGTCCTGCCACTGGGCACCCCTGTGCACAGCCTGGCTCCATTCCATTCTCACCCTGCCTTCAGATATTTTCTCCTATTAATAAGATTCCCCTTCTTTGCCCTCTCTTCTTTCTTCAGATCAGAACTGCCACGGCCTCCAACCATCCTTGTATAGACTTCTTTCTCCACAATTCCCAATAATCTCCAGTACTGAGGCCAGTCCTAGACACCGCCACTGCTCCAGAAGGGAATGGCTGGATAGTGCCCAGGTGGAAAGGGACCTGGGGGTGCTGGTTGACAGTCGATTGAATATGAGCCAGCAGTGTGCCCAGGTAGCCAAGAGGGCCAATGCCATCCTGGCCAGTATAAGAAATGGAGTGGCCAGCAGGAACAGAGAGGTCATTCTTCCCCTGTACTCAGCACTGGTGAGGCCTCACCTGGAGTATTGCATCCAGTTCTGGGCCCCTCACTTTAGGAGGGACGTTGAGATGCTTGAGCGTGTCCAAAGGAGAGCAACGAGGCTGGTGAGGGGCTTGGAGCACAAGCCATACGAAGAGCGACTGAGGGAGCTGGGGTTGTTCAGCCTGGAGAAAAGGAGACTCAGGGGTGACCTCATCGCTCTCTACAACTTCCTGAAGGGTGGCTGTGGTGAGCTGGGGGTCGGCCTCTTTCTCCGGGCGACAACAGATAGAATAAGAGGACACAGTCTCAAGCTGCGTCAAGCGCGATGTAAGTTAGAATTAAGAAGGAAATATTTCACAGAAAGAGTGGTCAGATACTGGAATCATTTACCCAGTGAGGTGGTAGAGTCATCATCCCTTGAAGAATTCAAAAAAAGACTGGATGTGGCACTTGCTGCCATGATCTAGTTGAACAGTTAGAACTTCGGCTGGACTTGATGATCTTATAGGTCTCTTCCAGTCTTGAACTTCTGTGATTCTGTGTGATTCTGGGACACTCTCACCAGCACAAAGGAAGCTGCTTTCACCTATGAACAATTCCTGCGCGCAATAAAGCCACAGTCAGCCCCTTCTCTCATTCTGAAGGAGACATCTTCGCTGGCTTTTTTGCCCCGTGGGATTCCCACCCGTACCCCCAGTCCTGCTCTCCCCACCCGGCCGTACCCCAAACTCCCTCTGCTCTTCGCGGCGCTCGCATCCCTGAGGATGGACGGGATTAAGGGATGGCAGCACCTCCTCACCCCGCTCGGAAGGGCGTCAAAACGAACTTGCGTTGGCCGGGAATCGAACCCGGGTCAACTGCTTGGAAGGCAGCTATGCTCACCACTATACCACCAACGCCGCGGTGGAAAAACTTCCCTGCTTGCCTCAGTCCTTCCTTTCCTGCTTCCCTTCATTCCCAGTTTGCTCTCAGGATTTACTGCCTGCCCTCAAACACAGCAAAGAGTTACTGAGGGAGGCATTCCAGTTTTCTCCACGGCTTTCAAGGCTACTAGAAAATTAGAAGATTGTTTGCTTTGTTTTTAAACACTGATAATAAAGTTTTGTTCAGTAAAATGTTTCCAATGCCCTGATTGGTTTAAAAGAAATTCCAAATAGGACTAAAACCTTCGGAAGGGGGACTGTGCACAACTGGAAAAAAAGGCTGGCTGACATCTGATGAAATAAGCATCTTCATTTTTTAAGAAAAGAAATAGTCTTTCCAGCATTAATGTTGCAGATGATATTTTTATCTCATGTCTGAAAAATTAGGCGGAAAAAGTTTTAAAAAACAACATATCTTGTCCTTTCCATCAACTACTGCTTTTGTCTTCTCAGTATCATCCAAAGAAACATAAGATTACATGGAAAATATAGCTGGAAATAAACTAAATAGAGTTGCAAAAGATTGATATTTGGAAGAGGGTTATCTGAAACACTGCCCTGTAATGCTGAATCTCAAACTTGAATACTTTTTTGTGGAATAATGTGTGGTGGATAGAGCCAACAAAGTATTTTAGAAGAACGAAATCGCAAAAAAACTCACATGGTGTGAGAATATCCTATGAATAACCCAGGGCACTCTAAGGCATCTGTGATTTCACTTCTGAGAATGTCCTGCTTACAAGCAGATATGGCTCTTAACAAGTAGGAATCTCAGCAAGTTTGTGGTAGAAACCATTCTGTGCCAGCAGAGAGGTCCTACAAAGAGAAACCTTCATGCCTCTCATTCTCAAATCCTCTGTCTTCAGCTTCCTGCAGTGGTAATCAGAAAAGTTGTAAGATGTAATATTGGTCAGACATCCATCAATCCTGTCACTTTCTGTCACTTGGCATCTGAGTAATTAATCGGTCCATAGAAGGCCCCCCAATACTCTGACCATTTTAAAAGTGCTGGTATAGATGACATTTTTTGCAGCCTTAAATGAAAGTCTGTCGTGCACAGTTACACCATAGTAAGGATATGGAATCTTCTCTCCTTTTCTTATCATATTTTACTTTAAAAGTCATCAAAATCAGCCGAGATCCTATTTGGAATGCTCTGCAAACAGCTCATGAGGATGTAATGTTACATTAAGTGTATTTATAACTAAGATTTAACAAAACAAAGAGGGGTCTGCTGAATGGTGCAGAGTCCATTTTGATTGTGTGTGACATGCAGTGCTCATGTGTTGCTGTGCAAACTCACACTTCAGCCGTGTGGTGCATGAACAGCAAGCCACTGCTTTTGGGAACCACTTTTTCTGTGCATTTGTTGTGGAACCTTTTTACACAGATCCTTGACAAAATGGGACACACCAAACTCACTGATCATAATCACTTCTGAAAAACACATAGTTTATTGTGATGATTTTCATGCTTTTCTACTAATCTGTAGGCACCATAAATATTTTCTAGTAAATTTAAGCCTAGTGAGAGTTGTTTCCAGTGTTACTGCAAACTATGGTTTAACAATCATCAAAAATGGTTATTCTTTATATACTTCCTTGCAGAAAAATTCCATGGAACCTGAAATTCTGTGAACAAACATTTGAAAATAATTACTCTTTAGGAAATTTGAATAACTTTAGTAAAGAAGTAAGCCTGGAAGAAGTGTGGATGTTCTTATAAGAATGATATTTCTCTTCCTTCAACTTCTAGTCTTAACTACATCTTTGTGAACTCACTATCCTGTATTTTAAGGCATTGCAGAATGAAGAAAGTGATTTTAAAACAGTGGAAAGATAGATGGGCCCCCATTGAATTGAAATAAAGCACTGAATGAGGAATGCCAGCTCTGAGAAAGCTAGAAGCTGAAGTTTATAGACAGAACAGGACAGAGAAGTGGGACAGGCTAAGCTGATCTCTTAAAGGCAGCCGCCTGCACACCAGCTCATAAAACTGCATGAGATTCCTGAAGTATTTAAGCAGCAAAACTGGCAGATTAACTCAGAGGGCCACATTCCCAAAGTCACAGTAGTCTTATCCTTCTTAAGGAATTCTAGAAACACTTCTGGACATCTGTAAGCACCTGGAAATTTGCTGAAATCTGACATCAGTTTTCCAGTCTCAAATGCAAAGCCTCCTAAACTCCTGCATGTTCAGGCAATAGACACACACTGCCAAATCAGGGGCTCTGCATGAAATTTGTCCTGGTTATTTGTTTTGCCTCCTTCTCTCTCTCACACACACAGATGCACACAGGTTCCAGTAGCCCTTGATGACCAAGCAGATCAAATTAACCCTTATTATGTCTTACCAGAACACGAAGAATGAGCAATGGTAGCATTTCCTAATCTGGTTTTAATTCACTAGGCAACAAATCTGTTTGCTATGAGTCTACTGCATGCAGCTTTTAGCTGAGAGGAAGCATTTTGCTGTGGCATAATTAAAAGTGTTCCAATTGCACACATAACCACAAGACACCCTCTGCTTTCTCATTAAAGGTTTTCTTTGTTGGGGCTTACACCCAATAGCTTGCACCTGTGACTGTTTTTGCTGCAACATCATCTTCAGCCACTTAGCGCATCACCATGCTAACCTCTCCATTAACCCTTGCTTCAAAGGCTGCTCCCTGCAGGTGGCTCCTCTGCCAGGGGACATCCCTTGCCCACTGCTGGTGACCCCTGTCACTGCTGAGGACCTGGGCATGCCACATGTGCTTTTGGTTTACAGCCTTGGCTAATTGCATTATTGATGTGGTGCAGATCCACAGCCTGTAGGAATCTCTAAGATATTAAAATGAAAAAAATAAAACCTGGGTTTTGCCAACACTAAATTTGTCCAGTTTTCTGGCAATAAGCTTCTCTGCAGAGTATAGATTTTAGTTTACTTAGTGTGGAAGAAATACATGGTTATACCTCAGAGCCAAGGATTCCTCAGTCCTTATCAGAGAAAAATGTTGGAAATAAGAACAACATATTCCAGGAAATTTAAAAACTCTTCAGTGCCACCATAGGAACAGAATATGTCTATTGTCTATTACAAGTTTTATCAACTTCTCTGGGAAAAAAAAAACCAAACCAAAACAAAACAAAACAGCATTAAATCTTCAAATTAAAGACATCTAAATTCTAAATTTCGGCAGAGAAAACTTCCTAAATATGTAGCAAACATTACATAAATTTGATCCTTTGGAGCTGTTTGAAAGTTGTACGTAGTTAGACCTAATGCACCAATACAAATAAAAATTAAAAGCTTTACAAAATGGTTTTAGAACTAATTTACTTAGGATCAGCCAAGTGTAAGTTTAATGAAAAATAACAGCCAACATTCATAGGACTTTTGTTTGAATATCTTACCATTCTCATGAATGATATTCTTTTATACATCAACTGATTGTATTAGTTACCAATTTCACTTTTAGTAAACACTTTTCTCCAATCAAAGTGTTCACATAGTTAGTTATAAGCTTTTTTCTATCAAGACCAATCTCCATGAATGATCAGTCCTCAAGATAAAATAAAGATAACATACACATAAACACATGTTTATCTCTATCAAAGAAGATTACTACTCAAATTTAGAAATACTTTAAAATAGACTGTAAATACAGCATTTCAAAATTCCTGACTTGTTGCTGTTCATCAGCAAGTCTTGCAAATATTGTTTAACATTTGTAATACTAGTTAACTTAGTTGCCTTTTTTTATAACAGTCATAAATTACTTTTTCCCTTCTCATAAAAGGTATGATTTTGGACTTTATATAAAATATTAGAAACACTATAATTTCTCATGATCTTCTCTGAGGATTTTTATTAACATCTATTAATAGGGCTGACCTTCCAAAAATAAGCAAAGTATTCTTTTCTCTGCCACTAAGTAACTGAACTTTAATGGCAGCAATAAGATTCTTTCTCTGGTGTATGTAAAATTCATAATAGTTAAATAAATAGATAGCTGCTAACTTGAAAAAAATAAAATAAAATTTCCTGAGAAATAATATTCCTAATTTGAAGGAGAGCTCACAATATCAGATGCAGGGAAGCCTCAACAAGGCTGGCATAGTACAGCTAAAATAAAAAATCAGCAGTCAACTTCTTTGTACTTATTCTGATGAAGAAATCAACTGAAAATATAGCAAGTTTGCCCAAAATATATTAAAAAAAATAAATTAAAATGTCTTAAATTATTCCTAAGCCATTACTGGTTTTGTTCTTTAGCTTTTCTTTGATGGAAGTTTAATGAAAACCTGAACTAAGACTTTTTTCTATGTAGTCACTTGGGTTCAGAAGCTGGGATGCTGGGTATTAATGTGCATGGGCACCTCAGGGAGTGGCTCATTTCAGGTTCATCTCCAAGGCCATCACAGCCCTGGTTAGATGTCTAAAATAAACTGATGAATCACCTTCTGGATGGGCCTCTTCCTATCAGTGTTAAAAATAGGAAGTGTTTAGCTCAAAAGTTTTACACATCGTGGTTTCAGTATAGACAGATTTTTATAGAAATGATAAATTATAAAATGACAATTCCCATTCTTTCACAGTCTGACTGGTTCTAGTAGCTGTTATGTTACTTGGAGATATCACCTGAGGAGACAAATTTTGAGGTTTATTAATATATGGATATTGATATTTTTGGGCAGAGTGGATACCAGCCATCCAGCAGTGATTTAGATGTTTCCAGGAGTAACAAAATTACTTAATATTTAGAAATTAGCTACTCAATCAACCAGACCTTTACTGGCTTTCTACGGTACTTCAAGGGAACAGAAGACACTTAATTTTCTCTATTCCATGAAAATTCAAACAGACATTTTTAAAAATCCAACCCCAAATGAAGAGGATTATTAGAAAAAAGGTGTTGGGGTTTTTTTTCTTCCAATTAATGTGGTTTATTCAAGAAGGTAGCTATACACCCTCCTGTTACTATTCCAGATTTACTAAACCCATCTGAAATCTTTAAGTAGGGAGGCTTTAGTCATTTGCATCCTTATATTTGCACGCCTTTTCATACCAATATCTGTTCTAGATGATCAGAGTTATAGACACAGTATCAGACAAGAGTAGTAAAAGAACCTCTTTGTTTCTACAGATGTACACGTCATATACATATTGTCATGTTATTAAAGACACTCAAAGATCCAGTAGGCCATTTTTTCTTTTATTTTTAGCCTCCAGAACACTCCTTCCTTCCCATTCCTCCTTTTCTTGGCATATTTCCTGTTTCTTGGCATGTTCTTTAAGCAAGAAAAGGCACACCCCCAGCCTTCACCTAACTTTAGAAGACATCACTGGAAGATTTGACTGTGAAGCCTGAGCACAAAGACCTGATTGAAAATAGGATTTTTAATTTTTTTTTTTAGCAGAAAAATTCAGAACCATAGAAAAACATCCAGACTTATGGTGTCGCTTTATTTTACCCTTTCCTTTCTTACTATCTCTTTTAAGGGAAAAGTTTTTTCTTTTGTTTTAGCCTAGGTTATCCTGATTGGTTTTGGCTACAGAAATAATTTAGCTTTTTTATTTATCTTTGCTATATAATGCTGAACATTTAAACATTGTTCTGGAGTCTGAGATTCTGTTTTACTCCATCTCCATCTTTCTGGGAGCTGAAAGGGCTGAAGGGAAGGGGAGTAACAGGGAATTACTAAGTTCTGCATCTTTAGGGAAATATGCACATGGAAATATGTGTGACAGGGTGCTTGCCTTTAGCTGTGTAGGGATTTCATTTTTCCCTTCACCTTCTGAAAAGGTTGGCATATTTCATTTTTTATGGTCAGTCCAAAAGACCATGCTTTCCAGAGCCCTGTCAAATGAGTATGATTGATGCTCTAGTGGAAAATAAATATGGGGGAAATTACTCTGGAGTATTTATGCATTAAATAAGCTAACATTCCCTGTCCCAGAGGCTCACAGAAAAATGAGCAATTAAGCTGCTTGATTCTTGCACTTCCGCGTAGAAATTCACTTCTATGGAAATGGGGAAATGTTTAATCACTGTTGTGATTGTGGGCATTTCTCAGTGCTCGACTTGTAATGGCTTTTGTCTGAGGTTTGGCCTGTGGGTTGTGTGATTTGACCTATCCCCGGTCAGGACCGTCAGGCTCAGACATTTTAGAGCCATAGAGTATCCCGGGCGGGAAGGAACACACAGGGATCATCAAATTCTAACTCCCAGACCTGCACAGGACAGCTGGGAAAGCTTGTTATAAAAAAAAATTAGTTCAAAATACATACTTATTTTAGAGGGAAAAGTTTTTATTTTTTGCAATTTTGCTGCCATTGAGGAAAGACAATTCTTCAGTTCAGTCTTAATATTGGTAGGAGTGATTAAGACTGAATTTATAAACACAAGTGCACAAAAATAACTTTATCAGTCATAATTAATGCGTTTTATTATCTAAGTGTCAATTTCTGTGCAAGTTAATTTGGAATTAAAGTTTTTCAGCTCAATACTCCTCATCTGAAGTACGACAGAGCTGCTCTGAGATTTGCTTATGCTAATGTAGCTTTCTATACTGATAATTACATTATTTGAATCAAAACTTTCTGTAGAGACTCTTGAATAGTTCTTAAATTGGAGTTTTATTGTATAAAAATTAAATTACATTAGAAGTCATATCAATATTCCATTGGATTAACTGTAAATGCTTAATAGAACAGATTTGGGTACACTGGATACCTTTTCTTACCTTTCTTTTGTTATGATTTGGTTTAGAATTTGATTACTTTGATACCTAATCCTCTAGCTAGTCTGGTTCACCAGGTTATCGGACATCAGCTGAGCTGCTGAATTGTCTGTATGTCCTTCAAGCATTGATCATTATCTGCAAAACCAAATTGTACTATGGAGCATGAGCATAATTCATATTCACTGCAAATCAAGTTGACTCACAGTTGCTTTGGTTAAAAATAGAGATCAGTTCCCTCAGATCTGGTGTAATATAATAGATTTAAATTGCCATTATTGGTAACTGAAGTTACCAAATTTTTATGTGTTGATTTCTAAGTCTTTTTATGGGGTGCCAGATATATTAAGGAAAGAATTTATTATTAGCCCTTCTAAAATCTAAATAAAATGCAAAAAAGTTAGAATTAATAGTACAGCATTTACCAAACTCATCAAATTCTCTTATTTAAAATTCTCTACCTAATAGAAATCAAATGCCATTAAAATTGTTATAAATATAGGTATAAAAAATAGTGTTACATCATATAATATTATTGGAAGATAAGCACAAGTTAGGCCAATCAGGGAGTAGACATCTAGTCTTTGAAAAGATGTTATGGCTTAACAAGGAAGAAAGATACTCAAAACAGGCCAAGACAAGTTCAAGCAAGGTCTGGCAAGTCATCATACCAGTTTCCCTTTCTTTAATTGCTCCATCATACCCAGCTTAGTGCTTCTGAAACCAGCACATTCTGATATCTTTATAAGGAAATATGTGGGTGTCGTGGCTGTATTAGCTGAAGATGTGCAATACACCTTTCACTGATGCCTTTGTCTCTTGGCTTCTTAAGACAGCAAGTCTCACAAACACCCCAGGGGAAAAGAGTATTTTCTGTATAGTTGTATTAGTAAGAAAATGGATTTTAATCAGATAGTTCTAATGAAGGCATTCTGAATTCTTTATTCTTTGCATGTCAGTTTGATAACTATTAAAATACAACAGATTCTTTAGGCACTTCTCTCTCAAGCACCCCACCTTCCCCCTTGCCTGCCTATTTTGGCAGGGGGGACTGTCTGAGAGCTGTGTAGACCTTTCTTTCCTTTTCTTGCTGTTTGACACTCAGTGCAGAGTCTGCAGTTCTGTTCCTGAACGCCAAGACAATAACTTCTGACTTTTCCTGATAAAATAAGTTTTCTTTGGCAAATTTTTCCACCTTAAGGACTAGTATATCTCATATTCAGGATAATTTCTTAAAAAGACTCAGAAGCATTGACCAAATCCCTTGTAAACTGTCTACTGAAAATAAAATTTCTTTATACTACTCTATTTTTTCTGTACCAAATTATATGGGTTGTTTGGGTTTAACCGGTGTTCAGTAGTTTTAACTCCCTCCTTTCACTTTTTTCATTCTGTCTCTATGTAGCATCATCTACTGTATTTTTTCCAAAGAAACCATAGCCAGCAAGTTGGTCATATGAAATGAGCAGTTATATAACTTTAGATGAAATATCAAGTGGGCAAGCATGGTTTGCTAACAGACATTCCCTTTTTCCTCCCTCCTCAATCCACATGTGCACCTGTTTCAAGATAAATCCCTTTACTTCCACTGGGTTCCTGTTGTGTTTGGCAGGCTGGAGAAGTGCAGTGGAAGGGCACTGGGCTGATTTTTCAGAGATGATGGGATGCACACATTCCTCCAAAGTTAGTGGGAGCTGCAGGTGCTCAACACAGCCTGAAAATCATGCCTTAGCAGGAAAACTTGTGCTCTCCTCTAGAAACACCATTATTTTTAGAAATCTAATAGAGACCTTCCGTATCATCTGACCTTTTCTTTGAGGAAATTCTTCATTATTCTGGAAACAAAAGGAGGCCTAATGAAAGAAGTATTGTTTAATTGATGTTTTGGAGATATACCACGATAAAAAAATGGATATAAGGGAAAGAATTGTCTAGGATGCAATCCATGGATAAAAGTGAAACTTCTACAAAACAGATAATTGTGAAGAAAGAGGTATTTCAAGAACATTAGAGTGAAGTCTTGAATGCTTTTCTGACATATTCAAGCTTTTGCTCATAAAAGCTGAATAAATGTAAAAGAAAACATCAGAAAGAGTAAGAATGACAGAAGAAACTGAAAATTAATGAAATTAAATTAAATACAATAATCCAAAAGAAACTAGAGAAGACAAAACAAGGGAAAAAGTTCATTCCCACTGGGACTGCAGCTAACTAAATAGGCTTAAACCACAGAACACACTTTTCTTAGTGTCGTCATATTTTGAATGTTTATTATTCTATTCTTTAGTTTCCTTTGGAAGCCAAAAAAAACCCCCAAAAGCAAAACCAAAACCCCCACACATTAAGAAAAAGAAAAAGAAAGAAAAACCAGAAACAAACAAAACAAAAATAAAACAAATAAACAACAAAACGCAAGTAGGAAAACGAAGAGTATCATCCATAAATAAAAATTCTAAATGAAATAAGATTAAGATCATAGATAGTGGCTAATTATTAAGATCTCAATGAAACTGCTGTTAGAAGTAAGAGCAAGAAATGAAGGCATGAATCTGAACAGGGAAAGAAAACAAAGCACAGCAGAGGGATTTATAACGTGGGTACAAATTTCATATTCCTGCTGATGCCTATGACACTTCTGAAACTAGTACAGATGGTGAAATCATCTGTTATTCAATATAATCAAGACATTTTTCAGTATCAATGTGTCAAAAATCTTTTGTTGGTAAGGTGACTCTGTGCTGTAGCAGGTTTGGTTGTCACAGGCTAAATCAGCTGCCCTGTCCCCACAGCCACCAATTTCTGCAGCCAGCTTCATGCTCCAAATAGAATGGCACTTTTGTTCTTTGGAAAAAATACTAAGTGTTTCACACAACACCTACAGCTATAATAGATAGAATAACCTTGTGGAGGTATAATCACAGGTACCAATACATCTTTTGCCTTCACTTACAGTGTTTTAAAATCTGTATTTTTCTTGAGTACTAATTTCCTGGTTTTTATTCCCTCTTACTTACAGGTGAATTATTTTTACTGAGAGAAGTGTTGTAATATGATTATATGTCTTATTGTTGAATGCTTAAGCAATTTTAAAAGGAAGTCATTAAATCTGATGGATGGAGCCTCTACAATCAGTGTCATCTGTCACTCTATGCTCAGTGGACAGAAATAGAAGCACAGTTGGTTTCAGTTTTCATGAGTTTCGCTCTTATTTCTGCATCACATGGGATAAATTCCTTATTTCTAATCTGGTTTTGTAGTCACAGCTGGAACACAAAGGAGAATTTATACCTGACTTGGTAAGATTTTTTTAGGTTTGAGTTGATAACATAAGCTATGAAGCATGGGGGGTTTTTTCCTCACATTTTCTGCATCAGCCCATTTCATTTTAATTAGGTGGAAGTTTGCAAACTTTGCTAAATTATAAAGTCAAACCTTGTTAACTCCTAAGTATCAAAAAGGCCTCAAATGAGTTTGCTTTCACCTGATTGCAGGTTTATTCATAATATAATTCCACCCTGTTGGGAGAAAAAAAAAGTATAATATATCACGTTTTAGAAGATATCTGCAGATACATGGTGCCTCATCTATCACATTAGTGAGAGCCTACGTAGTTAATTATTGACACATTCCTGCCTATTTCTGTGAGAACAAGCACAGTGTCAACAATGTGTCATTGCTCCCTAGAATAATGGTTAACTTGTAATTCTGTCATTACTAAATAAAAATCTTTGAAATAAGTCAAAGAAAAAATTAAATTCCCACAAGAAAAAAAGAAGAATGAAAAGGGTATAATTGTCCTAAGAAAGTCTACATGATGAAATATGAAAAGAAAAAAGCTTTTAATATAAAATTAACAGGACAGATATTAAATAAAATATAGATGAGACTTCAGAAGTATTAGTGATCTGGACTGGTACTAAACAGGTTCCCTTCCTACATTCCACATCCCCTAAAATGCCATTCTTATTAAAGTCTGAATTTACAGAACCTTTGATCACCTGTATTTGATTCTTAGTATCTGTAAGGTCAGGTTGCCTTTACCTAAAACATATAATTAACTATATCTCTGAACCAAGAATGTTGCAGTGAGTCATCAATAAACACCAATGAAATCATTAATTAATCAATGAAATGCTGTCTATTCAGTCGTAAATCTTTATTATGGTTTTATTTATTGGCTATAAACAGATGCCAGAGTCTGAATGAGGCATGAAGTTATTTATGAGGATGTTGATGATGAGGCTTATTGTGCTGGTTGACTATGTTTAAAATAAATCTAGAAATGAACAACCTATCAATATTTAATAGTTTTATATTTTTTATTTGTTGATTGTATTAGCCATTAGAACTCAAATAAATAGTATATGTTCTGATTTCATAGAGAATATCTGTATCTGACATTAAATAGCAAGATACTTTGTTTGCTGAAGATGTTGCAAAATAATCTGACTATAAAGTAATAATTCTAATCTGAGTTTTTCTTCTCCAAAAAGAGCTGAAGGACTGAATATCATAAGCTGATCTTTAACATCGCATAACAGATAAGTCTCATGCTATGGGGTAATATAGACTACCTCCTACCAGACTGAAGTCAGAGATTCTCTCTGAATTCATGGAAATTTAAGCTTTAACCAACTAATTGTACAAACAAAGGCCAGCATAGCATTTGGTGCTAAGTTTCAGTAATTTAATTAAGGTAGCAGTTAAATTAGACTTTAAAAAAAAAGGCACAAAGGAAAATATTTTGTGTATAAATGTTTTAAGAAAAGCCTTTTTGTTTCTCTTATCAAAAGAAAAAAAATGTATAGTCAGTCTGCCCCCTAAACCCAACTTTCCAGAGCATAGTCCATGAGGAACTTCTCACTGATCACAAAGAGGTCTCTGGGATGATGATGATGATGATGGAATCAATGAAGGCATCACAGAACTCAGCCCACACAAGACTCTTTCCCTGCTGAGAAAACATTTGTGTCTATAAAACAGATTTACAAACCAAACAGACCCTCCATGTTTCTATGCCATATTTCACACCACAGGTTGCAGGATGCAGCAGTAATTTTATGGTGCTTCCCATCTTCTTCCACTCCCACACTTTCTAAATTGTCCCATCATACAAACACATCTGTTCTCTAACTGCATTATTTCAAAACTCATCAAAACAATAGGGATGCTGTTCTTCCTAACACTGAAAAATGAAAATAATCTGATTTGGGGGAGGATTTCAAAACTAGTTGCCCTAACTCATCTGCTATTTACTGTGGTTATATCTTCTTGCACTTGTAAATTTATTACATAAATCTTTTATGAAGAAAGAAGGGGTCCAACTCTCATAAATGTTTTCTGAGTCTTGCTGCTCTTCTTGTTCTGATGCTGTGCATTATAGGTCAGATTCAGGCAGAGTACTCTTTTCCTTATACTATTACAGACTTTTCTTTTTACTATTTACTCTTTGTCGTAAAAGTCCTGGCACTGGAATTCAAATTGTCCTTTGATAACTGGTATCTGAGTCTTTCTAGTAAGGCAGGAATCAGTGAAAGGAAACATACAGATATTCCCTTATTTTATCTGTCAAGCCTTTCCTACCCTAAAGAAAATTGAGAAATATGTAACCACCAAATTCAGGTAGTTTTCCTCATTGCTTAAGCAAGGGAAACAACTAAAGTCTTTCTGAACAACCTCCTCTCAACTTAGCCTGTATGTTGAATCCAGACTTTGAAATCTTGACAAACTATTTCTGCAGCATTTGGTGAGCAGCTCCCTAGATTTCTCTGAAGTAAATAGGAATTTTCTTCTCAAAAATCACGTTGATATTCTTATGGACTGCAAGCAGTTCTGGGATCTTATTACAGCACTCCAGTGAATATCTGCCTGGTGACTTGGTGGGATGACGAGGGACATCCTTTCTTCAGAGCCGTCATTTCTCTGCAGGGAAGGGATGTGAGGGATGTTAGGGATTAGGAATTCTGATTCCTTTTCAATTAGAGACAACCCTGTCATTGTCTCCACAAGCCCAAACCCCTGCCAGCATCTTTGTCTTTATCCAAATCCAAGTCTTTCCCCAGT
This sequence comes from Melospiza georgiana, assembly GCF_028018845.1. Taxonomy (NCBI): domain Eukaryota; kingdom Metazoa; phylum Chordata; class Aves; order Passeriformes; family Passerellidae; genus Melospiza; species Melospiza georgiana. The sequence goes on from NC_080430.1 coordinate 13,289,682, forward strand.
ACTGCCAAGAACATTTCCAATTGGCTCCAAGCACCTCGCAGTGGCTTAAGGAAAGTAATTGGTCTCACACATAGATTTGGATGTGGATGTGCTCCCAGCAGGATTGCCAGAGCTCGCTGACTGCATCACTGCTCTTCCACGGTGTGAACAAGACGCATGCCACAACAGAGAGCTCTAGCAGGGAGGAGGGTTTACAGCCTCTTTTACTGGACCTCCTCCTAGTTTATCTTTTATTCTGCTCTGAGGTGCTTCACATGAACTCAGAGAGGAAGCTGAGATCAAAAGAGTGGCTAACAGCTGCCACAGAACCCTTCACCCATCTGTTTGGTTTAGCAAGACTGAATGCACAATTTTGCATTTAATTTATAGCTAGTTGCCATTCCTATGCACAACTGAGACTATAAATAGCAAAGGCAGGATACAAGGAATGCAGCTTAAATCATCTGAAACGGTTTTAAAGGAGACATCTGGAAGCTATCTTTGAACAAGCTATCAGGGTAAGACTTTTTTTAAAAATGTCAGGGAACAGCCTTTCCACTGAAGCAGAAGTTAGGAACCCTAACTGCATCAGATAAGGACTAGCACAACCATGAACTAAAAATCTGACCAAGATTCCAGATCAAAGATAAAAACAAAGACTGCCAAACACATAGATTTGTATGAAAATTGATGTGATTACAAAGATTTGATGCGATTACAAGATTAGAAAGAATAAGTATGTAAAATCTGTGAGACAGGAACCAAAATGGCTCAAAGACAGTAGGAAAGCAATAAGACACAAAACAGAGAGGATACAGTTTTAAAACCTTTGGTAAAAAGGAGCAAAGGCATATTTAAAAAGACAAGAATGTGTTCATCATGCTCTCATCCAAGGAAGAAAGTACCTCTGCAAAGAGCAACTGCAAAGCTCCTCCTAGAACCATGAGCTGGACAACATGATACAACTGTCATTTAAACAATTCTTTTGAAAGGGGTAGAAACCTGAAAAGAAGGAATTTTTTTCTGGATTCTGCTATCAAGCCAGAACATCCCTTGATACCCATCAAGAACAGAGCTCTTTTCCAATATTAATGATTCTATGATAACTTGAAGTGGCACAGTTATGGCATTTACATATGGAGATGTAGAATTTGCTTTTAACTGCCAGCTGAATAGAAAGATCTAGATGTCTGCAAAATATAGAGTTATATACTTGTTTAGTTTGGAAAACACCTTTGAAATCATCAGTCCAACCATTAACCCAGAACTGCAAAGTCCACCATTAAACCCTGTCCCCAAGTGCCACATATTTTAAATTTTAAACATATTCAGGGATTGTGATTCAAACACTTCTCTGGGAAGCCTGTTCCAAGGCTTACCCGCCTTTCAGTGAAGAATGTTTTCCTAATATCCTGTCTAAATGTCCCCTTGCACAACTTCAGGCCACTTCATCTCGTTTTATCATTTCATACCTGGAGGAAGATATAGACCCCACCTGGACACAACCTCTTTCAGGTGGTGGTAGAGAGCAATTAGTTTCCCTCTGAGTCTTCTTTCCTCCAGGCTGAACCCCCAGCTCCCTCAGCTGCTCCTCATGGAACTGGTGCTGCAGAACCTTCACCAGCTCCATTCCCTTCTCTGGACACAATTCAGCACCTCAATGTCCTTCTTGTGGTCAGAGGTCCAAAACTGAACACAGGATTTGAAATGTGACCTCACAAAGTATCATAATCCCCTATTTATTTTGCTTAAACGCAATATTTTGTGGTTTTAGCAGTCTCCTGAAGATGCTAACGATGTCTAAAGAGTAAAAGCTAGCTTTTACTTTAGGTTGTCCTAAACAGACGATTTTTTCATGTGAAAACTATTTTTGACTTTCTTTCATGAAGAAAAAAATCTTAGAAAGATATTCCATTTCCTGTTAAGTCTCCTTGCTCTAATAACCCAATTTCTTAACAATGGTTTTCACTTAAGGACTGATTAAAAATTTTCTGACAAAGGCTTGAAATCTACTAAAGAATTTGCTATGTGTAATTTGGTTTAGTTTAGACAAATGTTTAGAAACTAACAGATGACCTTTTCTCTGCTTACTTATACGTGTCAATCAGGAAGGATGGGGAAGATAGAAATTGCTGAATTAAGATAAGTAAATATTTTCTAGTGAGTGGGAAATACGAGTAATTTTTAGCAATTTTATTGGCATACATAACTGTGATATTTACTACTTAGCAGTTTTGTGCATGAATTTTAGTCACACAAACTCTTGAAATTCAACGTATTAGGAAAGATACTTAAAAATTCAAATTGCAATTTTATAGAAGAACTTTTATTATTCACACAAATTGGGAGATATTGAACAATTTTAGAGATTAGATTTAATAAAATTTGATTACAAAATAGAAAAGGGAATTATTACCATTTAGTTATCTTTAATTCGCTTTTCAATTGGAGCAGCTGGATGATATCTCAAATTCATTCCACAGATTCTGAAAGTGATTTATTTATGCATTACATTGTAAGGCTCTCTGGCATCAACATCATTCTGAGTGGATCTGTCTGATCAAGGTTGTTATTGAATTTATTCAACTGCAGTCTGGGCCGGGGAGAAAACAATTTCTTGTTGGTTTATGAGGCAATCACTGATGTCTTGGTCATTGTTGCATGGCCTCAGTCACTATTACAGATATATTATTAAACTATGTTATTAAACTATGTTATTAAACTATGTTGTGAGAGAAACTCGCAGTGACAAATGTATTGTTAATCTGAGATGAACAGAGGAAGTGCTGGTTTTGCTTTGTTTTCAGATTTAGGAAGAAAAAAAACTTTCCTTATCATACATATGTTTTCTCTATGCTTGTTTTCTTTACACACATTTGTATATTTTCCTACTGAAAGAATTATTCAGAACAGGGAGCTGAAGTGTGCTTGACAGAGAGGGAGGACCCTAATTTGGCCCAGCTGACATTCTGGCTCAATACCATAAGTGGTGCAGATGTGACCACCAGGCAAGCAAGTGCCAATAGCATCACACACAGGCAATCGTGTTTTCTCTGACTGTGTGGTGTAGAGAGCAATTGCTTACTTAGTGTAAATCTTTTCCTGCCCCACTAATCCAGCTGGGTGCTCACAAGGACTGAATAAATTGTTTACTCATCATAAAGATTAATTTCAGCTGGTGCTGCTTTGCTGTCTGCAAAGAAAAAAAATAAAAAGCAAAACAAAACACAGTCTTTAACTGAAAGTGAAGTTTCAACTCTCTTGTTCCATGCAGATGGTGCTGTTTACCAGTTATCTCTCAGAGCAGGAAGGAGACCAAAGCCTAGATGAATTGCAGCTGGTTCAAACTAATCCAGGCAAAAGCTGAAGTTAATGAGGAGTAGAAAAGTAATTTGTTGAATTCTGTGATTACCATGATCTCACAGCTAGTCAGAATATAAGCCCACTAACAGTCTACTCAGTATGCTATAATGACATCTTTGATTCACAAATTATGGTGTTACCAACAACATTTTCTGCATGAAGTGATTACAGACCAACCTTGCTCTAAATTCTGTTAAAAAAAAAACCACCTCATCTGTCCCATGGAGAATGAGCCTCCCTTTCCTGTCTTTGTAGGACATGATCTCTGACTGGGCTGATCCATGTCTGGGATCAGACGTGGAAGGGAAAGGAAGGGAAGGTCATGCAGGACCTGAAGCTAACCCATTTTATGGACAGGCAGCTACTGAGACAAGGAGGTAGCTCCACTCCAGGAAATCCATAATTCTTCATAACAGGTGTGATTCACCTCATCCAGACAGAGCCATGCTCTGCTCCGTGTCACAAAGGTGACAAGTGACACTTCTTAGTGCACCTGCAGATGAATGCAAGCAGGAGATGACAAACATCACCTGCATCCATCAGGAAGGTCCAGTAGCTCTGTCATGCAATATGCATGTTGCTTCATCCCATGGCAGATTGAAGGAAGGATATGGCAATGTTCTGAACAAATAAAGCATACCTTGTAATGGATAAATGAATAACAAATTGGGAAAAAACAAAAGGAGAAGGAGGAGCAAGTGAAAGCCCTAACTAGCAGTTGCATACATATCTGTGGATGTAAAAGAGTTTTTTCTTGAATTTCCGTATGCACTTGTTGGCTGCCAGTACAGATGTGCTGAAAACTGGAACGACATCTGTGGAAATAAGACCTGCTTTTGAAAATCAGCTTTTCTAGAGATAGCAGACAAATCTCTTCATTTTCTATTGTGTAATTCAGCTGAGTGTGTATAAAACCTGGCAGAGTAAATGCCTAATATTTTCTTAGCCATTAAACTATAAATATTGGTTTTGCATGAAAAAAGACACATGGATTTCCATATACTCTGTTGTTATTTATTGGGGTCCACTCATAACAGTCCTCTCATTTGAGTATCCTTTTCTGCTATAGACAGAACTTATAGGGTCCTTAACATCCACAATATCAATTATATTTGACTAATGAAGTGATGATTCATTATAATTCCTAGACACACATGTCATCACTGGAAGAAGGTAAAAGTCTGATTCACACTGAAGAAACACAAGAGAAATCTCACAGTGATGCAAGGGAGCTTGGGCAAGAAACAAGTAGTTACCTTATTGACTTCCAGGCAATTGCAAGATTTAAGAATATACAAAGATTAAAAAGCTTCTAGTACCCATTTTGTGGAGACTAGGACAGACAAACATCTGTCAGGAATCATTGATCCTGCCTTCAGGCAAAGCAGTGAACAAGATGACCTCCAAAGGTTTATTTCCAGCCCCATTTTCCTGTGATACTGTGATGAGACCTAAATTCCCTTGGTAGCATCAGGTGGTAGAGCTGCAGCCTTTCAGTGGAGTTATCCATCAAGGGTGGGAAGGTTATTTTCATAAATTCCAGCATAAACAATTTTTGTTAAGCAGAATTTTTATTGCTTTGATTTTTTTTTTTTTTCATTATATCTTGTTGCAAGCCTATGCTGACAACCTTCAGGCAAGGTGAGTCCTCAAGGACAATATTAGAAATCTTACTGGATCAATGCATAATTTTATAGAGTTTTTTTCTTCCTGCAGATAAGAGCAAATTTTTTAACCCCAGTCATGCTGAGTCTGAAGTACAAAAACTTTATGAGTCTGAAAGTGATAGGAAGCAAGAACCCCATTTCTGGGCAGAGACCAGCCCTTTCTTGACTGCAGAGTATCAAATATTGTAGGATTGCCTGATTTTAACTTCCTATTTCAAATTTAAAAAAAAAAAAGATCCAAATACATACACCTATTCATTTATCCAAAAGATGTTGCTGGAAAAAACACACACACACACACACACACACACACACACACACACACACACATCATAACATGTAAAAGACCATGGTTTCTTGAAAAATGTAATTTTACATCCTCAAGGTGTGTTCCTTCATAAAGAATTAAAATGTTGGCATTTCTTGATAGGCAGGGTGATTATTTGATAAGATTACACAGATAAAGTGATGCTCATAATATTTCACACATAATTTAATACAACAAAAGTAATATTTTAAATAGATAAGCAAGCACACAATGGGTAATTATGTGTATGGAGCTTTCTGTGTTACAGTGTGTAGTGTTTAATTAGACCTTAAGGGAAGGTGCAAATTTACTAATCATATGTGCAAGTCACAGCCAACGTTTCATACCAAAGTTCCAGACTCCTGTCTACATCTGCATGTAATTTGCTTATTAGTTTAAATGCACAATTTCAACTCTTTAACATTCAGTTTTGATTGGTTTTGCTGTATTAATGGAATAATAACATCATTCATAATCAATGTTCTCCAAATGTAAATTATTTTAATTGTTCACACATAATAGTGTTCTCTATTAAAAACACATACTGATGCCTCGTTGAGAAAATTAATTTGCTGTGTTTGTTACTATAATGAAATAAAAGTTGTTTCAATTTAATGAATTCAGCAGTGGATTTCATAACTTCATTATGAACACAAACTCAATTTTCTGGGGGTAACTTACCATTAGTTCAAATGAAAAGATTCATTCTCTGGAAAATTCAGGAGTCACTGGTTCTATTTCTTTGGGTCATTCCAATTAATAAAATGAGAAATATTTAACAATGCCATAGAATGAATATTCCAACATGCAATTGAAATAATTCTTCCTACGTCTTGAATTTCAGAGTTTCTCCAGCTGAATTGTTATTTTTAAAAAAGTTTCCCAAGGGAGGGAACAGAAAAAAATAGTGACAGCATCATTTAACTATTTTCATAATAAATTATTTCAGTTCCTTTTGTAGCTTCTCTCATGAACTTGAAATCTATGGCCCTGTTTTTTGTTCAGCGGGTCAAAAAAATTGCAAAGCTTATCACCATTCAGCTTGAAGAAAATGAATTACCACATTGTAAACCCAAATACTTTTAATGCACAGATGTGGAAAACATTGACTCTGAGATTACTTAATGGATACCACACTTGATTATTTTACCACTGCTGGGTGCAAAACTGTGGATTTTCATACTGAGCCATTGCTCAGTAGCATGAAAAAGATTATGGTAAGCCAAAATTGACAATAAATTTAATCAGATAACTGAAATCTGACGTCTAGCTTTGGGGCTTTCTTTTGCTATGTTTAAAACCAAATTGCTAATCTTTGGATCTTTGAGAACAAAACCTTTGGGCTATTAGGAAAACAGTGGAGAAGGCATGGGTAAATATGAAGTCTTTTCTTGGACTCTGATATCTCAAATATTCCTCTACTATTATGTCTGTTCTATTTCCAGGTAGTTGGGCTTTGTGGGTTGTTTTTTTTTAATGCAAAGGAAAATTTCTATATGTTTTAAAATCTGTCATAGAAAATGAATGTCAGTTTAATAGAGAAAGTATACGTTAATTAAGAAATTGTCTAATATGTGGGGTTTAAGGTCTCAGCACTTCTGTTCATAGCCGCTATTCCATGCCTTTCTGGAACATAAAATTTAGTTCAGTACAAGATTCTAGGCACAGATATGAAATATGTTTGAGCAGATCAGGATTAATCATGTAATGCTGTCTTCAGGCCTTCACACAAAACTGTGACTTTCACCACCACAACTCCTTTGTATCTACCTATAAGCATATGGGTCTTTCTTATTGAAATCAAGGAATACAAAATTCTGCCTCACTAGAATTGCACTGCCAAGCTCCAAGTTAAAGTCAGTTTACTCTGCCTAGTTATTCCTCTGATTCAAGAAAGGTTTAAACTCTGTTGGATTTAGTGAAGAACATTTGATAACAAACTTAGGGGACTGAGCTATGTGAATGTGGAACAAATTGTTGGGTGGATTCAAGGGAGGGAAAAATATGCCATTGTTTTCAGCTCTGAATGTCATGTTGGACAGATAATTCACAAGGTACCTCCTTCTCATTCATCTTTCTGAAATCTGTATCCAGTTTTTTAAATTAATTGACTTAGGATAGTTTCAAAATTTATTCTTAAATTTTAATATTAAGCCAGAGTGAGTGGAAGCTTCAGACTTTCTTTATAATAATGCTCAAGAAAAATGACACACTCTTGGACACCCTCCAGTTCTTGGGTACTGTTATAGAATTTTTCTATTTATACAAAAATGATACCACTTCAGTAGACTACCATAAATGTATGTGGTATTTTCAGATTGTTGCATAGAGAAGTCATCTTCAAGTATCTGCCAGTTTTTCATAAAACTCCAGTTTTCCATAGAATCTGTTATTAGCACCAAAGCAATGTATTAGTTAGCTACATATGAATTTTATCACACAGAGGTCCAACTTAATAGCTACCTAATTAAATGAAAATTGATCCTCTCCTGAGATGAGTCCAAAGGACTAGTATTTAAAGTTATAGCTGAATGAAAGAACAGTCTGGTTGGAAAGGACCTGAAAGATCATCTGGTTCCAACTCCCCAGCCATGGACAAGGACACTGAGTCCAGGTTGCTCAGTGACTTATCTAACCTGGCCTTGAACAATTCAAGGATGGGACATCCACTTTGATGGGCAGCCTGTTTCACTGTTTCACAGTAAAGAATTTCTTCCTTGTATCTAATTTGAGCCTACCCTCTTCCAGTTTAAATCCATTACCCTCTGTCTTGACGCTACATGCCCATTATAAAAGTCCCTCTTCAGCCTTCTAATGAAGCCTCCTTTAGCTGAAAGGTGCTATAAAGTGTCCCCAGAGCATTCTCTTCTCCAGGCTGAACAGCCCCAGCTGTCTTGTTGAAAGGGTGCTTCACCCCTCTGATCACCCTCATGGCCTCCTCTGGACTCGCTCCAACACATCCTTTTAGTGTTGGGAGCCCAAAGCTGGACACAGTCCTGCAGGTGGTATCTCAAACAGCCAGAGTAGAGTGGGGGAATCACCTCTCTTGACCTGCTGGTTGCACCTATTGAAGAAGCACAGAACACATTTGGTTTTCTTGGCTGCAAGCACACACTGCTGGCTCATCTTGAGCTTCTCATCAACCAACATTCCCAAGTCTTTCTACCAGGGCTGCTCTCAAACCATTCTTCACTGAGTCTGTATTTTGCATTTGGGATTGCCCCAATCCAGGTTCAGGACTTTGCACTTGCCCTTGTTGAACATCATGAGGTTTTCATGTACCCACCTCTCCAGCCTGCCCAGTTCTCTCTGGAGAGCCTTCACAGTGTCAACCACACCATGTTGACACTGTGGGCTTGGGCTTGGGGTCATCAGCAAACCTGCTGAGGGTGCACTCAATCCCAGCTGTGACAAAGTTGTTAAACAACACCAGTCCCAATACTAATGCCAATTGGCATTCATAACTAATTCTAACTTTAATGTATAAGCCCATAAAATAAATCAGCAGACTTATGTGTTCCCATGTTTGGTTCAATTTTCTCTTATCTCTTTGCCCAAGGCATAAAGAGAATGTACTTCCACTTATTATATTACCACCTTTTTCACCCCTCTCCAAATTTATCCATGAGTGGTCCTTTCTCTTTTCCATCATTGCAATTCCATAAACACCTTCTCTCCTTATTGTATAAGAAGGATCCAGAACATGAAAAAAGTATTGAAAAGAATGGGGTTTATTCGTTTTAATTGGAGTATTGTCAGAAGGACAAAGACCTGCATAACCATGCTTGCATTACAAATTGTATGTAAGTCTAGATGATGATTTCTGTCTGAATTTTTATGGTTCTTTCCCCAAAAAACACCCAGAGTTCTAGTTCTTAAAGGTAGCAAAAACAGTCTTGGTGATGACAGGAAAAAGAAAGTTGCTCCTAAAATTTCCTGTTTGTTTTGCTTGTATACAACCAGCAGATAGAGGTGAGAGTAAGATCACAAATGGTGATAAAAATAAACAAGAATGAAATGTTAATTCTGTAATGAGAATTTTATTGAAATTACTGGAGCTTCAGATGAGAGCAGAAATATATTTTCTTCCCTCTTATAGTAGGATTAGAAAGTAATCACTTGCATAAGCAAAAGCAACTCTCACATGAGCTTCCTTTGTAATGCTGCACGTTCTGAGATTGATTTACAACTACAGGTAGAAGGAAATTTGAATTTTATGCCTTGTGCTTCTTTGCCTTTTGTCTTTTGAGGAGTGGGAATCATGCTCCAGGCTCCAGTGGATTTTCAGTTAAACTCTACAAAACTTTGTAGTACATTTTAAAAGTAAGTTTTGAGAAGGATCTATAATAAGGCATTTCAGGTCAATTCATTAACCAGTTCTCTTAGGAATGCTTTAATTACAGTGTTCTGAAACCAGAGGGGAAAATGGTAAATACCGTAGACCCAACAGACCAATATTGCTAATTAATATGGATTGCAGGAGAAAGTGTTGACTAAAAAGCCTTGGATGAAATCTCAGAGGGATAATGAATAATGATCAAGGGAGATTTATTAAAAATAGACCTGCTAAAAATACTAAAATTTTGTGCACTTTCTAACATCTTTAACTCGCTTACTTTCTGCAAACATTAATTAATTGTCCAAACATTGTACTAAAGTAAGCAACTGCTATGATCCCAACTAAATAGTCTGACACTTTTTCAAATTGAGAAACTTTCCCAGAAGGCAATCCATGTCAGACTGGGGAACAGATCTTGCCTGCTTTGTTGGTTTCTTCTTAGTCTTAATGTCAGACCACTTTCCTTTAGGGCGTGATCCAAAACCTTACAAAATCAGCAGCAGTCATCCAGCTGACCTCGTGGGGCCTTGGATTGCCCATGGAGAGACAGATCAGACTTCTCATCAGGGCTACTGCCAGTAAAAATACAACACTGCAGTGGTAGAAATGTCATGGTGTTGTGGGTAAGGACCAACTGTTCCTTCTCCTACTTTAGGGTAGTATTTGGACAGCAAAAGACAATCTCAGGGGAAAAGTCCACTTTGGTACTGGATGAGTGCCTCAGTGTGGTATGACAACATGCCATACACTTCTTCATTATTTTTCTATGAAATGAATAAGTAAGTTTCTATTACTAAATGAAAAGTTTTGCAAAAATATTGATGACAACTCCAACTATCCAACTAGCTATTTTGTGCCTCTTTATAGTACCTCAAAATTTTCAAATAGTTATATGAAGTTATTAATTTTGTCACTCTTTTATGCATATGCCCTTCAATATGCCACAAAGGATTTGGTTTGCTGTTCTCTTTCTGCCTACTGTTTGAAACAGGCAATGATTCACTTCCAAATGTGGTTGCACATTAGTTCTAGTGAGACCTCCAAATATGAGACATAGATTCTCACATATTTTTATACATAAAAAGCAGGAGATATTTAATGATCTTCTGGTATGGAAATTGTCTTACTTTTTGTAACATAAGACATGCTATTATTATGCACAATTTATGTACTTTGACAAAATTCCTTTTGTGTTGAGTGGTTATATTAGAAAGCTCACTTAATAATTCTTTCCCAATTTTACCTCATGTGATCAGTTCTACATGCTTTGATTACAAGATCAAAATAGAACTGAGAAACCCAGAACAGCTCAAATAAAAATCTTTCACATACATATGAATCTAGTGTACAAAAGAGTATGTAGACAGTTAGCCTCCTTCTGGTTTGGGTTTTTTATCATTTTTTAATAAACTATTTGTTTAGCCCAAGTTGTGACTAGAACAACAGTAGTGGTACAATACTGATACCCAAAATGTTGCAGCCACTCTTGCAAAATGGAGCTGTAAATGGTCACCAGAGGGCACAAAATGCCTTTGAATCATGGAAGATGTACACCAAGATTCTCATATTTGGCCTCTGAAGGTATGTTTAAATAGAAATTTGTTGTGTTCAGAGGTAGATAGTACAACTCAATGTCAGATCGTAGCTCTCATTTGAAACCAGATGGCCATTTTTGCCTTGGTGAATAAGTCCAAGCTTACATATAGCAAATTTTGTTCTGTTCCTTTGTTTGGGACCTAACCCTCAAGTTAAAAAGGCAAACCTGTAGCTTTAAGGTATTCCTGGAAAAATTCAGTAAATAATTTCAGTCTGTGAAGCCAATGGAGTCCCCATTCATTTTTAAGGTTGTCTCTCTACTTCTAGGGCACAGTCCAAAGAGGAATTACTCCTGTTGTTAGTTGCCTTCCTCTGAGGTGCAAAGATCCTTTGTCACATGCTACTTCATGATTATAAGTGACCCTGGCTACAGTCTCCAGCTGTGCTGGTATTTCATGTTGCTTTTTAGCTACCAAGAAGGTAAGACCAGCAGCATGATGGGCTTTAGCAAGATGCACAGCTTTTCTTACAACTCTGCTCTGGGGTCCCTTTGGCCAGCAGTCCTGCCCAAGCTCAAGTAAAACACTGGGTTCATGTGATAAAATACTTTCCCTGACAAGATCTATGATCAAGACACATGATAAAATGTATCTTGATAAAACTTTAGAATATTGCTTATCACTCTCCTTCTGCTACTGCAGCAACAACCACCTAATTAGACAGAAATCCAGTATGGATGATCTAGTATAGATTTCCCCTTGTCCATCTAAAAATGGACTGCAGTAAAATACAGCATGGTGAGAGGGTAATGATTTTAACTGTTGTACTGACAGTGAGATCTGGGGAAAAAAATGTAGCGGTAAGTGAGTAAGTGTAGTAAATAGATGCCCTGTTAAGGTCAGATGAAAACCTGTCCAGGAAAATATCAAGTTAGAAAAATATACTGAGCCCTTACTTCATGAATAAGCTCTAGTTGTGAAAACAATGTAAGCAGAATCATATCTGTAAAATGTGAGTATATAATACATTACTCTAGTGCTAGTGACTGTTTCACTGCCTCTTTTTGACATCAACGACATTAAAATTATTTCAAAAAGTTTCTCTTCAATGTAGCGAGGCCTTTGCCTACAGTGCTGAAGACCCAGGGTTCAATCAGCCTATGGCTCTTGCAGAGACACTATATTCCAACATATGTGATAATATCAGTACTATCAGGTCAAAGAACGGAGATCCTGATGAAATATTTTTTAGTATCAAATACTGCAATGTACTACAAGGCAATTCCCAAAGGTGACTAGAAAAGTCTTCCAAATTAAACATGCTGTTAAACTAGATTAAAATGACAAAAACCAGATAAGTCAGATTAAAGTCTGATCCTACTCCAACCTTAATTCACACTGCTGTAAAATTATATCATTACAACATGCAGAACAGTGAATTAAAGATCAATTGCCAGCTTTAAATTTAATTTCCTCACATTTGCCAGTTTCAGATTATCTAGTGCTAACAGCATGACTGACACTTCACAGGCATGCAGGAAAATAAATTCCTCTAATCCAGGACCTCTCTTGCCAACATTTCAGTTGTCTCATGGGGTCTGTAAGTGAGTAGATTGGGGAGCTGGTGAATTAGAGGGATGTTGGAATAAAACATTAAAACTGAGGGCTATTAAGGCAAGAACAGATTCAAGATGGGGAGTTAGACAAACCCAGATGAGATGCGATGTCAGGAAAAAGCCCCTTTTCTCCTACTTTAAATACTACCCCAGGAAGGGCTGCCTGAGAGAAAAGCTGTCTGATTGGGCCAGAAATGTGGGGCTGTATTTCTGCAGCTGCCTCAAAACCACGGTAAGGTTTTCAGCACACATGGGAAGATGTTCCCACTGTGACTCTCTTGCTGCACATGCAGTCACACTCACACACTGAAATAGGGTAGGAAGTTCAGCTACTGCCAAGTGCATGCACTCGAGGCACTGACTGTGCTTATTCCTCTCTTACTGTGATGTGTCATGATATATTCTTTTTCTTCCTAGACCTCCTATCATCTTTCTGAGTCACTCCTGAGGTCAAACAGTGTTAACTGGTCTGCAGTTCCACATTCAGTCCTGCTGCAATGCATAACCTACTGTGGAGGATGCTAGAACTTAATTCAAGCCCTGTGTTTAGCTGAACATTTCACTGAAATCCTCTCTCTAAATGTCACAAAACAGTGTTTTAGTTGTATGTGATGGCTGGTTGTATACGATCTTTTGCAAGAGATGATTTGCAAGATTTTTAGCCTGTGGGAGAATTATATATATTGAAATGACTGAGCAAATAAAGTAACCACAAACCATGTAAGCTACTAGTCGAAGTATTGTAGTCTGTAGGAGATTGCAGATGAACTTGGGGATTGGTTGTTGGAAGAGCAGCACTCATGGTCATCTTTCTAGAGAAGGCATCAGACCCTGTGCAGATTCTTTACTCAGGATATTGCCCTTTTTAAATTACTTTAGAATGACCTGTCTTGGTTATTAGATTGGTAAAGTGAAAACAGAATTTTAGCCTAAACTACCCAAGGCTAATATAATCAAAAAGAAAAGGAAAATATTCCTTCCAAAGGAACATATTCTTTCCAAAAGAAGGAATATATTGAATTTGCCTAATCAGTAGCCATCTGAACTTTTGCTATTAAATTTCTGAAACCAGGGGTCAGATTGTAGGAAGGGTTTATTCACTTTCTTAACTTTATTTGCATGACCAATGTTCCCAATTCAAGATTTAGCCAAGTGGAACACTAAGCACATCCAAACATGTTTTAAAACAGATGATTTTATTAAAAAAACATGCAATTTAATTTGCAAGCACTTTTTTTCCTTATTCTTAATAATCTTAATATTTAGGATAACCATGATATTTAGGATAACCACAGAGTGAAAGAAGATAATTAATATCTAAGAGAGGGGTGTATATAAAACCAGCCTGCTGAGCTACCTGAAGTAGCCAAAAGGCTGAGGAAAGCTAAGAGGTTGTGTCCTCATGCAGATTAATAAGAAACTAAATCATTAGTGTAGTGTATGTACTACTCATCAGACTTCATCACCTTCTCGTGCCCTCCCTGTTGCAGCCAAAGTGGGTTCCCCAGAAATGAATGAGATGAGATTGCTTAAGAGGCAAGTAGCATTCAAATAACATAGAAAAAATGAACAAAATACACACATTTTTGCAGCATTTCAATATAAAATCCAAAGTGCTTTCAAGTTTTGTTCTTCTTTGTAGCTGCTTGAATGTAAACACACCAACTCTGATACAAAAACCAGGAACACATTCATTAGGAGAAACATTTATAGAATCAAAACAAAAGCTGGAAAGTGCTTTCTTCCCACCTTTTTCTGCTGTTAAACCCCTTGCTTCTTTGAAAGGTGGGCTTTTGATGGAAGTGAGGGGAAGGGGAGAGGATTTGCAAAGTCATTGCAGTCTTGTGCAAGATCAGTTGCTACCTCCCTACTGCAATATGAACAGTGTCCTTATTTATCTTTTTACTGAACAGAGAGCAAGAAAAGCCAGAAGTATTTAAGTAAAATTGTAATTGGACCCTACAGTAGTTCCAAAAACAGTGGGAACTAGAAGAGAAACATAGTGATTCATTTTGGCTACTCAGTCGTATCATTTGTTCTTCCTTAGCTCTATAAACTGGTACATAACAACTTTTAGAAACATAGGAAAGTTAGAAACAGAAACCAGATGCTCAGAACTCATAACACCTTTCCTTTATTTCCTCTGAGTTCAAAAAACAAAGCCATCAGCATTTGTGAATGTAACCTTTTAATATAGAAATGAAATCATGTGTTCTAGTAGCTGATTGTGACAGTAACACTTCATTTCCCCCTTTCTGCTCTCAAGTGGCAAATTGATATGACACGATGCAGAAGCATTTTCAAACACTCAGCCTGAAAAGCTTAAAGTGTATCTGTAACACATTAGTTTCTGAAAACTTAGATGTCTGTATAGTGTGTCCATATCTGTAAATTTCTGCAAGAAAGCTAATCCAAGCAGATTTGAGCTAACATCTGTCTACAATATTGGCTACTTAAGTCAACGTATTGGTCAGGACTATTTCTAGGGCAGAAATTGAAATAGATTTGAAATCAAAGCGAATAACAGTTACAGTAATTCAAATAGAAAATAGTTTGCAATTCTTTAAAAGTCTAGAAAAATTTGCTTCTATTACTTCTTTCTGCTCCACGTCTTCATTTTGTGATGTTATTACAAAAAGAAAGGATGAAAATTTTGGTTTGTAAAGACATTAAAAATGTTAAATCCTGTTTCTTTAAGTAAATTGCATAAATACTGTTTAATTGAACAAATTACTACCCAGGTTGGTGCAAATATTGAGAATTTTTAAAATTATTAGATTAGGGTTAAAATGCAACATAGATTTTCAGATACAGCGCCAGGATATGTCCTACCAGCAACTCACTAGAAAGTTGTGTTTCATACACCAGAAATAAATTAAAAAAACAAAAAGTTGCTTAATATAGATAAGTGAATCTGATTTGGCTGCTGTTCCTTACAAATCTGCCTGTCACATTTGTCCAGGTGTCAATAAGTTCCATTTCCACATAACTTATTCTACAAGTGGCTCAATCTCAAACAAAATGTGCCAATGGCCCAAAGATGAAAAAAAATTTCACTTACAGTTGGTAACATTTGCTGCCATGAACTGTTATGGCCTCTGCTGTGACAAGCAATACCAATCCCAGATATTCACAGCTTATGGAAATAGCCTTTTTTTCAATAGCAGGAAATTTATTTGTATTACAAAACAAACAGAGAGACAGGTATTACCCAGTTCTGACTAGAGCTTCTCTGATTACAGTGACCCACTCTAATTTATAAGTCCTACAGCAATTATAAACCCCAGTGAGCACTGGTCACTGCTTAAGTGGTGAAGCTAAGCCAAAAACATTCTCTCTTCCTTCCTACTTCCACCTGAAACTTCTCATTTTTCTAACGGACTTCACATGAGAAAGAGAGCATCAATATTGTCTCTTTAAAATACAGACTTGTAGATGAACAAATTCTTTTAGCTGACTTGCTTCTCAAAATGATTTAATTCCTGAGAAGTATTTTCATCTTTTCTTAAAAATTTGAAGGCGCAAAGTAAATGAGCTTTTTGGGCTGGGAAAATAATATTTAAGTAGAAGAAATAGATTTTTTAATGGATTTCTGCTTAGAAATTTTAAGTTCCTTACTCTCTAAACAAAGTATTAAATATTTGCACTCAAATTTCACTTCACATTCTTCCATTTTCCCTCCTATGCTGTTTCATGGGTTTTTTTTCCAAGTGTTTTCTACTAGCTGAGGTCTACTTCTGACTCTCAGAGAGGTGAGGTAAACATTAATCTGACACAAGAACAGAGATGTAACTCTCATTCTCCTACTGGAAACCGAGTTTCACCGAACAGATTTCAGTGTTTATATTTGAAGGAGAACATCTGACTCCTTCCCTCACCCAGAGAGGGAAAGGCATCTTCATGGAGAATAAATTTTCCAAAATTTCCAGCCACCCCTGAAAATCCCAGTCTGCATGCTCCTGAATGATCAGATGAAGAAGGATAATCAGGCTTGGGAACAAGGCAGATTCCTGCATCCCCTAGGAATTTCAACATCATTTTCCATAGATCTGAATTTATTTCTGGTTCACTCCAGTAACTTCCACTGCCACTCAAACTCTTGTGACTTCAGGAGAAACTTTTAAGGATGACCATTTATTAAACAGGAGACATTTGGAGATTGATTATAAGTAAGAAGG
Source organism: Melospiza georgiana (assembly GCF_028018845.1). Lineage (NCBI taxonomy): Eukaryota > Metazoa > Chordata > Aves > Passeriformes > Passerellidae > Melospiza > Melospiza georgiana. The sequence continues at coordinate 13,306,666 of NC_080430.1, forward strand.
AATGGAGAGGAAAAATAGAGAGGAAGATTGGATCACAGATCAATATAGTTTAGCAAGGATTACCTTACTTTGTAACTCTATTAGAATTTTATAAGTAATTAAACAGATCAAGTTTCAGATCTATTAAAGATGAAACAATATCACCAATTATTTTAAGCTGCCTTATTAAATAACCACTCTGGATTCTGGCTTCACTTTGTGCTTCTTGGAGATTTCTGGTGTAGATATGAAACACTGCTGATACACTGTGGTGTGGTTTGAGTGCATTTTGGAATGTTACAGTGTTATTATGCAAAATTCAAAATAAATCAGATATAGAACATCTGATTAGATGTTCTATAGACAAAACTTATATCCAAGAATAAAGTTATATGTATATCTTTAGGAATTTTGAATTCAGTTTGTAATAAAAATCAAATTATTGACATTTTCCCTTTTTTTTTCCCCCTTAAGAAAATAAAAGAATTTTCAGTAAATGCAAGGAGACATTCTTGTCATGCTCAGTCTTCAGGCCCCTGAAGCAACAATTTCTTTCAGTGTGTAATTCAGTAGCTATGAAACATGGACTATTGACACAGCAGACCACATTATCTCTTGCAGAACCATTATGGTCTTCCTTGTCAGCGAGAGTTTGCTTATTTAAAAAATAATATTTTGTGTGTGAGCGATAGGGTCCAGTGGGTGAGCAAAACAAAGACAGACGGATTAACTGTGGTGTATTTCATTCCAAGGAAGACTTTACAGTTTAAAAGTCATGTACTCTGCACACTTAACAAGAATTCACCAAGTTTTATGAAATAGAAAATTGTCCAAAAGATATATAATGGATCATAATGTCAATAGAAATAAATTTATTTCTCTATCAAATTCAGTACCATGCTGATTCATATCAAGAGGATTTTGGAAGGATTACATAAATGAACAAGGGACTCTCAATAAAATCCAACCTCTATGCAAATATTGATGCTTCACTTTGAATTTGCTACTACTAAATATACATAATAGAGAGTACAAATAAATCAACATTTAATTTGTTTATGAGATTGGCCCTATATTTTTTGTTGTAAATAAAACAAGGAAAGAATTCTCATTATTCTGGCCAAAAATAAAGTGATTGTTTTCCTGTAGACCTAAAGAGAAGATATGGAAAGATGTTCCATAACAATGGGAGATCCTAAAGGTCTCCTCCAAAATTCAAACCACTGAAGAAAATTAATAGGAAGATTTACTCTCTTCAGACATTGCAGACAAACAGTTTCATTAGTTTATTCTTACTGACAAATCTTATAGGTATTAGAGGGAAAGTTTGATTTAAACAGCACTTAAGGCAATTTCTAAATATATGGTCTCTTAAAAGCCAAAAGCTGTTTAGAAACAGAAGGCTGCTTCAGGAATTCTCTTGGCAGATTGCTCCTCTCTGAAATTCTGAATCCTGTATAATTTTATACAGGATTTGTCAGTAATGTCAGGATGTTCAGGCTAGGACAGAATTCAAGGCAAGCACCCTGACCTAGCTGGTATTTTGTATCAGAGTTCTGAGGTCTGACACACTATCTAGACTGTACAGTCTATTAAGATATGAAACCTCTCACCAAGATTTTAATCAGTGGTACTTTTATGATTATTCTACACTGACAGGCTTCTCTGTGAGTTAAGTATTTTTAAGTTTAAGGAATAACATTGAAGAAAATAGTACATGTGGAAATTATTACAGCATTGCACCTACAATGGAGTGTTGGTTCTATTTCAACTCAGGCAACACTTAAACATGGGAACTAACTATGCTATGATTAAATACAAAACCTGTTGTCATTACAGGAAAGAAAATGAGCAGTTTTCAAATCCTCAATCCCATTTTACAGGTGGAATACATGATACTTCCAGATTTCCACAAAACAAGGTATGAAAGCTACATGAAAAGCAAATCATGTATCTGTATTTAACAGACAGAATAATATGCAGTATCAAAGACATAGGTTAAAAACGTTTATCTTTTAATTCACCTCAATGAAAAATGCATCTCTGCTCTTGCATGGAAAGTATAAATCCTACATTTTACTTTCTCTCACCAGTGCTATCATTTATGCTCTGTCATCTTCCTATATATGCACATATATTCATGCCCCTGAACCACATAATTTTTACCAGAGGAAAAAAGATACTACATACTAAATGAGAAAAAAAAGAAAGAAAGATTTTTCTCAGGAAAAATGATGCATCATGCCCCTACTAGACCATCAAACATCAAATAGTAGTCAAAATAAAAATAGCAAAATTTATTATTATTTCCACTACTCAAGCAAGCTTCAAGGGGAAAATCCCAACATATATGGGAGGTTAATAATAGTATACTCAATGAAAAATGAAACATCAGGTTAAGATATACAATTAATAGACCAATGCTATAGTTTATTTTAAAAAATCTGCTAAGAACAAGTATCATGTGTAACAGTTTATCCATGAAGATTCACTTGGAATTTTAATTTAGGAGAAATGCTCAAATTTAGTGGCTACAATTCTCGAATGAGAAAAATGAGACAAAAGCAAGCTTGTAATTGCAGCTGGTGGAAAGCAGCAGCACTTTTTCATGAGTTTTATCAGCAAATGGAACTGGAGGGGAAAGAATGGTGGTTATACAACTGGTAGGAGTGGCAGTAGGTGCAGCATGAATAAAATGGCTGATAAAATAACCACATGCGTGCACAGGTGACATCAATTTTAATGAGGCTTTTACATAATTGTGAAGTTTCTTTTTTATTCTATCTGATAATTTGAAGCCAAAATTAGATGAGGCAACATTTGTCTTTATGGCTAAACTACCATGAAAAAGCTAAACTGTTTTACCACCTTAAACACATGGCAGCAGCACCTCTTCCTCAACTGCCAGTTTGATGTGATTTTCTGAATATGTTTGCAGTACTTGAAGTTCTCTTGTCATTCAAGTGATAATATTTGTTTTCCTTTTCCTTTCCTACCTGGTATTTGTGCAGCTATGAGAAAAACACAATCTCTTTTGCACTTTATTTGCAAAATCCAGAATATCTACTTTCTCTGTCCATGTTAATAAGACATCATGAAAATCTTTAGAATAAATATACAAATAATGAAATGAAAAGCACTGTTAAATTCTAGATCTCTTGGATATAATCTTATTGATGTTGCATGTCCTTTCCATGCACTGACATATTAAACAGAGGGAAGACACAGAAATTAAACATCCTGCTGGGTTTTCCAGTATTAAAGATTCATTCCAGCCCAGCTAAGCAAAACTGTGTAGTTAACTTTGGAGGGAGACCTTAAGAAGGAACATAAAAATACCACTGCTGCCATCCAGTCTCTCAAAATATCATTGCTGTAATTGCCAGAATTATAGCTTGTGGTTACCTGCCACATTCTTTGGTGCTCAACTCATGGTTATTGTGCCACCACAGTTTAAAACATTGGCTCAGGGCTGTTTTGCAATCCACATAATGCTATATCTACTGCACACAGTGCAGTACCAAGCAACACACAGGCCTTGAGACAAAGTGCATTGAAACATACCCACATAACAAATAACATTTTAGATGAGTAGAAAACACTGCATTCAACATTCTTGATGTTGTTCCAAAGGACATGTCTTAGCTTTTGGTTCTCAACCAGAGTGCAATAGTCATAAAAATAAACAATACTTCACATCTTTAAACTTCTGAGATCATCAAAAACACAAGAGAATGGCCCATTTCTCAAGACATTTTCCCTCAATGTTTTTACCCCAGATAATAAAGGCGACTTAATAAAATTCATGATAGGAATCACATTCATATATAGGCCAAATTTGTCATACTTTTAGCCCCATTAAATGGGGTGGTAATAGCAGGATTATTAAATGTATTGAATGCTTCCTAATAAGAAATTGAATTCTGATCCATGTTGCAAATTTACTTTTTTCCTTACAAATGATCCAAGTGAGGGAGACACAAATCATGATCCTGCAGGATTTTAAATTAAACTGTCAGTAGTATTAAAATTATTGAATCAGACCATTTAGAAAACAAAAAATAGTTTTCCTCTACCTGTTTCCAAGCATATTTTGAAGAAGTCTACCCAAAGGAAGAGACTTTCCTTTAACACCTTCCAGAGAAGAAAACACTGAAGTTTTAAAGCCCTAGGCTGACAGATTTGTCTGGAACATAGACTATCTAAATTAAGACCCTTTTTATGCTATTGTCTTTAAACATGGTGGTCTAGATTTGTCCAAGTCTCAGTGTTTCCCAAGGTGCTTTATGACTGGGGTAGAGGGGAGCAAGTGCTGTCACATTTTTCTGGGTCCAAAATTATGAACTTTATGAATTACTAGCCAGTAGACTCAGACTAGAAACATGCCACACTTAAGCAGGAGACTGTTTCAGGCATAAGTAAAAGTGTTTGCTGCTGGTCTCTTAATGCCTGTACAGCCTCGTTGCTGTTAGATGGCAACATGATCTGGTGAAACCCTGTGACCCCAGACCCCACATGCATTATCTTCTCACCTAACCTCTGATCCTAGTCAGGTTGGTAATTGTCATCAAGGATGTTCACCAAAGGATGAGCAAATCTGAGATAATTATGAAAATAATATATCCATTTCCATTTGCAGTCATGTAAATCTTGTCTGGTATCACTCTGACTAATTCTGTAGGAACACAGCAAACATTCTACATCTGCCATGATGTACACAACTGTCTTGGGTTGTCTTTTTGTTTAGCAGTGTGCTGATGACATGGAAACAGAAGAAATGCATTGCTTCTCCAGTGGCTCATCTCATGTTTGAATCCCACTCACTCTTTTCATAATACCAGTCTCCTTTTTATTGACTATTAGATCATAAGTTTAACTGAAGATTCAAAGTGTTTTGAGTTATTAAAACTTTTGATGATGATTTCATCAAATTTCACCAAATCACAGATTGGCTCATTCTTTTCTGGAGATAGGAGTAGCTTAATGAATAGAAGAGTTTATTTTCTTGTTGCATATGGAGTAAGAAATCAAAGTTGTGCACTATCAGTATAGCTAAAGGACTGATTGTTTGATTTAGATAGTTTTAACTATTTACTGTAATACTATGCAAAAATAGCAGGAATCCAATAAACTCTGGGTGTTCCAAAGCAACATCTGCTGTCAAGGAAGTTCATACAAGAAATACACCCTTTGGTTTCTTACTTAAATATTGGAATTTTACTAAATTGTATGGCATGACTTATAATCAGTTCAACTTTTATATAACAGCGAAGGACGGACCAAGCACTGTGATGCTGCAAGGAGGTTTATTGACAAAAGGCAAAGATATTTATACTGTTTTAGCTTTTGCATAACAATTTCCAATTGTTTACATATGATTTAGTGCATAGCAAGCCATAATGTATACTTTTTTTTTGTGCAATTACTTATCACAGCAGGCTCTTCTGTTCCTTGGGAGGGGAACAGTTTTTGCAGTTCCTTCTGTATATATCTGTCTCAGTTTCTGCAGTTCTTTTTCACAACTTTTTCTCACAGATCTTGTATAATCTTCAGCAATTCAAACGTACTGCTCATGTAATTTAACTCATTCTGCTCTGCAACACTTCCACCTTTCTGTTTTATGTATAGCACATGCTGAACTGTGTTATTAACCATTTTTTGCATACATTACAATAAGCAGGGCACAATCATGAAAAGGCAGAAAAAATATTCTCAGTTTATAAAATAAATAACCTCTCAGATCATTCAGAAATGTTAAAAGACTGGAACAGCTGACCTAGCTGGCCTGCTTTGTCATCCCACTGCAGTTTCCTAACACCTTCTTCCAACTTCTGAATGCTAGCATATATGGTTTGAGAGTAAATTCGTACAACGCATTCTTTCAAAATCTTGACATCCACAACCACGGGCTAACGGGAAAAAATCTTTGGCAGTGTGATTTTGCAAAGTAGCTTGGTGTAGAGAATCAAGCTCTGTCAAAAGACCAGAAAGAGCGAGGGAAGTTGCATGAGTTTGTTGAGCTAGCCATCAGCCAAGCTTTTATAAAGTAGTAAGAGCTTTGGCTGTTGCGACTTCTGGAGCAAAAATTGAAGCAATCCTAACCATTGGGGGATTCCAAAATTGTGCATCTAGGTCAAAGTCTTTGGTAAATTCATAAGTGCACACTTGTGTTGGTCCTGATCTGCCTTACGTGCTTGATTTATAATCATGGTTAAATTTGGAGTTAACATTGTGAGGTGGCCAATTGTGCAAGGTACTCCAATTACTCATAAAGACAAAGTAGGCCAGGCAAGATCACCACAAATCTAAAATATTCCTCAAAGCAATTTTCATTGAAGAGAATCTGAGGATGCATAACACACAGAGACTTTGAATGTTACGGTTTGATTGTACCACAAAGAACTATTGCAGAATAATAACTGACATGGGGTAGCATCCTGAGTCTTCTTGTAGGATGGGTCACCGTTTCTGTTGTACTTTTCTAGTTTGCTATAGTTGAAGTATATTCAGACATCTGTCTTAATCAATACCAGAATTTCAAGTTGCTGTGGTTCTGATGAAGTAGGGGGTAAATGATCATCTCAAGTATTGAGATTATCTATGCATGATACCATGGAGGTATTGCAGAATATGTGAGGCAATGTAGCCTGAGCTTCTGTCACAATTGTCTGCAAGTACAATCTTCAGCAATTTAAACATACTGTTCATGTCATTGAAGTCACTCTGCTCTGCAACACTTATGGTGGCCACTAGTGACATTTCTTGGCAACATCATGGTCATTCTGTCACTCTACACTGCAATATTTCCACCCCATACTTTCACTTGTACAAACAAGGTCTGAGCAGGTTGGTGTGAGGATGCCTAAGCTGATGTATGACTATTCAGGCTGCGTAGGTAATGGTTGTGGAAGATCCTCTATTATGTAATAAATGGACGAAAGTAAATCAATTATGACAGATGGTGTGTTTTCAAGAGTCAGGCTTCATTTGGAGAATAATGAAGAAGGCTGAAAGCTTCTGTACTGCAGAGAGAGGGGACTTCACAGCAAAGATGGTAAAGTGTAATCATACTTACACTTACAGAATATCCATTCTTTTATTTAACTAGAGAAAAGAAAAGGAACTAAAAGCTAGAGAAAGGCATAAAAAACTACTAATCCAAGAAAGACACATTTAAGACCATAGTGAAGGATGGCATTAAGCTTTTTTGCATGAATATTGACAAAAGGCAACATATTCCACAAACAGGAGTGCCAAAGTACAGGATGTAACTGAACTGAAATAAACACTATAAAGTTATGTAAATCAGGTCTAAAGTCAAATTTGAAAGACTTCCAAATATGTTAAGATAGGAAGACAGTCAAAACAACATAAGTTCTGCTGTTTTACAAGGTAATGACCCCATGAAATAACCATGGAACCATGAATGATGGATGTTAATGTTTGAAATCCCAGGTTCAGCTGACCTATTTTTTTAATCCTGTTTGATTTTTTTTCTTCTTTTTCATGCAAAGAATATTAACGAAGTAGAACCTTGAAACTCAGAAATTAATCTTATGTTCCACTGTACAATTTGTATTGTTTATTTAGGCTTCAGCCATAATGACAGATATGTGTACTTTTAGATTTATATCAAATCCAGCCACTCTTGTATTTTTCCTGGGGATTTGTGTTTAAAGCTAAAGGTTTGCTAAAATGAAATCATGAGGAGGAATGTCAGGAGGAGGAACAGCAGAAAAATCCTCCAGAAACTAATGAGATTCATTCATTGTTCAAGTCTAATTCTTAAAATATTTAAATACATTTGTTTATTTTTACAATACTAAAATTAGTCAAGAGTTTCAATTTTGAGACAACGGTATCTCACTGTACCCAATTAATAGAAAGATAAGAACTGGCAATAACTGAGTTTTAATTAAAATCATTTGCACTAAGATTTTACTTCTTAAATTAAAACGTAATTTGAAGGAGATTACCCCACACACACACTCTCCTAAATAGAAGTGTAATTTAAGAAGATTGCATATTTAGGATTCCACGGAATCCTAGAATCAAAAATAGGCTGAGTTAAGGGACCCATTGGGATCACTTGTCCAACTCAAGGTCCTGTGCAGGACAACCCAAGATTCATGTGCCTGAGAGCACTATCCAGCCTGTCCTGGACAGATGGTGGAATCTTATCAAAACTCTGCTGAAGCTCCACCCACTGCTGGAAGGATTCAGGAGCTCACCTTGTCATTCCTCATCATGTAAGTGACCCTCTCTCCACAGCAGAGGAACTTCCAGCCTCCTTCATTATTCAGCAGATGAAACCTGCCTCCTGGAAACACAGCCACGTCTCATAACTGGTTCAGCTTTGCCCCTTTATTATAGAGCTTCCTTCACTAGGAAAATCTTCCCTGCTACAGAAACAAGCTTACATTATGGAATGCATTCAGCACAATTTAGAAACCCCATGAAACTGTTATGGGATATGTTGCCGAAAGAATTATGGTTTTTCTTCTATATAAAACAATTTATCACAGAATATTTATCAACATAGGTATTCTAGTAAAGTATTTGGAAGGTTCTACTAATTTACAGTAAAAGACTATTTTCAAATAACACCTTAAGTCAGGTACACACATAGTCAAATATATTTAAAATACATGTTATGGCTCCAAATAATAGATGCCTTTCTGGCAATAGAAAATTATTCATTCCATCAAGAAGGATGTAATTCCATCATGAAGGATGGTTGTCTTAGCCAAGATACCACGAAATTACATTTTTGTTCCATTATGAGATACACTCCTCTTGTGCTTGGAAAACTGGTTTTGATGAAGGATTAACATAAATAACTGAATTAATTGCTGAATCACTCATTTATCTCCATAAACCAACATCAGAATTTTCCCACCTAAGAAGACACTAGTGTCTGGGAATTTGGAAACATTCAAGTCTTCCATCTGATAAGCAACTGAATTAATCTTCTACCATTCATAAAGGTTCATCCAACTGGAAGATGTAATAATTTATCAGAGAATTCCTGGGAGAATTCCAAATTTTCTCACATATAGAGATCCTGGTATCAGTAGTGAGTCATAAAAGAAAGAAAGAAAGAAAGAAAGAAAGAAAGAAAGAAAGAAAGAAAGAAAGAAAGAAAGAAAGAAAGAAAGAAAGAAAGAAAGAAAGAAAGAAAGAACAATAAAAAACTTTGGAGGCCAAAAAACTTTGGAGGCCCAAGAAAATTCTGCTTAATGTTACTGAAAAGCCTCTCCACACTCAGCAGCAGCAACATTAACAACACGACACATAAACCCAGGACTGCCTAATGAGATCACCTCCTTCAGTTTTCTCGAAAAATGACTTGATAGATGACATCTAGAAAAAATGACTGGTGCTATGAGTGTGTGCAGAAACACCAAATCTGCATTGGGAGTCTTGTGTGTAAATCAGAATCCTCAGGAGAGAGGGAAAATGGGAGGATTTACGGCCCCAAGCCCTGTTACACTTTGGGTTTTTGCTGGTGTCTAGGGTATGCCAACAGAAAAGTGCAGCTCTCCCATAATCCTGCACAACTGAAGAGCAGAATATGTTGAGTTCTTCAAGCTCCTATAAAGTCTCTCTCATATTTAAATATGACAGTAGTTTCTTTCTGAATTAATTAGTTGAAATAAAGGGTTTGTGTAGACAAGGAAGACTAAAACCTGTTTTGTTTACAACAGCAGTCATAAATAGGCAAAGTTGACCCACCTGTAAAAACTGAATCCAATGTAAATTTTTATGACCGTACTATTTGTAAAAATAGTCTTAAAATCTTTAAAGAAAATATTTTAAAAGATATTTAAAGCTCTTTCTGTTTCCTGTTAAGCTGTTCGGCTTCTTACTTTGAGGAGGTACTTGCAAAATTGTTTTTTCTTGGAGTCCTTAAAAAAACCCATGCACAGGAAAAACCTATGGAAACTGCCCACAGGAAGCTTATATCAGATAAACATAGGAAGTAATTATTCAGCAGGAAAGTTTGGAGGAAATGAGTTGTTTTTCTGTCAGTTCTGGTGTTCCACAAATTTCAGGACATCAGCAGTAATGAAGGAAATAGATTAGCAATTGCAGGGCAGCTATTGTTTATACAGTGCTGATACTAAATGTCACTCTCTTAGAATTTACCTTGTGAAAATAATTTAATATTGGGGAAAGGCAAAGCAAAGCAGTATTTTTTTATTCTAATAATATCAAAGCAGTTAGTCTTTACAGCTCTGCAATTAGGTTTGAGGAGAAAAAAAATCACCTGGTAAAGTAGGAAAATGAAAGAAAAATACATTAGAAGTCTTCAAATATTTATCAGCAATGCATTTTTTCTTGCTTTTTAAGATTATAAAACTTTGTTTGGAATAAGCAAGTAGCATAAGAGCACCACAAATTCAACCTAAACACAAGATTTTAAGCTGTTGCTTTAATTAAATTCTTCACTGCAATGAAAAGACCCTGGACTGAACTAAGTCATGAAGTCCCTAGGAATTCCCACTCCTGAATCATCTGATCAACATAAGACAAAGATATAGGTAAAAATTTGCTTTCAATCAATCCAGCTGAATATCAAGTTCTATCTAAACACAATTTCTTTTTTAAAATGTTCCTAACAAAACTTTTACTGAGATAAATATGCGTCTGTATAAAAGCCTTCAGGTTTGACAAATCAATATTTTCCCTGTGGAAACATATCATGGGAAAAACATATGCAGTGTACTGTAGTTCAAATTTCCCCCAAAGTGGAGAAAGGTGAGTATGTGGAAAACAAATGCAGCTGTGGAAGGTGCTGTGCTTTGTGCAGGCAGCAAAGAGGTGAAAAGAAGTAACTCACTTTATAGCCTGATGATGCACTTAGCAAGCTACAGAGAAAAAAAGGACAGGGCAAGAAACAGGACAAATCTTCAGAAGGAGCCCATTTAAATACCTCATTCTCATTTTTGTATGCACAACTCCCTGCTCAGGACAGCAGCATTTCAGTGATATCTCTGTCCCTTGGCCCCCACATCAGGATTACAGACACCATCAGCCCCTGCTGGGCTCCAGCAGAACCAAACCAGCTGCTCCTCAGTAGCTCTCCAGAAAACACAGAAACAGAGAAACTCCATATGGCTCCTTGGATGAGCACTTGCTCCAGCTGCCATCAGTCCTGTGCAATTCTGGGTTTTACTGGTTGACTGTGGAATTAATTTTCCTCCCGTGGTTTTAATTTTCTCTCCCTTTTATTTGATTTAGTTGATGATTATGGTAACTATTTTACTTAATGACTGAAAATATAATAAGGAATATTCCAGTTCAAATTACTTAGAATATTTCTCTAAGGATTTTAATGTCTTATCTTTTTTTAGCCATTCATGATCATAATACTGTATTATAAATACTTATCTGGACATGTAACAGACTGCAGTCTTAGCAAAGTACCATAAATAATGAAAAATTTTAAACATCTCTTCAAATTTTATCAGTTGATAAATTATCTACAACTGACCCATTTTTGCAAGGAATGTTAGCTGCAGTACAGGGGCATTTCTTACACATGAAAAATTGAAATAGGTATGCAAGGTTTTTCAGTAAATAATTCTTGAACTGTTCTGATTAATTTGGTTTATGAAAATTGAAGTACTATCTTCAGGCAATAATATATTCTATCAGATATCCAAATATAAAAAGATTTCTTACTACTAGAATTGTTTCCTTTGTGTACTTAGTTTCATAACAGCTTAACTTTTAGGAAAAACATTACATTTATGTACTTTCAACATTGCATATGCTCATCTGTTATCCAAATAACCTTTAGCTTCTGATCTTCAAACGTATATTTTTTAATAGATTAGTTTGCTGCATTAAAACATTGATAAGTTTGAACTTATAAGGACAGAAGGTTTCAAACTGACTTTAGGCAAAACAAGGATAGAAAATTCAACCCTGCCATTATTCCTCACAAAATTTACTGCAGCAGTTCAAAAAAACTCAGTAAGTGACCAGAAAAAACTCCAGCTAGTGTTAGAATGGCCTGATAGATAAGTCCAAATCCAAAGTAAAACCTTTCCACTGGGAGAGCAGGCAAGGCTGAGGCAGATCCCTGCCTGGAGCAGAGCAGTGCCAGCTCTGAGCTCTGACAAAGGCAACAGGAAGATTGTCCAGGTCTGAAGATTCTTGGGGAAATTCACAAAGGCAAAGGGGAAACCAAGATATAGGGCAGAGGTATTTGCTGCAATTGTGTTGCCAGCTTTGCCTCCAGATATCTGTTAGCCTTTTCCTGAGTATTTCTAGTAGGAAGGCTGAAGCACTGACTATTCATTCCATCAGGCATCACAAAAAGGTGTTAAACCAGACATTAAAGCCAATTTTCCTATTTCCTACGACTTTCTCAATGAGATTTTGACCCATTCAAGCTCTCTAAATCCCTGTTATAAGAATGACCATTAAAGTATTTTGATCACAAATAAATTTATTATTTTTTTGTAGAAGAAGTAACAAATTCATGGTCTTCAAGCAATTTGCCTTTTTCATATTATGCAGTTCATAAAAATCACAATCTGAATCAGACTTGTAAATGCACCATCACTTCAGGTGCATTTTCAAGTCTGATTTAGATTGCATTGAAAAGACAGCGATGATCCAGCTCACTGGCATAAAAAAAAACCCTTTCTCCAATGTTTTCATAGAAATTGGAGTCTCTGGAACAATCATATTACAAGGAATTAACATTAACAACAATGCAGAATAAATTCAATTTGGGTGTTTGGGGGGAGGGTTCACCCCTAGGTTTGGTTGTTTTTGTGGAGTACATGTCTATCCCCTAAACATTTATTTGTCAGGCTAAAGATTTTGGTTATCACATCCCAGAGATTTAGTTCTTGCCTCCAGCTACCTTTTAAGGATTCTACAGACCTCTTGCCTCTGGGTGTTCTGTGTTTGTTTCTGACTTTCAGAAAGTTTTCTTTAAGATCTGTTTGCTCTCATTGAAAATCAGAGTGATAGCTTATTAAGAAGGAGGGCTGAATAAGCAACTCAAATCTCCTTTTGAACTAGTAAGAGAAAGTAACTGAAAATAAACAATGTGACCCAAAATTACTTTTTGTCTTCAACATCTGATTTTCTTTCAATAGGATTTTCATGTAACAAACAATATGGTTTAATCAGTTCTTTGATTTATCCTGTGATCCCTTGAAAAATTAATTATATTTGTAATCATGTGCTGAGAAATTATTGTAAGAAGCAACATTTTCAGGGTAAAAAGCATTTGTTTCACTTCTTTTTTGTTCAAAATTTAAGGCATAAAATCCCCTGGTGCAGTTTCTTTTCAGGAAGCAGCTTCCATTTATAGCATTTATTGAAGTGGGAAGCATCACTGCCAGTGTTACAGATGAAGACAATGTGTGCATTGAATAAAAACTATTCAGGACATTTGAATTAAAACAATACAGAATGATTTTATAGGGAAAAATTTACGAGAATCAGGGTTTTGCATCTCCACAGGCCCCCTGGGAAGCCTGGATCATGTGTGTTTTCCAACTTTTTCCCTTAAACTGCATCCTATAAATTACCTATAGGAATACCTCTACCTATAGCTAACTGCTGTAAGTTCTGGCTCTCCTTACAGACAGCTACTTCAGACTCCATAAAATTTGGTGCGGCTTTTGTTGACAGAGAAATGTAAGTGAAAAGAAAAAAACCATGAGAAAAATAGGCAGATAAAATCAGCTGCACCTCTGTCACAAGCCATGAATGGCTGACACGGTCCTAAAGCTGAGTGAGACCTGTTTTTAAAATTTAATTCCTCTCTTGGAACTCTATAATTGTAGATTATGGCTATCACTTTTAGTAAGAGGATGAAGTTAGATCAGCATAGAGTTAATTCCACTTTAAGCAAATCTGAGAAGCTCTGATTAGAGAAATAGACATTTGGGTGACATAGCCACTGATCTGAAGTTTGTTTTAGCTTTCTTTATCACATCTCCCTTCTCTCAGAAACATGGCTTTTATTGGTCTAGTTGTGAGGCTCTATGCATGTGACATACTATTTAATATCAGAGGGAATAAATAGATCAGTGAGGCCAAACTTAAGTAATTTAATGGTAGTTTTCACCCAACCACGTTTACATGGAGAGGTTATGTGGACAAGCTGGATGTAGCCATATCATGTAGAGGCATCATCCAGCTTTCAATCATCCCAGATTATAGTTTTTTCTAATTTATATCTTCAAGACTAGAATCCATTTGTTGGTAAATTAAAACAGAAAGAAAGTTCTGACAATGAATATTTTCAAAGAATTGATCCAAATTTAGATTTTTCTTGATTAATCTGTTTTATTTTAATTCTTTTGAAAATATTTTTTTCTATGTGGTATTTTAGGATTAATATTCTAAGCTTCATATTCTTCCTTTGCTTTTTATAAGTACTATTTTTGGCTCCTGAGTCAAAATCACCACTTACAGGGGTTCAGAAATATGAATAAAACTTCCTCTTGATATTTTAGCACTGATTTTAAAAATATTGTTTGGACCTTAAATAAAGAGTTATATTGAGTGCCTTTAAAGGTTGTCTTTTCTAATCTGGCTAGGATATTAATAACCCTTCTCAAATCTTGGTACTGTAGAGGAATCAAACACTTTCAAAGCAGAACCATCATGTTACACAGTGATGTTTAAGTAGTTCTTTTTTAATACTTTAGACAATTCTGCTTGGGAGGAAACAATTTCATGAAATTAAAAAATAAATTAGTATTCATATTTTGCTATTGTTTTGGAGTTTTTTAATAAAAAATAGTAAAACTTCTGACATATGGATTTTTAAAATTTTGATGATTTGAAAGTGTTGCCAGAGTGACAACAAAAATTTCTCTTTATACTTTCTTAAGCTTGCATTGTTTCAAAACTGCTTAAACTTCTGGCATTCAATTACCATCACAATGACACCCTGAATACAATTCTGCTGAAAAAATCAAGGTTCTGTGACCTGTGCAGTAGTGAAAGAAGCTCCAGTCAGGAAGAGGAAACATTTCTATATATGTCATTGCCCATATGAAAATGTCACATCTGTTTCTAGCAATGACAAGCTGCCATTTCATTCATTGAAATAATAGATGCCCTCTTCCACCCACCTCCAAAAGGGAGAGATCATCAAAGGTTAAAAAAAAATCAACTACACATAAAAAATAAGTCATTATTGAGGACAATGCATGATTAAAAGGGAAAAATCAAAGGATAAAAAGTAAAAAAGCAAGGAATCAGAGTCTCCTACTCCTCAGGTAGGGTACAGCCAGCAGGGAACAAACCACAGCAGCATTTAATGCTCCCTGAAGGCGTCTGAGAAACTGAAGGTTCTGACCAGTTATGGAGGTGGGCTAGGACAAGGGAGCCTAAAACATTCCTACAGTTGCCACAATTCCCTACAATGTCCCAGATTTCTGTCCAACTTTTACCAGAGGCATTCTTGCCTTTCAATCCCAAATCACCAAGATCCACAGATGGAGTTTCCTATCCACTTCAGGGAAGGCTCAGTCCCCATGTGTCAGGCATCAGTGTCAGCGTCATGTGCCTGTGGGCACCATTTAACTGAATTTATTCCTGCTTTAAATCCCTCTGCTCCTGATCAGTATCGGAGACTGAAATAATGGTTGGAGTGAACTCTTAATTTGACCTAACACAACTATTGATTTATTCATATGAGTGAGAGTGATGAACCACTCCAAGGAGGGATTTGTTATTCTCCACTGTAAGCCTGAGCAGACTGAATTTACATGCCTTTCCTTCTACTCCTGTTAATTGATCTTATGTCTTCTTATCACATTGGCTGGTTATGCTGTGTTTGCATGGAAAACTGTGGCAGAGCAGTGTGGTGGCAGCAGCGCTCTGGCCACAGAGAGAAACAACTTTCCCAGGCATTGTTCTGGGAAAGGCTGTGAGGAAACCAGAGAAAAGAATGAGAAAAAATTCATATCTTGCTGCAGCTGGTATTGTGAGCATGTGGAATATGTTATGGAGATGTGTTGACCAAAGGGCAGTTTCTTAATTAGCCATTGGTGATGGTGTTTTCATTGGAGGACCAATTAGGTCCACCTGTAGAGAACTAGGATATAAAAGCATGAGTTTCTTAATGAAGATTATTAGCCTTCTGTCAGTGCATGGAATCTATGTCAAATATTACCAGGTCCCAGCCTGTTGTGCTGATAGAGTAGAATGAGTGAAAGGACATGAGCAGCACAGCTGATTTGTTGGAGCTTTTTATATTGTTATATTTGTTAAAGCAACAGCAACCTTGGAGCTGATCAGGAGGCAAGAACCACGTCCAGGGAGATGAAACATCTCATCCTGTTCATGTGTGCAGTGTAACCACAGTACACTCAGCTCTCCAGGCAAGCATTAGGGGGAGCATCTTATCACAGCTTTGAAAAGTATAAATATAAGTGTTTGAAACCAATAAACATCTTTGCATTAACACTACAGAGTCTCTGCCTTATTCTTCCAGCAGAGAATGATTAATTACTATAAATACATCTATGACCTTCTTTATGCATTTTAATTTTCTGTGTCCCTTGCTTCCTCATTTGATTAAAACAGTGTGCTTTCGCATTTACAGTCCCATTAATCAATAAATCTGTTTCTCAGGGTATTATATTAATCAATATGAGGAAAAATCCATTCTCCTGCATACTGATAATTTTATTTACTTATTCTAATATTATTACATTATTTTCTTCTGTTTGCTGCCAGGAAATATCATCCTACTTGATTTCCTACAAAATATTCCTCAAGAAAGTCAGAGGACTCAAGTCAGAGAAGAGGAAAAAAATTAGTAATATCTACCTATATATGTTTGTTGATAGAGAAGACCAAGAATGTAGAAAGGGTTTCAGTGATTACCAGGATTTTATAATGACTGATTTTATGACCTGATTCTGAAACCTCACAATTTACAAATATATCCTGTGAGTGCTGAGGCTATCATAATCAAATTGATCATGTCAAGAGCACGTTCCCATTGCCAGTGTGATCAGCTTTTGTCAAGGGACTATACACATAAAAGTAATTCTGGCATTGGGTGCTCTACTTTTTACTATTTTGCTTTTAAAAAGCACTAGTTCAAGGTCTGCCACATCTCTAGAAAAATACCACATTAAGGCTTATGACTGCTCGGAAGGAATATTCCACATATTAAATGGTGAGCTTCAGTGGTTTATTTCTTTCTTTTTTTCTAATTGAGCATGTGCAACCAGAGTAGAGCCAATGAATCAGATTAGACATGCAAACCAGTAACTGTCAAGATTTATTCAAATCAAAAATAATCCTGGTGATTCACTCAGCAGAATTTGATGCTTTTTAGCAGTGACAGGATTAGGCATCCTAAATTACAAACCATGGTGCAAGAAGGCATAATTTCTCAAATCAGACTTAATAATTGTGCAAACGTGATGGAGCAGTGAGGAGCAAAGGTCTCCCCCTTATGGAAGACATTTCTCATCAGCAGTAAAAGAGATTGATAACAAAAAAAAATTTAGTCCCAAGGATGATTCCTCCCTGCCACCAGAAAATTTTAAAGGAATGTTCTAAAAAAAGAAACAGTAGAACCTCTCCTATGAAATAAAGGGTATGATTTGGCTCACTATGAAGGAAAAACTTTCTTTCCATATTAAGTTTTAAAAATTACCTGGAACCGATATTCTTTTCCCAGAAATTCCAGGAAATGTGTTCACTTAGAACCACATACTAGCCAGAGCTCTGTATTACCTGTGCAGTCTGAATATCTGAGTAAGTGCTTTTGTCTTGGTTGCAAGCTTCTATTGTGGGAAAATATTTGGTGGTCCTTTGGATGTTACTTGTCTGAAGAGTCAGTGAGGTGGCTGTGAGTTTTGGTATAGTATTGATGATTTATGTTGCTGGTGCTCTTAGCATCTGGGAACTCAGAATTTCTAACTTTCATCGTGTCCTGTCATAGTTAATAATATCAATAACAACTTAGTTTTGTATGTGAAAATGACCATGAAATAAAATATGTGTTGATATTAAATAACCAGATTTTATTAAACAATGCTGATGTGAGGCTCTTAGCCATTTGTGATACCTGCTGAAATACAGCTAGCTTTGATGTGAAACAATTAGCTCTAATTAATAGATTTCATCTCTGGAGCTCATGACAAGATGCCCACAATACAGTGTGTTGCCTAAACAGAAAGGATTTAAGACCAAATACAATTTTTAGCAGTGAGGAAAAAGGTATGGAGCTCAAAAGACTATGATCAGCCAAGCTGGTTGTGTGGAAAGGAGCAAAGAAGAAACTGGTGTATTCTTGGAATAATGACAATGACCAAAACTTGACTGGATGTACACAAGTCCATAAGGAGTTTGGAAAATGCTATTAAGTAATCCCTCTCAATTTACAGGCATTAGTTTCTACTAATGCCCAGGAAGTTCCATGTGAATATGAGGAAGAACTGTTTAACTGTGTGATTGATTACACTGGAACAGGCTGCCCAGAGAGGGTGAGGAATCTCCCTCACTGGAGACATTCAAATGCCTTCTGGAATTAATTCTGTACCATGTTCTCTGGGATGACCCTGCTTCAGCAGTGAGGCTGGACCAGACAACCCACTGTGGCCCCTTTAAATCTCACCCATTCCGTGGTTCTGTGAATCACATTTGAATGATCATGATGGTCTGGGGAGATTCCTGAGGACTGGAAGAAAGGAAGTTCACTCTTAACTACAGGAAGGGCAAGAAGAAGAATCCAGAGAACTATGGGCTGATTAGCATCACCTCTCTCCCAGGGAAAGGGATGGAACACATAGCTCTGAAAACCGTTTCCAAATTTATTAAGGACATGAGGGTTATTTGAAACAATTAACACGGATTTAGAAACTGGAAATCATGCCTGATCAATATCACAGCCTTTGGTGACAAAATTATTAGCCTGGTAGATGAGTGTAGAGCAGTGGATGTTGTTTGCCTTGCCTTTGATAAGGGTTTCAATTTTGAACACTCTCTGGCATAACATTTTCATTGACAAGCTGATGAAGTGTGGGCTAGGTATGAGGATGGTGGAGTGGGTTGAACTGCTGAGCTGAAAGGGTTGTGATCAGTGGCAGTGTCCAGCTGGAGGCCAATCAATAGTTCAGCCACCTGTCAGATAAGCACAAGTTCTGCTGGAGGAAGTTCAATGACCAGTAGAACATGTTCAAAGCTTCATAGCAAAATTCAATTTCTTGGCAACATACACTGGCAACATTGCAAATCTTTACTGGCATTGTTCCATTGAGCTTTCTAAGGTTCTTTTTTTAAGAGTCTGAATGTTCACATGCTCACAGATTAGAAGGTGTACATTGTCACAGAATCACTGTCAAAATGGAGAAATTATGATG
This sequence comes from Melospiza georgiana, assembly GCF_028018845.1. Classification (NCBI taxonomy): domain Eukaryota; kingdom Metazoa; phylum Chordata; class Aves; order Passeriformes; family Passerellidae; genus Melospiza; species Melospiza georgiana. The sequence continues at coordinate 13,326,015 of NC_080430.1, forward strand.
TTTTTTATCTAGGCTGTAGAGATTCATAGGACAGACAATGAAAGAAATTTGAAGAATAAACCAAAGGAATAAAACGTGATAGAACAATCAAGTACTTCCTAAAAAGCTATATTTGGGAAAAACAATTTTTAGGTTAAACTTTAGAGGAATATTCCTAAGATTCACAGACTCCTGCTTCCTTGTATATTTGTGCACCAGCAAAATTTTCAATAATGTATAAAAATAAAAGCATTAAAAAAAAAAAAGTTGAGAGAAATGGTGGATGGGTTGCTATTCCACTTCTTGATTTCTTAACTATTCAATCTACAAGACCAGAGTAGTCTGTATTACCCATGTTAGTCATATACCAAAGAAACTGAACCTAAATAAAATAATTAGCCTTTGTGCTAGGCAAGACTCGTTAGTTATTGTATTGTTTTGCATTTCCAGTGTATTAATTAGTGGAGGGGAATGGTTTTTTTCTACACAGCTTTATTCTGCCTATTGCTAATTTATGATGACACTAGAGCAAAGATTATAAAAGCAAAAAGAAAAGGTAAAAAAATCCAGAATTTTGTTATTCTTAGGTCTCTATTTCTCTGTCCTGTGTGAAATAAATATCTATGATTCAGCAGTTACTGTCATAAACTTGTGTGGAAAATCAAACCTGCAAAAATTTCAACATTATTTTTAAGATAAAGAACACATCTTTACTGTCAAAGGTGAAGAAAGAGCAGAATAACTACGGGAAAATCAATGTGACCAAATTAATTACTGCCATGAAGAATATTAATAGAGCTGCAATAAAGGTGAGTTAGCATTCCTCCATTTTGTGCTAAAGAAAATTTTAATAAGCTGATTTAAATACCTGCTCTGTGAATTCATGTGTAGCTTAAAAGTAGAATTGAACATATTATTTCTTAAAACTCTTTCATAGTGGTCTTCATAGTGGTCAGGAAATAAAAATATGCAACTTTTTGATTCAAAAATCATAAAGAACACTAATGACACTAAATTCCTCCCCACCCCTTCTTTTCTTGCTCTGCTTAAGTAATTTTTACAGGTTCAGCTTAAAACAGCTGCCAGCAGAATGGTATTAAATCTGACAACATAATTTTTCAACATTTAGCCATTTGAAATCAACATCTCAACATTCTGTATTTTAAGCATACATTCATCTGAAAACTCAGGTTGAAAATACAGTTACTTAATGGACTGGGACAAAGAAATTATGCAAACTGCCTAGGGACCAGCACGTATAGGAAACGTCAAATTTCCATCAAATGGGGGCTTTTTATTTCTGCTAGGCTTAATTTATATGCCACAAGTTTTTACACTTGAAAATGTTGGCATGAGATCTCACAGGTACAAATAAAGCAAGATTAATGCTTCCTTGTTTTCTAGTGAATAGTAAAGCATGCACTACCAACTTGCATTTCAATTGAATCGACAATGAGGTAGATTGGGAATTGCAATTAGTTACTTAATGTGAGTAGGTAGTTATAATATCTTTAGGAGAACTGAAGTGTAAACGAAGCTGTGTGCCATTCAGCTAACCTGTGCTTTCATTCATTTCATTAGTGTGCCATTTCAAAATCCTAGCATAGAACTAGGTGATTTAAACACTCACCATCATCGTTCAACATGGGCAACATGAAGCTGGTCCCATTTTTGTGTAAGGGGCATGGGCTTCAAGATCCAATCATGCCTAAGATTCAGGTGGTAGTTTTCATATGTGTCAGTAAATTGTCAGAGTGGGTTTTGTACAATAGATAGGAGAGTTTATGTCTAGGCCAGCACAGGTTTCTCTTTCAGGGTGATCTGAAGAACTCTACCAGCTCAGTGACTGTATTAACTGAGGTCCACTGATAGCAACAGGAGCTTACACACCTTGTTAGATACAATAGACACAATAGATATTTATTATCTTAGATAGATATTTATTATCTTGGACACCTTGCCGACATACAGGGGCCTGAATTCTGATGGCTGCTAACATCAGGGTGAGGGTCAGCCACCTCTCCCAGGCAACTGCAGCAGGATAAGAGGAAATGACCTAAAGCTGCACCAAAGAAGGCTCAGGTTGGACATCAGGAAAAGCTTTTTCACTAAGAGGGTGGTTAAGCATTGGAATGGGCTGTCCAGGAGGTAGCAGAGTCACCATCCCTGTAAGTGTTCAAGAAATGACTGGCCTTGTCATTAGGTGTTATGGTCTACTTGGCAAGGTGGTGTTTGGTCAAATATAGAACTTGATGATCTCGGAGGTCTTTTCCGAGCTCAATGATTCTGTGAGTCTATGAAACCCCACCCTCAATTTGTCTCTTTGTTAAATGGCAAGATGCTTGGAAACTAATAAGTGCAATGTTCCAGAAAGAAATAAGGATTAATTATGGTCAGACTTCAGCTTAGTTCAGACTTGATTTGAAGTACATTGAAAAGCTGTATTATAGGATGTTGCAGCATGTACCATTTTTTCACTAAATTGAGAAAAAGTAGAGACCTTTCACTCCTTTATCTTCTATTTCTTTTATTTTAGGATTTCTGTGATATTTACTGTTACTGATATATGTCAAACTGCACGAAAATAACAGAGAAATTATTTGGACTCTAAGTCTAAAGCATACCCGTTATCAACTCCTTGCATAGTATAACAAATCAATGAAGAAAATATAATGAACATCTGTCTGGAGTTCTCCACCCATAATGGTTTATTTGCACTATTGTGCAAGCATCCTTCCGTGCATCACCCAGCTGAAGGAAATGCCACTGGCACAGGGGGTGAAGAAAAGGAGTTTTTTCAGTGTAACTTGATGGCCTTGGTACTCACGGCAGAATGCTGGACCATCATGTTTGCAATTTATAAAGTGTTGAAGCCATGGGTATTCTTGCTTTTAACAGGGTCATACAAGAGTTGAACAGATAGTTTTAGAAGTTTCTAATTTCTAGCTTGAAATCTCTGTCCTTGATGTGATACATGACAGCTCACAGAGACTTATTTCTCTGGATGGCAAAGGCCTCTGCACCATAGGTATTTAGCATAAGGTAAGAGAAAGACTGCTTTTTAGATTATATGACAGATCTTACTTTATACTGTGTTATATTTATGCAACTGTTATCTTAAACAATCCTGTGAGAAGAGAATCTCAACACAGTTACAACCAACATAGCAGAGGTATATTCAGGAAAGATATACATCATTATATGTACACAGAGCTATGACCTCTATGAAACATAACCAATAGACCTAATATATGGATATGTGGTTGTACCAGAGGTACTGGAGACCAAGTGTATATATATATATATATATATATATATATATATATATACACTTATATTACATACTTATATGTATGTATATATATTATATATATATAATAAATAAATAAATATATATATATGTATATGTGTGTGTATGTATATATATATATATATGTATGTATGTATATGTATTAAAGACTCTTTCCTCCCTGCATATGAAGAAAATATTAAAGTAAAAAATATTAAACAGGAATCTTAAGGGAACAAAAAGATATCTGATAAGGCTCCTTTTTTCTCTTTAAACCTGATAGATAGCAGATCAAGTTTTCCTAAGATCTTTGCTTACCTGTGATTACCTTCTGTAGTTGAAAAGAAAAGCTCTTCTAACACTATTTTAACATCTTCACTTACTTAGATTCTCAGCAATTTGTTTGTGTCTCCTTTTGAATAAAGAAAGGTAATCCTAAGGTTGTCCAGGACAGTTATTTACAAATGACTGCCCATTAGTCACACAAAAGAAGCTATTTTTAACTTGGTCACTATTAAAATACAGAGAATCACAACCTGTTTGTTCTAGGCTTGGGTAAATTGCCCTTAGGTTGATGAGCTGATAATTATATGTTTCTTTCTTCAACTGATGGCTCAGGGGACAGGCATTGTATTAGTTATTTGCTTTAACAATTAGGAAATTGTTCAATTTGTGCTCTAATTGACTAAATTACACCTGCAGAGGTCTAAAGAATTTCATTATCACCTGTGTGAAAGCAGAACATTTCCCCTATTATCTACATTTATTTTTTTCTTTTTTAACCCCATCATTATCAGTGCTATGCAAATGACCACAATGAAATTGCAATAATTTCCAAGCTTTAAGCATATTTTTACTTTGAATATATGTCAGCAACTACAATACACAGAGTCCCACTTTATGCTGTTTTATTCTGTTTTCCTTTCAGAGTTTCAGTTCCAAAAGATGCACAAACATAATTTAATACCAAGAGACAAACCCCAGAAAGTAGCAGCAAAATAAAAATATTTTCTTAGAAAGTCAAAAAATGCAAATTCATTTCTTTAAACGAAATTTAAAACCCACAATTTTTAGGGGACAGGCATAATATCAAGTATGTTGTATCTAGGAAATAATTAGACCTCTTAAAGTTACATCATGACATTTGTTTAATGGTTATTTATCTCGGGTCAATTTACATGATACACTTTTTAGGACAGGCACCTTTCACATTGGAATAACAGATTTTCTTCTGGATTTTCCCTTGGGTGTTAAAATAATACACAAAGCAATAACTGAACTGTATTCTTCTGGCTCAAAACAGACTTTTTATGTCTCTCTAGTTATTTCAGGATAAGTCTACCAGCTGGATAGCCCTGGACTACTGAAAATATTTCTCTTGGCATGGTTGTTTAATGGAGTAAAGAGCACTAAATTAATTTCCATTTAAACTAGGATTTTTTGTGTGTATATTTTTTCCATCCAAAACTGGTGAAGGAAAAGTATTCAAATGAATTGAATTTTTTTATCTGTTCATTGTTTTCATCCAAAATATAACTCACAAAATTCTCATGTGTAAGAGGCACGTAAGTACAACCCCCACGAAACATTTCACAGTTTGCCATCATTTTCAGCTGACTCAATCACTTCCTCTGTTCATGACCAGATCCACAGAGGTCACGCTACACTGCTAACTCACTGAGTGGCACCTGGACCCTGTTTGGGAGTTCTGAAGATATCAGAAGTGTGACAGTAGTCATTGGTCTAAAAGAACAGGGATTCAGCAGCCTACACAACCCATGTCCTGGCTTAATGGATTATGTCCTATGTCCTGGTATTAATGGATATGCATTTTATATTCTGCATATTCCTGCTGCCTCCGTGAGTGGATCTTTTTCAGTTGTGCAGATTGAAAAAAGAGAATGCTCATCAGCAATTCATATGTAGCAAAAGAATAATAGAAGATCTACCAGTTGTCACTGCTGACTTTTGGAGCCATTTCTAAAGAACATATTATTCTCTGCTACCTGTCTCATGGTCAAATACAATTTGCTCTTTTCCTGCCTGAAACATATAGGCTCCTAAAGCATGCATTTTCCAAATCTATAGATAACTGGGAGCTTTATTTCCCACAATATTTAACTGACCATCTTATTTTCTGGTACATTATCACTGATTTTCGTAAGAGTTCTGTTTGAGGACCTGCAGGTTAATTGTTTAAATGCAGTAAGAATGACCTAAGTTTTACTGAAACACAAGATACAGAAAATTAAATCTGTAAGCAATTTTTAAACTTACAGAAAGTTCACGTCAGCAAAAAGCTTTTTAGTAGAATTAGTTATTAGAAAGTATGGATAACAGCTTAGAACCAGTAACAACAGTGTGTTTATTGGTACTTCTCTCTGTAATGGTGAAATGCTTCTTTCACTCGTGTCCTAATCTCACATTGTGGTTTGTATTTGCATATGCTAAAAGATGCTGAGCATAATGTGTCCTTCACAATGCTCTTTGCAGTGATCTTTTGGTTCCCAGTCACGATCTTTAAGTATTGCAGCAGCGATCATGACTTGACATAGAGGTGCTCTGTTCAGAAAACTATCCCGAAAACAAGTCATTCCAAAGATTGTGCTGAATTAAGTTGATTTTCTTAGTAACTCTGCCACCTGCAGCACTAAAGAACAAATGTCTCCATGATGGACAGGTCAAACATGGTTTTTCATAAGGTGCCCACAGCTGTTCTTTCTTTTCCTGGTGAATTAACCACTTCATTGCTGTTCATTCATGCATGTGTCATTGTAGTTTTAAGGAGAATGTGAAAGGAAAATGTAGCTTGAAGGTCTAGTCTTACTGAATCAGCCTCATTATCCTGAACATACTGATATGTCTTTTAGTCCTAAAGAAACTATTTGTGCCTTTCACTACACATATATGCAAGAACACATAACATTACTTAGGAGAAAAAAAAAATTGAGTTTTGAATAATCAGGGTTGGCAAAATCATGAAGAAAAGGTAACAATGTGAGTTTTTTTGTAACTAAACCATATGGCCTATAAGAGTGAATAAACAAAGAAAGTTAAAGAAAATGTTAAGTGATGAAAATGAGACAGATTACAAACATTTTTACCCCAGTTTCAAGTGAACAAAACTAAGAATACATATTAAAGTTATGAGGTAATCTAAAACTAAATATAATTTTGCACAGCAGAAAATGTAACTCAGTAGGTATTAGCACTCTGTGGGTAATAAAATAGAGTTCTCTGTATCACTTGGGCCAGATGCTGGTTGGATATTCATCTATAATTCAAGTTCCCCATAGCCATAATAATACAAGAAATTATCTGTCACATTACAGAACGTTTGAACATCCACTAAGGCTAGTTGTAGACTTCCAGAAAACATGGCAAAAAAAAAAAAATTTAAATCCTTAAGCAATGGAAAAGGACCAGTTTAGTGTTCCAGGTGCTATCCAGCTGTTCCTTTGCTCTGTCCTGAAGATCTTATGTTAATTCTAGGATGCTCATCACAAATAGTAGAGTCAGAGCAAATGGTTACGACTTTTTTGATTAATTATTTCTAGTCTTTAAAATTCAGCCTATTTTGCTTGTTCACTTTCAAAATCCCTTTCAAAGTATTTTGGAAAACTTGTTAAGGTTTTGAGAGGTTCAGTTTTCCAAATTTGTTATCCATTTTTAATTACTGAATTTTTTCCCTTTACTGTCAATTCCAAGAAACAGTTAAAATTTTACAAGATCATAATCACTGCAAGGAACAAGAGTAATGATTATTCAGAAATTATTCTGATAGTTCATGTATAAAAGAGGACATAAAATCTCTCTTATGACAAAATATTTGGTTGCAAAATTTTGCTTAGTTTCTTCAAAAGTAAATCATCCACTAGGCTTCCAAAGTGAAAGAAATATGCTTGGAGAGTCTTCATTTCTCACTTTACTGTTTACAAGGGAGTTCAAGAAGTTCTCAATAATAGGATTTTTTCTGCAAGTTTTCCTACTGTACCAGATGGAAGTTTCCATTGAATTTGTATGAAATGCCTCCATTAAGGAAGACAAAACAAGAAATATATCCACTTATCTAACCTAGCCAAGTACATGTGGAATAACATTAATCTCTTCCTCTTGAACTAGGCTTCCTGGATTCACTGCAGTTGTCCTGAAGCCCCAGTCTTTAATCAATCTTTCCAAAGGCCTGCTGGTCATTCCTCATCTTCTCTACAACACCTACATGCCAGCAGTAAGGGGTCATGAGTCCAGCTGCTGACAAAAGCCTGATAAAAACTGAACATGTAATTTTCAGATTCTACAGCCAGGCTGCTGTCCACAGGTACTGGGTCCTACATGAGGATGGGAATCACTACAAAACTAGCAGAGAGTTCAGTGAGAGCAGTACCAGACCCAAACTACAGAGTAAACTAAAATCAAACAACCCCAAGTAATATTTCTGGTATTCTCAAGAACAGTACAGGAAAAAGAAAAAATTTCCTGTGGTATTAGCTGAATCATCAGGGTGTTCCTTCAATACCCAAACTGATGGATTTACATAGTAAATCATGTGTATTTTCTCTGACTGCATTTTTTGCTTAGAGAGAAAGACCTTTTCAGGTAATTCACAATATTTGCATTTACATTTAAGCACTGAATTTTTTGCAGTATACCTCAAGGAAGAAATGAGTTTAGGCTGTAATTAAGATGTTTCTTTAATCATCTTCAGCATTGCCCACAGTGAATCTGAAGAAACAGCAAGCCTGTTAAACAAGATAAAATACAGTAACTTTCACTTTTTCTGATATGCATGTTACCAATTTTCATAATCTCATATAAATAAATCCAGAAATCTGTGCCAAGGCTTGTGGACTCTCTAAAAGAAATGTAAAACCTTCCAGCAGGAGTAAGCAAGCATGGAAAGTTAATTAATGTTTATTGCTGTCTTTGTTGACAATCGCCAAGTAAGATATAAAGAAGTTATTCCAGGTAACTCATTCATGGAGAGATCATGGCCTGTTGTGTTTCCATTTAGCCATGCTGAGTACCTTTGTCTGCATCTAGAAAAAGACCATGCAACTGAAGAAAGCAACTTCTTGCACAGGCTCTATTTTTGCAAGTGAAGACCAGATATTTCAGATTGATAAATTTAGTTATAAAATGACATATTTAATTATCTTGCATGTTACATTTCCTGAGAAGAAGATAAATCATTGTTTTACCCCTTTTTATGAACACTAACATAAAAAGTTGAATAGTTTTTGACAAATGTTGGGCCACACTCAGCTTTTCTTAAAATGTTTTTTGATTCATTTCCGAGGATTTTATCTATAGTTTTGAAAAATTTTATGGCTAAGAAAAATCACATTTATTACAGCATACTGAAGTAGCTTCTCTGATGCAGATTTGTTTATGTTGACTAATTCTGGGTTACTCCATGAGAGGATATGAGACCTCCCCACCTTAGGACTGACCATAAGAAAGGTATTGAAACACAACCCACATTTATTTATCCATACAACAGTTCTACTTAAAATTATCATTAACAAAAGTACACTAGCTGACTTAAAACCCCATTGCTCGGGGTTTGATTTCAAGTTCATTCTTACATTCACTATGTCTGAGTAATCACTGAGAATTTTTAACATTCCTCATTGCCCAACACAGTAAGAATAGTTTAGTTCATGTCTGCCGTTATTGATATCACTTGTGTTTCAGGGTAAGTAATTTGGTAAGCAATTTGACCCTTTTAAAGTGTTTAATCCAATGCATACAGTCTAGTGGAGAGTTAAAAACTGAATATCTCTACAGGATGAACTTGTTTCCATGGAATAAACATTTACAATATTTTGTTCCCTTACATTCACAAGTGGCGATCTTCTGTGAAGAGATAAAACTTTCAATGGATTAGGGGTAAAATGACTTCTAGATTGATTTTTTTCCAACTAACAACTGCAAACCATACTCAATTGCAATAGAATATAAATATATTCAATGAAAGGCAATATTGTGGTTATCATTATAATATAATACAATAATAATACTAATACTAATACTACTACTACTAATAATAATAATAATAATAATTATTATTATTATTATTATTATTTTATTAGTGCTGTCAATTTTCCAACATATCTAAATAGCATTAACTTTCTTTCATTCATTCATTCATTCATTCATTCATTCATTCATTCATTCACTCGTTTTGAAGGGTGAAGCTACTTAGCAACTTTTCAGGTTGGGCTGAAACATATTTTAATTTGTTCAAACTATAAATAGATTGTTTACTCTGAAAATGTTCCACTATTCTGCCTTTTTTATTTTATTTTATTTTTAATCAGGCCATAAATTCATAAAATTTAAAGGCGTGTTTCCTAAAATTTCCAGATGTCTGCGTACCTGTCTGTCCTGGGTGTTGTATTGCCTGAGGGATCTTTGTGGGTTTGGCTCTTCCATTTCTGTACTTCTCAACACTTGGCAGACAGTGTTGCTGTGGTTCTGCTTTGTTTTGCAATTGGACAGAGTGGCTACAGCAAGTCTTGTAACCAATATGCTGAAAGGTTAGCAAAATACACACAGCTCACTCTTGTTGTCTTTCTTGAAGCTCCTGTGAATTGAGGTTTCTTTAATTTGTAACAGTCTTTGTGAGAAAGTGCCTTATTTTAAAAGACATCTGTCAAAACAGCATTTTGGAGCTCCATGACGTTCTGAGTTTACAGCAGGGGAATCTCCTCAGATAGGATGAACCTTTTAAGCTCCCTCTTTCCACGGCTGATTAAGGAAGCGACACAAGTAGAGATATTGAAGGTTTATATCTCGAGAAAGCTCCTGTGGGCACAGCAAGCCCACAAAGAGGTATTTTCTCTATCCTTGCCCTTTATCTCCTGCTTTTCAAACAAAATGAAGGTCTCAGTCAGCTGTTGCCTAAAAAATTAGTAAGATCTGCTCTTAGCCGGGTAAAAATGTGAAATTCTCCATTACTTCTGCTGTGTATGAGATTCATTGTCTGACAGATCAGACAAAGTTGTACCTGTTTTAAGGAAAATATAATCCTGGTCTGTGCTAATGTGAGCATATGAAATAACTTTTATAACTATTTTTGTTCCTTCTGGTAATCCCTGCTTTTCCTCCGACAGTTTTCCTTCCCAAGGAGCCAATACCATAAAAGCTCTTAAAGAAGGGCAGAGAAGCACAACAAACTTCATCACACAGTTTCCCTCCTTGTCATTTCCCATTTCCCAAGGAGATTCACTTCCTTAAAAGAGAATTTCTGCTTAGATCAGTTTTGGGTAAAATAAATGCATAATTCTGTCTGCAGTTTAGCCTGTGTGAAAATTCAGATGACCAACATTTAACAGGACTCCCAGCAGGTAACATTACCAATACCCCAAGCCACTGGCTAATATTAAATTCTGTACTACACTGATTTTTATATTACCAACAGGCCAGAACTTGATCAGCCATTCAGCCACTCTGATACTGTTTTTTTATTCAATAATAGTTAACTTAAATACATTCAATGTGTTTTTTCAACCTTGTGCTTATCTGATGATTTCATAATGAAAATAGATATGCTGTACATTCGATACAAAATGTGTAACAAACCACAGTTCTCTCTTTCCAGAAATAAAAAAAAAAATCTGCTTCTAATTAATGTCAGTACTTTTGATGGATTTGGCACTGCTACCTTATGTTGATCCTGGCAAAATTTAGTCACAAAAAAATGGGTTTATAAACTGTAACCAATTAAATCCTAACTTTTTCTTGTACTATTTATTTACACTATGGTAGTGTCTAGAAAATCTAATCAAGACCAGATTTGTATTAAAAGATAATTATAAGCAGACTTCTATTAAAGAGAGATTTATATGAAATATTTCAATTAAATGATTCCATGTCCTGAGTCAATAAGTAAATGCAGGAATGAAAGGAATAAAAGGAAGAAAATTAGGAAAGTGAAGTCACACATGAATGCCCGTGACCAAGAAAAGAAAGTTCTCTGCCTGAATTTTTGATGTAGTGTTTTTGATGTAGTGTTATCAACAGGGCTATGGCCTTAAATCAGTAGGGTATCAGTTATAGTTTTGTACAAGCTGCAATCAGAACCACATTTTCCCTAACTTCATCACTGTGGATATCATATCCTGTAAAGCCTGGCCATGATGGAGCTTTACTGGTGAGGTGCAGCACATTTGTTCTGCACAGGGTGCTCAGACACCACTGCCCTGCACAGGTGACCTGCACAGGCCACACGCACAGGAGGCCCCATCTCTGCCCTTCCTGTAAGCAACAGGAGAAATGAGGTAAAACTCCTCAGCCAGGTAAGGGGCTCATCCTGGAACTTGGCATCACTGTTACAGATGACCAATTTTTTAATGACCAGGAATTGGGATTTTTTTTTTGTTACATTATGTACCTACACACACATAGAAGAGCTCCTAGGTTCATAAAATGGCCCGGCTTCATGCTGCATAGAAATAAAAGACATCTTAATATCACCACTTTCACTAACTGTACTTGCCCAGTAAATATTTTCTCATTTTGATCTACCTTACGCTTACTAATTTGCTGTACAAATACAGACTTGGTACTTGAATAAACAAAATAACAAAAACAATAGCAGCATTAACAAAGCCAAAGATAGATGGTACCTTTCATGCTAGATTTACTGTAAATTTACCTTGGAGACCCAAATCAAAAACCCTTCAGATTTTCATTTGAAGAGATCTGGATACACAAAATGTTCTAGTATACAAAGGAGAAAAAAAATAGGATTAGAAGCATTTATGCACACACAATTTTCTCTTAGAAATTCACAATTAAAAGATTGATTACTATCATGTGTATTAGGAATGTAAAACAATATTAAAGTACTTTTAGTTAACAAAAATATTGAGTAAAAATGTTAAAAAATTATTTCTCAGAAGATTTTTTGACATTTTTATACTTAATATGTTTAAAGAACTTATTCTTAGGATGCATAAATGCAGTTGCACAGACAGTTGCAGCAAGGTGTAAATCAGAGCTTGAGTTCCACACAAGTCTCCACATTCCCACATGCAACTTTGAGGAATATGGAATAAGATCCACATCTTCACAAAACTGTGCCTAAGTCAGCAAACCTAACTAAAAAGTTACTGAGTGCCCGGCCACACACACAAGCAACCTTATTTCTGACTGGGTTGTGCCTCTTAGGGCCATGCAAACTTTAATTGTTTCTGTTACAACAGCACACTCAGGGGTGCTTTACCATTTGATATTCCAGTCGGTAGGAGAAGTACTCTTCATCAGCTATTTCAGATCACTTTTTATTTCTCAGGTGATGTATATTGAGCAAATAAAAGAGTGGTTAATGCTGTAAGACATTCAGAGCCTGTGTACAGAGGAGAGGAGAAATGTATCACAATTAACAGCCCATACTGAGCCTTTCACTGCCTCCAGACCCTGGAAGATTGTGCTTCATGCTTTATTGTCCCTAAAGAAAGGGCTGGTATACATCACATCAACTGGATTGAACTTCTGTCATGTCTTATATGGTTCTGTGTCAAGCAGGAAATGTTGAAAAATAGCCCAAATTACTGTCCTAAAGTACTTGTAGTTTGCATTAGCTGTATAAACAGATGTGTTGCTCTTGGTGTTCCTTTTATTTTTGTCACATTTTTGTTTACACAAACTGATACTTAACTCGAATTCATGCTGGGCATCCATTAATATCTTTCCATATAATCCCAAACTGTAACAGATGTTATTAATCTTCAAAAAGGATTAGAGAATTTTTCTTACCATAGACAAAAATATTACACTAGTCAGGGCAACAATCCCATTAAGAACCATACAGCCATGACAAACTGAGGGCAATAGATGCAGTTATTGATTTATTATATGTGCATACATAAAATAAATGCTATAAAGATGACCTACATGTTTCACAGATAAGTATTTCATTGTGGTTTTACCATTCTCCTGATGAGAAATAATGTTCTAACATCTGCTGCACAGCCAGAGAAATCTTTCTGTCACCTGTTCACTATAGTATTTGTCACAGTGTGTAGTTATAAGGAATAGGTGGAAGAAATCACATCCCTTGACTTTAGGAGCTTGACCTCAGCAATTCAGTTCCCCACAGTCTGTGAAGAAAGAGGATATTTGCAAGGGGCTATTCAGAATACCTGAACTAGGCAGCAATGAGGATTCCAACTTCAATTTTTTGTGCTGATAACACACCTCTAAACATAACTGGTGTGTTATCAGCACCTTTTGAGATGCCAGTGCAAAGCACTGTGAACTGCATCTCACCCAGACCCAATGCAGGGACATTCTCTGTTAACTGTGTGGGGAATCCAAAAGTGTTCATCCTTGGCAGTGCAAACATCCCTCTTCATCTGCTGCACTGTTTCAGTAGGGCTGAAGGGAACTATCTGAGAAGGAATCTTTTTAATCTCATGTGTGTGGTTTATAGAAGCTAAATAACACTCCTACAGTTTAAGAAACTGTCAGTTGGTCTGATTTCTTTCCTGGATATATCTGTAACATTTATTATTCTGATTTCTCTGATTTGTCATTCATGTCCTTTATAGAACTATGATCTATATAATGGAAACACAAGGAGGTGTTTTGGATTCATAAACCCATTTTGATAAGGCAACTACTGAACATGAGAATCATTGCACCTCTTTGAGCCAAAGCTAAAACTCTGCAGTCTTACCAAAAGAATGATGAAAATGTTTATCTGGTCACTTACACATACAAATGCTGTAACAAAGATATTAATTTTGCAGTTGTCCATAATGAAACAATATATTTCTGGGCAAAGAATGAATCAAGAATTTTAATGACTAAGTTTAAAAATTCACATTTAAATATAATTTTAAGAGTGATTCTGTGTAAATCAAAGTACCATCAAGCTATATGTTAAAAGTATATATCCAGTCAAAATGAATACTTCTTATTCTGACTATTGAAGTACCAGCAAAATCTTCACAATCTTCAGTATCTTCTGAATGTGTTCTGGAAAATAAAACAAATTGTGTGCTTTAACAAAATGTCAACAAATTAGGTATGTATGTTAAATTACTCAACACTCCATACACATTTTCTAAACGGCATTTCAGAAAGCAAGAGAGAGAACTGCCAAAGGTGTTGAGGTTACAGAACAAGTGAGGTAACTAAACTCTGTAATAAAAGTGCTCAGTTTGAAAATAAATATTTGACTTCTGTTGAATGCAAGGAGAATTGATGCAAACCTAGAGTCCCCAGTATGTACAGTACTGTAGTGTTTCAAGGACATTAACCAGGTCAAAAAGGCTATAAAATATTCAGTATTAAGACACATGGCATTACTGTAGGAAAAATGGTTTATCTATTTTAGGACTTGGAATCAGCTGTACAAGAATTTTCCCCCTTCTAAGCCAGTAAACCAGCACCATCTAACACCAAATGTAATTAGTTACAAATTGCCTGTTACAAGTTAATTAAACTTCCTTGCGTCTCTGCTGCTTAAGCAACATGTAGATTCTTTTATGCACTTGCCAATTAGTGCATGGGGATTCTGCTTTCTAATTGGATGAAAAAGTCATAAACTGAGCAGTGTGCTGTTGATATCCAGAATGACTTTGTTAAAAAAATAGTGGAGACAGGTTTAATGCTTCAAATATTTATCTCAATTGAAATTGATTAAAACAATTTGAGGTTCCATTAGATATAGATACAATCCTTTTGTTAACAAAGTCCATCTGGTCTCAGAAAGAAAATTAAGATTCACTAATTGAAATTTGGAAGCTTTTCTCCAAACATGCATAATTCATACTGACAGAAAACAGAAGCTGCAATTCACCACAAACTGTCAAGTAGATGAATGTTTCATTTAGATGGAATTTAAGATTTCACCCAGCAAGAATCTACAAATGCTTATATTAAGTCACAGCCTGAGAAAAGAAAATCTGTTCTCTTTTTACTGGCTCAGTATTAAAATCTCTTTTTCACTGTGAAGCCATTTTAACCTTTAGTGGCAGCACATTTGACCTTTCTCATTGCCAGCACTGGAAGGACATTTCTAGATCAGGAGCATTATTCAGCTGTGCAATCTTGCAACTTCACTAGCAAGCAACTCTGCTTTTTTAACTTGTCATATATTTACAGAATTCTGCTGCTGTGTCAGGATGCAATTATATTTTATAAGATTTTAATTATTATTTAATTATTTCTCTTATTGGTTATTTTTCTTTCCTCCTGCCCTGTGCTTTGTCCCTCAAAAAACAGGGTCAGATCATTTATCCAGGCTATAAAGTGGTGCCATGCAGCTTCACTGAAGGAGCTGAGCAAACTTCAGTGAAGGCTGAGAACAAGGGGAGAGAGGCCAGGAGATTTCAGATCATTGTGGCCAACACTCATGGACAATGGCAAGAGAGGCATTGCACAAATCCTCTCTTTTTCACTCTGGGACACACACTGTTTACCTTCTTTTCCATTTACATTTATTTCTCTTTTCTGAGCTGCTACTTTGCTGTCTCGATGTGTTTGAAACACAAATGAAAACTGTCACTTTTTTACCAAAGTGTGGGAAGTATCTTGTACCCACCATTTTGTTCAACTCAAACCACATTTAGCTTTTGATGGATATCAAAATATCCACAAAACATGAAAGTTTGGCTTTCATAGAAGACCCTGGTATTTGTATCCCCTGTATCCCTGGCTTTATTGGTGTTGTGTTTTGTTACCCATACACAATTCACTCCTCATGAAAAAATAAATACACCTGAAACATAGTGGTTATCAAATAGTGATGGGGAGAGAAAACTGGTGAAGGATATGCTATAATTGGAATTTATCCTTCTGCTTTGCAGTATGCTCTGGATGAATTTTATATCAATAGAGAGCTTTGCTGAGCCAAGATAAATAATCACTCAAGTCAATGTACTCAGGCAACAAAAATCAAAGGCATGCATTCTGAAGGAATCACAGGTGTTTTCTGTTCTTAGCAAACCACATGCTCACATACAGTAAAGGTAGCAGAAATGAGGTTTGGTTTGATGATAATTCGAAAAGAAATTATTAGGAAGTCAAGTACAAATAAGTGATGTGACACTTCAGTGAAGTCATAAAATAGAGTGGAAAACAATCCTCATTTTGTTTACACAGCTATAGTGAGGCTTAAACACTCAAAATGAAAACTATAATGACACTACAGGTGCTGAAGAGCAAGATATCAGCCAGCAGAGATGGGGAAGGTACCTGACCTAGTTCAGGTATCTGTTGCAGCAGCCCAGCTGCATCCACAAGGAATTCCATAGTGGCTAATTTAGCCTGTCCTCAGGTACCTCATCCTGTCGAGAAAAACTTACAGAATACATCCAGGATGTCAGCTGAATCTTCTTTTTATTTTCCTCCCCTCTGCTGCACTCAGAGGATGGATCTTTTCAGAAACAATAAAACTAAATCAGTAACAGTGACTTGTTACACACATACACACACACAAGAAGTTTACCTTATTTATTAAATATTTGAGATTATTAATAATTTTTTACTAAAAAGGGTAGAATTAATTTTCAATAAATATTCTGTTCAATGAGTAGCACTTCACTCAGAACTGAGGTGCATTCATAGAGCCCTGAATCAAAAGCTGGAAGATTGTTGAAAGCAAACTTTCCTAAGCAAATGCAAGGGTTTTTTTTCTATCTCAGCTTGCAATTTTCCCTAAGTGTTAGAATCCTCTATTAAATATATATACAGGGCCAAATTCAGAAATATATAATCTGAGATATATTTTAAATTTCTTTACTATGACTATTTAAACACTGTAGCTTGCAGACAGAAAAAGGACATATTTGGTACAATCCACAGATCAGAGGAACAGAGCCTGTGTTAATGTGAACCCCCACATTTCCAAAGGAGAGAAAAGAGTTCCTAACTCAAAACAGTTTTTATGCTTAATTTTATGTGACATACAGGACCAAGTAGAATAAGACTTCATCCTATGATGCAAGACTTTGGGATTTAAATTGGGAAAATATTGTGTCTATCTATCAATTTAATTTTAGATTATTTTAAAATTTTTGCATTATTCGGCTATATTTCTGCATTAGTGAAAAGATGGTCTGCATGACCTAAAAGCCAGTTACACTCTTCTACTTCTCTGAATAGAAGGATGTTTCCAAGGGAACCACTTGCAGTTCTGTCATCTGGGCTGTAGCCATTTAGCCACTGCTACCTTGAATATATTTGAATATATTTTCTCACTCCTTGCAAATTCTCTGAAAGGTTTTTTCCCTTTGTGCCCTCAGACTCCCTCACTACCCGCCCACCCTGCTGCTCTTTTTTCAACAATTTCTTGCTAATATGAACTCTCTAACAAAAAGCAAATATAGGCTTTTTCCACCACAAGCGTGTTTTAATTGCCACAGTTCTGTCAGGCTCTGGAAAACCATAACTGTATTCCTACTGCAGCCTTAATGAAGTGACAAATGGCTGAGAGTTAAACTGACATCATGATTAACACCAAGTGGTATTATTAATGGAATACACAAATCCAGTTTTCCTACCTCAATGCATAACTGTAGGACTGAGGTTAATCACCAATTTTTCTCATTTATGTCTTCATGCACAGGCCTATTTCTAATTAATAGCTGGAACCTTAGCCCCTACACTTTGCAGTAAAATGAAAAGAAACGAAACATTCAAGAATTAAACAGCTAAAACAGGTTTACTGAACAGACACATTCCACTTGAGGCACTAATTCATATTTTTCATTAAATATACTGTGATATTTTATTAAATATACTTGTCACATTCCACTTGAGGTGCTCATTCCAACTCTTCATTAAATATACTTCCCCCAGTAGTTGCAGAAACCTGGTAGATGGCCAGGAGGAATGCTTTAGGATGGAGCAGTCTTTCCCAAAATAAGTCTTCCTTCTGCAACTTACACCAGCAGCTGTCAACAGGGACAGATTTCATTTAGTAAGCTACAGCCTAAGCATCAGTCCCAAGTACCTGTAGAGGAATAGTCAGATTATTCAACACACATAACACCAGTGCTGAGTATGTTTAAATCACAGTCTGAACCTTCAGAGCCAATCAAATTTGCCTCCTCAACTCAGAGCTTTGTATCAGACCACAGATTTGACCATGAAGGAGTGTCAGCATTTCACTAAACCCAAGGAATGATCAATGTTCAAGGTGTGACTCAGAGTTCTGCTGGATCAGGACTGCCATCAGTGCTCCTGCAGAGGCTGTGTTCCTACACAGGGTTCCTACAGGCTTGCCATGTTTTCCTGCATCCATCCATCCATCCATCCATCCATCCATCCATCCATCCATCCATCCCACAGCTGGCAACGTCTCAAGGCATTTCTCAGGAATAACATCAGTTATTTCCACACCAGTTCTAAGAAATACGCCAAGGCTGACCTAGAACAGAGGCCAGGCAGAGTTAAAGAATAAAGTAGGTATTAATTAAAAGGCCTCAATGGATGCACCTTGGGGAGCACAAGAGCCCAGCCAGGGCTACACCCAAGATGAACCAAAATGGTCACAAAATGGACGACTTGTCACCAGGTCTCATGCTTTTATAAGTTTTGGTCCATTAGAGCATTGGAGCTAATTGTCCAATTACAGCTTCAGATTATGAAGTCCCATCCTTCTTGTTTTTCTCTCCTCAGTCCATATTGTTTGTGCTCTTGGGCCTGAGATTTGGATCATTTCTCCTTGGTCCTCATCTAGAGAAGGAATTATTTTGTCTACCTACTGTGTGAAGAGAGCTTACTGTCCCTTTATATGAAGCTCAGAACCACACACCAAAGCAGTTCAGAATCTGAAAAATATAAAAGCTAAAACCCGAGGCATCATATCCTTCTCAATTCCCTCAGAAATCATTCCTTAATGTCAATGGAACATATGACAGGATAAATTTCTCCATGCCCTCATCTTCAAGAATTGATAAAGTTCAAGTGTTTTTTCTTGGTAACCGGAAAATAAAATCTTGCATGGAATAAGTTAACACAGAATGAATTGCCTTTAATAAATTCTTACTTCAATATTTTCCCTGAGAACTATTCAAAGCTGACCACATTAAACCAATTCAGCAAAGGTAATAGGAAATACCTCAGCTATAAAAAATGGTATGGCTAATCATCACTTGTCTTATCTTAAAATTATATCTCAAGCTTCCTAAAACCAGTTTCAAATGATACTACTATTTGTTAATTTATATTTGGGGTAATAGTTGCAATAGAGTGAATAGTTGGTAAATAATTTATTGGATGGAAGAATAACTAAAGCACTTAGGAAACTTAGCAATTTGAGTCCCTTAGCAGCTCAGATTGAGTTAGACCTACTTGGCTGAATCTGTTCACAGCTTAAGGACATCCCCTCTCCCTTCAGTGATACCACTTTCAAAAATCATGTTTAGATTCCAGCTAAGGCTTATTACCTTGTTTTCCCATTCAATTTCTTCAGTCTTTGTTTACTTGTGGAATATTTTTGTCAGTATTTGCCTTATTATATTAAAATTACTTGATTATATTTCTGCTTATTGGGGTAAATAGTTTGTGAATTGCTAACAGAATCTGTGATACAGTACAGGATAGAAAACAGATTTTATAAAAAATTAAATATTTGAAAGAGTTATTAAGAACAAAAAAAATTTGAAGAAATGCTTAATAGTTTAGTTTGGTTTGGTTTTGGGGGTTTTTTTTTGGATAGTTACCCTGCAGAAAAACAATTGAGGTGAAAGTGAAACATTTATGAATTTCTTTCATAATTTTCTTGCTGTGAACTGGAACCCTGTCCTACTGTGACTCTGTCTCTACCTTAAATATGAAATATGCAAATATCTGTATGCCACCCTCAGTGAAGCCAAATTCCAGGTCAGATCATACTGGATATTACTGCTGTACTTCATACACTGAGGAATCTGTGGAAAGTGTTGTGAACATTTCATTTAGGAGTTGTGGTTATACAAGACACCTAGGTTCTTTAAGGTGTTGTGACTTTTGTTTCAGATTTTTAAAACTGAAATATGAAGTTATCACTGTGGATCATGTTATGTAGAGTACAGAGCTGTCCTGGTTCAGCACCTGATGGGTCTGAGCCTCACAAAGCAAAAGAAGTTTCAGGCTGTTTTCCAGCTTGCAAGATCAGGTCTTGCAGAAGGCACTGTATAAATGGATTATTAACCCTAAATAGTTACCTATATTAATACCTGTTCCCACTCTTTTGTCAGGGATCAGGCTGTCAACAGATTAAGTCTTAATACTTAGCAGGGGACCTGTGAGTCAGTTGTCAAGTGTTTTAGTATTTACAAAGCTGTGGTGAACTGACATACAGCAACCAGAGCCCCAAGGTGTGGCCAGCCCCAAGCATTCATTGCTTTGGTTTAAGATGAGAAAAATTAGAATAGAATTATTGCAAGGGTATGAGACACAGCTGGCTGCAATGCTGTTGTTTGTACCAAGATTCTGAAAGCGTTAGGGTAAAAGAAAGAACAGCATTCCCTGTGCTGGTGTGAGTGACATCCATTAGAATCTGTGAAATTATTTAAGTCTAAGTCAGGATGTGCAAGAGTGCCAATCTAACAGAGCCACATATTGCTGCTAATTGGGGTCCTTGAGTTTTGAAGGCTGTTAGTCTCAGCAAATAAAAAGCAGGAGCAGAAAAATTCTCTCCTGGACTAAGTCAAGTTATATGACATTGTCCTTGTAAGTAATAATACTGATATACAAATATATATAAAAATCTTCCACAAGATGTTTGGTCATGTTCAGTCTAATCTCTGATAAGCTGTGAAAAATCATCACTAAATCTAGTATAACGTTAGTTCAAATACTTTCCAAAATCTTCTGATGTAGTCAGTTTGAGCCCTCGTTTTTCTTCTTTAAATATGGTCATTTCAGCAATGTTAGACAAACTGGCCTCATTAAAGGAATATGAAAATCATAAATAATTTCTTTCTATGTGGCAACAAAGAAAAGTTGGAAAATGAAAAAGTCATCACTTATTTGTTAGTGGGACAAGTACTTCCTGGATTCCAGACTATATCATTAAGTCAGATTAAAAAAGCAAAAATGACAAAAGAAACCAAAGGCAACGTACATGTTTACTCTCAGAAAATCTTCGCTTTATTCTGCTTCTGTGAAAGTGCATGTGTCTTATTTCCCAGTTAAAATCCAGAAGAATCAACTCTTCCCTTTTCAGCTGCTTATTTTGCTTTCTTGCATTTCTAAATAAGAATGAATTTTCACATAGGGAAATTGAAGCAGTCCCAAGCCCTGATGCAATTCCCTCAAAGTTTTATTGTTAAAATGTAGCTGGGTGTGTTACAAGACCGAACATTCATGGAGATTATACAGCATTTTTGCCTGGACTGAGAATATCACATATATCTGTAATATTTCTTTCTTCAGCTTGACTCAAGTACAGAAGCACAAGAATATTTCTCTAATGTGGACAATTTCAATCAGCCTAATGAAAGGATGAGGTTTAACTATGTTCCAGTTTCAGATTCTGCTTTGAAGTGGTGTATGAAATGGTCTTGGGTATTCCTGCCTTGCAAACCTAAGCAGAGATGAGTGGTGTCTTATTCCTCTGGACTTGTGCAGGACCAGCTCATCTCCAAGTGTATTACATTTATTTTTTTTTTGCTGAACACAGCAGTCCCACAGACTTTTCCCTGCCTATCTGAGCACAGCTTTCTGAAGGTGTTGAATAGCTGGCACTGTGCTGCTACCTCTGTACACTCTGGCAGTGATCCTGCTTGAAGGGCCAAAATTGGAGGCTGAGCAGCATGGATTTTCCTTATTGAAATAATGACATGTGTTCTCACTTTAAAAAAAATTAAACATGTTCATTTTACCCAATAAGAGAGGCATCTGTGTTCAGTAAAGACACACAGATTTTTTTGTCATAGGCACTGCAGTGCTGTGAAACATTTATTCAGCTGCCATTGCTCCACCATCGCTTCATAAAATTCCTCTATTTAGTAGCTGACCAGTAACCACAGTAACAATTAAGCATGTTCCTTTCAGCTGGATAATTAAATGCCAGAAAAACTCACCACTCAATATGTAATTCACTCAACATCTTGTTGTTTGAAGGGACCAGTGTTCACAGATAGGATGGATTGAATTCCTAACAACATCTGGCATGAGCAATGGACTTGGCTGTCTCAGTAATAGCATTACATTCATGGTAGGAATGACAGCTAAATGTAGAGAGATGGATGGGCCTTTTCTCTGAAGTGGCAGATTCGTGGTTGCAGCCTAATGAATCAGTGTGTTGTAACCCCTGGCCATGTACATACTGGCCTGTTGGTAGTGACAAGCTGCATCAGGAGCTCCAGAGCAAATTGTACTTGTCAGATCTAATGGAGAAGGATGCTGGCTTACAAGGTACTGGGAAAGCTGAGTATAGTTTCCATTCCAATAATCTGGATCAAAACACTTCCTGATCGCCTTGGTCAATTTATTCTGTCACTTAATTAAACAAAAAGCATTACAAATCTCCTCAGTAAAAGCAAAGGACAAAAGGAGACTCTTTAACCTTGGGAAAAAAAAAATCTAGATGTTAGGTCCCAAGTAAAGTTTCTTTTTCCATAGGATCTGAGTTTGTAGAAAGATTTAGAACAGCTATGCAGTTTTTTGTTCCTGGATGTCCTAATTTTAAAAGTGTTTTCTACTTGAAACCACTGCTTTCAACAGCATCCTTCAATCAGACACACAAAACACTTACTTAAAAACAACAATTCTTTGAACATCTAAATGGATGAGATGATGCTCCAATTCCTGAGGAAACAATTTTGCAATTAATAGATTAACAATAATATGTCCTAGTTCTCTATATAAACTGGGAGGGGAAGGAACACAGATAAAACAACAACAAAAGAGAAGAAGGGGTTTAATATTTTTGTTGTAATTGTGTTCTGCTTAGCAATTAACTGTAAGTGATTGGTGGACTTGGGGTTTGTTCAGGCCTCCAAGGGCACAGAAGAGAAATAATAGATGTTTTGAATGTACACTATTGACACTTATCAATATGATCCTTTCCACCTCTTCTAAAATTGCACTACATTAATTAGCTGAAGTCCAGGAGGAATGATGCCTGAGTGTGCTAGGCTCAACAGACTTGTCCCTTGAGAAATTAATTCAGTATATATGTGTCCATCATTAGCATTTTCCTGCCTCACTGGTATACATTGTGCTGCACTGTAAAATACCTAAAGCAGAAGCCACTGTGCTGCTGACCATAATATATTCTGCAAAGCTCCAAAGAGTGCATTTTAACCAGTCTTCTGCTTGCACATTATTTTGTACGTCTGCTATTAATCTGTGGTTATTCAGCTCTACCCATTTGATTCTCTGCCTATGAGTACTCTTAAAAATATGTTGATTTGGCTCATGAGCAATCATTTTGTGATTGCATTTGTTTATTTATTTAGGAAATGCACATAAGCTCTTGAGGGTTACAGAAGCTGTTTTCAAAATAAATCTTAAATCGAGATAAATTAGCTAACAACTGTATTTTTCCCACAAAATACATTTTCAAAAGATGTAGGCTTGTGTTTTAGGTTTGACAGTGATGTATCCTGTTGAAGGCAATCCTGTAGCAGCCGTTAATTTATAAACTGTTAAATTGTGAGTAAATGTGTTTGTCCATAGAAAAATGTTTTTCTTACTTACCAGGTAACATTGTATATTGGAATTCTCAGGAAACTGGCAGAGGTATTAATTTCACACGTGCACACAGATTTGTATTGATTGTTCATGTTTTACTACTGCTACTTAGATTTTTCTGTGTGGTTATTTAATTCAACAATATTAAATCATCCAAAGAATGGGGATTCTTGTGTTTTGACACTCTGTTCTGAGCCATACAGTAGTACAGTTTGAAACTTTTAACTCTGTTACAAAATGGATTGTGAGACACCTATACAGGGTCTTCTTAGAGAGACTTGTCTTCTCACAGTGCCTGAAACAAGAAGTCTGTTAATTGTTGAGAAAAAACAAAAGTAAATTAGAAATATTAATCAATAATCAATCTAATAATGGAAAACACAGGTAAACACCAAATTTGAGGTCATGACAGATGGTATAAGAATGAATTTTTCATGTATTGAAGAAGAAAAACCAAATTGTTTCAGAAAAATATATCTTTTCTGAAAAGCAGCATATATGTCTATCACCATCTTGTCAGATGAAAATGGTTCGTTTGAAAATATTTTTTACATAAAACACATTTCTGAAGGATAAAGCTGTTTCCAAGTAAAAACAGAAACCGTCTTTTTAGTTGGTCCAAAGAATTTTTATTTCTTCTCTCTTTTGTTGAACTGATGAAAATGTTTTGTCAAAATACAAAATCATTTGACAAAAGATTTTTCCCTATAAAAGTCTCTGGCAAATATACACTGTGTATTTCCACCTATTACGGGTGTAATGATGAGTGAACTCATTTGGCTCTCACTGATTTCTGATGGGAGCTGAAGGGAGCAGAGGCACCATGGCAGGGTCCATGAGATTGCAAAGGTCCCACTGATTTTATAATGGGCATTACCACAGTGAAGCTTTTCTCACTCTTTTTTTGACACTTCACAGAGCTGATGCTTTTTCACTCTCCCCGGGTCTGGGTAGATGTTTGAATAGGTTTGTCAAGGGCACCTTCAAAAGGGAGTTAAACTGCTGTAGGATTCCCTTCCTAGTGTGGCTGGTCAGGAGACAGACTGAAAACATACTCAAAACATACTTTATAAACATGCTTTCTGATCTATCTGTTCTCACAGATTTTTGTAGAGGAGGAGAAGGATGGAGGTGAGACACTGCCCCACAAAATTAAGTAATTTGAGCTGTTCTTACTGGAAGGACCAGTGGAAGTTCAGGATTATTGGCAGGTCCAGCCTGTAAATTTCAAAGTTGCCCGCAGAGTTAATTTGCTAAACTCTTTATTTTCATAAATGGTCTTTAGAACCATCATCAAGGCTCTGTGTTTTAGAAATTTGATGCTCAATAATTAGAGACAAGATGTGGAAAAATAAATAATACTGAAAGAAAGGGGCAAGACTCATCTCAGCACAGAGAGGTCTGTTCACCATAGTAATGAATGAAGATAAATAAAATGGATCTGCAGAGCACACAGGCCTTGACTGGGAGGGATGGCAGCTGCAGAAAGGAAAAGACAAATATCCCTGGGACTGGATTCCAGATCAGTCTCACATAACAGGAGCTGGAAAGTTAGGAGGTAAAAAAGCTGTGGTTCTAAATAGAACATTATTAAAATGCATTCGTTATTTATTAAAGTGAAGTAGTTAATGAGCCATATTTTGCCGTGACTTTGAGATGGGACAGTAGATAATACTGGCTGATGGTGGGGATGTGGGGGATGAGGAGAACCAGCAAGATTTAATGTCCATTTCAAAGCCTGTTCTGTCAAAAAACTTAGCCTGAATGAATACAATTTCATGATTAGCATTTTAGAACTGTAGCACACACAGTATGAAGAATACATGACCAGGTCTCACAATGCTTAGGAGAGTATTTATCTTGTTTTATTTTTAATTAAAGTGATATTAATATGGAAAGTGATGAAATAGATCACCACCATTTGCAAACTACAGAGAAAACAACGATTTAACATTTTTTAAAGTTGATGTGAGTTCACCAGTCTATTTTCTTTTGCTAAGCCATTCAGTGGATTGTCAAAGTATAATAAGTAATGGCATCTTGGATTATGTTAATTGAGACTTTTTAGTTTGTTGAAAATGTCATTTCATAGAAACAAATCAGATTAGAGTCCAGGAGCCCAGTGAACTTCTGAGGAGCTTACACCAGGTGCAAGAGGAAAATAATATCTGGAACAGAGAGATTGTGAAGGAAAGACTGAGTTCCAGGTGAAAATCTTACATGGAAGTTTGTCGTAGATTTATTAAATTTAGCAGCTAAATGGGTTCCAGGAACAGGAGACACACCTGGGATGGTATATCCAAACCATTTTGCCTCTAGAGCAAAATGAAGATTGTTTTTTCTTACATCTAAATAATTTTTCTTATGTAAGGCTGTTTAGTATTAGTATTAGTATTAGTATTAGTATTATTAGTATTAGTATTATTTTCTGTATTGTCAATAAACTTTCCTGTTTTAGGAAAACATGAAAGTCTTTGATGGCAGTGATGACTGTTCTGAATTTGATCAGACTCTCAAGAAATTTGGAGGCTGGTTTCTGAGATATTGTGAGAAACATTGTCTACTGACATGTTGACTAAATGTTATTAAATTATTTCTGTGTTTATCTTTCTTTTATGCTCCACTTTAGACCATTACATCATTTACTAATGTGCAAGGACAACTTCTGGCCTGCTAAATTTTCAGGGTGAGGAGGGTAATTTCTCTTATTTGGCTGTAGGAACAAAATTTCTGTTAAGAATTTAGAGTATAAGTGTCTTGACTGAAGAATAAGTGTTCTGTCCATTCTTCTTTTTAATTCCTTTATTTACAAAGAAAGCATAGACGTGACAGTTAATGTGCTGCTTTTAGACTACACACAACCTACCTTAATTCTGAACTTTGCTTTTTGATTTAATGTCAGTTATCAAAGAACCTTCTCTACTTACTCTGCAGGCTAGAGAATATATGTTTTTCTTAAACTAACAGTACTGGTTGTTCTGTTTGCAGATGTAAATTTTAACAGTGATTTTGGGCATTCATTCACAGATACCTAAAGGACACAAATTACTTGCTTTATTAATTCCTTGTGAAATCTAGGTCATTTCACCAAAGCTAGATATAGCCAAGAATGTTCAGATCTGCTTAAATGTAAGGTCAAACAACTTGACTTTTTAATTAAGGGTAAGTAAAAATGCAGCTATTTCACTTGTACAGAATGTATTTCAGAAAATGTATCTATTTGATACGAACTATAATTCTTTCAGCTATTTGCCACTAATACTTGTGTCTGCTTTCTAATATTTGTCACCCCTAGATGTTTTAAGATCTGCATTGGCATAACCAGTTTTCCATACAGAATTACATGTTCCAATTTAATTAGGAGTGGTAGCTCTTATTGCAATGCCAGCAACAATTTTAAACAAATACCATCTCCTGCAGTCTTTTGTGTGCAATTAACTCAAAGCTACAGAAAGAGACTTCATATCCCATGGTGTTCTCAGAGGAAACACTGTCCCATTAAAGGCTGCATTCCATTGTTTTCTCTGTCACTGAGAAAGCCTTGTTCTAATTGAAAAAGTAGTTAATACAAATTTCTATTCTAATAACGGCTGGGTTTGAATCTGGAACAAGTCATTGTTAACAGATGCCACAAGGCAAGGCTCTATGAGAGCAGCAGAACACTTTAGATCCTATTTGCTCTACAAGTCTCTCATCTTCAAAGGAAAAAAATTGCCAAGTACTTCACTGAATTAACTTTTTTAACATTCCATTGCTTGTCACAGTCCTTTAAGGGCTTCATCACAACATGGCTTATTTTTAATACTCATCATGCCTTCTTAGTCTCCTTTTGTTTTCTTTTGTTCTCTCTGCACAAAATGAGAAATATCAAAATGAGAAATATGAGAAATATCAATTCTCCTTTGGGTACCACCTTTATTAAGATATCAGCCAGTTTCTGGAAATTCTTTTGCTCTAACTGCTTCATTTTGGTTAGGATTTGCAGCAGCAAAGGCGGCACACTTTGGGGTACATGGGTAATGATCATTGTTTTTTAAATGACTACTGTAAAAGTATAGATTTTATATCACATCTTGAATCCGGAGTATCTTCAAAATCTCCTCTGGAAAATTTATGTAAAGTCAGCATAGTTAATTAAAGCATTGTTTATTCATTTCGGAAAATTTTCTGTTTAGAGTGAATCCTTGCTGGAGAATCACTTAAAGCACTTGTGTACATTACTAAATGCCACTATGAACACTGAAGTGTTAAAAAAAAAAAAAGAAAGAAAGAAAAAAAGGAGATCTAAAATATCTCTATTATTTTGCATATATTGCACTTCTGATGAAATATTTCTATAGAGACAGATACAGTACAGAAGAAACATTTTCTTATCAACTATTGGGGTGAGGGGGTGGAGAAAAATTATTTTTAAATTTCTTGGATAAATTAATAGTCATAAAATTAGAACCTTGTATTCCAGGGTTAGGCCTACTTCAGGGACATGGGTGTGCAAACATTCATGTTGA
This sequence comes from Melospiza georgiana, assembly GCF_028018845.1. Lineage (NCBI taxonomy): Eukaryota > Metazoa > Chordata > Aves > Passeriformes > Passerellidae > Melospiza > Melospiza georgiana. The sequence goes on from NC_080430.1 coordinate 13,354,434, forward strand.
TGACATGATATTTAAACCACAGCCTTGAGTGGTTTCTGTAAACCTCAAACTGGAAAGGAAGAGGACACTCAGATGTCCTTTAATGCTAACATGTTTCTTGAAGGAATTCTCCACCTGTCTTTCTTACTTGAATAGGGAAATCAGGTAGCTCAGGACAGAATAATTGTGTCACCTTGCCAAGGCTGTGACAATTCCTGCTCTAATGTGTAGTTCCTTTTAACATGGCTCAGACGTCACAGACACAATGCCAGGGCTGGCAGGTACAATGTAAGATTTTGGGGCAGGCCTGCACATTTCTGCCTTGGCAAGTGGTGAATTCCACCTGTAGGGAACAAACCCAAGGTATTGTTACCAAAGCTGGGGGAGAAGGTTGTTTTTCTTCCTTCTTTCATATTGTTTCCTCATAGCAAATGTGGGGTTTGCTGTCAAGTTACCATGATTCATAATAAAAGAGGTAGAACAGTGTGCCCCCACATGCTTTTATCCTGTGCTATTCCACTCACAGCACACAAAGACACATGCAAGATCAAGACAAACACCTATTTATATGCTAAAGCCTTCATATGCAAATATCAAGTGATTTAATCCACTTTAAATCTTTAATTTTTTTTTCCATCAAGCCCTGTCTTATTCCATCTCCTAAAATGTCTTCAGCTGACCATAATTATTCACTAGCAACCTTTTCCCAATAATTTCCTATCAAAGGAGAGGTGCATTTTCCCTTGCCTGACTGTTGCTTGCATATGCAACTTTCTTTTCCATGCAAGGGACTAATTAAAATTAGTTTCACAGTTGATTGATTCCATGTCCTATGAAGTTATGGGTTCAAATTTCAGTGACATCCACAGAATGTTTCATCAAAGCGCTGAGTGCACAATCTCAACAAATTCAGCAGAGGTCCTTACTGGAGGTTCTTCTGGTCCATTTTTCCGTACTTTGTCAAGGCTAAAGGTGTAAGAATCTTCTATGCAGTGAATCTTGAAGTAAAAAATTCATACATCAGTTATGTTCATAAGGATTCTTGATTTATTCACAAACCAAATTCCCATCTTGCAAACATAACACCATCAGAGGGCAATGTCCCTGTGCTGTCTCTAATTTCTAGTGGCTCCTATCTGAGCAAAATCTAATTGTCAGCTCTGATTTCAGTGAGAGGATGGAATAGTAGCTTAGTGCCTCTACAGATATTGCTTGGTATTTTCTGACCTGGTATGTTTTTCTTTAGTCAGGAATTTCTAATCACTATTTAAAAATAACCATAATGAAGTTTTAATGAAGTTTGAAACTCATAAGTCAAAAGTAAACAAAGGTTTCCTCTTAGAAATACATGTTTTTCACAACAATTACTTCTAATCCAAGTAAATTGATTTTCCAGCCTTTAATCCATTCTGGAATCTTGAAATTAATTTTCTCTTTAATATAATGTCAAATTGGCTTTTTCCTTTCTTGCTCCCCAAACAGCCAAACTATCAGCCAACATGGTCCTAAATAACTACTCATTTGAGTCTTTGTGATAGGGGAATCATTCAGCACCCTTCTTCCTTAGAGTAAAAAACACAAGTGTGCCAAAAGACAGACTGCTGCAGAGATGCTGACATCTAAAAACACAAAAAAGGCAAAAAAATATTAGAAATTAAGTGAGCAAAACAGTTTTGGGGAGGTTATGTGTGTTAGCCTAATTTAACAAAGGTTAAATTTTTTAATTATAGGAGTGCAGAAGGAAAATAAAACACAAGAAAGGTATTGTGGAAATAAAAGTGACTGGGTGGAGAAGGAGACATGGAAAAGGAGAACAGCAGCAAGGAATTGTAGAAAAAGGCGTGGAAGAAGGAATTATCTGCTTTCTTATCCTGTACAGGAATTTCCAAAGGAAACAGGAATTAAATAATCCAAAACTAGACAGGACTTCAAACTGGGGAAAGCAAAAGCCAGTATTAGGATTTCCTGCCACTTTCATTGTGGTCATTTTTAAGATTCCTTGTGACAAAGCACAGGCACAAATAAAGCTTCTGTTGTGAAGGGTATTTGGGCAGTATGACACCAGAAAACCTTAATATTGGATGATGTTGATGTTTTTAACACTGTAAAACTTAAACTTAACATGAGCAATTTCAGCTCCATAGGAAAAATGAGATCAATTTAGGAAGCTCTTCACTGCATTGAAACATGCTCTGCAGGCACACTTTCAAAAACAAATGATAAAAGACAACAGCAAGAACAACAAACAAGAAAAATGACTAAACAATACCACCACAGCAGACTGGTTTTAAGGTAGGAAACCAAAGTTGGGAATGAATGGCTATTTTCTGCCCTTGAAGTGAAAGGCCACAGTCCCCTTGCTATTGATCATATTTCTGAAGGTTCTAAAATTCTGAAAAAATTAGGAAAATTACCATTTGCTCAAAACACCAAGTAGGTAGTAAGGATAGTAAGAATGAGGAAAGACCAGAAGAAATCCATATTCAGTGACTGGGCATTTACATTCCAGATGAGGTGCAATTCAGATAAACAGGAAATGATGCTCATAAAAAATTAAAAATTGCAGCTGATAAAATTATTTCTAAGCATATCATTACAATTTAGCAGTAAACCTTGTCTGTATCATAGATCAACCCACAAAAATATAAATGCATTACTCAAAAGTAAATATTAAAAATATTTAAAAGAGATAGAGAACTAAACAGAATTTCATGTGTTTCCCACATCTTTAATCTGATACACACTTTAAAGAACCATTTATTAGTGATAGAAAAGCTCCAAATAAGATCTATGCTAAGTGGTAAAAAACTGGTTAAGTATTAATTATCTAGGGTAGAATATTTTCATCACTGTCAGCAGAGTCTCTGTGTACAAACCATTTAGTTATACACTGATAAACTTATTTTTAGCTCCTTTCCAGCTGCTGCTGCTGCTATTGCCAAAATTTTGCTTTTGTTGTTTATTTTTTTCTGGCAGACGACAATAATAAGTTGCTTGTGCTAGGAAGTGTTGTATTTCAATACCAGGAAGACTGAGCTGATATGCAAAAAAACATTTAAACTATTTTTGCTCAATGGAGAGAAGTAACATAAGTGTTGAGATCCTATAGGATGTTGGATATAGTGAGAAGGTAGGTATGTATGGGATTAATAGTAATGATGACAGGTGATTTACCCTCAGAAAATGAATTAATCAATAGTTATAATAATTGGGGCATTTTCCCACATTTGATGAAGTCTTAGGCAAAAATTATTTTGCTGGTTGTATCCCTAAGGCCCAGGCTCAGAACACACACCAAGACTTCAGTGCCCCTCTACAAATTTCTAATTAGGAATGCTTTGAACCAAAGCAGTATCTTTGCTTTACACAGAACACACCAGTGGTTTCATGTCCTGACCATACATATAAAGGAAGCAAATATAAGCAAAATAGCATGGGGTATTTTCAAAACTAATACTGCAATTCATTCTCTAAACATTGTAACAAATATTCTTTTCTAAACAAATCAACCTATCTTTTGCTTTCCAAAATTGTTTTGATATTCATATATTGTAAAACACTTCATAAAACCCCTCAACAAACACCCTTTATAGCTAGAAGAATTGTGGTGACCAGCACACCAAAAGTTCTGCACATTTTTCAAAGCACAGCATTTAAAGCAAGATGATTTTCTGGCCAATCATCCTCAATTGTAACTTTTAAGGGGAATTTTTGAGGGCAGGCAAAGTAGGCTACCATGAAGAAATGCAGGACTTGACAATAAAAAAATATATGTCGTAGAATCACAGAATAGTTTGTGTTGGAAGGGACCTTCAAAGGTCAAGTTTTCCAATTCCCTCTGCAATGTCCAAAGGCATTTTCACCTCGATGAGGTTGCTCAGATCCAGTCCAGCCTGACATTGAAGGTTTCCAGGGATGGGGCATCCACCAGCTCTCCAGGCAACTTGTTCCAGTATTTCACCATGTATAAAAACTCAATTTGCTACAATTAGAGCTTAGAGGCAAGAAATATTTCCTCATTAAAAATGTCAAATTTACAGCTGTGACAAGTCTAATTTTCTAAAAGTGATAGAAGGGGGAGCAGAAAAATTCCTCTAACCCTAAAAATTATGCAGCAAAGTCAATTTGTAATATATATGAAGTTAAAAATAAGGCATTATTCAACTTTTGAAGCAGGGCTTTATTTTCAAAACTAATGTACTTTTTCCCTAACCTCTTCTTCAAAACTGCTGTAATGCCATCAAATTAACTTTCCATTCCAGCATTCTTCCTCAGGTTCTAATCTTCTCTGGCATCTGAAACATTATCAAAAAATAGACTTCTCTTTCTCCCTGTAGTCCTGTGAAAATATTTAAGAATCCCAGTCTACGTAACTTGAATTATGCTGGACAAGGTTAGCTTATTAAAACAAGGAAGAAGGAGTAGGAATCAAAGCAATTTGATGAAGTGGCAGAGCTCACTATTCTCACTTCTGAGTGCACTGCTCAGCAGCCCTGTTCAATTTGTAGGGCGGAAAAAATATATTTCCTAATCTGGATCTTTCCTAATAAGCTCAGAGTGCAAATTGTTAGCAAAGAATCGCTCAGATTCATGAAAATATCTGAACACATTTATTTAATTGGCTTAAAAAACTGTTGAAAAAATAAATTCTTATAACCTGGCTGTGTTCCAGCCTCTGCTAATTCTGGGTTTGGCATTGCAAAACTCAGCTTTGTTTGTTTATAGAAGAGTGAATTTCTGTCTTTTTCCACAAAGTAAAGAGAATAAGGATTTTTGCAGTGAGTGTGAATATGTGTGGAGCACAGACCAGTGTCTATCATGCCCATTTGCCTGACAGTTGACAGCAAAGATAAAGCTGTACAAATGTTTGATTTTAAACTTGGGGTTTGTACTAAAATCAAGTCCAGCTCTTTGAATTTTCTCACATTGAAAGTAAAATGGCATTCAGAATTCAAAATCAGTGAAACTCAGCAGAAAGATTACAGGAATAAGGGGAAACACTTCTGTGATGAAGGCCTGTACGTAAAAATCATCTTTCTCCTTTTTCAGTGCACTTGAGTAAGTCAAACATTGCAGCCTTTAGTATTTCAAAACATTATTTTCTCCTTTTCACTGACAGGAAAAAAGCCCTGAAATGTAGCTCTGCACCCAATGTTTTTGGGTAAGAGAATCTTAAAGTACCCATACAAGTGTAAAGCAAATAATTTAAATGCACTCTAACATTTACACTGTGGTAGCACATATGGAAGTAACAAATTCAAGATTTCTTAAGAGTGTGTATTGCATATGACCAAAATAATAGTTTGTAGTTTGTTATTAATGCAGCATCTGAGAAGCAGAAATTTACTAGGAGGAGGGATCATGGAAAAACAAATTTGCAATTTGCGGAAAACTGGAACTATCTTGAAATAAAAACATTCCATATTGAAAATTAACCTTTTTTTAAAATAATTTATTTACAACTTCATTCCTAATTTACAGAAAAAAGGTTTTAGTGATTGCATAGCCCTTTTATTATTTTTCCAATGTCACATTGCAACATTTCTTTTGACCTTTCTTCATAACTTCACATACATTAGATATTATAATATAAAAAGGTCTAATTCTCAGGCAAAAATGTGAAACCTGCTTTGCTCATACACCTAAGAAGATAAATTGTTGCTGAATTAAAATTTAGATCTGTATAGCATCAATGTTTAACAGCAATACAAATGATACATAGGGATAATGACATCTATTTAACTCCTCATCAGGTTCTCTTACTCTTTATTATTGGCTGCATCTATAAATAATAAATTTATATCGAGTTTGCATGATCCACCTTGATCTGAACAGCATCAAAATCCTGGGTTAATAAAATGGGAAAAATATCAGCTATATTAGTAACAAGACAGCAACACATGGTAAACTATGCTGATTAAATGTACAGATGCTGTACATATGTTAAAATCAGAAATTAAGGAACAGTTGGAAAAAGAAGGTTTTCCATTTCATAGAAGGAAATTAAACACTCTTACAGCAGGTTATGGCATATTATGGTAATTCATTTACACACTTACTAGAGCCTAAACTCTCTGTAATACGGAACATTAATTGGATTTGGGTGAGTAACTGCTCTCCCCTCTCTGTTTGTCTATCTGTATTGTTGATTATTTTCTTTTTATCACTTTGGCAAACTTTCCCACCATTTACCACATGTAAAATAATGACACAGTGCATTTCTACATTCCAAAACTACAGGTCACTGTAATGTCTGAGTGTGTATCACATGACCTCAGAAACTCGACATATTTTCTACAGCTACCACAATAAAATAGGCTTCCAGGCTCTGGTTTTATGTAGCAAAAAAATAATATATTAATTAAACCTCAATGTCCAATGCATATTGAAATTATGCCAATAATTACCTTTCCTTGGGCGTGCATTTAGAATGGAAATTATTATTGCAGATTTGTTTGAGAAATTAACTCTGGGCCAGAAGCTGCAGACTTATTCCACAAGTGTATGAAAGTGTGTGATTTTATTTTTCCCCTCCCCACCCTCCTAGAAGTTCCCGCTGTGCAGACCTGCAGGATATTTTTAACACAATAAAATATTAACATGACAAAGTACCCTGTGTTACAGAGAGACAACATTGCAACCCAGGACACAAGGCAAGATAATAAAATACAGAAAATAAACCAGCTGCGAACTTAATAAAATCAAGTGGCCAATCATGTATGGGTATGCATAAACCCATAGAAAATACAACTGTGTACATTATATTTAATTTGAGTTTCTGCATACTATATTAAAATAGCCCTTTACAGACTTCATTTCAAGGCTATAAGGAAATTTCAAGAGGTGGAAAGGAGATACTGTGCAATGTGTTCAAGAACAGTAGGGCAAGAACAAAGTAGGCAGTCTAGTAAGAAATGGCTTTGAGTGGTGAGCTATAGATTTTAAACCCCTCTCCATATGTTTTTATATATAAATTTTCTATTAGATAATTAGTACAGGAAAAAAACACCATAAACTGAAATAATCCCAAGAGTACTCTTCTGACTTACCCCAGACAACAGGCAGGAGTGTCAGTTCTTCCACAGCCATTGAATTCCCATTCCTGACTACCTAAGTGTGTGGATTGAACTGGAAAAAATAATTCAAAACCTTTTTTTTTTCAAAATCTTCCCCTTAATGGTTTGGGCAGTTTCCTGAAAGGCAGGAAATTACATTGAAGCTTGCTTTGACTGCAAAGGCCCTAAAATACCTGATGGATAAACCCCCTTGTGCCAGGCTGCTCTCGGGGCGTGAGGGTTGCCATGAACGGCTCCTGCTCCATGGGCTGCTCTGTCAGAGGGGACAGAAGCTCCCTTGCCTCTTGCTCCAGAGGTTTGGTGGCTAAGGAAATGTGTCTGTCACTCGCTGTGACACGTCCCAGAGCCGGATGATTTCACTGGTTTGTCCTTGGGGAATGCCATCCCCTCATCCTCACCCAGGCATTGTCTGAGATAGTGCTAATAAGCGTAACCAAAACCATGACAAAGAAATGTGAATAATTAAACAGTGCGTAGCATGAAAATTCTCAGTTTCTTGCCCTGACCTCATTTACATCATTAACACAGGCAGGCAGGAATGGAGGAGAACCACATTTCCAGGCACTTCAGTCTTCAAGCATTATTGTCTGAATCCTCATTTTCTTATAGCATTGTTTTCTTTTGTTTTACTTATTTCTACTTGACTTTGCCAAAACTAAATTTATGATCTGATTTTTAGAGGTGACAAGGAATTAAAATGTACACTTTCATTAGAGCTTTAAGCATCTGGAACATCAATTTAATTTTGGCAAAGGGAGTTAGGGCAATGATACAGTGAACAGAAACACAGGCAGTCTCCTTAAAGGAGTTAGAATGAAAACACAGGCTACTAACAAGAAGGCATAAAATCAACACAATAAAGTTAACCTTGGGTGAGAAAAAAATTTTTTATATTTTTACTTCTTGAAAAAATGCTAACCTTTCTATTACAATTTTCTAAATTAAAATTCATTTCAAAAAGGAACAGCATTAAAAAATAAAATAATGAACAGGTGATACTTGTGTGGAAAACAGTGCCAGTTTTGTCAATGATTTCAACAAATCCTCGTTTTGTCTTATTCTGCTACGGCTTTAGTCTCAACTAGATCTCAGTCTGATCTTGGCCTGTGATGAAAACCTTGGTGCCTACATGCAGCAGGACTCAAATATACCTGTACTTTCATCATCATTCACTGGCTGACCAATGTACCTTGAGCCCTATGAAGGCTTATGAATTTTATTGATATTTTCTCTGGACAAATGCATAAAATATGGAAATCTATACAGAAAACTGACAAACATCTATTTTAAAATGTTTTAAATGAATCTTGCTATTGCTTCAATTGCTGTTGTCAAAACAAGAGAAGAAATTCTATGTTTAAAATCCTTTCAAGTATCTGTATTCTCCCTTCACAAAAGTCTTTAGAAAAGTCAGCCTAAATATTACAGAGGTGGAGTTTATAGGGGGAATGAAATTGTGAAATGGTGATTGTGTTTTGTTTCTTTTTGGCAGGTCTCTTAGAACAGAGTTAGCAGCATTTCTGTTCCTACATTTTCCAGGAACACACTCAGACTGGATTCACAGTACAGTTCTGCAGACAAACCACAGCCAGTTTATGAGGATTGAGAGGATTCACAAGAGGCCCTAAACCTGCAGACAGACTGCAGAAGTTGTGGTCGAAGCATGGTGGAAATTCAAAACCTGTAGATTAGGCCTCCAGACTAATAATTGTTCCTCTAAGTCGAAATGGATGAGTATAATTTAATGCACATATGCTTTTTTGGTTCTTTTCTTTACTAACCAGCTAAAAAGGGTCTTTACTAAGGCAGGTATAACTGTTTCCCTGGTTACAGAACTAGTGTTCAGTTTTCTTTCCTTGCTAAATAAGAACTTTCCTAAATAAGTTCTAGTGTTCTGATGGCTTCTGAAAGAAAACAAAAAACATTTAGCTTTTGACAACTATTCTATGTTTTAAAGCTAAAGAAAGACCTAGAGTATTCTGCAGTCCTTATTTTATTTTATTTTTACTATAAATTCCTTGCACTTTTCCTTACTTTTTCTTAAGAAGTTCTACACTAGATCCCAAAGAATTGTAACACATCTGCTTTTGACAGCAATTTCAGTCTTAGATTTTATTGTTGCTGTTTGTTATGTTCTCTGCAGTTTCCATATCTCAAAAACAACTTGAAAATGAGAAGAAACTGGCATTTAAGGGGACACCAACTACCTCAAACAAGAGAGCCAGAACTGAGCCATTTGGGATGACAATTTAAGCCATTCTTGGGGTTGCCAGGTACCTTGAGGAACTTCTTGCTTTCAGTGCTAGGGGAATCAGTCATATTGAATGCCTTGATATAAATCCCCCAGGGATTGCCTGAGCCAGCTCAGTTTCTGAGTCACTAATGAGTCATAATGCTTTGTCAAAAAATTGCTCCCCAGCACTTCAGGTTCAAGTGGAGGGAATTCTGAACTCACACCGGTGCTCCATAGGAGGCCTCTAACAAAGCCAGGCAAGGTCTGCAGGCAGACACAGTACCTTTCATTCCACCTCCTGGGGTGGCTGCAGAAATTAGACAGGCTTTCAGGCACATAGGCCTTTTTTTAGGCCTGAAAGAACTTTAAGAACTAGATACTAGTAGAGACCAATGACTCAGAGTTTAGTTAGACATGTATCAATTAGATCAACTTTGAAAGAAAAGATAGTTGGTGACTGTGGAGTATAGGAGATGTAATTAGGGGAAGGCAGAAGAGAAGCAGTGAGATGGTGAGGTTCTTTCAGCCTACAGAAAAGAGAAAGAAAATTGTCCTGTGGAACATGGCAAAAAGAGGCAAAGGGATAGAGAATTTACTCCGCCATAAAATCAGTATCTTTCTATAAAGCCCCTGATCATCATGAGACATAAATTTTAGTTCTCAGTGTATATTAAATGTATTTTTTAGGTTTATTTTCCTTTTTTGCCAACTATAATTGTGCTTTAACTAGTGATGCCATCTCAGCTTTACTGCTTCCTCACTATTACCTTCCTCATGCACCTGCCACCTTTGATACCTACAGCAAAACTGCACTGTAGCAAAACAAGGAAGTAAAGAAAATCATATAATAACTGAAAAGAATAATTGCCTGTAATTGATAAAGAAAAGAGTAATTGCCTGTAACTGATAAAGGAAAGAAAGGAAGGTTGACACATTGCTTGAGATTTCCATTTGTCACATATTCATGCAAAATATCTTTTTTTTTTCTATTTTTGTGTAAGTTTATTTGGTCTAGACTACAAGGATGGAAGAAATTGTGTCAATATCGCTTGTACACAGATGGGACAGCAGAGCCTCCCTCTTGTAAGCTCATATATGTGCATAGTTGAAGAACAGGCTATATCTCCGTGTCTCTCTGCATCTGCCTTTTGTGAATTACTTTTCAGCAAAGTTACTCTTCTTTCTGTTCCAACACAGCAAAACTCAGTTTTATTCAGTATCTGTCATGTTCATGACATCCCAGATGTTCTTGTTAGTTGTAGATCTGCACAATTACCTAAACAAATTTCCACTTCTTCTCAATACCAATGCATTTAAGATATAATGAAAAGCAAAAATGTTAATTCTGAACATTAATGAGCACTATAGTATGAGTAGCAAGTGATAAATTTATTCCTGTCACTAAAATACTTCTAATAAACATGGGGCAGATAAAAACACAAATGTTTTAGATCTCAGTTAGCTAAGTGGTCGTTAGTTCCTTGTGGAAGCAGAAGACATTTATTCAACAAAGGGCTTAGGATAAAGACAAAATAAATAGCTCCAGGGTACAAACACAGGGTCAGTGCGTTCACACATCCTGAATGATTTGACAGTGTTTATTTCTGTTTCTAAACAGTAGATGCATTCCTGTAGTAATGATGACACTGAACACTCACAAGAACATAGATACACACCCGCACACATGCAAATTCACACATGTACATGTGCTGGAGTGGTCATGTGTGGGGAGATGCTTAGCAAGTTGGAAGCCCACTCCTTTTCTCTTTCTTTCTTTCTTTCTTTCTTTCTTTCTTTCTTTCTTTCTTTCTTTCTTTCTTTCTTTCTTTCTTTCTTTCTTTCTTTCTTTCTTTCTTTCTTTCTTTCTTTCTTTCTTTCTTTCTTTCTTTCTCTCTTTCTTTTCTTTCTCTCTTTCTCTCTCTCTTTCTCTCTCTCTTTCTTTCTCTCTTTCTCTCTTTCTCCCTTCCTTCCTTCCTTCTTCTTTCCGACACTTCCTTCCTTCCTTCCTTCCTTCCTTCCTTCCTTCCTTCCTTCCTTCCTTCCTTCCTTCCTTCCTTCCTTCCTTCCTTCCTTCCTTCCTTCCTTCCTTCCTTCCTTCCTTCCTTCCTTCCTTCCTTCCTTCCGACACTTCCTTCCTTCCGACACTTCCTTCCTTCCGACACTTCCTTCCTTCCGACACTTCCTTCCTTCCTTTCTTCCTTCCTTCCTTCCTTCCTTCCTTCCTTCCTTCCTTCCTTCCGACACTTCCTTCCGACACTTCCTTCCGACACTTCCTTCCTTCCTTCCTTCCTTCCTTCCTTCCTTCCTTCCTTCCTTCCTTCCTTCCTTCCTTCCTTCCTTCCTTCCTTCCTTCCTTCCTTCCTTCCTTCCGACACTTCCTTCCGACACTTCCTTCCTTCCTTCCTTCCGACACTTCCTTCCTTCCTTCCGACACTTCCTTCCTTCCTTCCTTCCTTCCTTCCTTCCTTCCTTCCTTCCTTCCTTCCTTCCTTCCTTCCTTCCTTCCTTCCTTCCTTCCTTCCTTCCTTCCTTCCGACACTTCCTTCCTTCCGACACTTCCTTCCTTCCTTCCTTCCTTCCTTCCTTCCTTCCTTCCTTCCTTCCTTCCTTCCTTCCTTCCTTCCTTCCTTCCTTCCTTCCTTCCTTCCTTCCGACACTTCCTTCCTTCCGACACTTCCTTCCTTCCGACACTTCCTTCCTTCCGACACTTCCTTCCTTCCTTTCTTCCTTCCTTCCTTCCTTCCTTCCTTCCTTCCTTCCTTCCTTCCGACACTTCCTTCCGACACTTCCTTCCGACACTTCCTTCCTTCCTTCCTTCCTTCCTTCCTTCCTTCCTTCCTTCCTTCCTTCCTTCCTTCCTTCCTTCCTTCCTTCCGACACTTCCTTCCTTCCTTCCTTCCTTCCGACACTTCCTTCCTTCCTTCCTTCCTTCCTTCCTTCCTTCCTTCCTTCCTTCCTTCCTTCCTTCCTTCCTTCCGACACTTCCTTCCTTCCTTCCTTCCGACACTTCCTTCCTTCCTTCCTTCCTTCCTTCCTTCCTTCCTTCCTTCCTTCCTTCCTTCCTTCCTTCCTTCCTTCCTTCCTTCCTTCCTTCCTTCCTTCCTTCCGACACTTCCTTCCGACACTTCCTTCCGACACTTCCTTCCTTCCTTCCTTCCTTCCGACACTTCCTTCCTTCCGACACTTCCTTCCTTCCGACACTTCCTTCCTTCCTTCCTTCCTTCCGACACTTCCTTCCTTCCTTCCGACACTTCCTTCCGACACTTCCTTCCGACACTTCCTTCCTTCCTTCCTTCCTTCCTTCCTTCCTTCCTTCCTTCCTTCCTTCCTTCCTTCCTTCCTTCCTTCCTTCCTTCCTTCCTTCCTTCCTTCCTTCCTTCCTTCCTTCCGACACTTCCTTCCGACACTTCCTTCCTTCCTTCCTTCCTTCCTTCCTTCCTTCCTTCCTTCCTTCCTTCCTTCCTTCCTTCCTTCCTTCCTTCCTTCCTTCCTTCCTTCCTTCCTTCCTTCCTTCCTTCCTTCCTTCCTTCCTTCCTTCCTTCCTTCCTTCCTTCCTTCCTTCCTTCCTTCCTTCCTCTTACTTCCCTTTCTCTTTCTCTCCCCACTCACTTTCTCTTTCTTGCCTATCTGCCTACTTTTCATCCTTTCTTGTTTCTTGCTAGAAAGGAAATAGCAACAAAAATTTGAGTACTGTAACTTTTTAGTGTGTTCATTTCACTTGGTTTTAGCCACCAAGCTCCCTCCAGATGAAGTGCCATTGCCATGTGGCTCTACTGTCTCTTATCTCCCATTACCTCTGAAAGAAATCCATATCTGCTCCCAGCAGGAGGCAGGTAAATGTAAGTACCTACTCCAAGGTGTCTGGAGAGCTGTAGAGAGCCCAATGTGGACATCAGCATCCAGTCAGCTGGGTGACTGCAGATTCTATCACCTGACTCAACTAAGGCCTGGATAGGTTTGCTGAAACAAAGATTTCTGGTGCAATTTGAGATGCCCTGGAGAATCCAAGATGTCCATGGAGGATCAACAGATAAGACTCATGGAAAACCTGTGTGCTTCTACAGCAAAATGGGGGAGTCAGGTGAGATCCCAAAGCATTTCATGCTGCCATTAGGTGATTATTTCTAGGCAACTGAGCTGAATGACTGATCCCTCTGGACTGTGCAAGGAGTTCAGATTACAAATAATCCCCCAAATGTTGCTGTGTTAAACTGAATCCTTCTTTGGTTGATGGCCTAACAGTGCACACAGCAGTGACTTCAGCTGCCTAAACATGAGCACCAGGGCTATATGAGAGTCTCTAAATCACCTGCAAAATCTGACATTATAGGTTGAACACAAGACATCAGGGACACGATGAGGAATCAAGAGTGTCTAATGGAGACCAGGCATGAAGCACCACAAAAACTAAATAAAGAGATGCCTAAATTCAGGAAACTCAACCCATCCTCCAATTTTCATTCAAATAAGAGCAGATTTTGTTACTCTTATTTTTAGTTATGGACAAAACTAACACATTTAAGGTCTGACTTTGTAAAAAAGAAGTTCTAAACTACAGAGGCCATATATTTAAACTAATAACATTCCTTTTTCTCCTACAGTAGTTAAAGTTTTGTAAACAATGTGTGTACCTTAAAATGCCCCATAAACTAGCTTAAAACATAATTTTAAAAATTTTAAATATCTATAGATTGAAATATTTTTATATAATTAGGAGTGTATTTTATATAGGATAAAGTAGTTTCAATGGAAAATTTTGCACTTATTTAAACGTTTCTTTCTGAATATTCCAAGTCATTGTACAGCTTTGAATACATGCAAGTTAATAGAATTTCTGTAGCATCACATTACAGATTCTGGTTTTTAAATGATACATCATAGCAAAATGAAATATTCTGTAGTGTATGAATGATGTGCTATGAAAAATACACTTGCATATCTCATGCATTAATGCTGCAATATAATACATTTTCTGATCACAGAAAATTGATTGATAGTTTATTCTATATTAGCTGAACTTGTTCTCTGAAGAGTTTCATTCACTACAGATCTAGATCCCGAGACAAAAAAATTTTGATAAGCTCTCCTGAGCCTTAGTCTCTGAGTTAATCCAAATTGTGACTAGTGAAAACAGTATCTACCACTTTCTGCTAACCTCTAGTCTCTCGACTACCCAAGTTTTGTCTTTTTGACAAGAAACAATTTCAGAACAATTTCAGAAAATTCTCCTTTCTTCTTTAAAAATCTGATTGCTCATGATCTCTTCATTGATGTTGATATCTTAGCCATTGATAGCATCAGCTTTCTGTGTTTCCTTATCAAAGACATAGTACTGATCCTGGGAAAGCTGCTTTTATTTAACCAGGTTCATTGACGTCTCTCCTATTGAGATTTTTTAAAAAAGGGAAAACAAACAAAAACCCAAACAAAACAAACAAACAAAACCCCAGCCCCATCCTCCCTCATAAAAACAAACAAACAAACAGTGTCAGCACTCTACACCAGCCTCAGAGCCAAACTCAGGTCATTTCCTAGGGAATTTAGACCATAGGCACTCAACACTATTTACACAACTAAAAGAGGTTATTCAGGATATTTGTTTTGCAATGTTTCCAGGCTTTGGTAACCCATACATTTAATTGTGCCATCATTTTATCAGCTCTGAAGACATCTACATCCCGGATCATAGCTCTAAGTGTGCCACTAACAACTTGTTGGCAGAACCAACAAGTGCCAAGTCATGAGTGCCCCTCATTGTGTCATCAGAGCACCTCTCACATCCAGCCGAGGTGAAAACACCATAGGCATGATAGTGCCTGCAGGGACAACAGCAGTGCTTAGTTCCTGTGTCCATGGAATAGCCAACTTGGACCTCCTCAGGCTGGAAGCAGTGTTGAATCTATTGGGGTAATCCCACACCACTGAACTAACTGTAAATAGGCAGCTTGGATTGAAGGGTTCTCTTCATCCCAGCCATCAATACTAAATCACTTCTCCTTTTGTGACCATCATGTTTCATAGCAGATATCTTCTGCTGCAATGATAGAACTGTGTTCTAAAAAATGTATGAGCAAAGGAGATGGAAAATTCAAAAGCACTGTGCCTATGGAATGGAACTCACTTTTCTATATGAAATAAATAAACCACAGATATCTCACTGTCAAAGTATGTGAAAAATTCATTCTTTCCATTTCCTTTTTCTTCACACAGATTTCCATAATACAATACTTTATTAATGAATTGAAGTCTTTCTCCTATTTATTTTTAAATGGTGATACTGATACTCCTGTACATCCAGTTAGCCTTGAGATCAGACAAAAAATTCAGCTTTTCTTGAAGTATTGTCAAGAAAATATTGGTTTTAAACATATCGTTTTCTTAAGATATCATTGCCCAGCAAAGTTGCTGACTTCCCATCATGTGCTCAAGGATAATTGGAAGTGTTCAAGGCCAGGTTGGATGGAGCTTTGAGCTCATCTGGTAGAAGGTGGTCTTGCCCATGGCAGGGTCTGGAATCAGATGATCTTTAAGGTCATTTCCAACCCAAGCCCTTCTATGACTTTATGATTTTACCATTAGTATTTAAATGTTGTAAATCTCTATAAATAAACATTATCTTTTATCATTTAAAGAGAAAATTAGCAGGACTAAAGTATAATAGAAAGGTGTGCTTTATTTAAGTTCTAACAGAAACTGGTGTGCCTCTCAAACACGAACAAAAAGATAAATCTGCCTTTTGGGACTGTTTTTCTTTGAGCTGGATTATTCACTTTAAAAATCCTTCTAATTTCTACTATTTGTGGCATAGCAACATAAAGATTGAAATAAAAGCACATTTCAAAGTGCAGTGCAATGAGAAAAGTCCATCTGCATCGTTCTAAAATTTCAGGGGTTTTTTTCCATATCCACAATTTTCTGTCCACAATTTTCCATATCCACAATGCATCCTTGGTTAAGCGTTGCTACAACCGTCACTAGGATTTGCTAATCCTGCCCACATCTTTTGTACTTCCACCTCTGGGAAGGAGCTCGGAGCGGGGAATGTTTGGAACAGCCCCAGCAGGTGGAGATAAAGAGCAGGGACGGACGGAACGTGCCTCCGAGCGGCGCAGTCTGGTTCTCATCACCGGGGAGTTTGTGCGGTTCGAGCGGCAGCTCCTGACACGGAGGGATGAGTGATCCCTACAGACTGCCTGGTGCCGGCATCCCGCCCCGGGACACAGCCCAGAGCCAGCTCCCTGAATCACTGCCCGGACCCGGAGCGCCTGCAGTGACTAACGAGGCAGGAAAAGGCAGCCCAGCAGTAATGAAGCTTGCTGAAAAAGCTCCTGATGTCACCGCTGCCTGCTCTGCCTTTATTTGTTCTTGCTGGCTGACCAGCATGACTACCTGGCTGTACAGACAGTTTCCTGAAGGCAGCAGGAATTAGGACTTTAGGGAATGAAAGTCTTATCTATGAATAGGTAAATTAAGAACAGACAGGATTTTTAGCTGAAATTTGTAGCTTGCAGTAATTCAGAAGTACAGAGGTAGAAATCTCACTGTCCTTTTCCTTGCTGCTTCATTATGGAAGGAGCCAAAGTGAACAATCAACTCTCTCACACAGGTATTGAGTCAACAGATTGTGTAACAAAAGACATCTTCTCAATTATGATAACTATATATTGTGTAACAGCACAATTTCTTGACTGTGAGAACGCCATCGTGAAAATATTACCCCACAGCAAAACCATAATTCCTGAGATCCTGACACATTTATTATTGATTGCTTTCTTCCTAAAATCACTTTCTGGGCTGTTAGCACAACCTGGAGTCTTGCACAATGGGTTCTAGAGCCCACATTTTCTATAGCAGCAGCATTACCTGCAGAGCATGTGTCTTTCCTCTACATCCTAACAAACTTAAGCTGGGTATTGCCCCCTTTTCCATCACTGGGAGCAGGTAATCTGATGAGGCACACGAGAAGAAACTGGCAGGTGTTTTTGACTCTTTTAACAAGATGTGTGCAAAAAATGTGGGTGTAACACTGTGGTCTTTGAAGTATGACTGCCTGTGGTTAAAAGACATGGATCTCAAACATCAGTTTATTTTCAGATTGGAAATGGGCTTGTTTGTGAGGCTTCTGGTCCTGTTGTTGGAGATCTCCCATGGTCTAGCAAAGGCCCTGGACATTGCCATTCCCTGGTCACACAATGCCCATGGGCTCAGTTGTACAAAACAGCTCCTGTACTGGGGATGCTGTGTGAGCGTGGGCTGGAGCTGCATCATGCTAAAGGGAGAACTAACGCTGTTTCCATGCAGGAGTAGAATTTGGGACATTCTTCCTTCTCACCAACCTGTTCCAAGGGCTGGATGTGGCATTGAATGGAAAGATTGAAGTTAAAAGGTCACCTGTGCTCTTTTGAGTGAAAGGAGCACAGTTCAGCATAGCCATCATACCTAAGGGGGAGGGAAATTCACTTTGGGATGCTGCTGCATTGGAATAGTTTATTTTTAAAACTCCTCTCTTTTTTTTCTTAACATGTAAATTAGTATCCAACTGTTTTATATGGAGAGTGGGTGTTAAAAGTTGTTTGTGTTGTTCTTTACTCACTGTTACCTGAATTTTAGCTTTTTTAGCATGTAGTAAATCTCAGTCCAGTGAGAAAAAAAAAAAAAAAACAATAATGATGGACATACTGATGGAGAAAAGAAAATGTAAATTATACCTGTTTCTTTCTCAAACCTACTTATTCTCATCCATGACTGGTCTTTAGGTTCAAGAATCAAAGAGAAAAGCCACATAAATAATGTTATTCTGAGTGTCTTGCTGAGTTTAGTGAGGCCATGTAATTTTATGTTCCCAAGTTATAGGACAGAATGTTTTTCTTACATCAGTTAACAAATACCTGGTTTTTATTTAATTTAGTATTTTAGGTTATTTCCTAACACAATAGTAGGATCCTGAGTCATCTGTCCCTCAAATTTCAAATTAAATTAGAAAGATTTCAATCTGTTGACAGTCTTAATTATAGAAGCTTGATAAGGATTTAGTCTTTTTTTCCAAAGAGAAAACTACAAATTTTTAATTGCCATTTTCCATCCTTGACAAAGACTTTACCTAAAATGTTCAGAGAAAGCACTGAACTACATTACAGAAGTTATTCTTAAGTTCTTAAATTCTCAGTCTTTTTCCTCTAACAGCACATTTTCAATATTATTTTGTAAATCAGTAGAGTTTATAAAGCTAATTTTCATTCCCAAAATATATGACTATCCTATGAGGTCATTATTAGGGATAAATGTAGCTCCTGCTGTCTCAAGAGTTTCTTCTATTCCAAATATTTTAAATGCAGACAGACAATTTCCCGTCATTTTAATTCGTGTTGATTTTATGCTTCTAAAAGAAATTTAAGCCCAGCATTTTCAAATATACAATTTAATTATCTTTGTGCCTATTTTTATGGTCCATTTTTTCTCAAGTTAGGTACTGTATAACATCTGGGGTATGATAAATGATAGTCAGTACTGAAATTTATCTTCAAAACACTAATAGTTTTGCCATACAATTTTCAACAAACTCAAAACATAGATAATTTTCATACTATTTTTGTTTCTGATTTGAATAGCAAAAAGAGCTGTTTAATTCTTTGAGTAGTGTGAAATTCATACAGCCATCTACATAGACACAACAAACCACAGATCACAAGTATTGAAATAAATCTCAAAATACGTACGTGGTTTATTTAAAATGTTACAAAGCCCTATAAAGTCTTCAAATGCTGAAGCTTCTACAAATGTTTCTCCCTTATAAGAATGCATTTTTGTGTGTGGTCTTTAGTATTGCAGGAGAGCAATGGACGTTTGTATTGAGACAGTGCTGTATCTTGAATTCAGTAGTCTAATGCTTTTAAAATAAAAAATAGTCAAGTACATATGTAGACAAGCTGATACTGTACACTTTGTTTATTCTACAAGTCTATCTGTGATCATAAACTCTTGGTAAATATTTGCTCTTTGGAGATTAGATTTAACATACTTGCATTTACTTGCAATTACAGTATTGCTTTCGTGATGGCTGTTGCATGAGCTGCTGTATTTCATCAGTGACATAACGTAATGTAAAGATAAGAGTTAAGTGGAAAGAAGCCTGTTGTGAATGTAACCTTGGCCTGTTTCTGAAATCAACAGTTTACCACAGTCAGATTTGAATAATATTTCTCTTCTGTAGCCTTATTGCAGTTTGACTCTATCAGATCTCAAATCTGTATTTATTTTATTTTTGTTAATTTATTTTCTGGTGTATTCTTTTCTCTTTTTTTTTCCCTTTAAAAATGGCCTAATTTTGCAGCCTTTACCACTTTTGTTTAGGAACAAAGGCGCTTTTCTTCTTTCCTCATATGATTTATTGACTATTATGCACCCAACACTTTCAAATTGCTTCCAAAGGCAATAAAGTAGCAGGATAAATTCTTAGAAACTGAATTCACTTGTTGACTCTAAAAACAGAAAATTCAACGTTAATGCTGCCTTTTTTCGTGGTATTTAAGGTTTTTAAACTAAATGCAAAAAGGTCCTTTTATTTTGCCATACTGCATCAATCCAAAGGGATTAGCTCAGTATATGAGAGATATTTATGATGCAAGGAATATAACAGCCTTTCAGTAGCTCCACGCCTGTGATTGTAATGCACTTTTGCATTTCCTTTCACAGCTTTGTTTATTAAGCTCAAACATGCCTAAAGCAGACCACAGACATCATAATTGTACAATGCATACACGGACCATGTTTTCAGTTGTTTTAAACCAGCCTGGCTCTGCTAATTGCAGTGCAGTTGCTCTGCTGTATGCAAACACCTTCCTGCCACACGAGCCCATGGACAGACATCTGGTCACAGCAACCAACTCCAAAGAAACTGGTGGCATTGCTGATTCTAGAAATTTCCATTCCACAGAATAAGTGCACAGCAAAAATGAGGATATATTTTAAAAACCCATTTCAGCAGCAATTACACATCTCAATATTTAGATAAGGAAGCAAAGTTGTTATCACTTAATTTTATTTTCCCTTTCCTCACACTTATGAATTCATAATTTCTGCCTCACCATCTTCACCTTTTTCTTGCTTGCCTTCCACTTTTCAGAATTATTCAATAGAAAAAGAGTGTTTTCTCACTTCTAAAAAATGAAGTGTGCATCTTCATCTGAATTAATTTCTTCTACTTTTTCCTGCAGATATTCAAACTCTTTTCCTCTGTGTCCATTATTTTGTTCTACTTCTGCCATAAAAATTGTATTATTTCTTTTCACTTTTCTGTTACAATATTATTACAGACAGTACATTTTATGGGAATCTAAATAAATTTTGTTTTTAATCAATTGTTTCTGAAATCCTTCCTGAACCACTCTTCTGACACTCTATACATACCGGGTGCAATTAATTGGCATGAACAGAAGAATATTTCTGTGTTGTGCCATAAAGCAGTCATTGTTTTTCCTTTGTTATTTTAATATGAAAGAAATGTATTTATAATTAAGTATATGGAAAAATGTATTTATGGTGGTTGGAAATCTAGTGCATGTTTCAAAATCATTGAGCTATCAGCAGGTAGCAAAACTAGCAGAGATTTAACAATGTATAAGTTCATCTGTTCTCTTCTCCCTTAGACAATACCAGCACAATTTCAATAACAGAATTTTTGCCTCCTATGAATCTGTGGAATTACATAGGAGACAGTATTTTGTTTTCCTTAGTTTTTTTCAGTTTATGACAATGAAATGCAAAAATGCATAATTGAGGATCATCCTGGATCATAACTTTTCTGTGAGGATCACCTTTCAGTCCTTCTACCCACTCCCATTGCACTGGAGTCAAATATCCAATGAAACTTGGAATAAGGAAAACAAAGATCATGCCCAGAAAGGAGGCAATGAGCAAAGGCCTATTACAGAAGACATTCCCTTGATGAACAAGATATTGTCCTCCAATTTGTATCATTATGCAGAATCTCCACTGGATAACAAATACTTTCCAAATTCATCATTCTTTATCCAGAGGATGGTTGGGCTCTGGAACAGCCTCCCCAGGGAAGTGGTCACAACACCAAACATGACAGAGTTCAAGAAGCATTTGGACAACACCCTTGGGCAAATGGTGTGATTTTTGGGATTGTCCTGTCCTCCTGTCAGAGCCTGGAGCTGAGCTCAGTGTTCCTTCCAGCTCAGAAGTTTCCATGATTCATGTCTTCAGCAAAGACATTGCTCCTTCATTGACATTGAGGAACTCATGGACTAGCACAGAATTAAGTTCTCACACCTGGGAAAAAAAGGTCTGTGATCCAAGAAGATGCATTAATATGGTGCTCTGCAAATAGGTAGGAATCTAGAAAAATTATGTCTCTTCAAAAAGCAGCAAGCATTCAATATTTTCCTTTAATTTGAGACAATACCCATTCTTTGGGGATTTCATACTGCTTATGTCTTCTCTTCTTAATTTAATCAAGATCTTATTTTCCAAATTTTGTAATGTGTCACTTTAATTCCCATCATTCCAATGATAAAAAACCCTTAAATTTTAAGTCAAGAGTATTTTAAATGGGACCTAGGTTTTTTCAAAATATTTTTCCCAATAGAAATGAGCTGAAATTTTGAGAATCTCTTATGACACACAGTTCAAGGTACTTTTCCTTTCGGGTGGACATACCTGTCCAATATCAGTTTGTTTGAAGGTGAACTGCAAAACCTCGGAATCATCACTAATATCATTAGGAACCTTCCCTGTCCTACTTCCAGCCCTACCACACAAAATCAGCTGAAGTGTTCATTTTCCTGCGCTACCTCCTCATTTTATGTGTATTTCTTGATCTGCCTGGCACTGTCTTCCATCTACAAGGATGAATCTCCTTACCTTTAGAGCACTTTGCAAGACCAAATATTTTTCTGTTGCATTGCACAAGGAGGTAATTAAATACTCTGCTAAGGATTTCATTACAAGTCCCACTGAACCCTCTTGTTGTTCTTAGCTCAATTATTTAAAATTACACGTGATTTAATTAACTTGTAGCATATATGTGCATATGGAACATAATATTTCAAAAGTTTATCTTATAAACCATATTTCAAAATGTTACTAATAGCTACTAATAGGTAAGCAAATTAAAGGAAAAGGAAACCCATTTCTTATAAGCATTCAAAGCCTTTCCTCCATCCTTGCTCCTTCCCCTGCCTAAACACTGAACTTTGAAAAGTATAACTCCTAGATGTACAATGTGTCTTTATATTTTGATAAGCTGAAAAAGATTTGTTCAAGCTTGCCTCCTACATGCCATAAAATATTTTGGTTAATGAAAGAAAACTTTGAGAAGCACATTTATGTTTAAAGAAAAAAAAAAAAGATTTTTATTAAAATTTGTCAAATTGCAATTGCCCAAGCCATATTTTATCTGATAGCAACTCACTAGTTCTTTTTAATTAACTACATTAAATAAATTGATTGCACCTTTCCTATTTCTCTTAATTAATATGTGCCAAGAATCGCTGTAAGAAGAAAAAGGAGGATGTACAGCACTGATGGTATCAACGTTACAGCTGCCTGTCACATCTGCCAAAAAAAGTAGACTAAGTTTCTGAAAAATAGTGAGATACATTATAATGAAGACTTAGGGGAGAGAAAGAGACGAGTACTGGCATTTTAAACTTCCATACCAGCCCTTGCAGAATTGATGACTGCAAGTGGGTGTAGCTGTCAGCTAATATTCTCTGAATAACTCTATCACCTAGGGAAATCAGTGACTCCAGCAAGTTTATATTTTTACCCTCCTGAAACTAGTGTACATATACACTGTGTCACAGAGCTATCACATTGCTTCCTGCATGATGAACATGTATAATCCACCATACCATCCACCTCTGGGTACAAATCAGGCAAATATATACCCTTTGGGGTAGTGCATTTCTTCTTGAATTTCACTAAAAATCGCAGGCCAGCTCTCTTCCATGCCTGGGCATGCATAGCTCAACTTTTGGGTAAGAAAACTCTCCCTGATCCCTGCAGAGGGAGTATCCCTGTGATCTGCTCACTTTCCTTCCCTTTGCCCCAGAGGTGCCACAGCACAGTGGGGCTCTACAACTCCTTCCTGCACTGCCTGTCAATCAGCTGGGTTTTGGGAGACATAAATCATTTCCATTTTTAGTTGGACAGCTGGTAGGTTGGGAAAGGAAAAAACTGCTGGGTTGTTATGCAGCTGTCAGAAATCAAACCATGATATTTTGGTTTTATAGCACAGTTTTCCACACAGAATGCCCAGCTTCATATCCATTTACAAACTCTCTCCATAATGTGGAGAGCCACCATCTTCTCAGAAGCCATTTTCTCTGGTACTTGCAGCACAAATAAGGCTGGATTTCCTCAAGAATCTGTCATGATATCAATGATAGGACACAAGGAGGGAGATAGAGTGGATTTAAGAGGTCAATGAAAAATTAATAAATTCTTGATGAATCTTCTCGACCCCCAAAAGTTTCACATTATATTATGAACAATGTCACAAATTCACCAGGTTATGCTGCCTAAAGATTTCTATTCTACACATCTAACATTGACACTTCCCTTTGTTCCTCAGTGCAGTATTTCAGAAACATGCTTAACTACCTTATTTAATTCATTATCTCTCTTGGTACAATTCTTTAATTTATTGTCTGTGAAATCAACCATTTTCACTTCCATCACCCTGCTGTCTGTCATCCAGAAAACTGAATCCCAATTTAAAGTTATTTTTTTTCTCTGTGTGGAGAAAATCAAAGGTCAGTTTTAAAATGCTGCTAGGTTTTAGTCTCCATTCCTCAGCCTGAGTTCACCACCTTGTACAAAAACACAGCTATCTGGTTCAAGGCCCTCCTGTTAATCTTTTGCACTCATATTTTTCTTCACTATTATACTCAAAGTTTTCTGCCACTTATGGCGATGGGTATTTATTTTACTTGGATTAATTTTGATTGTGGCCTTCTTGACTGCATCCTAAGTATTTCCCATGCATTACTGAATCCCAGCCAAATCACTTTAACTCATTTCACATTCATCCAAGTAGCTATTGACCAAGTAAAAATAATACTGTAGTGCATTAAAAAGCTTGAATAGTTTCCTTTCTGATTAGTGTAGCAGTTAAAAACTCAGACTATCATAGAGATCCCTGTTCTTCTGAATTTTAAGGAACAGATTTAGATCCCATTTTTTATTAAACATTTATAGATTCAATTATGAAAAAAATTTACAGTTTTGAAAAGTTTTACAGCTTTCAGTTTTTCAAATCATTCAGGGCTTCTCACTTTGTCAATAACAGTGCTATGTAAAACTTTTGGTCTTAAAAGAATTCACATCCAAACAGCAGGTTCCATCAGTCTGAATCAATAATCAAACATATCTGAAGAATTTTCAGTAATTCAACAAGGAATCAACTAAATTGTCTAAATGGCAATCTTTGAGAAGTGTGACTTACTTGCAAGGGCCTCATTTAGTTCTCACTTGCTGTGGAGCTCATGGGCTGACCAGGTGTGCAAATCACATGGGTATAATCAGCCCAGATATGCAGATGTGCCTTCAGTCTTTCTGGTCATGAGCACTTTTTTGTGAAATACTTGCATTTGTTTTCAAAAGAAGAAAAAAAGGTATATTAAAGTGTCGGTTATGAAAGCAGTCCAAAAGTAATGATTTACATCTAGGGGAAAAACATTGAACTAATGTCTTAAGGTATAAATATGGTGGCACAATAGGAAAAATAATTTCAGTTGGAAACTGTATTTTTGTCTTTCCATAAGAGTTATTTAGTCAAACTAAGGTTGGACTAAAAAAACAGGTTTTCCCAGACAATTCTTCCAAAGAACAAGCTGGTAGATTTGGAAACAAGTTCCTTGACCTTTGGCTAGTAAGTGGTACATTGTATTTTGTTTGAGCCTTAAGTAATTTTCTGTATCAAGACAATTCTATGTATCTAATTACAGCATTAGTGTAAAAATTGTTCCAGCTGTCCAGAAGGTTTTGCTATTGGATGATATCATAACCAGGGTGTTATTAAATCTCACAGCAGCTGGAGACTTGACTCCAGTCAAGCAAGAATCCTACAGAGATATTGAGTAGTGATGGATTTCCTGTATATCTTTCAGTGAAAAAAATTGAGATTTTTTAAAGATGTCATAACATCAACATAGTCGGTAAAATAAGTCTACATCATAAGTTGAGACTACTTTAAATTGTGTATGAAGGTAAAATTTCTTGATAACATTTCTTTTGAACTCTAAAAACTGTCACATAGTAAATCAAAATCACACAATAAATATACATATTTCTTCTCATTCATGTTTCCAAGCATTGGTAGAAATGACATGAAAAATATAGCATCAGCATATTTCTAAGAGACAAAGTACTTCTCCAACTTTATCTGAAAAACACTCTTTTTTACTAATATATCCCTTCAATAAACAAAGAAGGTTTTAATTTGCATTTAGAATCACATTGAGCAACTGAAGACCTTACAGATTTTTCTGTGCATTTTATATTCAATCAAGACAAAGTATAGTCCAGCTGGACAAGGAAATATGCAAGTGGTCATCAACTCTGATTTTCCTCATCTTTTGTTATTATCTCATGAGACTTGGTGAGTTTTTCAAATGTAAATGTTTATAGCAATATTTTAAAAAATAAAAACATTTTTTAAAATATCAAGTTATTGCACATGCATGTTGGAGTGCCCTGGGAAGTCATAGTGCCAAGTAAAAAACACATCTCCAAAGCACTAATGTAGTGGAAAAGGGGACTGCTGATCCTTTCTAACTTCATTTCTACATCTTAATGAAAATATTTAGACCCCCAGTTTTTCTTCAAGATAATGGAAGACAGGTGGGCTCTTGTTTTGTCTGTGAATTAGACAATACAGTAGATGTATTCACTAGTATGGATTAGTGCATTATATAGTCCCCATATATTTATGCTGATATATATTAATGTACAGTGTTAGATTCTTGGCTTTGCTTTCAGAATACCAACATTAAATTTTTCCAGGAAGTTTTACTTTTCTTATCCTATTCCCAGACTCTTATCCACAGATCATTTCTCTACATCCACAGAGACAGAGAGAAACTTGGAGTAAAAATAGTTAGAGGCCAGAAAAATAAAGTTAGGGAGGGATGGGAAAGCTGATTTTGCCAAATTTAGACCCTATCAAAACCCCTTGGGTTCTGTATTGCAAAACAGACCTGGAAACTTCTGAGTGCTGGTCTGTTCTGCTGTTTGCTACTTTTTTTTCCCCTTTCTTTTTCTTGTCTTTTTTTTTTTTTTTTTTTTTTTTTTATTCCTCTGGTAACCCTAGAAACAGAGAAAGGATTGCTTTCAGGCAAGAGGCGCTGCTTGCTAGAACAAGTTAATGTTATGAAGGAATACATACTCAAAGCTGGAAAAAGAAGGCAAGCAAAAATGGCTTTTTTTGCTTGGCCAGCTCAGGAGTTCTAACTGGTATTTTCTGTGCTCTGACAAATTTCAGTTCTCAGAAGTCTTTTACTCAAGAAGTTGCCAATGCTCTCCAACAAGCTGTGAAACCAGCATAGAGAATGTACATGTTCAGGAGGGACAGTACAAGCAGTTCTTTTTCAAACACCTTCATCTACTTCACACAGCCAAGACTGATCAATGATCTGTGTTACAAGACTAAGCTCTTTTTGCTTTTTTACATAGCCTTTGGAGGAGCTGTATGTCCAAGAACAATGCTGTAAAATTATATTATTTCCATAAAAATACCACAGAATAGCAAGCTGCATTCTATCCTATTATGACCAACTTCCTTTGCTGAAATCCTAAATTCAGAAGAAAAGGATTTAAAGCAGAGAGGCTTTTGAAAACACTGATTAGCCTGGACATCCTGGAAAAAAGAACATATGTGGGCAGAAAATTTTTGAGCTCATTCTGGAATCCAGGATAACATGTAGTCATAGTGCTCCAGTTGAATCCTCATCAGAGTAATAAAAACAAACCTGTTCACTTTCCCTCCTGTGCCCCACATGGAAATGATCTTTCCAATGTCCATCTGGAAACCCTGCATAGGCACACACCTCCCCTGAAACTAAGTTTGGGTCTTTGCAAGGAGACAGATTTATGCATGAATTCACACTTGTAAACAATTCCTCCTAAATTTTCTGCAGAAATTTTTACATTATAGGCTTTCTACTGGTAATCAATTTCTTTTAGCAAACTTAGTTGATCATTGAGAAGTTATGAAACAAATAATTTAATTAAATCAGCTTCAGTTACAGAAATCCTGCTGACATATGTCCTTTCCTCTTTTCTGACATACACTAGGCTGGAATTTTACTGAACCAGTTCCAGCCTGTGCTGTGCACCTAATTTTTCATGAGGTAGCAGACATCTTTCCATTATTATTCTGTGAAGAGCATTCACCTATGACCTCAAACACAACCACTCATCAAAATCCTGCTTCTGAGAGGAAACTGTGCTAACCCTACTCCTGCAAAAGAATTGCAACTATTTAAGATTTAACTTTCAGAATTTCTACCACCATGGTAGAAATAGAATAGAATTTGCCAAATAAGTACAAGTTTTCTGTATTTGATGGATGTGGACTGTTAGATATTTAAGCAGATGAATATGTTAATAAAGATACAAAAAAGCCAGCTTCCTCCAACATGCTATCTGTGCCCCTCATTTATGCCTTTCTCGTTTTCACATCGTGTACTAGAGCTAGAAAATGGCTGATCAAATTGGGATGTGAGAAAGGAGCTTCTATGTACCTCATCAGCTATGGAGATTTGCCCCAAAAATGTGATTCATGGTAGTTGATTTAAAAACCGATAATCATCTTAGATTAATTATTTTTAAAATGATAATATTTCAAAAAGCATTGTTATTGGCTGGAGTTGAAAGGATTTCAACTTCACCGAGATCCACCTAGAGTTAGTATGACTGGTCAGTGTTTTTCATAAAAAATGGAAATGTGAGTTCTCTTTATTTCTCTAGCTTAGTGGCCAGCACACTTGCTCACACTGTGCCCCTGGGATTATCCTCAATTTTGCATGAGAGAATCTGAACCAGATATTAGGGTAAAAGATCTACCAGTTAGACAAGAGAGTATTTTTTCTCAAAGCTGCGGATACAAAAGAATTATCTCATACAGGAACTGCAGGAATAAGTGCATGTTAATTTCATGTCAAAAGACCACAGTTTTTGCAAGTTTCTCCCATTTCATTAGAAAGTGAGACATTCAAGCTTATTAGGGAATTCAAGACTAAAAAACCCACAGTTGATGGTGAATTCAAGGACTTCTAGGGCTAAGGAGGATTTTTATACCAAGACTGAGGTATAACTTTGCCCTGTCCTGGACTCAGTTCTCTCTCTTTGATTAAAGACAACGTGAGGGAAGGTTCCAGCCTATTTTTTTTTTATTTTTTACCATTTCTACCATGAAAATATGAAGGGTCCAGAATTTCCTTTGCTAGTTTGTGAAAATAGTCAATCTCCTCTCTGGTAACGAAAGCAAGAGAAATGAAGAAGTCTTCTGTCTTTTTCATGTTAATATTACTGTAATATAATCCACCGTGTCTGGCTATAAAAGTAGCTTGACCATTGTTAACTCTCATTTCTTCACTAGAAGAAGAATAATCATTTTCCTGTTTCAAGTTTTTTCCTAGCTATTAATCACGTATTTCCATCTGTTCATACTAATACCTCTTCAGTAGTTAAATATGACTGATTTGAAACAAACTCTGCAGAAAAAAAGAGGTATTGTTAGAGTTCAATTGTCTTATACACTGTCACTGTTTCAAGTGCAGCCATGAGCTGACATACACATAAATTGTTTTGATTATTTCCACCGTGCTTATCTAAATTTGTCAAACTATTTGAGCAGATGTGTTTGACTAACTCTTAGTACTTCCTTATTTTGGCTTCTATAGCTATACATATAAATCTATATCTATGTCCTTATATATGACATTACAAAAGACATTATATTTAATGTTATACACAATATTTCTGAATGTGTTCACCACCAAATGTAATGCTTTGGACACCGAGCACCTGCCAAATCTTGTGCCAAACATACCAAGTGGGCTTACTGAGGATGACATTTTAAGTGCATTTTCCCAATCAGCAATGTAAAATGTTTCCTTCCTCCCTAGATTCCCCCACCCAGCAGCTCAGCAATTAGAGCACAGGCTCTTGAGGCAGGTGACAGGAGCCAAATGTTCACTGCTGGCCAATGTGTGGAAGTTCTAACCATGAGGCAATGCTGCTTTTAGTGATGAGGGGGTCCCAGGCTTCCTCCTTGCCCAGGATATGTGTTCTGCTCACCCTTCCTGTTACATGGGACCCACATACATCCCTGATCCCACTGTGACCAGCAGGTCACATCCTCCAACAGCAAAAGGATGTGTCTTTCCTTAGCAGGTAAGGGAGGTATTTACTCTTTTAGCAGCAGCTATGAATTTCATTTCATATTTCCTTCATTCTGGCCCAAAATAGCTTGCTGCTGTTGTTTACTGTCAGTGTCCTAAGTCCTCCCTGCTACAGCATTTAGCATTTCCAATCTAATGCCTTTAATTGCCTGGTAAGGCAACAGGGCCTCCAGCTGCAGTGGAGGGAATCTAAGGCAGAAGGAGTCAAGGTGAGTTGTTTGCTTCTACAAAGGAAGTCTGCAGTAGGAAAAAGAAGTGATCTTTGGATTAAACAGGACATAATTATACTATAGAATATTTGTCCAAAAGTTCTTGTGTCTAATTAACTTTTCCTGTCAGTGATTCAGATCCCACAAGGAATATTGAAAACCAAAATATTAAAAGGACAAAATGCAGTTAATTGAGGATGCCAGAAAAGCTTTATCTGGCTACTTTGTCTGTGTGAAAAACAATTGCTACTTTGTCTGTGTGAAAAACAATTGCCTTATTCACTCTGATTTAACTGAACTCCTACAACAACTTTGTATTGACACAAGGTCCTTGATAACTTAGGGTCTCTTCTTGTCTCACCACAGGTTTCCTAATTTGTTCTTGTGCAATTAAAAAATGCACATTGTATTTTGTGTAGATCTTTCACATGAATTGTTACACTTTCTTCTTAACTCGAAGTATGTTACTCTCCAGAGTGGCAATCAGAGAAGAGTAAGGTGCATATTTTATATAGGTTGCAAAAGGGCTGATTCGCCCTGTATTTTCTTTGCTGGTTTAGTTATGTTCTATATACTAGAGTTGTTGAACATGGTAAAGCCAGACTACTTGTCTCTTCATAGTAAACACAATAATTTTTTTTTGATCTGTCCACTGACTTCTTCCCATATTTGGACTGATTTTAACATTTACTAATGATTTGAGAGCTTTTGACTTTTATACAATAATTACTATCTTTTTCCCCATAGAAAAATAAGAAAAAACTAACATTCTGTTATTGTTTTCTAGTTAATTTTGAATTTTCTCCAAGTCTTTTGTCTATAGGAAAGTTTTGGTATACAAAAGCAACACTTAGTGAATCCTATCTTTCCTGACATGCAATCAGGTAAACCATTGATTGCCCCTTAACTCAGCACTCAGGAATTACACTCTCTATTTCACTCCTGCTAATTAGCATTAATGTACTAATGAGGTATTTCTTAGCCTGAAACAGAGGCTGTAATAAAGCACTGCCCCATTCAGGAGTTTGATTCCATATTATGACTACAAGTATAATCTTGGTGTTGTCACCAAAGAGTCGATCAAATTAACTGGAGTTGGGGTAATTAATGGGATGTGTGCAATAATGGATCATCATCAGCATCTAAGCACAGTGATGCAAAGGTGCTGCAAAAGTTGTGAAAGAGGTATTATAAAGAAATCTAAAGGACATCTATTATTTTATGGAAAGCAAAACTGTCCCTAGAACAGGCCTTGTACAAACACCCACAAAAGGGTGGTCCCTCCATAATACGGCTCATCTGCTCACTTAAGGACATAAATCATATTGCTTCTTTGGGGATGATCTTAAACTCAAATTCTTTGTTAAACCATATATGTGATGGGAGGAGTGCATTTCATCCTACAGGCATTGCAATTTTGAAGCACAAGTCTCTGTGAAGGCAACTGTGTTCTGCTAGATGTAGTTTTACAGAAATACTGTTCAGTTAGTTTAGAAAATTGATGTTAAATTAAGGCTTAAAACACAAAATGTCTGAGACCTGGGAAAAAAATGTAAAGCAGAAATCAAAGCATATTTGGATGAGTGTTTAGATACAAGACCAGACTTGTATCTGGTCTTCTATCTAATATATATATTAGATACAAGATAGATAGATAAAAGTATATCATATATATACTGCAGATAATATTCTGCAGTATTTTTTAAAATTTCATGTCCATCCAACAGCTGATTGTCAAGAGGATGTGATGCTAATTGCTGCCTGTCAGGAGAAATGGATTGGGTAAGTTATCTTTCAACCTTTGTCCGAAATATACCTGTTAGATATCATTCTTCTCTACTGGTGCAGTGGTTGCACAGATCCTCCCCAAAGATTCAGTCTCAGCAAAAAGACAGCAAGTTAAAAGCAGTGTCCTAATGCAAACCCTGAGGGCCACAAGGCTCATTGAGATGTAAAATCAAGATCAAGCACACTCTAAATATTTAATATAATTGCAGTCTGTGTTGCCACATAGACAATGCATACATAGATATTATACACATATTATATGTGTATATATTGCTATATTATATTATATACACTTCTCCATAGCTGTGTCCAAATATTTTATTATTTTATAGTTCAGATGAATAGAGTGGTTCTGAAGCAAATGGTTTAAAATTATCCTTATTGGTTAATTTCAATGAAATATTCTATCAGCAAGAGCAATCTGAATTCCTTGAAGATAAAACCTGGGGAGAAGATATCCTCTAAAAATCACACCTAATCACACCTAAAGGAAATTCAGTTCATGAGTCCAGATTAAAGGTGGTTTGAAGTCAATGTTCATGAAACCCATGGTCAGGACATGGATCCTTTGCATCCTCTATTTCACTTTAGAGATCTTTTCTAATAAGGCCACATTAGAGGCAAAAGTAAACATGCAGTGACTCTGACAGAAATACCTTTTTGAACTAGAATTATATAATTATTTGGGTTGGAAGGGACTTTTAAAGACTATTTCTCCAAGCCCCCTACAATAAGCAGAGGCGTCTTCAACCAGATCTTGGTGGTCAGAGCCCCATCCAACCTGGCCTTGAATGTTTCCTAGGACGGAGCGTCTACAAGCTCTCTGGACTACCTGTTCCAATGTTTCACGACCCTCATTAATAAAAAATTACCTTCTTTTATCTAGTCTGAATCTACCCTCTTTTATTTGTAAACCATTACAACTTGTCCTATCACTACAGGCTGTACTAAAAATGTCTGTCCTCATTTTTTATAAATCTCCTTTAGGTATTGGGAGGCTGTTATAAGGTCTCCCCAGAACCCAGTCTTCTCAGGGTTGGACAGCCCCAAATGTCTCAGTTTTTCCTTGTAGGAGAGGTGCTCTCACTCATGGTCCTTCTCCAGACCTGCTCCAACAGGTCTAAATCTTCCCTGGACTGAGGACTCCAGAGCGGGATGCAGCACTCCAGGAACCAGCCAGAGGAGAGAAGGAGGGGAACATCACCTCCCTCAACCTGATGGCCCCACTTCTTTTGGGGCATTCAGGATACAGCTGGTTTTCTGAGGTGCAAATGTACATTGCCAGCCCAAGTCCAGTTTTCCATGTACAAATCCCCACAAGTCCTTCTCACCGGGCTGCTCTCAATTGCTGTATCCCACAGCCTATATTCGTTCTGGAAGTTGCTTGACCCATGTTCAGGGCCTTGCACTTGGGCTTGTTGGACCTCAGATACACATGTGCCCACTCTTGGTCTTGCCCAGGTCCCTCTGGATGGCATTGCATCCGTCAGAGGAGTCAGCCACACCTCTCAGCTTGGTGTCTGCAAACTTATTGAGGGTGCTCTCAATCCCACAGTCTGTGTCATTGACAAACATGTTAAACAGTAATGGTCCCAACACAACCCCCCAAGGACACCACTCATCATTTCTGTTCACCTGGAAGTTGAGCCATGGACCACCAATACCCAGATGTGACCAGGTACATCTTCAGCCTCTCAATGTTTTTTCCTCAAAGCCCCTTTCTAGTCTTACAAGAAAATCTAAAGTACTGTTGTTTGTGTCTGTACACAGTTAGGCAACCTACTATATACACTAAAAAAAATTTTTTTGGTCTATGTACATAGTGTATGTGAATAACTCAAAGCACATTCCTTTCCTAATCAGTCTTTATCAACAATAATATAAAACGAAAATGCTGATGATCCAATTACTTCAGTACATGCTTCAGTTTATACTCTTCTGCTGAGCCTGTCATTAACAGCTCATTACAGCAACTTTCATGTCAAATTCCTGGTAGATCTGGAAAGGGAGTTCACATCAGCAAATATTACTCATGCAAGTGAGAGTTGCAGAGTAAACCAGGGAGGAAATTCAGCAGTTGCACCTTTCAGTTTTCATACCACCAATAGCTAGCTATATATGATTGCATTATTTTGACACACTGCATTTAATGATACAGTATTTCACAGGAGGTTCACATGCCCCTGCACAACCACTATGAAATATCAACTCCACCTGTTTCAATAAAGCCATATGCTGTTGAAATAAGCATAGGAACAAAAAAGACATATTACAATGTACTCCTGGGAGGCTAACAAGCACTTCTGGACTTGAAGGGATGTGTCTTCAAGGCAACAGACAAGTATTTATGTCTACAAAGTCATAGCACATTTAAGGCAGAAACCAGTCTGCTAAGAGGGACAGTCTTTAGACTGCAATCATACCAGCAACAAGATTTCTAAGACTTCCATAACTTTAAATCATTCAGAAAAGCACAGACTTTAATTTAATCAATTTTATCAGGAAAAAAAGAAAAATAACAGCTTCCTTTTTTGGTTGATTACATCAGCTGCCTAGATTTACTGAGACAATAACACAGTCATAGCAGGCAAAGGAGAGAAGAGATGATGAGGGAGTACAGCTGTAGGTTGTCTCTCTCTGAAATTACCAAATTCTTCCTGAAAGTCTGTGTGTCCTTCAGGATCACTCTGTCATCCAGAAAGCATTATGTGTGCCTTTCTGTGTACAAGCAAAGAATTAGAAAAGGCACAAAAAGATTAGAGGCAGGCAACCTTTCTGTATATTTAAGCCCATCATTGGCTTCAGAAGCAAACAAACCCACATTATTTTTGACAATATATTTATGTTTTGCAAAAGTGGACGAGGGAGGGGTGAAAGCTTAGAATCTACCTGTCTGAACTGTAAGACAGGCCAGAGAGGAGGAACAGAAAGGTCAGAGGGATGCTGGCACCTTGAATTCATTACTCTGGTTTTTGACTTGCGTATGTCTTGTGGTGGACATTAAAGAGGATGAGATTGGCATTTGTTTCTTTTATCAGCAGGGTTGCCCTGTGGCTGCCCCTAAAATAAAGGAGTATAATCTCCATGGGGCAAAACGAAAGCCAGCAAACTTTCTGCCAAAAACCAGACAAGGAGGAATGGTTTCTGGGCCTTCCTCTTTGGGACATATGCCAGGTGAAACATTTTAGGATTTCTCCACCATTTACATAAACACATCTCTCTTGTTTTCTTAATCATAGGAGGCTGGGAGTGTGGGCTTTTTTCTCTACTTTTGTGTTTCTCTGCTGGTTAAGAAAATAAATTACCATTGCTTTACATACCTTGGTTGTTCAGCTTTAGGATTTGTCTTCTGGGAGCATGTTAATAATCATTGTGTTTTCTCACCAGTATTGTATTGCACAAGTGCAGCCAAATTTTACGGTTGCAGAAAGCATCAACAGGCCAGGCCAAGAGGCACTATTGACTTTGATTTAATATGAAATTTTACATTGCATCCCCAACTCTTTGCATCATTACTATAATTTTTGACATGTTTTATTTTTCACACTGACTGCAGAAAGGTACTCTCCATGGCCCCCAGCTCAGATCCCAGGGAGGCCAGTCAATCAACAACATGTTTGTGCAAGATGCAGTATTATTAACTATATTTCATAAATCTTAGCTTTGTAGACCCACTGTAAACTCACCCTTGTTTCTTGCTGGTATTTTCCTATCCCTTTTTTTCTGACTAGTTTGCTAAGTATTTCCTTTTTAAAAGTTGGTCAATTATTTTTAGAAGAATACCAAGGGCACGACATTTAACATATTGAACAAGGACAGATTCCCTGATTCGAGCAACTTAGAACATCAGGGCTCAGTCATGCTGGGTAGGCACTGCTGAGATTATCATGCTTTGACAAGATAAAATTGTTCTGGAGCTTCAAGGCACTGAAAAGACAGCACCCTACTCTCCCTTCCTTCCAGAATTTCCAAACTTTCTTCTCTGCAGCTGACCTATTCTTTGTAAGATAAGGAAAACAGTTTATTCTTCCTATCCCACAAAAATCCTTCACTAATCCTATTGGAACAGGTTTTCCCTATGATAGAAACCACAAGGCGAATTTTTTTAAATGGCAACCATGTAGTATGGGGACCTGTAAGGAGCAGTCCCCACCCAACTTAGAAACATCTGAAGGCCACAGCTCTTCCTGCATGACTCCTAGGAAAGTACAAGGGGCTGAAATTTAAGGAAAAGCTACTAAATCATCATAAATGCAGCAACACCATCTCTGTTTCTTTAGAGCAGTGTGATGGGGGATACTTCCTAACTTAATTTTCATGCCATTTGAAAGAGTGACTTACACAGACATCATAACAAGAAGAAAAGGCAAAGCTGGAACTGAGGAAGGAAGTCTGGTAGAGGGTGAGGTTTACCTTCCAGTGGCTCTGACACATGTAAGGCTCTGGCTTGGAAGAAAGCTAGAATTCTCAAATAGTGAATAGAAATGTGATGATAAGAGGAGACTGAGGAGAGGGTTCCAGGCATACCAGTAATGAGTCTTTGACAAGGAGACCTTTGCCAGTTAGTCCTGACCACAGACTAATCTGAGAAGTTGTTTGAAAAGATATTAATTACACACATAGGTATGGAGAAAAGAGCTTAGTTTCTAAAGAAAATGTACCAGCTTCTTTCTGACTACAACATGATGCAGATACCACACTGTGTCTCTAGAGGATATGTTCAGTCTATGCCCAACATGGCACTAAAAGAATCTAATTTATTATTGTTGCTATTTCCATTACAGTAATTCCACTAGGAATTTTTAAAAAATCCTGCAATTTAAAGGGGTTTTTCAGCTTTTCTCTTGATAAAGCTTAGTGCAAGTCATAGCTCCAGAAAAACCATCTGGGATTTCAGACATAAAAACTTCTCAGTCCCTCTGCATGAGAAACTGAAGTTCTGGTACAAATAGTGGCTTGTCTCCATTTCCTATCAGGATAACTTTACATTATGCATTAATTCTGAGAATTAATTATTTATTTGCTTATTATGATACCTGGTATGTCACATGAGGCAAAGGACTATTTTACAAAACACTGGAGTCCAGTGTGAAATTTTGAGGTTTTAAAGTCACGAGAATAAGTTAATATCTTTCCTTTGGTGGTTAAGTTGCTAAATAAAAACAGAACACCTCTCTTAAGTCAGCACAAATTTTAATTTACTACATTTTCTTGTAAAAATAGATATTTCCCTTCATGGTGGGAGGTAGGATCTAGTAAGCTTAATATGTTCAGTGATTTGTGAGAAGATACAGAAGAGTAGAAAGTCAAACTGTTTTCTCATAATTTTTTGCAGATGTTACATTTTTCTAATTCAGCCTGAATTCTCAAAACATTTAATCTTGTCAAAATGTATTTTTGAATCACTATAGCTCCTAAAACCATGGGTAGTTCCACTCTGTACACCCCATATAAGATTGACTACTAATCTGGTCAATGTGTAATTCTTTTTTTAAATACTAGTGGAATTGAACATATCAGAGAACTCCTCTCCATAGACTACTGGACTTGCAAATTATTCTAAAAGTTCTGAAATCTAAACAAAAATGATCCAGCAGGGTTTTCTACCTCTAATGGGAAATTCCTCAGTCATTAAACAGCATGGATAAATATTAAGCACTGGGAAAAAAATGGGATCCATGATCCTCATAAACATTAAAATAGGGATTTATTGAACTCTATTGGTGGAGCTCAGGAAAATTTAAACTTCTTTTAAAATGACAAATAACGGTGTACATGTTGTACAGAAGCACAGTTTTTTATATGGGCCTTGTAAGGTTTGCTGTTGACTGTATCTAAACCTAGAGCAATTTCTAAATGATGGCATCTAATCTGTGTTTCAGCCATGGCTGAGATTCTTGGGGAGTCATCCAAATTTTTTCCCTTTGTCTGCTGCAAGGTGCATTTTCAGGCAAACCTATTCAGCTGACACAGACATTTCTTAATTCCTTCCATAACCAGCAGCTTTTGCCACTAAACAAACACACTGAATAAAGGATCACAGTTTCATTAGGGCTCCATGGACAGTAATTGTCTAAGGCTCAGGCTGCAAGAAGGTAACAAAGCCTGCCTTTGTAATACTATCAAGAGAAGAAAAATAAACTTCATTCTTTGTTTGCTTGAGAATAAAAAACTTTAAGAATAGTTAAGCATGTTGTGCCAAGCTTACTAATGTGAGAAATTTCCTCAATTTGTTATTTCTGTGATGTTCTAAGCACCTGAAAAATACTTCCTGTTCTTTGCCAGCATTCTCCCTTTCTCTCTCTCTCTTTCTCTCTCTCTCTCTTTCTCTACCTCCCTACAAGTCACACATGTAGAACAGAATAATCAGCTCTTTTCCATAAGTGTCCTTTTTTTTCAGCAGTGCATGAAGAAATGTATTCTGTGATTGACCTGTCTTGGCCAATTTCCATAGTCAATAATTTCTTATAAAAATTTTCTGTGAATATGCCCATTTATATTCATACCAACAGAATGATAGTTTGAGCAGTTCTGCTGTCCATAACTGTGGCTTTATCTCAGCAGGAGAGATGTGGTCCCTGAAATAGGCTTCAAAATACTAAGGACTGCATAGCCTCAAGTCAGCTCCACTAAATACAAAGAGTTTGTTTTGCTGCCATCAGTGTAAGTTCCATGTATCAGCATTCTGCAGTGCTTTAATTTTCCAAGTGGTCTAAGATACAATCATTAGTTTAGACTCATCCTGAAGAGATAAATATGTGCCTGGTACAGCAGGGGTGAAAATCAAATGTCAGATTGTGCTGAAAAAGAACAAAACCAGAACTCAAAGTTCCTTCTGTAGTAGTCAGAAACTACAGGACAAATAAAATGACCTCCACATTCTGATGCAAACTTGAATTTTGGAAGGGGGAAGAGGTAACCAAACCTTTATTCTAGCTCTTTTCTAGTATCTACTAACCTCTCTGACCCAGATACATTCACCATTCAAACAGTCTGGACCTCTTCATTTAAACTTCTCTGGTGGAGCCTGGCACTGTCAGGTGCCCTTGACCCATCAGCCTCTGGCCTTGAATGGGGCAGAACAACTGAGAGAATGGTGTGGGTCTCTGATACCTACTTTATGTTTGTTTGACCTCCCCAAGGCTTTATTTTTACCCCTTTCTTTCCTAGTAAAAAAAATCAAAACTAATCAAGACTTCATTAATTTGTAGCAATAACTACACACTAGAGAAGACTCCTGTGTCCTTCTCACTGCCATATGAACAATTTTTGTTGAAAGCTGACAGGTTCACATACTGTTCTACTTTATGGCATCAACTTTTGAGCTAATTGAAAAAGAAATTAGTTTAATGCAGTTGCCCGGTTTGCTCTTAAGGTAGAGACGAGAGAATACAGTGAAATACATACAACTGTATAAATTTCTGTATGCATTTGGCATTTATTATAAAATCAACAGTATTCAGCAGTAGATTCCTAAGTCCATCTTTACTCTCTCAAACAATTCTTGAGCAGACATGTTTTCAGAGGAAGAACTTGAGAAAGATTTAAAGGGGGAGATGGTGAAAGCCAGAGGGCTTTTTTATATGTTTAGGGGGATTATTCCATCACAGTTCATAAGCTGTGTACAACCAGAACCTCTGATTTACCATAGCATGCATTTAGAATGTAGCTGTAAATGAAGATAAGAGTCCATTATAGGAAAAATTATCAATGGAGAGAGTAATTCATACTGCAGAGAAGCAGGAAGGGACACTGCTGGAGGAAGAGACTTGATGACAAAGGGAAATAAGAACAACTGACTACTTAACAAATAAATAGATTTGTAAAAATGTGTAAGTCAATCCATGGTGAAGCTGAAGAAGATTCAAGGAGTGTTTTGAAGAAAACAGTCTCTTTCTGTTTCACCTGAGAGTTTTCCTGTTAGAATCAGGTGAGTGAATACACTTTATCTTGGGAATCCTTTCAGTGAAAGAGTAGAGGGCTTTATGGCAAAGAAAGCCTAAACTATTTATACCTGACAAGAGGAAGTAAGAAAATCTTGTGGAACAAGGCATTTTTCAGGGATTTAAATGACTCTGAATGCAATTCTATGATTTACAGTTCTGCCACTGATCTATCACATGACCTTAGGCAAGTCACTTCACCTTTATGCCTCAGTTAACCTGTTATACTGACATAATAACACTGAGCCTTACTGGGCTTCAGGATGATGAAATATTTCTTTCCTAGAGCTAAATCCCCTCTGTGATGTGAAAAAAACCCTCTCACCAGTGATTAATCCAACCTATGGTTCAAACCGAGCAAATGTTTGAAAAAAAAATATTTCAAACTTTAACAATCTAATGTTTTATTTGCAATCTGAAATAACAGCTGGTGTGGAAAGGCTTGGTTAAAAAGAATTGTGAGGGTTTCCTAATGTGAGTCAAGGAGTGGATGTGTGGGGATCTCAGTGGTAGGGAACGTGCATATAACAATTTGGAGTCCCTTTGCATTCCCTGCAGCATGCCTCTGGCTGTAGGAGCCAGAATCTAGCCCTAAATTAATAATTAGCACTTTCAGTTTAAGCTCTCCAGGAAATGTCATGAGGACAGCAGTAGAAAATGTTAGTGGGCAGTGTAGAAAGATAAGTGCCAGGAGATTTATACCCTGCATTCTTGACAAGCCAGAACGGAATATCAGGATTTAAATAACCCACTGGCAAGACCTTTCACATCAATTTGACTGTGGTGGGAGGATAAACTCTACAGGGATGGCCTGCATGTGTCTTCACAGGTAATAAGAAAGAGGTACCCACATCAGCATGCATGTGAGTGCAGAATGGGCTAAAATCCCTGTATTTGCAAGTGGCTAAAATCACATATATCAGGATTTGCTATCCCTTAGCTCTGTGTGTGTTTTGAATTTAGCAGAAGAAAGCAGGACCCCAAACCTTTATGGTCAACATGAAGAAAATAGATTAAAGTCAGCAATAGAAATATCCCAAATTCTCTTTAAAGGCTGCTTGTAAAAATCTCATTTTCCAGTACTATTTGGCAACATATTTTTCTTTTGCAATTATACTGCCAATGTCCACTATGACACACTATGGACACATATTTGACAAAGGCCCAAACAATTTTATATAGAAAATTTGTCCCAAGAATGACATTTTTATTGCAGTTACATAAAACTAGCCACTTCCTCCTACAGGCATAAAATTAAATTAGATTTTAAAACACCAACCACAAATGAAAAAAAAAAATGGTTTGAATAATATATTTTGCAAGTATCCTGCAAGTTATCCTAGATAAATAGGCACTCATTTTTGCAGAGTTGCTATTTCGCTCCTAAATGTTGTAACATGCCACTGAGTCAGCTGTAGAGTATTTGATTTATTATTAACACATCCATTAAACTAAAAATACACCTTTTGTAATTTATGTGTGAATAACACTATTAAAATGCGATATCTGGCTTATTCCTTGATTTCTCAAGTTCTATAAAGTAAGGGAAGTTTTTGAGATGAGTTCGTGACCTAGGTTTTCTGAACATTGTGTCAGAACACGCAGTAGTTGACACAGATATTATAAACCTGTGCATGAAAAGCTGCAGTAGAATAAAAAAGCATTCCACCCATGCCTGGAAAAAGGTTTAATCTGATAGAACATCATTTCATACAATTGTGTGTGTGTGTGTGTGTGTGTAATGTATGCACATGTAAAAATATATGTATACTGTGCACATGGTAGGTATACACATTTTTCATATATATAAAAGAATATAACCATAGATGACATCACATTTTCAAACACAATGTTTGGCTCAGATAAACACACCCGTGTGTTCTACAGGGACAAAATTAAGCCTCTTTATAAAACCTGTATCATGTATCAAAGAGCCCATCGCAAGGGGTTGTAGTCATAATAGAGGAGCCCATCAGTAGAGGGTCAGAGATTTAGGTGGAGTTAAGTTGTCCAAACACCCTTCTGGGTCAGCAGAGGTTTGCAGCCAGGTCTGGGGAGATGTTACCGACCTTAGCAGCACTTCTACTGTAACACAGGAGCGCTCTCAGGGGAGTGGGATGCAGATTCTGACAGGGCTCAGCCCTGACCTCACTGCTGAGCCGTCCTGGCCAAGTGAAGCAAATCAGAGCTGCCTGCTTGGCTGCAGAGTGCACCAGCTTCTGGGCTGTGGGATTGGCAAATTTCTGTGCACATGCATGCAGAGTGAATGTGTAAGTGAGTAAATGATCTGTGCAGCTCTGGGTGCCAGTGTCTTGGGTACAGACCTGTGGAATAATCTCATCCCTCAGGTCACACCTGCCTAAGCTGCACTGAAGACTACATGGGGTTTGAACCCTTCTGAGGCTGAATCACAAAGAAGGGCTGAAAGCTACAGGATGTCAAGATTTACTTCTACTGTGGCCCAAGCAGCATCTTTAGTGACTTGCTGGCAGCTGTGGAGGCACCTTAAGGGTTAGGCAGCAGCTGAGCTGAAGTTTTGAGAATCTGAGTGATGTCAGAATAAGAATTTCACTATTTGTCCTGAATTAGTTACTAAAATAACTTCAGTTAGCTGGCAAATTTGAAACTGCTCTTCAGAAAAAAATCTGGCTTTAATTGTGGCTGATGAGCAGTTTCAAAAATCTGTACAAACACACTGTAAACGTAAGCAAGTACTGATCCCTTGCTGAGTTCTCAGATCTATTGTAAACAATCTGAGCTTTCATAAAAATACACAATTTTTCACTTACCCTATATTTTGTCTCACATTAGGTCACTTGCCAAAAAGCCTCTTCCCAGCAGTCAGTTTAATATGAAGAAGGAAACAGTCTTATTAGTTTAGCTTATTTATGATGACAAAAGGGAAAGCATGAAAACCCCAAGTTGTAAGTTGTAATTTATTCCTGATAAGTAGTAAATCAGCAGGATTTCACTGCCCACATGGGGACCTGCAGTTAAATAATTAATGATAAATAATGAGCCTTATAAATGTTCACAGTGTTTTTGAGCAACTATTTACACATGAGCTCATTCTACAAACTCTCCTGCTGCTATAATCATGATAACCTGGTGTCCTTTCTGCATTACAGAAACAGAAGATGATAACACCAACCATCTCTGTGGTTCAGTTTATATTGTTCATTGCCGGGTTACACTAATTATTCACTGCCTCCAAGGCAGTGCTGGGTTAATACATCAAACTGATGTATCTTTTGTCATGATAAACTTAGCTCACACTATATCATCATACATTCCACTGATGTGGCCTTTGTCTAAAAAAACAGTGCAGAATTATTAAAATAAATCAGCAAGGGAAGCAGACTGTAAATGTTTATGTTCTGGGTCACAAACTGATAAAAAATACTGGTATTAAAATAATAAAAGAAATTTGTAAAATACAGTAAAAAATAATTTCAAGAGTATCAAAGGGTCTGGACCACTGTAGATTTGTGTGCATACTTTTTCACCATCACTTTTCAACATTAGGCATTACAAAGTCATCTCTAACATGGTAATTTTCACATATCTGAACCTGGGAAACCCTCAATTCCTTGAGAAAATAAATCACCTAAGAATACCCTCAGTCCTCATTGACTCATGTCCTGATAAACAGCCAGGATAATGCCAATGCACTTTTTTTTTCTTTCCTTTCCCTAGGTTGTAATCTTTCCTCTTCTGCATTATCTAGCCACTGCATCATGAATTTGTTGGGAAGCAAGACCAGGAACTTCAATAGTTCAAATCTATTGTGCTGTTCACCTTTTGGTTTGTTTCTGAAGTATCCAGCATGACTCCACAATGACCCAACCTGCAGGGGCTGAGGGTGGTCATCACCACTGTCCCTGCTTTTGGTTTTCCATCATCCCCAACACATGGTCCTTCTCTGTGTATTAAATTCAAAGTATTAAATTCAGCACTGAGTTGAACTTCAGAGCCTTATGAAAATCCAACTTTTTTAGCTGGACTGTCCATGCTCAGACAGACTTTTGGAAAGCTTTAGAAGTAACCCCTGGTCACTAAAAATTAGGCTGCAGGGTGGTCTTGCAGGAGGCAATGCTCTTGGGTGTCTGACACAGCACACTGCCCACATACGTGAATTCAAGCTAACAAACCACATGGCCACTCAGTTATTCTCTTCAAACTGATAAAACAGAAAAACACAAATGACAGGGGAGGACACTTGGAGAACTTAGGAGAACTTGGCCCAATTTTTTCTTTTTTTTTCAGTTTGAGAGGCAAGAGAGGGATGGGTGTGTGCAGATAAAATAGAGAATGATGATTTTTAAAAAGTTAATAAATACCAATTCACAAAGTCATATTTTATAGCAGGAAACAGGAAGGGAACAGAATGCATGGAGCAGTTGTCTGGGTTTTCTAAATAAAAAAAAAAAGCTAAATCTCAAAAACCAACAACCCAGACCATATCTGATGCATGAGGCTCTGCCCAAGCAGGGGAGAATGGCTGTGAGAGAGGAGCCAAAGCCAGGATCTCCTGCTGGAGGATGAGCAGGGACACACCAGAGCAGGGCACAGGGACAGCCCTGGCACCTGCCCAGCTCGCAGAGCCAGGGCTCAGCTCCTGCAGTTCACTCCCTGCAGCAGCAGCCATGGTCTCCTGGGGGATGCACAGGGCAGAGACCCAGCCCAGCCCATGCACGGACACCCTCAAGGGCCTGGGCAGGACATGGGGATTGGTCCCCACAGTCTGTGCCAAGCACCACCCTGGCACCAACAAGGCACGATGTGTTTGATTATGTGGCATTGAAAGACAACAATCCTTGCTCCAGCGGCCTGTTCCACCCTCACTGGCCTTCTACTAGAACACGGGAACATCATCGTCCTGTAGTGTAACCAGCCTGCCAGCCTCCTGCTCCTCAGCACCCTGCTCCTCAGAGCCCTGATCCTCAGGGAGCCCTGCTCCTCAGGAAACCCTGCTCCTAAGCTTCTCCTGCTCCTCAGCTTCTCCTGCTCCTCAGAACCAGGCCCCTCAGAACTCTACTCCTTGGAAACTCTACTCCTCAGGAAACCCTGCTTCTCAGGAAACCCTGCTCCTCAGCATCCTGCTCCTCAGAAACCCTGCTCTTCAGCACCCTGCTCCTCAGCACCCTG
The DNA here is from genome assembly GCF_028018845.1 of Melospiza georgiana. NCBI lineage: Eukaryota > Metazoa > Chordata > Aves > Passeriformes > Passerellidae > Melospiza > Melospiza georgiana. The sequence goes on from NC_080430.1 coordinate 13,399,242, forward strand.
ATCCTCTGCCTCCTGGCTCCTTGACCTCCAGCTGCCCACAAGTCCTGCAGCCCTGCCAGGGCTCACAGCTCCTTCTCCACAAACGTTACCCTGAGGCTGCTCTGTCCCACCACGCCTTCGCCCAGTCCAGTGTCCTCTCTCTGGGCTCCAGACAGAGATTTGATTCTGTACTTGGCCATGTCTGTAGGCTTTCCTGCTTCCATTTTCCTTCCCATCTAACCAAATTGTCATTATTACAGTCAGTCATAGTCTCTCTGAGCAGAGAGAAAGCACAACATCTTTTCCTGCTCTCTATTCCTGGGAATAATAAACATCCTTCAAAACCTCCTTGCATTGTCGGAATGGAGGCATGGACACTCACTCTGGGCATGTATTTTTGCTATTGAAAGAGAGATTCAATGTGAAACATTTTTGCTTCTTGAGACTTGTTTATTTTAAGAGCAACCTTTTTCTTATTTTTTTTCTTTTGGGTCTCATAGAATTTCATCCACCTGGGAAAATAAGAGCTTGAACCCAAAATGAACTCAAAGCAAGGACTCTCCTTATTTATGACTCAGTAAGCGTGTAACTTTTTCTGTCTTAGTGGTTTCTTACAAATTCTGTAGGTAATTGTATGGAAAAAAATGGGAGAAAAAAGAGGTTTATTTTTAGACTGCTACTCCAAAAAGCCCAGTTTTTCCATCTCAGCTGGCATGTAGTGACTTGCCTCAGAGAAATAGAAAAATTAAAAGACAGGCATTCAAAATAAACCTCATAACAAATAAGATATGTAACTGTCACCTCACAACATTTGTTTCTTGACACTGCTGATTTTGCAAGAGAAATAATTTCTTCCTCTGGGACAAAGTTATTTTTTTAAAATATTACTGAATTCAAGTTGCACACCCTATCTCTGTGAAACAACACTTGGCATCTGCAGTCCTGTGTTCAGAGGAGTTGCTTACAAAATCAATGTGTCTTAAGGTGATTTTTCACACTGATGAAGTTGAAATACAATATAAATTCATCGTATTTATTAATGGCATGCAAGAAATTGGAGGAAAGGTAAAGTTTTGGGTGTATAAATATTCCCATACACATGTAATATACATATATATGAATGAATACGCATTTGTATATACATAGCTATGTGCACCTCTGTGACAATATACATTATATACATATATTGCAATATAATGTATATATATACTATTAACAAGTCTGCATTTGATTATTTCACTTGGAATTATTCCGAGTTTGGATTTGGTACTTTTTAAACTTATAAACCACTGGGGAAATACAAGTGTTTCTGAAAGGGCAAAAAGGTGGGTCAAACAGCTTTGCACATCTCAGTCAGTGTGGGGAAGTTGGTGAGACTCATCTGAGCGAAGTAACTTGCAAGGAAGACTAACACTGTCCCTACCTAGGTTTGCTGAAATACAACATGAAAACTGTTTCACTTCGGCCACGTTTTGTGCTGGACTAGAAGCAAAAATAGTTTATTTACTGAGTGTAACCTGAAGGTCAGGATCTCCCATCTGAGAGGTGACAACTTCACAAGACACATGGCTTGATCATTGGGTGAACAGCTAAGTCCATGACAAATTTATTCCATAGAAACAGAAGTACTGCCCCATGTCAGACCACAAAGTAAAAATTTCTTCCAATGGCTTTACTTAATTCTTGAGGAGTAGAAGAGTTACTTTCCTTCAAAAATAAGCCTTCCCAGCTAGCATTGTGGCATATGTTCCCATATGAAATCTGCTTCTCCTTGGAATCCTGCTAAGCCCATGGCCTCAGTAACATTTTGTTACAATGGTGTTTACAAGGTAATAAAGAAAAGGTATTTTGTTTATTAAGTGTTAGATCTGGTGCCTTTCATTAAATGCCCCTTGATCTTTCATGTCAGATGACTTTATTGTAAAGACTTAATGAGAGCTCCCATTTTATTTCCCCAATATGATTCATTACATAACTCACCTTTTCACCTTTTTCTGGTCACCTTTCTAATAAGTCCCAATATTTTCAATAATTCCTTCTACTGAAAGCTTCTGAGCCTCTTATGTTTTTTGATGTTCATTTCAGAACTCTGTTTTGCTATCCATTTCTGCATGCAAAAACATTGGCAGCACTGCAGTCAGTTGTCTAGTTGAAAGCAACTGACAGCTTTCTATTGTTCTGTGAGCTTTCTCTCTCTGGCATCCAATAAATTTTGTCTATTTTTTTGTCCATTGTTATAAACTAATCGACATGATATCATAGATTTATGGAACATCACAGAATTGCTGTGCACTTGAACCTGTAAGCAGGTCCTTTCATTATATTCTCCATTAGAAGAGGTAAGCCAGTCTTTAAAGGGCTTTTAGCAAACTCCATCTGTTTAACCTGAAATCATAGTGGGACTAAATTCAGGCGCAGTCAGAAGAGGCCACAGTGAAGATGAGGCAGCAAAATTATTACTTTCAGGAGATCAAGAGTCATGCCATCACATTACACTGCACAGTGACATTTCTAGAGGAGGAAAAAGGAAGAGAGGGGACAACCTTTAGTTACTGCCCTGTGTGTGGTGCCAGCATGGAGAAATGCTGAGACACACACTGACAAAATCACTATCAGTTTTCACTAAAAGCTATTTTCCCCTTCCCATTTTCCTGAACAAGTCCTCATGGAGATTATCTTCTGAGAAATCATTCAAACCGGAGTCTGAACACCTGGAGTGCAAGGGCCAGGGACGTGAATTTTACTGTTACTTTGACCAGCAGTACCAGAGCATGCTCAGGCATTGCTCCACAGGACAGCGGCAAGAACACCAAGGAGACAACAGTGTCAGCTGAGATTTTGGGAGCACAGATGCTGGGATCTGTCCCTTCTAAGAAAGTCCTACCCTCTGAATCTTTCAGAGCACAGTGCTGTTTTCTACAAAATCCTTCTTCGCAACACTTATCATGATTATAAGGGATTTTCTGCAAACTCTGGGTGCATTAAATGCAAGATCAGAGTGTTGTAAAAGTTCTCTGCTGTATCTGCTGCTACTTTAAGACTATATGCTACATTAAGGCTTTCCTACAGAGCACAAAGATCTTTCCTCTCTACCGTCTGAATAACGAAAAACAGAAAGATATTTGCTTTTAAGATAAACCACCCAGTGTAGGTTTCTTATGTTTGGTGAGCTGAAAAATAGAAACTATGGCCTAAACCACCAGCTATGGATAATCTCACTGAAAAATCATAGAATAGCAACAAGCTATTAATTATCTTTCCTTACTATAAACTACTGAAATCGCTCTGTAAATGTTTTTCTTTTATAATGATAAACATTTCTGTCACATAGTTTGTATAATTAATCACTTTTCAATTTAAGGGACCATCTCATTTTCACTGGGAAACAGTTTATAAAAACACTCAAGAGTGAAAGATTGTTAATAAATTTTTCAAAGTACACTCCACATTTTTTTAGTTAAACAGTCACTCAGTATTTGTGGTATGTTTGCACTGACATTCAGGCTATGTCAAATTATGCAGCTAAACTGTTTCCACAGAGGAACTGGCATTAAAAAATCATGGACGTGGGAGCTGTGCAATGTTTCTCAATTTAGCCTCTGTAAACAAAATTTAAACTTTTAAAGAATGGTTGTTCATGGCAACTTAATGGGAGAAAACTGGGAAAGAGACAATTAGGATTCTCTGGTTATGTTAATTCCCCAAACTAATAATACTATTCTTAAACAATATGAGAAACCACGTATTCTCTCTTCAAACTTCTTGTGTTCACATCACAGATGCAAACAATATATGGAATATGATTTTATCATACCCATTCAGCTTCCTTAGCAGCCCTGCAACTGCTCTCCCATGAATGTCTTCTAAGATTGTTGAGAAACAGCACCCTCAATGTCTTTTCAGCTATTCAACCTGCAATAAAACAATCCTTTTCTTCAATGCAATATTCAGATATTCTTTTAAGGTCTGTGACTGAACAGGGCTCTTTCCATCTCAAAAGCAACTTTAATATGGCTAATATGAAACTATCAACTATGTCAACGATCTTGTGACCCAGAAGGACTTACCTGAAGCAAGAAATTAATTTGAAAATACAATTCTACATTTGTATATCCAAGATTCCTATGCTATGTTTTCAAACTACCCAGAAAAATCACTTTTGTAAAAGACAGGTTGTGTTTGGGTTTTAATGAAGCTTTAATTGGCATTCTTTGTGCACTGACATTCTATTGCAAGCAACCTAGACTTTTGAACTCAATCCTTTAAAATATTTCATATATTTCTTACCAAAGATGATATTTTTCTGGACCAAATTTTTAAAAATGTAAAATTAGGATGTAATTTTTTTCCTTCAAAAAAAAAGTGTATTTAAGTAAGCAAAGTTAAGCAAAGTTGGCTCTCAGCTGTTCAATGACCTCTACTCTATAGGTTTTCTGTTACTCTTATTTTCCCATAATGGTTTCAAATTTCCTTCATGTTACATTCACAGAATTTCCAGAAATTTATCTATCATGGGAAGTTGACATTACTTGTGCAGATAGAAACAAGCCATGAAGCAATGAAGCTGTATTTCCATGTTACAACAGCTGGGAAGGACACAGATTAATATCAAATTGAGACAAAAGCTTTTGCTTGCAGAATATCAGTATATAATAATTTAATATTTTATGCTAAAGTCTAAGTTATGTGTTATGGCACTCAAATTCCCTCTTTGCTACCATTCTAATTCCCAAATTATTCTGTTTATTTTCAAACAAGTATTTTGATACTTGGTTACCCATCTCGGTATGAAAGAAAAAGATTTCTAAATATTTGTAGACATTTGAATAGAAATACATGCATCTACTTGACATACAAGACAATACTGATCACCGTTCAGAATGGAATTATTTATACTGCATTTGCACAATATACCCAGTCTCTTTTCCTGAGTTGCATCTCACTCATGGCCTCATATTGGCTCAGTTCCAGGTAATACAAACACAAAGACCATTTTTCTGGAGATATGCCCAGAACAATTTAACACTGCACATGTAAAAATTCAAGTAGCACCTGTGCCACTACAAACCTCATCAGCAGAATTAGACACACACCTCGAAACCACAGCCAAAATGTAATTGATTGAATCACATTTAAGCTGGTGGGTGCTGTAAAAATGTATAACCTCATATTTTATTTTCTCCTGTGACACTGAGAACAAGAAAAATGCACATAGAGGCAAGAGAGTTGTTTCCAATTTGTGTGACTGTCTAATGCACAATTTTAACTTAACAATTTTAACTGTAGCAACTATTATAACTCCTTCATTCCATGATAGCTGCTGTTTTGCTGTGCATGGTCTTGTATAATTGCTTGCACACCTTAGAGAGACTGCCAGGAACAAAAGAAAAAGAAGGAGGGAAACAAAATGGAAGGAAAAAATAAAAAACCAAAACCACCCAAAAAACCTACAATAAATAATAGGTATTCTTGTGTCACAATTCATGTGAGATTTAGCCACAATCTGGTGTTACTAATTTCCAGACAGACAGTAAAGACATGTTTAGACAGCAATGTGTTCAAGAACGTGCTAGTGGAATTGTTTAAACATTTGAATCAATCCTCTTTTTTGTTGTGTGATGTTTACTCCAGAGATTTTTGCATGGGATTCAATACTTTGCACTTACTTGATTTATAACTAGCTCACAAATGCTCCAGCACTTCTCAAAGCACTAGTGAAGAAAGACTTAAGAGTGGTGATCTATTCATTGTAAGTATACATGGGTAAGGCATAATAATGGTGAGGTTATGCTTGTTCCCAGCTCACAATGGTGAGAGTTCAAGGATTGCCAGGTGAAGGATTCTTAATCATTTCCCCCATGTTGCCTCCATATAAATGAGGGTACTGAAAAGCTACAGAATGAGAGGCCATGCTGGAAACTGTCAGTTCTAGCTTCTCAAAGCTCTCATTACCCATGTCATGTGTGATGACATAACAAAAAATTCTTTGATCTTGTGAGAAGACAAAAAAACTAAATTGAATGTGGATTGTAGTATGAGAGACCTCACACGGCTCTTTAAAAAGGCAAAGGGTTCCTGAGATCACCCATTTTATCCATTGTCAAGAAAGGCCCACCTCCATCTTGGAAACCACTTTTCTGGCATAAATGGTGAAATATCACCTCAGACAAACCAAGTAGATTTTCAGAGGGATGTGCAGGAGGTTCACTAACAATTGCCTCTATTAGTCAGTGGGTAGTTAATAAACACACTGCTTTGAAAGTTTACCTCTGCATGTCCACTCTTCTTTCAGCTGTACAATGGCAGCAGCCAGTTTTCTAAAGAAGCTCCTCCCAGTCAGCCCTTCCAGCTGGGAGGGCAGGAGGACATCTGTCCCCAGAGCCAGTGTCAATCATATTCTAACAATCACTGCTTCTCCTCAGCTGAATTTATTATTGGCACTAAGTGATCTGTTTCTCTCAGCTAGGCTTCTAAACTCCCTCTTCTGAGGCTTCTGGTTATGAGATATAAAAGTCTGTCTCTTGCATGTTTTTTAATTCCTAAAAGGGTTTTTTTTGTTGTTGAGATACCGCACTCTTTATATATGAGATTCTAGATTCTTCCCTGATGTATCTTCAGTGATTTTACCCCATAATATCTCTGCCTGATTTGTCCCTCACTCTAATGCTATTTCACTCTACTTGCATTTTCTCTCCTTTTGCAGTAAGACTCTTGTTCAAGAGAAGGGTCTGATGTGTATTGCACACTCTCCCAAGCAGAGAACTTTTCATCCTGCAATTTGTGAAATGGCACGTATACCAAACAGGAAAATAAGAAATTATTACATATAAAGCATGCTAAGTAATTATGATAAAGTGAAATATGCCTCAAATAGACATATGCTTCAAAGCTTTCAGAGGAAGCTAGAAACAAATCCAGTTGTCATGTGCTTGTCTGTATTAATAAGTTGTTATTTAATTTACCCATCCAAAATATTTATTGAGGATATTTTACTCTGTGATGTTTATACTACTGTGCAGCCAAAAAACATAGCTCACTTTCATATTTCAGATACAATTTGCCATATTATGTCTCTCTCCATTCTAACATGAAATCATCAGAAACACTTAGAAACAGAAGGTATGAATTCTTCAGGGGCCCTTCAAACAGAAATAGGACTTTTTCCTGTGCAAAGAGGCTAACTGGGAATTTGACATGTAAATTAGCAAAGAGGCTGATGTCAGCTTCCATATTAACTTCTTTGCAAAGGTAAGACACTAATTTCCATTTTAGATGTTCCCAAACTTATGCCCATATGTTGAATTTTAAAAGACCCACAGCTGGTTTTGCTTGGCTCTCTCTCAACAAGAACTTCTGACGAGCAAGGTATTGAGTGTAAGAAGGAAAAATTGCATGCAACATATGTCTTCATAAATAACAGTGGCTCATCATGTGGCACTCATGTTTGTGTTTACCAATGTTTGAAGAGTGCTTTGTGAACGAATTCATACCAACCTTGTTTCATTTCAATTATTATTACACTGCAGCAATGTGCAGTTTTAAACTGCTTTTGTCTAAGTGTCCAGCCATACATGCAGGAAAAGGTTGATAATGAATATCTGAATAATCTGCATAGCTGGACAAGTAGCCAGGATGAGAATCTTTGCAGGATGTTAGTGATTCAGGGGCAAAGGGTGATTTAGATTCCTGGTGGAAATAGATATGTACACTCATATTTGATTTGAAATTTTCCACAAGCACAGTTATCTGACTATGCTTCTTCTCTTGTGTACCTCTGTGTAGGAATTGCCACAAAATGCTGGATGGCAAATACTGCAGCTAAACAGAAATACTTGTATTCACGTGACCTTAATGAAATATCCATTGAAAAAATAGCAAAATCACTCTTGCATGGATATAATGGGCAGCAAGTTCTTACTGATATTTTATTCCATGTAGACTTTTCTTAATTTTTTCCAATTCTCCCCAATTGTGACATCTCTTACCATGTTAAATATTTCCTCTTCACTTTTAATGTTTAAACAGGATTTTGTGAAGCTACTGTGTCTTTCACTGCTGGTCATTTAGCCCAGCAGCAGATATTTCATCTCAGTCTATGCATTATTCCAACTCTGTGTGAGCATTTTCCTTTTATTCTGATTTTCCAATACAACAAGAATTGCTATTGACACAGACAAAAATCAACAAAAGATCTCAAATAAATGTATATCTTAGTATTCCTGTTTTAAAGGAGTCTATTTAAATGCTGCTATTTTAATTTCAAAAGTGCCAGGTTACTTTATCAGCTGGTGAGTGAGCGGATTCAAACTCAGGATATGCTCAGGAAATCACATACATCCTCAGCAGCCCTAGATAAGGGCATGTTTATGTTAGCACTGCTCTGTTTTTATTATTTGAAAAATATGGTCACAGATATTTCAAGATGGTTTGAAAACAGTCTCTTCTAGAAAAGATTTAGAGTAAAATGAGGACATGCTGAAAATCAAGGGAGTTGTAATTATTATTTGGATGATCTGGAAAGCAGCATTTCACCCCTGAGCTTTTTTTCTCTGAACAAGGCTGGATGATTATGTCACATTAATTCTGTGGATGTGTGCAGGTGGTGAAGTATTGTCAATAAAAGCCTCAATACTTAGCAGGTATGTATTAGATACCTGTTTGACTGGTTTTAAGGCATAAATTAAAACAGGACTGAAATAGGTAACTATTTAGTTAAAATAGGCCAAATTCAAAGATATCCCATAAAACTATCTTAAGAGGTGGATTTAGGAGTGCTGTGTGTAAAGCAGTTAACGTAACAGAAAAAAATAGTGGCAAGAGACTACCCTTGCCAATGCTACCCTTTATCTTTAGCTGTGCACTTCAAGAATCCTTGCAAACATGACTTTTAACATAAAATCTTGATCTCATCCATGCAAAACAATCACTATAGGTACTATCAATTTGAGTAAATACATATTACAGCTTAACACATGGATTTTTTTGTTTGTACAAGCAGCAGCAAAACTGTAGATTATGTGAAAGAGGCCAGCACAATGCTGTTCTGCTCTGCCTTTCCTCCTGCACTAAACTTTTCCCACCCTCTGAAGCAATACCTAGCCACCACCTGAATTCCTGAAAGAGACTTACATTTGCTTTTGTTTTGAATTAAAGTGAGGTCAGAATTACTTTTGTGGCTTTTTCAAGTGGGATCTCACTGAGTTTTAACAGTTTCCTGTTTGTTTTCTCATCTCTCTCACAGTGGATTGCTCATTTAAATCATCATCAATATTAATTCTTAGCAGCATAAGCCTTATACCAAGAGGGTTTTTAATACCACTTTTACCTGGATGTATTGCAGAAATCACAGAATTGATCACAGAATTCACAGATACTGATCACAGAATTCACAGAATTCACAGAATCAAAAGGTTGGAAGAGACCTTCAATATCATTGAGTCCAACCCAAGCCCTAACACCTCAACTAAACCCTGGCACCCAGTGCCACATCCAGTCTATTTTTAAACATATCCAGGGATGGCGACTCCACCACCACCCTGGGCAGACTCTTCCAGAACTTTATCACTCTTTAAATGAAAAATTTTTCCTAATATCCAGCCTATATCCTAATATCCCTTGACACAGCTTGAGACTTCATATTAAGGCTTTTTTTTTTTTAAAGACAACCACAAGATTAGGCTTTCAGAAACTCACTCCTATGTGAGAGTGCCAGTACCATTCTGATGCAAGTGAACCTGTCATCAGTCATCCCATGCAATTGTGCATGAATGTTGATCCTCTTTTCTGCAACAGTCCTTCACACTGAGATCACAGTCTAGGACAGGAGTGTCAGCATTATCCAGCTATGTAAGTTCATCCTTAAATCCATCAGCCATTTTCCCTCTTTCTGAAGTAGTTGACTTCAGGGGAAGAGGGACTTTCAGTTGTGCTGAGAGTACTGACTGCACCCTGGGGAATGTGGATACAACCCAGAAGGCCTGGTGTTCTCATGTTAATATTAATACACTGGATCCTCCTCCAGCTGAATTATTTTAATAAGGGAATTTGAGATTAGGGAATAGACCTAATTTGTAGGGTTTTATATTCAAACAGAAACAAATTCACATAATTTCTTGTGCAACTGTCCATATCCCCAGAAAGGAGCTGAATTCTCCAGATTTCACCACTTAAGGGTAGAAGCAAGCTACAAAGAGAGATTTCAGGGGTACTATAGAACCCTCTGGAACTGAGCAATTCAGGTTTGCATTCCACCTCTCAGTCACAAGGTTACAGAAATGGGACACAGATTTGGCCTCTGAGTAAGGAAACTGTATATGAGCACAGACTCCTGCACAGAGAGTATTATTGGTCACAGCTCTTAGTTTAAGGATTTATGGGTGGATATATTATGTCTCAGCATCTGTTCTGCATCACAACTTCTGACATGGAGAAAGAGTCTCCCACAGTGATTTCAGCAAAGACAACACAGCATTCATAGACAGCACAGCAGACAAAATTTTGGCCCTGAAAACAAAGTATTTGGTTCATTGATTGGTTGGTTGGATTTTCTGTACATAGTTAGGCTTCCTGCTGTAAAATTCTGCACGTGTATTAGACCTCAATAGTTAAAATTGGGTCACTGCATGGTTTTATCATCTGTACATACTCTGTCAAAATAAAACAATTTGCATTTTAAATGGCAAAAAAAGTTCTATATCATTTTATCTTTTTATCTACACAACTTTGTCATTCTTTGTCAGTAGCCTGATAAGCAGTCTTTCCCCTGTAAGCAGGGTAGGATGTCCAAAAAACATATAAACTTATTTCAGACTGAAGCATTTTCTTTTGAAGAAGTTTCATAGAAAGCTGTCACTCAAAAATGAACTTTGCTCCTTTACTTTACATAACATTCTCCTAATTCTTTCAAAACAAATGTGATCACTTTAATTGACTGAACAAGTCTTCAAAGGTTTTGAATCAAATGTCCAATGTTTGATTTCTCAGCTATAGCATGTAAATACTCACAAGTTTGTACCAGTGACATACTTGGTTTTATATTTGTCTTTTAAAATTAAAAGATATTTTTCTGGTGTTATTATTGGTTAGATACTGTCATTCTCTCTGGCTTCTTTCATGACCTTCATCACTATCATATTTGAGCACCTAATTAATAAGATTAATTCAGGCAATCTGATAAATCAAACTGTCTGTGGAAATGGTAATGGAAAGGAGGTATCTTTACTTAATTTCACTCTGCTGAGGAAACAAAAACTTAAATACTAAAACAGAGAAATTATAAGAATCTCTTTTATGGAAACAGAGATAAACAACTTGAAGACGATATTTTCTCTAGAAAGAGACTATAAGAAAATTATAATGAAACAAGAACCAAAATTTAAACTTTTTTAAGACAGACTAAAACTATGAGAAGTAACATCAATAAGACCTCACCAAAGGACATGCTGGCACACAAAAATCTAACCTCCTCCATGAAGTGCAATCTGACCCACTACAAACTGGGATATTTAAGTCAGAATTCACTCAGAACACCACAAATTCTTCAAGTGTTGCTGTGATGGGTCCATTTGGCCCTTGCTTGAAGGCATAATCTGGAAGTGACATGTATTGTTTATTGTAATTTGGGAGGAAAGGGTATCAAGCAACATTCACAGGAATACAGACTAATTAACTGTCAAATGATCAGATCACATATTCCATGTTTTAAGGCAATGAGAGCAGAGATGCTTTATACAAGAATAAAATTAACTTCTCAGAGGACAAAATTACAACATAAGAAAATAGCTAACTGTCAGATAGTAGCTTTGAAATTGCACACTTGAAGGGTGCTAAAGATATTAATGAATGAAAAGAAGGGTTTCAGTTTAATGGAAGCAAACACCATTTCAGGAGTAATTATTGAGATATCTATTTCTGCTGAAGCACTACCCCTCATTTACTTCATCCTCTTCCAAATTTTACAAAATTGGCCGTGAGAATTACGGGAAAATATCTCAAGAATGGTTGAGTGCTGTTGGCCCCCTCCTGCAGACAGAATGAGACAAAGTATTAAGAAGTAGCACTGTGAGAAAAATAATATAATTATTCCACTGTAGAGTTTAGCACAGACTTCTTCTGAGTGGAGATGGGTTATGTGCCCAGGTTAAATTGTTCAAATACATTTAGCAATAAATAGACATTATTGCACCCTCTAGCAATGTGTGTTCAATTCCTATTTACCTGATAATTAAATTCCTTTCTGATAGCTTTTACCTTGAGAAAATGTCCTGTATGTAGCAGTAAAATTGTTGAAAAGATAGAATATTACAAATTTTACACAGTTTCCTGAAAACAGACTTTTTTATTGCAGAGACATAGGTGCCACACACTCGCTGCCTGCGTCTCTGCAGGCTGATTTCTTCACACATGGGGTATCTGAATGTTAGCATAAAGTGTCTGTTATGTGATCTCTCTTTAATAAGGAAATTTTAAAAATAAGGCACTTTTGGTCCTTTTAGTCTAAGTTTAAGCAGTTTGAAATTCTGAATATGCTTGGTGTGGTCTGCTGCTACTGAACTCATTTAAAGTGCTCATGAGGAAGATGTAGTATATTGGGTAATAACCTTCACAGGAAGAAAATTGCATAGGAATGGAGAGGGATGTGCTGCACTGAGCTGTTAGCACTTCTGATCTCACCAATGCTATTTTATTAGAAGCAAATAGAGATCCACAAGTCTGCCTGCCTTTTGGGGTATGTCATTAAGCAAAGGTTTTCAGTATCACAATTTGAATGGGAACAATAACAGCTGAAAGACTTTAAAGATAGACACTTCAGTCTGCTGTGCAGTGTCTTTTCCAGCCCCTTGGAAAACTGTAATTTGGAACTAGCCATTGGAAATGTCCAATGTAAATATTTAAGTTGATTATTCTTATCTTAGTTGTGCATTAGCTGAAAAGCCCAAGAGTCTGCCAAGCAAATAATCCTGAGGAGTTCTTACAGAAGAACAAGACATTCCAGTTACAGCAATGAAAATACAAACAGGGTTTCTTCTAACAATTAACAAAAGAATAGAAACAATGTGAGCATTCCACTGGATACAAAACAGTCCAAGGGGAAGTCCTTGTCTGTTGAAAAGGAATTTTTTTTTTTCTGGAAAACTATGGATTACATTTGAACGCTTGTTAAAAAAAACAATCAAAAGTCAAATTTTCCTTTACTAGTCATAGATATACTTTTTACTCCCCCCCCAAAATTATTTTGTCTTAGGAAAGTGGTACTGCAGCGAGGTGCATGGGGCTCAAGAGGTCAATGTCCGGCTAGCTGAGGGTAAAGGCCGACACCCAGCTGCATTCCCTGCCAGCACCCCTGGGCGTCAGATGGCCTTGGGCTGTGCTGGCTGCGGACAGGCTCTCACTGATGATCTGACGAGAAAAGGAGTAGGACACTCTCTGGGGGTGAAGTCGGTTTATTGATGGTCCCAAGAAACCAACCAAGGAGCAACCAACCGGGGAGTGACAAGGAATGGAGGGTGGAACAAGGTCATAGAGGGAGCGGGTGTACAAAGGAGGGGCTTACAAGTAACCAATAGGGGAAGACAAGGGAGTGAACGTAACATGACAAACAGCATAAGAGAACCAATAAACATAAAGTAGGGGAGGGGCCCCAGGACCTCAGCCAACCACGACCCCCAGAGAGAAGAAGATTCTAGAAACCTGGGAGGAGAAGATTCTAGAAACCTGGGGGGTGATTGGGAGGAGAATAAGTTTACATATAAGGAGATGAGGGGGAGGAGGAATTATATAACTTAAAAGACTGACAATACAAGTTGCAAGGGTTGCCAAGGGAACAACAAAACTGGCAGGGCTATGGCGGGAAAACTGGGGAGGGCAGAACCATTTACATAAAACAGGGGGAACAATACAGAAAATGGGGGAGTAATACAATAAACTTAATGAACACACTACAACAGTGGTACAATGTTAATAAGGTTTGTATTTCTGTATTGTAACACTTAGACAAAAAACAAACAAAAAAAAGAGAAGTTGGTTTTGGTTTTGTTGGATTTTTTGTTGTTTTGTTGTATTTATTGATTGTATTTTTGGGTTTTGTTGTTTTGTTGTATTTATTGATTGTATACAATATGAGGCTGCTCTGTCGATCTCTCATTCATGCAGGGGGAGTGCTTATCAAAGTGGAGAGTTCCATTTGTGGCAGTGCCTTGAAGGATAACTCTCCCATGTCACTGTGGGCACCATTACACATGATGCTGTGTCAGACTGGTTGTGTCAATCTCAGCATTCACATCACAGGAATGCATAGAAGTTCCACAGGAGGACCTTCCCTGCCATGTGGGGTGGTCTGCACAGAAGCCCACCCTGGAAACATGGCCATGGAGCAAGTTCTTCTACATCTAGTGGCACCATGACTCCACATAACACTACAGAGACATTTGCACCTTACCTAAATCCCCTGCACCACATAAAGTGTGGGATTTGATCCATCCAGCATTCCACCTCTGCCCACCTATAAACACTGTGGAGTTCCCAAACCCAGCTTTGTCCCAGTGTGATAGATAATAATAGTGCTGTGCTTTTTTCAGAAGACCTTTCTAACAGCCTCCATATGCCCACTGCCAGCACAGTCCATACACTTCACCAAGAACAGTTGGCTCAGAATATGGTACTCTAGAGAACATTTTCTTAATTTATTTTATTGTTTTAATTGTGGTTACTGAGGAATATCTTCTTCAGCATAAAAAATCTAACTTAAATTGAGCCAAACTATTTCAAAAAATAGTAAGGGGAAATAACTCCTGAGAATATTCTTTTACCAAAGGTGAAAATAAAGTTGAGTGGCACATTCAGATATTCCTGCACATCAAGAATTCCACTTAATTTAACAATTGAACATTCTGAATCAGTAAATTATTTTTGCTGAGATACATATTTGAAATGTGAAAAATTGTGTAAAAAGTAAGTAGAGATAAATCAAATGGGGACTAGAACAATTGTTATTGACCTACTGAGAAGAAATGAACCAAAAAATCTGAATTAAATGTTTCTACAGAAATTTCAAAAATCAAAAATGATGATGCATGTTTAGGAGATAGAATATATATTGGTGAAAATTCTTCTAAATTACAAAAAAATCTTCCAGAGAAAAATCACATGATATTTATGTGGTTTTTACACACATGTATATATGTGTGTGAATACGTGTGTCCACACGTATGTGTACCTGTGTGTGTACATATACACTGCTGGGTGTGTACACACATATATATTGTGTAAATGTATTAAAAGTGTGTTTTACTTTGCAGTGTCAAATAACAGCGGCAATATCCCTGCAGCTGAGCACACAAAGCCACACTTGTCCCTGAAGTCTATTCACATCTCATACGTACTCCCAGAAATGAACGTAATGTCTGCAGCACAAGACAGATCATTTCCCTTCTTCCTTCCCTCTGAATGTGCCATCTGACCTAAGGGCTCCTCAAAACAACCCAACACACGTTGCTGGAGTTTCCTGGTTATAAAGTTGGAGCCCTTTTCATCACAAAGTCCAGCAAAAATCTGTTCCTTTCCCATGTGTCCAAAATCCCTCCATGATAGTTTCCATTCCATTCTCCACTGATATTACAGATTCAGTGAATATTTTTCTTTTTTTTTACTATGAAAAAATAATCTTCCTGCAGAAACACGG
Source organism: Melospiza georgiana (assembly GCF_028018845.1). Taxonomy (NCBI): domain Eukaryota; kingdom Metazoa; phylum Chordata; class Aves; order Passeriformes; family Passerellidae; genus Melospiza; species Melospiza georgiana. The sequence continues at coordinate 13,414,900 of NC_080430.1, forward strand.
TGGCTTTGAGTACTCTCCACACTCTAATTTTGTCCTTAATATAATTTTCTTCTTCTTTCTCTTCCAGCTGTAGCCATGTCCTAATTTTAGGTTATTGAACTTAGTCCATCAAATCTACTTCTACAAAGAAACATTCCTCTCCCACATAATTATCTTTCCATCATCTCTTTTAACTGTAGAGTGGTCCAGGGCTATGTTTTCATTTGGGCCCTGTGTATTTTGATTTCTGCATGCAGTTACTGAGGGATTTTTCCCTCACAAAAGGGTATTTATTTTATGATGATTACCTGATGATGGGATAAATGGTTTTTCCCACTAAGCTAGCCCCAGATATTAGACATTTAGCTTCTTGTGCTCCAGATGTACAAAGATCTGTGGAAATTAGAGGAAGTCCATTCAAGAACTGGAATAAAAGTTAGAGGAGGAATATTTGAGCCAAATGTGTGAGAAAAATGTCTCTCAAACTTCCTGCCAGAAAATGGGTGCCAGAGAATGAGAGTATGGCCCTGAAAGAGAAAGAATATTCATCTATTTCTAATTTGTGTGTCCCAGTTTGTGACTTTGGCATAAGGCATTTGGCATTACCTCAGAGGTATCTCTTGCTGCATGACATTGAGATTCACTTCCTCAGTGCTTTCCCTTCAGCCTGAAAGGCTGGAATTTATCCTGATATCCAAAATATTACCTTTGCCATTTGAGACACCTAAACAGATTAAGTGGATTTTTTTAAATAAGTGTCCTATATGTTTAAACTGTCATTTAGACGCTTGAGTACTAGGTTAATGCTGGACTAAACCTATTTAGCAAATTTCACACACCCAAAATTACATCATTTCCTACATGCCATGTAGGCAAGACCTTCCACCCAGCTTACCACTCCCTGCTGTGCCGCACCTGCTACCCTGTGTGCACCCAAATCCATGCTCCAGGATAGTGGGCAATAAAACTCACAGTCGGAGTTAATCATGGCCAAATTCACCCCAACAAGTCCTCAGAGAACTGGTAAGAGTGTGAGCGAATTTACAGGGAAAGGTAAAAATGTCTCAGTGAGTCTACATTAATGTTGCCAAACTATTTTTTGAAAACTAACATGTTGCAGGCAATTTATAGACTACAGTATTAGTAAGATAAAATATCCAGATTCAAACAGCTAAGAAATCCCGTGTTTTCTAACCTTTCTCATGAAACCTATAAAATATAAACCCTTTCAAAAGCAAAATTGGAAGTAGAATAGTATGTATGGGTAAAAGTTACATCAGGTTATCAGATATTAGTTTATATTCCAGCGTCACTTCCCAGCTGTGAAACTCTTTTAAAAGTTGTGAAAACTTTAGGCTAATTCAGTAACAGTAAATTAGATTGCCCTAGATGATATTTCCTGTGTTATTAGTGTATGTGTGTGGGCCTAAAGATAATTTGCATAGTACAGTCTCTATTACACAGCAAGATGGGGCAAGCACAATCTGTTTACTTTGGTTCAACAATTGCTCATTCTGTAGCCAAAGAATAAGGTGGGGCTGGTTCCTTCAGGTTCTCTCTGCTTAGCCTTTTTCTTTAAATCATTGTTGTATCTCACATTTGAGGTATGGAAAGTGACATTATAAAACCTAAAGTAATTTCTTTGAGTGGTCTGTGTTTTATTCCTGCAGCTTTTCAATAGGACTTCTTGGCTAAAGAACGTCCACCAACAGAAGATCTCTAATTCCAGGTTTGTGGTCAGAGCCCTGCCAAATCAGGTCTGTCAGTGGTTTTGTAAATAAAACAAATGAAGGGCTATAGTCTCATCCAAAGTAAGATGGTATTGCTCACATCTGTGCATGTGAAGACTTCTCACTCACCTTCACCTACTCTGTGTGCTGCAAACAGTGGATGGCTTGCACTATGCCCTGAACCGCACTCCAGTACATCTGAGAAAGTCTTAGTAAAGTTTTGTGCCAGGCAGAACACTAACAATTAATGAGACAACAAAGTGGGAGACTGCTTGCAAGTGTGTTCCAGCCCTCAGTTTAATATTTTTGATATACCTCTTACAGTAGGAGAGCTGGTGTCTGCAGGAGTGGGGTGTTTTGCATGCTCTTTTTCTCCATCATGGATTGAAACTAAGTAAGCATGAGCAAGATAAGCAGTTCCAAGCAAACTTTGCAATTGTTTATATGAACATCTCCAAAAGCAGAAGTTGACTTGGGGTATCACCACCTTTCCATGCCTTTCTTGAGGTCCTTCATTCTTTATTTGCACAAATGGGGTGAATACGCATTCCTGAAACACTTTTGGGTGTTTTAAGGTGGCACTCAAAGTTAGAAATCATTCCGCATTAAAAGTGTTACAATTTCACTGCATACCAAATACACATTCACTCAAGAACCTTATACATTTGTTTTAAATGGCCTGCTGTTTTATTAAGTTAGTTGGTTTTGCCTGTGTGAAGTTTATGGCTTTCTAATGAAACTCTTATTTGGGTTTCTTTTCAGTGGAGAAGTGTCCCATGGCCTACACCATGTGTAATGTGGTCACAGCTATTTTAAAAGGTAAATCCCAGTGGACCTCAGAACAGCTTAGCCTGCCTAAAAGGTGTCATTACTTCATGACCTTAATGGATGACTGTTTAACCTTCTTTAGTGGTCACAAAAAGGAGAAAAACAGAGTCCAACGGTGTTGGATGACAGGATGTCCTGAGATGAGAAATTTATGAGAATGTCTGCCTTTGGATCTATAAATTTAGTTGTCATCTTACTGTGGAGCAGAGCCATGCAGCATGAAAAGCCACTGTTTTAAGTGTCTCTAATATTTTAGAGCTGAAAGCATAAAATGCTCACAATGCTGACATCTCTGCTTAGGCTTACATAATCAGAATTATTTCAGATGTACCCAGGACACAAATTTTTAATAGTTTCTAAACTTTTTTCACTGCTTGATATGGCAAATACCAGTCTGATGCTGACGCATTCAGTAGCTTTATATTCTAGGATTGTTTTTGATTAAAGCAGCACTTTCAGGTTTATTTAGACAGCCCTTGCTCTTTTTAAAAAACAACTGATGTCCAGAAATCCTGGCACTGGTTCTGTTAAATGTCCAAACATCATTTCTCATGTCTTTTATGCACTGGACTGGGTTAAGGCATTTTAGAGCAACTGAGAAAGGGACACTTAGTAGCAAAGGTGAGCAGGTCTTTGTCATGCCATGCTTAGTTCCAGACCGTATGGTCACAGACACAAGACTCTTATGAAATCTCTTGAAGTTTAGTAATAATTTAGACTGCAACAGCAATTATCCTGGTTTCAAAATTAACATCATCTATACATTTAGTAAAAAGAAGAATCTAGACGTACAACTGCATTTTTGGTTTCTTTGACATAGGTTTCAAAGAGTAGGGTAGACACTTTGAATATCTCAGAGCTGAGATGATGAATTTAAGGTTATTTCAAGAGGACTAAAATTGGCCCCACCCATCAAGACTGTGCTTTAGACCCACAGATGCTGAGGATGGGCATATTAGATTTCCTCTGGGCTACTTAAGCCAAAAGACAGCAGGCACTCAGGTGTATTTCAAATCAAGCTTGAGGCTGCCAAGAAAATCTGGTCACCTGAGAGGATAAGGCCCCTCCAGGACATGAAGATATGTTTTCCTATGCTTCAGCAGCGGGATTTCAGTACAACCAGTGCCTGGGTGGCATTGCAGAGACCTCTGTCCAGGTTGTGCTGCATATCCATTTTCTGATTCAAACGCATTTATGATATCTGACATTGTAAATCTAAAAGTTAAGGCACCTAGGGCTATTATTATTATATGTCAAAACTCATTAAAAATGAAGACAACTGTATTCTGGCTCAGTTAAAACAAGCCAGTGTCCAATACTGTCTCTGTTAATTCATGAAATATCTGTTGAACTTGAGATGGTCTCTCTTGGAAGCAGTTTTACTGTCTTTTGTGTAAGGAAATTTCCATTGGTACCCAAGTAAAAAAAAAAATGGTCAGAAAGATATAAAATATCTAAAAGAAAAATGTTGCCAATTAAAAATGCGTTTCTTTCTTCTGTACAGGAGAAAGAATAAGCAGATGGCATAATAAGATGAGAACAAGGGGAAATTTACAGATCAAAATATCTAATTTTCTGTATTAAATGGAGCAAATTACTTCAGGAGGTAATAAACAGAAAATTAAAAAGATGACAGAGAACAGTTACTTGGCTTTTCCTTATCAGCATGCACGGTAGTGGAGATAAATGCTTACGTTACCCATTGTTCTGGTCTGGTTTCCTTTTTGACTGTCCTGGAAAACTCTTACTAAAACATTGACAATTGATGGAAGTTCAAAGTACAAGCAACTTGATTTTTTGTTTGAGAAATAAAAATCAGAAACCATTTAAAAACTTTATTAATTTAACTTCCTCCTTGAATCTTTAGGTCATGTTGTGCATGTCTTTGCAAAGCAAACACTGAAGAAGGCAGCAGTCAGACACTCCCTGTAAAAGTCCTAAAAATCCTTACTTTCAGATACAAATGTGCTCATTTACTGTATAATTCAGAGGCTTGGAGACACAAGTACATGTGTCACATCACCACACATCACCACCTGCAGGAACGTGTTTTATAAATCCGATGAGGTCTCTGTTCAAAATCCAACTGAAAAAATATTACACTAAAGAGTGAGAGTCATACTGGTAAGGCAGACAATGGTGCTACTTCTGATCCCAGTTGTGCTAGAACTGTTCATTAATTTTATCTGTACAGACAAGCAGGGTATATGAAAGCCTTGACCAGGGATTAGTTTAGAAGTCTTCCAGCTATATCAAAGCTATGTTGAGTGAGTTGATCACATTTCTGAAGTTCTGTCTCAATTCCATCCCTAGTTGAGTTTTAAAAAGCTGCCTAGATTATCAAAATGAAAAAGAGTTAAAAATTGACACCATGTTATAAATTCTTTATCTTTAAATCATTATATGAAAAAGTTCTTTAATATCTTGGGGGAAAAAAAACAGTTTCAAAACTGTCACATATGCCAGGGAAAAGAAATATGTGCAGTCATTTTCCAGTTTGCTTAAAAACAGGGAATTAAATGCTGCTGTTTTTTACACTATTTACATGAAGAACTCAGGAACACTTGTTATCATTTTACAGGAGAGGAATTGTGTTCAAGTGTTAAAAGCAAACTGAAAAATTGTTTAAATTGTATCCTTGAGTTTACCTGAGAACTGGACGAATAAAATAAGTAAAGCAACCTAAATTTCATGGTCTGACTAATAATTACTCATACTTAAAAATTCTTCTTCAGCTACAATTTCCTCCTGCACTCTGACTGGCAATGCTGATGCTATCTTTAAGAGTAATACTTGTCATTTTACCTCTGTACCATCATGCTGAGCAAGGACAAAAGGTGAGCAGCCTGAGGAATTAAAAGTGGAAACGAAGCACACTTTTCCAACAGAAAAATTGCTTAATTAACTTATTTGGAGGAGTTATGAGATCTCAGACTTTGGTTGAATTCCTATCAGAATGCACATTTTAGTTTAGTAGAGATGCAGAGAGAATTTGAAATCATGCAGTGTGTGAGAATAACTGGCTCATTCTTGAAGTTGTGTATCTAAAAATCTATATGTGAGAGAGATTCTGAGACACTACCATTACCCAGACTGCAAATATTCCTATCATTTCAGAATATGCATGAAGGTTGCCCAGTGGAGGACATCTCCAGTACATCAGTGCAGGACATCCATGTCAACATTAGGTGCAGTATTTACAATTGTGCCCCAGCAGCAGGAATGCACATGATGATGCAGTGACTCACTGGCAAAGCAAAGAGCAAGTCAGTGCAACAGTGTCTGCTACTGATGGCAAAAAGAAATAAAGAATATTGTATATTCTGAAATAACAACATATTCATACTGACTGCACTGGTTTTGTTTCAAATAATGCTCTGGTAATCTGAGGGGGAGGGTTCTAAAAGAACATTCATAACTTTAAAAAATCACTTTGCCCCATGTATTTTTCTTATGTCTAAGACCGTATGGAGATATTCTGAATATCCCCTCTGTGATTTATGCTTTCATACTGTTTCTCACTAGGACTGAAAGATAAAAGATGCTTTCATCCAGGGACTGTATTAGAGCTCAGCAAGTGCTAATGCTGGCCCATGGTGGTATCAGCTTTTATCACCCTATGTCTACCAATATTAGGAATGAAATCTTGGATCCACTCTCTGTAGTTAATCCTTCTTTGGCATCCTATACATAGGAAAGAAGAATTTCATTACACAGAACTAATTTAAAGTCATATCTCCCCTACATATATATAATCTTTAGTTAAAATTCTCTGCTTTCTTACAAATGGATATATTTACATAACTCAAGGTCCTAGAATGGGTTGTGCTCTTCTGTAATTGCCAATATTTTTTACTCAGTGACTTGGCTATGACTGTACACTGTTTCTGCCCAGTGTTGATAAATTTAGATTCTGTGCCCTTGGAATGATGGAAGATGCAGCTACTAGTGGGAATCATACAGCTGGTCATGGTGAATTGCATTTACAATATCTTGCCCTAGTTTGGTTGCTTGGGATATTTTTTTTCTAGGAGCTCTCTTTGCTAATGAGAATTATTAGAACATTATCTAAACCAGAATGCCTTTGCAAAAACATACCAAATTTTGGATATTTCAGATCTACTCAGAGACAAGAACAACAAACCTATTTACTGGTTTCTTCTCCTGAGGCCTGCCTTCAGTCCAGACACAAAGTCTGGATGATGGTAGACATGCACAGCTTTAGTGCTGCCTTGTTTTGATTATTTCTAAATACAAGGATGAGTCGTGGGCAGTCCTGATAGCCCAAACATTGAGGAGGTCAGGGCACAGAGGGCACAGGGCACAGACTGTGTACAGCATGCTCTCCTCAGTTACACTCTGCAGGTGTGTGAGCATGTTTCTCCTTGCTAGGGAACACCAAGAAAGGATGGAAGCAGGTATGTACAGATGTGAGTGTGTGTAGGATCTCTGTGCAGGGAAAAGAACAAATTACCTTGTTGCACTGAGCTGCAGACTAGAGATTAAAATTTTTAGCTGTCAGCACAGCAAGATGCAAAAAGTTCACCCAAATTTCCCTAGTCATTACATTTTTATGAAATAACAAATGAACTCAGTCCGTGCTAGAAGTTATTAGGAAATTTCAGATTCTAGCTACAAACCACAGTGTCCTGCAATATATGCTTCATTATGCCTTTCATTTCTCATCATATAAAGAGTTAATGTCATACTTTGAAAAAAGCAATTATTTTTTTTTCTCTAGTCCTCAAAATCTTCCCTGCACAAAGTATCCTCTGTTGGATCAGGTGTGGAAAAATTTTTTCTCACCGCAGTGTAATCTAGATTCTTTCTGATTATTAACTCTGTGAAGTAGATTATTGCCTTGGTTGCTCCATCTTATTCAGCTGAGATGGAGCTAAAATGTAAATGAAAAGCAAAGTTTCTGCTGTAATCTTTGCCTTGGGCTTAACCTGGAATTCCTCGAGTTCTTACTTGTCTTGCTCATTCCAGTACAAGATCTGGAACAAATTTTGCTGCATTATTTGGGACAACTATTCAAAAGTGGTGAAAAATGAGAGAAATTTAACAAAAGGCAAAAATTAATTTTGGAGATCTCCCAATGTGCTTACCTGTTCCTGTTCTTAAATAATTCAGGTGGTGATTACGATGTTTGTGCTCTCTGCTCTGGTACTGTCAGCACTGCTATTATGGGTGCTTGATTAATGGACTGAATTTCACACCCCAAATGCAGCCTGGCAAGAGTGGTATCCTAGCAAAAGACTCTACAATCAGACTCGTCATGGATGTTGAAAAGGATATGTAAGGCTTATTAAATTCCAGGTATCTGTTTAAGTGAATAACCCAAATGTTCATGCCCAAATAACTCACTAATAAAAGAATGTGTAAGTTGTGTTGTGAAATGGGGATTAGTAAATGAGTAACATAAATTATGTGTTAAGGGATTAAAATGTGAAGTTATTTGTTGTGCAATTATGCCTGTCAGTGTTCTATATTAACAATTACTAGTTCTATTGTTAATAAGATGGGAGGTTATGGCTTTATGATCCCCTGATGAGTAGAATAATAGCAGTATGTGGATGACAGGAAGGAAGAAAAAGGGAATAAAAAGAAATTTAGTTGAATTATTTATGAAAATATAGGCAACAAACTTGTCTACAGTAGGCACAATGGAAAGAAGGTGCTGGAAGCCCAAGAGTGTCAGCCTGGCAGTGGATAGAATTTACAGTGGGTGTTACAGGTGGGGTCATTAGTCCAGACCATGCATTATTTTTACAAAAAGCACTTTCTGTTTCTAGCTGCTTTGGAAGAACTTTATCTTCCCTGGGCTAAGAAGGAGTCTCACTGAATTTTTATTACCTTTTAATTTCAAAACTTTTACATCTGGTCCTAAAGACATTCCAGGTTCAAATAAGGAAATGATGAAGAAGGGATTCCCCAAAAGAAAATCCTTCCACCAGTGCAGAAGTCAAGCACTGTCATTTCTTTCAGAAAAACTGGTTTCTAAATGAAGAAATTCAATAGAGGTGCAATAGAGGTGCAGGGAACACTTCTTCTCTCAGAATTTGAATAGTTTCTACGGAAGAAATGTGGCACGTAGCATCCAGCTATTTCCACAGCAAGAACCCTGAAGACCCAAGAGATGGAGAGGAGACAGAGGTCTGTGGAGGAGAGGAGAAATGGATCTGTCCAGTCTTCAGAGAGGAAGGGTAAGGGGGCTAAGAGGAGATTTATTGCTGTCTGCAAAATACCTAAAGCAAGGATGTAGATCCTTGTAACATAGATCCCACTCATCTTTGCAGTGCACAGTGATCTGACAAGAGGCAGCAAAAACAAAACTTGGAAAATAAAAAATTCCAACTGGATCTCAGGAAATAATCTCCCTAAGCTATTTGTTAAAAAAAAAAAAAAAAACAAACAAAAAAAAAACAAAAAACAAAAACAAAAACCAGTAAACTATGGATGTCCTTACTTTATAAAGGGTGCACAGGTATTTTTACATTATTTTCTCTTTAAAGGTTGAAATGTGATATTTATCATTTAAAAACCAAAAAAACATCAAAACATTTGCAAAGGGTCAGAATGAGTCTGGAAATACACAGCATTTCAACCAAGACCCTGAGATCTATCCTTACATAAGTTGAGATTTACATTGATTTATGAAAAGAAGGTATAAGTACTGGAATATTTATGATTAAAAACATTGTAGTATCTGAGAAAACTGATGTGATTTAGAAATATGGTGACAAGTAAAACAGGAAAGACAGCAGCATAAAGGAGAAAATGAAGACCTCAGCTGATGATTAGTTACATTTCCTTGGACTTAACCCATTTCTACAAGAAATGTTCCACACTTCTTGATATTTTAGTGAACCAGCAAGTAAGCATTTTAGCAGTTCTAAATTGTATAATAATCTTAAATTGTGGGTGTATGTATTTCATCATCTGTGGAATTTTCTTCATGTGTTTTATTGCCAAAAGAATTCTATGGGAATTTGGATGGAGAAGATTTTCCACTGCAGAAATTTTGGTGACATTTTTCCAAAGTTGAAAAGTACAGCCTGGTCATTTTCTTGAAAGATAGATTCTGACCCACTAAAATAGAATTGGAAGCATATAGCAGCACTTTCTTACACCATGGAATGGATTATTTAAAATCTATGAGGGACGAAGCCATGAGAGGTCTTTTCAACAGTTTTGTTGCCTGAATCCCGGCAATACCTGGCTCTGGTTCTTGAGTGGTTTTGGCTGTGAATCCACAGAATAACTCTTTCCATATACAGAATTTCAGCAGGATTTCAGGAAATAGAAGATCTTAACACTGTTCCAGACCAAAATAGTTGTAGACGTGTACCAACTTTCCTACACTATTGTCTTTTACTAGGTGGCTTACTGAAAATTTTCCCTGTGTTCTTCAGTTACAACAAAAGCAAGAGAGTTTATTATTTACTGTCTAAAATACCCTGGCATAAGTTTATAAATCCTGTGCTGTGAGCCAGGCTTTTAAGACACTACAGGTAAGGATGTGTTCTTGAAGTGTGATTTTAAAGGGTGAATTTTTTAACTAATAGATTTAATGTTCTTTTTTATTTGCTGGTTCTGTTTTTCATGACTCTGGATTTTATGCCTGCAAACTTATCTTTCTGTTACAAGGCCGGAAATTTTTCTTTTCACTAAATTTTTTTTAAATTAAGTAACAGCAGAGATATTTTCCTTAGCTTTCTTAGCTTTAGTGGTAAGGAAATTATATATTTGCAAAACCCAAAAGTTTTTGTAGATATTATATATATATATATATATATATATATATATATATATATATATATATATATATATATACATATATATATATAAAAATTAATATATAAATTAAGTGTGTCTATATACCTCTTGCATGATGCTGTACCCATTTTATATTTCTGGAGGTTTTCACATATTTTAGAACAAGCAAGATCAAGGATGCTATTGCTCTTCTAGAGAAAGTATTGCACAGCATTCTTCCTAGCTTGCATTGGAGACTGGCGGCTTTTAGAGAACATAATGTATTTGTTACACAACAGTATGCTTTGAATAACTTGTCCTTTGTTCCAGAGAGAAAACTAGGTTAAACTTAATATGGTTTGTATGTGGATAGGTGTTAACAGAGAACTACATTTTGTAATCAGACCTTAGGCAACAGATCATGCATTTAATTTAGTTTGGAAGCAAAAATCCTGTCACTCTGGTAGAATTATTCTTTGAGTACATTTATTGTCACTATTTGAGGGAGGAGGGTCATATTCTTCTCTCACTTCCTGACTTCGGAACACAAGGCACAGGTAATTCAAGTGGCTGGAGAAGTGGGAAAAAGACATTAATTTGTCAGTCATTCTCAACCCCTATTGCATATAATAGTAATTACTGCTGCTCTTACATGACATTGCTTAAAAATACATCTCACACCACCTGTCTTACACAATGCACAGATGAGAAAAATGAAGCTCAAAATTGAAGGAACCAAAGTTATCATTATATTGTTAATATATAGAGTTCTATATAATTGATGTTCTGCACTATTCTGCTGTGGTAGATCAAGTAATATTGTCATGTATCTTCTTTAACACAAGGATATTAAAGTCATATCTCACTTACTACCAAAATTTCCAGATGCACTTTGAGTTAATAAAAATGCCTGCATAAAATTATAATTGAAAAATTAATATAATTGTATTCAATCACCCACTATAGGATCTGAAAATCCATAAATTAAAAGTAATGAGATATAAACATTTTACAGAGTGAGAAAGCAGACAACCAGGAGGTCCTGAAATTATTGTTTGACCTGCTACAGTTGAAGTCTCCAACAACAGCCTGAGTAAAATGAAGATAATATTAAGTCTTGCAAAGGAATATTCTTTCCACTAACAGACAGCACATCCTTTATCAACTGTCCCAGCACACAAAGAAAGTGCAAAGCAGCCTAGTTTTGAAACATAACACCCAGAAAACCAACAAAATACAAAAAGCTCAACCAAACAAACAATAACAAATGTCCACTGTCTACTGGACAGTCAAGTGAGTGTCTGGTGCCTTAGCAGGCAGCGTTAGCCAAGCTCTGCAAATAACTCAAAGACAACCAGAGAGGGATGAAAATTACTGACAAGAATGTTGTGTAGGCAGCTGAAACACAGCAGCAGCCAGAAGTACATTGACAAATCACAAGACATTTGGGCAAGGGCCTAACAATCTCAATTCAACAGCATAACTCAAAATGATCACTCAGATGATGACTAATGTCATCTTCAACATTTACAACTATTTTTAGGGTAGTAGAAGAACCATTTACAGGTAAGGAGTAAATTTGTGAAACCTATGTTCAGAAAAAAGTAGTTAGAGTATAAGGAATTCTATGTTAAGGGAGCACTTACATCAGTTAATGATGTGTTTGATCCTATTAAGTAAAAAAGAGGGAAAACACAAAGTCTACAGCACATGGAAGAATGACTCTGGTCTTGGTACCACTTCCTACAAAAAGGCAATGGACTTCCTTTATCAGAAATATGCTAGCCCTGGTATTTAGACAAATGCCTCACATACGATAGAAATGCACACTTTCAGCAGAGGATTAATTTTTTTTTTTGTAAATCAGTTTGCACTATTGTTATGCAATGCCTAAATTACACATTGTCAAGAACAGCCACAGCTTGGTTTTTGTCTTATATTCCCTGTGTTTGGTGAATAATAAAAATACCTCCCAGAGATCATTGGATCACCTGCTTAGCTGCTGCAGCCTGATTAGTGAAGAAAAATGACTCCTAGAAATCACCACAAGTTCACCCGACTGAACCTTCATGGTACATGCTATATGCTGAATACTGTTCAGAAGTTTGGACTACTGTCCTTTTCTACTTTGTGGAAAAGATATCAAAATGACATGATAAGACATCTCTGACAGTCTTTGTAGAAGAAATATTGAATGATAAGGAATCAGAAATATTCTTCATTCACGATCTAGTGATTTGGGAATGAAGTGTTTGCACTTAATTGTTGGAAAAAAATATATTGACATAATTTTCTTTTTTAAATAATGTTCACAGAAAAAGCCAGCCTTTTTACCTAAGAACCTAAAGGACAATATATTTACAAACTCTGGCTCATGCATGACTGAGGCACAGAAGTTTAAAGCAATTCTCTGAATGTTTTGAATTGACCAAACACTTCTAGAGGCTGAAAATCCATTGTGGGGCTCAGTGATCCTCTTATCTATTCCCTCCTGTAAAGTGACCATTGAACTATGCCTTTCCTGAGGCTGCTGGAGGTGTCTCTGCACAGGGCAGAGTGGCTCAGCAATTCAGGTCCCAGTGGGTCAGGAGAGGAGAAAGGGCAGAGTTGAGCTTTCCCTCAAGAACTCCTGGACTTTCAGATGCTCACTGAGCTGCAACTTAGTTAAAGAAAATGCAACCTGAGTAACATATGGCAAAGACAAGGAAGAGCTGCTAAGCAGCAGATATTCTTTTAACTCCTTTCATGGCAGGTCACTTTGACAGACCCTGTGTATTATAGGGCTGCCTTTGCCATCACTGTCCCTCTCCTGCCTGGCCTCAGAGGGTCTGCTGAGAAAAGTGTCTGGTATGTGTGAAACTAAATTCTTCCTCCAAATTCCTCTCCATCTGGTGCTCACCTGTGCCATTCCAATCCTTGTTTTATGCCTGTAGTTGGCAGCAAATTCCCTTGTGCTTCATGGTTTTGTATGCTAGTTAATTTCCCTTCAGAAAAAGGTGTATTTCCTTTCCTTGCCTCTTTGTAATCATCCTGAGAAGTTTTTGATCACATGTTGCACTGTTCCAGGACTTTTCCCCACGACACCAAGCAACAATATTGCAATATTCACCCTCTCAGGATTCCCATCAAAGTGGAAGGCTTGGCACCCCTGTCTGTGGGGGACGGAGTGGAATGAGGATGGGCAGCTATAACACACACCTCCTTCGTGTAATGCTTCCTGAAGAGTAATTTCTGCTGGTGGGAAGAGATTTTCTTGTTCCAGTGCTTGCAAGGGGACACCTGGGAGGGTTGAAGACAGCAGCCATGCTGTCACACCCAGGTGTAGGACACAACCCCACAGCAGGATTCACAACTTAGCCACAGATTTCAGATAATGCAGCTGTGTGGAGCCAGGTACGACACCGTGGCAAACTTAGAGTGGGAGAAGAGCAGACCCAATGTATGAAACAACAGGCTGGTTGCAAAAGAGTGTGTAGATATATTATTTATTTCTTCTAAAGCAATGCAAAAGTCTGAGTAGTATACCACTGACAGTTATGAAATTGGCCGTGTGTAACCACCATTGCTATTTCAGTCAGAAATTCACTTGGGAGATGTTGAGATTCCATCCTCCCTGAGAAAATTGAATTTTAATAAAGTAATTTTGAATTATTATCAGCTCACAAATCTTGAAGAAATAAGGAAAGGGAAGGGTGGCACTACGCTTCCCCTGCTAGTATCCTATAGATAAAAGGAGAAGGAAACCCAATGATTTGTGCACCACCCTCATTCCCCATGAATAAGAATCAAATGATAAAATTTGAAGAAAGCAATTTTAGGAAACTTACTTGTACTACCTATATAAAATTACACTCAAATCTTAATATGTTTTGATTATGGTATAGGAAAGAATTTTTAACAAGACCTTTGATCCAGCCCATTTTATGGTGAGCACAGTTCAGTTGCTATCAGGTGGGCCCACATTTTTCCATTAGCATTTCATTATTCATTCAAACTCAGTCACAGTGATTGTTCACGGGGCATTTCCCTGGGGTCACTATAAGTGAATTGTGTATGCAAATATTTGGCATAATGAAGTGCAGATTCAAAATAATAGTCACAAACCAAGAAGCCATTTTGAACAATCTGGGAAATAAAAATACAAGGATGGTCATCCATGTTGACAGTTGTTTGAACCAGATAAAAAAAAAATGCTACAGAAAATGACACAGCTTAATATTTTATAATATTTCACTTCACACTAACATTGTTTTTCCAGCTCTTTGTCTCCTTTGCTAAATGTTAACAGCATGCAAGACTTTACTGCAATAATAACATCATAATAATTTTTTAAAATATTTGTCTCATCAGCAAACAAATAAAATATGGCCAAGAAAAAATACTGGAGCCAGTCCACAGAGGAATAAAATTTTCCTAAGGTCCACTAGCTTTTTAATCTGAGAAGGAGAAAAAAAACCTGCCTGACAAAATTATGTTAACAATCAACCATTATCAATATTTTATGCCTGAATCAAAAATATCGGACTTATCCTGACACTCTGGTGACACCAGAGGAGCAAAGACTTATATTAGGGTTTGGTGTTTGTCTTATATTAGTGGTGCATTAAAAAGCACTTTTTAACTCAAAAACTTAAGGCATAGTACAGAAATGATGACTCTACTTCCTCTGTGCAGGGGAGAAAATAGAAAATGTGCTGTAGAAAGTGACTAGCTGAAGTAATTTAGCAAACAAGTGTTAAAATTGGGATCACAAACTTCTCATGAGTAGTACCATGAGTATGACAGAATGCAGGTAACATCCAAGTATTTCTGGTGCCTGCAGAAATATTTGTGTTGAATACATTGGAGGAAAGAGTTTATAAATTTGAATTGAGCTAAAGCTTGTTCTGGATTTAAGCTGAGGTAATTTTTTTCTTCTTGCTTGAGTCTTTTAATATTTCTTATTGTCCGCATCCATTAGCAAATATCTGATTAAGCTCCATAGGCCACAACTTGTAAATTTTATCATGAGATCATAGGTGTGAGCTATGACAGCACTATTCCTTAAAGCACACCTCAGGTCTTCATTTCCTCTGACAAGGAGATAATTGGAGAACAGAGTAGTCACTGATATTTCAATCATCAGATCACTAAATTAAGCTGCAGTTTAAGTGTTGGATTCTGCTGAGCCAATATGAGCTGTCTGCAACGTATCTAAAGTTAGATAAATTTAGATAAGTCCTCTGTGTTCTTCCTAATTCACTGGAAGAAGATTGGCAGCTGCTGAGAGCAATCTATGATTCGTATTTTGCACATTTTTTAATCTTGAAAGAAATGTCCTCTGGAGGTACTCTCTTGAAAATAAAGAACATACAGGCAACTAATTTAGAAATGATATAAATACATATGACTAAAATTCCTGAGGAAAGTCTTACATTAGTTAAAATATTTCATCAGTTGGACTGTTTTAGTGTTACTTATACAGATTTCTACATTTGCCAGATAATGTACAAATTTTGTTTGTAGTAGTGTGTGACCTCACCTTAAAATAGTAATTCAATTAATAATTATCTCCTGTTTCACTTTTGTACCTTATTTGTTACAAGCTTTCCCTTTCCTGCTTCCTCTTGACTAATAATGAGATCGTAATCTTTCCCAGGGTTGAGATCCTGCTGCCATCATATCTCAACAACCCTGTCCCAAAACCTAGGATTCCTGCAAAACCACAAAACAAATAGACATGACAATCATATTAGTATATCATATTATTAATTACAAGAGGCATAATAAATAATAATTTTTATCTCACCTTAGTCTGCTACTACTCTTAATACATTAAGAAAAAATTCATAATGCCTTAAAGATGACAGCTTTTGGGCCAGTATGGGAGACATCTACTGCATGTCCTCAATTCAGGGCATAGAAAGCAAATGTTTAAATGTCTTCCTGAATAAGTACTTCAAAGGTATGGGTATTTTCTAGAACACCAAACATTGATAATATGATAGCATAATCTCACAGGAGAATTTTGAAAATTTCTTCATAAGCTATATTAAACATTGATGATATTGCTCCACTTAGTAATGGAAATAGTACTGAATATATTTATATCAACTTTAAAAATGTCTACTTGAATATTTTTAATCACTTACATATAGGTTAGAGACAATTTTGCTTATGAGCAGAATATGCATTTTTCTCTCTGTACACCAAAATGGAGAGAAGATCAAGCCCATGAAACAGTAACTAACAGTTTTTTGCAAAATTTCACAGTCTGTCTGGGACTGAGTAACAAACTAAAAAGTTTCCCCCTAGTCATTGTAATTCTATTTATAGACTGTAAAATCTATTTAACTTTGCATTTTTAAGGAATTTTTGTAGGTCAACCCAGTCCTGAAGTAAATTCAAAAGACTGTGAATTAATTTGGTGTGGGCAGAGGTAAAATTGGTGGTTAAGTGTAAAGTGAATGTGATAACCAGCAGAGAATATTGATTATTATTTTATACTGTAAATAAATTTGAGGGGGTTACTTTTTGAAAGAGTTTGTCTTGTTCCTAACAGCACTGTAACTGTGGCATAATTGGGGACTGTATATGTCTTAATTCCACCAGTCAATCCTATGCACTGCTCCACTGCCTGCTATTACGCACAATAACTCTTTGAACTTTCACATGCCTATATTTATTCAACAGATGGCAGAGCTTGTGAGAGGATCAAACACCTTCCTGACAAGAGAGCAGCTCATTTTGTGCAAGGAAACTGCCAGATATCTTTACTGGATGGTAAACAAACTGATGGCCTGCTTCTTTTCCCAGGAGGAATTAGCTGCATGCAGCAGCCACAAAGAGGGCAGGGAGGCATGAGCTGCTGAATCCTGCAAGCCTTAATTCAGTGTCTGGTGAGGAGACACTGAATGTACCTTGCAGTAGGTTGCTAAGACAAAAAGTTCACCCTCAAACTCTGCATCATCTGGATAAAAAACACTTATGGAAACATTCTCTTAATTGTAAAAGAGAAAGAGAATCTTTCTGCAATTTTCTATATTATTCTACAAATTCAGATTATTTGTTTAAATAACAACGTTGTTGTTTGTTTAAAAAAACAACTTCAACCTGGTTTTATGGGTTTATCAGAACATGATGCTAAATAACAGGAGCTGCAGCAGTCCTGTATACTGGGTAATCTGTTTTGAGATAGCACCATCAGAAGCTATTATTGGAACTGGACAGTTTTAACTGTACAATATTTTTAATAGAATCTTCTTTCCATTGGAACATATTGTTTTCCTTTCTAACAGTTTTTCTAGGACTTTTCATAACAGACAATACCTCAGCATGAACTTATCACCAAAATTTTCAAAAGGCATCAGACCTACCTCTGTAGTTCCTTTTTTCAGCTTTAAAGTGGGATAGAATAGAATTCACTGATTTACACCTGCGAAAAATGTTTCAAGAAGAGTAAAATAATGCTGAAAATACAAAATATGTATTAGAGGAACCAGCATGTGTTGGTGAAACACAGAAGGAGGGGAAAGTCCAGTGGGAAGTCCTTTATAACAGCAGCAGACAGGGCTTTCTGAAGTGCCCTTGGAAACAGAAATATGTGCACTGTTGCCCAGGTGACAAAATCCAAGTACATGGAGCCTACTGTGAATGAAACAACTGACACTGCCTGCTCTTGTGGAGTGTCCAGTGTCAGTGACACTGAGAGCTATCGCTTTCAATGGGCATGAGAAGCAAAGCTGACTTTTGTGGATATGTGTTAATAATCTGCTGGACTAGACAGCAGTGAAGGTATAGCTTCTCCAAGGGAGTTTTTTGTAATTAAAACTTATTTTACGTTCTACAAATGCATGAGTAATTTCCATTATTTCTTTCTCATATATTTTTCAATGCCAAAGACAATACATAAGGATTTTCTCAGGTTAGACCTTATTTTACGTTGGTAATGAGGTTCAAGTGGCATTTGTTTCCGTAACCTGATTTTTAATTTTTCTGGTTCTTTCAGACTCTTACACAGTTACACACTTAAAACATTATAGACATGCAGTACATAAAACTAACACCTCAAAGGTGAATTGTTTTCTCCTTCTTCATCCATTCATATATCCTAACTTGTTCTGCAAAGCATTTTTCCTAATTAAATGTTCCCTTTCACATTAATCCCTTAACATCTGCCTAGTAATCAAGAGCAAATGTTTCCCATTGGTATTCTCATGGAGTTGCTGGGCACTTACCTCTCTTGCTGCAATGTTCAGCCCTTGCTAGCTGGCTTGCATTTTCACTTGAGTTAGCAGCTGGCTTGGCTGCTAGTTTCTGTGTCTCTGATTTTCTGCTCTGTGGCTTCACCAGCAGCTCATTGCCTAGCATGAAAGAGAAAACTGAACACAGAAACAAAAAAAGAGAATTCACAAAGGTCCATATCTTCTCTTCCTCTCTGGGTTTTAGGAGGCTCAACCCCAACAACACACTCTCTCATAATTATGTCTGTCCTTTTTATAGAGATAGGCTCTTTATGAAAAAAGTAATAGCACATCCAAACTGGTGATGGTGTATATCTTCAATCCCTACTGATCTGAACAGAAAATATTTATAGAAAGATTAAGGATACCATGTACACCTCTCTCTTCCCTCTCCTATCTAATACAAACTAAATTAATTCAGTGGTTTTTTTCTCTAATATAGGTCTGTAATCTACTGCCAGAAACACCATTGACTTCCTCTGCTTTTCATATGCTTTAAATGACAGTTATGACTTAAACAGAAAATGCAGGAGAAAGAAGAAAAAGACACCCAACCAAAGAATGGAAGAGACCCAAGAGGACAAGGACTTTCTCGGGGTGTTTGATTTGCATTTTTTTTCATAGGTGATTACAGCTTCAGTGGAGGTTATGTGCTTGCTTGTACACACATCTGAAAATATTTTTCAGAAAACCTGAAATCCTATGACATGCCATACTTATATTGGGGTAAAGATGTTAGGAAAAATTTCAGGGAAGGCTTAGAGCAAGAAATAGGTTTGATTATTTCCACTACTACTATTCAGTTCCTTGGAAAATTTTTCTTTCTCTTCTCATCTGCATATACCCTAATGCCATGTGCAGATGATTCACAGCTGCTCAGGATATAAGAATGTAGAAAAATATGACTTCTTCTCCTTTGTCCTACATATTAGTATAGAATTTTCTTTCAATTTCTATAAAAAAAGGTTTCATCTTTTATGGGAAGTATAATTCAGGAAATACAGACATATATTTGTTTAGATGATCTATTTAACTGCACTGGCTCCTTTTAACAGAGGCTTACTAATGTAATCAACTTTCTTCACTAATAGCAGAGAGGTGAGGGGCTGCTCAATGAAGATTCTCACATCTATATATCAGTGACTAACATCTAAACAAACCTGTGGTCCCTCAGAATACAGAAAAGCAAAATAACCTTTCAGAACAATGTGGCAGAACACACTTCATTAGCTCTGTCTTGCAGCTTGCACCACATTTGCCCCATAGTTTTTTGGAGCTGTTATCCAGTAAAAAAACAAGGTTGCTGCCTTGTGGCTAGGTCATCTCCAGCCTAAAAAATATTTTGATAGTGGCAAAACCAGATGGAATATTTTTCATTCCAAGACTGAAATTACAATTTTTGAGAGGAGTCCTTATCCCATTTTCAAAACACTTCTTTTTAAGGCATCACTTTTCATTTTTGATATGCAATTGTCTGAACTATAAAGATACCTAAAATTAGAAATTCCTCATTAGCACCTTAAACAGCTGTGGGAACTCAATCAGTGACATTGTTATAAACTGGTGTACCAAACATCTCTCAGGAACAGTTGAGGTGCAGTCAGCTTTTTCTTCAGGAATTAGGGTGGCCTTATTGACCACATGACTACATTACTAAGACAAGAGGAAAATATTTTAAAGTCAATTTAGTTTATAAAGCTTTGAGAAGTTATTTGCAATGGCAAACAGCATCATGCAATTTCACAGCTTAAAGGAAAACAGCCTTTATGTCTGCAACAAAGCTGAAATACCTCAATCACACACACATTCCATGGTTCCTCAAAAATTATTTTTAAAAAAAATCCTTTAGCATGTGTCAAGCCACCATTAGAACAAAGTATTTCAAACCTCAAAATGTTTTGGATGGAGTTCACTCACCAGCATTGTCCCCATTTCCTGGGGAGAGCCATCACAGCCAAATAAAAAATGGCAGAATCATAGAATGACTTGGGTCAGAAAGACCCTAAAGATCATCTAGTTCCATCAGGCCATGGGTAGAGCTTTGGGCCAAGATGGAAGTTAGCTCTGTATCCATCTCCATGTGCAAGGAAATGCTGCTGGTTGCAGCAGGGAAGGGGCAGAGTCTACTCACACTTTTAGGAGAGGCTGTTCAACAGGGAAGCAGTGCAAGCCTTACCACAAACATCCTCAGAGCAGAGCAGATGAAGATGTCTGTAATTGTTATTGGGCTGGAATTGCTGTCAGTCGTGTGCAGAATATAAAGTGAGCTTAAGAATAAGATTAAATAAGAAGTCAAACATATTTGAATTAGTAACATTCTTTTAATCATCTGTTCTTCTGTAAGAAGAACTACATACTTATACAAATACTTATACATTTCCAGATGGTTGAAATTCAGCATCTGAAATTCCAAGCAATAGTCATTTTTTAAGACATTTACTCTGCACCACCTGGAATTAGTATGAGATCTACTATAGGTCACATACATATATACAAACTACAGTGCACTGCTCTGAGTAAAATGAATAATGTCAATAATTGAAAGGATATGTCCTTCCAATGCTGCTCTGAAATACTACTCAACTCTCTCCATGTTCAGGAAAGGAATGCAAATCCCCTTAAGAGGACCTGAACTTAGCTCCAAAAAAATTAAGTTGTGCAGTTACAGTGCTCATTACAGGTAAAGGAGGGACTCTTCCTCCCCATCTGAATTTGTGTTGATACATGGAAAGGAATCCAGAACTGAAAGAGAATTTGATTATGCAGTCTTGTGATTAGAGGACCCACGCAGGGCGAGTAATCCTGGATTTCATTTTCAGGACTCCTACTGGTTAATTTTAGTTCACAAATAATATCATAGGCAAGGACAATTTATGTTAAATGCAAAAGTAATCATAGGTAAGGAATCAAAAATTTTTCTTCCAAACTGAACAATGGTTGTTCTGTCTTGTGTCTCTCTTGGTCAGTAGTTTCCTACATTTTTTTTTTCATCCTTCTTTTGCTACATTTGCTACATGGCACTCTGAAATAAAGACCTGAGTCTAAGTTTAAGTTACTCCAATAGTTCTTTATTTTTTTCATGAGAAAGAATCTGATCTCCTGTAATCAGATGTAGAAAGATTTTAAACTCTCTCAGCTTCCACTTGTGATTCAATTTCAGACAAAATTTTCTTTTCTCACATCCTTCTTAGGTCTATGGAAAAAATAAACTCTTCAACAGGGCAGCAAAATGGACTCCTGACATTAGAATAGGTCTCTGGGCATGCCTGTGATGCAAACATTAACAGTGATGCCTTTTAACCCAGAGTGGCTGAGCAAACACTGTACAGCTGTCAGCTGTGTAAGATGCCATTGTCAGTCACCAACATCATGCTGATTACAAGCAGAATCTCAACTGGTACAAATCCATATAACTCCTATCAGACATCACACTCAATAGTTCTTGCCTTCTCCATGAAAATGTGCCTTCTGAGTGCCATTGGCTTTAATCAGTAGCATGTTTGCTTAATGTGTCTGAGGTCTGTAATGGCATATTGAGCAATATGATAGGCATCTCGTAAGACTATCTGATCTCTTAAGGTCTGGGCTGAACTGTAACATCCCTGAAGCACTCAACCTATTTTAATTAGTGAGTCATTTCTGTCATAGCTACCTACTGAAAGACATGTATGCCTTTCTCAAGCTCCTTCCTGTCTTAGCTTATCTGTTTTTATAATAAAGACTCACCTTAGTTATAGGAGACACAGACTTCTCATTCAGAAACTTGTAAGAACAATACCAGTTCATGTTCAGTGAGAGCATACACCCAAAACCTCTTTGTACACTATCTCTAAAACTCCATGTTCCTCTTGTTACAGTAAATAGTTCTGCAGTGGAGGGCACCATACTTTATTATGTATGCACCTGTAGTTACATTTACCATTCTTGTTTTATACATGTATAAAACCCATCAACTTCATTGGGAAATTTGACTGTGCAAGTAAGGACACTCAGATTGGGATATGAGTAGGATAAGTTTAGGTGGGGTAGAGTAAATTTTCTTCACAGCAGTTAACAGTTAGCAACGTGCTGGAAACACTGTTGAAAACACAGGGATGTTTTGGTTACTGAGCTGCAGGAAGAGCATGGGCTACACTACTACTGAGTTAAACAAAGCCAGGACCTTTTGTCTCTCATCACTCCCCACCAGTGAGGCTGGGGCTGCAGAAGCAGCTGGGAGGGGACACAGGTGGGACAGCTGACCCCAACTGAGCAAAGGGGTATCCCACACCATATGGCATCCTGCTCAGCAGTAGCATCTGGAGGAAGAAGAAGGAAGGGGAGCATGGTTTGGTTTGTCTTTATAGGTCGCCACTGCACATGATGGGAATTCTGCTTTCCTGGAGATGGCTAAACACCTGCCTGCCAATGAGAAGAAGGGAATATGTTCCTTGTTTTGGTTGCATCCACAGCTTTTGCTTTATTAATTAAACTGTCTTCATGTCAACCCACAAGTTTTCTCACTTTTATTCTGATTAACTCCCCCATCCACTGGGGAAAGTGTGTGAGCAGCTGTGTGGTGCTTAGTTGTCACCTGATGTTAAACCTCAACAGTCCTCTGGCACCCAGTGGGAGGCTAGAAACATTCAAGATAATGAGAGATTTGATTGGAATATGCTAAGTTGTATTTACAGCTGTTATTGCTGTTTAGCTGTGAATTGAGAAGCTTCTGTGCTTGCCATGGGGCTTGTTTGCCCCAGTGTGTAGCAGAACCTGATGCAATTTAGTGGCTGCTTTCTGTTCTCACTGCTTGCTGTAGTATTTGTTGTACTGCTTATCATCTCACTCTACTGTGCCTGGGAACATTTTGATAACAGCAATGGCCATGTGCCTGGGCTGGCACACAGCCAGGGGATCACTGCTCTTTCTGTCCTGCTCTCCTGGACAGACTGGAGCTGCAGCCAAAGGAACTGTGGCCTGTGGTTGAGTCCCTGTGGAAGCAGGACACCCCAAAGCACTGGTGGCCATGGATCAGTCCACATTAGGTATATCTCAAAATGTCTCTGATGGTGGCTGTCTGTGCCTGAACTGGTGTACCTCTGAAGGGAAGGGTTCATTCCAGTGTTAAACCCTCTGGTCTGCTCCAAAAGAACGAAGGGTACAGATTATAACAGAAGTATCTTTAAATGACTGTAACCTGGGATTTGAGTTGCATGTTTAGGAAAAACTATGGCAGGAATTGCCTGAACAAATGGAGGAGAAGCCTTACAAAAAGCAGTGCAAATAGCTTTTTGTGACTCAACAGTGACTCAACTCAAATTGCCTCTGGCACCCAGTAACTCCCCATAACACACCACCTCCCCTGTCCTGAGTGATAACCATTAGAAATGGAGCCCAAAGTCACTCGATGGACATTTCACAGACATTTCACAGGGGTGGTTCATCGACTGAAGGAATTATGTCTGTGTTCTGCACCAGAAGATGGAAAGGAAAATGATGGCTAAAATTGATGTATTAGATAGTGTCAGACCTGAGCATGATGTAAATGGTGTTGAGTAAGTGTACAGAATGCCCTGGTTTTGACTAGAATTGAGTTAGTTTTCTGCACAGTACCTGGTATGGGTCTATGTTCTGTATTTTTGACCAAAATCATGTTGATAACAAGGGATGGTTTAGTTCCTGCTGAAGAAGTGCTTACACAGCATAAAGGCCTTCTCACCCCACCAGCCTGAAGGCAGCTGGGAGGAGACACAGCTGGGACAGCTGTCCCCCTCTGACCAAAGGGATAGCCCAAACCATACAGTGTCATGCTCTGCAGTAAATCTGAGGGAAGAAAAGGGAAGGGAGGGATGTTCTGAGTGGTGGCATTTGTCTTCCCGAGTCAGTGTTACACATGACTGAGCCCTGATTCCCTGGAGACGGCTGAACACCTGCCTGCCCACGAGGAAGTGGTGAATGAATTCCTTGTTTTACTTTTTTCTGTGCACAGCTTTACCTGGTAAAGAGTCTCTATCTCAACCCACAAGTGTTCTCACTTCTACTCTCCCATTTCTTCCCATGATGACAGCATGGGGAGCAAGCAAGGAGCTGTGTGGGACTTAGCTCGAATGGGGTTAAGCCATGACAGCAAGAAATGCCATTTGGAGCTCATTAAGCAGACACAGCTTTTACTGCCTCTAAAGCATGTTTGCTCTCGTGTTCATACACAATGTGGGGGTACTATATGCACATGTTGTATTAAAAGTTCTGCTCTTGCTTCATTTCAGACAATGGCTGGGCAACTCTCCAAATTGTTCCTTATGAAAATTTATTAAATGTAATGGTTTTGAAAGAAAGGTGGAGCATGGGGTTAGATAAATGTAAAGCAGTTCCACTGGGTACCAGAGCAGTAGGAATAAAAAGTGTGTGAATTAATTTTTTCTTGGCAGTTAACTCTGTTCAGTGCAAAATTTGTTCAGGGTTTGTTGCAGAGCTTAAATATTTGAGATTCAGATGAAATATATGTTTGTTTTTTCTAAAGCTGTCGGGGCATGCATGTGTCAGTTTTCATTAAGAATAATTTCCCTCAGGATCTTTGGCTTAAGTTAACCTTCAGACCTCCACCGACCCCTTCCAAGCCATCAGGGTTTCTTTTTGTGTATTGTTCCATGGATAAATGTACCTGCCAAAACCTAAGAGCTTCAGAGGATGATGTTGACTGAATGTCTAAGCAGTTCTCAAGCCTAAGAAATGTGCCCTGAAAACTATAGCAAGAAATTCCCTTCTTTCCTTTCCTCTGAAATGATCTATTTTCACAGTACTTACAAAACAAACACTTAGGTAAATGCATAGAGTAGGGACATTTAAAAATTACTGGTTTTTATGTTAAAGCTTCTTTTTCTAAGAATCACATTGTGCTGCATATGCCTAAGATCAATTTCCACCCTGAAAATTTAGACTTGCAAATAAATGACAAAGTACATATCTTGCATTTCTTGAAATATATGAAAAGGTATCCATTAAGTTGACATTGTAACAGTAATATGTGGCTAAGGTGGCTTCTCTGGACAAAATGCTGCTTTTTCACTGGCCAGGGAGACTTCCCAAAGACCATAAGCCCTGCTAGAGCACTGGCTGGGATATATGATTGAACCCCATTTCACTCTTTGCTGATTGTATAGGTCACCAATTTTCTTAAGAGTTAATTTTTTTCCCTGTTCAAATGCAGCAAATAATTTTAGAGTTAGGTCATTGCTGGCAAGTAGAGGAGGACTGCTGAAAGTAAGGAAGTTTCCAGGGAAAAGCAGAGACTGAAATATTATTCAAGGAACCTTCTGCCTAAAAATCATGAGGTTATTGTAACATAGCGTTCTGGTTCACACGATCCACTGGTGTTAGTCAGTAAGGAATGCTGAAATGTTTTGATTTGAAGGCTGTGTTGGAAATGAAGAATTCACTTCATTTTTGCACCCATGAGTTGAGAAATGAATGTGCAATACACACTTCTCTTATACAATGCTTTAGTGAAAGACCTTATTTTCTTTTTCTTAGATGAAGTCCCACAATTAGCTTTTTTGTAAAGAGCTAGCAAAAAAGGTCTTTTGCTGCAGGACCAAGGCAAAGGATCAGCTCACTGACTTGCAATAAACCACACCGATAACTGATACTTTAATGTCCGTTGTTTAGCAATGTGAAACCTCAAAATTAATAGATTTTTGTAAACATATCACTCACAGTGAGGTTTATCTAAAGGTATTATTAAAAAGATAATAAAACAATTTTCAGTTGTGCATTTGCTAGTTGCAGAATTCCCTGAAAATTATGTACTGAGCTATATACATATCTACAGGTTGGGTTATGGAAAAATAACTT
This sequence comes from Melospiza georgiana, assembly GCF_028018845.1. Classification (NCBI taxonomy): domain Eukaryota; kingdom Metazoa; phylum Chordata; class Aves; order Passeriformes; family Passerellidae; genus Melospiza; species Melospiza georgiana. The sequence goes on from NC_080430.1 coordinate 13,441,247, forward strand.
CAGAGGAGGTATGTACTCAGTACTCGATGTTGTCCCTATCTCAGCTCACTCCATTTGCCTTTTGGATGGCTTGGATAAGAGTTCAGCCCTGAGCTGGGTGAAATCTGGCCCTTATTATTCACAATTTTCACAACAGAGGTAGGCTAAAGCTATTCTTAGGAAGATATTTTTTCTCCTAAGCAGGATTTTTTGGTATGTTTGTCATATCAGTGATATTGCAGTTTCAGACTTCACCCATGTTTCAAAGCTTCTCTCTATTCTGCTTGTGATATTGCAATAGCCAAACTAGAGTTAAACAAACTCCCTCAGGAACGTGAACAGGTCTGGTCATGACAGCAAAGTGCACCATGATTATTAAGTATATTAATGAGTTTAAAGGAAGATGCCTTCTTAGAAACTTTTAAAGTAAAAAATATGTTAATGAAAGTGCTATACAAAAGGTTCCAAACTGCCTCCCCCTTCAGCCACGGTCTGCTGGTTACCCAATTTAAATATCAGTGACCCCATCTGGAAAAATTCCTGAGAGAGAGAGGAAAATATAGAGCATGTCTATGTGGTCAGAAGATGGATGTCATTCCCCTGCTCTGTCCATGGCTTAGGGCCACTGAGATGTTATTCCGGACTGTTCCACCAGGCTCAGGGCCAGATCTTCCCAGCATACCTAGCCCAAAAGAGATTTAGGACACATCTCAGAACTGTAAAATTCACCCTGTTTCCCTGATATTTTTATGTCTGTCATATGGAGCCTATTAGAAATTAGGGAACGAGAGCAGTGATTTCCAATAAACCTTTATATAGGTATTGAAAAATAATGGACCTCACTAAAGTATTCCGGACTCCAGTTCCCACTCAACAGTTCTCTGTGAAGTATTGTCTATTAAATGGCCAGGCAGTTTCCTCTGAAGCAATACTTTCAGAGTCATTGTAAAATGAGTTAGAACTCTCTGACTGAAATTTGGCTCTGAACTAAGACTTAACCTCAAAAATAATCTTTTATTTTTGGAATAATTCAAAATGACACCAATGAACCAGCACTGTTCAGTGCTAGTTTGCATCTCCAACTGTTACTAATTATTGGATAGCATCTATTTTTAGCTTGAAATCCCCCATCTCCAGCTCTCCTCACACCTTTGCTGGTCATTATTTTTCATATAATAAGATTCCCTCAGTTAGCCTAATGTTGTAAAATGTGTCACCTGGTATAGGTTAGCTGCCAAGGCTCCCTATAGAGGCAATGGAAGAAGTCAGGTGCAAATTCATTAATTACTTTTGTTATTCTACCTTATTATATCATTGTCTCTGTCTCTGATACAAGAATCTACATCTCCATCAACTACAAGGGAAATACGGACTATCACCTACACACCTGACTTTTAGATGCCTAAAATCCATTTAGATAAATCCCATTATTTGTCCAGATAAGGTATCATACAATAATGATTATAACCTAAAATTCTGCAATTACAATCTCATAAAACCAGTCTATGAAAATAAATCAAAACTCACTCTAATGCAGTTTGTCCAAAACAATCAGCTGTATCTAGCAATATATTTTTATTGCTTATCATTACTTAAAACTGTCCAGTGCTGCAAATGTTACTCTGTTCCTGGTAATATTAGGGGGAATTGTGAGTGCTCATTATCAGAAGTAAATCTTATTTTGTCTTGCATTTAATATGCACAAAGAAATACCAGCATATTTTTGTGCTATTTCCTGGACCAGTCATACCCTATTAAAGGTAACCAAAATCATGATGGGAAAAGCACCATGTTTCTCCTAAATTCTGGGAGTTTGGCTCAGAAAGACTGGACTGTGATACTTGAAAGGATCTCAGAATTGGATGAATGGTAAATAAATGTACAACCACTCCCTAAACAGAAAGTTCATCTTGACTCACTCCTTTTGCAGTATTGCCCTTGGCTTAACCTGCAGTGGGAAGGACCAGACCTAACCACAGTGGGCCTGATCAGAGCTGTGTTAAGCCAAACAACATGAAGTGCATGATGTGAATGGAATGTGTGCACTTCACTGGTTCCCCCACTCCCTTTACATTCAGTCACCTGGCCCTTCCAAAGAATAGGGACATTTTCCTTAGCCATGCTGAAGAATCACTTTTAAAGATTTACAGAGAGATGTCACTCTTTTGGGACCCTAATGGGATGAGAGTTGAGTAGCTAAGTCCTTGGAAAGGGTTGATAAACTATATTGGAAATGCCCTATTTTAACTGGAATTGTTTGGTAGATTTACAAATAAAATGTTCTCAGAACCTTTTGCTGCATGAACAAATAAAAAAGAAAGCTGCCAAATATATGTCCTTATATGAAAATCTAGCATGCTGGAAGTAGATTAGCTGATTTCCACTCCTATACCCTTGACAACTGAGCAGAATTATACCAAACGAGTTCCTTATGGATTGGGTTCTAATTGAAGCACCTCAGCTGTCCAGAGAGGTGCAGAAATAAAAATACAGAATTTAAGATCCAGTCTTATTTCACACAATTCTGGTTTAATGGGGAGCTGCAGATTGGAGGGTGAGCTGTGGGATTATTATATTTGCAAGTGCGTTTACAGATGCAGTATTGATTTCCTTGCTCACTAAGAGCATTTCTGTACTGCCACTGCTTGCAATAAACAACCCTGCAAGAGCCTACATGGTTGTGAAGCCATGATGCATTATTTAACAGGACCTAATCAATATAAAACAAGCATTCCCTTTGTTACAGGAGTGCTATTGACAGAATGCTTCTCCCTTTTAATTTTTTATTATTTTGCATCGATTGCTGTAGCCCTGCATAGTCTTCAACAACACACACTGAGCTAGACCTGACCACAAATCTCACTTTATATGAAAAAACAGATTGCCCCATTTTAGCACAGAATTAATTTGGAAGAATATCCAGCATTCTAAGAAATCAATATGAGCATAGCCATTAACTTCAGTGGAAGAAAAAACAGTTCTTTGATCAAGTATAAAAAACACTCCATTTAACCATCTCTGAAATAAAAGATTAATAAAAAAAAAAAAAAAAAAAAAAAAAAAAAAAAAAAAAACACAGTCTTTCCTACTCCCAAATAAGTTCTTGACTGAAGAGTTCACCTGGCAAGAATGCATGGAATTTGGATGACTTGTCTAAGAGTAGAAAAAAAAGAATTTTGCCACTGGTAATTTCAAAAATAATATTCTATACCGTGTGTCCCATATTTGCCTGCAGTTCTACTAATGCCATGTCTGTAACATCATTCAAATGACAGCAAACAAGTGCAAGATAGGGTTTATAAAGTTGGACAGTTACACATATCTCATTTATACTTTCTTAAAGATCTTCACTCAGTTCAGTGGGAGCAGAGATGGAGTAGGCAAAGAACCTACCTAAATTTCCACACCCACTTCTTGGACCTTCCTTTCTAAGAATGTGCTTGATTAGTGAAGTTTTAGGATCTTCATAATAAAACTCATGAGCATAATTGTCAACCACCCTATTCCAGGCTCATGGTCTCAACTGGCAACCATTAACTGCTAATAAGACATTTAGGGAATCAATAATATGGCATACAGAGATGTAAAAAATCCACTAAATTCATTTGTTGTTTGAGTACATTTCTTTTCAATTTTATAAAAGGAAAAATACAGCTTTTTTTCTTCCAGTTGAAAAGTTAAAGCTTTACACTAAAAACTGAACTCTATAAGTAACATAACCTGATCATTTTGAGTCTTCCTATGTTTACTGCAGTAAGGGTTTTAGATATTGCTCCTAATTGAATGACAAGCAATTTATCATTAAAAACTGAAAATCATTATGAAGAAAAGGGTGAGTAATGTTGTCTCTGACATTTTGGAAAGTGACGAAAATGGCAAGTAAAATAAATATGAAGCATATGAAGGCAAGTCCCAAATATGAAGCAGGAAGCTTTTCATCTCTAGCTCAGAAGCGATACTTCACTACTATCTGAAATCTCTTTTGAAGAAAGAATAAACTAGGAGAAGATATGTTTTGCTAGTTAAGAGGTGAGATGGAGAAGATAGGAGCAGAGGATTTCATATTGTTGTTTTACTAATAAATAACCACTAGGCATTCGTTCCTGAATGTAAAACGTTTAACAGTCTGAGGATGTCCCTTTCAAGTCACTATTAAAGAACTCATTACAAATTGCAAACATCATAGGTATCTAAAAGAGTTTACAAATATTTTGTAATTGTTTAGAAGTATACTCTGCTACACCATTCTATTAGCAGACAAAGAAAAAGAAAAAAATAAAAAACAAGGAGAGATGAGAAAAGAAGATATTTTGCAGAACCTCTAAGCTTATACCTCATAGCATCAATCACAGTGAAGAGCACAGCTTGCCAGAGGCATTTCCTTTGTAATCCAGAGGACCATCTGTACAGTGTTATGGAACACAGCAAGCAGGAGCTTTCATACTGCTGCCTGTGCCCATGTGCATGCACACACCCACTGCAAGAGCCAAGGGGATACCAAGGGGAGAAGGTGTCACAGGTGCTCACTTTATAAAGGATACGCTTGATATTAGTCATACAAAGTTTAAAATTTGCCCCAATCACCACCCTTGAATACTCAGAAGTCTTCCTGTGTGGGTGTGAAGGCTCACTGTACCCAAGTTCCCAAATTCAGGACAGTGCGATAATTACTCTTTGATAAACTTTGACAGCCCAAGAGGGGTCTCATGTGAAGTGATAGGGAACACTGAACTAGGAGTATGCTCCCTATCTGGCAGGCTATACAGAGGCAGTTTTAGGATTATTAGGATTGCAAGTACTTTTCTTAATGAAGGAGAGGCACTCTGGGGTCTGCAAAGAGATCCAAAACAGCAGACAAGCCAGAATGGCCAAGTGGACTTAGCTGGTTTGTATTCTGTAGTGGGAAATCCAATTGTTTCATCTTGGTTACATAGACACAAGTCTATGCAGATCTTCAGAGGTGCAAAATCATCTCTCTCAACAGGGAGAAAGAAGAAATTACCTGAAACACTGAAGCAGGAAGGTAAACCCATGAAGTAGGCTGAGTGCTCCAAAGGACAGAATATAAGTGGCAAAACAAGCCTCAGGGCTGCCAAAGCACTGAAATTCTCACAAAGCAGCACCACAAAAACTTAAAAGTATGCTGATGGCTTTAGAAACAGAGCCAACCTGCCTGAATAGGTTAACCTCAGCTAAAGATTTAATTCCAAGTTTGTACAATTTTGCAATTGCAAGATTCTCTCTCATGTCATGACCTAGAACAAATTCTCTGTATTGGTTTGTTTACACTACTTTCTAATTCTAAGAAAATTCATATTATTCTGTTAGGATTCTATCAACTTCATTTCCTTCTCTCTCCTTACTCTAGGAGCCATCCAGTAAGAAGCTCTGTCGATACTACTATATATCTGAAAAGATAAACACTTGGCAACTTGGCAACGCTCAAGCATTCTTCATCCTGATTCTTTTGTGCATCGTAAGGATCTGCTCAGAACACCCACATACATGCACAAACATTGTGTCACTCACACATAATACACTCCTTTTTCCAACCACAATTTTTTACTTCCCAACATTTCCAACTATAATTCACTGGCAGAGCAAAATGTTGGAATAAGCATCTCATTTATCACTGGACAAAGACAGGCCTTTACTTCTCCTCAGCCCTAAAGGCCAAAGTGGAACTGCTTGCATCTCATTTGTCATAAACTTTCAGTAGAGGAGTTAGTTTATATCTGGGTGGACTGAGACAGGCTGGAGCTTACTGCAGTGAGGTTTTTTGTTGTTTTAGTCAGGATGGGGGCAGAGCTCACAGTTCTAAAGCTTTACTTTCACTGCTGAGCAAGTCTGACTTTATCCTGCCTGAAAGAACAGAAGAGCTGTGGTTCAGAAGGGCTCCCTAGGGTGCTCTGGCTAAGTAATTACAGTAACTTGCATAATACCTCTCATCAAGAAACTGCATTTTCGCAGCAAGAAGAGGAGTCTTGTTCCATTCACAGCACAGACTGAAAAAAAAAAAAAAAAGTCAGTTTTCAGTATTAAACTCCCCGTAATCCATTTTACCTTACCAACACAAGTAAGGGCAGAAAAACTGGGGAAAAAATAAATGAAAAGTGCCATGTGCAGATGTGCAGCTTACTGGGGGACTAGAAATGACACTATTCTTTTTTTGTCTCAGTTTGGTTGAAGGGAGCCCTCAGGAAGGGCTTACATAAGGATTGGTTGGTGACCCCTGAACAGCAGAGCTCTCTTGAACCTATCCATCTATCTCACAGTTCTTCACTGCCAAATTCACAGGCTGCCCCCCAATCAAGGATTGTGCCTGAGGCTTGCTCTTCTACTCCTCAACTGCTTGGCACGTGCAGATGCCTGCAAGTTGCTCCTTCCATCAGCCCCGTGTCAGTCCTGCTCCCTCAGATGGGGACACATCCATGATGCTCTCCAAATGACACCTCTCCAGGCCATTCACAGACCATGAAACCCAACAAGGACCTTTGGTGGACTCCAGGGAACTGAGGCTGTCAGGATGCCATGAGAGAGTCAAGAAGACGGAAACAATGACTTAAGCTCTTATTTATAAGTTGGGAGAATCCTTAGTAAAACCATAGTTGTATCATGTGCCAATTGGGACTACAGTAATAAGGAATACTAAAAAAAAAATCGTGTCTCCATAGCATATTTCTTGGAAGGTAGACAAGGGTTCTCCCCTGGCAGGAGAACCTTCTGCCCCCAGCCCTTAGGGAAGTTCCCCAGCCAGTGAATTGCTGGCTGCAAGGCTGACTGCATCACCTGCTGGCTTTGTTAATGGTGTACAAATCCAGCATGCTATTTCTCTGGCTTTGATTTTAATGAAAATATATTGGTACATAAAACTGAAATGCTTTGTTTTATGGGGGAAAAAAAATCTCATTCTGTACCCCAAAAACCTATTTCTAACTAATTTCATTTCTTTCTCACCTAGCAAAAGCAAGGATATGTTTATTTAGACTTAGGTCAAGCCAAGCTGATTTCCATTTTTAAAAGATTGTTGGCATTTTAAAGGGTACAATACAGTGTTTTGTTAATGAATCCCCATTCCATTCCCTGCCCTTTATGCAAGATTTAATAAATTAAAAATTTTAAACTGTGACAACTTTTACTGAGATCCTGAAATGTCCATAAAATTTATTTGATGAGAAAGCTTAGTCTTATATATTTGTTCTCTATTCATAAGATGCAACGTATTTTGACATTTCCAATTTTTAAAGGTTCTGCTTTCCTCCACAGAAATTAATTGGGTCTGTTCTCCACCTATTTTAACCATTTTCCCTAAGCTCAAGGATGCCAAGGTTCTGCTTAGTGCATAAAACATCTGATATTTTAAAAGAATAAAAAAAATCCTTTTCTTTTCTTGGTGAAGCGTATATTTAAGGATGAATAGACCATTTTAAAATTTCAGCAACAGCACTTAGCCAAGAATGCAGAGATTGATAGTTTCTCAAAAAATTAAGATTATTTTAGGACATATTTGGTTAACAAAATATCTCAGGTTTCCCGCCCAGCCTCAACAGTTGGCTTTTGCTGTACTAACCACTGCTGTTAAATTATATAGTGCACACTACACTTATGATGGACATGGTTATAATGGACAATTGGTTATAGCGGACAAAAACAGATCTCCCAAACCAAACATATTAAGTTCAAGACATTCCTCTCTGGTTATAACAGACAAACATTGGCCACAATGCCATTTTCTGGGCTTTTTCTCAACCCTGTAAGTGTACTGAATAGAATTGGGATCTAGGGAGGAAAGTTACAGGAATACTGTGTTTTCAAAATAGATTGAGCCTTAAGCCAAAGACTGAATGAGATGGTAAAAGAGGTTATGCCAGACTAGCACTTTCTGCCAGCCTGATTGACCACTGCACACTAGATAAACCCAGAATTTTCTATCATCTGATCTCTTCTGCTCTTGGAGCCAGCCTCTGTGAATGCAGTACTGTGGAGATGCTGAAGGATTCCAATCTCCACTCCTTTGTGGGGCTCTTCCTCAGATGTCACAGCCTGTCCTGGGCATGCAAAATGCAACAAACTAAAGGTACTCCAACTGACAGAATAATTTTCCAGGAAACCCTTTGCATCCTGCTTGTATCCACATTTGCTAAGAGTGTAAGGGGGCTCAGTGAGTGAGTTAAAATGCACCCATTTCAAACAGAAAGGAAAGTCTTATGAGCTGTCAAGAAATGTGAAATATTTATGATCTAGAGCTCATGAAAGAATTGCATGTTAGGCTCAGTCAAAATCTCATGAGATTTTCATGACATTAACCCAATCCCAACAGCTATTTCTGATAACAAACATTTAAATGATCATTCGGGTCCACTTCTTACACAGCACATTTCCTGGCTAAATTTCAAAAACTAAACAATTGATTGTGGGTGTAGAAGTGAAAGTTATTTTTCAGGTCTGCTTTTAAACAAAAAGCAAATTCACTTTGCTTTTCACTTCCATTAGAGGCAAACTGTTTGAATTTAAACCTTTTGATCAGAAGAATAGGGACATAAGGACCTTACTCACCTGAGTTCCTCATTGGTGTCTTGGCAGTAAAACACATTACCCTTTTTGAAAGGCTTTAGTACACACTTTTCCTCAGTAGCCACACATTTGTTTTTACAAATGAGCCTTGTGGCAGACCTTTCCTTGCCATCACATGTCACTAGCAGAGCTAATTCTGCAGGAACTTTGCCTGTCTGAAGCTGAAAAACTCCCACTCTGCTTTATGACTTAAAATATAGTAATAAATTAGGACATAATTCACACTTCTCCATTCACAAGCACCCACCCATACCTATGAAACAGCTTTGGTAGAAATAGAGAGATTCTGTATTTGCATGACTAAGGTCCTGCAAGAGAGCACCCAGTCATCTGATGCTAATGGAGAAGAAAAGCTGACCCAAAATGTAATTCTGCATTTCAACAAGTCTCATTTCATTCTATATGTTCTTTGGAGTTAAAGTCTTTTAAGGCACAGTCTTGGTTTCTTGATATCTAAATGCAAAAATGAATACTTATTACATTTGGTAACAAGAACAATGCTACCTGTGAATTTTAGTTATTCCCTATGTGACTTCTGCAAAAGAGTGATGAACATCCCAAGCCAGCACAAAGTACATTGGGAGTTCTTAACCGAATACCTAAAACAAAGTTCCAGAATAAAGCTGAAAATAAAACACAGAATCATAGAATATCATGATCTAGAGGGGGCCCACAAGGATCATAAAATCCAAATACTGACACACAGGACAGAACAATTGAAAATCCCTACCATCTCCCTAAAAGCACTATCTAAAATCTTCTTGAACCTGTCAGATTTGGTGCCATGACCACTTCCCTAGAGAGCCCATTCCAGTGCCCAGCCACCCTCTGAGTGGAGAGCCTTTTCCTGATTTGCAAACTTCCCTTGACTCAGCTTCATGCCATTTCCTCTGGTGCTGTCACTGGTCACCAGAGAGAAGAGAGCAGTGTTGTCCCTCCTCTTCCCCTTTTAGGGAGGCTCTAAACTGCAGCGAGATCTGCCCTCAGTGTCCACTCCAGGCTGGACAGACCAAGTGACCTCAGGCATTCCCTTAATGCTTCCCCTCAAGGCCCTTCACAATGTTTGTAGCCAGTCCTTGGATGCATTCTAACAGCTCTGTATTCTTTTTGCATCATGGCATGCAAAACTGCCCTCAGCACTCAAGGTGAGGCCTCCCCAGCCCAGAGCAGAGCAGGACAATCCCTCCCTTGCCCTGCTGGCCACGCTGTCCCTGATGCCCCCCAGGACAGGGCTGGCCCTCCTGGCTGCCAGGGCACTGCTGGCTCGTGCTCAATTTGCCATCAATGGGGACTCTGAGATCATTTTCCACAGGGCTGCTCTCCAGCCTGTCGTTCCCCAGTCTGTGCAGATGTCCAGAATCTTCCAGGTGCAGAATTTGGCACTTTTCCTTGTTAAACTTCACACAGTTGATGATTTACATCCTCTGAAATATGATGGCAAAATATTTGTCATCCAAAATATTCGGGTGTGACAGCACACATTCAGAAAGATGAAGTTCACATAGTGATTTTCCAGGCAATAGAGGCCTGTTTCCACTTGTATGTATCTTCCCTCTTTGTCATAAAACAAGGGCATCACAAAGCATTGTGATTGCCTACAGATTGTTTCATTTCACCAGCAAGACAGATGCCACAAGTTTGTTCTACTCTGGAAAAAAATTGGCAGAAAAATATGATCAGGGAATGATGATTATGGCAAGTCCTGTGACTGCAAACTTTATAGAGAATATAAACTGGCAAACACATTTGCCTTCTAGAGTAATAGTAAAAAGGGTTTTCAAAATATGTTCAAATGTACTATAATTTCCAAAACTGTAGATAATATCTCTATTTAATTAGTCCATTCAGAACATTTGAGGTTTTGTTATTTTGTGGATTTTTTCCCCTGAGTTTCAATATTTTAGGGTCTATTTTCCATTTATTAAATATATTCTACCTGTATTCAAGCAGTGCTAATGCACGGAATTTGAAGGACAACATGAAGTTTCACCAAGAGATGCTGTTGTCATACAAATTTCTACTCATTTAAACTATCATCATGGCACAAAACTTCAATTACTGGACTTTCTCTTCACTGGCTAACCCAAAACCACAAGAATAAAACATAAATAAGTGAAAAACATCATTTCCCCAGAGAGTGTCTTAAATAATTGGGGGTATATCTTGATGGCTTTTTCTTATCTATCTTCTTTTCATTTCCTTGGTTAAAGATACAATGCTCAACAGAGGGAAAAAAGCAAGGCAAAGAAAAAAGTGCATTAAGATTACAGTTGGCATTTTAAATACAACAAAAGGTACCTATAGGGATGCTTTATTGTGCAGTCAAGTAAACTCCAGCTGTCAGCCCTGTGATCACTCCTTCAATAGGCAAAAAGGACTCAGCTCTAACCTGGCTGCATGCTGGTTCTCACCAGTAGAACAACTACTTCCTTAGGAATTGCATTTACAATTATCCCCCGAGTTTCAAAGAAAACTTTGAAAAAAAATGTGAATAAACTTCTTAAGTGAGTGGGTTTCTTCCCTTTTCTTTTTCTTTTTTCTTTTTTTTTTTTTTTGGCATTAAAAAAAAAAGGCTGTTTATCTGTTTTTGTTAGAGCTAAAGTAAAACCTTTTGCCAGAGATGAAAACTTCTACAGGATAACTTGACAATCTTATGGATTTATTGGTTCTCCTATTATGTTCACATTAAAGAGACCCAAATATGTTAAATATGACCCTCTACCTGCAGAGGGAGAAACGACTGCATGCATGGAGTCAGAGAATATGCACTGATAAAACTTTGATCACTTCTTTAAATGTGGCATTATGGGGAGAAATCCCAGCCTAAAGGAAATGGTGTTTCTGTCATTGGCTTCAACTGGACCAAGCCATTACTCTCTGATAGCAATTTCTAGATCTGTTGGGTAACTTTGTTCAAGATCCACATGCCACAGAACAAGCATAACTGAACACTAGAAATTATTTGAAACTTCCACTATTTTCATAAGAGATTTACTCTTTTAGAGCATTCTCTTTTGAATTTTTTTGGTGGAAAATCATTTAATCAGATAAACTTAACTTAGAAAATCTGCATCAGTCTTACTTGAAATGTCCAATATCATATGTTTTTTCTTCTGGCTTGTCCCATTTTATTTGATGATTTCCATCTTTATTTCCTTTAAAATCTAAACATTAGAAAAATAAAAAATGAGAAATGTGAGGAGGGGGAAGAGGAGAAGAATGACAACTATTTTGGAAGAGAGATGGCTTTTGTCCTTGCATTCAAAGTCAAAGACAAGTCAGACACAAATGATATAGCTTCAAAACTAGAATATTACACTTTTTTCAGTGTTTTGCTATGCTGCTTTCAAGAGAAGCCGCTGTCTTTTAAAAGCAAACTTAATTTTGCATACTGTTTCTGTTATGAAATTATCTTCTCTTTTTAAGTCCATTCTATTAAACAATTTTTCAGAAACTTTTAAAAAATTCTACTCTAGATTTCTCCTTCATGTATATAGGTTAAATATTGCAGAATGACAATAGCAACCTGTGCAAGGCTAAGCAGCATATGGTCTTCAGCAAATAAATAATTTCAAAAAAAATTTTAATGTGGCTTATACATTTGCAAACTTTAGGCAGCAAACCCAACTACAGACAAATATTCAACCATTTCTTTTCAGTGACATGCTTCTCCAGGTGACTGAATGCTTAATTTTCAGTTCTAAACTCAATTTTTAGTAAGCTAACTAATTTTCTCTTTCAACCTTCCACAAATTCATCAACCTTAAAACTTCATAAAATTCACTTAATTTGTTTTGCCATAAGTTCTTGAGCAATCCATAGTCCATGGTTTATATGAAACTACTTTTTCAAAGGTCTGAAATCTCCATTTATAGGCTTTTGAGGAAAGGGTTAAATGTTAAAGTGACTGGCTCAAAGCATGAGGGGAGCTGTCTGAGCCATTTTTTTTGCTTCAACAGTAATTCTTGTTACTTTATAATCCCATTGAAAAAATTTAATGTAAACATGCACCAATGGAAATATGAAACATGAGGAGTGGTGTTGTACAGAGGTTTTCTGCCAAAAAATTTCACTGTTATATAGAATAATCAAAACAATAAAAATACCTACAAAATTACCAGTTTGGTTCATGAAGGTGCTTCCATCCTCAGGAACAGAGATTTGTAAAAAAGGAAACCATACAGACATGAAAGATTTTCTAAAAAATATATATTCAATTTTATCTAATACAAATTCATCAGCTGTGCACTTGCTTTGTGCCCACACTCAAGCAATTAGCAGAGATAGCTTCAAGTCCTTACACTTCAATATTCATGTCATACATTATCTGTATGACATAAAAAGAGATACTCTTTGATATAGTGAAACAGATTTACTATAGATCCTACCAGAGCCCTTGCACAAAATATTTTTATCAGTTAAGAAAGTTTCTAACAAAGTCATCAATAAAAATGGCACGGGAAAATATTTGAAAAATGTAATACCTGTACCTGAGGTATTAATAATCAGGGGTGAAGGTTTACTTTTTGAAAATCTTTTCATCCAGCATATCTGTTAAACACCTGTAAACATCTGTAAACACCTGCCTGCCTTCTGGGGACTCAGCACCCCATGGCTCTTCTCTCTTTCCTCCCAAGCTCCATCTAGCAGGGAGATGCAGCTGCTATATTTTGCTGCTAAAAGCACTCCCAGTTGCTAAGTGGGTCTGTGAGACTCCTCCAGAGTGGGTGGCAGAGCCTCAGCAGCACCAGGTGAGACAGAAAGAGCTCCCAAAACAAGAAGTGTACAAAAGGTGATGACAGGAATCTCATCAGAGCTGATCACAAAGCGATCACTCAGAACCTGAGTTGTGCTGAGTTAGGGACTGGCTGAGCCCCCATCTGCCTCCCTACTCTCTCTCACTATGGCACACACTCCTCCCTTCTTGCTCCTTATTGATAGACAACTGCCTGTGAAAAATTTGGATTCTTTCTTAAATTACTTACACCTAACTACCTCTTTAAAATGTCAAATCCCCAAAAACACTGTCCCCTTCAGTAACCATGATGTTTCAATATCAAGGGTGAATGCAGCAAGTATTCTCAGTGGTGCTTTTACCCTTTGGGATATCTGTTACACCACAGAACCTTAAAAGTTCTCCATAGTACTCAAGAAGCCACAGAAATCTAAAGCTTTAAAATAAATTTGATTTAATACTATCTGCTTAGACGCCTTCTCTTCTAGATTTGAATTCCTTTCATTTGGTTTGTTTATAAACACTCAGAGAAAGCCTTTCTAGACATAACTACCCAAAGTTTGAAACAATGAATGAAGTGAAAGCCATAATAATGTATTGTGGCCATTTATGCCAATGTAAAAAATGGTTGTATATTATTATCAAATGAACCCCATCATATTGGTATTGAGGAGCATAGAGGAATGGAAGCCAGAATGTGACATGGGCATCTGTGCACACAGATGCACTATCCTCTTCCAAAGGCTGGAAAACAGCCCAGAAAAATAATACCTCTAGGTTTCAAAACTTTTGTTAATAGAATATTTTGATTTATGGGGGGTTGTTTTTGTCATTTCATATTTATATAAGTGTTTAACAATACTCAAAATATATAACATTAACTTGAGTAACCAAGTAAAATTAAGCATCCATTTTGCCTAGGCACTTTCCTAATATCTCTTTAGACAACCTAAGTCTTTCAGGACCAAAATCAGTTAAGGAAAATATTACCTTGAAAAAGAGCTTTTAATAGCCAAATGTATTGTTCACTTCAGCCACTTAGAGATAACTAGGCAGATATCCTAGTAGTGGAGGTTTTCATAACCAAAAGCATAATCTGCAATATTCTGCTATTTCGAGTTCTTTTGTCTTTCATGCAGTTGGAAAGACTTAACCACACAATCAGTCATTGATAGAGATATATAATGTGTTAGATTATTTATTAGCAGTACTTTAGCTACAGAGGTAAGAATTTATCCTTTAACCATACACAGGGCTTATTACCTTTATCAGACAGATAGCAGCAAAGCTAGCAAACTAAAAGCTAAAATAAAAAAAGACTGTTGAGATATCAAAAGCATTTCCCACCCATTACTCCTGCTTGCTCACCTCCAGGAGGGGAGAAAAAGCAGTCCTTTTCTTTACACAAAATTCTTTACACAAAAACCTTTCACGTTTGTCTCACTGGCATGTTCCAAGTCCATGTAGAAACCACAGCCCATTTAGCAGAAATCTACCATTTACCATGTGGAGTATAGATCTCTCTGTTCTGGACTTCTCACAATCACATGCTGATTTCCCAACAGGATGGTTTCTGCACAGGTAACATTCTCAGCATAATTAATGTGTTATAAGAAATGAGTTGTGCTCTCTGCTTTCAGACAGCTCTGTGCTGCCAGGGTCACATACCCCCTCTGCCCTGGGCGCCCAGAATCTCCAGGAGGGCTGGGAGAGGGCCAGAGCTCAGGTGTGGAGGGGGACAGAGCCAGCAACCCCCCCGGTGGAACAGATTCAGCAGCCACAGGAAGGGCTCATCTGTGCATTCCCCCACTGCAGTGCCAGGAAAGGGAAAAGGGAGCCAGCACCAAAGGAATTTGTGCGCTCCTGCTGGGGAGAGCAGGGTGCAAGTGCTGAGCCGGCCCCTGGCACTGCAGAGCTGTGCTGGAGCTGAGAATGGCCCTGCAAACACACACCTGACCATGCTGGCCTCATCCCTCTGCTCCAGGTGCTGCAGCTCAGCTCACAGCAGGTGAGAGCTGCTTACTCTGTGCTCCCATGGCAGGATCAGATGAGTCCTTAGGAATGATATTTGGAAAAATCTTTTTTTCCCCCTTCTGTCTTTTGCTTAGTCCAACACTCAGAACACTTTGACGCTTTCAGTGGGATTTGTTCAGTGTCATCAGTGTTCATTTATGCTAAAGAGCCTCTATAAACCTCTCTATATTTATGAAGCTCAGGGGTTTTTTTTATAAAACCATCCAACAGCAATACCTGTGATCTATATACAGTAAATTAAACAAAACTAAACCCTTTTAAGATCCATCTCTCAGAGGTTAAGTCTGTGCCTTCAGTTTCACAGCTACATCTCTGTGGCCGCTTTGGAAAACAAAATTTTCCTTGCATTTGCCTTTTCCTCCTTTTATGAGTGAAATCAGTGCTCACAAAACAGCAACACTCAAGGTAGACAGCCTTGGCAAATATAACTGTTCCACATATGCAGCTTGTGTAATAACTCCATGTGAGGTCTGAAACTGAGGGAAACGAAACAATGGAACCATCTCCAAAATAATGAAGCTTGGTTGAAATAAAAATAAAATCCAGTGGGACACTAGGAAAGTATTTTAGCTATAAAATTGATTAAATGCTTAGCCAGGTAAGTAGGATATAGCTCATCTCTTCATTACAATATTTTCCAAATAAAAGTTATTTTTTCTATGTTCTTTCATTATAGCAAATGACCCCTCTTCTAAATATTATTCCAGCTAAAGACCAGATGTAAACAGTTTATTTTCTGTTGTCTTGTCAATATTTGACCCAACAACACTTAAATTCTTTTTCTAGTAATGTCCATTCACCAGCATAAAGAAAGAAATACAAAAAGAGCTTCTCAATTTCTTTATATGATTACAACACCCTACATATTTTAAAAGAAACACCTTCTTAAAAATAAAAAACATTATTTGCAATTAAAGGTCAGCAGACTTGATTTTGATTGGTTGAATTCCAAAGTAGGTTCATGTCAGTGGAATCACAGCTATCTTCCAATTTGCCTTTGTGTTTAAGTAATGTCTATGATACTGAGAGAAAAGTTAATTTACTGATAATACCTAGCAATACTGGATGTTTTTAAGGCTGTTTTATGCAGTTGTGACAGCTGTATTAGCCCATGAAGCCAAGCTGGGGGAAAAAAAAGTACTTAAACCAGTATAAATTATTTATTATATTAAGTGGTACTCAGTACCAGTATAATGCACTCAAGTGTCTTCTAAATTCTTTCTAAGCCTTTAATTTTATATTTATATAAAATTTATAAAGCCTTTAACAAGTAAAACTGATTAATTTTAATTTTACCTCAGCCATATCAGAAGAGCATTTAGGAGGTTACTGCAAACTGTCCAAATTGTGTAAAATAATATTTTCACTATTCATTTGAGGTAAGAATGAATATAATGACTCCTACACATTAAGAAACTGAAAGAAGCGAGATCAGTGCTAGAATATTTCACCATTTTCTAATTCAAAATACTGAAGTATTGAAAACTAATAGAATGAAAATTTTGACACTTCTCATACAATAACACTCAGCTTTCAGCAATGTTCAATATTTTCTATGAAGTCACTATAATTTTTAGAGGAACATATTAAGGTATTTCTGTGTTCTGAAATCAGAGTGAGAAAGCAAATAAAGAATTAATATATAACACTGAACAACATTCCCCTTTTTCCTAAGGTGTATTCAGTTCAGTCACGTTATGCAAAAAAAAAAATCTTTTTCTGGTTGCAAATTTTTCTTATTGAATGTATTATGGCATAAGATTTTATTAGAAATAATATCACATTGTTACAACTACACAACATCAACTTTTTCTAAGATCCACCATAAAAATATCCTAGGCAGCTGTTGAATCATACTTAATATTTTAGCTATTAATAGTCTTAGAGAGTTTCAATTGATTGGTATTCACTTAATGTCCAAAGCCATTTCTAACAACTGAAAGACATTTTAAGATATTTCCAACTTCAATCAATATCACTTATGAGTATAGTTTTCCCCCAGAATTACTAAATATGCCTGGCTGAAAACAAGAATATTTTCCAAAATTCTAATGCTATTTTCCTAGATAATAAAAAAAGGTAAATGCAAACTTATACTACCTATTAGCAATCAAACAATAGCATATGAGAAACTGCAAATACTTGCATACATATAAATCACTGTGTACTTAGCTCTTGGAAAACACTCATTTTCATTTTCTTTGCACCTTAAGAAACCAAGGTGCTTCTCTTGAAATCACCACTTACATTATCAGCAGCAACTTATGTTGTATCAAGGAATACAAAAATTATTTATATTTGCAAATAATTTTACCTAATCACCTTGACATATTGAAAATCCAGTACATAATAGCCCAGTCCTTAAGTCGTACTAATTAAGAAGCCGAAATCTTCCCATTCTTTTTCAGCAGTCACAAAAGAGCATTTCCTTTACTGTCAATTTTCTCAAATAGGAAATATGTTGTTGCTGTAAATGCATGTAGAAATAACTGTAGCTCTTTTGCATTTCAGTGGTGGATGATTTTTCTTTTGAGTTCAAAAAGAAATATAAGCTCTCTGTTGTTTTAGAAAGGATCCTTGGGTACAAACATTTTCTGGTCTTACTGTGGCCACTTCTCAGTCTTTAAACATTAGTCTCATTCCAGGGTATAAGGGAGTCTCAGATGAAATTTACAGTGTCATTTGAAAACTACATCTAATTTGAGAAGAAACTAAGATTTCATTCTTGCACCATCACAGCTCTGAATTCAGCCACCACCTGCTCAGCACCTCAAACCACCACAGTGGCACACTGCACAGCAAATTTCTGCATACAGATGTCCTGATCTGTTCAGAAAATTTACACCTGAAGAAATATTTCCAGAGAGCTGTAAGAAGGCCTTTACCCAAAAACTGTCAGGAGTTTTCTTGCAAACACATTTTAAAGCCTCACCCAGAGGATTTGCAATAATGTATATATATCAGTGCTTGGATATGGCAAACACTTTTGGAAAGATGTAGGAAAAGTTCAGAATATGTTCTCCTTTTTTTGTCATGGCATTAACCAGACTGGGCTGCACAGTTCTGGGACAGTGTCTCATTTTCTTGAAGAAAGCATAAATTATTGAGACTCACACCTGAAATCTGGAAGTAGATTTAAATTAAAGTGACTTTGTTTCATACTGTTCTGCAAAGCTTCCACTGATTGATATAGGCATCTCTTATTTAGGGAGGAGTTGCATGAATTGAGAAACATGTTCTGCGATGAGACATTATAGGGGACAAATCCAAATGAACCACAGCCCATACTCTCCTCCATGAAACCATGCCATTTAGTTTTCCTGTTTTGTTTTCTCATTCTTTTGGCTAATCTTATTCTGTGACATGCAAATTATATTCAGAAACTTTGTGGTTGCTATCTCTATCTCATGAAAGACTGAGAAAATAAATCTGACACCCCAAATGTATAGATTAAAGTCTTAGCCTTCAATCTCCTTTGCTTTTCCCCTGAAAACTATCCACACAAGCCCCAAAGAAGTACAACTCTCAGGGTCCTTCAGAAGCACAGCTCATGCTGTCCAACATCACTATATCCCTTCCTCTCCTCTAAAGTGCCTTCTTGACCTGCTCCTGCCTTACAGTCCTGTTCAACTTACAAGTCTGTGCTCTATTCTACTCATCAGGAGTTTTGAGTCCAACAGGAATTTTAACCATTAAACATAAAGAGAAAGGCAAGGCACCTGATGCAGAAGTTATTCTGACATAAAGTCACTCTGTAGCCAGAGATCCAGAGCCCTAAAGATTGAGATTGGCAGAATTTAGGAAAGCAAAACAAATTTATGCTTCTCAAAACCCATAAGTAACTCTCCTGGTAATGGAGAGTTCCTGGCTGTCTGAAACAATTTTGGCACCTAAGGAAATGTCTGAAAAGGTCCTTAGGGCTGTGTTTGGAAGAACAGGCTTGGCAATATCTCCACTTATTAAAAACAGGTCAGCTGTCCCCAGGAAAGCACTGGAAACCAAGAAATTGGAAAAAAGGAGAGACATCTCTGCCAGACTGCAGGTTAGACACCAATTCAAGAAGCAAGACCAAGGCAGTTCTTTTCTTTCAGAATCAGCTCCCCACTCCATGTGCAGCCTGTGCCCCTCTGAGCACACACTGAGCATCCCTGTGCGACCCAGGGCTGTCCCTGCACTGCCTTCCTTGTTGGCTCCAGCAGTGAATCTGATTTAGAACCATGTGACTATAAAGTTACAATTTTACTTCTGTGAAAAACATTCCCTGATTGTTTTTAAGGCACCTTTACACTGCTGCCCAGAGTGAGAAAACACCAATAATTTAATCCAAGTATTTATCCAGAGAATCCAGCCCTGACCAAAATAATCCATGTGGCTGTTTCATAAGGTTTTAGAAATGGCATCAGTGACATTTCTCACAGACTTCAGCTGGCAATAACTCACCAGGCATTCCAATTCATTATATTTCTCCACTCCCCTAGCACAAAGGATATTTTAATTTCTATATTTTGACTCTGCTGAACACTTGAAGACTGTATTGTTTTGTAGTCCCTAGGGCACCAGGCAAAACAAACACAGAATTTCAAACTTTCCACAACCTCATGCTGTGATAACAGTTTCAGTTTATCCTTATATTTTAAAATCTGTCTCCAGTCATCAGGATTGAGAACATGGGGTAAACTTCTGCTGCACAAGATTTATTCACTTTTTAATCCTGTGTGGCTGTAAATTGCCCCAGCCCCTGAAACCACAGATTGTTACCTCTTTAAAACTCAGGGGTATATGACTTACTTTTTGCCTTTTTACCAAAACAATTTTTGACCTGTTAAAAGGGAGAACATAAGGGATCCTGGTGGTGGAGAGAACAAAAACAGTGAAAATACTTGTAAAAGGTACAAGATTTTAGTAGTAATAGTACTGATATTAGTATGCTTGCAAGTATTGACATTAAACAAAGCCACAAACTTAAGAAAATTAGTAATGTCTGTATTCAGCTTTAGTGCCTTGCTTCTTGCTGAGGCTGTCCTCAATCAGCCTTCACTATGTGTCTCTCTGGTTTCTTATACTCCAGTTCTTGGGTGCAAGGATTGTTTTTCCCTTGTCCTTGGAAAGCACCCAGGTCATTTTAGACATAGCCACACCATAAATAATCATTATCCAAGCTGCTGGAATGCCCACTCAGTGCCTTAGCTGCATGGCTGCACGTTCAGTCACCCCTTGTTCTCTTCCAAGGATTGTCCCATGTTTCCTGCAGTTTACTGCCAGCAGCAGGGAAACATCAGGATCAAATGTATAGTTTCAAAAAAGGAGAAATTCTCCCCCTACTTTTTCTAGGAAAATTAGATAAGGGCAGTTGCAATGAACTCACGGAGAGGGTGAAGCACCCAGAGCCTGCCAGGGATGAGGCTGCATCATCACTCAGGCAGAGCTGCTGCACACACAGCTGTGCAGGGGCACCAGTGCAGCAAGCACTGCAGGGGAGGCTCCCGGAGAGCTCGTGCTGCAGCTGTGCAGCCCTGCAGCGCTGGCCAAGTGACCCCACTCCCAGCACGGCCACAGAATCCAAAAAGCTGAGTTCATCACAGTTATGTGTTCATAGGCAGGGGGAAAGAGTCAGAAAAACAAATATTTCTTCTTGCTTTAACATGTGGGATTGAAATGTATAAGGCCTGGCTTTAAATTACTGCCCAGGTTCTCCAGCTCTCGAGTGCATCAGCTGCTTTGTGCTGCCACAGATGGAGCTGCAAAGAGGTCAGAGGGAGTTCCAGCTGACCTCCATGAAAGAGCTGTTGAATAAAACACATCAAAGAAATGGGTTCCCTCAGCAATTTCTTCCTCAAGTTTCCCTTTTGTAAAGGATTGGAGAATGTTATTCACTTTATTACACAGAGCTCTTTAAGAACTTTAACACTAAGGCAAGAAATTAATTCAGTGACAAATTTTGGCATAACTGCTAAATATCTACACCTCTGATGAAAGCAGAATATCTTCATTTAAATTACTATATATAGTATACTAAATTAAATTGGTTTTGAACTCAAAGTTATGTAAATTGCAAAAATTAATCTGTAATTGGAAAAACAATTGTATTTTTTGAGGGATAGGGGGACAATCTATTGTAAAGTGAAACAAATATTTCCAATATTATTAAATCTTTCACCAAAAAAGACATTCCAAAGATGAATCCCCTCCTTAACTTAGACTAATTCATTCTATCTATAAAAAGAAGAAATATAAACATCTGAAACCTGAAAAAAATATTAATTATTAGTTGCACATTTTACACACATCTCACTATCCAGATGTAATCAACAGGAATCCCTTCTAATATATAGCAGTAAAGCTGTATTTTTTGAACACTTGCTGCTGAAGTAGCAACACAGCAGAATGTCCATTGTTTCACATTACCTTTACATTTAAAGCTACCATCCTATATAATGCAGAAGTGGATACTGTATATGTTGGCAGTGTGCTGTAAATAATGAATCATCCAGCCACCCAACAGTCATGCTAAAATTATGATTAGAAAACCACAGAGTAAAAATCAGCTTTCCCTCTTTCTGACCTGTGACAAACCTGGTCAAACTCCTGCAAATTTCTTCACAAGAAAACCTTTATTGATATACCAGGGAAGTTTTAATTTCTGCCTGTTTTTCTTGTAGGCATGTCAACTGAAGTGATGGCCAAGATTCACACCAAGAATTCATAGGGTTTGCCTACAGTAAGTGAAGAAATACCATTGTAGGTACCTTGTAGGTAGTGTGGAAGGAAAGAAATATTAAAGTAAAATAATTGCACAAGACACAAAATTGTGTGTCTAGATTAATGTAAGAGGTTACTCAATACAGAGCATTTTCAAGCACATTTAGGTTAGGTAATGGGGTAATTGAGCTTTCTTGCACAACCTTAATTAATCTCAGCAAAGTACCTACATTATGAGACAATCTTAAGTGATTATGTACTACAAATCCTGTATTGCATTTTACAATGCACACAACAGTCTTTCTTTTTTTTCTGAAAATGAATCAAAATGATCTAGAGTTGTCTGAAGAAGCCCTTCTTAGGACTGCCTTTACAACAATAGGAAGTTTTATGTATCTAAAACTAAATAAAAATAGTACTTAACAGTGTATTCTATCTGGGATCCTCAAGAAGATTTACAAAGCTCTACCAGAATATATGGAATCTAGTTTGCAAAGGAAATAAGTGGAAGCACAGCAAAGTCTTCATCTTTACTTTGAAGACCATTCTGCATTGTTCTTTGAAATGAAGAGAGAAAAATAATAAATCTCAATTTTCTTCCTTTCTTAAAACTACTTAAAATCAGGGATTACATGGTTCACAATGAACTTTTAGAATTGCTTTCTAAGGCTTTGTCCAGATATGTATTAAAAGCATATGTCTTGTTGCACTTTCTAAAGATGGAAAGGGTTCTACCTGTATTTACATATTTTGATTCAAAATCTCCTTTATTCTCAGCTGGGAACAGAAAAGCCTTTATTATTCTCAGCTGGGCCCAGTCCCACAAACATTTCAGCTCTGCCTTCATCAGATGCAGATCACACCAGCATTTATCCCCACTAATCACCACTCCCTCTGGCACTGACATTATCCTGGGGAGTTTCCCATTCACCTGACATCAATTACCCTAGACCCTGCTGATACTTAATTCATATCATCATACTTAATTAATCATTAACCCCTTCACTTCAGTCAGTGTTCTATAATTGGTGCTCACAGCATCTGCAAAATATTAAGGGTATTTGACTGTACATTTATCATGAGCTCTTCTACTACAGCATAAGGTACAGGCTCCACACTTCAGCCATGTTTCAGAAGGCTATCACACAAATATATTAACACCAGGAAAAATTAGTATTCCTTATCCAGCAGCTCCATAAATCTAGCAGTTGCACATTTACCATTCAGTTCTCTTCATAGGCATTTAATAAAGTCCTGTTCTCCCAAGGATATCAGGAGACCTGCCTAATCACTTAGCCAGGAAAAATGCTCATGGAGAGTTCATGGCAGAGCTTCATATTTCAAAATATTTAAATATAATAGACTTTAAAATTTAAAGGAAAAGTCCAATTCTAAATTTAACTGTTGTCAGCTTGCTCTAGAAATGGGGCTTTTTACCTGATCATGCTACTGACAGAGCCTGTGGTAAAACACATACCTGAAGTGAGTCTACAGCAAGCTGTGCATCTCTGAGAATGTCTGATGTTGTTTGGGTATACCATAAATATGGATATTTTTGTTATAAGGAGGCAGGAATTCTATAAAGCTTCAAAAATCCACTTACTCAGACAAACATTATACCTTGTTTTGTTTGTTTTTCCATTGGAGACCTATAAATGGGGGTGGGGGAAAGAGGAGTCTAGTGTGCATGAAGTCTTTAGTGTAGGACTCTAAACATACAGTGAGAAAGGCAAGGAGGCTGAGAAATGAAACAAATACTGGGAATGGCTCATTTCAGAGAACAACCACCTACCCAGATTGTGAGAAAATTATCCATTATCAGTGGATTGGATTCTTATTTACATCCTGCGGGGTTTTGTTATATTTTATAACCTCTTTTCATGTTTATCTTTTAATGGTACATTTGAATAGAATGTCTATAAAATTACATTTATCTGAAAGAAAAGAACCAAAGAATTGGTACAGAGGATATATCAGTGGATCTTAAGTTAACAACAAATCAGGAGGTCCATACTCTACACTTACTCTACTGAAAAACAAATAGCACATTGCTGATGAGATGTTTTCCAGGTCTTTATATTCTGCTTTTATTTTGTTTTGCTTTTAGCTTTACAGAAGAGAAATATTTAAAGAGTGGAGTATCTAACAAATCTCATTTCACAAGCATCAAGAAAGAGGTTAATGAGGTTTCAAAATAGGGTTAAGTGGTACCACCATCACAGAAGCTGTGAATGTTTGTAGAAGATGCACATGAAAGAAGACCCATTTTAATAGTATGGAAGATTCTCACTTTCATTTCTTCTAGCAGAGTAATGCCAGAGAGATTTTTAAATTTTTATTAGAGGTGCAAGATAAAATAGAACAAAGCCACATTTACTGGTCTCATATCTTCACTAATCAGGTTGCAGAGATCAATTAATACAAAAATAAAAATTTAACTTTTTTTTAATATGTATTTCTCTTAGAAATATCTCTAGAAAATACATCAAAGTTTTACATCAGTCCATGTCAGACTGAAATCAAACAGTTTTTCCTTGTGGCCAGGCAGAATACAAACATATCTGTAGATCAATGCCTATTACTTCACTTTGAAAACAAAATAAAACAAAAATAATCAAGCATTCTATTCCCTGCAGTTCCATCAAACTGGTTGCACTAGTCTTTAACTTCTGCAAGAGAAGAGACTTGTGGATCCATGTGGTAAGTCAAAATTTTAGTGGTGTAAAATCACCCCTCCCTATTACCATCACCTGTGTTGTTTCCTTTTACCAGGTAAAGAGTTTGCTGAGCATTTCCAAAGAAAGATATATTGCTACAGGAATCTTCAGCTGCAGAAGTCAAGGAATATGGTTTATATCTAGTAGTTGGAAAGAGTTCAAGCTGAGCCAAAGAGAAGATTTCTTTAGCTAAATTATGTTTGTTTAAATTTTTCTAAAGAATTTAGCCAGAGGCAGTCAGTGAGTATAGAAAAGTTCAGCCCAAACAGTTGAAGTGTGATGAAGATATTTATTATGAGACATGTCAGGCAATTTTAGTAACAGGTCTTTCTACTCCACCCCTTCCAGCCCCCAATATTGATCTCCTTAAAGGCACCAGTTACAGGTATTAACTCCAGACCTGGTTGTAATGAATGATATCCCTCCCATTCACTTTCAAGCTAATTGAAAAAAATAACCCATACATTTATGGAATCTAACATCATGAAAAGCAGAATCTTTTTCACGAAAGAACTGTCCCAATGGTAAAAGCTGAGCAAAGCCAGGCTTCAGATTCTAGGAGTTTTTCTTGTGCCTGGGTTATGCATCTAATGGAGGCTCCATAGCCAGGACATGGTATACACTCATAAGGAAACAAAAGAAAAAGACCTTGTGGCACAGAAGAGGATTGAAAAATGGGCTTCCAAACAGCAAGGGAAAAACTTCTGTGTTATTACTTTTTCAGCATTACTTGTTCTGCATTTGGGCTAGCACCATCATTTTTTCTCTAATCAGAAAAAATATCTGATAATCATTAACAATACAGAACAAAGAGCAAATTTATAAGTATTTTTATATACTGCTTTGTGGGGTTTTACTTTTGTTTTGTTTTGTTTTTTTCTGACATAGGAAAAGCCTTTACATAAATTTCCAAATATGTAATATTTGCATTTAGTTTGTTTGACATCATTCCCTGTTCTTGATTCATAATACTTTATTCAGAGAAAGTGTTTTTCAGTGGCACTAGTCTCTGTAATCTAGAATTATGTTAAATTAATACCTGAGACACCAGTTCACACAACTCATGGTGAGTCTTCCTGTATTTGTCATCAAAAACAAGGGTTACACAAGAAATAATTTGCTGGATTACACTGCATTAATAGTTTCTGATTTAGCACATTTACGTTTGACATGAGACAGGCTGCTGTTTCTAGTGAGAAAGCAAAATGCAACAGATAATTGGGTGACAATGGCAGCTCTAAAGCCTCCTCCCTTCACATGCCTAGAGCACAGTGCAGAGCAGACATACACAGCAAACACATCCAGCCCCAATATGACACACCTGCCTGAGCTGTTCCTCCTTCTCAAACAGGTGCCCACACTGATGAGCATCAGTTCTCCTCAGTTTGCATGCTGATCACTGCATAACAGGCTCAGGTTTTCCCCTGGTAACCCACTGGCTATTTCTTTTTCCCAAATTCCCTCCAGAAAAACATTTCTTGACCCCGTAGTCCACCTGGCCATTGGTCCATCATGGCCCAGCCACAGGCATGGAGCTGCAGTGTCTCCTGGGGACCCAGGGAATGCTCAAAAGACAGTGGAGCAACAGTTTCTATTCCTACAGAAACAAATATGTCCTTGAAGGAAGAAACAGTTGCTGTTAACTTTGTACCATTTGCAGGGCTACAGCCAAAAGGATATTGCTCCTTCAGGAAATACAGTCTAGGGATTCCCCTTTAGAGAGACCACTTGAATTGGTTAGAATAGTTCCCAGAGCTGCTATGAATCCTATTGGCCATTTCTCCATCTAAAATACTCAAACTAAATACATAGAAACAATATCAGAGGATTAACTGGAAATCAAATTATAACTTCCTTGCCTCTATGCTCTTTTTTAAGCGCTCACATGAAAATCAGAAACTTTTTTCTATACACATTTTAAATTTCTTTTTAAGTCACCTTAATCATAACTGTGTGAATGTAAACGTTTTCTAGAAACGTTAAGATATTTTAATTGCTGCCTTTGCTGTTTAATGGCTGACTGAGAAAAATTCTTTCTGGGTAGGTCTCTGAAACAGATTGAAATATCCACCTAGATAAAGAAAGCCTCTCCTGGAGGGACTGCCTGAATGGCAGATGGACCAGCACACTCTTCTGGCTGTTATTGTTGTCTGACTGTTGATGATAAGTACAGACCAAAGAAAAAAATTTAAAGCAACTTTTGCTTACCAGCTGAGCAGAAAATAGCAGCCTGGTATAGAATAGAAATAGTAAATTTGAGGCATACGTGGATTTGGAACTGTAAAGAACCCCTGATAGGATTGGGCAAGCAGCTTCATTCCAAGTCCAAACAACCTGAACTGCAGCTCTATAATTATGTTTGGATTTGGAGGGTTTTTTTCTGCCCGTAATATTTTGTTTGGCTTCTGAATGGTTTGGAAGTTAAAACTTCTGCTATTTGCTTATGACATTCAGTGTTGGCAAGGATGCTGCATTTCTGAACTATGGAAATCTAAATCCCAAGGATATTTGAAAACCATCATTTTCAGTATAAAAGTTTAGATATTCTGGGTAATCAGAGCAATTTCAGTAATAGGAGTCTCACAATACATCAGCCTTGTGACTTTGTTTGCTTGAAAGGTAAAAGGTGGGTCAGCATGTATGTGATATAAATAGCAAAAATTCATCTTAATTATTATGGAGGTAAAGTAGTGTCACTGATAAACATTATTCAGGGCCCTCCTAGTTGGATGTGGTCTATAAGCAGAGTTTCTCATTTGCAGAAAATGCTATTTTGCCTGGTATTTTTGGCTGAAAATTCCATAGAACTTTTTGAAATTCCTTGTGAGCTCAAGGCCCTGGACCAGCCCAATGTTTCTGTCAGACAAATCACTGACTTCACCACCAAAATTGCCTCCTATGAAGCAGCAGTACTACACTTGCGTTGCCCAGCATGTACTGCATATTCAGAACACTCAGCATGACTGGTGAATCCAAGGGAAAATAAGATACACATTCACACAGAAATCCAAAATAATCTCTGCTCCTCAAACAGTAGGTGGAAGGATTGCATAAGTGCTTCTGTAAAGTATGCTGTACATTGATGCAACTGCCCGAGTTCAGCTGATCCAAATTCTCCTAATTTATTGTAAAGCATTCATTAATTAGTTGGTCTTTAACATATTGACAATTTTTCCCTCTTGTGCTAAATGCCTCCTAAAGCACCCTCTTCAATGACCCAGAATCCTTGTTCTTGACTCTGCTCTGCACTTTAGACACAAAAAATTCAAACTTCTACATGAGATACTGACCCTTTACAATTTTACCTGAGACTGATTAAAATTAGAATTGTCTTTGTATGCATTGCTCAGCCTTTTTCATACTCATTACCTCAGTACCAATCTAAATTTTTAAATGGTATAATAAGATAAGTCCAACAATATAATCTTACAGAGTGGTGGTAGCTGGTTGCTACTGTTTCCAAACAAAAAGAAAAAAAAAAAAAACCTTAATAAAAGCACATATTTTTGAGATTTAAAAACTTCAGCCAAGAGCTCCTAAAAACTCGTCTACCATCTCCTTTGGAAATAGACCTGATAAGGAACTACTTCTTAGTAAAAGTCCACTTCCAAACATTTTAATCCCACTTTAACCATACAAAGCTGGATGTTTTAAATAAGTGTATTCTGTCACAAAAATGTCAGGTGGCTCTTGTTTGAAACTGAGATGGATTCTATGGGGATTCATTTTATTTTGTTCAAAGCACTGGTTAGGAAAATTGAGGGAACATTTCCAGGACATTACACAATGATTCTTCATTAGAAGACTATAAAGTTTGCTGAGTAAAAAAATTACTTCTGGCTTCCTTACAGTGTAACCCCATTTAATGCTGTAAAAACCCCTCCAAAATTGGCTTGCACAGGGGCCAGATCTTTTACTCTGGTCATCCCTCATTAGTCACTAATGCAGTTAAACTTGTCTCAGAGTTTCCACCAACAAACCTCATCTTCAAGAGGTTATGATTCAGCTGTAAATTTTGACTCCAGAGTGAAAATTAGTAAATCAAAGGCTTAACCCTATAGCAAATAATAATAATTGTATTAATATAATATATAAATTATGTTTTATGCTTTTAAGCTATTAAGCCTGAAATGTCCCAAACAGCTTTGTGCCTCCAATAAGTTTGAAAAGGAAGCTACATTTAAGTCATGTCTAACTGATAGCACCAACCCCAGCCTAAACTGTGTTTCTCTGACCCTGCCAGTGATGCCCACTGTCCTGGGTACCAGCACCTCCACACCAATGCCCTTCCTGTGAGTGCTCAGCTCAAATGTTGATGCAGATATTCAGTTCCACCACCACTGACCTGCAGATGAGGGCCCTACATTCAATCTCCTCTCCTGTTGCTCAGGCTCAGGGCAGCTCAGGGCTTTTCAAATCAACCAGGGGTGAGCATCTACAGCCGTGCAAGGACCCTGTCCCTGGCCACGCTCACAGCACCCACCCAGGGCCCAGCATGGTCCCCCGCTCTCACTGTCTTTCATTTTTTCACACCAGGTTAAAATTCTTTTGCTCAACATAAAATCTTACCCACATCTGCTGTTCATTGTCCTCTAAGATGCTTTATTGGGTTTCTAATCTATGGTTTAAAATATCACATTTTGTAATGTCTTAGGTCTTTCATACATAAATCTGAATATCTGTTGCTGGTCACAATTCACATTAATTTTTAAAATAAAAGCAAATGTTTCTGTATCTCTCTCCTTCTTTGTAACTTTAAATGCAGAAATAAATGGCTACACAAATAATGCCCACACTGAATATAAGAATTTGATAGTACATTACTCTTTCACACAAATATATGTATCTGTATTTTGTACATGTATAAAAAACACATCATTTTCAATAAATTCCACAGTATGGAATTATGTCATTTGGAAAATGCCAACAACATCGTTTTAGTCTTTTTCACAAAAAAAAAAAAAAAAAAAAAAAAAAAAAAAACACAACCAAATAAACCAACAAAAAAAGTAAACCAAAATGAACAAAAAAAAACCTGTGTTCCAGCCAGAATAGAAAGTCAAATCTGAATTTTTTTCAATAATTTTGATAAGCAACATACGCCTTTTTTTCAGTTAATAATTCTGCCTCTCACAATAAATATTCTCTGTTTTAATTACTAATAATAGACAAACAAACAAAAAATGCAGAATTTTAGGAGCCTTAATTCCTTTAAATTGAGAACTATTAAAATAACCTCCTCATTCATGAATATTTTGAGGTCACAAGTATAAAGTAAAAAGTTCACTAGAGCAGCAAAAATTTAGCATCAGGGTATGGAAAATTAGCAGAAAACGCTAAAATATCTTCTTCAGGATAAGAAAGAGTATCATATAGTCCTGGGTCCCTGGACTGAGGTGCAGCCCCCTTGTTTTCTCTCTTACAGACATGTAGTCAAAATTTTAAGTTGCAATTAGGTATTTTGGGGGTATAATTTTGCTCTGATGTCATAGCAAAAAAAAAAAAAAAAAAAAGGAAGAAAAAGAACTTTTTTATTCATCTGAACTTTATTTTTTGTGCATTTAAATAAATTAAGTCTTCTGTCTGTAAGCTGAAATAAACACTTTTCAATTGCAGCTGATGACATTTTCAAAGCAGGCCTTTTTCCCTCTAATTTGTTTTGCAGGGATGCAGTGATGGCTCGCCTTCCCCAGGCCCCCAGCCAGGCTGGGGATGTCTGGGCTGCCTCCTGCCTGGGCTGTGCAGCCTCTCACACCCACAGCTCTGAAAGGCAACTCACCCCAGAGGATGTGCCCACATCCTCCAGGACCAGCCCATGCAGGTATTTAGCTTCAGAAGCATTGCATAAAATGTAACAAAATCTAAACGCTTCTGTGGCTCTGACCTTGCGCATAAGGTTTGCTGTGTGTTTAGTAAAATGGTAGGGGGGATTTTTTGGAGTTTCAGGAACTTAAATTTTTCCATACCACAAAAAATAGAAACGTTAAGTATGTGTACATGTTGCCTCTGGAAAAAAAAAAAAAAAAAAAAAAAAAAAAAAAAAAAAAAAAAAAAAAAAAACTATAATTATTTCTGTCCACTTTTTGTAACTTTGTAAATAGAGCGCAACTTCCTCTAACTTTCAGTTGGAAGGCCTGGTGTTAGTAAGATATTGCTATTAGTATTTAGTAAATCCTCAGCTTAAAATGCAGGTCTGCATAGAACTACTTGCATACCACACCTTTTAAAAGCCTCCATAATGTCTAAAGCATGTTCAATCCTGCCAGTACCCAGATCCACATTTTGCAAAGTTGCTTAATGTCTCGAAACAAGGTTTAAATATATCAAGAAAATATTATAGACAGACCTCTAGCAATATTTTTATGTATCCATTTTTCCAAGGAAAAAGTGATTGAATTGTATAAGCTTCCCCTCTTCCATTTTATTGTAAGAATTCCCTGGTGCTCTTAGTTCATTCTAAGCCAGAAGTATCACTTTACACAGTTTTTCATTGTACTCAGGGGAAGTATATGGAAATTTTAGAGCAATAAGCTACAAATGGGGAGCTGGACTACAGCCAGTCTGCATCCTTCTCATGCCCTTACAGCATTTTTTTCAGCATTTAGAGTTCTCCACAGTGTGTATCCTGAGAGGCCATTATATTTGTTCTGGAGATGCAAAATGTAATAAGTAGACCTTTACCAGTGATGTCTAAGAGGCAGAGCTGACATTTTCTCTTCTTTTTTGCTTAAAGAAAAGTTCATTACTGGACTCTTTAAACACAAAAGTTCAGACTTTTACATAATGTGTTTCAAGTCTATTCTTTTCCAAGTGGTCAGTAATTCCTGTTCTTGCTTTATACAATTTGACAATCATTATACAACTTGCACAAACTGTTAGAAGGTTGATCTGAGTAGGGGCCTCAAGTTTTTTCTTTGTTCCTTTATAAGAGAAAAGAGGTGATAGCCAGAATAGTGTTATAACTGCTAGAGGAATCATATTTTATGAATACAGAATATATTATTAAAATGTTAATATAGAATGTTATTAGAGGATAACATTTTATGAATATACTCAAGTACTGGAGTATTTAAACCCACAAGGAGGTCATTGTTTCTATCCTCTCATGGCATGATGAACCAGTAATCAATAACACAGGTGGCATTTTAACATAGGGCTAACATTTCTCATCCTTTCTATACTGAGTATGTACATAAACATGGCCAGTGCAGACATCACAGCCACTCCTCAGTTACACCATAGAATACAGAATTTTACAATTGAAAGGTTCATTTATCCCATAGAAACAAGAGATGGATGATGTCTTCCCAGTGCATGAAACTTATTCTGTATCAAAATTTTTTAAAGATTGTCTTTATAAGACTTTCTTTTCATAGGTTTCTTAGGTCTTAGGTGTGAACTGGCCAAATCACAAATTTCTGACGTCTATATTTGAACCAGACACTATGTGTGCTGTTTCCAATTGAGGAAAGGAAGTTGTTATTCTAAGGATAAAATTCTGTTGTCCAGTTTTAAAGTTAACTTTAGGATAAAGAAACACTAGAGTGTATTCACATGGTCTCTTCTCGATAATAAAAGGGGACTAAAAGGATCAGTTCTGAAGAGCTTTTCTATATTATAGATTTTTGCATTTAGACAAAGTAATAACCTGGTCAGTGGAACAATGACAGGAGGAATGGTCTAGTCAGAAAAAGAAGTGGTACACCCCTGAAACTCAGATGTTATCACACAAACCCCAACCTCCTAAAATGTCTGTATATATCAGCCCAAAGATTTGCTCAGGATAGATGTGAAATTAGCAGAAATCAATAGCAAACTTGTCAATGTTAATGTGGTCAGTCACATTTTGAATTAGAGTCAGTTTCTAGAGATCCAGTTCCCAGGATGTTGCTAACACTTTTGTGATCCAGCAGAGTAACAGCAACAAGATCCCATCCTGGGATCTTTGCTAAAGTCGGATTATACACAATAGCATGCAAAACCCAAATTTAACCAATGCTGGTTCCTCACTCTTAAGATACATGCATATATATCTCTCCAAGTTGTTACAAATGTTCTGTTCTGTTTTACTTAAATTTATTTGTGGAAAACTGTTTCTACTATATATTCACTGCTATTTCAGTGTGTGCAGATGATTTTTTAATTTAAAGGCTATCAGCAAGCATATTTAAGAGCAAGAATTCATGCTTACAGCTCTGTGTTTCTTTTGCAGCATTTGATTAGTAACACCTAAAATTATACTGGGACCTATATTTCCTGCATCTTTATATAGCCTCAGGGCTATCATCACCACCAGAGGGGACACAAAGATTTTTGTATAACTGCAAGATTAACAGCTAGGGAAGGGAGAAACTGATTTTCAATTGCGCGTATAAAATAATACACTGTATATTCCATGTTTATTTTTAATATGAGAGAAACATTCTGCAAATGGTATAAGATTTTCAACAGGTTACTTTCTAATAGTGTTTTACCATTCATAAAGCTTTTTACCACACCAGTCTGTATGGACTCAAATGATTCTTCAGGAAAATGTGAACTTTTGACCTCCCACCTTCCCAACACAGCTTCTATTCATTAAAAAAAAATAGAAAGAAAGAAAGAACAAACAGCTTACACACACACACATGTACATGTAATACACTTGGTGGATACAAAAAGAACTCGGTGTACTGCTTGCTTAAGGTAACCCCAGCAACAAGAAATCACTTATCAGGGACAGGGGGGAGGGGATATATTTATCCTTTAAAAAAGAATCTCTCCTAGAGGTGCAAAATAAAATTCTAAATTACCACGTGACATTTCACACTTATGTATGTCATCAATTCTGTCCTTGGAATTACTGTCTCATGGAAACAAAAAAAGCAAGTGGACAAATGGACAACTATATGACCAGAGACCATTTATTTTTTGCTTTATGTTTGTCAGGGAGAGTTATTGAGGTTCTTTTGCAGTTTGAATCTATTATCTTTAAGGCCTTTTCTAACCCAATCAATTCCATAATTCACTTCACTTGAAACAGGTCCTTTTTTCTGTCTGTGGATCTGCCTATCGGTGAGTTCTGAGAAAGATTAAAAGTTGGACTCTTCCTATTTGCCACTGAAATCTCACAAGTAAACAGACCTTTGACTTCCACTGCAGACTTTAAGAGGCTAATAACTGAATTTATTTAAAACCTGTTGAATTTCTGGACTGTAAGATTGGAACAAGCAGTACTTTGTTACAGCAGGGCCCTATATTGGCCAGCAAATATACAAGCAGGTGATTTGCACAGGGGAATTCCATATTTGTCAATAAACACACTGTTCTGTGCTACACTAATATTGTGAAGAAATACTATACCTAGTAAGAGGAAAGATATCACAGTTTTTCTGTATGATAAATTAATTCTTAGAATCTTCTGTACACATTACCTTCTGCCCACTCACTTTACTGTGTATCTGGGTGTAAAGTGAAAAACGAAATGCATAAAGAACTAAAAAGAAGTGCAATTCTTCTAGTTCCCTTGACACTGACTCATCAAGAAATGTCAGCACACTGAAATCAAATCTCAGGTGGACTGATAATCACCAAGATATCTGCTAGTCATCCCGGTTATCACTTCCTACTGGAAAGTGTGCTGTATTTTCAATAAATATCTGGTATTTTGATACAATCCTATATTCTGAGCTGAGTGCAGTGTTATAATCAAGGTAATGCTACATATGAAGAAAATTTAATCAAATCCAGGTAAAAAAAGGAAAATAAAACACTGAGTTAGTGTCTGTTATTCAGCTTTGAAGGGTTTGAAATATCTTGTGGGCAAATTAAAAAAAGGGAGAATATGTTTCATCAAATCTGTGATCCGGTCCCTCCTCATAATTAATGGGCAAGCCAAAACTTGCTGATTTATGCAACATGAGCAAAAAGCTGAAGTCACATTTACATTTCATAAATCAGATGACAGACATGTAGATACAAACCCACAGAAATCTACAGAATCTCTGCACTTCTAGTCACTTAGCTGGAGAATTCAACTCAGAAAATGAAGAAAGCTATATTTATTATAGCAGATAATATCAACATGTACTTCATTTTTAAATTAACTGTTTCTCAGAGATTGTACAATTATCCAGACAGCCAGCTTTCTAATTTCTTCTGTGTTGTACTCTGTTAAAGAAAAGTGCTCAGTTTGAGAACAGCACAAGATAAGTGATTGCTCTAATCACTGGTAATTTTAGCTCCTTGTTTCCTCTCAGTGTGTGCGCTTGCCAAAATGAACACCCAGCTACAAGACAGGGTTAAAACTTGCAGATCCTGACCAGACACAGCTGTCATCCTCTAAAGTGGAGTTGAGCACTGCTGTCAGAGCTGTATAGGAGTGAGTCTAGTTGGTCAGTGTGAGATGCTCTAATCTCAGGGTGCTGGTTGGTGGTAGCAGTGCAGAGAAGTTGCCTCAGCACAAGGTTACTTATGCTGGAAGTCAGCACAAGGTTACTTATGCTGATCTGATCTGATCTGATCTGATCTACCACTCCTCTTGTGCTCATGTTCCTGCCCAAGCCCTGTCCTGTGTGGCTGCAGTACACCCATGAAACATTTACTGCAGCTCAGTCCCATCTTGTTCTTTGGTTTACCAAAATGAGAATTCTAAGGACTGTGAACTTCCACTAGAACAAAAAAAATTGGTATCATTCCTATTTAGGAGCAGATCTAGCAAGGTATGCATTGCAAGTTTCTTGCACCTCCCTTGCATGTGATCTGGGACACACAGATGTTGCTGGAACATCCATAAATGACTTCCCCATTCTCCCTGACTTTCAGAAAGTTTTACATATCAATCTCCCCTCAATAAAAGTCAGTGTATTTGGTTCCCATCTAGATAAGTGACTGACTGCCTCAGTACATTTTACGACTGCCTTGGGGGAAAACTCCCACTGAAAAACTATAAACATTTAGAATCCAAAACTTTGCAGGCTTGAATTGCCAAGTCATTATGTGGAGCTGGATTGGAAACTTTATCCATTATCAATTTTCTGTGAGTTTCACTTTTTTGAATGCTGCAAATCACTCAGGTTTTTTCTGCTGTTGTTTTATGAATACTGCATAGAGACTTGCAAAGAAATAAAAAGACAATTATTTCTATCCATCACAAGTTGTACATTATTAACCTTGCTCTCACAATCCACTATCCATTGTTTGTTGGCCACTACACATCAGATTTGAGGGCTCATTAGCCCACAGTTAGGCAATGATGAATAGGTAGGCACTTGCAGGTAAGCTCAGATATCTTTTTTAGCATGGTCTCCTGACTCTGAGACACCAAAGGTCAATTAGCAATATGACTGCTGAGCTGAGACAATGATGATGTGAAGAGAAGTTATTACCTCCTTAGGACATGAGGGAGCCTTTGGTGCTGGAGCACAGTAATCTGTACAGTCAGGATGGCCTAAGTCTGAACAAAGGCGAGGTAGTGCCTTGAAGCCTCAGGACACCATTTCCCTTGTTCTCAAACTCACTACTGAGCACTTGAGGCAAGGTTGAAATGTTAATGTAGGGGGTAAAGAGGGTCTCCCTCATTCTCTGGCTTGTCTTTCAAGGGATCTTCTCCCAGATTTCCATTTGAATTCTGGGGAGGAGATACATCAATACAGTCTTTCAAAAATAAATGAGGCCACAGGCACCCACTGACTGCACTCTATTTAAAACTCTCTCGTAATACTTTGGTTCAGCCAGTCTATAGGTTCTTGTACTGTACAAAATCCCTACTGAGTAATGGCAGTGCTACTTAGAGAGGTGCCAAATCAGCACTGCAGGGATCCCACAAGTCATTGCAGACAGCAGGTGACTGCAAAGTGCCAGTAATGATCCAGTGGATACCTACAGATCTAGACACAGATGATATTGCTAAGAGGTATAGAGCTATAGAAATGATAGAGGTTATAGAGAGACAGAACTTAATGGGGATACTGGCAGTAGAGGAAGGAGAGTTAGAGAAATAGGAGCAAATAAAATGAATATATGTGCCTGAGACGTTAATCTAGTGAGAAACAGAGTGCAGAGAGTCCAGCTGCTTGGACAGTGATTTACAGGAACCCTGAGTCTGAAACCTTGCAGTTGTAAGCAAATGAGTAGTGAAAGCAAATGCCTGTGTGACCTTGTGCCAGACTAACAGGTGTGGGGCTCCAGTCTCCAACTGATGAAAAATGTGGGACCAGAGTCCCACAGTAAGGGATTGCAGGAGGCACCACTCTGTGGCAGGTTGCTTTGCACTCATGTCACTATGAACTAAAGTAGCATGACAAATTCTTTAAAAAGAATCCATCAGAATGGATGATATATTTCTCATTTCATAACAGAAATTCCTGTTATTGTCTTGTGATTTTTTTTGCATTGCATTTATAGTATCTGTGATTTATGGAGACAAGTCATCCAGAATAATATTAACAATGTGGCCATGGTTTAGCAGAGAACTTAATTTCATCATATATATTTTACAACTTTAGCTTGAATCCAATGGCCTCCCTACTTCCATGAAGATTAATGTAAAATAGATTTGAGGGGAGGCTTCTGGGGAAAGAAGGAAGCAGCATTATTTTCTGGAGTATAAACACAGGTTGAGATTGTAAAAATTGAGTATGAATTTTCTTTCTTTGCAAGGAGAGATTTCCTTGCCTTCATGTATTTGCAGTGAAAGATTATCACCACAGTGCTAAGTGCAATATGGCCCTAAAAGAGAAGTGTTCTAACTAAACAGTGAAACCACAAAAGAGCATTATAAAAAATTCAACAATGAAAAAGGACCTGAGAAAAATGGGATTCAGCAGTTGCATTAGAGATTCTAGCATCTTGAAGTGGAAGGTTCTAAAAGTAGATGATCACCAGCAGTAGATAAATCAGTGAAGGGAGTACTGGAGACACTTCTGTTGGCAGTGTGAAAAAAACAATGGCATTACCATAAGTCTTGTCTAAAACTCAGTAGCTGGATTAAGTTCTATTAGCTCAGAAGGAACCTGGCTAATATCACCTTCTAAGTCACGGATGGTGGATCATTCCAATGTTAAAGTGATATATGTTATTTAGTCTGCAACTGCAAATTATTACAGTTTTTCTCACTTTTTTCCCCGTCAGCTAACATGCCAGGCCATCTTAAAGTTCAACATCAAGTGTAAACCTGTCATTCCATCTCAATGGAGAAAGTTAGACATGGGAAAGAATGATTTATGTCATTTCAAGGGTGACCCTCCAAAGTCATTATATCTCCTATATGGCAGGAACCAAGTTTAGCTGCGTAAACCAAGTTTAACTGCCTAATCCTCAGGCAGCTAAACAAGTTCCTATGATCATAATCTAAGTCTTATGAAGTCCTCTATGTCCATAGACCAAATAAATTCCTTGAATTGCAGGTGAATCAGTTAGCAAAGGCTGTTTGTGCACTGTAGGAATCAAATCCTATTCTTATCAGGAAGGGGTCAACATCCTTATTTTTAATTGGAGAAAGATATTTTTTCTTTAAAAAGGCAAAAGAGAATGAAAAGGCTAAAACCCAGAGGAGCCTGTCTTACTTATATTTCACAACCCCAGCAAAACCACCTTCACATCTGGAGGCAGAGCCCCTCCTCAGCAACAAGGAATAAAGCCTTCCTGTAGGGTTGGGGGTGGAATCTTGTTTTCTGGGTGCCCTCAGAGCAATACCACAAGCAGGAACTGCTTGTTGCTTTTCCAAGCAACTTCAATGCATGTATCTACTATTCCCTCTTGTCCCTGGAAGCAGCTGAAGAGATGGCAGGGCGAGCAACCACAGCCCTCAGCCTGAAGGCTTCTCAGAGAAGAGAATGTGGTGCTCTTGGCCCACCTCCAGGGTCCACCTTTGTGACCTTTGGAGAGCTTTGTTAGGATGCCACTTGGTGTTACCCAGTCTCAGATGATTGCCTATGCCTTTGGTTCACCTCCCTCTCACAATAGCCCAGGAGGGAAGGGAACATCCTTTGGGTGCTTGGAGAAGCTCTTGCCAGGTTCACAGTCCCATTGTCACTAAGGCTGCATCTCCCACCATACAACTTTGCCTCATTTTTCTTGTCTCCTAATGCCAAGGGGAACTGAATCCCAAGCTCTTGTCAGCCATTTAAGCACTCCAGCTCCTCAGATGGGAGAAATTTTGTCTGAATGTATATATGCATCTTTTTTGTCACATTCTAAATTCAAGCAATTTGTTAAATTTTAATTGTACAATGCTTTGGCAAGTGCGCTATAAAAATAACTAGGAGGTATCTATGGACAAATTTATTTATAGAACTAAAAAGTATCTAGAGGTTATCACTTCTGTTTAGCAAACCTGGCACATGCCTGGCTGACAGGAAAGCAGAGTGTGTGTGCTGGATGGTTTTACAGATAATTCCTGTTTATGAGGAGGCTGCTTGTTCTCACAAGATCATGTGTTAGACATTTGTCAGTGTCATTGATTTAGAAGGACTTACCTCATGCCTCTTTTAAAGCACTGGCAAATACTTCCTAAAATTATATACTGTCGCTGATTATTCTAATGATTGTTAATCAAATTCTAGTACCATTTTGTTTACTCAAACTGTTTTGCAGCTAATTCCTACACTCAGATGAAACTCATAGTGAACCCTTTTGAAGTTCAATTTCAGTTCTTCCATGCATTTATGTATCTCCTGTCTTTATGTACTTGCATGAGCACTGTGTTTGTGCAAATGAAGATACTCAGTGATTTAGCAATTAATATTAAACTATGCATTAAGTTTTTCAGGCTGCACAGATTATAAAGCTTTGTTAACAATGGGTTTCCAGAGCCACTTTTTGGGGTTTTTGTGTTGTTGTTTTGTTGGTTGGTTGGTTTGATTTTGTTTAAATGCAGAAAATACGTTAAGACTCGATTGCTTTTTGGAGAAATGGGATTTGAAAAGGATATTTTTTTCTTTTTTGAAGACAAAATGTGACATTTACCTCCATGAGCAGACTTCAGTTTCTCCCATACCCTAGATTTGGCTTATTAACTCATAGAGTTTAACTTTCTTTTCTTTTTATTTTTATATTATTTCTCTCTTTTCCTTTTTTTCATGGCAACTCTTGTCACTGTTTTCATGATGACATCCCTCTTATTATAATTTTTACTCCCCTTAAGGAACAGGTTTATAAGCCTAATCATAGATATTTTTTCAAAATATGGGACCATAACTTTCACCCAACTACTGACCTGGTAATATGACTTGGAAATAATTTTCTTATGTATTAAAACTGGTGTCATTATAATATTTTTCTATGGATATTCTATAGTTCTGTAATTTTCACTGGCTGAAACAGCTCACATCCTCTCTAGTAGCTTAGATTTTTTCTCTGTTGTTGTTGTTGTTGTTGTTAAATTAAACTGCTGTTTGATAGAGTTTATTTTACTTCCACTTGAAGTCTGTGATATTTTCCAACCAAGCAAGAGATTTTTGCCAGGAGGCTGTATAATTCCCTTATGATTATATATGCATTCCTCCCTCTTCCCAGCCTACCTTTTAAGCTGTTTTTACAAGTTCTCTGGATACTCCAAAGTGTTCATAATTTATCTATCACTCCTTTTGAAGCACCCTCAATAATGTTCATTTTCATATACTCTGGGATTGCAGTCTTGCAGATAACACAAAATTTGTTGGTTTTTAATATCTGCCATGTGTCTTCTCTTTTCTCCTGCTCCAGCCTCCTCTATTCTGTAACATAACAGATCATCTTACAAACCCTGCATGCTCCTCAGTAAGTAGATACTGACACTGCTGAATTTTGTGTACTATTTCCGCTCTCCACAGGCATCAGCATGGCAGTCACAACCATGCACTTGACATGCTCTGCTTCTCTTGAATACTAGATTTCTTCTAGCACACTGGTAAATCCGACCCATTTTCTGTCTGAATTGGATATGCTCAGACAACCTGTCACAGCACACTGTATGACATGGAAACAAAGGACACAGCAGCTCATGATCACAGTGAAATGAAAGTCCTCTCAGATATGCAGTCACATTTGCTTGCTCCTGTAGATGGCAAAGAGTGAATGTTGTGCTTGACAAGAGTTGTTGTTCTAGATGGGGACAGGGAAATTATTAAATCGACCCATATCAATGTTCCCTCCTTAGTGGCTTTTGCTGTTTGGTAGCCAAAGTAAAGGTCAGTTAAATGACACAGTCCTACTTCAGGTTTATATTGTTGCAAAAAGCCTTCAAGCACAGATTCAGGCAGACCAGATAGTCTGGGGTAACTTATTGCTGCCCAAGAAGGTATTTTACAGCTTCATTTACTCCTCTACCATTTGCTTCAAAAAAATGAAGTTTCATTTTGAAATGGGGAGATAGAGTAGAGGAGCTATAGCATAGGAGGAACATGGGCTGAGTGATGAATGATACAAATCTAGAGGATTTATCTTAGTGATACTAGACCAAAACATGGTTGTGATTAGTTCTTACTAAGAGTTGTTTCATTCTCTCCATTGTACTCCTTTAAGTCCTAAGGTAAAGATGCATTCTTCTTTAAAAGCATGTTCATGACACTACAGAAAATGTCTTCAGAGTTCAGATGTTGAAATTTTAATGTAGACCATTTTTTAAATGCTAGAAACAACATTTGAAGCATATATCTTTATTGTTTCACCCAGCAATAAAATGATGTGATTTCTTACATGGTTCTTCTTCAGGAACACGGAATCATTCCACTGAGAAACTGCAGAATATTTTAGAGAAGTGAAATATAGTCCCATTTATCCATCTCAGAGCTCATCTAAGTTGTCTCTTCAGATTCAGTGAATGAATAAAGAATTAATTGTTCAATCTTGTGTCTGAGTTTTTATTCCAACTCCCTTCAGAGTGATTTTTTTTCCCCCACTGCTCCCTAACTTTTCCTGGCAGGTATTTCCCCTGGATTATGGTTCTCAGAAATCATCATGGTTTTCACTGCTTGGAGAAAAGACTGCAGGAGGAAGTTCTTAATTGCTCTTTTAACAGCAGCAGCTGGTAAAATCATTAGGTCTTTAAATCCCACTGAAAATTGCAAGATTTTAAAGGAGTTTGCAAGGGACCAAATTCAGAATGGGCTCACAGTGCTAGGACAGAGAAAAAAATGAGAGAGGATACTTTATCTGACTTTTCAGTGTTCTGTGGGTTCTAAATTAGGAATAAAAAGAAACCCACAGTTTTAGAAAGCTGACTCTGTGGGAGGTCTGAGTGAAATAGTCCATAGCAGAAGGCAGAAGCCTTTCAGGAAATGTGCCATTCATTCTGCATTAACTCTTGCCTCTCTTGAATTATTGTCACTAAGCTCACTAGATCTGGTCACTGATAAAATGTTCTTCTAAAAGTTTGTCTTGTCCAGGATTGTTCCAGGAATGGCAGTGCAAGTTCTTCAAGGCATCTGTGCATACAATAGAGCTCTGTGGGAAATATATGGAATAACACTGATGGCATTTTTAAGTGCTGTTTAGCATGAGAGTAAAGGTTTACACAGCATACATAATATATAGCTCTGCTTGCTAAATGTCTGCTGCCAGTGCTTCCTGATGTCAACAGAGGCTGCCATTGTTTAGTCAACTTGAAATCTTTAGAAATATAGCTGTGAAATTCTTTCCTCAAATGCAAAATGAACAGCCCTAATAAATACACTGAGCTTTTACCCACGTGAAATTCCCTTTAGGATTAGAGGAAGCTGAAGAGGTTTGTTAACATAGTGCTCAGTGCTGTTCAGAGTGGGTGAGGTAGGAGGATATTTGAATGTACTCAGCCTGGCCTGATTGTGTTCCTGATAAATTCAACCTCCCATTTCTTTTAAGGGCCAGAACAGAAATTAACCAGTAGTACAAACTGGATCTGATGGAGAAACTCCTTGAGAGGTTTGCTCTTGGAGGTGCTCTTGGCCCAGCTCAGGTGTCCGCCTTATATTGCCCTATAAAACTAACCAAGTTACTGGATCATAGTTGTCTCTTTGGCTTTGTTTTTCACACCTCTTGCTTTCCAGTACCACTTTGAGGCATTCCTTTCAGACAGAAAGCCCTATTTTGGTTTCTGTAAGAACATGATAGCAGTGCCTCAAACTTTCTATTTAAAAGGATTGCTCTGACTTGCTCTTTCAAAGCTCTCCCACATTGCTTGCTGGAGGCTTTTGATATTCAGCAAAGGAAATTTCTTTGGGTAACAAATCTTCTCCCTCCATCTCCCCCTCAACTCCTTTCAGAGTTGGTCAAGATTTAAAGTGAATAAATGTGATTTGAGATCTCAGTATTGATTAGATGAAGATGGGAGACAAAGGAGGAAATAAGATAGAAGAAAGCATCCCATTTGCAAGAACATTTGTTTTACCCTTTGCTTTTACAGTGCCAAAGACTGCAATAAATTATACATGAACCAAGACAGCAGAAGAACAGTAGTACAATCTGCAAAAACAAGTTAGGGTTTTCTATTGGTTTTAGACTTATTTTTTCCCTGTGTACAAACACCGTAGGCACAGTGCAAATTGAAGATTTTGATAAATATCACTGTGAAGTACTGACAGGAGGAGGTTTGCATGTTAAATCTTCAATCTGACCTATACTACATGTTATGGGAACATCACTTTTAATCTAAAAAGGACTTCTTGAGTATAGATTTTGAAACATTACATTCAAATATATAATCAGTATTACTCAGTACTGTATCTTCCATTCTGTTTCCTCCCTAAGAATGGATAGTGAGTTTCATCACCCTTGATTAAGACTAAATCCACTGTCATCACAAAGAAGAAAGAAGGGTCCCCTGAGTTTAGGTGCTCAAAATTCAGTCATTTTATACCTAAATCTTAAATCCTTGGGTTTGTGATAGTTTTTTGTACTCTGATTCTGAACCACACAATCTGCAGTCTTTTCTTTTTCTTGCTTTTCAAAAAGTAATGGTATGATACAGTATCTTCTGCAAACAAGATAGGCAGAAGAGCAAACCAGAGATGTGCTGAAGGACAGACACTGTCTTTTCAGAAGGTTACATCTCAGAGGTGAAGTCTGTCTCCTCACTCGTGCTAGCTCCATTGCCACCTGCAGCAGCTGCACATTTACTCCCCAGGACTGTCACTGTGGTGCCACTGCCTAAAATGGCAATTCCCATTCAGTGAGTGCTCACAGTGCTGCACCCAGCAGCACTGGCACAGACAGGGCACACAGCGTGGAAAAGGGTGTCTGAAATTTAGCTTTTCATTGTTTGTTTACAAGAGTTTTGGAAATAAACCTGAGGATGTTGGGATTTGTGTGTACAAAAGCTCTATCTGCAGCTGTCATGTGTGTGTTACAATAAAAGTTTTAAGAAGCAGCTCAGCATTGGTCCATGGGCCAGTGAGACTTGATGTTTTTCTTGCACACACACATCCGCAGTGCTGGCAGCAATTTGCAGTTGGAGTAATACTCCACTTCTAGTCTCCCATCACTAAAAGAACAATTTATCTCATATTTCCACTTTTTAAATAACATGCTACTTTATGCACAATTATTTCTAGTCAGTTTTAAACTATTCATTTCAAACAAGCCTTGGTGTATGATACTGTGTTAAAGCAGGATTTTACCAGTTAGAATTC
This sequence comes from Melospiza georgiana, assembly GCF_028018845.1. Lineage (NCBI taxonomy): Eukaryota > Metazoa > Chordata > Aves > Passeriformes > Passerellidae > Melospiza > Melospiza georgiana. Next base: position 13,485,550 of record NC_080430.1, read on the forward strand.
TGGATTTGAGGGACTGGTTTTCTGTGTTCACCCTTCCTATCTCCCCTTCTTCTTTCTTTGGAATATAATAGTGCTGTTTATTCACATTTGGATTATTTGCTACTGATGGAAGCAGCAATAACAAAACTAAGCAATAACAGATGCTTTTTTCCAAGTTCAATCATATCTAAGTCAAAATTCATCATTCATAGTCAATCTTGGACTCATTTTCACATATTTGGAACTTAAAATATTAGGGAGTTCATGTCCACTGAAGCCCTAGTGGAAGCTGTTTATGAGTAACTTAAAGAAAAGCTTTGTTTATTTTTGGAGTGTTTAGAGAGTGAACATCCATAATTCTTTGTTTAGTCCACTGAGCATTGTGACTGTGTGTCTGAATCACTCAGCTTGTCTTGGATTAACATTATAATCCTCTGGTTTTGAACAGGTGAGATATAACAGAGTGAAAAGATATATTGCAGAATAAAAGTTAGAAAACTAGTTCTTCTCTTACCAGGAAAATATTTTGTTTGCATATTTAAATGGGTACTCTCAAATTTGTTGGCGATAATGCAAGAACTATCTCAAAAACTGCAAAAAAATAGATAAGTCAGTGTTACAACTGCTGTAATTTTGAAAAGGAAACATACAGAATGCTAGAAAAAAAAACAGCTCTCCTAAAATTCCTAAAAAATTTAAGCCTTCCAGGAATGCTACCCATCAATAAAAAGGGGAAAAGATAAACACATCATCCTGCAGGACAATCATTCTTTTGGCTGTAACCCTTCATATGAAAGCCATTTGTTTGAATCTTTCCTTGCTGAACTCCAGTGATTCAAGCCTACAATCATCTGATAACATTTCATTTGATGGTACAGGTCACAGCTGACAGGCATGCATCACCCAAAACCTCTACCTGGTTTTCCAGCTGTTGAGGAACATTTCAGGGACATGAGATAAAGTCCATTTGTCTATTCAGCTTCATTTGTGCTCATTGTTGGAAAGAGAGGTAGCAGGGGCAGGTGTTACTCCTCTGGCTCTGGGCTCGTGTCATGGATTTACACAGCCTGCAAATCAAAGGTTCCTGCAGAGGAACCACCCATTTGTGGAGGTTCAGGGAACAGGAGTCATAGCTACCAAGCCAGCACTATACTGAAACACCTATTTTTGTTTGTTTCTCTGACAACTTTTTTTAAATAAACAGTCCTTTAGGATCAGAATTGCCCTTTATATGGCTCTCTTGCTTAATAGTTTTTGGCATCATTACTGTGTTTTTGCATGTTTAGTATGCATTATGTAAAAAAGAAATTTTTGTTTGTGCATGGCTTTTGGGGTGCAGTTTTTTGGTGGCTCAGAATTAGCCTTAGAAAACAGACACTGACTGACTTTTGCCTGCCTTGGTAGTTTTGCTGAGTGAAGAGCTCATGAAGCTCATGGTTACATGGATTTCTATATACTTTACCTTAGAAACAAAGCCATTCCTTCATGAAGCATTGGTTTGTCCTGGGTTTGTTCTTGATGGGGATTGTGATCCTTTAGGCTCATACATTAAACCTCCTCCATTTGAAAGTGGCTGTGCCTCTGCTCCTGTGGTTGTCACTTCATGAGTACATGTTGATGTTATCTTGCTTATGTGAAGGAAGCAACATCACAGAGAAGGGGAGGCTGAGAAATGGGTACAAGAAACTGGAAATTAGGCACAGCAGCTCATTAATGTTTGTGTGGGTATCTCTGAGCTGCCTCAGCCTTTAGATGTGTGGTTTTATTAGAGTCACCTGCAGCACACATGGAGTTGAACAAGCCAACCTATTCAGGAGATGAGTTTGCACCAGTAGCAGAGGGGAATAATGTTTAGAAAAAACAACCATGTAAATATGTAGTCTGTGTGATTTCAATTTTTACGATTTTGGCAGCCTGCTTTTTCTGTCACCAAATGCAAAAATGAACCTGTCATTAAGAATGTCTCACATACCTGAAGGGATGGAAAAATTGACCATTTAGAATATTTTTTAGTTTCATGAACTATCTAGAAAGATGCTTTGTTACTGAAGAAAAGTTAGAACGGTAAAGGCCACCTCTCCTTCAGAATCCTTCTCAAGAAAAACATTTATTTCTCCTCATGTGTTTTATTACCTCTTGAATTGACCCAAACTGCCTACATGGCTGGATAAAATGTGACAATTCCTACAAAACTTATTCATTTCTTATGTTTAAAGAACGAGTAATAGACTGTGACAAACGCAATAAAAGTAACCCAAGTTGCACAGATTTGTATTTTTTGCAGTTTTATTTTTAATGCAAACAGAGAAATACTGAAGCAACATTTTCACTATATCCCCAGGTTTCATACTTGGCTCCAGAAGTCCCTAAGCTGTGACCAACTTCCAACAGTAATTGCTGCAAACTGAATCTCTGATTAAAATCTGACTTTACTCCTCACGGGAAGTTACAGGATAAATTAAGGAAGCAGATGCAAACTCTTATTGGTCTTGACAATGTCTTGAAACACCAGCACCCAACAAGAGAAAACAAAATTTCCAGTACCTATGAGCAACGCTAATGAGGTGGGAGGAGGAGGAGGTGGCAGGGCAGGAAGGATGCCTGCTGTGGGGAAACCTTTCAGTTCTGGGGCTGGATGAGTGCTGAATCTCTGCTGTGTCTCTGCAGGGTCTCTCTGAAAGGGGGCTGCTGCTTTGTCACCCTACACACACACATACGCGTGCCAGCCGCAAAATTCCCCATGCCAGGGGTTACTGTGCCACACCTGGGAGAGCTGGACAAGTTTCTGCACAGTGTTTTCTCTGTCTCTTGAAGTTTGTGATCAGCTCTAAATGGGTTTTTGATATCTATTTACACAATCTGGGGTATTTTAAATATGTGTATGGGACAGGAAGGATGCACAAGGTGCTCAGTGCCTGCTGAAGTGGCAGCTGAACACACAGTGGAGTCCCACGGCTCTCAAATAACATTAAAAATCTGATTTTAGGCAAATAAATTCTATCCCTGGGCTCTGATCATGGATTTAGGGAAGAAGGTGGTATTTTTAGGGAGCAAAATACTTGACCTATTTATGTGTCCTATTAAAGATGAGGTGAATTGTCCCCTTGGCTGATTTCAGGTGGGCTGAGGAGCTCAGGGAGAGGCATCCAAACCTCAGGGAAAGCCCAAGGGAAGAGCTGGAATCAACCTCTGATTCCTGAGCCCATCTCCATTGCCTGTCTCTCAAGAGCAGCCAAAACAGAACCAGAATAACCAAAATTTTGGGTTTATCCTGGCTGGGAAGTCGTGGTGACTGTGGTGTGTAGCCATCAACAGGGCAAATCCAAGCTGAGTACTGTACCAGCAGCACTTGGCGCTCTTCAGAGCTGCTTCCTCAGACAACAACATGGTTTCCCTACTTTGCTATTGCTCTCTCCCTGTGTCCTCAGGGAAGTCAGGTTTCCATAGGAAACTCAGACATGGAAAGCTGATTCTGCCAGAGGTGTAACAGCAGAGCCCCTCAGGCAGGAAGGCAACACAGTGGGCTCACTGGGAACAAGCAGATGGATAGAAAGCCAACCTGCTCTCCAAAACTATTTAAATCTAAAATGCTCCTTTGCTGTGGCTCTGTAAAGGCCATATAAAATCATGGAACATTTAATTAAAAAGAAGGGTCATGATGAAGGGCAAAAAGTAATGCCAAAAAGTGAAAACAGATAGTATTTTGTAAATTAAAACATAAGCCTGATAAAGGCTGAGGTAAATCTGCATCTACCCCTTGAAAATTGTGAAGCCACACTGCAAAGAAGGGGGTTCCATAGAATACCTAAATGGGTAAAAGTAGAGTTTTTGATGCTGATTTTCAGTTCTAGGGTTGAAGTTTGCCTTTTACCATGACAATAGGACATATTCTTAGTAAAGCTGTGTCCTTGATTCAGCTGAGGACTGTAGGACTGTTACAGAATGAGAGCAGAGCTTTCTGATGCTACCTTCCCATCACACAACTCCTTAATTTTCAGGTAAGATGAAGTAAATAACTGACTTGTGTGCAGTATTCCACTGATTTCCCTGATGGTCTGTCTTGTACCTAATGTGCTGAGAATTCTGGTCATTTTGACAGAACCCCAAACTTCTACCAATCACTGGCTTATCTGAATACAAACATTCTTCTAACTGCCAAGGAATAGATTATATTATCTATTAGATAGATTCAAGCCAGTACTAGCATCATCTTTGCCTGTCAAAATTATAGTGTAGGTAATAACTTGCATGCTTGCAGATTGATATACAAATGAGTTAGGGTAAGCATTAAGACAGACATTTCAATAATAATCTGCCCACAGACAAATTTCCCCAGGAAGAAAGTATACTTTATATAGTAAACACAGAAACAGAGCCTTGAAGGTTATCCTCTCAGTGGAAAAGTTGGATAAAAACATTCATCATTTCACATATACTTACATATAAAATTTCAAACCTGTGAGATATATAGTACAAACATAAGGAATTAAAAATTAGGCCACAATTTTTAGTTAAAATAAAGGTCAGTGTTTGCCTGTGATGTAGGTATGAAGTTATGAACACCCAAAAAACTGCTGAGTTCTGTGTGGAAAAGAACATGAAAGTCCAAGTGAGGAAAAAGTCCAGGAGGAAAGTACTAAGGATTACACTTTCCAAAGTGCAAGTACAAAAGAAGATTCAAAAATACACTGATTTTTCAGTCCTTTGTTGGGTATAGCATGTTTATCTTATGCTTAGTGTTTTATGGGACTGGTGGTGTGAGTGTTCTTCTTGGAAGATCACTCACTGCAATTCAGCATGAGCTGCCTAAGTGCAATTTTCCCAATGTATTGCTCCAGGTCACATAAAAATATGATGACCAAGAGCAGAATTTTTATTTGGAAAATCTTTTTAACATTTATAGCCTTGCTTACTGATCAAAATAATAATCACACCTTGTTAAAGGCTGTCAGAAAATAAATCCAGTCAGTTTAATGCCAGCAATAGCACTGAAGTCTCCATTATGCACATGCTTGTTTGAACAAGACTTGCAGGAACAAATGAAACTACATTTCCTGGATCTGACACTTTTTCATGCCATCAAACTAGAGATTCACATCTGTATAGTTTCAGTCTTCATTACCTGCCTGTTCCAGATTGCAGTGTAAGTTGTTTTCCATTACCATCTGTACAGCAGATTACCTTTGCCAAGTGGGCAGTTTGCTTTATCTCTCTCTTTGAGTGACCACATTCACACCTCCCTCGGGAGGGGACATTGCTGATAACAGACTATTGAATGTCACTGCATGACTGATAAGAACTATAACATCCCATTGGGAGATGTTCTGCCCAGAGGGAGGAGCCAAGCATTGCTCCCCAGATACAATCCAGAGGTTTTTGAGACACTAGCATGGCTTTCTCCATGGGATTCCCCAGAGGAACAGCAGCTGCCTCTTCTTCTTCCATGGGATCTTCAGAGGAAGAATACATCCTTCTCTACAGATCCCCTTTGCTCCAACAGAACCACACCTGACACTCCAGGAGGACTGCAGCCACATTTCCAATGGGACTGCCCCCAACAGCCTGACCCACAGGGTGTCAGGTTGGGTTCTGACTCTGTTAGTGTTGTTCTAGTGTACTGCATTGTTTATTTTATCCTTTTATTTTTTTCCCTTCCCTATTAAAAAAACTGTTATTTCCTGCTGCCATATTTTTGCCTGAGAGCCCCTTAATTTAAAATTTATAGCAATTTGGAGGGGTGGGGAGAGTTTACATTCTCCATTTCAGAGGAGGCTCCTGCTCAACTGTTCCTATCATCTTTTGCTAAATTTCTAGTGTCATTTAGTGCCTGGACTATGGCAGGAATTTTTGCTGCATCTTTAAGAAGAAAGTCTCCTGTAGCTCTCTGGTAGAGCTCTGCAGATACCTGAGTCCCATATCAACAGGGTTGACACAAGAGGAACAAATATTCCAGTGTTCTCTCTCTGACCTTTCTTGTTTTGGCTTAAATGGGAACAAACTTGGGGAGTAACTGAGCATGTTCCAGAACTGAGAGAGAAGAGATAGCAGTGGGATGAGCACCAATAAACAGAGCACCCAGTATCCCCATCCTAGATTTAAAGAGCAATTTGTAGAAGACACGATTTAGATGTTATTTTATATATGTGGTATTTTATGGCCCATTTTCCTATGGGATATGGCTCAGATGATTTCAGAATCCCATTGAAGTCAAATATCAAATGTCTGCGGAAAAAGTACTGAAGAATTATTTTATAAAAATGTTTCTCACATGCTGAAAGTGAGAGAGTATTTGGGGTCTTATGCATGTAAACAAAGGAAAACAGAGCTCATACCAGATGCAATATTCATTCAGGGATCTTAAGGGAAAGAAATATTTCCATGCACTTTTTTTTCATGTCAGAATAGGTATGATCTAAGCAACTTGCCTTTTCAAAAGTTCTGTTCATGTGTTGGTTTTAGGTTGGAGTGAGGAGTTATGATTGTCTTTGAATAGTAGAAAACATACCTACAATGTCCAGAGGTGGAAGTACCTTAAGCATGAGTAACTGTGTGAGTGAGCAAAATTGATTGTGGATAACAACTGGATGCAGGGCTAAATCAACAGGCAACAAAACACCACAGGAGAAGGAAGGCATAGGTATGTCAGTGTTAGAGTTGTCTGCAAGCTACTCTAAGTTTGTGGTAAAAGCACAAAGGATAAAATAGAAACGTAAAATTAGTATAATTTAAGAAAATCTTATGTGTCTTGACCTGCAACTGACACTAGCTTTAAGTTGTGCCAAAGAATCAGCTCTGACTCTTATGCTACCAAAATACTTTCTCCTCCAAACAATGGAATTATCTCCTCCCACACATACCAAGATTCTCTAGAAGTTCAGTGTAACTCAGTACATACAAGGATCTGGGCAACATTCACTTCATATTTTTAAGTTGAAGTAATAACAAGGGAAAGAGCTCTCTTGAGGAAAGATACGAAATTTTTCCACCAGAAAAAGGAAAGAAAAAACCTAAAGATAATAACAAAAAATAGTGCAAAATGTGCCAAAAGGCTTAAAGGAGAAGTATACCCTGCAAAATCCTCTGCTCAGCTCGGTGTCTCTTGCCTGTACTTGCTTGGGGACCTTACCCACTACTGAGCATTACTCATTTTTAAGTGTTTTAATTGTAAACCTCCTTGGCTTGTGGGTTTCTACACTGGCTTTAGTCCTGTGCAGTTCTTATTTTAAAGCCTGACTGAGATCACAGGTGTCACTGGGAGGTTTGTTCCCAAGGATCATTCCTGACTCAGGTCATTTGGCAGCCTGAACACACCAAGCACCAGAATGCCCTGTTGTTACCGAGCAGGAGATTATAAAAGTGGCACAAAGCTTCTCAAAGTCAAGGTATTGCCTGTAATTCTTTTTCTCTACTGCTTATCTTGACATTAAGGCAGCATGTCTTTCTAGAAGATGTGCTACAGTTCCACAGGAAACTTCCAAACAGGGAAATATTAATGATAAAGAACCTATGTGCAACATTATACAATGGCATAGGCTGTGTGTCATCCAGTTTTCTTTCTGACCTCAGAACAAATGAATTTGGGATTGCTTTGACAAGGAGGACCAAAACTGAACTTCTGAATGGATGTTATAGAATTTCACAGAAGATATGTCTGTATAATTACTAATATTGTCATAGTAAATGTAATTTTAATAATAAGGCGTGTAATAATGTAAAAGAGTATATGTTCTGCTGTGACCTTGATGCTTAATTTTCCAATTTGGTTTTCAAATGTCACATGCTTTCTAATGGCTTGATAAGAGTTCAAATCCATTTAGAATATGCTTTGGAACTTGAAAATAAAAAATCCAATTATAAATTAATTAAGGAAAAAAGTAAATGTTCACCCAGAGCCTTTTGTTAAAGCATATAGATGAGTCATTAAAACAAAAGGAGAATATAATTGAGTGGTGGTTTATTTTTTTAATAATCACTCACCCATGGATCTGTATGTGTCTACAAGGCATCAGAATTTATGGTGTTAATGTGATCTTAAATGGGGACTTAAAGCACAACAACCATTTTTATTCTCCCCAATGCGTTCTAAGATGGGGATTTTTCCATCACTAAGCTTCAGCTGAAGGAACCACCAAATAACATTTCTCTCAGCCTTCAGAAATACCACCAGATCACATATTTGAAATAGGTAATGCTCATTTTGTCCTCTAATTCTTATTCCACAAAATCCTCTCTTCTACAATATTTCTAATCTACTGCTTCAGAGTTTCGTACATCTGCAAACCTCCACACTGGAGGAGACACTCGAAGCAAAATTCCTAATTCCGAGAATATTCTTTATCAGTCACTACATTTTTCTGCTCAAAATTTAAAAAAAACCTCCCAGTTCAGACATCTGCATGTCAGCCTGGAAACAGTGAAAACTTTTTTTTGCTCTCTCACCCACATTTGATTAATTTAAAGCTGGCTGTTGTGTTGGCAGGGAGAGGAAGGGGGATGGGTGTCCCTCCAGCTGTTTGCAGCGGTCTTGGCGCAGAGAGGGGCTCACGTCCAACTGCTGCAGGCGGCACTGAGGGCAGCGCAGGAATCCCACAGCTCCCAATCGTCCCTGGTTATTTTCATCAACAATCTGCATTGTTTGTCCTCTGTTTCGGGGTGTCCCTTCAGTAAGCAGGCAGGTTTAGAAACAGTGAAAAAAATTTCAATTTTAAAAGCAATAGCTGAATTGTTCTGTGCCTCCTTCAGTTCCTTCCCTCAGTTCACAGTTCCCTGCTCATAATTTTTATAATTTTTATATAGCTTTTGCATATATTCCAGCTTTTTGCCAGTTTCATTTTTTGTCCTGTCACTCCCATGTATTTTAATTTCACATCCAAGTTTTCTATTGTGATATGCATTTGAGAAGGTTTGCTGGGAAGCAAATCTTTGAAAAAATGAGCAATGAGTGGCAGGGTGTATTGATTTCTCTAGATTTACATTTCCCTCAGCATTCACAGAAGTCTAATTGATTTGTGGACCTTGTGAGCTTTCTCCCTCCAAAAAACTAATTGTGCATGCAGTCCAATTATACCAGGGCAATTAAGAATTACAATTTGAGTTAGGAATAATAACAGAATTCAAGATGGAAAACAATCATCTTTTTCTGGTCTGTTTCTTTTCTAAGAGGTCAGAGCCAGCACTTCCACCAAATTCAAGAGGAAGACTTTTCTGCCTTTATTGTCAAGCAAACACAGTTAAAATACATAAACCAGACATATATAGTCAAAATACAGGGACTATGTTTAAGGCCAAATTTGGTAACTGATCACAATGAATCACTGTTTCTAAATGAGGGCAAAGGTTGTCCCTACAAGACTTTTTCTTTTATTTAAGATTTCAGTAAATGTTGCTGAGTTTATCAAGACCTACTTTCCTGTTTTGTGTACAGAGTACCTCATGCAGTGGACTACTGCTCCTCCTCTGAGACTGTATGACAGGTCTGCAGCACAAAGACCAAACAAAACCAAAACCAAAAAAATCCAGTATGATTAAATCCTTTCATCTGACATCTTTCTCCACAGTACTGCTATTGTTTATTCAAAGATTGCCATTTTGAGACAAAACTAAGTCCATCTTTCTAAAATCCTAATGTTGAAACATTTTAGAACACCTGAACACAGCTGGTGGCATAGTCCCCAAAATTAGAAGATAGAAAAACAAAACAAGACAATTCCAAGAAAAATATTAAGCTGGATTTCAGTTTAGTTGAAAAAACCTTCAGGCTTTGGAAGCATCCTCTGCAGAGAAGTGCAGAGAACCTAAAGCTTGAACATGTTTCCAAGGAAAAAGAAAGAGCCCACTGTTGCTCGTAGTCCATGAGCTGAAGGATGCCAAGGGATGGGAGCACAGGTCAGTCCCTTGGAAGAAACAGCCTGAGAGTGGCCATGCAAGAGCCAGCAGTACAGTCACTGTCCAGCAAGGTGGCAAACAAGGCAGGGGAAGCCAGCAAAGGGATGAGACCCAGCCCTGGCTGTATCTATAATTGCTAGAAATGCTGTATTCCAAAGCAGAACTGCAGTGAATGATCAGTGGGAGCAGGAGATGTACTACACACAGAATGAGTAATATTTAATGTGTCAGGAGGCAAAGGGAAGTTCTCTAACTCTGCTAACCTCAACCACTTCTTATGACTGATAATATCAGGGACACAAAGTGCAGGAAAGTAGTTACGAAATGGCTCCCATGAGGCCAAATCTACACACATTTGTCCTATTCATTTGTAGGAAACTTGCTTTCAAGGTAAAAGCTGTCCCAAGGCAACCCTCTGTCCTGTTGGTAGATCCCACATAACCACGGGCTCCTGATTCTCTCTAGGGGAGATTTTGTGAGGTACAAATGGGAGTTACATGTCCAATTCCCATTATCTCTCAAAGACAATTACATGCTAAACTGCCCTCTGTTCCTTTTATAACCTTCTCTTTCAGAGTCAGAGGTTCCTGATTACAGAGATTATCTACAAAAGGTTTCACAACAGCAGTACTTTGAGGTACTGCTTTAAAATGCTATTGGAAGTTTTGACAGCATACACAAAATATAGAGTAATAATCATATATTCTATGGATTGTTTGTTTTAAGAAGCTGACATTTACATGCTAAAATAGGATACATTTTTAAGGAAGCATACCCTCAGTCTAAAATATATGCAATTGTGGTTTATTCTGTTGCTTCAGTGAATTAAAACAGTCATTCTACAAAACACAGATGAGATATAATCTGGGGGATTGATGACTTTTTACATCTCAGAAGACTGATGGGGAAAATGCTGTAAACTAGTTTTCACTAAATGGAGTTTGCAGTAGAAAATTATGTCCACTATGTGGTAAAGGGTTACTGTCACTCTCAGCTCTGGGCTTGCTTTATTTTTTTTTCCTAGTCTAGCTGGCTGTAAATCTTTGAAATTGCATAATGCCAATTAAGAAAAATAAAGAACAAATTGAGATACCAGTACTCATAGAGGAATGCTGTTGGCTGAGGCCCCAGATACTTTTTATGCCTCCAGTGATTTGCCTGTAACTGTTCCAGGAAGTTTGGGAAAAGCTTTGCATTGACATAGAGCTGGAAAAGCTTTACCCTGGGAAAGACTTGAAGCCCAGTTCAATGTCCTGGGTAGCCTATCCTGTGACTTCTGTGGACATTCTCAAGGTTAATGAATTTAGCAGAACTCCAACCAATCTCCTCACATACACTTTTCAGAGAAGTTCTACTGAAGAGACAGTTTAAAATTTGTTTCTTTTTAGTGTTATTTTTATCCTCATTTCTCTTTTCTCAAAGCCTTGGAATTTTATTTTTCATTTAGGTTTATTTTTCCTCTCAATGCTCATATGAACTTCTTAAAGGAAAAGAACTTAATATAACTTTGATTTTAAAAAAGAATAAAAGAAACCAAAAAAACCCCAAACATATGAACAAAAGCAAACACAAAAACAAATTGCAATTCCCACAATAATTTATTCTCATTTCCAAAATCAGAAGATTAAGAATGACTCTCCTCTTCCTAATTCATGGGCTTGGGACTGGTTTTCCTTTTTACAAATGAAAAATCATTTTTAAAAAGACAAATAAGTGATTCTGTAGAACAGCAAAGACAGTGGACCATGGAAGCTTTGGCTGAGGATGGTGGCCACTGTAGAAGGATAAGTCATCCCAGGATTGTCTTCTGAGGAGGGGAGAAAGCATTCCACGTGTGCTAGGTTCAGTGCTCCATCCATCTGCAGAGATTCAGTGGAATTACTCTTCTGAGTGGGGCTTTGTTTCCTAGGAATTATTGCATTTACTTTCCATTGTCAGAGGGTGGTTGGGCTCCTCTGACCTAGACTGGGTGACCCAATCTGCAGAGTTATCAAAGACCTGGGAGCTCACTGCTCTTCCCTAGATGCCTTCTCCTACTACAGCAGGAACTTGATGACCAGTTTGAACCAGAAACATTATTTTTAGATGACTAAAGTTAGTTTAAAAAAAGGTCAGCTAAATAAACTCTAATAATTTTATAGCTCTTGGTTTCCAAGTTAAATCTGGCAATACAAAAGGTGTGTAAAAGTAGTAAAAAGATTGTGGGAAGCAGAAATCCCTTTTCTAATAAAGGTTGGGGACAAAACCAAGAAATATAATGACCATGAAGGTTCACAAAAAATTAACTTCTATGGCAATTAGTTCTAAATATGCCAGTTTTCCAAACTTCTTGTAGTTCATTTTCCTCATAAATATGATGTATAAGAAAATTGTTTTTATAACTTCTCACATTTAGCAAATTGAAACCCCAATGTCTCATTTTCTTTGCTGATATTTTACAGACAAGGGTAAGTAACATCACAGAAACAATGCTGACTGTGTGTACTAGTTGTTTTTAATAAAACTGTCAAGTACTAAAACCCTGAGAGTGCATAGGGATATTTATAGATTGTTTCTCTCCAAATGGATAGGAAGAATTATTTTAAAGTTGCATTCACAAGTGTAAAGCTCAGGGGAAAAAAATCAACTAATTACAAAATATATTATAGAAAAACTAAGACAGAAAAGGACAAACTATTGAATAAATCCCAGAAAAAAATTATTCATTCAAAAATTTATTAAAGTAAACCTTTAAAGTGTGTTCTAATAATAATGTGATTATAAGCAAGAAAAGTGAAAAATTAACTATTAGAAACTATTTGTTTCTTCTTGGTTGTGGTATGTCTTCCTACTGTTGTATCAACATTATTCAAGACATCTACTATTAACATTTCAGAGTATATAAAAGCCCTACCTTTTTTTTTTTTTTTAAATACAGGTAAATATGCAAACTCAGATATAGACAGATTATGTCCAATATATTAAATGCAAGAACTTGCATCTAGTAGACAAGTACTTTAAATAATTTTCAGACGTACTGACTGCAAAAGTCACAGGGAATTTAGCCAGGAAGAAAATCCAGAGGTAAGGTCTGCAAAAGTATTTAGGCCATTTAATCATAACAGCTATTTTCATGGAAGGATATGTCCATAAAACTGCAAGAGTAAGTTAAGTACTGCAGTTCTTAAACTTGCAAAAATAGCTAGTCCTGATTAGATAGTCCGTTTTAGCACATTAGCCTGCAATAGTAGCAATACTATTGGGCACTTATGATTGGAAGGGCAGAACCCATCATGTTAAACAATCTTTACCAGAACCTGGAAACGGCAAAGAAAGTTCATCTCAGTCCCACACTTCTAATGTAATTTAGTCCATAGCCTCAGATAAGATTTTAAGTTTTGTGTAATGTCTTAGAGTGAGAAACCCAAGTGAAATTACCTTCTTACCTTCACATAAAGAGTTGTCCTCTACATTTCTCAAATCTGAAGGCCACATCTACTGTACTATCCTTGTATACAGGCATCAGAACCATAAGATATGCTTTTGTGTTCTATATCATCCTCACAAATGCTAACAGAGAGAGTTTAGACCATATGCTTCAATGTGGTTCTCCTGCAAGGACAACTAGTACCTCTAGGTGTCCTTCATTTTGATATTGATGAAAATGAGAAGCTTAAAATTCTCTCCTCCTCAAGGCTGAAAATTCTCACAGACTTTAAGGACCCTTCAGCTTTAAGAGTAGAAATAATCTGGCTGAGTTTAGATGTCAACACAATTAATCACTCAGGGTTCCCTTGACAGTCAATGGAGATGTATTCACTGTAGACAGTGGAGTTCAGGTTGTGATTCATTTCATCCTGAAGTACACACTTAAACTAGGTCAGTGAAATCGTGCCCTAATAAGGCCTGTTTCTCTTCATAGACTACAGATGGAGCTAAGATGATGAACTCAACTGAAGATAGCTGAAGTTAAAATTAATCCATACCTCTACTATGCACAACCTCTGTGGATGTAGTCTATCATACCCAGTGTCCCTTTTTTCCACAGAACAGGGTGAAGAAAATTAATTTTCAATTATAAATATTTTTAAGCTGAAACTCTTGCAGATTTGCCTGCAAAATAAATCCCAAAACTTCATTATATGTATTTAAAGGTTACAGTAAAAATCGATGTAAACAGAATGTAAAGAATCAAGGTCTTCAAAGAAAAAATATGAAGTAAAAATTAGACATGGGATTTCGAAAGCAAAGGGATTTGAATGTCTAATGAAACTGAGTAAGCATATCTCTTGGGTTTCTTTGGAAGCCTAAATATTAGTAAAGGGAAAATAAAATCAATAAAATGTTGGCATTTCTTGCCATTTCTGTATTGAAGAAGGAGTGCAGAAAAAATAGCTTGTTCTCTTTTAGCAAATATGTTAATGTAAAGTTGTTATTCATTCATTCCATCATATTTTATGACTGGAGAAAGAAGAACATTCCAGTAGTCACATTCTATTCCCTTCAGCTTTTTCAGAGCATGTGAATCCACATTTATGCAACCTCTGACCACTGATTCTGAAAAATAAAACTCACAGGAATTCTGTGAGCATAGCAGTTTTTCAAAAGGACTATTTAAAACCTTAAAAATAATTGCTTGTGTTGCACTCCAAATACACAATATTAAGCTCTGTCCATTAAGAAGTTTCCAAAGAGATTTTGAAAGGAAGGCTTATAATGAATACCTTGACTAATAAAAAAACCAAAAATATATGTATTTATCTTTACATTAGCCCACCTCTTTCAGCAGGAAACATTACAGAACCACGATTACCAGGCACTGAGGGTTTTTTTAATATGTAAAATAAAGAAGAGAGGGGATAAGCTATGGTGAGGAAAATGCAAGCATTGTACAACTCACCAGACCTCCTGTCCCAGAGAGATTTATTTATTGGAAATTGCAGCAAGAGGAAAAAGACTAAATAACTGTAAGTCCCTAGTTATTATGTCATATGTAGCCTCACAGTACAATACAGTCACAATCTGCTGTTTTGTAAACTGAGCTGTCAAACACTTGTTATTTTAAAGCTGCAGCTTTTCAAGGTCCTCTGACAGCCAGTGGTCTCAGCTCTCAGCCTGATTCATGGCTGGCTCTGAGACAGAGGAAGTTCGTGTCTGCTATAATCTAAACACTTTGCAAATGGAGCATTGGAACGGTGGTGAAAGAAGAAAATAACCTAAACCTTATAACCCAGACAAGAATCCTGCAAAGCTTCTGGGGAGAAGAGAAAGGAAATAAGTACAACAGCATAGTCTGCAAGATCAGCAAATGTATTCACTTGATTTTATTTCAAAAAACTCTCCGAGTTTCAGGCAGGGAGAAGAAGTTGATTTTAAGCCACTTAGCTGAAAAGCAGTGAGAATTAGTCTCTGTCAAAAGTATGGAAACAATGTCCCAGACGTGTACTTCTGCAACATCTGTATTTTCCATTTCGAGAGTAAATACTAAAAGGTTGGTTGTAGGAGGATTTATCCCTCTCCTCCTCTCCCTCTCACCCCTGAGAGTTGTGTCTCGCCCTTAAATTCAGAGCAGTGAGGGATTATAAAGCATAAAGAGATGTGGATAATTTCCACTGCGCTGAACTTGAGATCTAATGTTTCAGGGGTACCATGCAGACAGTAAAGGGAAAATGTATTCCTGGGCTGTGGTAAATGGCCTCTGTAATAATGAAATCAAGACATAACTACTGCTTAGTCTTTCTTAAAGGAAACAAAAGTTCAAATCCAGGGAGAAATATTTTAAAAGCTCTCTAGTCAATTAACCAAAACCTTGTTTATGATATAATATTAGCCTAGAATGAATTTTACATTTTTCCCTTACACAATTCTTGCACATTTGAAATCTTCTTTGTCTCCAGTACACGTCTCTTTGTTACCAGTCTAAGCCTCATTCCCTGCTCCCCTCCTACCAACTTTCATAGAGCAATCCACACCAAAATAGTTTGCTAGGATATGAAAGAGGCCCTCAAACTGTCCCTTTGTAGCCTGGTCTGACCAAGTGTAAAAGTTTCTTTTTTTGATTACTTGTAGGGACACATAGGTAGCCTCAGGATAATGTTTAGCTACAAGGTTCTCTCAACTGTCAGGAAAAAATATGTTTCTGGATGCACACTTGGTAATTCTGTCCTACCAGTCCTCTTTGCAACATAAGTCAAATGTATTTTTGCAGTTTGTGTCTGGTGAGTTACAGCTCACTTTCTAGCATTCATTTTGTAGACAGTAACACAATACAGCAGGAATCATTGCAAAAGGGAAGAATTTGTGAGAAGAAGTATAATTTGTATACATTCTGTGCAGAAAGACACCATGCTGAAGATTTTGGCAACTTACTTGAAATGTTTATAGCAGCCATAATACTTGCCTTTCAAAAAAATGATTTATGGACAGCTGGAATTTACACACATTGCTTGGAATCTGTGGAAAAATCTATAGGATAGTTCATGTCCTTCAGAAAGCTGGATAGCTAAAAGCAGAGCTAAGGAGACTCTAGAAAGTGCACTCACAAAGCATCAGCAAACCAGTGCCAGCATTCTTGCCTTTGTCATCAAGTGATGGAAAGGCTTTTTTAGTTAAACTGAAGTAATTAAATCTCCCAGCTTTCATTAAAACGATAGAACTGTCTGCTGTTGGTCTGAAGAAGTTCACCGAGGGAATGTAAATTTTAATTTCATGGTGCAAGTGTTAAATTATTGCCATCTAAGCTGCCTGCCAATACTACATGAAATGCCACTACATTTCAATAATTGTCCTTTTGTTTTAGGTGGAAATACCACATATGTTATAATTTCGAAGTTTTTATGTGCAATTAGAGCCCTGAGAACTACAGCAGCATAACCGCATTCAGTTCACCTAATTGGACTGAGGAGAAATTATCACTACTGAAATGGTTTGTGTCATTTTGAGTGTCTGCATTCATGCATGCACGCATAAAAAATGAAACTTATTTACTCCTTCATCCTCTGTTAAAATAGGGAAATTCCTTGCAGTTCAAATACAAGATACAGCTGGGTGTTCTAAATTAATCTCAAAACAATTGTTGGAATGCATGTAAATAGAAACCTGCCCTTATGAATCCCAGAATTCTTTCCTTGTATTTTGGGAGGTTTTTTTATCTCTTATGCTGTTAACATGGATTTGTTATCTATTACCTGCCTTTACAGTGCACTTGATGAGAGTTTTCAGATTCCCAAACTGTACAAATCAGAGGCATTCTCACTATTGTGGAAAGAAATTCTAACTTTTCTTTCAGAAGTGCAGAACTTATGACAAATTCAACAATGCTCATTAGATCACATTGTTGTAAGTGGTAGTAACAAAGAAAACCAAATGGGTATCTTTTCACTACCAATATTTTTGAAGGGTTTTAAAAACTTATACAGAAAAAAAAAAAATGAAAAAACAAGAGGTGAATCTCAAAGCCTTATGAAACAATCAGCTTCTGCCTAGGCAATTCCAAGGTGTGTTGTGGGGCCTTCTATAAAGGCTTTTAGGTAATACTAAAATCACATTTCTACATGGCCATTTCACTGGCTCTGCAAGCTGCCTCACCTTGCTAAGAAGCGAGCTGCTGGTTTTTTGTCATTCTTTTTTGAATAAGTGGGTTTACCATTCTCTCTGGCCCCACAAAATCAACACTGGCACAAGTGTCAATGAGGCAGAATCTAGAAAGACAGAGAAATGCCACCAACCCTGCTCTTCCCTGACTTCATAATTTCTGTCCAAAACTTAAGCTAAGAATTGCAAATCCAACCAAAGTTATGTTTCCAAGTCCTGTTCCAGCACCTAAGCTTCCATTAGAACCCATATGTAGACACACAGAGATTTAAGACCCCACTCACCCATATGAGTCTGACCTTCCTTCAAGTAGAAATGGAGTTTCTGAGCTTTTCCTTTCCTTTTCTTCCCTCTTAGCGAATAGAAAATTTTCCAGACTTGAGCAAAATAGGATTCAAAGGAGTTTTTGCTTCTGAGAAAAGCCTGAGACTTTTGTCTCTAATAAGTGCATCTGATTCTGGGAGAATATCCCTTTTGTTTTCCTTTGCAGATTTAACTATACAGTGAGACACAATAGCAGATGAAATATTGAGATTTGAGAGTCCTCTCACAGCACAGAGGAGATTATCTTATTGCAAAGTTAGTGGGAAAACATTGAGGTACCACAGTCCTGTCTTCCAAATGACTGAAGGTATGGACAGCTCTATGCATGCCTAGAATATCACTTTTGGAGAAATATAATGACAGAAAATTAAACTTCAGTGGGATCAGCTAGAAACTTGGGAGGAATCTTGAAGATCAGGAAGACTCCAACAAAATTCTGTCTTACTGAGATATGTGAGGTGTTTACAAGTATCCAAGATTTATGTCTTTAACCAAAATTGTCTTACTAAGACAGCGTTGTCGCAATCCCTGCATTTACTGAGAGGAGTAAACCTGTCTTATCTCCTGCCTTATCTTTCTCCAGGATGCTGCTGACCACACAGAGATGCCCACTCTCTGGCAAGGCAGACATTTCTCTACATTCTTGTTAAGTATTCTGTTCATACAGTTGCCTAAATTCACATTTCTAGTGCCTTTTGAAGCATACATAAAACTGGCTGAGAGAACACAGGATTCTCTCTAACTGGCACTCCCAGGTGTGGCTGCTGAAGGAAAATCAGGTGTCCTATGACATTTCATGGCCCTGTGTTCATCAATCCATCTACAAACATATATACACAACAAGCAAACACATATATAGATGCCACAGAGGCATACACCTAAATTTTGGGTTCAATCAGTGGCAGTGAATTCTATACAGTCTGTGACAATGAGTCCTGCCCAAGAGTAAGAAGGTCTGAAATAGGACATAACCCAGTGGAGTCCCTTGGCATCCACCTAAGAGTTCATTCTTCATTTGCAGTATTCTGTGCTGCTTGGGAATCAGTAACTGCAAATAGAAGAGAATAAAATCTCAAGGCAAGTTACTTGTAAACTTATTCTTTTCCAAGAATACAAGAATGAAGTGACAATGGTAATGGTTATAGGGTTTTATATCAAATAAATTATCTTTTTAGGTTTGAATGTTTTGGAACAAGCATTGACTATGATTTCACATGTATAGCCTGAAAATATGTGTAATTATCATGCATATTCCATCAAGGTTCACTGGTGAAGATCTAACATTGTAAACAACCCTTGTTTACACAAAAAGACAATTGGATCTTCTTTTGTTTCAGAGTTTACATGGTTAGAGACTGAGATCATTATTTTGAAATGTGATGATGGGAAGACACACTAAGTACCCTTGTGAAGTTTTTACAATGAATTCTGTAAATAAAGCCCACAACAGAAATGCACAGTGTCTCCAAAGAAGCAATCATCATGTACTGTGTTTGAATAATGATTTGCAATATTTTATCATCATCTGTTTACATAATAAATCATAATGACATTTCAAAATATGGTGTATGCTTTTTTTATGATTGTCTTAATTGTGCAGAAGGGAATTGCCACAGCCTAGCATCATAAACTTTGTAAACCTTTCTTGGAGACTGCTTTTTTATCCCCATCCTCTTCTGCTCAAACAAAAGCATGAAGGAAACAGAGCACACAAATAAAACTGCTTTAAAATAGTCCCTTGTGTCTGGCTAAAACAAAAGACAGGAAATTCTTGAAAGTATGGTTATAAACTGAAAAATGCCTATAAACATGGCTGCCTAATGTCCTGGGTTTATGTATCCGTGATTATTTCACTATCAATATTTTCTTTGTTTATATAGATACAAATGACACTGGGTCAAAGTGCCAAGACCACATTCTTAGTCTGAGATCTGGCACACAAGTCCTGCTGCTGTTGGCTCCTACTTCAGCCTTAAAGATGGAACTGAATGAAGCCCCTAGATTTCAGCTCCTGGAGGTTTGATATGACACTTTATTTCTAACATTTAGCCAGAGTGCACTGTGTAGACTAAGATCTTGATTCAGCTTTTTAGAATTACATAGTAAATCTTAATTAACTCCTGGAATGTCAGGAGGACAAAACACACTGCAGTTACAGCAAAAGTGCTCAGCACTATCCAAGGGCTGCAATGAGGCCTTGCTGCTCACAGGAAGGTCTAGAAAAGGGCCATGGGGCTCATACACCCAAACAGGGCAACACCTGCATGAACTGCAGGTATTGTAGCCAGCAATCCAAACCCAAGATTAGATATTTGTTACAGGAAACATGACAGTTTAGGACACTAGCTCAAAGTAAATGCAAAGAAATATCTAACTCCATCGCACAACAGAGAAATTCAAATTATTTCATCACTCTATGAAGTTTAAGCACTAGCTGAAAGCTGTGGCTGCTCCATCCAGATAGGATCCATAGATGATAAGAGCTATTCAGATGTTTTTCAAATGTTCAGGCTTTCTGTAGCACTGACAAAAATTAGATAGTAACAACAGTGCACAGGATTATTCCTAATTTTAACATTTAATGAAAAATAGGCATAAGAATTTTGTGGAGCAAGGACAGCTTGCTCTATACAGTTTCTCTCTTCTCATCTGTCTTCACAACTCCTAGTCACATGCAGCTGGAGTGAACACCACCTGCTCAGCTATGTAGGTGGGGCCAGGACCCTGTGGGACCCTGTGGGACACTGTGGGACCCTGCTTCCTCAGGAATGAGATATCTAAATGCCTGACATCAAAGCAAATGGGAGGAGGGTGGAAGGGGGAAGTCTTTCTGAAACATTCACATTTTTATTGGAGTATATTTGTAGAATTTCTTGGGTTGGAAGGACCCTTTAAAGATTATCTACTCCAACCCACCCAGTTGCTCAAAGCGTCATCCAACCTGACTTTAAACACTCTCAATGATGAAATATCCACAAAATCTAAATTCCCTGAATAACCTTTCCAAAGTCGCATCACATGTATTGTATGAATTTTCTTCCTGATCTCTAATCTATCTTCTTTCACTTTAAAACCATTGTGCCTGTCCTGTCTCTATGGGCCTTTGTAAACATACTTTCTTCATCTTTTTGTTTTTACAAGCCATCTTTTTATATTGAAAAGCAACAACAAGAGTCTTCCCAGAGTCTTCTGTTCTTGAGGCTACACAACCCCAATTCTCCCAGCCTGCTAATTTCATGTGTTTTACCAAACTTCCCAGGTCTCAGCTACAAGCAAACTACCTCACTTCTCTTCAGGATTCCAAGAGTGCTAAATTAGATGACATTACCTGTCTGGTTATTCTTTCTGAGAACAACCAAAAGTTGTTCTCAGACCTGAAAAGCTTCAGAGCAAGCAGAGGAGTCAATTATTTTTTAAAGATGCTGAGATCAGGCAACCAATTAATGCAAGGATTTGAAGCAACAATTTCAATGTGGCAACTTAAAACTCAGTGCCTTCCATTTTAGTTAAGTAGTTTTATTGACCCTAACCTGCTGCAGTTTTGTGAAATGTGAAAGCATGCAGATATGTTTCCCCTGTCTGATGTTACTTATACACTGCTTATGAAGAAGTAAGCAATTACAATTAAATTCTCCACATAAATGAACACAGCTACAGCTAAAAATCTGTTCCACTTCCAAAAAGACATTCTTTTTATTTTATTTTTTTTAGCATGGAACACTGAAGAATTCTTCAATTTTTTTTTTTAGAAGGACTTTTTGACATGTATAATTTGCTTTAAAGTTTATTTATGTATTTCTCATGCACTGCATTCTTAAGGCAAAAAAGATCAAAAGGATAGATAGGTTCAGAGCACAAGATGTAAACTAGTTAGATTTCAAGATGATTGACAATATTTGAATCCTGTTCTGACAAACTATACAAATGACTAAAGAAGAAGGATTCTTCATTTGACTCATTTAAACAAATTTCTAGCACACTACTAGATGGCAAGGGGAAAGGTTTGTGCTGTGCACAGCTATGCAGCCACTGTTGCAGCTCACAAAGCAAAAACACCACCTAGGACACAGCTTCTTTTCCTTTCCTCCTGTAAATCCAGGTGCATGGTCCTACAATTCCCACTCATCTACCTGACCTCTGTGGAGATCCTTTTCTCAAATTGTAAAATCTCCTGATATTTCATCCACCCATTTCATTAGGTCAACTGAAATACCACTCATGGCCATATCAGTGGAGGCTGTGCACAGTGTTGGAACACATAATTTATGTTTCCTATATGACGGTAATTCTCTTGATAAAGAACTTGCTTTTGCTTAATTATTAAAAGCTGTATAGTGTGTCAAGACCACATGCAGCAGTTCATGAATAAGCCATTTTTTCTGTGGTCAGCAACTGCTGGCCAACTTAGACGCTTGAAGAGCATCCAACTTATACATGAAAAGGAACTAGTTTGTCTTCTTGGGTCATGGAGTTGTTCATTTTGCCAGCCAGGATCTTTCCTTGGTATATCTTATTTTCTTGTGGGAAAAAAAATATTACAAAAGCTAGGATCCATTTGTACCAATTGTTGTATTATTCTGTTCTGGTTGAAAAGCTTTTATAATTCAGTATTAAAATATAAAGTGTTCTTAAATAATTTCTGTTAGACCTTTTTGGCTTCACACCTCTTACAAATCATAAATCTCACCTTTCAGCTTTAGCTCTCTCACAGTACATAGGTTTTCCTGGCAACACTGAAGTAAAACACACCTAACTTCAATGTCAGAAATTTTTTCCAATTGAAATTAACCCAAATATTAATTTCCTCTCTCTTTTTGGTGGTTAAGTGCATCAAATATTTGAAGATGATTATCAGGTTCCTTGTTAGGCCTCAGTTAACTTATATATTTTTTGCTCCTTTAATCTTTCTTCTTAAATCAATTTTTTTATACCCCTTAATCATGCATATTTGTCCTTTCTGAGCTCTCTCCAGTATGAAAGCCTTTTTTTTATTCTTTTAGATCCCTTGCTTTAAAAAGGTCATAATTTTAAATTCATTTAGGATCACAAGGGAAATTCCAAATATTAAATAAAATGTTTGGCACAAATAAATAATAATGTATAATAATAATATTTCCTATTTCAGCATATAGCAAACATACCCAAATAAAACTAATGGGTATTACAAGTTATTCCCCCTTTTCTTTTGCAATTTGTGTTGGATGTTCGTAGTACAACACAGTGTAACTTAACTGCACTGAAAGTCATGATGGCATTTATTTAACCTAACATTTTGATTCTGCAATTTTCTAATCTCAATAGTTAAAATCCTACTGGTCTATTTCAGATTGCTACCTCAGAACGAGATGAGTCACTCCCTTGACTACAATGCTTACAAACAAAGTCTGAGACGCTCAGAACCCAACCTCACCTGAAGCTACTCTACCAGAGCTTTACATACATAGACTTCTGTATTTAGTCAAATGAATTCCACCCTCATGTAATCTTCACATTACGCTGCTTAAAAAAAAATGCTTGAAAACCACAGGAAGTTAGCTACTCTCTAGCATAAAATTGTTCTTTCTACAAATCAGGCTAGTCAAAGCATTGTATTTATCTAGGGATCTTCAAGGTTTTTGGTGTAAGATACAACCAAAGTCTAGACAATGCAGAGATGGGAAAGCTCTCAGTAATTAGATATCAAGAGCCCCAAGGCATTATATCATTCTCTCAAGCAAGAGAGTACTTGGGAAGTTGGCATCAGAGTCAAAATTTACACAGAGACATAGACACACCATATAATTAGAAGATTAGGTAAAATTATGACAGTGCCTTTGGGAAAGTCTATCTCTTAATTGTCAGAACCATGATTAAACCTGCCACGTCAGATACTTTTGCTAAATTGAAGACATTAAGTGGATGAGAACTATAAATCAGTTTGTTTTCTTAACTCCTAAAGAAGAGCCAGTAAACTGGAAAATTTCTTGTCAAAAACATCATGATCAAAAAACTCCTCCTTTTAATCAATTCCTCCTAAAAATTCAGGTAGGTTTTTTCATTCTTCAGGTAACCCATTACTCCTTAGGGAAACATTTGCTTCCTAGGGAACTTCTGTCAAACAATTTTTTCCCAACCAACAAACATGAGAATTCTAATAATGAGTGATGTAAAAAGCACGTACAGATGTCCCCTAATGAGTGAATGTCCATTTTCTGCAATTAGCCATCTCCTTCCAACCTCAGCAGCTTGGGAGAGCTGCTCCTCTGTGAGTCTGTGATCATGGAAGGACAAGGAGACCGGAGAAGTCACCAAAGGACCACAAGACTCAAGCAGTAATGCCACCATTATGTGGAGATCAGGGTCAATAACAACACTTGCTTGGGTTTTGAAATTTCCCTGTGAGCATCCAAGGGAGCTGCAGCAACACATTCCTGGGAACAGTAGGGCGCAAGTTCAACAAGGAGTGGTAGGCCTTCTTTACTGATAAAATATCTTCCTACAAGGAAACTAAAAATTATTTTTCCTCCATTTTTTTCTACATGGTCCAGTGTAAGACCATGATTTCTGCACCTGATAAAGCAATTGGTAGTGCAACATTGTTCAAGGTCATACCAGATACTTGTACACCTGATATGTAGGTTTCCATTTTATCTCTTTTGTTTGACTTAAAATGAATCCACTCTTCTATCAATAGTGACAATAAACAATCAGACTCCATCTGTGACTGGGTTTTTTCTTCTTTTTTTTCTGTGTAGCCTGTAAAACTGTTTATTTTTATCATAAATAAAAACATGATAGACCATTTAATTAAAATTAAATGGCAGTACCATAATTTTTTTCTGTTTTAAAGATTTTCATAGATATAAATACACATAATATTTCAGTAAATGGGTGTGTTTTTCTTTTCCATTTCTGCTTTAAGATTTAAAGAAAAATGTGCAGAAATATGTAGAGACAAAGTAAAAATGATAACCCTCAAATATTTATAAGACCTTGAAAACTTTTCAAAACTCTCCAAAGAACATTTTAATTCCTATAAAAATAAAACCTAGTAGAAAAAAAAATGTTAGAGAAACACAATTAGAAACCTGTTAGAGATATTTCTCTTTTTACTTTACCATTTTCCATCATAAAATCAGGATATTAAAATTGTTCCAAATAAATTAACTTTGAAATATACTTTCTCCCACAGTTTCAGAACCAAAAAAACTTTTGCCATATCATTTTCAGGAGACCATAAGTTTCAAATATTATAAAGACACTTTCCAGACTAAATCCTTTCACTTGCACTTTTTTCCTTTATTCTCACATCCCAGTGACAGCTGTGCACTGTGCCAGTATTCATGCCATCCTAAAGGATGCGCCTGTAATGAAATTTGATGTTTTCCTGCTGCCAGCACACAAAACATCCTACTCTGGGACATGTGCTGCACCATGCCCTGAATCTGGGTTTGCACTGACCCACTGGACAACTTGATTCCATCTGCCACTGCTGGAACCAAGGACTCATTTTGATTCTAGTTATGGTTGGGACAAGACAAATAACAGCATCAGCTGTAATTGGTGAATATTAAAATATATAAATGCAGTTTGGAAAAAAATTTTTCTTCTCACTGTCTCTGCAGTGGCAACACACAGGCACTAAAAAACCACAGCTATGAGATTCAAGTAGAGGCTTAACAAAGGAAATAAACCAGGATTTTCTCTTTCAGGAATTTCTTTCCTTTGCTTTTCTGCAAGGATATATATAAAAACAAACCTTTTAAGACATGTTTAGTTATCCTCATCAAAGAGCTCACAAAAATTCAAGTAGACATTGCTTTTGAACAGGGCACAACTAGCAGTTTACAATTGGAGCTATGTTGTGGCACAGCACAGCAATTAATTCTGGAGTATAAAATTAAGTCAAAATACATTAGCATGCATCAAGTACACTCAGAATTTCATTACACCTAATTCTAAGTGTTCAAAAATAGTAAATGTTTAATAGTGATACAGAAGGAAATAGAAGAACAATCAAAAAGGACCCCTAAAGGATTAATCAAACCCACTAAAATTAATACATAGATCAGAGAGTAGGAAAAATAGATAAGAGAAGCAAAATGAAGATTTTACAGAAGACTACAGACCTACCAAAATGCTTTTAAATATCTAAGAACAGAAGGTGACTGAATAATACTGTAATGCCTAAAGAGGATAAATTTTTTTAAGGGATGCAGAAGAAAGTGCTGTGAAATTTAAATAAATTCTTCATATACCTTATCAGAAATAAAATTATAGGCAGATGGCAGACCTATACACACACAGGTGTACCTTTTCTGAGGAAGAGAGAAGTAAACACTGCAGAAAATACAAAATGCATCTGAAATATTACAGGGTGACAATCTTAGCATATATCAGATGAACTAGTGTCTCAGATCTAAGACATATTCACTTCAGAATTAGCAGAAAGGGACAAAACTTAGGCCACTTCACAAGAGTAATTCCAATCACTGAGTTGTTCAACTAATTAATTCCTTATGCAAGACATTACTTTGAAATCAATGGTGTTGTTCACACAAGTGACAGCAGTGGAACTATGGAGAGGAGGAAGCTTTAGAGGATTCAAAGAAAAATGTGTGGAGCTGCTCAAGAATGGACCTGGTGCAACCCTGTTCACAGCTAACAGTTTACAAAATAAGGACTGTATTTGAGTCAGAGAAACAGTGTCTCTTTCAGGAATATTTTAGAGATATCCTTCAGAGAGGTGTTATTCCAGTCCAAACACAGCAATACATGCTTATGGGAACCATGTATTACAAAACTTTTAGAACATAACTTAAGCAAACTATGGAGCAATGGCTATTGCAGTGAGAATCTATCAATGAAAACGAGAAGTTTTAACTCTAAGCAGAAGCCATGAATTCTGCTAGTCCAGATTCAAACTCCTAGAAGTCATCACTATTCTACACTGAAGACAGCTGTCTACAGTATTTTTAGCTAAATCTATGGAAGAGTTCAGTAAATTCAGCCTAAAACATTCAAAACAGAGACATGTCTTCAGCCAAAAAAAAATCAGGGCCAGCAGAAATTTTAATTCTCTTCACTAAATATTTTTTGACCATGAGAGTATGTGTAAAATGGATGCAATTGTAGTCACAATAGCTCAAGGATATCTAGCATTTATAGGGTGAACAACATGCCGAGGAAGAATTTGCATGCCTAAAAGATTGTATTTTCATCCAGTTGTTGTGGTTCCTGTAGCAAAAGTATTTTTCTCTCCTTCTCAGTCTTATTCTTTGCAAAAAATCTTAGTTTTGGAAGCAATAAGAGAGCTCAGGACCTTTGGTTTGAGTCCTTGAGAACAAACCAAGAGTTTTGGAAATGCCAAATGCACCACTCTGAATCTTTGGAGGGATACTGCACGGGCTGTCTGGGAAACACCTGTATGCTGGGAGGTGGGAAACTGAATTGGGCTATTTGAGTTCCCTTTTGTTCAGAGAAATAGGGTTTAAACTTATAGAGGTGCTTCAAAGGGAGACAACTTCACCCTTAATCTTTCCACAGAGGAATAACCCTAACTTCCAAACTTTTAACCAAACAATATCAAGAGCAGTCCAGAAACAGAGTGAGGCAGTGATGGCAACCAACAGCTAAGATATATTAACTGTACACAAGATCTGCCAGTCTACAGATCAGTTTTAGCAGGACACTTGTTAATACTTGGTATTGACCAAAATAACTTGCAAACAGAATAGCTGCAAACTATATAGATACTTAAGCTTCAAAGAACATAGATACTTAAGCATAACTCTGTGTCTTCTTTCACTTAGATAAAAAAGTATGTTTCCAGTCAGTGAAGTAAACAGAAATAAATACAAACTGTGTGCCTACAAATGGACAAGCAGAGGAAGCGTCACTAAAGCGGTCAACAGGATTATTAACAGCCATTCCTCATTCATAACAAAATAAAGAACTCTTTCTCCAGGGACAGCTGAAGAGAAGATAGCAAAATACTAAAAGACTAAACAAAACTAATGTTTCCTATGTCAGCCTGTTAGCAAGTCACTTAATCTGTGAAGGATGACTGTGTCTCTGAAAAGTATAGCAACAAGAACTAACAAGAAAAAGCTCTAGAGTCAGCCTGAGCCAAAAAAATTCAGGTAAGGTATTACTTAATGTTAAGTGCCTAAAATAAAACAAAATTAAAAGCTGAAGCTATCAAACAATTCTTTTCGGTGTTTCTGAGATACTTTTTTTCTGATAGAGTTTTTCAGGTCAAATTAAAGAGGTCTAAAATATCATATGGAAAATTAAGAGAAGACAGTTGCCTTCTTTTACTCAGTATATCCCTGAAGTAACATACTGTCCACCAAACCCTTGTGTACTGCACTATGTTGATCCTTGAAGTTAGCTTCACCTCCCTCATCCAAATACCATCCTGTTTGCAGGAGTACATTTCTCCATATCTTGCCAGCTGAAGCTGATTAATTTCATACAAATAAGTAAAGGACCAGAAAAATAATATTCACATAATATCTTGGAAATTCACCTGACCAAGAGACTGCTTGACTTTGTTTGCTGGTACAGATGACATTTCTGTTTCTGTACAAGGTTTTAACTTCCACAAGGGACTGAGATATATCCCCAGCGCTCAGTTTTAGTGAGGGTGAACAGAAGGAAATTTTTGAGTGTAGTTCACTTAAACTGAATGTGAACACCCTCTTTACTGAACTACCAGCTCTTCCTCCTCCTCCAGCTGGAGAAATTTGCTTCACCCCACCCCAAGCTGTCTTTTTTTAAATACAGTAGCTTGCGTTAGAATTTCACTTACAGGTTGGGTTTGCTTTTTTAATTTGCAGAAAAACAAAGAAAATATATTTTGTGTTAATGTATAAATAGTTTACACAAATGTTAATGAACCAAAAACAACCAGATACTTCTCTATAGAGAACTGACCTCTTTTGTATCAGGTCCCTTTTTTCACCTTAGTTGTTATTTCTGTTCTATTGCAAGATTTTAGTGGAAACACTCTTAGAATGAGTATATCTGTACAACTATTGCTCTTCATGAACTCTTCAGCCTGTGCCAAAAGTTAAGGCTGAAAGTGGGAAGTTGTTAATGGGCACCTGTTAATGGGCATTTCTGGTGTTTCTATTACTTTATAAGTTTTCTACCTGCCTGATTGTAGCTAATTATTACCATTTGAGGGACACAACAGAGAAGCCATGATTTTTTTCCTCACTCAATGGTCACAGAGCATGTGGGGTAGACCAAAATTTAGAAAAATATCTGCAACTGCGACCCATTCTCTTTGTCTATTTCTAGTCTAAATTATATCAGTACAGAGTTTTATAAATGGTAATTAATATTGGAAGTGAATTTATATCTTTCAGTGGCAAATTACAACTGGATGTGACCAAGGAAGGATTAAGCCCATCATTTTGCTTAAGAGCTCAAATGGTTGGAGTAATTGCAAGATAGCTGTAGGGCATCCTTTTGGTCTATAATTGGGTCATTTCTATCTCATCCCCTCGTGGTGTGTATAATTACAAATTAATTTGAAATCCCACTGTGAGTAAAGAAAATCAGTTTAATATAATGGAAGTGAAAAAGCAACAGGATATTATTTTTAAAAAGACTTTTACTCTTTATGCCAAAACAGTCTGGCCCAGAAGTCAAGTTCCTATGGACTGCAGGGCCCACATATGGTTTCTTTCCCGTCTCTTATGTGGACCCAGGTAAATTTTCTCTCCAAAATGACATTTCATGACCACACCAGCCACAAGAGTTTTGATGGATGTTACCACAGTACTCCCAGGCAGCTCTAAACAAGGTGATCTAGTTTTGCCAGGTTTCACTCTTGCCATGTGAAAGGCATTTTTCTGCTTTTCCCTGGTGAAGCGTTGCTGAGCCCTGGCTAGCACAGCTGCCCCTGAGAGCTGCAGGATCTCGCCCACTGCAGCTCCTGGCAGGGCAGTGCTGCTGGAAGTTCTGCTCCCTGCCTTCATCCATCCCCCTGCCGCGGTGGGATGCGCCGCAGCCGCTGCCGGCACAGGTAAAGACACGCGCTGCTGGCAAATGGATGACCCCAACCACAGACAATGTTTTGACTTGCTGAACTTCCTGTTTCGCTCCAAGTGTTTTCATCTCTCCCCAGAAATGTTGAAAGGGGTCGGTGAGAGGGTCCCAGGTGCGATCTGAGCACCGGGAATGCTGACAGCGAGCCGGGGGCTGCGTGGGGTGTGCACTGAGAGGGAAGAGGAGGAAAAAAATCTGTCAGTGCAGAGAACAAGGGTATCGAGATTTGATCGCATTTGTAGGTGTCTTGTAAAAACTGTAGAACATCCCTTGCCATTAGCATGATAAGATTAGACTTCTGGCAGAAAAATTTAAAAAATAAAGAAACAAAAAAAAAAAAAGAAAAAGGGAGGGGGAATAAAAAAAAAGAAAAGAAGAAAGGGAGCTGCTTAGATATGAGATCCAAAGTTCATTGGGAGTGTTCTTTATTGCATAGCTCCAAAGCTAAGATGTGCTGGGGCATGTGGAAAAATAAGGAGGTGTTAAAAAGCTACCAAGCTTCTTAGTTTTCAAAACCAGTTCAAAGTCCCAGTCTTGGATTATTCACACTGTGACCTTGAGGCCTATTTAGGATGCCATAAAAACTGTATTCAGGAAGGAAGGAAGAGATTATCAAAAAGGAAAGAACTCCTTTTCATTCTAATAATGTCTTTAGACAACAATCTTTTTCTTTTACATAAAACCTTTCATTTGAGTATATCAACATATTTGTTAGATTGAAAAATATTAAAATCTCAGCATCACAAGGGAAACCTGAAGCAACCAATTAGGAAGAAGAGCTAGAGATTTGAATGCACTTATCACTCACAGGAGAGATATGTAACAGTCTTCTCATCCCAGAAGTACAACAGACATTAGGATATATCCACCACTAATAGGATATATCCACCACAGTGTTTCTCTAGTGTAATGTCACTGCAATTTTTGAAACAAGAAATATTTTTAAATTTTCATGTGAAACTGAATCAGCTAAACATTATTTTTTATATTTTCATTACATTTTTTTAATTCCAAGAAAAAAAAATTACAGCTAAATCTCATTTCCTACTTGGAAAATTTTCTACCTCCTCCATGTAGATTCTAGGGAAGAAGATACATATGAAGGTTATATAAAAAGTAAATAAATATTTAGATTAAAGAATTAGCTTCTCTATTTGCAATTTTTCTTGATGCTGTATTTAAAACACTATATTAATTAAAAATTAGATATTTTTCTGCAATACAAATAATATACTTGGTTGGTTAGTCTTCTACAGGGAAAAAATCTACCATAGAGATCAATTACTTATAGGTATTCACTTACCCTGCTATGATTTTTTAAATAAATTATTTTGAAAAGCTGGCAGGTATCAGTATCTTATACAAAAATAAATACAAGAGCCAAACCAGAATAATTATTGGGTTGTTTAAATTCAATTTCTAAAAATTTTTTTTAATCTCTCGAAACCACAATTTAAAAAATGGGTGGTCTCAAATTAGCAACTATATAACAGAGCTTAAATTATGTGAGTGGTGAATTAACTCATTTCCCTCTAAGCATTTAAAACTCTTGGTTTGCTATGTAAATAATTAATGAGATTTTATTTATAAGAGATCGATGGGAAACCCACAATACAATATTGTCCTTCGTCTCTTATTATTCTCCAGACCTTAATGCTAGAAATAACAAATATACCATTGACATCTGCATTTAAAAGACAGAAAAACATTTATCCTTCCTGTAAAGTTGTCCTACAATCATTCCCCTGTTCAGGAGTATACTAATGCACTTGGAGCAAATAAATCCTGCTCACAGTTTGCCCACACTCCACCCTCAGGATTCAAACAGAGCAGCACAACCCTCACCTCAAACCTCAAAACCACTGGAATAAAACTTTGGTTTGATGTGTTCCTGACCCTCAGGCAATGCTTACAACAGTTCATGAATGCAACTTGAGGTTTTGTGTGCATCTGGGAAGTCTGTGGTCTCTCAACCCCTAAAGTTTCCCCGGTGGTATTCTGACTTCCTTCCACCTTTGTTTGGTTCAGATTCCTGGGGGAAAAGGGTGAAGATGTTAATTTAGAAATATAACTCCTAAAAATGTTTTGATGTGGTAAGGAGAGAAAGGACGTTAAAAAAAACAAAACAAAGAGCAAAAACAAACAAACAAAAAAAAAGCAGAATGGAAAATGGCACCTCCACTCACAGCAAATGTGAAACTTGTCAAATTCCTTTATGTTCCACATTAATCATGGAATGTTTTGGCTTGGAAGGGACCTTAAAAGTTATCTAGTTCCAAACCTCCTGCCATAGGCGGAGAGAGATTAGACTTAAAAATATTATGAACATTTTCCTAATATACAGGATATATATTTTCTTTTAGACACCTTGTATAAGAGAAAGAAGAAGGTCTAAAAATGTGGGAGGCCAAGCTAGAGGTCTCCAATCTGCTTGATATGAATCAATATAACCTTCAGTGTGTACTGACTGAACCTGGATGTTCTCAGTTCATGTCACTGCCCTTTCCACCCACCCTGAATCCTGGGCAGTGGTCCTTCCTTCAGCAGAATTTCCTTCTCAGAACCTTTTTACTTTTGATATGTGCTATTTCCTGAGCCACTCTCTCTGCAGCAAATTTTCTACACAGTGTTTCTAGGTGGAACCATCTCAGGAAGCAACTCAAAGAATGAAACCAGATTTTAACAGAGTGAAAGTGATTTTTCAGCTTATAAGTCACAATAGTCACCTCTGTGTTGAAATGCTGAAGCCACAGCAAAAGTTTGATTCCTTCATCAGGAGCAGAACAGAATTGATTGGTCTTGTAAAAGATGCTAGAAGCCATAACACTGTCCAAGGAGGTGTTAGTTTAAACAGTCTTTGGCGTGGCGGGCTCCATCACAGTACTGATCCAACCCTGCATCTCTAAATAAAGGAGGAGCTCATCCTCCAATCTGAATTCTGATGGAGTTTCCCCTCTGCTTTTCCTTCCAGTGCTTTTCTTTCCTTCCTTAAATATTTCTCTTTGGGCTATTTAGTCAGTTTCTCTTGGAGTGTTTTACATCTAGCTTTACCTTTCACTTCAGGAACATTATTCTTTTTCAGTAACATGTTCATTTTTACCATGTGTCCCTAAAACCATAATTCTATACCAGCACCACAAAGAAGAGACTCATTCCTTGTGTTGCATTTTGCAGCTGGTAATATGGGAAAATGTGTGAGATGCCTCACTGTGCCTCACAGGAAGAGGGATCTGCCTGTACCTGATCTATTCCCAAGGACACTGAGAGTGGAAAACCAAGACTTGGAAGTGTCTGTGAGGGCAGTGTAGTCTCAGGACCTATATATATTTGTTAAGGCTAATTTCAGATTAAAAATATCTAATTTCAGATAAAGCTACTATTCTTGACACTGTAGCACAAGATTAGGGTCCAAAATTTAGTCTGATGTAAAATTTTATGATGCTAAGATGTGGTATGATGCGGTAGCCTGTAATTATTTTTAAAATTCTGGTTCAAAACTGAAACCCAGATCATCTCTGCCACTTCCTCCAAACTTAGATCTATCACAGTAGCTCTTCATAAACACAAAAATAGTGTTTGCCAACAGGAACTTTTCCCTGCATTCTATGTAGAATATTCAATATAGACACAAGAGCTTCAATGTTCTTTCTTTAATTTTAGAAAGGATTATTAGACTACCTAGATATTCTTGCCTTTCAACTGTAGTAGGAGGGTTTTGACTTCAAGCAGGAGTAACTTTAGTTTCCAGATCTTGTGGTTGCAAATGAACATGTCAGCTGTGATCTGGGGATTATGCAAGGTTCGGGGTGCAGCTAAAACTTAATTAAAAGTTTTCATAAGCATTTGCTTAAGCTCCAAAGAGAAGAGAAAGGGAAAAAAGAGCCTACATGATAAAGCAGGCTGGATTGAGTGGACCACTACTTTTTAATGAAGTTCCACTTGTAGGTTTAAACTCAGAAGTGACCATCCTGTCTGACCCCAAGTATAACAAAGGCCACAGATTTTCACCCAGGAATTTCACCCTTTCACTTAGTAACTCAGAGCTGATTTGATCTTTTACAAAAATATGCAGTCTCTATTGAAAGTCATGAGGAGTTTATCCCTCCTCATCAGCAGACTTACAGGTAATATTGCATACTAGCAGTTGTCACACTTCTAAGGTTACTCCATCTCTGACAGGAAAATCCATTTAAGAAACAAATCTATCCTGAACAAACATGCCTTTAATCTCTTGCATTATCTCCATTGAAGGTGATTTTATTCTCGGAAGCTCAGGGAAAAAAGGCTTTTATAATGGCACTGCCTGCATGTGAATGTGTTTAATGACTTTTTAACTCATTAGCTGTCCACAAGACAACAATCTCAAATAAAGGTGTTTCCCAGAAATAGGCTAGGTAAAAAAAGTCTACTGGTGGCATACTGGATTTTAATATTGGACAGTGGAAAGTCTTCATAGGAAAAAGAGGCTGGAAATGTTCCAACTACAGAAAAGCTCCATCTGAAAACTGCAGTTTCATAGGCAACACAGGTTTTTTCACCCAAAAACCCTGTCAAAGGGAGTGTATGACCATTCCTCTGAAGTACCTAGGAAATATGGACCACTATCAAACAGTTCTGAGGAAACCAGCTCACCTTGGCTGAGTCCTTTTGTCACAGATTTGGTTTTAGTCACTTTGCTTTTCTTTGCTCCCAGTTCTGTGAAGATGTCCTTTCTTTTACAGATTTTTTTTCTCCAGTTCTCTGAGAAACACTTCCCAACATTTCCCAATTCAATGAAATTAAGAATATAGGTGAACAAAAGAAAAATTCTTGATTTTATTTCAGTGTAGAAAAAAAAAAAAAAAGAATACCTCAAAGCTTTATTTAATTTCAACCCTTTATGTCTCAACTTCTGGCCCAGCACCAATCCCTCACAGCATGCTTGTGTCTCAGTGAAGGCTCATTCTCAGCTCCCCTGTGAAGCAGGACACTGAGCAAGAGCCAGAGAGGGACAACTCCTGCCTGCAAATAGGGCTGCAAATTTGCAAATTACAGGAAAAATTTAAACATGAATGTAAGAGGGAAGTAAAACCATGTATGAGAAGCCACTTAGAGAAGAACAAGAGCAA
The DNA here is from genome assembly GCF_028018845.1 of Melospiza georgiana. Taxonomy (NCBI): domain Eukaryota; kingdom Metazoa; phylum Chordata; class Aves; order Passeriformes; family Passerellidae; genus Melospiza; species Melospiza georgiana. The sequence goes on from NC_080430.1 coordinate 13,520,457, forward strand.
GGAGAGGATCTTCTAAATCCAGTCACATCTCTTCTCCTGTGACTTGCACACTAATCATAGTTTGGTTTGTTCTGTCAGGGTTTATTTCAGCTAAACCAGATAACAGTTGGCTCTAAATGGCATAGTTCATTCTGCAATAGCAGGGATCCTTTTGGAAAATGTGAGGCCAAATGCTCTAACATCAGTTGTGTGGAAATCAAACAGTAGGGAAAACTGTGCTGTCCATAAAGAAGAACCATATACTGAACTACAGAGAATTATAAGCAGGAAAATAACAATATCAAAGGGATTCTAAGTAAAAATAATTTGGGAAAGACTCTTCCCCATTTTTTAATTCCTCATGAAAATGACCTCAGCTAGTAAGGATGGAGTTACTATCATGGATATTCCCCTCCCCACTCCATGCCAAACCAATATCTGTAAATAGAAATGAAATTGAAAATAGTACTCTCTTCATGGGAGGTGATCCATTCTTTAGGCCCATATCAAAGGTTTGAGATTTTAATGGATAATCAGCCATCTGGAGACATTCCCTCGAGGTGCCTGCATATTTTGATTACAGGAGAATTCAACACTACAGCTCTGCTGCTCAGGATGAGCTTTCTGTGTCTAGTACCTTATATTATTAGACATATATTTTGTATTAATTTATACCTTGGGGAATTATGGCACATTAGTTTGCAACTTGCAGAAATCACCTGTCTCTTTAAATTGACATCAGGTAAAGCTCCTACTGCCACAGAGTAAAAGCTTCCTCACATACATATATAAAGAAAGGCCTCTGCCAGGCACCAAATGGTGATGAAAATGGCCACGTAAAAGCCTTCCATACCAGCAATATTGCCAGCTCTTGGCATTCAGGTCTCATGATTTAAACTTTAAAAGAGATCATCAAAATATGCTTGTCTTTACATTTTTTATGTTTGTCTTTACATTTTACATCTTTATGCTTGTCTTTACATTTTCTTTCTCTTTCTCTCTCTCTTTCTTACTTTCTCTCTCAGTCCTTCTCTCTTTTGTTCTTGCCTTCTTGCCTTTTTTCCAATTTTTTTCTCTGTCAATGTAAGGCCTTGGAAACTTCAAAACTTTTAAAAGCGAACACAGTGATTTTCACTCCACCACATTACTTTAGTATATGATGTTTTGAGAAAACCACCAAATATTGCAAGGCTCACTAATAAAAACACTGAAGCTGGTAACATGGTTGAATGAATCATTCTCCCTAGGATTTTTGTATAGACCAAATATGCTGGCATAAGCAACCATTCTGTTCAAATAGAAGTGAAGGAGCCAGAAGGAATGATTACAGCACAAAAGCTGTGACCTGTCCTGACTAAGCTCCTTTTTATATCTGGCTTTGTTGATATCTTCTTGTTTATTCTTCTGTGAGCATAGTCAGAGTACTTATGATCTTTTGCAAACAGTCTTGCATCTGTCTTACAAATCTTCACAGACAGACAGTCAAACACAAACGAGCTGCAAAACAAACAGGTATTGCAATGTTGTGCTCGGGATTGTAAGTCTGGCTGAGAAGAGCATAAGAACTTAGGCTCAGTGCCTGGTTTACATGTCTATTTGTTCATCTTACTAAAAAACCAAAAACAGCCTCATGTGTCCACTGATGAATGATCACAGATGTGTAGCCTAGTGCTATCTCTCACCACCCACCCCATTTCAAAATCTCACAGCTGATTTGTTAAATTTTTTTGTACTTGTTCCTCCTGACCTGTGAGCCTGTTCTCCTTTCTCCTTAGAAATGATGTCCAGCTGTGTGCTATGGATATGATTGTGGAAGGCCAGTTCACCATTCACTTAACAGAGTTTAAATTATCTATTTTAACACAAATCATCATAGCTCAGGAATTCTGGTCCTAAGGAAGGTGTGCATATTGCAGAAAAAAAACCTCACATACTGTTTGAAATCCCATTCACTCTGTGACTGGGATTGAAACAAGGGGTGAGAGCATGAAATCCTAAATGCTATGTCCAACACCAAAGTTGTCACAGGCCCTCTATATTTGTTGTACTTAAATCAGGAGGCATGCAGACATTTACCATATAAATTCCCCAAGTGTCTCAAATTCTCTGTCGTTATGTGCGTAAAACCTCCTAAGCTCTCTCTGCCAAAGAAACCAATGTCAAAGTCCCACCAGAGCTCTAAATCCACAAATGAGGACCTCCTCAGTACAGGACCTAAAAGATACAAGAACATATTTGGAAAACAATTCCACAAACATTGTTCCCTTTTTTTAAAACATGAACTGAGTAGGAGCTTATACCCACCTCTCCTATTCATTATGTTGAGGGTAAGAGCTTATGGAAAAACTGAGAATAGTGGGCTCTACATAAGCACTTTTCTACATGCTCTCCTAACTTTAAAGCTATCCAGGTAGAGAAGAGCACACTTAAAACCTTCCCAGAGGTTTTCCATTTTCTATAAAAGTATTAAAGATCTTCTAGTGAAGGAGAAAAATATAGAACAACATGAGTCTAAGACTTATTAGAGCACTCAGCTTGCAATAGGGCACAAAAATCATGGTTGTTGAGTTCTTGAGGCCTTTTCTGGATTAAACTTCCATGGGATAAAATAGAGAAGCAGGCTGTGATGAAGGGACTGGACAGACCCATTCCTTCTCCAAAGTGAGCTCTCCAACCACCTGGAGAATGGGCTCTCCCTTTCCCAGGAGGCAACAGAGACCATTTACCACTATCTGACCTGCCATCCTGGAAAATGGGGTCTCCATTCACTGACCCCCAGTGAGCTGAGATATGCAGAGAGATTGAGCCTCCTGCAGTTGAACTGCAGGACTGATGGCTAAATTGTTCTCCCCACATCCTCTATCTGTTATCAGAAAGAAAAAGCATGATCCTGGTTGCACTTTTAAAAGAAAATTTACAGATGCTGGCATGCAGGAGAAGCTTCTTTGCTGTGAATTGCTCACGAGTGACAACACTATTTCATAGCTCTCAGCAAAAGTACTAAAATTCAGGGAGAGGGAGCACTGGTATGTAAAACACTTTACTCATTAGTGTTCTTTGTGGCTAAATTAAGAGTTCCAGCTCACAGTACTGTTTTAGACATAGAGTCCAAGTATTATATATCATCAGCACTATAACCAGGATTGTTTTGAAGAGCCTAGATGCAGATGCTGGGCTGTGAAACTGTCAGCATTTTGGTATCCACATCTCTGGGCAGAGGCCATAAACCAACCATTCAGAAGTGAAATGGCTCTCAAAAACATGTACTCAGCCCTTAAATTTCAGTCACTTTATTGAAATATGAAAGGCTACTTAAATATAAACCTGAAAAGGTACACAAAGGCCTTATGTTCATGGATATCCTTGCTACATTTAATTGACCCTGATTCATTTTTGGGGTTGGTCCAAAAATTTGATATCTTTATTTGGTAAAAGGAAAAATTAATTTTTTATCAAACAGGTGTCCTTTCAGTAATGAAATACCAAGAAGTAGATTGTATTTGCATTTGCTGAATATTATAGGTTGATTCCTGACACAAATTAAAAGTATCATGGAAGATGGTGCATCTAAGCATCTAAATATTAGGAAAATATTTTACTTCAGAATTGCAGTAGATATTTAATTTAATAAACTGGGGACAAATATAAGCCTTACCTATTTTAAATGAAATTTTTGTCTAATTGCTAAGCATCTCATGACCAGTTTGTGTCACCATCTCTAATAAATTCATTCCAAACTTATGAAAACACAAGTGAAGATTAGAAATTCTGGACCACTGAATTGTGGAAAATTTTAAGCACAGTGGCTCCTGAAGGCAGTTTTTACAGGAAAAGCAAAACCAAGGCAGAGATGAAAACAAGTTATGACAGGCTGTGCATGGACATTGCTAATGGCCTGTGCCTTTGACTCAACATTTTCTCAAATTAATTTAGCCTTCATTTGCCAACTTTTTTTTCTTTGTATATTCAAGTGCTATATTTTCCCTCTCAGTTACTAAAGTCTTCCAGAATTATCTAATACCTGACTTTTAAAAATGTTTTCTGTGCAGCTGCTAATAGCTGTCTACGTGGAAGCCCTATTCAAAAGCTGCCAGTGTCTCTGCAGACACACCTGCCAAAGGCTGCAGCCCCTGGAGCACACAGCCTGTTGCTGGTTTGAGAAAGAAGGCACACTCAGGTGTAGGTGTTTTCCATTATTCCTGGGCAAGCACAGGCACAGTTCCTGTCCCACATCCTCCAAATCTGTGTGGTCACAGGACGCTGTAGGCTCTGCTGTGGGTACTGGTGGTGGGTGGTGCACGTGGATGTGGGGTTCAAACTGCAGCCAAGTCACTCAGAGAGGTTTCTGCAGCTCCTGCTGCTCTTCCCCAACACACTGAGTGGAACCAAACCTCCCTGTGCAGCCACTTCCTAACCTGCCAAAATGATCTGGCTTAGCCTGACCACGTTTATAAGCAGAGGTGCAATTTACAGAACCAGCTCTTCACAGAGCAAACATCCGTCAGAACAGGAGTGAAAAGATAACTGGGTATGAGCTTTATGGTGAAGCTTTGGAGACAGAGACTTCAATGTCTAGAAGCAGCTAAGCTGAGATTGGAGCAGCAGCTGCAGCTGGAAGGGTCTGCAAGCATGCAGCTAAATACCAGTACAACCTTTCCATTTCAAAATAATCACAATGACCTGTCATTCCTCCTGGGGACTTCTGTGCCATTCAGCTGTGGCTACAGGGAACTGGCACTGCCTAGGGATTGCTGGTGAGTGGGAATACCTGCCTGTTTGTGTGAGTGGTGGTGGCTATTCAGCCTGATGTCAAGGATCTGCCAAATAGCACTAATCCCATAAATAGGGAAGGAGACCAAGGTTTGGAGAATAGTTTAAAACAGATAGCAGTTTTCTGCAGGGAGTGTGGTAAAAAGAAAATCTGAACAATGGTGTATGAGAAAAGGTAATCTGATTAATAGCAGAATTTAGTTTCAGCTGACAGAGATATGTGAGAGATGGGAGAGAATATGGCAGAATGAAAAGGAAAATAAAGGGAAGCAAGTGATAAAAATCCCATGAAAAAGCTGATGATCAGAGAGGCTACTGTCTCTAATTCCACCCCACAATGGCTCTCAGCCCCACAGACTTATGAAATGACTGATCACACTGAGAATGAACACACTAACCTCTCTCAGTCAAAATTAATAAAATCAGCCCAAAAAAAGATTTTGAGGTAGATTCTGAACCACTGCCTTCCATCTGCTTTTTCACACATCTTCCATATTGTTGTTGAGGTCTACCTAATTTCTTACATCTAATTTCAGCTCTTTGGGAAACACAGAGAATTCATATAAACAAGCAAACAGTTTCTGTCCAATGTGTTATTTTCACTGATGTTATAAAGCAGTTAAAGAACAGCAGAGAGGAACTGCAAACACAAGATCTGTTAAGTCAGCAGAAATCACTGCAGAGAGGGACTATGGCTGCTGCCTGTAGACACATGAGAGGGAGAAACTGCAGGAAGGGAGGCCAATACCAGGTCTCTCTGAGTGCTGACAGACCCCAGCTGGTAGATTGTGCTGGAATGGGACCTTGCCTGTGGCAAATGACATCCATCCATCCTTCCCCCTAGCATGTTGGCACCAGTGCACTTCCAGCAAGCAGCGTGCACTGTGCACCAAACAGAGCTCTAGGGAGGCCAAAGTGTCCTTGCTGCAGTGTAGGGTGTGTGGACAGGACTAATCAGTGAAGGGTGACACTCCTCACTGAGAGGTAATATCAGAAAAAGGGCAGCAAAATGTAGCCCTTAACTAGAGGATGTAAAATTAGGTAGTTAGGTTCATTGATTCTAACTATATAGATGTTGAAGGGATAATAAAACTTCAGCTAATAAGCACTAGTAACCTCTAAATGTGACTTAATAGCTTCAATTTAATGATTTGGGCTATATATGACAGAATTAAAGTCACAAATATTTTAGGTGACTGGTCTTCATCATGGAACATGATTTAGGTGCCAAAATTCCTTAAAGAAAGGGCTAGAACCTCAAAACAGGACCCAAAACAGCCAGCTCAGTGAGGAGTAGCCCAGAGCTGCAGAGCCCACCACCCCCTTCTAAATGTAATATTATTTTCTTTGAAGGAACACCATGAGTTTTTCAGAATTTTAAGGAAACAAAAAAAGTTTCTCAAAGTCTACTGATTTCTGTCTTCACATAAGAGATTGTGTTCACATTCTTTACTGCAATGGATTAGAGCACACACACACACACACACACACACACACTAGAAGAGTGCCAGAACCTCAAGGCAGTGGAAGTAGATGGAGAAGTTTCTCTTAAAAAATGGAATTTTGTTTTTTTTAATAATAGTGCATGTAAGAGGACACTAAATATCTGATTGCTAAGTGATTGGTTCTGGTGGAGACAAGCTAGTGAGAAAGTGCAATTCAGGCAGTCAGAGGTGAATGACATGGCTCTGCAATATATTACATGGCTCTCATCACTTCATGTGATATATGTGTGAATAATTAAAAACTTGAACCTGCCATGTTTAGGTTAGAAACAGGGAATTTGATTCCTGATACATAATACCTAAAAGCAAATACTTATCAGTCACACCAAATATTATTGGTATGAAATCTATGAAAAACAAAACAAAAACAAAACAAAAGAAAAAAGAGACATGTGGCTCCCAAAAGTGAAAGGCAAGCAGGTTCAAGTCAGCCCTTTCATTTCCTCTCCACAATTGTAGTTGAGAACACAGTTAACTCAGTCAAGAATCTTCTTTTTTTTTTCCTCCTTTTTATTTTGACAGGGGCTTTCACTCCCCCCACTGAAGGAAACTCAACTCAGAGAACTTTACAGGCATTTCTATTGACTCTGTGAATAATCTTGACTCTATGGATTATCCTCAAGCAGCTGTGGAAAACACAAAAGATTTCCCCAAACATAAGAAAAAGAATACTGATGCAGCCTGGGGCAGGTTTTTTTTTTTCCCTCAGCTCTCAAGTGATTTTTAAGAGCCAGGCGGTCTGGAAAACGATGGATTTGTTTGTAGGAAAGGTAAACACTGCCAAAATCAACAAGTTCCTTCCTTAGGGGCCTGTAGAGCAAATTGGTCCACAGATTAAGACAGTTCAGTTAAGTCATGTTGGGGCTGACATGAACCCTTCAGGCTCCTTCCCTTTTACCCCAGAAAATACAAAGAGAAGTGATAAGACTCTTATGAAGGAATTGTACACAGTAGGGTCAGAGAAATTAAATTAATTAAAATTGATCTCCTCTGTAAATTTCCTGGCACAGGATTTGAGGGGTTTAACTGAGAGGGTTGGTAGGTTTACCAGGAGTCTCCTTTACACAATTTTTAGTCAAATAGGCTCTGTCTTGACTCTCCAGATTGGCATCAGTGAAGGATTTAATAGTGATTAGAGCTGGGTAAAATGATCTCATATGTTGTCACCTGCCAAAGAAATGGCAGTGGATGAAATCTAACCCTATTCACAAGTCATTTTTCCAAACCAAACCAGGAAATGTGCTAAACAAGCAGAGCCACCATGTATTACAGAGGTGGATTTCATCTTCATGAATTCACAGGTTGTGTCAGAGACGAAGTGAGATGCGAAAAACAGCATTTTACAATCTGCTTTGCAATTTCCCAGCATTTTTTATTTCAAAGACATGAAAGAATTAAGACAAACTGGTTTTTAATCCTGATAAGACACGGAAACATTCATCACTCTCATTTCCAAAATCAAGAAAAAGAAGGAAATAGAAACTCAAGTCTCATGCCAATTCTGGTGCCATAAATCACAAGAAAATTTTATCAGAAAAGTTTAATAGGGAGGTAAGGCAAATTTTTCAGGTTATTCTACTAAACAATGCCTGCTAAAACTTTAGCAAGCAGTTCTGAATACTTTGGCTGGCTGTAGCTGACATGGCCAGGTCATGCACAGTTCAGTTGGACTTTATTGGCATGACAACATCTTCACACACAGCTACAGGAAATCAGCAATGCAGCTGGGAGGGAACACAAACTCCTGACTAGCAATTCTGTGTATTAATGACAATGCTCTGCTTCCTAGTCCCTTACATCCTCACAGCATTTTTCAACCATTAACTAATGCATCAGTGAGATTTGTTTGAGATGGAGATGCAATAAGCAAACTAAAAATGAGGAGCATGTAGGGCCACCATTTCAGTGGGAAAAGGTTAACTCACTCTAATTAAATCCCACAGAGCCTCTCTGTTCAGAAACAACCACATTTTAAAACCAGTGAGAGTTACCATCTCATTAACAGGGAGGCTAGCTGCTGTAAGTCTGCTATATATAAATATTTTTAATCCTTATTTCTGCTGGAAAACACTGTAGAGGAATATAATATTCAAAAATCTTTGTCAAAAAGGCTAAACAACTGCTAATCACTGCATTTACACCCTCATTCTGACCTAAATTCACATAGCTCTGCAGACTTTTCCTGCACAGCCATGCACAAGACCCTCCACGCTGTCTAGCACAGCCAGAGGAGCACACAGCAGTCTCACAGCAGACACCTCTGACTCAGGACAGAGTGTCACACTTGCTGTCACCAAGAGGGAAGTATCAGTCCTGCTCCTGGTGGTGATGGTGATGTCTCTTGCTGTTCAGAGCTCCTGTGGACCCAGCTGTCTCTCCTGCTCCAGGACTGCAGGCGCACACGCTGAGCATCACCAGGGATAAGTGCCACCAGAATTCCTCAGCTCCACGAGACACAGGAACCACAGCACCAGCACAGCCTGAGCCTTGCTCGCACGTGGTGCCAAGTGTGGAGCTGGCATGTGGCACTGATCTCTGCCTTTCACTGAGCACAGGCTTCTTTGTATTGGTCCTATCATCATATGACCTCTCCTCACTATGTTATTTGTTATTGCCACAGAGAAAAAGGTTTTCACATGCTTGGTATGTGTGCAGACACTAAAACTTTGCCTACTCTCAGAAAGATATTTGATTTATATTAATGAAGTGCTAGTTTGGAAGTGAGTGACTGCCTAAGAAGTTTTATTCAGTTGAAGTGAGACCCAAGGAAATATACACCTCGTTTAGGACTCATAGTCAAGAAGGAAGAAGAACTCATGCCAGCTAAAGAGAATAGCAAACAGCATAGGTGTTGTTAGCAATTCACAGATATTATCCACAGCTTTACTCATTGAAGCACAAATTTACAATGTCACTGCTGGTTATATGACAGAGGGGCTTATTTCCAACACAGTCATGGGTTAATAACTTTAGTTAGCTTGTAGCAGTTGAAAAGTAGCAACAGGCATCATCGCTGCTGTTATGGCCACAGGGTGGTAACAGAATTCAATGAGTTCTAGAAAAAAATACTCAAAATGTCAAAACATAAGCTTAACTGAAAAAAAAAGGCTGAAGTGTAAGCCCAACCCAGAGAATGGAAAAGTACTGGATAAAACACTGGAAAATATACTGCAGGGAACAATCCCGCCTTGGCAGTGGGTTAGACTAAATGACCTAATACAACTTTTCCGTCTCTAATTTATACGATTCTGTGATTCAACAAAAACAAACTGTGAAATTAAAAACTGAAGCAAGTCTACAACTTGACTACCACATTTTATAAATGTATATATACTAGATTCTATAGGTATTTAAAGTAGTGACTGTCTTGGCACTCAAACTACAGAAGATATATGCAGACTGTCAGATTTCCTCTTAAAACATTCATCTGGCTGCCAGGCTGAGCAGATGCCAGCAGCCTCAGAGATAGACCTAAGAATAACCTTTAAGACGCTCTGGAAAGAAATAATCACTCAAACTGAAAAAGTCAATTATGGTGACTGCCATGAGCTAAAACTCTGTTTGCATTGAGACAATCAAGGTAAAGAACAAAAAAACAAACAACAAAAAAAAACCAAACCAACAACAAACAAAACAAAACAAAACAAAAAACATGGACAGAAATAGGTTGGGCCCTCAATGTCATCAGCTATGTTGAAGAATGGATACTCCACAGGATAGGCACCTACTGTTCTTTTACATGTTGTGCTTCTCCTGTGTAGGGACACTGACAAATAAGTTGGATACATGCATATCATAAAAAATTAATAAAATGTGTAATATATCCAAGTCCCTTCCAAGTGTTTTTTCTTATAAGGATCTTCTTTTAAATGAAATCCCTACTCCTAAGTGACTGAAAAGAGAGATATATATTTAGGTTCTCTTAGCTTAGTTTAAAAGTATTCCAAATGAGAATATGTACTAACAAAGACTGTCCTGTTTTCTGAGAAGGAAATACTGACTTACAAATGTGCTTCCCCATGCAGATAATCCTGTGACCACAGAGGTTCCTGCAGTTGTAAATAATTTGAGACCACCTGGACATGTCTAATGTAGATAGCCTGGGGAAATAAGTCATTCAAAAGAAAAACGAAGTCCTCTTATTTGAGTCCCTGGGTACAGATCTGTAGCTCTAAGGCTAATCAATTAGCTCCTGGCAGAAGAATGGGTGGCTCTGTTCTGGAGTACCAGCTTCAGTGCCTCTCTAAACAGTGGAAGAGCCCTGTCATCCTGTTTTAAATAAGGAAAAAGCTTCACCACTGAGGAGGACAAGTATGTGATTTAAACAAATAGTTTATTAAAGGAGCAATTGTGAAAGAAAAGATTAATCCCTTTTTTTTTTAAAGGAGTGTTTGTGCCATCTGAGAAAAATAGCTACTGTGAATTGCCTTTCCACAACAGTGAGTTTCCAATTATTAAATAATGGAGTTTTTTTCTCAAAGGAAAAAAGAGCACTAGTAGTGTTGAAAAAAGCAAATGCTGGACAGACCATAATCAAGATGATTGCCACTAGAGTGAAATCAAACAAATCTACTTGGGAAGGTGACAAAGAAATTTCCTGATGGTAAAATAAAAATAGTAGATCCATAAAACCACAGGCTCCTTCAGCTGCTTTTAAACCCCTTTAAAATTGCCTTATTCATTACTGTCCCACTTTTTACATCTGCTTCAGCCCTTGTTCTACAGCAGATGCTAAAAGAGGCATCAAATCCTTACAGAATCTGAAGTCTGGTGACTTAAGGATGTTTTAACAAACTGAGATATTTAGGAGCCAGTACAACTGATTTTCAGCGAGGTTTGGGCTCCTGGGACAGGATTCACAAGAGAATTTAATTCAGAGGCTCAGAGTTCCTACTGCAGTGTCCCTGCTGTGACCCTGGAGGCCACAGCTCTCAGTGGCACAGGCAGCACAGAAGCATTGGCTGGACAGGACCTGCAGAAGCCCCAGGAAGGAGCTTGATGCTAAAGACAGAAATGCCACACCTTGTCTCCTCATTACAGTCAGCTTAGCTTGTCTATCTTTAGCTGCTGCATTTGTTTGGCCACTATAAATATATTTGCCTGCAGATATGTCAAAACTGTAAGTTAGACCCAGTTTTAGAAGTTACAGATCTAACATAGCTGCTTGACTGTGCAATTCTTTGTACAATTCATGGAACGGGGCATAACATGAACACCCCATCCAGTAAATCAGCAGACACATGGAAGAGAAATGCTCCACCAGGCTGAGCCAGAGGATATTTTGTGAGTTGAGCTTCGAGTCACAAGCTGAGCAAAGCTCCTGGCTCCACTTGTGTTTCACAGCCATGAACTTTACAGAGCCAGGAAGCTCAGCCTTCTGCAGAAAAATGGAGGGAAAGAAGGGAGAGATAGAAGCCAAAAAACTCCCTTGTAGTGTTATAACTGGGATATTTATTTCAAAGATCCACATTCATTTTCCTCTTTGGGTAATTGAATCTCAGCCCAAGCTTCTCTATGCATGTGCTTTTGGGTATCTGGGGACAATGTTACTCAATTCCTCAGATCTTTCCTTTTCCATTAATTAAGTAGTCTGCTCTTTAGGGTAGCAAGAGGAAAGCAAGAAATTAAATAAAGGAAAAGGCTGAAGGAAAAAAACACCCCCTAACTTGCCAAATAGAACATTTCCAAGAGAAGTAGGACACCTGGAGCTGAAACAAAATTGGATGAACCCCATTTTCCAGAGCTACATTTTCTAACCAGGTCATCCTCCTGCAGCTGAGATGCTAAAGAACATGTAGAAAATTTGAGTCTGAACTAAGTACATCTACTCAGCAGGAAAAACAAGATACATTTAAGGATGTGCTATATTGACCAAAGTACTACTACTGCAAGTATTTTAAATAGGTCTATACACCAACCAGAAGGAAAACCAGAGGGCATTTTGACAAAGGTGCACAGGCAGCTATGATGGTACTCAGTCCTCGGATTTAGAAGAAACAGGGTGATGATGTGGATCTACACTTTGATGACAAGGGTTTAATAGGGTACCTTTGGGAAATGAGCCTGCAATACCCACAGTGTGTCTGGAGAGGGATCAGTGGGGTTTTCTGAAGCTGCCTCTGCTGTGCAGGGCAGTGTCCTGCAGGGACACCTGAGGAGTGCCACACCTGCAGGTGCCAGAGCTGTGCTGAGCAGGTCCAAGGGCCTCTGGCCATGAGAGCACTGCACTCCATGGGCGCCCCAGCTGGGCCAACATGGCCCAAATTCTGTTCTCTGTTTATGGCAGTTAACTACAACTTTTTATGCCCATATCTATATTCTTGCCCTAAGGAAGCTCTTAATTATGCTGAACAGTATAGTATGCACACCCCATCAAAAATGTTAAGGATGGTCCTTCATCAGTCCTTCATACCCATCTTCCCTATGAACTGGGTCAGATGGTGCAGTACACACAGTCTGAGTAACCAGGGTAGGAAATTTGAAAGACCACATAATTCTCTTGCAAACAATATAAGGTGTTTCAATATGCTATTTCAAACAATGTTTTTATTATTTGCTATTTTAATAGCTAAAAACATAGTAATATAAAATACCAGCACTGATTTTTTTTCCTCAGAAAATTGTAAAACTTTGAGAGTTTGGGACCACATAGAACAATGACAGATTTTAGAAAGCTTGAAATATATTATGGAATGGAATGTCAGCTTTCCTCATACTTATATGCAATTTAGGCCCCTAGCTGCAGTGAGCTATCTGGTTTTATGGGGTCTGTCCAGATAGTCTGGATTCTTTGGTCTGAATCTGCAAAATTTTTTCCCATGCTCAACTTTCTTACTGTGTGTGGTCCCACAGAAATCAATACAACTTCTCACAGTAGTTAAACTAAAGATGAGTGTGATTTTTTGAGTGTATCTCATGGCCTGAGACTGCATATTCCCATGGAAAAGCAAGTGTTATCTAGGGAGAGGGAAGGTTCTCTCTGAATTACCTTAAACACTTATTATTCTGTGTAAAAAATGCAGATAAAATTATAGTGTCACATTTTCCAGCTGAAACTGTCTGGAGGCTTCCTTATATGAAGCCAAGAATCATAAGTCAAAAACTTAGAATAGTCAATGAGTGTTTCAAATTATTCCCTTATTTTCTCAAGTTGCTTGGGCAAGGATATTTTACATGGCTCCTAATTTATTATCTTTCATAATAAGGAATGTTTTGCAGGAATATAACATGATGGAATATTGCTGAGCATATTATTAAATATAATCATCAAGATTGTATGGTCATGTCTATCTTTCTCCAAGATATTTGGGTAACTGGCAGTTTCATTCTTCATAGATTTCAAACTCTATTTATATTGTTAAAAGAGCTTAACAAAATGGGTGCTCTGGTAGGTTACCACTGCTTTTCCTTACTGGAGGGCAAGTGCTGAGTCAGAGGGACCATGCAGAAATTCCAGTGGTCCAGGTCATTATATTAATCCCAAATGAGACTAAAAGTCCACATTTGAAAGAATTATTAGTATCAAGAATACTATTCCTTTTTTTTTAGTGTTTGGATTTTACATAGCACCAATTTAAAACAGTCATTCTTTTTAATTTACCATTGGGGGGTAAAAAAATCACACAGAATCACATAAAGTCAAGTTTAATATGAAGCAAGGACTGATCCCAAACCTTGCATTATGCAGAGGAAAATTGTGTAGTCAAATAACAGCTGCCAGCTGTGATTTGGAGCCAGAACAACAGCTTTTCTCAGCAGTGTGCTGGGAGACATCTCCAGTGTGTGGGATGGTTTGCAGTGCTCAAGGGGAACGGGCTGTGTCACTTCTGTGAGGAGCAGAGCAAACTGAGGGAAGGCAGAAGCAGAAAGATGGGGACAAAAATAAGTACCTGTGCCCTGACTTGCCTCAGTGGAATACAGAGAATGTCAATCATCTGCATTGCAGCCATTTTTAGGATTTTTGCCTTCCTCCCACTGCCAGGCTGGAGCAGCAGCTTATGCAAGTGTGTCTCAGGCCTGAAAAGAGAGAGGAGTAAGAGCAGGGGCAGCCACACAGGCCAGGCACTAACAAAAGTGCTTCCAAAAGTCCCCATGAAATATTATCTCTCCCAGGCAGCTGCTCAATACCTCATGATGTGTTAGGCACTGCCTTCCTGGCAGCACATTCACCCCAGCTCGCTGCTCTTTATTAGATTGTAAATTCAAAAGCATTGCTCCCATTGCTCCACAGACAGCTTCCCTCTCCAGGGACCCAGAGCTGCTCTCACAGCCCTCAGATACCCCAGCACCATCCAGGGCATCATTCATCTCAATAGATTAAGCACTCAAGTGCCTAGGAATGCACTCTGATCCACATGCAAGTAAAACAAAGCTTTTTTTATGCACATGTATGTGCCAAAAAAAGAGTAGGTCACTTCTGCAGATGGCAAAGTTAAATTAGTTAAATTTGTCACCATTTTGGTTGCAAATTTCTTTTGTCTGCCTGTGTTGAAATCTTCTTTTTGGTGACATTGTGTCTTTCAGGGAAAGCCAAATGGAAAAAAAAGAAATAGATGCTGGATGTTCCTGCTCAGTGAGAGCAAGTCCCTTGTACCACCACTGCCCCAGCCTGACTGTAAACTGGCACACAAACACAAAACATGCTGAAGAGCGCCAGCCCTGCAGGATTCAAGAGGCATCAACAGTTGTTAATCTGCTGAGGTTTTAATAAAAGAATGAAAAAGAAACAAATCTTCTGTGTGAGCAAGATGAATATACAAATAAGTTCCATGAGGAATAATTCAAAAGAAGTTTGGGATAATTTACTGCTGTTTGGATTAGTAAGCATAAATAAAAATATATTTATTCACAGTCTTAAATCCAGGCTAGGACTAAGGACCTGTTCCACAAGGCTCAATCTGCCATATAACTGAAGTTTAGAGTAAGTCTTCAACAAATCTCAGAGAATATTTTATTGCTCACCCCTTTGTACTGCAAACCCTCCTGTAAGTAGCCTCTTCTGTTACTGACATACAGATTGTTTTCCCTCAGAGAACTGAAAATGGAAGGCAATAATTCCTTGGTGAGTCAAGCTGAAACTTTCTGAATTACTAAACAGTCATTTAGCCAAGATCCAAGACCACCTATGAGTGTAGCAGAAGCTCACAGGTAACATGGACGAAGGGTGCAGCACTGAAGATCTCTGACCTCCAATTTTTATCTGTATGGTGTTACAACTACTGGCAATGGGAAAAATGGGTGTGCTGGAAAACATGGACAGCAACAGCTCCTCTCATCTGAGCTGCATCTGTTCAGCACCTTGGGGGGCCAGAGGAGTCCTGATTTCTGCCAGAGCCACGAAGAGCACCAGGAGACACAAACCAGTCTCACCACACAGGCCAAAGCATTCACCAAAAGTTGACCACAATGAATGTCAGGAAGATCAAATTAGGGTCAAGACAACTTGGTGTCCTGCTGCTTGCTGCTTACTCAGAAATAATTTCCTCTTTATGTGAGTTGTTTGCTCAAATGAGGTTTGTAAGAGCCCTCATCTGGCTCAGCCTCTGGGCAGCAATGTTTGCCTCGCTGGGTGAAATCATGCAGGCACCGAAAGGAGTGGGAACATTCCTTGGGATTTCAAATGGGGGCAAAGCCTGAGGTAACACACACTATGGTGCATATTTCCTTCAACCTCCACAAATTAAAAAACCTGCCCATTAACAAAAATTAAAATCAACTTAAAATTATAACAATTGCAACATCTATTTTCTTCATGAAATTCTTTTTTTGTCCTGAAGAGAAGTCTACCCATACAGCTAACTTTATCCATTATTTTATGCTAAAAGTCGATGTATTCCCCCACTAAGGTTGAGGACAAATATTGCATTACCTCCTAAGAAAAGTATGTCAAGAACTTGATCATTTCATATATTAAGCAGATTGATTCAGGTTTCCAAAGATTTTCTGCTTAGTTTTCAAGCCACTTTAGGCTTGCACTCACCTACCAGTCCACCCTTTTCCTCACTGAATTTTGAGCCACTTGCAGAAAGACGGAAAGAATTCTGTATTTGCCATGATACATGAGATATAAATATAATTTCATTTGTAAATTAATCTCATGTTGTCTGACTTTTCCATTGTCCTCAAAGTTTCTTAGAATAATTTGTTTATAAATCTCTTTCCCTTTTTTGCCTTTCTTTCTCCATTTAATTGCTTCTTGGGTTGTCCATTAGCCTTCAGATAGTGTTTTATCTAATTTTGTGAGATTATGGAATAAGCATCATATGAGCTTTTGATTTCACAGTTCTCCTCCTCCATCTTTGCAATTCATATTTTCCTATTTCATGTTTTAAAAGTGCCTTGGTTTTAAAGTAGTCATGAAAGATGGAATCCTTCCCTGTGAGAGATTGTAAATGCTGGACTGCTGGCAGCACAGAACAGAAGGGAAATGTACCAAGTGTAACCGGAATAAGAATTCTCCTTTTCTGGCAGCGTTTTCCACTTCTGCCAATGCAAAGGCAGCAAGCCCAGTTCACCTGGTCCAACCCACCTGCTGTGCCTGGTTTGGTGCAGTCCAATGCATATCTAAACTTGTCTATAGATTTCGCTCCTTATTATCTGTTTCTTTACCCAGATATATAAATAGTGACCACCTGTTAGGACCAAAGTCCCTAAAGTATTCCTATAGAACAGATACCACAGAAATCTGCCTTTATGTTTGGGTTTCTTTGGAATTTTTTCACTCAATGATTAGTCATCACTCCAGGAAACCACCAATTTTTTTAGCATCAGAATTTAATTCTTTATTCACTCTGTGCTCCTCAATAAACATGTTCATCTGGAGAGATAGTTTTATCCAGCTAATACCCAACTGCTGCTGAGTTAATCAAACAGAAGCAGCAAGGAGGCAAAACCAGAGAACAGACCTGCCACTTACAGACTTTGCAGCCAGGGATGGGCAGGCACCCAACCTTGCTGGAGATAAACAGCTCAAAAAATGTTCTTATCCAGATTGTTTCTGTCCCTCTGCCTGTTAAAAAAAAAAAAAAAAATTTAGAAGGACTGAAACAACTTCAGAAATGAGGCTTTAAAGCAGCATTGTTCAAATCTATGAAAAATAAAAGAAAAGAAAGCAAAGAGAAAATAAGTCTGTCCAGCCTCATCCAGGGAAGCAGAGATGCAAGGGACACTGACACATTTTCAGCCTGTGCTCTGCCTCTGCCCACCTTCCAGTCATTTCTAGCCAACTCCCATGTGATTTTGATCGAGGTAAAGCAAGGGAAAATGAATTTTCCATAGAAATGGAATTCCTTAGGGAAGTGATTACTCACTGACCCAAAGCACATCAGAGAAGGACCTTTCTGTCCTTGACATTCAGTTTGACCAAGAGAACACTTCTGTAAGACTTGAGACTTCCTGAAGCTCTGCTGAGACTGGCAGGACACAGTGTTCAAGCAGCCCTATTCAAACTCAAGACAGAGCTTTGGCCATCTTATTGTTCATTTTCCTCCATTTACAGCACTTTTTAGAGGAGAAATTAAAAGGGCAACATTTCATTCAACAATTGCTACAATCAAGTGCAGCTTAAAGAGTTAACTTCAAATGATGTTATTGTCATGATGCTGTTCAAAGTGCCTTCTTCACAAGAATCCTATTTGTAACTGTCTTCCAAATACAAATACACCTGGAATAAGATTTCCAAACACTGAGGTTTCCCTGAAGCACTGACCAACTTTCAGTCATCTCTAGATGAAGCTAATTCACAGTCTAGTGCAAAATCCATCTGGTCTAATTACGTGACAGAGTTTGACTCTCCCTGTTTCTCACCCTTTTCTATTCAGTCCTGTGCAAGATGGAATAAAAAACTTAATTCTAAATGTTGGAGACCAGCAAACTGAAGAGCTGTTAAAGAAATCAAGTAGGCCTCTTAAAGAAAGTGATTTTCCTTCCGTCAGACAAAATGCTGTGCAATGGAGACCCATTAAGTGAATGCATGAGGAAGCTGGTCTGTAGTGCATCCAGCACAATGGCTGAAAGAACACTGTTAAATTTATCTATCCAACCCAAAATATATTTCACATAATGTGACAGACTGCTCAAACAAGTATTCTCACTCAAGGGAACTGCTAAAGTATTTGGGTGCAATGTGGATGCATATTTAACAGATTTATACTTCAGATGGAGTAACCCTTTGCAGGTTTACCATGCTTATGGCTTCAAAATCAGGATGTGAGTCGACTGACTGCTAATAGGGACTTTATTGATGCCTTTTCCAGTGCAGAAGGAAAACTCTGTAGTACACTGGTATTGACTTTCACAGCTCTTGACTATTCTTTGTACGTGTTTCTTGCTGTTTTGAGGGGACTTCTGACTTCATTTCATTCCATATGCAAAGCCAGTAAAGCTGTCACCAAAGGGATTTTGGAAAAGTTTATTTGAAAAAGAAAGAAAAAAAAAAAAAAGTTTATTTGAAAGAAAAAGAAAGTTTATTTGAAAAAGAAAGTAAAGTTCTATTTTAAAAAATTAATTTTTCCTCTTCTTGCTTTCTGAATAAAAATGTTTAGGGTAAAAACATATTTCTAATGTCTATGGGACCTCTGGAGCATTATTGATTTGAATGAATTTTATAAACTGTTTAAATTACAAATTTCCTAAGCATCAGTCAGTAATCAAAAGCTTTGTTAATATTCCATCCTCTGCAAATTATGTGTATGCCTTTTCTGAAGAAAATTCTTGGAAATAGAGGTTCCCTATTGAACAGGAGCTATCTCAGACTTTCAGGAGGACAAAATTCAGATCCTTTCCTGGAAACCCCGCACTGCAGTCATTCATAGAGCAGACTATTCAAATAATATAATGTCAAGTCAGCTGACCTCTACTGTCAAACAGGAATGAAAAAGAAAAGCAGCATCTTAATTAGGAAGGCTCCAAATCATATATAAATTCATAAATCAATGGCAATCACTCGGAAGCTGGTAGGGAACCAGACACTTAATCAGTGAATTAAAGTAACGTGCTTCATTCAGCTGCCACTCTTAAACAATTTCTGTCACGTATTTTGCCACAACGTTCAGGTATGAAGCATATTTCATTATATAGTTTGGAAATCCCAGGGGTGTGGATAACTGCAGCATCCTTAGAAATTCCAACTGCCTTTAGTACTCACATTAATCATTCTTTCTCCTAACCTTAGCACAATGAAAAGATTCAGCAGTCTTCAAAATGTCCATCTCTCCCACAAAAATCTTCATATTCTGAAAAATTACAAACCTGGTTTAGAATTGAATTCAAATTTTTTCATGAAGGAATTTCCTGGAAAAAAGAAATAAGGAATTAATGTCTTTATGTTTCCTGGTTGATTAAAGTTTTCCACAGCAAATGAAAATGGCAAAATCTGTTCATATGGGAAGTCAGTGAATTTTGGCCTTTTTTTCCTGTGCAAAAGTATTGATTTTGAAAATAGCAGACTTCTCTTTCAGACAGTCACTTCCACAAAAAAATCTCTGCTCTGCCCATTAAGCACAAGAAGTTGTCCAGATTCTCCAAAAAGTTGACATATATCACACGCAAAGGCGCCATGAAGTATTTTGTCTATAACATTATAACAAAAAATGTGTTACTATCTTTTTGCAGTGTCTAGCAGTACCTCCTTGTCTTAGAGTGGAAATGCAATGGAAAAGAGAATTCCCAGTAAAACAACTTCAGGAACTACTGATACCATGAGGCAATGTTTCCTAGATGTACTGACATAAAACATAGCAGAAGGGTGAAACTTTGTTGTGTTGTGTTGTTTGATTCCCCCAGTTATTTTCCTATTTTATGTATTCTCCCCCCAGTTTCTGTGGAATGGTTCCTCCCTCCCCTGGTTTTCCCGCCAGTGCCTTTCCGATTGGTTAGTTTCCATGGTTAACCCCTCCCCCCTCCGCTGTCAATCCTTTGTGTTATGTAATTCCCCCTCCCAGATTTTACCTTATAACTAAGTTTTCTCTCCTCCCTGGGCCTAGTCAATCACCCCCCACTCCTCCCAAGCTTCGAGAAACTTCTTCTCTCTGGGGGCCGTGGTTGGCTGGTGTCCCGGGGCCCCTCCTCTGTTTTACGTTTATTGGTTTTATCCTTATGTCAGTTATGCTATGTACCTCCCTACCCATTCGGGGATTGGTCTGCCGGGTCTCCCTCCCTTCTCCACCCCCTCCCTTTATAACCCTGTTACTCCCCCTGTTCTGGGCCATTTGCCCGGGGTTCTACCATCAGTTGGTTGCCCCCTGCAGTGGGATTCCTCAATAAACCGACGTGTTTCCCGAGCAAGTGGTCGCCTCCTTATTCGTCCACTAAAGCGCAGGCAGTCCGACTCCGAGATCCAGCCCAGCCCGAGGCCAGGACGCCGAGGGGGGTTGGCCTCAGATGCGTAGGGGCGTCGGCCTTTCTCACCCCTTCAGCTAGCCGGACATAGGGCCGTGCACGCCCTAGCGCAGCGTGGCGCCCAACGTGGGGCCTGGAAGTGGACAGCTGGACAGTTGACCGCGGACCGGACCCCTCGGAGTTGGAATTATAGTTTTCCTTTGGACGCTACGCTACCTCGGGTAGTAGCAGACCCCGTTCTAGGGGTAGCGCTCCCCGGGGATTGGAGTCCCAGCCCTCAGCACCACAAGAGGAGGACTCCAGGGACGGAGACCACCGCCAAGTTTTGTTTCTCGTCTCCACCGGTTTGGTAAGTCCGGGCCCTGCCTTGGGGACTCTCCGGGCTTCCCCCCCTGCCTTTTTATCTTTCCCTAGGAGTACATGCCCTGCCTTGGGGACCTACTCCCTGCCCTCTTTCCCTGAGGTATTTCCTCATCCCCGAGCCTTTCTTGTTTTCTTTTCCCTGCGGCTGCCGGCTTCCCCAGACTTGGGGCCCGGACCCATCCCCCAATCCCTTTCTTTTCCCTTCGGCTGGCCCAGACTTTGGGGCGGTGGGGGGGAGCAGGGGCGGTGGTTGGCGAATTGTTGTTTTAGTTCGTGTTATACGTTTGGCGGGTGGTTGAGCCATCAGAGGATTTCCCCCCTTTCTAGCAGCAGTATTTCCTGTGCTAGAAAGGTGCCATGGGTGCAGGCTTGGGGAAATCCCAAAAGGAGGTTTATTATGTTATTAAAGGTTTGTTGCTTGGGAATGGGCAGAAGCCCCCCAAGCCAGCGTTGAATTGTTTGGTTAAATGGATCTTTTCTAAGTTCCCCGAAACCTCTCCGGAACTTGTAAAACAGCCACGATATTGGGCAGCTGTTATAGCCAAATTAGACGAGGCCATAAATTCCGGGGAGGCAAAGTTGGCCACCGTGGCTTATTGGGCGCGCAGAGTGCATGCAGCACTCCGCGCGTTTGGGGAACTTAAGAAAGGTCCTGCCAGTTCTAGTTTATCCCCTCGTTCTCCTCGTTCTGTTGCCCTTGCCCCTCAAACCTCACCCACATCCCGTAGGCAGGAGCCCTCGAGGGGGATTTTAAGGGCCGACCAGAGGCAGGGGGTCCATCCTGCCCCTGCTCCCCCTCGACCTGCTCGGCCTCCCCCTTCGAGGAGCCCTGGCCAGGCTCCTTTTCTCTCCTCTTCCTCAGCCCTTGTTCCCAAGTCCCCAGTTCTTAATCCCAAAGTTGTTCGGTTTGCTGAAGAATCCCAAAATGGCTCCCTCGGTGCCCAAGATGGCGGTGGCCATGTGGCCGTTCCTGCCGGGGCTCCTTCTTCTCCTCCTAACCCCTTCCTCCATAATGCAAACCCTTTCCTTTCCCTTGACCCCACCCATTTCTCGGTTGTCCCCCCTTCATACCCGCCTTCAGTCCCACCCATTTCTCCGCCCTCTGCTCCTCCTCCGGCTCCACCCCAGGTTCCTCCCCCGGTTCCGCCCTCTGTTCCTCCTTCGGCTCCTCCCCAGGTTCCTCCCCCAGTTCCGCCCCTCATTGACTCCTCCCCCGCTCCGCCTCTGTACTCTGCTCCGCCTCCGAACTCCATCAAGGAGGCGGAGAAAGTGGGTGTGCCGTGCCCACTCCCTCGCTCCGCCTCTTTGCCAGACCCCGCCTCAACCTCCTCCAGTTCCGGTTCCCACGCTCCCCCTTCCGGTTCCCACGCTTTGTGTTCCGGGGGGGGGGGGGTGGGAGACCGGAAGCCGGAGCAGGCGCCTTCATTGGAAGCCGCTCCGGTCACCTACCACCTCAGCGGGGAGGGGACCTCTCAGGCCCACTGGGTGCCACTTGCACAGGCCCAGATCAAGGAACTGTGCAAGGCGCAGAAGGACTACTCCCGGGAGTCCGAGTACTTCCGGGGGATGCTCCGCAATGCCCTTGCGCGGGGAGATCTGGTGCCCGCGGACCTGAGGGCCCTCTTTACCAGCCTTACTAGACCCATGGAGTTCCGGGTCTGGGTGGCGGAATGGAGGAGGGAGATCTTGGAGGCTCTCCCAAGTCTTTGGGGGAGTCCTTCAACATCTCATGATGCGGATGGGCTGGTAATTTCCCAGGAACATCTGCTGGGCGAGGGACAATGGGCAGAGGGGGCAGTTCAAGCTAAGGCTCTGTTTCCGTCGCAGCTGGTGGAGACCGCAAAAGCAGCCGAGCGGGCTTTCTACAAGCTGCATGCGGTAACCTCCCAGTGGGAGGATGATGAGGTTCGGCAAGGGGCACAAGAGCCTTACATGGCCTTTATCGAGCGCCTCTACCGATACGTGGAGGCGCAGGCGACCGGGGACGAAGACAGGGAAAAGATGCTTCGGAGAATGGCCTTCAGCAATGCCAATCCGGAGTGTCGAAGGGCCATCAAGGCCCTCCCTCGAAGTCCCCGGCCCACGGTAGAGGCCATGATAGAGGCCGTGGTTGGCCAGGTCGTTTTAACATCACGACCAAAAAGGTCATCAGTGGCCTTTGCGGAATGCCCCGAGCCGGACTTCTCAGAGCTGGAAGCTGCCCCCGTGGCTGGACCCCCGACACCTGGGTCCGGCAGGAGATCAGCGGCCACCCACCCCTGTCATCTCTGCGGAAAAATCGGGCACTGGATGCCTCAGTGCCCGATGCGTCTGGATTATCTGGAGTACCGCAGGAAGCGGGAAAGGGAGGAGAACAAACTTCAAAAAAACTAGACCAGGAGCGCAGCCCCTCCCTGCGCTATGATAAAAGTGTGGCGGGACGAGTGTCATCTAGCGGGGAGGAGGGAGATACAGGAGAGCCGCCATACTCCATGCCGGACTTGTCTTACTTAGTACCTGATGTGACCTACACTTGTGGTATTCAGCCCACACCTGCGCTTAACACCTTGTCCTCTGCTTCTCCTTACAGGCTGCAGCTCACTAGGGACGTACACCTCCCTAATAGTGATTTAAAGCTGGTGTCTGTCGACCTCCAACATCCGGGTCACTGGAGGAAATTAGGACGTTGCAGGTGGACCGTCGTCGGAGATACAAAGCACACGCCGCGAGACATTTACATCGTCCCGGGTTTGGTAACTACCGACCGGGACCGTTTCGCGGTAGGGTTGTACTGTGTCCGACCCCCTCTCTTCCTCCCCAAAGGACAGGTTATCGCCCAGGCCATTCCGGTTCCAGGAAGGGACCATTGGAAGAAGACTCAGGAGCAAACATCGCCTCCGACAGTGGCCTGGGCGCAGGTAGTGGGGAGGGAGAAGCCCCGCCTAACTTGTCAGCTTTCGTTGGGCGGGGATCGGAAGATCGTGAGGGGTCTATTGGACACAGGGGCAGATGTGACGGTCATTCCCTCTCGGGAGTGGCCGTCTCATTGGGACTTGCAAAACGCTGCCGACACGATTCGGGGTGTTGGAGGGCTTCAATTGGCTAAACGATCAAGGGGCGTTGTCCAAATTACGGGGCCAGACGGGCAATTGGCTACTGTACGCCCGTTCGTATTAGACTATACAGAGCCTCTCTGGGGGAGAGACCTACTTGCCCAATGGGGAGCCAGAATTGACCTTCCGAAGGCTCCTCAGGTTTTTCGGGCAGTGGCCACTGAGGAGCGCCGGACCTGGAAGCTGGATTGGCTGACTGATGTACCAGTACAGGTCTTACAGTGGCCACTTAATAAACAAAAATTGAAGGCGCTCAACGAGCTCGTTCAGGAGCAGCTACTGAAGGGCAACATTGTGGAGACAATGTCTCCCTGGAATTCTCCAGTTTTCGTCATCAAAAAGCCCAATAAGGATAAGTGGCGGCTCCTGACCGACCTTCGCCAAATTAATGATAAAATTGTAGATATGGGGTCTCTCCAACCAGGGATGCCCTCCCCAGCAATGCTCCCCCAAAATTGGGAATTGGCGGTAATAGATATAAAGGATTGCTTTTTCCAAATTCCCCTTCACCCTGACGATGCCCCGCGTTTTGCATTCACGGTTCCATCCATCAACCGTGAGTCCCCAGCCAAGCGCTATCATTGGCGGGTATTACCACAGGGCATGAAGAACAGCCCTGTGATCTGTCAATGGTACGTCGCTTCGCTGCTGTCTCCAATACGTACAACCCTCGGGGATGTTGTCATTATTCATCATTACATGGACGACATCCTCGTGTGTGCGCCCGACCACAGTCTGCTTGCCCATGCGCTTGACCTGACAACCAATGCGTTGGTTGCTGCAGGGTTCGAGCTCCAGCAGGATAAGATTCAGCGGATGCCACCTTGGAAATACCTGGGCCTTGAAATTACTAAGCGGACCATTGTTCCGCAAAAATTGGCTATCAGGACAAAAGTCCAGACCCTAGCGGATGTTCACCAACTGTGTGGGTCCTTAAATTGGGTGAGACCCTGGCTGGGCATCTCGACCGAAGACCTAGCCCCCCTTTTCAATTTGTTGAAAGGGGGAGAGGGGCTTAGTTCCCCTAGGGTTCTCACCTCAGAGGCACGGGTAGCCTTGGAGAAAATCCAAAAGGCCATTTCGGCCAGGCAGGCCCACCGATACCACCCGGGCTTGCCCTTTAAGTTCATAATTCTGGGAAAGTTGCCACACCTCCATGGCATTATCCATCAATGGGACGTTGAGAAAAGGGACCAAGGGCTGGGGGACCCCCTCTTGATAATAGAGTGGGTGTTCCTCAGTCACCATCGGTCCAAAAGAATGACAAGGCCACAAGAGTTGGTAGCCGAACTGATCCTTAAGGCAAGATCAAGGATCAGGGAGTTGGCAGGGTGCGACTTTTCATGCATACACATCCCAATTAAATTGGATTCGGGCCAACTTAAATTGAGGACCTTTGAAGAGCTGCTGCAAACGAATGAATATCTACAGTTTGCACTGGATAGCTACACCGGGCGCATCGCAGTAGATCGGCCGGCCCACAAATTGTTTAATTCGGAATTTAAATTATCCTTAAAAAGGGTTCAAAGTCGGGAACCTTTAGATGCCCTGACAGTTTTCACGGACGCGTCTGGAGCATCCCACAAGTCAGTTATGACTTGGAAGGATCCTCAGACTCAGCAGTGGGAGGCTGATGTTGCTATTGTGGAGGGTTCTCCACAGATTGCAGAGTTGGACGCAGTCGTCAGGGCATTTCAGAGATTCCCTGAACCTTTCAATCTGGTCACAGATTCTGCGTATGTCGCGGGTGTAGTGTCTCGGGCTGAACAAGCAGTCCTTCAAGAAGTGTCCAACAAGAGATTGTTTGAATTGCTTAATAGGCTCGTGGAACTAGTCTCCCACCGCGAGCATCCCTTCTATGTTATGCATGTTAGGTCGCATACGGATTTGCCTGGGTTCATAGCGGAGGGCAACCGCCGAGCCGATTCTTTGGCCGCGGCTGCCGTGACGCTGGGCCCTCTCCCAGACGTGTTCGGTCAGGCTAAGATCAGCCACCAACTGTTCCATCAGAATGCGCCTGGCCTGGTTCGGCAATTCAATCTTACGCAGGACCAGGCTAAGGCGATAGTGGCCACATGTCCCCAGTGCCAGAAAGATCAGATGCCCACTGTGACCTCGGGGGTTAACCCCCGAGGTTTGGCAAGCTGCGAGGTGTGGCAGATGGACGTAACACATGTCCCGTCTTTTGGTCGACTGTGTTACGTCCATGTCTCAGTGGACACTTTCTCCGGGGCTATCTATGCCTCCGCCCACACAGGAGAGAAGGCAGCGGATGTCCAGAAGCACCTGCTTCAGGCATTCGCTGTCTTGGGCATCCCTAGGGCCCTAAAAACAGACAATGGCCCTGCGTATACTTCCAAGGAGCTGCGGAGCTTCCTGCAGCAATGGGGAATAGTGCATAAGACCGGCATCCCCTATTCCCCGACAGGCCAAGCCATGGTGGAAAGGGCCCACCAGAGCCTTAAGAAGATCTTATCTCGACAACAATCGGCGATGAAGGTGGAAACCCCCCACGTCCGACTGGCAAGAGCTTTATACACGCTTAATTTCTTGAACTGCTCTTTTGACAGCCAGAATCCTCCGGTGGTCCGGCACTTCGGCAGTCACCAGCAGCTGCAGCCGAAAGCCAGGCCCCCGGTTCTTGTAAAAGATCCGGAGACCTGGCGGACGGAGGGCCCTTTTGACCTGGTGACCTGGGGGAGGGGATATGCTTGCGTGTCCACTCCCTCAGGCCCCAAGTGGATACCATCTAAATGGGTCAGGCCTTTCGTCCCGAAGCAGAGGACAAAGCAGGAGGCGATACCACAGGTCCGGCAAGCTTGTTGGCGACGGCGAAGGAAGGCACACAACAATCCTTTGTCTTTCTCTCCTGATCTCCTCCCAGTAACTGAGGAGCCCTCCCCTCCTTCTTCACCTCCACCCCTGGATTTCTTGTGTTATGTTGCATCCCAATCTCCCCCGGCTCCTGAAAGCACCCCCCGCACATTTTATTTAAATTGGCTGTTTGGTGAGGAACCATTCCTGTGATTTCGTGATACTTTTCCTTGTTTCTTTCGTTTTAGTTGCAACTCTCCAATGGCCCTGGTATCAACATCGCTGGCTCCCAACCCTGGTCCACTGATGATGTTTATGTTGACCTGCGGACTCCTGCTGTCACCTTCGGAGCCGTGGGTCATCCCCCAGCCAAAGGTCAACGTCTGGCGTGCCTTGGCACAATCGTTAGGACAGGACAGTATATGCCTAGACACCGGCGCAGCAGAGGACCCGATGTCGTCTTGCCTTGTGGGGATCCCTTCCTCTCCAGGCGAGTTCCCTGTTACGTTCCGACATACCTTTTCCCCAATCCTATCCCAGAGTCTTACCATTCTCCCCAATTTTGACTCGTCCAAGGCCTGGAGAGACGGAGTGGTCAGGCTGGATCCTGCACCCTCCGAGCCCACTGAGTTACATCTCCTCGGGTCAGCCAACGCCTCCGTTTGTTTTCAGTTTGATTATGGCATTACCCCCATAGAGAAGGGTAGTGAGGTGGTCCGCCAGTCCAAAAAGGAGTACCAAGCTAAACAGTGGTGCCGGGCCGTTCTCAAGATCCTTGGCCCCACCACTACTGGACGGACCCCTTACTCCCTTCCAAGAGGCGTGTTCTTAATTTGTGGTGACCGAGCGTGGGCAGGCATCCCCTCTGGCCTGGTCGGAGGGCCGTGCACCTTTGGCCGGCTGACGCTGTTTACTCCCAACATTACCCAAATTATTAATTGGAAAAGAACGAACATCACAGCTGAATTGGACAGAGCCAAAAGAGACCTGAAGGGCCTCACCGAAGACTGTGATGATGAGATTACGCATTGGTCTCACTCAAAATCCGTTGCCTTTACCATTCTATTGCCTTGGGTATCGGTAGCGAAGGCTCTAGGTGAATTGGGCCGCCTAGAGTGTTGGGTAGCTAAACAAGCAAATCTTACATCAGCTGCGCTTTACGACCTCCTCACAGACGAGGAAATAACAAGGAAGGCGACGCTCCAAAATAGGGCAGCGATAGATTTTCTATTGCTGCTCCATCACCATCGTTGTGAGGAGTTTGAGGGCCTCTGCTGTCTGAACCTGTCCTCTCGAGCTGAGGACGCCAGACACTCCATCAGAAAACTTCAAGACCTTGTACATCAAGTTAAACAAGAGACATCTGATTGGCTGGGGGACCTCTTCAAGGGTTGGGGCCTGAGCGGGTGGGCCACGTCCATTATCGAAAGTATTATTAAAGTCGTTTTGAGTTTGATTGTCCTTTCAGTTTTCGTTATGGTGATCCGCGGCCTGGTTCAAAGACTGGTATCAAAAGCCACCTCGCCGAACGTCAGTCACGCCACCGTGCCCGTCGAGGAGCACGTCGAGCTGGGGGACCTCTCCTCGGAGACCGGAGAAGCTGTAGAAGAGGAGGGGTCAACCGTGTCGCCCGTTTGCCATCCCTGGGCGGACGAGCCCCAGCTCGAAGAAGGCGAGGATTGGCCGGACCAGCCGCGGGTCCCCGAAGTTTGAGTTTATATGGACTTTTATGTTCCTTTATTTTATTTGTTAAGAAACGGGGAGATGTTGTGTTGTGTTGTTTGATTCCCCCAGTTATTTTCCTATTTTATGTATTCTCCCCCCAGTTTCTGTGGAATGGTTCCTCCCTCCCCTGGTTTTCCCGCCAGTGCCTTTCCGATTGGTTAGTTTCCATGGTTAACCCCTCCCCCCTCCGCTGTCAATCCTTTGTGTTATGTAATTCCCCCTCCCAGATTTTACCTTATAAGTAAGTTTTCTCTCCTCCCTGGGCCTAGTCAATCACCCCCCACTCCTCCCAAGCTTCGAGAAACTTCTTCTCTCTGGGGGCCGTGGTTGGCTGGTGTCCCGGGGCCCCTCCTCTGTTTTACGTTTATTGGTTTTATCCTTATGTCAGTTATGCTATGTACCTCCCTACCCATTCGGGGATTGGTCTGCCGGGTCTCCCTCCCTTCTCCACCCCCTCCCTTTATAACCCTGTTACTCCCCCTGTTCTGGGCCATTTGCCCGGGGTTCTACCATCAGTTGGTTGCCCCCTGCAGTGGGATTCCTCAATAAACCGACGTGTTTCCCGAGCAAGTGGTCGCCTCCTTATTCGTCCACTAAAGCGCAGGCAGTCCGACTCCGAGATCCAGCCCAGCCCGAGGCCAGGACGCCGAGGGGGGTTGGCCTCAGATGCGTAGGGGCGTCGGCCTTTCTCACCCCTTCAGCTAGCCGGACATAGGGCCGTGCACGCCCTAGCGCAAAACTTCCAATTTCAGCAAAGTCAGAACTTTTTCCCTGACAAAATGCTGACATTTCAGTGAAAATACATATGATTTTGTAGTGTGTTTGCATTTCACTTGAAAAATAAAATTTTTTTAGGGTAAGATGAGTGTTTCCAGACAAGCTCTCTTAAGGAGTGAAAATGGTTGGCAGAAGTTCAGTTCTAAGACCATTGCTCGTCGCTTTGGGACATGCATCTACCACCACAGAAGCAGACATTCTCCAGATCTGGTCTGAGAGAGCAGTAAAAGCTCATCACAGCAAAAACAATCTGACTTTGCTCCAAAAGAGACAAAACAGAGATTCACCAAGCTATATACCACCTGGAATGGCTTTGCATGTCAAACTTCAAATGTATTCTGTGAGAGAGGAGTTTATTTTCTTTTTGCTTCCAAGAAGCTCCTTATTAAAACAAATCAGTTTGTGGGATTTATGGCACCTACACCCATTGACAGAGTCTTCACAAAGCTACTTGTGTGTTGTCAGGCCATTAGATATGCTGCTGGGTGAAGGTACAAAGAAGACATCACCTGTGCAATAGATTTCTTCACCCCATGACAGCATTTCATTTTTCCCCTATCTGGAGACAGAATGAATACACCAAGGATCTTAGGAAACAACTCCATGAGATAAGATATAAGGGAGCTTTTGCCAGCTTAAGCCAATACAAGGTCCAGTGAGATTTTCAAGCTGGAATTTGCTTTTCCTGCCTCTTGCATGTGCACTCCCAGCCAACGTGTGAATTTGTCATCAGGCACTAACAAATTGCTGTTTGTTTTGCTGACTGCCCATGTCATCCCCAGCAGGAGGAGCAGAGTGCAGGGCCAGAGGTCTCACAGCTGGAGCAGCAGCCCCCATGGCAGACAGGAGCCAACTGCTGGGATCCAGTGAGTCCCTGCTCCCCACACAGACTGATTGTGACCGTGTTCACAGGGGTTTTCAGGTGAGGGAAGAGACGAGAATGTTGACTCCATGTTCAGAAGGCTTGATTTATTGTTTTATGATATACATTACATTAAAACTATATTAAAAATAATAGAAGGAAAAATTCTCCTCAGAAGGCTAGCTAAGCTAAGAATAGAATAGAAAGGAATGATAACAAAGGCAGCTGCCTTGGACTCTGTGTCCGAGTCAGCTCTGCTGTGGTTGGCCATTAATTACAAACAAGCAGATGAGTCCAGTCACAGATGGACCTGTTGCATTCCACAGCAGCAGATAACCATTGTTTACATTGTTGTTCCTGAAGCCTCTCAGCTTCTCAGGAAGAAAAAATCCCAAGAAAAGGATTTTCACAAAAAGATGTCTGCGACAGCTGATCCTGCTGCACAAACTTGCAGCCAGGTCTCTTCCCACTGTTTTGCCATGCCTGTGCTCTGTAACCCCAGCTTCACTTTTTACAGCCAAAATTGGTCAGCTCTAGCAGAGAGCAAGGCAACAGACCCAGAAGTAACCCAAGATTGCCAAAACCCTCTCAGGTAAAATCACCCTGCATGTGACAGAACTGTGTCCTGTCCTCACACACTCTTAATCAATGCCAATTACTCTTTTCTTTATAAGGCATTATTTAGAGATTCTGTTACATGTGTTGCAAGGACGTCGTCATTCTTTCAATTTCTCAGTCTACAATGGGAGTAATCTCCATAGAGCAGCAAATGATGATGGATGAGTAATTTAAACCAGGAGACTTCTATGTTGATTCAAGAATATCACTGGAAGATCTCTCTCTAGATTTCAGAGCATAGTTGTTGGGGTTTTTGTTGGGTTTTTTTTAAATACATATATATTTGCCACTTATACATTTCAAGAGCATTACCTCAAAGAGGAACCCTTTTTGCCCTCTCATATTTAACATTCATGTAGCAGTAGTCAGCAGCCCTCTCCTCTCCTCTCCTCTCCTCTCCTCTCCTCTCCTCTCCTCTCCTCTCCTCTCCTCTCCTCTCCTCTCCTCTCCTCTCCTCTCCTCTCCTCTCCTCTCCTCTCCTCTCCTCTCCTCTCCTCTCCTCTCCTCTCCTCTCCTCTCCTGCTCATTACACATATTTATCTAACAAGCCTACTAATTTTTAGCTTACGAAAGACTTTATTATGGAGGAGTGGAGCTAAAAGAACTCTTAAATAGGCTATTCCTCTCTCCTTTTCTAAACCTCTTTCCTTCTATCACTTTGGTGAGCTGTGATGATGTCCCTGACCAGTCTGTAACAGCCTGACCTCAATCCCTCATATGGTCTAAATATCACCAGATTCTATCTGACACACTAAGAATGAAGTAGATGATGCTTTACCATCTCTTTCCCCACCAGAACTGCAGACCAAGCTCTTATATGACAAGACTATATGTGGAAACACTCTAAAGGCATCCTCCTTTAAAAAAGAGAGAATATATATATATAGGGGTTTTCTGTTGCTAAGTTCACTGGAAAAAAAATTAAATTCCACTTCCGGATGCTCCCTACAAGCTGAAATTAGAGGATGAAATTAGAGGATGACCTCACAAGCACAAATATGATAAATACACCTTTACCAAATTTATCAATTAAAAAGAAGGGCAAAAAATATTTTTCTGCTGCAAAATAAAAAAAATGTCCCAAACATTGTCTGTGATGTTAACCTTTTACCAAACACAATTATGTAGCAGATTGCTGCAGTAACTGCTGTAGTGATCACAAAAGAAAAGAGCTAGGTCTGTCAAATGAAATTGAAGTCTTGCATGCACCCCTGAGAACAGCCCTCTCCCTCTCAAGGTGCCTGTCTGCCTTCCTTTCCTCAGCCCTCAGGGCAGAGAGGAAGCCTCACCTCAGGTTTGTGTTGCCAGGCAATGAAGCTGTGCTGCAGAGAGGGGAATTCTGAATCTCGGCTCTCTAACTTTCTGCAAAATGCATCTGTAGGCAATGTCAAAAATGTATTTTGAGAAAATTCTTCATGACAGTCTTTGTTCTGAAAGATTTTCAGGCAGACACAAAAAGAGGTGTAGAAATCCCACCCAAGCATCCCAAATCACATTCCAGAAAATATCAGATACCTAAGCACCCTTCTTCTGGCTGTCCTTATGCAGCTGTGACTCCCTTGAGTTGCTTCTGGAAACCTGAGCAGTAACTGGACCCAGCTGGGTAAATGCCCTCTGTAGGAGCATCAAAGGGTGGACAGAACATGATCCTGTCTGCTTCTCAGTGAACCCAGAGTGTAGTTGGCAGTTTCACTCTCTAGAGAAGATCCCACTCTAGAGGAAGGGAGAAGGAAGGCATCAGGCTGCAAGACCAATATTTAATATTTCTCTTGAAAAGAAACTAACTCCTGAAACTCAAAGAAGGTGTAACCAAGTTCTGTCACTCACCTTTAAAGTGGCTGGGTTTTTTTTCTCTTAATCTTCATGTTTTGGGTTTTTTTAATCATTGCGCACAGTCAGAATTTGTCTTGGGATATGATCAGTTCCAAATTTTGTGGGATGAGAAGGAGGAGAGAGGCAGAATTTAGGTGACTGGCTGCTGTTGGCTAAACCTTCCCACTGAAACCCAGAGGGACTTTGCCTAGACAGAGGACAGAAGGGGAGGGGGAATAAAGGCACATCTGAATCTAAACTGTGTGGGTTAACAGGTGGGATTACCCTACTAACACAGAGTAGAGAGTTTGCAAATTGACCAGCTGCCCTGGCAGCCAGCAGCACAAACCCCTTTGTATGCACAGGAGATCAGAGGGCTGCAAATTAACTTCTCTAAAGCCAGGACAGCCTTTTGCCTTGGTCAGGTGAAAGACAGCAAGGATCTGGATGCTCTTCCTCTGCCCATTTGGTTTTTTTCCATCTTGCTTTTTACAGATGCTCCAAATGAAGGAGAAAGTTTTCTGCCTTGAGGCTCCTTCCTGAGTTATACAAAATGAATCATGACTTTATGCAAGAAAAAAAGTTATCTCTTGACAGGAAAAAAGAAACAGGGAATGTCAAAGATGCAAAACAATTGCAATGTATGGACTTCATGACTCTTGACATAAAGTAAAATAAAATAAAAATCAAGACAGCAAATTGTGTCTTGGTCCATTTACAATCAGTGCCATTTTTGTTCTCATCTGTGTACTCTGCCCCGAACTCAGAGCTGTCATGGCTCTTTGTTCCCAAATCTCTGTGAAGCATTGCAAAGATGGAAGTTGTTCTACTTCCCCACCCTCAGTGCATTCAGGATTATTCTCCTTCCCCCTCTTCTACTTCTCTTTTTATTTTTTTTTTTAAATCTATTCCTCTTTGTTCTCCCCTTCAGCTGCCCACTCCTCCCCAGTCACTTCCTGCCCAGTCCCCTGGTCTCTGCTCCCCTCAGCTCTTCATATTTACATCACTTGTCTTTGCCCTTTCCTGTCTTATGCTTCATGCATCTCACCTGTGCTTTTTGGGGCCACAACAGCAGTTTTACCTACTGTAAAACTGTAGGTATTTGAGCTTCATCTAACCCTGAATTACAGTTCCCATTGAGAGCAGCACAATGTTCTATCTCACAGAAAGCTGCACCTCTGCTATACATACAGGATTGAACTGTCCACACACACTTTTCTTGTAATATAGTGTACATGGAAAATAAGCCAAAAAGGTGTAATTTTGATGTGTTCATTGAATTCAGATGTTGTGAACTCATTCATACTGGCTATTACAGGAACCAGACTGGACCCTAAGTGAAAGTACTGCTGGTTGAGTATTTTGCAGGGAAACTGCTTTTCCAAAGAATGGTTACTTATCAGAATCTTTCTGCAACAACACTGAATATTGAAAATACTGAAAAGGACTTTTGAGATGAAAAAGAGAAAAATCTTCATAGATAGTTCATTAAGACAATTGTTCTTTCACTTGCCTCATCCAGACTCAGCTCTTGTCTGACTGCTTAAAATGGGTCGTTTGCACCCTCAAACCATATCTGGATGACCTTGAACCTATTCAGACAAGATTTTAGTTGTTGGTTTGCTGTTCCTGATTGAATGCTGTGCTGGGTTTGGTTGGGCTAAAGTTAATTTCCTTCTCAGCGGCTAATATGGAGGTATGCTTAGGTGTGCTGTGGAGTTTGGAAGCTGTTTTATACAGTTTTAAGTTCAGGAAAGACAAAGACCATGTCTAGCAAATATTATCCTTTCCCATCCTCATAACAAAAATCTGCACATAACATTCTGGGCATTTGCTGGGAAAGGCTATGATCTTTTTTTTTTTTTTACTACTTACATTTGACCAATATTTTCATTTTGCCAATCCTACTTCTTATTCAGCAATAAAATACACAGAACCTTTTCATTCAGCAAGAATACATTCTGGAAAATTCTTGTGAAATTTTACAAAACAATTGTCAAAAAATGCTATATGTTCCCTATATTAAAAAAAAAAAAATCACAGGGAAATTATGTCATTTCCTTTGCCACTGCCCTTGATTCAAGCACTATGGTTCAAATTCTGCACTACTAGACATAAATGCTATCGTGCTAACTTCATTTTGTACTAGCAAAGATTTTGGCTAAATATATAAGAAATTCTTATAGTTCTGCTTAAACCTTCTTCTGCTGTTAGAGAAAAGACAGGTGCCAGACTCATTTTGGGGGTGCTCGGTGACAGAACAAGGAGCAATGTCCAAAAACTAAAATGCAAGAAGTTTCACCTCAGCATGGGCAAGCAGTTTGTTTACAATGAGGGTGGCAGAGCACTGGAACAGCTGCCCAGGGAGATCATGGAATCTGCCTCTGGAGACATCCAAAACCCTCCTGGGCACATTCCTGTGGAACCTGCTCCAGGTGACCCTGCCTTGCCAGGTGGGTTGGACTGGATGATCTCCAGGGGTCCCTTCTGACCCTATTAATTCCATGATTCTGTGAAATGTATTTTTCCAGAAAAGAGGCATGTATTATGCTATGCAAAAATAGCCTGCTTGTTATTCAGTACAAAAGGAGTTAAACCAGGACAAAAATATACTCTCTGAGCCTGAGAAGTATTTTTAGAGACACTGCTTTGGAAAGGGGAAAACCTGCTTGCTTTTTTGTTTAAACTAGAACCAGTATTGTACTGACTGGCTTAGGTTTTCAATGAATTTTCCAACCTGTTGGACACCTTCCACAAATATAAAAAGACACTACAGACATAAGTGAAGAGAAAGAGAATGTTACTTTTGTGCACAAATTCCTCCCCAGGGGTTTATAAAGAAAGTCTGTACACATTTTTGTGTAAAGATAGAGAACAAATTTACTACAACAGAAAGGAGAAGTAAAAGCAAATTTATTATCATTTTTATCATTCCTGACAATATTTCCAGCAGACAGCCCAGGTCCATGAACTGTGCCTCAGAGTTTCCACACTCGAGAAAATTTGGGAACAAAAATTCACTGCTCCCATCAAAGTGATCCAAAAGAATGGGCCACCTCTTCTGGTACACACTGTGTTCCTGCACACAAAGTCATAGACAGGATCTGGAGGAATGTTTTTTCCAGAAACAAAATTAATTTCTTTTCCTGATGACTTTAACTGTAAAACTAGATAGTTTAGTATGTTGTTTTGTTGGCTTTGGGGTTTTTAAATTGCTAGTTTTTTGTTTTTTGGGGTTTTTTTTTCAGATTGAAGACTCTTTTCCTATTTGTAAACTTTGGATCATTTTTATTCAGTACCACTGACATAACAGCTCAGTGTCTGAGGACAGGGGTTGGGAGATAACAGCAATTTCACAAAAAACAGAATCCTCTGAGCCAAATACTCTTCCAGATGCAACAAGCCCAGTGATTCTCAGTGTTTCCACACAGTATTTATGCAGTATTTTCTTCACCCTTGAAATAAGTCTGTCACCTATTCTCTAAGAACTGAAGAAATATATTCTGTACCTGGAATGAGAAAAATCTGGGGAAAAAAATTCCATTGCAATTAGTTTTACACATTTAATTTGCAGGCATTTCTGATCTGTTCCTTGTGGGTCTAATGGAAAGCATGTACTGTTGAGTAAGGCAGCTCACACCACTGCATTGTTATACAGGTCTAAGGGAGTCCAGTAAAAGATTAAATACATCCCTTAGAAAGTATCTTTCCGAAAAAATAGAACTGTTTCTGTAATTTATCAGAAGAGTCTCCTTTTCCATTGACTGATCTTACTGACCAAATTCTGCCCTTTGTTTGGAATATAACATTTGTTTACTCTCTAACATTAAGCAACATTGTTCCATTTCAGCTGCAGTGCTTCATACCTCCACAGTGCCACTTTCTGTCTTTTATGTTTAAATCATATTTCAACACCCCACTCTTGGTGCTCAGATCCTAGATTCCATCTACAGCTAAAGACTGACTTGCCAGGTGAAATTTTTTTAAGTCCTGTTACAAAACAAGTGGGTCTAGAAGGAAGAGTATGCACATAACTAAGTACAAATACATTTATAACTAAAATCTGACAGTTCCAGAACTTACCCAAAACTCCTAAACAGTTACTTTCAGTTGGCTTCAATAATTTTTGAATATGTCTGTTTATAAAACTTATTAAGGGAAGTTTCATTACTGCATTCTCCAGCTCACCTGCAAAGAAGAAACACACTGAAGTGAGTTACTTCTGACTTGAATCTTCACCAGCACTGTCTATCTTTTGGTGGCCTGTGAACGCAACTACAATAAACATCTGTGAAACATCTGAAAACATCTGTGTTTTCAGGTTCCCTCTGAAAAAGGGAAAAATCTTCATAGATATCATAAATCTTCTGAAACAAATTTCTAAAATCTCCAAAATCATGAAGAAGTAGGGAAACTCTTCCTTTTCCAAACAAATTCTACTAGTGTTCACAGAGTAACACAATTAAATGTACTTAGCAACATGACTGAAACTTCTCTACTTTGCAAACAGAAAGATAATGTCCAGAAAATTTTTTTTAAAATATCAAAGATGCCTGCATTTTACAGTATTTTTTACAGTATTTTCCAGGTACCACACCAGTTAGATCACAGAGATCTTCTGGATTCATGGCAGTCATCATCTGCAGAAAGCATTTGACTTTTCTCACAGTGCTGCAATTCCCTTTCCCTGGGGTTGAAAGTGAGCACAGTGCAGTCCCTCTCTGCACTGTGATACTCAGCTGTAACAAATTGGACCCCTGCAGTCATTTTCCTGCACCTGTTAAGCATCCTGCATGAAATTTTGGGGCTATAGAAGACTCCCCATATGTGAGGCAACACTTGAAAATTTTGATGCACATTTTATTTCTCCTTTGGATGATTGTTAATAACTACCATGTCTGTGAAGGAGAAAACAAAATCAAGTAAGCAACAATGTAAGAATCAAGTATCTAGAAAGTGCATGATTAAACTGATGAGTTTCTTTTGTACTTGTCACCATGATTTCATGCCAATGTATGCACTGGATATGCACATAATTAATACAAGTAATTTTGTGAGAGTATTGGAAGGTTCTTAAAAAAGTTTTAAAACTGGACCAAATTCAGGCAAGAGAAGAAAACTGCCACATTAAAAGGATTTTTACAGGCAAGTCATGCATGGAAGGAAAGAAATTCCCTTTATGACTTGATGAAAACATTCGAGGAGAATCCTCATTCTTCTAACTAATTGCTATTTTTGTCAGAAATGTAAGCGATTGTCATGGCACATCATAAATTACTGATAACATATCACCAGTGAACATTTGTAAGTGAGATTAATGCAGAAAGTATTTATACTGCTTCCAGACCAATTAACGCTCTGCCACCCTTCACCACCCAAGTTTGCTGGTATTTGAGTTATTGACAATTTGAAGCTGCTTGTCTTTAAATAGTCCTGCCTGTTGTGGGGTATTATTATCCCAGATGCACTGCAGAATTCCAAATCCAATTCAGTTATGAAATTTTCCCCCAGTTCCCTCTAAAGGGGCCCTTGTTGACTTCTCCAGTGCTCTGGCAGCCAGCGCCCACAGTTTCTCTGTGGAAAGATGTGACTCATGCCCAATTCACTCACATGTAAAATTCTCTCCAGCTCAATAACTTCTGGCAGTTGTTTCAGCCATTTCTGGGTGTCAGAAGCACAGGCTGTTTTATCTGGATGTTCTCTGTGGCTTGTCGAGTGGAGGAGCTGGATTATCATCACATTCCCATCAATCAGGTGCTGATCACAAAATATTACAGCTGAGCCAACAAAGAACATTGTAAAGCAATATACTGGTTTTGCTGCTGCAATGGCTGACCATTCAGTCATTACATGATAATTTATTGGAAATTAAGGCATTTTAAGGCACAACTTCAGTGATTTCCTACAGCACAAACAATTTCTGAACTATTCTAACCCGGCGTGACTCAAATCAATCTTTGAACTTGTATTACAAGAATTGCCCCTTCTCTAGAAAATACAGACAACCCACCGACTGACACTGACTGCTTTTTGGGAAGATAAGTCTGTGTCTGCCACCAGCCACACTGCTTCTTACAGCTACCTTAATATACCCA
Organism: Melospiza georgiana; assembly: GCF_028018845.1. Lineage (NCBI taxonomy): Eukaryota > Metazoa > Chordata > Aves > Passeriformes > Passerellidae > Melospiza > Melospiza georgiana. Next base: position 13,559,206 of record NC_080430.1, read on the forward strand.
AAGCTTCTCCTGAGAAACACCAGGCAATGAACAACCCCTTCCTTGGGAGCTGCTAGATCTGATCAGCTCCCACCAAAACAATATTCCTATTCTGTTCACTATATATGTGGAACCAATTCAAAATCAATCTACAATCCTATCACCTACTGCAGCAAAATGCTATGATTCACCACTTCTAGATAGATAAAAATAGTAAGATAGCATTATCCAAATGGCAAGCCTTTAAATTTTCACAGCCTTCTAGGCTGCATGACATACACAGTGTCCTAAAGTGCCTTCTCAGATCCAGAAGCTGGGAATGTTTTGACACTACTTTGGATTTATTAATAAAAACATTATTAAGGCTGGGGAAACAAATAAAAAACCTGCAATTTTATAATTCTTTCTGCTTTCCAATGCCTCTGCTCATCAGTCTACCAAAAAATTTTTATCTCCCAAGCAAATGTCAAGCCCAAGACAATATCCCATCCTCAAAATGCAAGATATCCTTTTGGAGATTTCTGCAACACCTGCATAGTTTTACATTTAAAATAATGCTATTGGATACCTCAGAAACAACACTGAGGAGTACTGTCCTCTTTTAGTACTTTTCTGAAAAAATTGCAATGCGCTTTTAAGTACTTAGGGTGCTCACAATCCCCTGCACAACTGGCAGAACCCCCATCTGACCTGCAGCCAGGCTTAGCAAAACCATCTCTCTGAACATGATTTTGACAACTTGTCAGATACAGGTTTTTTAGAACTATTTATGTAATATGATATTTGGAAATGGCTATTTAAAGTGAGTTCAAGTGAGAGCAGAACTTGCAAAAAATGTAGCAAAACTTTTTCAAACCTTCCATTCAGCTGTCTCAGTACTTCTTTGCTTTGATTCATCATAGCTACCTTTAGCCAACTAGAAATTGAATGCTTCATCTAAGGTACCCTTTCTTATGTTGGTCAAAAAAATATATAGTTACTCTGCCCTAGACCTAAAATCTAATTTCAGATTTTGTATTTTTTCTGAGACAATAAAACCAGAGGGTATTTCCAGTCAATCATAAGGCACCTATGATTCAAAATTCCAATAAAATTACATGTGAGTTAGAACTCACTTCTTTCTGCTGGTAAAGGGAATCGGGCATTTAAAGGTCAATGATTCTTTTAAAGCATTCCCTTTTTGTTTCCTGTAACATTCACATTACATTATCAAAAATTGCATTGTTCAAAGACACAATTTTTTAAAAGATAAAATGCATTCTCTGGAAAGGCGCAGTTAAGAGATAACCAGGAATGCACTTCCATATTGTCCTGGCTCTGGATATAACTCAGCAACATTATATAGTTGTACACCATCACCCAAGGCATGCAGCTGTGCACAATTTTATCCATTTAAAGCAAAACAAAGCTTATTACCCAGTCAGGAATCAGAGATTCCTGGAGATCCATTCACAGCATTTGCATGGCAACAACAACTCTGTACTTCAGGTGGTTGTTCAGGTAGGAGCAACGTGCAATCAATAAGTCACACTGAACAGGTTTTTCCATTAAGCACTGGCTTTCCCTTTAGTTTTTTTTACAGATCCATTCCATTGATTGGTCTGGTACCACTCAGATTACTCTGTGCAGTATTCCTTGATATTAGACAAGCATAAATACTGCCTATAATGAGTACATTCCTAATTAGGAAATTCTAGTGTGGGCTGATTTCAATTCCCATTGATTTTGATTTTAATTTTCCTCCTATTAGGAGAAAATTAGGTAAGCAGCTTGTGCATGGGTGTGTTAGGAAAGTCAGGGAAGAAAATCAGTAGTGAGTGTTTATTGTTCAATCTGCACTTTCTCAGGGATGAACTGCAATAGATTGTTTGGAGGAAGGTTAATGAATTTAGACCAGGGTTTACAACAGCTGCCAGCACAGGGGGAGAGGCTGGGGGGAGAAATCTGCCCGAGGTGAGGAGAGGCTCTCAGAGTAGCAGGAAAGCACATGCTGAGAATTCTGCTTTTTTGACAGGTCAAGTAAAGTGCAATTTATGAGATCAATAAACAGACCTGCCATTATAATGGATTAACCAGACTTTCCTTCATCCAGAGGCTTGTGCATTACTGGAGAAAGTGTATATTATTCTGGGACCTTCTGAAATTGGCAGTTTTAGTTGGAATATGCGAGGAAAGTGGAGGGGAAAAGGGAGACAGGGTCATCACAAATTCGGGGGTTTTGACTGTTTCATCAAAAAATTCCTATACAAGTCTCAATACAGAAGTTCCCATTTTTTCAACACTAAACTCATCAACCACACAGAGCTCCTAATGTGACAAAAAAAAAAAAAAATTAGAGATAAAAAAATTGAAGATTTGGTTTCCTTATCCATAGGGAAATTTTCCTTACAATCTCTCCCTTATGCTCTCTCCCATCTAACACTTACACATGTCAGCCTGTTCAGGTCTCCACCAAAATAATGAAACAGGTGAAAGCCTCATGCACCTTTACTTTTTATGGTGTATGGCGGTGTGCCCTCCTGCAGGTCTCCTGCTCTCTCTTTGGGACTGGTTAACATGCCCTGTAAGAGATGAAATCATGTTCCTTGGCAGGTTTAGGATGTGGCAGTACTGAAATAATGGGTCTGGAGCAATAGCAGAGATGAGCAGCCAAATGATGAGCACATGGTAAATTTCATTATTATATGTGAGAGCATGAAGTTCAAGTTCCCAGGAGGAGAGAAGTTATCTTCATAGAGTAGGAGCATACAGGGACACTGAAACCACTTACCCTGGAAATTATGGACTTGCACAAACAGCTCATCTTTAGCTCTGTATTTGTGAGACACTAATAATTACACAGCTCCAGCCCTCATTGAGGTTTCTTAAAACTAATATCTAATATCAATAATAAAGAACCTTATTCCTTCATTATTTAAAACATATTGCCATATGAAAAAAAATAATGCTGTCTTGTTTAAAGCCAAGCAAAACAATTCAGATTTGGAGAATAAATATTATCTGCACAAAAAGAATACTAATAATTTTTAAAATGACACCACTTGCATGAGACCAGAAAGTAAACCATCATTTCTTATAAGTTTGTTGCTAGACAGGATGAGACATGAACCTCATGACAGTGTTTCATCTGAAATGGGACAATGGGACTTATTTTCTTGTGAAGGTATTGGTTGAAACAACAAAGCATTAGAAAAAAACCACACAGCTGTAAAAGTTTAAATCATATATTTTATAAATAAATATGTAAGTATACACATATTTAATTTCTTACTCCAAGATTCTTGTTAATGTGTATTTATGGGGGAAGTTCTACGACGCGAAAAGTAAAAGAAAGAGAAAAAAACTAAGTAAATGTCAATAAATATTTTTATAGCTATTTTAAGTAGCTATTCTGTGCTGCTTAAATGCTAATTATTTGTTTAGGGGAAATGAAAAGTAGTAATTTATTTAATTAAATACATTTCGGTTTCAGAAAATGTCATTATCACACATACCATCTGGCTTGTCTTATTCAGGTATATTATTGATTCACTTTTATCCAAATTTATCCAAGATATCAGATACCACCACAATCTGAGTATAATGACAAATATGTGAATATTCTTCTGTGTTTGCGTACTTTCACAAATGTGAATACAACTGTTGAGGTTATCTTGTCACCTATGTGATCCTTTATGTTTTCTCCTTCTTGTCAAGGAATTAAACAGGCAAAACACCAAGAAAATAAAATATGCAAGTTGAAAGAGTCCCATGGTTTTTAGATGTAGTATTTCTTTGCTATTTTTACAATGGTGGCACATAGGATACTACACAGTTAGAAGGTTTCCAAGTTTACAGCCAGGTGTTGTACATTTATGTGTATTACACTCCTGGCCCCAAGGGTCTGACTTTCAAGCACTCATATTCCATGCCTGCAATTTTGGGTAGCTACTTGCCTTGTCTAGTGCAATATTCTCATCTCCTATTTTTGCCACAGAAAACTTCTACTCTACAACACACTGAAGAGTTTTCACACATCAGTGCCCTACATTCTGTTCTTTAGCTCCCCATCACAGCCCTAGTTTTTTCCTCTAAAGAGTAATTCCCATCCAAAAATCCCAAATTTCATGATCTAGATGGGATAAATTTTGGACAAGACTGAACATACAGAATAGAGGAGGCCCGGAAGGGTTTCTGTCCCCACTTCAGGTACCATTCATCATAGTTTAGACAGCTCTCTATTGCTGGAGGTGTGATGGAAGATTTGAGACATCTTTAGTCTTATCTCAGTGTAGTGTTGGTACAGTGATATAAATTTGACTATAAGATGACCACCAGACACCAGTCCCAGTGGCTGCCACACCCTTTTTGTACTGGTATGAAAGCAATCTCCTGCATTGTCTGTGGTGTTACACACTTTGCATATTATAAAGGTGAAAGGAATGTGAGAAAAGAAGCTGTAGGCTTTTAAAATTATCCACATAGGCTAAATAATACCTTACCTGTGCATTGTACCCTTCTGGGATTTTTGTGGTTATTTTCCCTGCCTTTTCTTATAAGTTATTTTTAAATTTGAGTCACTTGCAAATCACATTGTTTCACATGTGGAAATACAATCTCAGTTATTGAGTGCTTCCCCAAATGGAAAAAGTGCTGCTCTAAATTAATCCTGTATATGTGTTACAAGTTTCTGTGTGAGGCCGAGGGCTGCTGGCCTGTTTGTTCTTCACAGTGTAGAGCCAAAATTCTTCACTCAGCGATCTTATAACACAATTTGAAGGGCTGATGAATGTGAAGAGACAGCCAGTGGCGTGAGAAGAATTGGACTATCTCTCATCTAAATATTCAGCACTGCCTGTCTAATAGATCCTTGTATTGCCTATTCAGGCTGTTACCGCAAACCACCTTCTAAAAATCATTTCAGTGTGTTTACTTTCAACAGCTTGTGAATTTTGGAACTGTGAAAGAATGAAATAATGAACCTGTGGAATCTCAAGGCCTGCAGAACTAAAATTTGCTGGAAGAAGGTGGTCTTGCAGCACTTAGATGCTGGAACAGGAAACAGCCAGGCCCCAGCCAGCATGAGAAGGGTCTGGTTACTGTGCAGTTAGATGTCAAAAAAGATCTGATAGTTAGAACACTGCAGACTCATTTCTCTCTTTTCTACTACTGCTTTACTCAACATTTTCAAAATTAAATGTTTCATCTTCCGAATTTGAAATGGTTTTCCATCTCAGAATTAAACTGGATTTTTAAAGGGGTTAAATAAGCATGGGGGAATAATGTCATTGCATCATTTAATTCAAAATACTTTTTTCTGGTTTAATGTTACTTCATTTTATTGAGAAGAATTGCAAAGATTTGCTGCCCAAACAAAAAAAAAAAGTTACTAACGAATATAAATAAATGTGGAACTGGAATTGATAATTGCAAGCAAGCAAAGATCTTCTTAAGCTAAAGAACAAAGCAAAACTAAATAATTCCCAAAGCTTGTTACAAAATCCATACTTAAAACTAGAGCTGGAGATGAAATTTCATAGATTCAGGTAGCTAAAGAAGGACTGCCTTTATTGATCTATATTTATGAACACTTGGAAGCTACTATAAATACAGTTTTCCATCTCAGGGAGCTGTTCCCCATGATTATTGCACCCTACACTTTGGGTATTATATAGTTTATTGGAGTTTATACACACACACACACACACACACACATATATAAATATATATATTAGCCTGCTTCTAATATACATCCAACCATGCACAGTCTAAAATGTATGAGATTAAAAAATAAAGGTGGAGTTCCTTACCAGCAGAGAAGAGTGTTTTTCAAGCTTCACCTTCTTTATGCACCTGAACATTCACTCTTTTGTCTGAAGCTACTGAAGCTATACCAACACAAGCTCCTTTGGGGTGAGATTCACCCATCTGGAATAAGGGACCCAAAGCAGGTAATCTGAATTGCCTTCTGTTCATTATAGAAGAGACTAAATAATATACTGTGGACCTTTGGAATGCAAAATTGAGATGAAATTAATTTGGTCTGTTACCATGTAATGTTTGTTTATGACAACAGGAAAATAAGCATGAAATTTAAGAAGACAAATCCCTTCGTTTTCTACAGATGTTTAGAGTTTCTGGGCTAAAAGGTGGTGTCAAAAATTACAGAAGTAATTATCCTTTTTATGTATACAGTCATTGTCAATGACCAAGTATCTAAGCTGCTGCAACCTATTCCCTTTATTATTATACTTGACTCTTAACTGTAAAGTTTTTTCCTAAAGTCTAAGGATTCAAAAAGCACCTCTATCTTGTCAGAAACACAAAACAATTTTTCTGTTCCTACAAATTTTCAATGACCACATTTTGTGCTGCATCTTCTGATGGCAAACAAATACACAAACAAATGCAGTCTTCTAGTAATCCATCTTAAAACATAAATCTTTCCATGGTGCTTCCTTTGAGAGGCTGAGTGCTCATAGTCCTACTTATATCAGCCATTCTGTTCAAGTTCCATATTACCTCCCTGTCTTTCTCGACTTAAAAAACCTGCTCTGCTCATTGAATTATTAAGACTTCCATCCAGATCTGTCCTCTATACTTACAACATTATTTTATAATTGGAAAATGATTTAGCAACAGGCTGTGAGTAGAAAAATCAATAGACCTTGGTAATGAGATCTGTCCTACATGTTCCTAATCAATTATTTAAAAAAAGAAAGTATATTACAGAGGTGCTTCACATGTTACTAATCTTGCAAGCCAATGTTCTGTATTCCTATTTTACTAATAAGGTCTAGTGAGGAAGAGTGAACTCTGTTTAAACTATCATTCATCTTCATTGCATATCCTGGCAAGTCCCTAAGCAAGGCCAGAAGGTCACAAAGCTTTTGTGAAATAATAAACTATTCCTTACTCAGAACGTTGATGATATTATCTCCACTGATAGAGCATCTGTTTTCTACCTCATTAATCACAAACATTGCAATGCTATAAGCCCTGTTCGTGAATCTTAAAGAAACAATATTTAGCCTATTTCAGCCTTATCTTTTTGACAAGCTCTGCTCTGCCTACTGTAATGGCAGAACTGTTTTCCCTTCATGTCCTAATAATTCAGTATATCTATGTATAATTCAGTAATCTATACAAAGTAATTTTTTTTTGTTCTTCTTTTGATCAGATTATTTCACTTTTGGAGAAAAAAACTCCACTGAAATGCAGATTAGACAGCTTCTCTGTGATAATAATTTTCTTTTCATTTTTGCTTTGTTAAGTCTTTTAATACCCATGCAGAACACCTGGGGTACCAATATGCCACTCAGACCTTGACCTGTGCTGACTGCTGCACTGCCTCACAAGAACAAGAGCAGAAGGAAATTCTGAAAGCTCAACCTGAAAGTCATGTTTGGCTCCCCTTTATTCTGGTGTCACCTGTAACAAAGTAAAAGTTCTATTATTAATTTCTGCAATGCACAAGATAATTTAGCTTCCTCTCTCAAAATAATAGACAGGAATTTACAAGAATGTAGTCAGGAACACAGGTGATTACCATCATGAATATAGAGAGAAGAGATTTTTTTAACAATTCAGCAATTTTTCCTCTCAATTTCTCTGCATTAAAGCATTTTTCAGTCCCATTCCAATTGTACAAGATTTCAGATATAATAAGTCAGACCTGAGAAAGAAGTAACAGAGAGCATGGCAGGTTTCTGAATGGGTGGTAGTGTTTATTGAGATGCATAATATGATTTACAAAGTTCTTAGTATGCTGATTTGAAGCTGTTACTCTTCAGCACACTGGCACATAAAGCTTCCTGAGAAGGTAGGGATTTTAAATGCCTTGAAATGTCTTTTATTCTAAGTTGTGATCCAGTGTCTAGAAGTATTTGATTATTTAATTGGAAGTTATAACTACTTTGAGAGTCATGTTGTCAGTGACCACCTCATATTTCTGTGAGGTGCCTTTTATAAGGGAAGACAAATGATTTATGGAAAAGGTGACCAGCTGGAGAATGAAAGATGCCTTTTTTTGTCCTTTCTTAAACCATGTTTCTTCACATTTGTTCTGATGTGAGTTATTTGGATATAAAGGCACACCAACAAAGGCATGAAAGGTACAGAATTATTTGCAATTAATGGCAGCCACAGGAAATGCCATGAAAGAGAGTGCAAGGTCAGCCTTGAAAACGAGAGAATCAAAGATTGTAGTTATTCAAAAAAATTGCAAAATCACATTATTAATGATGCATGTTTTGGGGTGGTTAAATGGCAATTGCATTGTATTTTTGTTCTGGATTCTCAATTATCCATGACTTGGATTTCGATGAGCCTTTTAAAATTTTTCCACAAGAGGAGGAACAGAAACTGTCTTTGGTAACAATATCTGCAATTCAGCATCTGCTGAACACAGGTTTGTAAAACCCACCAAGTACTGAGGAAACCAACAAAAAAAACCCCAAATTAGTTGGCAATCTCACCTAAAAATAACAGGGGTTCTCCTAGTGAAAAAAGTCGATACCTCAACAAAAAGAAGCATTTTGTTCAGGATTATAATTTTTGCAGTCATTCTCACATACTCAAACGTTTACAGCTAACTCTTATTTCATTTTAATAATATGTTCTTGTTGTTTTGACTCAAATCAAGAACTGACCTCATTATCTTTATGATAGTCAGCTTGTCAAGATCACAGAAGTGCTCATGTCAATGGCTACAGGTGATTACAAACCTAGAGGTCATCTTCCTTGTTCTCTTATCTTCCATTTTGATTAGGTAATTAGGAATTTTATGTAGTCAGTGATTGAACTAGCCAGTGGTAAGTCCCTACAACAATTAAAGAGGTCTAGGAGAGCCTAAGTAATTTTTTTGATACATACAATTATGTTTCTGAAAATCAATCCAACGTTAGGAGTTGGGTCAGAGGAGCTGGATCAGAGTTGGTTCAGGCACAGTTAAACATGTATTTATTTAACCATAGTTTGCCATATATATAATTTGCCATGTATATGGCAAATTATATATATGTCTATAATAATAGACATATATATATAATTTATATATATACAAATATATATAATGTATATTAATATGTATAATAGATAACAAAAATATATATTATATTGTATATAATAATGTACAATAATATATATCTTATTGTATTAGACACATGCGCAATTATATATATGGCAAACTACATCAAATATTAATTCAAAATAACCCTCATACAGCCCAGTGATAAGTAAAAGTAATTTCTGTCGCACAGATATAAGCAGGGGCCGATGTGCCATCAGTGGCAAAGGGAATTCTGTTCCAGATAAGATTCTCTTGTGCCCAGTGCTGAGCTTTATGGGAATCATTTCTGCTGAGACCAATTGCTGCAGTGCAGCCTCCCAGGTGTGGAGTTGCTGAGCCTGTGCACAGACAGCCCCAGGAGAATTTCCCTCAGGACTGGCAGCATTCCCAGCACGTCTCAGCAGGAGCACACAGGTGCCAGAGCCAAGCACAAGGTGAACAGTCTGAACTCAGGAGAGCTACCACAAGAGCTAAGACACACAGATGATAATGTGCAGCCAAATGAACTGTCTCTCAATGAAGGAAAAGGGCTCTCTTTTCCTGCCTGTGTGGAAAGCAAACAGTAAGGTATTGCTTTACCTCAAGTCAGCTCACTCACAGTGTTGGACCACACAAGTTCCTTGATCATGTCATAAATTATCAAAACTGAGCAAACAGTTGACTTCAACCTCAGAATCTTTAAGAAAAGCACCAGATGTCTTATCTTTGGTCTTTCTTTCTGTTTACGTCTCTATTGTTAGAGTTTGACATTTTAACATCACTGTGACATCTCTGCATTGAGGAGGGCTGCAGTGACACACCTGTCCACAAGCTGGGAAATCCTGCTCTGGTTGATGATTACCACTCTATTTTTGCTCTCTCATCCCATGTGAGTTACACCCAAAGAGAATTAGCACATGCAAAACTGCAGGAATCTTGAATACATTTTGATTTACTACACACATGCTAATCTGGCTCAGGAGCCCACAGCTGAGATAACACTTTAAAAGCTGCTGAGTGCTCTAACCTTGTCCTGTGATACAGAGATGACAGAAATAATGTCTGCTGATAAGTTAAGAATAAGTTGCTACATGGAGAAATCAGTTTTCAATTAATTATAAAGCTGACAGAAAGATTAATAGAATTGATGTAAATATTTGACCAAGGCCATTTAGAAAGCCCCAAAGTATCTCTCAAACCAATAGGTGAATATCACAAAATCAAATCTGCACAGTGCAACTGCTTTGGCTTTGGAACTACTCCAAACCCTGACAAGCATAAAATAAGTGTAGTTACTAGCACATGTTTACACAGTGTTTTATAGTTAAGGATTGCAAAGTGATAACGATTTAGGCTTTCCAATAGCCCAGAAAAGTGAGCAGTCTTTAGGCACATAAGTACTGAGACATTGAGAGGATCACCCCAAACCCTTTTCAAGGTATAGGAGAAAGAACTTGTTAAAAAGTCTCATTTATCAGACTCAAGCATGGAACTTTATTAATTATTAATTTCATGTTAATATTAACATTAACTTAATTGATTATTTTCCTCAACTAAATGCAAATACACACTCCTTTATACTCGTTTAGATTTTTGTTAGTCAGCACTTGAAAACATCTCTAAAATGCCTGGTTTGGGCAGTAGACTGCAGGGACAGCCAGGCAGAACTGTGTGTGTCTAACCCTGCCCCAGAGCTCCAGGGCCATGTTAGCCCAGCATGGCAAGGAGTAAATCTCCCCCACCCCTCACACTCTGATGAAGTTGTTGTTTGCAGACAGACGTGCTGCCAGCAGCTCACACTCTCAGACACTCTGCAGTGCCCAAGCTGATGTGCACATTCCCCCAGCAGTGCCTGAGGAGCAGCCGCAGCTCTGTGCAAGCCTGACCATGGGGGATTTAGCTCAGGGCTGCCTTGTGCTCCTGAGCTGCCTGAGCAGCTCTGTGGTACCCCTGCTTTGAATGGCCACAGCAAGAGTGATTCCCAGATCATCCTTCAAATCCTCATACACTGAGTTTTCTCCTTGAACTAATGCTACCTAGACCTGAAACATTTTCTTCTCCCATTTGTTAAACCAAGGTTGCATTAATAAACTAAGGCCCAGAACCAGAAAACTTAGACTCATAATGTCTATTATATTCTTCATTAAGTACTGCTGAACCTATCTATAAATGTAGATTCATGAAAAGAGAAATTCCTGCCACACTACATATTTCAAGATTTCTGCAAAGCTATCACAATCTCACAGAATATTTCACATTGCAACAAATATTTCTGGCTTATAGGAGTTTGTGGAACAAGAAAGAACATGTAGGTCTTGTGAAAGTCTCTCTATGTTTTGTTCAACTTACAAAAAAATGTGTCCTCTTACTGTAATATTTGTCCCATAGCTGGACAAACAGTGCGTGAACTCCAAACATTGCAACAGCTGAAACCCCACAGTATTCCTGTCACCACCAACCCCACAAACCAAAACCAAAGCGAAAACAAGTTTGCTCCTGGCTAAACTGGTTGGAGTTATGCTAAGTTATTCTCAATACAAAACTGACAATCAGTAGTTCCCAAATGATGATAATAACAGCAATAAAAAGAGTGACACTGATAATAATAATTATTATTATTATTATGATATAGCTACATACCTCAAGCTGCATTTAAAATCACTTAAACAGAATAAAACTGATAAAACCAGATCCAGCATGTCACAGACTGATGTATCCACCCACGAAATTCAGAAACACATAGCTCATCACAAAGCAAAGAGAAAACAATGAAAACATTTGCAACAGTCTCTTGTTAATGAGATGTTTATGGGCCAGTGCTTAAACTGGAAAAAAAATAAAAGAAGCCAGAAGTGCTGATTAGTGTTCTTTAGAAGTTAAAATGTTGGGTTTCAGTGTTTCCAAATCAATTACAACATTGAAAATTTTAGTGAAAGGGATAATCCAATAATGGTCACAGAAATGGGACATTAAAAGAAACCTTCCAAGCTGCAGGAAAGCTGCAGCCTGTGTAAATCAGCAAAGTTACACAGGTATCAATGGAATTATACCAAACTGCGCCCACTGAGCTTTTGGTAATAAAGAACAACAAGGAGAAAAATGCAAAGGTATAAATAGAGATGCCTGAAAGCTAAAGGAAGACATTTAAAAATACTGAATGGGATACATAAAACCTGAATGCCTGAATCCCACCTCAAGCCCATGCAGTCAGTAGAAACTTGAGGACAGCTCAGCTGCCTTGTGGTGAGACCAACCAATCCAAAGATCCAGGTATGCTTCAGATTAAAATTCCATTGTCTGTTGCAGAAGTTTATAAATCCATTTTATGGGTGAACACACACACACAAGTGCCTAAATTTAGGCAACTGAGTCTGCAAGGTCATTCCTTCCTGAACACCACAGGAAGTGGAGAAAAACAGGCAGTACTCCAGAGCAGATATCTGACCCCCATTAGACCATAAAGCAGCATTAAAGTGAACCATTTTCCAAACAGCAGTTTAAAAAATCAACACTTTCTTTTTAATTCTGAATGGAGCCAAATTTTTAATTCTCAAGTCCTTTCCCAGAATGAACCTACAATCTTAAAATTTCAGTGCATTTATTTTCAATATACACTTATTAAAGTAATATGCTAAAATGTTTCATATCTTATTTGATTGGTTTTGTTTTGTCTTCAATTTCCCTTTCATAAGGGCACATATACCTCCAGAAATATTATAAATGGTTTTCACTCCTGTGCACACGTGCCTTTAAAACTTGCCTAATATTTTTAGAAAATAACATATTTTTAGAAGTAATGGGCTGGTACTGTGAGGGGGAAATCACTGAAGAAGGCTGAAGTTCAATAACACTACAGCTGACAAAAATGTGTTTCCATTTAGATGTGACTAAATATCCTGTTTGCCTGTTCTTTTTTACCTGAAATGTCAGACTTTTTACTGCATCTGAAGGTTTTGGATCACAGCATTAAAAATAAAGAGTATCCACACACAGCTAGCTTTTCTTCTGTGCCTTTTACTGAATTCCGTTCACTTGCCTCATCCCCCTTCTCATTTTTCCCCAATCCCTAGCCCACCTACTGAAGCCTCATTTTTTTTCAGCACTGCTTGGAGAAATATGTTTCACAGAGAAGGTGCAGGAGCCAAGTGTGGGTGTCTTCTCCCTTTATGCAAACAATGGCATAAAGACAAACCTCACGTGTTTTCCAGTGCCTGTTCGCCTCACACAGCTCTAGAGCGCTGAAATCCCCATTCCCTTGAGTTTACACCACCGCTTGAATGGCTCAAAACTGTAACTAATTTTTCAGCACTGCAGGTGCCTCAGTTTTTGGTTTAATTTCTCTCTCTGGATCCCTGGTGCAGGAGCTCACCCTGCCCCTCGCAGTTGTGGCATTGGGTTCTGATTTTATGACATCAATCCCCCTGGATCCTTTTGGATTCCTCTGTACCAATCCTCCTTCATGCACAGGTCCCTACCCCTCCCAGAGGCTCCTAGGGAGGAAAGCTCTTCCTTGGCTGCTCTGGTGGCTGCCCCAGAGGCTCCTGAAATCACTGGTGTCACTGGTGTGTCAGGGCTTCATCACATCCACATCCACCCGTGGGATCGGAGGGGCCTAAAGGTTCTGCACAGCCAGGCACCGGTGTGATGAAGGAGATCTCTGCATTTACCCCTAATGGAATCTAGGATAAAACTGCTGTCTACTCTTTTTTCACAATTCCTTTGCATCAAATAACATGGTGTAGAGACCTAATACATAACCAGTAAAGAGGTTATGTATTAAGACTACAGATGTGTTGCCTAAAAAAAGAGAGAGAAAATTCACTCCTTTCTTCTTTTTCATCTCCTTTGAATCACTGCTGTTGCTTGTACCATGCATGTGTTTTCCTGTTGTCACCACTTCTTCCCAGCAGTTTGCAGCCCTCCTGACATGTAGAGGCTAAGCACCAGCTCTGTCCAAAATGCTAAGGTGAGCTCAATTGACTCTCCTGTTGCTGTGTTAGCAATTGAATAGAAAATTACAAGGCTTTCTTGGAAATATAGTTGTATGTCCTGCTTTCAGTCTTGGCTGCAGTCCAGAAAAACAGAGATGTATAAGAAAATAAAAAAAATTGTCCCCATGTTTAGGGAGAAGGAAGGATTACTTTTCTGTATCTTAAAAATCTGATCTTTATTCTCATATTTTACTTTCTTTTCAAAATTTTATGAAGTTATTTATAGGTAGTTTGTTTTTCTCTCAGGTCATGATGCACACCAGGAGCAATGAGATTTGGAGCACCACACTACTTAAAAGCCGCTGTCCCAAAGCAGCATCCATTTGTGCCAGGTAACACAGAAACATTTCCAACAGGCCTCACCCCTAGAGCTAAGAACCAGCAAGGACTAATGCAGACAGCTCCATCTGAACTGTAAAATATACCTATTTTACTGTAAATTGTAAAATGTACCTATTCTAGCCACTCCACAGGTAGCACAATAAAACTCTTTGAAAGTAATGGACAGATTTTAATAATTTTAATGGCTGTGAAGGAGACCAACTGTGACAAACCCATTGCCTGTCTGTGCTGCAAAGATGAACACCCATGTGCAGAGCCATTCCTGTCTCATGGCACAGATTATTCAGTACAAGAGGTGGCTTTAAGTAGTGGAGATTCATGAATAACCAGAGCTATTAAACTCAGCTACAAATTTTATGCTTTGATTTACCCCAAGCAGATCAAGTGGTGAACCATCATTTTGAGAGGAGCTTCTTTTTCATTTTGACCATCTGGTAATCTGTGTAAAAGATGGGTAACTGCAGTACTTACCAGCCCTTAGCCTCAGAGCTGCAGAGAATGCAGAGAGGAGAGCAGAAGACAGAGCAGAAAATCTGAACATCATCTTGGGCTGGAGACATTTGTGCCAATGACCAGAGAAACTTCTTGGCATCACATCAAACCAAGGAAAGGAAGACAATGTGGGCTCTGTTCACCTCATCCCTCTTTCTCATTTTTACCCAAACCATATCCCACCTACTGAAGCCTCATTTTTTTTCAAACACTGCTTGAAGAAATATGTTTCTTGTAAAGATTAACATTCCAGAAAAAGAAGCCCTGCCAAACAACTTGTAAATTTTTGTAATTTCATTTACTATTTTTGGTCCAATGGTTTATGTCATCACACTTAAAGCTTCTTCTTCTGCTACTAATTTTATTGTCTTCTTACTAATGGAACTTAAATCATTTTTTCAGTCACATTGTTTTCCTTTTGGAGACCAGCCTTAAAGAAACCATTTCACCTTGGTCTCAGAAGAATGTGTGGATTCACTAATTTAATATCTTGTAGCAGCAGCACCTTTTCTGTCATTTTTGCAATTTCTTTTTTTCTCATTAACATCTTCTGTGTTCCTGCATATTTCCACTGGTATTCATACTTTCTTCTACTGCATAAATTGTTCTTTAAAATCCCTCATTCTATAATTTTTACATTAAAAATATAGTAGAGCCCACTAGATATTTCATTTTCCTGTTAGAGTCTCCTCTTTTTGGCAAACTGATGTTGAATAAGAGCAAAAGGAATCATTAAGTGCTTAAACTTAGTCCCAAATAGCACATTATGGAATTCACTGTGGTACTTATAGTGGAGAAGGCTTTTTTACTACATAACAGGTCTCATTATCCCCCCAGAAATTCAATGTTCTTTATTCCAGTAGGAAGAACAAGGTACACAGAAATTAACAGGAACCATCAAAGAACCAACAAAACAAATATAGAGAAAAAATACTTTTTCCTCTAAAATTGAGATGAGAGCCTTACCTTGTCAAAGCACTGCACTGTTTGAGAAGCACAGGTCTCAGGAGGAGCAGAGCAGTTAATGATAGAGGTAACTCAAAACATATGATCATTTGCAAAATGTTTATTAATATTATTAGATTTGAAGCCTACAAAAGCTGTTGTGATTATCTAATCTGACACTTGCATATCAGGGGAGCAGATCTAATTTCTGCAGCGACTCCACAGCATCTGAATAAAAGCATGTATTAAAAAGACTAATTTTCATTACTTAAAAATAATCCTAGTGATAGATTATCTGTCAAAATTGACACAGTATTAGCCCTTTGTTTACTTCCTCTT
Source organism: Melospiza georgiana (assembly GCF_028018845.1). NCBI lineage: Eukaryota > Metazoa > Chordata > Aves > Passeriformes > Passerellidae > Melospiza > Melospiza georgiana. Next base: position 13,575,322 of record NC_080430.1, read on the forward strand.
ACTTTTAATATTTGCAGTTCGTTTCTCATTTCTATATCAATCTTTTAATTTTAGGGAAGTTTTTTACATTTATCTTTCTTTGCATCACTGTGATCAGATCATTTTAATGACTGAATTTCACCTTCTTCATGAAAATACTGGTCGATGCAATAAAATCATTTCTACCCCTTCTTTTGCACATGTAGGTCTCATAGACATAATGAGATGGAGGATCATCATTGTATTTTTACCAGTTCCATCATTCCTGTAATCTCCTTTACAAAGCATAGATGCCCTAATGGGACTCAGAATTATGACTCAGTAACTCAGATGTTACTTATGGTATTTGCACAATGCCTTTCTCCAGTTTTATCCAGAGATTTTTATTTTTATGGTGGATTCATGGCAAAATAAGTCAGGCCTTTAGACAAGTCTTGAAGACATTTCTTACCTTCCAGAGCATTGCCTGACATGCTGTAAACTTGACTGTGGTTTTCCTCTCCAGATGTGGGATGTTTTATTTGGCAGCACCAAAAGCAATATTTTCCATGTTTTTAGCAAAAAAAAATTCACACTGATCCGTGTTATTTATTTATCCTATTAACAACTTCTCTAGTAGTCTTTGTGATATATATGTCTCACCAGCATTTATTTTCTACTTTCTTTTATATTACTGAGTAAAGTATTAAATAATATTTAGCCTAGAAATGCATCACAGGATGATGAATTCCCATACATAACACTTGAAGATCTATCAATAAACCAGTTTTTTATTTAATTTAGAACTCTATATTATGATAATCATTCTTTTCTGCTTGACAGTTTCCATACTTCTGTATATTGTCTACATCATTTTTTCCTTCTTTTGTGGCTGGACAAGCCTATAAATAACTTCTGTTTGAAAGCCATGAGTCTAAAAATAGACTGGAATGAAGCTGAATACTCTAGGACACAATGCACATTGTTATTTTGCTAAACAGGTGGGGAGGGGGACTTATATCTAACTTGTATTTGAATGTTTTCTCAAACACTTCCTTATTTAAGAGGAAAAGCTCTAAGGGTGTGTGAACAACCAGATGTCCAATCTACTTAACATAAGATTACAGTTTGTGTCCAATAACCACTACTTTTAACAGAGTTTTCAGAGGTATTTTACAGAAGGTACCTATGAAGGAGGGGAGATCCAGCCTAATTCACAGGTGGATTTCTCTCTTGAGGCAGCACATCCAGACTAAAAGAGTTTTCCAGGCTCCTGTGCAAGGAGAGATGTGCACCTTCAGAGCACTTTAGAGAACCTAATTCAGATAACAACTTTAGAAAGGAATTGTGCTCTGAAGTCTCTCTGCAGAAGCCTAAATTATTAGTTGGTATTAAACAATTAATTGTTTATAAAAGTTGAGATGCATACAGACCTGGGCATTTAACCTTTGACAGATGATTCTTGCTAGAGAATCTTGCTAGGTGTCACTTACAAGTGACACCTCCTCCTTCCACTGCTGCATAGAGAAAACCCATGGGTGCTCACAGTCTTCTACAAGATCTTCACTAAACATTTGCACAAGTGGGATACCTGCATTAGACATAGTGTTTTTATTGAATATTGTTGCGATTTCAAATTCTACATGTCCTATTTTTCTAAAATCTTACTAATTGCATCATTTTGGCAATCACTTATTTTCCAGACTAGCCTTACACCAGTTTTGCCAAAGAGCAGTTTCTCTTTCATTACCAATCAATTACCAGTCCTGTTTGACTGATTTCTGAAGGATTTTTTTTAAGTTCCTCAGTGCTGCAAGATTTGTAAGTAAAAGAAATTCAATCTCCTCATTCTGACTTCTTTGGCACTCAAGGGTGCCAGTCCTGCTGATTTCAGAAAAATATTTCATTTCCACTGTGTAAGTTTATTGTCCTCCTTATCTTCTAGCTCAATAGAAAGTATTTCCTTAATACTTTATCATAGGAATACATCATCCTGCTTTTCTTCAGGAACAGATTAAAAAAATATTTGTTGTACACTTCCTTTTCTATGTTGGGATTACTACCCTTATCTCATGTTGTACTGATACAGTTGTTGAACTGTTGTTTGTTCCTGACACACTTAAGTTCTTCTCTGAAATTCTGATTGGTTATCTGCTTTTCCAGCAATGGTTATTAATAATTATTAATATCAGCTTAAATGTCTTTTCATAACTTGTCCTGAAAAGTAGAATATTATGATTTGTGTGATCCAAGTATCTTAATGCACTTTTCCTTTCCTTTTGGCCATGGGTGCAACATATCAGAGCATTGCCTGTCTATTCAGAGTACTGAATCAGAGGTTTGTGAAGCTGTCTGTTTCCCAGATTTTGCTGTTCAAGCAAGCTGGAAGCACCATCAGTCATCAGGTCTGCATCTCAGTTTGCTGCTTTCAGTTTACCCCATCTTCTCACCTGTCAATCAAAACCACTTGTTATGAACAGATTTGATGCCTGCAAATTGAGAGGCCATGATGCAATCCTGAGACACAAGTGGAAGGATACAACATATGGCAGCCATTTTCTGGTGAACCATAATATCTCTGCCTACTCTGTCCAAGTGTTTGCAGGGCCCCAGATATGTCAAACTCCTCTTGGTGTACCACATTGTCAAGCAGAAAAATCAAAGCACTATGAGAAAGGCTATTCTCATATGCCTCTAACCATGATGAAGCCAGATAAAGCCAAGAGTACAGACCTTTATAGCAAATTTTCTTGTTAGAATACAAAGATTCTGACATTCTTTATATTCTGTAGGGACTACATGAGAGTCTGACTTCTGTATTACAAAGGCAAAATAAATGTGCATGTATTCCTATAATATTAACTTGTAAACAACTTCTAACCCCCACCTAAAAAGTTGCTTTTCCTGCCAACACCCTTACACCCATGTGAAAATCATGTGATGCTTTGCAAACTTTTATGGGGAACCAAAGTGAGAGCAAGGAAAACCAGCCTGACCTCTGTTGCCCAAGGTATGTCTCAGACCTTCCAGTGACCAACAGGATTTTCATATCAGGTTGCCTATTCCACCTTTTATGTGCCTGCTCTGCATGTATGTCTGCTGACAGGGTCTTTAATTACATGATTTCATAACTTATTTTCCATTCAATGCGTGAATCAGCAGTAAAAATGAAGCAATATTTTCTTTTTCCTCTCAGCTTTCATGGTGCAGTTTTCAGCCCCATTTACTGGGAATCATCCAGACCTTACCCAGAAGATGGAGTCACTTATTATCTCATGAGTGTTTCTGTGGGCATGCCTGTGCCATGCAGTGATGGGTGGTGTTCACCCTCTCTGGAGAGAGCTGCCTGAGCAGCTCCTGCACCAGAAGCTGTGTTGCCACATCAGCAGGGTGCTGCAACTGAACTAATAACCTTCCTTGGAGCCATTTGGCATGGGCATTTTGACAATCTCATGGCTAGCTGGAGTCATGGTGTAAATTTGCCCAATGATACTCATCACCACATCACCAAGATTTAAACTGCACAGGAGCAAACCCTTTTCATGCCTGCATCAATCCATTTCACCATTTTTGACCTGTTTTAGAAACACTGGCTAATGCATTTCCTCCTTCCCACAAATGAACCTAAAAGCACCTCTTTTCAGAAAGTCTAACTCACATCATTCTGAAGACCAAAGAACAAGTTCAAAGCATTTTCAGAATTGGTCAAGCAAATTTTCAAGACATAATGCTTTCTCTGAAACAATTTTTTCCCTGTGAGCTGGTTTTATCTTACAAAAATTTTAGTAATTTTATTTTCTTTCTTAATGAAGTTGAGGTTCTGAGGACTATGGAGATTGGTGCTAATTTGATTTATCACTACTCCCTAACTTTTAAGGAACCCATATAGGCAAATATATGAAGGCATCAATCATTAGAGAGTGTCTCTATCTTGGAATTTATATTTTTATGTCAGATAAAATATGAAAGATAGACTGTGCCCATTCCACTACCAAAAACACATTCAAGCTTTTCTATAAGAGACACAAATTAGTCATGAGCCAGCAGGTTTGAGAAACACAAAGAGGTAAATTACAAAGCAATGTGCAGGGATTTAGCTGCATGACTCCTATTAACATCAATGGGATTTAACTGTGCGAGTCCCTGTGCACCACTTTGCAAATTTCCCCTAAATTGACTAGCGTGGTAATTCCTAGACAGCATGCAGTGGGGAAGTGACTGCTTCTGTAAACACAAGGGACTGTTGATTCTCAAATGTCTCCATGCTGCACTCAACAAAGAACAAGCATTCAAAGAAACATTTTATTCCCTGCATCACAGGAGGACAGGAAATAAAGACACAAGCTCACAACTCCATAGGGGACTCCAGTTCCAGAAATGTCATTTAGGGAAAACAAAACTCTCTTAATGATTCCTGGTACTGTCAGATCCTTAACCTTCTGAGCCAAAAAAATGCAATCCTTTAGTACTATGTAGGTACTGAAGCACCAAAAGAGAACAATTTTTTAGTTCCTGTACTAAAATGACCTCAGAAAATATAGAATCATAGACTCATAAAATGATTTGGGTTGGAAAGGATCTTAAAGATCATACAGTTCATTCCAGTGTTCTCTTCAATACTATTCCTCCTGAAAAATTGATCACAAAGAGTTTTATTTGCTTTCTGCTGAAAAAAGGTTGATTCATTTGCTTCCCTCTGTTCTCATAAATCTTCTCTTATTCTTACATTATCATGTAGCTAAAGGTTTCATTATTAGGTACTTAAATCTAGCTCACCTTTTATTACCTTTACATACGAGCTGGAACAGTTGTATTCTTGGCTGAATAAAAGAGTACAGGCCTCGTCTGCATTGTGCATTTCCCAAAGCAGAACACACAATTTCAATAAAGGCAAGAAACACAGTATGTGGGAGAGCAGAATATTAACATGAAGGTGATTTGTGATTTGAGGGGCATGGAAATAGTCAGTGGAAAATTTTGAAGAAATTTTTAAAGTTGGAAATAAAAATAATGTACTTTTCTTCTAACTGAGATATTATTTTTAGATTTTCAGAACTACCTATAGTTTTCTGTCCTATAAAATCAAACCACTGCTCCTCAATAGGTATCAATCTGACAAAAGTGAATTTGGAGATAGTACTGCTTCCTGGAAAAGCAATATAATGTTGTAAACCTGTTGTATAAATACAACAGGAAAGGAAAGTAAAGAGGATCAAATCAAAGCTCTTCTGATTGCATTGTTCTTTCTGGCAAATTATTGCTATATTGCTGTTTATATTATGCGAGTTTCCAAGGGCCTCAGTAAGAATCTGGCATATCTCTTGGGTGAAAATTAGGACAGGTGAAGCCTAAAACCCCAAAAGAAGGGGCTAGAATGGTGTGATAAAGCATACAGATGTAAAAAGCCACAAACACTCAGACACACACAGGCCACATCCAAGCATGCTAGATCTTTACTACCTTTGCATTCTACTATACCATAAATTGATTTTGCTTCAGAGAGCCCAAACTTTCCCTTATAATAGATGTAGCAGTTCTTCAATATTCTCCGAGTTAAAATATGGAGTTCAGGTCTACAGGAATGAATGAAAAGAGTTGATAAAGGACAGTGCTATATGACATCAGCTTCCTTCCATACTCCTCATTCAGTCTTTTTTTTGAGCCTGGGGGAAGATCAGCAGGTATCTATTTCCATCCTGTATTATCTAAGGATTCTCATTTTCATCTTCCCATTTGTGGAGTAAGTAATACTTCTGTATCACTTAGCTGCTCTATTAGCACTGAATCTCTTGAGCCCCTTTAAAGTGGATTCTCAGATTAAAATCAGCTATCCTCACAGTCTCTTCATTCAAAATACCCTGAAAAGCACTGAGAGGGAGCTGCATGTTGGATAATTATCCTGATATCTCAGCACAGTGAAAGGACACACACATCCCTTTCATGTCTGTGTCATTCTAAGGGGTTAGCAGTTCAGATCTGCTCACTCTGACTCAGAAACTAAAAGCAAACCTATCCCCAGCTTGCTGTTTTTCAAATGTACTAAAAAAAAAATCAGTGTATTTTTAGTATAGCATCTGGGAGGAAAAAAAAAAAACATTTAGAAACAAAAATAATTCACCCCCACTCAGAGTATTACCCCTGCAAAAGAATGCTCCTTTCTATCCAACAATATTCCTTCCCCAGTGAAAATATTCAAGCTGTTGCTGCACTGACCAGTGAAACTCTCTGCAGTCACTTCTGCTGGTGATGTGTTAAGGAAGTGTGCATGTGTGCATGCTCAGGCACTTCAGTCCCTTAAAATTCTGAATTTAATGGTGTTAGAATAAATATTGTGGATATTAAGACACTCTCAAGGTTTTCTATTTCAGCAAACCTATCTACTGCCCTTCATCAGGCCCACAGTCTGTAGCCAAATTAGTTGTTATCATCTTTTCACTTAGAGCCTCATTCCTGGCTTCATGGAGTTACAGAAGATATTCTGCTGTCTTTCCTTATTCTTTCTGTCTTCATACAAAGAACAAATAGCACAAAAAACCTGAAAACCTGATTCCATAAGGTTGAAAAACAAAAATATAAAAATCACCTCCTTAGTTGAGAGTAGTTTTTGAAAATGCTATATCTAAACAATTATCTTGTTATATTGAAAGAGTGATTCTTCAGCCATTCCACGATCTCTTGAGATTTTGCCTCTGATTGCTGACCACTTGGGGCTACAGAGTGTGTAGAAAACCCTATGGAAGAGACATCAGTTGGAACATCCTCTGTTTAACTGTTTGCAACCAAGACGACTCCTGAATTTCAGCTGTGCTCAGCTGTGTAACTGATGAACAAAGTCTACCCTCATTTCAAATGTCCCCTCTCTCATTCCATGTGTGAGAAATACACCCAGATAAACCCGGTCACAGAAAAATGTCACACACAAAAATCAATGTACTGTACCCTCAGACTGATGCTTTGCTTCATGTGGTGGAGAACTCGTGCTGTTGCCCTGGAATGGGGGACAGATAATGAATTCTTTCTCTCTACCTGATCAGCAGCAAGTATGAGAGAAACAGGCTCCCTGCCAATTTCTTCTTCTTTATTTCATCCCTCCTTCCCCATTTTCTCCTTGCTGTCTACTGTCAAAAGGAATTAAGCAGTTCCCAGAAACAAGCCCAGCAGTGTCCAGCAGGAACTGAAATCAAGCATGGGCAAGGGCCAGAGCTCCCAAGGACACACTGATTTGCAGCCCTGTAGCAGCAGGAGATGCTGGGGGCCTCACCTGGATCAGCAGCAGGCTGCCCACCCACTTGGCACCTGCCTTGAAATGTGGTGGTAAAACAATCTTGAGACTCATAGAAATATAAACTGAGTGTGCCATTGTTCAGTGGGCTGGGATTAGAATACACTGAGATACATTCTGAAACATCACTGCTGCTAAATCCCCAAGCCAAAGGCCTATTTCTCAGTCAAACCCATTGGCACCTAGAAACTACAAATACTTTCTAAATGTAATTTGGAAAGCAGGACTGAATGTCTGAATTCAGCCAGAACACATGTATCTTACATAAATCCTTTCCTGAACTCTTTATCTGTTAAATTTGCTGAATTCTTCACATGATATATCTGGTTTCAAAAGTGAAGAGTTCAGTCAGTTATAGAACTATGAAACTATTTTATTTTTCTCTAGTATGGCTAACACAAAGTATTGTACAGCATGTGTGGCAATTGTTTTGAGACATAGGGACTTGTTGAATAGAAATTCAAGTAAAATATTTTAAATTCACCAGTGGATAAATTTCAGATAAGAACAAGAATTAAGAAACAAGTGTTGCTATTGTCAAGAGATTCAAATCTTCCACCGTGGTTCTACGTATCCTTTCGTTATAGCTGTGCTGATCCCTCAGCAAGGACTTAGAAAATCTCTTTCTTTTCTGTTCCTGGAGGCTTTCAGTAGCATAGAGAAAACTCCAAAACAAGGACTTCTGTATCTACTTTGTAAAAACGTATTTGGCAAGCATCTTTCAGTAGCAGGAAATAACTGTTAACTGATAGCAGATAATCAAAATGTCTAGTGTTCTGGTCACAGAAATTACTATGGTATTCATCAGGTAGGAGAAAAAGAACTCATTTGTGTTAGTAACTCTGCCAAAAAGAGTTGATACTGTAAAGTCTGATGGAGCACACACTGTATGCATAGCTTTTATTTTCCTGGAAAGATTACAATCAGATAAAATATATTCATTGGCTTTAAAGCTCACAGAAAGCTATCCAAGACATTCATTGTAAATCTATCATTCAGGGATGTCTGCTGTATTTTACTGACTCTTTGATTTTCATTTCTAAATACAGCTTCAGGTGGAGACATTTTGGCTGGCGTTACTGTGATAACATTAATAGGCTTCTTGCACCATTTTTAACTGCTTAACAAAATAATTTATTGCTTACCTCCAGGAAGTTACAACACAGAGAACAAACTTGTAGGTTACAATCCATTAAAGCTTTGTACAGGCGTTTTGATTTCTCAAAATCATGGGCTGAGTATCCAAAGGAAGAAAAAAAAACAAAACCTAGCTGCTTGAAACAAGAGAACTTTTATTATTTGAGTGAGGTGGAAATTTCCAGCACTGACATCACAGATCTCTGTTCATGTATTTCAAATCAAAAAATAACAAAAAAGGGCATGGTAGGAGCATAAACCAGAAAGGAACTTGAAGTAGCATAACCAGAAAGGAAGAACTGACACTCACGGTAATAAAATTATAAATAATAATGCTCTAAGCATGTTGACAGATACTTGCAATATTCAGTGCCCTGTATGCTACCTTCAGCACAAAAATGGGTCAAAAGCTATGAGGGATCCTGTATTGGTATCCAAGTCTCCATGTCCTGTGCTGTTGATGGAACTTTAGAGCTGCCTCCACTGCTTGGAGACAAGCTTTGACAGATGCAAGCCACAGCTGCACACAGAAGTGCTGCTGCTGAGCTGGGAATTTTTTCTAACACAGATTCTGCCAGCTTCAAAAAAACAATGTTAATTTATGGGGAAGGCAAGCCATCTGTGCTGTTCACATACTGGGGCTGGTAAAGTTTCCTTCCATCAGCTGCCTCACTACTCTACAAGGCAAAAACCAGTCTCTAGAAAGACTAACTTCCTTTCCAGGGCTACATTTCCAAGATTTATAAGAGAACAGAGAACTGTCATATTTTGCCATTGTTAATTTATGGTTCTCCTGGGTATTGTGGAGCAATTCTTCCATCTCACATTTGCCTAATTTAGCACTCCTGACTTAAGCAAATGTTCAGTTCTACTCCCTATAAAGTTATGCCTGAGAAAAGAGGTCTGAGTAGGTCCCAGAAGGGAAAAAGCACCCAGTAATAAGGTAAATTCCACTAAACATAGAAAGGCCACATTCCTTCCACGCTAAATCAGCTGAAAACTACTGCAGTATGCATTGTACTTGAGGGAGTTTCATGTTTGAACTTGAAAAGTGGCCTGACAGTGGTCAGAAATATGTTTTGAGACATCAGCTTTATGAAGTAATAGAAATTATGTGAAATTATGGCTGGAACTGTACAGCAGATAAGAATGCCCTTGAACTTGGCTAGCTTCTGAAATAGCTATTCATTCAAAAAAACCTTATAAGGTTTTACTGCTCCTGAGCTATTATAAAACTTATAGTTTGAAAAGTCTTCAAATAGGGGGAATTTTGAATTAGGCAATGAGCTTTTGCATTTCAAGAAGTTTTATCTTCTAGTGGTGCTTCTGGTCTCCCATAAGAATAAATCCTCAGCATATTTATATCTAAGAGAGAAGATAATCATAAAGTTTCCAAATTCTAAGTTCATTTTTAGTCAACACTTTTCAAAGCACATTTTTACTAGGACACAATTTAAAAAAGAATTCAAAAGAAATCCAAGGAAAATTAATTGTATTTTAATTAACTTAGTTCTTCCTTTTCAAGAGAGCTATACTGTAGATAAAAGTTATGGATTTATTTTCTAATTATAAGACTGAAGACGGAATTTTTGTCAATTCTGCAGATACATTGAAAAGTTTAAGTAAACAGAATTTCAGTGAAATAGTCACTGTTCATTTTACCCTTATATCTCAACAGGTTACAATCACACAAAAAATAAAATCTCTGCCAAAAAAAAAAAAAAATAAAAGCCACAAAGTCACATTTCAAATCTAACAGTGTCCTTTGCAGGAAATAGTTCCTTCCATAGCCTCTAACATCAGGAGTTGGCACAGGCTATAACACTATGCAGTGGCTTATTTTAAACAATTTTGAATGAAAAGACAGCACTCTCAGACTCCCTGACTCTGAGGAATTACTTCTGGGCTCAGGTTAAAGCTGTCTGGTTCTATAATAACTATCAAAAGTTTACAAAGGGCTAGAAAATTATTTATCACAGGTTTTGTACCATTAACTCCATCTCAGGATATGAATAAGATGGTAATATCAAGGCAAAACTTGGGTAAGATGGATCATGCAGAAGAAAAAGTCCTGGAGGAACTAAGACAAATCAATATTTAGGCTAAATTTTAAATTTTCTTTCTATCTAAATCAAATACTCTGAGCAAAAGACTCACCAGAACATTGAAATAAAGTAGAAGCAAGTTTAGAACAAGCTCACAGCCTATTCCAGTATTAGTCTTTTAGAGATTAAATAAGAAAAACCTCAAGTCCCCCTTAAAAAATAGCACATGGAGAGCCTATAAAGCTCCTGATTTCCACACATACAGTCAGAGTTGGTTGCAGTGGTAAAAGTGTGGGAGAAATATTTGGTTTGGATTTTACTGGGCTGAGTCCTTTTCCCAAATACAAATGGTAGGTGACTGCAGAACTGGCTAGCAAGTGAGAGGTGTGGGCTTTTTCCATATCAGTTCACTCAGTTTTTAGTTTCATTTACCTGATTTTCCAGTATGTTTACCACAATGCTTTTTGCAGCAGCCTTTTAATTCTTGCAAAAACAGAGAAAAGTGACAGATGCTCATTCAAGCTTTCTTCAAGACTTTCTCTCCTTTCCTTGTCTTCCTTAATTTAAAATACATATTTATCAAATGAGACAAGTTAAAGAAGGTGCATCACAACAGGTTGGAGCTTCATGCAAGTGCTTTTTATGGTAGCAATAAAGGCACTTGTTACAGGTTAAGGAAGTAATTTATGTCTCTGTTGGATCCCTATAGCAGACATCCCTTAAAGAACTGGAAGGCAAAGGACCACCAATCCAACTGTCCATGACAGACAGATCCTAACTGTTCCAGGAAAGAAGATAAAATGAGAAAGAAGATAAAATGAGAAATCTCATCCTTAGAAACTGCTCCCAGGTAAAAAAAAAAAAAAAAAATAAAAAATAAATAAAAAAAGGCTATTGTCTTCAGACAGGAACAAAGATTCTGCTCAAGATAACCACAATGCTGCCTATTACCCTTACAAGGAACAGTGATTGTTCAAAAACCACCTACATGTCTACAATCACTATCTACATAGTATCAAATGATGCAACATTAATTTTTACAAGTTCTTTTCTCAGGGAACCAAGGAGTCTGACTCAGTAAATTGCTATTCAATTAAATCAGACAAAAATCACAATCCCTGTGTGTTAAAGGACAGCTGGCTACGATCTTCTCTATATCTTCCTAGCAATTTCCACTGTCACCCTTTTCATTCTTGTAAAAAAGCTGATGAGAATGAAGCCCCACCTAAATTCATATTTTTTCATGGTTATCTTTTCTAAGGAACAGGTTTAAAGCAAACTTTCCACATCATCAAGGTTTCAATCCTGCCAACTTTTCTGAGGACAGACATTGCAACAGGAGGGCAGAGACTGAGCTGGCTGCAGGCCCACCCTGCCTGCCTGGGGAGGGGCAGAAATGTTAAGCTAACAAATGACCTGCAGGGGTGAACAGGAATAGTTTAAAATGGTTTAAAGATAGCTCGGTCACCCAAGTACACAGACACTTGGGACTGCAGGATTTATTCAGCTGGGCTCAGAATCCTGGTCTTGTCCAAAAGTACCCAAATGTCAATCCACTAAGAACAGACTAATAAATAGCAGCAGAAAATTATCTCTGTGTGTGAGAAGACAAAATTGTAGAATTTTGTAGGCATGGAGACAAGTTATTTTTTAAAACTGAAGAATTACGATTACCTGTCAAAACATACAAATCTTTCCTTTCTCATGGGATCTATCACCTTTCCAACCATACAGAAAGAACCATTTTAAATAATGCTTCCAGGAACTCTTGGAGATCCACAGAACCAGATATTGATCCACCTGGCATTACAAAGCATCAGTTGCCTGAGTTTGTATCCCCTACTTTTTATCCCCTACTTTTTATTCCAAACCAGCACTATTACTGTGGCTCCTTGTAATTCTCCTATATCAACAGCAAGCAGGTGAAGACATGAAAGATCCAAACAGCAAGACTGTAAAGGGAATATTTATTTAGTTATTCTAATGTGCAAGTCTTGAACACGTGATAAACTTGTATCTCTTGTCTGTCATGACAGCCCCTATGTCCATTCTTAAAACAGAAAAATTAATGAAGTTTACATTAGGTCCCAGCATGTTATACTCAACTAAATCATCTGACATATGCTGAAATTTTTGACTGTTTAGGCAGCAGCATCCTCACCTGATATATTAGAGTTAGTATAAACCTTAAAACCTTTGGTCTGGATCATGTTCTGAAGAAAGCTGTTCTCTTACAGTATTTAACACTGTACACACTATAGGCTTTGTACTGACACGTTTAACAATGACAATTGGGTTTCTTATTCCCCAAAATTCATTAAGCCAAAGCATGGAACAATATCCTGTAGGTAGCAAAGTGCAGCAGAATCTAACTTAATTTAGTAGATAAGTGACCAAATAACTTCATTTTAAGTCTGCTCCAAAGCCATCTTAAAAGGGACTGATTTGCTGTGGTATGGCAGGTGATAGTTTTTGCACTGATGAACGTGAGCCATTGGTATTTCTGTGTTCCTGTCTCTCACCAGAAGCTGCAGAAAACACTGCCAGCCGTGCTGATATTAGCTGATGTTTATCAAGCAGCAGCCTGACCTTTTGTGCTTTATTGCTCTCCCAGGGAGCATCCGGTGCCCTCACACAAAGAAACACAGGAGAACCCAATGGACACAAATAACAAAATATCCTTATTGACCACGGAAGAGCAGACATCACCTCACACAGTGATCTCCTCAGTTTGATCAGAGCTTCGTGCACCACTTACAGATGCCTAAAGCCAGTGTGTCTCTGACCCTCATGCCTCTCCACAATTACTCAGCTGCTCACAGCTCTAGCCTGCAATGGTCAAGAGGACAACACGTGTTTGCCCACTTTACTCAGCTTCAATGTTTGCCTTTATTGATTATGATCAGCTGTAAAGCCTGTGAATCCTGGGTGCTCCAGGGGTTTTCTTGACAGCTAACTAAGCCTGAGGCAAATACAGACTCATGCAGCTCCAAACAATCCTACCTGGGTTTCTTCCTCCTCCCCCTTCACCAAGCACTGCATTTAACAGTAATTGTTTATGATAAGGAGATTGTAATTAGGAACATGCACTAGCATAAGTGTCCAGTATTTCATATGCCAAGCATGTGCCACCAGCACAGTCAAAATACCTCCAAGGATTCCTTTAAATTTTTATTATTTTCTTACAGTAGATGAGGAATCCCTCCCCCACTATGCACATGCACATTTATGCAGCTGAACTCCACTTCCCTGTGACAGCTGATTCAAATACAGACCAAGTTACTAACACTGCACAAACAAAGTTGTTGGTTCTTTCCCAGCAAACAGGAGACAAATGTCACAGAAACCAGTACAGTGAGCTTTTAAAATGGCAGTCAAGCAGAGAAATGTTGGGCTAAGCATATGGACAGACTGCTAGCCAATACCTCATTTCAAGTCTAGTCTTCATCCAAGAGTGAGAGACAGTGTGCTGATCTTTGTTTGCAATTCCTGCTTGTGCTACATAGGTTACTAAAGGATTTTAGAATATATCTAATATAAGACTGTAAGGAAAAGGTAATGATATGATTGAACTCCCTTGCGAGCGTGCACAACTCCACATGGATGCAGAAACAACACTCTTGTGAGGAGTGGAGTTTCAGATTTGTAAAAGGTGGAAGTGGGAATGGCAATTTGAGTCTTATGTTAACACTTTTTCTTTAAAATTTGCTTATTCATTCAAGCTATCAACATGTTGACTCATTTGTGTTTAGCTAGAGGTAATAGCTGCACTCTCCCATGCATTTAAGTTTCAACCAAATTAGAGCACAAGTCAGGATTCTTTGCCCCTGGCTGACAGTCTTACAGAGCTGTCAAGACAGCAGAAGGCTTTCTCCAGGTAAATAAGATCTGCATTGCCGTGGCACAGTTCTTGCTAAATCCTTTTATCTGATGCTGCCATCAGTGAGACCCACCAAGGAAGAAATACAAGCCATGCCCACAATTATGCATTCTCTGCTAATGGAGTTTCCTTGCAAAATGAAAACCTTCCGGGGGAAAAAAATCTTTATGTAACTGACAGAATTAATGCCTCAGTCTTTTGGATTTCACTGCAAATATAAAGAATAAAACCACTCCAGGTATACCTTTTATAGGATTTAGAGAAGAAGAAGGCCTTTTTGCAAACTACAGACACTTGTAGAGGCACTTCTTGCAATATAGATTTATCTGAAAGATGGCTACTCCTCTTGATTAAATAGAGATGCAATCATCATTTGGAAGATGGATTTCACTGCAATTATCAGGCAGTTAAGACCATAAAATTTTATCATTCTACCTAACTGAATACAGCTCAGTAAATAGGTTGTCTAAGAACCTCAAAGGCACACTATGCATTTCTGAGCCTTAAAACCATCAACCTACTCCATGTCACATAGAGCAGCCTAATCAAGAGTGCAGAAATTCAAAGAAGCCCTTTAAGATCAAGAGGCTTGTTATAGTTCAAGTCCACAGCATATAAGGAAAGAGCCCAGTAAGGTTTCTGGGCCTTAGTGCACCATCTTCATGGCAATGTCTGCAATAGCTGGTGAGCACCCTTCTATACATTATCATCTTCCCAATTCTTTATCAGCTCTACCCATTCAGCTTTTACAGCTTTTTTTTCATCTGGTCAGTCAATTCAGGTGTACATTCATTAGAAAAAAAAAAAGTAATTCTTAACTGTTATGAGAAGTAATATTTAAGGCAAGATTAACTGCATTACGTAATAGAAGCAACCCTAATGTTTAGGTTGCTCTTCAATTATGAAAGATTATGGCCTTTTTTTGAGATACCTTTGCAATAGACGCCTTTGCTGCAGACCTTAAAAATTCAGCAGAGAAAGCCCTTGAGCTAAGAAAGTGATTTCCCCTTGTCTTATGAAATTCCATTCAATTTTAACTGCAATATCAACTGTTTAAAAAACAAAATTAAATTGTATTTCCTTTCTTTCTCTTGCACTCCCCAGAACAGGAACAGCTGCACTAAGTCAGACTAAAGGCTCATCTAGCTCAGTTCCCTGTCTCTCTGACAGTGACCAGTAGCAGATGTTTAGGGAGAACATGTGAAATATAGGGAAGACACACCATATTCCCTGCTAAACCTCCCAGCTTCTGTCTGCAGTTTGGGGATTTCTTGAGCCCCACTTAAAGCCCACCATACTGCATATAAAATTAGATGGTATATTCCTCATGTGCATTACTTTGCATCTATCAACATGAATTTTGTCTGCCTAGTCATTCAGTATTATCAGATAATCCTGCAGATCTTAACACTCCAATTTTTTTATTACTCAAAAAAAATTTGTATCCTTGTCAGTCCTTTTCAAGTCATACTTCATCCCTTTCTCACACTATTTAGTAATATCTTAAGTGGCACAAGTTCTAGAACAAGTTTTTGTGATATTCAAGCACTAATCCAATGCCATTCTAAAAAATTATCATCTTTGCTTCTTAATTTTTTTTCATAATTTTCATCTCATGATAGCTTTATTTCATTTAGAAGTTTCAGTAAGGACTACTGAAAAAGTCAGGATTTTTAAGTCTTTGTACACAATGTTGACCAGGGTAAGCTTATCCACATGATCCTTCACTGCTTCAAAGAATTGAAATGAATTTATGGGGAGATACTTAATTTTTCAAAAGCTGTGATGAATTGGTGTGCATGCTCATTATCAATTTTACTATTGTTTACACCAGATTTCCTAGTACAAAACCAAAAAAAAAAAATACTCAAAAATCTTTGGAATTAGTTTTAGACATTGGGGCCATATTTCATTCTTTATGTGAGGTCCTCTTGAGGTTGTGTGTAAACAACTCTGACAATTTGCTGCCACTCTTTTCACTGTGGAACAGTGTTCCATAACGAAACATCTCCTGTTAATACACGATTTTCAACCATTTTCTCCAAGCCATCCTGCATACAAGATCTCCCTTGCCTGTGATCAGTCTCCTGTCCTCCTCCAGCCCACAGTGAGTGAGTGGGGTCCTGGGCTGCCCACTTGCCTCCACCCGAGGATTTCTCAAGGCAGAACAAAGCAGTGACTAGATTGTGCCCTGTGAACTTCTATGATCTATTGCTCTCCAAAGTTACCTCTGGGGACCAATTTAGGAGCACTAAGCTCTGAAGGGTATTAAAAACTGTTTAATGTCATTCTGAAATACACACTCTGTGATTTTAAAGTCAATTGCAAATTAAACACAACTTTTTCAAATTCTGTCTAATTAGGGGATCAAAAACCAGGGATGTCAGTTCTCTAAGCTGCAAATAATGTTCCTAAGCCAGCAGCTGCTATTTATACCCTTTTCACATTGCAAAAATGGCTCCAGCCATTTGATTCAAGAAATACCTGCAGAAGTGTTTTGTCTTTGAAAGCAGCTGGAGGGTGAGTCTTTGGTTTGAGCATGGCTGTCCTGTTTAATTCTACTGCCTGAACCAATCTGTAAAGCACTACCAATTCATGCTTTTTCACTGATACAGCCCCTGGACACTCATAATAAGGCATATGCCAAACAAAAGAACTCCCTTTGGCATTTCTTGCAGAGGACACAAGACTTGAGTGCAAGAAATAAAGGGGATATTTTATTCAGACTACTGAGCAGGGGCACTACCTACACTTCTCCTTGGTACTTTCATTTCTAGACCAAACAACACAGACTACACTGTACTAGTGAGCTGAGGCTTGCTCTTCACTTTAATGCCTCAGCTTTTCAAAGCTGCATTCGTGCACATGGATGACCCCTCAAACAGCATCAAAAAATAAATTATTATTTAGAACCTCATGTCAGCGAATCCCATTAAAATTCTTACTCTATGATTTAATATTTTCAGCTTACTGTATACTCTGGTGTTGAAAAGAGTGCTTGTAGGCAGAAATTGTCTAGGCAAAACTGGTTGTTTCAAAAAGTCAACAGAGATATGAAGCAGCTGAAACTCTTGATTTAAGGAGTATGATTATTTTTGGCGACTAAATAATAAATGAAGCTTTTAGGCAGAAATAGGGGCAGCTGTGACAGGCTTTAAATTGAGAGAAACACCCATATGTGCTACATCTCACATGTACAAAACATTGTATTACTATGAGAAATGCACTAAAATAAGTAACTATTGAATCTATAAAATCTGAAAGTTTAAAATAGGAGTGAGACACCTATTTATTAGGCTGTCAGCAAGGTGGGTAACACACTACTTCAGTACCTGCAGTCTGCAAGCCTGCTGAAAACTACATCAGTCCCTGCAACATTAAGCTCTGAGTACACAGTTTGCAGCTAAGTCCTGGGTTTTTACTCAGCTAACATGTCTAACCCAGATCCTCAGTCTTTGATCACACCTATCACATCCAGACTTTGTACAGTAAACACAGAGGTAGTTATGAATTTTTATTCCACACCAGTGTTATTAGGGCATTCAGTGGAAAACTGTAATGTCAATCTGGTCCTTGTTTTAAATCAAATAAAACTTCAAAAACCTCTGTCCCTTTAGAGGTGTAGGATGGTGGCAGTGCTTAGACATGGATGGGAAAGAGAAGAGCCTCTACTTTGTTGTTGAGAAGGAGTCCTAAAATTCACCAGAGAGATTGGGATAGATAAAATTACATTCTGACAGTGAGATCACAAAATCTCCACAGATTCTGAAAGATAGGTAGGTAATCAGCACATTGTGAAAAATTACTATTACTGTTAGCATTAGCAATGAGATTTCATTTGGGTGTTTCATTTCACTATCTTTACTTGGTCTAGAAAAAAAAACTGAATTACATAATCCTACATTCATTATCTCTGAGATGGACACATAGCATGAATAATTTTTCCAGTCTAATCTTATCTGCATGAAAAAAAAAAAAAAAAAAAGAGAGAGAGAGATGGGACAGCAAATACTGCACGATTTCTGAACCTGGTTTGAGTGAGGAACAAAAATAAACTGTTGCACCTAAAATCTAAAACTTTTTTTTTCTCAAAATATTAATTAATTAAATACAATTACTTAAGTTAGTTGCTGAGGTTCCTAAACTTTTATCAGGATTATAAATGTCCCTGGGTCTACAGTATAAAAATAACAATCAGAATGTTCTTACTCCAAACCATGATCTGCTCTGAAATTTTTATGTTTATATATTATAAGCTGCATCTGTCAAAATACTGGGTTGCTGGAAGTTTTGACAGAAGTTTTGCATGCATTTATGATACATTTCACTGTGCTTAACTATTTGAGAAACAGATTTAGCAAATCAGACAGCAGTCCATGAGCAGTTGGCCCCTGCTATGTATTCTGCTCTCCTGAGAAACATTCCATGGACTTCATGGAGCAAACACACACCCAACCCAACCACCCTTAGTGCACCTGGCCCCTTGGGAACAGCAGCTTGGGGCTCAGGCACAAGGACACCTCATGGCAAACACCCAGGGAAGCTTTCACTGCCCCACATCCCTGTCCTGAGATCCTGGGCTCCATCCCTGCTGCCGCAGCTCCTGCTGCCTCCCAGCCCCAGCAGCAGCCAGCTCAGAAATTGATGCTCTGCCCGTGTGTTTCCCTTCTGCATCCTCCAAGGGCCATCTTCAGCCATTCCCAGCTCCTGGGAGTCCCACTCTGGGTCTCACATTCCCCTTGGGCAGCCATGGGTGTGTATGTGGGGGATGGAGGGGCTGGAATTCACCCAGCACAGCAACAGACACATCACAGGATTTCCCAAGCTTGCAGATGTAGCTTAGTGTCAAAATGCTAGAGTAATTTTACCAGGCTTTAGATGTCACATCTCTTTGATATTAAATATTCAATAATTTTATTATCTCATAGCTCAAACTGGTGGCACTGCACATCTGCACAGCTTTTTAAAATAACTTTGCAGCACAAAAGTTAAAATAGATTCCATTCAACTCCTCTTTTCAGTGGAACACGGCAAATTCAGAGGGGCTGCAACATGCATTAATGTTTACTTGATACATTAAACTTCTTTTTAGCTTAGCCATTTAAAAACAAATACTTGAGAATTATTTACATTGCATTTTTTTCAGATCAGTGAATAGAAAAAACTAAATATTCATACATTGCATCTGCATTTTCATGGAATACTACCAACCTTCATTTTCACTGCTTCTTTAAAGTTGACAAGGAGAAATTAATTGCATTAATTCCTTAATTTTTCTATGAGGAATCCAACTTTGATTTTTAAGATATGGCAGTTTCCTAATTAATTTTATTTGAGGACTTGCTTCCCTGAAAACAAACTACAGGCAAGGTTATATGTAGCTGCATATTTTACCTTGGTTTGAAATCCTTATATCACTAATTTTTTTTAGCACTTTCAAAGTAATTAACAAAGTCAAAAAGTCTCTCATGACATCATGTATCAGCCATGCTAAAGCCTTCTGCTTTAATCTCCACTCTCTGGCACTGAAGTGCACTCAGCTTACCTAAGTGAAATAAATTAGTTCAGGAAAAATTCAATCCATGATGAACTTCATTCTGTAGTCTTACGCACTTTCAGGAAACTTCATGCCAGGAGTGTACCTCTCCCAAGACAAATGTAACTATGCTCTATACAACTGCATAAATGTTAAAATAAAGTCAGGCAGAAAAACCTGGCATTTTGCCAGTTTCAAAAGGCACAGAAATATGTTATTCTCATCCACTCCAGGTTTACAAATTTTGCTGTGAGCAAAACACATTTTTGCTGCATCCTTTCCTAAGTAATTTTCCCAGGGTAGAATATGATTCTACCTTGAAGAATTTTGCTTTGCAAAAAGAAACTGCTAGAACTTTTTTCCTTATGAAAAGCAGTTTTTCTGGAGTGCCTTACAATGAAACACCTCTCCTAACCACCTAATTATTCCAGCATCTATAGAAATCAGAGACAGGTAGTAGCAAAATAACAGCTCTAAATTCTTCCCTGAAGGTTTCTTCTCTCTGCACTTCCCCACCCTACTGGAGCTCATGTTAGCCAAGCTCAGAGACATTCACTCATGAGGATGCCAGGATATTCTTCATTTTGGACTAGAAGTGAGTGAAAAAAATCATCATTCTTCTTGGTGAGATTTAATAATTCTCAAACCATCTTTCTCAGGGAAAATATATTTATTAGCATTGCACAGCTGTTATGTTATTTTTTAGCAACACTGAATCAAGCTGCATTTGGGAAAAAAAAAGAGCTAAAACCCTTCTATCTCTCAACTGATAATTCAGTGCAACAGGGGCACCTCCTGGAGCAGGCCAGTTGTGTGCCATTCCTTATACAATATTATGAGCAGGTGCTTTTTCCAATCCTGAGTGAATGACATAAACCCCTCCTTCATGCTGCTGAGGGACATCTACAGTGCAGTTGTGGAGTTGTCTTCAAGATTCCTAGTTAATATAATCCCAGAAGCACAGGTACAGCAGCACAGAGCACAGCATGGGCAACAAAAGGCTGTGGAATAGAAACATGAAGAAATAAATATTCAATAATTAGCCCAAACAGCTCTTAGCTGCTATGACCAAAGTGCTACTGAGCCTTAGGCTAAGTTGTTTAAAGCTGCTCAGGAATGTCTTATGGTCCAGGTCCTTAGCATTCCTCAAAAGCTTTTTCCTTTCTGTTCCACCCTCACTGGATGCTGATCCAACAAGACACTGCTGATTTATTTGTTGGATGAAGCTGGCAAAACCATGTATGTCCAGTGGCTTGATTCATCTTCTATGTCTCTTTCATTCCATGACAGTGAGGAAGATTTTTTTATTCCCTGACTGACATGCTGTAAGGTTTGCTTTGTTTGCTTTTTTGTTTGGATAATGCAAATTAGATTAAATCAGATCTCAATATTGTTAACTAAATTGCTTACCAATATGTCATATCTTGCAGAGTATAATGAACTTTATACACACATGCAGAAAGAGCAGAGAGTGAAAGGGCTCACATTCATCTGTTATAAGTGTTATGGAGGCTGGACTTGGTAAATCAGAAGCTTAAGCTTTATATTAAATAAGATGCTTTTCTATGCAGCCTCTGTGCACAGACTCAAAAACCAAATATGTGAGAGGTAAATAAAATGCAAAAACAGCTCTCAGCAGAGCCAAGTTGATAAGTTCACTGGATTAAAAAAAAATTAAATCAATTACTTTTTCCCAAGTGGTCACTGAAAAACAGCACATGTCAAAGCATTTCATCAAATGAATAAACATAAGTGTAGTTAAAAGAGGAGTTGAGGCCAGGGCTCCAAAGCTGACATTGACTCCTGGCTGTCACAAAAGCAGTCAGTGCTCCTATAGGAGGGTGGAACTGCTAGGAGAGAGCTGGAAGCTGAGCTATATTTTCTGTTTAGGCACTGGTCTTGCAGCCTCTAGACTGTGAGTTTGGGTTATTTTAGTGGCCTCTTTGTGAGTTTTGGACCTTCTAAGAGTTATTTTGCTTATTTCTACCTCCAATACGTTATTTCAAAGGCTTGACCTCGGCCGACAGCTACACGTGTCTGTACACTCACAAATATGATGGCTCTTTAGCTTAAATTTAACCTGAGGCCACCAGAACAGCAGGCAAGCATCTCTGCAGTTAGACTGGCAAGGTTATGAGGTGGAGACCACAACCATTTCACACACTGAAGAGGCAGAGTGGGATATTTAAGCTGTGCTCACTGATGAGTTGCACAAACCCCACTGACTTCAGCCTAACTTTGCACTTCCCTAGGAGGCCCCAAACAAGCATTCAATAGTACCAGAGCTACAGTTTAAAACCTGTGGTTGACAAACACTTTCTTTCTTTTATATAATGAGAAATCACTCATGTCTTACATGCAAAGTGAATGCCAGAAGAAAATCCTTTAAGACACTGTGCTGAAAATTTCAGTCAAATATGCTTTGGCAAAGTAGATACACACTCTATATATTCTCCATGAACTTTCCCCTGCTGAAAAAGGGTCATGCCTTCCAGCTATTTCAGAAATGAAAATACCCCACACAGGTTATATTAAAACATGTGCAAGTTTATAAAATGTATACACAGTCAAATGCGGTGTCTACAGTCAAATGTAGCATTGAGGTTGCTCAATCAACCACACAGGTCAGGAAATTCCAGAAGTTAATGGTGCATGGTCTTCTCTTGTATAACTCCACTGAAACTATTTTGCATTCCCAAAACTCACTGACATAGAAATATTTGAAGAATTTCCATTCATTTTAGTTTATTAATGTTTGTTACTTAATTCATGGTGGAGACTAGTAGGAGATCCTATCTGGACACATTAACATTATGATAAAACTGATTTAATTTCAATCTGTGTGTATAATCTTTGCATGAGAAACCTGAAGTCAAGACCAAGTGGTCCAAAGACTAATTTAGTACTTACCTGCTCAGGAGTTTAGTTAATTTCCAATCTCTCTTACAGATTCCCAAGTGACCTTTGGTAAATCACCTAAATCCCCATGCAATACTAATTCATTCTCATATTAGTATATTTAGTATAAAATTATTTCATTTCATCTTGATCTACTCTATTTTCTTCTGCAAGAACAATGAAATAAACCAATTTTGTAGCTGACATCAGTCATATTTTTATTCATTAGAACATGTATTTCAAAATCACATCAAAAGGAGCACATCTTTCCCATGCTATCATAACATAAGTAGCCCTTACAATGCTTTATGAAAATTCAAAATGGACTAATTAGCCATGGAAAACATCAAAATGGAAGGACTTTTAGAGAGGCAAGGCTGACTTAAATAGGATTAGAACTGAAGCTTGAACATATGAAGGAAATTTGGACAACTATCCCATTGACTTTCCCATTGTCACCTAGCTGTGTCATGTTAGCTGTCACTGCTACATTGCACATTCTTCTGGAAGAAATGCACATACATTTCCTGAAAATATTGAAGTTCATAGTTCCATTGATTTCTTTTCAGAAAATAAGATATGAAGAAAGCCTTTCCTGGTTCTTAAGTTCCTACAACTTGGTTGTCTTACAGTTAGTCAAAGGTTGAGTGAAGAATGCTTCATGGTTTTGAATTTTTCTTTAAATTTGAAATTATTTTAAATTAATATGTATAATATGTTTTTATGTATTTGGAAAATACCTTTTACTTTTCCCTTAACCTAGTTTCTTAGTAAAAAAAGCCAGATCAATTCTATTTAAATAAGTAATTTTCTGAATTGCTAAGAAATACTCCACTAAAATTGCAAATTTCTAGTATTTGTTTAGAGAAATTAAGCTGAAATACACTGGCAACACTAAAATACTATAGGAACTGTTGATTTACATCACAAATTGTCTTTACATTTTTATTATTATGTGATGTGTCTTGTTGATTAAATATTTCATATACCTTCAAATATTTCTTGACCTCTTTTAGAAGGTAAGATATACATGTGGATGTCTATTAGACTCTTATTTTTCTAAAGTGCAGAATATACTTGCTGTATTTAAAGATCTCATGATACCTTTCATGTGTATTTACAGCTTCATTAAGTTGTATGGAAATATTATGAAATGGATGTATTTGCTACTGGGGGTGGTTTCACAGGTGTTTTAAAATCTGCCATCTGACTGTCCTCTAAAATATGGCAAAACTTTGATATCAAAATAACATTATAAACTGAGAAAGCCCAAATGCACATTGACATTCCTCTTTGGGAAGTATGTGAGATGCAGTTATAGATGTTCAAGCTTCCTTTTCTGAGTATATTTCAATGTAAGTGTAAATACAAAATTAAAAATTATGTAAAAGAAATGGGAAAAACTCACTGAAATTTCTCAGCCTTGAAGTGTGAAGTTTTAGAGGTGTTAGATATCATATTCTGTTTGTTCTCAAATATATATTTTTCTCTTTAGAATTGCCAACATATGGCTAAATAAATGTGAAAAGCATTTGCAGTCATATGAAAACATGGCAGTCATGTTAAAAAAATATCTGGTTAGTCTCTATTTTGCATAAAAATAACTGGTGAAAAATTGTCTCCCGATATATCAATAAAATAGGACTGATTTGCCTGGAAATTTCATGTATTCTCTGAAATTCAGAAAAAAAATTGAGAAGAAAACTGGTGCTCTGCAGATCCAAGGACTCAAGAAAATGCTACAAATCCAAAGAATGCTCCTGCATTCTACATTTTTGACAGTAATATCTCATTTAGCAGTCAAATGTGAAAAAGCACATGTAGCTGGGAAACTTCCTAACAACAATACGGGGGATGGGAAAAAGAACACATGTTTGAAGTGAGGCCAGTGTTCATTTGTACTCAAAATTAAAAACTAGACTCATTAAAATAAATGTTTGTCACTAACTAAATAGACTTTGCAAAAGGTAAGAGTTAAGCCGTTCCTCACCCGTAAAAAAATTAGTCATAAGTATTATTATTACTAAGTTTTAAAATCATCTGCCATTAAAAAAAAAAAATTACCTCAATGTTTTATTTTCTATTTCTTGGTAGGAGCTTGTGCCATTCCCTGTGTTTGTTAAAGCTTGGACTGTCCCACCCAGCAGTGCCACTGCTGGCAGGAGTTTGCTGCTGCTGCTTCTGCAGAGAGTGGCAGCTGGGATGGCAAAAGAGCTCCTGGGTCCTGAGCCCAGGGCTGTTCACAAGTTCTCCCTGCTCAACTTGCAGTGGGCTGAGAAAAGATTAAACTGCAAAGTCACCCACACTGTTGGGAGCAAGGAGCAGAAGTTCAGATTTCTTCTTTCCCCAGAAAGTGGTGGCCTGACTGACTGAGAGACCTTAGTAGTCATTGCACACAAACCTCAGTGCGATGCAGGGATGTAAGGCCCCTGGAAATTCCTTGAAACAGAGGGATTTAATTGTTTATGTTACATATAAATCACAAATAAGAAAGCTCCAAATTGCCTGGAGATTGGAAAAGTGACAAGTGCCAGGCCATTTCTAATAGATTCAGCTATATCAGTGCTAGAGAAAATGTTTTAGCTTCCCAGATTTTCTCAGCTAAAACCACAATCAAAACAGAAATGAAAATGCATAGTTACCAAGATGACAGTTAGACTCCAAACCTGACTTCCTTTGAATTAAAAATTATTTCTGAGAAATAGAAAGTCCTAACACTTGTTCAACAGTTTCAATTTTTAAAAAATAACATGATTCAAAAACCATCACATTCTTTTAGTCTGGTTTTCTATTTGACAATTTTTGTGTTTCCTTAATTATGCAATACATGGCAGACTCTTGGATTTTCCCAAGAGGTTATAATATACCATCTCTTAGAACAAACACTCTAATTGGGTACATAATTCTGGCTTTTACAAGATGTCTAATCAACTCCTAAGGCAGATGAATTCAGGTTTGTATACCACATGTTTGAGAAAAAATATGAATGTTTTAGTGAAGTGTATTTATAAAGGCCATCCTTGGCCTCAGGGGTTAACTTCCTTATGCAAAACTCCTGTTTTGAAATACCTTCTCCCAGATCCTCTCTTACTACCAAGCACAGGGACAGTTTCAGACCAAAAAAACGGGCTAAATTGGCCATTGTGAACATCCCACTTCTAAACATGCAGAATTTTTTTTCATTAAGATATTAAAGTGCAGGTAGATTATAAATTTTCATATTTAAATAGACTCACAGACTAATGTCCTCCAAACCCTTCTGCAGCTTGTGCCTGTCTCACTAAGATCAGTGCAAGTCCCCACAAAACCTATGTGTATCAGTAAGTTCTGGCTGGATCCAAACCCCAGACAAAACAAAGCTTTCTTGAAGCCTACAGGATTAACAAATACTGCAAAAATAAACCATAGAAAACGAAATGCACAGTGTACAGATCCAGTGGGTGTTCCAAGAGATCACTCCCAGGTGTAGAGGGTGGACAGACTCAGACCAGCTTCTCGTGATGTGATAGAAATGTTCCAGCATTCACATTTTGCACACATTCCAGCATTCACATTATGCAAGTATTCCATAGTGAGAGTTATGTTCTCTGAAGCATGAATATAAAATAAAGAAGCTTTCAGTGGAAAATATGTGTGCTTTCATCAGTATTTTTCATTTAAATGCTCTTGCATGCTAATCAGAGCCATCATTTAGAACACAAACTCACTCTTCTCTGGTGTCTCAGTTCATTAACTGTTCACAGAAAAGGCTATGGATTCCAGAAGAAGCATCAGTCCAGAAATTGCTCCACATGGGAAAAACTCTGATCTTCTGTTTGGCTTCCAGAGAAATCAAGGGAGTTTTATAACCATGGACATCTGATAATGTGTGGGTGATGAAGTCTGAAAGAAAGACCACTGTTTAGGTTAGAGATAACTCCAGATTTAGCCAGCCAACCCCTCTAGAAAGCAGCTTCACATCAAATGAAGAACAATTGATCTCACAAAGGGAATGAGCTTAGAGTAGGAGCCATCCAAAGCAATACACAAATGCATTCTTGAGAGACAACAGGAACTGTATGGACAATACAATACACAATACACTCTGCCAGAAGTACGGCATCTCAGGATAGGAAGAGACATTTGCAAGAGTCCAGACAACATTTATGAAGTTTTAAAATTTAAAAGCCACAAATTCTTTTATAACAACACAATTCCCTTATTTTTTGTCAAGTCAATGTTATCTGTGGCAAAATTGCTTAAAAATCATACTATCTCATTCAACATCTGTTGGATTTTCACATGATAAATTCATCTCAGTCCATATATTTTTCAAATAACTGGAAAAGGCACACTCAGTTTTCTCTAGCACATCAGCAGTGCCTAGAAGAGGGAAAATATATTTTTTGGATATTCTAGAAAGTTCATGTGTACCATGCTGCCTTCTAAATTCTTTGAAGAGTGTTAAGAAAGAAGAAGATCCCCCAGAAATGCCCAGAGATACAAGGCAATCTGGCAGCCTTACTCACGGACTACCCATGGAGTAAAAGGACTACTTAACACAAGTACAGTTTGTAGGTTCCAGATTTACAAAGCTGATGAAATATTGGGTCCTTTTATTTGCATTTTCTGAACTGTAAAAGCAATAAATAGTAGAAGAAAAGATTTCAAGAACATTTGTGTTTGTTTGTTTCACATTATTAATTAACACCAGATGTTAATTCTCTATATTTTGATTTTAAGACTGTGGACTCCTAGGGTCATATGAGCTATGACTTCTGGCTAAGCTTGATTAACTTCCCAATTTCTACTATGTTCATTCTTGCTGTCATATTGAAATCCAATTTTCAAGAGGACTCCAAGTCCTTGATGAAAACAGTCTTTTATTATATCCTAACCAATGGATTAGAATTAGATTGGGCTCATATGGGAATAATCAATCACAGCTTACATTTAGGCTATTCAGCACATTTAATATGCACTTACACATACAATGTATAAAAGATATGTACTATTAAAAGCATTGTTTTGACACAAGTGAAGAAAATACAGATTCAAAGTATTCTAGGTCATTTAGACACATCTTTCTTCCATTAATTTTAATGGAAGAGGTGGACCAGGTTCATGCTTGGCTTGCAGTGATACAATTTCACAGAAATCAGTTGGACAATATTGATTTACTTTTGCTGAGAATAAGGGTGCAGATCTCCCAAAAGAGAATCAATCTGATAAACAAAATGATACTGAGCCAATAAAATTCAAAAATATTCTCATTTGGCAAAGATATATTGAATAAAACCCCTGGGTTCCATCTTTTCTTTCAAATATTTCATTCTTACTGATTTTAACATATATGAACACAAAATATTTAAGTCCCTTTAACTATTAAAAAAGTTTCATAAATAAGGTCTCCTAGATAAGCAATTAGCTGGTTAACCTCTTTAAAGATTTCTGAGAGTACTGGTGTCCTCAGAAAATACTACTGGACTTCCTCAGAAATGTGTTAATTTTGGTAGTACTTTGTTTCAGCAAAATATCCAAGCAAATGCAGTTCAGTTATTTTGAACCATGTCAACACTGTTAGAATGCTAAATGAGTTTTTGCTTACCTTCTATTTAATAGATTGTAAAATACTCTATAGCAGAAAAGAAAGATAGAAAATCAAGACCAAAAAAACTCTCAATTAACTAAGATATATTTTAACGTATTTTTCCATTTACATGAATGCACTGCAGCACAAAGTATTTCTTAAGATACATAGTTCTTGACATGATTACTTGGAATTGATTTCAAATTATTTCACCTTTAAAGGTTTAGATTGACTAACTGCCTAAATAATGCATTTTACTGTACTACACAAACATAATACAAAAGTATTAATTCATGTAAGATGAGATGATGCAAGCTATCAACAAGTCTGTGTTCTATTTATTTTCTGTAAATTTTTGTATTCAGAGAAGATGATTTTAGCTACAAGAAAACCTATGGTGAATCCAATCTAAATGGTAATATAATAATCCACTTTTGTCACCTTCCTTAAATAACATGCTTTTAAAAAATGTCTATTAAAAACTTAAAAAAAAATCAGACTTTCTTGTCAGGAGAGTTTCTCAAATTGCATGATTCTTCAAGAGTGAATTACAGGGATACAAGCCAATAACATTTTTGAAAGTCATTCTTCACCATATCAGAAACACAATGAGAAAGTTTCTGAGTAAAGGAGCAAAACACTTTCTCTCTGTTAGATCTGAGTTGTGGGAGATACTGAATTAATCCTTCATGATGTCATGTAGGCAAAGTTCAATAAGAAGAACCACAAATACCTGTATATTAAAAATAGAGTACAATTTAAAAACAGAAAAGAAACCCCTCCATTTCTCTGGAAAACCAACCCTCAGTTCCTCATTACCACCCTGTGCTCTCTGATTCTTGGCTCTGACTTTCAGACTCCCACCCAGTCAGGACTATTTTAAGTCCAATATTGGCTTTTAGTTTCACTCAGGGACAATAGTCTTTCCAGTGTGTTTTTGAAGTTATTTTGAGCACTACTGAGTGTAGCTTTGCCAGACCTTTATAGAGCTCAGTTTTCTGCTTTTACACTTGTGAACTTGCCATTGGATTAATATATAAAGTGTCCCTGGTCACATTATAGTTACAAGTCCATGATACTAATGTACACATATGTTAATACATTATTGACGTGCTATACCTCTTTTTTAACCTGCTGCAAGATTAGATTACTATTCTGAAATATCTTGGATATTTTTCCTGCCTGTGAAGGTTAACTCAGAAAAATACACCAAAGTTTTCCATGTTTTCCTACAATGACATTATGGTGGTTCATTTTGAGTGCTAATGGCAGGATGGTGTTGCTGTTTTCAAAATTTTTGCATGGCAATACAGAATTATAGAACAAATAATTTCAAAAATAACCTTTAAAGGCCATCTGGTCTAATTCCTGCTGAAAATAGGGCCCACTGTAAATGCCTTCTACAGAATTGAGTCCTATTGAACAGCTTGCTATTCCTATTTAACTAGAGAAAATTCTTTCAAAATTATACAGGCCCTGGACGCTGATGATCTATTGAACAATTGACCTGTTCAGAGAGGATTCTTGTGGGTTCAGCATCAGTAAAAGGACTTAAGAATAGCTGAAGTAGTTGCCACCATGTTCCACATTTCAGTCTTAATAAATGGTCACTCTTTGATGTTTTGTCGACTGTTAAAATCTATAGACATCTGAGTGCTGATGTGTTACAGGTTTCAAAAATGTTTTCTGAGGGGGACTGTTGATTTGATGGGTTTTTTAACAAATTTTGTTGTCATGCTTCCAGCAACAGTTAGAGGGATAACCTTTCTGGAATATTGTGCTTGATTATATTGAGTAAAGGCTGATTTTTTTTTACCAAATAAAAGTATAAATATAAAGTTGTTTGTAGACTAATCTGGAGACAAGAAGAATTATTTAAATGGTTTGTGCTGATAGCTTGGTATTTTTTATATTTAAATTAAAAAATCACAGCACAGTTGTGACTTTTCATGTCTTTAGTGAAGTGGAAAATATCACATGCTTTAGCAAACAGACTTTTTTAACTTACAAATCTATGCAAGTAAGATATTCTGCCTCCTAACAACTAGATGAAAAGCTTTTTAATTTGCAAAATAGGAAGAGGAAAGTAAAAAACAATACAAAGCAAAAACAGAACTGCAGGGTTCCTCAAAAAGAGATGTTCAGTTTATAGCTGCAATCCTTTAATTTTCCCTTTCCCTCCTACACCAGAGCTGTAAGTTCTGGACATATGCAGTGATTGACTTCTGCAATGGCCAGAGCCATTTCTCTCCTCAGAGGACCTTTATTCTCCTCTGCATTTTAAAGACCCCTCTGGAGAAAAGGGCATTGAGAGGTGATGAATTTGGTATGGAAAAGACATCATAGAGCAAAATTGCAATATTAGGCTAGAACTACTGTTAGAGCATTCATTAATGTCATCTCATTATAACTGCTTTAAGATACTCCATATGCACCCAGCCTTGCAACCAGAACATTTGCAGTACAGAACATTTCCTGACTATTTGCTTTTAACACCTTGCTCCTTGTGTGCACCTCCAGCACTCCCACTTTTGTCTCATCAGCTATGAGCTCCTCAACTTTTCCTCCACCAGCCCACTCCTGCTAGCTCACAAGGACTAGCAAAATGTTCCCCACATCTCAATTTCCCATAGATTTTCATATTTCAAGTGCCTGACAGTGTCTAGGCAGCCTGAGATCTCAGCCACACATGCAGCTCTGCCTTGTCTTGCAGCTTCTTTGTGCTTCCTCTGGTTGCAATGGACCCAGCAGTTGTGTCTGTCTCATCCTTAAAATTTGTGAGTTGTATAATGAAGGATTTTCTTACTTCTGAATTTTTTCAGACCTTGTAGTTCAGCTTGGCCAGTTGCTATTGTTATTGCTGTTGCTATTGCTAGTGCAATAGCAACATACGCTCAAGGGGTAATAAAAAATATTTGCTCGTGAGAAACTATCAAAAGAAATACATTTTGCTACCCTTTTTTATAAAAATATTGAAAAGTTTTTAAGACAATAAGACTCAGTTTGAACAGTTGCTAAAAATTTAAAAATTGACAGGGCTGTCTTTTAAATGCTATCTTGCCCTGAATCAAAAAATTACTGCTTTTTATCAACACTGTGGTAAAGCTAGCCAATTTATAGTGTTGTCTAGCTTTTAATGGATTTATGTATGGAAATGCTCAAAAAATTGAAAAATATTTGCAGAAGTATTGTCTACAAAGCCTTCAGTAAAACCTTATGTCATCTATGGGAACATGTAGTATACTCTGGTACTCAGTGATTGATTGTTTCCCATTTAAATGACACTTTCTGGATTCTGAGGGACTTTCATTTGATGTATAACATTTCTTTTCTAGTCCTTAAATACATGCACATTCACACACAAAACCACATTGAACAAGACAGATGTATTAACACTTGTTAGCAGGTCAAACTAAAACATTTTCAAGGACGCAGTGCTCTCTTTGACCTGCTAACACTTAAGCAAGCTGCAACAGCCCCATATAATTCAGATTGTATATGCTTTACTTAACCTTTGTTAACTAACACATGAAGAAACAGCTTTTCCTTTTAGTGAGGACAAAGCATGGTATTTCAAAAGGGCTTATGTGAGTTGAGAGTATGGCTCTGTACACAGTTAAATCCTACATTTGACTGCTGAACCCATTCTTTCCCCTTCCCACCCAAATCCACATGGAAACAACAGAATAGAGGAAAAATTGTAGAATTGAAAATACTTTGAATTGTTTCCATACCAAAATTAAAAAAAAATATATATATTATTTTCCATTTGTACATGGTGTTTCCTTGTAGACAACATGAAGCATCGAAAGGTACTTGTCAGGAACGATCCAAGGAAGTGAAGGATTAGGTTCAGGAATATGCTGCAAAATAAGACACTCTGGTTTATCCTTTAACTTAGTCACTGGCGTACATCCTATAATCTCCAAACTACAGTTCTTGCTTTTACTTCTGGGATTTGAGATCAAAATTTTGACGGTCCCCAGCAGAGCGTGGCCTCACAAGAGTGCTATAGACTACTCCAGGCTACTTCTCAGTCATTGGAGACCCAGGTAAAATAACCTCACCACTGCTGGAGTTTCTCAAGTGCTGAGTTACTGGAGGGTAACTCCTCTCCAGATTCCTTTTCAGGGATCATTAAAGCACACTAAAAACTTTTTAGCAGTTTCTGTTTCAGGGATTGTAAGAGTCCTACCCCACAAGAACAGTGTAATCTTTTTGAAGGAAAATACTTCATTCAGACACACTCTTTGCCTAGCTCAGATCCTCCATCTGGATTCAGTAGCCCAGCCATCACATTTTTAACTTCTTCTAAGCCTTTTGAGCCTCCTAAGCCTTTTCACTGTGGTCTGTGATTACACTTGACCTTTGTATAGGAAGCACAGAGTAAGGGAATGAAAGGGTCCTGCCAGACACAGGCTGCCCTTAACAAAAATATGCTGTCTCAGTGAGCAGGCTGACTCCCTGCAGGTCAAAAGTATTGTCATGGTGAGTCTAGCAAATTCTGGGGAACATCAGAGATTAAAAAGCTGTTATCACTGAGCCCTGGTTCCCCTTGCCTGTATGCTTATCTGGGGAATGTTCTTCCATCCCCTCACTGCAGTCACCCACTCTATAAAGTGAAAATGTGATTCTTAATTTAATTCCATAGTCTATCAATATTCCAAAAACCTCCCTTTTGACATATGAAGGTAAACCCAAATGCCTGTCTGTAGAAAAATTAAGTCTCCATAGGGTATAATTTTGAAAGAAAAAGATTAGAGCATTTATATGATCTCACTTGAATGATCTAATGCCAGTAATCTACTTGAAGAAATTTGCAAGAAACAAAATCCCAAATTTGTTTTTAATTTTGAGCACAGTTAATTGCAGGATTGTCAGTCCTGAATAGCTTATAGCCCCGGGCAAGAGTAATATTGAAGATGGAGCTGTCTTGGATCGTATCTTGGATCTTCAGATCTAGTCTTGGAACATTCTGGGACCTCATACAAGTTTGCTGACTGGGACATTGATTTTAAAGGTAACTGATACTACAGCCTAGACTAAAGTAAAAGCAATCCAACCTTGTAGGCAAATTTAATTTTCCGCTGTCAGTACAATGGATTCTGCCAGGGAAGACCTCAGAGAAACTGTGAGATTTCTGTTGGAAGGCTCTGAACAGAACCATTGGGATTTTAGGAGGAAGATGGGAACAAGTGTCTAGGAGGAGATCCTGCAGTTTACAGGATCCCAGGAAGCTGCCTTTCTCTTTTCCCACTTCTCATTGCTTCCCTATTATTTTCTGTCTATATACAGTCAAACCACTGAAAAGATAATAGAAAATCATTCCAATGTGGATCAGAATTGTGAAATAATACGAAAAACCACCATCTTCTGTTTATTTTCTTTTCCACCATTAATCCCAGGTCAGATACAGACCAATCTGACTTAGTGATGCATCCTGTCACTGGCTTGGAAGCAGGCAAAGCAAAGAGATGGAGTAAGAATTGCAAAAAACCAAGAGTTCTCAAGACCCTCCCTTGAAGGCCCTGGAAGATGTTAACATAAGGTCTCCTAGTGCCTAGGAGCAGTTCTGGAGGCACATGAGCAAGAATAAAATTTTAGAATAACAAAAGCTGAGAGAGCTTCTGTAACTCAGTACGTCCCCATTTTTATAAAAGCATCAGTATGACAGGACTGCTAAGTAAAGGCCTTCAGTTTTCTTATTTAAACAAATGAATTACAAAACACATCAATACCAAAGGGATACCTGCTATATTGCCCAAAAGCAATATTTTCCTAAAGTGAATACAGACATTGGGGAATACATGTTATTGTTCTATGTGTGAAAATTCAGATTCATGGAGGGCTTCAAACACTTCCAACACAACTATAGTTTCCTTCCTCAGAGTGTTCAGAACAATGGTGAGTGCATGCAAGGAGAAGATTTCAATATCTGAAATACACCCTGTGCTCACAGGGTGAGCAGTTTCTGTAGTGTCTGCCATCTTTCCTTCTCTATTCGCTGGGCTTACTAAGGAAATAATTGAAAAAAACTAAGCTAAACAAGGAAGACTCCAGAAGAAGACACACCATCTAAAAATACAACTGCAGAATAGGCTTTACAGGTAAAGTCTGAAATCACTGACAGATCTCTGATAGTCAGCCAGAATTTCCTGACTTGGCTTTCAGCTGTTCTTCAGTACATGATGGCTTATCAAACAATGTTAAACAAATTGCTCAATCTCTTGGTTAGAGCTCCTTATATGTGACATGGGGAGAGTACCAACATCTATTATTTTCTGTTTCTATCTGTTCCTGGTGTTCTGCTTCCACATCCATAAATATTTAGACATCTCTGTACCAAATAGTTTACATTCTAAATTTATATAAGGTTTTTCTTTGATTTTGTCAGGAATTACCATGCATGAAGAAAAATACAATTAATTTTAAAAATCTTGTAGGCAAATATAACACTTGTCTCAATAAAAGGCAACAATTTGCTCTTTGTTGCTGTGTTGCTACAGCTATTTGCTATTCCCAGTTCTAAGTACAAATTGCAATTCTATTGTGAAGTTATGAAATATCAAATTAATGTTTTCAGCCCAAATAAAAGCACATGCTTAAAGAAATATTATGTACATTAATACTCATAAAATGGATTTGTTGGGCTGGCTCTTTAGTTCAGGGGTTCTTTGGTATCACTCTATCATGTTATTTATTTTATTCAGGTATTTAGCACCTGAAACTTTTTTAAAGTATTATGTTATCCCTAATTGCCTCTATGCCACCTTCTCCCTGGCTAAAAACAGAGTAATCACTACACACTAGTGAGCAATTTCTATTGCAACAATTCTGTTGTATCTCACAGTCCATATCTGCCCTTTCAAACACCCTAAATATCAGCTTGGGCTCCACAGTACAGTTAAAGGGGAGCACAAAGGAAATGGGAAAGTTTATTTCTAATATTTCCACCTTCCACTTTTTCAAATGAATGAATAAGCATTTCTACTTTTAAGATGTGTGCTGTGAACCACGGCTTTAATTCCTCAGCAAATCTACCCAGGACAGACTGGCTGAGCTCAAGCACTCCAATAATATTAATAGCCCAAACCAACAGCTTCAGTCCCAGCTTTCCTGTTCCTCCTCTCTGTACAGGGAAGGAGCCAAAGTGCTGGTGTGTACATTTCTTATACAACTTCACCTGTCATGGGTTTGGCACCAGCAGCTACAGCTCCATCCTGAACCTAGGACTTCCCAATAGGATTTGAAACAGCACATATCAATAACACCTCCCCATGAGAAGATAAACAATGTTTTCCTAATTAAGTTAGACTACTGCACAATTTTGATTACACTGTGTTAGTTTTAATCAAATACTTCACCCTGATATTGCTTAAGCAAAAAAAAATAAAGGCATTTCATTTTCTCCTCAAATCTGTCATCAAGAGCACCAACTACCATCTTAAAAACTTTCATTCAAAACACAAGTTTTGCCAATCTCAAAGGCTGTCATCTCTGAGGTACATTGAACTAATTAGTAATTTAGCGGGAGTAGAGGGAAAGAAGTTCACTTCAGGCACTTTGGTAGGCAGACAAAGAACAAAGTTCCTTTATCTGTATTAATACTTTAAAAAATAGCATTAATGTCCTGCAGCAAAAACAGTACCTGGAATGATTTCATGGAGTCAGTGCTTAATTTGAAAATATTCACACACTAAAAATGTTTAATGAAACTAATTAGGAACCAAACTACTTTCAACAGAAGGAAATAATACTAATAAATAAATAATGTATGTATTATAACAAAGTCAGACTCTCCAAGATCCCAGACAAAGGCTAAAGCATGGCAGTGTCTGCCTGCCACCCATGAAATGGTGATACACACTAGAATGTGTCATGGCCAAATCCATGTCCATCCCCACCCTAACTGCAGGCAGCCACAGGATTTGCCCCAAATTCCATTTCACTTTTCTGCTTCCCTTGTTACTGTCTTACTGATGGGAGCTCTGCATATTTTCCTAGGGAAATTGGATGATCTCACCATCAGAATATTTTGTTTTCAAATGCACAACACAGGTCCATCCCATTTCCAATGTCCAATGGTCCATCCCATGTTTCAGGGTGGACAATCCTTTGTGTGGCCAAAGAGAACCAAATATTTCAGTTATATTCAAGAGAAAAGAACAAAATCCTCTGCTTATACATACACGCACCTCCCAAGCCAGCCCATGGCTGACAGTCCTGATGTGCGGCAATCTCTGCCCTCCAAGCCAAAGCTGTACCAAGTGAAGCAGCTGCAGCCCAGCCCAGAATTGCACGACACACTCTGCTCTGTCCCAGCAGGCTCCTAGCCCACCCAGTTTAAATGCCTTACCTCCAATAGCCCAGTTGCATTGGAAGCAGGGTATTTTCTATTGCAATAATTGTGCACAATTTTTAGAAAACCATTTATACACACAAGAATAAATTAAATATCAAAAATCAGTATCCAGCTAGTCATTATTGCCTATGATGTGTTACACCTAGGGCATAAAGTCAAAGAAATAAACACAGAAAGGTTTTTATAGGTGATTAAAAAGAAAAGTTTCCCAAGAGTGATTAAATGTACTCTATTGGCCTTTATTTTTATATTTAAGCTTTCAAACAAGCAGTTTGCATTAGGAGAGCTTTCAAATCTTCTACAAAATCCTAGTGAATTAGGAAATTATGCAGTGAACTGATATAAACTTGGGTTTTGGAACTCTAAATCAGTTGGTTTAAAATAATTTCTTTAAATCACAGTGCAAGACATTTTTACAGAATGAAGTAATAAGTCTTGGTTCTGTGGTGATGATGAACAAGTTGGTATTACAGGTGAACCTTTGCATTTCTTAATCTTTTTCTTCTTTTAGCTATCAAAACCAAATATAAAACTGCGGGACAATTCTCCTAATCATAACTTACAGTTCACTGGCTTTTTTAAAGAAGGTTGCCATAACCCTGTTGTTCTGTCTTGTAGGACCAAAAATTTCAATGGTAAATTGTTCATGAATGCAGTGAAAGGATTTCATTTATATATATAGATATAGATATAGATATAGATATAGATATAGATATAGATATAGATATAGATATAGATATAGATATAGATAGATAGATAGATAGATATAGATAGATATAGATAGATATAGATATGTATGTATGTATATATGAGATTAATCTAATTTCTTTGAATGTATATATGAGATTAATCTAATTTCTTTGAGAAGCAAACTACTGTGTATAGCTGTCCTTACCTGATAGATGGATGGCAGAAAATTAATAGTCAGAATGGTATTTTTACTTCTCAGGTAGCTTTTTACCACACAGTCAGAGCTTTAGGCATTCTAGCTCTAATTGCTTGACGTATAATTAGAAAGAGAAAAATTCAAAATGAAGGAAAGAAAAATGATGTGTTCAGTGTCAAACCTTTCCACACTTGCTGGAGCTTGGCACTCCTCTGACTCACAGATCCCTGTGACACCTGTAACCTGCTGTAAGGGATAATGACCACACAGAGGAAGGACCAAGTCAGTTTTTGCAAAAGTATCTAAATTCCTTATTGTGTTTTGTAAAACTTTTGTGTCAAGTGACTTGTCTAAATTGACGCAGACACTTTTCAGAAGAAGAGGGGGTCCTCTGAGTCCCAGAAAAGTGGTTTAATTACCTCAGCCTTCTTCCTTAACAGGAGCTATAAGGCAATAGAATAATTACATAATAACTGTGCTTAAAAGCTCATCATTTAGACCATGCAAAGTGAACTGAAGAGTTGTAAACTGACATTTGGAAAGGTGATCTGAATTGAAAACAGGTACTTTTTCAGTCACTTATTCTCTGAGCTGCAAAATTTGAATTCTAAACTGCACTTAAATGTAACCACTGGCAATTATTATTTTTTAAATACCTTAAAAAAGGATGAATAAATGAATTTTCTGCTGTCTGAGGATACTAGTACTAGAATGGTATGGTATAATTTAAAAACACTCTGAAACAAGCAAAGTCTCATCCTATTTCAGTTTCTTAATTTTACTTGTAAATTTTCACCAATATGCCATAAGTAAACTGCTTGCAGCATACTTTAATCATTTGCCAGACGCAGTCAAATAAGTGAGATTTCTGGGTAGGCCATTTGTCTTGGATTTGAATCCAAATGACAGAATTATTTGGATATAGCACAATTAAGTCTGTCCAGTTATGATGGCCATTTAATGAGCTTCTCCAAGGCAGAAGGGAGTTGGCTCTACCTGTCTAACCAGGGTTTTAATATGCCATAAAGCTAACATAATAAATAATTTAAGTGTTGAAATTACAAAGCTAAGACTTTCCCAGTGACTCAGTAATGTGGATTGTCACACATGGAGACTGCCATTAGGAATCCAACCAAAAACAAAGTGAAGAAAAGTAGATCACAATATTTGACTGCCAAATATTACAAATGTGCTGTCTCTCTTCAATGGAACACATTATGGTTTGAGATAGTTGTAACTCCCGCTTGACAGGAATTTTGTGGCTCTGCCTATCGGTTTGCTCTCAGGTGTCATGTTGCTAGAAGGCACAGTCCTGGGGAAGAGTGAGTGCATGAATGCAGACAGGGAGCATCTCTCAGAGTTGTATCAGAAATCATATGCTGCCCTATTTTAAACAGAAAACCCAAATGATTTCTATCAGACACTAAATTAACCCAGCAGGGATTTCTGACTGTTCCAGGCAGAAAACTGCTTTATTCATAGGAATAATTGGATAGTCGAGAGATCGTCATGTTTTGTGCCATGGGTTGTAAACGTTGGCTCATCCATAAAGGATTGTCATGGGGTCTGTGCCTCTTTACCAAGGCAATTATGCAGTTGGTTAAGTTCAGCAATGCCCTGAAACCTAGCTTTAGGACAGAGTCAAGGTCCTAAACCAACAGGAGTTGGCCTTTTCAGTGCCAAGCAGGAATGAAGTTGGCAGCATTGCCCCAGGAGCCTCCTCTGTCACTTATTACATGAACTAGTTAAAAGGAAATGGAAATTACGTTGGAAATTGAGAAATGCATGGAGGTGAGGGGAATGAGCACTGTCCACCTTTAAGAAGGAAATGTGAAAATTACCCTTAGTTATGGTCCTCCAGGAACAAAAGGAGGATATGATTTTTACATCTGGTGAATTTTCCAAGTCCTCCCTTCTTTTTGGTCACAAAAATACATAATTCAAAGACAAAACATTTTTTCGCCACCATAAAAAGTTCACAAGTTAGGAGGTAATTGCATTAGCACGCTGAGAAAAGAGAAGAGAATGCAAGAAATCCTGATTGGCGTTCCTCTGTTTAAAAGGAATTATTTTCCAATACCTGAGCATGCCCAGAGGAGCTAGTCTCTGAGCAGCTGTGAAACAGAACCTTTTTACTTCAGGGTTAGTGCAGGGAGCTCATTAGCACAGCCTCAACCCTCAGCTAAACAGCCTTGTTTGCATATTGAAGCAATAGAATGTGAAGGTGTTAAAAAGGAAGAATTGCAGCCACTACTCCTGACTGACATGTCTATCTGGGCTCTTGTGTTTACAAGAGAATAACGAAGCTGCCCCAAAGCCCCTACTGGGCCTGATTATTATGCAGAGGCTTCTTAGATTATGTATAATTGATATCCATTTTCCCTCCAGCTAACCAATGGCAGCTCTCAGGAGTAATGCTCACTCTCCTGCATCTTACCAAGCAAGCAAACACTGGAAATTGCTATCTTTTGCTAGGCTTAATAATTTTTAAAGACCAAAAATTGACATTTACATTTTTCAGAAGCACAGATTATTGCACTGTTGGTGGGGTTTTCCTGCTAATAGCAATCAAACCGTGGAGATACTGTATTTAAGAGTGAGGATAATCTGGGGCTATGTTTGTGTACCATTTCTATATTTTTTTGTACACATAAGTTTAATGGACTGTGTATATAACGTGTGTGAATGCCCCAG
This sequence comes from Melospiza georgiana, assembly GCF_028018845.1. Taxonomy (NCBI): domain Eukaryota; kingdom Metazoa; phylum Chordata; class Aves; order Passeriformes; family Passerellidae; genus Melospiza; species Melospiza georgiana. Next base: position 13,615,569 of record NC_080430.1, read on the forward strand.
TTTTTCCATACAATAACAATAATGGTAACAAAAAGCAAGGGCAAGTTCTGAAAGCTCACTTTCTGCTGGTTTTTTGTGAAAGATTTGCAAGGAGAGTTGTGCAGGCAAGGACATTCCTTCAATTACATTTACTGGTCCCCTTTCTTTACTTACAATAGTTATCTTCATCCTTACAATTTAGGCCAAATGTTCAATTCCTAAAATTGACAGAGGCATGAAATTAAATAGTGCAGTGCTCATTTTTTATTGCTCAGATATTGCTCTCCTCTTCTAAGAGAAAATCCCATTGAAGTTCTTCCTCAAAAACGAAATATTACATTCAGCCTTTCAATTACAAAGAAGTTAGGAGATATGAGAAAAGGGAGGTTTTTATTTCATTGACCAATTTTTTGGGTTTGGCTTTGGTTTTTTTTCCTGCATCAGAGCTTCTGAAAATATGTTTGTCCTGAAGGATTGAGCACAATAATTTTTAAAGTTTTTCCAGTAAAGAGTTGATCTTGAAAGTGAAATGCTAATAGCTTGAGATAAACACGCAAAGTCTGTATAACCCTCTCAATGTGCTGCCCTTCAATCCTGACCTTCAGCCTTTTTGCTGTTTTGGTCCTGGATATCTCTTCAGCACAAGCTGTCAGTTGCATGGAGAATTTTTTATCCATACAAATAGCTTCCAGAATAAGGATGTGTCCAGTCCAATCATTTTCACGTCACCTTTCTCTCTAGAGGTGAAGACCTAGCTCACTAATCCTTTCTGCTACCTAACCTTGGCAGAATTTTAATTTTAATCTGCTCTCTGAGGAGATGCACAAGAAAATGCAAGGAATATTAATACATGGGCTGAACTAGGTTGAATGTGCAAAGGTGAAGTTTCTTTCAGCCACTTGCATATATACCTATTTAAAAGTATAGCCATTATGAGTGCACTAAACCTCCTCTCTGCACAGAGCAAGGATAAACAGCAGAAAGGAATATTGTGAATTAATTTAACCACTTATACCTTGAGATTTCCTACAAAAATCTACATACTTCTTCCATGCACTGAATATCTGGACAAAACTAGATAATAATAAGCAAGGAGCGTACAACCTTTACATAGCTGATTTTTGTTCCAGTAACTTTTCAGAAACCAGAGAGCAGTCAAAAAAACTGAACAGCTTGCAGCTGCCCTTACCTTAGCACACCTGCCTTTATGTTACAGAAACATAAATAGACAGAAACCAACTGTAGCAAAAAAAAATTCTGCCAAAAGAAAAGGCAGGAACAGTCCCAACAGGCAATCATTCATATAGTGATCTCCTGACCTGTATTTAACAAAAACTGCACACTAGTTCTAAGAAAGAGTGAAGTCAAATAGTCATTTCAGAGTTGCACCTTTGGCCAGTGGACCATGGGACTGCAGTCTGCACTGTCACACAAGGATTTCAGGCCACATAATTACATTCCAAGCAGTGTTAGTCCTGCATTGACCAGGTAAATCTGTTAAGAGATAGATTTGCTCTTTTATATAATGCAAGCTTCTGCTTTTTACATAAGCCTCTGCAAAGTGGTTGCTGCAGTTCTACAAAGAGCTTCCTGGTCACATATGTCTGTCTCTCCACCTCCTTTCAGGTGCTAACTTTCATTAAAAGAGGTTCAATTAAATATTAATTTATTACTTATTTATTACACAGTGCTTTCCATGCCCTGAACTGCTGAGCTTGCCATACAGATCCTATTTGATCTCTGAGAGGAAAGGAAGAAAGCCGTGTGTCCATGGCTGGGAGGGGGCATGATCTGTATTGAGATGCAGCCCACATTATGAAAGACTTAGGTCATATCCAACACTTAAAAATCTCAGGAGAGGCTCTATTATAAGGTGTGTTTGTATTGTTCACATCCTCAACAAGATTTAGAGATGCTCCTCAAAAGTATTAGTAGTATTCTGCCATCCCCTCTCCTTGGTAAAAAAGTTAGCAAAAAGACATTCTGACCTTTTCGTTTGCCTTTTCTTTTAAAACGCTGAAGCAGAAGCCTCCTTGGACCTCCATGAGTGTCCAAAAGAAGATAAAAAGGATGTTTTCCTCTTCTTCAGAAATATGGAGCCACCTCCCTGCTCTTGGTTTGGGGTCCTTCTGCAGGACTCTCTCATGAGGAGTGGGCACGTTTGGCCTGATTTGCTCTGCACTTGTAGGAGCTCTCAGTAGAGACTGGGGCTGGCTTTAATAACACAAAATGTGAACTGTTACAGCGATGTAACTCTTCTCCTTCTGTCTTTGGCTCTGTAAGTCTAAAATAGGGGCACAAAGCCACCCTTCTGAAGAGTAGACTTTCTTTCCTTGAGAAGAGATACAATGAAAAAGGAATGTTTTTCTTTTATCATTGAGAATACTTTCCAAAATCCATTTACCATCATCACAGGCAGAATATTTGTGCTGACTGTCTGAAAAAGATCATAATCAGGTGATATACAGACTAGAAGTTTGGTCCAATTCTCTACATGGCCAATCAACATCAATTAAGAAATATTCAATGTTTGGTCCATGAAAGCATTTAAGTATTAACTTTTGTATTAAGACTTAAGTTTAAAAGGTTGACTGAAAACCTCATAAGAAGTTTTTATCTTTCTTCAAATCTGATTTTAGATTGCACCAAATTTTTCTCATCCCAGGTTGGTAGTTTCCCAGGCCCAAGGCACACAGCCATACATGAAAATCTACATTTTAAATCAGGCAGCACATCTTTTCTATTTATTCTCTGCTTATAATTTTGTTTGGTAGTAACAGGGGGCTTTTGATCCACAGCTTCTGGGTCACCCTGATGGCACATGGCCCACAGATGAAGCCATAGCATAAAAACAACTGCAGGACATGGGTATAGTAAAGAATAATTGAAGGCCCAGGACCCTATATTCCAGAATAAATTTTAGCTTGCCATTCAGTGTATTCTCCATTCATTACTATTCAGGGGAAGTGCCACACACACAAACAATAAAAAGTTTACTCTTGGTACTAGAATTGTCACCTGTAAGAAGGCAGAACAGACTAAAGTGGAGAAAAATAACTGCTGGAATAAATATTTAATGACTTCTTCAAGAAATTAGCAGAGGAAGGGAGGAGAAAAAAAATGCCCTTCAAAGAATGCTCTTGTATCAGGTCAGTGAAATTTGTTTTACAACTCTTCTGAAATAAATTATAAATTCCCTCTTAATTAAATTGGTCCTTTATTTGTTTCTACTCTCAGACACGCTGTGAAACACCTGAAACTTTGTGTATCCTAAAAAAACTGGCTGTATTTTTATGTAAATATGGAAATTATTATAATCTCTTTTGCAGTCAAAACTCTTATTGTTCCATATTGTTTCCTAATTCAACAAAAGAATTTAACACAATCCATTTGCACAAGCCAGTGTCCAGGAGCTACCTTGAATCTTCATTTCCTCTCTACCTTGCTGGGCTATAGCTATTGAACATTTGAATCTTACTGACTTTAGTGCCTTACAAAAGGTTTTTGCCTCAGAATTTACATAATTTTGTGTACAGGAATCACAAAGAAAATATGACAGAGTAAAGCAATGCTCTTTGAAGAGACATTAAAAGTACCACTGTGCAAGACAATCACCTTTCCCAACTCAATGAGCTAAAATTTCAAGTTGTATGAATCTGTTTATATCCAGGAAAACATAGATCCTAAAGTTTTCAAGACAGTATAAAGAACAGTCTCTTATTTATTTTCAAGACTGTTAGTCTTTCTATCGTTCATGTTTATCACTGCATTTCTTTTAATTTCCTGCCAGACCAGCTATATGGACAGAAAACCACAGAGACAAAAGAAAACTTCCTCAGTCAAGTGCTGCTTGCTTGGGCTGCTTTGTTCCTCAGAAGTCCTTTTTCAGGCAGCACCTCATTGGTGCAACAAATTAATCACCAAAGCCCAGGTCTGGTAATGAAGTGCCATGGATTTGCAAGAGTTTGAAAGGCATTACATCTATTACCTGAAAGAAAAATGAGGTGAGTGTTCAGCCTGGGAAAATTAGCACAGCAGCTCTGTCAGAGGCCAGTCATCCTCTGGAGCAGTTATTAGTGAAGTTAGCAAAGTCTCAAAACCCTGTGGTTCATTTTTGGCCTGTGCCAAAGTGTCATGTCTACACTTGAAATCTAGAACTGCATGGATCTTGGGTTGCCATTTACCACAGGTTTGGTGAAACAAACTATTCTCAAATACTGACATCGGCCTGATCTTTGTTAGTACTCACAGGGGCTGAGATTCAAATACAAGCTAGTCATTAGTCTATTTTCATCCTTCCCCTTTCTAAGCTTGTCATAACTTCTATCATGCTCTGAAGGAACAATTGTGATGTTTATCCCATTGTTCAAGTGGCTAAAGTAATTATATTCTATCTCCAAAAGTTTTTGCATTTTGCCACTGTAAAATAAGACAACACTTCAGGGAGATAGTATGGACAGATGTCTTTGGCTTTAAGCTAAAACAAGCAGAGGGGGAAAGCACATAAATGCATAAATATGGCATTTCCTGAGTCCACTGATACACCCTGCAGAAACATTCAGCACATGTCTCCTGTGACACTCGAGACTCAATCCAAGGCTGCTATAGCAATCAATCTCTTCATGCTCCACTGAGAGACTTGCTCTGCTCAAGCTCCACATCCCTCTGGACAGGAAGAGTCAGAACTCCTCTGCAAAGTGCTGTTGCTCCAAACTCCTTCTCGTGAAGATGGATCAAGTGCAAGAAATCATCCAGCACCAAAAAGACCAGCCCACTTCTGGCAGAATGGACACTTTGAGACAGATGGAGCTTGGTCCTGCCACAGGAGCTCAGTCATGGCAATTTTGCTCTGAATCCCTGAAGTTACTCTATTTTTCTTTCAGTTAAAATTACTGCAACTGAAAGTGGAATCAATGCCAAGTAGATTGTATTGCTGACACAGCAATGGGGAGCTCAATAGCAAAAATACATCCCCTGCCCTTTTATTGGAAATTTATCTCCCAGCAATGAAGAGAGAACTGAAGAGTACATGGTGAGGTTTCCAATTAAAGCATTATCAAGCATGTCAAGTCCTGAACACATATTGCATAAACACATCAATCTCTGCCTCTCAGCTTTTTCTAAATCAAGACATTCTCCTATCTCTCCAGGAATTACATTTTTCTTAGTTTCAGGACAGTAAAATTTCTTAGAGTTCATGGCCTTTTTCAGGATCATAATATGAGCCATTAAGAAAAACATATCAATTCAAGAATTTGTATTTAAAAATAAATGCTAGCAATATCAGAACCATGTCTCTGCATTATTCCAGGATATTATTTAACAAATTTTTGCAGAGTAAGCAAGGAATGTGTTTCTTTTTGGTTTCCCTTACATTTCACATACCTATAAATATACATACAAAGAAAGCATGGAATATAAACATTTTTGTAATGAAGTCTACTGAGGGAATTCATCTCATCTACTTAAAAACACAGACTCTCAAATTAAGGTAGTTCAAAAGAAAGCACATGTCATCCTATCATATGTGTCTCAGGCAAGTGTAATGAAGCTGAGCTGGTTCAGACTAGATGCCTAACATTAAGATGCCTGAAATTAGAGAAGATGAAGACCCTCTGCTGTGTGGCAGACCAAGACAAAGGATTTGGGCCAATGTGGAAGGACTGGGACCACCTGTATGAACTAACTCTTGTTAAAATTTCAGACAATATATACTATTTTCTGTTATTCTTGGACTATTAGATTCCCTGACCACAGGTAACAAAAGGGATTTGTAAGAGAAGAGCACATTGTCATTCACTTAGTGAAGTAATTTATTTGAGAGATCATGTACAACATTCCAGTATGCAAATTCTTTCTCCTGTGACAAATAAGATATCCTATGAAATTTAGAAATTAATATTTATCTACATCTAAAGCACAAGACAATTTATAGATGTGCAGGGCAGCAGCAAACTTTCAGTAATATACTGATCCCACAACCCAAGCATGAGAACTTTTCTTAACCAAAATTACTTCTGCATATCACACATTTATCCAAGTCTCACCACACTGACCTTATCAATGTCTCTCATTTAGGATTTATTCTTGTGTGTTACATAAGAGATCTATAGATTTTTGATAATAAGAAGGTTGAGGGTGACTTTTCCCAAAAATTTTAGATGCTGACATTGAGAGAAATAGCCATAATGACTAAACAGGTAGGACAGCCACTTAAAAGAAAAGAAAAAAAAAAAAAAAAAAAAAAAAAAAAAAAAAAAAACCAAAAAAAAAAACACAGCTATCCATTTTTTACATTGATTCTCAGAAAATTGTACATATTTTTTAAACACAAGTTTCACCAGAAGAGGGTATGTGGGGGGAAAAGAAGAGGTCAGACTCTCTTCCAGGAAGGAAGAATCTGGGCATGGCAAACAATCTGTTAGTTGTGGAAAAGCCTACACCATGAGAGCTAATAAGCAGTCTAGCAGTCTAAATAAAGAAATTAGCATAGATAGTAAGGTCTCCCCTGAATTCAAGGTAACAAATCACCTTTATGTAGGCGAAAATCCTTTTAACCATCAGTCATCAGTTAATTCATAGTTGCCATAGCAGAAAACAACTGAAGTATTTCAAAGGGTATCATTTCAGAATTGCTGCCAGAAATTGGAGATGAAGGCTTATCAGCATGGAAAACACAAATCTGGCACAGACCTCATGTAAACTAACAGTAGCAAGGGAGAGGCTGAAGTTCAAATGCCCTTTTTTGTTCCATTCCACCCTGCTTTGATAATGTAATTTCTAAGTTTGAATCAATGGAACACAGTAGCTGGTCCCTTGCCTTATTCTGTGTTTGTCTGGCATCTTCCAAAATGCAGCCTGACCTGTGGTTCCACTTTCCAAGCATTACAATATAAATGTATAAACAGTAAATATAATCATTCATTTAGCTGATATTCTTCCTATTTAATCTCTCTTACTAAAAAAATTTCTATACCTGCTAGCTAAGAACTTCATTAGAAATACAAAATCTATGAAGAAGACTAAATAGTAATGTGAATAAACAAATACTTCCATGAATATTTTACTTAATAAAAAAAATATTCAACAAACAAGTCCAACAGGAAGCTTCAGTCACTTGCAACACAAAAAATCAGGAACATCTTCGTGTTAAAAGTCATTTAGAGAAGTTGTGATTGTGATATTAGGATGGTCTACAGATAAAAGCATGGCAAATTGTGTAGGGGAAGATGATGTTCTGCCCTGGTATTGATTTTTTTAATTAGAAAAACACAGATGAGTTTTCCTGCACACAAACTTCACAATGCAGTGTCATTCTTTGTAGTTACATATCATATTGTATTATCACCTTCTTAGTTACTTCCACAGGGCAAAATATTTATTCCATTGACCATTCCAACTCCTTAGAATGAATGCCATCTACCATATTAAAAAAAATTGTTTATAGACTAGGCTTTGCCTCTACCAGCACAAAGTCTTTTTATATCTCTATTACTGTAGATATATTATGTCTTTTTTCTGTACTGCTGTTGCCTAATGAAACCCTTCCCAAAATTGTGCCATGCATTCTAAAACCACAGTGGGAAGCATTCTTACATTAAAAGCTTTGTTACCTAAATAAAGAAAACAAGAGGAGAATGAAAAAGAGAACATGTTACAGCTGGGGAACTGAGACACAGACTGATTTGCTCAAAAGTATTTTGCAAAGACATACAATAAATCAGTGGCAAAAGGTCTGATTCCTTATTCCCTATTCAGTCTCAAACTTTCCTTTCTTTTATTATTTCCTCTTCTACATGATATTACTTGCCCATACACGTGAGCAAGATAACTATCACAACTATTATGCTGTGCTATTCTATAGCACTAAGGATGAATAAAAACGCAGGCTATGGAGTGCATCAGTTTTATAGTGTGCTTCTGAGTGTCACAGATCTCCACCCATAACTGCTCTGCATCACTGTTTCCATAGTAACAAGATAACATGAGAGGCTTTGGTGTCTCTGAAAGAGTCCAAACTCAGGATGAGAATATCATATTGGACTTTGTAAATGAATTCTGATTTGTGCCTTTCATGCAAAATATATCTCTGAATGGTGTACCCACTTGAATAGTGAAGTCATTCAATTTGATGATAGTAAAAATTATAGATTGAAGAGAAAACAGGTTTTAATGTGTAACAAGGAGCTGAGAATTCTTTTCCTTTTAGATAACAGGAGCTATAAGGCAACAGATTCCCATGCCAAATTAAAAATGTTTATAGTAAATTGACAGGAAGGAATTATGTGATGATACTGGCATATAAGGACCAGAAAAAGACTGTAGAGAATTTTTAGTACAGATTAGTCCCCAAAATATAACTGATGGCTGAGGAAAAAGTGTGATGTGAGATCACTCCATAGTACAGATATAATGGTAGCAGCCCAGGTGTCTGCACATCCCAGCAGCTGAGATCTGGGAAGTGACAGACCAGAGAAGTAAAAGAGCCCAATGAGAGGACAGCAAGCTACAGTGGAGCTGAGAAAAAGCAGCAGGTACAATGGAAAAGGATTGATTTGTGTAATGTGGTCCAAAAACTTCTGTGAATTTGTACATGGAGGCTGTAGAACAGAAGAGAGGCAATGGTACTGCAAAGATAAGTGAGAGAAAAATCAGGTACAAGTTGTAGACAAATAATACACATTGAGTTCCAGGAACCATTTTTACCACTCCTAAAAATTTGACCTGAGGTACAGCAATACCAACAAACCTCTTCCCACTGCTGAGCTCCAAAACCCACCACATAAGCTCACTTCCTGATCTTATTTTTGGAACATGTTTCAGGATATTTTCAGTTGTTTCATGGAATAGTTTGAAGTGCAAAGTACTTGTAATAGGTTGTAAAACATAGGAAATTTTCTGACTGGCTCCCTGTGTGGCAGGAATGTAATTGAAATACTGTAATACGATACGTTCTTATAATTCAATTACTTTTTTCATATATTCTGGCTGTTTGTATTTTTTGTCTACTTTTTGATGTCTAAAAGTTAAATTGATTCAAAAAGTCTATGGAGTTGGAAGACCTTCCCTCTGACTTGCAGAGAAGTGCATGGCTGGACTTGCATTCTCCTGCCACATGTATCTGTTTTAATGGCTGCAACTTCAAGGGGCTGACAGCATTTCTTCATTTGATCAATAGCCTGAGCAGTTGCTACGTGCTCTGGTGTGTACAATGGAAGGGGCCTGGCAGTGCTACCTCTCTCAAAAAAGGCAATAATAAAAAGTCACTTCTTTCCCCAGCATTCCTGCGTGGCAGCTCTTCATTCTGCTGAATGTCACTAAATGCCACACTGGAGCCACAGCAGAGCTGTGCTGGTGAGGTCAGCAGCCATGGGAGAGCACCAAGGGAGGGCTTGCATCAGTCAGGACACAGCCAGCCCAGAAGAAATTAAATTACCTCCACTAAAACACTGGCCAACCCTCACCACAAGGAAAGTCTTCAGTTAAATGCTCTTTTCTTCTCTCAAAACTTTGCTTCACATCATTTGTGAGAGGAACATAGAGGAACCTTTGTAAAATCATGAGAGCTGGGGATAGACTTGTATGAAAATATGAAAGCATATCTGTATAGTCTACTGTGCGATAGTTTTCCACATTAAATAATCCATTCTCCTATTCCTGTTCCATTCAGGCTGGTGGGGACTCAGGTGGCTCTAATGAGACAAGAATGAGCAAAAGGCAGACACACAGACTGTGAACTGAGTTTCAGCAATAATGTTTCTCAAGGGCTGGTTATGCTCCTGAGTTTTAAACACCACTCACTTATTGAAGGATGATAACTGAAGGGAAGCTGAGTTTAAACATGTATTTGTATGTGAACAAAAGTGAGATTTGCACCAAGGCATCCAGTGACCTCACTCCTCTCCCAGTGAACCAGTCCTCTGACCTGCCCTGTCAAGGCTTTTCTTTTTCCTCCCTCCCTGACAGCTCTGAGCATCCTTTTCATCCAGAGGTCTCTGCCATTTCAGATCACCTGCTCTACAGCTGACTTTTGCTCCAGCCCTGCTCAGGTTTCTAGGGAGTTCAGAAATGACCTTATGTTTTACAGAATTCATTCAACCTTTCAAACACAGTAAGGAATTTCAGAACCTATTGTATGCTGTGCCTGTCCATAATATGGCACACCACAAATCTTCCTGCCCTACCTGCAGATTATACAGCTGAAATGTATTTAACCTGCAGGACATGCTAGAGCAAGAAACAGTAAGAACTTTGCCTCATAGTAGGGACATGAGAAATATGAAAATCTGGTAAATTATTAAGGAACAAAGCTTTCAGTAGAAAAGTGACATTAGAGCAGTGCTGATAAATTTTTCTATCACAGGTGTTAGGATCTGCTCTGGAACTCTACCATTTACATGTTCCTTGCAATGGAATTTGCTAGAAGATACAATCTTAAGCTGTGCCAAGGGAAATATAGGTTGGATATTAGGAAAAAGATTTTATAGAAAGAGTGATAAAGTACTGGATCTGTCTGCCTAGGGAGGTGGTGGAGTCACCATCCCTGGATGTGTTTAAAAAGAGATTGGATGTGGCACTGGGTGCCAGGGTTTAGTTGAGGTGTTAGGGCTTGGGTTGGACTCAATGAGATTGAAGGTCTCTTACAACCTTGTGATTCTGTGATTCTATGATACCAACAGGACTCCAATCTTTAACCCTAAGCTTGATTTATTCCCACAACAACAAACTGAAATGATATCCTTTAAAAGGAGATTACTCAGATTTGCTGGGTTAGATAAGTAAAGCAAAACAATTGGAAGCTGTTTCACTCCTTCAGAGGGAGAGTTTGAAGGGGGTGCCTCTGTAGTGTGTTTTGTTTTACTGAGGGGTTTGGTTTGTTTTCTTTTTTTACAGTCCTTATTTGCAAGTCAGCAAGTTTCAGTGACTTCCTGCGTTACCTTGACCCTACCTCACATGGTCTCCAAACAATTATTCTTCTGTTCATCACTTCTAAATGCTAGTTTTGAATCTGATCCTTGTTGCAGATCATACCCTGCACAACTCCCAGCTCCCTGCTTCCTTATTACCTGTGTTCATTATTTCTGTTAGGGAAGAGTGTAATTTTTATTTTCTTCCCAAATGCTCCAGAAGCAGGCAGGATAACAAAAAGTTGCTTTCCTTTTTGCTTTTACAGTACACAGATCATGCGCAAAAAACTGAAACAAATCAAGTGGCTGTATCAGAGTCCCTGGTATGAAACAAAATAATATATTTCTTTCACCAGGGTTCCCACCCGTGGCCTGACATCCTGACATTGTCTATGAACCCTGGATGCAGTTTTTATTGATAGATGTCTGCAATGCAGTGGTGTGGGATGGATACCAAAAGGTTTTGTTAATAATGAGCTAGAAGGAAACAGGAATTTAAGGGTGAAATTAACTTTAAAAAGTTGAAATGCTTGGTTTAGGCTGAGATGTACAAAACCTTATTTTTAAGGGTTAAGTCTTTGGGGCCTTGGGGGCTGTTTAGGAGCACAACATTAATTTGATTTCTCCAAAGCAATCCAGACATAAGTGGATCAAAAGAGGAAAATATATGCAGATATTTACTTCTAGAAGACTTACAAAATTGGGGGGTTAGTTCCTCCTGTTGATTGGGGCAGGGTTGTATTTATTGCTGAAGTGGCTTAAGATACAGACCTCTGTAAGGAATAACACCATGTGATGAAAAATAACATCACTAAGTGAAGAATGCACCAGAAAACACATTGAAAGAATGGGAGAAATCCTGTTTAACATTTTTTTTCAATTTTTTTCTTTTTAATCCTGTTTAACATATTTTAAAGCCAGTTATGGAACACAACATACTTATAATCTTTATATGCTTCATTTAGGTTTTTTTTTTATTCTTCAATAATATCGTGTCCTCTTATAATCATAACAAGCAAAAAACATCCAGGTAAAAGCAACTACAGATTTACCACAGATCTTTTACTTTCATCTCCCTGAAACTGCAGAACATTATTTTAGACAGGTGAGAACTTCCCATTCACTAAGGGAAGTCTTATGGAAGTAATCCTCTGACAAAATAGAACAATTTCTCATTACAATTATGCTAGTCCTCAGATTACAGAAGAAGCCACATGCTTATTTCCCTGCAAGTCTACTGGAAGTTAGCACTATTTATCTTAAGAGTGGATTCTTCAAATAAGAAGGAGCAGAGAAACTTTTGTATTGGTTTCCTTGGAAGTTTGCATGTTATATTTCATAAACCTCTGTAGCTCTCTTGGTAACATCTGAGATCTTCCCAGCTCATTCTGTACCACATAGGAAGTTGTTGTAGCCTTGAAGATGATAATATGATATCATATTAAACCGAAAATTGAGACATATAAATATATATAGATATTCAGCCTATATTCCTGGTCCTCTTGTCTAAAAGTATCAACTTCAAAAATTTTCATTTCACAGAAAGTCTCAAGCATGGTCTGCCTTTCTGTGTTGGTTAGGAAATTTAGACTTACACTTCAACCAGGAAAAGTAACATTATATATCCTCCATGGGTTGTATATTGCCAGTTACCCTGGAGGATTAGAAACTCAGTCTTTTGCCCTATAAAATCTTCCTATGGTTGCTTTAATAAGAGCAGAGTTTGTCTTCAGGTATTACAAATTAATTGCTTCAATAGCTCTTCAGCTCAGCCCCAATTCCTGCAGATTCAGTTTTCCCTAATGCCTGCTGCATTCCTGGATTTCCTGTGTCCTTTCTAAAGACAGGTCTGCACAATGTTGGTAGGTGCAGTCTGTGCTGGCTCCTTTTCCTGGTGTCCCATAACGCTGTCCCAGGAACCTGCTGTTGTGTGACTCAGTTTTCATCACAGTGTGTAGGGGAGAACAGAGGGTTGCAAAGAGCACATGGAGTGCTCAGGGAAAGAGTACAGAAAAGATACAGTAGCAGACTAATACTTTGTGGTGTGCCTGCTTTTCCAACCAAATGTTTAGAAAATTCTCCTACTAAAAACTGAATTAGGCCAATCATGTCTAGTAGCTACATATATATATATTTGTGTGTCTGTGTGTGTGCATGTCCATGTGTGCACACATATATATGCATAGAAACCTCAAAATCCACTCATATTTGTGTCTCCATAACACTTTGTGTTGTGTGAAAAAGTTCCAGGTATTGTTTTGCCAGCTTCTTGCCACATGGCAATTTTCAGCTCTTGTACTGCAAAAAAAAAGGTAGAAAATTATTCTCCATCCCCTTCTCTGACTGTGATTTTCTAGCCCTCTCTCATATTCCTACTGTCTTTATTTAAATATCTCTTATCTGAAATAAAAGGTCTTAATTCATTTATTAAATGTTCACAGAGAGATCTGTATCACATACTTCTTGCTCTTTTGCCTAAATATTCTTGCTGGTTTATACGTTTTTATCACTAAATCCCACCCTTCTCTGGGATTTCACAAGCTCCAGATCAGGAGTAAAAAAATCTTCTCATGAGGAGCAGTCCATGACATCAAATATAAAATACTGTACTGTATACAGAGCACTCACTGGATCTGGGAGCACTCTGGTCCAGTTTCTCCCTTTCTGCTCCTGATTATTCCAAGCCATCCTTCTCAGCTCCATAGGAGAACCCACAAGGTGAACCTACAGGTGCATCTCCTCCCAAGTGACACCTGGATGGTGGGGAAAGCACCCAACCCTCCTCAATGGTACAAGAGGGTATTTTGTAAGATTTTTGTAAGATTTAAAGGAAGGGATAGAAAGCGTCTAGAGGAGAAACAGGGCACTCTTCAAAGGGAAGAAACCTGGATTTAAATCCACAGAATTTAGGAATCAAATTGAGGTTTTCTGCATGCTGGTCAAAAGCTCCAACTCGTGAGCTGCTATACAAAGGGGAAAGAGTGTTTATAATTTCCAGTTCTGTTAAAAGAGGGGGGAGGCATCAGAAGTTATTATTTACTCTTAAATTCCCAATGTAAAATCTTCATTTTTGTAAATTTGTATGAATAAACACAGACAATTGTACACTGTGCAGGGAGACTCTTTCAAGAACAGAAAAATAAGACATTCTTTCCTATTTTTCCTGGCATACACAGGCTTCAGAATTCAATTCTAACCCAGTATTGCAGCAAAAAAGTAGGGAAATTTTGGCCAACAAGTTGCAGAATCTAGCAACAGGAAAAGACAGGAAATTTTTTTGCCTTTCTTTTTCCCTTGCTTTGTTGGTAAATTTTTCCTCTAGATATTGGAAATGAACAGAGCAAAAGGAAAGGTGGGCTCGAATTCAGAAGAACTGAAGCTTTGATCTTAAAAAAGTTAAAAGTCAGAGCACAGAGAGTACACATATCACTAGGTCAGGGGAAGTGATGTCACACTCATAATGAGCAACAACAATGCTTCTGAAAAAAACAACTTCAAAAAATGCCCCCAGATATTACATCAAGGGGTATGTTTGCATGTTAACTGCCTCCAAGCAATCTTTTATATTAAACTACTTCATGTGCAAGACTTCCAGATCGTTTACAGGACAAGTGCTTAGGAAAGTAGGGGCTTTCCAAGCGCCTGAAAAGATTGTCTGACTGATTGTCTGTCTACAGGTTTTCTTTTAAAGCTATTTTAAGTGTATGATCCCATCCCAGCTATTTAACTCAGGAACCTGCCAATCACACACTGCCTAATTGAACTCTCGGATACTGTAGGATTGCAAGCCACAAAGCATATGAGCAAAAATGTGAAGAAAGGGTTTTCTGCTGTTATTTCATTCTTCAAACCCAATTTGAAAAGGTCAAACTTCAGATTGCACAGGCCCATTGAGACTCAGGGACTAAACTGGGACAATCAAAAAAAATATAAAGCTAATTTTTTTCTTCCATTTTTGAAAAGCAAGAGGAGGTCTTTAATACTAGTTACTTGCTGGGGCTGATAGCAAGGTCTTAGGGTGGGGAAAGGACAATGAAAACTGAAAAAGGGAGACATGAGTCAGTTTTTCTACTGCTGAGCTGCTAAATGATGACTGACTGACTGTATGACATCCCCTTCAGAGACACGTGTAATCTTGCTTTGCCTTGTTTGATTTTTTTTTTCTTCAAAGAGAAAATATGGGAAAACAAACATAATTAGGGTCTGAATAAGGGAAAATATTTCTGGAATACATTCTACAAAAAGCTAGAAATAAACTGTATTTCACAACGGTTGGACTGTGGTTCTGAGCCAAAGCCCCCTGAGGTTAAGCGAAAACCTCCTTGATTTCAACATGTCAGAACCTAAACCTCAGTGTTTTACGGAAATGAGAGTGGCAGTATTTATCTTGGCATGAATTAAACAAATTTAACCTACTTATTTAATCAGCATACAAATGTGTTATCACTGTTTCCATATTTATTGATTGACTGCATAAATGTGTCACCTCAACTGGCTTAAATCCTTAGGACTCCACCATCTGCAGTGGAGCAGTGAGAGTTAATGTCAGCAGAGAGATCTGAACAATAAAGATGGGACTTTACACAGTCATGGCCATCCATGCTCTTAAATGAAATATGAATCAGTGAGCTCATAATATTGGCTAAAGGGGAGTTACTCTAAGGAGGGAAAAGCATCTGACCACATATGCTCATGCAGCAGGTGGTTTGCAATTGTGATCACCCCCAAGTGGTGTCAGCAGTATGTCTTTGATATTTGAGGGAAGAGTCTTAATTCTACTGACCTTGTTTGCAGAATTTATTCCATCCTGTGAGCATTAGTGACTGTCAGGGTGCACACTTTACATAGCTGCCTAATGGATGTTTTACTGCTAGTGATTTTTTTTCACCTGAGGCACTTCAGTCATGTAACTTCAGCAATCAATTTTGGCCCAAAGCAGCACAGGCCTCAGTCACAGAAAAGCAAGTATTTGCATGCAAGCTTGCTATTAAAGCACCAGGGAGAAGAGTGAGTATACAAAAGCTTAAGAAGTTGGAATCTGAGTTGAATCATCACACAGTCAGCTAAATTACTAGCCCTGCAATTAGGTTTTTTGGAGGTCTCTTAATTGTTAATCCCTTTGCTGGTTATAATTGCTTTATTGAATCTAAATTAATCCAATTTTTTAAGAAATAATCATGCAAGACTAATAGCTACATAAAATTAAAAATATGGAAACTACTTTGAGAACTAATTTAGATGAGGCTCTATTGAAAAAATTAGTCTTTGGAATGATATTTTTTGCAGGTTTTTTTGCTGGAACATTGAGTTGCAAGGATGGGAGGGGTTAATATTTCACTTACGCTGTGTATGCAAAGCAGTTGTATTTAAAAATTCACAAGATTGGGAGTATCCACTGCATATGGAGAGTGAGTTGGTGCCAAATCAGAACTGGATCCATGCCAAGGAAAGAGAGCCAGGGGTTAGACATCTGTAAAGTGTTGGATGGGATGAAGACAAAGGTAAAACACTTTGGTTCATTACACATCTAGGCTATTTCCTAGCCACTCATGTAAATCAAATTTTCCAGACCAAAACTACCCAGTCTAAAGATGGACATTTGCATACTTTTCAGTACACTGAAATTTTATTCGGTCCCATAAGGACTGATTTAATCTGAATATATACCACTGAAATACCCAAGGTCTTATCTGACCCACTCTGGGATAGAGGAAAAAAATATATCTTCCAGGTGGTCTGGGACTTCCAACACTACCAGGAATTACCTCATTATCCCATAGCACTATTCTTTATCCCTCATCAGAGAAAGAGTATGGGGGGAAGGACATGGAAACATGAGAGGAACAGATAAAAGGAAACTAGGGAGAAGAAAAACGTTGAGTCTTAATTGGGCTTGGAGAGGAAGCAGGGGGAGAAAAAGATAGTTGGCTGGTTTAGGGTTTTTTCTCTTTAGTGATCTATGTTTGCAGTAGACTGGAATGTTCTCTTGTTCCTAATATATATTTTATTCCTTGTTTATCAAGTGTGAAGTCAAGGATGAACAAGTTTAAGTTATGGGCAGATTATGACTCTTCTTTAGAGCCAATGTCATGAGGAATTATATTGTAAACCCCAGTGAGCATGTTAATATTTTCCAAGCAGTTACACATTGTTCTACCCTGAGCCTCAGCCCAAGGAATACATTGGTTTAGTGTGTTATAATAAACATTTAAATGTATTAAACTTTATATAATCCTTAATATGCATAATGTGGAATCTTGATGTCTGGTGTTTCACCAAGAAATCATCACTGACTGAGCACAAGAAAAGGCACTGAGGTTAAATTTGGAAAGAGAAAGGGGAAAGGAAGAGCAGAGCCAGATACACAAACCAATGGAAATAAAATCTTCTTTCTCTTTCTCCATTCACATATTAAAATAGGGAAAGATGGCCAAGTTTGGATAGGTAGCAGGAGAGAACCAGCACAATGAACAGAGATCGCTGGTAACATGCCTCCAAGATTTCATAAATGATCATAACTGTTGAACCAGACTTTGCACTCTGATTCCTGTTTGTGGGCTATTTCACTGGCTTTAACAGAATTTCTATGATTCTATGTTTACATGCACATTCAAAATTCCATATTCATATGTACAGATACGTATCATCTTTTATAAAAGCTACTCTGTGGGTAGCTGAGGCTCCAACAGGCTCCTGCAGCATGTGTGAGTATTTAGAATACCATCACAATTAGCCCTGATAAAAATGAAATGAGGGTTTGAAACTACCCCAATATACCTACATGTCCAGTTTGCCCTTTGAAAGCAAGCATGTAATAAAATGCTATCTTTAAAATACAGCTCTCTATCTCTCACACACAGCTGAAACACAGCCATTTCAGCAATGAAGCTACTCAAAAGATTTCTGTGTCTCTACATGCTGTTCTCTTCACTTGGTTATGATGCCACCAGTAACTCTGTGCTTATGAAACTTTAAACTAAACATATTTTAATGTGTGCACAGAGGAGGATTTTGCAACACACAGCTATCAAATGATCCATTGTTATTACATGCTTTTTTTTTTTTCCCATGATCAAAAATTTCATAATTCTATAGACAAAAAATCTGTGTCATCTGGAGGTGTGTCTCAAAATATACATATGTATTTAATGCTATTAACACATTGAGACAAATTTTTTTAGTCCTTCTTCATGTTTCATTCAGAAGTGAAAGAAACCATAAACAACCTATGGAAACAATAAGTTGCCTATAGACAACTCTAGGTACTTGGCAATATTTTTCTCTCTATTGTTTTAGTATTACTTTACAGGGAACCAAAATTAAATACATTAAAAGAGAAACCATTGGCGTGCTTCTTATTTCCATTACAAAATACCAGCCCTCATGTCTCATTTCCGTTTTTAAACTGCAAGCACTTCTTGCCTTCTTACCTTTTGCTTTAGTTGAGGAGACCATCCTGCACTAGGTACAGCAGTATCTGTACAATGCCAGTGACCTCAGTCTAGAGCACACATACAGTGTGTTCTGGAACACCAGCCTGGCCTGACCATGCATTCCTCAATGATCCAATATCCAGGAAAGACACACAAAAAGATGCATAATCAAATTAACTATGGAAGCAGCATAAATTACTGAATACTAGTGTAAAAGGATGGCAGAAACTCATAGCAGAAATACTTCCATGAGCTCAGGAGCATGTCTGTGACAGAATTTAAAAGGGAAAAAAATCATGAAAAGAAGACACTTTAAAGCACTTTATTAAGAGAAACAAAGGTAATAGTTAACAACAAAACACAGTTAATTACTAGCAAATAGACTAAAGTGTTGACTCAGAGAGGGTTACAGGAGTGCAGTTATATCTTTTATTAAACTGACTAATTTAGTATTAAAAAACAAAAAAGTCTTCAGGAACACAAACCCCATTACCAAGGCAGATGCTGGTCCATTTTCCAACTGTATCAATTGGGTTAATGAGAGAGATTGTTTTTTCTCCACAAATTTCCTTGCTTATACTCTTAGGCTATCATACTTACAGCATTATCACTTTATCTTGAAAGTGCTCAATGATCTTTTTCCTTTAACGTTTTTTTGAAAGATCAGTTTTAATGTGATAGTCAACTCAATTAAAATCATAAATAGAAGAGTGAAAATCAGGCTAAAAACAAAGGAAAAAACCCAGTAGACTCTACATAGGTAACGTAGTTGTTTTCAAGTTGGTTGGGTCGGTTGCAATTCAGTTCTGAGAACACTGAAAAAAAAAATTATTAGCCATTAGCAATTGTATTTAGCAACTTGAGGGACACAGATTCCAGAATTCTAGAAAGGACAAACACATAATTTTAAAATTATATCCTTTTAAGGATAAGAGAGTTTAACTTAAAATCTTATCCTTTAAAGGATAAGAGAGCTTAACTTCAATTACCAGAAAAATATCAGAACAAATAATGAAAAGGTCTATTTCTAAGAATCTTGAATATAAACAGGATACAAGAGACAAATTGATTTCTAATAAATATGTAATGTAAGAGCAATTTTATTTCACTCTACAGTAGATAAAATTTTTGGACAGAAGAGTCAAAACACTGTTATGAATCTGGATTTTGGCTTTTGACAGAACATTTGTATAGACAAGCAGATTTGAGGCAGGTAGTTATTTGGGAAATCCCATTCACAGAATTAGTTACCAATAGTTATTAGTGATTCATTTTTAAATGAGCAAGATGCATCAGGTCAGGTTCTGCAAGAATCTGCATGACATGTTTATTATTGAACTGGTAGATGATTAAGATGCTTTTTGCATTTGAAAATTACTAAGCTAAAAAGACTTCAAACCCATCAGAGTGCAGAATGTACATTTTAAATTATCTTGGTGCACAGCAGAAATCTGAATGCAGCTAAGCAATTAAGTGAATTCACATGCACCTATGCAAGTAAAATTACATGCACAAATGTAAAAAGGAGAATGACTAACCAAAGACAGTGCAGAAAATAATCTGGCAATTAGAGTGGGTCACAAAGAAGCAATACAATTGTACAATTGCCTAAGAAGCAATCATGCTGTGTTAGATAAAAGTAGTGCATTTTATGTTAAACATACAAAATATTCCTTCCTTTCTACTCAGAGCCGGTAATTCTTTACCTGGATCCCTGTGACCACTGCAGGTTATCACATGTCAATACAATACATGAACCAGCTGGAGAAAGTCCCAGAAACTGAAATAAGAATGAATTTAAAAGAGCTTTTCTAGCATGTGACTTTGCAAGAAAGAACTGAGCTGGCAAGTTTTAAGGAGGGGAAAGACTGAGAGGAGGTTTGATAGCAGCTTTCAAATTTTCAGAAAGACTTTTTGTGAAAGCAGGCAATGAATTGTTTTGGAGACTGTCTGAAAAACAGGAAAGATTGCAATAAGGGAGAATTAGGTTAGAGGTGAGAGAAGTAATACAGTGTGAAAGGCCAACTAAGCAATGAGTAATAGACCCACAGAGCTTTTTCCTGATTGCTGGAAATTTTAAGGAGGAGCAAACCAAGCAACAGTGAGGACTGGTTTTCTGTATCATTCCTCTTCTGGAGCACACTTTTGATTTAGTTAATCTCATAAATAATGCACAAAAAGTATTATTATCAAACAGCATGCAACCTTCTAGCCTTGCTCTATTGGACAGACTGTGGTGCTAAACATATATCTCTATTAAGGGCATTATAATGTAAACTGAATATGAAAAATGAAAGTAAAATGAATGCCTTAAACAAGGAATCAAAATCTCTTTAACTAGGCAGCATGCTAATGACTACAGCAGATGAATTGAAACTGGAGATATACAGGCTTCTCACAGATTTTTCACAGGAGACCACTGCTTTCCATCCAAATATTTAATTGATCCAAAAATATTAAAGTTTAGTTATTAATTACACCCACAGAATTGAATGCCTTTGTGAGTAGTTCATACTGCATTGACTTTTAAGGTTTCTGCATGCACAACAGTTGTCTTTTTCTTCATGTTAAAAAGTAAATAAAATAAAATCACTTTCTCTATCCTGCAGTCCATTATTTCAGAAATATCAATTCTTATCACTTTCTTTCCCATTCTGAACTTTTCAGTAGGTCATTAGTTATGTGACACTGTGGAGGATATTTACATCATCCAAGCCTGATTATCAACTGACCTAAAGGTTTGATATATGTATCAGTATAACATGCAGAGGCAAATCCTTTAAGCAGTCTGGATGACACTCTTCTACATTCCTCAGACAGATGAAATAATGAAAATTACACCTTGGGCCATTAAGAGGGAAGGTGGTTCCCATCCTGTCTGACATAACTGGATTCAAATATTCTCTACTTTGTTGTAGCCTCCAAGCCTTTGTCCCTTCTTACCTTAGTATTTCTGAGAGAAATCACATATGAATGTTTAATTAAGCCTGTGATATGTTCCATTTCCAGCTCTTTATAGTGCTTAAATAGCACACGTGAACTGTTAAACAGACTTCTCCATCTGGGTGGAAAAATACCACTGAGGCCAAGAGAAATTCTGCACAAAAAGCTGGAGAGGATCAAGTGCAAGAATGGCGAGAAGGCAATGTGCTGAGCTTACCTTCACTACATCTGAAAGTCCTTCTCTTTCATAAAACACATTTCCTAGCCTTAAAAAATAACAGGGAATAGAAAAGAGCAGCTGCTGCTAGAAGCAGCAAATGTCCCTGCTGCTGTACACTCAAAAAACTCACAAGTCTTTGGCACAACTTTACTCAAAACTAGAAAAAGTGTTCACAAGATCACACTTGCCGGTATGTATCCTTGTACTTAGAACAAATCTATGGATGTACATATTTTCTAATAAAAGTGAGCTACTAGGAACTCCTCATAAAATAAAGCCCTATGAAAAAAGATAATTTCAGAAAGTTTATTTACTTCATCAGCAGGATTTCTCAAAAATCATTGTCATCAAAAATAGTATTTGAGAGAGGTTTTAAAGTTCTTTTTAAAAACAAATACACATACTTTCTGACAGGAATGAGAAAGCTTATGGTGAGGTACACAAAACCACAACCCACTGCTGTTCTGATCGTTATTCCCAGTTCCCAATTATTGGACTACATGCCAAAGCAGCTAAGATGACAAAGTCAAGGAATAATTGTGTTGGAGCTTTAGAGCTGCCTCTGGGCCTGTGACATTGTTGGACTGTCTCTTTGTTACTCATCTTCCTCATCCTCCAGAAGGCCATTTCCTTTCCTTTGGACATTTTTCCCCATAGTTTGTCTGGTTTTTATCCATTCATGAGCAACATTCCACTCAAACCCTTTATACATCCTGCCATACACAAGATCTGTTTAGAGGACCTTCAGGGTGTGAGTGCAGGTTTTACTGAGGTAGGCAGATGGATTTAGGAAGCACATGCCTGCTGACATGGAAAATGCATACCTGGAACCTGCCTGCTGAAACCCTGCCTGCACACAGTCTGAAGCCTTCACAAATAACATACCACACCCCCTTAGTCAAGTCTATTTCCTATGACAATCTTGGGTTCACTTCCTGACTAGATTCTGCTTCAATATGGAAAACAGACTTGGTCCCATATTTCATGTGTTCTGTTCAAGTCAGGGAAGTTTAGTGTCCTGTCTGAAAGCAGCTTAAGGATGGAGTTGGATTTGATCTGAAAAACTCCTGATGAGAACTTTTTGATCAGAAAACTCCTGAGACCATCCAGAATATCCTGTGTGCCTACACACTAAAAGTGTTTGAGTCATTGCCAGCATCTTATAGCTGTACTTCCAACAAGTATGCGCAGAGAAAATCCTGGGGCACAGATTCTGTGGTGTGCAATAAGTCATCCGTCATTCCATCTCCCATTTTTTCCACACTGTGTAGATGTTATGAGCCTGCCATGCAACCCTACATATGACACGGGGTCTCAGAAAATGGCTGGGAAGGAGAGGAAGAAAGCAGAATCACAGCCAGGTGCAGGCCTCACGGTGTCAGCCCTCCCCACAGTTTCCCAAGCGCTGACATTGTCTGAACTTGCAAATAGAGGCTGTGCCTGTGCCTGGAGTAAGGATAAGAGAGCACAGCCATGCTCATTAGCACAAAGGCCCCTTGTTAGGCAAACTGTGGAGATGCCACCACTGCCAGCTCTGCTACCAAGGGTCTGCAAGACTGAAGGTGGATGCAGCCCTGGGTACGAGTCCCTGAGCAGCAGCAGAGCAGCAAAGCAGCCCTTGCTCCTTCAGGGCAGACCTGAGACACAGCCAGGGGTGCACCTTCCCCTCTCAGGGGACTCTCAGTGCCCCTCAGAGGCTGCTGGAAGGTGTGGGAGGGTGGGCAGCCAGAACACTTGGTCTCAATGACACCTTCAACAGAGCCACAAGGCACGGGGCCTTGAGGTCCAGTTATCTCACTATGTCAATCACCCTGTTTGGAAACCACAGTTACAACATCCTGCACAAATAAAGGCTTGTCAGCAAGAATGAGATCCTTGAGGGCAAAGCTGCAGTCAGTGCTTGCATGATATGCTGCAAGCAAGTTGCTGGGCATCCTCCTCCTCCTCCTGTTGTCCCTGCATAGCGCCCTGTCAAACCAGTCATTGCTGCCCACTGGGGAACGGGCACTGTGCGCCACAGGGGACAAAGAAACCTGGATAATCAGGGCACAGGAAGGAGAGGGTCTAACCTGTCTTCCTACCTTCTTGGCCTTGGTTCTGATCCACAGAACACAATGTGATTTGATTGGTGACCTATGCAGATAGAGAATGAGTCTGCATTCTCCTTTATTTGGATATTGGGCACATATCCTGCGGATCCAAGGGGAGGTATGACATCCTAACCAAGCTCCATCCAAGCAGCTCCACACCATCCATTGCCAGCTTGCAGCACAGCCCTCCTCCCATGACAAGACACATTTACACCATAAGTTCCTTAAGGCCCAGTTTTTACATTTAGAACAAGCCTGTGCTTTTAGGTAATAACAGATAATGCTATGTATGCATTGATAGATTGAGAAATAGTAACAAATATCTTCTGAAAAATATTAAAAATGCACATTAGGGACCATTATGAAAAGACAGTGATATTGCAGAGTATGGATCACATTCTTATCTCCAGAATATCCTGACCTGAATCTATCTTTACTCAGCTTTTCAGAAAGATGGAATAATCCCTGGGGATTTCACAAAGCACAAAGAGGCAAAGCCATTTGTCCACAGTAAGTAAAACAGTGATTCAGAAATGTTCTTCCTCAATCCATTATCTGTCAAGCAATATTTCTTCACCTTATTAACAGGCTAAGAGATCATGAGAATTAATCACTGTGATTAATTGTGCTTCTAGATAAAATGTATATCACAGATTGTGTTTTATTATCTCTGGGGCTGGGGAGAAATCATACATTGCATCAAATGACTGTCAGTTCTGCTGCAAACTCAGTTCTGCTGCTCAGTTATAAATAGTGCTCACAACACATGTGAAAACCATCACGCTCCATTCCGAGGTGGGAAAATGCTGAACAAAAGTGTTCTGGTAAACAAACCCTTCCTGATGGCTCTCTGAATATCTGGCACTGAGCACAGCTCCTGGTTCATTCTGCTGACAAAATCTGCCTCACTCCTGCCTGCTAATAAAGCAAGGCTGCATGTCAGGGGAGGCTGAGACCACTGATACAGAAACAGAGTCTTGGTTTCAGCCTTATAAAAACCCAGCCAAAGCTGCCCTTTTTATCAAACCATCTCCTGAGTATGGCCTGGGTGTTCACTGCAGCTCAAATAGCTGTTGATACCACCACGTCCTTGCCAGCCCTCAGCACAGGCTCAGCATTGCTCAGTCCCACATGGCAGACACAACAGATGCATTTTCCCAAGTTGGAGATTCTTGAGGACAAGTATGCAGCTTCCTTCAGTGCTGCTCAGAAGTACTTATATCTCACTAGGCTCTTCTCTGCTATAATTTAAGCAAATTCTTCTTTCCTGTCCACCAAGAATAAGGAGAACAAACTATCCTCATTTGTACTCTCCTCGTTTTGCTTTAGACAAGGTCACTGTGACTGCTAACAATATTTCACACAGTTCAGAACTGTTCAATGCTCATACACCATCCTATTTAAGGTGTGTTTGTGTTTAAGGTATCACAGACCTGTGCTCTGTTCCACAGTGTCACACCAGATCTCCAGTACCTGGATGGCATAGCATTCAGTGGTCTGTTTCCCCACCTTACCAATCACAAGCACAGTCCTGACTGCAGCCATGCCAAACATCCCATGCAGTACCCCTGCCAGAAAGCCTGGGAATGTTTTCCCTCTCATCCATTAAGCCATTCTTACACCAGCATAAATTATGCCAGCTGATTTTGCTATTACTAAACACACCCCAAAACTGACATAGAGTTTGTCCAATGCATTTAGTCTGCAAGCAGTCACAGTGGGATGTACTCACACCATCCCCCTTGGTAGTTTGCACAAGCCATCCTTCAGATGTGCCCACCCCTCTCCAGTGACTCTATGAGGACCACAGGCTCCTAACTTTTGGTGCACCAAATCACATCTCAGTCTGATATCTAAAGTGGTCAGTGAGTCAATCTTGCATCAGCACCTACATGGGTGGTTATCTCAGCATAGGACTTCAGGCATATGCAATATTTGAGTAAAATCATGCAACGGAGCTCCTCCATAAGCTTTCAGGCAAATGCAATGGCTCAAATACTCCCAAAAGAAAAAGCCCAGTCCTGAATGAAATTAATTCTTTTCTAAATATAAGTGAAAGGACAGAAAATACTTTGTGGTCATCAGCATACTAGCAATGATGAGGCATCTAAAGAAGAAGTGTTCACTTCGAGTCACTGGTCAGTGTCTACACACACCCTTTACGTGGTTAATACTGAGTTTCACAGTACAGATAACATGTTGTAAACTTCTCTGTAGCTATCCAGATCTTCAGAGAGAGAACCCATCTAGTTAGCACTGACATTTAAAATATGTGCATGGTTTTCCTGCTCCTTT
Organism: Melospiza georgiana; assembly: GCF_028018845.1. Lineage (NCBI taxonomy): Eukaryota > Metazoa > Chordata > Aves > Passeriformes > Passerellidae > Melospiza > Melospiza georgiana. The sequence continues at coordinate 13,641,436 of NC_080430.1, forward strand.
ATTTTTGACAGCTACTTTTTAAGAACAGACTTTGATACGGCCCATGACATGCCTGAGGGTATTTTTAAAAAACAGTTTGGGGGAAGAAGAAGAGAATGAATACATGAAAATAAAGCCTGATCTTAATTAGTAATTTATGTGTTCCCAGGTGTTCCCTTCTTGAGATCTTGCATAGAGCAACTGCATCAGATCACCTGTAGTTTAGGGTTTTCAGTTTGTCAATTAACGTCTCCTCCTTTTTCATAAGCTGATCTCGTGGTTTCCAGAGTAATGTTGTTTTCGCTTCACATCATCTGAACAAACAGCTGAAGTTTTCTCTCCCTCGCAAACACCAGCACATGCTCATACATGCTTCTCTCTTTGGTCTGCATAAGGTAGTTTTGCACCAAAAAAATATGTGATTAAGTTTTAACAAGTGTCAAAGCCAAGAGGCTCACAGACACTTACCTGGAGATCAGAATGAAGTTTAGGTGCTTTCTGAAATTCAAATTAGCAAGTGTCATTCTTCCTGCCTTCTACCACACTTCAGGAAACGTTTGATCTGCAAGAGAGAGAATGAGACAGAGAAAATGAGCAAGTGAGAAACCTCCAGGATCCAGAGGCTCAGACTCCCCATGCCGCAGAATTACCACAAGCTCTCTGGAGCTTGTGAATAATCTTGGTTACTCTTACATGGTCCTACTGCAGGGCACTAATGTAAAGTACTGTAGAACCAAATTACCCATAAATATTTAGGTCAAGGATTTCAGCATAGAACAAGAGTATAATTAACAATTCAAAATGCTGCCACTGAAAGTTGTTTTTGACACCATCAGCTGGAAGTGAGCAGACATGCCTTTGTTAACTTACACAGTAGTCTATCATTTGTAATACAATATCAATGCAAAAAACAACTTCCAAGAGCATTGATCAGAAAATTCATAATCTTATTTTTTGTTTGCTAAAGCACACATTTTATAAAGGCTCTTGTGATCTCATGTTACTGCCATGTTGCTCAGAAATAAAAGACATTGCAGGGGAAGGAAGAAGATCTAACATCTCATGACCTACATGGGTTCTTTATTGTTAAAAATGCTAAATTTATGTAGCTTCTGTATCAGGGGAAAAATACACTGACTAGACTATAGAAAGTGTATTTTATACATCAACTTCAATACAAATTTTACACTATACATAGGGATCTCTATTAATGTACTAATGCTTACCTTTATCTACTCTTCATATCTCTCTAATACACTATTACACAAGTACTTGAAAAAATATGGCAACAACGAGAAAAAGACTTACAATTGCAAATAGGGATATATGAGCAATAGTGATCTCTTTTCATTTTTAACTGAAAACTATTTAGTCCAGTGACCTGTAAGACTTGAGTCCTTTTTCCACCTGAGTATTCCATTAAGCGGGAAGGGAAGGGAAGGGAAGGGAAGGGAAGGGAAGGGAAGGGAAGGGAAGGGAAGGGAAGGGAAGGGAAGGGAAGGGAAGGGAAGGGAAGGGAAGGGAAGGGAAGGGAAGGGAAGGGAAGGGAAGGGAAGGGAAGGGAAGGGAAGGGAAGGGAAGGGAAGGGAAGGGAAGGAAGAAAGGAAAGGAAAAAGGAAAGGAAAAAGGAAGGAAAAAGGAAAGGAAAAAGGAAAGGAAAAAGGAAAGGAAAAAGGAAAGGAAAAAGGAAAGGAAAAAGGAAAGGAAAAAGGAAAGGAAAAAGGGAAGGAAAAAGGAAAGGAAAAAGGAAAGGAAAAAGGAAAGGAAAAAGGAAAGGAAAAAGGAAAGGAACTGTCCAAGAAGTACATTTTTTCCTCTTGTTTGTGCTCAGTCAGTCCTGTACCATAGGTCTTCTACTTTCACTTCTGCAAGCAAGCTTCTGTTTGCATGCCCAAATCTGAGCAGTCCACCATCCAATCTTATACTGAGCCAGGGGCTGAGTTTTAACAAGTTTTAACAGCAAAGAATTATCTTTGGTCCATTTACACACATTTTAAATACTGACTCCCTTCTCCTGTCACAGGACAGGCAAAAAATGACATCTAGTTTATATTAGAACTTCTAATTTTATGTGGGCTTGTTGAATTTGGGTCTAATCCTTTCTTGATGCAATGTTGGGTATTGATACAAGCAATGTAAAAAATAAATGGAACGGGAAGAAAATGTATGATCAAGGCACCATGAAATCTTCATCTCTTCTATGTGCTTTTCCTGTAGTTCCATGGCCTTCCTCATCAAATTGCACGAGGACCTGTTACACCAAATTCTGACAAAGGAGGCAGTGGTGTGGTCATGCAACAGGCACCTGGCACCCAGCAGAGGAACCTCCACCCTGACTCTTCCTGGTTAAAAGATGGAGTAATTGCAGCCCTGTCAAACCATGCTTCATCTAATTCCCAGTGTCCCAGTGTCCTAGCAGTGCAAGGCAAGGACAAAGGGGAATTAATATATTTGATATGCCTCTTATTGTTAATAAGAGCTCATACATGTCTAAAGGAGGTACAATTGCTAAGTGTTATTGACAGAGAATCAGTCTACTGTGACAGGCTAGCCAGTTTCATATGTACCCATCCTTGGAAGTGCTCAAGACCAGGTTGGATGGGCTCTGAGCAACCTGGCCTAGGTGTCCCTGCCCATGGCAGGAGGGTTGGCACTGGGTGATCTCTAAGGTCCTTCCAACCCAAGTCATTCTATGATTCTCTGATTCTATGAGTAAAGAGTGTGCTGTGTACCTTAAAATCTTTGCAATGACCTTCTAATTTGTCTTTGCATGCTGCTAATTTTAACGTGGCTATTTTTGGTAGATAGTATTAAGATCAGAATGCTTTCTGAAAAATGCAAGAGGATTTAGAATAATGAAGGGTCCAGATCTGAAAACATTACTTTTTACTTAATTCTTATTTTTTTTCCTTTGGCATATCCGACAATCTATTCTTTTAGACTGATGTAATCCATTCAGAAATGGTGTCATAGCAGCAAGCTTGAGCTACAGTGCAAAAAAGTAGCAAAGAATCTCTGTTTCTGTCTTGCCCTAAAAACTTTTTCAAAATATGCATATATACACATTTATAGCTCTGTTGAACTATAGAAGTGAAGAGAGAGAAAAGTACTGAATAATTCATCAAATTTTCTTCCTTTATTACATATGTCCAATTTTCCCACATAAACATATAAAACCAAACTGAATTCTTACAAATTATTAATATTAAAGATACAGCTAGAGGATTTAATCTCAAAGAAAAATAGTCTTGCTAGTCAGCCTTGGTTGAGTTTCTGTGACTTAGAGACAGGCATGCAGATCTGAGGCAGCCGTCCCTGTCTCAGTGCCTTGTCCATGTAGGTGACAGAGTCCAGGGATTAAGAGGTCTCATCCTAAGCAGAGATCTAAAACATTTGATATAATAATAACTTGATTGATAAAAGTATTTGATATAAAATTAATATTTGATATAATAATAATAACTACTATATTAAAAAGTGTCTATTTCTCTCAGTAAAAATAAGAAGAGTCCAAGCAACTACGGATATGTACCCCACAGATGCTTAAAGTCATGAGAGAGTAAAAAATTTCCTCTGAAAAACCAAATTACATAAGTTGAATTATGACAACAGAAACAGTGTCAGACAAATGCATAACAACATTCAAGAATATTCTAAATATCCTGTTACCTTCATGCCACTGCAGGGAATTCCAATTAAAATAAGCTCTCTGGGAATACCCAGCCAGACCCATTGCAGATTTTAGGTGTCAATAAAACACTGTCCTATGACAGAACTTTGACTTGACTGCAGTGAAATTGAGCCTTATGCAGAGAACATCCTTGCTATAGTGTTTACTGATTTAACTTGCAAGGCAGTGTTTAGAGGGATATTAAGAATTAACTAGCATGTTCTCTATTTGTGGATTATGTGTGTAATTCCCCAATCTGAAAGAGGAGTATATATGTCTAAAAGCAAAGCTCCATACACAGTTTCCCATTAGACATTGCTTACTCATTTAAAATGTATGTTTACTGAAAATTTTGTTTCCTGGGAAGACCTAATGAAATATACATTTCATTTTAGCAGGGATTCCCAGAGGAGTCAGCTGCCAGGCAGCCTTTTTCTAGCTCCTTCCGTGTAAACTATGTAAAGCAGGACACTAAATTTGCAATAGCAGGCAACACTCAGGAATTAGAGTTTCAACTCCGTTTATGCAGGCAGTGCCCGAGGAGTACCTGGATCTGAACAATTCTGTTAGTACATTGATAATTCATCCATAGCAACTTGTTACCTGACACTAATTTCCTACAAAATCACAGTATCTAAACATGCTCCACATAAAATCACATTCAGGAAAGTCAGAAGCTAAGAGGAAATGAATGAGTGAAATTTCCTTAGTTATGAAAGTCTGCAGTATTTTGGCATCCCAAAGTCCTGCACGACCCAGAGCTTAATTTTAGCTGCTTTTGTCTTAGGCAATGGATAGGCAATACTAATTCTTCTAGCTAAAAATCTATCTTAAATTCTGTCCCACATTCTGAAACAATGAAGACAGATTAAAAAAACAGACTGAAGAAAGTTAAAAAGTATTGCATAAAGTTCATAACTACCAGAATTTGTATAAAAGACTTAATACCTTGTATTTTATCAAACAAGGTCACACAGATCATTTGCATTGTTAGAGTTAAATAACTGTATGCCATGTGAAAAGACATGTGCATGAAGAAACATAATTGTATACACTTTTCATATCCTGAATTAGTATAATGTTTTATTAATTTATATATAAATTATATTTATATACCATAATAATTGTTCTATAATTATATTATTTCATTATATATTAATTATTTTATTTATATTTTTATAAATACTTCAAAATCAATGTCATAAACAATCAAAAGAGAAAACTACATTACAAGCCTTTGGTTGAAATAAAGGCAGGGAAGTAGTATTATACTTCTTGACAGGAGTCCTGAAGACATTTATATCAGGAGTCATTTTAAACTCAATCAAGAGGGATCTAGGCATCATTGGCTATAAGTAGTGCCAGCCAGGAAAACTAATCTCTATGAAATGATACTGAAAAAGCATTTTAAAATATACTCTTTTCCATCAAAGCCTTTCACAGAATAAATGTCTTGAAAGAGTTTGACTGAACTGACAGACAGATCTGAATCTCTCACTCAACAAATATAAACCAAAATGAAACTATAGCTGGCTTTATGGAGGAAAATAGAGGTAAACTCGAGAGACAACTATAGTTTCTAGAGAGAAAACAAGTACTCTTAGTTATGAAAACAGTTGGAAAATACCAAAGGAGCAAAACTCTCTCAGAGCTTTTATCCAGCAACTAATAGCAAAGGTGAGTGGCACTTGCTACAGGGAGAGTGGAAAGTGGGCTACTCACAAAATTGTTTAGCACAGGATTGGGTTCTGCTCAATCATTCAGACCCGCCAGACTTGCTGCAGAGCCATCTACATCAAAATGCATTGAAACTGATAAGAATACAGCATATTTTTTAGACTTTTCCAGATTGGGCAGGGCTCATAACAAAGGAACTACTTAAAACAAAAATAAATTTAAAGGAAGTGAGTTAGAAATAGGATGGGAAAACAAATAAGAAAAAAAGCAATTTTTAAAAATTTATTTTAAATTCATACTCTGGTTCTTTGTAGCCTAAGCAAGGTACTTACAGAAAACCCTAGAGTTCAAGACAATTTGGCTTTGAAAGAGGAAATGAGCTGATAGTTTTGAAAGAGGTAGCAGGTTCTATCATGAGAAAGTTATATGAAAATCATTTTGCAGATTTGAAGTGTTGAACATTAAAACACACAACAGCACCCTGTTTAAAAGTTATAAAAACCTTCTGACTCTTTTTGAAAACTGATTCCTGGAACCGTACTGGTCCCCAACCTTGCCACGTGTCCTATTCCATTCCCCTGCAGAGACACAGCAATATCAGCTACACAACTTCAGGCTAAGGAAGGAAATAATCTCTCAAGCTTCTCCAGCAGGTGATCAGATATCACACCAGCCTCCCCCAAGGTGTCAGCCATCAGCAGTCACATCTTTACCCAGGACACCCCAGAGCAAAATCCATCTGGCTCCCAATCATAGTATTTATCAACTCAGTAAAAAGATAAAGATATTTTGTTAGCAGAGCAGTTACCCTCGTGACTGAAAAAGGATTTGCAAGACTGTAGTTGTTTCATAAATATATACAAATGTTCCTTAGAGTTGCAGCTTCGGTGCCCAGGTTAGTTAAATGAAACCATTTATCTCCCCTTATGTGTAACAAGCCCATTACTTTTTTATCTTCTGAGGCTGCTGATTGACAGTACTGAGGTGGCATGGTTATCTAAAAAGAATGAGACTCTAACTTCTTGTCTTGGCTCCACCTGGGATAGAGTTAATTTTCTTACTAGTGTTGTTGGTTTGGTTTCAATAGAGAAAAATATTGACAACACACCAGTGGTTTAGTTAATTCTCATAGTTATTACTCTAAATCAAGGACCTTTCAGTTTCCCATGCCCTGCCAGTGAGGAGGGGCACAAGAAGCCAGGAGGGAGCATGGCCAGGACAGCTGATCTGAACTGGCCAAAGGTATATTCCATACCACAGAACATCTTGCTCAGGATAGCTGCTGGGAGGAGCTGCCTGGGAGGGGCTGATTGCTGCTTGGGGACAGTCTGGGCTCTAGTCAGTGGGTGGTAAGGAATTGCATTGTGCATCACTTGTTTCTAGAGAGTTTTATTTCTATTTTGTTGTCTTGTTTTTCATTATTGTTGTTGCTGTCATTGCATTTTATTTCAATTATTAAACTACTCATCTCAAGCCACAGTTTTTATCTTTTTTCTGATTCTCCTCCCCATGCCAATGGGGGCATGGGGTGAAAATTGAGCATCTGCAATGACACTTTCTTGCCAGCTGGGGCTAAACTGTGACTCTTCTTTTTCCCTTCCTTGGAATATATTTCCACCTCCACACCTCTCCAAGCTGCACAAGTGCTAACACCACCTATTTCTCCAAAGGATCAACTCCTGAATCCAATTTACCCAGCAGCTGCAGCAGGTCAGGGTGCAGAATTAATGTGGCCAGAGGGAAGGTGACGCTCACAGCCAGGAGGGCTCAGATGCCTCACACACAGCAGCTAAACCCCACAACACCCCAGTGCAGTTTGATGACAATGTCCCATAAGAAGCCCAAGTAATTAGAGACCTGAGATTTTTTTAGTTGCAAATGTAATTGCTCTGTAAAAGAATCAGATAAGAAAGGCTGTTATCAACAATTAATTTATAAGTTTATTAGAATTATGACTAAAATTTAATTGAAATAGAAGATACAAGATAAAATTTAAAAGAACTATGCTAAATAAACACATCCATATCTACTGCAGCTCTGTATCTACTGTTCACTAGAACTGCCATGGTACTGTTATGTTGTCTCTTATATTAAGAAAACAATTATAATAATTTGCCCTGATAGCATTTCTACTTATCTTAATAGATGAAAAATAAAAAAAAATTGCTCCATTTCTGCATTAAATCACAATTTTTAAAAAGCTTCTACTTAAGTTTTACCTCTATTAAATTTTGCTGGACTGCTGTACTCTTCATTACTGTTGTCTCTCAAAATATCACCTTCACTTCAACTGTAAATAGCCCAGGAAAATAGTTCAAACCTTAAAGGGAAACTTCCAAAGAGAAGATATTTTTTCCCTCATAACTGAGACCTTTCCCAAGGGAATAGGACACTTGTGGAGGTGTTAGTGCTTCATGTTTGTAGCAATGGGGAAAAAAATGTAGAGAAATAATGGGTTGGCTGAGTTTATTATGAAAGGGTTTCTCCTATTAGGAGATTGAGGGCAAATAAGAGTCAAGATAAAACAAAGTTATGGTGGAAAGTTGGAGAATTTGTACTAGTTTCAATATCTTTGCTTCCATCTTCTAAATTGCCAATTGTCATATGTCATTACTGCTCAGGCTGTTAGCGGCTCATTTGATTACAGCCTAGATCCCTCTCTGGAGCACAGCTCTGTCCGTGTGTGAAATCACAAAATGTGCTTGTGCAGGTGCAAAAGCTTGGGAGAACAGGAAGATGATAATTAAAGTATTTTGTTGCCTTTTAAATGCATAGTTACATCTACAACAAAACACAGAAATACTAAGCTGTTTGCTTCTATTTGTCCCTAAAGGATTTGTGGCTGGATGTACTTCAGTAGTTGCCAAGAGTTCTTGCACAGTATTAATACTAATTTATGATGAAGCATACCAAATGAACCACAAGTTATTTAAGAAAATGAAATAAGGAAACTTTTGAGGTTTTAGCAGGAAAACAGACTGGAGTGTGAGTAGTCTGATGTAAATGAATGGATGGCTTCAATGAAAATGAAAGAGAAGAAAACTCCCTCCTGGGGTTCATTATGCCTCTTGAGCTGTTGGTAGTAAAGTTAATTTTTAAATGCTTTGAGGTGATTAAGAACTCAGGCATCACTCTAAATGTAAATAAGTCCTGTTTCATTTCCTTGCAGTTAACTGATTGCAGCAGTCACCAGCTACTTAGCTTGCTGATATATTTGAGATCTGTAGTCTAGTTCATAATTAACCCTCTTCATATGAAGTGATAGTGTTAGCAAGCCTGTTGTTGAACATATATAACCAGGATGTGACATATTCACTCACTAGGGAAGGAGAACGTTTACATTTGTAAATCTTGAGGGCACTATTAGAAGCAAAAATTTCACAGAACAGAAACAAGCATAGAAAAGGAATTTGTTTCCATTTACACTGGATGCAGCTTAAAAATGCAACCAAAATATATGTATTTAGAACCTTCAGCATAAACAGAATAATTATTTATAGTAAAATCAAGAAAACCATTAAAGCTTTACCTATTCCTCCCCATCAGGTCTACTAAAAAGAAAATTTCAATAATCTGTAGATGAATATCACAAATTAAAAATCTCAGATGACAATCCATTTGTGTAATGCATATAAACAAACAATTAAGAATGAACATCAATAATCCTCTTCAAATCAGTGATTGGACCCTTGAAATCTGTATTCCCATTCCCACATCTGGAATTGAGGTAGTTACATGGCTAGGCAAAAGCTTCAGAAGTGACCAATTCTGTTCACCAGTTTGAAATTACCTAACCTAGGACATGCTAAGCCATAAACAATGAAAATATCTCTACAGGATGCTGAGACAGTGAGGGAACCAATACTCAGCTCTGGGGCAAGCTCCTCAGGTTGTGGCCATGGACCAAGCCTGTGTGTGTGCAAGAGATATTTGGACAATGCTTTTAGATAGTCTAAGTTTTAGTTTGCCCTGGATGTAGTCAGGACCTGGACATTATGACCCCCATTGGTCCCTTCCAAGTCAGGATATTCTATGCTTCACCAAAGAATAAAGATACAGGCTTTATTAATACAACACAGCTATTCACACAGTCCAAAGCCCAGAAAACTTGGGCTCAAATCCTAGTCCCAAACTCTTGTTAGATAGAAACATGTCTATCACCTGCTATCAGGTTTCTTTACAATCCACAAAGGCATCTGATATTTGTCCAAACATACTATAAATGTTTGAATATTTCAAGGCAAAGGGATTTACACTACAGAGATTTACACTTTAGTGCCTACCTGCAAAGTCAGCCATTTCATATGTTTAGTCAAATCAAATTTAAACCTTTTTTTTAACTCAATTCCTTTTATTCACTTGAATACCAGAAGAATTGTCAAAGGAAAAACGTACACAAAATGGACATGAAATTTTCACAGGTGTTATCTAACCCAAAAAGCAGAAAAATCTCACAGTTGTTGGGTACACCTCTGCCTTGCAGAGAAAGAGATTGTTCTTCTAACCATGGCAGATCAGAACAAACAAAGAAGGAAAGTAAGGTTCACCAGCAAGTAAACTAGCAAGAAACTGGTAATTTCCAAATAAATAGCAAAATGCTAGTCATTATAAATAAGGCCTACAAAAATGCAGTTGCTCTTTTCCTAGCTCTGGTATTTAACCCTAAGCAGGTAAGTGAAAAAGGGAGAAATGTCCTAAACTGATCAGGATAAAGATGTCCTAAAATTGCTGGCAGCCTGATCTTAGCTAGAATCTGCCCCACTAAGAATTCTATTCTTGCTCCAAGACTGTCACAAATTTATTAGTAAATTTGCTGAACTAAAATTACTACAACCATTTTGGAAATCATGTTTTTCCTGTGACTTATACTCTCAGTTTCCATTCTCCCACTGAAAAGTTTCACTCTACTTTGTTTTCAGGTTAAATATTACATTACAGTCTTACCTGACAAATATCTCCAATATAAATTAGCAGCTGGATTGCTAATTCTTTCCTTCAAGAAATGACAACACAATATAGTAATATCCAGCTAATGAGTAGTATTTCACTGCATTTTAATTATTAGCTTTTGCTAAAGTTACCAGAAGAGTTTTTCTCCTCCCTTGCTCTTCTCCAAGTTCTGTATCAAATTACAGCTAGTATTGCTTATGTCTCTATACCTCCAGTTGCAGCTAGAAGAAGATAGGGAGGGAAAAGGAGTTGATCTAGTCATTTATTAATGTCAGGGAGCTTCAGGCTAGATCTTTTCAGTGGGGGAGAAACACTGTTACTGCTCTCAGTAAATTGAGGCAGGTCTCGTCAATCTTGCAAACAAAAATTCTCCAGTTGTTCACATTTGCTGAATAAAGGCTCTCTGGCCAGCTGCCTGCTGACAGCCACAGAACTACAGCAGCAAGAAACATTGCATATCTCTCAGGCACCTGCAGGGAAAACAATGTTGCCCCATAAAAAGGTTCACAGAATTTCCAAGTAGCAAACAAAAAGGCGCTGAGGAATCACTAGAAAGCACATTTGAAACAGGAGTCTGATTATATGGTTATATACGGATATTATTTGTTAGGAGGGGTTGGCTGTAACATCTCCAGCAGGCGAGATCTTTTCTTCAATTTTATTCCATACCCTAAGTATGGTTAACTTCACAATTTATTTTTTAAATTATGCCAGGTTTGTGAGTTAGGCTTGAATATACCTGTACATGGATGTGTGCATTCAGTGATTCTGAAGATTCAAATTAATCTATGTATCTAGATTATTTATATTAATCAGAAAATCAGAAATTGATCTCTGAAAACAACTCTCAAATCAAGGTAACAGCTGCCAGAGAGCACACTCCAATATTCATTTTAGCAAGCATAGCAGTTACCTACTCCTGTGTTTGAAATTCAGGCCCTCTGCACAGTGCTTTAAAATCACTTCAGAATTCTACATCAATGCCCTTATTTAAATCACATTATTAGCAGGTGGACATTCTCTCAAAGGCCAGAGTCACAGCCCATAACAATACCAATCAATATATGTGGATTTTAAAAGGTAATTTCTGTTCTATCCTGCTTACCAGGGATCTGATAAAAACTTCCAGTAACTGTAGCACCCCATGAGAAGGTATGCAGGCAATGAGCAGGTCATTTTGCTCCTTTGCTCTGAATTTTTCATACGGCTTCTCTTTTGTGTGCTAAGTGAGGACAGATTCTTTGCATGGAAGTTCCTCACCCCTCAGGTCTCCTCCACACACCATGACAGACCCATTCCCACAGAGAACAGGTCACATTTACTGTTTTGCTCCACAGAATCACAGAATGGTTTGGGCTGGAAGGGGCCACGACGATCATCCATCTCCAACTCCCTGCTGTGGGCAGGAATGCCTTTCCATAGACCAGGTTGCTTCTCTCTGGGGCTGCTCAGCCACAGGCAAGGAAGAAAGATAAAAGTCTTCTGATCTCCCTGACTGGCCACAGCAAAGGTGTTGGAAATCCTGGAAGGCCTTTCCACCCATCTGGATGATCAGCTTAATGCAGAAGCAGCCAGGAAGCCACAGAGCAGGAGATGGACACAAGAAGAGCGGGGTCCTCTCTGTGGTGTGGAGCAGTCCTGGGGTGTGTGCACTGCCTGCCCACACAGCTGAATCCAGAACACAGCCACGTCCTAACGGGGAACAGGAGACTCTCCTCTCACTACTCCCTAAAAGCAAACAGTCAAACAGTCATCCCAAAAAACGTGCTTTTTTTTAAGCCTTGAGATTCTTAAACAATCTTGTTTTCCATAGAGCTGAAGAAGGTGTCTGACCAGTTTTGAAAGTTCGTAAACGGCAGCCAGTTTAAAGTGTACAAACCCAGAGTACGTGCTGGCACCCTGGTGCCGTTGAACTGGTCAAGTATTCTTTCACAATACTTTGGTATGGATAACAATTTCCTTCATTGTAGCACTGCATTCATGGAGCCTTTCCCATGCCTGACCTGTCTGGGATAACAACATGTGCTTGTTCAGAGTACTGCTGCCATTAATAATGAAGTGCAGTAGGAATAAGGTCCCTTAAGCAGGACAGCAGCACAGCCCTGATGCACTGCCCAGTTTTGGCTTCCCCAAGTGAGGATGCTCAGCCTCAGGAGCCCTAAAGCACAGAGCATTAATGGGTGCTCAGCATCTCTCGCAGCATGAGCAAGACTGAGCAGCTCCAGCCCACACTGACTGCCTGGGTGAAGATTTTCTCATCTTATCCTCAAAGCTTTTCAAGCCCTGATCCTAACAGAGGTCTTAGGAGACTTCTTAATCTTCATGCTTCTCAAACTCCATTTAATTTAGCTTCTCGTCTCAAATCAAGTCAAAGACTTAGAGGGATTTGAGGGAAATACAATCTTCTTTCATTAAAAGCAGGGTCTTATCACAGATCTTTGTGATTTGTATTGTCCTGGCAATAGGGGAGATCATGTAACTGGGAGTGTTTATTTTCTATGAGGCAATTAAGTTTGAGAGATATGATTGTAATTCTATGTGCTTACTTGCAGAGCTATGTACTCACACCTGGGCTGGGCCTGGTCACTCTGGCACCAGTTGCTGCAGTTATTTGTGTGTGCACATATCAAGGGCTTTGCGAGGTCAAAGAAGACCATTCATTTGAGACTTGAAAAACCTTGTCAGTGTAAACAAAATTCTTATCCATTTAAGAAAAATGTTGGGTTTTTACATCCCATTGCTCTTTTCCGATCAAATCTGCAGAAATGAAACATGAACAGAACAGAAACAGAGCAAAACAGAAAGTTTGTTATTACATTTGAAGAGCTCTTCAATTCAGAAATTCTCTTCAATTTAATATCTCCTGAGTTTAATATCTCCCCAAAAACCCCAATAATTTATTTACAGAACAGAGAAAAGGTTGCCTGGACAAGGCTATGACTTGCCAAGAAAGGACAGCCACAAGTGCTGATTACAAAAACACAGTTTTCTGTTTTGGCTGAGGATGAGCTTTTCCAGCAAAATGAGATGCCAATTAGCATTTACTGTACATCAAAAAGACTGGTTCTTAACCTTTTGTGACATGAGAAAGAGCTGAGGACACTTCAGATAGTCATATGATATACAGGTACTCAGTTAATCATAAAGCACAAACACCCTCCTCAGATAATCACACAAGAACTGCTAATTATGAAAGTAATAGATTCTACTGGGAAAAAAAAAAAACCCAAACACTTATTCTAAAACTTTTCTCCTGGGCAAGGTGATTTCTTCTCTTTCCTTATACTGATGTTTATTACATTCAGTCTTTGCTCAAGGGATTTTCTTCCAGCAGCTTACTGTTCTCAGCTACATCTAATCTTTCACACCTGTTCAGATTCTTTAACCCTTAAAAATCCTGCACATTGATACCTCTTTTAATTAACTTCACTGCTTGTAACTGAAATCATATAACTAGGAAGAATTTGGTATGAAATTTGGTTCTTAATCACTTTCATTTATACCCCCTAAAATATTATACAAATCAACCCATATTTCCCAGTCAGTGGCCAGTTCCTGCTTACCTGAGCTCTCCCACTCTCAATAATTTCTGCCCAAAGACCAACCAGATGAAGCTCATCCCAGTGAAGCTTCTAGTGACAAAAAGACAAAGCAATCAGTAGCAGTTTTAGCCCTAGCGCATTCTCCTTAGGAGCTAAAAGGACCTAAACTGTTGAATTAGGATTAACTAGTACTGACCCATATACTGGTGCTGAATTAGTATGTCATGAGCTCATCGGTGTTCTATAACATCAACATAAGGAGAGTACTTAGTCCTGACCAGCTGCAAGCTTTTCTCAAGCTCAAATACCAGTGCTGTTCTGCAGCATTGGAAATGTTCACAGAATCTAAAAACTTGCACTACCTCTTGCAGTGTTTAGCAAGAAATGCTGCATTATCTCAGATTTGTTTGCCAGATTCTACAATATCATCCCACATAATACTGAAGACAGCTAAAACAATGAAATACCATGTTCAGGATAACTTATGTCTAGAATATTGATTAAAACCAAAACTGCCATTTACTCGGCACATTGGGACTTCCACCACAAGAGTAAACTGTGAAGGCTACACAAGGCTACATTAATAATAAAACTCTCACAAACCTGACTACCTCTTGAAAACCTTGTTTTCCACACAGTTAGCATTATATGTGTGCATGTGTAGGGATGCTCCTTTCAAAAAAAAATAATAAAACAAGACATATTATTGCAAAATTGTCATCTTTTTTGTAAAAAATTAGGTCAAATGCAGCAGGTGTTACTTATGTTGGTTAATGTGGCTACGGAAGGCAGGATGTTGGCTGGTATAAGAAACCATAGGATGCAAAAGTCCAAATGGAAATGAGTTTATGAGGGTCTGTCTATAGAGACAAAGTGATTAGTATGTCAAAATGATTATTCAAAAAGAGCAGTCTCTGATAGGGAAAAAAACAGATAGAATGAGGGTCATAGGGGGATAGTGTGCATTGTTCCAATATTGATAAATAAGCTGCACAGAAGGGGGTAGAGCCTGAGGGACCAGTCACAGCAATGGAATTGCCTATTTACTGGAGGAGGAGAATTACCAAGGTGAAAATCCACTGGAAATGGACAGAGAATAAGAATGTAGAAAGACAGATCCATGTGAAAATCTTAAAAAAACCCCTTGATAAGAATGGAGCAGTAACTGCCATCTCCAGATTCACAGGCAGTAGGAATGGAGCTGCACCAATCAGCCAGAACTTCTCTTTTCCAATCAAATTAAGGTTTAACAGAGGGGGTATGTGTGTGTGTGTCTGTGTGTATAAAATGACAGATTACATACAAATTGCTCTTCATTTCTTAGGATTACAAAGCTGGGGTTCTGTTCCTAATAGTGCCCTGCTTTCCAGCACAGTTACCTAGAATCACTGCTGTGTAATTACGTGTTTCACAGAGTGGTACATTTACAGGAAGCCATGACTAAATGTTCCTACTAAATTAGCCTCTCATGTTTTAGTCACTCTTTTCATAGAAGAAAAATGGAGTTTGACTCTTCCCTCATGTCAACACCTGTTTTGAACTGACCTCATCTCACTGCCTCTACGTGTGATCTGCCATTGCAAGTAGAAGATTGATCTGTTGTTTCAGTTAACTTTTCAAGATACATATTTTCCTCCAAATATTAATAGTATACAGAACCAAAAAACTTACAAAGCAATGTTTATATACAGAATGTCATATTTCAAAAGAATTCATGATTTAACCAATGTAAGCATAAGAATAAACTTCCACTATGCAGCAAAGGAATGCAGAGTATGAGGGAAGTTTCAAATATTTCACACATATTTTTATGTACATAGCAATAGAAGTATGCATTGAACTTGAAATTTATGTAAATAATAAAACAATTCTTACAACCAGAGAGAAGAAAGAGAGAAAAAAGAAAAGTTCTATGCAATATTTTTCCTTCATCCCCATCCCAATCCATTCCCAATAAAGAGACTAAGAGTGACGCTAATTAAGTAGAGAACTTAATTCAAATATGTTAGGATTAATACTTTTTTTTTAATATGGTTGACTCTTACTATAGAATTGCCACAAAACTTGTCAGTTGCATATATATCATATGTTATAAAATGTTCCCCTTTATAGTGACATCATTAATTTTATTTGGAGGAACTTTGCTGATCTCACCTTTATATGAGACTTTTCCTTGCATAGGAGTAGGTAGAAGGGAATGATGAGTACAGAAGACATACAGTAGAGTTATTTTTTTGTCTGCACAGCACAGTGGAGTGATTACCACAGCAAAACGTCAGCCACATGCAGGAGGTTTCTCTTTCCCCCTCACAGTACAATGAAAGGAGATCTGCATTTCCAGATTGCAGCTTTCCATTGAAGCAGACAGTGAAAGTATTACTTTGCAATTATCTTTCTCATACTAGAGATACAGAATGGCAAGTCTAGAAAAAAAACTCGATTCCATAGCACTTTTCTAAAGACAGCAGGGCAGACTGTGACTGCAGCATTAGGATCTTTTTTAACTGCTTATGTTAATCAATTGTGTCAGTGAAGGAGGAAAACTGTGCAAAGAACTATTGACTAAATCACCTGCAAAAGGTTTATATTGACAACTCACACTCCTCCCAAATGAAGCCCCAAGCTGTGCATCACCCTCTACAGAAATTCCCAGCATAATTCCAGGGTCCCTCTCTTTTCACAGGGAAGCAATGGGTTTCAGTATTGCTCCTCTTTTAGCATTGCTAGTATTTCACTTTATCCCATTTCAGAATAAAGGGGTACTTATTAAAATTAACTTGTGCTGTGACTTCAGATTAAAGATGCACCCAGAAAACTCCTACATCTTAAATAGAAAGATAAGAAGGACTAGAAAAATAATACTTCCTCCTGACTGCTGTCACTTCCTTTCTAAGATACCGAGTCTCAGAAAAAAAAAATTATCTATTTGAATAAATGAATATAGGAAAGGCACAGTTGGCTTTATATTCTCTAACTTGACTAGCTGAGCCAGAAATGTTCCAAAGACCTTGAGTGCAAGTCTTTGTTTATTGAGAATAAGCAATCAATCAGCCAGAGCACACAACAAGACCTTGTTCAAACAATGGATAATGCTGAGTGCCTCAGTCACACAGCTTAGATTGAACAAGTAAGCTTGACATTACCAGCAAAAAAGGCAAAGTCAACAGCATGAAAGTCACAGAATAAGACAGTTCAGGGAGGTCTCAAGCACAGGAATGTTAACATATGTTCAAATGGACAGAGGGCTTTATTGAGATTTTTCTTAAACAAATTGTTTATTATGTAAAGCTATCAAAACTTGCCTTGAAAACTAGATTAAATAAATCTTTCACATTTGAAATGTCTATGACTAAAGGCCCACTTGTGTTAACTTTCATGAAATTAATAGTATCAAGATTATTTTTTCTTCCTGTATATATTTATATATATTTTCTATATTTCATTTACAGCAATAGCCCCCATTTATAAGCTTCACTTGAAAGCAGCCCCAAAGTGAACAACAGCACAGAAAAGAGACAGTCTACATGATCCAGAAAAAAATTAATACAAAATCTAGTGCAAAACTAGAACAAAGTATTCTGTGAAACACACATCTCTTTCTATTTCCCTGTTAAGCAGTTTCTCAAATATGTCTTTCTGTATTACAAATGAAATTATAAGTACTCTCAAATTTTGCAGCCAGTAGATCATGGCAGTTTTCTGATCACCTGGTGATGAATGAACTTGCACTATTTACACAGGAATTTGGGGTGGGAGAGAGGGAGAAAGGGAAGTGGGTATGTGGTGAGAGGCGAGATACCAGATATAGAGAATGATTTCACATCCTTGGGTTAATGAACAGTAACAAGATAAGAACATCATTTGCAACCTGCAAAGTATACTGGAAAGCAGAGCCTGGTTCAAGATAAAATTTATGGGTCTGCTTTACTTGCTGCTAACTGAAAATTCTATCACATGCAGTCTTCTTTCTCCCACATTTTCTGTGATGATAGTGAAAACCTTCGGATTAGCCAAGCTATTTAAGACCATAATTTCATGTCAGCTGTGGTATAAAACATCAATTTGTTACCAGGCTGTTACTATGAACCATTTCTGCACTGCATTCCAGCAGCCCATTCCTCAAACCTTAGCTGCTCATGCAAGATGATTTTCCTTGAGCCCTTGCAGAACTTTTTTGTTCAAAATTCCTCATGTCTCAAAATTCCAACACGTCTGCTGAAAATCATGCATTTAAATTACGTATAAAAATAAAATATTCAACCAAGAATATCCAATGGAAATTTCTTCAGAAAATCTACTACATCTTTTGGTTTGATAAAATGAGCATTCCCGCAGCTACACAAACAGAGGGCATTACATCTCCATAAATTAGTATCAACCTTATCTCATTTATTCCCACATGCACAAGAGAGACAAATGCTGGAAATGGAAGTCTGAGGTATATTTCATAGTGGACAGAACCAGGATGTACTTCCTGCTCCTGTGCTGCACTGGGACAAGGGCTCTCTAAGCCTTCAGCCTCTGTTGTGGCTATGAAACATGCATTTTGCACAGGTAGAAAGAAACCAAATTACACACTGATAGCTGCATTCAACTGCTCCTTCTGGCAAAAGGGAAGACACTGTGCTGAATTTTAAATGAAGTGAATTTGATAGATTTTCAGAATATGAACTGCCTGATGCCCAGCTCACTCCAGGGGCTGCAGAAAGGCAACAGGTTTTTTGTTGGTTGAGATTGCAGTGGGTGCATAGCAAAAGTGATAAAAGCTGATTTTGTGCTGCACTAATTTTTCTCCATTTAGAAAATAAATATGTACAAAAAGGAATTTATTTTTTATTACTAAGGCTAGAAAATATATTGTTAAATGTACACTAACCTCTAGTTATTTTGAAGCATTCTATCAATTGAAAGACAGAAATATACAAACATAAAAATTCTTACTCTTTCAAGTACTATGCTACACATCTTTTTATAATGCAATTGTTAAATTCTAAGATGATGGTGATGATTATGATGATGATGATAATTAATATTATAAGTGAATAGGAAATTTTCTGTGGGATACTGTTATTCTGATCCATAAATCAACTCTCCAGGGATTTTTCCAGGAATTGAAATTTTGGCTAAAGCATTTTCAACTGCACCCCTCATTTCTTCAAGCTGGTTATAATCCCAAAGGATTAGCATGACACACTGGCAAATGGGTGACATCCAACAGAGTAGGTGAAAATTTGACTACACTCAAAGGGTAGTAGGCAACAGTTCAAAGTGTAGGGACTAATAAGTGGTGGTGTAACCAAGGGGCCAATATGGAGGATGACATTATTTAATGTGTTCATCAGTGAGCAGGAGAGAAAAAGTAAAAAAGGCTGATGGCTGATGCCAAGCTATGGGGAAGTTCCTATGCTGAGGAGCTGCATTGCTGTGCCAAGGGGCTTCAACAAGCCAGAGGGCTGGATAGAGAGGAAATACATTCAATTCAGCAAAGAGAAATGCCAACTACTGCTCCAAGGACAGAAATGTCCCTTGTGGCAACACAAACAGGGGACAGATTGCCTGCTGCAAGAGGGGCCTGGGCAGGGGTGAAGAACACAGCCCCAGAAAGACAAGGGGAGAGCTCCTCCTGCTCAGCTCTTGTCAGGCTGCATCTGGGTCCAGCTTGGGGCTCACCAATATGGGACATATACTTTCAAACTGGAACGAGTGCAGAGAAAGATCATTTAACTGCAGGCTGGAGCAGATTAAATCCAAGGATAAGCTGGTAGGACATGTTTGTTCAGCCTGGAGAAGAGGAGAGTATAGGAGAATTTAATTGCAGCCTCCTGCTATAGAAAAAGGACTTTGCGTGAGGGTGGAGCCAAACTCTTCTCTGGGGTGCTCAGCAAGAGGTTAACGCAAATTAACAGTCACAACAAGTTGCAGCAAGACAAGATCTAATTGGATATAATAGGATAAAAATGTAGACTGAGAGTGATTAAGCACTGAAAGAGGTTGTCCAGGGACATGACGGAGTCTCCTCTTGGGAGATTTTGGAAACAAGACTGGACAAGGTCCTGGTTAACCTGGTTTAAATCTGAAGTAATTCTAACTTTGGTTTGGACAGTGTAACCTCTGGAGGCTTTTTCCAACCTATCTCTTTGACCCCAACTCATCTGATGGGTACCACCACCTCTGAAGGTTGGAGATGGTGTGCAGTCCCTCTGTCATGCCAAATGAAAGCACAAGAGAGAGCTGCCTTCTGGAGACTGAATTCAGCAACACTTTCAGAGGATCAGCTAGGCCAGAGCCCTTCTATACATGCCCTCTACTGTATCTGAACAGCATCAAACATTGTTGGAATCTCTGCAGAGGAGAGAAGAGTCTGTTGTGCACAGGGGGAACAGAGTCAGCACAGGAGACCTGCATTCTTTTATCCTGACCTGTTGTCACAAGCTTTGTTCAATAAATTCACTGGATCTCCCTAGGAAGCCCCAGTGAGACAGTTTTCACATTTACTCAGAAACCAGTCCAGTGAGGTCCAAGTCTTTGGACAGTTTAATAAGATAAATGTTTATTAATTTTAGTTACTATAATAGCAAAAGTGTTTACTGTCTGTGAGAATTGCTTCCTTTTGGTCTCCTCCCTGCAATTTTCTACAGCTGGAAGTTGTTCTTTCCTTCACATTGCCTGACTGCCCTCTGAACTCCCCCTCACCTCTCTCCATCCTTCCTGTGCAACTGGCATTAATTTCTGCTGGTTTTGTACTCTGCTACTGCTGCACCCACTCTCTTCTTAGCACAGCCAGCCTAGGAGAACAACCAGCTCCCATTTTTATGGGTTTCACATGTATCTCTCATGCCTATAATTCCTGCTACCTCTTTCTGCATGATTTCCCTTTGTCTGTTTGGATGGTGGGTCAGACCAGGTGCTTGGATGCTCATGGGAATGGGTGTGGTGAGTGAAATTTATAGTTTATGATAACGGAAACTTCTAAACAGCTCTGAATATCCAGGGTTAGGTAAGTGCAAACTGCAGGAATTCACAGGACCAGGCAAGAATTCATGAGGGAGTAAAAGAAATGAGATATATTTGTATTTCCAAGCCATCCTTCCTTTGAGCCTGACCCTGAAGAGCAGCACCAAACAGCCGTGGTGCACGCTGTCCTGCAGCAGAATGAACAAAGCCTCTGCTGGCTGTAGCAGGACACTCACAGGCACAGGAGGGCTTCCTCAGTCCCCCATATTTTATGCTCCCTTAACACATAATCAAACATTACTGGTTTTTGAAGTTACAATTTTTTTTAAAGAAAAAGAAAAAAACTATGCCTGACTACTCACCAAATTTGTGGAACTGTCTTTTTATTTGCTGAAATTTAATAAAATCCCTGTGAGAGCCCAAATTAATGCAGCCTGATGTTTTAGAGCACCACAACTGTGGCTGCTATTGGGTACTGGGGTAGGCATGAGTTGCAGATGAAGCTTTCTGCATGATGGGGACATTCAGAAATTTTCTGTTGTGATTTTCCTCACTCCATGAGTGAGATCATTTTGTGATCACACACACACACACAGAGGATGAAGACCTAAACCTCATCTTAGGAAATCTGGCTAAACAAATGAAAGATGGAGAGATGGAGCAGAGAGGTATACTTAGTAGACAAACAGATTTTTTTGCTTGGTCTTTTCTTTTATTTTCTCTTTTCTAATGAACACATAAACTTAAGACACTTCATCCTACTTATTTCTGGGGAGCTGGACATTTTCAACACCCATAACTTTACTCATTTCTGTCTACCACTCTACCATATTTGTAGGTAGCTATCAAATCTCGGGCATTTTCTCTTTTAACCCAAATTTTCCAGTGAGGATAGCAATATAGAAATGCAATAGTTTAAACTGCTTTATTAAGCCCATGAATGTAACTGCTTCTACTTTGCACACATCAGTCTGTCTGTTGTTATAATTAGAGCAGCTTTTGAACAATAAACCTCTAAAATATGCATCTTGTAGATTTTGAAAAAAATACAATAGTATGTTAATAAATTCCAGGGAAAAAAAATCCTGCTCCTAGCTCCTACACATGTTCACAGTTGTATTTTTAGGTTATATATAATAGACAGCAATCTTTGTTTGGAAGCCAACACACACTTCCCCAGTGAACTGCAGGATACACATAAATAATCAGGGCAGGAGAAAGGTCATCACACGGCTAGAACTGGGGTTAGCAACAGCACCAAGCAAACCAATTGTTCAGAAAGCCTTAAGCAAAGCAAATCAAGCTAAGTGCAACATAACTGACTGTGCTGAAAGCTGGACAGACTCAATCATAGGGATGAGCCAACCTTGAACCTTAACGCTCAACAAATTTTATTAAGAATGGACAAGTTGTGAGAGAAGTTACACAGTTAAGCTGTAGCTCAAGGGAATAAGTGGGCAAAAATAAAATGAGGGGGATTTAATGAGGCCCAAGGACCACCAGCTGAGCTCGTGAGAATCAATCAGTAAGAGCTTGGTCCCAAGGTCTCCTTGTTACTGGAGTAGGGAACATATTAATGGTATATATTGATTTGTAATAAGAGATTCCTGGAAATGTTTGCCTTTTAACTTTTGCTACATAAAATTTAGTTAACAGCAAACTTCATCTGTTTCCCCTCAGAAAAATAAAATAGACTTTATCAAGACTTTCTTGACCAAAAGCTCAGTTTCTGTAACTGAAATTTGAATTCTTCCATTTCAATGTACTTGTACAATGTCTCGTGGTTGTGTCGTGATCTCATTTGCTTTGTTGGGCCAGAATCCCTGGACAAATTTATCTGCACTCATACCTAGGGACTCCCATTCTGCAAGCAAGAGCCCCTGCCTGAAAGGTGGAATTGTCTCATGGAAGGGACAGGTATTTTCATAAAGAATAAGCCCCTCACAGCAGCCCATAAATCGTGCCCAGAGTGTATGGCATGCTAAGAGTCACTGCTCAGCAGGAGGAAAGGTGGGAGAGGAGAAAGGAGGATTTTCAGAGGTGTTATACACTTTGCAACTGAATTGCTGAATTCTTTACACACAGCTTCACAGCACTAATGAGAAAGCTAAGCTTTGTGATTTCCTGATAGATTTCTAAATATCTTAGAAAAACCCTTAGGGAGAAGAGTAAAAGGCAGAAATTCCACAAATGGACTGCATCTAAACAGAATCAGTTTTGAATACCACTCCAATCTGACCACAAAGTCTGCCTTCTGCCTGAATTTTTTTCTGTATGTCCTATATGAAGGAATCATATTTGCTTGGATTTTTGCTTCTCTTTTCTCTCCAAAGTTTCCTGTAAACTAGATAACACATTTTGCCCTGAATTCTAAAGGCATTTTAAATTAATCCTGCATACTTAATCTTGTCTTAACATGCCTTTTGGTTGGTTTGTTTGGGTTTTTTTTCCCTTTGGTCTGGGAGCTACACTTGGTGGGATGCAGCAGTTGTATTACTGCTGATTACTACTGATTAACTGATGTTACAGAAATGTTATGAAACTTAGGTAATTGAAGTTTGTAAAAAGCTTTACAGAATTTTAAACGAACACCGCTTCAGTTTAAGTAAGAAATAGTTATTAGGAGTAGAAAATGGGGGAAAAAATGGAAAAAAATCTGATGAAACACCGTATAGCAAAACTACAAAACAGAGAATCTATGCAAATCATAACTAAATGAACACCCATTTGTAGCTCCTTTAAGAGAATAGAGCAATTGAATAACACGTGCTGGAGCCTGATCTCATTTATCTGAACTGTGGTTACAGGAGCTGAGTTATTCCTGATTTACACCAACACAAACAAGACCAGAATCAAGCTAGGCAAGAGCCCTAGGGGTACCCTTAGAATGAGAAGAAAGGAAAGAGCTCTGCACTAGACAAACCCACCAGCCCAGGGGATTCCTAGTTTGAACTACTTTTTATGTGACAATTGCCAGCCCTCTGGCAAAACTGCCACTTGGTACATACAAAACCTTCCAATCATGAAGAAAAATATTTTTCTTACGGAGGAAAATTCAGTGTCTGGGAAGGGACAATGTCTAGTCAAGGTCAGAAAAAATGATCTGATAAAAACAATTCCCCCTTCCTTATCAATTGGACTCATTTCCACTATACCTGAAGGAAATCTGTTTATTTTACTGACAAGGGCTATTTTTCTTAGTCATTTGCAAGGGGATGCTCTTTTGAGACAAATCTGAAGCACAATGTGAACATTCTTTTACATCCCCAGCAATAATCCTGGTGAAGCTTCACTTGCAGCCCAAACAATCCAGAACTCCATTTTCAGCCTCAGACTACATTGCATACTACAAATATATCTGCAATGGTTTAACCAAACAGTGCCCATCTTGAAACCAGAAATCTTGGAAAACCCAAGTATTAAAGACAAATCTGCAAATACCTATTCAAATATCCATATTTAGGGGCCATTATTCTTCTTCAAAGACTGACAAAAAAAAATTGAGACTATTTCAGATGCCTGACAACAGTTGTATATGACAATCTAATACTGCCCTCTGCAATATATTTGTTCCCTTGATAGTTGTATGTGGCAGACAAAGCTTTAGCACAATAGGTAGAAAAAATTTACTAATTCTACCTATTGTACCTACAACTGCTTTGAATTCTTCTTCCAGAAAAGGAACCATCTCAAGAGGAATTCTTAAACAGTAAGACAGTACCAGGAGCAGGGACCAAATGACTCACCTAAAACCAAAGTAGGATTCACTTTTCTAGTATGCTATTTTTAATGCACAGCTCACACTAAAGTCTTCCAGGATAACACAATGCAGTTTTCTTTATTAAAAATAGTCTTTAGAGGCTATGCTTTGGGTGTTTTTTGGCTACCACAGTAGATAAGAATTAAATTCTTTGTTATGATTTTTTTTTCTTTTAAGACCCTGATCAGCAAGCACTTAGGATCACTAGCTGCAAACTGTCTGTCATTTGAAGACTTCTTTTCCTTTGACATACAACACTAATCTTTGGAGTATTTTGCTTCACCAGTCCTCTCTTGGTTTTAAGAATAAATTTTAACCCTCTCCATCATGCTTATAATGAGATTGAAATATCTGAAGTCCGTTGCTTCTCTCCACAGAAGGTGAGCCATTGACAAAAAAACCCCTCCTGCTTTCTCAGTGCATTTCTGCTCATCACCTTCTGTATTCTGTGTACTATGGTACCCCCTTCTCCTGCCTGGGGTGATTAAGGGATGACTACTTTCTTCATGGATTTTACTTTCTTTGGTTCCTCAGCAGTCAAATCCTTTCTTCTTAGACCTGGAGAGTTGCTGCCAGTCAGCTCATCAAGAAAGGCTTACCTTCACTTATATACCACATTACCTTAGCCTTTCATTTCCTTTTCCTGATCTTTATTTGCTAGGCCCATACTGCTGTATTTGAACTAAGGTTTCAGCAAAAAATGGAACTGATTCATATCTTGCTCCCTTCTAATTTCCCAGTGTCTTCATGCTTCCCACCTTTTGCTCTTTATTTGAGGAGTTCTCTCTTCATGAAAACAGTTATTATCAGCCAAATTCAAAGAAGGCCAGACTTTCTCACATATCTTACAATTTACAACAACCCTTCCTTGTATCTGAGGTGTCATATCGTGTGACTGCTTACACTTGCACAGCTGTAAATATATTTTCTTAAATGGAGTTTTTCCTGACATGAACAGAAAGCCCTAAAATTTCTTAGCATAGCTATTCACTTTATCTAAAATAGGGGTTTATTATTATTTTGTAAAAAGAGGATGCATTCATTCTGACCTAGATAGGAATCTCTTTCTCTTCCCTTCTTAAGACAACTGTGAAAATGAGATTGTAAATCTCCTATGGAGAAGAGACTTGGACAAATCAATAATTTATGTTATGATTTTGAGAGACTTTCACCTTGAGGAAGTGCCAGCCCTCTCGTAATTCTGTAGCTCTTGTTTGAAAATGTTTTCCATTACTAATCGGGAGAACCTTTTTTTTTCCTTATTATTTATACAAGGCTCCTTTGATTTTCCGTGTGTGACACTTCAGAATGAAAATGGTGTCTGCATTAATTAAAAAATGAAGAAGAGAACTCTTACTTTCCTTCCCCCTCACTTAAAATCCAAGTAAAACGCTGGCAGGCAACACTCAGCATGTAGTGCTCTACTTCCAACCATGAACCCCTTTAACAGATTTCTGTCATTTTAGCTGCTTCTGGCTAAAATCACCGATTATAACAGTGACTTGGAAAGAAAAATGAGCAGAAAGTTAAGAGAAAAACAGGGGATAGGTACATGTAGCAATTAAATAAGCCCTCTACAAATCTCAGGCAGAGAACGTGTCAGTCATATCACTCCTAAACAAGGCCCTGGCAGTGCCAGGTTTATGCTGAGGCCTTTGGGGGGAAATAACCATATGAGTTTATGCCCATGCACCTTTCTTTTGACCTCCACATCTTACTAAAGAGCAGACTACCACATTGACAGCTCACTTCCCCAAATCACCCATGGTTTGAAGAAATCTTCATCATGGCTTGCAGCAGCATGTTCTAGCCACGGGCTTGCTTTGGCCACACAATCTCCTGGAGACTGGATGATTAAAGGTCACCCATTCCTACCCATTGCACCATAAACCCAAAGCACTCACTGAAAGTGGGTCTGCCCACACAAAGTGCACACACAGGAGCTGCTGGAATGGTGTAACCAACAGTGGGGCTGAAACTATGCCCTTGGGATGAGTTCCACATTCTGCCTCGGCCACTGTGGCACTGTGACATTTCTGAACCACACCTGCAAACAGCACAAGGCCTTCAGGCCTCATGGACATTGTAGAACTTGTGTCTGACTGCTCTATGCCAAGTAATTGATTCCCTTACCTCTCTATAGCAAACCAATTCTAAGACATGACAAAGCCCAAAAATCTGAAAGAATAGGAATTAGGGGGGAATGGGCGGAAATTTAAGGGAGAGTTCTTTGGACCAGGATTTTGAGTGTTAGCACCAACTTCCAGCTCCAGTTGATTTAGACTTTGTTTAAAAAGAAGCACCACTACAAAAACTTTTTACAGCTTTCTGGATGAAATTACTTCCTTTGTGCAGATATTTGGCTGTCACTCCAAACTCTTTCTCACAATTCACTGTTATCACTGGAAAAATTTCTGAGCTACATGATGTTGGAAGTATTAATCTATTTTGTTGGCGATCTGAAAAAAATACAGCCCATATACTATTGAAAGTAAAAAGAAAACCCAACAAACCCATTTATTTTTCCCAAACTTTCCAAGTCTTGATCAAGAGTTTAGTTGTGGTCTTACACAATTAAGCCAATGTAGACAATTAATGTGCTGACAGGATGACAAAGAAGTTTGTGGGCACTGGACAATTTAATATTCAACACTTATCTCAAGATGAAAATAATAACTGTTGGGTTTAAAACAACATAAAAATTTGACCTAAACTCCCAGTGAACATCAAGTTATACTAGGAAAGGAAACCCTACAACCTCTAAAGATTCAGATGTATAGAAAGGGAACAATATAGCTCAGAGTCCCTCCCAACTCCTCATCTCCCTTATTCCCTCCCAATTTTCATATCAAATTTTTCCTTTTTTCCTTACCTCCCCCACTCCTACAAAGTTGCTCAGATATCCACATATTCACAGAGCATTCATGGCAACAACTCTGTGACTAAAACTGATGAATATGTAACATCATCTTAAAAAATGCGTGTGAAATATGCAAAGGCATCCACTTAATGAGTACTTTCATTTTGTCCTGGTTTTGCATTGAAGGGTCAGTTTATCTAACAAACAGCATCAGAATAAATCACTTGTGTTCTGAAACCTAGATCATTCATCTTGCTAAACAAGGAGATGTACTTGAAAGTAAACAAAGGACTGGAATTCTAGCATAGGATCGGACAGGATGCGCTGTTTAAATATCGGGGCATCCAGGACATTTTGATATGTCATCTGAGGTCCTAAAAAAATGACATAAGAAGTGAGCTTCTGAGCTTCCATTAACTGAGCAGTCACCAAACTGCTCAGAATCTTTTTAAGAATCTTCACTGAGTTTATAAGGTTGGTGTAGCAATTGTTCATTTTGATATCTGGAACTGAAATGTGACTGTTTTAGAAAATATAAAACCAAAAAAAGCGTGCCATCATTTGTCATGTCTTTGTTATTTCACCTACCTGCTCATTATCAGAAAAGGAATTTTTTAAATCCTAAAGAATCCTTAAAAGTCTTAAAGCATCCTTTAAGAGTGACAGAGATGAGCTTTTATTTGTGCAGTGGTGCATGATAAATGTTCATATAGGCAACTATGGGTGTACTAGAACAATTCGTTCAGGTATCTCACAGGTGTCTTTGGATATTGTCTATGAAGTGCAACTTTAAAAAGAAAAACATGAAGGAACTATTTACAATTTCAGTCAGTGTGCTAAGATTAACAGTAGCATGTAAATTGGGTAGTTAGTTCAAAACTTCAGCATTTGCAAACACCAGGTTTCAGAAACCAGACTCAGAGTAAAATCTGACATAAATTGAACATTAAATTGATCTAGTAATTTGGAACTAACACATTCCTAATAATTCCCAGCCATGTTTGTTTGGAAACAATTAAACAAAACTTGTTTAAAAAATAATCTGTTGAGGCATTTTCCCCATCTCTTCCAACAAATAATTCAACTCCAGAATTTTCACTGTGGTTTTTATAATGTATGGGGTTTTTTTCACCTGGGTCATTTCTTACCCATGTGAAAGTTTTACTATCTCACTTTTTGCCTTCAACAGTTTGAAAACTAGAGAAATCATTAATATTAAGAAGAATGCCAAAGATGATAGTTTTCTCATCTTGTCTTTGTTTCTCTTTTCCTCTGGGCCACATAAGGATATTCAAGTCAGCAGAGACAGTGCTACTCTTTAAAAAACCTGCTGATTTAATATTTAGCAGGTGATGGATTCCACCTCAACAATCAGTCTCAGGAATAAAAATAGTCTGAATCCCACTCAGTGCCATCCACAAATCCATAGATAGAAACCCAGAGTATTGTACAGCACAACATTTCCTGCTCAGTAAGCTTGAGACAAGCTGCTGTGATTCCCTATATATACACATATATTCTGAGCTGATGCCTGTCAAACCAGCCCCTGGTTAAGTGGCAAGTATAATATAGCTTCCTTTCCCCAGAGGTAACTGTCCTCATTACTGAAGCGAATGAACACCTAGGTCTATAATAGATTCTTCTTTAAAATATTCATCATATGACAGCTGATATTTCAGCCATATTTGGCTGGAATGCTACATTTTGGGGAACTTAGGACTCCATAGTCAATTAACCTGCTATTTTGCTCACCATCTAATTTTTTTTTTTTTTATCATAAATCATTAAACTTTATGTTAGTATGTAACTTGTTATTCTCCTGTGCAGGACTGAGTCAAACAGGCAGACCAGGCTTTCTCCTACTGCAGCAATATCCATTAAAACATCTGGACTAGCAAAGCTGAAACTTTACACTTTCCCTCAGCCAGAAAACATCAACTTCTCCAAGGTGAGTCACATCATCCAGCACAGTTCTGTTTCCTTCACACTTCCCAGAATCAACACTTCAGGCTGTGAAAACCTCCCTCTGCCAGCGGGTCTCAGGAAGACCATGGGCAGGCAGGGGGAAATAACACAGGGGCCAGAATTCTCCACCAGAAATCAGAACAAAAAAAACTATGTAGGGAGAGAAAGAAACAAATAGAGCCGCAGGTTATTCACCCCAAACATTTCCTTATTCAAACATCAAACAATGCTTTTCTTTTTGACTCTCCATTCTTCATTCTCAAATACTGCATTTTTCCCTGCTTACTCTTCCTTTTTTCCCTACCTGTCCTTAATTACAGCCACAAACTTCAGAAGGTCCTATTCCACCTGCCTTCCCTGCATTATCTCACAGCACAAGTGCCTGATTCACTTTATCCTTCCAGGAGCCTTCCCTGCTCCGTTCCCTTCCTGCACACAAACCAGAGGGTCACGGGCATGCAGGGCTGCTCAGGAAGTTTACACAGCACTTGCTCAAACTCTGCAAGCCTTCCTGACACCAGCTCAGCATTCCAGCACACCAGCATCATTTTAAAGGGATTTCTCATGTGATTTGTGCTGTCTCTCCATTCCCACACGCTACTCAGACCTTGGTGGCAAAAAAAAAATCCATTCTTACTCTCATTAGAACTTGTCATCAGAATCCCTCTTTAGTTTTAGTAATTTGCTTAGTTTTAGGCTACTTATCTCATTATGCTGGTCTAATTAAAATCATTTGCTGACAAATATTGTCAGTAATGTAACAGTTGGCTAAATTAACACTGGCTTAGCCTTAGCTTTGTTATCAGCTTAACTACACAGCACTGATTGATGAGCATTTTAAAGCAGGAATTCCTTTCTTCAGGTCAAATGCAGAGAAGGCAAAGCTGGAGATTTGAATGTGATACATCAACAAGTCTTACCAGAAGAAAGTCAGATATAATTGTGCAGAAGCCAAACCAAACTCACATCTCCACAACTTCCCCGCAAGCTTGGAAATAAAAACAAAGATGCATTTGGCCCAACCTGTTAAAAGAGCAGGAGCATAGCTTAACATCTAAAATTACTGTTATAAGCAGTATGCCTTGTAGTCCGATTCTTATTTACTTTTTTGGCATAAATTGAGTATTTCTAGACAACAATTATTCCTACAGACAAAACTTAATTGCAATATTCATCACCAAATATGTCTAAATCATTGGGATGCTGAAGTGTTTTACAGTGAAAACACATCCAATTTTAATGAAGTTCAAAAGAAGAAATGTTTATTTATGGATTAAAGTACACAAAGATCTGCTGCTCACACTTTCTGAAATACTGACAGCTTTTTTTTTTTTTTTTTCAGAGAGAAAGAGAGTGCAAGGGAAGGAAAGAAGGAAAGACTTCACATCTTGTAAATAGTTGTGGTGAGTGGATCAATGTTCCCAGCAGACAGGCAGAGAGCTCCTGGGTCTTTTGACACTAGCTGAGATCAGATGATATACAACTGAAGACAAAGTTGCCTCTAAGAGACTGCATCTGGTGAAAGGGTGGAGATGTGCTGATAACCCATTCCAGCTGCAGGGGGATGTCTCAACATGTCTTGAGAAAGACTGCATATTTCTCTGTTTGGGGCTGAGGTTTGCTACTGTTCCAATTCAGTAACATCTTTTTAACACTGCTAAAGAAGAAAAAAAGGTAGAATCCAAACCAGAACAATTTCCTGTAGAAAAGTGCTTTCTATTTAGTAGGCTCTTATGAGGGAAAAAAAGCATAACTAGGTATCTAAAATTTGCTCCTCTACTGAAGAGCTAAACTGAAAACAACTTTAGGAGAAGATGAGACTGTTTCATAGCAATATATAAATATAAAAGAACCGTGAAAAAATACAGAGAAAAACCCAGGTTTTGGATAAAATTTTCAGAACACCCTCCCCACTTCAGGAATTTGCAACCACCACCTATTGAATGAGAGCTGCTGCTATTGGTCTTCAGAATGATCCACGAGATGAGGGTGCACAGAAATATTACAGGGGGAATACCAGCCTCCAGGAGATACAGATTCAGCCTGCTTGGAATCAGATATTTGAAAAGAAACTAGAAAGCTGTGGCTGTGCGTGGACTTGACAGTGCTCCGCTGGAAGAACCAGAAGCCAAGTTTGCACAGGCTCCAGCAAGTTAACTTGCACAAGAAATCCCAACTGTTTAAAAAAACATAATTCAGCTTGGGGAGAGAGTAACTGGGGAAAGGGAAATATAACAGACAGGTAATCCTTATTGCTCTGAAAACTGCTATCACTGGCCTGCTGTCAAGCCATCCAAAGACAAGAAAATATACAATCTGCTGCCATTATTACAGTCCAATTCTCTATGGATTCAACCACGGGAAAAGAGTAAGTCCAGAGTTAGGCCTCAGCTTACAGTACATAGGCTGAAAAAGAAAAAAAAAGACAATTTTTTGCTAAGCCAGCTAACAACATGCTGCTGCTCCAACACTCTGCCTCAGGCCATGCAGCCTCAGCTGCACCATCTGGGCTGGAAAGACTCCAGGGAGGAAAGAGCAGCTGAGAGTGCAACAAGTTGAGGCTCCAGTATAACCATGACTGTTCTGTTCTATGAGTTCACCTGAAACCTCACCTTCCCAGTTCCTGTTTCTTGTTGTCAGACACCTACTTTGTTAAATTGTTGTTTTTCATGTGTCCTTCTCTATCCAGATGTCTTAATTACTTGTTTCTCACTAAGGGCTGGCTTCATATGCCTTTCCCAAGTATAACCTTCTCCCTGCATTCACAGGGCACAGCATCCTGGTGAAATGCCACGTGCAATGGAGGCATTAGGCACCAGGAAGTTCAGATTGTTTTTAAGAGCAGTAAAACCCCTTCCATGATCTTGTGACATCAGTTATCAGAAACACAGATAGAATGCTTTTCCTATTTTCAGCAGCAACATTCCCATTGATTTTAACACTGCAGGATATGCCCCTGTGCACTGGAACAAATCACCTGCATATGAATGCAGTCAGGATGTGACTTCCAGCACAGCAATTTCTTATCCTTTGATTCTGAGGAGTAATAGCAAAAAGATCTATCCCTTCCATCTGTATCTCAATCAAGTCACCCACAAAGAGATATAAAGCTCTGGATCACACTCATTTGTTCCCCTTTCCTTGACACCTGACCATGCTTCCCATGTTGTTTATACATTTCATTCCTGACACGCAAAAGTTACCAACTTTATATGAGGCCATAATGCAAGACGTGTGCTTTCTGAAGGTTGACAGTGTTAGCTAAGGAATGAAATCCAGCGGTTTCCAAGGGAAAGAAACAAGAAGGCAGTTTGAATCACCTGCACAATTAATGTGCAGGTTTGATAACCAATTACGAAGTAGATTGGGGATGTTTAAGTGCAAATCTACAAATTCAGGTGGAGAATATAATATTGTGCTGGCAGTGCAACACACACTCCCTTTGCCATTCTGATTCACAAGAAGTAAGAATAAGATTGACTCGTAATATAAGAGCTGCCCTGCTTCAACCTCCACAGCAGAGCTGTTGCTGTCCCCTTGTTACACACTGTGCACCCTAACACCCCTTCTACCAACTTCAGAGGCAGCAATTCCCATGGGGATGTCCACATCAGGCCAGAAAATGCTCCTGGCAGAGCAGACTATTGTCCCAAAACCCCTCCATGCTCCCCAGCACTACACAGATCCATGTGACAGGGATGGATCCTGACGTCTAAGTGTACACCTGAAATATTTTGCTATTGTCTTCATGACATCAACATCAAATCTTAAATTGCCTTGAGCAGGATTGGAACTTTGCATGGCATCACATGAGTTGATGAATGGAAAATGTACATTACCTGGAAACTGCCTTCTAAACTCATTTTAAAAAGAGACTTTGGAAAAATTTGACATTGTTTTCATCCTTACAGATGGATTAAAGAAGACACCTGAAAATAATTTAGAAAGCTGCCTATGTTTTTTACATTCTTTCACATTAGTTTCTGCTTTTCAAAATCCAAATCCTGATTATTTCCACTGGTCTTACTGCTCTGCAGGGAGGCACTGCTTCTCTGCTGCTAGCTCATCACATCCCCACGGTAAAGGCAGGACTTGTTCTTACATGTTGAGAACTGGCACAGAGCAGAATTTAATGATCAGAATAGCACATATTACACACATTATTTCAGTGCTCAGGATTTTGAAGGAATTATTCTATACTACAGTTTATTCTATACTACAGTTAGGTGGAATGCTTTCTGAAAAATGCACATGTATATTTGAGTCCATGCTTGGGATCTGGATATGCAGCAGATGGCTTACAAAATCTGACTTGTAATGGTTTTATTATCATCATTACTGCCAAATCCATATCCTCTGATATCTCTGATAGAATCCCACCATCAGTTCAGGGAATATGAAGTGATACCCAGCAGCTGAGGAGAGGATACAGGTGTTCAAAAACTACAGGAGATAAAGTCAAATTTCCTAGGCTAGAGAAGAATGTGAGGAGAATTGAAGTAGAAGGAATGAGCAAAATGTCCTCTTGCAGCAGGTCCATGTGGGCGTGGGCACATGTCTCCCCTTCACTCACAGTTTGCAGACTGAAGCCACTGTGATCTCCTTTCTGCTCCTGGAGAGGGATGTGCAGCTTCACATGACCTCTGTCAATGAACATCAAACATGCTGGGAGGTTCAGAAAGGTATCTGTAGGGAAAAGGAAAAAAAAAAAAAAAGGAAAAAGCAGCATAAAAGTACTCTCTCAGAACAGAACAGCAGAGGATGTGGATCCAGACATTGATTGGCAGTTCTTTTCCAGTGGTGTCTAACCCCTGAGGGCCCTATGGCAATGACCCATTTCATGTAGCCCATATCCAGGGAGCATGACCTGGTGCCACCACACCAGCTGGCATTGTTTCAGATTTATCACAGAGCAGAAGACTGAACCAAGCAGGGACACAATTTTATTCCTTAAAGGGAGAAGACATTAAGAAAAGCTACCTGTAATGACTCTGACCTTAGTATAAATGGAGGGGTTTACAAGGCCTTTGCTCTGTACAAACATATTTAGAGGGAGAAAGTTTCAGTTTGGCACATTTTGCCAGCTGTGTGACCTTTTTATACTCCACTGTATTTTCACAAGTGCAATGTGCACAATCTGCCCATCTGAACAAAGTAAGACAGAAATGTCCTGAGACACCACAGGGCACTCATCAGAAAAACCCCCTAGGAGATTCAGAGGCTGTAGGGAGGAGGAGATCCCCTGCTCACAGCATGCCTGCCCTCCTCTCCTGTATCATACCAGGACTCTGCACACTGTGTCTGTGGCTTTCCATGCATGGAAAAAACAATGCCAAGGAATCTTTTAGATAACAGCCTCACCAAGTGCAGCCAAGAGCTTAATGAAGGAAGCTTTCACAAAAAGAGTGAAGAGCTCTGGACACAATCCAGAAGAGGATGTTGGGAAGAAAATTACTGCGCTGACAATACATTGGGTTCCTATGCTCAAATTTTAATGTATTTAATTGTATTTTGAGGCTATTTCCCTCTGTAACAGCCAAGAAAAATGAAGAGACTCTGCACAGGAATGTATAACAGTTGCTTTACAAAGGGTATCTGAAACTCCCATTTCCCATCCTTATTACAACTGAGATTCACAGTTCCAAATCCTTCCATTAAATTGCTGACCAAAAATATGCTATTGCAATTAGTACAAGCAGTGGAGCAAAGTTTAGATTCTGCACAAGTTTAGATGCAATCAAAAAAGTACATTTATTAGCATGTACCAGGTGCTTTTTATCTTATCTGGTCATCTTAAATACACAGCATTGATCAGCTACTTATATTTTTTAAAAAATACTACCCATGACACAGATGACAGTATCCAGATTATGACAGGCACCAAAATTTGTGGTCATTTTCCAGGTTCTCACAGCTGGAGATCAATATGGCCAGCCAGACACAAAAATCTGCACAAGACACAACACAGAATCAGGCCAGGCTGGATGGGGCTTTGAACAACCTGGTGTAGTGGAATATGTCCCTGCCCATGGCAGGGAGGGTGGAACTAGATATTCTTTGAGGTCCCTTCCCACCAAAATACTTCTATGATTCTATCAGCAACATTTCCTTTTCTTAGATGAGCTTTTACATCTCTTTTCCTTTAGGATCTACTGCTTTTAAGGACCAATTTTATTCTACTTCAGGGAAAAACTGGTTTTTTCCCTAATTGGTATTATCTGTAGCAACCACTAGTCACCTCTTAAAGAGATGCCCATTCAAAGGCAGAGAGTCACATTAATCAGATGAAAAAGTGTGTTCTCTAGTAAGCTCTGGCATATTGCAAATACACTGAATGCTTGACATTTTTATGATTATGCTAATGTTGTGACATTTGATGTGCTTGTTTTTTAAAAAAATCATGCAATTAAGTTCTCCAAAAGAAAACCAGAAAGAAAGAGATCAATCACTGAGAAGGCAGAAAGAATGAAAACTGCTTCTACCAGCTTTAGAAACAAATGCCTGCTAGTCAATGGCAAACATTTGAACTAGATATTTCAGACTTGTCAGTTTTACTCTGAAAGTAAAGAGCACTGGTAGGGTGACTTTCAATATTTAGCACAAGCAGTGGCTTCACTTTTACCTCTTCCCTCTACCTTTGAGGTAGATAATAATAGCATTTGTCATGAAATGACTCTTTCATTCACTGAAAGAATTATAACCCTTAGAAAACTATTGCTTCCTTGTAGACAACTTCAAAATATGCATAACCCAATTAGGTCACAGAACCTTGCTTTTAGCTTCACCCCCTTTCAAAACACTGCTTCAGTTATATCTCAAATTAAAGTAGGAAAGATATAAAATTGCCAATATAAATAATTTAGTAATTCCTCTCCTGCACCTACAAACCTGAAGATTAACAGGAAGAACCAGAGAACTAAAAGATGCTCTACTGGAACAGCAGAGTGTTTGATGGCAGGAAGGCTACATGGATCTGAGCTGTGGAGCCAAGCAGAAACACAGAAGAGCAGCAGATGCTGGAGGAGAACCACAAAGGGATCCAACTGCTTGTTTTTGGTACAAAGCCACTGAAGACAGAAGAAATGGCTACAGGTTAATTACAGCAACCTGAAGTAACTTCATACCAACTTTGGAAGCAAATTAAAAACACATTCATTACCTCAGGTACTGTATACATTTAATCTCTTGTTAAAGACAATTACTAGTCCAATTGAGTTTAAAAATAGTTAACTTGATGGGGATTTACTAATGATGAAATCAAGAGTCAGCTTAATTCCAAGAAATTCAATTCGTTATATGATACATTTTCAAGGCAACAATAGCAAGCTTAGGAAAGTGCAAAAAAAGAGACTACAAAAAGAGGTTCAATAAAAAAAATTGAACTCATGGTCAATTATTGGCAAATCCTGAGTTAAATTCTGAAAAGGAAGTTATAAAGAGGACTAAGCTAGAAAACTGCAGGAGCACTTTCAGCTCTTTCCCTTGAGACAGTGCAAGATAATTTTAAGTTAAAGAATTGGTCTGAAACTGAAGGGAAGAAATAAAAAGGATTTTCAAAATCAAAATGAATGAACCAGCAAAACACAAAGCCTAAGAAAATAATCTCTTCAGCACACTCAGAGACTCCTACACCTTTTCTGTTCCTAATAAAACATGTACACCTGAACTTTATCGATGTTCTCAGTATTCGGCTTTTTTCAGATACATTCACTCTAGGATTAACAATGTAGAGCCACTTGACCTACAGAAAGATCTCCCTATATAATTGGCAGGACAACAGACACAGCATTTCTCAAAGAGAAATGACAACTTGTGGGTCCCCCTTCTGCCATCCCTTCAGTATGACATGAACCTTCCCTGAGTTACTTTCCTTCAGCATAAAAGTAAACCCAAAGCTTCCCAGATCAAACATCCTTCTCTTGGGATGTTCTATCTTGGAGACACCTCAATATCCCAAGTATTTCTTTCCTTGGTCATAGTCTCTAACAGACACTTTCTGCTTTTGCTGGCTGCAAGTCTTTGGGAAAGTTGACCCACTGGCCAGTTGTGATCAGAAGAGGAACAAATCTGGGGGGACAGTGCTTCTTCCTACTGAACCAGGTGCTTTAGGTAGGTCTGTGCCAGCATGTGAGGCCAACTACAAACACACCGATCACCTGTAGGTATGCACTTAGCAGAAGTATACCCCAAAATCTTAAGCTTTTAAGGATGGCAATTACCTTTTCAGTACAGACCAGGGTCCCAGCTGCATGACCTGTAAAGACCAAGGCTGAGCCAGACCAAACATACTAAAGTCTATTTTATCCAGATGGGACAAAACTGTAACTATTTTGGGTAGATTTCGTCTGATTTTAATCCCTTAGAGTGCAGATGTTTATATTTGAGCTAGTAAATTTGGGTTGTTTTGGGATTTTTTTAAGTTCAAGAAGAAAAACAAGTATTTAAAGATGATTCATCTGACCTACTTTTGCTGATCTACACTACAATGAGATCGATCACACCTTAGATTTTGTTAAGTCAAATGAGTCAGTCTCTGTCTGACTTAATAAATAAAGCATAATTATTAGCTTAGAAATTTTGAACCCAATCTAATCTTCTGCTGACAATGGAGACAAGACACTGCAGGCTGCTAGACTCAGTACACCTAAATTCTTCTTCTCCTAGCACTCCACATATATAATGCCCTGCAATGAAGCTACTTTGTATTCCACCAGTAAAATGACCTTCAGCTTTTTCCATCTTAGCTTCCTTTTCTGATTTTTGCAATGCAGAGAAGTAAAATGATATTTTGGTGAAATATTTTCTTCAACCTTTGTGAATCCAAATCAGAAATGGAAGTGTGCCAAAAGCATTCACTCTTGAATATCTGGATGTTATAGGATCTGTGTTTCTACTAGATACAGAAAAATGCTATAGCTGAACTTTGGTTTGAATTAATTTTCCTAGCCAAGCTCTACTAGTAGAAATAAACAAGATTTAACAGGGTAGAATGTCAGACTTTAAATGCACCATAAACTTACGTGTTTTTTATAAACCCAAACATGACTAATAGGGTTTTTTAAAAACCATGCTCATTATAATTAAATGTAATGATAATATACACAGCTTTAAATTACAGTTCAATAAGAATTAAAATAGCTTCCACTAAATTAAATTATTTTAAAATATAAGTTTAACTAAATAAGGAAAGCATGTAAAAATAAAAATTAAAAAAAAACAAGCTCACAGACCTATATGCATAATTCACAGATCTATATGCATAATAATTAATTAATTTTCACAATACCATTCTTTATCAAATAGTATTGTGAAAATTAATTAATGAAGTAGCCATAACTGTAACCATAAAGTCAAAAAAGTAAAATTTAAAACAAGATTAATGCTTTCCATACTTGCCAAGATTTTGGTTACTTTTGCATTGTCAGTTCCCTCATTTCAAAGTGTTGAATTTGCATCCATGAAAACTAATGACAGCTGGGGTTACCCAGCATCTCTGCATATCAAATTCAGAGCACCACACCTTCTTCCAAATTTAGAAACTCCTTTTGACTGTATTTGCCAAAGTAGTTTCCTGTTATACTGTGCAGACCTTAAAACACTCACAAGTCGTTCCTCAAACCAATGAGATCAAACCTCAGTTCCACCAAATTCTGAGGGAGTCCTGACACTAATTGTAATAAGTAAAAATTACCCTCTGTAGAAAGAAGTGAAGGGAGTGTATATGAAGTTTTTTCTTGGATTTCTTATAAGGAGTCTGCCTTACCTTTGAGTTATTCTATAATAAATACCATATCATTGCTTAATTGTATGGAAATGGTTATTAGTGGTTCTACAAATGTTTTGTTTGGGATTTGCATTTTCTCATCAAAGGATCCTTGTCTGCCTTCGTATGCTGTCAGCCTCTTTCAGATGAGAGAGCTCAGCACAGAGATGCCTCAAATAAACCAAGAAGAGAAGAAAACATATTAAACCACCAAAAGATGTAAAAACAAAACACAGAGACTCTGAGTTCAACCACAAGGGCTTGGAAATTAAGGGAGTTGTGGCAAAGTATTTTGGGTTGACTAAATACCATGCCCCGAAATTTAAGCCACTTGCTTTAAAAAGACATTTCAGAGACTAAGGCAGAATGAAAAGCTGCAGAGAATTTTAGTTTCTGCTCCCAATTTCTGGCTTCAAAATCTTTTTACTTTATTTTATATATGCAACTTTGAGGGCTGTGTATATTTTAAACAGCTGTCAAATACATGTAGTGTAGACCTTCAGCCATGAGGAAGTGGTTAGTAATGGGGAAGAGATTATTATCTCTTATTATGATGTGGAGCCACCATCCACTTCAGAGCTCCTAAAATATCCCTGGATTTTGATAGGTTTCTCCTGCCATACTGGTGTGGTCAAGGAGCTCCAAACTCATTTGCATTGTGATGATAATGTTGAACAGAATTTGCTGTATCCAAAATCAAAAGACAGTTCTTTGGGGTTGCATTGATTTTGTTAAGAAAGATGGAACATTTTGTTAACATGTTCACACACATTTACTGCTGGTTATTACCATGATGCTATGATAAGAAATATCCATTTATAACAATTTTTAGCCTTATTGTAACACAACAAAATGGTGCTTTTCCTTCAGCACTTCTAAAAGTGTAAACCTGCTCATCACATCCTTCATACACACATTTAATCAAAATACTTCAAATACGTATTGTGTAGCCCATATGATTATAACAACAGCTTGAAATTAATGAACCTTAACTGCCTTTAATTCTAAATGGATTCCACTGCAAGTGTGAACTAGCCCCACAGCTGAAGAAGCAAGTGTCCATACAGGATAGAAAGAGGACTGAGCCACAGACTCTGGCTATGGGATACTCCTGATGTGAAAAAGTTCATTTAGAGCCCATTGCTTACTTAGGCATGTGCTATAGTAACATATCAAAAATTCTGTTTTGTCTTTTTCAAAGCTGCAGTTATGTGAATTATGAGGAATAAAAAACTTTGAAGAACCTAACAATTTTTCTAGATTATTGATTGTTTTTTTTCTGTAAATGGATTTTCTTGACCACTGTCTCTAGAGGTTGACATCCTATACATAAAATATATTATAAGCAATCATTGTGTCGCTTACAATATTCTTTAAAGATGGAGAACAAGTTAATAGAACACTGAATCTTCTAGTACCATCTCTAAGTCTAAGAACACCAGGAGTATAATTTAGAACTAAATAAGATGTAAATTTACAGTTTTAGGATACCTGTCCATTAGATGTGTAATGAACTCATTCCATTATATAAATCTGAAGTAATAATAGAAATACTAAAACTAGCAGCCCCACAGCCATACATTGCATATTCTCCTACTTCAGGTTTCTGTTTCCACTCAAGATTCGGGCAACTGTTTTATTTTATGATCAATAAGTGGCTGTTCCAACAACATACTCTACTGATATAGCCTTCATTTGATCTGTCACTGGATGCACTGCCAAGGAAAATCTGGAAAACAAATACAGCACTCATTCAGAGCCACAGAGTGGTTGAGACTGGAAGGAACCTCTAGAGGTCCTCCAGTCTAACCCCACTGCTCAAACAGAGTTACCTACAAAGAGCTGCCCAGGCCCATGAATAGACAGTTTTTTAATATCTTTAGGGAGGGAGATTCCTCATGTTCTCTGAGCACCCTGTGCCAGCACAGCAACCTACAGAGTGAAAAAGTGTTTCCTCCTGTTCAGAAGGAGACTCCTGCTTCAGATGGAGCCCATTGTTCTTGTCTTGTTGAGCACAACTGAAAAGAGGTTGGCGCCATCCTCTTTGCACCTTCCCTTTATATATTTCCTTATGTGGAGAAATGCCTCCCTGAGCCTTCTCTTCCCTAGGCTAAACTTTTCCAGCTCCATCAGCCTTTCCTCACAGGAGAGATGCTCAAGTCACTTAATCATCTTCATGGCCCTTCAGAGGACTCTCTATGGTATGTCCATGTCTCTCTTGTGCTTGGGGGCCCAGAACTGGACAGAGAACCCTGGAGGGGCCTCATCAGTACTTCAGAATGGGAAGGATCTCCTGCCTTGACTAGTTGGAAACATTTCTCCCAATATGGCCCAGGACACATTGAGCCTTTGCTGCAAGGGCACG
The DNA here is from genome assembly GCF_028018845.1 of Melospiza georgiana. Taxonomy (NCBI): domain Eukaryota; kingdom Metazoa; phylum Chordata; class Aves; order Passeriformes; family Passerellidae; genus Melospiza; species Melospiza georgiana. The sequence goes on from NC_080430.1 coordinate 13,682,921, forward strand.
TTTGTGGCTGGTGACAAGTTGGCATCCACCAGGACACCAGGCTGTTTTCCTCAAAACCTCTCTCCAGCCAGCTAAGCCCCCACCTATGCCATGCATGGGGCTGTTCCTCTGAAGGTGCTAGGCCTGTCACTTCTCCTTGTCCACCTCTATAAGGTTCATGTCATTTCTCCAGCCTGTCCAGATCCCTGAGGATGGCAGCGCCACCCTTTGAAGTACCAGAAGATAATCTTGTGTCTGAAATGTAGAACTTGGGTCTGATTGCTCATCATGTATTCCAGCAGTTACAACTACAAAGCCTCTCCAGGTGAGTTACCAGAGCTCTCCCTCTTGGGGGAAGTAAGGGATTCCCAGGTACACCTGCCCCGCCCTGTGCTCCTTCCAGCAGCCCAGGGGACAGCTGTGTCTTACAGATAACCTTTTAATTAGGCAAATTACACTCCTCATTAGAATTCCATTGTTAAGGTAATGAAGTAAAAAAGGGCTGCGCCTCACGTTGACAGACATTTCTGTTCTATCAAAACAAGCATCATAAAGACAGATTCTTTCTCATGAGTACCAGTAGTTTTTTAAACAGAAAACATAAAGCAATATTTGAACGGGGTGGTGGGGTGGGAGGGAAAGGTAGATTTATAAGAAAACCATGGAGGGTTTTTTCCATAGAAAAAGACTAGTGCCACAAGGCTCAAAAATTTAAAATATTAAATTTATTGCCTGATTGAAATTCACAATAAAACTGGTATTCCAGGGAACTGATAAACCCTTTGCCAAATAGTAACATATTTAAAAAAGGGAAATATTTGATTTTTACTAGCAAACAAACAAAAGAGAAAGTTGTTTAATACTACTCTGGGTCTCACTCCACCTCTTCTTTATAGCTTTTCATTAAATTCCATTAACTTATGATCAAATCTTGAGTTATATTTAAATTTATTGAATTCAGGAATGATTCCAACAGCACCAGACTAATGAGAGAATCAGGCTCTAAGAGTTGCTTGTATAAATATTATCACGCCTCTACATAGCAACTTTTTCTTCCATTTTTAACATTATTATATTTAAGTGGGAGGGCTCTTGCAGGCTGCATATTCCTCACTCATCACTCTCACTTTGCAAAACATGTATTTAATGAGGCTGTGATCAAAATCAATTTACAAGTTTGCCTGGGTATTGTAAGCAAAGAGCTTTTGGACTACAGTGAAGAGAAGACAATACATCAGTCTGCAAATGGGGCTCCAAAAATGGAAAATCAACCAAATATTCAAAGAACTATCAAACCCCAAAGAGAAGCTTTTATGATCTCTAGAGGAGACACTGTATTAAGGCAAATTGAATTAATCTCAAATTTATTTAATAAGGCTGGACTGATATGTTTACTGTTTACTTCACAGCTGTTAATCATTAAACACATTTTAGATAGCCATCAGATATTCATTTCACATGCAATAACATTTTTATTGAAGTTAACATAATAGTACATCTTAAGAACTCTTTTGAAAATGTTCCCTAAGGAAAAAATTATCTGCAAAGTAAAGCCATGAATTGTGTGACTTGTGGGTTAGCCAATTTTGTAAATAAGAGAACACATATCATTATGACACTATTCTAATGCCATACATATCCCCTGCTTTAATATGTATAGTAAATGTTTTGCCTGGGTTTATTTTATGAATATCACTGATTTTACTCAACCTGGACAGGACAAAAAGAGGAACTACAGAGATTGTAAACTACTGTTTTACAGCTATCTTGTTCTTTCCTGTTTTGAGAAAGAATTTTGTCAGACTAGACTTTTTTTTCTGTTCCCATAAGATCCTCCTCTGACTTCAAGGAAATTCCTCCCAGAAAATGGCCCTAATCCTGAGAGCTGATCTGTGTCAATGGATATGTACAATATCCCACTGAACTCAGTGGAGCTCAATATGAACATGAAGGTTTTGATGATTTAGTATGAAAAGTCACAGGTTTCCAAGGTAAGGTCTGTACTTATATCTGTGGTGATTAACTGGCTTGTGTTTAGCTGCAAGTCCCACCAGCCTGTTTTCCTAATGAAATGTAGCTGGAATTCAATGAAAACAATAAAAATGTTTCGAAGTTTTAATAAAAATTCTCAAAGTTACTTTTCAGTCCTGAAATTATATTAATTTCAGTGACTTTCTGACAATTTTTTTAATAAAAATATTTCAAAATAACCTTATGGAAAGAGATTTCTTTGTCAGCTTCTTTTCTCTAAATCACCCAATTCTGTTACACAGAAAGAAATTTCCCCTCTTTGTACTTTGCCTAAAAATGTGATCAGCACTCTAGAGTGGCCACATTGATCAGAACTGCAGTGAAGGTGAATTGTATGTAACTGTCCAGAGATGATTATTAACAAAATTCTACCCAAGTCTGAAAGTCTCCTTTAGCAGAAATCTAAATTTATAACCAACAAAAAACCCTCAAGTTTTTTCAAGAGTTTAACAAGCTGCTTGTAATTTTTTCTGGCTTATTGGACGAAAGGGAGTCAAGAGGAAAATTCCAATAAAACTGTGTGTAAGCCAAAGGTTTGTTTATGTTTGTATGGATTAGCATTCACACGTTTCCTGTTACTAGACTTCCTATTAGTGATGTTTAACTTTAACCACATATCCTGGGTTAAGGAATAGCTCCTGAAATCAATTTCCTGATGAGGCTAAGAAAGGTCAAAGGTTAATTTTGTAGCCACATGATTAAGCTACCAACAGCTACTGCACAGCCTTGTTTTAACATATAAAGTTACTGCAAATATTAGCTAAAGGAGGGAGCACACTCTGGTGAGTACACAAAACTGTTGGAGAAAAATAATTCCAGGATCTTTTTCACTCTAAGTGAAATTTACTCTCTCCACATGCACACCTAGAATCGACACCAGTGGAGAGATCCCTCAAGCATGGTGAGGCCAACCTGACAACCTCTAATGTGCTCCTCATTTTAAATGTGGCTGTGTGACCACTGCCAGAGCCCAAGTGCCAGCCAAGAAACTTCTGCTGCGCATCACAGACTTCCTTCAAACACTTGCTGCAGACCTTGAAGAAGAAACAATATTTATGGTAATATAAGAGTCCACAGACTTGTATTTATCATATTCCCAGATAAAAAGCACAATGATTTCTGCTTCCTTAGGAAAAAAAAAAATCAACAGATGGATGATGACTTTGCAAACAGCACTGCAGCAGACACTGCTCTTGTACCAAATCAGCAGAAATTAATGCATCAGTATTTTTTCTATTTTAATACTAAAGTGAACAATCCTCTGCCCAAACATTTCAGATGAAACAAGAAATAATTAAAAAGTTTGTGAAGTTTCTGCCTGGAGGGATTCTTGTTTCCAGCAGTAAAATTGATTCTTTTTTCAATAGTGGTGTGAGTAATGACAGCCTACTGACACATATTGATAGCAATGAGGAATTCCAGAGTTAAAGCTGATTATCCAGGTTCATTCTCACTGCACAGCATTGTCCTTTCCTGCTGAGTTCTCATCTACAAATTATTTCATTCTTATTCAGTTTTGGTAACTTGCTAGCATGGAAGATGACAGTCAAATGAATGAAATCCCATATACTGACATTATAATTTTCTTTTAGATCTGTGAGACAGGTGATGGGAAAATTTTATGTTGGATTTAGTCAAGATTGTGTTGGTATTTGGTTATCTCATTGCAACTACTGGAGTTTTAATAGAGGGCTCATAAGTAATTCAGCAACTTGGGTTGCAAGTCGTAGTTTTAAAAATAAAGCTTGGTTTGACCCAAGGCCTACCATTGCCAATACATGCACCACTCTTTTGGGCATTCCTCTCTATCTAACATTATCATTTATGTCTTTATCAGTATGACAGCATTTTATACTTGTTTTGCACAGGGAAAGCCTCTAGATCAGATGCAAGGTAGAGGAGACAGTCATCAGTCTTTACTCAGGATTTCCTGACTGCATGTGAACAATAACAATTATTTTTTTTTTTGTAAAAACTAATGCATTTCAAAATATATATATGTAAATAGAGACCATCTGTTTCTCATACTCAAATCTAGTTAAATTCCATTCACAGGGAACTGGCTCAATTTTCATAAATAGGCTGTTTGCAAGACATAATTTTTGTGAATCCCTCATAGTAATTTAGCCTTCATTGCTTACAAAAAAACTAAATATAAGTGGATGCACATGACCTGTTCTTCATTCATTTGTGGACTTAACATTTGGAATTCACTTTTCCAGCCACATGACTGGTTCTACCAGTCAGACAATAAAAGTTTTGTTCTCTAAATAGGTTTCTTAAACCTTGCAAACAGCATAGCACTTGAAATATTGGTTCCACCATCCAATAAAAATGATGAAGATTACCTGAGAAATAACAACTTTGAACTAAAAGAAAAATCTAATTAATTTTGTTATATTTCAAGAAATCGTCTTTTTTTTCTTTTTTTTTTTTTTTTTTTTTTTGAGGGATATTTTTGCCTTGCTCCAAGTATCCATTTCAGATTTTAAAATGCCCTCTTTCTTCCTAGCATGCAGTGAGCAGGGGAGAAGGATTTCTCTTGTCACATTCAAACCAACTCATCACTAAAAAACCAGCTTTCCTGTCTGCCCAGGAGCTGCCACACTGCTGACCTCTGCCTCCTTATTCTCCACATGCCTCCTGCTTTACTTTGGGCTTTTTCTGATGAGCAGCTTTGACACTTTACCAGCTGATTTAGGTTATCTGAAAACATTAAATTCTAGGACTGTTTACATTTTAAATTGTAAACTCTTTTGTAGAGCATGTGATGACATTTTAGCAGCACCAGATCCTCTGATGTAAATCCTCCCATCCCAATAATTGACTACACTGCAGGTACAAATTCCCTGCATTCTCCACTTGGAATACAGCAAGGTCTATGTCCAAGAAATCTCACTTTCTACTGTGCCTTTTTCCTTTTTTTTTCCTAATTATTGGGATTGTCTGTTCTGTGGCACCTGAAAAAAATAACTGCATTTTTCAGTCTTTTGTCTCCTTACTGCTTATAATGCTCACACCCAGCAGGTACAGAATTACTGGGTAAATCACTTTGATAAAAACACAGGAAACTCATTGATGTTCCATGCCATGTGTCTAATGGGTGTGTAACTGCATTCTAAGAGTTCTGAACCTGTAACCCAATAAACAGAGATCACTCTTTTGATTGTAAAATTTCTAAGGTTTTTTTCTGCCTTTTTGGTGACATATATAACTAACACAAGTTCAGTCATGTAGAAATATTTCACACCTCTAATTTCTTTGAAATCCCAGAAAAACAGCCACAGCTCATGAATGGTGGGACTTTCCACCACATAGGCAGTGAGGCAGATTATCTGTTTCTCTCCCATGAGAAGAAATACTGCACACTTTCAGCATTGATGGAAAAACTGTCAGTGCTCCTGCTTTAAATGACAGTAGAGCAACTCAAGTATATCATCAGATCCTGGGAGACTTGGTTGATGTGTTCTCCTGAGATAAAAGGTGTTCATCCCCTATTTTCAAAGAAACTGCCCTAACCACTAAATTAAAGCTTGATCAAAGTGTCCTGGCATGGCTCTGCCCTGCATCACAGAGCAATACATGAACCTCCACTGAATTCATCTAGAACCAAGTCTGACTTTAGTTTCCTACTGGAGATGAAGGGAGAAATCTGGCCTGTGGTTAGATATCACTATTCAAGATTTCCTAGAATATCCAGCAACTATATTCCTCATTAATTGCTGTCTACTTCTGTCAAGATAATACCACAGTAACTCCAAAGAAGTTTCAGCACTTACAGGAGTACAGCTGATAGCAAAACTTGGCTCGATGTCCTCAAACATAAATGGATATTTTATCTGTTTAGTGCATGCTGTCTCTTTTATTGAAACTGAAACAGTGAGACAAAAGTCATCCTGAAGAGACCAAAAGAAACTTAAATATGTAGTTTTTTCTAAGCATATGAATATTTTATGATTTATGGTTTCCATAGTGCTTATTTACTTTGTTCAACATTTTGAGTTGTCAGAATAGGCATTGGACAGAGCAACAACAGAAAAATGGAAAGTAAATCAGTACCAAACAGAGTTCTTACATTTTTCCTTGGGACACAGACATGAGGATGTACACACTAGCAACACTTTGCAAATAACATACTAATTGTTCACTTGTCTCAAACCACGACTTTCAGACTCCCAGAAAGTATTCAATACCCAATTTTTAGATTATTCCAGTCACATTAAATGAAAACCTCAATAAAAAATAACATAGAAGGAGAAGGCAAACCAGGTATATTTTGGAAGAAAAACAGTGTGTATTCAGTACAATCAGTTTATCAGATTAGCAAGTTTCTTACTAATATCTACAATGAGATGTTTTCTAGTCACATATTTGTGCAAGCATTTTCAGAAAAGGTTAAATACTATGAGGGATTTATTTAAAATCTGCATTATTAATATTTCTTCCATTTATAATTCTTTATTCACCAGAATTTACACCCTATTTGCACTTAGATTTTTGGTATTCATTTTAAATGTATCACAATGTGCTTCTTCCTTTTAGGTAATGGCAAGGCAGGAAATAGCAATGACAGGCTTGCTTGGGAAATGCACATTATTTTTGATTGTGTGTTTTCCAAACTCTGTGTTGTCTTCCAGTGAAAAGCAAACAGAAATATTTAAATTACTTAATTGCCTCTCTAGCTTCTACCTAAACTCTTCCTAAAGTCACACTCTTTCCTTTCAGTGAACCTCAACAAGGCAAACTGAAAGCTTCCTTTGTTATCCTGGTCTACAGCACCTGAGTGGTGCCAAACAAAACTAATGCAGAGCTCTCAGCAAAAGGGTTTCTTTCTCTCACCCTCCTCATTATCAAATAGATTTAAAAAATGAGTCTTTTTCTTTTGTCTCAGTATTAACTAACAGCAGAGAAAACAAAATTATCTCCCTCATGTACACTCATCTTCCTCTTTTTTTTAATTTCTTTTGAGCCTCTTTGATTTCTTATGGTTATTATTCACCTACACAGAGATGTTACCCTTGATGGTATGAAGTGGTTTTATGTGGAATCCTTGTAATGCAGCAACTCATAACCATAATGTAGGCTAAAATATGTTATCCAAATTGCTGTGGTTTCAAAATTTACAAAAAAAATATATTTCCTAGAGCAATCTAATTTCTCTTTTTACTACAACAACAAAGTAAGCCTATTAGGAAGACTATGAATTTCAGCAATTAATTACACACTTAATAATATTTTATAGCTTTCTAAATACTTTAAAGTTCTTTCCAAACATTGTGATTCAGTTCCTGCTACCACTTCTCACACAGACTAGGAAAATTAATGGAATTACTCCAAAAGTAAATTACACTTAGGTCTGGGAACATATGGAGTTTGATTCAGGTTTTTTTCTAAGAATTCAATGAACTCTGTGACTGCATGCATTTTGCAGAATGGGAAGTGTAAACCCAGATATTAGGCTACTTCATGGAACAAAATGGTGGAAAGACAAGGTTTCTCTATTTAAAAATAAAGTTCTTACTTTAAGCATCTCACTGGTGAAGTGTTCCAAAGGCACCAAAGGTGATCAGCCTCAAAACCATTATCAAAAGCCTCTGAACTGTATCCTACCTCACACTTTAATTCTTTTTTTTCTCCTTGTTGTGGTACTTGCTTGTACGAACATAAAGAATTAATAACTAACTATTGTTTATTACATAACTAAAGCCATAATCACATCAAAAAGGTACAGAAACTAGAAGAGTATAATCATAGTATTAAAAAAATCTTAAATGTTTCAAGCATTCCACTGATATGACAAAGACTTTAGCAGCTACTCAAACCACATGGTTTGCAAAGGCATCCTTTCTCAAACAAAATAATTAAAATTTACATTTAAAGTTTTAAAAAAAGACAATGAAAAATACTGGCTTTGTTATATCTGAGTTAGAATTATAAAATTGTTAGGCAAATATTGGTGATTTAAAGATATTGAGTCTGAGAGTAGAAGCTACTAAGTGAATGTTTAATGAAGTCAGGTACAAATGGAAAAGCTCAATACGTATTTCTCTATTCTGCAAAGAAATCCTCAGTTTGGTGGTTGGAACTACATTAAATCAAATTTTTACTAGGCTTCAAAAAAAACTGCATATATTCATGGTTTCCAGAGGCTAGTCAAGAGCTTGAAATATTGGTCTTGACTATCCAGTCAAGACCAATTCTTTCCACAGGAAAGTAATTCTCAGAGGAAATTATTTGTCACGCTACTTCCAATCTAAAGATCTAAACACAGTCTTTCCTCTAGCCTTTGGCACAACCCATAATAATTGGACCATGGGAGAGAGTGACAAAAAAGTGGAGCCACAAGATGCATGCCAAATATCACTACCAGCTCAATAATTTACTTTCTCACCTTTCCTCCCCATCAGGAATAATCAGTGGCTGAAGTATTAAATGACATGTCGCAGTCATTCACTGATGGAGGAGCAAGACAGAATGACACATTCTGCTGATCATTTATAGCTATTGGTTGTTATAGGATACTAACTTGCAATACACAGCCTTGTTTGAATTTCAGATGAGCAGATGGCCAGATGGATTAGCCTGTAAAATTAATATTCCAAACCCATGCACAGCAGGACTTTGTATGGAAACTAACTGCTTCAAAATCCATGAAGTCAGTTTAGTGGATTTTATTTTTCAGGCCTTGTTTATTATTTCTTCCACAAATACTGAAACCTGCAACAGCAAAAGGCAATTATAGAGCACTTTGGTATTTTGGTGCCATGGCTTCCTTAAATACTTCTTTCACCATTCCAGGGGCACTCATTTCCAGCACATCTTGGTGAAAAGACCAAAATTCATTTATCTAGCTTACATTAAAATATTTGCATAACCCTACAATCAGGTGCATAGTACATGGGATAAAGACATATTTGGGTACCTACTTTTGGCCACAGACTTTAGCAGCACTGTTGAAGTTATTCCCAAAACCACTTCTCTGTGTTTTTAGGGCCTCTGCAGGACTGTACAGACACCTGGCAGATGCCACTTGCAGTTCCCAGACCGACCAGGAGACAGATCTGCTGGAACAGCAATGAGCCACCCACGTACTGGTGGTCATGGGGACAGAGGGTGCAGCTAGCAATCACAGCCTTGGAGAAGGGGACAAGTTCCAGCTGTTAAAAACTGAATTTTCCGCATCTCCCAGATCTTTCTGAAAAGCTTACCTCAATTGCAATTAGTCTGTCTTGGCCTCTGACCCACTGCAGATAAACATAATACAAGTCTTGAAGGAAACTTCTGTATTTTAGAGCCACCAACTTGATTACTATTGATTACCTACTTGCCTCCATGGTAATTTCCCTTTGTCAGTAACATTTCTGCCTGACTGCTCCTTCTGGGAATTGAGTTTCTGTTATATTCCTTTTTTTTCTCCAGACCAATTCCAAGAAATACCTTTTAGTTATCGTTTTGGGTCAAGCAAGAGAGGTAATAGAAGGGAAGGGCTCAGCTCTAATCATGGCAGGAACTTATTAAAGAAATCCCTTGTTGTTCCAGAGTCAACAAAAAGGTAATTCTACTTTTGAAAATTAAGCTGTCTCACAAAGTAAGTTTTCCTTTCACCCTTTGATGGAGAAAAAAACATAACAATTTAAAATAAATAATATATGAGGCATTTAAATACTTCCATGTAGTTACAATCTCTCTACTTAATGAAGTACTTAATGAAGACTGAAAGGATTCCTACAGTTAAATTACTGTGTGGTCAAAAACCAAGTTTAGAGCTGACTGAGTATGATGGCCAGCTGAGTGGCTGGGTAACAATGAGGTCGGGCCTCCAAGTGGCAGATGAGGCTTTTGTTTTATTTGTTTGACAGTAAATATCTGGGCTGTTGCTTAGCAGCCACAGGCAGAGACAGAGGCGTTTCCAGACAACATAAACTACACTACAGCAGGTAAACCTTTCACAGCAATTACCAAATGGAAATGAGAGCTGAGCCATCGCTGCAGCACAACCCAACACCTTCGTTTCCTGCAGATGTTTTAACACACAAATGGCAATTTGGGATTTCTCAATGCCAGTGTGAGAAGGCTTCATATACTAAAAAAATACACTGATTTTGAAAAATTATATGCTGAAAGTCCTAGAAACAGAGACCAAAGTTTTCAAACTTCTGTCAGCTGTTAAATCCATATTTAAATAACACGTTATTTTCTCTCAGAGACAATGAACACTTACAACTCTTGGTTCCAGGGAATTTTCATGGGTCCCAGGAGCATTGCACTCATCCAGAACTGAAATACAAATAACAGAGCACCAGACTGAAAAGCTTTTGTGGATATTTTAACTCAATATTAATTCTGATAAGCCTTATTTCTATCTCTGCTGTCACAAAAGCATCCCCACTCCAGCCAAAACTCGGGCATGTCACCTACCCCTGCGTGCTTCATTTTCACACAAAGTCTTCAGCTTTCACAGGACTCACCTCCTAGACCAAAAAAAAAAAGGAAAAGAAGGAAATGCCAAAGCTACTCTTGCATATCACAGCTGTACAGCTCCAAGGCAGGTATTTCACTGAGAAAGCAGTACTTGGCCTCAGTGAGCAAACAGAAAGGGCCAAATTCTGCTCTCCTTACCCTGGGGCATTCCACCACAAGGAGGAATCTGCATGTGAATAACCCTGGAAAAGAAATGTGTTTCCAGACACTTGAGCTTAAAGACTAAAAAAATGCTGTTGTGAATTCTGTCATTTTATATTTTCACTGAGGGTTTTTGGGGGTGGGTTGTGTTGTGGGATGTTTTTTTTCACTCTCAGAGTTGATCCACGGGGCATTGTCATTATGTTGCTGTCTCACCTTTCAGTTGACAGACAGACTTCCTGCTGGAGAGACATTATTATTTAACCGGATCCACTCATCCTGCCACTGATTTGTTTTACTTTTGTTCCTGGCAAAGAACAGCAACTCTAGGTAATGTTTCTTTTCTCATTTGGGCAAGTCCTTCAGAATACTTTAGCAAATTAACCCTATGCAGTTCACTTGGTAAACACAGGATCTCCTGAAAGGATTTATAAAACTAAATTACTTTAGAATTTCCAGACAATCTGTGTTTTTCTTTCGTTTTGTCTGACACAAGCTTAAGAAAAGACTCAGGAAGCAAATGTGAATGCTTAATTCCTCAGCAAATAGAAGTTCTAAGCACAGCATGAAAGAATCAAAGCAGAAAGGAGAAGTTTTAATAAACAATATAGATGAAGACATGCCAACTCAGTTTCTGAAGTAGAAGTATTATCAGTGAATCTGCAATAGTTTGTTTTATTTACATTATTCTGTTCTAGTTAAGGTTACCCTTCAGACATTATAATTTCTCTCTGGAAATCCACATCTTCAATTTGACCACAATCAAATTTTCATTCATTAAGTTTATGATGCATGTACTTATATTTGTGTAAAAATATTTAAGATATAACCTGTACTATACACTACTTGTTCAAAGACAAGTAGGAGGCTTCCTAAAAACATTAGTGACTGAAATTTGTTCATCTCAGTAACATCAGGCCAGACAATTATAAAAGTCTTTTACTTTCATCTACAGATCTATTAAGAAAACATATTCACCAGAGCTGTGTCCAATGGGATATTCTCCCTCCCACACTGTCAGACTAGAAACTTCTATCAGGTGCTAACAAGTCTTTAAAATATTACATTATAGATGCCATTCATAAAAATTTCCTGAAGCATCCAATTCCAACTTATCTAGTAGACATTGAAAATTATCCAGTTAATCTAAACAAGCCTTGGTCTAAACTGTAGAGTGACAGCCACTCATCACTAACTTTATACATATTTTATTCTTTCTAATCAGAAAATTAGGAATATAGTTTGCTCAGGAGTGCCTGCAGACTAGATGAAGGATTTCTCTTACTACTCACTGTCTTGTTTCTTCACTCCCCAAACACTCCAAGAATCACCAACACGCTTTCCAAAGTTTTCATTAATGCAGATTAAAAAAAAAAAAAAAAAGGATTTTTGCCCAAATACAGAATATTGCAATGAGTAAGAACTAGAGACATAAGGACAAGGGAAGACTCTAGAGATTCATAGAGTCCCTCTTGGGGTCTTCTTGCTTTATATGAGAAGAATTAGATGGTTAAAAAGAAAATCTGGTTGTTAGAAGTTAGGCAAGATTATTTCCAGGCTCCCCAGTTAGGATTTAAACACATAAAGGAGGGAGAGGAGGATCACAAACATATGTGCCATCTACTTACAGTCTGACTAAACAAAGCAGCCTTCAAAACCTGTATGAGTACCAAGAACAGTTCTGCTCCAGAGCAGAAAACTCTCAAGTTAATTTAGAAGAGGACAACATTAACCTGTGCAGAGCTCTAAACTGGATTAACCCTCGTACAGAAATTAGCTCAGTTAAATCCAGTTTAAACACCTGAACATTCACTCTCCTACAGCCCCCCACCCTGGAGAATACCCTGAGAGCTGTGCCCAGCAGAGGTGGCAGCAAGAACTCTGCTAGTTCCAGAATGGAGAGAGGATTTCTCAGGCAGGATTAGTGTGTTAATGTCAAAGAAGCATTAACAAAAACCATCAGCAGCACAGAAAGCAAAGTGAAGCACAAGCAGATGGGACAGGTACTGCAACTGCAAGTGACCTTTAAGATCATCCTGCTCTGGTGGAGCCACACAGGGGCTGATGGCTGGGTCTGACTAGGAAAAAAGATATTTTGTAGGATTTTGAGACCAGCTAGGCAGTGTTGACTCTTCATCAGCTTCTTGAAAGTAAAGATCTTTAATATAGTGACTAAATGTGCAAACAAAAACATTCAAAAGAAACCCTCTGAAGTCCCTTGTCACCAGCTGCCTGGACTCTGTCCACCCTGTACACACTCTCCTGGATCTCTGGGGTTCAGCAAACTCCTTCCCCTTCCAAACTGCTGCAAGTCCTCTTTCACCTGGGCTGAGCTCCTTGGCAGAGACCAATCCAGAGGGGAACATCACCAATTTGGCAAATCCGAGCCAACTAAAACCAGCACAACTCCCAGTCAAAACTGGTGTACAGGTGAAAGTGCTCAGGAACTTGTGCAGCAGGAGGAGATTCCCCTTCAACCTCACCATTAAATGCTAAGTATATTCAAAGAAATTCAAATAGTATGGCCTAGCACCCATAACTTCTCTCTGCACACAGCAGTGCATCCATATAGGTGTTCTCTTCCCCTGCAAATACTCTGCCTTGTGCATTTAAAGCTGTGAATACTTGAAGTTAATAGCTTTTGGCTTCAATCCATAGGCAGTACAGAACCAATTACCTAATTACATATATAAAAATCTGTTTCCCCTCACCAAAAAAAAAAAAACCAACCAACAACAACAACAAAAAAAAAAAATACAAAAAAAGAGAAGAAAAAAATGGGAAAAAAACCACCAAACCACACCAACACAAACGCACCCACATCTGAGTACAACAGAAATAAAGCACATTCATTTATTTATAACTAAGTCAGGGCAGCTTAACAAGAGAGATTTGCAGCAAGGGTTTTTGTTAAGTGCAAACTCCTGTTCCCTTCACTTTCAGTGTTCCTGCTATAGTTAACAATTATTACACTTAAAGACAAAGCTGCTCTGAAGGAGAGCAAGAGCTGGAACTGCCAGAACTGAGGCTGAGATATTCAGTTAATAATTTAGCAGCAGCTATTTATCAGGATACACAAGTTCACATTCCTCCTTTTCCCCACAGAAATGTCTTCTTCGTGAAGGAATTTCTTTGGGAGGTCACTGCTAGAGAAGAGAGTGAATTACACTGTGAGAAAATGCCTATTTCTGGCTCCAAGAGTTGTTCTGGATAACTTGCACAGACTTCTTTAAATGAATGGTGATAACAAATTTTTAAGAATGTTAAATCCTCTATACTGAACTCTTCTGCCATGCTGCTGTTTCATCTGATATGAAAATAATCTAGGTTTTGCCCTAGTGCAATTCTAGCCAGAGATCCATACAAAAAATGCAAATTAAAAGAAAAAAAGTATAATTAAGCTCTTCACTATTTAAATTTTAAGTTTTGGTAGAAGAAGATTGAGAGAAGATTAAAATATGTCCAAAATCTAATGTCAAATTTTGGACTGCTGAAAAGAACCCATTCGTATCTTGTTAGAAAAGAATGTTTAGTCACATGCAGTATTATTATCTATTAAATATTACTTTTTTTTCCAGAACTTTACAGCTGCCATTTCAGGTAAATTGTACCATTATTTCTATTTCTCTGTAACAGAGTCCTCCAAATTAAACAATATTTCTGCAGTGCATTATCAAATATGATATACTCATCATCTGTGATACACAAATGGAAATTTTGAACTTCAGGCTGTAAAAATATGTTCAAAAGTAATAAAGATGGTGCAAATAAAAACCACCTGGGGAAAAAAATTAGGTTTTGACTCATCTTTTTAGCCAAGCAAGGCAAGGCAAACCAAAGTAAGTTTTAGTGATCAACCCCCCAGATTAAAAAAACACATTTCTGTAAAATTTAAATGCTTGTATGTTCTTCTATATCATTTTTTGCTATGGACAGGAGATAAATTTGAGGAAGTTTTATTTCACTGAGATCCAAATTCATCTCACTAACTGCAGGAATTTCTCTGGGGTGCCTAATTAGGAGGCACATCAACAAAGGTTGCCTATATAAGTCAATGCTGAGAGACAGCTTTAAAGGATAATTCAGTGTTGCTACTCTAAAATTGCCTCTTCTCATGCTCTATAGAACAGGGCTCCTAATCTCAGCTGGGTATTACAATTAGTTGAAATTAATTCTGGCCCCATCCCTAGGGTTCCTACAGTTAAAAAAAAGCCCTTTTTTCTTTCATTCTGAAAGGAAAAGAAACATTTTTTTTTTTAACTCACAAACGCAAGAAACGCATAGGACAGATGCTCCTGTCTTTCACTGGGCCCTGCAGGCTTCTGAAAACCTATGGAAAATGCCATTCTCACTGGTGTTATGGCTTCACAAAGTCATAACCACTGCCACTGCCTCAGACTGCATTCAGTATTCCCAGTAGACATTTCTCACTATCTCGCTTGAACTTCAAATTCACCCCATTTCTAAGCCATTCCAGTCCCCAGGAAGGATCTTCAACAGTCTCAGGCTGAATAAAAAAGAACAATGATGTGGCTCCCCACTGCAAACCTGCAGTGTTTTTGAACACAGATGGAGAAATTAAAACAGAGCCCAGAGTAACCCTCTCCATGCGTGATCCAGGATTCAGTGCACCCTGGAATTCTGAGGATACAAAGCTCTCACAAAGGTGCTCTGCTCTCTAAGTAACCTGTTGTGAATTTGACAGAGGAAGAACATAGAGGCATGAAATTTAAAAAAATAAAAAAAAATTAAAATCAAGTCCACATATTTATGTAACTTCTTCTCAGGGTACATTTTACCTCATTCAAGGGACACAAGCTCCATTAACCCAGCCAAGTTCAGTATTTTTTCTATAAACCAGGCTCTAAAAAGCCAGGTTAGTGACATGCCAACAAAGTAAGAGTCATTTAGGAAACCTAAGTGAGAATATTCAGCTTTCTAGGGTTCAGATGGGGATGGAGAAGAGACAAAACTAAATTTCACAATGCTTCTTTCCTTCAGAGACTATTTTTTCCCCCAAAAAAATGCCTTGTTAAGAAAAAAAATAGTGTTGTTTCGTGCTTTCACAGTGTTCTACATGATAGATGAAAAACTAAAAGGAAGAATCAAGGAGGCGTTTTACCTTGGTTTTATGGTCAAAATTCATGTCTGTGTACTCTGGAAAGGCTGCAGTGATTGAAGAAATTAGGAAATTGTGATATGAGAAAAAGAAACAGGAAAAAGTAAACCCTACAGAAATAGAAATTGCATTGTCTAGTGTTCTTCAACCAAGGTTTTCAAGAATGATGATTTGGGCTTTTACAGTGCCTGAATTGCATATGTGGCTATTAGTTTCCAGAAAGTGCTGAGTATCTTTCCTCTGCAAACCAAGCCTCTTGAACCAATATGTAGTTGGGAAACAAAAAAAGAAGGCATGGAAAACTTTCTTTAAATTTAGAATATTTTTTAAACACCCGTGTAGCTACAATGCCCAAAAACACACTTGGAAGAAATAGTGTCAATGTGATCAGATTATCTGCTGTATAATTACAGTGTTGCAATATGTACCCCTGAGATACTCAAGCTGATTGTGAGGAAAATAGGAGATGATAATGTATTATCTGAGACATGCAGAGTTTAAAAATAGGCAGAAAACAGGCCTCCAGACATTTTTTATTTGCTACATCAAAATGACACTCTTCAAGTATATTACACATTTACTAGAGATTGAATTTACCATGTTAGTGATTAGCCATAATCTAAACTCTTTTTAAAAAGTGGTTTTTGCAGAAATTTGTGGTCTTTTTTCCAGACATTCTCATGCAGTTATGGATACAACCATAAGTGAAGCCTGCAGAAACCAATCAGTTTAATTTACATTTAAGGGTTCATATAATTCATACAACTATCAGGCCAAGTGGGACTACACAGATTATTTCAAGGAATTGTGTGCTTGGCTGTCTATAGGATTAGGACCTTCCCCATAACCTCCATTTCCCCAGAACCTCCACAGCTCTCCTGATATCTGAACATTTGCTCCAATCCACTTGAAAATACACCACAGCACACTGAGTCACTATATGCCATCACTTGGATTTCAAGTTCCACAGGAGTTTATTCCCAGCAAAATACAAGATGCAAGCAGCTGCACACAAGATTAAATCCCCTACCTCCAGCAGTTTTACAAAAGTTTTGCATGATGAATGTTCATTACACAAAGCTAAGTGGCCACCAATCAAACTGCTATGAATGCCCCCAAACTGGTTATGTCTTTAGAAGATAAAGTGTGCTGTTTATATAACTTATTAAAAATTGCACCCTTGCATTCCTTTTTCAGATAAAAAGTGTGAGGGCACTGCTTTATCACTTTAACTATGTGTTTCTTTGAACATATTTGTGCTTTAAAGTAAACACCAATGCTATTTTTTTACGACTACTAAAATCAAAACACATCTTTTCAAACTAATCTGTACAATGGCTGGGAAGAGCCTTTGATTCAGTACCGTAATTATAAACAGGCACTTAAGTCAGATGTACTAAAAGAGCATCAGTCATTTAAAATCAAATTAACAGTTTGATTAATCAAACACCAGACTGTCAAGTCAGATAACATACCTGATGGCTTTGTTCAGTTACCAAAGAGGGTTTCCACTTAAAGCTCCACGGAATTCATCAGCAAAACAAATTTTACTCAAGCAGAAAACTTTAGCTTTCTTCAAATGTGCTCTATAGCATTACTGGTAACACTTTTAGGACAACCCAAATTCTGATTCACTTTCATGTAGTCACATGGCAGAAAGGGGCAAATAGATTTCCTGTCTTGTTGAGGTCCAATTTCCAAGCAGAAAAGTGCAGTGGGATTCAGGAGGATGTGCATCAATAGCATCAGGTTATGCATGTGTGGTATACCAGTGTGGGAGATACTGCATTATTTATTGCCTTATTTCTGAAAGTTAGTGATTATCAGAATATGCATGAGAGGGCAGTGCACAGTCTAGGGGTCATTGCATGCATTTCACACCTGAATTTTCCTCCCCTCCTTTAGATTATTTTCTTTTCCTCCCATACCACTGAAGATCGGTCTCCACAAACATCTGGAAAGACCGTGCAATTTTGTTAAAACACCAAAATGCAACAGGTCATGCTCTATCATTACAGTCTCAGAGTAACAAAATGTATAGATGAGAGTATAGAACCACTATGGAAGACACCTCCCCTGTGCTCCAAAGAGCAAGATATTCCTCTGTGCAACTGGGGCCCAACAAAGTCAGAATATTGTCACTGAAGAATTGTCCTCTGAAGTGAAGCAACTCATCCTTGATCCTCTGTAAGTACAAATCACAGCATCATACCTGGCAGGAGGTGTCTCCAGATGTGTTCTATTTGATTTATGAAGAAAAACCATGTTAGTCAATACAGAAAGAAGGCATACATTTCAACTGACCAGAGAGGTTTCAAACAAAGAGGAAGGAAAAGCCATCTTTCTTCTGCAGCATCCAAATTTTGCTGGTGCTGGACAATGTTCCACGATTCGTTTTCAATCCCTTGGGTGTCAAAAACAGGCTGGAAAAACCTACGAAAGAAAAGCAAGAGAGAGTTTCTCACCGCATGGGCTGACCCACTATTACTAGACACTGGAGAATGCACCTGTGGCCAGCACTGTGAGCTGAGCAGCAGCACCAACCAGCAGATGTGTGCTGCTGGGGATAGGCCTGCTTTCAAAAGCATCATTGCAAATGCATGTCCTTTGCCGTGTCTGATCCAGAGCCCATTTCCAGCATGGCAAGGAAGGATAAAATGGAAGCATGCCAAGTATACCAACATAAAACCTCTAAATTCAGAGCATGCAATTAAAATTAACAGGAATAGGGACCAATTCCAGATTAAACACAGCAAAGGAAAAACTTGAAGAAACAAACCCCATCACCTCATACACCAAAGATCTTTCTGTCATGATTCATTATGCTGCCTGCATATATCTATGGATTTGTGACCAAAGAAAAATCAAAAATTCCTCTTGTAAATGGTGTTTTGAAAAACCGATAATTTCTTGGCTTCATTCCATAACTGCTTTTGATACTCGTCCATTTATGATTATGATTCAAACTTTAAATGCTTCTATGCTTCCAGCCTAAAATACATATTATTTGCTAGTTGTATTCTGAATGACAGTTCTTTCAAGGTGTCTGCCTATGGGGCCATTTGGGGGCCGAACAGCCTAATTCAACTTCATGCATTTTAATGTTCAGCACTGCCCATTGATGAGCTCTATTGAATGTGAGAGACCTAAAAATATGCAGAAAGTAATTGTCCAGTGGGATATTCCCCTCCCTCCTTACCCTAATTACAAGAAAAAACCTTTAGACTTGTTCTTAAAAAAACAAAAAGCAAGGAAAAAACTTTAACCCCCTGCTTAAGTGTTTTAAGAATGAAGCAAGGATCATGGGTTATAAGAAATCTAAAGGCTTATGGTAAAAGCATTTCTCTGGCTTACATTGGCATAAAGACAAAAGGTTTCAGAGAAAACGTATGTGGGGTTTGCCAGTTCATTACAGTATTTCTGCTAAAAAGAATTTCCCTCACAGGTCACAGTCCAATGATATATGAATCACATCTTCTGAGGCTTGGATCATGTGTGCCATGAAAATTGTGGCTGCTTATCTAATCTCTGAAGTTTCCTTTCTTCCTTTTCCCTTCACAGTCTTGATCTCTCCCTCCACAGCCTCATCTAAATTTATTACTACTCATACCAGTCCTTCTCGCTGTTTTTAAAATATCTCAAGTAAATACCACCAAAGTCTTTTTTTCCTTCTTCCAACCAAAAATATCAGTCTGATAGCCACTTCAGAAACCAAACCTCAGGAAAAGAGAAGTGGTAACTTATCACAACACCAAGATTCAAAGCCTGTATCTGCTGGAGTGAATTCTTCTTTCATATCCACAGATGTTTCCTCAGGACTGGATGAACAGGAATTCACCACCTCCATCCCACAGTCCCACTGCAAAGACATGCCCTAGAGATTGTAGATACTGCACACAAAAATTCACTATGTATTTGCACAACTATATAGGCAATTTGGACTCTAAACTTTTTAGTCAAACCCATTACACCTGCAATTGATACAGCTGTTGCTCCTTTTTAAAGCAAATACTTGATCCTCAAGCTAGATGGACCATCCGATACTGATGACTAATGAATGGCTATGTATTGTTTCACCTTTAATCCTCATTGATATTAATGGAGGCACAGTTTTCAGTCTGGGACACCTAATAGCAAGCAACCTCTTCCCTTCATGTTTGAAATATCTGATATTCTATACTGATGCAGGAAGATTTTAGAGGAAAGAAAATTTAATCAGTAATATTCTCTAAAAAAAGCAATTTTAACAAAATGCAAATGTGAGTTTCTAGTAAACAACTGCTGCTGTATTTTTTTTAAATTTCCATTATATTTTTACTTCATCACTTCACTTGTTATATACCTTTGCCATAAAATACTGAGATGCAGCATGTGTCAATACTAACAAAGCAAAATCACCTACATATCAGGTTACAGTAATTCAGAATTTTAAAAATTAAGTTTCTCAGTTTCCATGCCATGAAAAACTTCAAGCTTCTCTCCAAGTCAGAACAAAAAGAGAAGCCTTCATATTTTATCCTGAACAACAGAAAATGCCAACAACATAATACATAATTAAGAAACCTAATTTTCATGGCCTTGGATGAATATGAACATGCTCAAGGTAGATATGAACTTCATTTTTAGAAAATCTCAGAAACATAAAATAATGATCAAAACTCAGGACTGAATTTCTAAAATGTTGGGTTCCTTATTTTTCTTATATATTTTTACTAAAAATACAAACAAACACATATAAAAGAACAAACAAAAATTTTCCCAAGAGCATAATCCCTATTCCACATCCTAATGGACATTTGGCTCTGTCACTGACACACCATTGTCTTGGGACACACATGGGAAATTTCAGCCTACAGGGAAAACAGAAATGAACTGACCCCTTTAACCTTGGCATCTTGGCCTGTGACGATCCAGGACAATGGATTTTGTTTTCCCCTCCAGAATACCTTTCCATGCACTCCATGCTCTGCTGGAATAACACAAGAACACTGCATTGTAAAATAATGATTTTGCTAAAAAACTAACAGATTTTACTCTATAACAAAATCTCTACATAGGAAGGCATTCTGAAGTAAGTGTAACGAAACTTTATTTTCCTATACATTGGCCAGTCAATTTACCCAAATTCCATAGGAAAGGCATCCAGGCAAATCATGATCACACCAACCCCTCCATTATCACTTAAAAAAACAATATCTTACTCCATTTTTATTCTCATATTTTGCCTAAAGTCTAAAGTCATCTTAAAAATTTTATATAAATATTTACTATGTTTCATAATTATCTAAATCATATTCACTTGAAGTATAAGCATCTGAAATTAATACCCAAAAATTTCAGACCACTGGGTAAGTTCATGTCCCTCATTTATTGTAAGCAAAGATTATACTCTTACAACATTCAGACAAAACTAATTCAGGTTGAATTAGTTCAACCTTTCACTCTCAAGCAGCTGATCAATAAAACAGATCTTTAAAATGGTCAGAAAGACAGTGAACTTCTCCAGAAGGCCATCCCACCTGAAATGTACACTCAAACTTCACTTGCTTTAATCTGGCACATGGATATGTAATCTGGTACAATAATGTATATATTCCTCACTATTAACAAGAATTTGTAGGAGTCTGGACCATTTCCTACATAAATCTTAGGGATGTAATAGAGAGAAGTCTTTGACAATATGTCACTGAGATTCTAATTCATTAAAAACTATTTCACCAGAAACTGTGGCCATTCACATATGTGCTCCAGAGACTTTTCTTTTACCCTTTGAATTAGCTTTAAATACAGGCTCATGCAACTGCACAGAATATTAGCACTCAAAGGAAAAAAAAAAAAAAGAAAAGTATTTTAAATAAAATTTTAAAAATCACCAAGATAAAAAAAAAAAAAACCAAAAAAGGAAAAAAAAAAACCACTAAGTGTTATAGAAGGAGTTGTAAGCAGGAAGATTCCAGAAAAGCGGGAGAAATGGGATTAATATAATAGTTTTTTCATATTGGTACTTACTGTATCTTTAGAAAAAACATTTATGGAAATTAAATCAAGACTTTTTCAGACTTCCTGCCTCCTTTGTAACATTCTCTCTCTTTCTGGTCTATATACTGCAGAACACATTTAGCTCCCTTTTCACTTGGCACCTTCAGATCATGCTTTCCAAAGAGCATTTGAAGGAGAACTGCCCCTAATTCAGTCAGTCCAGCAGACTTAAGGATCTGCACAGGACAAGAAGCTCTTCCCACAGCAGACAAACCATTCCATGCTGTTCTTTGTGTGTTTAATTCCAGCAGGTATTTCTCAGCACTAATCAAAAGGACACCTCAGTCACCTGCACACTGTTGCTGCATTGTTTCAAACATCTGAAAGGTCAATAGCAATAAAAATCTGTGCTCATAGTGAAGAGTTGCCTTTCTGACATCAGCTCCCCAGCACATCTTGCTTCTGTCCAAACACTGTGCAGTCTAAAACCAGAGACTGGAAACAGCTTAGCTACAGGCTCAACAAGTACAATGGAATTCACCCCTTTTTCCTAATTTTGCTTGCTGCAATGTGAATAGCCATGGTTCAAGCAGCAGTTGGGGTCACATGAGAATTCACTTGCCCCCTTCCAGGGCAGTTTTCCCCAGCCATGGCCCTGAGAAGGCAACTTGACAATGTCAAATTCAGACCTCTATTCTTATACACTGACCAAGAGACAATAACATGGGGCCAGGCCTGCTTTCCTGACAGCAGAGATTCGGGAACGAGAATGTGTCACTTAAACAAAAGAATGACTTATTTATTCCACTGCTAGCAGAACTCTAAGTTACACTTTACAGCCTTACATAAATGTCTATGATCTGGAAAGAGAAGGTGCATCTAAAGCAAACTGAATATCCCCTCAGACAAACTGGCTTTTACCATCTCAGCTGAAAGCACGGGCATGTGTGCAATGCAGCCACACCTGAACAGCCCAAATGAACTTGGGGCTCCTTGTGTCTGGTGCTCCAGCCACTAATGCCAGGGGATTTTGCTACAAAGAATGTGATATTAAAAACAAACAAACTAATAAAAAAGAAAACTAGAAAAACAAAAAGCAAAAAAACAGGCAAGGATATTGAGAAAATATGCTTTTTTCCAGATCATTCCTGTAAAAGTGAGGCACACACCTAACACCAGAAGTGTATACAAGGTTAAGTACAACACAATCATGGTATCTCATGTTACCCAATCAGAAGGTTACAATTTCCTTTCTACTTCAAATCCTTTCAGAATATGTGAACATACACCATTTCCTTCTTCAGAGTAGAACTGTATATCCAGTGGATTTTCATATTTTTGGACAGCACAACATTCCCTGAAATTACTCCAAACCTGAATAACAATGCTTTAGAATGAGCTCCAGTCACAGTTTCACTCATCCTCAGTGGTGATCCAGCCCTGGAAGGGGCCGAAAATCAAAAATACCCAGGTCTCATGTATTCCTACCTAAGGGTGGCCATGCCAGGTCAGACCAAAGGTCCATCTGGTTGGATATCCTGGCTCTGGCAGTGGTCAGTAGCTGATGCCTAAGGAAAAGCAGAGAAGCAAGGCAAGCACGTCGAGATCCTTCCCCTCCTTACACTTCCAGCATCCTGCGGTTTCAAGGCTTCCTAAGCCAGAGGTTCTGACAGCAGTTTTATATGCTGAATTACAGGGCTCAAATCCCCAGCCCTTTATTTTGTGTAACAACAGCAGAAAGAAATGTTTTGCAGTTAATTAATTCATGTTTTAAGCAAGATCTGTTTTTTAGCCTCAACACAATTTAGGTGCTCCTGCTGCAAAATTACGTTTGTTTAGGCATATTTCCATGTCACACATCTCAACATGAATTCCATCGATCTTCTCATTTCACTTGCTGTTTGAAGCTGCAAAGAATCCACAGTTTGTCCATAACAGATGCCAAAAGCCTAGAAACTTATTGCACACTGCTCACAGTGTGGGTTCAGATACATTATCAGCATAAAAAGAAAAAGGCAAATTAGGCCACAGTAGGAGAACACATTTTTAATATTACAGTCTGCAGTTTGCATCTCTAATTTAATGCTGCTGCTTCCCAAAGTTATGCTGCATCATTCTAGGTTGCTGAATTGAAGAGATGGCATTTTACAAGTGACTGGGCAATGCAGATAGCCAGTGCTCTTCATGAATTCCAGAGAAACCTTCAGGGCCAAAGTGAATGAGACATTTTTAAAGAATTCTTTGGGCATTCAAATTCATAGAAATTAGGTATGCACATGCTTGGTGTATGAAATTTAGGGAAAAGGGAGATTTTAGTGCCTTCATCCAAAAGAACAGAAAGGAAAAACACTCAGCACCTGTAAGCGAATTGCATACACTCTCTGTAAATGTTTAGTTCTGTTGGCTAAATACACACACCACACACACACACGTCACATAAATTATCATCTCAAGAAATCATTGCTTACTGAGGGGATTATCTGTGCCATTATGGCTTCTCTCTGGAGCTGATAGATATCTTTTGCATCCTATCTACTTTTTACTCCAGCTACAGCAGAAGTCTTGAAAGAAGATATCAAAGAATACTAAAGAAATACAGTCAGGAAGGAAAAGTAACTTGCAAAACTTCTGGTTTCATGATGTGTCTTCCCAAATTTCTTCAGCTGGGGCAACTATGGTTTGCTTAATTTAAAGTTTAAATTAAAGATGGTGAATCTCCCAGCTAAGGATTAGATAACTGATATTGAAGAACCTCAGGGACAGTGAAACTTAAAATTATGCTGGTTTATGAAGTCACAGATTTTTCAGTTTAAGAAGAAAAAAATCAGACAGCACATATCCATGAAAAGGTTTGGCCTAGTCAGATGGAAGCAGAAAGGAAAAGAACTAACACTTGTTTACTTTACACTAAACAGAAGTTTTTCATATTAGACAAGTTCAATTTCAACAGTTCCAGTACCCTGAGATTTTATAATACCATTAAGATGAGGTGGATTTATCAGCGTTTACCCACCAAAATTTATTCCAAAAGTTCCCACCTGAAAAGTTTACTTTGATAATTACCAGAGGATGCACAAGTGTGCACCTAAAAAACCAATCACCAATGAGCACTATGTCTGTCCTGGCTTCTAGCTACCAAGTGGCAGCCACAGTAGAAAATTATTCAGAATTGCAATTAATCTCATGATTATTCAGCCAGCATTTCATCTAAGATGCTTACAGAAGCTCATTTTACATTGTCCAAATTAAGCACCCTGTTACCATCATAAATTTCCTTCATGCAAACTAAAAAATTCACAGTACAGGAGCATTTCAAAAGAACTACATAATAGTCAATTTTCTTGTCAGCAAATTGTTATCAAAAATTGCAAAAATCTAGCTGTTCTTTAGGATGGATATTCAACATGTTTGGGCCTCTTCTGCATTTCTTGGCTTGCTCAAGGGAATAAGCAGTTTGAGACCTTTTGGTCTCCATTATAATCTAAAGTATTGTGTTACTTGAGCAAACAAATTAAACATAACAATTAACTGGGAAGAAGGTGCCTGTGATTCTTGATATCCTGAAGTGGAATTAAGTTAGCACTGGCACTCACATAGCAAACATATTATTACTGCTGGATGTTTATTCACCATTACAGCAGGGCTTCAGACCTTTAAAATTAAATTTACATGCACACTATTTAAATAGACAATCAATGGTGCATATGTCTGTACTGTTTGAGATATGTGTGGTTTGCTAGACTGAATCGCCAGGTAAGTTTTTAATTACCTTTTTTCATTTTTTTCCCCAGCAAAATACATAAGAAGATAGGAAGTGTTTAAAGATATTAGACTCATTTGTCAGCCTCAGGCTGATTAGAACATAAATTCCACACTGCAGCTAATAATTTTAAAATTCCATATTGAAGTTCTAGAACTCTGACAATAGCACCATGAATCCTGGGACACAATCCATCTCATCCTGCTGATCTGTCATTTGCACTTCTGAGTACTATCTTGCTGTACTGCTGGCCAAGCCAAGTTTAGGAAAAGGTTCTTTTTTAAATATTTAAATTGATAGGTGGTACATGTTACTCTGAGCCTCTAATGCAGGGTCTTTAATCATTTTACCCTGTTGGCTGCTCTTTTTAAAGAAGCTTTCCCTTTTTTACATGTTTTCCTTTTTTGAATTTAAACATTACTACAGTATAGGGTTTTTTCTTTCCACAGGACACAAACTTTTAATTTGTCCTGATCTCTTCAGCCTGAAATGTAATAACATCTTGAAATACATTCTGTGCGATGTTGAGGATTATCCAGACATCACTTCTCCTTTTTTTTTACTTTTGGCTGTCACTAATAGCGGAAAACTTTCTAGAAAATACCAAAGCTGGTACTTGTTAGTGGCAAAAATGCAAGCCTGAACTGCTTCTGATGCATTAGAGAAATTCCTATGCCACTGAGTCAACCCTTGAGAGTGTCACAAACCACAAATCATAGGTTGCTGATTAATAAGTTTCATAAATATCTTTCATACTATGAGGTAATATTTATATGTAGGAAAAAAACAGGAATTGCCTGAACTACTTATAATCATGATTTTACTGCATTATATTAAGATTCCTTTTTTTATATATAAAAGAGCCATAAAGTTATTCCATCTTGCTTATATTTTAAGTATATACTAAGGATAGTCAAGTAAAATGCAGTTTCATATTCTCTTTCCAAGTCCACAACAGGTGGCAATTTTACAAGGTAGCAGCTAGAATCTCAAAAAACCTAAATAAATCAGAAAACTTGCCTAAAACTGAAACTTTCACTACCACAGCATTGTTAAAAGGAGGAAAGAATTCTGCTAGACCAACAGAAATCCTGACCTAACTGAAGTGGTATCATCCCCCACCACCACCAAAAAAAAATCCCTTTTTTGTAAACCACAGTCAAAGTAAGCTCTGGCAAAAAATGTTCTCATTTAAAGCTGTAATTATGGAATTTGCAGTCTAAATTATGGAAATTTGTAAGTATAACACAAGCAATAAACCTGGCATAGATAAAAAGAGCCTTAGCCACATCCATAAAACAGCAGTTAGCAGAGCAGTGGTTCTGAAACACAGGCAGAGCAAAGACTAATCCTGATTTAGCACAAGATCCAAGGTCTGTGTGCATGAACACAATCTGTACCACCCTGACTATTACTGCAAATTGATTTTGAGAGATAATGGTAAAACTAACTTTGAAAATCAAAAGCAGGCAACTACATCTGCAAAAATGTGTGGTGTTTAAATTTAATTGAACATGAGATTTACACTGATTAGATACAGTTGTGTAACTAAGCTACAAAATAAATAAACAACCACAGTAGCACACATATTATTCAGTTCATATTAAGTCTTTCACCTTTGAGAGTGTATTGGTACATAGGATTGGATTAAAAATACCGGCCCCATGTTATTGTTAAACTGGTTATCAGTAGAACTTACCACTGTTGAGGCTAGATTTTCAGGAAAATTCAGTTTTTAGACATTTAGACACTTAACTCAGCAGACAGGCTTTCAAATGAACTTTGTCCCCATTTTGGCACAGAAATGTATTGATTAGATTTCCAAGAACTCAATCCTACACCTTGTCAGGTAATTGTGGCCTTGCTCTCTTGCTTCTATTTGGAAAGGAAAGAATGCATAAATCCTGTTTTATTGAACAGAAAGGGGGGAAAATCAATACCAAAGGTGAATATAATTACCTTGAAATCTACATCTGCCCTTCCATTAAGCACTGTAGACCTAAGTTCTGTGAACATCTTCACAGTCCCTGTTCCATGTTTGCTTCTCTTAATTCTTTTATCTTTTTGTTTACTGATGTCCCTCATACAAGGACACCTTCAAAGCAGTTGAAAGCATTCCCTGGAAAGCATCCCCTCTGAATTTCTTTTCCCATTGGTTTTAGTTCAATTTTGGCGTTTCTACAGTCTTGGGCATTGGCTTCTCATTGTTTCTACCATTTCTGCATAAAGACAGGGGTCACCATTCCTCCCATTTAGAATGAGTGAAAAATGATTACTGCTGGTGAAGGGCAGCTGGAAAGATGCCACCTTTAATAAACACAAAATAAAATGCTGCACAGAAATTGCCCTAAGGGCTGTCATAGCATCAGTGTGAGCTATCAGTCATACCTGGAGCAGGGATCACTGCAGATTGGAGAAGGCAGATGTTGCTGCCAGCAGCAGTTGCCCACTCCTGTGCTGCAGGACCATCCTCCTCCCCTCAGACCCCCATGGCCACAGGAATTCTGCAGCCAGGGGAGCCCTCCTGCCCTGCAGGAGCCATCCCATCTGGCTTTCCAGCCTGCATTATCAGCACTCTAACAGCATTTGCAATCCCTTCTGTGGGACATCTTCTGTTTCTGTGAAGCTGACAGCCTCCCAAGTGCAGCTCCTCTCTGGTTAACAGTGAGCCCTGCTCAGGGATACCAAGATGATTTTGTCAGTTCCAGCATTTCATCTGATGGCATCTCTCTGCTACCATGTGCAAAGCTTCACACAGCCTTTTATCCCAAGGCTCTGCTTTTACATACACATTTACAGCTGTTAAATTTGCCAGCATTCTTCACCAAAAGGACATTCTTAAGAATTTATCCCTTTTACAGAAAGCTTTCTGAATAAAGGGAATTGAAACTGTTCTTCAAAATGATGCACATTCCTGTAATGTGTAGTAAACATCACACTAAAAGGGCAAAAAAAAAAAAGCATTCCTTGCAGCCAACAGCTGCCAAGCATCAAAGATTTCATTTCAACATTGTGTCAAAACCCCATGATGCTCTAAGGTTCATCAAAACATGAGTACATCTCCAAGGCAGATGTCTTGACTCCCAAGGCTGTTGACTGGCTGGATTATGGAAAAGCTACCAAAAAAAAAAGTGCCCATCCATGTAAAATTTTTCAGAAAGAAAAAGCATCCATACAAACACAGCAATAAGAGTTGCCCTTACTATTGTCTACCATTGTATTTTATCATCTGCATTTACTGTATCTAGCACTCCAGTTCTCAGCTGCTAAGGCCTTTGTGATTTCCTCTTGCTCTCCAGTCCTAAACAATTGTTACTGCTTTCTACTGGCATTTTCCTTACTTTTCTTTATGTAAGTCTTCTAGATTTTTACATATATCTTACAATGCGCATTAATAAACCCTGCAAGAACATATCAGGCTAAAAAAAGTTTAAAAAATTATTTAAACTTCAAAGATCCTCCTGCATTCTCTCTAACTCAGGATATTCTGTGATCTCAAATAGGTGAACTCTTCAATTGTCGCATTAACTTGACCTCAGGACCAGTTAAAATTATTTTAAAAGCCAGTAGCAGCAGTGTTAAAGATATAAAAGCTGTATTAATTGCAAAAAAAAATATATAAAACCAGATCAGACTGGATTTATGAACCAAATTACATCAAAACATCTTGTTAACCTCAAGATTCTAGGGAAAATAGCCATTGACATGAAGAACTATAACAGCAGCTGCAATCTTGACTCTCAGAAAGCCTTTGACAATTTTTCACATGATGGATTAGTGCAGATGGTACTAAATGGTAGCCATCCTAAGGAAAATTTGAGACTGGGTAAAGAAAATCATAAGACTAAGTAATAGATTTATAGACAGAAAGAAGAAAATGAGAATTTAAAGTATCCATTCATCATAATATGGCAAGGATTGTTTGTATGGGATTTAGATCAGATAGGTATTCTTCATAGTTTGATTAACAATTTACAGAAAGAATTAAAATATTAAACTCATCTATTGTCATCAGCATCAGAGATTAGGAAATGGTCAAAATTAGAAAAAATATTTATATTTTCATAGAAATATACTCAAGGTTATGTGGGATACTCAAGGTGATATGGGAATTTTAAGTTCCAGAATGTAGAATAATGCAAGCAGAAATGGTAGCTTCTTAATTAAATACAGATAAAATAAGACGAAAACATGGTAAAGAAGAACATGATCTAAATAGGTATAGTAAATATACCTATAGTATAATAATAGTAAAAATAAATACTAAATAGTAAAAACTAAATCTAACACAAAACAGAAATTTAAACAGAAATTTAAACATATTTCGCTTTTTTCTGAAAGGCTCTTTTGTAAGAGACAAATCCTCATGGACATCTAGAGGAGTTTCACCACTAATTTCAACAAGATTTTACCAGAAATGTGTGACATTATTGGTTCTAGGTAAGCAAAGTAAATGTCACATGGGTAAGTGATAAAGTCTGATGCAACTGGAAAGTGGGTAAATTTAACCTGATGAATTTACTTGACTAATTTAATAATTTACTTTCTGTAAATTAACCACAGTCAGCTGCATCAGCTGCAAATGTGCCTGTCTGAAATTGCTTAACAAATGGTTCTTATAAATGTAGGAAACATTCTAAGAAAGTTCACTTTCCTTCTGGTTCACACCCATCTCCTCCCTTTATGAGTAGAAATTAATGGCTATCACCTTCTGGGTTGGTTGTAGAAGGTCAATAGGTAATTTAGGTGAGATTCATAGGCTTTGCCATGAAGGTGCCCACTCCTTGACTCTCAAAGATGAAAAACAACAGATCATTGAATTATAAGTGTGGTTTTGAAATGTATTGGTTGTACTGCTGTAAACCATGTCCCTATTTAATGGGGAGATGGGGAGCTTGCACAGGGATTGTCTTTGAAATCTATCACTTTGATGTATATCCTCACAGAGAAAAAACCATATTTTTTACAAAAGGACAACAGATTTCCCCAGAAGATGTAACTCACTGCTACCTTGCACCATGCAGTCCCCAGGTGACAGTCACTCACTCTTCACAACAAGTTAGACCATTATGTTTGAATGAGGTCTTCAGCTTGTACATTCTATCAGATTTAGGTATCAAGACATCATTGCCTCAACTTCCATCCCACCTATAGCAGAAACAGAAGTTTCATGAGTTTACTGAGATACCACAACTCACTATTCAGCATATCTGTGTAAAACTGCTGCCAACTTCAGGGCACTGCCTTTGTCTTTTGCTTCTTTACTCTCATGAATCAACTCTTTTGGTTTTCTCTAATCAGTCTTAGGTCCTGCATTTCTTTATCTGTAAGAACTTTCCTTCACATGTACCTTCATTCTCCTTACACACACTCACTTGTCCCATTTGAGATATCACATACTTGGAAAAAGTTTAGGTGGAGCTGAAAATTCCTGGAATGTTGGAGTCCACACTACAATAAAATTGAAAGCAGGGCAGAAATCAGGGCTTGGGTGATATTCAAACTACACAATAATATTTTTCCAGAAGATGTGGGTAATTTTGTGGTGTCCTAGAGGCTACAAAAATATATCAATGAGAACACAAGTCTGAATACCACCCTCTGTGCAGGTAGAGGTCTTGGTGACCCTGGTCCTGATTCACCCCCCAGCAGCCTCTCATCTCAGGATTCTTCTGCTATCACAGAGAGTCACAGACATACATTAGACATGCTGGATGGATTTCTGTGTAATCCTGATCCACAGGTGTCTAATTGCAGAGGGAGGAGTAAAGAGAATATCCTTATCAGCAATACCTCAGTCTAGTGCTGGAATTAGCTGTGACTAACCCAAGTTACAGCATTTTTCCTAAAGCCTTTTCCTACATTACAAACAATGTAACTTGAGGAAAAGCTTAACATTAACATTATTGACTTCCTTAGAGCCTATTTATGCTTCAACTGGGATGGAAACAGCATATAAAATTTCAGTGTCTATTGCAAACAACTAGGAATAACCAAGAGTACAGGGAGATACAACTGGAATAAACATATAGGCACACACAATATTCAGAAAGGATTCTGGAATGGCTGTTCTTGACTAGCTCAATGTACAGTCAAGCCCTCAGTCAAGATGTTTTCCCAGGTCAGGGTGACTTAGAGATGGTTTGTAACAGAGAAATCCTGTATTGCTAATATCAGCCTTGGTCTGCTGACTCACCCTGTGCAGGTGCTCATCTGTCATTAGGAGTTACCTACACTCTCACCTGGTATGCTTTGGCAAAATTTATAAAGTTATGTGAAATAAATTGTGGTCATATCAATCTTATAAAAGTCTAGTTAATTCAGAACAGGGAAAAAAGTATAAATTAGTAAGTTTAATTACTTGAGACAATCTCAAAGTTAAACTATCCTCCATGGAATACCTCCCTTCATCAGAAAAAGCAGTTCCTCCACATGTAATTCAACCTCTATTTGACAGCCCACTCCAAAACTCGTATGGACAACTCATTCAAGAATGAGAAAGAGCATGTGGTCATGAGAGGAAGTTTCCTTGACACTTTCAAAATCTACACAGGACCTCTGAAAAAAGACAGAACTGGAAGTATTGTTACAGATAATCTATCAGTAGATTATGAACAGAGAAAGTCAGACAAAACCTGATTTTTAAAAAATTGGAAAGGTAAGGAAAATACAGCATTGTAAACAGAAGCATTAATTTCCAGATAAAAGTGGAAAAATTAAGCATTATTACTACATGTGAGCACAATAAAAATGGATAACATGATCAGCATTCAGTACATTTGAGGAGCGTTCATCCCTTCAGCATGCACAAAAATAATTTTGCAGAAATTATTTTTAGGACTCCCTGGGGATTTTGATTGGTCATAAGTTTCCTCTGACATTTCAGGTTTGAACTACTCTGGTGTTCTTTCATTCTTCACTACAAGGTGTAACTGTGATATTTACCCTGCTTTCAGCAGGGGTTTGTACTAGATTAATGCCAATTAATCCTAAATTATTGCATTATTCTAGAATGATTTTAAGACCTAAAATTTCACCAATTTATTAGGTTGGGGCGTTTATCTTGCTGTCCCAGACACTAAATGCTCCTTGGACCAGGTTCTCTGCTGGGTTAATGTAATGCACTGCCCCAAGGAGCCCAGTGTCCTCCCCAAGGAAAGTCACACATCCATTCCCAGAAGGAGCAACCAGACCCATAAGGATGTTAACCATGGCTGTGACAGGAAAAACCCTTGGAACATGGAGAATCCAATTCAGTGGGGAACTTCCTACCTAAAGGATTTGTTTCAGGGACAGAAGTGTTTGTGAAAATTATGTTTCACATAATTTTGTGAATAATAATGCCAGGCCATCCTTCATGGGAAGGTGCAGTATTCTGTTTTGATGCAAAAAGGGGTTCCAGGTCACCTATTCTTCTCAAGGAAAAGTGGTTATGGAGAGTTTCTGCTACATGAAAACAGCTATGCTCATTATGAAAGGTCAACCACAATAAAAGTGTGTACACACATATAATTTATATAATTCTGCTCTTTTTTTACTTTTGATATCAGACACTATAGAAGATAAATTCATGCTGTCTGAAATTAACCTCTTTTGCAAGAAATAATAAAAGATTAAAATATTAAGAATATTTTGAAAAATATGTACATTTTCTTTTTAAAGCTAATCCCCCTACATAGCAGTATTCCTAGAATCATTTGGGTTAGGAAAGATTTCTGTCAATAGGATTTCAAGGAGTACCTAAATCCAAGCCTCCTACAGCATCCCTGACAGATAAGTATCTTGTTGAGTCTTGCATATTCCAGTGATACTGGTTAGGAAACAGCCCTTGGCAGCCCCTTCTATTGCATAATTACTCCTATGATGACTGAGTTGGCTTTATATTATAGAGCTCAAAACTTGGCAAACAGCCTCTATTTTGAGGAGTCAAGAAAAAAAGAAAATCTAAGTTTGGGATCCATTTTGCTATAGCTGTTTCTAAACAGCCATGAAAAACCTAGGCTACATTATGGTGGTGCTTAATAATTTGAGCACATGGAAGATTTTTGCTATGAAGTTGCTATGTTCCTCTACTTTATTTCTGAAAGAAAGTCAGTATTAGTTCTTTTCTACTCAAGTCCTCCCTTCATTGATCATCTGTATAAAATCAGAGTCAGTGGCTGAACCCTCAACTTGATAAAGAATTTAAAATTACAAATTTTAAACATTACAAATTAGAAAAGGACAAATTTGATTATTCTTAAAATAAGGGTTTTCTCTCTCCTGATGACATTTAAGGTTTGTCATTATTGCTGTTTTCTTGTTAAGCCATAGGAATAATTAATGACAATAATCCACAGGTGTCCCTTTGAATGCTCACAGACATTACCACATCTGTTCTGGTATCTCTTTGTGGTGGGTTGGCCCTGGCTGGATGCCCACCAAAGCTGCTCTATCATTGTTCTCATCAGCTGGACAGGGGAAAGAAAATATAGCAAAAGGCTCAAGGGTAGAGATAAGGACAGGGAGAGACCACCCATCAATTGCTGTCCACTTGAGGAAAAAAATTAAGTTATTACCCATCAAATCAGAGTAGGAGGATGAGAATTAAAGCCAAATCTTGAAACAGCTTGTCCCTCATCCCTCCCTTTTTCCTCAAGCTCATTTTCACAGAGCTGTGGTCAGTCCATCCCATGCTGTCTCTTGTTACTTCTTCCTCCCCTGGGCAACGACCCCTCACAGTCTTCTCCTGTTCTCATGAGGAGTCACTCCCACAGAGACAGTCCTCCACTAAAAATCCTGCCAGCAAACCTCCTCCAGCGTGGGATCCTGTTTCTCCATGGGTCCACATGGAGTTCTGCCAGGAGTCTGCTCCAGCGTGGCCTTTCCATGGGGTCACAGCCTCCCTTGCTCCAGTGTGGACTCCCTTGGGCTGCAGGTGGATCTCAGCTCCTCCATGGGCCTCCATGGGCTGCAGGTGGATCTCTGCTCCTCCATGGGCCTCCATGGGCTGCAGGTGGATCTCTGCTCCTCCATGGGCTGCAGGTGGATCTCTGCTCCTCCATGGGCCTCCATGGGCTGCAGGTGGATCTCTGCTCCTCCATGGGCTGCAGGTGGATCTCTGCTCCTCCATGGGCTACAGGTGGATCTCTGCTCCTCCATGGGCTGCAGAGGCACAGCTGCTTCACTGTGGTCCTCGCCACAGCCACCAAGGGAATCTCTACACCTGCAGCACCTTCTCCCCCCTCCTTTTCCATTGGCCTTGGTGTCTGCAGAGCTCTCTCACTCTCATATTATGTCTGCAGCTGCAGATTTCTCTTGATCAGTGAATTTTCTCCCTTCTTAGGAGTGTTAGCTCAGAGGATCCACCACTGCTGCTGATGGGCTCAGCCATGGCCAGCTGGCTTTGGTTCTGCTCTGGCTCTTCAGGCACAGGGGAAGATTCTGGTGGCTTCTCACAGGAGCCACCCCCAAACTTAGCCACTTTGCCACCAAATATATTTTCATATCTTTAGATTCCATGCAGTGACATCTACAGCACGTTATTAGCCCACTGCATATGATTTCATTTCCTACTATCAAAGCAATAAACACTCCTCAGACAAGAAAGGGACAGGGCCATTCACAGCAACTTTCACACCAAGACCATTCATTCAGATTAAATCAGGCTACAATTGATGAGCAATTTAAAATAACAATACTCTCAGGAGGAGAAGAAGAAGAAACTGCCCCAAGAACCTCTTTTCCTATGATGAAATATTTTCCAGTATTACCTATAATTTTAATAAGAGTTGTTTACTAGACTGCTAGAAACATTGGATTAATGTTAGGAATGTTTTAATTCTAATGCTTGTAGAAACCATTTTTAGCCCTCCAGAGTGGTAAAAATACCCAACAAAAGCTTAGCTGCTATCCTCAATTTGCAGATTGTGAGAGCATAAATGTTGCAAGGTGTTTTGTTGGTGAACTTCAGTGAGCATCATTATGATGTAGCAATGCATAAAGATCTGAACCAAAAAAAAAGGCTGTTGCTCTGAGACAACATTTATTTTGGCTTCTAATACAGGAGAAAAGCCACCAACACATGGGAAATAAAATAAAATGAAAGGCTTTACCTTCACTGTACACACCAGTCTTTGGTAATTCTTAGATCTTTCTTCTGTGCTTCCTAATAACATGAGCTGTCAATGTTTGCTGTAAGACTTACATCAGTTCTGCCAATGTAGGGAGAATTAGCAATAAGAATTCAAGGGCATTTATCACAGTAAATATCATATATACCCCTCAAAGCCCTGAATTTGACTCAATGTCATGACATTTGGAAATATAATTACTCAAGGAAAAAAGGTTAAAATTATGTCCTGGTCCATTCTAAAGAAAATCAAACAAGCTAAAGTTTAAGGTATTGTTTTGGTGATTTGGGCTTTTTCCTCTGTCACTTGACCAAATCCTTGGGCAAGGAGCTTATTTGCTAAGCAGAAAAGCAGCAGAGAGTTTGCAAGCAGGAAACTCTATTAATATTTACCTTGGACTAGAATTCCCCATGTGTTGGTGCAATCAATGCACAATGATTACAGGAGTTGGCATTGACAATATATCTACCTGGAAAAATACCTCTGAAAAGTCTTATAGTGACCATGTGCCATAAGACAATTAAAATATCTGCCTTTCCAAGTTTAAGATAATACTTCTGGCATCTGAAAAAAAAAATGATAATTACATGCTTTTTATTCCTCACAAACGTTTATGAGGTTAATTTTCCTTTGACAAGGCTGAATTTTGCTTTTCTTCTTGACTACTTAATGCACAGTAACACTACTGTTCTAATGGTGCAAAATCCATAAAGCACAATATCCAAATCAATGTCATTTAATGAGGGAAACTAAAGCAGAAGGGAAAACAAAATATTTTTGGGGATATTTTTTGAAGACTCTACCAGGTATTTCTCAAATTCCACAAAGGTAGTGCTACCAGCATATTTTTGACAAATGCATTTTCTAAAAACCTTCTCAGTTCTTTTGTCAGTAACAAATTAAAAATGGGGAGATAAGCATTACCTGAAACCTCACCAAGGTGACCAGCTCTCTGTTCTATCATCAGTCACCATGAGAAACTCCCAAGTCATGATACCAAGCTAAATTTCATCCTGTTTTTTCATGAAAGTCAAATATGTCCCTGCTTTTAATGAAATCAATAAAACCTTTTAGTCATAGCAAGAAAGAGAACTCTGTCCTACATCACCATGCTTCAACATACCTATCCATAAATAAACAACTAGAGAACTAAAGAATTCAATTAAGTTTTCATTTCTCTCAGTCAATTGCAGATCACAGAGGAAGCACCAATGACAGCAAAGACAGATGATGAAAACCTGATCAATTGCTATCACTTCAATTTAGATAAAAAGTCACTCACTTTTCAGCTCTGCTTGGTGCCCAGAAGAGATTAGATTAAAATTAAATCAAGAGCAAAATAAAAAATCTAAACAACAGTCAAATAAAACCTTTTCCAGCTCTTGTAAATGTCTTCAGTTAATCCTACTATGTAAAGTCAGGCTACCAGCAATGCTAAAAGCAAATTCCAGAAAGTTATTCCTTTGAAAGTTATCAGTACTCTTTAGCCTTCAGAGAAAAGGAGCATGGAAAGTTAAACTACCTGTTTGCTTAAGTTCTCTCCTTCTGTACTGGATTTGGGACAATATTAGAAAACTTTCTAGAACATGATTGGGGCAAACATTACAAAATCTTATGTCTGCATCCCCCACTGTCACGTACCATGACATTATGTGTGATTCCCAGAGGTTCTGGCGTTATTTGATTGTTATAAAGCCACAGCAGAAATTTGCTAAGATCTATCACACCCTGATTTTTTTCAATTTTGGGGAAACATAGATAAAGCACTGAGGTGCAGGATGAGCAACTGACATTTTATTTTGGTTTGGATAACTATTCTGCAAGTGGCTTCATAGAGCGAAATATAAAGAACATGAATTTAGCACATTGTTTCAAGTGGAACACAAAGGGAGAAGACATTTATTTCACCACCACAAGGCTGTCATCACATATAAAAATTTATAAAACAACAGAAGTAAAAAATCTTGACTTTATTTAAAAAGAAAACACATGCTTTATTCAAAAGCTGAGGAATTAAACTTGGTTCATCCTACGAAATTTTGTGTACAGCAGCAGTTCGAGTAGCATATTTCAGCAGGCAGAATTAGCACCAAAGGAAACATTTTAATGAGGACAATATTAATCCTAGATTTCATCTTTCTTCTGTCAACATTTGTCACCAGTACAAATTACACAGTCACTTACCACACTGTCTGGTGATGCCCAGCCCTGTGGCTGCACACACACCGAGGCCTGGAGCTGTCTGGAGCCAGCTGTGCTGCCAACATTGACCTTGCACCCCTCAGGGACAGCCCCTGGGCAGGGGCACATCTTGGCTCATCACAGAATCACATAGCTGGCCTGCCCACCCACCCTGGGGTTCATTGTGCATCCCACACAAGGGCAGGGCTGTCCTGGGAGGGCAGCAAGGAGGAGCTGCAGGCACTGGGGACAGGTTATGCACTGGCATCCAAAGCTGAGGGGACCCTGGAGAGCACAGGGAGCACACAGTGGGTCACAGATTGTGTCAATTATTCTGCCAGGCTGTACCAGGGCTTCTACTGCCACCTCCATGTGATATGAATAATCCTTTGCTCAATTTCGCTTTTCTAGCTGTTGACAATCAGTAACATACAAAAGGAACACAATTTTGCAGTAACAAAAAAGGAAAATGTTATGATATTTTAAAATTATCATAAAATATTTCTCTTCTTTGAGAAGAATGTTGTATGACTTGGCCAAGTTACCTCATAAGCCCCATGGCTCAACAATGAAGACACTGATGGAAGACTGAATCAGAAAAACTGGAATGCTTTTCTGCCTCTGCTGCTAGCATAAAACTGGTTTTCCTTCAAGCTTTCTATTGTTTAATTCATGCAGGGCCACCATCTTGGTCAGTGGGGGTTTTTGAGAGTAGCTAAAGAGAGGCAGAGAGCAGCCAGCACCAAGCACAACACAACAAGTGAAAGTGCTGGCTGTGCACTTGGATATGTACAGGGAAGAAAAACAGGATAGAAAATTCACTCTGGATAAAGCAACAGAACAGTGGCATCCTAAAGATCCACCAGACAGAAAGAGGTAACAAGGCTTGAAGGACACTCCTCTACATCTCATGGAAGCCATATTTTCCAAACAATTCAGAAGTCCTACCCTGATATTGAGTCAGCCCATGCAGAATCCCTCTTCCCCAGTCTGAGCCAGCTTTCATCAACCACTTGTGCCTCCACTTCCACATAAACCATCAATTAATACTAACATGGTTAATAAGTCTTCTCCTATGTGGACAATAAAGTCCAAATCTTAGTTCAGGACTGAGAAATTTCCTGCAAAAAGTAAAAGGCTTGATTGCACAATATCCAAGGCTTAGATCCCTCTCCACTGGATCATTTCTAGACAGAAGATACCTTGGCATGAAAACCAATGATGGTCACAGAAGCAAACAGTAGAGGAAGTCCAAATTTTTTTGCAGGATATCCCTGGGAAAATCTGATAGATGCAAGTTTTTATGTGTTCTTAGTAAGCATTATTTTTATACTTACAAAGTTTCACTCAGCATAGACGACAACTCAGCACCTGACACGATGCACAACAGAAGTTGTCTGGCTGACATGCAATGCACTGGTGAGAAGGCATTGAAGTCAACCAGCCACATGTTTGGGCAAGTGTTAAATTTCACAATGGTACAGACACTTGCAAAAGCACTGTTTGGCTGTGAGGGTTTTTTAGATGGTGGTTTCCATATTCTTGTACCCATCCTACTCAACAGTGACAAGAACAATGGAATATAGCTACAATGAGTAGCATTTCCCCAACAAGGCAGGAAAATGGGAAGTGTAGATCCAATGGTTAAATTTCCACTGATGAATAATGCCAGACAGCTCCCATTTGGGAAGCTGAAGATTGCCTCTTTTTAATTTTTTTTTATATATTTTTAGGAAACCATTGCTATTAAACAACACTTTCACTGAAAAATGCAGGACTGGTTTCTGTTACAGTTTGATACATTAATTCCAATAATTGCTGACATTATGTTTCAAGATTTAACTGTACTGCACAGTTCCATGGATAGAGAAAAGCAAGGGAAAATGAAAATATAAAAATCAAAGCACACATCAATATAAATACTCATTTGGCAGTGAAATAATGAATTGTTATTTTGGCAAAGCACGATAACCCCACCCTCAAAGGAAAAGGGACACCTATCAGTTATATTCTCACTGTTTCCATTTCAGTGGAAGACTGAAAAATTACTGCTCTAGAAAAACATAGAAGCAGCAATACCTCCCCTTAACAAAGTTTGTTATTTTACCCAATCATATATATGCAACACCCCCTCTTCCAACTAAATATTCTCTATTTCCTCTTCTATCTTCTCCACAGGCACATGGGAGGGATGAAATATATCTGCAGGCTTCACCATAACCAACAGTTTCCATATTTATGAAGACCCAGAAGCTAATGTAAGCTTATTGCTGAGATGACAGTTGTGCCTAAGCAGAGGAAACACGGGGGGCGGGGGAGGAAGGAAAGAGAAAGAAAAATGATGAAACAAAACACCTGAAGTAGAAAGCCTAGCTCAATTGTAGCTTTTTAGATCTTCTGAAAAGAGCAAATGAAGACAGTATAGGCAAAGTAAGCCTTGCCTAGACTAAGGCTGCTCAGAGGAGGAGTTTTAGCAGACCTGTGACACCTTCACTTTTTACAGCCGTGAGGCAGAGGGTGCACACATCACAGTGTGATTCTGCATTATGAGGAACATCTACCACATAAAACCTGTGCTGCTTCATTGTGTGATTATGTGTGGAATTCTGGGATTTGTTCGTCTTCACTGTGAATTTACTGCTGTATTATTTTTCAGAGGCATTTCTTCTGCTAGATGCTCAGAGAAGCGCTTGATTGATTAGTGTTGGTTTTCTGGTTTACCCACTAAGCTGATTTGAACAATCCATTTGTTAATATAGTGAAAAAAATTCACGATTATAAATTGTTTAACAAGTCTCAACAAACAAGTCCCTTGGTGGTCCTGAAGTTTCTTAAAAGCAGATGGATGAGGTACAATTTTATAGATTCTCTTTCCTATTTGTGAAAAGCTGCTAAGGTCGGAAATAGGCTTTAGTGCAAACAAGGGGCATTGTCAGACAATAAAGAGACAATTGCCTGTGTTAGCACAACAATTAATTTATTTGCAGAGAACCACTCAGTCTATTTGTTACCAGAAATGTGCTAATTATTCCTGCTAATTACATGCAAAACCTTCATTATCACCTATATGAGGAAGAGGACCCCTCAGGTTTCAGTGACAAATTAATTACTGTGTTTTCCTTCTGAATGTAGTTCTTGACAGTCCCTGTTATCTGAAAAATAAATTGGCTAGCAGGAAGCTTGTCTCTCAGAGATATTCTGCAAACTAAAAGCAAACATACAAATGTCATATCAAGTCACTACTGCTATTTTTTCAGGCAGGTATATTCTGAAGCTCTCAGAAATTCTATATTAATTTACAAGCTCTTAATCCTAATAAAATGTATCATGCACTGCTAAATTCCACCATGTAGCTGCTTTCAGAGCCCTTTACACATCTATAAAACAATGGATAAGATAGCAGGCATTAGGTTTTAAAAATACAATTAATAAACCCAATGGTAAGCTACATGTCAGTAAAACATTGACATAAATTCAGGGAATAATTATTTAAAATTCATAGCTGAATTTTATTCTCTGAATTTCGGGGAATACATATTATTTAAAATTCATAAGTGAAAAGGACAGCAAAGGGACTGTATCACTCAATCTTGCATTATCACCATTCTTATTC
This sequence comes from Melospiza georgiana, assembly GCF_028018845.1. Taxonomy (NCBI): domain Eukaryota; kingdom Metazoa; phylum Chordata; class Aves; order Passeriformes; family Passerellidae; genus Melospiza; species Melospiza georgiana. The sequence continues at coordinate 13,724,317 of NC_080430.1, forward strand.
AACACACAAGACACTTGCCCCTAATTCTTTGGAATGCACATGCCGGGCAGGAAAAGCCTCATGCAGAAGGGTGAGAAAGAGGAGGCAATCAGGATGAAAATCTTGATTTTAAAGGCAGAAAATGTGGTTAGTAAAAGAGTTGCAGCACGATAAATCTGGGAGAGGAATGGATGGAGAGGCTGCAGTGAATACTCAGCACACAAGATAAATTGACTATTCAAAAAAATTATTTAAATCTCTTAAATTTTGTGTAGAACCTGTCAGGTAAGTTTCAGCCATTCCTGTATGACACCTTGCCAACAGCCCGCCTCCACTTTCCTTAAAAGCTGGTCTGGTGAGCTGTGCATCCTGCTCATATTTACTCAAAGCCTCCTCAGTTTCTGTGTTCAGTACAGCAGAATATCAACAACTTTACAATTCAGAGTATCAGCAGCATCCATAAAGGGGCACATGAGCATCATCCTACAACTGCAGAATGTGGATTTGCAAGCACAACTTTAGGAGCAGCTGCAATATGACATTGCACAAAACAACAGCTAATTTGAGGCTGGATACAAACGATGGGGTCTTGGCAATGTGTCAGGGATGGGAGACAGGGATCAGACAGGGCTACTAAAACGTTAGAAATAGTTTCATGATGAACCAGGTGATGATTAACACACATGCAAAGTCAGATTTCAACAGCCACTCCACCTCATGAAGATAAAGCAGGAGTGGAGGAGTGGATTCAGACTCTGGGTGTCTGTAAGACCCAGCCCCAGCTGTCCAGACCTCAGCACAGACAGGCAGTGCCCAAGAGCGGCCTGGCCTTGGAGACTGAGAGTTCATCCATGACTCACTGGATCCATGCCCTTCCTTCACTGTAACTAGGGTATCACTTTTCATACAGCATGCTCTTCTACTTAAAACATAAGATACTTAATTTTTTACTTTCATATGCAGCCCATTTTTCAGACTCCTGTGTTTTGTGTATCAAGCAGCCCAGATAAGCCCCTAAGTCCCCTAAGCAACCTTGTTGGTGCTCTCTGCAGTGCTGTCTCCCTGAAATCCCCAGAAATAACAAGATGGCAACTTCATTATTCTTCAAGTCCACTTTCATCCTCTCCTTTCCTTGAAGCTTTCAAAAACCCCAGTAACAATATTGCTGCTAATACACTCAGTTCCCATAACCTGTGCTACTGAATACAGTTTCCATGTGTGCACTTTGGTTTGTCTCTTTGTCAGGAGTTCCCCAAAATGAGAGACAACTCTCTTGTGTATTCTTGTTGTAGTTAGCATGCCTTAAATATTACTCAACTATAATTATTAATAGAAGTAGTAGTAGTAGAGGTAGTAGTAGGAGTATGAGAGGGAAGCACAGTGCAAGTTTTCCAAATCACAAATGCAGCAAAAGATTCAACATTTGGAGACCAATACAACATTTGTCATAATTTTAAAAATTACAAAAAATTAAAATCTAAAAAATACAATTAAAAAACAAACAAAAACCCTTTCATGACAAACCAGCAAAGAAAACACACAAATCCTCATGTAACCATAGCTGTATGTACTTATAATTTTTATTTTAATTTTAGCCTATAATCCTGACTGAGGTTCTGGCATACATGCACTCTCTTTGTACCCTCTAGCTCATCATCTACCTTCATTCAATAAATCAAAATAAAAACAAGTGGATGAAAAGGAGTACTATACTCCATTTGAGTGCAGTAAGTTGGCGGTTTTTAAGTCAGAGACATTCATGTAAAAGATAGAATGTGCATGGTTTTATTTCCCAAAACTCATAAAATTACACGTAAAGCTCATTCCCCACTAACAGCATAGAGTCTGCTTTGTTGACAGCTATTAGTCCAATCCATGAGGATAATAAACAAAACTTTTTACATATACAAAGTTCTAACCTCCAAGTCCCAGTTTATTACCAGGTTTTTTATTCCAAAGGATGAGAAGGGTTCCTTAGCATAAGCAAAAAATCACATCTTTGAAATTTTAAGCACACTTTTTTTAAGGACTATATCACTCTGACTGAAAATCTCAAAAAAGAAGAGGTTAGCATTGCTGCTAGTCCTCCTACAAGTGCCCTCCAACCTCCTGTGCTCAAAAGCAGTACAGATCCTGAAAACATAACATTAACCTACTGTCAATCCATTGAAAACTGACCTCAACAAGCAAGACTTCAGGAACAGAATTCAAAAACAGGACACAACTTACTCATGACAGAAAGTTATTTTTTAGTTTATTATAGCAGGTCACTCACCAGATTCTTTTATCTGTTTGTCAATAACAAGAACAGCAATATTTGGCTGACCCTGAGAGATGACTGGCAATAGGGATGCCATGTGGCAACAAAGGAGGATTCTAAATCTGAGGGTCAGTTGATGGATGGGGGAGAAAAATCTGAAAAACAGAGGTGCATAAAGAGTCCTGCATAGCATCAAAATTGAGAACTGGACATGAAGGGGACAAAAATGGAAAAGGCAGGTGATTCTAGACTATTTTTGTTGTGACACAGAGAAGGAAAAACACATTGATTTCACAGTGAAACATTTGAGCAATAAAATAATGAGCGTGCCTAGCAGGCAAAGCCTTTCTAATTTGCCTGGCCCAAATTATGAGAACATATTTTTGGCCTGGCCTATACCACAAAATATGAGTAGGATTAAGTGCAGTCAAAGTAGCTGACAAGATGCTGGAGCAGAAGAGAACCTTCCCACAGAGATGAGAAAGTTGGGGTCAGCACTGGATTAGCTGACACAAACTGCATCTCGTGTTCCAGGGGTTTAATCACTCCACTTAAACCTATCAGCATGCAGAAGTGGCAACAGAAAAAACTATAAACTCTTTGTCATAGCTGGCTTTGGCAACTAAATGACAAAGAATGACTCAGTAATATTTCTTCTTTCTTTCCCATGTATGAAGCTTTTAGAGAGCACTCCTCCCTTCTTATTCATTTACATCTAGATAAGAATTTGTGTGGTCAGAATTGTTACAGTTGTAACAGTTTGGTGGTAAGATATGTTAAATAAGCTATTATTTCAATGTAGGAGCCCAGGGACTTATACACCTACAGCCACAAAGGATAGGGATCCACTCCTCCTGAAACCAACACTGGTTTATCAAGTTCTCCAACAGACATAGTAAACACTGAAGTGAAAAAGAACTGATCTAACTCAAAATTATAAGTCATAGAAGATTTTGTTCTTTTTCTTAAAGACCGCATGCACTAAAACACTGAGAAATTTTAAATTCCTTTACATTTGATGAGGCGAGGGAAGCAGTTGTTAGGTACAGGATTTTTTTAGATCTACATTTTCCTTCAGGTCCTCACATGCTCTTGCATAAACATTTCCTGGCTCAAGATTGTGTTTGCTCACACCAAAGTTCTTCCACAGACGCTTTTACTTCCTGCTGCAAGGAAGGGGGAGGGAAGGCAGCGTGCAGTGCAGCACCATTTATCCTCTGCAGACAAGGCTTCATTTAGAAAAGGACCAGTCACAACTTGCTGGGAACAAGAAGCCAAATAAATTATTTTAGTGTTTGATTATCCACATCATTCAAAACCTGTGTCAGTGGCAATTGGCTTGCTTCCTGTCATGCTGGGACCTGGGTTGCACAACAAGCTTGTCTCGCAGAGAAATGTGAGGTTTCTGGAATTGAAGGTTCCTGCAACTGTTAGCTTTCAAAAATTTTGTCTTGGACGGAGCACCTTAACTCCTCCCTGTTCTCTAGCACAGCAGCTAAAATGGAGCCATCCTGCTGGAGCCTGTACAGCCAGCAGCCTCCCTAGGGATCCCCCACACCCTTCCCCTCACATTAATGAGCAGCTAACTAACAAAGTAAATGGAAATAAATTACCAACAAACTTATTCTGATAGATGTCAAGGAAGAAAAGAATTCCAAAGAGGAATTTAAACAGGGAAAAAGATATATGAGCTTAGCAGTTCATTGTAAGAAAGAGTGCTTGTGTAAGACACCACATTAAAAAAATAAAAGTTCTTATACAAAAGGCAAAAGACTTGTTAAAAAAAAAAAAAAAAAAAAGTAAGTCTCAAGGGTAGCACCACTAATGGAACTGTGAGGAGGGATGAAAAATGTCAGCATTATTTCTGGCTCAGGAAGTCCCAAAACCATGATTCAGTAGAAGGTAGGAGAGTACACCAAGAAGGGATCATTACGTGCTTGACATTTTCTTATACTCTACCCCAGGCTGCTGTCAGAAACAGGATACCCAGCTAGACAGATGTTTAGTCTGATCCTGTATGACTGTTCCTCCTTTGTGATAGTAGTAAGACATAAATGTGGATAGGAAGAAAGTTATGTGCAACTCAGGGATCACATGAAACTTGGAGTTGATGCAAGTACAGCAGCTGACAGTGCAGAGATTCAAACCAAGGTGTGTCAGCTCTGGGCAGATTCTGATCACAATGGCCTTTCCCCCTGGGAGAAGTTCATACTGTCCAAAAATCCTTCTCATAGATTTCAGGATTAGTCTAAGGGCATCTTTGGAGTCAAATCATCTCCCCTGTCCTCCTCTGGTCTTTCAATTCCATATTTCATTCTTAAAAAAAAAAAAAATTGATCTTTCTGTAAATTATTAGCTGGCATCATGCTGTTCCAACATGGACATTTTCTACGTTGCTTTCTTTAGGTCTCTGCAAGAAAACAAGTCTTTCCAATGACACCAGTCTCTCTGATACACAAGTCAAAACTTACTCTCAAAGTACAGCATTCATTTTCCTGCCATCAAGTATTTAGGAACTAAAGCAGATATGCAGAGAAATTCTGCAGCATAGTGACAATGTCACGATGTCAACCATCAATTCTAAGTTGCACACAGATGGCCCAAACCATCGCAGTTCAAATACAGCTGGAACAACTCCTAGTCAGGAAGAGTTTTACTTCTTTCTTTACTATAGACTGGAGTGAAATAAGTAACAACAGTCACAAGAAATTTTCTTTCAGCACAGCCATCAGAAAGACTACCTGTTCTTGCTCCTGGTCACTTTAATTCATGCTCTTTCAGGCAAGTTTGCTAAAGAAACTGTATCTAGAAAATGTTATACAACAATTGTAGCAAGTAGCCTATAGAGCAGCTTATTTGCTGTGACAAATTGCACAGAGCATGCTGCACACCAATACTCCATATATTCTTCTGGGTCACTGAATTGATTCTGGTTCAAATTCCTGACAAACCATTTCATCTGTAAAGACATTCAAGGACCAGCACTATTTTCTTTTAGCTCTAGCTCAATCTAGCCTCTACTCTAGGAGCTAGGGTGGCCTGCAAGGCAATACACAGCATGGATACAAGCCCATCCAGACATCTCTTGGGTGATTATCTAGCTACTAAAATGTTATGTAAAAGGGAGCTGCTCCATTTTTCTGGCGGCAGCAGCTGCTGTCACTGCATTTCAGGAGGAGATGAAGCTGTTCAAGGATATTGTGTGCTCTGGGAACAGATCAGCTGTCCCAGGTAATTCTGATCCCATAGCATCTGCTTCCCGCATCCCAGTCAAGCTGCCAGAGCAGGGAACAAGCTCTGCCCCCCTGGAGCTGGTTTGGACCTTGGCTGCACCCACCATGGAACAGGAAAGCTGCTCATGGGATTTAGGTGCCACCTGGGCTGAACTGCAGTTAAGGAGGCACCCTTAGAGTCACCATTTTGGACTTAAAGAGCTTATTATTCCAAATCTCAGGTTAAAAAAGGTATGTTCAGTGGTTTCTCTCAGCAGTATCACACACTCCACAAATCTATTGTTCAGCTGACGTAGAAAATTACTGACTGGTTGTGTGCACCATAGCCTGATCCCCAAGATGATTCTTCAGGATAGGTAGATAATATGTGAAATAATTAGAATGGAATGATTTTCACTGTGGAGGCAATCCTCTCATTTCACTTCAGCCATCTTTTAAAACCAGCATCTCTTTCATAATGGGGAGGTGATTTGGTGACAGTACCAGGTTAAGCAACAGCTTCAACAAGGTCAGAGCCAACGCTTAAAAATACTCATGAACAAAGTTTAAAACAGGTGGGGCAACTGGCCAGAAAGCAATATTTTATCTCTGTTCTTATAACAGATGAAGAAATATAGACAGGTAGCTTAAATTAGAGAGCAAGATCCATGTGTTTATATCATAATAATCAATGTTACCTTGCACCAGAAGAAATAATACACATGCAGAAGGATTTCTTTAAAGATAATGCACTTTAATTACATTGGTATACATTTAGTTAACAGGTATAAACTTTTTCTGTTTTGGGGCTCTTGCAGACTGCAGACTTGCACAACAAGCCAGGTACACCAGATTAGATTCACACTATATTAAGAGAAGTTTTCAGAATAGCAATAGAGTTGTTTAATTTACCTTACTCTACACACTCTAGTGTGTAGAGTAACACTAGCTCTTATTACTACATAAAAAATACACACGTGCCTATGTAAAGAGAAATACAGAGATGAATATTGCTATTACAAAAAGGGTAAAGATTTTAATCAATATATATTAAGGAGTGCTTATAATTTCTATCATAATGCCCATCCCAGTCATAACTTATAACAAATGGAAAATCACAATTAATCTGCTACCTCTCTAAATAATATTTCAGTGACTTTGGTTTAAGAGCTTTTAGATCAATTGTCCCTCATGATTGAATCTGTGTTTCAACAGGAAAAACTTTACTGGGGTTGGCAGTGGGGAGGTGACTTCCACTAAACCTGTAATCCTTGACAGTGGCACTGAGCAGCAACATTTTATTGCTCTCTGATATCAGATGAGAAATCACTTTCTAATTAAATGAGAAAGTAGCATGTATATGAGGTAACAGCCAGCTTCTGAGTAGGGAAGTAATACCATTGTCTCATTTTTCACGGTAGGTCTGCCCTGCTTCTTTAAAAGAAGACACAAAATGATGACCTTGGAAAGATTGGCTATGTATGGCATATAGAAACTGTTATTCCCAAGACTCCACAGCTCCTAAGTGTTTCAAAAAACATACACAGAAGAATGAAAAAACCAGACAGGTGACAACAATGGCATCAGCAAAATACCTTATGCCTCACTCAAGTATTTTATATTCAAGGCACAAGTTACAACTCAAATTTCATTAAATCTACCTAATTTATACCAGAATCCATTGCCTCTTTGTATTTCAAGGGAATAGAAATACACGAGAGATTGTGGACAAAAGTGATATTTCTTGTAGGAATAAAATCCAAACAGAAAAAGAGAGAGATTTAGGCTTAATCTTTCTTATTATTTGATAAAAAAGCATTTTCTGAGTAAAGGTACAAGTTATTTATGGTTTTGATCACTCCAGTACACTGTTCCATACCTAAGAGTAGAAAATGTTTCAAATATTTAACAAATCAGGGCTAATTATACAGAATAATTGAATCCTTAATATAAAGCCTGAGAGACTTTATTCTTCTAACATTACTTGCTGCTGATGTGAATACCATGAGAAGAGATAAAACCACAGACCTGTTAATACAAAGAAGACAGTTGAAAATTACTTTCAGTTTTGAGAAAAACACTAGGCTCTGAATATAAGTTTAATAATTAAAGTTTGATTCCCTTTTTTTCCCAAAAAAAAAGTTATTTTAATTACTGCTTTTTTATGCCAAGTGTCTGCTTAACTTAGAAGAAGAAATGACTTTATTTGAAGCATTGCCTACTAGAAATAAGAGTTACTCAAGGGCAGTGTTTTATTGATAAAGCTTTTTTCTTAATAATCATCATATGTCATAACATTTCACAGGATCCATGAGGTTCATATTTTTTCAAAGGCAGAAACAACTGGAAGTTCTGATCTGAAGCTAACAAAATACCCTGAAGCATTGTCAAAAGTTGGAGTCATTTTTGCATTTTAAACCCTAGATATAGTAAAAGTCAGGTCCTCATAAAAGTAGGAGAGGTTATTTGTTACCATAAGAGCCACCATTTTTAAACTGTTATGAGTATTTGCATACATTTACATGCACTGAAAGCACAGCCATTCAGAACAAACAAGGTTCATTATGAAGACAAACATGCTGAGTATGACTGACTGACAATCCACACAATGGCTGATTTAAACTTTACATTCACCAACCATTTTTCTGAGCAGGAGGAGGAACAGCTAAGGATGCCTTGCATCCCTTCAGCCGCTTTTTATTTTTGATAAACCCTGAGGCTGCCTCTGTTAAGGTGAGAGAATACACTAAGCCCATTCAGCCTGCTGGAAACCCCTGCTATGGTCTCTGACTTCTAGCAGGCAAGCTTAAATGAATCTCTCTCAAGTAGTGGAATAGGTAGGAAAACTGGTTTATCAAAACACATACACAGTTCCCTTAAACAGTTCAACTTTAAGGCATGTCTGCATGCATTCCTACTGCCTGTGACAATAGTAACACTTCCTTTCAGCCTAATAGGTCCTGAGCCCCATCCTTTGTCTGCTGATTAACTGCTCTATTCATTGACCAGACCACTAATTGCATGCTCCTTATAGTTACCCTACATTACTGTAAGAATTAATGAGACACAATTACAGCTCCCAGAAATCTCAGGCCTAGCCAACTGCAAAGCACTCCAACTGAATAAGAACTCCCCAAGAATAAAGAGAAAAATTCAGCCCATTGTTCACAGGAAGCAGAATGTTTTTTGTTAAAAAATTGTATTTATTTGAAGCTGTTTCATAATTAGGCCCTGGAGAAAAAAAAAAAAAAAAAAGGAAAAAAAAGGGGAGAATAGAGAGAGAACTTGGGAACCAGCATTCAGTGAGAAATCACAGCGGATGCAGAGACGAGCACACAGTTCAGATACGAAGAGAAAAACACATAAGGAAGGAGTGCATAAAAAATGAGTGCTATGAACACTACAATCATCTATAACCAATCAGCTGTAGCTGTTTCAACAGAGCATGTCCCACTGTATGAGAATTTCCACTAATGCAACCTTATATTTGACAGCTTCAATCTTGAACAATTTAAAATAAGCATATGGGAGCTTCAGCAGTCATGTCTCTGAGACAGAAGAGGAATTTAATTTCCCACTCTCAGAATTTATTATGCATTAGAAGTCAGTGTCATTAGCCATGAAAGTCAAAATGAAGGACGGAAAATGAGTTTTTTGAAAATCACCCATATTGAAAACTGCACTCACATTTAATCTGTGTAATCAACAGCCACAGCTATTCAAAGTCTTAGTGACTACAATCACTACCTATTAGCCTGTAAGTAGTTCAAAAGCTATTATTCTCACTTGAACAATTTCCCAATACACAAGAGACTGCATTAAGTTAATGAAGTTAATATGCAAAGTCAATATTCTTTGTTATGAAGTCATCTTATTCCATTGGTTCCTCTTCAACTTCTTTTCACCATATAAATTCGATTTAAATTACATGTATAGTTTGACAAAGCCACTGATACTTAAAATAGAGCTTGAAATGCAGCACTGTACTTTATAGCCCTAGTAACCATTTTCCAGGGTACAATTTGTAGCAGCCACTGAGACCCCAAACTAAGCATGTCAGACTGGCACTGCTACATTCCAGAATCAACATCTTTGGGCAGAGACAACATTTTTTGTACGTCTCTACAGGGATTCTCAATAATTGCACCTAACTGCAGTAATAGTTTAAATTCATGGGAAATGGATGTTCTTCTGATATTATCACTCACTGATATCACAGCAGAACTCTTTCCTGCATGAAGCAGACAGTTACCACCATGTGGTGCTGAATCCCATGCAGGAAACAAGGCACAAATATGGATCAGAGACCTTTGTGTTCAGTGTATAATAAGTCCAATATCCCTGTCATAGAACAGCAATCATTAACTCGGGGATCTTTTGTTAAATGGCCCCTGTGGCTGGACTGGTAACAGCAGGGATCGAATTTGCAATCCTCAAGACTAGATTCATCTGTCAGGGAGACTGCAGACCTGCAGATTCATGCATTTCCAAAGTGAGTCTCTAGGACTTGACATGAAAATACCAATTTCAATTAACCTTGGCTGATTAATCAACCTCAGTGCACAGGCACAGAGCTTACATTTGCAGATCTAACCCTGGCAGTATTATTAGAAATGGGCATTCCTCATGTCTTGAAAAAACCTTTGAGGAAAAAAGAAACCTTTGTCTCAAATAAAACATCACCTAGCTTGTTCAAGCTGTTCCTGTTTCAAGCCCAAAAATAGAACAAGTCTGAATTCCTGCAGAGTATGATGTGAAATTATTTCTACTAGTGCAAATAATGTGCTCTGGTATCTGGTCCAGCCTTCACTTCAGATGTTATGAAGTAACTTAACCAATACAAAATATCTACACACTAGAGGTTAGCCACAATTTCTAGTTGAGCTGTCTCTCCATAAAGAAAAATGAGTCCTTCCTGCAACAAACATTATGACCCCACATTTTAGGGCATCAGTTCTAAGGAAGAATTTCTAAATGAACAATTATTTGACAGGAAGAGCATGGTAAGAGACAAGGGTAGGTTTCAAGCCATAACCTGAGCTCACTCAAACTATTTCTACTCCCCTGTTCCACTACCAATTTCTTTAGAGCTATTTGTTACTTATGGTAGGGCATGTAGCACTAGCAAAGGACAATCATGATCCACCAAGTGTTCCCACATGCTTATTTATGCTAGAACTGATTCACCTAAGAAAAATTCCACTTGTGTACTTCTCATCCTTTAGTTTTCAGGCTGCACATCAAAAGCTTCACTACTAGGGAGCTCCTTTCCCTCCTTTTCATTGTTATATCTTGTTGTCATTATATCTCAAGGGTTCCATATTGCTAGTTTCACACCTCCTTGATGTTTCTCATAGGCAGCTCCTCCAGGCACTGACTCTTCCTTGTCCTCACAGCAGCCAACTGACTCCAGTTCTCCCTCAACCAACCCATCCACTCTTTTATAACACTCTTCTTATTGGCTACAGCTATGGCCTGTTAAAATCAGGCATGTCCAAACCACTATTAACCCAGCTGCAACTCTTTAGGTGGTAAGACTACCTTCCATACTACCTTTATTTACTTATGTTCTATCCCCTTACAATATCTACCTCCTGCCCTCTTTTTCCTGAAAGTGGTTCAGCTAAGCAATGGTTTTGCCTGTACCATCTCCTAAGTGTGGCCCAAAGGTATCCCCAAGACAAGAACATCAACAGGACAGATGCCAAAAATGAACATTCAGGCATTGTCAGGAACTTGCAGCTGTAAGACAAGCCTGAAGGCAGCAGATGAACAGGAGACAGTAACACTGCTCTTAGAGCTGCTCTGGAGGTCATTCTTGGGAGCAAGGTAAGCATAAGCTATGATGTATCATCTCTGTGTGCAGTGATAAACTAGCACATGAGTCCCTGCAGGATGAGGCTTACAGCTGATTTACACTAGAAAGGTTAATATAGAAATTACACTAACAAGACTCTTCTTCTCGAGCAATCCACACCTATCCCTCAAGAGGAGTAAAATGTACAGGTAAAAGAATTCCTTATGCAGCTTCTGCACTGGGTTTTTTGCTGGCATAGCTATGTCAGCAAAAAATTCATATCCCTCCCTGACAGGCCTCCTTGAGAACACTTTCAAGTGCAAACCAGGTGTCAGTATTTCTGTTATGACAGAAAAAGACTTCTACACTAGTCATGAGCTGAATACTTGCCCTTTCATGACCTGGAGAAGTCCTTGCTTCCAAGGAGGTCAAGTCCCATGATCATGTTTTCCACCAGCAGAATCTCTCATGACCATAGCACTGGTATGGTACTGTATTAACACATATAGAGTAGAAGAAAATGTATCAGTAGCCAACCATTTATATTCTGCATTTCCATGTAAAAATTGTCTATTTACACTACATTAATGTCACAAAAAATCCTGTGAAAGGGAAGCACCAACAATTCTATTTTAAAAAATTTTTGTGACTTTGAGATTTAGTCTAAAAATTGTTTGAAAACTACTAATCTCTGGATATTTCAGTTGGTTATATTTGGCACTCAGAAATATTTGGATAATTCTAAGAGATTCTATAGATCGAATTCCCAGATGAATCCCAGATCATGGAAGAAGCCAACCAAGTACAAACATCTTTCATTTTTATCAGCCTCGTTAGGTAGAAAGTTAACAATATTGGTTTGAAAGCAGCTGGATAGCTTTAAAGAAAAGACAATTAAACATATAAATCTATTACATGGCAAGAACTCCAGAGCTGAAGAGATGATTGGAAGAAGATATGTTGCCACAGGCCGTATTGCAGAGGGTCCCTCAAGGATCACCAGCCTGTTCCTAACATAATTTACCATATTCTGTCCATCTCCAGTTCAGTCACTCTCCGATCCTATGAGATGGTTTATGGAATATGTTTTGGCTGATAGAGCTGACAGAGCAACAAAAAGCCCTTTGAAAGCACCCCTCACTGAGGTGGAATGCACAGGCCATGGTCTACCTGGAGTGCTCCTCAGTACAAACTAAGATGCTCTGTGATAAAGTCAGCATGAATAAAACAAAGTGTTTATAACCACTTACACATGCAACACTCATGGCCATCGATTAGCCAAACAGCATGAATTCCTGAGCCACAAGAAACAGTCAATCACATTAATTTCTTTAATTAATTAATTCATGTTACTTTATTGGCCAGAAAGAAGGAAAACATTTCAGAAATGAAAAGGAATCTGCAATATCTAAGCACTTAAATCCCTACCCAAACTGCATCCTACTCCTAAAACTAAGATAAAGTTTAGCATGGGAAGAAAGTGTTATGTTGATTTATGCCTGGTTTACTATTGCTAGTTTCAGAAGAGCAAACAGCAGAGCAGAGAGTAGTTCCTATGACAAAAACATTAGGCTGGCACAAGGTTCTGCATCCTTGAACTACCTGTAACACACACCCCTACCATGCCCTTTTTGGCACTCAAATGAAGTAGAATTTGGCTAACATGCAACTTGAATATGGGTTGGTTGTTATCATTACATTGCAAGAGTTCTATATTGCAAGAGTTCCATACCTCCTTGATGTTTCTTGTAGGCATCTCCTCCAGGCACTGACTCTTCCATGTCCTCACAGTAGCCAACTGACACCAGTTCCTACCAATCCACTCTTTCATAACACTCTTCTTATTGGCTACAGCTGTGGCCTGTAAAAATCAGGCCTGCTCCTAATCTTTAATAATTGGCTCAGCTGCAACTCTTTAGGGAGTAAGATTACTTTTTATACTACCTTTATTTACTTATATTCTATCCTCCTACAGTTGGTCAAAAAGTAGATTAGACAAAATCATCAAATCCCTGTCAATTTTGAGCCCTAATGATTCCTTTTATAGCATCTTTACAAGGTGCTCTAAAAATACCAGCAGTCCTATGGTTCACACCTGCCATGGTAAGAGGGAAGCCAGTCACTGGAAATTAAGTGTGTTTATTATGTAGAGAAATTGTAAGAGTGGAAAGAGCTGAAGAGGAACAGAGATCCCAGAGAAATACAGGATAAGATTAGCAAGAAACCGCTCCCAAAACAGAAACATAATTAAGCATCCAAACTGCCAAAGAGAGAAACATGTATGGAAGAATGCAGGGATGTGTGGGGAGTTAGGAGGCTATATTACAACTAAGATTTATACATGGAGAATTACAAGGTATTTAGGTTGCTGAATTCTATTTAAGAACATAAAGTCCCACTCACTTCTACAGGAATCAGGCACCTCCACATCTCAGCCAGGTGGGGTTCAGGGACTGTTCCCACGGGGTCTGTGTCTCTCATGGTTCTGTCTCACTGGTCAGGCAGCCACAAGAACATTGTGAAGAAACTCTTGATGCACCAGTGACTCAGAACAAAACTCTCACTCTACCGTAAATACATTTCATGTCCCACATGTAGGACCATTTAATGACACTCAGTAAAAAGATTCAGTTGTCTGGGGGAAGGGAAGCTACAGGCAGTTGCTTATTCTGAACTTATGCACAGGTCCAGAAATTTCCTCTGTAAAGCTTCCAGCCTTTCTCCACACACAATTATCGTGTGCCATTTGTGTCACTGTAGAACCTGTAAGTCCAGGCTATGGATCAGTCCTACACAGATGAAAAGAAATAAAGGACATGCTTACACACCTGATGTGAGTCATGCAACCCAAACAGTATCCATAACATAATTTTTAAAAATTTTATTCCCTTAAAGTTAATTAATACATCCATAGTAGAATTATCATTAAAACATTCTTCATACTACATTTGAACAGGTTCAGAAAGGAAAAATATTAATTGAACCACAAGGAGAAATACAGATTATTACATAAACTCTGCGTAGACAGGAGAAACACCTTCTTTGAAAGCAATCGAGTTTTTTACACAGCTAGATAAAATGCATTCCATGAAAATGACTTACAAAAACTGAACACATGGGAACCACTTCAGTAACTACAGTCTTGGAGGGCTTTCTGTTACAAACACAAGAATATGTTTGGATATCATTTATAACACATACTCCCTGGCAATAAATTACCCTTCCACTCAAAAACCTTGTATAATGGTACTTCAGTGCTACCACACAAAAAATCAGAATAACTTCAGAGAGAGCAACAAAGGAAATTTGCATCTGACACTAATATCTTCATAGGATAAAGTATATTTTAATGAAGATATTGTCAGCAATACATGTGTTTATGCTTCTTTTTTCCCTTCACACTTGGATTTTATTTCATTTATGTCATAATCTACCTTGCAAGTTTAAGAAATGCATCATTTATTCATGACCTCTACTTTTTCAGAACCTCTCAGTTACACAGAAGACCAGGCTAAAGAAAAATCAAGTGGTTTGTCTGATAACAGTTAGTGTCAAAACAAACTGTGTATGTTGAATTTCTGTTAGCTGAAGTCATAATTTAAAAAAACCCAACTCAAAAACCAGTGCTTGCTTTACCTTTTTCCAGAATAAACTCTCATAATTAAGCTTTCTACTTTTCCAAGTAGCTGACTATGTATTCCTGCACAGCAGGAGGTTTTCTCCACAGACATATTGACTTGGACAATAAACAAAGCAAAAATCCCTGACTGGAATTTACAGCTAAATTTAACTATGCATATTGTTAATAAAATTTGCATATTGTCTTTCAACATTAAGAAAAAATAAAAGTGGAAATTCAATGAATTTGGGCACTGCACTGCTTTGCAAGGAAAAAAATGAGATTTAAGTTGTAATTTCCATATTTATTGAGGCTGTACGTCAAAAGAAATCTGTGTAAAAAAATCCTGGTGCTGCCTTGATGAGATTTGAAAGATGACAGCATATTAATAGCAAAGGAACTTCTCCTTAGCAAAGATGGCTTAAATAATACCTATAAAACACTGATGAAGGGCCACATAATTTTAGAAAACATTTTCAGCATCTCTTATTTCTCTGTCCTTCAACCACAAAATAAGTAAATGCAGTTACCACGTTTTGAAGAAACGTCACCCATCCCTTCCCCTCAGTGTCAACTTTCCCCATGAAACATTAACAGATCAGTCAGCACTGACTTCTTACAATTAAAGCTGTGAAAGGAAACTTTAACTGATACTTTTACATTGATTTTTTTTATCACAACACTGCACCACCACTGGCCCTCCAAAGCCATGAACTATCAGTAGCAAATATCCAGCTTCTATTTTTAATTATTTTGTATTTTTTCACAGCATCCTGGACATGTGGATGTGTTAGGAATTTAATTTAAAGGAATTAAGGTTTGTAGTTCCTTTAAAACTAAGTTACTTTACCTGGATCTGTCTAGCCACAAAAAGTAGACAATGAAATGCAGTTCTGCCAGCATAAAACCTTTTAGATAAGCAAAAAAACTTTCCCACTAAAGAGAGAAGATCATACTCCTTTGAGGTACTTTTCCAGTACAAAAGCTGGATGTATTCCAGGGATTATGCCGTTGGTTGGATGGTTTGGGTTTGTTTTGTCGGGTTTTTTTTTTTCTTTTTTTTTTATAACTGAAACTGTGAATTTTTAACAGTATAGCTCTCATTAAATTATGAAAAAACGTTCACATTGCCACAGCATGTACTTTATGGCTTTTAATACTTGCACTGGGCAGGATTTCAAGGACACCTTTAACCTTTGCTTAACCCTTCAGAGCTTGGCTGCTCCTCAGCTGGAGGAGGGAGAGGGCAAAAGCGAGGAACTCGGTCATCACTGAAGGCATTGCCCGCAGCTGACTGTGCAAATGAGCGGCCCAGTCGCTCCTTTCTCAGGTTCCAGGTGAAACAAACAACCATTAACACCCCGGGGAGATGCACACATCAGCTCTCACCTCTCAGAGCACCTCTAGCACACACTGCAGGCCTGGCAGGAGATCCCTGAATCGTCTCCTGAGTTCTTCCTTCGAGTACAGCCACAAGGCTTTTCTTTTCTAACCAACGAGCCGAGCTGGGGGAGAAGTGCACCCCAAGCACCTCTAGCACCCAGCCTGTGGCTATAAACAGCTTCACATCAGCACAGGGTCTCACCGAGGCTCTGTAAAACAGTGCGGCACCTTCCAGAGCATCCTCTTGTGAGATCCACGTGTTGCAACATCACTTAGGGTTTTTTTTGCAAAATGCTGCATTCGGATATGAGGAAGTGCAGGAGTAATTTTATTCTGCAAATATGCAATAAAAACTAGGTCAATAACCTCAGTGACACATAGGAAGTCTGTGCATTCTGCATTTCCAACCACAGGAAACCAAAAACCTACAGGAAGATATGACTTTCAGTGAGGTCACCCATGAAAAGCTGAGAGCTCATGGGACGTGTTCATGACATTGAGGTTGGCAGAAGTCAAGGATCACAATTCCCCAAATACAAATTGCTGAGCAGGAACCCAAGCCAGCAGTTAAACACTGCAGAAGCAGGCACTGAAATTAAGGAGTTAAAGATTAATTCACTCCCAGACTGTGAGTACATGGTCACCTCATGGGGCCATCACCAGGAAGACAAGAGATCTTCTTAGAAGAACTGGCTCTACCAGAGGCTAATTAACAGATATGCTGACTGTAAATAAAAGCAGGAGGTGGTAAACAGAAAAGAATAGAAAGTTTGATGGGGCTCCCAACAGATGCTGTGTGTCAATAAACGTCAGCTGAAACTTAGATGTTGCTTTGTGCTCTCTTAAGGAAATCATTATAATCACATTATTCTGTAACACAGTCTAGCCTAAGCTCCATGCCTCATCCTAGAGAGGATATTTTTGATCAACTAGACATTTGTTAATTACAAAACCAAGCACCTCGAAGCTATTTCGTTTTACATACAGAATGAAGCAGCTTATTCAAAATTGAAAATTATTACATTCACATTTACTACCCATAAAGTTAACAACACCCATAAAGCTAACAACTATTTCTTATATCCCAAACTAAATTAGTGGCTCTTGTAAAAATATTATTTGCTTCAAAAATGCTAGTTAAATAGCACAAACATGTCTACAAAACAGACAAGAGATTGATATATACAATTACAATTAGGCTTTCTAAGCATAGAAACATTTTTCAGTTTATCCTCACAATTTCCTAAGTCTGTAGATGTATGCCTTAACTCTGGGGTTTGATATTTGATTCTTTATATATATTTTCTACAACCTTCACTGTCTATTTGCTCTCACTATTTCACAAATTTTCTGCCAATGAAGTACTCTCCATAAGGAAAACAGTTTTAATAGTACTGAACACTTAAAAGATGGTGATATTCATTGTCCATTCTCTACCCCACACCTCCAAAAGTTAACTCCCATTAAAAAACAGTTTTGTTTTCCTGTCTCCCATTTAACCACCTGATTTGACAAACCTTTTCTCAAGCAAACAGACATTTTCAAGTAACCAGCATCACAGGAGGACAGATTATTTTTTATGAGAAAGTTTACAGGAGGTAATCTTCTCTTTTCCTTGAAGTTAAAGTAATTAGTACCTAGTACTGAAATGAAAGAAATTTAATAGTGTCAGTCCAATTACCTGTGAACACATGTTTATTTTGCACCCAATTACTCCCCTCAATTCTTTAATTTCAAGAGTGGACAGATTTTGCAACTCTATTTGCTTCGCAGTTCTTGACATTAACATAAAAATTCTGATTAAGCCATACAAATTATGTGAGAGAAGTTGCAATATTCTGCCATTCTTGACACACTATAGACAGGATTACAATATCTTCTTTCACTTCACAGAATTTCTAAATTAATTTTAATAGCATTTATATATTTTTACTGCTTTTTTGGAGGAAAGCATGAACATTTTTGTTTTCTTTTTCCAACTCATGAATTCTAATGCACTAAAATTTCTTCCTTTTGCAATGATTCTTTGGATTAATGCTAATTGACTGTGGAGCACTATGCTTCAGAAAGTGTTTAGATTCCACACATGACCAGCTGGCACCATATGAGCTCACTCTTATGCTTCAATATTGTGCTTTCCTTTCTCTGTTGTCCTTCCTGCCACACTTTGGGTTGATGAATCTATTTCTCAACAATACTCAAACTCTTTCTTCCTTCTAAATGTTGTCTGGTTATTGTATTTTCTTACAAATTTTTATTTTAAATAGTTCTAAAATAATAAAAGGGAACTTTGAGTACTGACAAGGTACTATAATAAATTTGTGCTGACAGAAATCTGAATAAAAAGTGTCTGCCATGTCAGGAAAAGAAATAAAAGAGGTCCCACCTATTTTGGCCAATATAACACCCAGGTAAATTTAAGCACACAGGAGTAAAACTAAATATATCTATTTTCAGGAAATCATAAAAATTCTGAAGAGTTTATTAAAAATATAGAAAAGAAACCCCTGCTGTTTTACCAAGAGTATTCTCCTTTACAGATTTTACCATTAATACCTGTGAAGACTTTAACAGCAAAGTATTACTTAGCAGTCATGAACTAAGTTAAACTACCATGGAAACAAAGTTAAGAATATCTGGAAAGATATTTCTGTGAAGCTGTTAGAATACAAAACAAGCAATAAAGAATAAAAATCAACTTTTGCTCAAGAAATGCCACATGTTGCCAGTTGATGGTAGCTTCTGGCTACAAACTGCATTCTGACACTGAGCTAATGACAGAATATAACTCATGCTGAAACTAATGCAGATCATAGTAACAATGTTCCTCCCTGATTTTTAATATCTGCTTTGTTTTCTCTTCTTGTCATAATACAATGTCCAATGGATTTTGCAGGATTCTTTCACTAATGTTACACCCACCAACTTTGGAAGAACACAAAAAAGGTTCACAGTTGTATTTGAGACATAGTTGTTGCATATTTTTACCTCTACAAAAAGCAACAAAGAAGAAATGAAGCTGCAAAACCTACTTAAAAAAATAAATCAACAGATTGCTTGACTCCAGAATCACAATCTATTCAGACAAAATTCTCTATTCCTATGCTCATATATTTAGTGATTTGCTTGTACTTTTCTTGGTGAAAAATAAAATAATCTTCGATAAATTTTGCTGAAATCCAGATGGCCAAAGCCCACACTTACTCATTTGTCAGTGTACTTCTCCTCATCCAAGGATAGCTATGACAATTCAGATCAAAGGTCCACTTAGGTCAGTATCCTGCTTCCAAAAGCAGACATAAGTCAGAGTGAAGAGAAGAGAGCATGAGCAAAGAAATCAAACACATTTTTCCCAGAATAACTCTCTAGCATTTCTACCATATTCCAGTCTCAAGAATTCCTGAGACTGATTAGTGATTTATCTATTTATTTTGCCCAATGGACCTTCTCTTTCACTTATCCAATTATCCCTTGAAATTATATAAACTTTTGTATCCACAACGTGCCAAAGCAAGGCTACCCTGGGCAAAGAACTAGGAGCTGCATTGTAGTGATAACTGTTTTGTGCACAGTCAGTACACAGCACTCACATTTTCTTAGTAAAACACAAAATTTAAAAAATAAATAAATAAATAAAAGGAGCAAGATTGACGCACCCCTTGAAAGAAACTGAGTTTGCACATACTCGAGTGAGTGGAGTCCAGTGGGAATTAGCATTCTGAACACAGTAAAATGCTGCAATAGCAAGAGTTATAACAAGGTTGAATACAGCTTGAAAAGCAGGCAGATGTCATGAGTGAAAAAACAGACACCCTAAGAAAAGCAGCCAAAAACCTCTGTAAGCCTCCCTCAGTCCAACAACCAAATTCTGATCCAAGGAGGTTAAATATAGGGCTGCTTGAAAATTTTCCACTGCATCTATTTTTGATGGGAAATGAGGCTTTCTGCTAAACACTTTCTGGTTGGATTGTTTGGGGGTTTTTGGCATGTCTAAATATGTGCTTCTGCAAGTATACTTTCCTTACCAAAAAGCCAAACTTATCAACAAAAATATTTTGATTGAAAACACAGTATGTTAGCAAGAAATGCTAGTGTAGCATTTCATTGTATCTCCAGCTTATCTGCTTTATGTGGCAGATCTCTATCAACCAGACTTACCATTTAAATGAGAATTCTGAGGACAGATCATTTTGAGGGATTCCCCATCCCTTCAGGGAGGAAGATCATGGCACAATGTCAAAGGTGGAAGGCAGCCTCAGCCTCGCAGAGCAGGGCCAGCAGGCATTCAGGCTGTAATGTCACAGGAGGACTACAGTAACACATTTCAAATGCACAAGTTTTTGTTTCCAGACAAAGTCTTCCAAAGTCCTCTGAGTTCTGTCAAAGCATGTTGTGTTTCCTGGAAAATTAAGACAAAAAAGAAACAGAAAAAGATTTTTATTTTTTTATCAAAAATTCATGCAGGAAATTTCATGGGTCAAGAAAGGTCTTTCTTTCTCATTAACCTGCAGATTCAAAGATATCACCTGGACCCACCCACCCACAAATCAGAAACAAATTAAACAGCAGTAAAATGGTTCTAGTTTTCCATCACAGTTCTGTGAGCAGGACTGTTCAAAAGCCAAGGAGCTAAACCCAAACAAAAACAGAGATGAATGGTGTGATAACTTCATGTATGAGCCCTAACGTATAAAAGACCAACCAGCCTACCTTACAAAAGCAAAGGATGAAGATAATATTCATACAATGGCTACACTTACTGAGTAAGAAATCTATAATACAAAAATATGTATAGCAAAATTAACAAAGTGGCAAGAAAATAAGACACTCCAGTTATTATTCCCTTCCAGGGTTCTCTTTTCAGTAAAGTAAACCAGAAGGAATAAATCCAATAAGACTAATACAATAAAAAGCATCAGCTATCCCTACACGGCTATTATCATCCCTTTTCTTGGAACCCCACAATCCCCTGGAAGAACTGAAAGCCTTTCATCCAAAACCAAGCCCTGACCAGACCAAGAAAGAGAAACACCCAACTAATACTACCAGGAAAAATGTTACAACTAAATTTCTAGTATTTCTCTCCCCTTGTGGCTGCTTCCTGACATACAATTGCATCCCCTCACCCCAACTGCAAAATAAATGTATAAAGAAAATAAATAAAAATCAAGAAATCAATCAAGACTGCACTTTCTGTAACACTGTTGTGAACCTACAAAAGACAACTGCAGAAAATCTCATGCCAGTGGGGTACTTCTTTCTTTCCCCTCACCATACACAGAGAGGATTATTCCTCTATGGACTATTCCTGCCATCATTATGCCAACTCAGAATCAAGAAAATTCAAAGGAACTGGCAAAGAAATATCCTTATTTTAGAACTCAGGGAGTAAAATGAAAGGAAGGACATTTTGCTATTACAGTGAAATTCCTTTCAACACCTTGCTTTTCAATCACACCGTTCTTTCACTAAAATAAAAATAGAGAAAGGTTTTTAGCAGTTTCTGCTGAGACCAGGCACCTGAAAGCTCCCTATAAGCACTTCCAAACACTGCCTAATGCTCATTCCCTACAAAGTGTTAACATCTCTGACTGTCTAATGTTATAAAGTGAAAAGTACTAACACAATTTGTCATTCTCAAGGCAAATTTATTCATCAAAATTAGTACAAGCCCAAGCTTGCTGTCCTTACTCATATTTGGAATAACCAGCCACTGTTGTCCCAGCAAAACTAATACAGTGAAAAATTAGTCAGGGTCTAACTATAGAAATAAAAAAAATGTTTAGGATAAATGAAATGCAAAGAATAAATATTCAAAAGTAGTGATGAAAGATATGTCTGTTATTTCAATTTTATCTCCTGGATAAAATGTGATTTTGTCATTCAGTATTTTAAAAATTACTACTGGGCATCCATCAAAAATTGGGATTGGAAACAGTGAAACTTAAAAAAATGTCTACTTCAAACATATGCAAAACATTATTCCCTTAACTTACAGTTTCACTGACCTCCAAGGTGCAAAATATAGTATCAGAATTGATGACCAACTTCACATTGTTCAAGGATTTAATGACATGTTTCTCTTCAAATCAATCATACAAAGTTTTGCTTTCTTATATCTGGGTTTTATTCTTTTGCATGCCTTTCAAAACAAAGCATCATTTTTCCATCAGTTCACTTCTTACCCATAAGCACACCACCTCTTTAGTTTCTCATGTAATTTACAGCATGTGAGAGGTATATGTGCAAGCTAATGTCTCCGTGCAGCTTATGCAGAAGTTCTTGGCTCAAGGAGGACTACACTGCTTGATCTTGTCCCTGCACCAACCTTCCCCCACCAGGCTGGGTGAGCTGGCCCAGAGCTGCACACAGGCTGGGCTGGGTTTCCTGCCAGGAGTGCCCCCACAGCTGCGTGAGTGTGGCAGCTGAGCCCCCCCAAACGTGACTAACCCCTCATGAGAGACACCCTGCACTCCCCATCCCCTCTGCTGGGGCTCTTCCTTTCACCCTGTCAGTACCAACACTCAGAGTTAAATGTGCTATTCACCCATCTCCTACCACCCAAGCATGGACTGAGTAACAAAGTCAAGGAGGTCAAGTTAATGATGGAGTCCCTTAATTCCCCCAAAGCTGTGACATCAAAGTCCAGGTACCTGCGGGCCATGCCATCTTAAGGCCAGGTGGGAGTTGGAATTTGGAAGCTGCCCACCCCAGAGGGCCACATCCCAGACAGGCAAGGCAGGGGGCAATGGAACAGCAGTGGGAATTTACCAGAAGATTTGCAGGGGTTTGTACACAAGTCATTAAAAGTGAGGTCTCCAAAACTGAAGACCAAATGGACTTCCCAGCCCATGCTGGGAGTAGTGATGGTGAATGTGCCATTCCAGCATGTATGAGCACTAATTACATTTTGGTGGAGCATGGAGACAGAACCACAAACATAACTGCAGGAGTCACTGGTGTGCCAGAGGCCTGGACATGCTTCCACTTTGAGAAGAGAATGGTGCATGTTTATTCTCAGAGTGGGGCAAGTTTATACTCTCATATTAACCCCCAGAAACCAGACTGGTGGTTAATACCTTACCAACCTGAATGCACATTACCATCCTGAGATTCAGGAGTGCATTTACATACTAATGTTCTAGCAGTAGCCCAAGAGTAAATTCATGGTTACCTGGGTGATCAGAGGAAGACAGCACAACTCACTCTGTCCTTATAACCTCACATACATTATGGTCAGCAATTCAACTGTATGGAGTTTGTGTTGCTCTCCAAATAGAGACAATGACAATGGAGCAGCAGACAGCTGACATCCAGTGACAGTGGATCAACAGACTGTTTAATTCAGTGCAATTTGTCTTCACAAGTCCCATGATTTATCATGTGTGAAACACCACACCATGAGGTATTACAATCGGCAGCACAGGTGGATTATAAATGCAGCTTGCTAACTAGTGGTGGGAAAAGAAAAATACAGCATTTTAGAAAAAAACCTCAAGAACACTGATTTTTCTTCACAATCTTTATAATCTGTATTTTTTTTGTATTCCTTCTTCCTGCATTGTTTCACTAATGAGAATGGAAGCAATATACAATTACACTGAGAGTGCCAATACTTTGCAGCCCAATCACCAACTGCACAGTGTGGGAGAGCAGGGCTAAAGCCCTTCAATAGGAGCTCATCTTATACTGTCCTCATGCTAAACTGTTCCCAAAGTCCTTACACTCATTCTGCAGCTCATACTCCTTCTCCAGTGCAGCCCATGCACTCAAAGCAGCCTCAGGAAGAAATTTAAACATGGTCAGCAGAAAATCCTCCAGCCACATTCAGGGCCACAACTCGCAGCTTCAGTGTCAGAGCAATACTCAGACCACAGCAGTGATCAAACCCTTTCTGATCATCCTTTATGACAAAGCAATAACAAAGTACTCTTCCAGAAGTTTCTCCTCCTCCTCCTCTGTCACCTGCTCACTGCACTCCAGGAGTAGCTGTGGCAGCACATTGTAGTCAGCCAATTTTCTGGTTTCCTGAAGTCTCTCTTGTATCTCACTGAACAACAGCAGCACCACCATGGTACTGTGCCCATCCCCAATCAGATCTGACACGCCTGAAGAAATGCAAGCAGAACATTGTTCTTGCCTACACAAAGTTCTCATGAATCACAATAAAGTACAGGCTGACTCAGAAGATGTATGAATGCCATTTATTTATTTATTTTTATAAATGGAAAAATATCGGACTGTAAGACAGATGCACACTGTATTCTTCTATCTCTATTTCTCTTCAGCTTTCACAGCACTGGATTTTTGCTCATAATTTGTGCTTTTCGGACTTGCAGAAGTACAAACCAGGCAATTCCTTGGTTGTGCCATCATGTTGCTCAGTTCTGGACCACATGTAGCATGTGAGAGAAAAGGATTGACTGGGGGGGGAAACAGTCTCTCTTAATTTTAATTGGAACTTTTTAAGGGGAATCTGAACATAGTTAGATGCAACAACTCTACCTCACTGTGTTTACTAAATGGCCTGTAAAAATACTCTTTCTTCCAGCTCCTATTTATCCTGTCCTCACAAAGTTCCAGTTTGCAGTTTCATGGTGTTGTTCAATGTATTGTCCATGCAAAATCCCCCATGTCTTGCAGCTAACCAGCATTTGCTTAGACAGTCTCTGCACAAAGCTCTGTGGCCTGTGATAGGAAGGAGATCAGCCCAGCCAGCCCTTCTGGGTTTAATCCATGAAATTACTGCCTTCAGTCAAGGCTTCATTCTAACAAGATTATTTGAACAATTTCCATGGACCAAGTTCTTCTTTTCAAACACTTTTATAAAAGCACCATTCAGTGACCTATCCAGTGCAGACAATGCCACACTAAAATTTACTGGAGAACATTCAGTGGGAATTAAAAAGCAATTTTTCTTCAATCTTATAAACTAAATGTCTCTATTTTTACATAAACAAAATAGCATGTTAAACCCAAGATTTCATGCGGCATTTTTACTTCCAGTTAAAAAAAAAAAAAAGGCAAATTTACTTATTTTGAACTAAAATGTCCTGTGGTTACCATTACCTGGGATCCATATAATCCCAAATGCAAAGCCTCAGATACACAGAAAAATGAAGCTTATGTTAGAGGGGCCAGTACCAAACCGAATTATTTGACTAAAAGAGGGTGAGTATCTGTGGCAGCAAAGATCTGTAGTGACAAAGACCAGTGGGAAAGTGACTAGATTTGACAAGAAGTCAAATCTGTAACTTTGTAAAAAGTTATAATATCTGTAACATTCTTGCCAGCTTCATATTTTTGCAGGATTTGATGACTGGACATCTGTTTTGAAATCCCAGGGGGAAAAAGTGCTCTAAAGTATTCTGCATTGCTATAGCAAAGTTCTGCTTTTCAGAAAAAGCAGCTGCTGAATTTTCTGGAATAAACACACAAACCATTTTAAAGACTTGACCCTTGATTCCTTCATCACAGAACTTCTAGGGACTTCAGGGAAGTCTCCAAGTATGAGGAACACACAATGGGCTCTGATTCCACAGTGTTGAGCTAACCAGGCTGCTTTTCAGTCACATAAAGCAAAGCAGCCTCCTCACAGCTGTGCTGTTTTATATACCTGAAAGACAATTTTGAAAATTATCATGGTCTTACTGGGGAATTTGGATATGCAGTCATTACTAAATTACCATAAAGTTCCATATTACCAATTCTGTCATTACTGAACAGCTTCAAGACACACAGTATCTTTGTGCTTCATCTCTTCTTCTCGCTGTAAGAAAACAAGAGCATATGAATGACAGCCAAAATGAAGCCAAATGTACTGTTGAGAAACTTAGTATTCTCTTATTTCTAGGAGAGTTACAGTGTAATTCTAAACTGCAGCATTCAGCATGTCTCCTGAGCTTCCTCGCTGAAATATAGCAATGGAAATTTTACAGCATCTGTGTTGCTTTTGGAAGCCATCACCTCACATCTGCTGTCTCTGTAGTGTAAAGTTTAAGTTCAGCATAAAAAGGTACTTTGTAAGAGGCAAGAGGAATCCTGACAGAGCGGTAATTTACCGACTCGCCCGGCTCCCCCGACTAGACTCACTCAGTTTTACATTCTGTAGGGATTTTTAAATAAGGTGCGCTTCAAGCAGCCACCACACAAAAAAAAAGGTCACTTCTTAAAATGGAGCATCGCATCCAGGACTGGAGACTTTTTAAACCTCTATCCCTCACTGAGTCCCGTGCCAGACGTTTTCTTCACCGGGCATTGTTCGATCCCCTAAGACTTTTCACAATGGCGTTAACTAAATTAGCGCTAAAATAACCACCTGCTACTTTTGGGAAAGTTCTGATTGCGGTCACAACCATCACGGCGCGGGTAACAGCGGGACCGGCCGCCCAGTCCGAGCAGGCGGAGGAGCGCGGCCTCGGCCCCCGGGAGCTTCCCAGCCCGAGAGACCGGGGCGGGCGCGGGGTCGGGAGCGGCGCTCGGTCAATTGCAAATCAATTGTGGTCACACAGCGGGCGCGTTTATCGCCCCATCATCGCCCATTTCCTCCTAACGGGGTAATCCGCGCGTTCGCTCACACGGCGACAGCAGCCTGTTGGCTCAGCCAACAACCCGGGGATTGTTCCTTGTTTGGCCTCACGCGTTCCATTTCCTCCCCGGGCGCCCCGCACCGCCCCCCGGGGCGGGCTCGCTCCCCCCCGGCCCCGCTGCTCTCGGTGCGCCTCCCCGCGAATCACACGATTCCCGCCGCCGGCAGACGGGCCCCGCCGCGTTCCCGCCGTTCCAGTCATTAGGGCCGCAGCGGGAGCGCCGCGCGAGCGCCAGGCGCAGCAGCGCCTCAATTAACAAACAAACGCCGCGTCCCGGGAGCGCGACAACCCCCCGGGACGGCCCCGCCGCGCCCGCAGCCCGCGCCCGCCGCCGCCGCTCCCCTTAAGGTGGTCTGGCTACGGCGGGGCCGCCGGAATTCCCGCCCGCCCCCTCCCTGCCGCGGGCGGAGGAAAAGCAGCGGCTCCTCTCTCGGCCCCGGGAGTGGAAAGCGGGGGGGGCTCCGCAGCGCGGGGCTATCCAGCCGCGGATGGCTGCTCCGCCGGCCCGGGCGGGACACGCCGCCCCGGGAGCCTGCAGGCGGCTCCTCAGCGAGTCACCGCCGCGGCGCCGGGCTGGCGCGGGCGCTCGGAGCCGCGGCCGTGCCAGGACCGGCTCCCGGCGCTGCCCCTGGGCTGCAGGGCAGTGGCCGAAGGCGGCCGCGGTGAGGGCTCATGTTCCGCGGGCAGTGTGCGCCCAGCGTTTCCTATCACCTCGTCCTGCCCGGCTGGGAACCGAGTGTCCACCTGCCGGGGCGCGGGGCTGCTCCTCGCCGTCCCACCGGGAGCTCCCGGCGCCGGCCGGGGCGCACACACGGCACCGCCTGAGCGCGCCCCGGCGAGCGCCGTGACCGCGGGTGCCCGCGCCTCGGGGGTCCCCGTGTCACCCGTCACACGCCGCGACCCCGACCCCAGGCACAGCCTCCAGCGCTGCGCTGGCCCCGCGCGTGGTTCGGAGCTCCGCGCTGGGGCCGGGGCCGCGGGCAGCCGGGGCGGCGGGGCCGGGGCTGGGGTGCTGCCGGGACCCCATCACCAACACGTGCAAGGGGATGCGGCAACGCACACACCCGCACGGGCGGCGATCCCGCGAACAGAACGAGGTGATAGGAAACCCCTTCCGAAACAGCCCCGAGCCCTACTTAAACTGCGGCTGCGGTGACTGTGACTTGGCCGGGATCCCGTGCAGGGAGACGGAGATCCCTGCACAGCCCGTGCCGATGCGTGGCTGCCGCGCGTCTCCGCACGGGCAGGGGCCGAGCAAGCACCGCCACGTCCCCGCAGCCACCGCGACCCAGCAACACCCACAGTCCGGCACCGGCGCCACCTTAAGGAGCCCCGGGGCCCGCCCCCCGCGTCCCGCCCGAGCGCGGCTGATTGGCGGACGAGGCGGCGGGGGCGGGGTCTGGCGGCGCTCGCTATAAATATTCATGAGAGCGCGGTGGCCGGAGCGCCGCTGCCGGGGCCGGAGAGCGAGAAGTTGGCGGAGGCGCTGCCGCGCTCGACCGGCGGCTCAGGTGGCGCGATCGCGGCCGGGGCGCCCGGCAGCCGGAGAGGGACCCAGCGCAGGGCGAGGAGCGGCCGGCTAGCGGTCACCCGTGGGGCCCTGCGCTCGGGCGGGCGGCAGAAGTGAGCCGCTCCGGCCGCCCCAGGTCCGGCCCCGCCGCTGCCCGCCCGCTCGGGGCGGTGGGAGCCCGGCACCGCCTGGTTCCCGGGACGCCTCAGCCTTCTTCACCGCGCCGCCCGGGGGCTGACGGCGAAACTTCTCCGCCGCCGCCGCCCCGTGCCCGGCCGGCGCTGGAGCAGCGGCGAGAGGAGCCGCGCTTCCCCCTGCGAAAGCGACCCCGCGGGGAGCGATGCGACGGCGGCTGAGGGGCCTCCCGTGAGCCGCCCCACATCCTCCGGCACCGAGTGGGGGCTCCCCCTCACCGGGTGCCCGCGGACGACGGAGTCCGGCGGGAGCTGCGAAACCTCTCACCTGCGACCGGCACGGAGGGGGCCGCCCTCCGCCCCCCCGGGGGTAGCCGGGGCGGGGGGGTGCTGTGGCGCCGCGCTCCCCGCGGCTGCTGAGCGGGACGGGAGAGGAGCCGGGGCCGCCGCCCGCGCGCCGCCGAGCATGGAGTGGAGTTACCTGTTGGAAATCACCTCGCTGCTCGCCGCCCTGTCCCTGCTGCAGCGCGCCGGCTGCGCCGCCGCCTCGGCCGCAGCCGCCGCGTCCTCGTCCTCCTCCTCGGCGAAGGAGCTGTCGTGCCAGGAGATCACCGTGCCCCTCTGCAAGGGCATCGGCTACAACTACACCTACATGCCCAACCAGTTCAACCACGACACGCAGGACGAGGCCGGGCTGGAGGTGCACCAGTTCTGGCCGCTGGTGGAGATCCAGTGCTCCAGCGACCTGCGCTTCTTCCTCTGCAGCATGTACACCCCCATCTGCCTGGAGGACTACAAGAAGCCGCTGCCGCCCTGCCGCAGCGTCTGCGAGCGGGCCAAGGCCGGCTGCGCCCCGCTCATGCGCCAGTACGGCTTCGCCTGGCCCGACAGGATGCGCTGCGACCGCCTCCCCGAGCAGGGCAGCCCGGACACGCTCTGTATGGACTACAACCGCACGGACCTCACCACGGCCGCGCCGCCGCCCGCCAAGCCCCCGCTCCGCGGCTCCAAGCCCGGCACCGCCGCCAAGGCGCCCCCCGCCGCCCCGCCGGCCGAGGCTCCGCGCAAGCCGCGGCCGCCGCCGCCCTGCGAGCCGGGCTGCCAGTGCCGGGCGCCCATGGTGTCGGTGTCCAGCGAGCGGCACCCGCTCTACAACCGCGTCAAGACGGGGCAGATCGCCAACTGCGCCCTGCCCTGCCACAACCCCTACTTCAGCCCCGACGAGCGCGCCTTCACCGCCTTCTGGATCGGGCTCTGGTCCGTGCTCTGCTTCCTCTCCACCTTCGCCACCGTCTCCACCTTCCTCATCGACATGGAGCGCTTCAAGTATCCCGAGCGCCCCATCATCTTCCTGGCCGCCTGCTACCTCTTCGTGTCCCTGGGCTACCTGGTGCGGCTGGTGGCGGGCCACGAGAAGGTGGCGTGCAGCGGCGGCGCGGGCGCGGGCGGCGCGGGGGCCGGGGCGGCGGGGGCCGGCGGCGGCGCGGCGGCGGGGGCGGCGGCGGCGGGGGGGCGCGGCGCGGCGGGCGGCGCGGCCGAGCTGCAGCCGGAGCTGGCGGTGGCCGAGCACGTGCGGTACGAGAGCACCGGCCCGGCGCTGTGCACCGTGGTCTTCCTGCTCGTCTACTTCTTCGGCATGGCCAGCTCCATCTGGTGGGTCATCCTCTCCCTCACCTGGTTCCTGGCGGCGGGCATGAAGTGGGGCAACGAGGCCATCGCCGGCTACGCGCAGTATTTCCACCTGGCCGCCTGGCTGCTCCCCAGCGTCAAGTCCATCGCTGTGCTGGCGCTCAGTTCCGTGGACGGGGACCCCGTGGCCGGCATCTGCTACGTGGGCAACCAGAGCCTGGAGAACCTCCGGGGCTTCGTGCTGGCGCCTCTGCTCATCTACTTGGCCATCGGCTCCATGTTCCTGCTCGCCGGCTTCGTCTCGCTCTTCCGTATCCGCAGCGTCATCAAGCAGCAGGGTGGCCCCACCAAGACCCACAAGCTGGAGAAGCTGATGATCCGCCTGGGCCTCTTCACCGTGCTCTACACCGTGCCGGCCGCCAGCGTGGTGGCCTGCCTGTTCTACGAGCAGCACAACCGGCCCCGCTGGGAGGCCACGCACAACTGCCCCTGCCTGCGGGACCAGCAGCCCGACCAGGCCCGCCGCCCCGACTACGCCGTCTTCATGCTCAAGTACTTCATGTGCCTGGTGGTGGGCATCACCTCGGGTGTCTGGGTCTGGTCCGGCAAGACCCTGGAGTCCTGGAGGGCGCTGTGCACCCGCTGCTGCTGGGCCAGCAAAGGCGCTGCCGTGGCCGGGAGCGCGGGGCCGGGGGCAGGGGGACAGGCGGTGATCACCGCGGCAGGAGGGCTCGGGGCCGGAGGTGGCGGCTCACTCTACAGCGATGTCAGCACCGGCCTGACTTGGAGATCAGGCACCGCCAGCTCTGTCTCCTATCCCAAGCAGATGCCCCTGTCTCAAGTGTGAGGAGGGGGAAAGAGGCCAAAGGTTAGGGAATGAGGGACACTGGCCTGCCTAAAATGCCTCCTCACTGTTTGGTGCCATTAATGAACCCCTAATGGTCCTTATTAGCCACAGCTTGTATAGAACAATGCAGCTGGCAGAGGCCCCAGGCTCCAGCCCCCTCCTCCTTCCCCTCCATTCATATGCAGGGAGCATGTACTTCAAGGAGCCAGCTTATTATTTTGCTGGCAGAGGAGGGTAGAGGCTCACCCGTGTCTTGCAGAGGGCAAGGCACAGCAGCTTCTGAATCACTCTGGACTAACAGCAGCTCTTTACTCTTTATGGGAGAGAGGGTCTTCCTCCCCCCGTCCTGAGGTGGGAGTCTGCTGGGGACTGCAGGTTTATGGGATGTGGATGACCAGGCAAATGCCTTACAATATTGACTGAATCAAAAAATGTCTTAATTATACACCCCAGCTAAATACGGGTTTCCTACATTAAAGGATGTATTTATATAATTATTTGTTACCTTGTACAGATGTGTAAAATATGTATATATCCAAAGCTATACAGTCTGTAAATTTTTTTGTAAAAATTTAGAGGCTACCCCTGTAAGAGCAAATATGAGTATTCTATTTTGTCAATAAAATGACTTTTGATAAATGACTTTTTCATGATTTTCCTCTCCTCCTGCCCTGGTTATTCCAGCTGCTGTATCTTTAGGTAGTTCCATAAACTATGAACTACATTCATGCTCCAGTCATTATCTGTTAAAGAAGTGAGATATGTAGACACAAGAAAACAAGTCATTCAACAAGTTGTTCTGAAAAAGTGTTTGCCAAAACTGGGAGGTGCTTTACCATACTTTTTTCCTTTTTTGAAAGATGATGATGTCTTTGAGCCTTTACAAAAGAGTCATCTCCCGTGGCATGTTAAGTATCCTTTTAAAACGGGTGTTATTTTAGGAATGTGCACACCCGCCTCTCATGTCTGTTGTCTACACTTCTGTAAGCACCTGCCTTTCCTGGGATGCATACTGAAGTGTAAAAGGTTAATGTTTTAAATTCATAGCTCATGTACTGTGGTGGAACAGTGAGTTGAGATTTGTTAGATCAATCTCTTCTTAACAGATTAAACTAACATCTTAACTTTTGTATATCAAATATGGTCCTTTTTCAAGAGAAAAGGTATTGTTCTTCTGTCAGGAGTAAGCTAATTTATTTGAGCAGAAGGCTGTTGAATTAACAGAAGAATGCTTTGGCAATTGTTGAACTTTTTACCTGTCTGCCCAGTGGCTCAGAACATCATTCCTTTAAGAGGAGCTAAATGAATAGGGTTAATCTGTAGGGAACTTGGTTTCTTTTGAGTTTGGGAAAACTTTGATCTTTTCTCTTCACCAAACGTGATGTATAGTCTGAAGTTTCTTTCCCTGCTGCCTGGTTCCTCTTGTTGCAGACCAATTGGCCACCATGGAGCCTTAAAGTTCTTCAATTAAAGGGACATGGGACTTTTTTTTTTTTATTTTAAGAGGAAGACTTGTAACAGTTAGTGAACACCAGAGGGAAAAGGGAGAACAGCCTTTTAAACAGCTTTTCCCTGCATTGTTAGCCAGACTGCCGGCAGCAAGGCATGGCTTGGAGCATTATAGAAAAGAGCTATGAATGCCCTACAGGTGGTCTGCTCACATAATCTCCCCAATTTAAAACATTTTCCTTTACAGGACAATTGCATTACAAAACTCCCTTCACTTTTGGTCCTAATTGAACCAAAGAACAACTACAAGATTTTCTTTAAAAACTGTGTCCAAAAAAATTTAAAATCTATTAACTAACATTCTAATCTGTTTTCTAAAATGAGGGATCTCAGAATACCATGAGTAAAAACTGCATTAGACATTACTCCAGATATTTTTACATATTCTGCTTATATTCTGTCAAATTAGCAGTCATTTAAAAGCAATTGGTTAGGTTGTGTGCTAGCAGTGAAAAAGCCCCAGGTCCCTTATTAACCTGCCAATCATGATAAGAGATGGGCAGCTACCCTACTAATGACACAGATATCAGTCATGATTTGTGGGAAAAACCTTGTTTCATTGAGCACTGACTTGATTATTGGTGTCCCTTTCAAAGATCTCCTGACTTAATAGACCCCACTTCTACAAAGTTGCCAGGAACATGAAAAGGAGTAATTTAAAATGCTAACTAACTACTTGATGGGAAAAATAATTTTAACTTCTTAAATGCAAAGGAAAATCCCCTGGAATTTACACATGGTACCTATTTATGCACCAACTGACCAGCATCAGAATATTGACATAGCTGTAAGTTAAAAAGGCCACACTATTTTTCTATATTGCTGGAAACATTCTTTTCAAGGTTGTTGCTAAATCAACGTGGCACTTTTCCCAGCTGTCAGCTTTCCTTTCCTGCTGGGGAAGACCCACACAGCATAATCAGTTCTGCAGATAAAAATCTGAGTTCCTTCCCCTCCACCAGGTTCCAGCAAGGAAGACAGAGGAGAGGTACAGCCACAACTCCTCTCTGAGAATTTGTTTAGAGAGGTCTCTCACCCACAGGCTGCTGGTGCAGGTTGCTAGCACTGAGATAAAAGCATTTATGGTAAAAGAAAGAAGTAGCCCTTTGGTTTAACCTCCAGAATGAGGCAAGAGGGGCTACAGGGGAACTAAAAAATGGGGCCTCAGAGCTAGCCAGGTAAACAAGATGCCTGCTTTGGAAGTGACTGAGTAATAATGCAAAGGTTAAACAAATTAAAATCAGGTAAAATTAAAACCACTAGAAACACAGACCTGGGGAAATGGAGCTAAAGAAGCTCCATTAGAAGTGCAGATTTTTGTGAATCAGCATAAAATTTGTAGATAGGAAAAAACAATCAGAAACACCAAAAGCAAGGCATTTAGGTACATGAAAAATAAAAATCCACAGCCGCAATGAACTTCACATTATTAGGATGCCCTTTATCAAAATTTAAAGTTAAATTTGCTATGAAGATCCAAAAGGTATTGGTCAGGTGATAGAAATGACATCTTAATTTTCAAGATCTGATGATAAACTGCCTTCTCTGTAAATCTGCCAGAAAGCCACTGAAAACAGCCCAAGGAGAGCCATGGTCCCTGCCCTGCAGAGCAGGAGTGCCCACAGCATCCCTGTGCCAGAGGCTCATCCATGGCCAGGGGCAGCACACACACACACTGGCTCTGGAGAGCCAAGGGAAAGTTTTGCTGTCACTGATGTGGCCCAGAGCACAACCTGTATGGCAGCGTCTGGGGGCTGGATAAAGGCAGCTGAGAGCCTCCCACAGAAAGGCCAAACTGCTCTGCTCAGGTGGGTGACCAAGGTAGCACAAAAACATTGTTTGGGATTTTTTTTTCTTCTCTAATAAGCAAAATACCTTTGGGGAGCTCTCTTATTTTTTATTCTCCCTCTTTTTTTTTTTTTTTTTTTTTCCCCAGGACCCCTCCTTACTTTACGTGCTCCTGCTTCAGAAAGGAAATCTTACAGATCTTTCTTCTCCTGCTGCAAAAAGTAAAAAACCCTGCAGCCTCCCAGAGAGCTGGCCTAGCTTCTGGCGGGCCTCATGGAGGAGGCACAGCAGTGCAGGTGAGCTGCAGAGCCTCAGCAGGGACACAGGGCATCCCCTGGGCCCTGCTGCACAGCACAGTCCCTGGGAGCTAGCTGGAAGTGTGCTCCAAAGTTTTCCCTGTGCAGGAGAAGTCCCTGAAGCTTTGGTAATCAATCTTTTGGTTGGGAAGGGGCTTCAAGAAAAGAAGGAATTAGGAACTTCTTTTATATTGTAATAATACAGACGTGACCAGGCTTTCTGGGAAGGCTTAGACTGGCATAAAATAAGTGTTTCTCCTTTCTTACACAATATTTAATGTATTGGGGTGCTCAAAGCTGTCCCAGGTGGGGTAGGAAATCTAGAGGCAGAGGTGCCTCTGTGCACACCCTACCCACAGTTTTCACCACAGCTTCAGAGCCTGGGCTTTTTCTAGGTTCCCTCAGGTGGACACATCTCCAGACACCTGAAAGTGGCTTGTAGAAGAAAGCAATGACAGTTTTTTAC
The DNA here is from genome assembly GCF_028018845.1 of Melospiza georgiana. Classification (NCBI taxonomy): domain Eukaryota; kingdom Metazoa; phylum Chordata; class Aves; order Passeriformes; family Passerellidae; genus Melospiza; species Melospiza georgiana. The sequence goes on from NC_080430.1 coordinate 13,759,335, forward strand.
AAGAGGAAACTGGTACTGGGAGATAAGGCAGAATGCCCAAATTTAGAAAGGAATCACTAGCTGAGAAAGAAAGGCCTTGGGAGAAACCCAGCTCTACTTTGAAACAGAGAATTCAATACAAGACCACTTCTTGATCCCACAACACACTTATGTCACAAGCACTAGATGCAGTGCAAAAGCCAGACCTAGCCTGCACAGTAAGGAAACCCTCTTAAGCAACAAAAACATGACATTTTACATGGGATAGACAGGCCACCTAATGTGAGGGAAGAGAGAGAACGAGTGATAATGTGCGTTGAAAAATTACAAAAGATGCTCCTGGAGTGAAAACTCACCAGGAGCCAAGATCATGCTGGAGGAAGGCTCAGTGTGGACCAGTCAAACCAGCTTGTGGAATCACAGCCAGTCTCCAGAGTGCCTGTTCCAACCTGCCTGCAGCATGCCCTGCTCCTGCACCCCATTCCAGAGGCACACAGCCTGTGCTTCTGCAGGCACACACTTCCACCCCCACACAGCATGGCCAGGGCAGCTGCTGGCCCAGCAGCAAAGGGAGTGAGGAGCAATCTCTCCCCTTCCTGGCCATGTTCCCTCTTTTTTTTTCCTGCACACCAAAACTGGATGGTATGGAAGGACAGCACATCTGTGCCTGGAATTAAAGAGGCTGGGCAACAAAGGGCACCCTGGAAACAATAGGATGAGACTGAAAAGAATAAAGAGATCTGAAAATGTCAGTCCAAAGAAAAAACATTAAACAAGGCAGGCTCCCTGCATGTGGTCATGATGAGCTCTAGGCAGCCTTTGAGAGAACTCAATTAGAAATCTTCAGGCAGCTCTATTTATTTAAGTTTTACAGCTGCCCATCATTACTGTAATCAGGTATATGAGTTTCACTAGTTCAGCAGAAAGGATCACACATAATAAATACTATGGTGGCATGGAAATAACTAGTGTCTGGTATTAAAATGTGGAGCAAAAACCTGAGGTGACTAAGGACAGCCAAAGCACCTCAGAAACTAGTACCTACGGTCAAATGCTGAACCAAGCTTTTTGAAGGCTGAGATAACACTTCTTCACTCCTACCAGTCTCCTATCTGTCATCTCAAAACACTTTACATTCACTTGTGAATTAATAGTCAGATTTCTTCTTGCGAGGCAGAAATTGCAGTAGAGAGTAGAAATTGCAGTGCCAGGCTAATGAAACCTAGATGCATTCTAGGAGGAACACCTGGATTTCCTGCCTGTGCTGTGTCCTCAGTCCAGCTCCATTTTCAGAGCAGTTTCTCGCACAGTTTCTCGCAGTGTCCCCGCAGTGTCCCCGCGGCCCCGAGCGCGGCTCTGCCCGGCGCGCTCCCGACCCCACCGGGCCCTGGATGCCCCAGGGCTGGGGCTGGAATGGCTGTACTGGAGGAAAATCACTCACTCCTCCCATTCCCTACGGCAGGCAGGTAGGGAAAAGAAGGTTTTCAGCGGTTCTGGAGCTGCACCGGGCAGGGGCTGCGGTGGCTGAGGCGAGCGGGACGCGGCGGGGCCGGGGCTCCAGCGCCCGCCATCCCGCAGCGCCCTCCGCTGGGCACACCGGGAATTCCAGCGCCTTCCCCCGGGCACGCCGGGAATCCCAGCGCCCTCCGCTGGGCACACCGGGAATTCCAGCGCCTTCCCCCGGGCACGCCGGGAATCCAGGCGCCTTCCCCCGGGCATTCCAGCGCCTTCCCCGCTCTGCTCCCGCGGCGTTCCCGCCCTTCCCGCAGCTTCTCCTCTCCGCGGAGCGCAGAAGGGCGCTGGGAGATGGGAGATGGGAGCCGCCGCTCCCTGCCTGACCCTGCCCAGCACTGCGGACACCCTCGGGACAGGGCTCACCCCCGCTGCAATGAACAGGGGAGAGCGCAGAACTAAGATGCTCTTCCCTAAAGTCCAGCTTTGCAAGAAAAGAGAAATTTAGGGGGAAAGATGTGGCCCCATTGCTGTAGACGTCTAATATATTATAAAGGAGAAAGCTGGGCTATTTCTCTTGGACACTATCGAACTTCTTTAATATGTTGCATTAAAAAGGGCTGTTATCCCATCAGTCTTGCCTTACCTATGACTTGTATACCTGATACTTTCAGGTATAGCTGTATACTAGATACTTTCAAGTATATCTGATGCTTTCGGATACTTTAAAAGCATTAGTTAGAAGTTCTTTCCTCCAAACTTCTGTCATTGATAATTGTATGTGACATTCTTCACACAGAAACGTTAGTCTCAAACTATTTTTTTCTTCTTGACTTTTTTCCAAAAATAAACTTACAACCAGAATGTCCAATTTTCACATCTTCTGAAATAAAAAAGAATGGTTTTCATGCTATGAAGAGACTTATTCATAAATGTGTTTGAGACATGATACCTTCATCATTTCTCAGTGGTTGAAATCTAAATGCTCTCTTTCAATGTAAATCAGAAAATGTAGCCATCTGGCTTAGGAAACAAATTACTTGCTTTGCCTTTCTGTCCAGATGTAGGGAGGGAACAGAATTAAATCTTTCAGGAAAGGAAGGGGCAATGTTTCCCGTGCAGACCGTGCAGCTTTGGGCACTGTGTGTTCTGTACTCGCTGCAGCCTCTCTGCAGGGAGCTGCACGACTTTCTCTCTCCAAACCTGCGGGGTGGAAAGCACATTTATCATTGTGGGTTTTAAACTGAAGTTACTTTTTCGCAAAATTCTAAGGAGGGAATATTTTGTTATAACAAGTAGTAAAATCTTAGTTTCCAGGACACAGAGCAGGGCATTTGGAATAGCCACATCAGGAAACCACGGAGACCCACACGGAGCTTCATTGCTGCCATCCTCGAGCTCATTAGTGTACAAGAATTGTGTGTGTTGTTTTTAGCAGCTAAAGAGTTATTTGGGGCTTCTATGTTCTCAAGCCAAAGTGAGTGAGGGGTGCAACCAGGGCAAACGCATCAGAGCAATGCAAATCACTGACAAGGCATCATGAATACAAGCTGAGCAGAATTTAAATACAATCCATGAATGAGAGGAAAGATTTGCATGAGGGAAAGAATCATTAGAATCTGATTTAACAAGCAGTACATAAAATGGGCCTTTGCAGCTTAAAATGAAGCAAAGCACATTCACGTTATACATTCTTAATGGAAAAAAAAAGCAAAATCACAAAAAACCTAATTTATTAGTAGAGCTTGGAATAGAAATGGTTTTCACAGAATACCTTTAGATCCTGATTCAGAAACTTGTGCTTGATTGCTTTCTTGAATAGAAGTGGATCATAAGCATGTAGGGTGGTAAGGGCTATTTAAGTGCATGCCAAAGTCCCATTGATTTCAGTGAGATTTTATAAGATACTTAAAGTAAGCATGTGCATAAATGTTTTTCTGAACAAGAGTGCTTTTCTGAATTAGTGTTTTACCCATGAATTTACACAGTGCTTTCAAATATAATTCCTTCTGGGAAAATAGAGTAGATAAAATATTTTTTAAAATTGTATATTTCTGCTTGTCTTAGAAGAAGTTAATGGACAATTATTCTGGTTAGAATGTTCCGTAAGGTCCAAAATGAACAGTGAACAATCTGTGAAAGCTGCAAGTAAATAATGTGCATACAGCAACTTTTATAGACTGTCTGTTCACTTCATCTCAACTAAATTATGGAAGCTTTTGAATATAAGGTGTTACATAGATAATTTCAGTCTCTTGGAAGGAAAGTGATAAGTTGTTCTACATTAAGTGATATTATATTTGGTCTTTGATAAAAGAACACTGTTTTTAAGAAACACCTGCCATTTTTTGTTTCCAGCCAGTGGTCACTAAGAGTGGGCAGAACAAACTTTTTATGTAATGTCTCCTAAAATAAAATGTGTCTACCTCTAAATGTCTGTTCTTTTGAAGTAATAGATGAAGTGGCAGATTCTGATGCAACTGTGTTTTCCTGATACCAAGAGATCATCTGTCTCTGTCAACACTGGATAATTTTTTTGTTTCTATAGAAGCATTGCTCCAGCTGTGTATTTACATTTCTTACCATATTCCTTTGAAAATACAGCACTTCTTTTATGCTCTTCTCTCAACTATGTCTTTAGCAACAGCTCACATGAGAATTCAAAGAGCTCAGTGCCATGACCATGTGGCCATATTGACTGTACTTGTGAAGCCAGACTCTAGTGTCAATTTTTCTTTTTGCATTTTAGAAGATTTTTGAGCGTTGTGGTGCTGGCTTGCAAGGTGTCTTTTTGAAACATATAAATGGTGTGACCAGTGTGATTTTTGCCTTTTGTGCTCTCTTTCTAAATAATTCTACTGTGAAAATGTTTGGCATCATATGCTATTGCAGGTCAGCAGCAATACTGTTCTCCCAAATTAGCTTTCTGTGTCTCCCTTGTTGAATAGAAACCAGTATCATGTTTTTTGAAAGGTAACATCCTCTATAGTAATGTTTCTCCAGCTGTTATCACTGCCTAAATATTTCTCAACATTTTCATACTTTTCTTTTTCCCTCCTTCCTCCAAGTGCCACGTTTAGGTGAAGGCTGAGGTTCAGCTCAAGACTAGGATGTGTAAATGCAGGTAGGTGTCTCAGTATAGGGGTTTTTTTTTTAGGTAAGGCATTGTATGAACTCTTATTGCAGTCAATAGAGTGTTAGGAATGCCGTCAGTAGGTCATGGAAGCAGAATCTGGACTCTAAGTTACTTGTGGGCCTCAGCCCAGCTGCTCAGACAGAGGCTCCCGGTGATCCGGGAGATTCCCATCCAGTCTCTCCCTGCCTCTCCAAACAGGAGACATGGGTGTCCCGTAACTTTCTGGCATGTCTGAAAGACACAGGTGAATATCTCAGTTACCCTCTGGCAGCTCTAATACCAGGGGTTACTTTTGTGGGCAGCTTATTGCAGCCCAGGTCTGGATTTGACCAGATCTCCTCAAAGAGCCGTGGGACTATTGACCCCGACCTCACAGCTCTGTGACAGAGTGTTGGTGTCTTAACCTTGAGCTGAACCCTCCCAAGAGAGGCTGCTGATTATTTCTATCATCTCTGTTGCAAGATTTCAGAATTTTCTTGCTGATGGGTTCTTTAATTGCTGTTTGCTTAAGTTTTACAATATTTGCTGGGCCCTCTCATGTCATTTTACAAGCTGGCACAATGTATAGTTTTGATTGTTGTGTAGAGAGGTTTCTTCTTAGCCACTGCTCTGACCTCTTTGACCCCTTAAAAGCATTCTGCACCTTGTCTGCTAAGGATTTGAAGGGGGGGGTGTTATTCTTGACAGGGCCTTTGATTGGTATAATATTAATTTATACAATATAATAATTTATTGAAGAGGTGTTATTTTAGTATCACCTCTTTTGGTAATACTTTTAGAATTACCTCTTTTTAGTATCACCTCTTTTTGCTTTCTTCTGCCTCTTTGTGGTATATTAACTTCTCTATTCTTTAAGTTTTATTTTGCTGTTGCTTCATTTCCTGACAAAATTTTAGAGAGGCTATTTTTTTACTTTGGTTTTCCTCTTTTTAAAATTTTCTTCATTTATCCAAATTTTAGGACCACTTAAAGTACATAACCACATATGCTTAAATCATGCAAGTTCCATGATCTCCTCTAGAGAGCAGCAAATATGTTCAAATAAAATAGTAGCACGCTTCAACCTAATGTTTCTTGAAACAAAGTCTTTTGTAACTCAACTTGCTAAGTACTGCTAAAGAGCAAAAAACTATGAGGGATGAAGGTCTTATACCTGAGCCTGGCATTTTCTGGCATTATCTGAGAACTGTCCTAGCCCTGATATTTAGTGTGGACCCTCCTACCCTCTCCAAAAGCCAGCACCAGCTCTCCAATATCTGATGGCAGAGGGGAGAAGGAAGCAACAGGGGTTCAGCCTGGGCCAGGGACCAGACTTGGATGCACACCAGATCTGTGGGCTGTAAATCTTCCATCTTTACACGGCACTGGCAGCCAAGAGGAAGCACTCACTCTCAGAAAAACACCCACAAGTTCTCCATCCTCGTGTCCATCAGTGGGCGTTTGGCAGATGGGACTCTGGCTCCTGGCGTGCACTAACTGGGGCTTGGGGAACTGACAGGGAGCCACAATTCTTTTATTTGTTAAGAAAAATTGCCAAGGTAATATAAAACCTTTCTAGCTACAGACGTCTTCAGGCTAATGCCACCAGGAGTTTGGACCTAAATGCTACATAAATCTTCAAGAGGAGGACAAAGGTCCCTCTGTTCTTCGAGAGCAGCCTCCCAGCACAACTGACAGCTGCCTGCCCCAGAGCTCACACAGCTGGCACAGTCCTAACAATGCAAACCCATTCTAATGGGGAAACCAATATAACAGAGCTTCCAAAAACATGCTCATGTTCACAGACCTGTCTCTGGTAAGGTTTTCTGGCAGTAAAGCTCCTTGGTCTGTGTGACCGTGTTCACAGGGGCCTTAGGATGAGGGAAGAGATGGGGATCTGACTCCATGTTTCAGAAGGCTTGATTTATTATTTTATGATATATACTATATTAAAACTATACTAAAAGAATAGAAGAAAGGATTTAATCAGAAGGCTAGCTAAGAAAAGAAAAGGAATTAATAACAAAGGTTTGTGGCTCAGACAGAGAGTCGGATCCAGCTCACTGTGATTGGCCATTAATTAGAAACAACCACATGAGACCAATCACAGATGCACCTGTTGCATTCCACAGCAGCAGATAATCAATGCTTACATTTTGTTCCTGAGGCCTCTCAGCTTCTCAGGAGGAAAAATCCTAAGGAACGGATTTTCCACAAAATATCATGGCTACAGGTCTGTATTGACTGTCTAAAGCAACTTTTGGAAAGGTTTTTCTCTCAGTTAAAAGCCTGATCAATTAATCCAACTCCAGAGCTGCAAAAAGCCCATGGCTGCAAGCAGAGCAGCTGTTCCTCATGTCATCACCACTACCACCTGTGCTGGTGGCATTCCCTTCAAATTGCCAGGTACCCAGGTACAAATGGGAACCACCTTCCCCAAAGTTACCACCCGGCCTCTGTTGGACACAGAGAATGCTGAGAGACAATTCTGGACAGACAGAAACCATCACCAGTGTAAGGGTGACTGCCAAGGCCACAATGAAGCAAGGGAATCCTTTCTGGAAAATGGATTTGCCATGAGCTGGCATTTTCCATTGCCTCAAAGATGCTCAGCTCACCCCAGCATACCAGCATAACATGGAGGAGGAGATTGATCCAGTCAGGCAAAGAGGGGAAAACCAGCAAGGAATGCTTTGTATGCAGCTGAAACAATGTTTATCCCATTTTCCCCTTTCCTGTGTCACCCTTCATACCAGGCCTCTGCCTCTTCAGGAGCTGCACGGCTGCTGCTGGTGGGCTGGATCTGTCAGATACAGCAATGCAGACAACCTGCCAACCAAGTCCCTCCTCACCTTTTGGAAACACACTGCCAAAGATCCTGGAAACTATGGAAGAGGTGCTCCTGGGTGGATGGTGGAGAATGCACCTTGCTGCTTTTTGAGGTGTGTGCTGGCAGCTGGGGCACTGGACAAACACAGCATTCTGCACCACAAGAGCCAGGCTGGAACCAGGGCAGAAAGAATTTAAAGGCACTGGCAAAATGGGAATTAGCTGACACTTACCAGCACTTCCTCTTTACAAACTAATTCCTGCCAACACTAACATGGGAATTCCAGAGAACACTCCACCAGGGGAGCTCAGTGCTCCCTGAGGTGGGGGTGAGCTCTTGTCAGGTGCTGAATGAGGCACGATTACCCTCATTATATGCTTTGTATAGCCCATTTTTGAGGAAGATCCTGATGATTCTCCAATCCAAATAAATTTATCTGTAGCTAACTTTGCAGCCACAGACTTGTGCTCACAATTGCAATAAACAGCTGCCCTGTCTGGCCTTAGCTTTGCCACAATTTCTCAATGCAGCACAGGGTCAGCTTCAAGTGATCTACTGAATTCTCATTTATCAGCAGAAGTCCTCAGAGTTCAGGGTGCTCAGTCTGTATTGGCAGGGCCTGCAGGCTGCCTGAGGGATGCAGAGAGCAGCTCTGTAGGGACTGGAGACACTGAAAGTTGTATTTTGGTGCCCCAGCTGGACTATTCTTTCGATGCCTGCACATACTCCAAAATCAGGGCAGAATTTGTGTAGAATTTGTGTCAGAAGCAGTGTGGGACTATGCTTCAGCTAACCTGGTGTCCAGGCTCTAGTGGGCTGAATCCCAGGTTCTACACAACAAGAATATTACTGATGGATACCAGTGAGCATGTCAACAGAAATAAACAACCTAAATGTTTTGCTTAAGCCTTTGCTTTCAATTTGTAGCAAAGCTTCTCAGGAGATAAAGTGTGCTGAGCCAAGTTGTTTCTGGAAATGATCCTTGTAGGAATATTTCAGGAACTTCATGTAAAAATAAAGCAACTGTTTGGATGTTTTAATCAACCCCTGACTCCTTCTCCCCCATACTATTTTTAGGATTTTTGCTGAAGTACAAAGGGCTGAGTAAATAGGGAATGCAAGACTGTTGTTCTAAGGGGTTGTCAATATTTCTGTGTAAAAGTCATGGAATATATTTCTCAGATAAAGGTAATTTGGAAAAAAATATTTCCTATTTATCTGCACATTCTAAAATCTATTGCCATAAGCTCTGAAAATTAGGATTGATTTATTCTAAATCGAAGTAGCTCTGTGTTTCATGTAACTCCAGCCCATGAGGTGGATTGTTACCACGTCTGTCTGTCTATATCACAAAAAAAAGGTCTACATTTGTACCATTCCTTAAAATCAGGTCACCTTGTGAATTTCACAGAGGTTGGCAGTCCATGGGATCAGTTCTGAGTGATTGCTGGGAGACCAAAGTGGGGCTGCAATGCAAATCCTGAGCTTTTATCAGTCATTCCAAGATTAGATCCCATCAAGATACCGAGATGTACATGAAAGTCTCTGGTGAACCTGGACAAACAGGTGTCTGTCAGTGCATCACAACTGGTAAACTGTGTTACAGATATTCCTAATTTATGTTTCAGAGAAATGCTTCAGAAAGAGGCTTGCTGAAGAAGAAAACAGCTTGGATTTCTTAGCCAGTGCACACAAGATGTTCATCTGCCTACCTTTGAATATCTCCACTAGACCTCCAAAGATAGCACAGAGCTTTAAAGATTGTGCCAGAAAGAAGGAGCTCATTGCACTGTATATTGTCTGTCAGAAGCAAGAATCACTCACACTGACTCAGAGAAACGAGCAGGAGGAGTGGGTGTCTAAGTGGGTGTTTAATTTGTCAGGACAAGTGGGGTTCTGAAAGCATCTTATCCTGGCTTCTCTTAAAAAGAAAATAAAATTGCCTATCTTCAGTGCAAGGAAAAGGCAAGTCATCACAGGGGAAAATGCAGAATTCTATTCTGCTAGGTCAAAATCTCCTATTTCCATTGTTGTTATTTCTTTTCTAAAGGTAACATTTTCAGTGCCAGAAAATGCTGTGGTGCCTAAAATCTCACTGGCAAAATAGATGTTACTCACATAGGAAAGCCAGAAAGGAAGGAAATTACTTCTGATTGCTGAGCCCAAATCCCCCATCGTTCTTGAGAGCACCATATGTAAACCTCAGTTTCTAACAACAAGCTCAAATGCCCCATCATCCTCACTCAGTAAATTGTCCATCAGTGAAAGCTTTTCAGAGCTAATCCAGTGCTCAGCACAAAGTGTTACCTGCAGACACTGAACTGGAGACAGCTCTCCACCTCTGGCATTCCCACAGCAGTGGGAGCAGCTCAGGATTATGAAAGTGTTCTCAGATTAGCACTGGGTGTGCACTGCCATGAATAAATTCCAGCTGTGGAGGTGCCTGGGACCTCCTGCCTGCCAAACCAAATGGAAGGAAACAGACAGTACAGTGGGAGGAATCAGCAGCCAGTGAAGCAGATTGTGACTGCAATCTATCCACACGGACACTGGATAATTTTAACATAGAGATGCAGTTGGTACATTCTGATCAGATTTCTGCCTTGGTGAACTCATCTTTCAGAGCTGCCATTTCTGGGTACCACAGGCCAAGAGTTCATGCTAAGAGTGAGCAGGGACCATCTAATCTGCAGAACATTTCAGCAACTCAATTACAGTGTAAGACATTCTGCTGTAAAATTACTTCTCTGTCAGTGGAGTACATCAGGCTATTAAAAGCAGATCAAAAGACAGAAATTAAAGAACAGCCTTTTGAACTACTCCACTGTCCTATTTTTTGAGATATATTTCTTTATAGTCCTAAAATACTACAAGCAGTAACAATTTATCTGTTCTCCATTGTAATCAGGACATTACAATAATATAATGCCCAATTAATATGCTCTTTAAGGATTTATTTCAGAAAGCTAATTGAAATAATGATGTATCATTTAAGGGCAGATAATAACTTGAAAGAATACATTGAGGATGTCTCTACACTGCTAACTTCAGATTCAATACTTATTCTGGGCTGAACTGAGATATTCATGGAGAACAACTGCTGCTGACAGGAAATTATACATTCCCTAGACACCTGTCTACAGTGTCTTTCACAAGACAAGAGAGAGTCACAGCTTTCTGTTATGCTGCTGAGACTAAATCAAAGTGACCCAACCTAAAAAGTGCAAGAAGAGGATAAAGTGATTATAACTGACTGAAACTTGGCTTCTAAACTAGTTTGGCTTTGACTATGGTATTCAAAAATATATTACAAAACACAACAAAAAAATTGAAAAAATATTTGCTTAGAGAAAAATGTAAATATATTTTAGTTAGAGGCAACAAAATTGATGCTTTTTTCTTTCAATCATGCTCATACTGCAGAAACTTCCAGTGATACTTGATTTTGCAGCATGGAAAACATGAAAATTCTGTGCCTCCAAAGCCTACTACATACTTATTTAGCCAGAGAATTGCTATTGAAATGCAATTGAAGATACTAATTTGATAATTTTCCAATAAAAATTTTATTTCTTACGTGAAAATTATTTTATCCTAGATTTTCTGATCAGTTCCAACTCTTATTTCCAGGGAGCTCAATTCTATCTGTATAATCTCATGGTCAGCACCACATGAGGCTGGATGAGAAGAAATATATATCTCTTCTGTATTTTTCCATAAAGCCACCTAAGGGTGCAAGTGACACCTGCACTCTGAGCACAAGGCAAAGGTCCCTGAGGGCAGTTTGAGGAGAATTGTGCTTCCAACCCATCTTTGAAATGCTTTTCTGAAGCAGATAGGTTAAGAAATTATTTAAGATACATCATTAAACATAATAACCGTTTGTAATGTTTTTCTGAGTATGCAATATTTTCTGGAAGGACTTACAACACCAATACATGACTTTAAAAGACTAAATATTTGTTTTAAGAGCAGAAAGCCTTGCTGCTTCCTTGGTTCGCATCTATCAGTTCTTTTCACACTCTAAGACATCCAGGCATGTCTACAGCACCTCCACATTCAGTGATATTGAATACAAGGGGAAATTACAGCTGATCTCTGTTTTTTCAAGCAGATTTTTTTTTTTTTTTTTGCTGTTTTCTCCTCCCCACTGTGGATGTCCCTCCCAACCATCACTTTTAATTTCATCGAGGTCTAGAAGTTCACAACAGTTCAAACTTCCTTTACACTTCTTCCCTTGCTGACAAATCAGCTGACCTTGCTGTATGTGACTTGGAGAAATAGCAGTAAAAGGTCCTGAGTCATTGCCCTAGGAGCAGGTTGTTGATGCCATAGGTTTCTATTCACTCCCCAGGGAAAATTCCACACCAAATCTTTCTCTTTTAATATGCAGTTTTTTATAAACACATTAAGTGCTTGTTACACTGACTGAATTATGTTTCAATGGAGCCACAAGTCCCAAAATCAGCCAGGTTTGCAGAGGTGCAGCACAACCCAAAGGCCACAGTCTCTGCAGACAAACAATGACATACACTAATTTCACTTTCCATTTCAAACACAAAGAGGATCTTTCCAATTTCAAACGAGACTCTTCAGTCATTAAAAAATGTCTAACCAGAGAGAAAAAACCCAAAGTGTGTCCAGCCATAATGCATTTATTATTTTTCCTACCTCATTTATTATTTCTCACGCTGTGGGATATATGCAATAGACTGAATCCACATTTGCTCCTTGCATTCCTTTTCACATCTCAGAAGAAGCAATGAATCATAAAAGGTTTCATTGTTGCAATGGTTTGTCATGGCACGTGTAATCAGCACAGACCCCATTAAAGAGGCTTTGGAGGACGAGAAGTTTAAATATTTAATGTTTTTCTGCCTATGATAAGTTTAATAATTAATGCTGCTTCTACCCTGGAAATGACAAATCACACAACAAGCATGCACAGTAACAGAAACAAACAGAGCTAATGGAGAGGAAAACCTTACTTAGAAGGTAGTGATTAAAAATGCCCACAGCCTACCTCAGGATCCCAAAGTACTCTGTTCCTGACCAAAGAGCAGCTCTGTCTACCTATCAAGCCACCTGATTTTGGGGCAATGCAGAAGAGAAGGGATAATTGCTAGTCTTTACCTTGTACATGTGAGAAATAATACACAGGTGAGATGAGCCTGTCTTGCAGACTCCTATGCACTCATAGGAGAGAAAAGGCAGACTGTGAAAGCTGTTGTCCCTTCATGCCCTGCACATGGGAGCCAGCCCTTGAGTTATTACAGAAATTTGTTACTTGGCAGCCCAGGAGCAAGGCTGGACCTGTGCCTGCTCCAAACTGCATCAAAGCACCAAGCAGGATCTACAAACACCAGTTCCTGACACCCTCAGAATAATTTGTTTTATAAGACACTACTGGCAGCACGTTTCTCTGGGTACATGCTCCTCCACATCCACTCCCACTGGTGATCTGCAGGTAAGTGCAACCTCCAAACCCCACTGACTTGTAGCTAAAGGAAAATTCATCTCATGCACTGCTGTGCTCTGGTGCTGGACCACGCTTATGCAAATGCGACAGAATTAACACTGAAGGAGGGCACAAAGTGTAATTGTAATAAAATCTTCTGTGATTCACTCAATTTAGACATGTTTTCAAACTATTAGCATTATGAGTCTGTCAGACAAAGAGGGTGAGCACTTTGATATAGACATTGTCACTGCATCCTTCTTTCAGGGTAGAAACCATTTTCCCTAAACCCAGGTCTGAGATAATCACATTGTGGGAGAAATAGGTGTATCTAGAAAGTGACTCATCTTACCTTTAGAGACCCCTAAAGCAGGTCAGGTGACTCATTCCCACCTCCTGAAACGGAGAGCCTGTGTGCCTATTTGAGGCTGAGATGTAACACCTGCAGAGGTGTCAGTGCAGCAGAGCAGGAGCATTGCTGCTCAGTCCCTGTCAGCTGCTGGGAAATTCCCAAGCACAGAACCATGCCCAGCAGCTGATGTGGATGCAGCCACTCTGTTTTGGAGGTTGATGTAGCTCGTAGAATGGTTTGGGTTGGAAGGGACATTAAAGATCATTTAGTTCTACCACCCCTACCATAGGCAGAGACACTTTCCACAAAACCAGAGTGCTCCAAGCTGCATCCAAGCTGACCTTGAACACCTCCAGGTGTGGGACATCCAGGTCATCCACAGCTTCTCTAGGCAAATTCTTCCACTGCCTCACCGCCATCAAGCAAAAAAAATTTTTCTTTGCATCTAATCTAAACCTACCCTACTTCAGTTTGAAGCAATTTCTCCTCGTCCTATCACTACAGGCACTTGTAGAAAGTCCCTCTCTGGCTTTTCTTTGGGCTCCTCTAGGTACTGGAAGGTGTTATAGTTGAAAATCTCAAGCATGGTCAGACTGCAGTTGGTATCAGTGTCAGAGAAAGGAACTACCCCAGCACTGCTACCTGGGAGAGGGGTATTGCCTTCAAGCAATCGGATCCAGGGGTTTTAACAAATTAACACTTTGCTACAAAACAATTGTTTTTATTTTATTCACTGTCTAGTCATCTTCTTGAATATCCTGTTTTTAAGTGGGCTTTGAGAATTTAGTATGAGATAAATTAGGCTTCTGAGAGTAGACAACCCATCTTTGCTAAGCTCAATCTTTTGCCATAAAACTAGGTTAGAGTAAACAAGTGTTCACACATACTCCTGGAAAACCAGGTCAGTCACATCAGTGACAGTTCACAGCCTTTTTAAACCATCTACATGCAGAAAACCATAAAAATGTCCCATTTTTTAAAGAACATGTCCCTTAATGTTCAAACCCTTACACTCTTATTCAAAGTTTTTCTTCTTCTCTAATGGAGTCAAGTGTCTCTGCAGCATGACCACAGCCAAGGGATTCAGCTGAAACTCCCTGAAGCCTCTTCAGTGATGCAATGATTTGCCTCTCAAGGTCACAGCACAGTGCTCACGCTGGCTTCTATACCCATTCAGACTTTTTTGACCTCAGGCAGCTAGAGCTGCTGTAATTCGATTGCTCATCAGGGCTTTTTAGCTCAGCTGAAGGGTAGAACCCTAAAAGCTTGCCCTGAACAACAGAGGAAGAAACCCCAATGGGAGACTCCATCTGAGGTCTCAAAGGCAGGGCAGAATCTTTAATGAAGTCTTGCTGCAGTCTGGGTCTCACTTGGCTGCAGGGAGTTCCTTGGTGGTCGCTGGCACACAAGGGCTCTTCAGTGCTCTGCTGCTCAGCAGCAAGGTCTCCTGGCACACAGCAATTATTGCTGCTGAGGTTAGTGCTGGCACTTTGCTGGGGGACACCTCCAGGATGAAGAACAGCCTCTTCTTCCTCCTCGGGGAGAGGTGAGCAGGAGCCATCACTGGTGTGGCAGCTGTTTGCTGCTGGGCCATCCCTGCTTTGAGGGGGAGAGGAGCTGCTGTGCTGGGCTGGGGGAAGGTGTATCCTGCACTCCTGCTCTGTGCAGAGGTTTGCCAGCTGCTTGTTCTCCTGGTTCCTTGCTGTCGTTCTCCGGAGGGCGCAGATGAGATCAGCAAGGCTGAGCAGGAAGGACAGACTGCTGACCCCCCAGATGAAAATCATCATGATGGATTTCTCAGTGGGCCTGGAGATGTAGCAGTCAACTGTGCTCGTGCAAGGTGAGTGGTGGCACGAAAAGCGGTCAGGAACAAAAAATCCAAAAAGGAAATATTGCACAGCAGCAAAGGCAACCTCAAGTAGGGTCCTGACAAAAAGATGAACAGTGTACGCCCCTGAAAAATTAAGGACACTTAGGTTGTCTGCACCACAATCTGCTCTATTGACAACTGCACTCCTACAGAGCTGCTTCACATCTTTGGGGCTTGACAAACCCTTGTTGCTCTGGCACCCATGCAGCAGACAGTGCCTGCTGACCATGTGCACAGCCACCTTGTGCAGCACATAAATGCTGAACGCAGCATAGGGCAGCAGGACAGACACAGTCTGAACGAGCCAGAACCTGAAGTGAGACACGGGGGAGAACAAGTCGTAGCAAACGTTGGAGCACCCTGGCTGCAGGGTGTTGCACACAAAGCGCTCCTGCTCATCCTGGTACAGGGGGTACCCTGCTAACACCACCACTGCCAGGCGCAGCAGGACCATCAGCACCAGCCAGAGCTTCCCTAAGGAGAAGGAAAGGTGAGAAAGGGTCAGATCCTGTGAAAGAGGGCAGGTCATGCAGTGGTGCTCTTTCTATACATGAGGCATTTGAGGAAATAATCTCTCCTTTTTTTTTTCTTTTTTTTGACTGGGACAGAAAATCCAGTGAAAATGTGTATTTTCTGACATATTCCATAATCTGCATGTAGACTTTACAATGTTGGAGTTAAACATACAAAAAGCCATGCCAACAGAAACTTAATGAAAACACTCCAATAAAAAGAAATCAAAACTGACTAAACAATCCATTTCATTCACAGTTCTTCCTTGTTGAGCTCCTGCACCTGAATTTTGCCCTATTTCAACAATCCAGTTCAGGTAACACAGCATGAGACTCATCTAGACAAAACACATTGCTCCATGACATAATATTTGTTCTTGGTTTTGGCCATGACATTGCATGTCAAGTTTACTTTGGCCAACAAAATCTCTGCAGTGTTTAGAATGGTATTTACTAGCAAGCTATTAATTAGTTATTATTTTTATTATTAGCAAATTTATGCGAAGTGTTCTATAAAAGTACATTTGTGCATCCCAGACATTTCTCTCTGCTGCCTCTTTGGTTGCCCCATCTTGGCCATGGTTTCTGACCTTTGGTCACCTCTGTGAGCAGATTTTCTCCAATCAGACAAAGTTCCCTTCTCTCAAACCACTCTATGATTCTATGAAATTCTAAAACTTTTTCCTGGGCAGGATAGGAAGGCTTGAAGATATAACATTCTGTTGTCAAAAGTTAAAAAAGCATTCTGTACAAACACATATTCAACATCTGAAGTTCAGTTTAGCATTTGAATTTCTCACATTTCCTTTTGAATCCCATCACCAATTCCCTATATAGTTTTGGAAAAGTAATTTAATTTAATAATCCCCTACCAAAAAAAAAAAAAAAAAAAAAAAAAAAAAAAAAAAAAAAAAAAGAGGAAAAAGCCTGTTTGAAAACAAAAGAGGGGGGAGAAAAAACAACATTAAAAAATTATAAGATTAATTCTGTTTTAATTATTGCTAAGACAGGAATTGTAAACACAGGCAGAGAAAGAGCAAGATTCAGTGTTCAGTGACTAAAGAAGTATATTATACAGAATTAATGGCTGAGAAATGTACTGCAAAGCTCAGGTCATTAATAGTGAATGCACATCTTATATGCACACAAGGTTTTGTGTGCAATCTGTGAAATAGCACCAATACACATTGTAAAGGCTTTAAAAAATGTCACAAAGGATTTTTCTGTAAACTATAAAACTATTTACGGGCAGTGCCTTGGAGATTTTTCTTCTATATTTCCCATAAAGCTATTTCCCAGTAGTTGGTATGAATTTGAAATATTCAAATATTTCCATAACATTGTGTGATACCTATTATTGTACTGAACATACACTTCAAGTGCCCTCTGAAAACCATTTGTGGCCAGCCAGCAGACAGATTACGGGTTGGAACAGTAAAACTGCACTCTGAAGTGAAAAACCTGAAGAATATCTAAGGCTGATGAGAGATCATCAGAGAAACTGCTGCTCCTGGCAAAATAATATATTATCCAACCATAAATAAATTGAGGCTTTTCCATTTTATCTTTAACCACCTGGGTTGTGGTGGTGGTTTTGCTGTTTCCAGCTGCCTGTGTTTGCTGGCAGCCTGTACTGTTACTCACTTTTTGACAGTGGGTCAATAGGAAACACCAGCTCTACAGAATCTGTCATCTTTAGCAAACCATGTTTCATCCTTTGGTAGCATTTCTTTCCCTGTGAGGACCTCAAAGTGTTTGAAGCTCATTAGTTAATTAGGCTCAAAACACTACATGCTATTTCACTATCAATTTTTAATTTGAACATGTACAATGGGGAGTACTGCTTAAGAAAAATCAATGGCTCCTTAGGAAGTAGTTTAGTGTGACATACATTTGAGAGATAACCCCTCCATGCATCCCTGTCCCTAAAGACCCAATCCTGATTTAACACACAAGAACAAACCTCTCCAGCAGCCCTGCTGGGGCTCAGCTGGATGCTCCCTGCAGTGCACAGCATAAACCACAGCAACTGCTGAAGGCAAAGATCTTTAAAGGGCCCTTGAAAGTTTTCCTCTGGCTCACACTTTGTTCAAAGTAGCCCATGAAAGAGGAACAGAATCTTCTTTAAATTACACAGGTGAAAAATAAACAGCAAACAGCTAAGGAAAAGACAATTTTTCTTGGATTTGCTTTTTTTTTTTCTTGGATTTGCTTTTTTTTTCTTTCTTGGATTTGTTTTTTTTTTTTTTTTTTTTAAATGCATGATTTCTATTTGTTTACAAAAATAAAGAATGAAAAGCAATAATTAACCCCAATGGTAGTAACCACAAACTTCCTCCTGTAAAAGAGAGTGGTTCTTCTGTCCTCTTCTTTAAGTTTTTTAATTTGTTACTAAACTATTGCATGCATTCTACCATTCACTTTAGGTGGTACAAGAAGCAATCAGCATTACTTCTGTGTGGTTTTACCATGATCCCTTCTCTCAGCTGACAGGGAGCCCTGTCATCAAGACCCAAATGTGAAAACCTTGCAAGAATATTTTATGCAATGTTCAGGAAAAACCTATCAAAGAAAGAGAAGCAATCTGTTAACAAGAAAATAAATACATTAATCTGTTCTATCAGGTATCAAGGAAAGAACTCACTGTACAGATCACAGAACCACAGCCTGAAATTAAAATTGATCATCAGTAGGGCACTTGGGTGGCTTCAGGATTTGAAGCAGCCAAAGAAAGAGGAGAGCTCTTTTAAAATACTTACCTACAATAGTCACATTATAGTTGAGTGTGACTATCAAAAATCCCAGTGAGTCCCAGTGCTCCATGTTTGAACTGGCTCAAAACACTTCCAGCTCCTGATGTCCTAACAGTTTTGTCATTTCCAAAGGAGATTAGACCTAGACAGAGAAAAAAGGGGGTAGAAAAAGGGAAGAAAAAGTAAAAAAGGAAGACATTTTTGCTGCGGGTCAAAGGCAGAAATCAGGAACTCAGCCAAAACAATGGGTTGATGAAGGATTATTTTGATGATTTGAACAGGACTGTTGGTTTTGAATGTTGATCTTCTTCAGGCTTTAACACATTGCCTTACAAAAGCTCTAGCTTGTCACATCCAATTGCTCCCACCTCTGTGTGGATCCTCTGTCCAGGCAACTGCAAGTAGACAAGCAACAACAGGAGTGATCTCTGCCATTGTAGACTATTCTTACCCTCCCAGGCATACCAGCCTCCTGGCATTGCTGAGATACTTCAGTGCTGAAAGACAGGGAGAGAGGAGAAAATAGCATAGAGCAGGAAATAACAGAGACCTCTCTGTCTCCCCACAAGAATTGCAGATGGATTAGAGAAACAAAGGGGATAGAAAAGGATGAGCATCCCTGGTTTTTGAAAGGCAGCTTTAGTTCAGGTCACTGGAAGCTATTCCATTGAAATTTCCCAAAACTACTTGGTTTTTAAATCAAAATCTCCTTGACAGAACACCATGGCCCTGTCAATCACAGCCACCCCAAACTCTCCTCTGTGTGCTGAGCCAGCCAGCAGGCTGAGCCTCCCTGCAGGCAAGAGGAAAAACAGGGGAAGCTTTAAAAAATAAAAATCCTAAGCGTGGGGCTGCTTTTCAAGATGCTGCAAGTCACTAATTTTTAATTTATATCAATGCTTTTGGCTGAAACTGCTTGGTACTTCACTCAAACTGCTTGGAGATCACTCAAAGATCTTAAGGGTGATTGACCATCATTCTCACACCCAGCAGCCTCTCAGCAGTGGTGGAGGGAGCTCCCACTTGGAGCAGAAGACCCATGGGCTCAGCAAGATGCAACTGCACAGCGTGTCCTGGACATTGTGCCACTGTGCTGCACACCAGGAAAAAGCAGGGGTGAAAATCAGACTCTCAGATTTTTGTTCCTTGCCTCACTCTTCATCCAGGTTACCCTGGGGAAAATAATTTACCATCATCTTCCAGCCACTGTTCCACCAGATTTGTGATGTTGCTCTGTCCTTTTTAACCTGGGCTGTGGCAAGGATGAACATACCGTGAAAACGCAGTCAGGAAATAGGAACAATCCCTGCAACGGCAGCTGAAGGAGTCTGTGTGTGATGTAGCAGGGAGAAAAGTGATTTCCTGACTCCTGTGGGGTGCCAACAGCCCAGGCACAGCTGGGCACTGCAGCCCTGCTTGTGTGCCTCGACCCAGGACTGCTCTGGGGAGCTCAGAGGGAGCTGCATGGAGATCCTCCATGACCTGGGGGCACTGCAGGGCTGGGCCCAGTGACTGAGCACATCTTACCTGGGTAAAAGGTAAAACTGATAGTTTCATCAAGTAAAAAATACCTGCACAAAGACTTTCTCCCCAGCTCCCTGCTCACAGGCTTTGCAATGCCTTGGCAGAACACACTGAGCACCCTCTCTGCAGTAAGCACCATCCTAAGGAAACCCTAACAGTGAGGTTTGAAAAGATGGCCCTTCAAACCCCTTTGTCTGTTATCTGTGTAAAAAGATTTTTAATTGCAGTAGAAAACACAGAAATGTTATTGGTTTCAGAATTGAAACGTTGAAATATTTGCCAAACTGCCATTGCTTCTCATACCAAGTTTTATTTATGGTTTGTGATGATGATTTTAGTTTCATTTACTTACACATACACAGATTTTCTTTTTCTTTTTTTTTTTTTTTCAACCAGAGATGTGTGTATGTGTGAGAAGTAAGGGAAGGAAGGAAAGCTGGAGAAAGTCAATAGAGAAAAGATGCAAATAGCCAAGATATGAATTATGCTGAGGTCTGAAGGTATTCCTGGTTAAACACCCTTTGTCAAAAATAAAGTCAGGAATGCCAAGACGGTGGCAGGATATGAATGCTCAGCAGCTGCATCCACACAATAGGCTATAAATTGTCTCTGTCAATATTGTTGGTTAAAATATCCTTGCTTGTGGTTGCTGTGAGACCTCTACCATTTGTGGAAGAGGGATAACAGCTAGGAATTTAAGCCCCCAGATTGTTGCCTGAGGAACTATACCAGGCAACAACATCTGATCCCTCAGCATGGATGCACTGAGATAGGATGGCCTTTTTTTTCCAAAAGAAAGCAGGCACCCTCCTGTCACAGTGCAGCTTAGCTCAGGTCAGAAAGCTTGAATTACATTTTAGCTTTTTCAGACATCTTTAGCGTTTTTTAATTTTAGCTTTTCTAACAGCTCATATCTCACTTGAATCCACTGCCTCTCCTTTCTGTGGTGTGCCCTCTTCCCAAGCCTCTGCCATCAGTCCCCACTGGCTCCAGTCTGTGGTGGTTGTTATAAAATGTTTGGTCTCCACAGACCCACATTGCTGAGCAAAGGGATGAGGAAACAAAAACCCATCTTTCAGGGCAGGGTTCCCACCTGAAGGTTTTCCACATCATAGCTGAACATATTCACCACACAATCCCCCTTGTTTATTATTTATCTTTAGCTGTTTCCTATATTCCCTGTTCCCTGTAAGGACTATGACAAAATAGGGAGAGCAGATTGCAGACAGGGCCCCAGCTCTGCAGTGCCACCCGTGGGTTTGGCACCATTTCCCACACCAGAGGATGAGCACAGACTCCACCCACACTCCAGCTCTAGAACCCCACAAACAACTCCTCCCAACCTAAAAAACTCTCAAATCTGTGAACTTGCACTGCATTCTAGTAAAAACAAAAGGCAGGTAGAAAAAACTGACATGGTATTGGGTAAAGTTAAACTTGGAAACCCAGCAGTACCTCATCACATCTCGTTTTAGGAAGGGCCCTAAAAGCCACTGGAAAACTTTCAGAGACAAACAGTGAAACATGAGAAGACACACTTTAATCTATTTTAAAATTTACAACTGCTGTCAACATTTATAACCCCTTATCATAGGTCTAGGGCTCGATCCTGCAAAAATACACAGATTCCATCACTGTGAGAGACCCACTGAAACATTTTGAACTACTGAAACTGCACCTCCCTGCAGTGTGGACCTGTGCCACATCCCCAAGCTTAGATCTGAGTTACTTCACAGAGCAAAGACACTGCAGCTGGTCCTTGGCTCAGAATGACATCCAGAGGTAAAACAGAGTTAGCTTGAAGCCACTTAAGGATCAAATCTGTCACCTGAATGGTGCCACAATCCCCATCACACATCAAAAAAGTTCCCAGAAAATAAAGACATTCCTCTGGCCCAGCAAATCCCAGACCCATCTGTCTTACCCAGTCAAGACCTACAGTAATGACACTGAAGTGAGAGTTACTGAGGGAGACTGCACCCTACCCCACACCTGGCAATGAAGGAACATCCCTCTACCAATATAATTAATGGTAAGGCAAAATAGATCAGCATAGCAGCTTCCCTAACAGACTAAATGCCAAAGTGAGCTGGCATTTTAGTCCAGGTCCTTTGGCATATCATAATTTAGGAAAGAAAAAACACAGATGCCTATTTTAAAGTCTAAGTAAGAAAGTTACTTAGAACTTTTTAGTTAGAAAAAATTATGTGTTAGTGAGGAATCTTGCAGTAAATCTGGCTCTTCCAAAGGTGATTTGTGAATGCAGGGACAGTAAACATTACAATTTATTTTGATGGCCTCATTTTAAAATTTGTGAAATACAGCAGAAGGGAGAAAGAAAGAAACAAGCTAGCCATGAAGGACAAGAGCAAAATAGTAGGAAAAGCTGTCCAGAGCAAATGCTCTTTTTAGGACATATGTACACACATGTATGTAAACCTTCACAGCACTCCCACAGCCAGGAGCCAGCACAGCAGGGAAAGCCCTTTGCTTTGCACAGGCACATCCAGCACTGCACTCTTGGCACTCCCTGGGTGTTGCTGCTGCTGTTTGAAAGGAGCCTGTGCCCAGAACAGCCACCAGAGCTGCTCAGACATGGAGAAGGCAAGGCAAGCACAGCTCCAGCTTTTGGGCTACAGAGCCTTCACACACTGAGGTAGGGAGCAGTGAATGTTTCCCATCATGAAGCATTCCATGGGGAGCTTAAACAATGTTGCTCCTGTTCCCCACTGCTCAGCCTCCAACTCATCAGCCCCCAGAAGCAGCAGAGTTGAGTGCAAGGAAAGGAAACTTCCAACAAATGCTCCTCCCTCTTCCCCATCCCTTCCAGCCTTCCATTCCCAGGGAGGAGCTGCATGCACACATGCTCAAACGTACAGAAATGCCAATGCACGTGTGTCTAAAACAGCCCAGAAGGACATTGAGAATTGTGAAGTTCAGCTCACATTGATTGGATTCAACCTTGCTGACTTCCACACCAGCTCTGTCCCCTTGGACACCTAAGCTTGGTGCCTCAGTTCCTTGCATGTGTTCTGTTGTCTCACTGTTCCTCTACTAATTTAGTACACCTAAAAACAGACTGTGTTCTACTGCATGCTCTTAAGGATTTAGACCATTCTCCCACATTGTCTCAAACAGAATCCCTTATTCTAAACTTTCGAATATTCAGAATTTGTATTTCTAAAGAGAACCTGCTTTTAAGAGGATGACAAATGGAAAAAGCAGCTCTTCTTCAGACTTTGGTTCAGAAACTTCACAGCTACTCAGCCAAGAATTTTGAACACTTCAAGACAGAGATGAAGTAATGGAAAATAGATTCTCATTTAGGAGCTCAGGGCCAATTTCTGCAAAAGTATTTAATTTACTAAGTAGTAAAAGTACAAAATGAGTCCACTGGATTTTCAAAAGCACATTATTAGTACCTGCTTAACTCCCACTGAAATTGGTAGCTACATGAGCACATGACATTATTAGTGAAATTTGCTCTGCTGTAACACACCAAAAAAAAAATCTTGTGTAAGAGAGATTCTAGCTCCTCTAAGTTCTGCACTTCACATTTACCACTGAGTTTTACAGTTACCTTTCTTTACAGTGCCAAAGACAGAACTGAAGGTTGGAATGCTTAAGGATCCTGTATTTTATGATGAAGCAGGTGATTTCATGTTTTATTAGTGCCCAACATCCAGCACTAAGGAGTTCTTCCCTCAAGCAGGTCCTAGCAATGGTCAGGCAGGCAAAAGCATGGTCAGCTGATACCATGGAAATTGCTTAAATAAGGAAAAGGCCCTAGGTAATAGGAAAACAGATTTTATAATAAACAGAAAACTGCAAGAAATCTTTGGGTCACCATGTTTTAAATTTAATACTTGGTTTCTAAGTGTGAATATTGCTAGACCTGTGGAGGGCAAATATCCCTGTTTGCACCATGCACAACAAAAGAGGTTACTGTGCTGGTTGTGGATTTCAGTAAATAAATCTGTCATCTTAGATTTAACATACAGGCAGCCACTGTGCATTTAAAGTAAGAGTTCTTTACACCTTCTTGTATTTCATGGCTGATCATTTTAAGGAACAAACCCTTTACTGTTGTCTCTGTTATTGAACACTGACACTGCTTTTTCTTTCACCATGGACAGATGCACTGGAACCCTGTGGTCATTAAACCAAGCACAGGGGAAAAGGCTGAATGAAAGAAGGAAGCTGAAAAGAGAAAAGGGATTTCCCCCCTCTAATTCACATACAGCTTAAACTTCAGGAATCTCTGCAGCCAGTACCAACTGTGGATTTCTTCTAACACATGAAGAAATGTCATTTTCAAGTCAAATTCATTCCTATGCAGATGTCAAAAAGTACATTGTATTAAATCTCATCTTTGTCTTAAAAATATAGCTTTAAATAAATAAAAGCTGTATCCTGTGCATAATAAAATCCTTATCCAGAAGAGTACTTCTGTCTAAAAAGAATGTGTACATCTATCACACTGCTTCAGAATGAGAAATTTTGATATTTAGCCCTGTTTAATGAACAATGAAGGGAAAAATCTAATAGTGCCCATAATGGCTATTCACAGCTTACTAGACAAAAGAATGATTGGATTTCTAGTGTTGATATCAGGATGTACAATTTTTGTATGTACATCTGGGCATTTAAAGGACAACACGAAACTGAGTTTCTGCACCCACATCACCTTATGGTTTTATGAGGTTTGTTTTGACCTTAAACTGTGACCTGCTAATAGTCTAGGTTTAGTGTGGCCTTTTAAAAAGTCATTTAAACAAAATTCAGATAGGTCAACCTCCACAGCATTAGGAAAAATCACCCAGATTTTTATTCCAGGATTTGAATTTGCCCTCAGCCCCAAACTTTTGCTTCATAATACAGTCCTACCATGCCAGTTGCCTACAGTTTCCATGGTTTCTGCTTTGTTTTCTTCCAAAAGCCATTTTTAATAATCATTGCTAGTGTACTCAACACATACTGGGCAGTACACAAGGAATTCCCTAATTAAACTGCAAGAGTATTTACATTCTATGTATTCTACCAACCAGGATTTTTTGTTTTAAAGAGAAAAGCATCATAAAATTCAGCTCGATGGCTCAGTCCATTGATAGGAGTTCAATACTCAACTGTCATTCATTCCTTTGAAAATTCTTACCACAACATCAAAAGGGTAACGAGGAGCCTGAAGGATTTATTCCAATGTCTTAGAGAGCAAAGGAAAACAGACAGGAATGATTAAGAGTGGATTTCCCCACAGAACCCATGCCCAAGGCAGGCTGGGGACACACAGCATTGCTCCCTACCTTGGAGCAGCTCCCAGTGCTGTCCAGAGGCAAGAAAATCTCACACGATGGATAAATGCACTGGCAAACATCCTGCTGGGGCTAAAGCAGAGAGCAGCAAGATTTTGCTAGGAAGGTAAACACAGCAGAAATGGGCAAGTGTCACAGCACAACCCACAGCATGTGTGGCAGTCAAGGCAGTCACAGTACACAGAGTGTCACCAGACAACTCCAGAAAGCTCCAACCCACACACAGTAACACCTCACCACTTCAGAGGGCTTCAGGTGTCTGCCCATAGAGAAGTAATACCATGCCACATCAGAAGGCTGCAAGCATCTGCTCTTCTTGTTCTTTATCCCAATCTTTTATCCCCTCCTGTTGGTGCATTGCAGCTGTGTGCCCTCTGTTCTTTGGTGGTCGGTCAGTGCCCCTGGGCACTCCCTGGCTCCTTGCTGTCAGTGCTGCTCACCTGCTGCTTCTCACAGCTGTGCCCACTGGGGATGGGGCTCAGCCACAGCCCCGCTCCCAATCACCACAAACTGTGTGCCTAGAGGGAAGAACACCAATTTATGTCCTGTTTTTCAATGATAGTCTGACAGTCTATTTTCCATGAAGGAGCAGGGATTACTGATTATGCCCCATTTACTTACCCATCCCTTGAGCAGCAACTCAGCCTATCAGTTTACTGTGTCCTGCACAAACACAGAATAAACCACCTCCCATTTCTACATTTGCTCTCCCAAAGCTTTTTTCCAAAGGTGGTGCCCCCCCAGAACTGAGAAATCTCTCCAGCCAACACCCTTTGCCTCAGCAAAACCTTTCAGAGCACCTGAGCAAAGTGATTTTGTCACTCCAAGACAGCAAATAGCTTCCACTGAAAATTCTTTCAAGTACCAGTACCAGAAATGAAATTTTACTACTACAGCAAGGCACAAACACAGCACAAGAAGACAAAACAGGGCCATTAGCTCAATCTTTCTGCCTCCTCTGCATTATGACAGATACTTTGCCATTTAAATCTAATCTACAAAACTGCTACCAATTACTGTGTTCCTGACACTATTAAAAATTGCATTAGTTCTTTGAACTGGTGTGGGCTGAGCACTGGCAAACCCGGGAGAACTGGCCACAGGTATTTATGGATATATTCCCCTGTGACCTGTATTGTGCCTCCTAACTGCTGTTACTATTTCAGTTTCTCCTCTTTTCTCCCCCCACATATTTTACATTTTGCTGCTTTCTCTTTTGACTGCCTTCCCTTCCTGGGGAAAAAATATTTTGGCCATCAAAAAACTCACAGGAAACACCTCAAAAAGCAGTTGTTTAAGTACATTAATCCACAAAATTTGCCAATGATGTTTTCATTTCTGGAGAATCAATCCAATAAATCACCAAAGAGAATCATAGTATGTGACATACCTGCATTCCTGAATAAATTATATTATTTTATGTACATGACAAAGGAAGTTATTTTGTATTTATGTATATTTAATTAACCTTTCTTTCAATGGCCATATTCATTTATATGCAAAAAAGTAGGCTTTAGAAGGTCTTACATCTTTGAAGTTTAGCATGAGTGCTTCAGGACATGCTTAAAATGCATTCCCCCACAGTAATAATGTGGTTTCTCACACAGAAAGAATCAGCAGGATAAAGTTTTTCTCTTTAATGTTACAGCTACTCATGTATGGACCAATTCTCCCTTTAAAGGTTTGTGTCAGAATCCCCCAGAGACCCTTTTCTAATCTGCAGGGATTCCTGTCTCAGGTTGTGATGTCAGATAGGCAAAAGCAATTTTTAGTTCAAGTAATGTGGTCCCCTACTGCCCCTTCCTGCCTTCAGCAATTATATGACTCATCCCTCAGGTTTAGAGGATTCAACTCTTCTCATGTTGATAAAGCAACCCAAAGTCACTGAGGTGAGTGCCCTGCTCTCAGGGCAGGTGTTGTTACACAAATGTAAATGATGAGTTTTCCATCTTGCCACTGATTTCATGCACAAATCTCACTAAGGACACTGCTGAAGAATGTGCAGATAAAGAAACAAAACCAGGCCAGGCTGGAAGGGACCCTGAGCAATCAGGGCTGGTGGAAGGTGTCCCTGGGCTAGTGGGAGGTGTCCCTGCCCATGGCAGGGGGCTCGGAGTGAGGTGATCTTTGAGGTTGCCTTTGACCCAACCCATTCTAGGATGGCCACCAGTCATCTGTGTAACCTAACACAAGAGAGGCATTGCTGCTCATGCAAGTATCACATATTGGAGCAGGGAGGAGGCCCAGCCAGGTGAACTGCCAGGTCCCAGACACTGGCACAGCCCACAGTGACAGGGACAGCACAGGGGGAGGCCAGGAAGATGCAGAGGCTGATGCATGAGATCCATGCAGGGAAAAACAGCTGCAAATCTGTGTTAGGTGAGAGCTGCACCGGGGCTGCCCAGTCATACAGACCCAATTTCACTTACCTGTGCCCCAAACACATACACCTGATAGCACAAACCAGTGCAGACCCACAGAATTCAATCACTTCAAAGCCCAGAGTGGCAGCTCAGGCTGCAAGGATGAGGATAAGGAACCTGTGGGGTGAGCAGCCTGAGCTCCTCACCTGTTTCCTCAGTCTGGTGCTGACTCAGCTCAAGGGCACTTTTCCACTGCCCCAAGAGACCTTCCCCCACCCTCCTGTGTCACCCACCATTTCACATTGCATTTCAGCCCGATTTGCCCAGAAACACACCTCAGGTTTAAAACAGTTGATGAGGTTGTGACTTTCTGTTCAAATCCTGAGAAATTCAGGAGAACACAGGACATTTGGAAACAGATGCTGAAGCTGTTTCTAGGGACGCTTTATTAAGAAATAAAGCGGAGGGAGATAGACACTAGTCTGCTCTAATTTTTTTTTCTCTAATTTTTAGAAATCAAAGCTACAGATTTATTTTGTTCTCTGTACTTCTGGTCCTTTGAAGCTCTCAGTTTATACTGAAAGTATTAGAAATCTGTAAAATTTCTTACAAATACTGAAAAATTGTTATAAGTTCATTGTTCATGTAATAGGATGAAGCGGATAGGGCAAAAATCTGCAATCTTGTATCACTGGATTTACCTATGCTTAGTAAGTCAAAGATAAATGCATTCCTCAGGGGGCAAACAACAGGTTCAAATAACATTTTAAATAATTGCCTTTTCTATTAGCAACTGCCATAGAAATTCCTTATCTAATGCAATTAGAACCAAAAATAAATGTTCACACGTACTGAGTTGTTAAGGAAAAGCTCAAGTCTGAAATTATAAAGAAAAATCTGAAATAGAAAAATTAGCATGCTGATTTGCCATATATTTTGGAGAAAACTTATTGCTTGCCTTGGTTCCTTTTTCTAAGAGAAAATTATTTTAGAAAAGGTTAAGGGAAAATGTCACAGCTGGGAATCAGATGTCTGAGCACACAATTTCAGCTAACACATGGTTCAGCTATTGCACACTTTGAAGGACAGAACAACTTTGTTCTGCCACATGCCAGCAAAACAGAGCAGAACAAAAAAAACCTTTCTGATTTACTACAATGACAGGCCACCACAGAAAAGCAACAATTTCATAGGCCAGATTTCTCCCAGGTCAGAAACACGAATGATGTTCTCACTGAGACTCATGATTAAATGGGGAAGTAGAAGAACCAGGCCAGCCCTTCTATCACTGAAGCTCAGTGTCAGGGTGACATGACCACAATTTCTCTAGATGAAGTCAGTACTGTCACTTCATGCTTTGAAGCATTTATTTCTGTTCAGCTGAAGGAACCATTGATCCAAAGCTTTGAATCAGGCAGATCTGGAAGATCACCTTACCTGACATTCAAAATTATCAACATACACCCAACTATTTTCCGGGGTTAAAAGAATCATTCCTCCAGAGGACAGACTTAGAACAGGTGCCCTACAAAGCACTGCCAGAGAACACATTCAGACTGTGGACTCATTCCCATGGCAGGGTGTAAGGTATGTACCTGCTGGCAGTAATAAGTTAAATATTTAATATTACAAATGCTGGTGGTGATTTACACATTTAAACAATTCCTACTTTTGTACAAAGCAATGATGCAATTTGGAAGAATAATTTTCCATCTCTGTTCAAAACTCTGCTGTGCTAAACTACTGTAACTACAGTAGTTGGAGTTGGGTTGTCATTACCAGGGGACAGGGGTAGGAGGTTGTTCTCCACAATTCTTCTCACCTTCCCAACCTGTGACTTCAGAAGTGAGACTGTCATGTACTGAGAGCTGTCACAAGCAGGAGACTCTTATTATTTAATGCTCATACTGATGAAGCTCTACAGCAGTATCAGGTTACCCTCTGCACCTTTTGTTCTTAACAGGAACTCTTATTACTTTTTTATTTTAGTTTTTTTTGTATAGTCTACTTTCAAGTATTACTGACTATATTCTAATAATTAACAATGTGTACTAAGCTTTTGCCTACACAGGACCACCTTGTACTGGAATGCCATAAAAGAAAAAGGATGGAAGTAAGGGGACCACCAATACTTTGCAAACACTGAAATAATGTACCAACATCAAGCTAGTTCTGCCATTCTAATGCTTGATGTTCAAGATTATCTGGTGTATATATTTTACATGTTCTTCTGTACCATTTCGCTCAGTACAGCCTGGTCTTCCTCCTCCCCAGATCAATGAAAAACATTCTGCATATCCTGTCCCATTGCATAATCCCTTAAACTCTTTGCCCAAGAGCTTCAACACCATCACACTTCTCAAAGTATCATCAATGCCTTTTGGTATTGACAGCATAGAAAGTACAAATACATTTCTCCATCTTTATTTCCTGGATTATTTAAAAATATATATACACTGAATTGTGCCTCACAGCCCTTCTAGCACACCAATCCCCATCGTTTTGGCCTCTCCTTTTTCTACAGCAGATTTCTTCACTTGCCTGAAATACATGAAAGAGAAGGATGTGGCCACAGGATGATCTGTATTGTTTAAATATAAGACAGCAAGGGTATCACAGCTGCCAGTTCCCAAGATACTGTTTCCATGGAGAATAATTTATATTAACATCTAAACTACAGGGGCATGAAAACCCAGAGCAGTGAAGCAAGGAAACCTACAGCTAAGAGAAGAATTAGCTCTATACTTAAGTGTGCTGTGGAATCTCTTACATGAAGGTGATGTCTTACTCTAATGCCTGTTTAGAGAAGCCCTCATGCCACATGAGTAAATCTTCACCTGCTTTTTGAGGATTCACTTCACTGCCAGTGAATTCAAAGGGGTGGCAGTGATAGTTCCAGAGATTTTTCAGCTTCAAAGTTTTACTGCATTAGTTACCACAGCACCCCAGTCTATGTGTCAGAGATGCAAGGAAAAAAGGTCTGAAACTAAATCAGGTACATTAGGCAAATGACCTTAGTACATTGGGAAATTGTATTTTACAAAATACAATTTCTGACATTTTGTTGTTATTTGCTGTTCTCCATCTGTAGAGACCATTGACATCTTCAGCTTTACAAACTCTTAGTAGAGGTTCTGGACAACTCATGGGTGTACAGCCCCATTTCACCACACCAAGAAGCTTACTTAGCAGATCTTCACCAAACAATATCTCCAGGTGTAACAGCTGAAAGCCTCTGCTAATAATACTGAAATACATGAAACATGGTGTAAAGGGCATGAAACAACAACTCTTTTTTCACACCAAATTGCATCGGGCCAACTATTCTAGAAGGAACACAAGAAGTAGAGTCTAGTTGTCCTGCTCTGTCACCTGCCTTTCTTCAATTTGCCATCCTGCTGCTGCTTTCTTCAGTGGGAAGAGCACAGTGATCCAGGCCAGGCAAGAAATAAACTCGAGCCTGGCTTTCTTAGCTGTAATCATAGAAAAACTTGATTAGGAAGGAACTTTAAAGATAATTTATTTCAAATTCTCCAGCCATGAACCCTTCCAGGGAAGGGGCATCTCCAGCTTGTCTCAGTAACCTGTTACAGTGCCTCAATGCCCTCAATGCATTCAGTCCTTTTCAAGCTGTGGTTCTGCAACTCAGCAGCTACTTTTTGTTGATTCTCATAAGATCCAGGAAAGCAGGTTCCCACACTGTGAAACAATCCTTTTCAACATCATAATCTACGTCTGCTCTCACTATTGTTTTCCTTATAAGCAGCAGCTTTTCTTCTAAATCTTGTTTCCCTTTTTAAAGCATTTTCACAGAGCAGTGGTCACTACACATCTGCCATCATTACCTTTAGTTCATGCAGCTCAGTCTCACCAGTTCTGTGGTTTCCTCAAGATGGAGTTCATTTGATGAGAAGACAGACAAAACCAGCAGAAAAACACATATTGCACTTCAGGTGTAGTAGATTTCCACATACATCTCAGTGAACTCACACAGGTATGTTTGTGTTTATAGTTACCTGATTTCTCAGAACCCATTAGAGACACTAAGTGGGAACCTCACTCCAGAGTAGGCAAATGTTATCAACAACTGCCAATTCAAGTAAAAAAAAAAAAAGGTTCTGATTACAGAAAAATGTGTTTTACACAGAAGTGAGGAAAGTGCTAAAAGCTAAGCTGAGTGCATTCCACATGAAGACCATGAAGAAGCAGAGAGAAACACGAGCCTGCAGGGGATGTGCAGCAC
Source organism: Melospiza georgiana (assembly GCF_028018845.1). NCBI lineage: Eukaryota > Metazoa > Chordata > Aves > Passeriformes > Passerellidae > Melospiza > Melospiza georgiana. The sequence continues at coordinate 13,791,098 of NC_080430.1, forward strand.
TTCAATTAGGAGTTTAAACACATCACTAGGAAATGAAATGCTCATTACCAACTAAGGATGACTGTAAATAATTTGTTGCTTCAGGTGTTAAGATTTTGGGGTTTTTTTCTGCTTTCAGTTCCTCTATTCCCTCCCACATACTGTTATTTTTATACAGCCAACACTAACAGATGTCATTTTGTCATCTGCCACCATTGCCTTTTTCTGATGAGGTTTTTGTTACTTCTAATCTTTATATTATAGCTAAGGTTTCTGGCATTAGGGGAGCTGGAGAGAAAGGTGTTAAAACACCAAGTATTAGTTCAGACTCCATAAATGTAACCAGCAATTATGCAATATATGCTAATTTCTCTCTCTCTAAGAAAAATCCCCAAATCCTTAACAAAACAAATCCATTACCCTGCTATAGGATAGGATTTTGCATATTTTTAGCAATAGAAAACATGGATCATTTGAAGAGCTGACTGGGTTTGTGAAAGGTGGCAAAAGGTGATTTGATCATTTTGTTTTTGCACTTCATCCCATGACTCCAGTGCTCTCAGTCCCACATGACACTGTCAGAATGATATATTTCACTGACAAACAATGAAATACAAACAGCAAATAAAATATAAAGAGGTCTGCAGGTGGAAAGAGGAATTATGGTAACAACTCTGGGCTGCATACGGATGAATGATTAAAACCCCTACAAGATGCTTTTTTCAAATAACGATCCAATTATCAACACATAAATGACCAAAGCAGCCCACTGGCTCAACAAATAAAAATAATTCATTAAGACAATGATACTTGAAGGGACAGGTTTATTATATCTCCTACACCTTTTCAGTTCTGAGCCGGTGACCAAAGCAATAATGAAAACCTTAATCCAGAAAACATTTACAGCAAAACACAATGTCTTTGTGCTGTTAATCAAAATGTCATATGGTTCTCCTCCCTTCTTACATCTCCAGTGATGCTCTAACTTTGCAATGGTATTTTCCATACAGTAATGCTGAAAAACTACACTAAACACAACATAAGCCTAAATAATAATTAATTTTTAATTACCTGGTATAGAATACCTTGCAAACAAAAGACACTTTTCAGATTTACTGACAGGTACTGAATTTTTTGGCAACCCTGGAACAAACCAGAAGAAAAAGCAAAGAATTACTCTATAACCATGAGGGAGTCAAACATCCATCTAAATGTAGAGGATTCATATGGTAAAACTAAAGAAAAAATCCACACTTACAGCAGATTTTTTTTTTTAATTCTTAGTGCAAGAAACATAACCAAGTTAATCACAGAATCAGTACTAATTAAGAATATGGAAAATTCTCCTATACAGAGGTAGAGTCCAGTGCACAAGGCTAAAACGATATTCAATAGTCTAAACAAGACTGAGCCAGGTTTTACGGAATCCACTTTTTAAAGTATCAGACTGTATGTACATACATACAATAAATAGACTATACAATCTTTAAAGTAGTTTAATAAACTTCACAAAAATTATAGTAGATGCATTGATATCTTTACATAATCCAAAGTTCATATCTCTATCACCCAGAAATGGATAAAACCAATATTCCTGATATCAAGTTAAATGGAAAATAGTTTAGCAAAGTGTTGATAAATCAAAATATTTTACATATTTTAAAGCCTAAATTTATGCTTATAAAGGATGAATTTCAAATGTTCTGAAAATGTTCCTTTTGATACTATCTGTAAAGAGGTTTCAAATGCTGTAATTTGTTATAAACACTTGCCTTACATTCCATGTTCAAGGGAAAAATGGACTTGGATACTCACAGTTCTGATGCATTGGCACAACAAGAAGTGATGAGAATTAGATTATTTTAAAGGCCCAAAGAACATCAGGAGAATTTACGGACAAAGCCTTCATGTCTCAAACTAAACAAATCCCATTGGAAAGCTGACAGGAAGCTGTTTGGTTTCTCTGCTGTGATCCTGTGGGTGCCTCCTGGCCCGGAGGCCCTGGATCAGCATCGCTCTGGGAGCCAGGTGTGCATCTCTGGGCCCCCAGGAAGCTACAAGCCCATAGGGCTTAACAAAAACATGGAATCTTTGTGGGTTACAACAGTAGTGCACAAATCAGGGACATCTGCGGCCATTCCCTTCAGCGACAGTCACAAGGACACATTGCAGGGAACTGAGAGCTTTCAGCTGTATCTTTCTAAACTGTGCAAAAAAAAAAAAAAAAACAAACCACAAAAAACAAACAAACAAACAAAAAAACAACTGGGGGAAAAAATCACCCTGTGGTGTATGAAGCAAATATCCTTATACTGACAAGTTATTTTGTATAAAGGTTCTTACAATTGCCAAGGGGGGAACAGCCACAGTAAGAGCAAAATAATAATAACAACAGAGAAGTTCAATAAACTGAGTTGGAAATTATATTCACAGTTCAGTTACTTTTAATTTCTATAAGCACCTACACTGAAAAACATGAGGGGTTGTATTTAGCTTCAAAATCAAATCTCCTTGTGACAGATACCTTATTAAGATTTCCATTCTGCTCTTCTAGAGGCCTTCTCATTGGAACAATTTTTTTTATTATTTTTTATTTTATACAAACAGACTCACTTTGATTTAAAGTAAACATATAAAAATTGAGAATATTGCTTGCAACAATGGACCTGGAGGTGAAGGAATGAACTTGTCAGTCCACAAAAAAAAAAATCTCCTTCAAAATGGACGAATTTTGCTAAACTTCTAATGCTATGAAAATCTGCGAAAAGGATCACAAGATCTGTTGCAAATTTCAGAGATTTGGCCCAAGTCTTATCATCATCATCTCAAGACTTTAACAACTGTATCTTTATATTAAGGAAAAAATAAATGATTCCAAGAACTCAGGAAGGCACACGCACCCAAGTATACTATAAATAAAACACATCATGAAATTACAAAGATCTTCTGATCCCTGTACACACTTTTGGTTCAGCACTATGGTCAAGTTCTCTCTTTTGAAATACAATAAAAGGCATACAAGAAACATATGTAACATATGCATAATAATTAAGAAGAATAATGCTAATAAGACAGGTTACAGAGAAAAGTGCAGTGAAAAAACCCAACACTATTTATTCAGGGGCTTGTGCTACTGTAAATACAGATTTTGTATTTCCTGCTGTGCAAGGGGAAGAATTTATCCTGGGAAGCAGCAATGAGGAATGCAAAAAAAACCAACAACAACAACAACAAAAAGATATTAAGAGAAACCTTTAAGATGAAACTCTCCCAATGTCATTCCTCTAGTGCACAGTCATCTGACTACATGGGTTTTTATTCATGCTGCCATTTCCCTTCATGAGTACAATATAATAGAAAATGGCAGAGTTCTTAAATATTTTTCTGCCTCTACTTCATTTTTTTTTGTTTCTTCTTCCAAGCACCTGATTTGCTGTTTCCTCATAAAAGTGTAAAGCTGTTAGTGGAAGTGAGAAAATAATTGTTGCCGATCTTCTCTCCCGAACACCGATTTCTGCATTTCTCCTTCCGTTAGGCATTTCACTCGTGTGCTACACAATGGGGAGGCACTGTAAAGGCAGCTCGACAGATTTAAAAATAAAAAAATCAAAAGTCTTTTTTTCTTTATCCCCCCGCCCCCAGCCCACTCTGAAAAAAATGGATGGATGAAACAGTAGGTCCGTAGGAATATTCCAGTCTCCTCTGTTAGGAGATAATTGCAGGGGACCATCTAACCACAGTCAGATTGTCAGCGCTGACCGACCGCTTCTTTGCAGCTTTCCTGAAGTCCTTGTATTTATCTTCACACAGGCGAGAAATGGCCTGCAAGACACAAGATGAAAAACCCTCAATGGCAATGCCCACAGCTGTACAGGTACAGCAAGACTAGATGCAGATTTCTTCATACAGGTGAAATTACAAAAGTTGCATCATTAAGCAAAACACATGAAGACATTCTCCTCAAATCCTAGTTTTCATCTCATTTGTCTTGGAAGAAAGGCTTGCATTGCCTCACGTGGCAGCTTCAGAAGGACTCAGCATACCCCAAGCCTTGTCTCTGCAGGTGAACCATCACAAACCTCACTGAGGCAGCTGACAATGCTTATCCATTTCTACAAAGTAACTGATGTATAATCCTTCATAAATCAAAAATCGTGGAAAACTGAACTATAGAAACTGTAAGTGTATTTGGAGAATTCAAAAATCGAATGGCCCTTAAATTTTTTATTTCCTAAAAATCTTGTATTATATTTTTCTCTTTTGAGAAATGGTCTCGCAGAACACTCACTCTGCTTTGCCTCCCAAGCTGATGTTAACTCACCTTTCAGAAGCAGATAATAATTTTTAAGTGACCAAGCTATCTTATATAATTCCATATATATAGGGAAATGAAACTCATATTCAGAATAATTTAATTCATGTTATAAATACATAGTCATTTTTAAACCTTTTGAAGAGAGAGACAAACATTATTCAAATGTCAACTCCTTTTATGCTATACTGGAGTTAATGTTTGATGTTTCTTCTATTGTTTTTAGCCAAGTTTAAAAATAGTATTTATTATGGACCTCACATGCATGAATTTACTGTTCCCTAAAATAGCCTGTCTATTAGAGTTCATATGGCTGGGACAAGCTGTGGTTGGCATCAGTAGGGATGTTAACTCTGGCAATCAAACTGCAGAGCTGCAGAGAAAGCTCACTGCAAGGAGTACTCAAGGTCAAATTCAAAAATACGACAAACTAATGCAGCATTTTTTATTTACTCAGGAATGCTTTCAAGTTATGCCTTAAGATGTTTAATAAAGACCACTGTACAAACAAACCCAGTAGAATGTTTGATTATAACACAAGGCATTACAAATAATTAAACATCCTGACTCCATGGATCATCATTTTCACTCTTCATCTTTACTTCTATAGCACTGCAAGTTGTAGCAGTGAAGAGTCCTTTAATTTGAATAGTCCTGCAAAGACCAGGGGCAGGTATGGCAGAAACACATTGCTCATACATCTGAGAGCACATTCACCTAATGCTCTGGCCAAGCCAGCCACAAAATATTAAATTAGAAAAACAAAACACAAACCCAAACCCCAAAACAACATAAAACCTACCACCACCAAGAGAACAGATGCTACTTTTTAGCTGAAAACTACATTTTTGTTAAGACTACTCTTGAATGCGTTTTTCCTTCATGGTGCACACAAAGAGAAAAACAGAATAAAATAATAAAGGTATTCATATTGCTTCTTAGACTGTAACTTCATTCACTTACAACTGCTTAATAAAACCTTATTTAATTTACCAGGAACTTAATGGACTAAGAGAGTTGAGGCAATTCAATGGGTTAAAAACATTTATCCATGAAATCATGTGCCAAGGCATGGCATGACAAAGAGGTGTACTTAGGTGAGCTCAGCTTCTTTCAGCTGCCAAATCAGACTATTACCTTAGGCATCAAACAGTCAGAGAAGGTAATCACTTCAAAATTGCCTGTGTGACACAGGAAAATTTCTGTTCTGGCACTTGGTCAGACAAAATGAATTGTTGCTTGGAAGTGGCACTTAATATTTGGCATCTCTAGGCTATGCTGATGAATCATATGGATAAGAAACACACTGCCATGTAAAGCAGCTCAGTATCTAAAGATGCCTCTTCATATGCAAGTAAGTTATAAAATCAACATTTGGAGCATACTTAGCAAGGTAGTTAGTCAACTTTAGTATAACATATGGGGAAACAAAAAAAGCAGAAAATGGTAAATATTTATTATTGTCCTTCACTTAAAATAAATCAAAATAGCTATAATCACCTACCATCTGATAATTCTGTTGCTTTTATCGCTAGAAAAAGAAACCAATTTTTGACAGTTGCAAGGGACTATTTTTCATCTCAAATCAAAACATTCTTAAAAACCAGCAACACTAATTCATCCTGTGAATTTTTTTGGACTTGGCTGTAATGTATGTATTCAGCTAGAATGCATACACATATCTATTCTTCCATTATACCCATGCATACAGAACTCAAGTCAGTTCCTCTGCTGAGTTATATTGCTCTCCTAGAGATTCTATCACTGGAAGAGGGGACAAGTAAGGAGAAAGAAGGCTGGAGAATGGCTGTAGTAGCAGCAGCAGTAGTGGTAGAAGCAGTACAAATTTTGGCTGCATGCACATTTGTGCAGGGCAGGAAAGCAGCACAGCTGGTTATGGGCTCCCTCTCAGGAATGCACAAAGGCACAGACTGTGAGTGCTGCACACCCTCCAAAAACTGACAAACCGGAGGAAACTGAGCAGGGACAAACAGCAGGTAGTTCTCCTTAATTTATAAAGCACACGAAAAGCACAACTGGTTACTCCTAAGAATCAAAAAGGTGAGTTTTGCTCTTCCTTTTCCTCCTGGCTTTGAGGGTTCTGATCATACAACTGCAATCAAGTTACTGTGACAGTGGAAAGCTGAAGAGATATACAGACACTTCTCTGTAACTTACATATTTTTCTCCTGGTTTTGTCTGTTTGATCTATGGGACTGTATGTCTTTAGGGTCAAGAAAACAGCACGTATTTCAAAGGGTTTGAACTATGTGCTCAAGTACCATCCTAACAATAAAGATCTCAGACAGCATCAGTTAAACTGGGAGTGCACTAATGAATGCCCTTAGAAAATCTAACCTTGGAACAAGCACAGATCACAAGCAGCAATAGGACAGACACATTTTGTCTACTTAACCTAAAGAGGAGAATCTGACTCATATTTAGCTCAGTAGATGGCAGAAAAACCAGGTGCAAGAGTAGGAAATGATGAAATAACAGATTAAGGCTGGACACTCAACAACCTTCTTGGCAGAAAAAATTCTCCCATATTAGAAAACAGGTCACAGGAAAAGCAAAGAAAGCCTAAACATTTGACATAATTAAAAGGAAGAACAAAACACACTATAACATATGCTGTTTGGAACAAACAGCATTGGCAGGTGGACAGAGTGGACGATCTAATGAAAGTTTATTTGCCATTTTTAACCTGCCTGATTCCATAGAACAGGAGAAAAAACCAAAAGAGTTCATAAAAATGGTTTCTGGCTACTAAGTGGACTGGTATAACAAAACCAGGACACTTCAGTCCACAGATAATTAAAAAGTAAAAAAAAAAAAAAATACTTTCATTTTGTCATTTAAAAGACATAGCCGCTTTTTAAGTGTCAATTCTGAGAACATGACGTAAGATAAAACATCCACTGCAGATGCTGGAGAAAGTGATGTAATGCTTAACAAGAACTGCAATCTCTCGTAACACCTCTATGTTGATGGATCTTGTCCAGCATTTCCCTGTGATGAGGTACATTTCTTACTAGCCTCATCCTTTTAGGTCATTTTAGGGTCTTTTTTCATCATCATGGTTATGTCAACTCCATGATGTTTGCAGAAATCACAATGCAGATTCTGCCATGTCAGATCTAATGCTTCTACTTCAGATATAAAAAATAAATTTAAAATGCAAAAATAGCAAAAATATTTTATAATTCAGCTATTTCTCCACACAACACCTTTTGTGATCTCAAATGCCATAAGTTGCTTTAATCTTAGGACTGAGCAAGGTCTCTCTAGTTTATCACACAAGGCAAATCCTTCCCCTGCATGAATACATTTGCTGTGAGGCTGTTGTCTTTCATCACAGACTGCAGCTCTTCTCTCAGTATCAAAAATATCACAGCCTGTGTGGTACTTCATCTACTCCACCTGACAATCCAGGCAACTGTTTTAAAACAGAACTCTGGTCTGAACAGCACACGAGAGACTACAGAAGTGCTGCAAATGCATTTTGATGACTCTTGGCAAGCGAAATGCTTCACTGTGCTCAGGGAACTGGGTTATAAATTATGCTGTCAAGTAGTTTCAAGGGCACACTAATGACAACCATGTACTGCCAGGGAACAAGGCAGTTCCCTTCCTTCTGGCCACAGAACAGAGAGGCAAGGAGGTGGCAGACCAAGCTGGTTCACAGCAGATACTCCTCCTCTACCCTGAAGACATCCCCTGGCTGGCAGGGTTATTTACAGCCAACTTCTGCTGGCAGCTCAAAGCATGCCCAATGGGGAAGTTTTTAATAATACAGATTTATTGAAAAAATATTCCATTAGTTCTTTTTAAATATGCCCTTTCTTTAGCTAGTACAGAAGAATTACCAGTATTCTTTGTCTATTTACCATAATTTCCCATTTTTTTCCCTTCTAAGGTTTTAGGAGCATCATTGTTGCATTCATTTGTAACAGGCTGTTATACATTGTGTGTGATATAGATGGACAGTTTTAAGAAACTGTGGGCTAAATCAAAAAGCAATTCATTTAATTTTGATACATGTAATAGCACTTACTATCAAGACTCCCCTAACTCAGTAAAACACCTCTTTTCAAGTAAGATTACAATCCAAATGATTTTTTTTAATATTCTCTTTAATAGCAACAAAATCTGATGCAGATTTAGATCACAAGCCATACAGAGAATGACATTCTTATTGAAGCTACCTGTGCAATTTAGGAAGAATATTTAGAAAGAATGGGAAATAAAACTTAAGTGAAATTTTCTTTGATTCTTCTCCACCACTTTTAGCTCCCATTAGAGTCACAAACAAGTCAATTAACTCTCCCACGCACCATTTCCCCCCACAAAAACGTGCACAGAACTGCCTGCCTGCTCCACAGGAGCACTAGGAATTTCAGAACATGCAAAGCTCAGTCTAACCCACAGGCAAACAACCTCCAGTGCAGAGATGTTATGTAATTAAAGATGTGTACTGTTAAAAACAGCCAGACTCTAATGAAAATTTTCAAAATTAGTAACAAAATGCACACCCAGTGCAATAATGCCCATATTCCAAAAATCATATCCAAAAAATGAGGAAAAATATGTTGCAGTCTTGCAAAGGACCCACAATTAGCTGATAATTTCAATTCCTCCTTTGTCTGTGGTATTCACAGTGCCCAGCATTTCACAGTGCCCACACCATCCAACAGTGCTTCTGGCATATGGGATATCCACATCTCATAAGCATCCATGACTTATTCACTGAAGGCATGTGCTCATTTCTGTTCTCCCTTTACTGAGAAAACATCATGGGAGATAAACTTGGATTCACATGAAACTGAGCACTTACAGAAGAGGAACATGGAACAGCTATTATCAGCAATGGTTGTTAATACTGTGTCATTTAAGGTGGATAATCAGTTTTAAGAAACCAAATGAACAAACAACACTAGACTGTGAATACAATAATTATAAAACTTGTGGGTACTTCCACAAGGCCAATACAGACAACTGCAACTGAAAAGAAATGGAAAGGAAGGTAAGGTATGAAGCAAACTGGGTCTAAAAGCTGTCCCCACAGCCATGAATACTCAAAACATAAACAAAACCATTATGAAAATCAGGCTTATGATATTCTAATATCTCATGGGAGTATCTGGGAAGAGATGGGAGAAGGGAGAAACAGCACAGAAATTCCCACTCCCCCTATACATTTAACACTGAGCAATCTAAAAAGCCTTACCTCAAGTTTATATGCCCTGTCCCTGCTGAGGGGCTCCAAGGGAAAACTCAGGTTATTCGCTTCTGCCAGGGAACGCAAATCAAAATAATACTTGGCATAAACACTGGAGGGAACATTAATATTGAACTGTAACAGCTCAAGAAACTGGCGTTCCAGCTCATTCCTGTGGAAAGAAGATAAACATGGAAGCATATTTCAGACTGTGCATTCTGAATGCAATTTTACTTTAAATTGCAAATGGTACAAACCAAGTTCATTTTTTATTCTTGCTATCCGCAATTACCTCAGCCTAAGGTTTGACCTCCTCTACCAAGTTCTATCACACCAATGAGGAATATGAGAGATGCTGCACCTTGCAGCTGCCACTGCAATGCCAATCAAATCCAGACACAAAGTTTTGCTAGTGAAAGGGCACCTTTATCAGTTTAGCTAACACGATTTTGGAAAGAAAACCTAGCAGGGAAAAAAATTTCTCGTAGTTTCTGCTTTACCTCCACTAGGTGGGTCTGCACACACAGCTATGCCACAACAACACACACACAAATTTGTCCTAAATTTGTCAGGCTCCTCTCATAAACGCTGCCAATTAGTCTAACACATAAATTACTGAAGAACATATTTACTCCCTGCAGCTCTTCATAATCAATCATTTAGAATTAGTCATGGGAAACCTGAATTTTTCATCATACTCTCTTTATGAACAGAATAAAGCAATTTTTCCCTTAGACGTGGCACCAAAATTCACAGTGGTGATCACATGTTTTCCAGCATCTAAAGGAAAATATTTGTCAAAGTATCTGATAGGAACTGAGCTCCTGTTTGGGCTCCTACCCTGTAAAACTTTGGTATACAAAAACATTATTACCAACACCAATACATTAAAAAGTACATTGAGAAATAAGTCAACTAACAAAATGAAAGACTGGATATTTCCATAAATTGTTTGGATATCCTACTTAATACTTATGCAGGGATATATGATACATTCAAAACAATGATTTCAAGATATGAGAAATAAAAAAAGTAAATGGGTGGTGAAAGCCATCAATGTTTCCTAAAGAGCCCAGAGACTGCACTGCTGTGCTACCAGTGGGAATTGTCTTCAATTTTGCACATTTTGACTGCTGTGCAAATGCACAAGAAATATGAAAAAGAAGTTGCACAGTTGGCAGTAGAAGAGGAAGGATCTGAAGATAAAAAGTACTGGTGCAGTAGTTTTTTAACACTGAATTTTTTTTTCTCCTTCTCACTCTTTACCCTTATATAATTCTTACATCATAAGCATTGTCCTTCCTTATCCTCACTCTCTGTGTCAAAAATCTGTTTATTTAACGATAAACACCAATTAATAACTGAAAGCTGGATATATGAAGTCTTTGGCTTAAATTCACATTGTTGAAGATTCCAACTTAAAAATCCAAGTAAAAAATGTCCATAAATAGAAACTACCTTTACATGTGCTTTTATACTGCCGAGGTTGTACATTCTGCAAGATAAGCCTAAAGTTATGTTAATTGATAATATAAAGCCTACTTTACTAGAAGACATTGGCTGTACCCCATTTGAAGAGTACCCTCAAAAACCTCAAATACACAGCCTTAGTTTCTTATTATCCTCATCTCCAGGATCTCAAAGTTGGATCAGAAGACTAGCTACAGATCAGAAAGGACAAAACCACACAAATATTTCTTACTGAACTTATATAATTTAACTAACCACCATACCCTTCTTACCCCATACATCTCCTTCAGACTGCTTTAAGTATGTGCTTTCCTGGGCCGCTCGTCAGAAATTCAATGTAATGCCACATACAAGACTACAGGGACCCAGTGCACTTCAGTACTCCCAAGTTCTCCACTCACTTTTAGGCACAGTTCACTGCACTGATACTGATTTATAAAACCCTGAAAGGTCTGTCTGATGTTTTGCAAGATACACTTATGCTGAGTGATTCACACAAATTGAAGATTTGACCTAGATCTTCTGCCTTAGTAGTACAATGAAAGGCCCTGTCTTGCTTAGAGCCAGAGACTTCAAAATCATCATACTGTACTGTCCTGGCTAACTAAAAAATAAGAAGGAAAAAAAAAATCCACAAAAAAATCCATTGCAGATAGGATGAAAACAAAAATTGGAAAACTGAAAGCAGGAATATTAGCACCAGAATCTTTGCTGGGGGATTCACACAGAGCCCTACACACAAAGCCCATGAAGATCACCAAGTACACAGAGAAAACACAGGCTCCTCAGAGGCTTCAGTGTTTCCAGTTTGTGAGAATCCTAAAATCTTTCAAGGAAAGGGTAAGAAGCTAAAAAATCCTTGGGGACAAGGACTCATCACAGTTTGGCTTAGGGAATAAGCAGTGCAGAAAAGGGCTGATGTGAGCACAGGTCTGCCATGTGAGTATGGGCGTTACACAGCTCAAATGCAGCTTCTAACAGCAGCACCATCACATGTATTTGTCAGAAACAATAACTTCTTTTTTTTGTTTCCTTTCACACCGCCTTCAAGAAAAGCACTGAGAATTATCCATTTCAAACCTAACTTTTATAACCATTCCTGATTAATACTGTCATATGGCACAGTCAAACCTGTGACTGCTTCAAGCTGTTCAGCACTTCAGCTCATGTCCCAGCTTCAGGAACACTTTAAAAGCACCCAGGAGAAGTGAACGGAGGGAGACCCCCACTGCTACTGAATGCTCAAAAAGCATAAGAAAAGGATCAAGGGGAAAAGTACCTTGTAAAATTACTCAAATTCCACTCAATCTGTTAAGGAACCATTAGCAAATTCTTCTGCACGGAATATTGCACACAGAAATGTGAAGGGCCTGATTTTGGGTCTTGTCCATCTTATATCTCTCTTTTATTTTGGAAACCTCATTCTGTTTGGATTTTTAACATCTTGAAAACTAATACAGCAGAACACCGGGGGGGGGGCGGGGGGGGAAAGGTCAAAACCCAAAAGCATCCATGTTAAATAATGGCAATAAATAACTGGGTGATCATCTAAAGGTCATTAAGATAACTTCCTTTCCTGCCTTACATGTCCATTCTGTGCATGGAAAAGTAGCACGACAGGAAAAGATGCTGAAGTGAATATATGCAGGCTCACTGGATGTGGGGAATTTTATCAAATCATACATTTAAATATTCTGTAGATCTGTTTTCATTATTGTGTCAGAATATCCAGTGGTAAAATACACTTCAACCAGAAAACAAAAATAATTCATGTCTTCCATGTAAGCAGCTGTCAAGCTGACCTCATGCCATCTATCAGCATTCACCATGTTTAGATACAACACAAATACACAAATTTCACACAATTTATGAAAGAACCTCCCACCCCCCCTCACAGACACTGATGTTGGCATTCATTGACAAAGATAAACAACCTTCACTCACATGTCTTCCACTGTGATATCCTTCAGGATCTGGCAGTAATCCACGTTCCACACTGCCTGGTCGTCCCACACTTTCGATGCCAGTAGAATTGCCCCCAGTACTATTCGCTTCCAGTTTGCTGGACAGATATCTATCTCTGCATAAGTTAAGAGTCTTTCAAGATATACCTGCGGAAACACATCAAAATTAAGACTTGATCTATTTTGCTACTAAATAGAAATGAAAAAGAAAATTATTCACATTCCAGCAATTCTGAAACAGTATGCTGTCAAAAATGCTTTCAAGAAGATTATTTTATTGTAAAATAATTAAATATAAATATTTTTATATTTATATATTTATTTTATTTATTAAAAATGAAATAAAAAATATTATAAAATATTTTCCTTCTTAAGGAAGGCAAACCACTGTTATTTAAGAACAAAATTCCAAATTATGTGTCAAGCCCATTAGTGAAGATGGAAGTTTGACTTTTTACTTAGCAGATCATTCTGAAAAGACTTTGATGTACAAAATCTGTTATGTTGAGACTGCAGAAACACAAAGCTCAGTAAGAAGGTGGCACATGGCTCTCCCTGATGTCTGCACTACTAGGGGGTTCGGTGCAAAACAGTCTTTTCCAGACAGCCTATGTAAACAAGCTCCTCACACTCTATATCACACATGCAATTTATCAACTTTGCAAGCAAAACTGCTCCTCAAATAATGAAAACACAGCATTCCCTGGAGTCATCCCTGGGAAGCAGAAAACTTCTTTAAAGCAATACACTAGCACTGGGAGTTCCATAAGCAGAGAACATATGGAAGCTGTAATATTATATCACTCAAATTAGCAGATAACTTGCTTCACACCAATGCAGAATTTGACTCTCTACTGTTAATGCAAACCTTTTAAATCCCAACTTTTCACATCCACTTTTAGCAGATTTAGAAGGAATACTCCATATTTACAGTAGATAGAGCATACAAAAATCAGAAAAATCTATCTTTTCTAATGTACAACTCAAGCTTATAAAGAGAGAGAACTTTATAGCTTAGAAAGATAAAGAGAAAAACAATTAAGTAAGGATTTTGTGGGGGCTGAAATTCAAAGGCACTTAGAGAAGAAAATGTAAACAGGTTAGAATTATATTGCAAAGAAAGACATAGAATCATAGATTGGTTTGGCTTGGAAGGACCTTCAAAAGCCAAGTAGTCTCAACTTTCCTGTCATGGGCAGGAACATCTTTCACTAGACAGGTTCTCAGAGTCCCATCCAGCCTGGCCTTGAACACTTCCAGGGATGGGGTATCTATTTCTCTGGGCAACCTGTTTCAGTGTCTTTCATAGTAAAGAATTTCTTCCTAACATGTAATCTAACCTCCTTCAGGCTAAAGCCATTTATAGCCCTTGTTCTATTACTAAAAACCCTCATAAAATGTTCCTCTGCAGCTTTCCTGTGAGCCTTCTTCAAGTACTGGAAGGCCGCTGCAAGGCATCCCCAGAGCCTTCTCTTCTTCAGGCTGAACAGCCCCAACTCTCTCAGCCTGCCATGGGAGATGTGCTTCAGCCCTCTGACCAGCTTCATCACCCTCCTCTGGACTTGCTCCAGCTGATCCATGCCCTTCTAATGTCAGAGAGCCCAAAGCTGGATGCAGCACTCGGCTGAACAGAGCAGAAGGACAGATTCCCTCCACCTGCTGCCCACAGTGCTTTGGATGCAGCCCAGGACACGTTTGGCTTTCTGAGTTATGAGAGCACACTGCACACATGCAGCCCCTCCCCAGCCAACACATCCAAGTTCTCCTTGGCAGGGCTGCTCTCAAGTCTGCATTTTGTGCTTGGGACTGCCCTGACCCATGTGCAGGACCTTTCAGCTGGCCTTGGTGAACTTCATGAGTATTGCACAGGCCAGCCTCTCAAGCCTCTCAGGGTCCATCTGCACAGCAGATGAAATTACACCTCAGTAAAAAGGCAGCATAAACTTGCCACTATTTTCCCACCGGCACATACTTGAGAAATCAGAATTAAAATTTAAAAAGGAGTTTGATGAGACTCTATTCCTACACCTACTTCATTACCATACTGATGCATCTTCCAATAGCATGTTGAGGGCTGTGAAAAATCACTCTTGCTTCCCTGGTGATAATTTGGGCTTGACTCCAGATACACTGCTTGCTGGAACAAAGCTCTTTATCATACTCCACTAAAACTAAGGATGATAAACAGCTCTTCATTAGAAAGGCACTTAGTGTAGCTTTCAACTCTTTTCTTGAACATGCCTTAAATGAGCATTTATTTTGTTCACTTGCTGTGGCCTCCTTTACTCAGTCTTGGGTTTTAAGTAAGAGAAGGCAGAAAAAGAACAAGACTACTTGCAGCAAACACTTGTTAAAATTTAATAAGGTCCTCACAGTCAGTGTGAGAACTCACAGTAATCCAGGATTTGTGACATCATCAGTGTACCTTTGGGAGACATTAGTGTGAGTATTCAACTTTTAATCAAGCTCACCCAGCCACATAGAAAGTCTTTCTTCCAGCCCTCCCTGTGTCTCTCTCCCAGAGAGAACCCACTGACTGCAGATTGGGAAATTCAGGCTGGTACATACTTGAGCTCTTGCCCTGCTGATGTAGAGCAACCTCATAACAGCAATACACACAGAGCAGTCTCCAATGTAAATGTGCCCAAAATTAATTGTTTCTGATAAATGGAGCTGGTTTCATTTCAGAGCATTTCAATGGCCTAGTGGGACACAGTACAAGCCCACAATGTCCCACGATGGGACATCAGAGCAGGACAGGCAGAGTCTGCCATGCTCTCACTACTGCAGGGGGTGCTTCTGGCTGCTGCAAAGATGTGCTGAATCAGGAGAGACTTCTGGAGAATGGCCAGGTGGCTCCCAGCCTGTTTGAAGAGGAAGGCTGGTGGGGTGGTTAATCACTACACTACTCATCCCAAACAAATGCATTGCTGGTGGGAGAACACCACCTGCTTCTGCTGGCAAAAGCCAGTGAGTGTTCCCACACACACAGGGAGGCATGCTCCACCTCATTAAAAAAAAAAAAAAATCACTGAAAATGTTGGCCCTGGAATGGTAAATGTGAGATATGGAAATGCCATTTGTATGCAATTATGTCTAAACATTAAACAGTGTATTAAACACAAGGGTCATTTTCCTAAATATGGGTTTTGTATCAAACAGACTGGGATTTTGAGTGTACTATGTGGTTCAGTGGACTTTTCTCTTGTAATGAATTTCACTGGCCTAATTTTCAA
Source organism: Melospiza georgiana (assembly GCF_028018845.1). Classification (NCBI taxonomy): domain Eukaryota; kingdom Metazoa; phylum Chordata; class Aves; order Passeriformes; family Passerellidae; genus Melospiza; species Melospiza georgiana. The sequence goes on from NC_080430.1 coordinate 13,807,280, forward strand.
AAGCAAAACACTTTCAACATCTACTTTACAACTAGTTACTATGAAGCAATATAATAAAATTGAATTTTAAAAGGTCACAATAGAAAATATTACAATTTCCATCTCAGAATGCTGGAAAAATTGGTTTATATGGCAAAAAACAAAAAATGCAAAACAAACAATGTAAGAAATGCTATTTTTCTTTCTCCCTCTTTTTTAAAGCATAAGTCTAAGAACTATCTTTTGATAGTTCTTTTTGATTATTTTGACAGGTGCTTCTCTATGGAACTAGAACTAAAGAGCTTTTAGTGTCCAGAGGCTAAAATATTATTTGCCTCCACCAACTTTTAACAGCTGTATCCATGCTCAAGAATGGAATTAAAGCTTAAAACAAATTGAAGCTGTTGCACCATTGTTACTTTTTTCCAAATTTGCTTCATCCTGAACGTAAGCTTTTGAGGCAGAACTTTTCAGTACTTCTCTACTAAACATTGAAAAGCTGAATTCTCAAAAGACTCAAGTTTATTCTGCATTAATTTAACACCTAGTTCTGCTCAAGCATTTTCATAGCATCCAAGAGTCATCTTCATCACATTTCTCATGGCCCACTTAGTTCTATGACTGTATGTATAGATATTTTTTACAGAATGATAACAAAACTACTTATACAGATGAAAGTTACCAAATGTGACATGAGCAAAAACTTTCAGTGGTTTCAGTCTAACAACACACTTCTGAACTCTTTCCAGCTTGCAAAGAACCAATAGAACTCAGTAACAACAACACTACAATATTGAAAACTCATTTGTACCATAATTCACATCCTAGCTGAAATGAAAATACAATTCTGCTTGGGAAAATGCCAGTGGCCTGGTCTGTCCATACATTTTTATGTACAGATTAAACACCTCAGAGTCTGGTACTATCATGATTAGCCTACATTCTGCATTTGGGAATGAATCACATGATTTCACATGTGTCAGGCTAACAAGCTTTGATGGACAACAGCTGCACCTCATTGGAGATGTTTTAATAACTAAGCACAAGTCAGAATGCACACTGCACAGAGTTAAGATTTCAAAGGAACAATACTGCATTATTTTCCATCTCTTCCCACAGACTAACACCAGGCTTTCACAATGACTGACCTTTATACTTGGAGTATTAGCAAATTATTATTTAATCATAAATGAAACCAATTTAGTGATTTGCCTCTGTTAAAAATTCATTTATCTGAATGAAAGAGACTTTCTTTATACTAATTAAATAAAATTACCACTCCATGTGTATAGATAATCCCAAATTGGCTGGAAGTTCAATGAACTCTGGAGAGATTCATTAGCTTAGATGTAGCACCACAGGAATGCAGTTAAATGGCTTGCAAAGCCATTTCAGGTCTAGCAGAAGTACAGAACTGATTTGTTTCAGCACATATCTTCAGCTGTTAAATCTGCCAGACCTGAAACAACTCCATGCTGACCTAGTTTGGATGTCTCTGATCTTGACTCCCAGGCCCTGGACTTGCAGTGGCATGCAAAATGGCACAAGGCCATCCACTATAACCACTGGTCCTGGGGGCTTTTTTATCCAAACACAGAACTGTAACATGGCACAAACTATCAGCATCAGCAACAGCATCCAAGGCCCAGCAGTGCTGCTCCAGCAGGGCCGCTGCTGAGCCTGAACTAATCCCCAGGGTGTTTATCTGCAGGTGGGTGAATCCATCCTGCTCTCCCCAAGTGTTTAACAGTAACTATCCACAGTATCCCGTGCTGTCCCAGTTATCTAAAATGTCAGGCTCCCCATGATCCTGGATAGCAGAGTGTTGGTTACACAACATCCCAATCAACAGAACACAAATCGTTTGAAGAAACTGAAAACTAAAGATAGCATTGAAGAGCTCATTTTTAATTAGTGTGAAACAGCATCTCATGTTTCCCATCTCAGAGGATATTTTAGCATGCTTTGGACATGATATAATACATTCAAGTAGAAAGAAAAGTTAAAATACTGGATAATACGTCTTTCCCTTTTTTCCCCTCTTCAGAAAGATATATACCTAATATTAAAATGTGAAATAATTTCATTTCAGTATTTCACAATCACAAAACCCACTCATTTTTAAAAATACAACAGGGGTCCTATAGAAGTTTCACTTCTTTTTGTAACTTCATCTTGAAGCTGTTCAACATTATCTTCCAATACTCCACTGATACCTCTTATGACATTGGAGTTGCAGTCTAAACACTAAAAATACAGTAGTTCTTTTTTTAGGCTTCCCTAAAGCCATGGAGAAGGTTTTCTGTGGGGGTTATGAAATTTTCATCTTCAGAGAAAGTCAGAACTCAACTGGTCAGGCCCTGATTAGCCTGCTTGTGCTTTAAGAAAAGGCCAAACCAGACACAACCCCAAAAGTCCCTTCTAACTGAAATTATTATGCAATTATATTTGTATGCAGTACTAGAATTTCCTGTGGTGCCACAGTAAGAGGTCAGGAATTGTGTGGTGCCCCCAAGGAAGTTGACTGGGAGTCTCAGCACACTCAGCAATGGGCAATCTCCAAGGAATGTCACTGTCATGACTAGAATAATTCTGAATTTTGAGGCAGCAGCAGGAGCAAAACATGATCTTCTCCCATGTGGTTTTTATATGGCTTTATGTAAAATTCTACCTCTATTTTACCAATAAAACTCTAGTAGCTTAAGTTATTTATCACTTGATTGACATGGACAAAAAGGAGACAATGGCTTTGCTATTTTAATTACTATAATTGAGAATCTACAAATTAACCTTTATTTGCAAACACCTCATTCCTTTCCTCATCAGGTAACCCACACTGTAAATTGCAGGAGCACAGAGTAGCTAACAAAGACATTTCCATCCCAACGTGTTATGGAAAAATACAGAGTCATCTCTCTCTAATGAGAAAACTTCAGTGTGTCACAATGCCTTGAAACTGAAATGATATCTTTATGGAAAAGATTATAATTGGTAGCGGGTCTCACACAGCCAAATCAGGCTCTACTCCAATCACTAAACTGCCATATGCTCTGTTCTAAGCCATCAGCCAGTTCCTCACCACGACTCTCCAGAAATAACCGTGGTTTGCAATTGCCCAGCTGGGCATTTAAAATATTCCACAAAGATTTGGTGCCACCCATTTGGTGGAAAAGGACATAATCTCATTGTGGTCCTTGCAAATTCATCCCATTTTTACTTCTGAGAACAAATGGTGAAAAGAAGTAACAAAAGCATAGAACTATGAAAAAAGGTGAACAACTGCAAAGCACCATTACAGATATTTATAGAAAGCACAAATGGAACCGAGAGAAAAGTCACACATCTCCAGGCTTGCCCCCAAAATTACTCTTTTTTAAGACAAATACCTATAATCCATGTCAAATGCACTTGAACTGTTAGGCAACATTGACTTTGCAGTCTAAAACTGGGATCAGCATTCATTCTTTGCCCACACAGAAGCCCAAGAGGCATCAGCACATACAGGCTCTTTGAATGTCCTCTTCCCTTTCAATTTAAAGAGAATTCCCCCTCAGTGCCCACCTCTATTGTTCTCTTTTCATTAAGTGCATATCCCAGCAACTCTAAGGCAAGAATTGACTAAGTAGATGTGTAAGTATTAACTGATAATCACTTGTGTGTCAGACATTGGACTGCAGTGAAAAGATAAGAATAGCCTAAAACCAGGAGCCTGAATCTCTTGTCCCACAGTACCCAGAGCACAGGTTCCTCCTCCTTCTAGGGAGCTCAGGATCAACAGCACAGGTCAAGGGACCCTCTCTCTACACCTTGAAGACCTTCTTCTGACGTGCCCAAGTGCTGGGCTTTGGCACCTCCCCGGAATGCTTGAGGATCAGGACAAAGGAGGGCACCAGCACCAGGGGATACACACAGCTCTCCTCACAGGTTCCTACCACAGAGCCCAGGTTCACTGCCTGCCCTGGCTCTCACCCAGCCACACTCAGGCTGCCTCAGTCACACCAGGCAACAAGCACTGCTTTGGATGGCACGCCAAGGTCTTCAGGGAAACCTGCACCTTCCATCAGCTGTGGAAAGGTTGGAGGTTACACTCCAGCAGAAAAGGACTTCTGCAGGTCAAGTGTCTATGGACTCTGGACACCCTTTTGTGTTTTCCTTTCCTTTTAAACAAGTATCAGACTTTTTTACATCAATTGAAATACTTTTTAAATAAAGTATTTTATCAGCAATCAAAAGTAAAAACATCCCAGTGAAAAGAAACCAATAAACTTTCACCATTCCTCCAAATACACAGAAAACAAAACAAAATTATCTGCAAATACAATAATTTTTACAATACAGTTCAGCAGTATTGTCTCTTGACCTAAGTGCTGAAAATGTGACTGAAGAATACAGTAAGAACTCAGGAACATCTGGCTGGATTAATTAAATCCCTATTTTTCATAAGGAGAATTTATTCCTACATACTTCAAATTTCAAATTTGCTAATATCAAATCCCCTCAGTCACAGTATGAGCTCTTTAAGGTATTCCAAAAGCATGCTCCTCTGAACTTGTCAGAATAATTCAGCCTGTGTACTGTATGTATTTACATATCACTGTATCTGATCTGTCTACAGCATGCAGACCCAGCACACTTGCAAATGCAAAATGAAACCACTAGGGACACAGATGTATATTAAAAGTGCCTTAAATTTGGCCTGTTTGCAAAAAACTCAGAAAGTCATGCCAAGGCAAAGCAGAAAACTTGGACCATTCTGCTCTTCAGGTCTAGTTCATAGGATTGTTTTCACAGAACAAAAGAACAAAGCATAAATATTTAATTCTCCTGACATGCAAACACTGTATTGTTTTCCTGTTCTCATTTTTATTTGCCATCCAATTAGTAGATTAACACAAGTACAACTTCCCACCTCTGCACTGAGGGAGATGCTAAAGAGGAGACAGGCATTCCTCAGTTTTAGCAAAGGTGGGAATACTCTGGGGTGAGAGACTTTTTTCAGTAAATCAGGTCACAGAACACAGTTATGCTGATCACTGGGGTTAGAACCACTAGTCACAAGCTTTAAATTAGCAAAACAATTCTTAAAACTTATTTTATTCTTACGGTACTATTTTATAAATAAATAATGTGAATTAGTATTTAATTGTTTCAACCTGAGGTTTTAATTTTCCACCTATCAGTATGGGAAATCTCTTGGCAGCTCTGGAGGCTATATGAAAATTAAATTTTTTACTTTAATTATAAATCGGTTTTGCTGCAATAGCGGAGGCTTTAATTGAAATATTTTAATTAAGTGCTTGAAGCCACACAATACTGGCTTTTTGCAGCAGAATAGCTTATCTCAGAGTCTGGAGTTTCACATTTACTCAGCTCCTGCATGCACACAGCCTGCTGTAGAACTAATTGTTGCTGCTGCTTTTACCTGGTTAATGCACGTACCAAGACAAACAGTGGGTGCATTCAACCACGCACGTGGGACCACGTTCATAATGTGCGCAGTAAAAAAGGGTCCTTAGAACTGTTTAAAAATAATTAGAGTGAGTGAAAGAACGATACAACTGTAGCATCTTGTTCAAAATGTCCCAGATCCCCACACTTCTGGCAGCCCTCCCAGGAGGAGCAAGCGGCAGACAGGGCTATCAGATTGCTGACGGACAGTCAGACTATGGCAAACACAGCAGGGAATGCTGATCCCTCCTTCTCCAGACAGGATATCAAAACTGAAAGCGCTTGCAAGGTTCATAAACAGCAGGATCAACATTATTAAGATTTCAGGAGTGTGGGAAGGGGGAAAGGGCTGCTTGCTTTTTCACAGATTAGTTTCCATGCATGAGTATTTCAAAAACCACACAATCTGTGTCTGGGGCCCCTCCCGATGACACAAAGGAATAAAGAAATGGGATCTAGAAGTACAGAGGAAACTGAGAACAGCAGCAGTAGAATTCACACTTGTAAAACACTATGTATAACCTCTGAAGGTTTGTGGAAAGCGGGGTCAGGCATGTGTTATTATCCTGACAACACAGGCAAGAAGAGCAGAATGGTAAACACTGATCAGCTGCACCAAATTCATCCATAAACATCTGCATGGCTTCTGTAAGAACTAGGCTATAATACATTTTCCTGTTCACATGGTAATGAGTAAAAAAAACCCCAAGTCACCTAAGTTTTCAAGCACTAACAACTATGGAAACAGCTTCTGCAATATAACCAAATGAACTAAAAAAATTTATGCTTCAAAAGAGTTACTTGCAAGGAAACCACACAAGAACCAGAAGAGGCAAGGAAGTAGTTATATAAGACTTGTGGGAAAGCACTTCTCATGCATTGCAGTAACAGAAAGGTAATGCTACTAAAAAAAAGGGAAAAAAGCCCCCTGTCTTCTACTAAACAGTGCACTCACTGATCACATAACTTAAGACGGAATAACAGACAAAATATATTTGACAGTGGGTTAATTAAATTACAAAAGAACATACTGATTCACACAACATATCTTGTCTCCAGCAGAAAACACTTAGGAAGAAAAGGAAGAAGGACAAACACTTAGTACAATTATATAAAATAGGCAAAATGTCATTTCAGAAAACAAATATTGGCTGTCAAGCAACTAGGTAGAGTAAAACTACAAAATGGAAGGGTGGAGCACTGGGGGGTGTTTCTTGTCCCATTTCTTCCATATTCCTGTTCTTTACTGGCTAGTACAACTCATTCTGTCTGAAGAAGAAAAGCCTGCCAACTAATCTTCGAAGCCAAGGAAAATAGATTAACAGAGGAAATGAGTAGGCCTGGGCTTCAAAATTCACCTTCTCCAATTTCTCCTTCCTCCATCTAAAATGCACAACTAAGCTGTCATGAAACCACATGTTGTAGTAGTAAAAAACCATTTTGTTATTTTAAAACCTCTGAGAGAAGAACATGGCCAAAATTGTGACTGAAAGCTGAAGAGACTTGTCGGAATTGGCAGGATATAAATTTCAAGAAAAGTAAGAAACTCCCAGCTGGTAGAGATCACTTTAGCTCTTTTAATCCACATTGCTATGCTGATCCATACCAGCTGAAAATTTGAACCTTCTTTTGTGTTGTGCTATTTTAAAGCAGCTAAACTTCAGACTTGAGTACAATTATTCAATCCCACAACAAGAACAGTGGAAGCGGAAGAGAGCCAACATGTCCCAGTCACTCACTGAATACTTCATGTGCCAGTCAATTCTTATTAGTGCTATCAAATCACCTACAGCTGTTCCCAAGTCTCTCCTGGGAGCTGCAGTGAGACACAGCAAACCCCCTGAAAGTTGAAGACTTTCTGCTTTTAACATTCTCTCATGTTCAGACCACCCCGTCCACCTACATTTTCTATGAGTCACTTTGGTGGCCTGGAACACTCATTTTGTGAGGCAGGACCCCAGGTTTTGTGTCACATGTTACCCAATCTCTTCTTCCTCACTTACTCAACCCATGAAATGAACTGTGGCCTCTCTTCCCATCAAGAAATCTCCTTGGTCTCCATGGTGAGAAAAAATTTCCCTGGCAACACCCAGATCTATGAAATCATACAAACACAACTTTTGAGAACAAAACTGGGTCTGTCAGCTGGCTGATGTCATCCTTCAGACACTCACCAGGGTGACAATGGCACATTCAGCAGTCAGTTGAGCAGCACTGAACAACGTCCGGACAAAGCGGTAAATCTGTTTCTGCTCCGGGTCATGTTTGTCATAGTCTGGTGGCACTTCGGATTTCTAAGGAAGAAATACTTCCAAATAGGTGACTGAAACAAAACGAAGCAGACAGAAAAAAAAAAAGACAGTTCACATGAAAGGGAAGGAGAGGCAGATGAACTTACCGAAAGGGGATGAAGGTTTTCATCAAAAATATCTAAGAGCATTCTTCCATCTGTGTCCCTAAAAGTATTAAAACCAAAGCACTGTCATTATCTGAACACAACAGCACACAACCCTCACAGACACAAGTGCACCATTCAAACTCCAACATCCCCATGCTGTGGGGTGCTTAGAAACACTGATGAAATGTGATTTTCAAATAGAGGTTAGACCTACTTTGGCATAAGCTCCTCGTGTAACATGGAATTCATACTACAAAACATGCTAAAACACTCAGCTTTCAGTGCCCGAGATACAAAACTGTTGTGCTCTTTACTATGAGGCTTAAAAAGCACTACTACGAACTTGATAAAATCAGGCCAGCTTACTCTCCTTTTCTCCTTTTTTTAACTTTTTCATGTCCACCCCTGCAATCTCTCAACTCCTCTTCCTTCTTCATTACCAACATTGTAAACGTTTACTGTGGCATTCACATTCCCTGAAAAAATTCCTTTGCCCAGGGTTTTTCTCCTGGGAAGCTGAAAGGCAGCAAGAGAGGCCTCAGAGAAAAAGAAAACAATTCTTATCTCATTTGCTTCTCCTGTGTTGTGCTCATGTGCAACGTGTTTGGGGATTGTTTCATTGGATTCTGATGTAAGTTGTTTTGACTCTTTGGCCAATCAGGGCCAAGTTACATCAGGACAAAGAGAGGAGTCACAAGTTTTCATTATCATCTTTTTAGCATTCAATAAGTATCCTTTCTGTATTCTTTAGTATAGTATTCTTCAATATAATATAGTATAATAAATTAATAAATTAGCCTTCTGATAAGATGGAGTCAGATACATCATTCTCTCCCCTCATCAGTGGACCTGCATTTACAATAGCTTACTACGAGGCAATGTTATTTTTACAGTCATCTTTTAGTTAATACATACATAGTTCACTTTTCATTTATCTAAAAAACCCTATTGTACTAATGATTTCTGAAAGCCAAAAGAAGCACATACAAACAAAAATTCAGACAAAATAATATTCTCATTCACTGGTTTCATAAGATGTTTCTCTGAAATGCCTGTAAATCAATAGCAGCAAGCACATTGATGCAACTTCACAAGCCTAACATCCAGGATGCAACATAAGATTTTTGCTGTATGTAACTTTGGCAAGGACACTAACAAACAAAACCAAGTATAACTGTACCAGAACTGGCACTTTCTGGACAGGTGCATCCCTGTGACCTACTTATTACAGTGCCATCTTTATTTTTAGCATCCCTGGTACTCTGATCATACAGTTCTTAACAAACAAACCACTGAATGTATTTTCTATCTTTGCTTAGCAGCACGTGCCTCTCAGAGCATGCAAACCACAAGTTTTACAGTGGACTCATGTCTGCAAAATACATTTATTAACTCAACAGCTGAAGGTGACTTTTCTTCCTACTAAAATGGAGGCTAACACTGGAAAGAAACACATTTTTAATATAAAAAAAAAGAAGATCTAAATTAAAACAAACAACCAACAAAACAATAAACAAAATAAAAAATAAAACCAAAACCTGGACTGGGGTGACTGGCCAGACTCTTTTAACCCTACCTAAAAAAGCAGTATCTTAATGCAGAAGTAGTCTCCCTGAAAAGGTGGTGTGATACAGTGAACTATGGCACTCCACAATGCAAATAATTTCCTATTTTATTTCTTCAGGTTGTAGCTGCTGTATGCTGTGAAGTCACACCTGACTGCCCTCAAAAATCTATTTAAAAAACTTGAGAGGTTTTTGTCTTCACTAAAACTTACATTGTACTCTTTCAAAAATGGACCATCTACTGATTACTCAAGCATTCTTTATGGTCAGCTTGCTGCGGTTTATTTTATTTCTTTAGCAAATTCACCAATGCTTATGCATTCCTTCAAAAACAAGATGAGCGTAGTTTTTTAGTTACTTGTTGAGTAGCCAAGACAACAAAACATGAAGAACACCGATCAGTATAACCATGATAGGAGACACTGGGAAAGGGAGGAATGATAACTGGAATGCTACAATCAAATGAATTGTGAGAAACATGTGAAGAAATAAGATATTTCATGCATAGCTTCTCAAAAAAATGTAGATTGGTGAGGGTTTAAAACATTAGGAAGTAATTTTGGTTTAAGTCCCCTATGCAGGAGAACAGGACCAACTAAATACTGTCTAAAATGAATTATTCTCTGGAAAAGGAGATGCTTGACTCATTTTCTATCAAAATGAACCTTGAGTCAAAGAGTCACAGTGGTTTCATACTCCCCATCCCCCTTAATGAACCAAAATCTCCCACATACGTCAACAACTTCCTTTTCTCCTATAACAGCACGAAACAGAACATATGTTTTGCTCTTGCTGTTTCAGCAGCAAGCACAACTGAGTGCTGTTATCACATTGTCCCTCCATTCCCAAATCAGAGAGAACCCAAGAGTGAGCAGTTGTTTCACATCCCTCATTCCAGAGTTTCTCACTGACACACATGAGCCTGGCTCCAGCATCACTGCTGGGACTGTCCCAAGGGCAGGCACAGCACTTCCCCACCCCAGGCATTCCAGGGAAAGCAGCAGCAAGCAGTTTCCTGAATCAATCACCTCTCCATCCCAAAAGTGAAAGGACAGACAGCAACTTTCCCAAGAAAGTAACAGTCAGAATGCATTTGTTTTCAATATGCTGACACAGTAGTCTTTATTTTATAAAGGTCTGGTCTCTCTGTCTACCAGCTGTAGGTCACATTTGCATCAGGCCTTGCAAGCCAACAAATGGGCATAATTTACTGCAGACAGGGATCAGCTCCATGGCAAACAGCATAGATGGCCATGTCTGGCACACTGTGGCTCTGGATTCTTCCTGCTCACTTGAGAATCCTTACTGAGGTCTCTTACCGCTTGTAGTCTCTGATGTGTCCAACTCTCTCAAGCCTTTTACTCAGCTGCCATGATACTTTGGAGAACACTTAATTTATTTCCACAAAACTTTGGAGTCTGATTATCTTTGAGATCTCTATTATTTAGTCAAGCATAGCAAAAACTGACTAGCTAACTAATCCAGGGACTATGGAAAAAAGGGAGAAAAGGAACCACAGATGGATAAACAAGTAATCCAAGCATGACCACTCATGCCTTATTTCTTGGTAAATGAGATTAAAAGTTCGAGAGAAGATTTCACTCCAACTTTTGCTTTATACACTGCCATGTTTCAGGCCAAGGCCCACTGATGTCTTAGAAAGACTTCCAAGAGCTTAGAGAGGGAATCAAGCCCTAAGCCCTTCTGCACATATAAAGGATTCTCTTGAGATGTCAGCCTTGTTAAGAAGTGTGATGGGTTCCAGTGACCTGAACCATGGTCCTGAATGACGTACCAGCTGAACTTTAAACTCATGAGTAATTCCTTTTGTTCTAGTTGGACTTCTGATAGTCCAGAAGAAAAAAAGTCTAAGTGGCTTGATAAATCAAGATCTAAGCCAAGTTCTCTGAAAAGGCCAATTGAAAAACCATGGACACAAAAGTAACTTGAATTATTTATACAACCTCTCCTTAGAAATGTCAGGAAATATTATTTTAGGATACTGTGACGTATCATGAGGACAGGGAATTTAAGATACAAAAGCACAATTCAACATGAAGAAAACTCACGTATGTGCCAAGTCGCTTTTTAGAGAACCTTTTTTCTATTAATTTTCCATCAACTTGACTGAGCAGAGATCTAAAACATACTACACCAGGAGAGATAAGCCAGGACCTGCTCTGTTTCTGAGGCATCTTGAATGACATCTATTCACAATGCCACTCTTACTGTATAATTCAAGGGTTTTATTTCAAAATCCTAACTGGTCACTTATAAACACAGTTACCTTTACAAAGGTGCAGCTAAAAATACAAAACTGAAAGATACTGTTCGGATTTTTCTACATGTAAGTGCAACATATGCAACAATGCAGAAGTGCCCCATATAAAACCAAACACTGGATGATCAGAGCTTTTCAATGTTGAGCTGTAGTTCCAATTTTATGGTACTTAATCCTCCAATTTTAATTTTTCTACGTAAAATAATACCTATCTAAAATGTGTGTGTTTTTTATTGCTAGCCTGTAAGTTAAGAAAATGAGTACCCAAAAACATTTTGAAAGAAACTAAGCATGGATTTTTAGGGTTTGAGCAGTTCACTTGTTTCAATAAAAGATATTTTCAGTAACTATTCACATACCTGTTTTTGATGTGGTAATATATTGCAAGAGCTACACTGTAAAGAAAAACACAGAGTTAATATCTCAGGACTGGCATATTATATTTTCTGCCATATTGCATGCAATTTAAAACCTAGCACAAAGCATGACAAACAGTATATGGTCAACAGTCAATTTTCTTTTGTTCACTCTTAGATATCAGGAAAACTGCTATAAACAGACAATTTTATAATGTTTGTTTTGTACACTCCCACTATATCCTTTTTACTAGTAATTAAGAAATTTACTTCATGTTATTATCATATTCATATTATCTTCTTATTTCATGTATCAAGTTGCACATACTTCCCATTTAATGCCCTACTCCACTAAACCCAATGATTAAACTCCTGACTTGCAATGCTGAAGACAAAGCACCACAAGCATTGGACATTCTCTTTAGTTTTGCTGCCAGGTTAACACAAAATGTTTTAATCACCATTGGCTTATGATTGTATATTTAAATCCATTGCTTGTGTCTGTCTTTATATAGCTGCTCAAACAGCAGACTCAAACACCACTCTCCTACAGTTTTATAGCATCAACTTACTTATTTTAACTCAGGAAAGACAACTCCCTGAATAACTAACTGCATTATGCATTTCCCCTACTCTCAGCCACACATCAAAGCACCCCTGCTTATGTTCTGCACACAGACAAAAAGTGTCCTTATATTCATAGAAAGTTAAGGTTTTGATTACATACACAACTAACAGATCTCATTTTGTTCTCATGAGATGGAACAAAATTAAAGCATGGATCCTTATGATTATCCTACAGTTCCCAACTCCCAGCTCATGCTTTACTCACAACATATTTTTATTGAAGAATGAAGCCGAGCCAGCACTCTTCCCTTACTTACAGCAGCAGCATAAAACCAATTTAAGCTAAAGGGGAAAGAGGATGGAGGAGGGAATTCACTGATTCTCTTTGTGGACAGTTTGTTTCATCAGTGATTCACTGCAAGATGTTTATGTCTTTTACTGATGCAAAATTCCCCCCTTTTCCTTAAAACACCTTTTAAGGGTCAAGCAGTTGCTCTCTGATTTTATTTCAGAATTTTTATATGAAAACTGAGATACTGCATGTTAGGAAAAAAAAATGTTTGAGCTAAAACTCCAGCAGAATTTTATACTATTTCAGGTTTGACTGGAGGTTTTTTGAACAGCCATACAGTAGAAAACATTTTTCTCCATTAAAAGCAAATATATTTTACTAAATTTTTATGAGCTTTTACTACCTGTATTACACGTTTTTAGATCATACATGCTTTTTAAATTTGGCTTTTTTCTACAAGCACATATTTAAGGACTCAGGATGTACCACAGACATTTAAAGACCACAGCTGTTACTCAACACAAGAAAAACCCACATTTATGAATGAATTTGATTTGACAGAAAGATATTCACAAGATAAATTAATCTTAAAATTTAATTTTAAATTATGCCCCTAGGAACACACTTGCAGCTTCAGTTCACTTAATGAAAGCAGATGCAAGAATCCATGTGCACAGCTCTGCTTGCTGCCCATATGGTTGCCTTTGTAACAAAATGTCAAATTAAGTTTAGAAAATATTTACTATTTAGAAATCTGTATCAGAATCTGACAGTCTCTCAGGGCTGCAAGAGAGTAACTCACCCAAGTTTCATTCTACCTTTCATACACTGGTTCAGCTGGCACTAAGAGTGCAGAAATGATGATTATGGAGCTTTCCATCACTCTACCCCAGCCACCCTGACTGCTGCAGATGCTGCAGTGGATACAGCAATATTTTAAACACACCAGTGTATAACATGACCTAGAAGAGATGAGCAAAATGCCTCCCTCAGATTTATCTATGTGCAATAGTTATTTTCCTGCAGAGACTGCAAGGTGTGGGGGAAAAATGAAGTTGTCCTACAGAAGCAATAATCCTACTGTCTCCTTACCCTTCAACCTGCCAAATGTGCAGCTGGACAGCAGATGCAAAGAGTTTGTGTGCCAGAGTTCAGTTTCTCACCCTCTGTGGTCCCTTCTCAAGCCCTCTGAGCCCTTGCAGCTTCCAACCCTCCCCATGCTGGCAGCCTGGCCTGAGCCCTGCAGAGCCCTGCCCCATCCCAGCACGGGCTCCTCCAGCTCTTCTGTCCCCACCATGCACCTGAGTCCCTCCCAAACACACCAACCTTCTCCCCACTATCAGCTCGTCCTTCTGTGACCTGAAAATGCTTCTTGGCTGCTGCACCTGAACTCATCTCTTCTTCCCACGAGTCATGGCAGGTATAATGCAAAAAGAATCCCAAAACCCACCCAAAAGGCTGCACTTCTGGTGTGTACAAAGGTTTTTAGAGCAGAAGAGTATGAGATTCAGGGAGAAAAAAAGCCCAAACACCTCAGAAAGGGAAAACCTTTTTCAAGTGTTAATCAGAACTATTTTTAAGTTACTAGTGACAGAAACATGAAGAAAAGCAAGACTATATTCCAGGCAGAAAGAGCTGATGAGGAATCAGGCATCAGTTTAACTACAAAACCTCTCTCCTCTCCCCTGTTTTTCCTTTAACAGAAAAATTAAGGACTGTCTTAGTGACCACATTACAAACTCCTTTGGATGTGCTAGTCTAAATAGATTTGTCTCTCATGTAACACCTCTGCAGCAGAGATATTGTCTTAAATTTTTGCATTTGTGTACACCAAGGTAACCAACCTACAGCCAACTCAAGAGAGGCTATCAGCAATCACTAACAAAGAGCACAAAATGCCTGAGCATTTGGTCTCTATTTTCCTCTTACTGTACAAAATGGAAAGAACAATACTCTACAAATATCAACTTCATTTCTCTCCAACAGTAAAAGGACACCAGTGAAATTTAAAACACTCATCTGAGACATCACCCAGTAACTCTGCAGCATGACTGATTAAACAATTTTATTACTTATAAAAAAAACTAAAACCTTTGAAGCTTGCTTAGGAGGGGTTCATAAATAGGTATACATAAATACACACATAAAATGTAAGTGCTAGCAAAAACAAATAAATTGTAAAACCCACCATTTGATGGTATACTTGAGGTTTGGTTGACTGACCGTGCTGTCATCCAGGAAAATAGTGGAGCAGGAACTGTACTTCCTTCTCAACTGCCCAGGAGGATGCTATCAAAAACATGCAAAAGAACAATAGCAAATATGTAATACCAAAGCATTTTTAGAGGAAATGTAAGAATTTTAAAAAGACAAATTTCTCTCTCACATGATGCACACAGTAATGTGATCACGTTTGGAAGCAGTTCAGAAAGTTGAGGAATAATTAACAGTGCAAAAGTCACAAAAATCCCTGCCTGAGACTTAATAATGCTTTCAAGTCACAAATCCCTTGTGTCTCTCCTTCCCCAAAAACATGCAAAATTTTTTCTGCAGGCTTACTCAAATACATACATACACTTGGAAAGCAAAGATGAATAAGGCCTATATTTTTGTCCTTATTCCAAAAGAGTAAATGGAAGAGTGAAAAAGAAATTGTGTTAGCAAAGACTAGTTCAGCAACAAATATAAAACTATGCTTGCAGAAAAAAAAACCCTAAAACCCTCAAAAAAGCTCCTAACAGAATGAAACAAGGGAAAGAGGTCTTTAGACTATAACTACAAAATTAATAAGGAGAATTCATTAAAAATAATTTATCAATAATAGATTGTTAGCAGAAAGGAAGAAAACTGATCAAAGAACAGAAGAAAAGAGTATAAGCAAATAAAAATACCCCATATCCTAACACAACAGGTTTTCAATATATTTCAATCCTTTTGCTGCACTACCATAGAAAAACACTGAAAAATCCAGCCAAAAAACTGGCATTTGAGAACTCTGGTTATTTCTAAACATTTTTTGCTGAGAGAGTTTCTCCATCAGCTGTTTAGAGTAGGCAGGACTCCACCAGGCTGAAGAGAACAGTTTCAATCACATCAGCTAATAGCTCTCACAGTTCTTAATCCTTTTGGATTCTATCTTTGCTTATCCCATCTACATTAGCAAATAATTTGACCAAGAACCTATGTCAGTAAAGTGAAGATCACTCAAATTACACATTTAACTCACTACAGAATAGGTTTAAAATTCAGTTGGCACATCAACATGGAAATTTTAATTCATCTTACAATTAATGTAGTTTCCAGTGTTTCAGTGGAGAGACCAAGTTCAATCCCATCAGCAGAATTCAGAGGTATTTACCAGCTCAGAGCAACTGAGTATCCAGGATACAGTCCTGTGACTCCTACCTCAGCACATCTTCCCCTGCCCACTTTCTAAAACAGATATTATTACAAGTGCCAGCATCCATCAGCTCACCAATGCTCCACTTTCCATAGGCAGCTGACTTCTTAATAGCATTCACTACACAGACAGACAGACTCCTAGCAAAACCTACACACATCTAAGTCATATTTCTGTATTTCACATCTATAAGTGAAAAACCAGTCTCCTGTTAATTGAAAAAAACCCAACATTTTCTGAAGCTACCACAATTATAGAAACATTATGTTCAAATTATCTGAAAGCTTACAAACAAATTCTAGCAAGGTCCTTCACTTGACCAATAAAATTGTTGGCTGAGCTTCTTTTCTTGGGAATGAAAAAGTTCACCAAGAAAATGAGAAACACCCCTTTTCAAAAATCCTTCAAGACTTTGGAAAGGTACTTTGTAATACTGTGAAAGCTGACAATCCATCTACCTTCCAATCTATTGTACGTTAGACAAGAGAGAAAAACTAGAAATACTGTGAATATTAATGCCATAAAATTTATTAACTAGCATTGATGCACACAGAAAGAATTACTAGGGGGCTGGTGATTCATAGCTCTTATTCTACCATAGCTGAGTTTAAATATCTGCATTCGTCTGTTGAGTACCTTCCACAGGCATGATAAAGGCAAAGCTACTTAAAAACAACAAAAATGAAACTCTAGCAGCTAGGGGGGAAAAGGGAGATATACACACATCTCAGCATTGTTATTTAAAAAAACCCAACACATGGAAAGCTTTCTTTCTGCATAGTAAGTGTCAATATGCTTTAAAGGTTTAGATAAAATTTAAGATAAATATACCGGACTCATTCAAGGCAAACAACTAAAAAACAGAAAATAACTCTATAGCAACATCACTATCAGATTTAAATTTTCCTATGTAAACAGCACTCTAACATTTGACACGTCAATAATTAGAGCAATGCACCTTATTTCTGAAACCACCACATAACAGAATTCTTCTTGGGTTTTCAGCCCACATCTCACTTGGTTAGGCTTGGAACTTTTCACACCTCAGGAAAATATGTGGTATCTCATGCCTCACTTTCTGTTCACAACAACTTGGCAGGAAGAAGCACCTCTGCCAGTCAGAAGAATGGTGCCAATTATAAAGCCAATTACAAATTATGCATCCTTGGGTAAATATACACACACCTGTGCCACGTGAATAACTGACCTGTCAGGAGATCAGCATCCCCAGCTTCTACTCTGAGGCCCAACTGCAGCCATATGATGCAGCAGGTAACATTTTCTGCCTTTGCCAATTGCTGGAAAACACCCTTAGTTTCATACTTCATCTTGACTAAGCTGGGAGATGTGTGAAGTGCCACAGTTCAGTCAGAGACCTTTCTGAGCCCCCAGAAAATGCTGCACAGGAACCTTCTGCATCCTTGCACAGGACCAAAGGGGTTACTGTGCATCAGCTCAGCATTCAGCACTGTCCTACAGACAAACTCCCATGGCCATTTCAATGGGATAGGTTTATGACCAAAATTGTACAAGAGCTTCACACCTTTGTATTTCAAATCCATCACAGCTCACCACAAAAATGCTCCCATTTAGACAAGTCAGAGAGGCTCTAATTAAGAAAAAAAAACCAAAAGAGCTGAGAATGACTACAGAGCATTTGGAGAAATTAGCCAAATCATCTAACAAGATCTTTCTACGGTTCTATCCCATCATAAGGCTGGTACAGGGAAAAGGACAGACTGGGACACCTCCTTTTGTAAATTTTCATATGCAAAAATGAGCATAGGACACGTGTGAAGCTTTGACAACCTCTGCTATTCCAAACATTTACTAATTCAAAACACTCACTGATATGAAGTGGGACTCACTTGATATATATTTTCAGTAGCTACAGTATTATTGCTGTAGCCAAGACATTCCTTAGATGTCATGCCTCTCAATTTCATCTCACATAAAACTCCCAAAGGGCAAACCAAGGAAAACATGGCAGGTAAAAACTACTTGGAAAACTATATTCTGGTCAGCTAGAGAACACTTGAAATTGGAAGGTTGAAGTAAGGGAAATCCTACAGAGGTACCAGTCAACTCCACATAAAATACTGACCAAAAACTTGGATCACAGTACCAAAGTATTTTTTATCGAATTTGCAGCTGACATTAACCTGCAGAGGACTTTTTTCTTTAAAAAATGCAATATATCAATAGAATTTATAGAGTTACCATATATGCAACAGAGTAGAGCACCCATCCACTCTGCCCCTGGAATTTTATGTCCAGTTTTTGACACTTTTTCAAGAATTCAAGCATAATGAATTTATTTCAGAGAGTCTGGAGGACAGAGAAGCAACATCAGTCAGAGATTTGAAAAACCTGATTTACAAGGGACAGCTGGCAGGCTGGAAAGGTTTTCTCCAGGAACAAAGCAAAAATAATGGCCTTAATTCATGTTGAAGGAAGCTACAAAGAAAAGGACATTGTTGTCCATGACCCTTGTGGGTGGGATAAGAAAGAGCAGGCTTATATTAAACTATGGAAAATTAAGATTGTGCATGAAAGTGTGAGACGTGTTTTTGCCATCACCTCTTAAGCCACCACCTTTTTCTAATAGCAGGGATACCTTAAATTACTTGAGCAGCGATAGAATCTCCATCACTGAAAGTTGTTCAGAAGAGAGAAAAAAACATAGACCAGGCACAGCTTAGACACAGGCTTCTGCTTCTCGACAAGAAACTATACTGAACAAGCTCTTGAGATGAATTCTGGACCAATCTTCTAACATTTGGTGGAGAGGATTTGTAGTTCTTTACTCCAGAAACAGTTGCTATTTTTCTCATTTGAACCAAAGACATCCACTAAGAAATGCTGACATTCATTATTCACAATGAATATGAAAAAGGTGCTTTGTGGAATTTCTTAACAGGAAAAGATATAGAACAGAAAACTGCTTTATAACTTGCTAAGTCTTTGAATGTGCTACAGAAAAAGCCCTAACAGATCAAGATTCAGCTTCCAATAATGCAGGTGCTCCTAGCTCTTGAGACTAGCAGTTGTTTTTCCTTTGCACAAAAGTACTAAGCAAATATCACCACTTTATTTTCTTCCAGCTTCATCCTGACATATTCCAATTTTCCAAATCCCATGTGCTTTAAGATGTTTGGACTACAGGTTTTTACTTGAAGATTACATAAAAACATTTTATCAGAAATTTAATGGCTTGGTTTGCCATCAAAATGATACAAACACTGCAGAATTGCTTCTGGGTACCTGCTCTGAAAGGGATCACAATGAATTCCTAACTTTTTCACAATGAGAACGTACAAGAGAGTTAATTTCCCTGAGGAAGCATGACTTAGAAATTAGATTTAATTTGTGGGCAAAGAAGAAATGTTACTATTTCTTTTGTTAAAGTAGGCACTTCAGAGGGGTTTTGTGTAGTAACATCTAATGGATGGTGCACATTGCCCAAAACCCACACTCAGAATTGACCTGAAGGGCCAGCTCTGGCCTCTCCAGCAGCACTAGGGTGGCTCTCTGCCCTGAAACTCAGCAGGATTCATTTGTTGGGGCACAACACTCCCCTAATGAAGCTTTTGTACCAGCGCTGGTCCTCAGCCAGCCAGCTTCCAGTTTGGCAAAACAGCTTTCAGCCTTTTCTAGTGTTCTTTCGCACTTGTCCATCAAAAGATGATTTGGAGCTCCTGTACTACATAATGACAGTAGTTTCTCTGCTTCCTGCAAACCAGGTGTAAGATGGTGCATGATTTTAAAAAGTCCTATTAAATAATATTTTCCCCCCCGGAAAAACTGAGGCTTGCTTGCACCCGTCTGTGCAGACATGCCCATTAGCTTCCAGGCAGTAGAGGCTGGCCAAGATGTTAAAAGGCAAAACTGGCACATAAAAGTGCACATAAAGCCAAATTACAACAGTAAGCAAAAATACCAGGACTGCTTCTGACTTGGAAAAGGGAGGTTCCTATCTTGAGGATCTTCTGTTGCTTCAGGACATGATTTCCTTTTGACAACATTTTTCAAAGAAGAAACATGATTTTACAAGTCAACAAATTACTTCCCAAATCAAGCAAACCCTGCAACACAATTCTCTGCATGGCTCTGCAAAGCTCTGCACTAATTTTCATCTTGCATAATGCCAATACAGCAAAATTGTCTACCTTTGGTACATCTACCAGAACAAAAGTAATAGGAAACTGCACCATTGTATGTTCATCTTCCTCTGCCAACAACTACAATTTAAAAAAAATCCAGTCCAACTACTCTTAAGTAATTGGAAAAGTAAAAAGTAAACCTCTTGTTCCTCATGATTCAACTTTGCCCTCAGCTGAAGTTTCACCAATGTTGATAATGCCCAAAACTAGCTTAGCTTGGACTAGATCTGTACTTGCAAGTTTTTGGCTCTCAAAGCTCATCCTTACTCATGCCAACTATAGAAAATGATGTCAGTAGACCACTGAGCTCCTGAGGGGCTCAGCAACCAACCACCAGTAAACTCCTCTGCAGCACATGCAGGCCCTATTTAACCACTGATAAAGCACCCTGCTTTACAAACATGAAAGATTAAATATTTCTTTGACTGTTAAAATCAGCTCAAAGGCTTATATTTACAAAGCATGTAATTGCTACTGTTGTGCAATTTCACCAGAGGGACTTTATTACATCCCCAGCAAAGCAAGTATTACACAGCCCCTTGTAAAAGAGCTGTCCTGCATGTTCTCATTCCAACTCCAAGGTCATCTTTTGTTTCTCCCCATTAAAAAGTTTATCACTTGACATAACCTAGCGCCTTGAGGCTGACAAGACAGGTAAAATTCTTCACCCTAGAAGACAGGAAAAGAAGCTAACTACAAGACTTTAGAAAAACACATTTCAAACAGTAAATTTAGGTAAGCCATTAAAAAAAGCCTGTTAATTTTAACTTACTAGATGCCTGGAAAGAATCTTAAGCAGCATCTATTAGGAATGGCATCAGTGTAGGGAATCTGCTAAATGGACCAGGTGGCCTATAAAGGCCCCCTCTAGACCTGCTTTTTGTGTGACTGTGCAATGGAAAGGAACAAAGGCCACATTAAGCAATCTCTAGAAGAACTTCAAGAGCACCTGAGAAGCCTCTAACCTGTTTTTCAGTTTATTTTGTTCTTCTCTTCAAGTAAGGAATTAAAATACCTTAAGGAATTTGGACAGCAATTATAAGCCTTTACAACAGCCAGCCTCAGGCAGTCCACTTGAAAACAACATTTCATGTTTTATGTTATGTTTTGTTTTCACAGGTTAAACTACTTTTCAGACTATGCTCCCATTTCAGCATGTATCTTATTTACTCATTAATCACTAGTTGACAGTGTTTGATTATCAGTCACATGTCCAGTAGTTTTACAACAGGGAAGCAGAGCAGCCTCTTGATTCAATCTGACAAGAAAATTTGGGAGCTACATAGGAAGCATGCAAAAAGGCGCATGGAAATTGTTCTTGCCTCAACATGTACAGCAAAAGACCCAACTGCTCTCTGCAAGTCCCCAGTACTGTGTCTGGGGAGAAGCTTCCCCTGATGTGAATCACTACAGGGTCACTTACAAAGACCAGGACTGTGACACGAGTGTTGCCCAGTAACTTTTCCCCAAGATGATGAAAATTCAGGTTTATACATAGATGTTAACTTTTCTACTTGGAATGATAAAAATAGTATTAGTTTGCTGGAATTTAACATCCAGTTGCCAGGTGGCAGACAGTGGAAGCCATGTCCAGATCCCTAAAAAAGACAACGATGAAAGGTTGCTGTTGCTACAAGGCTGGCAAGGAGTCTCCAAAATAAAATATGCAAAGGTGAGACATTATTTCCTTTTATTTTCTTTCCCTTTTCCTACCCTTTATCTTCCTTCAGAAATATAGAAACATGTGAAAAATACTCCTTAATTTTAAGGGGTATTACTACTCATAAACATAGATTCATTTTATGAGTGTATCTCACCTAGAAGAGAAGTAATTACTTGGGCTAACAGAGCAGTTTCTCCTTGTCTGAAAGGGAACATTTCTAGAAAAACTTGAAAGAGAAAACAACCTTTTTTTCTCCCCTCACCCTGCTCCTTTCCTTTACAAAAAACACAGTAAAAAAAGAACTGCCTACTGCAACAACAATAAAAGATTCACTCTTTCTCCACCACCTCCTCTAAAAACACAAAGCACGTCTGTCTTCCTGTTTGCTTTCCTTGTACAGGCAGAGACACTGATGCAATCTCTCCTCTCTGAGAAAGGAAACACCCCTATCTCAGTCTGCATCTTGATCCCTCTCAGCAGCTTGACTAAGCAGATTAAAAGACATGTGCACACCAAGGCAGCATAAAAAAAGCCATAAAATAACAAAAAACACTGACTGCCAGTGCAATGGAAAGAGAAGCAGAGTCTGCTGCAACTGCTCAGGAATTAAAACAGGCTGGAAGAAAGCAAACAGGTCAGGTACATTGGAGGGAGGGAACTTTCAGCATCATTCCCAGCCTGTCATGTGTCTTGGGCCCTATGGGAACTCAGAGATGGCAGCTCCTCCATAGCACTCTGTCACTCCCTCCTTTCATTCTTTCCCCACCCCAAAAAACAAGAGCAGCTGCTGGCTTCTTCCATCACACCTACTGACAAGGTGAATCTGAAACATGGCAACTGTCAGCTCTTGACAAAGTGTAACAAATCAAAGCAGGAGCCCACCACTTGTGTTTGGGGATCACAGGAAACTATTCAGGCAATTAACATATCCTACAAACAAAAGCAAGTGAGAAGGGAAAAGAACAGTGGTGTGATCATGCTAAGAAAGTGCATTTTTAAATGAGGAAGAGACAATACTAATTTTTTTTTTCATAAGTAATATCTCAAAACTACATTTGTATAAATCACTAATCTGTTACTACACAGAATTTGGCAAGCAGTTAAAAAAAACCCACCCAGCTTTTCTTGACAGTTCTCTTTCTAACCAGCCCCCTATATCACTTGGGAAAAATTCAATTCTGCCTGCAAAATAACCAATTATGCAGATATTGCATAAAAAGATAAAAATACTTTGTTGCTCATCTTGGTAATTTATCACAAAAGGAGAATAAGCATGAAAAAACAACAACAAAAAAGATGACATCATTGAAAAACCACAAAAGAAAAATGTGCTGCATTATGGTGAGGAGTTCTTTAAAAAAAAAAAAGACAAAATAATAACAGTACAGAATTTGTGTCCTCTGGAATGTTTCCACCAGAGAAGATGTGGGGACCCAGCACTTCACATCAACAGGGAAACAGATGAGTAGCAAAAGCTCCTGTTAGCATACACTGAGAAACAGTGGAAAAGAATGGATCAATCTATAGAGTATATCATAAACCATTGTACCATGTAAATAAAACCCATCATTTGTCACATACAACTGTTAAATCTAACTAATTCCTTCAATTTCTTCCAACAAGGTGATATAAAAACCATGATGGTTCCCTGCAGTCTGAAAATGTAAAGACAGTTTCCAGTTGCAAGTCACAGCTACCCCTTCAAAAAGGATTACCCAGTTTGTACACCAGGTTCAGCATTTAAGATTTAGGAGGTGCTGAATAAATACTCACAGGTGTGCTGAAGGAACAACCTAAAATATTACAGGACATGTTTGAAAATACAGCTTTTATCTATGAGTATTGCCTAAAAAGCTTAACTGACCTGTAAAGACAGAGACATGGTAAGGACTTCAGCCTCATAAAGGTTATTTTTAGCTTTGTAATTCAGAAGAAGTACTTTTTAAGTACAAAGACTTAAGGTAGCAGTAAACCACTGAGGGAAGTTTACACTACTGCAACCTCAGCCAATATTTTGAATGGGACTTGGGAGGGGAAAAACAAAACAAATTAAGAAGAGGTACAGTACTTAGCACATCAACTGCATATGCTGCTACACTGAGCTCCCAACAACACAACTCCTCAGTGATATGATCACCCTTCTCTTTCTTGTGGTATGTCCAGCCTCACCTAAAATCACTTTATACCAGAGTTTGCACTAGGGTGCTTCCAGCAGCATCTGTAATAACCATCTGTGTTAATCTGCTGGAGGAATCAGAACTCACAGCACAATTTGTACATATGAAATTGTTGGTACTTAGTACACATTATAAAGTTTACAGGAAGCCACTACACTGGCTTTCCAAGTAATTTTATAACAAGACAACAGCTCTGCAAATTACCCTCACATGCACTATAAACAATGGGAATGTTTTATAGGGGATTAGAAGATGAGGACCAAGAACATCTGCTAACCTAGTGAGGGCAACATTAAGGGTTTTGTAAGCCTCACAGTATCCCATGACTTCTCAGAATCTTAACTCTTGGGAAACTGAAAATCTCAGCTTGCTTTGACAGCCATGCAGCAGTTTCAGAAATACTCAACACCAACCAGTTCTATCAACAAGTGAAGCAGCCCTGCCCTCTCACCCCACACAGCAGTTCATTCCTGCCCTCGTGGCTCCCTCCCTTTCTGCAGGTGTGAGCTCTGGAGTGAATCACAATTAGGAGTCCCACTTTAGCATTCAGCTGAAACCACCTGCATTTGTGCCCTGATCCAGTTTACCTGGACCTAGACAAGTGTCCACTTCAGCACAAAGAGATGAAGTGGGTATAAAGCATATCTGTTTGTTTCAGCAGCTGTCGTGTCATAAAAATGAAATAGAGAAAAACTTGAGAGCTTCTCCCCATTCACCTTAAAGGCAAACATAGCATTTGGTAGAAAATGAGTTCTTTCCCTTCTCAATTTTACTAAGCCATGACTCCGCATATTTCAGCACAAGGCTTCACACATTGGTTCCAGGTGCTTCAGCAGTACAAACAATTCTAACTGAGGTGAAGAACCTGTTCCTGTACCAAAGCAGGCTACAGGGCATTTGCTCTCAGCTTCACTGAGAATTTGATTCAAACAGAAGAGAACTGAATTGAAAAATGCCCAGGGTATATAAGCATATCAACCCCCTGTCTTCATACTCAGCATGTAGCACATGTCAATTCACATTTACCTTGCATCAACACTTCAGAACAACCATGTAAATATCCAATGCTGTAGTTGTCTGCCAATGCAAACTTAGATACAAATGTAATCTAAAGTTTCAAGAGCTTCTGTAGTAATTTTAAAAATCATAGCAACATGTGCAGCTCTTTTTCCCAGATACCAGTTACCTATGTACACTGCTTGTTTGCATAATACTGTCTTAAAAATCAACAGATTTGTTCCACTAACTCAATAGTCAAGGCCTACACTTCAGGATCCTGATGCACAACAAACATGTGAAGCATCAGCACCCTCTCAGCAATGTGGAAATCACGAGTGATAGCTCTCATTTATAATATAGACAACAAGGAGAAAGCTGCATAGCGAGGCATTTTCACTTACGTGGTTTATATAGAGACTCTTGCGTTTTTCTCTCACTGCAAAAACACAAAATATGATAGAAATATTACATGACTATTTTTCCTGATTAAGCTTCTTATACACCATTTATAATAAAAAGAACAGGAGGCTATTTACGTGCAACATTATAATTGCTTTTGCACTAACCAAGTATATTTATATAGCAAACACAGAAGAAACACATATCTGTATGCATAAAGGCATTTATGTTCACTAGCATGGTGATGGGTTAAAATTCTCATCCATTGGGATACTTCACCAGGTGCTGGCCCACATGGGCAAGCTAATAGCAGTAAGCTGCAATCCAAGGTAGCAGTGGCTTGGCCATTCTTGCCCAGCTCTCTGTGTGGGCACTCCTGAGCCACCAGTGCCTTCATCCAAGGCACCTGGCTGCAAAGTGGCCTACACTACTTTGCAGGTATGAAAGCACCTAAACAGCCACACCACGGAGTTAGCAAATTCTCATCACAGCTTACTGGGCACTAACTCCCACAGAGAAGCCTTAAAACTGTATGGATTACACCACTGCCCCCAATAATGATCAGGCACAAGCCTGAAGCTATTATTCATGTTGGATGTAACAATGAAAATCTATTTCCTTGGTGAGTATGAACCAGTCACCACAAGCAATGGTTGCAAGTCAAAGCCACAATTAGCCAAAACAGTCAGAAAGTAAACAGCAACAAAAAAGGAGATAGATGTATAAAGTCTTAATTGTCAGGAAAATGCTTATTACAGCTGATTATACATACTCTATTTCATTTTTTTAAAGCACTTCCCCAATTAACATAGAGAGCCTGCGGAGCTCTGTTCCAGTGAAAATACCACAGCATTTAGGATACAACTCTGGAGGCAAGTAACACATAAATCAAGCTGCAGGATTAAAATAATAATGGTTTCATGCTGTAGGTGATTAAATGCACTTTGGTGCATCATGATTTGAAAGCTATGCAAACCAATGCACTTAGCAAAATAAGAGTGTTCACAATGGTGGGATATCCTGTCCATTCCCTGTTGGATGAGAAGCCATTTTCTGTGATTTATTATAAGCAAGCAATCTCACATAAACAAGGCTGTATGTGTGAATACTGTGAAATAATTGTGTTTAATGCAGACATAAAATGAAAATAACAAAATAAGAAAAAACTTTGAAAAATCCTTACATAATTTTCCTCCCAGGGAGCAGAAAGGAGAATCACACATGACAGATGTTAGCCATGTCACTTAGAATATGCTCAAATCCACAATTATGGACATTGTATAAAAAATAGAATTAAACACGAACAGCAAAAAAGTTCTGATGATCTAGTAAATTGTTAAACTGCTTGAAATCCTGCTAAAACACTGCACTACACTTAAGTTCCACACACTGCATTTATCACCACACATAAGACATCTACAGGGGAACATAAAATGATGGTAGGTAATTCTAAGAACAGCTAAAGTATTTGTCCAGTATCACATATTGCAATGTACAGGCAGTAAACAATTCTGATAAGCTGTGTGCAAACCTAATATAGTGCTTAACTCAAAGTTCATACCTATTAACAGTGAAATTTTGAACACAGTTAAGTATTTAACCGTTTTAATCACAAATAATTATACCACATTCTAAGTTCTTCAAATCCTACAAAGCCAGCTGGCACATATACTCCAAATTCCATTTTCATGACCTTTATACCCCTTAGATTTTTTTCTTCTGTATTTGTATCCCTTACTCAATTCCCCATAAAGGTACAATCCTCTACTACCCAAAGCAAGAACATCACTCACAGCTCAATCCCATTTGCTATTGCCAGTCTCCAGAAGAATATGTAAAAATATTTATACAAACCCCTCCCTTTTGCCTCTGAAGCACTTCTTGTGCACATCTTGCAAGCACCATGCTGACCTCCTTTCCCTGTCTCCCCATACAGCAGAAATTCAGTTAGCCTCTCAGGTGAGGCATTCCAGAAAGGCAGCTGCTCCTTTCCGTGCTTCTGGCTCACTCTGCCACAGGGTAAGGCTCAGCTCTCTGCAGAACACGTACCAGTGGGGAGCCAGGCAGAGCAGAAACACATTCTGTCCCAACCATTCTTTTATAATCACAACCCCCATTTTAAACAAGGGGAAGCCAACTATTGCACAAGGCTAAATGACTATAAAGAGGTAATTCCATCACTTGCCTTCAGTCAGATAAA
The DNA here is from genome assembly GCF_028018845.1 of Melospiza georgiana. Lineage (NCBI taxonomy): Eukaryota > Metazoa > Chordata > Aves > Passeriformes > Passerellidae > Melospiza > Melospiza georgiana. The sequence goes on from NC_080430.1 coordinate 13,835,167, forward strand.
AAATGCTTTGCTGCTCACACAAATCAGTGTGGTCTGCAGCAAGCCAAACCATCGTGTTAGAATGAACCAGCATTTTGCAGCATAAACTCCTAACTGCAACTCCAGGATTTTGGGTTTCAGGCATGGGGTTTTGATGACGTGAAGTCAAACAGATTTGGAGTCAGTTTAAACAATTCAACTACTACTTTTTTTAAATATTATAAAACTTCAAAGTTATACTCTTCAAGTGGAGCCTGAGATGGTGCCAAATTATCTCAGTTTTCCTCATTCTGCAGTTGATGACCTACTCCTGTTGCTGCAGAAACTTTCAACTTTTACTGTTGAGCTTTTGCAATAGGAGGAATTTACCCTGAAATTTAAAGGGAATGAGGAAATACACAGAGGCATCTGTGTGTATTTGTATGTATATATGTATTTTTCATTGTGCTGTAATAAGAACTCTCACAGTGCCATTTCTATAAATTTATTTTAATGTCAATCATATCAGGATCAAAATCAAAATTCTTCATGATTACAATTATAGGAACATCTTGTGTTTTGGAAGTGGAATTCCCAATAACTGGCAGCTCATCCAATTTTGTTTTAATTGAGAAGACTGGTCCCAGCTAACACTAAAGACCAAAAGCAGCTTACTCCACTTCTACCTGCCTATATAAATACAATTTGAAAATCTTTTTGTCTGAAGCCCATTCTTGCACTGATACTGCAAAATTTAATCAGTACATTGAATGTGTAAAGCCCAATCTTAGAGGGGTGCAGCTGGAGCCCACTGACAGGAAACACCATTACCAGCACCCTGGAGGAGCAAACACTGCCTTCTTGCATGAAGAAAAGGTAGTTCCATTGTTGAAGTGCTGTTTGGGAACCCTGGGTTATTCACCCCCACACACTAAATAGTACTAAATAATAAAACCCACTAAATAATGGGTTTACAGTCACCCACAGCTCACTGGCCAAGCTCAGCAGATTAAGGAGATCTTGCATAAAGCACTCACAGAAGTTAAAAACATAACAGGCAAGATTCTGTACCAGCTCCCTAAATAGGAAGAATTCCACACATATGATTCAATACCTAAAAATCCCCAAGAGTGATGGAAACATTTAGAAAAGCTCATCTAGCTAGGAATCAAATTAATACTTATTGTCATTTTAACTTTTCTCTAGATTCATTGAATGCTCAGGTAATTAAAGATCCATTCAGACTACTGACTAAGAGGGGCAGGACAACTTACATGCTTAGCACAGCATCCAGGCTTCACAGAACAAAGACAATTAGAGACCACTTAATAAAACCAGATGCCACATCCTGTCTCATTCTATTTGTTGCTCTTTGCTCACATGCTGATCACAAGCAGGTCAAGCACAGCTTTGCCAAGGGAATGCTATAACACCACCAGTGAGGCCCAAAGAGCACAGGGCTACCAGAGAGCCAAACATGGAATTGCCTAAGGTAACTGGCAAGTCACTCTAGCACCTAGTGATGGACTTGGCCATTTCCCTTTGTAAAACCATGAGATGTACACTCACAGCCAGAGCCTGGATGAAACCCTGAATCCTGACGTCACTTGACTCTGTGTATGGTAAAATGTGCATTTTAAATGTCCATGGGTCTTATCTATAGAAATATTTTAGCTTACAGTCAACAGGAAGGTTTTCCAGCCCAATACTATTCAAGTAATGGAGCATTTATTTGCCCAAGTTAGGTGTTTTCAACACAGCTAGCTCAGCTCTCCTCTTCTACATAATCTGAAGTAGTCTTGGGGGTCCCCTAGATTGCACAGTAACCTAACCTGTCAGATTACAACACTACCTGTCCTGAAAAATCCCTCTATTTTCCTCTTAACAAGCACTTTATTGCATTTTGGTTAGGCAGCACCCTTGAACAGTGTGCTAACTCCTACACCTCACTTGGTTCAACAAGGAGCCCAAAGTACAGCCAAGCAAAATCCTTAGTACTGGGAGCTGTCCCACCAGAACACAATGGCTCTTGGCAACACATCAAGAGATAAATGTTTGTAGAATCCTTTTATTTTTATACAAACAAATAGGCTCTGTATTTTTTCCAAGGTATCAAGGACAGCTGAACTGATCTTACACTCCCATTGATAACACCTCTATAATGTTTCACTGAATTCATTGCCCTTACTCAAAAACATGTTCTTCACATTACTTAAACTAGAACAAAGCTTCATAGACCAACACTAACATAGGTGTAAAGATTTTTGTAAAATGCTTAAAATTAGCTTGATATTGCCATAAATTAACTGCTCCTATTACAAGTAAGAATAATCATCCAGTCTGGTCAAAAAACTTAGTTGTTGAACTTGGGTCTATTTTGTCCTTTCTTTCAACAAGCTGTAACAAGAAACAAGTAGCATCCATATGGGATTAGACAGTTTCAAAACACAGCAAATTCACTATAAAACAGACATCAATCCTCATAGTACAACTATAGAAATATTGCCATATTCATTTGCCAGACTACCAAACCAGATTAGTATGGTAAATGGCATCCAAACCCAAATAATGAGGCATTGAAACAATCAGGGCTGAATTCAGAAGGAGAGTCTCAAGGTCAAAGGAGGTACTCACATAATCAACTCTTCAATTAGGGTCTAAATGTATATCCTCTTTGTTCTAGTCATGCTCAAAAACTAGCAAAAAATATACAGTAAGTGAAAACTACATTATTTTTCAAGTGATGTGTTTGACACTGCAATTTACTATGTAAATCAAAAGCAGCATTTATAGGCAGCAGAAAGGAGGACAAAGAATTCATGCTGAACAGTCAGAATTAAAATGCAGGAACTGCTTTGAAAGTCCTGCTAGAAAATAATGTGTTTTGTATCCATTATTCAATTATTTCTAAACCAACATATCATACACGTCCAACAGGGAACAAAAGAGCCACAGTAAATGGCTTCTATTCTACTACCTCTATCAGGAGGCTTGTTTAACAAATATTAATTTTAGAGATCATTTTGTCTATGTATAAAAAAAATCAACTAAACTCCAGAAAAACATGATTATATAAAATCCATAGCAAGAGAAGCAAAAGGAATGATGGGGTAGGATGGGAATTATTTTGTTAAGAAAATCTAGTACTGAACTTATTTACAATATAATCTATATCAGAGAAACCCCAGAATGTCTTTTTAGCTAATATAAGCTAGCATTTTTTTAAAAAAATATTTTCTACACCTTTTTCAGAAGCCTAATGTTCAGAGTGCTAAAAAATTTAAAACAGACAAAATATTTTCAATTTAGAGAAAATATTTCTTAAAATATAATTATATTGAGCTCCATCCATATTTGTACTACCGATCTGACAAGACAATTCACTAAAGGTGTGACTTAAAACTCTAACATGATGCCTCTAAATGCCTCTTTTTGGGGGAGAGGGGGCCATTGCATATTAAAGGACTATCACATGCATTCTAACAGAGGGTTTAGAGATAACTACTGTAATAAATTCAGTAACCTACCATCTGTTTGTGATTTACTGAGAAATATCGTACTGGCCCGTGGATGATCTGATGGGTTGAATTCCATGTTCAAATCTGGAAAGAAAGCACAGCACAAAAACTATTTATGATTATTCAATGGCAGACAGATTTTCTCATTCTTTTTAGTAAGACCAAGTTTACATACTTAAGCAGCTACTGTAAAACAGAATCCATCTTGAGGCCCACTTTTTTATCCTTCTTTGCACAAGTGGCTCTTTTTGGCACACAAATCATTTGCATCAACACAGCTTTGGGATTAGACTTCAGTTCTAAGGGCTGCTTTTGGATTAAAACAGATAAAGCAGCTTGAGAAGCTGGTATACAAGAAGTCAGGAATTTCCCATTTACTATCCCTTTCTTCCCACCATGCCCCAAAGCCACAGCTTGGCACAGGAAAACAGCTTGTTGTATGCACTTATTGAAGAATTAAATATTACAAACAAATGCACAACCCTCTACATATAGACAGGTTTCCAAGATTAGACATGATTTAAAAAAGTAGTTATTGATACTCAATGTAAACAAGTAAACTCTAGGCTACAGTGTTTTATGTGATCAAGATTAGAAAAACATGGCACTTCCACAGATTAACACTCTTTGCTGTAACAATTTGTAAAAAAGAAACAAAAAACCCCCACAACTACAATAAAGATCTCAAAAACCCCCAAAAAACCCAACCAGTCCTAGAAGATATTTACCAGTTACAAATTCAAATCTATCATACATAATACAAACTCCTATGAATTATTTTCCTTACCAACTTTAAAATCCATTGAATTTATTTGTCCCCAAATTGCACTCTACTACCCATTTGCTAAAGCTTACAGGCCTGTATCCACTGGAAAACATGTTACTAAAATAGTACATATTTTTTTAGCATTTCCTTGCTCTCCCAGGGTGGCTTTCTCAACCTCAGCTCTCTTACATTCTATCTCCAAATGTACATTCTCTTGTATTTTAAGCAGGCATTTATGTGATATTACATAGGAGTACTGATATTTTTATCTTCTGTGATTATCCCAGCTCTCATTCCCCTTTCATATCCTTGTGAAAACTCAGTAAAACTGGAAATTAAGCCCCAGGTCTCAGGAAAAGAAAACAAAGTCATTTTGCCCCAGGGTCAAGTTCTTCTGTCTACAGCTTTCCCTGTAGCTTTCCCTTTCCCTGCTCTCCTTGCCCTTCTATTTAATAATTTACCAGGTCTTCCACTTGCCTGCATTTTTCTCCTTACCACACCTCTTTACAAATGTGCCTTCTATTTGTATTTTTCCATTTTATGCTCTCTTGGTTTCCTTTTCACCTCCCTGCACTCTGTAGCCCATGAGATCAGCAGCCTGACATGCTGCTGGAAACCTGAGCACAACTTCTGGAAAATATTTGATCTTTCTACAAGGAAGACCTGAGAATGCACAAGTGCAACTTCTCAGCTGCAAATGGTCTTCTCATCTTCTTCTCTATTATCATTATCATCCATGCCACAAAGGAAAGGGAATCTAGGGATTTCAAGGGAAAGCTATTTTGATTGTCCCAGAAATCAGACAAGTTTGGAGAATATCCTAAGAATGTCATCTTATGTGAGGAGTTCTGACTTCAAGGGACTATGAGCTAGAATGTTTTCATGTTACTCTATGCATCTTATTTAGACATATAGAAGAAAAAAATAACCATCCATTGACATAGACAATGCTGGTATAGACTGTGTTCCGTTTCAGGTTGGTTTTTCTGTTAAGCTGAATCCAAGATGCTTCTCCTTACATGAAGAGTAATCAGCACTTAAAAATGCAAAATAGCAAAAATGCAATATTATCTTTTGTCAACCTCTTCATCTTTTATCAGCACAATACATCACCAGAAAAAAAAAAAGTTCTTGCTTTTTTAAAACACTACAGATATTTTTTTCTGCAACCATTTCAAAGTACAGAAGTGCAAATTCAGTCAATAAAATAGGTTCAGGAACACAAAACTGAATCCAGCTTGCAAAACACAGAAAAAACACTTCTTTCCTTCAAGCCTAGAAAATCATCTGCTTGAGCAAAAATAACAACCTGCTACAGGCTCACAGTTTGTTTGCAGGTCTGAAAAGATAGAAAAACCAATTGCCACATCTTACAGTCAAGTAGCATCTCCCAAAAACGCCTGTGTTACAAGGTGCTATTTTGCAGAAGCAGTAAACCAACAGAGGACTTAAAAGTCTGTCTGGAAAATGCATGAACTACCAAAAAGCACTGTCTCTTAGATAAACTGTTACTCTTCTGACAGGAGCTGAAAGAAGGCCAGCAAAACCCCATCTCAGCAGCTGCAGAGAACAGTCCAGGGATTTTTAATTGTCTTGGCAGAGCCAATGGTCCACAGCCAGGGAGCAACTGTGGCTCCTTCCCACCACTGAGCCCCACAGAGCAGCACACATCCTCCTCTCTCCACAGCCCTTCTCTCACATCCTCCCCAGCAACAGCAACGACCAGACACATCCATCTGTCCTTCCCAAACTGCCTGCACAGAACTCAGAGCAGGAGAACACTGCAATGGGCAAAGGCAAAGCCTGATTTACCAGCACAGCGTGGCAGAAGGGACAGGTGCTGCTGAGAGAGGCTGGCTCCCCACACCCCTCTGAGGAACAGCACAGGGATTGCAGGCAGAGGCACTGCTTGGTGTGCACCTGCAACTGGGCCAATCCCTTTTCCTCCAGGAAAAAGGGTCAGGCAAACGCAAGCATCCCACTTGTGGCACCACACCACTCCAGAGCACCACTGCTGGCACCCTGGAGCATTAGAATGGATTCACAACATGAAAGATTTCAGTCTCTGGTGGTTCTTACAGGTCTTAATTCATTGTACACATTTAAAACAATTTTCTTTTTGAATGTGACAACAAATTCTGACAGATTTGTCACTACAAAACACATTACAGAACAAAGATCAAATGATACACAAATATCTAAAGCCAGTAACTCATCACAAAGGGCATTATCCATAAAAAGGTTAACTCCTTCCTAAAGAAAATAGATTACTCATACTGCTTTTGTGTTATTACTAGTTCTTTCTTTAGTTATTTAGTTATTACTAGTTCTTTCTCTAGTATTTGAAAAGTACCATGAAAACCAGTCATAATAGGAAAGGTTTGCCCATTTGTTTTGAAACGGTCAAAGATAAAAAAAGAGATTTAAACTCATACAAGCAATAATCTGTTATTCAGAAGAAAGGAAAATGAGAGCCAGAATTTTAAGTCTCAAAAACTGCACAAAAATGTTCTTCATTACTATCAGCCTGCTCTGCAACTCATCACAGCCTTCAAATGAAAGAATAACAGTGGGTACTTCTTCCAACAGTTATCCAGCATTGCAAAAAAGAAAAAACCATGGTCTCATGGCTAGTCCAAATCTTTCACTGTAGCTTTCTTTTCTGTTCAACAGAATTAGAATGTTTTTCTATCGTTTCCAAGTTTTAGGGTTTTTTTTTCATCACTAAATGAAAAAAACTGTTAAATTAGGCAAAATATAATCCACATCCGGTAAACACCTCAACAGTCTGGTACCCCATGAAAATTTCAGGGCTTTTGTCTTCTAAAGATTAGGAACCAAAGGTTTGTGTCTTTAAATACATATACATAGGCACATATCTATATCTATAGATTAGTTGATAGCTGCATATTTAAATGAAACCTAATTTTTGGTTAGCCAAGGCAAAGTCAGACTCATGCACACTTCAAATAAGAGATCATGTGTCTAACAGAACTCACAATTTTGGAGGATTTGGACAAAAACAGCTACAAATGCAGGCAAATATACTTAAGACTGCATTCTCTTATTTGCTTAGCAGCAGCCATAGTAACAACTTTTATAACTGGCCATTTTGATGCATCACATCAAAATAAAATCACTCTGAGGAAAAAAAGAATAGATTGTGCATATAACTTAATTTAGTACATAACTATACTAAACAGACACCACCAGAAGAACGCAACAAGATTCACCCTGTACACTATGAGAAGCTTAATTCCTTAAGCAACAGCAGCTGCATTCAAATATGGCCATAAAGAGAACTGTAAAACAGTTTGGCTTCAGACTTGGGCTAAAGCCCAGGCAAGATTTTAAATCTAAAAACAAGATCTTAAAATGCATTACTGAGGAGAAAAAAAAAAAAAAAAAAAAAAAAAAAAAAAAAAAAAAAAAAAAAAAAAAAAAAAAAAGAACTGAACACAGCCTCAGCTTCCACTTTTTAAAGCAGAAAGAGCAGAGCAAAGAGTAAGAAAAAAATTTAGATGAATGTAGAGGTGAGCTACAAGAGTGACAGACTGCTGAAAATTCCTTCAATTAAGAGTCTTGATACTGTAGCTGAAGGAAAAGGAAAACTATGAGGTGTCTGCTTTTCACATAAAACTTGATAACTACTGAAAGCTCTCTCCAATCTAGCACACAACATAACAAAAACAGTGGAAAATGAAAGCCAAAAGAAAGATTTTAATTAGGACCTTGGATGATAAAAAAGGGAGGACAATTAGGCAGTGAAGCTCCACACCCAAGGAACATGCACTCAATTTATCTTGATGTTTTCCTTTTTGAGAAGATTGCCCTAGCCAAACATCTTTGGGCTTTAGTCCAGAATGAGTATTTGGGCTCAATTTAAGAATAACTTATGCAAGTTACTTGCTTATGATTCATATGCAGGTCAGATCAGATGATCCCAGGGGCCTCAAGGCTAAGGTCTATAAAATCTTCAGAAATAGCAATATTTAAATTATTAAGCACAAAAGCTCAGCAAATCCCAGTGGCACATCTGTAAACTCTCTAAAACTGCACCAAGCTCTGCTGCAATTCTTCAGAAAAAGGTACATCTTCAAACGTGTGGTTAGAATATATTATACAAGATAAAAAAAACAGTAAAGGATGAGACTAAATCTTTTGTGGCAAAACTTTAACAAAACACCCAACTGCTTCTTCATCTCATGAATCTTACCGTGATAGGAGAGGGCACGACAAGAGAATGAAGGATGGGTGCTGTAGCAACTAACTTCACAGCAATACACATCAAAGCTTCTGCATGACACAAACAGGAAAAACCAACACAGTCACTGCTTTTCTAACAGTGCACGTGGGCTGCAGCACAGGGAGCAGGTCTGAAAATGTGTTTATTCTGTTAGAAAAACAAGATGTTATTTCCTTCCTTTTGAACAATGAAAGTCAGGTAAGTCTGCACCACCATCAGCTCTGATGGTGATTTGATAACAGAATAAAGTCTAAGCTGAGCAAACCACTGGTTTTAGTCTTACTCAATTCTGAAATAACCTGGTGAAATCCTCTCCTTCCTTCCCTTTGCCCCTGGCACCAGAGCCTATCACTGCCACTGCACAGCCACCATTACCATTTGGGAAATAAATAGCGTCCCATATTAATGGCTTATCATATGCTTCATTTTTTAAAATTATTTAAAGGCACTTAAGGTAAGAACAAACCTGTCCAGGGCATACTGCACAGGAAATTGAGCTGACCAGGCACTACACAAATTACTTTATTTCTTTGCCATCTTTTCTCCACCCACAGCCTGACACTACAGTGACTGCTTGCAGTGGGTGGAAAACAACAAAAACACCACAAGGGTTCTTACTGAGCAATTACAAGAATGCAATCCATGAGTAACATCTAAGCCCTACACTCTTTCAGGAAGGAAGCGTGTCAGAAGAGGAGAGAAACAATCACCACAGAGGCAAAGGGAAAGGGAAGCACAGGTGACCTGAGCTAAGGGGAGGATGTTCACAGGGATGTCCAAGGCAGAGCTTCCCATGTGCCCTGACGTGGGTGGGCACCAGCACGGCTCTGACTCCCCAGGTGGGCCCATGGCCCACCTCTGCACCAGCAGCACCTGAGGGGTAATTTGTCCAGCTGGCAGAGAGAGGGAGCTTGGTGCTCCTGCCCTCACTGTACCAGCCCATAGGAATGAGCTGATGCCATCTGTGGGAAGAGAAACAAATCTGTATTCTACAAGCACAGATAGGGAGATAAGCTTCCCAACACTGAACCTAGAAAAAAATGCTGAAATAAATTCCCAAAGTCTCATTACACCTTTTTCCTTTCTGCTACTTTCTAACTCTAGTGGGCTGCTCTCCTCAATTAACAGCAATTAGCCATGAGTACAATAATGAAAATACACCCTTAAACATTATTATGTTATTAGCACTCCCTGAGGAGCTGGTGAGAGTTAAAAGGACACCTCAGCTAAGAGGATGCCCCTCATCTGTCTCTAGTCAAATGAAGACTAAAAACAAAGACTAAAATAGAGAGCAAAGCCTTTTTCAATCTTGTTTCTATCTCTCACCATTATTATCCATATTCTTTGACTTTATTTTAAAGCACCATAATTTAGGCAAAAGAGGTATGATAAAACTTTACATTTGGAAAGCCCTATGACTAAATCTAGCAGTAAAGTTTCCATTTGAGATTTCTGTACATCAATGTCTCCAAAATGTGGGATGCATAAAACACTGCGACTAAAATAATACACTAGGATAAATAAATAAAGCACTGGGGTGCTTTCTGTTCAGAGGTTTTCAAAACTTTCAAGCCAAAACAAGACTGAATTGTATAGGCTGATTTCACTGTAACTGCACCTGTTTTTACACTAAAGCTTCCAAGATGTGAGATCCATTACTACAAATTTCAGCTCATGTCATTCAAACACCACACAATCACAGCATAAAGATTCAGCACTATCAGACTACAAGATCCAGCAGCAACTTTTTACAATACTTCAAATCTAATCTAAGCAGCAACTAACCCACCACAAATGAAGATGCCTCTCAGCTGCATGCAGTATTCCTGCAAGAACAAATGTTTGTGATCGTGTTCCAGTAGACTTTAACGAGAATAATTAAAAGAAAAGAAAGTTGGAATTTGGAAGGCTTTCAAGAGCCAATTGGCTGGAAGCATAAACTCCTTCAGATTTGGCTAGATTGCTGGAAAAACTTGGATGTGATCTTTGCTACCCTGGAGCTATGGCATTCTCAGCCTACCATTCCAAGCAAACGAGGGGCACGACATTTCTCAGCAAGTTCCAATTACATGGTGACTCTGTTCCAGGCTCTGCTCTGATCTCAGCTTTCAAGGGAGGCTGAGAGAGTTCGTCAATAAAAGAAACCCTCTGTGGCAAATAATGCTCATTCCTGTACAGTTATGCCTGACCAGTCAGCCAAGTGACAGCCCAGAGCAGTTCTTTTGGGCACAGCTATATTTATTTTCTCTTCTAGAAGCAAATCACAGATATAACTTTCCACAGAGTGAAATACAAGGTTTGTATCCAGAATTGTTAGTTTTGTATCACTTATCAGGATTTGCTTTCCCTTACACAGCAGTCTCTCCAAACTAACTAGACACATTTCAAGAGCAAATTAAATGATCTGACATTACATGATTCATAAGTCTCTTGTTTAATGTCTCCTTGCATTTAGAACATGAAAGATAGTAATAAATACATCTTTTCCCTCTCAAGCTCATCTCATGGAAGTTTTTCCAGACATTTCAGTACTGCACTTATTAGTTTTTTTTAACTGTAACCAAAATTAGTTTAAAAAGTTTTATTGGTATGTAAGATACAAGAAGATAAGAAAAAAAATTACTAATGCAAACACTTCTTCATTCCCTTCCCCACAGGAAAAGAGAGAGGAAAAACTATTTCTCCCCATTATATGCAGAATTCAGCATGAACTGACGAGAGCAACAATTCTGTGCTATTATTAAATCCAGAGCATTTCCCTTATTTAAATGCAACTGTCCACTGTAGAAAGTGCTTCACACAACACACATGACTCTGCATACATGTATTTCCATCATACTCAAATACTGTTCCTCTGGCTTTTGAGTCCAACACAGAATCATTGAATCATAGAATTACTTAGGTTGGAAAAAACTTTCAAGATTATCAACCCAGCACTGCCAAGTCCACCACTTGGATGGCCCAGCCATGTCCCCAAGTGCCACAAGCACAATCTTTAAGATCCCTCCAAGGACAGTATTGTCACTGACAGGCTACACAGTTCAGTGAAGCCTACAAAGACAGGGCTTCAAATACAGCTGCATGACCTTCAGGTAACCCAGGTTCCACAGCAAAGACCAAAGAGCATAAAAACATTTCTTGAACAGCAATGCCTCAAGATGGAGACATTAAATACTATTCTTGTTGAAGTTAAAATCATAGAGAAAATCCAAGTAAAAAGTATTCTGAGATTAATACTAATGAGAACACAAATACCAGCTGGAAGAATATATGCTTCTGCTTTGTAAGATTTCAATGTATGCTTTTAAAGTTAATTTTTTAAGTCTTTCAGCCTGTACTAATACCCTAGCAGTAAATTTGGTCAAGAAAAATTTAGACTGGGTAACTGTAGAAATTAGCAATGAAAAGGCAAAAGAGAAATTTAAGTGCATTACTCAGTCCTTTTTTTCTTCTTATTATACCAAAGAAGAACTGATAGTCAAAACAGACTTACTTAAACACTGAAATTTATTCCATTATTTTAGAAAGTAAGCTATATGAATAATGGAATGCAAATATTTAAGCAGCCCTAGAGAACCAAGGATTGAAAGGGGGAAAAAATGCTCAAAACTTGCAAGTTTTTCCTTTTGCACTGTTCCAATCTTTGGAACATGTTTCAAGGTGTGCACACCGCAGAAATTAAAGACCTATCCCAGTGAGGGTCATTTCCTTCTAGGACCTACACATGGAGATAACTGAGGACATGAAGCAGGCTGGAGTCAGGCTAACAGGTTACCTTGTCTTCAAGTCTACAGCTCCAAGGAGCACCTGACTGTGATTTCCCAGGGAGGATGGCCATGCCCCAGCCCTGGCAGTGCTGAAGGCCAGGCCGGGTAAGGACTTGAGCAAACCGCTCCAGTGGAAGATGTCCTTGCTCATAGCAGAGGGCTGCTTTTGGATCATCTTTAGGGTCGTTTCCACCTCTCAATATTCTGTGATTCTATAGTGACACAACCACTTCCCTGGGCAGCCTGTGCCAATGCCTGACAACCCTCCCAGTAAAGAACTGATTTTTAATACCCAATCTAAACCTCCCCTGGTGCAACTTGAGGCCATTTCTTCTTGTCCTATCACTGGCTGCCTTGGAGAAGAGGCCAATTCCCACCTGGCTACAGCCTCCTCTCAGGCAGTTGTAGAGGGCAATGAGAATCTTCCCCTGAGCCTCCTTTCCTCCAGGACAAACACCTCCAGCTCCCTCAGCCCCTTTCTCCCAACACTTGTACTCTAGTCCTTTCAGAAGATTCACTGCCCTTTGGACACACTCCAGCACCTCAATGTCATGAAGCATGATTCATTTTACATTACCCTAAAACATCTGAAGTGTAAGAAAAATAAAATACAATAATGGAATGTAGAACAATGTCTATTCTAAAAGCCACTTCTTTAGATCAAAAAATCTTGACATACAAGAATGTCACTTTCCCTTTGCTTATCTGACTAAAAACCTAAGGCCAGCAAAGTGAAACAACTTCTCAAATATGGCACCTTTAAGATTTTCAGTTTCCTGTTAAAATTAATAAGAACAGTGACAATCACATGTGTGAGCATGTCCCCCTTTCCTCCTGACAGCAGGCCCAAGGCATATTACAGGGTAAAGGACACTGATAACCCTTTAATTGAACACTGTCCTCACAGAGAACCTCCCACTAGTCTTGTAAAAATAATTAATTTTTGGGTTTGTTGGTTTTTTTTGGTTTTTTGGTTTTTTTTTAAGGAAGAGTTCAACAGAACCTAGCCCAAGAATCACAACTGGGCCCAAATCTTGTTTATATGCAGGATATGCAGGGATGTCGAGCAGACATGCTGAAATACACACAAACTGACTCCAGAGCTGAGGAAGAACACTCCCTAGGACATCACAGGCTTTCATGGACAAAAATTCACTCTGAAACACCATTTTCATCATACTGAGGTTGCGTAACATGACTTTGGGAATGAAAAGCTTGCACTGGGACAGAAGTGGAGTCCTGCGAGTTCATCACACACAAGAGCTCCCATAGCTTCTGACTCCTTGGCACTGAGCAGGTTTCAGCCCAGCAGACAGGGGTGGCCTGAGCCAGACCCAGCAGATGCAGCAGCCTCCCTCAAAGGTCCCAGAACTCACACAGCCACCTGCCTCAGTTCACGTGGGTGAGCACATGGCCACAGACACACGGCTGAAGCCAAGCAAAACTGCTCTGAACACTTCTCACCAACAGGCAAGGAATGTGTGTGGCATTCCAGCTCTGCTGTTGGAATACAAACACAGGGTAAGGCTTGCTCTCATTTTTTCAGAAGCATGGTCCACTCTAAATATTACAAGTAATATAGATAAGAACACTTCCACAAAACCTTTTTTCCCCCCAATAATCATATATGATATAGCTGCCTTCAAGTAATGTAGGCTGGGGAGAGAAACTCCAGTGCCCATTTTAAAGCATCTTGCTTTGCACTCCTGGGCTTTTGCTGCACACGTTGCCCATCACTGCTCATTTTCTCACTGAATCTGTTCATTTTGTTACTATACCACACTTGCGGGCACTTGAGAACACAGTACCCAAGTTGCCAGTTCCACCTTCTCTCTTACTAACCTTCCTTGATTAAATGCCAGCTAGAGCACACTGGAGGTGATCCTATCACTGTGCCCACTTCAGGAATACAGGCTGGGGTCTCCAAGTGCATTTCTACATAAAGCAGCAGAACGTCACCACCTGAACTGCTACATCACCTGTCTCTAGCAGGATTTATCAACACCTTAACTATTGCCTGCTTTGTGCAATAGTTAAGGTGTTGATAAACATCACTTGTGCTCCCCTTAAGCAAATGTAGCAATGAAAGTAACTAAGCCATGTCCTATTAACCCTGAACTGAAATTTATGCATTTCCCTAATGTCCTTGTTAGCATTTATAGTGCTTAGTGTTTCTCCCTAACAAACTTCTACTTAAGTTATCCACCAATTCAAAATTAATTTATTCTGCCCTATCACATTCAAAGGCAGACAGAAGGGAACATAAAGCATTGTGAAAGACTTTTAAAAATTATTAATTAAAAAATACCAAGTTATTTTTCTTCACATACATGTATCAGAAAAAAAAATTATGATTCAGTCACCACCCATTATGATACCAACTTTACTTGACAAATGTAAAAATCTTTTAAACACAGTATCATTACAGACCTAAACAAATTACACCAGCTGATGCCACACCAAATTACATCACTTGTTTGAAACAGTATTACCATGCTCTCCCACCAAGAGACACCAAGCCGTCCATGCCCCAAGAGAGGCTGGCTGAGAACCCAGCTGCTCTTGCCACAAATTTAACCTAGAGGTTGGTTAGCAGCTGGTAGGGGATTTTTGTCACTGAGCCAAACACACAATACCAGTCAGCAGAAGTGCTGGGTTAACCTACAGCAAAGTGAAGCAATTTTACTTAAAGACACAGATCAATACAAGCTCAGCAGCATAATCATCATCATTTCACAGCTGACATTATGAGTTTGAATCTTAGATTGAAGCATTACCTGCAGCTTTGCACCAAGGTCCATGCATTTCGCCATTCCTCAAAACACAGACATTATTGCCATACAAATCAGTAAGAAAATGCATGACTTAAGAGTCATTATATTCTGCAAACCAGGGCACAGGAGCCTGAGCTGCAGCTCAACTCTACATCTGGAAAAAGGCATCTTATGATATTGATTGAAGCTCTGAGGAGCTCTCACCAGCCCAGCAGGGTAGGACGAGTTTACCCTTCCTCATTCCCTTACAGAAATGATTTTTACAAGTGCCAGTGAAAATAGCATCTTTCCAGGCTCTCTTCTTTTCTTGGCTTCCCTACTGAGCTGTGTGACCCAAAGTTAAAGTAAGTAGGTAATCCGTGAAATACAAAGAGAAAAATATCAACCCTGGCTTCTCGGAAAATTTAGTGCAAGGGTATTATACTACACTTGCAAAGGTACATTTCTGACTTCAGGGACAGGAGCTGCTTTCTTAAGATGCAAAAAATATAACTTGTAGTATTTTCTGAGGAGGATATTTGATAACAGGCTTTCAATTTTTCCCCTGCAGATTTGTATTCACATGGCAACCAAATCACCAAGCTACCAAGATACAGTGTCAAAATCATACATAAAAATTATCACCTAAAACTGAAAGTCAACTGATATTACAAACCTCTTATCAGTGAATCTCTACATCTGTCAATGTATGCAAAAGCCCATAAACACACCCAGTTAAAGCCCATGCACAGGTGCATTACTCAGCTGTTGTGCTGCCCTGTGTGTGCCCAGAAGGCTCAGTCCCATTGAAGGCTGATGGCAGAACAGGAACCTCCCTGATTCCTGAACATGCATCCACTTCAGATGCTGCCATGTCATTATTACCCAGACTCCAGACACTACACCCTCCAAAACCGGAAACCTGCAACTTCCACACTCATGCATCCCATACACCAGGCACACTAAAAAGAGCAAGAAGAAGGAAATGGATAATTGAACTTTGAAGAAAAGAGACAGAGATCTTTAATTGACAGTTATCTTAAGTCTTTCAGTTCTTCAATAAACATCTGCTCTCAGAAGAGTCAGCTCAGAGTCATTAAGTGCTGACCTTGAAGAAGCCCCTTACAACAACTGAATATGTTATGAATTCTCACTATAGGAGCTACCATTCCCAGTGAGATAAAAAGCAGTACACTGATATTTTATTTGCTGAAAATTTATAGCCATCTCAAACATTGCCATCTATCTTCATCATGATTTAACATATTAAACTGAATATCTGAATAGCTCTAAACAACCACGGAAAAGTCTTAAATTTACTTTTAAGTCTAAATCCTACAGAAACGTTCTGTCCTTGTCCCAGACAAAATTATTTCCGAGATTACAATGGCTCAATGCCCAAGACTAGTAACACCCAGTCACAGTGCAGCAACTAGTTTCAGATTCAATATTTTACAGCTTTCCAGCTCTTGATAAAGGCCCTGGACAACTGAAAAAAGGATAAAAGCAATTTCCTATTTCTTGGGGTTTTTTCCTCCAAGTCAGGTGCCATCACATGCAGTACTCAGGTCTTGAGGCTGACCTGATCATGTAATGCAGCCATTCTAAATCCAGGCAGATAAAACCTTACAAACCAAACCCAGAACAGGGATACCTGTGTGAGGAACTGAGGTAAGGGAATAAAAGCAATGTCCCATTAAAATCCCAGAGCCATTCTGCACTTAGCTCTGTAGAACTGACTCCAAGTATCAATCTAAGCAGCCAGAAAAAGAAGAGCACATACTTAGGGTGTCACAGGACTATCTTGCTCAAACTTCATAGTTGCTTTTTAGATGTCTAACTCAGCCCCTCAATAAACAAAGTAAGCACTTCTAAAAGTGCATTTGTTTAGCAGCTATTTCACAAAGTCGTAAAACAAATATTTGGGATAGAACAGACACATCATACCCTGGACATACTGACCCATTTCCACTGTCTATACCTGGATCCAGTGGTGACAAACTCAGTCTAAAGCAAGGTGCAGTCAGCTAAGGTTGACACAAATTACTCTTCTCTTGGTTATAAACCCAGAGATTTCTGATTTGACTGAGTCACCCAGGACAGGCTGCTGACTGCTCACTATGAATTATGAACGAAGCAGGACTCTGTCTTCACATCCCACTCTCTTGATGTCCTCCATATAACATCTTTATTTCAGCAACAAATCCCACTGGATTCCTACAGACAAGCTCTCCTTCTCTGCACTGACTGATGCATTACTTACAGTCCATTCTCAGTACAGGATGAGGCAGGACAGGAATCCTGTTGAAAAACAACACATGGGCATATAAGAAATCTGGGAAAGACAGAATAAAGTTCTTTGATTCTGTTTAATCTTGAAAATTTCAGAATCAGTTTCTCTTCATTAATCTTTTAAATCTTTCCTCAAACCCATGAGTATACATGAAGTTTGCTTGAACATCTGGATCCATTTTTCAGAAATACCTGTTGCCCCAAGAAGCCTTCCAGATTCAGGAGAGGATCTACTGAAATGTCAAGTATTATCATCAAACAATTTGGTCTCTGTTCTCCCTCAGGTGCAGAGACGGACACAGTCAGACATCCCTCATCTTTCCTGATACATTTATTGACAACCTTACCAGGAAATTAATTAAAAAATATATAAAATAACACACTACACTAACCCAGCCGTGCTTCTAACTATTCACATTGACACTATGTGTTGTTGCTTACTTATTAGGCAGTATCTTATTTCCAGATCACGGGAACTGTTCCAGGTACCAAGGCTACTGGAAAGATACATCCAAATGTCAGGCCATATGCAATGTAACATTTTTGAACAAAAACTTCCTATTATTGCCTACCAGGGAAATGCTAATTTAATTCACCAAGTTCAATTCTTCTGAGCTTTTTTTGCCTTTAATAGCTCAATGTGTTCAAATGTTCATTGCCAGATTCAGACCTATGCTCAACTCATTAGACACATCAAAAGCAGCAAAGGTGAATTGCTACCACAGAACAGCTCAAACCACCACATGTGAGCCTAGAACACTTTAAGAGTTGCTATGAGAAAAGAGAATCAGAAAGACAATGTATTAAATCAGAACAGAGAATACCTACTGCAGCATGCTAATCAGACTGATTTCATCAAGTCTCCTCCAAGACAATCTACTGAGGGAATCTACTGACAGGGAAGAATAACCACATCATTAGTGATTTGTACAGCTGCCAGAAATGCATCTAGTCACACCAGAGATTAAAAGTTTAAGCAATTGCTAAGCAGACATGAAATTTTTCCAATTCAAATGCCTATCTCTAATCTGCCAATAAGAAAATTAAATACAGTGAGCCATTTTACTCAGGACAGCAGTTTCTCATCTCAAATATTATCAGAAGTTTTCTTCATTAAAATGTGTCAGTTCACATCATAGGAGAGGTTTAACTGGCATGTGTTGTATGTACAGAAGCATGTACCAAATTCAACTCTGACTGCTCTTTAAAAGTGAAAAAAAATACAATTTCATATATGCAGGAGTCACTTGAAAAGTTCACATGTCATAGGAAGACCTGGAGGTCCTACCCTTCTGAAGAACCATGGTGTCCTGATACTGAAAGGATCCAGATACAGAGTGGGAAAATTGAGCAGGCTTTTGTAATGGAAGCTTACAACTCTCAGACTTTAAGTCCTACCCTTAATGGGATAAAAAACACGTAACGGAGATCTGGCAGATACACAGAATCACAGAACCAATCAGGTTGGAAAAGACCTCCGAGATAATAAAGTCCAAGTCATGACTGACCCCCACCATGTCTAGACCACAGCACTGAGTGCCATGTCCATTCTTTCCTTAAATACTGCACCTATCCCCAGGCAGTCCATTCCAATGTCTAATCATCCTTTCTGCAAAAAAATTGCTTCTAATGTCCAACCTAAACCTCCTCTGGTACAGCTTAAGACTACCAAAAGGCTTTAACGAGGCCACTTGCTTCTAAAACTAAGCAAACACTGAGAGCTCAGAAAGGCCAGGAACAAATTGCAAAAATGCTGGGAAAAGAAGCACAGGATGAAATGGTCACTTTTCAACAACTGTTCTGTCATTTTTCAGCACATTCAAAACCATGAAGGGATTTCAGTAAGATGGCAAAGTCTGCAGATGACAGGACATAACATCACAAATGGCATCAACTGTGAAAAATATCTTAGTTACTGGTTGACAAAATGGTAGATGCAGATAAATGCAAAAATTGGGGCAGACAGGAAAAAACATTCAAAATTCCTCTTCAATGTTATAAGCTTTGAATATTCCTTCTGAGGAAATGTATTGCAGGAATTGGGAAAAAAAGCATTCAGATAGGGGCATACTCAAATGGCACAACAGGAGGAGGCTCCTTAGCAGCATTAATGCTGTATAACAACTTTCCACACACCACTGAAGTTCTTACAGCACCAATGGGTTCAAAAGGGATTAGAGAGGTTCCTAGAAGACAAATTCATTAATATTTGGAAAGTGCATAGTAACAGCTCAGGGAATTCCCAGGGTGGAGCCTTAAGGCAAATATTGTTATGTTCCTATTTTATTATTCTGCCACTGGCTCACGGAGGAGACAGGCAAGAAGGCCTGACAGAACTTCAGGCACCAGTCACATAAAATTCCTGGTACATTGCAATCTGATAAACCAATAAAATAAACATCTTAAATTAAACCAAATAGTTCCTTTATTGTTGAGAGCTACCAAAACATCTAAATTACCTAAACCCAAAGCTGGGAATTTTCTAGGCAAGCATGTAGTTTTTAAGCAAGGAGCAAAGCTGTCACTGCCTTGCAGTTTAACACTAATTAACTTGTCTCCACTGAATCAGACTGCTTGTCCAGCCAGCATCAGATTTAAGGCAGCATATGGACTTCCACCCTCAGAGAGCACCTTTGTGCTCTTCCTCCTCAGAAGCATTTGTCCTTCTGGCAGTTCTGGAAAGCAGCAGAAAAGGGAAGTACTGCATGTCTTGTACATCAGCTGCAGGAATCAAAACAGTCCCAAGTGAAACAAGTCCAAACCAAATGTTCAGTGAGGGCTCAATTATTGATCTGCTACAGGCCACGTTACTGCCCCAGTTACCTCTGAGGTCAGTGCACTGCCATGCTGCAGTTCTGCTGGTTGGAACAATGCTTACACACCATTTCAAACTAAATACATGTTCATCCACTGCAAATTGCCTAAGGATCTGGACAAGCCCAACAGGAATGAATGAACCTTCTTTTTCCTACTGGTATGGGTTTACCCTAAAGCCACAGATTAAACATTTGTAAAACAATGACAAGATTTTTTAAGTTTTGCAGAAAAAATTACTTTTGGGTAGAAATGAAGGCAGGCTTTAGGTTTTGCAGTGTTACCCTGTATTTTGAGTTGTTTTCTTTTTTCTTCTTGAACATGGATTAAAGGCACAGCATTTTGTAGGCACTTCCATGAAAGAACACAAGAAACACAAGATTTCAGTTTCCATCTGGGTTACTATCATGTGAAAGCTCACCCAGCAATGGGCAGGGGAGGTGCCAAACCACAGGCTAACTCCAGTTAGTATCTAGAAGCTCTTGGTGAACACTTTTATTGATATTTATTTCACATGTTATTCAATGTACAGCTTATAATGCATCTATACAAGGAAATGAAGTTTTAACAAAGCTTTGGCTGCATGGAGGGACTGGATCCTGACTTCACCAGGCGCCTACACCAGGCTGCCTGACACACCTAAAGAACAGCACTGCTCAGTGAGACACAGATAAACTTTTAACACTCCAGTAAATGCAGATCAAAACCACTACTCTTTTTTAAACATACCAAGACCCTGGTGAAATAATTTCTGTCAATGATTTTCAAAATACCACAAGTTCATGTTTCTAAAAACTAGATACAGAAAAATGTTCAAAGTAAGGTTTGCATTCTGACACACATTTTTAAAAAGAGTTCTCCCACACTTTGTAAATCATGATCATTGCCAGCTAGAGAAGCAAATTAGAAATGGAACATAACAAAACAAATAAACAAAAAATCCTCAAGCCATGATGTTTAAATGCTCCCTCACTGCCTTACAGTGCTGTATTATGATTTGAATGACACAACTGGGCTCTGAACTTGCATAAGAAAACTCTCTTGTCTAGAAAGCAAGAGTTGTCTTTCTCTGCCTGCCCCTCAGTCACATCTGAGTTATGAAGAAAAATGGCTTGACTGACCAGCTTTACCTACTGCCTGTGACCAGTCTGGATCCAATCTGTACTTGATCCTTGTCATCCCCTCAAAAACTCCCTTCTACTTTTGCTGTAATAATGCTGCAAATTTTGGCACCTCACAGCCTTCTTATAAAAAGAGAGAATTTCAACTTGCTGTTTCTACTTTGTCCTAGCAACATGAAACACACAATTTGATTATATAATCTCCAGATATGTGGGAGGGATTTGGAGGCTTGCCTGAAAACCTGCCACTTCTTACACATTCAAAAGCTCGATAGCATGTTTCTCCAAAGTACACATCCATGTAGGTGAAATCACAATTGAGTTCCTTCACTCTACAGCATCAAAAAAGCTACCCAAAAAACCAAAGGCCAAAAAGGCAGGTGGGTAAAATTTAAAAAAAATTACAACATGCGTGACATTATACAACAGTCTGAGCTGGGTGCTGCCATAAGTAAGAACAAAGCAAAAAAAAAAGTTAATGGATTTACACCAATTTATACTATCCAATAACTTCAGTGGTTTCAGTCCAAATACCAGCAGATCAGCCACTGTAAAACACAGTCACCAGAACTGACACTGACGTCACTGCAGCTGGCAGCTTTTTCTGAAATCTGTGGACCAGCTGAACCTTAGCCTTTTGTCAATAAGCATTCAAGCATGTACCAGACCAGTAGTCCCAGTGACAGAAGTGTTAGACAGGTCTTCTGTTCCCTTTATCTATCACTCTTCTGTGTGCCCTGGTCTTGAGGCAAATGACAGCTTTTCAGTTCTCAATAAAGTCAGTGTGTTTTCACTGACAGGCTAAGATTTTGAAAAATACCACAGAAGAAGTTACAACATTCAATTTGCAGTCTAAAGAAAAGTTCCAATTATTCTGTTTGAAGACTCCCAGAACTGAAGAAAAGCATAGAAAAGAAACAAGGTTCAACTCGACATATTTTTACAGCAGAAGCACTAGCAAGCTGAATTCAGCTGAAATGTATCAGCCTTTGAAAAATCATGAGCATCATGTTTGTTTTCTCTTTCTCAGGCTTTAAAACTTGAGGCTGTCTCCAATCTGTATGACTTCAAAAGCAGAAAACTATTTGTCCTCAACGCGATCATATCTGCATACTGAAAAACACTTATGAATGTTTTCATTTCAACCTTTTTTTACCTTATGTTTCTTCTTTAATATATGCAAATGAAACTTCCACAACTGGCCACCAATTTGCTTCCATATAAATAAGTGGAAAACAGCTGATATTTCTGAATTCTTTTTGAGATCTTAGTCACTTTTCAACAATGACAAGAGATGCCACAAGTTATTCTGCTCAACTGAATATGATAACATATTCTGAAAGTTCACAGCACTTCAGTTCTTCAAAACACCAGGATGACTGAAGAGACAGGAGCAATTTTTGAGACATCCATCTCAAAAGTCTGCCACGTGTCTCATGCTTTAGGCACATACAGTGTTCCAGGCCCACAGGCCATCAGCTACCAGCATTTCCAGCGCTGTCCTTTCTTCAGCACAGCCACAGGAAGGTTGGCACTGCAGTGGAGGCAAAAGGCTGGGAGTCCTGAGCTTCAGGGACATTCAACTCTCTCACGGATTCCTAATGGCTCAACCACTGGCACTTTGAAGCCTTTCAGAAAAACAGCTGTTTCTTGCTCTAAGAATGCCATTTAGCTTCTCAAGGCTCACGTAGCAGTCAGCAAAGCACTGTCTGCACTAAAGCAACACAAGACAATTTCAAATCAATAGCCATGTGTAAAGATTCAGAGGAAGAGCTTACACAGAGCTTATGACAACTTTCAGATTTTCAGAAGTTGCTACTGAGCTGCCATAACCTGGCATGCTCTGCTCTGTCCTTTCTAGAGCAGACTTTAGTATGTACCCACCAAATTAAGAGGACTGACTAAAACATCCAAACTTGAACCAAATATTTGAAGAACTGATGAGAATTGTTGAAAAACTTTTCTTAGCTAAGAAAATGAGTCTGGGGACTGGAGGATACCAAATGAGCCAAAAGACAGAGCTAGCACAGGCAGGCTGTGGACAAGTTTGTGATGGGGAAGGAGAAAATATTGGTGCACTTACAAAAGAATTGTGGAACTTCCTCCTGAGCCAAAGCAGAGTTTCAGAAATGGAGATAGACCAGAGGGTAGAGATTTTTGTCCAATCTGTGTGTAATTTCTACTAGTAACTAAAAAGCAATGAAGTCTTAAAACAGTTAAATAGTTTCGGGTGACACATAACACACACCTATACATGCATGAGATGTCTCAGAAAATCAATATGGATGGAGATTTGGGACGCTGTTGTATTTAGGTTCCAAATATCCTGGAAGTTAGCACAGATCTGAGAGCTGAAGGCAGTTGGGGTGTTACCCTGTCTATTTTGTGACAGGGTAACAACAGGCCTAAAACCAGGAAATCTTTCAGATGAGCCAGGAAAGAAACAATATGAATGCTTCCTGGGACACAGAAAGCACAGGAGATGTCCCAGCACTGCCAAAATCTGAGACTGAGGAGATTAGTGTAAGTTCACCAATCTGACCAGACAAATCCACGCTTGAAAAGACTGCACACTGCAAATCAAAATTCCTGCATTTCTGCCATTGGGAGAATCCATCATTCCTGAGTAAGTTTCCACTTACTGGCACTGCAAAAAGCAACCATGCAAAGAGCAACTCTCGAGCTTTAGGACCTTGTACAGGCAATCCACGTTGGCCTACTCCCACTTTTTTAAACCTGAAAAACCAGAAAACTATCATATACTTTGCAGAAAATTGGACAGGATTACACCTTTTTCTTCTGGTAAACCATAAGCTTTTCTCACTTTGTGTTCCAAGCTGGTCACACCAGTGTCAGAAGAATGGTATTTTTAAGAGGGCATCCTTTCAAAAACACAGCTTTGTTCACTCCTGACTCCAAGATGACTGAAACAAAGAAGTTGGTCTCTAAATAGCTGTAAGAAATTTCTGTTTAAATGCTTTTCCCACAAGAAAATTTTTCTTATTATTTTTAACTGTCATAAGAAAAATCTCTCTCTGCCCTCTCTCCCACTTCTTATCACTAGAAAAATTTCATAGCCATTCTGTAATTAATTAGTATGTCTGCAACTGTCAAAGTAACATACATACAATCAAGTGGAAAATTGTTCCCTTCAATCCCTCACTGAAACCAATAAAGAAAAAAAGAAAATTACTAGAACAGAAGTTTTCAAAATATGTTTATTTTCCTCCCTTTCTTCTACCAACATCTTTTTTTCCTTATTGGATTTCTCAAAGAAGAAAGAAAACTAACAGGACTAAGAATATTTTTAAAGCCACCTTCATATTGCCTGAAATGAAAAAAAAGCACATGAATGCAAGTTTTTGCCAGCTATGTATAACCTCTGCATTATCACAGATTTCACCACTTACAGGCAGATGGTTGATTCAGTGTTAATTTCCCTTCTGACATATGCTTTTCTGCTGAACAAAACTCTCAGCAGAAGTTTTAAAAATTTACAAATTAACACATGAGCAAATGCACTGCAGAGGCCATAAGGCAGTTAGCACTGTCAATTGATGTATATGACATTTCACACAATGCAGGCTGCCCTAGTCTCTAGTGCACTCACAGAAGCTAACCCCTCTTCCTCATTGGCTCACTCCATTTCTAACTTTGTCATTTCTACATTGGCAACTCCCAAGCTTCATTTATCTTCTATTCATAAAGGCAAGAGCAGTAAAGGCCTAAGAAACAATAGACCAGTGCACAAAGAATGGAATTCCACTATGGTCAGTTACCTCAAGCATTTGTTAATTGTAGGCAGATGAAGATTCATACAGTTTATTGGTAAAGGTCCTTGATGAAACCTAAATTAAAAGAGGAACCTATTGTGCTGTTATTGTTTGATTTCCACTCAGACCTAAAGCAGAGGTTGAAGAAACATCTTGCTATGGAATATCTTCATTCTAGTCACTCCAATATTTCCTGCAAATATTTACATTCTCAACACATACAATCAAGTGCAAAGTTGTTCCCTTCATCACCTCCCTGGATGCAGCCTGGTGTCCACCCAGCTGTTATCTTCCATCTGAGGGTCTGTTCTGTTCTCTTGAGATTATTAGTCTCTTGAGACATTTGTATATACATGTTACTTTGGGAACTAAAAATATGATTACATTGTTGGAAAAACTAACTCTTCTGCCCTCAGAAGCACAGAATTGAACTTTGCAACATGTTTTGAATAAATTACCCTTCAAACTGGATTTCATTACTTCCTTAGTCTTCAGGAAACCAAACAAAAAATTTAAACAGAATGATCTTAGCCAGGTCATCCAAAGTAACCTCATCTACAATAGATATGACAATTTCCCCATCTCCAAGTATAACTAAGTCTAATTCATAGCAGGTGATGATCATCCACCACTTGACTGCTCCCCCTCTTATGCATGTCCCATTTCATCCAAGCATATGCTCTAGCACATCCTTTCACAACCGTTTCCAATGTTGCCAGTCTTTCAATGTTCTTCTGATGACATCTTGGCTAATGGCTAATTAAACATTTGGATAATATCTCTCTAAACACTCTCTAGACCACAATAGGCTACAAAATCTTAGCCAGAAGTTACCACTCTCTGAAAAGTGGAACATGTGCACTTTCAAAGTCCCCAGGCCTCAACTTCAGGCATCACTGTCTAGGGCAAAACCTTGAGAAAAATAAACCAGTTACCAAGTTGGTATAAAAAACATTTTCAACACAGCCAGAGGGTACCAAACAATAGTAGATGACTATTTGGAACAAATTCAGTGTACTTTACACCAGCAGCTACATCCCAGCAAACAGAGCCTAACACACATCACATTTAAAGTGAGCTATGTGCTTGCACAGTTTCAAGTGTATACTTTTATCAAGTACAACTATCATTACTGACACCTTTGAAAGGCAGCACAACATGCCACTAGAAGATACCCTTGTTATGTATCACACAGCTTATCATTCTGAAGCAGTTTGCATATTGTTAGTGATGACATTTATTTGGGGACCCACATCATGCAAATAAAAAAGGTATCATTTAGCATCTTCTAACAGAAATACAAGTATTGGCCTGTATACATTTTAATCTTTAATTGAATACAGTTGCTTATCTAACCCATAGATCTTTCTTCCCTGGTTAATAAAAAAACATTCCTACACAAAACAGATTCAGCCTATTCTACAACTGCTGCTGGAATGGACATCTTGCTGCCCAACTGCTCCAAAATCAAGATAGTTGAAAATATAAAGTAAGGCTTTCCACTTAGGATCATATTTCTTGTACTGCACCTTTGAATTTATCATGCATAACAGCTGGTACCACACAGTTAAACTGCCTGTTGTGCATCAAATGAATGGATGTTCTGCCATCATCCTGCCACACTCCAGCTCTGGCTGGAGAAGAGCTGCTGGTTTTAAGCCACAGTGACCAATGGCATGAATGACTGCCAGCAGACTGGCAAACAGAACTAGTTTTAAACCACAAAAACATATGCTGCTTATTTCACAAGCAAATTGATGCTTATTACTTCAAAGGGAGATGACACCAAGCATTAGTGAAAGTGAATATGAATCTCATGCTCTCTCCATTTCCAGCTTTGATACCTTGATCTGTTTTCATTTTTTCCCTTGCCAAAATGTTTCAGACACTTTTAGGTGCTTGTGAAAGAGATTCTTTTTTTTTCAAACCAGATTGTCCTTAGGCCTTGGAGTTAATTCAGGAAGATTTTTAATTAAAAACAACACAGCCCTCCTGTAGGTGTTCTCTTTTTCATCTTGCTTGAATTCCCAGGAGTCTAGCTTTCCCCAAAGACAGCTCAAGAGGAAAATTATGACAGATGCCTGCAATGCATAGAAACAGCAGGAGGAACAACAGCAACAGGGAGCAGAGACTGACTGAAGCACATGAAGGAAAAGGGGAAAAGGAAGTAGAATTTTGAGGTAACTCAGCAATTGGGAGAGTCAGGAAAAGAGTAAAAACTTAAAAGCCCATAATCATTCCCTTCTCATCCTTCTTTATCTTCTTCCTTCATCTTTTTTTTACATGACATAGTGATAGATAGCTGTAACAGAGCTGATTTGACCTAATTATTTTTAATGTTAAAAGAAACAAAGTATTGAAGATGCTAGTAAATAAAGTATGACGAAAGTGAGAGAAAAAATACTAAAAATTAACACTAATGGACATGGCACAAAAAACCTGCAATATGATTTCACACTCTTACAGTAGGGTTGTTTGTTTTTAAGAAAAAGAACAAAAAACTTTCAGCCATTAGGGAAAAATGCTACACTAAAGAATTTTATCACTCAGTTATTTGACATTTACACAGATTTGGTTGATTAGCTGAAAGATCAAAAGCCTAAAAGAACATCAAGGAAAACAAAACAGATTTCAGAAAAAAAACCCCAAATCAGGCATTCCAAAATATGCAAGGCCTTATTTACCACAATCATCCCTTCTGGAGCTTGAAGGTGTATAAATAGAAACCTTTCACCAAGAGGTTTATTATATTTCATCAGGAAGCCTGACACTTCAGACAATGAAGGACTTCACATGAACATATTAGTCATGAATAATTAATACACAGCTGGTTTGGCTCCTTTAATAGCAGCTTGGTTCTTTTGTTTCTTTTAGCTGCTACCCCCCTACTTTCAACTGTAAGGCAGACAACATTTTTTCCTTCCTGCCAAACCAGGAAAATAGTTCTTAAATACATAGTCTGGAACAACTTTCTAGATTACACAGATTTACAGTACATCACTATTGTGTCAGTAATCCTGAACTCCATAAGAGACATAAAAGTTTAACAGCTTGAATTAAGAGTATTTTGAATAACAACTTAATTTTAAATTTTTTTGTTCTCCTTATTCCTAAAATAAAGGCAACGTAAATTGTTTATTAAGAATAACTTTAATACTTTGAGATGCTTAGCATGAAGCAGGGCAAACTGCATGGTTTTGTACTCCATAGTAAAACTAATAAGGTTACTGGTAGAGCACATGAGACTCAATCAAACCATCTGCATTTCTCCCAGATTACCCCTGTTTTATTCTGTATTACACCTGTAATAGAAAATAATTCAGAAAATGTTCTGAAATGAGAGATACAGTTGATAGGTTGAAGGAAATTATTCCATTTTTTACCTACTCTTTTATAGAGAGAACCTGTATCCTTTTTGCCTTCAGAAGCAGAAATACCTACAGTATTATCTGAGAGGTCTCCAGATTCATTTTGTGATCTAAGTATATTAAACCAATTTCAATTTCCCTTGTAAAACCCAAAAAGCAAGCTTGTCTGTCATTTTATACAGCCCATGAGGGTCATTTTACAATCCCATTTAATATTTGCTTCCGTAACAAAATTTCTAACAGCATCTATCCTCCTAATGTATGACATTGTCACTACAGGGACATATTTTCTACTTAAATTAAATGAATGCAGCACACAACTCAGGCAGATATAATACCTTGAAGGCTGGTAACACTTATGGTTAGGATTGTTATGCTGGCAATGTCAGCACCTCAGTACAGGACATGAATCCAGGAGAGCACTTCCCTTGACTTGTCAGATATTCTACCATGGAGACCACGTAGTTATTCTGCTCTGAACCCCAAAGTACCAAGTGGACACTGCAAAAGGAGAGTTCCCAAGCTGGCAGAATGAGGATATGATGAAGTACAGCAAATTGTGTTCACAAATGTGGCAATCAGAGTGCCAGTGGTACACTAATGAAGTCACAAGACAACCCCAAGAATCAAACTGTGTCTGAGAACGTTGTCCAAGCACTTCTTGAATTCTGGCTGGCTCAGTGCTGTGATCACCTCCCTGGGGAGCCTGTTCCAGTGCCCAACCACCCTCCTCAAAAGGGTGAGGAGCCTTTTCCCAATAACAGTCTCAAACCTTCCCTGGCACAGCTGCCTGCCATTCCCTTGGGCCCTGTCACTGGTCACCAGAGAGAGGAGATCAGTGCCTGCCCCTTGCACATGAACCCTCTTTGAGGCTGTTCTCACATGGTTCTTCTGTGCTTGTGTATCAGAACATGTGGCACAACGGTCTCCTCTTTCTGAAAGTAGCCAAGAAAACCTCAAGCAATGTCATTAGAAATAATTTGCATTATATTTGTGAAAATACAATTTTGATGCAATTTACACTGAAAGGTGTTAAGCACACATCAAAGAATCACAGAATCAAACAAGCTGGGATAGAGCTCTGAGACTGAGTCCAACCTTGCCCTGAACACCACTGTATCATCCAGACAGTATCACTGAGAGCCACATCCAGTCCTTCCCTAAACACCTCCATGGACAATGACTCCACCACCTCTCCAGACAGTCCATCTAATCACCCCTCCTGCAAATAAATTCCTCCTAATTTCCAACCTAAACCTGCCCCAAAGCAGCTTAAGACTACATCCTCTCATCCTGTCACTGATTGCCTGGGAGAAGGCTGACCCCCACACCTGCAGGCTACAACCTCCTTTCAGGGACTTATAGAGAGTGACAAGATCACCCATGAGCCTTCTCTTCTCCAGGATAAACACTCCCAGCCCCCTCAACTGCTTCTTGTATCACTTCTTCTCCAGACCCTTCACCAGCTCTGTCACCTTTCTCTGGACTTGCTCCAGTATGTCAATGTCCTTCCTGAACTGAGGGGCGCAGAACTGGACAGAGGACCAAGTGTAGCCAGTTTCTATTACTCTGAAATAACCTGAATCATTACCCTAATTATTCCTGTAAAAATCCTGAGATATCCTGCTATCTCCTATTTCTCAGAATAAGCAAACTCCTATCACTTGTTCAAGGCACCACTCCACAACTGAAACAAATACACAAGGTAATGCTAATGTATATTTCATTGCACTGTATTCCAAAACAAAATTGTACTTGGCAAGGCTAATACTCTTCAGCACCCTCAGCTGATAAGCTTGTTTCCAATATGCAGATTTTGCCCTATTACTTACAACTTTGAGACAAGTGACCAGAAACCTTTCAGCACAGTTCTGAGACTTCAGGAAGTTCAGCCAAAGGAGTCTGGTCTGAGTGCAGCCTTTGTCAGGCTTCCTTCACTTGGACAGCCTTCACTTACCCCAGGCGCACACCTCCCCTTCCCCCACGGTTACAGAGTCACTATGTTTCCATCTCACTGCAGGGGTTCCACACTGTTGTCTCCTTATCACAAAAGTTTCACACCTTCTTGGTGTTTCTCATGGGCATACCTCAGAGCACTGACTCTTCTTCACAAAGCAGCCACTGACTCCAGCTCCCTTCTCACCCAGCCACCCCACTCTTTTGTAGCACTCTGCTTCTCATTGCTTACAGCTGTGGCTTGGTAAAGTCAGGTCCTAATCTTTGCTAATTGGCCCAGCTGCAGCTCCTGAGAGGTAACATTACTTTCTACCTTTATTTTCTTATATTCTATCCCCCTACAGCACTACACACACAAGAGGCAGCTGTAGGAACAAGTCTGCAGCACCAAATGAAGATAGCAGTTAGCTGAAGCATCTCTTCCTCTCGTCACAGAAAACAAGGTGTGCAGTGGACTGTGTAAAGAGAAACCAATCTCTAGTGATGACAGAAATAAAGGTTCCTCTGCCTTCACACAGAGCTTGTTTACTGCCAGTCAAACCCCAAACTTTGCAGAAGCAATCTACAGCTGCAAGTTTTCATGTGCTGCATGTCTGGACTTGGCAACATCAGGTTAACAGCTGGACTGGATGATCTTAGAAGTCTAGTGCAACCTAAAGGATTCCTAAGTTTCTTTAGGAAGGAAAGGATTAAAAGGATTGCAACTCTTCCTAAGTAGAAACTCTCAGCCAACAACAGCAGCTTTACTAAGAGCATGAACTGCACATAATGTACAGAACCTGTAAACTGAGCTCCTGGGCACTTAGAAACAACACTAAATTAGTAGGCCTTTCCAAAATTATTCTGTATAACAGCTCTCCATCTGCAGTATAAGGAAAAATCTGATAAAACTCCTGGAAGACAAGTAAAAATTCTTGTGTCCACAAGCACTACTGTGTAACTTACCTTGGAACAAGATTTGATTAGTAGGAGACCAGGGTCTGTGACAAATGAGAAAGATGCTGAAAAGCAGTCCATTAGGTGACCAGTGCTACTGCACAAGGCAAGAAAAATCCACACTTCTGGATTGTGCATAGCAAGAGGGGAATAACAAGATGAATTAAACTTGAAAGGCAACTTTAACTCCTGATAGTTCCTATTTTTAAAGTGCTCAATTATTGGCTCTTAGTATTTTTGAATGGATTGTTTCTAATACAATTCATACAGAGGATGTCCACTACCCATCAGCTTCATAACATGTTCAAGAAATGTTATATTGAACTTCCTTTACAGAAAAAATTTAAAGGAACAGGAACTGTGCTTCACGCTGACCATTATAACATTTTAAAACTAGGGTCTTCTCTTTCGGTTTTCCAGTTTAGCAAACTTCTTCTGTTGAAGCAGTCATCTGAAGTAAAAGGTGCTTAGCCAAAAATGAAAACAACCAAACAAAGCCCCACTGCACTATGGGAAAAAATGAAGCATGTACTATTAATAAATTAAATAGCTTTTTAAATAACTACTCTGAATTTGAAATTCTTCACTACAAGTGCAACCCTATAAGTAACAACTCCTAAAACTTTATTTCTTTCTAGATAATCTATTCATTGTCTCCAGAAGTCAAGAACTAATAATATATATACATTTTTATTGTCAGGGGCAGTAAGATGTTCAAGAGAATGAGTGGTTCCTGCTTTACAATTCAAGTGTAGAACACATTGACAGCAAAAGTTACTTGGTTGACAGCTTCCCAAAAATAAATGACATAGTCCTTTAAAACAGTTGCAAATTGTTTATAAATGGGAAAACATACTATGCTATAACTACACAAACTCTGAATAAATACTACTTAAGTCAAGTGGTAGCATCAACTAAGATTGGAAAGTGTTTGACCAGTGTCATTTGGTCTGCATGAAGAATAAAACCTATGATGCTGCCCGAGCAGTTTTTTATGCTGCCTCTTCAAATTCATTAACCTGTGCTCTCTTACACCATGGTGTGTTTACCAAGTAAATAAAGTAGCTTAGCTGTTAGTCTTGTTAATCTCCAGTCCTTCATTAAATAGCAATCAGCACTCATTTCCCTGTGAGATTTTTTTCCACTTAAAACCATGCTTATCCACTTGGAAAAAAAGAAGAAAAAAACAAGAAAATTGGAACAACAAATGAAGGTAATATTCAGGGCATAAAAATAACCACCCAAATCATCTGTCTCTGAGACATTATTTCATTAGTGCTTATTCCACTAAGTGCTACATTTCGCACTAACTGCCCTTGAAATTTTTTTCAATTGTTTGTTAACTAGCAGGTATTTCACAGAAGATATTGGATAAAAAGTCTAATTACATGGAAATCTAAGCATTTGTACAAGTACTGTTGCTCAAACAGCAACTGCCTTTATCCATCTTGGCAATAGCGTACGTATGTACAGAAAGTGGCTCTGGATTTGGGCAAAGCAAACAGGGAGAGGGATGAACTATATGCAGACACTTTCCATCATCATTATTACTGTTATGCAATAATATTGTCATTGTTGTTGTTGTTGTTATCATTCTAAAACTGGCTTCCCAAGAGACACATTCATCAAAACTCAGTGAAACTCAGGTCACCTGGCAAAGCATTTCTTGGCACACAGAACACACTACCTTGCCCAAAGGCCCAAGAAGTCTAGCAAAAAATGAAATAATGATTACATTTGAAATGATTACAATAATGAAATAATCATTACAATGATTAATGATTATTTATAAATGCAACAATTTGCCTATGCATTTGACTGAATCAAAACAGTTGTCATGTACTTAAAAAGAAAGAAAATGAAAGAAGGAAAAAGAGGGGAAAAAGTAAATAAAAAAACAAAAAACAGGAAAACATAGGATGTATGTTGCTAAAAAATTAAGTAGGAAAGTACTGAGAATCTTGCTACCTAGGTTAGGAAATTTCAGCTCTCTCTTTTCTGAAGTGACACCAACAGAAGTGCCACACTTGCTTATTTCTGTTGTTCACAAACGGGGCTCACAGACAATAGATGATGTCAGCGTTTTGGCTTGTAGATAAATATCCAAGCATAACACTATTTTTAGCTAACTTCCTAAGGAAATTAGGCATATCTAACTGCCCTAGCACTCAGCCGTCTGCCCTGAAATTTTCTGAGCACAAAACCTATTTGGACAAATTTTATAAAAGGTCCAGTACCTCAAAGGAACAACCTGCCTGCCTTTTGGGAAAGCTGGCAGGCTGGGTAGGGAAGGCAGTGCATCAAAGACCTTGCTAAAAGGAAGGAGGTAGGGATGGCTCATCCCAAGAGGTGGTGGCTGGCCAGCAACTTGCCATTTCCAGCACTTGTGTGCATTCAAAGACAGGAAAATGGGGGGAAGTAGGGCAGAGCAGCACAGCAAACAAGTTACAAGCAACTATTAAGAAAAAAGAAATTAAATTTAACAGAGAAACTTCATTGGACTTGTTGCTCATGAAACACTACATACATCTGCATATAGCATACTAAGCTCTGTCTTGGCAGGAAGATTAGCTCAATTGTTTAATGGGACTTATCCATATCTGATTTAAATGATCCTAAGTGGTCCCCACAATCTTTAAAATATGTCCCCTGGCACTAGTAATTCTATGATGAAAGCTAAATTATGTTCCAATCAAATTAGAAAAACTGAGGCAAATTGCATTAGGCTATTTAATACAAATGTTCCTTCTGAACAGCAATTTCATGGTTATTCTCATATCCTGTAGGAACAAGGACATAAAGGTGACCTGTGTTTAACAAAAGCTCCAGATGCAATGAGAAGCAAAGACATGGGAGATCTTAACTAATGGCATCTGGTTTTCCTCTGTATCAGTGCCCTACTGCTGGTACACAGCATAAATCACTGTTGTATCACCAACCAGGACATCACACCACCCCATGTCCATTAACCTGTTCTTGGTGCTATCAATTTGGAAAGTGAATTTTCCTACGCTTTCCAGATGTTCTTTTTCAGAAACAATTGCAATGCCACAGTAACATCCAGCATTATATATTTGTACATCTCTTTTTCTGAGCCTAAGTTTTCCACTTCATGGCCCCAGAGTTCAATTTTTTTCCTCCCAGAGTATATATTTTTCAAAGTTACATAATTTATCTTCTCCCTCTTTTGGATTTATTTCTTTTGCCCTGGGGCTTTGGTTTTTATGTTTACCACATTTTATTTTCTCTTCTTTAGCAGAAGAGAAATGAAGACAACTTTACTTCTCTCTACTCTCCTGACATCAACACTGAGCACTCAGCTATTTCTTCACTAGGTTCCCTTACTTCCTACATTTTCTTTACCCACTTCCATCCATCCAGAAACACATGCAGCACCAAACAAAGTCAAAGCAGCAGCACCAGTGGCTGCCCACTCTACAGCAGCCGAGCTACCTGGATCATCAGTACCAAAATCAGAGTCTGAAATAAATGGGCAGGGCTCACTCAAGGGCTCCAGCACTGTGGAACACAGAGAATCAGCTCCAGGATGAAGAGGTGAGGTGGCAATGACTGCTGAGGCACCCATGTGCTCACTCAGCCCACAGGCAATGCTCCAGTGCAGGGCCCACATGGCTTCAGGCAGCCAAAAAGGTTCAGTGTGAAGGAGAGGAGATGACCCAGGATCCCTGAGTTACTGAAAACCAGCAGCATTTGGAACTTTGGAGAGCCACACAGATGCTGCAGCTGGGACAAGGGAAGAGTTATCAATTTTCTCACATGGAAAGGACATACTATGTTTATGTTTTCAATACAAGAAATTCAGTTGCTAAAACAGAAAACTGCTATGTAGGGTAAGTGTGCTGTAGAATTAAGCAGGGAGGGATTCAAGGGGTTTGCATGAGAACAGTGAGAACTTACATTAGACCAGAGAACAGACTATAATACTAAATTGCAGTTAAATATTACTAATTTCCCCCTCAAAAAACGAACAAAATAATTTTGCTAGGCTCACAGTCAACCCATCTTGCTAAATAAAGCTTAAATTATGGGTCAGTCACCTCAGGCTCCCATCACAATTGACAGAGATTAATTTATTGCCTATGTGTTATTCTGGGGATATTCCAACATAAAATAGAGAAATCTACTCAATTTGGAGAAGAATTACCTCAAAAAACCAAACTAACAAATTCACTAACAGGGAATTAACATCTACATTATTTTGGTGTGTTCATAAAACAAACAGCAGAAAGATGGTGAGTAAATTTGCAAAAGCACATTGAAAACTGACAGCGTGTGGCTGTGCCCTGGTTTTGTCTTAATTGAATTTTTGGTGAGGAGAAAAAGAATTCCAGCTATAGGCTGGAAATGAGATTTGCTCTCCAATCCTTCTCTCTCTCACACATGATCTGCAGCTTCTCTGACCTCCCCATGGTCACTGCCCTTCACATGGCTGAATTCCCCCTGGACAGCTGGCAGCACTTTCATTCCCCTTCCCAGCAGATCTGGCTGATCCTTGCCTCCTCCAGACATCTGATTTCTCTAGCAAGCTCCCAGTCTTCCCACACTGCCTGCACTCCTACCATGGATACCTGGCAAGCTAGAGCACACCCACCAAACGTGTGCATCTCCTTCACATGCTCTGCACAGCACCTCAAACAGAAGCACATGCAAAAAGGAGACAGAAGGCTATCTCATTAGGATGGCACACTGCATATCTGATTCAACAGTGCATCTGTTATGCATGTATTCTTTATATAATTCCTGTATCTCACACAAATGGAGGCAGACATCAAAATTACTATAAACTGATGACATAAATTTTATTATCTGTCTCCTGTCTTGGCAAGCACTTCAGACAGATGGTTTAGGAAACACTTCAGGTGCTTGTCCCCTCCCTGTACATCTGAGCCTAAGGATGGTAGCTGCTATGTACCATCAGATACACTCCCACTTACACTGAGACTTGGATCTTGGAGACATTGGCGCTAAAAATTTCAGAGGAAGTTGAACAGAGGCAGACAAAAGAGAAGAAATAAATAAAAGACTAGGCTAATGTAGGGTCTCACCTTCACAGGCATCACTCAAGTTAAAAATGATGTCACACAGCAAAACCATATTCCTGTCAAAAATTCTGACCATTTTCAACTCACTGCAACTTGGTCATCTTATTAGAACTACCTCCCCAATTTTCTTAGCATTAAGTTGAAGCAATAGTATTTCCCAGCATCATATATTCAAGGCATGTGTGTAAATATCAGGCTAAATTAAGGGTGTTTACACACCACTGAACGAGAAGAACTAAATGGTTTTTTGAGTGATAGGCAGTTTATCAGAATACCTACCAACATTTCTAAGGCATTTATCACTGTAGGATGTTCTGACAAAAAAGCTTTGCTCTATTTAAGACCCCAAAGACTTCTCTTTTCAGTGCTGGAACAAACTGAACAGAAGGTGGAAAAAAATAAATTGTCACATAAATGTAGGCATAGAAAATTCCTTCAAGTCCCACATTACATTACTGATGTATTCTTTGCTCTGGGCACAAATGACTGGTACAAACAAGACAGAACCACATGCATACAGCCTGTGAACTCATCAGGGGCACATTCAAAAGGCACATACTCAACTAATCGCTTCGGGAAAGAAAACAGTACAGATGTTTACACCTACAAGGGTTCTAAACTAATAGTAGGGCAAGCAACACTCAGCCCTGATTTGCCACAGGCCTAGGTTTATTAAAAAGCTCCAGAAGCTCTTCTGTTCTGCACCACACAACACAGAATGAAAACTTAAGCCTGGGCAGGATATTTCAGGCCAAAATCTTTAATTAGAAGAACAAATTAGGAAACCCAAGTGTTGAGGATAAGCCTTTGCTATCACTTCTGCATGCTACACATGCTTTAACCAGGCTTTACATGAGGGATTAAGCATCACATGTGCCACCTATGAACTCATAACCACTCTGTAATGTGTTTGCTAGTGGGAAAAAAAATATGAAGCATTTACAGGAGCTTATTAAACATCACTTTAAAGACAAGAGAACAAGCACCTTAGTGAGGTTTAAAGCTCTACTGGGGACTGACCCTACTATCCCCAAGGAAATAACTAACGTAATACATAGAAATTGTAATGTAATATGTAAGAAATATGTAGTTCAAATATTATTTTCTCTTTAAAACCACACTGACACTACTCCAAATGACTAAAATAGGTCACAACACCTTTATCAGAAAAGGTAAATATCTTCCTAAGGCAATATTCTTTATTAAATCAGTAGTTAAATTTTTAAAAGATGTGTGTAGAAGCAACGTAATTGTTTGTCATTTATAAAGACAGCAAAGGTTCTGCAGACTGAAACAGATGCTGGCCATAATGAAGAGAGGTGAGAAAGACTCCGAATAAGACAGATGTGCATTTAAAAATAAATGCTGCTGTGGATGATGGAGGCCCTTGGTGCAACCTCATCAGGGTGGATGAATTCAGGACTTGTCTGCATGGATATTTTCCACAATTTATTTTGAGCAGACAGTAATGAATTTTGATCTCAATGCAATATAATAAGAGCTTTCTTACAGTGTTAAACTCTATATTAAAAGACGTATGCTTAAGACCTGCAAAAGGAATTAGTGTTTTACACCATTTTTAGCCTATGACAAAAGTTGCTGACCACAGAACAGAAATGTTTCACATTATGCAGAGTAGATAAAGGCATAAAAGCTGACAATTTACCTGCTATTCATTTCAAAATAGTATGTTTAAAAAATATATTTACAAGCACAAAAGTGTCTACTGCATTTTTGCACTAAATAGGGCACAACTTCAGCTACAAGGAAAACAAACCAAACATCCAAAAAAAAGCCTTTACAGACCTTCTTCTAAAATAAAACTTTTTTATTTTGTCTTACCCAATTATGAGGGAAATAAAGACTTTTATGGCTTTTATTCCCATTCAATCCCAATTATCAACTGTGCAGCAGCCCCGAGGAAACTAAAGCATCCACAGCAGCAGGACCACTTCTATGTTATGCCATACATATTGCCAAAGAAGGCTGTTTACTCAGCCAGTGGGTTAAAATGAAGCAGCACAAGGAATTTCAAGCATAAAGTATCCCTAGGGAAAAATCACCAATTCAGAATCTCCAGGTGGCTTCTCTGTTAGCAGTTTACTGACAGGGGTGGCAAGTGAGAGACAGTGCTGTCCCACAGGTACCCTCCTACACTGAGAAGCAGAACCCACCATGGGTCAGTAGGAAAAATGCAGAGCAAGCCCAAAGTGACCCTGAGGCTGTGACAAAGAGCTGAGAGCTCCAGAGTCCCTCTGCTGTTTTTGCTAGAGGTGTATTTATGCAGTTTATAACATACTTCCAGAAGCCTAAGATCAGCCTTATTCTACATTCTTCCTCCTGGGCTGCAAAAGGCTGTGTCAGAAGCCATGCCTACTTATTTAGGGGTTTTATATAACTGCCCTTGACAGGCACATGAACAGTGTGTCAGGACACACGATGCCTTCTCAAAACAACCCTCACCACTTGACCTCACCTGGACAGCAGCACGAGTGGAAAACTGCAAAAAGAAAACACCAGCTGGAAATCTCAGATCCAAAGGACCTACAGCAGTTCAAGGCACAGTAAACCTGGACCAAGTTTATCCATAACACATATTGCTCAAGAAATTAGGAAAACTGGAAGTGTCACTATGTAACAGCCTGTTGGCAAACACATTAAATGCATTAACAGGTTCTCACAAGGAAAATGTCCCTGTCCTTCTCATGCTTAACAATGTCGTTTTAATTGTTCCCTTCAAGAGCACCAGGAGACCCCTCCATGAGACACTTAGTGTCTGCTTCTGGAGGGAGTCACAACCCAGCAAAAAAGACTCAAGGAAATGTCAAATTTCATTTTCACTTAAATAGGGGTCAGTACACACGCAGACTAGGCCTGCAGTAAATACTCCCTGCAACAGCGAGGAAGTTCAGCAGCGGACTGAAGGCACACAGGCAAGTTCAGACACAGCTCTGTCACCCAGCCATGAGGGATGGTCCTGGTTGCAGTGATGGCACCACAACCAAGTCCTGCCAGCTACACGACAACAGCCAGGGATTGTGCAGTGAAATCAAATCAGACATTTCACAGAATCACACAATGGTTAGGGTCAGAACACGCCTGTTTAGCAAGGTCTATGAACCAGAAGCTGGCACCCCTACAAACACAGCCCACAGACAAACCAAAGGCTCTCCACCACCCCACACACTGCAGATGAGCAAGTAGGGGTGCCTATCCACAGCTGGGAATTTGCACAAAAAACAAATGAAAGGGGAAAAAAGCAAGGGAAACCTTCCACAAGGCAAATGAAGGTCATAATATAAGAGGAAATGCTAGATAAAAGCAGCAGTGTACCTTAAGGAAATGAAAATGCAGTGCTGTAAACCAGTATCACTGCTGTAATAAGCTCAGTTATTGCTGTAGTTGGCCTTGAACAGCAGCCAATGACATTTTAATAAATCGATCAATTGTTACCTGGTTGTGCAAGGATTTCCACCTGACACAGAATACTAGCTTGTAGCATCAAACACATTTTTCAACAATTCCAATGCAACTTTTTACCTTTCAGAGCAGCAATTCAACATGCTAAGATTAAGGAATGTTACCTCTCCGCTGGGGGTGGCAGAACACTTCAGTGACAGCTGTGTCCCATAAACTGAGCTAAAATCTTCATCTCACAAAACACTTCAAGAAGACAGTTAAAATAAACACAGAAAAACAGAAGCCTTGAAAGTAGGCATTTTGCAGATCATATTTTGAAAAAAAAAGTTTCTATTAATACCTTGTTTGAACTGTTCTGACTTAATTCTTTCCATCATCTGTTACTACTTTGCACGTCACCAATCTTTAATCTTTCGTTTTCCTTACAAAAGCCAGGCTGCCTGCTCTCAGGGTTGACCAAGTAGTGAAATTCATGGACAGAGGACAAATTTACTGCTTCAGAGAGCTATCTTTAGAGACGCGAGCTTTCAGTGCACTGAAGTTCAGCCAAGTCCTTCCTGAAGCATTTTTTAAAAATCACATCTATTGCCTCATTGAACAAAAGAAAACAACCTGGTTTTTCTCTTTTAATCTACATCTTTAACTTTGTCCTTATACTAAGCTTCACTTATCTTAGAAATTGCAAATGTGCCAGCCTGTGGAGATCGACTATTGAACCACAAAACACTACATTCTAAAAGGTAAGAACCAATGTTATTCTAAATGCACACTCTGTATACTGGCTGCTTAAAACAGAGCAAGACAACAAAATGAACCACTGATGTGAAACCCCTGAAAAATATCCCTGATGAGCTAAGAGTGCCTCTAAAGTTGAATGAAAACAAATTTAATTAGCTCAGTTGTTTCACGATGCCCAAAAGAACTTTGAAAGTTTTTCAGATGAAAATGGAACATATTTATACAGAAATTAAATACTAAATTTAAAAGACAGGAAGGAAACATTTCACATCAGATATACAGAAGTAGATGACAAATTCTGAATACCTAAAATCAATCCAGCTTGTCCCTCTGCAGTACTTCAGAAGGATACCACAACTTTAATGAGATCTATACTGACCAGAGAAAAGGCAAAAATCAAATCAAGACCTAAGGTGCACATTCCACGCACTTTATATACCAGACCAACTCCAGGGAGCAGCCCTTGTTTAAATAAGGCAGGATAAGGAAAAAGATCTATTATCCCCACCAGCAATCCTTCTTGTTCTAGTTTTATCATTTTCCTTTCTAGGAGCAGAGGCATTTATTTTTTAAAATATTTAATATATTTTAATATTTTCTTAATATATTCCATCTTAAGAACCACTATCCTCTATGTGTCTCTGCCACCTGACAAGCACCGCGGCCCACTCCATAGGGCACCACACTTGGCATAAGCCAAACAGATCTTTGTCACAAATATATGTGTAAGGTAATTTTCCTCTAGCTAAAAGACTCAAAAAAAGAAGCATCCTTCAATATAAATATAAGACAGAAAAAAACCACAATGTTTGTTGGATAGGTTTTTGAAGTAAAACATTGAGCCTTGCACAACTGAAATTATAACAAAAGAGAACAACACAAAAACACAAAATGTTCCTCATTTTATTCAAGTACAATCAACTGCCAAAAGCAAGAAATCTAACAAATCTATCTGGTGGTTTTTACAGATAACAGTCACACAAGAATCAAGGCTCCTTCCTCAAAACAAACGTAGATTAAAGCATCTGGGGCTATGGGGAGGAGAGATCACTTTCCAGCTAAAATGGAGGTACCTTTCCAAAACAAAGGAATGAATGGTACCAAGGGAAATCTAAAGAAAATCAGAGAACGGCAGCACAAAAAATTTTGCTGAGCAGCACAATGTAAGAGACTTTAAACGTTTAATTACTAAACCCTGAAGAAGGAAAGACATGAATAGCTGCTTCAAGATACACCAATTTCACCAGGAGAGGATAGAAACTATTTTCCATTACCATTCTAATAATGGAAAAATGCCCAAGGGAATGAAACCCAGAATGCAGAGGAAAGCAAAAGTTTCAAACAGGGTTTGTGGAATAAGCTGCAGAGAGCCAACACCCACACTGTTCTCTCCAGCAGGCTCTGCTGAGCCCTCCCCTCCACAGAGCACTCATGGAAAAAGAGAGAATAGGAGACAAAAAGAACTGCCCAGCCATACAGATATAAGGAAAAATCAGTCAGTAAAAAAAAAAAGAAAATAAAGACTGGAACATGGAAGCCCCTTCTGAAGCTGCTGGGACGTGCCTGCACAGATGGGCAATTGGAGACTGATGTTCCAGAGGCTTTTTGCTACCCTGAAGGAACACTTGCATCTGTGGTCTTCTGCTGCTGGAGATGACCATGAATACACTCAAAGAGTTCAAAACAATGGCAAAAACACTGTGGGTGGTTTAGTTGGTCTGGGGTTGGTTTGTTTAAAAATTTCCAAATAACCGGCCACAAGAAGGAACCTGAGTTCTTTGTGCTCATTCCAGCAGCATGGTCAGTAACCAAATTGTATATTGGTAATATATTGGTATATATTCACCTCTCCCTGAAGGTGAGTGCCTCCTGCAGCAGTGCCCCTCTAGATCAACAACTCCCCAGAAACACTTGTGCAAGGAACCCACGCCAAAGAGAAATATAAATACCATCTTAACACCCCAGATTCATAGCCCCAAGGCACAGCCAACCCAATTCTATCAACACCACTTAATTTCTCAAGATGACTCAGAAGATATGGGGACAAACAATAAGCCAAAGGCAAAACAGATTAGCAGGTTTGTGCCACAGACAAAGAATGAAGAGTAGCTATATAAAGGGCACTGTTTGCACACAACATTTCATAAGTGTTTATAGGAAACAATTGCTACAAACGCACAACAAGCACACCTCTATCCAGGAAGGAGCTGGGGACTATAAAAAAACCAAAACCCCACACCCGAAACCCCAAAGTGCATTACTGGAGACTGAACACTGCTCCTTCCTCGCTGCTGCCAAGGCAGATGCAGAAAGGAGTTTGTGCCAGCCCACTCTGGCTCTGACACACCCGTGCTCACAGGGACACAGGACGCATTTGCTCCAGCTCACTTCTTCACCCCTAACAAGAAGAGCTTTTTTTGAAAACTGAGTGACAGAAGTAAAGATCTGGGAAGCCTGTTGAGTCCTCACACTTCTTTCTTTTGCTATATATTCTATGCAATATAAATACTTTTGTTGAAGGGCAGAAAACAACAACTCACAGTAAAACTTACACAAGTTCAGGTAAGTTCAGGAGCCCCCCAGGTTCACTTTTGGCAGTGGTCCCTTAGC
Organism: Melospiza georgiana; assembly: GCF_028018845.1. NCBI lineage: Eukaryota > Metazoa > Chordata > Aves > Passeriformes > Passerellidae > Melospiza > Melospiza georgiana. The sequence continues at coordinate 13,878,266 of NC_080430.1, forward strand.
AGTGCAGTGACACTACCTGGGCAACACTACAGCCCAATAACCACTAATGCACAAAAGCCAATGGGACTGTCTACCTATTTAATATATAAAACATTTCTTTATAGATGTCAGGGAAAAAAAAACATTTATTTCGAGGAAAGCAGTACTTCACGAACTGATTTAGTCAGGGAAAACTAAACATAAAATTAGAACACAGTTAGAAATAAATGAACAAATAAATTTGAACTTAACTGTCCAAAATTACATGAGAGGAAAAAAGAGGATTAATTATTTTGTTTCCACTGTAATTTATTATTTCTACATATCAGAATTTAATATCGTTATCTTGCTATTAAGATTCTTCCATTTTCTTTAGAGTAGCAGATTCCATACCCAAATATGGTATATATTTCTCCAATCCTTGTTCTTCTTTAAAATAATAATAATATTAAGTACCTGATGAGAAGAGTGAGTTCAAGTAAGCCTCAGGATGCACAGGCAGCCCATTACACAGCCTGTTTCACCCAGCATTAAACTCATTTTTGAACACAGAGGAGGAAAGGAGGATTAGTTACCTGAATAACCCTTATGGAAGGGGAAAATAACTGGACTGCAAAACACAGAATAAGGTTTGCCTTACAAGAACAAATATAATGTTTATATACTTAACTGCACTTTATGCTGAGGCACAGGAAGCCATAAAGTATTATTAAAAGTATTTGGATATTCAAAGAAGAATGCTGAGTGCTTTAAAGAATCCCCCTGGTCTACAAGATAGGATGCTGGCACAGTGGTTGCCTCATGTTGATTTTTCTTCACAATCCAGCATTTTAAACGAAAACCATCCTACTTAGACTGAAGACTTAGTGAAGATATTGTGAAACTCAGCTAAAATAGATGTATCTCCACATCAGGAGTACTTAGGTGACTCACCATACTTGGAGGCCTAAGACAAATAAAATGTCAATATTCACAGACTGAGACTTTGTCAGCAGACACCAAGGTCCAACACAAAGCTGCTGTACAAGGCTACAGCTCTTCCACAGAGCAGGCAGGGCAAATAATTTCTTGAGACACAAGAAACAAAAAATGGCACATTAATGGTATGTACACCAGAGGCTCAAATAACTCATGCCTGAGGATGCAGGAAACATGAAGCTTCCTGGGGAAGCAAGTACAGATTTTAGTCCCAGGGCTAAAAAACAGCAATGAGCAAGTACTACATGTTTGTTTGGTCTCACTCGGTAGTGGAGAAGCTCAGTTCATTAATTTCAAAATCAATCTTCCATCTACACATGCTCCTGCATTAAATCTAGGTCTAAGATGGTGGCCAAAGAAGACTACAGTATAATTTGTTACTCGATATAATTTTGTTACTAGACATAAAAGAAAGCATAGATTTAGTGCTGGGCTAAAAACTCCAGTCACACAACCTTAGAAGCCCATGGTACATCCACCCAAACCTTTAAACTGCTTTGTTATTGGTGTTTGTGCCATGGCTAGTGCTTTTCATCTGGGAAAAGGCTTGTATAGCTGGCAGTAATTGAGGTGGAGATCCCTACTGACATAATACCTAATTCCACAACAAATTCAATCATGAAACTGCATTACCGAAATGGATAAATTACAATAATAAAAGCAGGTGTGACAGTAGGAGAGGAACTGTAGGAAGTATCTTCCCCATATAAGAAATAGTGCATCTAATAGTTTGATTTATTTTCTGCAAGTTTAATTATGTCAGAAAGAAATACTCGCACTGTAAAATACTATCAAATAAACTGTATAAGATAAATAAAAAAGTTCCCTTACTGAGAAAGTTAATTATTCAACAAGAGTCAGAGTGTCAGATATACCAACCTCGCAAAATAAAAATGCATTACATACCCACACTGCTATGTATTTTACACACATAAAAAATCCAACAAAAAAATCAAGATACTGTAAGTGTACTTCTGAGGACACTGCTTTGATGTGCATCTGTGTTATGGAAGCAAAGGATTCATCCCTGAACAAAAAGAAATGATGCTAAATGTCACCCAAGAACAAATGACACAGACAGCAGCCCATAATGCCCCACTCCCAATCACCTTGTCCGCATTTCACTGCACCAATCAGTCTAAAAGCAAAAAACAATTAGTGTGGTGTCTTGTCAGACTTTGAAATCACATCTCACAGTCCTTCCAGTACAATTAAGAGCACACAGAGATGCAGTAATTTGCTGGAGTCCATCTCCTCCTACACTGTACACAAAAAAGTCTTGAAGGCAACTCCCAACACTGTTTAAATTAGAGAAGATGTATGTAGAGGAAAAGCTGGAGAAAAGATGTTGGGCGGAATCTTTAAAGAAACATAATACTGATTATGCTTCAAAATTACAACAAACCCCCAAGGAAAAGGGAGCATACCACTGCCTGAGAGATTTAAAAACCTGAACTGGAGGAGAAGTTTGGGAGAAAAAACCCAACACCAAAACCCCCTTTATTAGCAGTTCTTGCCAAAACACCAATAATTAGGCTGTAAATCATATAATGCAAAAACATGCAAGGTAGAAAATTAGTGGGTAATAATATTTTCTACAAACGTCATTCTGATCTCTCAATCCTTTGAGATAAAATTCAGCCCTCAGAGGCAGTCAACCATTCCTCATACCAGCTGTTCCCCATGTCAACCATCCCACCTTTTAAGAAAAAAACCCAAATTGCAGTCTCAGACCCTGAATTTTTCTTAAAATATATCTACCGTTGATTAGGGAGGAGAAAGAAAAATGAAAGGAAAAAAAAAACACAAATCAGATGAAGAGTCCTCTGTTTCCAAGAACAAAGCTGAGAAGGAAAGCTAGTTTGAGTTCCTGCAGTGAATCCCCTTAAAGCTAAAACCTGAAGTCCATACATTCTAAAGAAGGTGAAGGTCCAGGCTTCCCTCAGCCAGCTATTAATGTGAACAAGCTTCTGAAGTGAGAGGTTATGCAATCGCTACAATAAACCAGTCAAGACCTCCCAGCAAGATCTAAAGCAGTGCCATATGGTAAGTAACAGGGGACTTGCTTTTGCATTATTACTTCCAAGAACACTTAGAAGCATTTGTTCAGATCTTAATGGAATTTATGATAGCTTTTGTCCTCCTCGGGAATCACTGCTTATTTTTATCTATCAGAAAGGCAACTGCTGAGAGAACATTATGTACTAGAGTCTTAATATTTCCAGAAGAGCAAACATTTTTCAAGACTTCAGTACTTCCTTAGTCTCAGGCATGCTGTCAACAAAGTAGGGCAGAAATTTGCTGTGCTAGAGAAGTAGCACTCCTCATTCTTCTCACCTGCAGTGCAACAGCAGTGACACTAAGAAATCACAAGGAAAAATTCCAATTCAGAAGACATTTCCAAGGCAAGTAAGAGAAGCCACAATTACCAACCACCGTTTGCAGTTAATGTACATCTTAAAAGCATCAACATCACAGGCCCAAATTAGCATCATATTAAAGAGATCACAGAATCACACAACAGTAAAGTATCATTTGCTTATATATCATGATCTTCCAAAATCAATACACAACCAAGGAAGACACTTTAAAAATAACAAAATTAAACAGAAAAATAAAAGCATGTTCAGAATGCAGAAGCTTGCTTCAAATTTTAAGAAAGACATAGCATTTGTTGAAATTATTTTTTAAAAAAACAATATAGCTAATACAGCAGATTCAACTTGCATATTGCATTGATCTACAGCCTAGCCCTATAAAAACTGCATTTACAGAAAACATAGCTAGGACAAATGTCACAGATGTTTTCCTCCTACACCTCAGTCACCTTATTAAAATGAAACCTCAGTGCAAAATTCAAACCCAGTGTAATAAGCATAGCTAATTTATTTTTTGAAGAACACTAATTAATCCCAAAGGTCTATCAAGGCATAGTAGAAGCCCATACAGGATTAGGAAAAGCAAGAAGCTTTGAGCTTGCCTATGTGGCGTGCTCTTCATATATCAAAGTTGATTAGGAAAAAAATGGAATGAAAGCCCAACAAAGAAAAAACCTCACACCCAAGAAAACAGAAGTTACATTAGCACTGCATGTCTTCTATTTTTTTATTCTTCTTTTTAAAAAAAGCTGTATAATCTCAATACTGCTGCATTTAATTGTACAATAATTCCCACCTGACCAGTAAAGTAGATAAAAATATAACCTCCCTCCAAATTAAGGCAGAAAAACCATGAAAGTACCAAACTTCCCTGCAGGGCAATTTGCCAGAAAACAGATCCAAATGTTTGGATTTCCTCCTGACAGTGTGGATGCCTAACCCCAGAGGAAGAGCCTCTGCCCGTGATTCCCCCACAGGACAGCTGTGTTTGCAGGTCCCCAAGACGAGGGAAGAGATCAGAATCTTGACTCCATGTTTCAGATGGCTGATTTATTATTTTATTATCTATATTAAAAGAAAATTATATACGAAAACTATACTAAAGAAAGAGAAAGGAGACATCATGAAGCTAGCAAAGAAAGGAATGAATAATAAAATCTTGCAACTGCTCACAGCCTCAAAACAGCTGGACCTGTGATTGGTCATTAATTATAAACAACCACATGAGACCAATCAATGATGCAACCTTGATAGTTGGTAAACCATCTCCAGACCACATTGCACAGCCATCAGATAGTTATTGTTTACATGTCACTTTTGAGGCCTCTCAGCTTCTTAGGAGAAAAAAATGCTAGCAAAAGGATTTTCATAAAGTAGTCAGTGACAGACAGCAGCACGCACACACAGCAGGTGGAACGTGCCGGGCAGCATCCCTCCCCACCCACCTGCACAGCCTGAGTGCTGCTGGAAGGGACAAAGGGACACACTGGGGATGGCCCTGAGGGGTGTAACCAGCCTGGCCTGTCTTTGGCAGCTCGCCCTGCCAAGTCATCTCAAATGTTGGTGTTTATGGCTTGAACAGAGCTGAGGCTCCCCGAGGGCAGAGGCACAACTCCTCCCTTCCCCACTGCGGCCCAGGCAGGGCCCTGCTGCTGAGGGCTCACCAGGTGTGCAGTGCCTGCCCATGACCAGGCACCTCCTGGGAGATCAGAGCTCTGCAGGTGACAAACAGAGCCCAAAGCACAGTGCAGGCCCTCCCAGCCAGGCTGGGCAGGAGCCATGCCCAGTGGGCAGCCCATGGGCTGGGCACTCCAGCTGCCTGCCCACATCTGTGCCACACACACAACCTCCACAAGCCCTCCAAACCCACATAAAAGCTACCTTCTAGAAAATTGCCTTCAGCAACTTTTATTTTACAAACTGTAAAGTAACAAAGGGGTTCCTTGGTGTCACAGCTCTCCCAGGTCCTGCTGGTTGATGGCACACCTGGCAGACATCATGCACCAACATGAAGGGCAGGCTGTCACCAGCTATAATACAGACAAGCCCTCCTATGGCTAAATTATGTCCCAGAGGCTGTATGATGCACAACTTCCCATCTATTATAATCAGAGCAGCAACAAACAGGACAGAAAAAGAGCAGAGCACAGCCAGCTCCTCTGGAAGAGTGGGGGAAAACAGTGATGGAATAAAAGGGCTAGATGGAGAAGACTACCAATTTGGTTTCAAATTGATCATTGATTATTTAGTGGAAAAAAAGACTATAAACAAAAATATCATTTACCACTCTGGCAATCATTAAGTTTACCAGTCAGAGGAGTATGTGAGGAAGCTCAGAGCCCAAGAACCACTAACAAGTATTTTGATGAGCATTAAACTCTTAAGAAAATAAATTTAGGTGAAAATTGCACAGATACAGTGGAATGTATTATTAAAGCCATAATAAAATCTAATCAGGAAACACTGATAAATACATTTAGATAAAACTTACATTTACCTGTGAGGATCATTAACCTTGAACATTTTATTTATTGTAGTGATTCCTCTAAGTGTTTGTATTGGGTTTGTATGGCTGGGTTTAGGCAGCAGGTTTGGAACAGTGGTGGATTCTGTGAGGAGTTGCTAGAAGCTTCCTCCACGTCCAAGGGAGCAAACCCCAGCTGGCTCCAACATGGACATGTTGCTGGACAAGGCCGCAGGGATGCAGAGATGCACCTGCAGCCCACAGAGGAGACCCACACCAGAGCAGGGGGATGCCTGAGAGGAGCTCTGACCCCGTGGGGAGCTCCTGGCAGGGACCTGCAGAACATGGAGAGCACAGCCCACACTGGAGCAGGTTTCCTGGTGGGACTTGTGACCCCATGGGGGATTCATGCCAGAGCAGCCTGCCCTTGAAGGACTGCACCCTGTGCAAGAGGGACCTGCACTGCAGCAGTCTGTGGGACTCATGCTGGAAAAGTTCATGGGGAGCTCTCTCCTCTGGGAGGGACCCCAGGCTGGAGCAGAGCAAGGGCTCCTCTCCCTGAGCAGCCTGAGAAATGTGTGATGAGCTGACCACAGCCCCCATTCCCATCTCCCTGTGCCACTGGGGGAGACAGCAGAGCTGGGAAGGAGGGAGGGGAGGGGGGAAGGTGTTCTTAAGGTCTGTTTTTACTTCTCATTATCCTGCTAGGATTTTGTTAATAGTACATTCAATTAATATCTCGAATTCTAGCCTGTTTTGCCCATGACAGTATTGGTGAGTGACCTCTCTCTGTCCTTATCTCAACCAATGAACCCTTTGTTATATTTTCTCTCCCCAGTCCAGCTGCAGAGGGGAGTGACAGAGAGGCTTTGGTGGGTGTCTGGCATCCAGCCAGGGTCAACTCACTACAGTCTTCAAATTGAAGTTGAATGCCTTGATACTTTAAGAGTAAACACTTGCATCGGTTTAAGTTGGCTATACGAACGAACAAAAAAATAAAAAAAAACGTAATATATGAGAATACTTGCTTGGATTTGCCCAGTACTGAAATAAATAATTTTATCTGAGCAATATAAAATTCTCTGGACTCACCCAAAACAGTTTCCACAAAATCTTTCTCCATCCAATACTGCAAATTTAGAAGTACTTTTCCAAATTATAATTTTAACTGCAGACTGGAGAAGTGTACCCAAGGACAACATGGATTTTTTGACCTCTCAGCTGATGGGGAGACTTCCTACAATCTCAAAACATCTGAACCTGCTACATACACAGCATGGGATGCCTGAAGGAAAAGTGCCTCAAAATATTTCAACCATTTGCACAGCATTGGTGAATCACTGAAGCATCTTCATGTCAAACCTCTTGGAGGAAAGGCCAAGCAGGGGTGGCTTCAAGATTTCAGAAATACAAGAGCAAGGCAGCAATGGGACATTTTTAGTTTTCTTCCCATGTATTTGCCACTGACCGATTTCACTGTGCCACATGGTTCAAAACCTCATTTCTTAAGGCAGGAATTCAGAAACTAATTTTTAAAAAAATCAAGTCATGGGTATAAACCATCCTTTATACTGTAAATTCAAATTGATGTTTTATTTTATTTGTAGAAACGGGGCACATGCCTCACTGCCAATACAGGGGCACAGCCACTGACATCCCTGACACAAGTAACAACCTGTTTAATCACCCAATATTTATCTGCAGGCTGTCTGAAAACTTTTGCAAACATATTAGTAGCACAGTTCTGTTTCAGTTAAAGGCCAAAAGAGCAAGCATGGGTGGTAAATTTTTCTCAGTAATTTTTGTTTCTTCCTGGTAAATTAACGTCAATCTAATCTCCATTGAACATAACACCCCTTAAGAGCCCTTGCCTGCTCAGACTGATACAAATAGGAAAAAAAAATAAGCCATACAGGCTCAGAAAATCTCACATCTTAATTTAAAAGAATGGAAAAAAATTTAAGTATGAACAAAGTAATGGAAATGACTCTAAATAGAAATGAAATTGCACTGGAATTGCCTTTAGCTAGAACATAATGAAACAGCTGAGCAGCCGCAGGAATGCCGGATTTCAGTACACCTTCAGTGTAACTCACCCATTCTGATACTATTAAGAGAAATAAGACACCAAATATAGACACTGAGGATAAAAAACCCCTTCATTAACCTAGTCCATAACTGCCCCATATGTGTAGATGTCCTATGAACCAAGGCACTATACAAATTCAGGCTATTCACAAGAAAACACTCCTTATGAATACTTTCGAAGCCTGTTTTTATTTCACCATCTTTCTATGGTGGTATCTTCCTCTTTCCCAAGCCCTAAAAACATCAGCTTCTGAATAATATGTGAATAACAGACTAGACTGCAGAAGTTGTAGGGAAAAAACATGAACTGACAGTAAGAAAACTGGTACCTTACTTTACCTTTGCACATTTTCCAAACTGCAAACTCCCAGTCCAACAAATCCCTTAAGATCTGAGCTCTACAGCTTTGAGGGCAGGAATTATATAACAGCTTTTAATAAATGTTAAAAATGTAAGCTAATTAAGAACTAAGCTCTTTTTAAAAAGAAGTCTCCAAAACTTTTTAAGTTTTTTTTTTATTTCCAGAGCCAAGGAGAAAGGAAAGCTGGGGAACTGCAGGCAGTATTTTGATTTCCTACACACTACCATCCACATTAGCAACTGTAAGGCACAAGACTCCCTATCACACTGCATCTACACACCCAAACCAATTCTCTCCTGCTCTCCTACCAGACAGATTTTCTGAATGTATCAAAAATATTCTGAAGCCAACACTTAAAATAAACATCCACCACACGCAAAAGGAATTGCTATATTGATGTGGCTCCTTTCATCCTGGCTTGAAACCATGCTGAGATCCAACGATAACAAGAAACACAGAGGGCAGAGTTGGTCACTGCTCTCTGCTGCAATTTTGACATCTGTTTCACAGCTCCTGGAAAGCCCATTTCCATTAATCTATGAGAAAGGACAGGAGATAAAATTCCCAGGCTGCAGAGGGCATTAGCAGACTTTCCTAGCTGACTGTACATTAAGAGAACTGTAACAGCCAAATTACGTTACTGTGAATGGACGGAAGATGCTGTAATTCTATTCCTCCTTTTGTCTTAATGGAGTTATTTATGTTGCAATCTTGAGGGCAGACCACTTACCAAAGACATTGCCAGCCACCTGCCTGACACACAAAAAGAGCAGACTAAGAACAGAAGGGGACATCCTGGTCCCATTCAGCAGAAGCTGGGCTGTGCTTTCCTGACTTAGCCTGCAAATTATCATTTTTAACAGTTTACACACATTGCTCCTGCTGCACACTAACATTTAGGCAAATTCTACCAAACAACCCAGAGATTAGTTTATCAAATCTAGGTAAAGTAAGGGACCTGACTGAAAGCCTCATCACAGAGAGAGTGGAAAAGCTTAGCTTTTGTCATATTTATGCCTTCTAAAAATAAGAACAAAAATGTGTTTTCCATTCAATATTATTAAAATCTAAACATAACAAGTTGCTTCACAGTTGAACACTTCCTCCAGATTAGTATCCTAAATCAAAGAGGGCTAGAATATTGGTCATGTAAAATTTTCACAGAAATTATATGCACTCAACACAGACATTAAGAATTGAGCTCCTTTAATTTAAACAACTAATTTCAAGCACCTGGCCTTGAAAGCATGAATCTCTTTATTAAAAAATACCAAACAGGCTTCCCTCATACACAAGCAAAAGCAATACTAAAAGCAAATATAGGATCTGACAACAACAGAAGCTGCAGAAAAGAAGGAATGAAACCAGGAGGAAGAGATGGAAGACTGATGGAAAAAAACAAAATCAAACCATTCATCATATATATGTAACATGTTTTCTGCTTTCTTCTAGGTTACTAACACTCTGTATTTGCCACTGAGGAACAAAAAGAAAGATGTCACTAAGGAGCATCTACCCCTGATATAACCTCGAGTTATTAACCCCAAAGACTAAGTTTACTGAAGTAAATGTTAGGAAAGTTCAAGCTTGAAGAACAGTTTGTGATATTAAAGTATGTTAGTACTCAGTTAGCAACCTAAATACAGAGATACAGTGGCTCAGTCATTTGAAAGAGAAAAATTATTGGAAGTAGCTCCTCTGAATTAACCTAATAATCAAAAAACACAACGTTATTGATCCATATGGTGGGAGCTGTGTGGGTTGGAAGGTATTTGAGAGTTTACTTTGAAGTCTAAAATAAAATGAGCATGGTCTTGGCGCAAGTCAAAAGCCCAAATCCACACATGACCAAAACGCCTCTCATTTAATCTGGATCTGCTGATTTCTCAGTAGGACACATGAGAAGAAACTCTGTTTCTCTGAACAAGACTGGCAGTAGGAAAATCAAAGCATTGACAACTTCACAGCACAGCTAAAAGCTGGAGAAGTCTCTGTTTGTGCTAGTTTAAGGAACAGAGAACAACCACCCCATTGCCTGCAGGATGTTCATTATCCAGCACCATAATTAACACCACTTCACTTAAACTGCATATGGGAAAGCAGCAGGAATTAAGAGTAAATACCAAAACGCCTGTCAAATGGAAAATTATTTTCAACTAGCTATGAAAACTTGTAATTATCTCTCTGACTATTTACTGGGATGTGACTCTCTCTTAACAGTCCTTCATTCAATCTCAGACAGATGATAAACAACAAGACTTCAAATTTGTTCTGTTTTACAACTCAAGATAGGGCAGGAGACATGGACATTTGCATGGATTAATAGAAATCTTTACTTTTCAGACAGGATTTAAACATAACCCTACAAAATACTTCCCATTTGAGTGGAACAGGAAAGATTTGGAGAATCACACACCTCTTCATTTGCAATCTCCTTTTTACACAGTAAAATCCTCACAGTACATTTCCATAAGTGTGAAGGAAACCAAGATAAATAGTTCCGTTAACCACACACTTTGTGGTTTAGCCACAAAAAATAAAATGCAGTTGGCTCATGGGAGAATGTCTGCATGCAGTGGAGCCAGGCTTGAACCAGAACTAGACCTAAGACTGGTTTAGCTATGACCAAGAAGAAACAGAAGTCTCTGCTTAATGTATTACACAGTGAATTCATCATTCTACATCTGATAGAGGTTTCCACTAGTTAAAATCCAATAAAACATGCTTGTCCATTAAATTATATTATATACAGCCCTCAAGCTACAGGCACACCTCATTGCTTATCAGTAAAATAGAACCTTAGAGATGATGTAAGGTTAAGTCCTTCACTCCCACCTCCTAGTACAAACGTATTCCTCCTTTGTTTTCAACTTGACCATACTAGAAAATGGTAAATCTTAGTTCATTAATTTCTATTCCTCTGTTTTGTCAAGTACAAAGAAGGAAAAAGGTTCTTGATCCACCATCAACAGTGAATTCAACCAGAGAACGACAAGAGAAAAAACGTAAGCAACATTATATTTTTGTCTTTTTCCTTCAACATCACACTATTGCTGAAATTTTACACAGAAAACAGAGGAGAGAACAAACTTCAAAAAACTTGTAATGAAAAGACAGCCAGAGCCAAATCAACACTTGGTTTACTTCAACCCAAAAGAAAAGCAAACTCCTACACATGGAAGAGCAAACACTGGGAAGGGTGACCATTTGCAACAATGGTCAGACATCTGAACAAACGTTCAGGAGCAAGGGAGCTCTCCAGACAAACACTTCAGAAAACATCTTCTCTCTTACAAGACACTATCCCCTACCAACACACAATTAATTGACAACCTCTTACGTGTCTGTAACATGCCACTGGCCAGCCATACATCCTTATGATGTTACCAAATGCTAGCCCATAATAGAAGCCTCCAAGACTTGCATCAGCACTGAGCACATCTCTAAGAAAAAGGAGAATATTGGTTTGCTCAGGCCATGGCTCCACATTGGATCAGCCAGACACAGTTTTCTTTCCCATCACAAAGTGTTCAGCCAAGGGGAAGCATGACCAGTAAGTTAAAATATAACAGCACTGACCCTTGAGCACTGAAATTAATAATATTATTTACAAGTCCTGATAGCAAAAATGAAGCTCAAATGCACCAAACTTGAAAGAGGGGTTATTTAAGGACAGGAAGAGAAAGAGGAAGCCTATTCAAAGTCACCGAGTAAAATGTGAAGCAAATTTACAGAAAGAAGATAGGCATTTCTGCAAAGAGAAATGAAGTCAAAATTATTCGTCCCCAGTCATAAAGACATGTACAAAACAAATTCAACAGAAAGTCTGAATTTGGATCCATTTCCTCCCATCCTATGGGAAACACTTCCCAGCTGCAAATTGCTCATTCTTAAAAATTACAACTTTATTATTATTATTAATACTTCAGCCTTCTCAGCATGTGACATACCATAATATATGAATGGTCAGTCAAACCATTAAAAATTTTATTGATGTTGCAACTGAAACACTCATGGGTATCTGTTCCTGAAATATCTCAGAACTAAACAAGTATGTATGAAACAAGCTAGCCCCACAAATCAGATGGGAAATTACAGGAACCACGAACTCAGCTGGTGCTTATGTTTAACAATGTATTGATTGTTCTGGGTAAAAAAATTGCAGGTGTTACACAGCTTTGAGAAAGGCCTCTGAAAGCATTTCTAACACATGGAAGACAAAAATATATAAAGAAATGCAAACCAAATTCCTCTTTAGAAAAGGCATCTGCTGATTCAGGGGCAAAACATACTAAAGTTTTGGAATCCTTCTGTTTTCACAACTCCCATAAAACAAAAAAACACAAACAAGGTTTAAGAGACTCAAACCCAATATCATGTTTTAAGAGTTTTTAATACATTGGTTATTATATCTGCTGTATATTTTAATGGTTAATACCTACTCTTGCCTCTAGACAAAACACTGCAATTCCTTGCTATCTGAAAGCTGTATGCCTGTTTGAAACAACTTATTCACCCTCTGGCTGTCAAGACCACTGTTACACAAAATTAAATACAGTCTCTAGTAGTTATCCATTCACCTTTCTGAAGGGACATAACTGGGTTAGGATTTGTTCTTGCTTTACAGGGACTTTAGAACCTACCCAATCCTCTTATGATAAAGACTCAGATATGGGAAGCCTAAAGTTGGAGCTTTACAGTACCTCCATTTCAAGCTCATTCCCAACTGATTCCCAGAGGGAAGAAGCCATAAGTCAATTTGTAGTGGTAAAAAACCCAGCCTAATTGCCCTTTTCCTGCAACAGTGACACAGTGACTTCACAGACAAAACATAAAGGAGGTTTCAACTGCAAAGTAAGGAAAGACTATCCAATTTCTCTCTTAAAGCATGCCACAATCCCCATATAATTATGCCAAGATCTCAAAGCCAGCTCTGATAATTAATATTTCTAGGGACTGAAAAACCCTTAAATTAAATCTCCAAGAAGCAGGACTAACACAGAGGATGCAAATGTGCTGCATTTCTGCTTTGGGGCATGGAATTCTTCATGGAGCTGCAGACTCCAAGCTCACTAACTCATTCATATCATAAAACTCTGGAAACAAATACACAATTTGCAAGCACTCCCCCAAGATAAAACCAAAGCACGCTGTACATTTTATGTCCCACAGTACCACTGCTTGATAAACAGCACAGTCATTTCCCAAATTCCCAAATGTTATAAAATTTGAAGTCCTTCACACATTTCTGAAGTCCAGTATTTACATGGCAGTTTTGTACCAACTGCTCAAGAAACATTTTAAAATTATAGTTTTGTACTGGTTACCTGCTGGTTAACTGGGTTCCAGAAAAAAAAAAAACAAACAACTGACACAGACTTTTCAGAATGCAAACAAAATATGATCATAGCAGAAATTTTGCCTACTACAGGCACATTATGGCAGACAGAGATAAAACCCATGGGGCTCCAGCCTGCCACAGCCCCAGATGATATCAGTGTTCAACTTCAGAGCACACGAGTGGCTTTGAAAGGAGACACTGTGATCTGAGCTGGCAGATTAGAAAGGAAAATTCAAGCCCTTAAAAGGGATTGCATGGTTAAGATAAATGAGCACAGGTGTCACAGGTTTAGCAGGAATTAGCATCAGAATTTGGGACTTCAGAGAACTTCGAATGCTTTAAATCTGTAAATAAATTAATCCAGTGAAGGAAAACAGTCTGTCAAAAAATAAATTAATTACCTGGCAGTTATGTTTCTCCACTGAAGAAGCAAAAATTAAAACCAGACAAAGCACACACAAACACTCCTTTCCAAGGGATCAATGTGCTCACAGAGAGCAGGGTTAACCCTGAAGCTGTTTTGCTCTCAGCATACTGCAATTCTGTTCTGACTTCAGTTTAGCTAGGAAAGGAACAACATCTGCCTTACAGCATCCAGCAACAGGCTAAAGCAACCTTAAAACGAGAAGCTCTACTCCTTTGTGATAAAAAAGCAGTTTCCAGTAATTTTGTTAACCAATACAAAACTGGTATTTTAAAAATTTAAATACTAAGGCATACAGATGTGATTTGGTGTTTCCCTGAAAATAACATATCTCAAAATCCCAGGGGGAAAGGCCATTCAATCATATACTTGAAGCCTACTTAATCATTTGCTTTCTTCAAAAGGGACAAGAAGATAACCCAGTCAAGTCTTTCACACATTTAAACACTGTAACAGAGGTTTTAAAGATGGGGTTCCTGTATCTTGATTTCACAGTGCTGTCCCAGCAAGTTACTTAAACAGAACAATAAGCACAGCAGGTCCTCTCTAACTTTGGTACACAATTCTGACTGTCATTGCTCTGGCTGGCAATCTGAGTTACACTCCTTTCAGGGAGATTTTGGAAACATAATTATCTGAAACTATTTATCTGGAATAAATAGTTATTTATTTTGGAAACATAATTATCTGAAAATGTCTATAAATAATTTGTCACATTTATGGTAAAGAAAACCAGCAGATGCATATTTGTGAAAAAAAGTTAATTTGCATGATTAGGCATCAATTGAGTAAGCATCAATTCCTAAATCCAAATTACAATAAAATATCTATTTCTTAGTTGGGATCAGTTTAAGAAACATTAAAACATTAATTAAACATTGTTGGTCTCACTTCCTAGCACATTTACATTTCAAGGTGATGCATCTATTTTCTAAATATTCATCCATGTTAACATCCTATATGAACCATTTATCAAGCAGTGGTAATACAGAAACAGAGAGGGAGGGACAGAGACACTGCATCTGCTTAGAATCCCTACAACAATATTTTTGGCTTCTTGCTGTATTTACATGTATCCTTTAGTTCTCAATATCCTGCAGTGTATAAATGACCCAAACTCCCAAACCATTCTCCATTAGTTTAAGAATATTCACATTAATACACAAGTAGGAACATGTAGGGGTTGTCATTGTTACTAGAAGGATTATGCAATTAAAAAAAAAAAAAAACAACTAAGAATGAGCAAGCATCACATAGTGTAATTACCCTATGCATAAGGGCATTTTTCTCACAACACAGAAAAGACAAACTGAAGAGGACTATATATACATACATAAGAGGACTATAAAAGATGACTTGACATGGAAAACACTGGAAGTAAATTAACAGGATTTCAATGGCAACAAGCAGCTTCTGAAAATATATTCATTTCAAAACCAGAATATTTTAACTATGCAGAACAAGGTAGAAGCCAGACCAGGCATCCAGAGAGCTGACAATTCTTTAGTAGTCTATAGGGCTTTCTACACAGCAGTCAGAACAAGGTAAGGCAGTCCAGCTAAAAGAGAAAACAAGCAGTGTTCATGAGTAACAGAACCTTTTCTTTTAAGCATGACAATCTATGATGAATACATCAATAATACTTCAAGGGCAATACAATTAAAACTGATATTACATACTAACAGTCAAAGAGATAACTTAGTCTCATCAAAATGACAGAAGAGCAGCTTCACAGAAAAAATGCTTATATAGCTTTGTTAGTAGATACAGCTGAAAGGATCAGCACAAACCAGAATTAACAAGATTAACACCTGCTTGCAATTAATTTCTTTAACTAGAGCAACCTTCTTCCCCTCCTTAATGACAAAGTTAAAACAGAGAGAAGAACTGAGAGTCTTGCCAAAGCAAAGACTTCAATTTTGTTAAATCTAAAAGCCTTCTGCTGCCTTTCCATCTGCCTCATTGGAATTTCAATGCCCATCACTGAACAATTTCTAGTTAAAAAAACAATAACGGGACTACTGCCAATAGTGGACTCTGGCTGTTCATCCATCAATTAAATACAGCCACTTCCAGGCAGAAACACAACATGTGCTGCTGTACCTTGTCCCCGACACAGCTGCCAGTGCTGCACACATGTAATGAAAGCAAGATAGAGAATCCAGAGAACAGCCCTGGGCAGGGACACTTAAAATGCCCATTTTCCAAATAGAACCCCATGTCACACTGTACACCTGCACTGGAGGTACTGATCAGCTGGTTGTCTCTTATTTTTAGATACAAGAAATGGCAAAAAGCCAAATGGTTGGTTATTACATGTTTTAAAACATTTGCATTTAGGAAACAAACAGAAGTGAGCATCTGAGAATCAGTCAAGTCACAGGCAGTGACTACAAATAGATAACAGCAAAAAATAACAGATCACAGAATAACATCTCCTTCTGTCTATTTACTTTTATAGACAGACTTCTCAAGCATCAGACAATGTAGAGACTTTCTTGGAATTTTAGTAAGGACTGGAAACAGCTTGAAAATGATGACAGAACAGATGAAAAATGGACAAGACTTGAAACTTCAGAAAATTAACTGATATGGGGCAGTTTGAAAATACTGATACCTACATTTTATAGGTTTTATCTGACGGGTTCTTCATTAGGCTTCAAATCAAGACATGCCAACAGACATGTACAAAAATTACATCTTTCATATTTAACTGAACCAAAATTGCCAAGGTAAAATTGTTTTCTTAATCAGTGTTCTGGATAAGCTTTAGATAAAATCCATAAAAAATTATGGTGTAGAATGTCACCTGTTGACTATTGTAAAGTGAATATTCTGAACACTAATCTGTGAAATACAATCTTTCAGGAGTTTTTTCTATTCACTTGAAATGAAGGGGAACTGAAACAGTAACACCACAAATGCATGAGCACTTGCCTGTGGTTTCAGATTGCAATATTGCTTCCTCCTTGACTATCTGTCCTGTGAAAAAGTGCAGTATGGAATTTGGGGGGGGATAGAATTTTTTCCCCTTAATCTGCTGTTTAAGGCATCATCAGACTTGAGATACACAACTTGGTGGCTAGTCCTCAACTTTAGTTTAGCCTCCAACTTTTGCTTACCTTTCAGGTATGCAATTCTTGCTATTACTAAAGATGCCCATATAATCAAGGGCAGTATATTCTGGTAAGCACCTTTTCTAGAAGAAAACACTTCCTTTTACCCAGAAGCAATGTATTTCCCAATATAAAACCAGCTTTCTTTTCAGTGTGTGCTAACAACGCTCCCCAATACACAGAGCAGCAAAACTGTAACTGTTAACTCAAGTTTGATGTTTCCAGTTTCTTTTCCCCTTCACACCCTGCTTAGGCAAGGAAAACCCAGACCATGAAGCACAGCTGATGACCCTACAGCATTCCTACCAAAGTGTAATTACAATTACAGGACATGCAAAACTCAGATCACTCCCAGCATTCTATGCAAAAAAAATTAAGACCTT
This sequence comes from Melospiza georgiana, assembly GCF_028018845.1. Taxonomy (NCBI): domain Eukaryota; kingdom Metazoa; phylum Chordata; class Aves; order Passeriformes; family Passerellidae; genus Melospiza; species Melospiza georgiana. The sequence continues at coordinate 13,895,778 of NC_080430.1, forward strand.
AAGAAATCATAAGACTGTGTACAGCTCCTTCAGAAAGGAGCTCCTTGCTTCACAAGGCCAAGGCTAAAATATACTAACTACTGAGTTTTAGAAAGCCTATCCTATTTCTATAGCTGACTGAGAAAGATGCCCCCTTGCTCCTCCCTTCAAGTCCAAATCAAACATCAACCTTTATGGGCATGCAGCTGTGCAGCACAAGCACTAAAACCATATCTCACACTGAAAATTCCACTTGATATGGATGTCCTTAGGAAATATATAATTTTTTTGAGAATAAAATTAAGTAAACAAAAAAATAATTAGCGTGTTTTAGCATTCTAGTCAACTCTGGAAACTTGTCACTGTGTGCTCCTAGACCAGCCATGTAGCCTAGGCCTTACAAAATTAAAGTGTCAAATATGTAAGGATGCCTGCTGCTCACACACCAGCACAGCTCTGTAGGACTCCAGCACGTGCCCTTCTACCTGGGAATACAGGCACTCCAAAACAATCCCACAGACAAACTTACTTTCCTGTACCAGAAGCAATCCAAATCTAATACAGAGGTTTATAAACAAGGAATGATTTTTTTTTACGGCTATTGCTATTTTGCCTTGAAAAAGAGTCACATCTAAAGACAGTTGTAATTCTTGCCTCTGCCTTAAATGTTTACAGGTATTCTCCAGTTCTGTAAAGCTCTTCTGGCACAGCACAGTGCAGATGGTGCTGTGCACTTTATCTGAGCAGCTGCTGCTGGCAGAGACATTGTCTGGGCCAACTGGGATTTCTCAAATTCTCTGCTAAATGCAAACACAACACTTGAAGACAAGTATGTAAGGCACTTCATGGAAGGAAATAAAATTTAGTGAAGGCTTATTCTGCATTTGTTTTTTAGCTTTATTGAGTTATCAAGAGGTTTGGCTTTCTAAAAGTCAGTCTCATTTAGTGAGTCTCTTAGCATAATATACACATTGCAAATACTCATCAGAAAAGGGCAGAGGCAGGAATAGACCCTTAGTCTGAAGACAGGAGTCCAGTTGGTCAGCTACCTTTTAAATACACTTTCACAGAGAAAATATTTGAGATAGTAAAAAATTTGTTCTTCGCAAAAGCCCAGGTGGTTGAAAAGGTAGAAAGCTACAACCTTGAGCTATGGAAAAAATCCTATTATCAAAACAGCTATAAATTAAACTCCAAGTAGAGACTCTGCTGAACTTCACTCTAAGAGAAAAAAGCAAGTCAAATGTATAATTCAATGCAAACTTAATCTTCAAAGAAGACCAAAGTTGCTGACCTTGTCTTGGATACATCCCAGCCAAGTGAGCCCACCTCATGCTGCTCGCCCTGCAGGTCCCACAGGGCACCTCCCAGTGTGTGCCCTGCCCACCTCAACAGCCAGCACAGGAGAAAGTATTGTCAGCCAGGACTGGCAAGAATGAAGGACTCCTACATGAGCCAGCAACCAAGCACCAAACCCCAAAAGGATAACCTTGTCTGCAGTCAAAACCAAGGTTTTTTTTTTTTTTTTTGAGAATTAACAATAGAAGTCAAGAAGAGCAATTGTATAGTGTACAGAGTTGTAAAGGAATTAGCAAAGTGAGTCTTTGGCTGTTATCAGTTTTATTTAATTTACACATTGCTGGTAGGAATACATGTCCCAAGAGTTTCTACAGCCACACAGAACCCTGAATTTTCTTGACCAAAATGTTGTAGTCATGAGGGGTTTTAAATGAATTTACATAAACACATGTATACATATGTACATGTACACAAAAAACCAAATAACCCCATAACTAAAACAAAATCTACTTCAAATCTCCCAGCATTATTTTATTTTTAAGGAAGCAAATAATGAAATTCTTTTTACCACAAGGACTAGATTAACTTTTTCTTTGGTCTAAACTGGCAGAAAACATCTCTGTTTCTTTTCCTGCAGGCTTCTGAAAAATTCCACACCCTGAAGAAACCGTCAAACCTCAGATCTCACTTCAAGATATATCACCTTGGAAAATAGAGACAAATTTTCCTAAATGTAATTCTACTAAATTCCCTGAGAAGGGTATTGGAACAAGCAAATTAGGGATGCTGCAACTTGTACTACAGTCTGCAGTTCCAGTGAATAAAACTATGTCTTCTAGCACGCTTTAAGAGCTTTTCATTCTCCCACAAATATTACTTGTTGACATGGAGATTGCTTTGCTTGAAAGATGCCAACTGATATTTTTAATTCTAGCTTGCAGCATCAAGATATTGTCTCTAAAAACATTTAATATCAGGGAAATAAAAATTTCCATTAAGAGGAAGAAGACATATATTAACTTAAAAATAAATTCTGTTCCCAAGAGTCAGGCATAGTATTTGCAAACTACTTAATATTCAAGTAGTTTTCAGCTTTCTTTGTTCATATCACAAATCCTTTTGGGTTTTTGTTAATTTCATATTTCTGATAAATAGAGAGCCAAGGACATTTCTTACTGTTGTCTCAGCTTAAAAACACATAAGTTAGCCATTATTAATATATTATGCCAATAAGCACAAGCATGAGCACAAAGTGTTGTTCTTCACAACAACAACCTTCATTTGCAAGTAATTTCTGATTCTCCATTGTTTACTAGGTCAGGGTACCACCACAGAGATGACAATGATGCCTTTTAATCAAAGGAATGAAGCTAATGGAAATAATTAATGCTAACTACCAAAATACCAGCTATTTATTTAAAACACAAAGGCATGTGCCTGGACATAGCTGCTATATATTATCAGAAGGAAACTCAGGCTTTTTCCCCCAATCTATTTTAAATTCCATTGAGAAAATACACCCCAAGTTTAGTTATGGCACCAAAAAATGCTATAATGGCCGAGTCCTGGAAAACCTTCAGTTTGCTATAAGATAAGAATAGGTAAGAAAGCTTACTTGTGGCAAAACAATAAACCATGCCAAAAAGGGATAAACAGGAGACAAAAAAGATACAAGAAAAATTTAGAGCATGAAAAAAGACCACCAGACCCAAACAGCAAGACAGGCAAGTAATGCCACTTAGCAGCGGCATAAAACTGGTTTTTTGAACTAAGTCTTGGGTTTCTCCACAAACAGTAAGTAAATATTGTCAAATCTTACTTGAACGATGCCACAGAGATCTTTCCAGATTTCAGTCAGGCTCCTGGGTAAAATTTATTTTCCAGCTTACAAGTAGATATTATCAACTCTCTAGAAGACATCAATAATTAAGTTTTCTCAGTGCATACTTGCCCTATTATTTTCTATCAGATACAAAGAAAAAAGTACCTTAGTTACTCGAGGAAAGAGATCTGCAGCAAGCAATAGGAAACTAATAGAACTATTTAGAAATCAGACGCAATATCCTCTTTCAACAAGTGCCTTGTTGAATACTAAGAGTCTTGCAAGAGCAAGTTCCATGTTCTGAATTACTTCAACAAGACATTCTCACATGGGCCTTGGTTAGAAAATTTATCATGGCAGTTAACTGTTTGATAGCAACAAGCTTAGATGCTTTGGTACCATTGCAAATGTGTTTTACAGCCAGCAATGCACTGGAGTTTACAGTTTATATGCACTGCTGAAGTGACACTCGACACTTCATTATACACTGCTGCACCCCTGCCAAAGCAGTTCATCATGAATTATACCACCCTCCATTTGATAGTTACCTGTAACACCTTCTCTCTTTTATATCTGCATCAAAGCTATTTTACCACAATGAAAACCAGGATTAAAACCTCTGTGTAAGAACTGGCAATGGTTCAAGTAAGTCAGCACACTCTCATGAAATCCAGCTGCAATCAAATATAATTTTTATGGCATAAATAAGACCAGTTATACAGCTACAGCCACATTTGACAGTGTGCTGACTCAGCATGTGACATTGCCCCAGCTTTGATTAGCACAGCATCACCAGGGACTGCTGGTGGAGATGATGGCACAGCCAGCAAGGGGAGCACGGCAAGCACACATGACCAGCACACATGTCAGCAGCCTTCTGCAAAACACTTTTCTAGAAGTAGACAGCAGGGATAGAGATCTCTTCTGACCTACAAACAAAACCCTTCATACGGCCAAGAGCCCAGACTAACAAAACCAAGAGAAGGAGGAGCACCAGACATGGTCCCATCACTGCCTGGCAGGACAGGACTGGGCTGGACTCCAGGAACTCACAGGGACAGCACAACTGCCCTGCCAGCTCCTCTGGGTGCCACCTGATCTGCCAGGTATCCCTGGCCAGAAGAGGCCACCAAGAGCCACCAATCCCACTGGTTTGGACAACGGTAAACTCAAGCACATTCCTATTCCCTCAATAGAAAGAAATCCTCTCCCAGCAAGAGACCCTGTCTTTCACTTAGGGCACATCAAATCAGTCAGATTTGAGTCCCCTGATAGAAACCAAGAAGGTTCTTCATTTGCATGAGGAAAGAAATGCAAAAACACATGGTTAGAGAAGATTTACATACAGCTGGACACAATGAATAATGGGCAGAGTATCAATTACAAAGATGGTAATTACCAGGAAATTTCTTCCATGAAATGCAGATCTTAAGACTCCTACCGACTAATTCTCTTTTCAGCTTTTTATTCAGAACAAAGCAGTGCATATGCATTCCACATTCTTTAAAAAGAAAAAAACCTACACAGCTTCACAGCCTGTTTAAGAATTGCAGCTCATGCACCATGGCTTATTTGTTATCCCAAACTGTATTTCAGGGCATACACTCATTACAAAACACAAATCTCCAAAAGATATTAAGAAAATTATAATGCACTCAAAATGCACTTGGAAGTCCAAAGACACAACGCAGAAACACAGAAATCTTACCAATTTATGGATAACCATCACACAGATCCAAGAGAACAAGGACTATTTGCTTGTCTGCAAAACATGTAGGAGAGGGAGGAAAGTAGGAATGTGCAGCAAATGTTGAAATGAAATCATGACCTAAGATAATACAGGGCTTTGAATTCAGTGTTGACAGCCATGCTGCCACCCTGGAATCTTCACTGACCCTGCTCTAGAACAAACTGTAACTGTTGTGCACTCCTCATCACCCCAAAAGAACTGCAAAATAGAAGGGGGCAAGTAGGAGGAGATGAGACCAGGGACAGGATGTCTGTGGGGTGTGGGTAGAAGAAGGCTGGGCTGAGCACAGGCAAGTAAGGCAGATTATGACAGAGTGACACAAAACAAAGGGGAAGAAGAAAAAGGAGATAAAAATCGGACAGTCACGGTAAAGCAACAAGGATGGAGGAATCATCAAAAACCACTGGAAGAATGATCAAAAAGGAATATATTGATCTTTCAGCTCAAAACTGCTTTTACCATTTTACTAGAAACACACCAAAAAAACCATAAACTAACTTCTTACTTTCAAAACATTATATTCCAATACATTTGTTAAACATAAGACCTGAAGACCAAAGTTTCCATTCAAGACCATACACACAAAGACAAAATAACAGGGGGCAGAATCTGCTCTGCTTCTGCCAAAGCCCAGAGCCTCCTGCAGCTCACAGATACCCCAAGGACAAACGGCACGCTGGGTTTGCATCAGTTACCCAGCCCCAGAGCAGGCCCTGAGCTGACCCTGCCACCAGGGGCAGGAGGACACTGGGGCACAGGGGCCATGGCCAGGCCGTGCTGCACAAACCCTTCCCTGGGGCAGGGATGCCACTGCCAGCTCCTGCTCTGCAGCACCCAGGCCTGGCAGCAGCCACAGTGCCAGCACCATTCCTCGCTCAAATAACCACCCACTACAGTCAGCATGAGTACACTTGCTCTTTCCCCTACAGTAACAAAGACATTGGTACATCCATGGGAACCCATTTTGATAAAACCAACACAAAATCAGAGACAAAAGAACTACAGAAGTGGTTCCTTAAGTTCTCTTCTCCTTTTCTACCCACAATCACACCTAATTTCACTGCTGTTGAACTGCAAATTTATGTTCAAAATCAAAACATGCAGTAAGGAGAAAAACGACAGCAATAAAAAAAACAACCCACAACTGTTGCCACCTTACTGCAAAAGGCCCCATACCTTCTTGGTGATTTCTCATGGAAAGCTCCTCACAGTACTGACACCTTCTCCTTCTTCACAGCGCAGCCAACAAACTCCATCTCTCTTCACAGCACAACCAAGTAACTCCAACTCTCCTCACCCAGCTAACCCACTCTTTTATAGCACTAGTCCTTGTTGGACACAGCTGTGGCCTGTTAAGGGCAGGCCTGTTCCTAATCTCTGGTAATTAGCACGGCTGCAACTCCTCAGGGGTGAGATTACCTTCTGCACTGTCTTTATTTTCTTACTTCTAACCCCCTATACACAACCAAGTATATGAAAGTATGAGAGCAGTTGTATAATATTCAGGTTCTCATGTAGTAATATAAAACCTTATCGTTTGGATTGTGTGAACTGTGACTCAAATATTGTTACAAAGATAATTCTTTACCATAATATTTTTTAAAGAAATGTGATTTAATGTTGAGAGCTTACTTTTCACAAACATTCGTTTCCAGTCCAATTTAACTTGGCACTGTCCCCTTCATTTAAATATCCATTTTTGCCCAGGGGACACTATTTTCTAGATTTAAAATTTGCATCACTGCTTATATGTGGAACGTTGAATTGTTTTTTTGTTTCCTTTAGCTTTCAAAGGTGGTATTGTTTTCTTTTTCTCTATGAAACAAACAGTTAAATCTCTCCTACTTCTTATTCTTTTTATCACAGACTTGCTCTCTAAACCCATCTCAGTTACAGGAATCCTTCCTGTCCCTAATCCCATGAAAAAGTACAGAAAATCCTCCATACAATTACAATTCAAATTTCTATGTCTGACTCAATATTATGAATGCAGCATTCTAGACACTTACCCCAAGTGAATTATCCTAGAAGAAAGGAGGACATTTAGCTGCAGAAGTGTGATTTGAAAGCTTAAAACACAATTGCACTTCCAAACTCTCCACACACTTCCAGCCTCCACTGGCTGAGTGAATAACTGCATGTGGATTTCTGCCAGCCAGGAACAGTCACAACAACCAGCTCCAAGGAGGGGCCACTGAGAGCCGAGCATTCACAGGGAGCACCAGGTGGGACTGGCACACAGCTCACAGCACACACAAAGGGTCTTGCTGCTCCCTTGTGAAACTGGATCTTACCTTGATGCTTATTGTACTATCTGAACTTTGAAATCTTCTGCATGTGAATTTAACAAGACATATCATTACACTAACCAGAAAAAGCTCATGTATCGTAATTCTGAAGTTAAGATACAGGAACTGTTCACTCCAAATGCAAACAAATCAATCACTGATTACTATTTAAAAATGGAAATACTAGGATTTCAAACCACATCTATGAACAACTGTGTCAAGTGGTTAATTACAATCCTTATTTTAAAAGTGACAGTGAATAGAGCAGAGAATTTCACATTATAGGTCATCCTCAACAGATTTTACTGAGTTTGGAGATCCAACGGATTTAAGATTCTATAGCGGCAGTTGAAACTTTGCCAGCAACTAGACATAAAATTCTTTCTAATAAAATCTGAAACTGTTTTTTCCCTAATTATAAACAAAGCAGAATGATGCTATGAATTGTTAGGCAAAATATTTAGCCACTGGACTTATTAATTTTAACTCTGTTGATTTCAGTTCTGTATTTCATAAACTTAATTAATAAAAACAAAATGAGTCTTTCAAAGTTCTCCAAAATAAAGAGAAAACAAAACAAACAGGAATAAAAAGAGATTTGAAGATCCCAATTCCTAATAGCTGTGGTTCTACCTCACAAACACATGGGAAACTGCCGTTCTATAATAAGCAAACCAACTGTCTGGAAATCAAAATTTCTTTTAGGATTAATTGTAACCTCTTCTTTTTCAACCTGTATTTAACACTGGTTATTCTAACAGCATTCTTTGAAGAGGAGGAAGTGGGGGCAGACCCACACCAAATTAGTAGAGACTACAGTTCACTGAATGAAAACTGCCTATATACCACAGAGACAACTTTTTTCAAGCTAGATAAACAGATGAGATCTAAAACTCCTAACATGAGCCTAGGAATGAAGAGATCTAATTAATTTCAAATGTTGAAAGACCTTCTTCAAGGTCTTTAGATGACTTGCATTACTTTACAGCACAACACAGCTCACCAAGTATTTCACAGATATAATTACTGCTTGTAAAGCCCACTGACCACAGCCTGAAAGCTTCCTTTAGTCAAAGCAGGGAAGCATGGTCTGCTGTGCTCAGGATCAGCTACAATTCCCAAACTTTGGACCTTCTAATCTAATGCAATGTCCTTCCACAGGAAGGTCAGGAAGGAGGATAAAGAAACCAGATATTTAGCTTTAAAATGGAACTATTGATAAATAGCACAAAAGCATAACTGCTGCCAGTCATTTCACATACACAGCCTCATCTACTGACAATTCCTAAATTAGCCCCTGCACAGAGAGCTTGCACAGTGGTGAAAAAGTGTAGGATAGCAATGTGAAATATCTCTGCTGACCAAGCATGCTTTCTTTCCCATGCAGTACTACTTTCAATATCTGAAATGAATGACTTTTTCCCAGGAACAAAGATGGTAATAAGTATCTTTTGAAGTTGGAAGTGTCCCTTTAGATGTCATAAAACAAATAACAACATGGCAACAAAAAGGTACTGCTTCCCAGAATACTGATGTGCAGGGATAAAATGCAGAACAGAAACAATTTTAAGCATGCCAGTAATTCTACATTCTGGATCTAGAAAAGAATCCCTGTACCATTAAGTCTTGCATCTTTATCACATCACTTTGTGTAGCCTGACTTTACAAAGCCCTGGAGTACTCTATATCTTCTGTAAGTTTTGTCTCCTTACAACTCAACTTTCAGATGAAGGAACCATTCATCAATTCCCACTCTTAATGAAATACCAACACAGCAAAGAAAACAATCCTTTAAAATTTCAACACGTTCTCATATTGGTTTCAATACTGCTGAAAGTAAATACTTTCACTTCTCATCTGATATCTTCTGGATCTCAGCCATAGCTAAGAATCATTTCGCAGACAAAAAAAAGATAAGCAAGCCAAAAGTTTGAGATAGAACTTTTTAAACTAAGGCTGGGTGGATTTTTATTTAAAAGAAAATTAGGAGTCAGTAGTTGAAGGCTGACTCTTCTGATTGCAGAGAGAAGGATATTACAGTGCAGATTCTCCCTCTAAGAATCACAGTAGAAAAGAGCATGGGAAATGTCACACAAGGTGGATGAAAATTCGCTTTTAATCTTGGGATTAGCTCTATTCCGTAACCTTGTCTGACCATTCAACTATTGCAGTCTTCTGCAACATTTTCATGCAAACACAGTAATCAAGTGCCACTTGCAGTACCAAAAACATTGACTTTATTGATACATTTTGTTCAAACCACCAAAAGCTACAGGAGGAGAACAGTTTTGCAGTGCAAACTGAACCTATTGATGGCATACCAAAGGAATTTCAGCAACATGGTCACAGCATCACCCCGACTTAAAAGAAACAGTATTCATTTCCAAAGAAATAAAGAGAGAAGTAAATAAGTAGGAGTTGGACTTCAATGATCCTCGTGGGTCTCTTCCAACTCACAATGTTCCATGATTCTAACACCAGTTCATGGAAAATGCAAATCTTGATGATCTGAGAATCTTGTCTTAGCTGAATGATCTAAAATATCCTTTCCAATTTGCAGGCCCAAAATGTCATAAGCATGAAGAGAAAGGAAACAAACAAATTAAAACTAAAGGGGGAGAAACCAGGATTTTGTGCAAATTCTCCAACCAGTTTTCATTAGTAATTTTCCATTAATGCCAACCATGGCTCTTTAGCCAGCTTCTATACTAGTTAAGGATTAGAAACAGGAGCTTTGGTCTGAAGACTAAGTTCTTTCTCAACCCAATTCAGGCTACTGAGCACCCCAAATTTAAAACCAGTCCTCTCAGAAGCAGCACAAGAGTTGGGGATGCTCCTACTGCAGCCTACAGAATCAGCAACAAAAGCTAGTTTAAGTTGAGCTCAGTAAAACCATCTCTGAACTTTGGTCAATTTTGCAAAAAGCTTCAGCTAAGGAAATTAACATCCCAACAGTCCATTTCAGCAATTCTGGAATATTTGCTTTTAAAGTTGGTTTGTAAGGAATAAAACTCCTTACAAACTGCTCATTCTCCTTACAGAAGATAGAGGAAGTAGTAACTACTCCAGTGAAGGCACCACCTATGCACACTGCTTGGAATAGTCTATCTAGTCCATCCATAGTTCTAGATTTAAAAGATTTATTAATGCTTACCAGCTCTTCACATACATTTCAGAGAGGTGTGGCACATATATTAAATATTCTGCAGGATGAAGTGAAAAAGATCACTCCATATGTCAGAATGCACATAGAAAATTAATAAATTTTAGAAGTTCTATTTCTCCAAGTCCAAAGGAATGGAAAAGAAGCAAAAGTAATGTCAATTCATTTCTACATGGAAAGCTCAGAGACAGGCTATACATATGCTTTCAGTTTGCAAAGTGTGTTTCATATTCTTGCAAAGATGTTAAGCAAGGAAGATCTTTAGACGGTGTCTGATGTGCATCTGGCTGGCAGGACAAGGACAAGGACAGCCATCAGGTAGTGCCAGACATTGCTCACTTATTCCCCTTCCAGCCTTGGGACACCAGAGCAGCAAGAAAAAGGCATTCATGATGTCAGTAAGCTGCTGTATGGTGTCCCACCAGGACCGGTTTTTGTCCAAAACATCTCAAAATACAGCAGCCCTTCCATTTTCTGACACCTATAATTTTAAGTTTTTCCTTCTGTTTCAAGTACCAATTTACCCAGCCAAGACTGTACAACTCACTTGCAAAGAAAATACTAATCAGATGGCAGCGCACTAATAAAATTTCTTAGAAGTAAGTTCAGATATGACCAGCCTTAGTGTGTGTACCTCTGAAAGTTTCTCCAGCTAAATATGAAAATACAGGGTGTAAATTTATTATTTTGATGTGAACAATGAGGTTTTAGGAAAGCTCTGTACGACACGATTGTGTCTCTGAGGAGAAGCAGAGCACAGACAGAATAACCAGATGAGGTGGTAGCAGAAGGAAAAAGAAAGCTGTGCAGGAGGCATCATTAGCAACGTGCAGTTTAGGCCTAGGTTCAACAATGTGGGCCACAGCAGGCTGCATTTTTAATTTTTTCATGCATCAGAATACAGGGGTACCTTGATACATGACTTCTGACAAATGCTTAGGTAGATAACACCAAACACCTAAACAGTAGTACTGAAAAACACACAGATCACCCCTGTGCTGGAGTTCTGGCTAAACAAGAACATTTTTTGAAAGAGAATTTTCATAAACCAAATAGGCTTTGTTTTTAAAGAAGGCCTATCCTTTTACAATCCATGTTTTAGCAGGAATGTCTGTGTGCAGCACACTGGATGTTTAATTTGCTTCTGAAATGCTTATGTCTTGACTTTTGTGAAGTAGGTCAGTTCCTTCACAATGTGCAACCCATCATGCCCTAGCTCTTGAAAACACCAGTATTCCCTTTCAGCAAAATTCCATTAGGTATATGGGGCAGACATTTTAAAACTTCCTTCTATTTTGCTAAAATCTTGTAACTCTTATAAAACCTAGCAGCCAAGAAACACACAAATAGTAACTAATCCCATGTCAGAGACCCTCTTATGCCAGTTCCAAGAAGCTGGAGAAAAAAAAACCCCATAAATGAACAAATAAATAGCTTTTTTTAAAAGCAGTCCATTCTAAGGAGCCTGTACATTATGCAGCAAAAAAATTAACATGATTGACCCATGATTGAAAAGGGCTGAAAAGGTTTATCAGTGATGCACAGTTGCACAAGGCATTATGTGAACTAGCCATGCATGACCTAGTGACACTAGCAGAAGTTTATCAAGAGGGGGAAAAAATAAATCTGAGTTTTGTGGGATGAAGGGGGAAAAAGGGGAGAAGCTGAACATTAAGAACCATCTTTTCTTGAAATAGCCTATGAATTCTCCATCTAGTCTCTGTTTCAAGAACAGCCTTTTGGCCAGTTTCATTGTATGGTATCAGCTTTGCTTCACACCATTATATTTGTAGTAAGACATTTCCTTTCACTCCCTCACTAGAGATCCATACTTGAAAAGCTGACTGTAGAAATCATGCTCCAAACAGAGCAATCACACCTGAGCACCCTTCCCAAGCTGAACTGGCTCTGATTGTGCCTTGCTGAAGCACAGAGCAAGGGGAGCGTGGGCTCTGGGCAGCCCAGGCAGCGAGCACTGACACCGTGCACACTCCAAGCTGCTTGCACAGGCCAGAGTTTGCATCCTGAGAGATACACAATCTGCCACACAAAGGTCCCAGCCGTTTTTACTTATGGCTGCCATTGACTGCTGTAAAAAAAGGTCTTGATGGCAAACAGATGTAGGAATCTACAAGTATTGAATCCACTGCCACAATTTTTTTTAAAGTTAACTTCTGAAAGTGAAGCACTGAAAAATGTGGAAGCTCACCCTAAGCAATAAATCATCAAGACCAGAAGGTAATCTCTGTATGTTACAGTTACCTTCTTGCTCTTCCTCAAAAGAGAAAAACACTAAAATTCTGTTAACTGTTCTTCATTATCACGGGCCTGTGGAAACTAACAATAAAATAAACAAAAAGCATTCAGAAACAAACAAAACCAAAACATTCTGGTGACTGCACAATATTCAGAGAGGCATTTTGCTTGTGTGGATGTTTGTAGAAGTCCACTACCTTCTGAGAAATTTGAGGGGAAGAAAAAAAGAGGAAAAAAAGGTAAATTCAACTTTACTGTTCTACAGAATAATTCTCTTGATAAATTCCTCCTCATCAAAATTCTTTCCAAATTCCCCTTCTCCTTCAGATTTACCAATTTACAAGCAGTTGTAAAATATTACAGAAATTGAGATTTTTCTAGCAAAGTACCAGTGATGTAGAAGTATTTTGTTATAAAACCAATTCCTACTGGAAAATAATTTCTCCACCAGTTCTTTGAAAAACTACTATGGACTGGGTATGGAACTTGAATTAGAGAAGTCAAAAGCATGATTTTTGAAGGCAGATTTGATGACTGTTTCCTTATGCAGTACATAAAAGAGGCAGACGTCAAACACTTCCACTAGTACTAAAATTTCCAGTTAAATTACACTTTAAGATTTGACATCCTTCCCTCTTTTTTTTTTTTGTCTCTCCCATACTGCCAGAACAGGGCCTGGAACAGTGAAAACCACGCATCTCTTAAAAGCTTAAAATAGCCCACAGCTGACTTAAAGGTTCTAAAAGTTCTTCATTTATTCAAGAAGATTTACCCACTTGAAAAAATAAAATGTTTCCTGAATTTCCATCAGTATGAGCATGAAAACAACTTCCACACAAAACACAGTAACTAAGACACTGCATGACATGATTTTTACAGTTCCTGAAAGTACCAGTGACAAAGTAAATGCTCGTTAGAGACACGAATTTGCACTTTGAGACCTGTCACTGACACGCATACCCAAGCAGGATGGAAGGGCTCTCACTTGAAGAACAGTGAGAAATAAATTTGAAGTGTCAAAAAAGTTTCCTTTCAGTGCATTAGTCTTTGTCATCATTCATTTAATAAAAAAGGCACATTTGCCAACACTACTAATTTGAGAAACCTTATGACTTGCAGGAACACTCAGGAACAAGCATCCAGCATTCTCTCTTCACAACACAGATAACCAGACTATTGTTCTTTCATTCTAAAATGGCAAAAATATCATCAGAGGTCTCTGCTGTGAAGGGTTTTCCCCATCCCAGTGTCACATCCATAAATGTCTGTATGCCATAAAACTTCAAACAATCTAACAACAAAAACATAATAGCTAGTCCAATACAAAATAAAATTTCAGAAACAAAGAATCACCCTATTACATTTAATACTTGGTCATCACCTCTAACCAAGACACCGTCAGTGAGCGTGACTGCAGTGCAACAGACCTGCAACAAAGCACGCTTCAGAAAGTTGTTTTATCCCAGTCTGTCCAGTTGTTTTGAATGCAGAGACATCTATTACCCATCAGTCTGCCCAGTGAAAACTTACTTCTCAGACTCTATCCATAAAAATGGCCAAGAGTGAGTAAAGCATAAAAAGGAAACCCATAACGGTTTGTCCACAAATTTGAAGACAGCTTGCCCATTTTGAAACTGACAATGGCTCCAGATGAAAACCAACAAAATGTAAATATAAATAATGCATGAGGTGTTTTCTGTGTTCTAACAACAGGTTACAACATGCCACACTTTAAAGGAGAAGAGAGAACACCCATGTACCTTGACACAACAAATGAAACCACCAACCAATAAAGATCTCCTGGGGTTTTTTGCAAATATCTGCTAAGATGCAGGAACTTATCTGCATTGCATGCACATTTCAGCAAGCACACATGCACTTACTATTCCCATCAAAGCTCTTCTTCCCATCCATTAAAAAAAAAGCACACTGAGAACAAGGCACAAAACCCACACATCTCTGACCAAAAAGTTTACTGCAGCCTGTGTTGTTATAGATGGAGAAATCCGTACCATCAGAGAGAGCTGCATCCTGCTACACTGCACACCACTGATGCTGGAAGAATTAATCATTCACAGATCAACAACTGGTTCTTTCATCTCCCTGGCTTTCTCAGATCAGACCATTATGTATTTTTTTCCACCTACTGATCCTGTTACACTCCATTTTTCAGCTGCATGTAGCAAAGACATCTGAAAAACATTCCTATTTCTAGAATGTACCTCACTGAAAGAAACTGGTGAGGGAACCTATATGCTTCCAGGGGATTCACAACTTTACCAGTGTCAAGAAGTGACAGAACATTGAATTCTGCACTAAAATCACAATGTAATAAGCTGTGAAAAAAATGTGGACGGCAAACTGAAGGGCACCAAAGTCCTTCTTTCTGGCTTTCTACCAAAAGCCTCATGGGTTTGTTCACTGAATAAACCCATGAGATAGCTGACCTTTTAGCAAGTAAAGTTTTAGGACTAAATACTTCAGCTAATCAAAAACTAAATTACATGTATACATTAACTCAGCCCACATCTTTAAAATAAAGCTGTATTCTGGCCAGCCCGAATGGCACCACATTCAGTCACGACTAAACCAACAGGAACATGGCTTTTTTAATATCTCTGCAGAGAAAGAGAGGGCAAGGCAGTATTCATGATGAGCACTGCGCCTCATCATGACAGCAACGGAAGAAAAAGTCACTGGAAGAGAAGGTTGTCATGGGAAACATTTCTCCCACTTTTATCTCCGGCAGGGTTTGTCCTTTAAACGCTCACTCCTGCAGAGGCCTGGCAGGTGACATCCCGGCAGGTGACGTGAGTTCGGCACAGCCAGCCCTGCCAAGGGCGAGGGCCGCTGCCCTGGGCCACGGCCGAGCCCGGGTGTCCGAGCCCGCCGGGACCGCCCCTAAGGTCCCCTCACGATCCTCTGAAGGGCGCAGGGTCTCGGCAGCGCAGACCCGGGGCTGCAAAACTGCACCCAGCCAGAGGATGCGGCGCGGTGCGGGGATGCTCCCAGCCCCCGCTGGAAGGGTCCCGCACAGCTCTCCCCGGGGACAGGAGCAGCTCTGGAGGCGGAATGCACCGCGGCATCCCCGTGAGCCCCGCGGGCAACAGGGACCAGCACCCGAGGGACGCGGTGCCGGGGCAGCGGGACCGGCCGGCCCGGCCCCACCCGCCAGGGAATGGCCGGGGCAGAGCCGAGCCCGCCGCAGGGAGCGGAGGGGAGGGGAGGGGAAGGGCTGCGGGGGCTCCCCGGGCGCCCGCCCGCGCTCACCGTCGATGTTCTCCCGGTCGCTGATGTGCTGCAGGTTGCAGCCCGTGTCCTCCCGGCTCAGCTCGGCCTCGGGGCGGTAGGACTCCAGCCGAGAGTGGGCATTCCGCCGCAGCTTGGGGCTGGAGGAGACGCAGCAGGACGTGGTGTTCCCCATCTTCTCTGCTCGGCCCCGGCCCGGCCCGGCTCGGGAGGAGGCGAGGGGCGGCCGGTCAGCGGGGGTGGCGGGAAGCCATGGGCGGCAGCGGCGACAAGAGGGAGCGGCGGCGGGGGAGGAGGCGGCGGCTGCGGCGCCCTGCGGCTGCACTCGCCGGCGGTTCCCCCCGGCGGCTCATCCGCGGAGGCGGCCCCGCAGCGCGGCCCGCCGGCGTGGGCTGCGGCAGCTAAGCCGCCCTCCTCCGCGGGCGGGCAGCGCGGGGCCCGCCAGGGCACAGCCCCATCCTCCCCCGCCCCCGCGCAGCCGCCGGGCCCGCTCCGCGCACGCACCCACGCGGCAGCGTCGCAGCCTCCGCGGCAGCGACACCGCAGCAGCAGCGGCGGCGGCAGCAGCAGCCGCCCCGGGCGGCCCCCGCGAACCGGTTCCGGTTCAAGCGGGCGGTGACGCCTCCCGCCGGGCGGGCTGCGGGAGAGGCGGCGGAGCTCGGCTCGGCCGAGGGGCCGCCCTGGCAGCCACCGACGGAGCCTCCCTGAGCCGCGGCCGCGGGGCTCCCGGCGCGCTGGCCCCTGGGTCCCCGGCCCTCCTCACTCGAGCGTGTCCTGCACACGGCACGGACCCTCTCCCACAGCCCGGGGCTCAGCGCCCTTGTGCCGGGGGAAGCGGGCACGGACCCTCTCCCACAGCCCGGGGCACAGCGCGTTAGTACCGGGGGGAGCGGGCACGGACCCTCTCCCACAGCCCGGGGCTCAGCGCCCTTGTGCTGGGGGAAGCGGGCACGGACCCTCTCCCACAGCCCGGGGCTCAGCGCGTTAGTACCGGGGGGAGCGGGCACGGACCCTCTCCCACAGCCCGGGGCACAGCGCGCTGGTGCCGGGGGGAGCGGGCACGGCAGGCGCTGCCCGTCGCTCCCGGTCGTTCCCCTCCCCTCAGGGGCCCGGCCGGGCCGAGGCCGCCCCGCTGCCCCGAGGGCTCCTCGGGACCCCCCGAGCTCCTGTCCGCAGGGGGACCCCGCGGCTGCTCGGATCCAGAGCGGAGCCCGGGCCCGGCTGGCCCCGCGCCTGCCCCGCCGTGGGGACCCGCATCCAGCCGGAGAGAGTCACTGCTGTCCCAGAGATTTGTAGGGACTGCACGGATTCTTAGAGAACTTGTTAAACTCTCCTGTGGACTGACCGTCCCAAAGATAACAGGCCACAGAGCAATGAGAGGGTGTTAAGTGCTCCTTTGTAACACCTTCCCTGTGCTTAAGGCTTTCCCAGTCAAAAATCCAGTTTTGCCCTACTCAAAGTAATGGGGATGTGCATGGCTTTCATTAGTCTTTTTTATTGTGTGGGGTTTTTTTCCTTTAAATCTTTGTAATCTGAGCAAGTCTCTTGACTGCTGGAGGTCTGAGTCATGGTAGTTGAATGAATACACTGATAATTTGACAAGAGAAAAGCACTTTTCTGTGTTTATAAAAGATGCTTTGACTTGCAGCCCTGTGTCCAGGGAGCCATGACTTAATCTACCAGGCATCTCATGATATCTGATGTGTTCACAAGATCTGCTCAAGTCAGATGATTACATGAAAGGCTTGTAAGTTTTTTATCCTACTTTTTTTTTTCACATCACACGTTGCAAAGAAAATCAAATTTTTAATTTTCAACTGCCTTTTGAATGTTTATTGATGCAAATGTACTCTAGTGGGATACAAAGAATCAAGAAGAAAGAAAAATAATGTGAGTTTTTTTCAAAATCAAACTGTTTGGGGGATGTCTTCTGTAACTAGTTTAGGGACACTGCCCTCCCCAAACATGGATGGGCAGTAGATTTGGGGTTACATCAGGAGATTTGGAGTTACATCGTCCCTATGTGTTTGAGTAAGTCAAGATAAATTAGGGATAGGTTTAGCATCATTTTTGTATTAGTGTATTCAGTGGTTTGCATCCAGACAAAAGGAAAGTCTTTGCTGAGCTCTGGCTGCTCTCAGAAATGCTGTCTAGGAGGATGTCATGCTAACCAGTGCCTTCCAGCACCATGCCATCCCTTGCTGAGGGCACCTCAGCCCCTCCACTGGAGCTCACCTGCTCTCCAACTGAGCCTGAGCCTGCTCAGACCAGGCCTGACCTTAACCTGGCAGCAGGGGAGGTTAAATCTGAAATGGGCATAAGCAACAATCAGAAAATCTCAATTTTAAAAGAATTAAATCGTCTCAGTATATACACAACAGAACAGTAAGATGTTACTGAAATGCCTGGCTTACCACATCTTACAAAGGCACCTCAAGCTAGTGACATCTCTGCGGAAGACTTGTCTGAGCTGCCCTGTTAAATTCCACCTTCCTGCAGGATTCAGGGACATGTGCTCATTTGTGGCCTTTTCAACCTCTGTGACAGCTCCTAGGCCACCAGTGCCATTGTCTTTGTAGTTCTTTTTGGGTAATGCTAACTGGGCAACTCTTGGCTTGCACTGTCAATCCCACCACATTTTTTCATAAACATTTCATAACCCCTAATTGTTTAGAAACTTGTAACAATTGTAAATATATTGTAGTAAAATCTTAGACAAAATTTGCAGTTTATACTTATTCTGCAATTTTCACAAGCTTTGAAACAAAACAGGCCACATAATGATGGAGATGGGTTATGAAGCTTGCTTCTCTAAATGTTTAAGTAGAGCTTAAAAAGACATGTTTTCTTTATTAGAAAGGATTGATTAAAGCTTTATGTTTTATTTAAAACTAATATTATAAAACTAAACATTGTAATTTAATGTATTTAAAATTTGTGATCACTGGCTGTGACCATGTAATCACTGGATTTAATCAATAGATGTGACTATGTGATCACTAGATTGATGCCCTTTAAAATCCCTTCCAACCCAAACCATTCTGTATTCTATCCCTAGTTCTATTATTCTGTACAGCTACCTGTTTTCTCACTCACAGTCTTTCACTCTAAATTTTTACCTTTATTCCTCCTCTTTTCACTCTAGGAGCTTGCTGAAGTACATTATAATGACAAAGGTGCTGAAATACATATTTCAAATCAAAGAAAAGGGATGCTGCTCTAGGGTAATGGTCTCCTGCTGGTATGTAAGAGCTGAGAAGAGGTGAAATATATACCATGAAAACATATTTGGGGTTTGATTATGATTATTTATTTCAGCTATCTGAAGTGCATGATGCAAATGTAACTGCATTATTTGATAAATATTCATACAGTAAAGCAGGAACAGCTCACTGCACCTTACTGACATGCTTAGAAATCAATGTATGTCCTTCTTTGATTAGAGATTATTCTGTTCTTGAGATTTATGATTTATGTATTTTAATGAGTTTGCCCTCCGGAGCAACTGCATCAGCTGAGGAACACCATAAAAGTCCCTAAACTAAGGCCAAGGCTTTCACAATTGGTCAGTGCTGACATACTTTTGTTTTAAAAGTGCCTATTCCTGCACAAAAAATATTTTAAATCTGTAGTATCTCCACTGCACAGAAAACACTCCACTATAGAAAAGACAATGGATTTTAATTGGCTAAAATTAATGATGTGACCCATTGAATTTTGTGCTTGAAATCTTCCTGGAACGTTGTCAAAAAATGTGTTTCAAACCCTCAGATATAGGTCAGTGTTTTGCTTATATAAGCTTTTTATCTATTTTGAGCAGATAAAAATTAGAAGTATTATTTAATCCAAAAGTATTTCCTGCTCACAAACCAAATGATTTGTGAAGTACAGTTAAAGAAAAAAAAACAACAACAACAAAAACCCTCAAAACCATAAGATAGATGAGTGGTGATCACCAGATCTTTTGGTTGTGCTCATCTTTCAAATGCAGCCTGAGAAAGTCGTGTCACACAATGCCTTCCCCACACCGCCATCTGATGTTTGGTCGGAGTTGTACTCGCAGGTTGGGTGTGCAGTCACTCTCAAATGCATCGTGTCAGTTCTCTCACAGAGCTAATCATTGTCTGGAGTTTAAGCAAAAGCTTAAAATTAACATTCCCATTTGCAAAGTGTTCAGCCTGGTCAACTGAATCATACCCTAGACTTTGTTGATTGTAATAGCTAAATTTTTTTTACAATAGTAATAAATTCCAAATCAGTTAAAGTCAGTCATGAACACATCTGAGGAATGTTATTATCCCTCTGACAATTCTTATTGTTGATATTTGCATTTATTGTTACAAGTCTGAATTCAGTAGTGTTAGCAGACTTCCTTCCTGAAGGCAAGTTCAGAATGCATGACACTTGACTCTGACCCAGGCTGTGTGGCAAAGCCTTTTACTGTGCTGCTCCTCAAGGGAATGCATTCATGGATCATGTCTTAGATTCCCTCCCTCAAGTATACTGTGCACATAGACTACTCCTATGGCAAATTTCCCCCTTGATTCTTCCAGGGCTAAGACAGTATTCTCTTTCTTGGAGGTAGAAATGCAGTGCCTGCCAGAAGACATCCTTTCAGCCTGACACAAGTTATGCGCCAGCCCCAACCTCTGAGCTGTCCCCAGAGAGAGGAGGAGGGTTCTGCACATGGCAGAGAGCTGCAGCTACTGTCCACAGGAAAGACACCCAGACCTAACAAGGAGTATGTAAGAGATGGGACTGGGTTTAAAAATACCCAAATGGTATCATTGGAGTTATTCCTCTGGTGAATGGCACATTTGTTTCTCAGGAATCAAATGCCTTACTGGAATCAGTGAGAAAAGGAGAAAGAGTAAATAAAGATTTGTTTTGAAGATCAGGGCAGAAACTGGGGCTATTTGATTAATGTATTCAACTTAAGTGCATAAACTGGGATATTAGTCTCATGCAGGCCCATGAAGGGATACTGTTCTAGGCAACAATGCAAAGCCCTAAACCACACTCCTACTCTGAAGTGTGGCAGCCAAAGGACTCTGCCTATTGCCACTTACTGTACAGGAGGACACAATTGCTTCAAGAAGGAAAGTGATACACCAGAGAGCGAGTGTTGGAGTACTGCCTGAAACATACATAGCCCAGATAAGTGTGTATTATCTTATATTACAATCTTTTTTATTATTGCCATGTTTCTCACCAGCTTGAAATCACTGCAGAAAGAGGCAGTTTCCCCACAAGTAGGGGAAGATTGGTCATTGTTTTAGGGGTTACATTTGAAGAACAACTGTGCTAGAGTATTATACACACACACACACATATATATACATATACATGTAACTGTTCTTTTTTATTTTTATTGTTTCTCCAGGGATTGAACAAGATAAGATCTGCACTCAAGCAGCCAGAAGCCCACGCATTACGCTTATGGGGGAAGATCACCCACAGTGCACAAACGTGCAGTGAGCTTTGGGAGGGAGGAGGCAGCTCAGCACAGTGTACCATGCATGCCCTTGCATTGTGGAGGAAGGCACAGGCAATTGGATTTAACCAGCTGGGTGGAATTTGATTTGATTAGCTTTGGCACAGTTTCACATACTCTCAATTCATCAGTGAATGGAGTAACTATATTGGAAAGCTACTGGGGAAAAACAACATTGCCCCTGATGCTACTGTCACAGGCAGATAGAGCACAATCCCATACAGGCTCACTCTGTGTTTTCCTCTCTTCATTGTCTCCCTAGTTAGTTTTTTTGTGCCAGTGTGTGTCTTCCTGTATAAGGATTGGCTGCCTTTTCTTGCTCTGAGATCTTGGCATGTAAAGAGCAGTAATTACTCCATGACTTGACTATGAGCAAGGGTGGGAGTGCCCCCTCTTGAACAATAAAACCCCTTGTAGAGAAAAGCCTAACTAAACAAAACAAAATGTGTAAAGCCAGGCAGTGCTGCCACAAAGCACTTTGCTAGCTAGAGAGTGTATATGGAGTATGAATAAGAGCCTACTGTGTTTCAGTCTGTCCTGCCTGTGAAAGATCCCATTCTATAAAGGGGTACGTGTTAGTCTCTTCTTATGTTATACAAGTCTAGGCAAATACAACTACTTTAGTTTCAATGAAGCTGTGCCTAATCTCCACCAAGAATGAGAACTGAACCAGGCCCAGCAATTTGGGACAGCATGTTCATACAAAGCCATCTTCTCTCAGATTCATCTTGAGAAAATAACATCCCCTACTTTTACCAACTGTCAATACCTCGTAATTTTGAGTATCAGTAGTGGCAGCTCACAGTTAAAAACATTTTTGTGTACTATGAGCTTACAAGTCCTGTAATATGAGCTAATAAAGGGTAATATGCAAGTGATTGAAGTCTTTTGAAACATGGCTCACCAGAAGATCATGTGTCTATCATGTGTCTATCATGTGTCAGGCTGAGCTCTCTGTATGAAGAATATGATAGAAATTTATTGCTTTATCTTACAGCTCCCCAGAAGACCATCCTTTTAAAGTAGTATAAAAAAAGTGTTTTGTTTGAAGGATAGATCTGAAGAAAAAGTTATAGGTTTCAGAGACAGGGAATCAAGCTAAATATGGTGAGCTGTACAGATGAATCTCAGGAATTATTCCTGTGAAACACATTCTCAAGCTAAGTTCCCCTAAGTATTAACATCTGTCCTGAGTGAAAATAGACTTTCATCAGTTAATTTTCAAATCAAGAGGTGAAATTAAAAAGTGAGAAAATTCTCAGTATGAAAATTAAATTGAAGCATCCAAGTTTTCAACAGAAAAGTTCCAGGCATGAGCCTTTTTGATTTTTAGCAGGGTACTACAATTGTGAATACTTGTAGGAGCTCAATTGTAACTGTAGAGAGGCCAAAAACCCCCATGTATACGTCTAGAAAATACAGAAAATAGAAATATGGATCTTAAAGGTAAAGAACCAAAAATTAATTAATGCACTTAATGAATGATCAACAGCTATGTAATTTTGAGTGTGTACTTCTTACAGATTTTGTTCCACTTCCTCATGTGGGAGGAATCCTTTGTGGGATTAGGCAGGACATTTTCCTTTGACAAACAATGTAAGACTGAAAATGATACATGAAAAAAGGCCAAAAGCTTTACTTGTGAATTCTGTCCACCACCAGTGGTCATTGATATCAATGTTCTTTGAGTAGAAAGGCTACAAAATCAATAAAAGTAATAAAAACATTATTTCTTTGTATTCCAGAGTTCTTTCTCTCTCAATGAAAAAGTATCCAGGACATAAGCAAGCCTACAGAAATGAAATTGAGGCTTCCATGTCAACATTTAAAAATTTCCCCTCAAATACAGCAAAACCTGGCATGATCCTTAGATTAAGTTTCTGTTGGGGAAAGAGGGGAAGAAGAAAGTTTTCTCCTTTAGTCAGGTGAAACTCATGGGTTTTTGTTATCACATTTTGAACTACAAACCCACAGAGACAGGACCAATGATTGTTTTACTATTGAGAATAACCATCCAGAGATATGCCCACAGACAAGGAACCCAAATTCATTTTTCTGCTCTATTGCAGACTCTGCAGGAATTTTGAACACCACTTAACCCCCATATCTCATATCCCTTTCAGTGAATGGAAATCATAGAACCTCACTATATGAAAGGGGTTTTTCAAGATTAAAATCTTTAAAACAGCAAGTTGTTCATGTGTTACAGGAAAGGGGACCAAGTAAATAAAACTAAGAGAATACTCTGTAATCACAGATGTGCTGTCCTCCCATGGTGCTCCTGACATGCACACCAACACTGCAGGATGCAGGCAGTGCCTAGACCATCATTAAATTATTAAATGCTTGTCTGTTGCAATACATTTTTCCACTTGTGTAGCTTATTAACTTTGCTGTCACCATCATTCAACAAGCAGATACATCAGCTGATAGAAAAAATGCCAACATGAGGATAGCAAGTTCATAGGTTAAAAAAAGTCTTTCCTCTATAAATAGAGTAGGTATAAATCACAAGAGTCTGCAAAATGGGCCTGGGAAAATTAGCTGCTGACCTAAAAACACTTCCTGTTGGCTGTCTGGGAATCCATTTCACACAGTTAAAAGTGACAAGAATTAAAGTAGCTAAAGAAGCAGGACTTTATGGTGAAATAAAGAATAAAGTGTCCTAGCAAATATGAAAATAAAACCACGAGCAACTAATAAAAATACAATTATACTATTGTGCAAGTATTCTTAATAATCAAAAGGCAAAATGAGCCATACTTTTTAAACTCTTAATGAGGAAATAATTATAATATGTTTCAGTGTCCTGCAGTCCTTGTGGCAGCTCTGGAATTCCAGCAGCTGAGCAGCCAGCAGGCCCCATGACCTGCAGTTGCATCTGGCAGTGTGTGGTTAAACAGGGAACTCAGCACAGCCATTTCTGTAGGAAACTGCTGACTAACATTGGGAAGAATCTAGTCAATTTGAATTACACTTCAAATTAAAGAGAATATAATTAATGAAGACATTTTTATCTCAAGTAAGGAACTAGCTTGCTGTTTTTCATTCAAAGTTAATGCTACCCTTCACTGCTGGAACTCTTCAGCTAACACTTCACCCAAGTGTCCTCTGCTGTCACTCAAAAAATGCCCCTTAGGGAGTGCTAAGGAAATTTATTCAGGAAATAAAATGAGGGCATTGAAACAGGGATTTTCTTAGGTCCAGCTCAGTGCATCACCAGGTTTATTGCAGCATACTTCTGTTGTGCTCATGCATGTGACACTTCTGTAACACCAATTAATTCAGTGATGAGTTCCTCTTTACTTTAAAACTACTTAACTAGAAATTATTTAGAGACACCAGATTTTTACATTCCAGGAACTTTGAACTGTCACATAATTTGACAATTAAGGTCTAAAGAATTCATAAAAGCATATAAAAAGATATGACTATAAATTGTAGCCCTCTAGATAAGCTTAGCTCCAAACAGAAAACAAAGGCCTCCTCAAATTCATTTTGAAAACCAGAAAAATATCTTGTGTAACACAGGACAGAATATCCATCTATAAACATATGCCCTTTTTCTTCAAATTTTGAAGTAAAACTCCTAAAATTGCAGAACAACCTTTCCAATAAATGGCAAAAACACATAAAAAAATACTTGTTTCTGTAATCTCTCAGTTAAAATAATTTCTCATACTGGGTGAGTTACATGAATTATAAAATTTGGTTCAAGACTGCAGAGCAAACTTCCCTATTTGGAGTGCTTAGGCAATTCAGGTCAGATATTTGCAGCTGCCCCTTAAAGTCTGAAGACCAGTGAAATGCAATCTTTGGACTCTAATTATGTATTCAAGCTTACAAAGTCTCTAACCTCACCCTTAATTGTCTTTGTCCAAAATAAAGTTGCCAAAGATACATTTCACTGTTTAATATGGTGGATTATCCATTAGCATAATACAGTATTTTGTCTGAGTCTGTTAATTGGTTTCATGATTTTCCCAGTTGTTCAGACTGAGTTATTTTAAGAATTTACAGCTGGTATGGGATTGCCTACATAGCTAAAATATGTGTCTTGGTAATGGCTAATAATTCTAATCAAATATGTGTTGGCAAAGTGTTTAGGTTCAGGATAAATCATTCTGCTGGCCACAGGGTAGCAAACAAAAGGAGAAAAAATTATACATTATGTCATGCAAAATAAATTTTCTATCATTCATCTAGAGCATTAGGGCTCACAGACTCTTTGAATTAAATCTATACCCTTAATCATGCACAATCCCATTGATAAGAGTTAAAAAAGTTCCAAAAACAAAACAAAAAACCTAAACCAGCTTTGCAGAGCAAAACTTCCCAGAATATTGACTGGGAGAAGCAGAAATACAACCACTGAGTTAACTGTCTCACTGCAAGTGCTCACTCTTCCAGATATCCATCCTGCTTTTAGATGTGCTTAAACTTAATGTGCAGTTTTGCAGGTGCCATCAAAGCAGTAAATGTGTCAGGGACCCCTGTAGAATGGTGCATCACTAAAAACTGCATACTAGAGTCTGTCCCAAGAGAGTCAAATCACTCTGGCCCAGTGGTTGCAACACTTGAACAAATGCATGAGGATCATTTCAGAAGGGATTCTTGCCACTCTGAGCTTTGGAGGTAAAGGCCTTTTTTCCAGTGAAAGTAAACAAGATCCAACAGCCTCATTTTCACTTGCACCACTGAAAATCTCAGTTTACTACAGATGCATCCAATATGCAGAATGTCTTCCAGATCCTACTAATAGTACACAAAGTGTTTCAAAATGGCCAGCACTGAAAAACACAAAACCCCTTTCCTTCCCATGGGACCAGCACATAACCAGAGGAGGGAAAATCCTTGTCTGCAATTCCTTCTCTATGCACATGAGTTGGGAACTTTTGCTGGCTCCGATTATAGTTTGCCAATTTTTATATTCATCTCCTCAAAAACACAAGATATACTGACACTCACTCTGAATCATGTGTTCACTCATAAATCCAGCTGATCTCCCACATGCAGAATCATGTCTGTTCTCCTTTGCCCACATTATTATTTGTATGGCCATACAGGAAGCTCAAACAGCCTGTTCTGCTTGAAGGCAAATCAGGCAAAGTTTTCAGCTAGTCTCCAACCCAGCTTACCATGGAATTGTGCTAACATTATTACTGGCTCAGGAGAAGCAGGGGAAATACGTGACTGGGGAAAGATAGGGCTGTTTTTCTGGGTCACAGTCTCACTCAAGGGGCTTAAATGACTGAGACAGCAGCCTAAATTTGGGAATCAGCTCCAAGAGCAAATATATTCTCATTAATCCTCCCTATCACTACTCTTATACTGCCAGTTGCTTTTGCAGGACATTTCAATGTTTTTTCTAAGATGCTGAAATAAAATCAGGAGAGGATTTTTAATCATGTGAATTTGACTTGTGCCAGACATCTGTAGCTTCAGCAGTTTATCTGAAATCTTCCACTGTGCTGCTCTCTTTGTTTTGGTTATATCATTTGCTTCCACTTCAAGAACCTAGAACATCAGACAGCATTGCTGAGCACAGACCAAGAACCAGAAATATGTAATACAGATGCTAAAACCAGCACTGGCTTTTTATTACTCTGCCACATTTTTCTATCATGCTGGAAATAATAATTTTGAAATATCTCATTTCATAAGCACAGTTGCTGAATCTCTGCTGGTGCAATACTTGAAATATATTTTTTAGAAATAGATGCAAATTTTTCTGCTGTGCCAAAGGAAAATTAAAATTTTAATGTTCTGTCAAAGGAGGAGTTATATATTTTTTGACAAATTAACAATGTTCATGGAAATGAGATGCTATATAGCCAAGTGAAACTTAATCTCTTTTCATGCAGCTTCTCAGAAAGAAAATATTAACAGCTATTGTACAATCACTCACCCACTCCAACTTACTATTAGTTAGACAACATGTGAAAACTGCAAGCTACCTGATTCTACTTCCAAAGTTGTAATGTCATGCTAATCTTAACTTCTAGCAATCTACTTGAACATAAGAGGAGCTGTTACCATCACAAAACCAACAAAAATATGTTACATCAGGATATAACAAAGTATAATAAATTATAATAAATTTGAGGTGAGTTACCCTTTGAGGAGGGGCCTAGAATTGCAAGGCTCTCTCAGTTCTTCCTGACTTCCTTTGTGATTATAGAGTATTATTTGTATGTGAAGCAGTGGCATGAGAGTCCTAGAAAACTAATTTTCACAGATTTAGAGAACAAGCATAGCCTGGAAGAATTAAATCTTAGCTTCCTTGCAACTGTCTCAAAGTTCACTGAATTCTACCTGAAATAAAAGAAAAATTATTCCTTCATTTCTTGAAGTCTAGGTTAAGAATGGGCAGTTTTAGTTCTGAGCATTTTTAAGATAAAGGTACTTGTGTATTGTTCCACGTATCTCATTAACACTTTTATTTACAGAAATATTTCTTTTACCTTTTGCTGTACACATCTGGGACTTCAGCTAGAAATATTTTTACAGGCAAAGGCCAAAGTTTTTCAGATTGTGTCCATGATGTCTACACCCAGATAAGTTCCCATTGGACTAATGCATTGCCTATGTCATCTGGCTGTCATCTCTATGTACATTGATTTTTCACATTTCCTGAAAAGTTTACAGCATTGTATATTCACAGCTGTGTATACCAAGTATTCTTGCTTTTTCTTGCTCCTGAAATCTGGGAAATCCTACTTTCTTTTGTCTGTCAGGGCATTCCAGGGACTCTTTTAATTTTCAAAGGAGGGACACAGGCCCTTTTTAGTTCCTCTATTTTATGCATTTGAGCATCATTTACATCTTTGAAGCTTCTCTCACCTGCAGTACATACAGTGATGAGTAGTGGTTTGGTTATTGTACCCTGTATGCTCAAGAAAAAAAAAAGTCCATTTGCAAGTGTAATTTTGGAATGCCTATGAATGTAACTTAACAGAGAAACAATTCCTACCTACACTGTCAGGCTTCTGCTGCAGAACTTGGAATCTGCATAAGGCACAGGTTTACCAACAGCCCTGGGACATAAATCCCAACTCAGGCATATCCCAAATCCTTTCCTGTATGCATGGGAGTCCACCACCTCCAAACTTCATCCTGTTTTTAGGGCAGATCTCTGGGGAATACAGACTTAAAGAACTTTGCCTCATTTCTGTACTTAGCTAACAAGTCTGTCATGGTTTCAGCCCAACCAGCAGCTCAGCTCCATGCAGCCTCACTATTACAGCGACCTGAGTGGGTCGCTGCTGGTGAGAGAGAGACAGTGAATCTTGTTTCTTGATCAGAAGGCTGGATTTATTGATATATGATATATCCTACATTATAACTATACTAAATAGAATAAAGAGAGAAGTTGCAGAGCTGCTGCTAGGCCAGGCTCAGACTAGAAAGAAAGAATCTATAACAAAGTTGTGTCCAAGGACTCAGTCCCTAACTTGCAGTCGTGATTGGCCTCCAATTATAAACATGGGAACATGAGCCAATCAAGGTGCCCCTGTTGTATTCCACAGCAGCTGATAATAATTGTTTACGTTCTCTTCTGAGGCCTCTGCCTTCCAGAAGACACAGAAATCTGAAAGAAAGGATTTCTGTGAAAAAATGTCTGCGACACCTCACTCTCCTCATGTTGGGATACAGCACAAATTGGAAGAGTAAAAGTGGAAAAAACCTCATGGATTGAGATAAATATAGTTTAACAGGTAAAGCCAAAGCTGTGCATGCAAGCAAAGCAGACAGGGAATTCATTCATCTCTTCCCATGGGGAGGCAGCTTTTCAGCCATCCCCAGGACAGCAGGGCTCCATCACATGTGATGGTGACTTGGAAAGACAAACACCATTGCTCTGTATCCCTTCCTTCTTCCTCAGCTTTACATGCAGAGAATGGCATCCTGTGGAGTCATGGTATCAGCATGTGGAAACACCTTCAGCCAGCTGGGGTCAGCTTCTTGTGCCACCCCAGCCTCCTCAGAACAAGCAGAAAAGGCCTCAGTGCTGTATCAGCACTGCTCAGCAACAGCTGAAACATCTCTGTGTTATCAGCACTGCTCTCAGCACAAGGCTGAGGTACAGCCACATGCCAGTTACTATGAAGAAAATTAACTCTACCCCAGCAAAACCAGCACAAAGTCAAAGAAAGCAAGATTAAGTCACTTCTACAAAGCAAAAATGCACTTTTTACAAATAACAAATAAAATGCAAACCCTCAGACCCCAGTGGTACAAGACCTTATCTGAACAAGTGGATTAAAACACTAAGCCTGAATAAACACAAAACCCAGTTCTCTAATGAGGCTTGGAACAGAAATGTTGCACAACTGGGATTCCATTTTTTCAGATGGTATCACTACACAAGATCTGGAATGAATGCTGCTTTCAGCTCAAACATCTGCACAATAAAGCTGCGCTATCTTCACTAACCACCCAACTCAGCAGAGCTGCAATGTGATTTACAGTTTCCTTTGCAAGACTATCATCCCCAAGCACTGGACAGGAAGCTTAGGCAACAGACTGAAGTATCAAGATTTTATTACTGGTGTAGTAGTTAGACCTTCTTCTATATCCTTATTCCTTGTCGGCTATAGTAGGAGTCCTAGTTGTATTGTATTATACAGTCAAGAGCTGGGAAAATACATGTATTGTATAATTGTAAGTAGAATATGTAAAACCTGTCACTGTAAGAAAAAGAAAAGGGGGAAATATAGTAGGAGTCCTAGTAAAATATCTGTATTGTATTTGAATACCTGTATATAGGCCTTGCCCGGATAAGTCCAGGTTGTTCTTGATGGGCTGCAGCTGCGATGGCTGTAATTGGGCTGCAGCTGTAGCTAATGAAGATAACTGTGATAAAAGGGAGTGGGCTTGGCCAGTCAGGGAGAGCCTGGAAGGAACCCTCACTAAGCAGCAGCAAGCAGCAGCAAGCAGCAGCAAGCAGCAGCAAGCAGCAGCAAGCAGCAGCAGCAAGCAGCAGCAGCAAGCAGCAGCAGCAAGCAGCAGCAGCAAGCAGCAGCAGCAAGCAGCAGCAGCAAGCAGCAGCAGCAAGCAGCAGCAGCAAGCAGCAGCAAGCAGCAGAAGAAGGAGAAGAACTGCCCCCAAGAAATGTCACCGAGAGGGTGAGCGGCTTTAGAAATATGATTGTGGCAGTATGGGACTCTAGAAATATGAAATACAACAGTTGGCTATAGTAGAAATAGGAATTAGGTCACAAGTTCAAAGATTTGAGATTCTGAAGTCATAGAAGTAAACATCACAATGAGAGATGCATTATGCTATTAACTAAGCATTACCAAGTACAACTTTACTTGAAGCTTCAAGCATTTAATATATGTTACAAGAGAAGTGTGCATGAGATACTGTTTTGTTCATTCTTTTATTTTGAAATCAATTTTAATTGCTAAATCCTGTTCCTTCATCACATATCCATGGGGAGTATAGGAATTACCATGCAGGAGCACCTTCTCTTCTTGTGTTATGGGCATCATGGATGTAAGTTA
This sequence comes from Melospiza georgiana, assembly GCF_028018845.1. Lineage (NCBI taxonomy): Eukaryota > Metazoa > Chordata > Aves > Passeriformes > Passerellidae > Melospiza > Melospiza georgiana. The sequence continues at coordinate 13,926,587 of NC_080430.1, forward strand.
AATGGCATTTGTGCTATCAGAACAGGTTCCAACAAAAGGGTACCTTGCTCACCTCATTTCATACTTTCCAGAGCTCATTTTGTGAAAAGCCATAAACAGATGGCATTTCATCACACCACTGGTCTGTTCAGATCAGAAGAAACCAGTGGAACATATCACAGGGAACTTTAATGTTGTTCTAATCCTTCTGGGGTTTCACACTCCTGGGCTGTCAAGAAAGAAGCCTTCATTGATGTTTTATGTTTGATTTGAGTTTAGGGTTTGTGTTTTTTTACTATAAGAAAAGATATGAAACATTACTGCAGTGCAAACCAAGTCTTTTTAGCCAGCCATAGCAGGAGGCAAGTGCCTTCATCACTAATCAATTTCCTTTATATAATAAAGGGAAAAACACTGCTAAAGAAAGTATTGAGGCCCTGATGGGTTGCCAGAAGAGACTAACTCAGTATCTGTGGGATTTTCTGGGAAAGGAATATAAATCTCCATCTCTTGTTTGGCAAATAAGGATCTCAGTTTTGCAACTTTTTATGCCACTGTTACATTCACTATTGATCTGAGTATCCTGAAGTCTATAGTTACTGCACCCTATCATATATGCAATTTAACTATATGGACCAAAAAACCCACACATTTTTAAGGATAACTATTTTAACAGTCCTATTTCAACAAGCTGATCTGTTGAATTAAAATTAAAAGCCTTTGCTATCCTACTTCCTAATGCAAATCAATTTACACAAAAAGAATGGTGAGGTGCACAGAAACTGCAAGAGCTTAAGGCAACCACTGGTTTCCAGATGGGATGGAATGGGTCAGGCATAGAGAACTAGAGAAGCAACATCCATAACAACTCTGTAAATCAGGATTTTTTGGTGAGGTACTGGTAAGACTGAAAGCATAAATACAGGACAAAAAAAGGTTTCCGTCTGCAGAGAGAACTAATCACACATGTCCTAAAGCTGTCAGCATCAGTGGCACATGGTACTGCAAATGAAGACAAAAATATCTTCAAAGATTTTCAGATATGCACTGATTATTAATTTATGTTGTTCATCTGAATAACATAACTTTTGAAGTTGACATCAGGAACCCACATAAACTAAATAACTATCTAGGTTAGACTAGAAATTTGGGTCAGGGAACTTTATTGAATATACAATTTATACAATGTTCAAATTTGAAGCTCCCTAACAAAGAAAAAGAAAAAAACAAAACTTGTGAAGAGTTTTGGGTTTTTAATCTGAGACTGTTTCACAGGTAACAGTGAATTCTCATTTACATAACAATGCTGAAAATTAACTATTGACAAAAATCCAACAAATTTTAACAAAATAACTCCACAACATTTTATAATAGCCTCCTGGGATTGTGTACTTTCAATTCCAAATGAATAGCTGACTCATTCCCAAGAGTTACAGAGGCACATATTAGCTTAAGCCCTTCTTGTATTCTTGTGCAATTGTTCAGCTCTGTAAATATCCATAAAATATTTCTACAATACATTCAAAAGGTTAGGAACTATTCAGAAATCATTTTTTACTTAATGCTAAATAAGTTAAAATATACTAGCTGATAAGGAAGAGTAAAGAGAAACTAAATAATCCTTATCTAGTATTTAATGGTTGTGGATATCTCTGTACTTCAAGCTTAATTATATCCAAATTCACCAAAATAGAAATATTAAGGAGACCATGATATTTGACTAAGCACACTGCAACAAGGCCAGATTTTGCCAAAGCCAAGGTTTTGCTGTTTAAAATGGGACGTGAATGAACTTGGATATCTTGGTCTTAAGAGCTCCTGACATGGCTACAGTTTTGCTCCCGTTAACAGCTACAATTTTTCCAGTGCTCACAGAGCTGCTGCTTACACTCAACCTAACCTGAATGTCTAACACAACTTGCTACCATTAGGGTTTTCAGTTAGCTTCAAAGTTGCAAAACCTACTTCATACTTTCAGATCAAGCTGACAGATGAAGCCAACAAAACTATTACTACCCTTTAAAATTACATAAGCCATGCCTGGGACGTTCAAGGTACATCTTCTATGGCACAGAGTCAGGATCACTGTCCCAGATATGTAGAATGGATCAAATTCCTCCTTTGCCAAAGAACTTTCAATCTCACCTCTCCTGGGAAGTCTTCAGCTACTGTGCTGCTCAGGGTCTGCTGTCTGTACACCATTATTCTGATAATACTGTCTCCCCTTCCTTGCCACAGTTGCTTCTCTGAGGACTTTTTCCTCAAGATAAAAGTTAATCTTTCTTGGGAAGGATCAGGAATTTGTTACCATTGGGGTTGGGTGTATCTTGCTTAACTGCAATCAAAAAAACAGCTGTCTGTTCCTAGCTCCCCTCTGAACTGTTTGTTTGTTTAGTGGAAGGAATGACACTTCTGCAAGAGCAAATACCTCCACCCTCAGAGTTATGGACTGCACTATGGAAACACTGCCTGCCTCCCACTGAAATACAGAACTAGTCTGTGGAGAAATACCTAGAGTTTAGATTATCATTGTTAGGTAAGACAAGTATCACTTCAAGCAATTGAGAGTTAATTTATCCAGGAATCAGAAGAAAGGAGATGGACTTTCTATACCTACTCCTATTAACTTCTCTGAACTTAAATGTAAGCAGTCATGTATTATGCAGAGAGCTTGTACACAGTGAGGGATCCAATTACCAGATTTGGGACCAGATATCTGAAGTTTAAACATGCAACGATTTACTGGACCATTTAGTATCTGGTCCTTAAGATAGGGCTATTTCCCATAGCAGGTTCACAAATGTCATTGCAGTTCTCCTGGGTACCATCAATGTGGGGATGCTCTTCAAGGTTTTCACCCTGTAGCACTTCTGCAGTGATGAGGCGCAGGTAAATCTGCAGGCCAAGTTCTGGCTGTGCACCAGCTCTGCCTTCAGGCAGGTCTGCTTCTCTCATCACTGGACATACACAGCTTCAGGAATGCTGAAGGAGAACCAGCTGCAGCACTCCAGACTCATTATGCACCACTGCTACTGAGTACTGAGCTAAGACATAAGCACAACTATTTTTTCCAGCCCCCTTGTGGCAGTATATTCCTTCATTTTTTCATTTTGCCTGTTTTCTGCTGGGTTGGTTTGTTGGGGTTTTTTTGCAGCTTATATGCTACAAGGTCTAGCTATGCTTTCTGCTACAATTATTGACTGACTTGAGCAAACAAAATCTGCTGATCTGGCCTAAAGTGCATACCTGATGGCATATCAGCTACATTCCCTGTGTTTTTTAATATCTTTCCTCCTACTTTATGTTGCTAAAGAATCAAAGCAGATGAATTCATTAGGAATAAAATCTTTAACCACATTTAACATCTATTTAGCCACTGTCTTTATGATTCTATTCATTTGACAGGCTTATTTCCTTATCAAGTCTTTATTTTAAAACAAAGCTACTGTCCTGACACCACTTCTCTATGTTATTGCAAAGTTAATATTATATTTTAATAGGATTATTTTATATCAGGAATTCCATTTAGTGTGTTTCATTTTGCTGGGCATCTGTCCAAGATTCCAGATAACTAATCTCTAAAAAGTGACCTACATACTTAACCATTGTCCCATTCATAAGTGACACTAATTGACTCATATTTTCTGTTTGATCTATACACAATTTCTCATGCAATTGCATAAATCCTTGTGCTTTATTAGTTTTTTTAATTTATGAAGATTTTTCCCAGAGTAATTCAGACAAAGAAGACTACCCCATATCCTAACCAAAATTTAAGTTTATGTGGACATTGTTAATCCTGGTTTCTTTTGTCCTAAATATAGTCTTCCCGCAGTGCATAATGAAGCCATGAAAGCACTAGGAGGGCTAGGTTTATTTACTTAAAATTTCAGCAGAGGCAGGCATCAGAATCAGATCTGTTACATAGTCTGATTCTTTCAGATTCTTTAGACTGGCAGGACAGCTATATTTTGTATTTTCAAAACCTTTGCAGAGGGCAGAGGAGTATGTGAGGAAATGCCTACAATTTGTTATGGAACTTCAGAGTAAAGCTTTGGTAATTTTATTGTGGGTGTGCCCTCTTCTTGCTTGAAGGAAGCTTTTCCTTCCTTCATGTTTGAGCATATGCCTTTATTTTTCCTTGGTACAGTTGAAAAATCTCTTGGACATTTCTATAGCTATTGCCTTCATGTTAAGTGTGCATCAAAAAGAATAACAAGTTCCCTTGCCACAGGTGGAAGCTGACCATCTTGCTAGAGAAGAATTCAAACTTGAATTTTGTTACCCAGAGGCAGCTAGGCTCTCCTAGAAGAGTCATCACTCTGAGAAAAAAAAACTTTGAAAAACAAACTAAAAGGAGCCAATAAAAAGTGATACTTCCAGAAAAACTAATAACTTGACCAAGTTCTCTTTTATGTGGCTTTGGGCAATTGAGCAGTAGAAAGCAGAGGTTCTGTTGTCAGTCATTTACAAAGGAGATCTGGTAGAAATGTATCTCCAGAGATGCCTCTTGACCTGAGGCCTGCAGGTGTGCATTCCTGCATGAGTGCAAGTTTGCTGCTGTGCACACTTGCATGAGTTGTTTCTGTTCTCTCACACCTTTCCAATGCACAATGAGACCTCTGCTGTTCATACAAGTGTGCAGCTGGGTTATGAGAGCAAATCCATTTCTGATCCTTAGGGAGCTAATGGCAAAGTGGGAGATCAAAGAGAACACCTAAGGATTTCCAGGGCTAAAATACTGGCTAAAGAAATGTAACATTTATTTGTTTCACTCCTGAAAGTGCGGTGGCGTGAGGGTGTGTAAGACGGGAAGAAGGACTTTGTGAAACTGACTGATCTACTCCAACAGCATGAGCTAATATCAGATGTTGTTTGAGCATAATGTTTGTCACCTCAGGAATGCTCTAGTCTGGGGAGGAGATACACAACCAGATCTAACACTGGCCAAAATAGCTACACTGAACCAGCTGGGACAGCAAATCAGCTTTATAAGCTCTGCAGTCATACACTACAGTGAAAGAGGATACTGACCCTCTTCAGGCTCTCTCTGTTACAATACAAACTTAACTGTGACCAAGTTAATATTTTGGACTGGAGAAAAAAATTGCATGGCATTTGTAACTGGTCTAATTGTGAAATTATATAAATATTTAATCTCTTAATAACAACAGTTCCCAAACTGCATGTATTTTCATTTTTCATAGAATAGGCCTATAAACTTACCACATGCAAGTGCATTTGTTGCTCTAGATCTTGACATCACATCTCATGCATTTGGTGAATTCTCTTGAAAGAGTCAAAAAAAAAATCCTGTTTAGGTGTTTTGTTCACCCACTTCACAGGTGCTGTGGAAAAACACAAGTATGAACTATCCACATGGTCACTGGCAGAGCATCTGTGGGGGACACAACACTATATGGTCATAGCTGTAATGTAGAACTGTACAACTTATTAGAAAAGTGGAATCTACCTATCCTGAAGAATGCTTTTATTCATGACTTTGTCTTTACCTTTTCCTGTGTTCTGCATTCCCCCTTTTTACCTCTCCCTTCCATTTCCAGAATGGTATTTCCATTTTCCAGGATTAAAGGCACATTATTTCATTTTCCCTTCACATCCTTAGCTCTCCAAAGATACTTAGGTTTCTAATTGTATTTAATTTCTGTGATCTAGAACTAATAACGGCTGTGCTTCAATAGCAGTATTTGCAATAGCATTTAGATAAATCTTATCATTATTACTATTATTATTATAAATCAAAATTAAATAACTCCCATTTTGTCTTTCATTAAATGCGACTATTGGTCAGAAAGAGACTATAAATTGAAAAACTGTCAATATAGTTTTTTTTCCTCTTGAAAGGCCATCAAATTTAAAATAATTTATTTCTAAATACATATTAACACAGGAACAGCAGGAAAAATGAGTTTCTGTCCTCAACGGCTCCAGAACACCCCACCCCCCAAATTTCCCCCATAGGATACAAGAAATTCCCTACTTTTGGAGCATCCTTTGGCTGCTTTATCAGTTTGAAAATAAAGTGCAGACATTTATACTCCACAAGGTGTCACTCTAAAACAGCTGGAAAAAAAATCGTGTCCTTTTTGCTTTGAACTTTACCCAGAAGGTCAGAAATTACCAGCATTTCAAATTTAAGCCTGAATTATCAGATGCTACTCAGAGCTACAATAATGTAACAGTATAGGTAGTGGGTATTTTTCTTGTAAGTTGTGTATTTCAAAACCAGTCTATTTTTAAAATATTTGCCTAGCTGAAGTGTGGGGAAAAGAAAAGAAAAAAAGTATGTCAGTAACTGTTTCAATTTGGGGGAGCATCCAGCAAGTATTTTATCAGGATACATTGCACTGTCCTTTATTCAACTACCACTGGCTTGTTGAAGACACAGAAAACAACATCAGACCCAACAGCTTAGGTCTGCAAGGTATTCAAGCTTTTTAATAAAATACATTTTGTCTATAAACAAATTATCCTTTTAAACAAATATATTATAATCTACAGACATTCAAATATCCTCCAAAAAAAATACAAATAGTTGTCAGCAACAAAACCTCACTTTCTATGGTTCGTGGGCAATCAGTGAATGAATCCTCTGGAATCTAATAGAGAGAATTCCTAGAAAGTTTTCTTGAATCTAAAAAAAACTTACATTCCAACTTCTCCTGTAGTAAGTCCATTCCTTCATTGCTAACTACCTCTTTTCATGAACTTCTGAGAGATCTTTGACACATCTATGAATTTTAATTGCTGTAGACCACCAGGTTCAAAACATACTAGAAGAAATGCGATACAAACATGAGCAACTGTCACTTCACAGGAAACAATATTAGTATTTCAGGAAAATGAAAATCATCAATGAAAAAGAACAAAAAATGTATGGAATAGGTCTGATAATGTGAGGGAAGGAGCTGAAGGTAAAAATTTACACAAGATACAACAAAAGAAAGAACAGATTTTGAAATATTGACACTTTTCATTCTGTGTTCAATACTGCAGAGTTCTGATCCCTACAGAGACCAATGGGGCTTCTGCACAAAAAATACAGAAATTAAAAAATAAACAGTCTCACATCCAAACTTACCATACCTGCTTGTGTTATACCCTGTAACAGCACTGTTTTCAAACTCTGTGTTCAATCTATCCTAACTTTTCCTGGTTTTCTGTGGCTGTACTTCATTAAGGACCATTTCCAATAGCTAGACTTCAGAAAAGCTAATTAGATCAGGCCTCAAATGAGAGAAAAAGAACAATGTCTGCTTTGAAGATCTCAACAGATTTGGGCCACTCACTTGTCACGAAAGCTGCAGCTCCAGGCCCATGTCTGGATCTTTGAAGTAAATGACAACTTCACTGGTAAAAATGCAGGGCTGTCAAGGATTTCAGCATTGTTTTGTTTGTTTGCTAGCTGACAAACTTCAGAAAGCTTTTAGTTCACACCTCCAGGATCTCGGAGAATCTAGTTCTTCAGAATCAACTTCATCAAGCAAAACACCTCAGCATGCATTAAACTTAAAAACGTGTTTGCAGTTCTGTAAGAATTAATGGAAGCTAGAAATGTGATAAATACTTTGCTTAGGGGAAAACAAATCCTTAAAGAGAACTATTTTAGAAAAAACAACATCCTTGGTCCAGACTGAGCTTGTTAAACAGCTCTGCAGCAGCTTTTACCTGGTGTGAGTAGAACTACATTGGGAAGGGGCTGGAGGGGAGAATCATGAAAGTGAGAATATTAACAGCCTCATTCAAGGTTGTTTGGAAATCCTATTTTTGAAGCTGCAAAACAAAAACAATGACTTGGCTAGATAACCAGATTTCTGAATTGTGACATTTTTATAGCCATAATTCCATTCACAAGAAGCATTAATCACACCTGATTTCACTGACAAAGGCTATTAAAAGAGAGGAAAAAGCTCAGCAGTTACCATAACAAAGACACTTCCTTTACTGTTTTTTCCATTCAAGTCACACAGAATACAATGAAGTTTTTTTTCCTTAGTCTACATGCAGCACTCAGCTCACACCCTAGTCACTCTCAGACTCTGTGCATATACACAGCTTTTGCTTCATACTGAACAAGCCTGTTGCAAGAAGGAAGTTCTAACTCAGAATTAAGAAAAAAAAAAAAAAAACTGGGAAAATAGACTAAAAAATCATTAGACAAAGAAGAATAAATTGGTTTTTGCTACCCCCCATTTCAAGTTGGCATGACAGACTATCAAATTGCTCTAGAATTTACCTAAATTATTTTCCTCAGTTATTAAATCAAGCAAATACTAGAACACTTTTGCTGAAATAATGAGATCACTGTTATTCTCATCCACAAGGGCCTCATAGTGCCTTACACAAAAATCTCCAAAAAAACTAGACCCCCTCCCCACATGACAATATTTTCTCCAGGAAGGCTGACAAGCAAAAGGCAGTTACTTCTGTCAGCTGCTTAACAGCTCAGCACTTGATACAGTCTTGCCTTGTACACACCCACACACTAAATACCAAGGGATGAAACAGGAAAAAACTGTGGGCAAAATGAGTCAATCCAAACCAGAAGCTGAGCAGACCCCTTAGTTTTCTTTGAAGTGATATTTAATTCAGAAAAAGATCAGACTGAATTTAGCTATTACACTGATGTCTGCAGGGTACCAGTACAGATCAACAATTACATGTGACAAGAACAGAAGGAAAACCAAGCAGGAGACAACTTGCACTCCTCAGGACTCTATCGGTGCAGCCAAAAAAAAATAAAATAAAAATCTGCAACTATTCTTGCAAACAGCAAAATCTGTGGGAATAACAATCAAAAAGTCATCCCAAAGAAACTAAATCCACACCTACTCACACAATATATTTATTTTAATCCCTTCCTTCACTGGCCAAAACAGCTGAGGCTGTTTTAGAGAGTCAAGAGAGATCTGTCTGGATAGTCTATAGAGATTTGTCTTTGCATATCTGCTTAAAGAGGGAAACAGCTATGACTCAAAGCTGTACCTTAAGAGGAAGCTGACTATTACATTCCTCATCACCCACAAGTCTAGGAAGCTGAAGACATTTTACAAGAGACTATTTTACCTGAGCTACATGAAAATCTATTTTGAAAAAAAAAAATTAAAATCCATGCAGGTCTGTGTACACACACTTTGCCTCAAAAGCCAATTCTCTAGCTGTCTCTCTTAAAGAAATTTGCAGTTGTGTGGCTTCAGCAAGAAAGGAGTTTCATACCATAGAAATGCAGTTTTCTAACAGGAAGGAAAAAAACACCATTTGTTTGGCCTTTTTTCCTGATAAAGAAAAAACAAAATTCTTGTCTCTGCCAAATCAAAAGTTGGGCAGTACTCAAATTTCTTTTAATAAACTCAGATTCACTTGATGTTTCTATATAAAGAATACTATTGTATTGAAAAGGCCTTTTTCCTGCACCACATCCATCAATGCTTCAGTGTGTGCCTGCTGCCCCCAAGGCTGAGCCCATCCTGGCTGCACCCAAAGCAGGGTGGGCAGCAGGTGAGGGAGAGGATTCTGCCCCTTCACTCTGCTCCAGCTCTGGGGGCCCCAGCACAGGAAAGCCATGGACCTGTTAGAGCAGGCTTGGGGGAGCACCACAAACACAATCACAGGGTAGGAGCACCTCTCCAATGAAAACTGCCTGAGAGGGCTGGGCTATTTCATCCTGGAGAAAAGAAAGCTCCATAGAGATTTCACTGAGCTTTTCAGTACTTACAGGAGGCTTACAGGAGAGAGCAAGAGAATTTTTTACATAGGTAGACAATGACAGGACAAGGGGCAGTGGTTATAAAGAAGAGAAGAGAGATTCACATTAGATACTAGGAATGAATTCTTTACTCAGAGATTAGCACTCAATTAAGAGCCTCAGTGAAGATGAGGTTGCCCCATCTGTGGCAGTGTTCAAGGCCAGGCTGGATGGAGCTCTAAACAACATGATTTATCAGTGAGTGGCATCCCTGCCCATGGCATGGGGGTTTAGAACTATATGATCTTTAAGATTCCTTCCAACCCAAACCATTCTATGATTCTACTAGTAAAGAAATGAGTATCAACTACACAGATGTGGAACAGACAAGGATTCCTCCTATCAAATTTCTAATTGTAGTTAGTACCAGACACTATTGTGAAGATAAAGTGGACTTCTTACTGAATATATATCTACCACACACACACAAGTTTTTCTCTATTTAAGTTTCCAAATCCCTTGTGAGTCAGGAGCAATGCCTACCTGAAACAGAAAACAGACTAATGACAGAGCCACAACAAACTCCCTTGTTGCACTACAGAGGCTGTAAAACGGACCTGCAGATTGCATTCATCCTGCCCAATCTGAACAGAAACTTTGACTTCTGCTGACCTTAGCACTTCAGATGTATTTTCACAGTAAAGAAGATATTTCAATGTTTACTTTACTTTTGTTCCAAACCTGCATCAGAGCCTTAGAGGTCAGAGGTATCTTGTTACCTCCTTAATCAACTGATGTGGCTGCAGGAAGTGAGAGAGAATACCTCTTCTTACAAATGGTGCCACTTAGGTACCTAGTGATATTTTCAAAATAGTCAAGAATATTATCCTACATATTTCAAGTAATTTAGGAAAGAAGAAAAAATCATATACATAAACCAATCTACCCCAAGAGGGTCAGAGTGAAGAGGGTTAAATGCAAATTGAGTTTAAATTAAATTAGGAAGTCTCAATGACTTCAGTATGATTCCATCCCTCCTCCCCTTCCATACACTCACACTCTCTCACACACACACACACCCTCAGTAAAGCCAATTAAGTAGGAAACAGGCCTCTCCTCCTACCACATCTGTAAGGCCATTAGTTCCAGCAAAGTTCCCAAATACTCTGCTCATAGACTGTACTGGCCAAACAATTAGATCACTCCTGAATTTAAAAAGTACCCAGAAGCAACTTTGCATATACACTAGTTTTTTCAAAGCACAATGGAAAGTTGGCACATACTGCATTTATGAGAGCTGTAATCTGGTTTAAACATGGGTTTATTTTAAAAATCTTCAGCTCTCATCTGTAGGCTACTCCAGAACTCAGTGAATCAGCAAATAATTACTTATTGGAAAGCTCCCTTCCTTAGGACACCTTGACCACCTGTTTTGTTTGCTGAAATTGTGAAAAGAATCAATCCTAGACTTGTGGGTGATGCACCATCAATCTTCACTACCAGCAACTATCTACAGGTGTACAGGATCTAGAATGTGAAGTATTCAGGATGAACATTTAAATTTTGATATATAGACCTCCAGTGAATCAAATATTCTGCAGAATACAGAAAATTTAAGTAAATAGCAGCCATATAACAGAGAGCATCTTACAGGTATTTACAATATATTTAGCATCATGTCATGAGCTTAGGTGTGCTTTTTTCCCTTTGTCTTCTTTCAGATACTCATGGATTTTAAAGCATCTCAACCAGGTTTTTAAAGGAAATCAGACACTACACAGGTTAAACAACATGGTTCTATTAAAAACTATCTTTAACCATGGCACTCAGTGACAGCAATACAATACTTTTTTCCACAAAGCAACTAATATAAAAATATGCCATAAAATCATCTGTAGACTAGTATGCTAGTACATACATATAATCATAACATTCTTTTATAAACTCTTTCCTGAGATACCTTGGGTTGTTTGATTTTCTTGTATTACTGGATGCATTATCTTTATGATTCATCTAAAACAATTGCAAAATATTTTTAATGTGCAGGACACTCAGTAACATGTAAAAGTAATTTGTAAATACATGGCAAAGAAACAGCTCTTAGAAATTATGCACTTTTTTACTTTGTTATATTTTTTAACATTTGGCTCCTTGGGAGACAGAAGGATGGTGCATGAAAAACCTGAAATTAGAGCTATGAATTGACAAAAAGCAGGAAAGCATTCAGGAATGTTAGGAGTTGGAATATATTATAAATGACACAAAGAGAAAGCCGTAAGTCATGTTGGCTATGTATTGTCTTACAAAGCAACTGGACATATCTTAGTTCACAGTATAATAAATATTTTTACTAATCTGTTTTGGAAGAGCAAATGTCTTTTAGGGTTTCAAGCTCCTGTATAAGTTTCTTGTTCTGAACTTCTAGCACTGCAACACGACTCTCCAGACATTTTATGTATTCTTTCTTCCGACGTCGACATTCTTTAGCAGCTTCCCTGCAAAAAGCAGAAGTAAAAAGTGCAAACAAAAAAGCCATTTGCATGCCATTAGAAAGCTCAGCAGAGTATGGAGACTATGACAGAATTCCAAATTTTGGAATATCTCCCAAATCAGTCTGAAAACACTAAGCAAAACTGGGTTCCACAAGGGCCTCAAGTGTCTCTTTCTCAAGTTCATATGGCAATCTGTAGAATTGCTTCCTCTCATGCCTTGATTAAAGTTCATAATAAAGGAGGTCCAAATGAAAGACAGTTATTCTGCTTTATGACAATAAAGATCTTTGAGGGCCTTGAGTTCCTCAATGAGAGTCTTGTTTTGGTTTTCAAGCACAGCCACACGATTTTCAAGACATTTGACATATTCTTTCTTCTTTCTGCGACATTCTCTGGCAGCTTCCCTGGAACCAATACAAGGCAAATGACTACAGGAACAGCCACAATATGGCAAAGACTGGATAAATGCAATTACCTGCAATCCCTGTGGCTCCACAATAACAACAACCACCACCAACAACTGCTGGATTGCACAAACAGAACATCGGATAACAGCCAAAAGCAGTAACATAGTTAAAATATAATCCAAAACATCTAGAACTTGAAACGCATCCAGCATCACCAAATACAAAGATGGAACCAATACACAGAAGAATCGAGAAAAACAGGGAGTAATTGATGATGTATTGACTTGACTTGCACTAAACATTAGGATGGAAAGCAGCATTTCTTCTTCCAGTCACATTCTACTTTGTCTGTTTATCGGGAGCATTGTCTTCTGCCATCAAAATCTTAAAACCAAACCCAGAGAATATACTTTCAGAAAAACACAAACATAACACTACTCTCTTCAGATAAAAACTAGATGCCAAGCTTACATGAAGATAAAAACTTACTGCATGTTGTAACAATACATAATACAATTTAATCCAAACAAATACAATTTATTAGCATTTCAGAACTGGCTGCCTGAACACATTTCAGCCACATGAGTCTGTAGTTTTTATTGCTGGCAAATGATAGCCTGAAGCCATTTTGTAGTTCTGCTCAAAAGTCTCTAATATTTGAGCTAAACACTTTGGCTAGTGTGTTAAGAAGCATGTGACTAAACAAGCATTCAAATCCAGAAGAAATATTAGAAGTACTGGGAGTCCTCCTCTACTACCTTGGAACATGACAAACTACCAAATTGTGAGAGGCTAAAATTCCAGCAAGTTATGAGCTATAGCATAGGCATTAGTTTTAAAACTGAAGGAAGAAGAAACAAAAAGGAGGCACAACAATGCAGTGATCCTTGTAAGTAATTTAAAATAAAGGACAGGCATGAGAGCAAAGCAATACCATTAATTCAATTATAAGACAAGTGGCTAAGCAGTGTATTAGAAATCTGCAGAGCAGACTATTTCTACTACTAATCTGCCAATGGCAGAAGTGGCTACACATTTTAAAAAGACAGACTCCCCAAGGAATAGCAAGAAGACTGCACAGAGAAAGACTGACATTTACAACACTCAGTCTAGTCCATGACAACTAATTAAAAAATATACAGCAACTTCACACAATGGGCCTCACAAAATGACAGGGGCACTGCAAAGTATCTCATCCCAGCAGCCAAGTATTTGGCAAAGTCTATAATTATCATTCCATCTTTGAATAAGTCCTCTTCACAGCATCATTAATGGACAGCTGCTAATGAGATCCTCAGCTATTTTCCTAAACAATTCTTTGTGGGGATGTTTTAAAATGAAAGAGGCCCTACTGGTCATTTTACTGTCAGTAGTGGGAGAGGACAGGAAGTAAAATGCAACAAAAAGTGTAACTCTGGATCATCACAAAAATTATCTGATATTGATTTCTGAATCACCTAATATTTTCAAACTAAAAATCCATGGCTTTAAGGTCAACTCTAATCTTCCAGAGTTAACAACCAATACTCTGTCCTAGAAGGACATGGGATGACTGAAAAGAATTTCCTGCCTTCCCTTCATCAATTACAGGCAGTGCTCATGACCTTAAGAAGAAAACTTTGTTATAATGTTTGAGGGGGTGGGGGAGGTAGTTTACAACACTGACCATGAGTTATTGTATAGACTTACCTATTTTTCAAAAGTCTCAGCTCTCTCTTGCGTGTGGCCTCTTCTGCCATTTGCTGAGGGCTGTGCAGCGTCCCTGGCGAGGCTGCCATCACCACTCCCTGAGGTAAGGTGGTTGTGGGAGTTCGGATCTGGTAAGCTGGCATGTCTCCAGTGGCAGCTGCAAAAAAGAAACATATTTTAAAACATATGGAAAAAAAAAAAGTATATCTGAAAATAACAGATTTCTGACAATGATTTATCCAGGATCCCAGATACATAAATTATTGCACACGTCTGTAATGACACAACTATATTTTTTATCTTAATAGCATTTATTTCCATATTGTCAAGCGTCTGAATTGCTCTAGCATGTGGCCCCAGCAGCCAGCTGGACTGAAAGCTTCCACATGGCTCTCTTCATACAACATGAGGAAAGCAGTTTGAGAAACAGTTCAGGCAGTGACACTTCCTGTTTGCATAATCCCACAAAAGGAAGGCCCTGCATATAAACTGAGGTTTATATGCTACCCTGTTCTCCCTGTACAGGATTCAATTTGCTTCGGACGACAACTTTCTCCTCCTTCCTTGTGATAGCAACACTACCAGCTTTACAGCTTCTCCTCCTCCTACAAAAGCAGTTTGGCAACCCTTGGATAAGGAGTGAGAGCTGCTGTTGCTGCAATGAAAAGGAACAGACGAGTGCTCAGGATGTTCAGGCATTTGTTCCCTGGGCAAGAGGACCACACATGGGATGCTGCAGCATTAGCAGCAACAGGAGGCAGTGGCAGTTGCACAGGAAGGAGTGTAACTGCACAGTAAATCAGAGGGCAAAAGTTCAGATTCAGCTCCTGAGCTTAGCAGTTTTGTGCCCTCCCCAAGCTAAATGCTGATCTGATATGACTGGAAACCAACACCTTTCTCACAGACTCACGTCATTTCTTTGTTTCAGATGTACTTGTCCCTACATGATGTACCTCAACTTAAAAACACTGGGGAAGTCCTAAGTACTTGTGTCTTGTCTGACAGAAAACAAAACCAAACAAAAAACATACTCCTCTTTACATTCTGAGCAAGTATTTACCTATTTCCTTCCATTAATATTTTACATTTACATATGAGAGAACAAAAATTCAAATTGTGTCATTAAAGCAACTGTATATAGTTGATGTTTCAGAGGCTATTGTTACACTTATTTTATACTTTAATTCTCCAAAGCATTATTCAAATAATGGAAAAACATGTCTCACAGTTTAACCCCAGCCTGCAACTAAGCACCACAGTCAGTCACTTGTTCACTCCACCCACACAGCTTCCCAGCTGGATGAGGTAGAGCAAACTCATACGTTGAGATGGGAACAGTTTGATGGAAATAAAATAAAATAATAAATATAATGAAAAGGAAAATAACAAAAAGAAAGAAAAATAAACCCAATAAAAATAATTAATGCAAATTAGAAGCAATTGTTTACCACTCACCAACTGATGGCCAGCCTGCTGCTGAGCAGCAGGCCCCAGGCCAGCTTTCCCTCCAGTTTATATGCTGAGCATGATGCCTTAGGTATGGAATATCCCTCTGGTTATCTGGGGTCAGCTGTTCTGGGTGGGATCCCCCACAGCTCTGAGTGCACCCCCAGCCCACTCACTGGCAGACTATGAGAGGCTGGAAAGTCCCTGACTTAGTGCAACTACTGCTGAGCAACAACCAAACCATGAGTGAGCTATCAACACCTCTCTCATCCTAAAACCAAAAAACAGCACTGTACCAGCTAACAGGAAGAAAATTAACTCTATCCCAGCTGACACCAGGTCAACTTGGAAAAATAAAAGGTCAACAAAAACATCTTGGAGAGGCTGACAGATTGAGCAGTTAACTATAGGGGAGAAAAAATAAATCTAATAAAAATATACTATTATTCTTACTATATTAATGTAAGTGCTTCACTAGTTCAAAACAAACAAAAAAAAAATGGAATCAAGTTGTGCTTGGACTACAATTCCACAGCCATGTCCTGAAATCATTATCAGCTTAAACCCCGTGCACCTCCCCCCCTCCTCAGTCCTGTGGGTAAAAGTGTTTGTGGAATTACAAGATGAACTGGACCAGTGAACTGACCTGGATAATCCCCCAGGGATGTGGGAGGGAGAGAGGGAGGGGGAAATCAGCTCAGAACAGCCCTGTGAGCAATGACAGGCAGCTGCCCTGAGCACAGGGCTTGGTCATCTTGTACATCTACAGGGGAATTGCTTAACCCTTTAAATCCTCCACATTTCTTAGCAGTCCCAGTCACATCAATGGAATGGTACCTCAGCTCACTAACTATAAAAGTGGAATTTTAGCAACTCTTCAGGCTCACCATTATGCTGGCCACATTACATACATCTTAGAGACTCTATGGTAAGAACTATCTTTTCCTATCTCATCACTAGATATTAAAGAGATGTTACCTTAATTTGCCATAGCTACAATGAATTAGAAATCCAAGCAAACCATTCTGTAGATGAAGTCATGGTGGGAAAGCTCCACAAACCAGATCACCTCAGCCTGGCAAGACCAACTAATTTGTTGTCTGTGTTTGACTTAAGCTCAGATGGCAGCAAACAGACTTACTGCAGCTTTTGTGCAGAGGACTCAGTGTGATCATGTACCTCCAGCAAGACTTAACAAAAGCAAGTCCCTATCTCAGCTGGGATCAGCAAACACCACTGGTAAATGTTCTAGTCTGAGCAGGTCCCAGTCTCTGCCTGACAGTTGTCTCACTTAGAAACCTGCCAGCACAGGGACACCGATAAACAACTATTCTGGTGGTACTGACCTTGCCAATCCAGACACCACTGTTTAGAAACAGAAAGCATAGCATAGCATTGACAAAGTATCTTTTAGCTGTGCAATAATATATATTTTCCGATATATCATTGCAAAAATATATTTTGAAGATTGAAAAATGTTTTGTGTATTAGCTCAAGAAATTACAATGTAACTGAGTTCCCCAGAAAATGACCTTTGGAAAGATGAAACAGGCTCTAAACACAGTGGGATAAATTTAATTTTTTTCAAAGTTATTTTAAGCTTAATTATGTCTCTGTATTACAGTGAAGAATACCTTCCATTTCAGCATCTGAGATAAATGTCCTACACACTTCATCCAGACTCCCAGACTTCTTTGGCCATTTCTAATGACACTTCACCAAGGTTTAATGTAATTCCTAAGGTACCAGAAACAGAACTGAGAGTGTTAACAAAGCAACAAACCTGGAGTTGGTGCATTTCCCTATCACATTGCCCGGGGTAATAATTTTTTTTTTTTTTTTTTTTTTTTTTTTACCCCTTAAAATGCAAGGGGAGTAAAAAGTCACTGAAAACCTGAAGCTTTTAGTTGAGACTTGCAAAAAGAAAATTAAGAAAGCCAACAGACAACTAGTGAAAAAAACCAAACATGCATTAAAAAAAATAAAAAAGCAATCACCTCTTGGAAAAAGTAACTTGCTGAACACTAGAGAGCATCCCTGCACTCTGATCTTTCAGTGACTATCCAAGAGAAAAAATGCCCGATGCATTTGGATGCCTATTCTCCCCCTCTGTGAGTCATAATGGTGGGACTTGATTACCAAGGGGTTTTTAACTTCACCACTAAACAGGCTACACAAGGCATGAATGGCATGAATCATTATCCCTTTGAGCATTAAATGCATGGACCCTGAGCAGATATTTATCTCTGGATTAATGAAACAAGCGCGGCAGCAGTGAGCAGCAGCACGTAGGAGCCGGCAGGGAAGCAGTTAATGGCACCGAGCTGCCGGAGGCAATTGAGAGGCAGAAAGGAACTGACTAAATCGCAGCATGACTTGGAGCTGACGTCAATGTGTATCTTGTTTGGAGTTTAACTTTTCCAGTTCCCTACTGCAACACGATTCCAGGAAATCTAATGACGTCAGCCTTTTGAACTCAATTAGCTGAGGAACAGACCATTTTAACAGTGGAGGAGAAAACAAGCAGGCGCTACAATACTTCAATTATTGCCCTCCAATCTGTTTCCATTCAGTGTGTTTTAATACTTGGGGCATAGGGTTGATTTACACGCTAGGCTGAAGCCCATGGCTATCAAATTTGTAGCGTCTATTGCTCAATAAAAAAGGCAGTTGTCATTTTTACAAAAGAAAAAGCAATTATAAACACAGCAACATATATGACTATCACCACAATAAAGAAAAATGCAAAAGTAGAGTGGTGGATTGTTTTCAGCAAAATCCTCCATCAAATAATAAAGAACAGTTACTGAATCAATCTGTGCAAAAACTCATGCACTAGCAGTGATTTTTAGTTTTTCCCCCCCCAAACAAAACTGTTAAAATTGCTCTGGAATCCTACACTAAGTAGAGAGAATTAGAAGCTATTTGCATGACTTTAGAGAGATGAAAGAATTACAGCAACAGGTTCAAAAGAAAACGCCACAAATATTAACTAAACACTGCACAGACATACAAAAATACCATGTCAAAGGCTAACAAAATTTTTACCTGTTTCATCTCCTGTCACAGCCATGATCAACTTCTGCACACACGATTCTGCTGCTCCTCTACCAGAGCTCAGCATGAACTGTTCCAAACTACCAAGCATGTGCAGGATTACAAGCAAGAGCACTGACATCACAATGACCTCACTTGCTTACCGCTGTCATTAACATGCTCCATCACTGGAACAGCTCCCTGAAACTGCAGCCCAAAGAATTCCTTTTCCAGTAAACCTGGTTTTTTTTTCCTCTTCCATATTGCTATAAATCCTAGCTTTGTTCTTTCCCCCTGAATTATTCATAAAGCTACAGAAAGCACTCACCACAAAGCAGGCTGTTAAGAAAGACCTGAAAATTCACAGCACTGACTGACAGAAATGAAAATGTGGCTCTAGCATTCATGAATGAATCCAAATGATAAAGACATGATTGGATAGAAAATAAGGAAATTTAAAACAGACATGCAGTTGTTTTCATTGGAAGAGTTCCAATAAAAGGCAGAGAACTCTGTTGGACAGACATGCAAGACAGGAAAGCTTAATAAGCTGTAACAAATGGGTAAATGAAAGGCTAGAGCTCCTTGCTTTGCAGGAAAACCCACAACCCACTCATTTAATTTCAGTTAAAAGCTTCAGAAATTATTAAGGAACACTCCAATGAAGTAAGTCAACCTAAAGCCAGTAGTTTCAGATGATGTACCAAGCAGAACAGTAACTCTGGGTAAAGGCTACCTCTTCCCTCTTCCCTCCTTTTTCAAAATATGTCCAAGAGATCTGTTTGACTCTGTTTTAAAAATATAAATTAAAAAAAAAAAACCACAGCTCAGCTCTAAGAGAGTTACTCCTTATTTACATCAATGCAAATGAAATAGTTTCAGACCAAGAGTCCAAGCACTGGTTTGTATGTAGGGCACAACAAACTTCTAAGGTGTTTGTACCAAACAAATTCAGACTGGCAATTTATCAACTGTGAAACTGTGCTGGATGGCAGCACTGGAAGCATCAATGTTTGCATTGATGTTCTGTGTTTTACATCCTCTGTTTACAGGAGTGTTCTGTGATTACAGGAGCACTTCAGGATCAGATGTGCAGAAGATCAGAACTAAAGCACAAGAAGTTCAAGCCACAGATTTCAAACATCACTAACAATGTAATGAAACTACACATAGATCCCAACAGAATGATTTTTATATAACTTTTCTACACTCACTTTCACTAATCATCAAAACACTTCCTTCTTCAGATAGCAAAAAATCCTTAACCCTTAATGTGTTAGGAAACTGCCCAGACACTAGAACGGCCTCTTATTTTGCTTACAAATGTAAACTTGTAGCAAATACAATGTCACTCAATTGGATCAATATATTTGGCACTTTTATCCTAGTATTTTTCCACATCACAGGTTATCAGAAAATACCAAACACAAGGTTTATGTGATCTTATCCATTATTACATGAGATTCATTAACAAATACTTTAGAAAAAAAATTAATACATATGCTATCTGAAAGATTTTGAAACAGATCTTTTCTGTTTCCAGGTATTTGTTATATTCTTTTCTTCTTCTATGATAAAGGAAATAAATTATATGCTGCTACCCAAAATCATTATAAAAATACATATGTAAGTGGTAGGATTAGTAAGCAGAATAATTTTTCTATTATAATCTATGTTATCACAATATTAGGTGAACAGTCAACTACAAAGTGTACATCAATGACAAATGTTCATAACCTGTGAGCCAACAGACTTTCTGGCACAGGCAGGATGAGCTGTAATAAGGACATTTCAGACACTTGTATATTCAACTTATTCCATTGTCTCACTCCATCATAATTAACTCAGGTTTGCTGCATTCATACAATTGTATTGCTGTAAACATTTTTACAATGTTTTTATACTTTTTTTTTTCACTGTAGATGTTTTGTTTTTTCCTAAAGATTTTCTAATATCAATAGCATGTAGAGTAAGTTGAAGCCCTTTAACTTCTCATCATCTCCAAGTTCATGCTCATTTAGTGTTTGCTTTGTACTTTTCCCTGTATGTTATGTCACATTTTTGACTACGTTAACAGCTATGAGGCTCACTAAAGCACTGGACTTTAAACCAAAGGAACAGAGAATTCCAGGAAATAAACTTCTCTGAGCAGGGACAGAGAACAAATCCATTTACTTAAAAGTATCTAGATGCTTCCAGAAATAGGATGTAGAAGGCATTCAGTTACTGTCTCTGAATCCATTTTGAAAGTTTCCATCACAGGCAAAACACTTTAAGGGCAATTCCATCTTGTGGAGCCCTTTGCTGAGACTGAGCAGCCCTGTCAGAGAACAGCTCTGTAATGGAGAGTCTGTAAAGGAAAAATCAGTCAAATGGAATTCCCAAGGACTGAAATGCTGCCAGACAAAATCCTCAAATGCTGTGCTTCTTCACAGATGGGAAGTTTAAGAAGCAGCTGAGGAGTTATTCTTTCTGCCCCTGACACCAAAGCTCTGAAGAATCAAAGCAGTACCTATAAAATATTACAGTGAACCTGGAGAGATGGAGGCGGCCTCTGATTTAAGGGATGTGTAGGCACACACACAGAAAACATATTAGACTCATACTCAGAAAAACATGCAGCACTAGAGTGGGAAATTGATTTGGGGACAGCCAAATTTGGGACTTAATGCTTTGTTAAGTATGTATTCATAATAACATTTTGGGAAGTTGTAACAATACTCTCTGAACAATAAAAACTTAACATTTGACTAAGGTATTTTCATCTTATAGTCTTAAAGCACTTGAAATGCTTCTGGAAAAGTCTTGGAACAACAATGTATTTCGACATTTATTTGATGATCCTCATCCACTCCATGAATACATATCTAAATACTTCCTAGCTCTTCTCATGGCTTATTTCAGATAGCTGTTTTGGCTCAAGAAAGTATTCATACAGCCCTCCCTCCTACTTCTCTCTGTCAATAAAATTTTTTTTTAAATCTGTATATTTTCCATAGCTATTAATTTAGTGTCTCCATAGAGAAATCTATCTCCCATTTTCAAAGGTTTTCATCACTTCATGTGTGCACTTTATAGGACCTTCAAAGCATTCCTTTGTGAGAAAACTAGCTTCATTAAAGGATCTGCTTTGTAGTCACTGCAAGAGCCATAAGTTGAAAGGAAATTCTGCCCTAAACATATCCCAGAATCTTCCAAATTTGTGTTTCATTAACATTAACTGCTGAAAAAAACAAATTAGTTTCATATATTAAACGATGTGCACCTTCAGCATCTCACTTCAATCTGTAAGAGTACTTTTATTCCAATTAAACATGTCTCAAAATCTGCAAAGGACAATCCAAAGCAGAAAGTGATGTTATACTGCTATTTCATCCTTTTTAACCAAACACAGGAGCAGCCTTACTAAGCAGAGAACCTGAATCCTTTCCTAAGACTCTTTCATCTTGCTATGAGTATTTCACTTAATGGTGCAATAATGTCAACACGAAATAAGAAACATTTTAAGAAAAATTGTTTAATATAAAAAAATGAAAACAAAGTAGACTATTAAAATATACCTTGAACAACAACTTGGCTTCCAGGAACAAAAAACTGTTGTGTGCCATCAGATGACTGTGCTGCATATTGCACAATGGTAGCACCTGGCTGAGGAGCTCCCGAATTTGTCACAGCCTGAATTGTACCACCTTGAGAAATTGTAACTAAACAGGGGAAAAAAACAAAAGAGAAGTTAGGCAACAGAAAGACATAACACATGCTAAAAAACATGCAATAAACACTGTCTTACAGGACTCCTGGTCCTCTCCTTGCTTAAGGACCAATTCTATGATAAAATTTAGATAATATTAATACTGATTTCCACAAATATAAAGTCTATTGTGTAGCATATGCCATACATATAACAGACAAAAAGCCATGTTCAACACATTTTATCTCTATGTTTCCAGAAATATTAACTCTACTGAAATAGTTTAAATATGTAGGGAAAAATCATAGCTCCTAGCCATATAAAAGTGATGTTTTAAATGCTAACATCGGAGTTATTTTAAAAAAAAATCTTAAAAGAGTTGTTTATTGACTCTCAGAAAACAAAATCCAGGACATCAAGACAAAGGAAAAGAAAGATGTCTAACACTAATAATCTTTTCCTTAGTGTAAGAAAAAGTTTAGCACAACATTTAACCAGGCTGTACACAGTTGGATGGAGCCCAATACTCACGTCAAAAAAGAAACAGAACAAAGTAGGGTTCTTCCCTCAATGAAATAGCAATATGAAAAAAACAAATATACTTTCCCCATTAATAAAAATCATACTGCCTTCTTGCCATAATCAAGTATTTATAAAAATGCAATTCCCTAGAGACATCATTAATTGTATATTCCTTTTGAAATTAGCATTGCCTTTGTTAAACACAGAAATATCACTGAATCACAGAATGGCTTGAGTTGGAAAGGACCTTCAAGATCATCTAATTCTAACACTGGATCTGTTCAAGCAAGTCCATGTCTGCCTTGGGCTGGAAACTCAGAGCTGGATGGAGCACTCCAGGTGGGGTCTCACCAGAGTGGAGGGGCAGAATTGCATCCCTTGATCTGCTGCCCACCCTGCATTGGATGCAGCCCAAGATCTGGCTGGCTTTATAGGCTGCAAGCACACATTGCCAGCTCATAGTCAGTGTTTCAGCCACCAGCACATCCAGGTCCTCAATCCACTCATTGCCCAGCCTATATCCACATTTAGGATTGCCACAAGCCATACACAGGGTTGTGTATTGATGATTGGCATTGGCCTTATCATGGAGTTTGCATGGGTCCACCTCTCTACTCTGTCACAGTCCCTTTGGATGGGATCCCTTCTCTCTACTGAGCTTTGAGTCTCAACTGCATCATTCAGCCTGCTGTCACCTGCAAACTTTCTGAAGGTACATCTCCACAAAGATTCCACATCTCCAACCAAAGATACAAAATAATACTGGACCCAGATGTCTGAAGGACACCACTCATCGCTGGCCTCCACCTGAACGTCAAGCTATTGACTGGAGCTCTTTGAGCCAACTCCTTATCTACCAAGTGATTCACCAGCCAAATCCACATCTCCTGTGTTAATTAAAAGCAATCCTGAAACTTTCAGCTGAGAACCCAAAGCCCAAAGAGTAAAAAATCTTTTCTCCCACAGAAGATATTTAAACTATGCTATAAAAGTCATACATAAAAAAAGATTGAGGCTTGCCAACTTCTCTGAATTCATTGTCAGATTACAGTATTTGATGCCATTCCTGAAGGTTCAGCACTGCTTATCTCAATACAGGATTTGTTAGATACATATGTGAATTTTAGAGACTGCTGATTTCAAATGTTCTGTTTTGGCAACAGTAGGTTGGGTGCTGCACACAGGCTCCAGAAGGCATTGAGGAGAAGAGGAAGAGTGTGGCAGGGGGGAGAGTGCAAGATGTTTCATTCTGGCCTCCAAAGCAGAAAGTGCCCCATTTTAAGGCAAGACAAAACAGAGAGAAGCAACAAAAGTAAAGCTTTGTATCCCCTACTCTTCACAAAGTCCAGGACAAGAGCAACAAGATTTTTGTCAACTCTACCTCCCAGACAAGTTAAAAAGAGCCAAATTCTGCCTGTCAGAGTTAGCACCAGGAATGGTACATCTACACCACCACAGAACCCTACCACATAAACCCCAGTCAGTTTGGCTTCCTAAGCAGGAAAACATCAGCACAGACTGATAAAAAGCTCTTAGCTCCACAGTGCACCTGGGTAAACAATTATATCACAGCTGTCCAGCAATTATTCATTCAGATCCCAACCCAGTACTTTATACACAAAAGTGAATTTATTCCAGTAGCTGCCTCCCTTACTGGACTGATTCCTGCCACATTCCCAGAACACACACTGCCTGTCCCCCATTCACTGTCCTGATCTCAACCACTGCACACACTTTGTTGTGCTGGAGCTCTACTGAAAACTGAGCCTTTTATGATAAGTACAGGACTTTCCTGGACAGTCCCTGTAGCTGAATGTCATGCAGGTGGATGGATGCAAGCAGCATCTTCTCTTCCAACTAGGAGCGAGGACAGTACTACTACCACTCTCTGAGTATGATCATCAGCTCTAATCCAGAGGAAACACCCAGATCTTTTTCCCTTCCAAAACTGGAAATTGAACTAAAATTAGTCTTTCCCAAAAGATTTCCTAATTCTTCAATTGTTAAAAGTCTGTTCTAAGAGAGCAAGTAATTCAAACAGATAGGTAAAGATTTAATAATTTTCATTCCCCCTGCACTTTTTCATGCAGATCATCATGATATGCACAAGGAGGCAGGGGGATGGGGAGACTGATTCACACACTCCAACTGAACAAACAACTCTTACACATTAGACCACTACCACAGGTGAGGGAAGTAATTTTTTACAGTATTAAACAACCAACATGACAGAACTACAGCCAACAGAGTAGGTGTGTAGTCAGATAAGAATACAAGACTCCTATACCAGAGAGCATCTTGTGCAAAACTACCCATTTGCCTGGCAGAAAGGTCACATGTGTGTGGATGGAGGTAGCTGGCAAAGACATTTTATCTGGTCATGTCAGTCTGTCTGCTTCCATAAGCCAAGCCAAGAAGCTCCAAGGAAAAAGGTATTGGGAAACCATGGCAACATGTCATTTTGCCTGGTGAAAACTAAGTAGAGAACAGCCATCAATGCTGTTATTGGACAAAATTACATTTGTTTTCCAAACTATTTACTTATCAAGTTCTTCCAAAAAGAGTCACCCCAGACATCCAGACATAAACACACAGTCAAAATGATCTGTTCAAATTGCCCTTCCTTTGCAGGAATAGAAAGAACAGTAGAGAAAGCAAGGAACCAGCAAATGTAATAACCAAACATCTCTTTTAAACCAGGGCACAGTATAGATGGTGACACCACAAGGCCAGCTCTTCATTGCCACGGACACTGCACAAGCTTAACACACAAACTACTGGGTGCCTGCACAGCAGAACCTGGGCAGCCCATGCTGGCCAGGGACAGAGGAGTCCTCAGGCACAGGAATGACAGGCAGAAGCACAGAGCTACTGACAGGAGGTGTGAAGATGAAGGAGATACATGGAGTGACCCTCTGCATCATATGCAGTCTAAAATCAACACTGGATTTGCTACATTCCCACCCTATGTTCCTGGTTTTAGCTAACAGCAGTTCCTGGGGATTACAGGGAACCAACAGGAAGGCTCAGAGATGCTTCAGATCTGTGCTTCATATATGTAAAGACTAGGGGTCAACAGTCAAGCTCTCTTCAGCAAGTTCCAAATTAAGACCCTCTTTATTAAAAGGAAATTATCATCCTTGCTACCACCTGCCTAATTAAAATACACAGAATTTGCTAAGGCAAAAGGTATTTTAACTTACAAAGTTGAACTTTAAAAAAAAAATCCAATTAATGAACTCATAAATTCAGCAAGAAAAACTATTTCCAAAAAGAAAAAGCTCTCAAAACAAAATTTTTGAGCCAAAACCAAGAAAGTCCATGAAGGCTGACATTGCATTTTGAAGCAATGCCCCATTATGATGAGAACCTTAATTATACAGCACATGTTTTATGCTACAACTATAACTTACTCAAAGAAAAAGCAGCAAAGAACAGAATCTCCCAAGTTTGGCTTATAGCCTAATTTAAATTAAGACACATGAGATTTAATTAAATTTTTGTGGATTCTGTTCTCACATTGTCAGTGATGCTCTCTGTTGCTTCATTTTCAGAAATAATTGTCTGATTGAACAAGAAACCAAAACCTTTGAATTAAGTGTTCACTTGAAGTGTTTAATTCACTTAAACACCTCCCTATCACTATTGTTTATAGGTGTGTTCAAATGAAAATATATTCCCCTAAGAATCACCTCCTGCAAGATATTATGGTCAAAGTACAACTTTGGCTTCCCAGGGGAAGCCCTGATTAAACCTAAGCTCTAAAATTTCTTAGAAATCCTAGAGGTTTACAGGCTCACTAGGTAATACACAGACATTATAACACTTTTTTTTTAAGCCTTGAAATGGCAAATATATATATTCTTAATTAAAATTAAAATCAAAAATACAATGCAAAAATTGAAGAAAAATATTTAATTTTTCTTAGAATACAGGAATACATTAATACATGCTGGACTCTGTACTGAAAAGTTGTGATTTAGGATGATGGTATCCTTTTCCACAGAAAAGAATACTTCAGATGCTGGACATCACACAGCAAACATTTATTTATGTCTAGAGCTTACATGAAGGGTAAGAAAAGCAGCCTAGGGGCACAAGCAAAATTACTTTCTATGCTGAACGGATAGAAGCAGTATAGGGAAATTCTATCTTTGCATCATTAATGATTAGTTTAGTTGCATAAATTAAAAATAACTGAAGAATTCTAAGGATGAGTAGAACATAACTAGAGCCATTCTATCCTCTTTTCTATGCCATTGCAGTGTTTTAATAGACTTCCTCTGTTTTCTCATTTCAGGAAAAAAAATTCACAACATTTCTTATGCAACCTTCCTGTCATTATTTCAAAGGAAAAACACCTGCACTGTCTGCTTATGAAAAAACATGGAAATCCCCTACAAACTGTACGAGTGTAGCTTTATAAAATACAGAATTTTAAGAACAGCTGTTATTACAAAGTTATCCAAACTGATAACTGATTATGTCCAAAGAAGGCACAGAGTGCAAGTTATAAAACACTTCTACTAAAAATACAGGAATAAAAATATCTAAAAGCAAATCTATAGAACAGAACAGTGAGCATAACTTTGAACTTGCATTTGGATGATGTATCAAATGTTGGAAACCATGATTTCAGTTAGTTCTGTGATAAAAGTGCAGATACTTAAAAACTGGTGACAAAAAGACATAATTCTTTTAAGAAAGAAAATTGGAACTTAACAAGTAATTTCATACTCCAGCCTTACATTTCAAAAAATTCTACTTGCCATTTCATATAATGAATAGCGCTAATACATAACAAATCACAAGAATTTGAAACTGCAATGATTTGTATCATTAAACATTCACATGAAGGTGTCAACGTTTTTCATTTCAGCTGAGCCTCACCTCTCCATTTTAATGCATAGAAGCTCTAGGACGACTCAATTTAGCAGCCAACAAATACTACAAGATTAAAAGTCGATAATCCCCATGTTAGAAAAAATTAATAATAATTACTTTAAAATACAGAATCTCTTACTCTTCTTCATGAAAATCAAACACCCCTAGTGCATTAGTAACTGCTAGAAACAAAGCTATGCTATGCTCTGCATCACCACGTAGTACATTGCACACATACGGTATTGCCCTGTGTTAGTATGATACAGGCTGGTTGGCATGGCCACTGCAGAAATACCAGAAGGCGTTCCTTCATCTTCTGACTTCTCTTCTTCTTCAATCTTCGCTACTGCAGGTGCATCTGAGGAGAGCTCATTCAAAATTTTTCTAAAAAGAGAATGTAAGTAATTTTATGTACTTGAAGATCCATACTCTTGAGAAAATCAAAGAACTGACTTTTATCAGACAGTTTTGCTGTAATAAGTAAGCTGCCTTTAAAACCAGCAAAACCAAAATTAAAAGTCCTTACCGGTATGAAGGCCTTCTTGAAAGTATTTCCCTACGTTTTTGAGAATCAATTATCACTTCTGATTGTGCAGCTTCATCTGCAATCGATGCTACCTGTAATAGCAAAGTTCCTGAAATTCATAACTTCATTAAAAAAAGAGCAGCAGAGTAATTTTTTTAAAAAAAACTCCTTCCATGTTTACATATGGGAAGTTTGTTGACTTATTTATCACTAATCATGTGATTTTTGGACTACTTTTTCCAATGCAAATTGCAAATTCTGAAGCTATCCAGACACAGCCACTCAGATAACATCTTCCATTTGAAAAAGGAGTAAGTCAATAAAATCCAGGTTACTTTTTTGTGAATGACACTTAGAAAAAGTACTGGAAACAGATTTCTTTAAATATAAAAATATTATTCAATTTAATTAGGTCTTAAAAGTGAAGTCAAACATCTAAAATACAGAATACTGCACTAATGTGCCTTAAATGATAGTACACAATATAAAAGTTTCTTCATACCACACCAAAGCTATTTAAAAATTAACTTTATTTAAATATACACATTTATTAGACTTACTAACACATTCATAAATGCAAAGGCATTGTTTAGCAATGTTGTATGAGTTTTGGAAGTGCCTAAGAAATGCGCAGTATCTCATTTTCTCAGACCTTTAGTATTTTCATATGTTCTTCTTCTTTTAAGATTACTCCAGACAATATGAATCACACTCTTGACCAGCATCTATCTTACTTCACAGAACTGAAAGTCATTATTGAACAAGGAAAAGACTTTATTTTCTTGGATTCTACTCAGAACTATTGCTGTGGTGAGATTTTCAAATTGAAATAGTGTGAAAATCTTTTCACATGAAGACAGACCAGACTGCAGTTTCAGATTAAGCACTTTGTTAAACTAACACTCAACAAACACGATGTAAGAGACAAGAAGAATTCAAGTGTTTGAACCAGCTGCAGTGGAAGGTCAGGGAATACAAGGAAGAGCTCTGGAATTAATGCATCTGCCAATCCTCAGTGTTTGGTACCAGAAACAAAATCTGCCTGACTTCAGTAGAAAATGACTGTCTGGAATGTTCTGGAAATTTATAGGTCTGGGTCAGCTCAACTCAAACCTTTAGAACTCCAACTTGAAAGAACTGCAGGTTATTGCAGAACAAAATTATCTCCTCACTTGTTAATTTTACTACATTACACTTCTGTGTAAAAATATTTAATGTAGCCTCATT
This sequence comes from Melospiza georgiana, assembly GCF_028018845.1. NCBI lineage: Eukaryota > Metazoa > Chordata > Aves > Passeriformes > Passerellidae > Melospiza > Melospiza georgiana. Next base: position 13,956,192 of record NC_080430.1, read on the forward strand.
TGGCTGGGTAATACACAACAAACATCATTACAACTCTACATCTGCCACCTAGGCAGTGAGAGTTACTTCTGAATGTGTACAGATGCACAGCTCCAAACCAGACATCAGAGAATCCAGGTGACTGTAGGGATCCAGGTGCTTCAAGAAATTTGTATTCCTCCCTTTGCAGGAGAGACCAATGCTGAGCAGCACAGAGAGATTCTGAAAGACATTTCCCTCCCAAAGTGCCTTCAGCAATCTCCTCATGGATCAATCTTCAAGCCTCTGGCATAACCCTTCAGAAGCAAGATCGTATTGCACAGTCAAGAAAGAGCCTGGGCATCCTAACTCAAAACAGAATTTGCATTCTGCTGGGGCCTGGGGGTTAATAAATTATCTATTTGTCCCAGGACAAATAGTTGAAAAACAAGACCTCAATTGTCTTTAAATTGTCACATTACACTAACAGCTACCAACAGTCCCCCCAGTTTGTGAAGATGGCTGAGGAAGTTGGGAGCAGTCATACTTTAGGAAGAAGGTAAGGATAATTACAAGATTATTTAAGCATTTTAATGCGTGTATTGGTTTTGCATGGCATTGTTTTTGGTAGCAGAGGGGATGCAGAGATGGCTTCTGTGAGAAGCTGCTAGAAGCTTCCATGATGTCCAGTAGAGCCAATCCCAATGGCTCTGCAGATGATGCACCACTGGGCAAGCCCGGGCCAATTAGAGATGGTGGTAACGCCTCTGTGTTAACATATTTAGGAAGAAATCAAAACAAAGGTTGGGGACACGGTTTCAATTCCAGCCAGAAAAGAGGAGGAAGTGAGAACATGTGAGGGAAACAACATGGAGACACCAAGGTCAGCGGAGGAGGAGGTGCTCCAGATGCTGGTGCCACGATTCCCCTGCAGGCCATGGCAAGACCACGGTGAAGCAGCTGTGCCCCACAGCCCATGGGGATCCAGGGGAGATCCCCCACAGCCCACAAGGGAGGTGCCCATGCCAGAGTGGGTGGATGCCTGGAGGAGGCCATGGACCAGCGGGAAATGCATGAGGAGACAGGTCTTGCTCCCAAGTTGGAACAGCCTGTCCTTGGAGGGCTGCACCCCGTGGAACAGTGACCCATGCCACAGCAGTTTTGGGAGCATGGTTTGCCATGGGAGGGACTCACACTGCAGCAGTTTTGGGAGGCCTGCTGCTCAAGAGATTGGAGCCATGCTGGAGAAATGAATGGAGAACTGTCTCCATGGAGGGGAGGGACCCCACAGTCTCACTGAGGAAGAACTTCTCTCCCTGAGCAGCAGAGGAAAACCTTGGGTGACAAAATGACCAAAACTCCCACATTTTGTCTCCCTGCACTGTCAGTGGGAAGGAGGGGGGGGCTGGAGGAAAAAAGGTGTCTTCAAGGGCTTATTTTACTTCTCATTATCCTGCTCTGATTTTTTAGTTATAAATTCACTTTGTATCTTTAAGTTGAGCCTGTTTTGCCATCGAAGTGTTCTCTCCTGGTCCTTACCTCAATTCATGAAACCCTTTGTTAAATTTTCCCTCCTCTGCCCAGCTGTCGCAGGGGAGGGGGTGCGAACAACTTTAATGGGGGCCTGGAATTTTGGCCAGTGTCAAACCACTACAATGTGGAAGAGGACATTTTCTACAAGAAGTTTCAAAAACTTTAATTTTTATCATGACAAAGAGAGAAATGAACACTTCAGATCACTCTAACAGCAAACAACCATGTCCATACTGTTAACAAACAAACCATTTAGCTTTTTCCTGGACATCATTCAGATTTCGACTTTACCTATTTCAGCTTCATCTGCATTTGAACAAATTTAACTTCAAACTCATGTTAAGTCTTTCCAAGACCTGATACACTACAGGGAGGAGCAAGCAATAAGTCAAACAACAATTTAAATCTTCCTACAAATAAAACAACATTTAACAAAACAATAAGGAATGCTATAAACGTATTTTTTCATCTAAAAAACAACAGCATTATGAGAAAAACTTCTGAGCACTTTCAGTTGAAAATGGCAGATGTTTGAGGGAGAGGTCATGCAAGCTTCAACACCAACCTTCAGCATACTTCTTGATTTCTTTTTTAAACTGATGTAATCTCCCAAGTTCCCCACTGTCTGGCAGAGACAAGGTAGAAGTTAAAGCCAAATGATCTGGAGGAAATTCCAGGTGGCAGGATAGTGTACTGAAAAGGATCACAGAAGGGCTGAACACCCTCTGTAATGGATTCTTCTACAGCATGTTCAAGGCCCTTTCTTATCCAGATGAAACCAAAGCAAAATGTTGGAACTAATTAGTCAGTATTAATTGGGACAAAACTTTCTTGTTTCTACCCCTTTGGGTAAGGGTGGACAGCCAGAGTTCACTCAATACAACAAATAGTTGACTTCCACTCCCCTAAGACAACACAGCAGCAGCTGGCAAGAGATCCCTGAGAAATTTCTCCTTCTGAACTTTGAAAAAAGTCCTCTATCTTTGCATGTATGTCCTGACTACACTGACTAAAGGAAGAGAAACTGGGAATTGCTAACGTGCTTATTGAGAAAAGGTTACTCAGGAAAATTAGTTAGGAAGAATTCCAATGAAAACAAGTATTTACTTTGAATACTCTGTTCTGACTTGAAGTTTGATCAAATATTAGCATCTACCACACCTCTTTCCATAATGATCTAGGACTTCAAAACCTTGAGGTCCCATCATCTACACCTACTGCTCAACAATAAAATATTCATTATCTGATCACAGTTTTATTATTTTTCTCAAATATAAATCCTACTTATACATGTCTTTCCGTCATTATACTGGAAATTTATTAAGAAGCCTCTGCCATTAAAGATGGCTTCTCAAGACTGACAACACATGGCTTTTGCTTAATGTGTTGCAATGGCCACAGGCAAAACCCTTTTCTCCTAACAGGGAGAGGTGTATCACCTTTCTTATCAGAAATAGCTATTGTATCTGCAAAAAGCAATTCAGCTGACATTTCTCAAACAGATTTCAATAAAACTAGTGCAGAAGCCTTCCCAGCTACAAAAAAAAAACACCAATGGGAGGCCAAGAAATTTCCAAAACACTGCGAATTCATTCTCTCTTGCCTTTTCTACTTTTTAAAAACTCTGAAAAGTCTTACATGTTTTGCACCAATCCCTGTTTTCTAGTTCCAGTAACTTTAAACACATGAACATTTGCCACATAAATGTGTGTTTTGAGGCTGTATTTTTGGTATCCACATCCACAAAAAGCAATATGAGATGCTCTAACAGGGCCTGATAGGGGCTCCAAACAAGGAACCACTAGATACAATATGCTTACTTCTACTAGGCCCAGACCCTTTCCAAAAATAAAATAGCAGATACTTCAATATTTATGAGTTCAGAGTCTCATTAGAAACACTAGGTTCATAGCATTTAATAGAAATTAAAAACTGCAGGATACACTGAAGTAAGGCCGTGTTATGACACAAATTTGCTATTGCGTAAGTTCAGACCCAAGTTCCAAGACAATTTCTTATAAGATAAACAGGAAGCATTAAGGAATTGCTACACAATGCTTGTAGAGCTGCTCCTGGTTGGATGTTTGCCACCTCTCCCCCTGCTGTTTCCTGTGCCATCTGAGTAAATCTTGCAGCTCTGGTGGGAATGAAGAGAAACTGAAGATGGGCTGGGAAAAGAATTATGAGGTACCAAATATTCATGAAAATGTAACAATAAAAAAGCTAACCTGAACAGCTTGCATGTGTGGTGACTGAATGACTGAGGGCTGTGTGGCTTGAATGACACCCTGGACATGAACAGTTTGACCAGAAGGCAACTGCACTAGAGTTACAGCTGGAGATCCTCTTCCAGCACTGGAAGCAGCTACAGAAACCTGCAAAAATTACAATCATCATGTTTAAGTAAGATGGCTTAAGACTTCACAAAATGCTTTTAGCAGTGATAGCTAAAACAGACTGATTTTGTTGCCACATCTAAAAAAGCTCAGATGTATATAATTATCACACACAAAAATAAATTCTTTTACTAGTAAAAGTACTAAAGACATGTATCTTTCCAAATGGTCAGGAAAGCTTAAAACTGTAGCCTAAAACTGCAATTATTTGTTTTTTTCTCTCCAGAGACTTTGTATTTTCCTTTCAATCAAAAAAACCCAACCCTCAGACATCACACACCAGATCTGCTGTTGCCAGCATGAAGGTTAGGAAGAACCTCCAGAAATGTAACAAAACCCACACATATTCACTGGAGTGGAATGTCACTGCAATAACATAAAGGGCAGACTTAGGAAGAAAAAAATTATTAGGTAAGAAATTATGCTTTTTGGATGGATGTCTCAAGACACATGAGAATTCTTCAGATAGTGAAAAACCATCCTGTTAAATAAAGCCATAGAAGGATTTGTAAACTTATTTAGTTTAACGGACTCCTGTTATATATATAATTTTATGTATCAAGAAAAGGAGAGCTGGAGTGTATCAGTGCTTCAAACAACAACAAAAATAAAGAACAGCTGAATTTTCTCTAAGCCTAGCACAGCCATAGAACAGCTTTCCCCAGCCTGTGACTCTCAACCCTCAGTGCTGAGGACTAATGGGCTGAGAAACAGCTTAACACCTATGGGCTAAGAAATAGTTCAATATTTGTGCTTTTACTGTTAAATCCATTAACAGAAACAAGCAGTGATGCAAAGGGAAAACACTGTGATTGATCTCAATTTATGTGATGAAATATCTCTAAACTCGGAAAAGGAAAACAATGGCAAACATAAATTATATAATAAAAAGAAATGTTGTGGTTTTCAATTAAACTGCACTGAAAAGTCTTATTTCTATATTCTGCACACTCAACAATAAAATCAGACTCAAATATAAAATTGTTATTATTCCCTTCCTAGCTTTGTTCACAGCTCCAAAGGTAACTGCTATGAGCAGTAAACATAAAATGAGATGAGAGTAAGAAGAAAAACATGAAGAATGCTGCATATAAAAAAAAAAAAGTTAAAGAAACTTTTGTAATTTTTACATATTTACACTGAGGTGTTTTTTTTAATCCAAATATAAAAGCAGTTTTCATTCCTGATCCATAAGATACTGCTTGTCGAGGAAATAATTCCCTTTTTAAATAAAGTAAACAATTTTAACTACTATTAAGAGGCACTGCTATCAAAAAGTCATGATGTTGGTTCAAATTACCTTGCAGAAATAATGTTTCTCGGAAACAAAGACAGGATCTCGTCAACATTCACTATGCAATTGTTCAGTGTTGTAGGAAACTGAACCACTTTTCAGAAAACAGAACAATTGAGGGCATTTTTAACCCTGAAATTAGTTCCTTAAATTATTCCTTAAATGGCATGAAATAGTAACAGGGAAATAGGACATACAAACCTTCTTCCCAATCTATTCAACAAATAATATTAATATTACGAGAAATTTCTCAGAAATAGGTATTTGAGATTAAGCTCCAGAAAGTCTCAAAGATATGAAGCTTCCAAAGCTTACATCCTAAAGCCAAGCTTCAAGCAGTGATCACAGAGCAGTCTAAATGTTTACATAGCATGCTAACTTTTCAAAACATTATAAAGGCAATTTCACCAAACCTTTCCATTTAGTGTTCTCTTTGTGAGAATTGCCATTTGATACAATACTCAGCGGGTCAGAAAGAACTTTGTGAGTACAGCCATAAAACAGTAAAAGGTAAACAGTTGAAAAGTTTCTTTTTGGTACACAATGGGTCCGTCACACATAATCAGGAAATAATCCAGTACTTGAGATTAAGAAACTACATTCATTTTAAAGCTCCTTATTCAGTACAACCCCACAGGGGAAAAAAAAAGACAACTTGATTCAGCTAATACTCTTTTGGACTAAAGTTTAAAGGAGAAATTGTTTTGTTTCCATTAATTCAGATAAGAGATTAAAAAGGGGTTTAAGTGCTAAGGGAAGAGGAGATGGCAGTATTATAAAATTTTCAAGGCTCATATTCTGCATCTCTTTTATAAATATTAGAAATTATTATTAGAATTTTGATTCAGATTTCCCTTTACACTTTTCAAGCTGAATTTTCCTGTGTCAACTGACACACTAGGACATTTTCATGCTATCATGCATAAATCCTGACTGAAACAGACCTGGCAAAGAAATTTCTTTCTGACATCAGTGATGAGCAATGCTACCTTTAACATCATTACTTCAAGGACTGGCACAGCAACTGAAAACAATCCACAAAGGCAAGTCAGGGACACAGAGGCTGAGGGGAAGCTTAACACACTCTATGGGTTCTGTGCTCCTAGGCATGCAATACTCACATTCAATAGCTTCAATAAATATCAACCATGCAACCCATAATAGCAGTATGGTCCCATATTTCAGGTATTTGGAAATGTAAGTGCTCCCTCTTCTATGTGGGGAGAGAAAAGTAGCCAGCAAGAATGACCAGGTACTACCTTGCTACTGAGGCACACACTCTTGCAGAGAAAGAGGCTGCCCACCATTCATCTCACTTCAAGATACATGGTCCATCTGAACAGTTATCCTGGATATCCTGTCAATGTCAGATATCCTTTCCCTGCCAAGTACTGGAGAGGTTACCTTCACATTCAACCCCTCATACCCTCAACACTGCCAAATGCAGAACTCAGGACACAGGCCCATCTGATTTCTGCCCCTGCTGCAGACTCCAAGTACTACAAGGACTCTAGAAGTAAGGTGAAAAGCAATTCTGGAAAAGGAAAAGCCAAGGCAAATCCACGCTGGATTTAACAAAAGAACAAAGGATCTGCCACATTTGGGCACCGAGTACCATCTATGAGGAAAAGCTGGAGACAGATGTTTTGATCAATTCCAAAGCTACAGCCAAAACAGCAGCACCTAGTTTCAAGGGAAATAAGGTTAGGCTGACTCCAGACATTTGGTCACCATATGCTTCAAGGAAGCACGAAATGATGAAACATCTGCATGTTTATAATCCTCTAACATCAACTTTGCTAAATGGCCAGCATTTGCATTTGGCAGGCTGGTTTAGAGCCTTGCTTACAACAGCCTAGCAAACCCCCATAGTCTCAATCTCCAGGGAGTAAGATTTAACACTGTTTGATATCAAAAGCCCACAAGGACAACGGCCCAAAGTGCTAAACTTGAACGGTCCCAGCTTGCAAAAGGTACTCACTCCAGGCTCTGAAAACCTCCCTGAAACTCTCCCAATGCTCACTGACAGCAGTTCTCACATTGTAAACCCTGACATATGTCTAATTCAGGGCCAGCACCAAGGGGCCAACAGATGGTATCCCAGACAAGGTCAGCAGACAGCCCTACTGATAGACAACATGACAAGGTTAACAAAAAGTGAATCAAAGAGCAGCCCATCAAGATGTAGGATTAAAGAAAAAAGAAAACACAACTGAAAGTGTTTTTATCAAACCTGAGAAGGGCTGAAGTACATTGATCTTACATTGTTATAGTTACATTTAGGGTAGCTGAGCACACAGCAACATAGACTGGCTTCTAGAAATCCTGAAAAAGGAACACCTAATTTCTCTTTGAATACCATTGCAGATTTAAATCTTCCAAGATGTAAGTTTGACTACCATCAACACTATCAGAATATTCCAATACAATTTTACTTCCTTGTAAGTACAGCTCCATATACAGCAACAGATGATCTGGGCATGTGAGACAACCATGGGGCTCATCTCAAAACAGGTTGAGAAATTTTCCATCTCACACCTCTGCTCTTGCCTCAAAGACATCAAGCTTTGTACAGGTGTTGGGCACATCTTCAACAGTTTCTAAAGACAGCCACCAATAATTTTACTTTCTCACCTATTTATTCTGGTAGCTGGATCAGAAAAATATTACCATGTCAATGATTCAACTGGCTAAAAGTGACAGATGCAAGAAATGCAACTAGAAACTGATTCTACAGTACAACATTTAATTTTGAAAACAACCATTTAATGGACAAAAAGTGCATCTCATCTTTGCTAGTTTCAAATTCACTCATTTTTGCTTTAGTAGAAAAAGTAACTCTACTTTCAGCAGCAAAAAATTGCAGGAGAATACAGCAGTAACTATGACACAAGTGAAAAAAAAAATTGCAAACACTATTTTTTCCTCTACAAATAATGTACAGTAGGTCCTTTGTAGCATTGGAGGTCATCCCATCACACCATAGTGCTCCAGCCCGCACATTCTTAATGTCTCCTCTCTCTCCCAACAGAGGAGACATTAAAATCTTCAGCACAAAACAATCTCTAAAGATTATCATCTTCTGAAGTATTTGGTTCATCCTTTTAAAACTAAATAGCAGGTATTTCTTTAAAAAGCCTATAGAGGAGGGGAAAATAAGTCAGCTGCCCCCCAAGAAGAAGAAAAAAAAGGATGTCCACCTCCTATGTAGTTCTATCCCTCGTCATTTTACTAGTCACTCCCTGGCCAAGGCCATAATTCAATTAAATATCAAGCACATTAAAAACCATTACAACATTCCATCTGGACATAAAAACTCCACCTGTTTTACTGGAAGGGCAGTCACCTGCTGGGACAGATGCCCAGAGAGGTGCTAGAGACTCTATCCTTGGAGACATTTACATCCCAGGCAGACACAGTTCTGGCTGACACTGCTTGCACAGGCAGGTCAGACTAGATAATCTTAAAAGGTTCCTCCCAAGCTTGACCCCTCTACAATTATTTCTTTGATAATACACAGAAAACCCCAAATTAAAAGACAGTGTATTAAAATGGTTTACTTCTGACTGACCAAAACCAAGGTTGGGCAAATATTTTGTTAGAAAAACACAAACAAAGCTGCCATCTCCCCACTCCCTTGGAGATATTTGAAAAGGAGCCCTCAGTTTCAGTGACCAGGCATTTTTGCTCTCAGTAAGAATCAAGTCATTCTTTTCTACTATTTCTGCATATTTGCAACAAAATTAGTAGGAGGGAAAACTGGAAGCTGGCACAAGATACTTCAGTCACCTGCAGTAGCTGTCATCTCTTAACTGCACTCCTACACAGGACAAAGAGGGATAAGAGTTCTCTGCTCCTCTGTAATAGTCAAAATACACAGGCACAGCCATGAATTCCTCAGAAACACACAAACTTCCCATGTGGACCACCGCAAATCCAGTCAGATGTCCCATACGGGGCCTCCAGTGGGCTTTATCCCTCAACACCCAGGCCCAGCTCTCCATGACAAAGCTCCTCACCTTCCAAGCCAGCCAGGTAGGAACACAGGCTAAGAAAATCCTACTCATCTTAAACCGAAGCAGTGTCTCAAAAGGCCTGGCAGCAGCAAGTGCTCTGTCTGGGCAGCTTCACCACAACAAATGCTGGGGGCACAGCAGCCTGAAGGACTGAGGGTGTGTGAGGGCTGCAGGCCCCGGGAGCCAGCGGCTGAGGAGATGGGCACAGGCCCAGAGCCCAGGAGAGGGATGGCAGCACCAACCCTGCTTGTCTGGGAGCCCAAACCCTCAGAGAGGGACAGCAGCATCAACCCTGCCTGTCTGGGAGCCCAAACCCTTAGAGAGGGATGGCAGAACCAACCCTGCTTGTCTGGGAGCCCAAACCCTCAGAGAGGGATGGCACCACCAACCCTGCCTGTCTGGGAGCCCAAACCCTTAGAGAGGGACAGCAGCACCAACCCTGCCTGTCTGGGAGCCCAAACCCTTAGAGAGGGATGGCAGCACCAACCCTGCCTGTCTGGGAGCCCAAACCCTTAGAGAGGGATGGCAGCACCAACCCTGCTTGTCTGGGAGCCCAAACCCTTAGAGAGGGACAGCAGCACCAACCCTGCCTGTCTGGGAGCCCAAACCCTTAGAGAGGGATGGCAGCACCAACCCTGCTTGTCTGGGAGCCCAAACCCTCAGAGAGGGACAGCAGCACCAACCCTGCCTGTCTGGGAGCCTGACAGGGACAGCAGCACCAACCCTGCCTGTCTGGGAGCCTGACAGGGACAGCAGCTCCAGCCACACGTGCTAAGCAGCTCTGCCAGCTCCAGGACAGCTCTCTGAGCCATCCAACCAAAAACAGTCTGTTTCCAGACTGTTACACCCAGCCTTCAAACTGAGGTACAAGTTTTGGTTCAGTGTTAATTGAAGGAGATTCATCAATATTTCAGAGTTACTCATTTTAACTGTAAGGTATGAGACCCATACCCCCTACAGCTGAACCTTCACACACAGTACTCAAGCATTAAAAGCAGACAAACATAAAAGTGTTATACACTGCACAATATAGGAGTGCAAAAACTCTCCTGCACCATTAGGGACACCTTTGGATCAACACTAAAAATCTCAAGTGACAGAATTCACAGCTGTCTTCTCCAGAGACTGCTGTGCAAGCCAATAAATTTTACATATCAACCATCCTGTGAAAATTTGAACAAAACTACTAAAGAAGAAATGAGAGGATGACATCAACAGAGCAAATCAAATAAAATTCTTAAAGAAAAAAAAAAAGAAAAAGCTGAACAAGCAATACTCCCAATGCTGCATGCATCAAAACCAACAAAAAAAGGTTGATAAACATTTTGCAGTCTACTTTGTGCCAGAAGATCTGACAAAAAAGCAGCTGCTTTCAGTTTTAAAAATGTACCTATAATGTAAATCAAGTATCTAACATAACAAATACATGGCATCAAATCTTAGTAAATAACTTCTAATGATGAAAAAAAATTGGTAAGATGTTTTTTAAAATAATTTCTTTTATTTAACAAAGGATTTTTTAATCCTTTATTAACAAAAGGATTTTTTGAAAATCCTTTTAAATGGTCCATACACTTTTCTGAAGCTATAAATCTAAGTACTGTCAGGAACACTATTCCTCTCAAGTGTTGAGTATTACAGTACATATTTTTAATGTTTGAGAACTGTTACTATATAATCTTCTATCCATTAACAACCAAACAATAATCCACAGGAAACATGTAATGTATACTTTTAGAAGTCCAGATTGGATACACAGGGATGAAACAAAACAAGCACACATTAAAAATGTACTTGCAATTAGATTAAATAGATTCTGTACAAAAACTGGAACTAGGAAAGAACCATGGCTATTTTTATTCATGTTTCTATTTTTGTTATACAACACATCTTCAAGATACACAAACAGTTTAGATATGTTTGATCTTGTAGCCACCTCAATTCCTTAAGACTGTATCCCATCTCTATAACAATCGCCTTGTCAAAGTGAAAGAAAAAACCCTCTTTGTCTATTGATGACTCTTGTCTGAAAGGGCTCCTAAAATGTTACTTTCTAACAGACCTGATGTTATATTAGTCCTTTGTTAACTACTGAAGGCATATTTTCCAGTATACCTTTGTTATATTTTTCCTATTTAATACCAAGACTTATAAAACATGAGAATACCATAAAAATTGATTGTTTAAAAATCGTAGCAGCTCTGAATATCACTTCATTGATTCTTCTCATCTTTCTACACTCCAACTTACCTCAGATCCTGAGGAAATCTGATTCTGGCCTGGCTGATTCTGAAGGTGACCAGCACTTCTCTCTGTCAGAGAATCCACTGCATTGTCATCCTGTTCAACCATTTCCATGGTCATCAGTCTAAAAGTAAGTACATACATATTTAAATAACTCAATACAGGGAGGTATATCAGGCAGCTAGGGAAAATAATTTCAAACTATATTTGGAGCAGACAGAAAATAAATATATTTCTGTCAAAATGAAATCCTTTCTTCATTCCCCTGTATTAAAACATTCACTCATATAGCCAGGAGCTCTAAAACAAGTATTTTGGGAAGTTGCAGGGAGAGGCATTTCTGGAGATGGCTCTCAGGGAGGGACAAGCAGAGTGCCAGGGTCCCATGCAGTGCTGGCAGTGCTGCCCACAGAAGGTCCCTTCAGCCTCATGGGCTGCTACAGCCCTCTTGAACCTATTCCCTGCTGGCATCTACACTTGAATTGTCTGTAAACTGCTCATGGCTCAGGAGCCACAGCAATTCTTCTCACTTTATAGGTTTAAAAGTAGGATAGATTTTATTGAAAACTAAGAACTTGCTGACCCTCATTTTAAAGTAAGAGTTTAAACTTTGTAGAGAAAACTTCCAAATCTGCTACATATCTGCTATATAAAAATGCAATTACCTGACAGCTCCTTTTCGATATTTCTTGGCACACTTAGTCATAACGGAAGGTGTGAGTTTTAAAACAAGAGCTTGGATCTCTTCGGCTCCCTTTCTCTCCTACCAAACCCTGCACTGAAGGTGCAACATTGAACAGGTGATGTCAAACATTGCCATGGCAACAGGTCAGTTTACAAACAGAACAGAGACAGGACAGGGTCAGGCAGAGGCAGGCAGGGCGCCCTGCAGGCACGCTCCCACCTACACCCTACTTACACAACACGGACAGCCTCAAAAGGAAGACATGATATTAGTGAGAGATTTAAGAGGCAGCAAATCTTGGTTCCCCAGGTTCAGTTTCTGTAACTAGGGGATGACAAGCCCGAGGCCAAAGTTCAATTATTTCTGATAGCTACTCTGGTTTCTTCTCAGGACTTCGACTGAGAGATGCAAGAGGCAGGCAAGGACTGCTACCCACCTGACGCTGAGGCTCTGGAATTTAGTCTCTGTTACATTAAATCAAATTAAATGTGAACCAAACTCCTTTTGTGGCACTATTTTATAGAACATTCCACAGCCTTTGGAGAGAACAATTTTTATTAGTTTTATAAAAATCAAAATTTTGCCCAAAATAAAGGCATGAAAATATGAAAAGATAACCAGTCAAATGATGTAGAGAAGCATATTTCTAGCTTATATGCCTCAAATGCTACTCTACTGACCAGATTTAACAGTACTATAGCTAATGGTAGTGAAGCTGCAAAACAATTTAACATTTTATGGGTTAACATAAGTATTTCTGCTCAGAGAAGTTACATACCCTATGCCAGTACCAATTCAGATTAGAGTCATAGGGAGCTATTTGACAACTAAAATTTTTCTACATTTTTCTCTTGCTAGTTACCACTAATTACCTTTTTGTTTAGATGCAATCTAATTAAATATCTACTGAAATTTACCAAAGTCTACCAGCTCTGGGGAAAATGTTTTCATCAAACTTTTCACCATAATTTTCTATAAGATGTTACCTAATTATAATATTCTGGTTTTATACATGTGCAATATAATAACAAAAATAAAGCAGGGCAGAAAAGTTCTTCCTTTGTAAACTAGGGCCACCCATAAAGTCTCAAATATGAAAGGTTTATGTGGTTCATGTAAGAATAAGCTTCAGAATAGCTCAGACACCAAGGAAGAATAAATAATGCCTAGGTACTGGCAACATATTCATTGTAATCTCTTCCTAAAGATGGGAATATAGCCAGAATTAATTCACTTTATGAAGGCCCTGAAGTATTTTTGTATCCAGAGCCATCTGTCACAGAAAACCTATTGTTGAAAAAAACCACAAAAAACCAAAAACAAACAACAAAAAACCCAAGGACTGTTATTCCCACTGAGTGCATTTCATAGAAATTTTACACAGAAAGTGTCAGTTTTCATCTTGGAAAAAATTTAGTTCCTGGTTTTTAGCTTAATTTCTCACTGATTGCAGAACAGTATAAAAATGGATTTACTTCTACTTTATCAGGATTTTTCTCCCCAAGACATTTCATTTGCAGTGCTGCGCTACGTTAGCCAAAAGCTACAAAAAGAGCATCGGTGCAGCAGGAAATCTAACAAAGTTATTCCTCATATTTTGCAAAAAGCAGTTCAGAGAAAGGGGTGTACTTTTTGATTATTTATCTTTAGTTAGAAAAACAACAGCAAGAATGATACGTATCAGTGGAGTGACAAATATAATTAAGATTTATGATATACTTGGAAAACTCCAGAATTTATATAGATTTTCCATCTATAATTGTGTATATTCTGACTCTCAATACAAATGATTGCTTAATTGAAATATTTAGTAGGGTGGAGTAAAGTCTGAAAATTTGACTGCCATAAAATGCAATCACTACTCTGAAACACAGTAAAATACTTTTCCTAGATAAGCTCAAACCTGCTTCTTTTTGACAACCTCTGTGACCAAATAGTGACTTGACTTAAAACAACATCCAAATATAAAGATCCACTCACAGCCTAAAAAAAAAACAAAACAAAAATAATGAAGTATATGAGTAATTTTAAAAGATACACGAGCTATCTCAGCATAACACTTCAGTGAGAACCATGACTTCAGACAAACCAGCACATGAGTATCCCAGTGCAGACGTGTTCCAAGATCAGGAGTGACAGACACAACCATGGGATCCCTGAGCTGCCAGGAGCAGGTCAGCTGCAGTCATTTGAGCCTGCAGGGTCAGCGGTGGCACAGCCACACTGAGCTCTGCCACCGCCTGTGGGCTTGGAACTCCCGAATTTCAGACTGGGCTGTCACTGTCTTCAGAGCACTGTTATAACCTCAATTGTACAGGGGTTTTATTTCCTGTACTACATATCATGTCAACATGAATACATCAAACTTTTTAATACATACTAAGAAAAAATACTGAGCAATACTATAACTACGCTTTTTTTAAAACACCAGCAATACAGACTGTGGCATGAAACTGTTACTAATCCAATCCAGAAAACAGTTTCCATGCATATCACACTCAACTAGTCTGCATTGCAAGCAAATTCCAACATACTCATTGCTATTAAGTTTCCAAGAAAGAACAACAGAATTTTCTGCCAAGCCCTTAAAATCCTTTATAAAAGTCTATAGTAGGAGTACATATCACACTTAAAAGTTTACATAACCTTCCTTCTGTTTTTAAAGGAAAAGTTAGCAAATAGTTTAAAGGTCTTGGGTCCTGTTTAAAAATATGTTTTTCTTCATTGTATGACTCATTATAAACACCTTTTAGTCTTATACTCAGTATTAATACATTTTTCCTTATATTTTTTATCTTAGCTACTTACAAAGACTGAACAATAATTTTAAATACTTGTCTGGATTTTTAAATTAATAAACAAGTTACACCTCTGCACACACATAAAAATGGGACAAAAATGGTTTTGCATAATGAAGCAAAGATACCTGCTTCTTCCCACAATATTGGAAAGAGATCTTCAGCATCTGGCAGGAAGTTTAACTCTCACCAAACTTGGAACATTTCAATGTATGTAAGTACGTGTTTACTGTAGTCACTGAGACTAATGGACAGCAGGTGAGTGGTCAGTAGCACTGACAAATACTGATTAAGAATACTGATTACTAATCAGATAAACACTGATTAAGGTGATGCATACATTGCACATCAAAAGCTTCTTCAACTGTGATCAGATGAACCACCCCTGACAGGAGAAATCTGACAACTGGAATCAGCTAGAGGAAAACAGGAAGTTTTTCCTAGAAAATTAAAAGCAATTTACAGCTAAAGGTGTGAATTCTTTATATTTTTGCCCATAGGTAAGAGATGAAGGATAGCACCCCTAGCAAGACACATTCCTTTGCAATAAAGAGCACAGGAGTCCTTTAACTCCTCCCAGTACTGCTGTTTGTCTGCATATCAACATAATATTTAATGTCTATTGGTGAAATTATACTGCAAAAGCAGATTGCTAAAGTATTTGCATATTGCTAAAGTATTTTGGAAGTGTGTGACTGTCTAAATAAATACCCAGAGGCATTTTTAAAAACAACTTTTTTATTTCAACCATCCTTTATACATCAGGGACTGCTTACAAATGTGGTTTGATACAAAGGAAATCAGTCGTAAGAGGCTAAAAATTATGTTTCAGCCCTTGTTCCAAATCTCTTTGAAGGCTTTTATTCACAGGGGAGTTACTAGAAAGCAAGAATGTGAATTTACAAACACCTGTTCTGCATTTATTGATGACCCCACAGTGAGTGTGGAAACTCTCAGAATACACTTGTTTCAGACACTCTGTTTTGTATCAGCTCTGTTATAACTGTTTACCACCCTGGTGCCATGAAGGACACCAGTGATAAGGTGATCACAGAAGTCAGTCAAGTAAAATGTGCAACAGTAAACAGACCCAATTTTGAAGTGCAAACTTTCAGTTCTCAGTATCACCAGAAGCTTCATCACTAAGGTTTCAGCGTCTCCTACATTGTTATTCCCCTATTTTCTTCCCTGAACACCTCAGCTAAACCCGAAACCCCAAACTCTGCAAACCCCAACGTGCCATTACTGTGAGCATAGGCAATGCTACCTGGCACCTGCCAGCCCATCCATGCTGACAGCGCAGGGCAGAGCCGATAAGAAGAGGAACTGAACCTGATGTGAGCGGACACACGGCCCCCTCCAGAGGAGCCGAACCAGCCCCAGGCAGGCCAGAGATCACTCCAGCATCAGTCCCCGTGGAATCACCTACATGCGGCTGCACTCAGCCCTAAAACTGATGCTATCACAGCAGTAGGGGACGCAGACAAAAGTTTCAAGCAAGACTTCGGACTCACAAAACCCACTGTGATCCCTCCCCACCTGTTCTGACCCAGCTCCGAAAGCTCTGTGGGCAAGGTTATAACCGGGAGTAACGGACTGAGGGGCAAACGCCACCGGGCACCCCCGCTCCCCTCGGCCGGGGCGAGACGCCAGGAGGGGCCGTCCGGGGTGCTCTGCCCGCAGCGGGCAGGCGCTGCCCGAGCCGCATCGCCGGGCGAGCCGAGCCGGTGGCCCGAGCAAGCGCTGGAGCCACCGCCTGCCGGAGCCCGGCGAACGCCGTAGCTCCCGGGCCGCAGAGAAACCGCCGCTCCGGCAGCCCCTCCGGAATTCCCGGGATGCGCAGCCGCCTCGGGGCCGCCCCACAGCGCCGAGCGGGCTCCGCGCGGCCGTCCCTGAGCGCAGCGCGCTCCCGGCTGCCGACGGGGACGCGCCCCCGCCGCCTCCCGCGCGCTCCCGCGGCGGGGCTGAGCCAAGCGCGGCACAGCGCCCCCCGCCTGCCCTGCCCGTCCCTGCCCGTGCCTGCCGTGCCCGCCGCGCCGCCCGCTGCCCTCCGCGCTGCCCCGCTCCCGGCCCGCGGGGGGTCGGGCTGCGCGCACACGTGTCCCCGCCCCCTCCCGCACTCACCCGCCGCCCTGTACGTGCTGCCCCCGTCACAGGGGGTGGGGGGGACCGGGCCGGGCGGAGCCGCACGTCGTCCTCACGTCAGCGCTGATGCAGCCGCGCCGCCGCGGGGGCGCCGAGGAAATGGCGTCTGTGGGGCCTCCCAGCGCCAGCGGCCGCGGCGGGAGGCGGAGCCGCGCGCGGGCGGCGGTGCCGGGCGGCCGCGGGGCGCAACGGCCGCGGCGCTGACCAACCGCCGCCGCGGGGCCCCCGCCGGCGCCGCCCATTGGCCGGGGCGGGACGCGGCGCGGTGCGGGCGGGGCGGCCCCGCGCTGCCGGGGGCGGGGGCGGCCGGTAACAGCCGGGGCGGCCGCGGGCCCGCCGCGCTCCCTGTGCCGCGCTCCGGGTGTGCGATAGCGGGGCGGTGCCGGCCGGGCCCCGCCGATAAGGGCGGTTGGCTGGGCTCCCCCGCAGGGTCCGGCCCCGGCTGTCCCCGCACTGACCTAGGGAAGGGACGCGGCACAACCCCCGGTTGTCCCCTGGGCGGTGCCGGAGCCCTGACGGACGCGGGAACCTGCCCGGAGGCCGCCCCGCCGAGGTGCTGCCCGCAGGTTGTTTTGTAATTCTGCTTAGTAAAAGCAAGTTCTTTACATCAATCATTCATGGTATGACATAGTATTTTACATTTATTTGGCTAAGTAAATCAGAAGTTGCCAGGGGGCAACAAGCGGGAGCGACGTGCTTGTTTCCCCGCTCGCTGCCACGGGATTACGTGCAGATACCCTGAGTCATGCTGGGTTTGTGCTCTAGGTGTGAGCGCGTCCTTTGCCGGAAGCGCAGGGCCCGCCGGCTCAGGGTTAATAATGTTAAATACAATAAATGCGTAAGCCATAAACTTTGTTACTATGGGTGTTTGAACATCGTATGTCTTATTGCTGACCAGTATTTTACAAAGTAGTGTTACAAGGGACAATACTGCAGTAAAGTTTAAATTGCATGTGTATACATCGCTACACATATATTCTGAAGTTACGTAATGTATTTACCCATTTTTATGGTTTAGGTCCTTTTTTTTTTTCTTGTGAGAATCTACTCAGTGTGCTAAATAAACATGAAAAACCTAAGTTAATTTCACATAACTCATTGTGATTGAAGAATTGGAGGATGTGTGTGTCAGGATTGGTGATAGGTCCACACAGGTCAAACGCTCAGTCTTATTCATGGCATAGAGAGAACCTGCGTATTGATTTCCTGTGTTTTTTAAAAAAACAAATAACTCTTATCTCTGACTTCATAAGAGATGACTCATATTTATTTGCAAAGGTTTTGCCTTTGAGCGTTTAGTTCTTTAATTTGCTTCACAGGACTTAACACAGCTATCTAAATTGCAATCTAGTGGAAAAAATACAGAATCTTCAATTATCACTATTGCTTGTGCAAGTTTTCAGTCTTCATTCTACATTTCCTTTGTTGAAATATCAAACACCCCCTTCCTGTTTTGAGTTCTGTTTCCCTCCCTTTGTTTTTTGCATATATATTATGTGTCTGTTCTGGGTTTTTAAATAGGAGTTTCTCTTCCCATAATTAATTCTGCTTTAAGATCTCACCCATTACGTACACTATTCTTATGCTCATTCATTAAAGATATGTTTTCTTTTGTCAATTAAAAATATTTGTTGGAATAGTAAGATAATCAAATGAACAGGCAAGTGTTAAACTACTGAGAATTACTCTGCTGAAACCTTTGGAAGAAATTCCAGTTTTGCCTTGTATACTCAAAAAGCCAGAAATGGTTCTTAGGGTATTGGCAGCACCTCAAAAATATTTTTGAAGGTAGAAGTCTTAGTACAAACAGGAAGAAATTTCAAATGAGAGTGTTAAATAATGGAAACCACTGGAGTGTGTTACCTGTAAACAAACTGAGAATTTCCATGAACTCTTAGGGCCTGGATTTGGACAAACAGTTATTTTTTATTAGTTTTCAAGTAAGCCATAAATGCTTTGAAATGTTTAACTAAGAATTTATTACTATTTATACCACTTCTCTCATAATGAAGTGTATCAGAGACGTAAGGGGCAGAGGGCCTTAGACCTTGGTGATACAAAGATGACTGACCAGATTTGGCTCTTGATGCAGCTCTCTGATGCTGGGGGGCTGGAAGAGGAAGGCAATGACAAGGGCCTTGTGTTGTGCTCTTACTGCAGCAGGGCTGGGGTACCGTGTTTGGTACCTGAGGCCAGACCAACCTGTGCCACAAAAGTGCTCACTTTGACTAAAAACAGTTCTCCTTAAATTGGGATCAATGCCTGATGTGAATCCATTTAATTTCAAATGCTGAGACCAAAAGCAATCCATAAGAAAGCCTGACAAGTCAGAATTTGTTATGATTTCCATCATTTATGGAAGAACATAAACTTGGAATCCAGACTCTTTGCTGCTGTCACAATGACTGCCTGAGACACCTTTTCTCTCTAACTCAAAATGTCCATTGTTGTTTTTTTAAGTTTCTTTCAGCCTGGATCAATTCTTAAGTCTGATCCACTGCACCATGCCACAGAGAGAAGTAGGACCTTAACCAGGGAGGGTAATAGATGAACAGGGAGTTGGAGCAACTTCATTTGGAACCAAGAAGAAACATGGTGCTCTTTTTGCAGAGAACTGAAATATTTCACCAGTGCACATTACATCAGTAGGAGTGCTGTCTCTGTAATTTTCAGACAGCTGATTCTACATATGGATCTCACAGCTATCTTTTAAATAGATTTTTTAAGGGGATTGAAAGAATTTTGTGCATTTCAGTTCTAGTCTCCTGAAACACCTATTTAGTTTTCTTGTAAAAAAGTTCATGGTTTGTCTTGGCATAAACAACAACAGCAAAATGGATATGCTACCTAGCTTGGTTGTCTATTTCTCTTTAATTAGAATCCAGACATCTGAAGATAATGCAGGTAAAACAGACAGAAAAATAGACTGGTATCCTATTGGAAATAATAGTGATACTTACTGATTAATAATTTCACCACAGATCTCCTCATGGACCACTCCAATTTCAGCTGATGGTTGAATATTCCTACCTCTACTCTTCCATTGCCTGCAAGGAAATAGAGGGACAAGTGCAGAACTTGCAGCATGTCACAGGAAAGTGCAGTCCACACAGCCACTGTTTTCACAATTTATTTTGTGAATGTGATGAAAATCAAAAGTAGCCAACAACTGCACGCTGCAACAGAGTCCTGATCAGTCTGAAACACAGAACAGATCAGGCAAGAAGTGCACTTTAATGAATATAAAATATAAGACTAATAATTTATTTTACCTATTCTTTTCTAAATTCCTAGCAATGCAAGAAAAAGATTAATTTCCATTGGCTCACAAATTGAAACAGAAATGTGACACCCTCAGAAAGGCAAACATTGAAGGATAATGTAAAAGGTAAAAGCTTTGTAAATATTTTTAATGTAGTTTTTTTTTTAATAGTTACACATCTGTGGAATTATAAATATTTTGTAATCCCTCCTCTAAACTGTGTCAAGTTGGAAATAAAACTGAGTAGTACGAGTAGTACAAGAGCAAATTGATGATCCTTTTATTCTTATTATTTGCTACTGCCATCACTGAAACCTCTGAAAATCAATACTGTCTAAATTAGTGCTGCGCTAAGGCACTGCCTTGACTTTGTGGGTTGCATAAGGCAGAAGCACAGGAAGGAATGGCCTTGAGGAGCCCAGGTCTGGCTTAGGGAGAAGCCTGGCCTAACAGCTGTGAGGCTTTGCAGTACCTCAGCCAGCTCTACATGGCCTTGTGTCATGTAAACAATAGGCTTTCTTTATTTGGAAGGGTTGGATGTTATTATTGGTGAAGGGGGTATCAAGTACTGTTCTAGGTCCATTTTTAAAATTATTACTACTTTGATTTTCTTAGGTTTGAAATTATTTGATTTTGGATAATAAGTTGCAGTAATGTTATGATATTTTACACTCCAAAGATGAAATACAACATTTTAATGTGGTTTGATTGTGTTCATTTATTTTGCCATTTTTAAAACTTTTTAAAACTTTTTAAAATTTAAATTTAGAAATATAGAAATATAGAAATATAGAAATTTAAATTTATAAATACAAAACAGGTATCCCAAAATACCTGTTGGTATCAAGAGTAAAGCAGTGCAGGAATGTGGCCAGCACTAATAGGACATTGAGGAACTACCTCACACAAAGGTGAATGACATCGAACATTCAGATAATGCAGTAAAAGTCAAACACATACAAAGAGTTCATAATTGTTTAAAATGTTCAATGAAAATATATATAAAAAAAGAATTTGCATTTAGTTAACACAGTAGCTGTAGACTAGATTTCATAGCAACTGTAGGTTGTTTTTGATGGGGGAGCAGATTGTTTTGGTGGTGGTAAATGGTTGTAAATGACAGTGAAGAGCAAGAATGAAGAATATAAAATAAAAAGCAAAAGCTGCTGAATAAATGGAGCAAGGTAAAGGTGTCTGGGAGCTATAAAGGGAAGAGGTACAAGTGAAAAATTACTAAATGGAAGAGTATTCTGTATAACAGAAGATAGGCTATTTGCAATGTGTTTATGTGAGAGAACTTCTGTATTTCTTTCATGTCAAGAATTGTTAGTTCTTAATCTACCAGTGATGCAGATAAATGGCTAAAGAAACATATTTTTTTGAAAAGGGTATATCTTTCATCAAATGCTAGCTCAACTAATTTATCTCTTTGATATGCTATTTTGCCAGCTGGTTTATTTATGAGCTGGTTTTTGTCATTCTATTAGTCTAGTACTTTTGCACATTACAGGAGGTTTCCATCTCCATTAAGTATGAAATATGCTTTTTACTGGATCATTTGAAAGACAAATAGATATACTTTTATAAAATAATTTCACAAGAAAACCCAAGGAAATGGAACGATGCCAAGTTTAATTTGGAAAATGACATGTTAGAAATGGACACTAGACATGTCCCATTTATCACATTTTAGCAGAGACAGATACTATTTGCTCTTTTTCCCTTTTTTCTTTTTCTGGAAATAACAGCTCTGCAAATTCAGCATTATGTTGCCTAAGAGTCATCATCACTAGGGGTTCTGCAGTCACCAAGTTCAGGTGGTTTTCTTCCTTTTTTGTGTATATTTATACGTACTGCACACAGATGCCAAAGAGCTGTATGCTACCATTTTTAGTCTGGTGGTACAACCACTCAAGATTTACACGACTATTTTCTCCAAAACATTGTGCCTAGCAAACAAAAAGCAGCAGCTGCCTTGCTCTCACAGTATCTGCTCATTAAATCATAGGATTATAAAATCATTGAGGCTGGAAAAGACCTCCAAGGTGATGGAGTCCAACCTGTGGCTGAGCACCCCCTTGTCGAATAAACCACAGCACTAAGTGCCACATCCAATTGTTTCTTGAGCACCTCCCAGGATGGTGACTGCACCACCTCCGTGGGCAGCCCATTCCCATGGCTGACAACCCTTTCAGTGAAGAAATTCTTCCAGATGTCCAGCCTGAACATCTCCAAACACAGCCTGAGACCACTTCCCCTCCTCCTGTCTGGTTGCCTGGGAGAAGAGGTTGACCCCCACCTGGCTACAACCTCCTTTCAAGGAGTTGTAGAGAGAAATAAGGTCTCCCCTGAGACTCCTCAAGGCTAAACACCCAGCTGCATCCTCATATGACATTTTCTGTGCACTTCACCAGCTTCATTCCCCTTCTCCAGACAGCTCCAGCACCTCAATGTCTTCCTTGAAGTGGCAGACCCAGAACTGGACACAGGACTTGAGGTATTGAGCAATGTCTGTGCACTGTGTTGCTGCAACTCTATGAAAGGATTATTTCACTGTGATTCTTAAAAATGATTGTACAGTGGTGCACATGATCTATGAACCTTTTATAAAAAGCCACTGCTAAAAAGGTACTTGAACCATTTTCTGAAAATGATTGCATAATTTCTGAATCAAAAGGGAAGGAGAGACATTTAGAATAAAATTGCTTGGTTCACTGCTGGTACTATAAGCAAATATATTCCTGGCTCATGACCTGGTAGATGTGACAGAACTTCCTTGGAACTGCAGCTTCCCTTCCCTTGTGTGCAGCACCCTCTCATGGCTCTCTCCCTCTCTCTCTCTGTCATTTCCACCAGCAGGGGTAAGTGATGATGTTTGAACAGTTCCATGTCCTCAGCTCTGTCACCACGCTTCCCTAACCTGTACTAGCTTTGGGATTTTGTGCATATAAGCTAAAGCATTAAAACTACAAACCAACTTATTTACTAGAGTA
Organism: Melospiza georgiana; assembly: GCF_028018845.1. Classification (NCBI taxonomy): domain Eukaryota; kingdom Metazoa; phylum Chordata; class Aves; order Passeriformes; family Passerellidae; genus Melospiza; species Melospiza georgiana. The sequence goes on from NC_080430.1 coordinate 13,979,516, forward strand.
AATTTCAGGGGTAGTTTCATATTCAAATTAAACCTGAAAGCAAAATCCCAATAATTAACTCAAACCCAGTCAGATGGTGTCTCAGCCAGGACTTCTTCATTTTTAACAATTCAGAAAATAAAGCCACCTAGCAGCTTCTTTAGAAGCTTTCTGCATTCTTTCCCCAAATGCTTAGATTAAAAAAATGAACAGAAACCTCTTATATGCCAGGTTGCTTGTTTGTTGGGAAATTGTTCTGTTTGGTTCACCCAGCCCATAGCAAGTACCTGAGCCATTGGCATTGGATGCATTTACTGAACAAAAAGGATTTACAACCTTGTAACTGAACACACACAAACTCCAAAATCTTTTACTCTTCTGATACTTCATATATAAAGCTGTTTAATATCTGAAAATTCCTGTAAGTAGAATCATTTAGGCTCAGTTACTGCATCATAAAGTCTTGGCAGCTCACTGATCTCTAAACACAAGTTGTAAATGTACAATTTTGCTTGTCAATAATGTTGCAGAATATTTTTTCAGCAATTTTTTTGGAAAAAAAAAAAAGGAAAGAAAACGAACTAGATTTGTTCAGACAGATAATTTACTTTCTTAGCTACAATGACATGAAAATAAATTGTGGCCCCTTTTTAAAAAACAGATGGAGAAAAAATTACATTTGCAATTTTTTTCCCAAGGAATCCTGGGGAAGGATAGAATAAATCTGGGAATTTAACTAAACACTTGATGGCAAACTAATAAATTCTGTTTGGGAGAGTTCAATTTTTGTTACTTTTCCTATTTCATGGACAAAAAGGTGTGGGTTTTGTTAGTTTTGTTGTAGGTTGAGCAAGTTGAAAGTCTTGAACTGCTATTTTGTATCTATTCCGTGCTGCCATCTTGTGGCCAGGAGTGCAGTGAGCGTCTGCTTCGTAATGAAATTTACAGGGGTTAAAGCAGATTAAATAATCATACATTTTAAATTCTTCATAAACTTAAAATATATACAAGAATAATACTTAATTACTGCGTATTTTTATAATCACAAAAGATTTGTTCCATTTATACATATATTTTGCATGTTACCACATGAAAGAGAAATACCCACAATGAAAGTCTAGATTAAAAGTAGCTATAATGAAATAAAGGTCTATTCCTGCTTTCATTTATCTTGTTTTCAGAAGAAAAATATTATTTTAAAAAATTGTATTATTATCTGCATCAATAATGCAGAGTAACTAATCTAGTAAAAATTGAATATTACATGAGTATAGCATAAACAATCCAGTCAATATTCTCATTTTCTACTTGAAAAAGGCTAATGAATATGTTACTCTAAAAGTAGGATTTTAAATCAAAGACAAGAAGAGCAGATAGTAACATGAAAGGCATTTGCAAATGACACGGTGGTGGTGGGGAATGTGGATACTCAGTATCAGTTCAGACTGCAGTCTAAACCAGCTGTTAAATAAAGCAGTAGGTGCTATAGTGGCACATTTAATACACTGTTTGTATTACCATAGGGCTGTGGGATTCCTAGTTCTGTACCAGAATAATACAGTGTTAGATGTAGCATCAACATAAACAAAATAGACAGCTCCTTCCAAAGGAATTAATTACATAAGAGAAAAGAAAACAAGTTAATGCAAACAGACAGAGACACAGAAGTATCAGATAAGAGGAAACAACCGTATATAAACAACAGGGGAACTCGGGAAATACTGCAACACTGGTTAGGACAGTGAGCAGACTTGATAGCAGATGTAATCAAAGAAACATAAATTTGTGTATTTGGTGGCAAAGATGTAAGATGGCATATGCATGTAGTAGAAAATAACTTATGTCACTCACTACTGTTATCAACAATATATGAAGAACTGGTAAGAATTTACTGGGAAGAAGTTGACTTCTCCATAGGACTATCCTGCAAAAACTTCCAGAATTTCCATCTGTCCCCTATCTGTGTTTTCTCTGTCTACAACTGCTGAAAGACAACACTAAGCCTTGGTCAAACGGGATTTAAAGCAGTCTGCACATCTGCTGTCATCTAGAAATGCATCAAGACATGGCTGAGGTAGCTGAGGGTGCCACGTTAATTGGTCATGCTTTGCCAAATAGCAATTTTCATTGCTGGCTGTTTTGGGCACATCTGCACAGCAGGTTAATTCAGATTACCAACATCTGGGCTTCAGCAGGTAGCAACAGCCCCACCACAGAGCTAGCAGTGAACTGAACTCACTGAGTCATAAATCATGTATCCACTCACAAAAACATTGGTGCACTACACACAAGTTCTAGCCTTGCTCTTGGCAGATACATTATCATCATTTCTTAATAGACTGTATGAGAACCTTTGTTCTTTTGGAAGCACAGGCAGCACTGTGGGAGTGGTGAGATGACCTTAGCAACACACACAGTAATGCTCTCAGCTTGCTCATCTGACTCCTGCAATACCCCGTTCTGTGCTTTCAGGTGGTCATTCTCTGGAATTCCTAAATATTTCTCTGTTATTTCCTAAATACATTTCAATCCAACAACAGTTTTTAAATACCTTACATAAAAGCAGTAACAAATACTCATGTTCTTCCTCTGAATTGTGACTCCCTAATTGTGCTTCCTCAACTGCAGCCTTGTAGAACAGAATGTGCAGAATAGGTACCTAATTGAAGTCTGTGCTTATTGTGAATATTCATTATTTCAGAAAATTGCTACATGATTCTTCCATGCTGAACAACCCAAATTATTAGTTTTGAAAAACACTTCCTTTCCTGTATCTGTTTCCAGTTTATAACAGTTAACTCAGGAGTAAACTTCTTCATATAACAGAAATTTACAAAATATGTACTTGGTAATGTTTGGGTAGTGTATAGATAAGGATGTTTTTCATTAATGGCCATCTAACTTGTGATATCTGATCTTGTACAATTAATACATTCACACAGCAGGTTTAAATAGCATTATTAAATTGTGCCAGCATATATTTGAACTTCTAAGAGTTTAACTCACAAGCTTGTGACTAACACTACCACTAAAAAAGAGCCTCCAGTTCTTAAAAAAATGAAAAAGTGCTGCAGATACAATTCAACACTTGCAGAAAATAACAAGCACTCAAAAGCTTAGTTACAACCTACCTCCCCTCAGCAAATAGAAGAGCTTTAAACTCTGCTAGTTTCTGTTAAACTAGCAGAATAGAAAAATAAAGGGGTTTAGGGTGAAAACAGAGGAAGTTGAAGCGCTGTTTAAAATGTCTAGGAGACCAATAAATTTAAAAAGAGAACACAAAGGAAAGCATTAAGGCTTAATGATAAAGCTGCAAGTACTGGAAATGAAATGGGCAAGGGCTTGATTTGAAAACAGGGAAAGCAATTATTTTGACGTGAGTTTTGAACAATAGAGAATTTTCAGAAATAAACATCTATTTTCCAGAAGGCTATTGTCTCCTACGGAGCGCTGCACTATGTCCTCTAAACGAAGCCCTTTTTTAATGTTTGTTTTTTAGAGCAGAGCTGCTGTGCCCAGTTGCGATCTCCCGGGCCAGGCTCAGTACCCACCGGGCCTGCGGCTGCCACAGCGCGCACGTGCGCCCGGGGCACGTGAGCCCGCCCGGCTACTTGGTCTCCACTGCGACTCTACTTTGTTACTCCCACCCAACAACTTTGTGTTGCCCCTTTCTTTCCGCCGGGGCCCGCGCGGGGACGGCGGCCGCTCTGCCGAGGCAGCCGGGGCCGGGGCGCTGCCCGGGGCGTCCCGCACCGGAGCAGGGCGCTGGGAGCTGGGGAAATTCCCTGCTGGGGCCGGCGGTGGGAAGGGGACACTTCCACCTTCTGAGGTAACGGCGAGCTGCTGACACGAAGCCCGGGAACGCCGCGCCCGCGGGAGAGGCCCGTTCCAGCCCCCGCGCCCCGCGACTCCATGTCGGGAAGGCGCGGGACGAGACCGGTCCCGCCATGGAGGCGGAGTGACGCGTGCGCTGCGACCGCCCCGCCGCTGGGAAGTGCGGCCGCCCGCGCTCGCCGTACAGTGCGGGCCGTACCAAACCCCGCTGCTCCGGCGGGGGAGGGTGCGATCAGAAAGTGACGGAGCGGCGGGACCCGTCGGCCCCAGCTCATCCTGCGGCCGACGGGGAGAGCCCGGCGGGGAGAACGCGGGGGTGGCGGCTCCGCGGGTGAGGCGGCGGCTCGGCGGCGACAGCACCGAGCGGGGCCGGGGGCCGCGCCCCGACCCCGGCAGTGGCGGCGCCGGCGGAGGGGCGGGGCGCGAGCGGCTTTGGGTAATGGCAGCGCTGTGAGGACGGAACGGGGCAGCGACCGCGGCCGAGGGCAGGAGCGAGGGAGGCCGGGCGGGGGTCGCTGACTCGGGCCCCGGGCCGCCAGGTAACGCCTTCGCCCGGCCCGGCCCGGCCGCAGCGCTGAGGGGAGGGAGCGCAGCGCTCGCGGGGAGGTGGCGGTCCCGACCCCGCCGGGTGTGCGTGGGGGCGATCGGGCCCTGCCCCCGTCCGGCCCCGGGGCCGCCGCTGGCCCCCGCCCCGGGCCCCCATCCCCGGCCGTGCCTGAGCGGCAGCGCCCGCTCGCCCGCCGCGTCCTGCCCCGGGTCCTGCCCTTGCCCCGCGGCCAGGGCGCGGTGCGGCCTCTCCGGCGGAGCCGCTCGCTATCCGCTGGCTGCGCCCTCCGCCAGTTTCGCTTTTGTTTTGGTGGAGGGAGAAGGTGGGAGCGGGCACCGGGCGGGGGCGGGCGGCACCGGTCACCTGTTTGACGCCAGTGCTCCTGCCTGTGGCTGCGCACCCGCCACGGGCTTGTGATGCTGCCGATCGAGGGGGTTAAATAGCTTGGAAATTTGGGGCGTTCTTTGATGCTGGACAGAATACTATGTTTGTTTGTGTGAACAAATATTTGCAGTATGACAGTGGTGTGGTTTAAAGAATGAGGCGATGGAAGCAGCATCCTTTCATTATCATGCCGAGTAAATGTGTTTCAATAACATCTGTTTACTTTAGGGCTTATCAAACAGGTAAGGCTTCCCACGGTCTAATAGTCTAAACCCTAGGGTAGATATTCTGCCCTCCTATAGTTCTTACCATGATCAATACAAGACATTTAATCAAAGTTGGTGGGCTTGTGCATTGCTGACACTGGAGCACAGCATACTTGAAAAAACCCAGTGTCTTACAGTAAAAGTTACACCATACTTGTTTAAATGTCTGTAAAACACATTTAAATTTATATTTCCATGAAAGTTGTAGGAGAATGCCTAGTAACAGTTATCTTAAACTATTTAACTCCAGAATACTTGGATGACCATGTGGATGCTTTACACAATATTAGGTTTTAATCATCCTGAACACGGTGATACTGATTAATGACATTGGGATATACTGTGGGGAGGACTTTTTCTTCTCCCTTCCTTCTTCCCCTCGGATTTGCTTGTCTTTGAAGAAAGGGCTCTTTTACCTTGGGTGTACCACATGTGTTTCCAAGACAGCAACTTCTAATGTAGCACAAGTACAGCTTTGTTACCACAAGCACTTATTATGATTGTTAATGGTTTTTGTGGACCATGATTATTTTTTCTTGGAGCCAGCTGGAAATGCTCTCGTGTTTCCCATAAGAAGGGTATTAGGGCTTTTTGAAGATTACTGCTTCCCCCTCTCCCATCCTGGAAGTGAGCTGTTGTCTGCCTCTGCTAAGGTCACATTTCTGTGAACCAGTGTGTTTTTCAGCTTACTTTCTTTGCTGGATCTTTGTTTAGTCACTTCTCACTGATTTTTCTGTGTAAGCTCCTGCTGACATGTTTGGATTGAATTAATTACCATGTTACAAATATCACAACATTTACAGCAGTTGAGGAGCTTAGTTAGAGGGGTGGGTTGTATGCCTGCATGCTAAAAGTTGCGTTTGATTTTACTGCTTTTTTCTTAAACTGAGAAGTGGTGAATCCTGTGAGAGCTGGTAGTGGTTAAGGTAGTAAGCTGGTTGCTAAATAGTTTTTTAGCATGACATTTGATTCTTTCCCTTAGTGAGGTCTGCCCCTGTGCTCAAAGTCTGTCACTAGCTTTCTACTTTCCCTTCTGACCTTGAAATTTGGGAAAGACAAGAGTCACTTGTCCATCTGTTTGAAATGGAAATAGAAGTATTCTTTCCACTTTTTATTGTAGTCTTACAATGTCATGTTTCTGAGCAGGAGCTAGACTTGCTTTGTGCATGGAATGTCACACATCAGGTCCTTTCTAGATCAGTGCACAGTTGTCTTTTTAAAATCACCTTACTTTTTCCCATAGTTTTGTTTAGATAAGTTAATGTTGATTGGGTGTTTTTTTTATTTTTTTTTTTGCAATAAATTTGCTGGTTTTGATAGGATATTACTAGCAAAGCTTCTGTATCCTCAAGGCATATCTTACTTGAAAGACGTCACTGTCCTACTGCACAGTGCAGTAAGCTGTGCACAAGCTCTGCATATTGCCCTGTGTTTTCTTTTTCACATCCCAATCAAAGCTTTCGGGTTTTGTGGCTTTTCAAATGGAACACCAAAAATGTCTTGAAAGCCTGAGGTGAACATAGGCTACAAACTGACAGTGGGAATTTCAGATACTCTGGTAACAGTTTAGTTTGTTCTTACCCCAAATTTTCTTAGATACAGTTGAAACAGTCTTGGAATAAAATTCAACAAATCAAAATTTACAGGAAAGTTGTTTTCTTCATGTTACATTCTTAAATGAATAGTTTGGTGAGATAATGAGCTTCACAAAGCATGATGCTCTTAGATTAGTTGGTGTTATGTTATAGGCTAGACATGCCTATGGAACATTAATGTTGCATTCCAAGGCATTAAAAATGAGGGATTGTAGCTTCATTTTGGAGGGGGTGGGTGTTCTTTGTGTCATTGTATCATAGTGGTGCAACTGTGTACAAAGTTTAAATTGAAAAATTCAAAGGAAGTGTATCTTTTTTAATGATTGTGCAATGTTGTCTGACACGTTTAATTCTTCTACAGATTAACACTAAAGCCCCACAATGTCCTTGAAACCACGAGTAGTTGACTTTGATGAAACATGGAACAAACTTCTAACAACGATTAAAGCTGTTGTGATGTTGGATTATGTTGAAAGAGCAACGTGGAACGATCGCTTCTCGTATCCTTGAAGTGAAAAATCTGACTTAACGTGTTTGTGTGATGTGTTTAGCCCAGAGTAAACCTGTGTTATATAACAGTGATCTTGAGCAGCTTGTTGTTAGGCTGCACCTGTTATTAGAACTGTGAATAATTTGAAAGGGATGGGAAATTCTGCATATTTGGGAAGTAATCTATGTGAAAATCATCATGCTGATAAAAAGTAAACTTGTCTCAGTTTTAGTCACTTTTGGAAGCTCTAATACTTAGCTTATGCCAAAGCTGTTCTTACAGGTATTGAGTGTCCCCTATTCTGACAATGAGGTTTTCTTGTATGTTTAAGTGTTTGTGTGTGGCCAGGGAAATACCCAAGACAGGGAGCACATCTTTAAATTGGAGATGTGAGGGATGATGAGGTTGTTCTGTGTAAAGATTTCTCTCTCTTCTTTGCATTTCTAACTGTACTGATAACTACCATACTAGACATTTCCACAGCAGGGATTTATTAAAAAGCCTTTGTCCTTTCCCTCCACTGTTACTACCTTATTACTCATGACAGTTAAGCTATATTTAAGAATAACTACTCTTTCTGCATTCATATGGTGTTGCTGTTCAAATCACAGCTGTACATACATTGTTGTAGTGGAAAGGTTTGTGTTTTACATGTAATATTTTGCAAGATTTAAGTTTCAGTGAACTTCTTTTAAAAGAAGTCTTATGTTTCTAACCAGTTATTCTGTGCCTTGTGTCTATATATTCATTAGCCATTACATCATGGTGAATAATTAGAGAATTTTAGGAGGCTTTGCACCTCTTCTGCAGGGATTGGTCACAGCTGGGTTTAATTGCAAGGGAGAAGAATAGTTTAGATTTATTGATTTGTTAATTCTTGTGGGTGAGAAAAGAAGCACCTGAGAACATCCTTAGACATAAGTTTTTACAAGATAAGCTTATTCTGTGGGCAGGGGCTTGACTCCAAAGTCTCATCTCATCCTGAACATGTTAACTATTTCTCAGAATTGCTTTCTCATGTGCCTGTGTTTTGAACATGTGTATGTGTATATGTGCATCGCTCCTAGTTCTTGTGATGTTTTGTGGTGTAATAATCTTAAAGAGCTCTTTCATTTAAAACCTTTGTAATTAATTTCTGGGAGCATGACCTGCCACCTTGTACTGAATTAAAGTTCAAGTGACTCCAGAATTAAAAAAAAAAATTGGGTGGGTACTTACATGCTGAGAAGTTGTTTTGCAGTCATTCTTGCTAAGCAGTTTTGAGGATTACATAATTCAGTCTTTATCAAGTGTTAAATTCTGCAGCTTAAAACTTTAAACATTTAAACAAGGGTATTTAAAATAGATTTGAATATAAACTAAGAATTGTTGCAGGAGATGTTGTGTTGATTCCTTGTCACACTGTTTTGGTTACAACTTCTTATGTGGAGACCTTGCACACGAGTTTGCTGTTGATCCTCTTTTGGGATTTAGTCCAGTTGATTGAACATCAGAAAAGGATTGCTTATGAATAGCAGACTTAGGAAGCAGTCTTGGAATAATCATTTGGCATGTAACTCTTAAGACCTTACTTAGTATCATCTCTTAATTACTTTCCTTGGAAAGTGGCACTATTAGTGCCTGATTTGGCACAGGCAGGAGCCTTTTGGCTTTTTGTCTGTGGCTGAATGGCCCAAGGAGTTTGTGCAACTTCCAGCTTGAGTGTTGGTTGTTCAGTATTTCTGCTTCCTGTTACCAAATTTTGTGTTTTAACGCAAGCTGCTCAATGAGTGCTCAACAACTTGGTGGAACTGGTAGTTCTATACAGCTGGAATAAAAGCTTTTTCCAGGTTTTATACATAAAGAAGACTTTAAGGATCTTTTAAAAAATTGGCATTTAAAAATACGTCATCTTGTTCCTTGTTAACTTTTTATTCTCTCTTAAATTCATTTTAATTGTAGTAGTGTTTCTAAACATCTATAGCAATTCTAAAGGAAATGTTCTATTAACTCTTTTTCTTATTGCTTGAATCAGCACAATAGAAAGATGGCAAATTATTTCAACAAAATCCATACAGGTTATTTCATTGATTATAGTATCAGTTGATCTTTGTACTGTATAGTCAACACAGTGATGTGGAAACAAAGGGTAAGATACAGCAAGCAATCACTGTTTCAATCTGCATCAGTGTATTCTAAGAAGTGTTAGCTTTCCCTTGTGCTGTTTAGGGCAGCTGAGATCCAGTGGAGTATGGAAGCTGACAGTATTTTAGGGATGACAGGCTTGTACTGCACATACTCCTCTTCTAGAACTAATTTTTGCCCCACTAGTTCCCCAGAACTTGTTTGTTTTGAGCATAGTGTTTCCTTTGTAACTTATGGTAATTTTGTTGTTAAACATGGCTTATCTTTAAATAAACATTTTACCTCATACTTGAAATGAGCTGGGAACCACAATGATGTAAGAGTTAAAATCTTCTGGAAAAGATCACCTGAAAGACCATATGTCACTTTATTTAAAATGTGAGTCATCCTGATCCACCTTTGACCTTCAGATTTCCTTTTAAGATTCTGTGCAGAAAGAAATGTGTATGAACTTGTTTCATTGTCTGGTAAGTGAGTGACAGTTATGTCTCTGTTTGAGGTGGTGTTGGGAATACATTGTATCACTTTCAGGGCTGCTCAGCAGGCACAGGAGTGCTTTTTAGGTTAAGGCTTGGTTAGAGAGTAGTGGGTAATTCCTCTGTGCTTTGGCAACTGCCTTTTAACTAGAACTTTTTTGAACAGGTAGGACATCAAACTCTTCCTGTTGTTGTCTTGGGATTTCTACCCAATAAGTTAACATAAGATCAACAGTACCCAGAGACAGCTGTACTTCAAACAGAATTATTTTAAAAGTATGCAACATGGCCATCTGCTTTTTTTCACCATTTTTTCTCCAAATTTGTTCTCCCTCCTCTGATGAACTGTTTTGCAAGGACCCTATGATAAACCAGAAACTTAAACATGTATCTTTAAAAACAACTGGTTGAGAAGGAAGAGTCAATAAAGTTTATATGATCGTGATTCTTTCCGACTAAGTCCTGAAATTCTATACAAATTTCTGTTCTGTTACAGAAGATTGATGAATAGAAATTTCCCCAAAGCTCTACACTGGTTGCCTAGAGAAGTCTTAACTAGGTGCTTTTTTAACTCCAAGGACAATATTTGTGAGTTTTTTTAGCTTTGGCTATAGTATTTTCTTGTTGATAGTAATTTTGTTGTTGGCCCTTCTTAGTTTGGAAGTGCTTCAGTTTCCCATTGCTGGGTAATACCTCTCAAATAGCAGCTACCAAAGCACTCAAGGGTCACAGAAGGGTTTTGATGTTCTTGTTCTCAATAAGAGTGAAGGCCCCTAGGCAGTACTTTGGCTGCAGCTTCCTCTGGCCTTTCTCACCCTGCAAAACTGCATGCTGAACTGGAAGCACAGATGGCTTCCACCATTAAAGATAAATTATTGAACAGTAAAGGCTTCTTCCTGTTGTTCTATGGGACAACAGTACAGGAAAAATATGCTTTAAGTTTATGGAGTAAAATACCAGTGATGATCAGTGAGATTTTTTTCAGAGATTTTTTGTTGTTGTTGTTAAGAGAGTCACAACACTTTGAATTTGACACTGAAATTTGGATTCTGGACTCAGAGATAAAATGCATAAAGAAACAAGTACAAATTGAGGAAGAAAGAACAGTTTTCCTTCAGCCAGATATATTCCAGTCTCATGATGGCTTTCTTTTGTATAATTCTAGAGAAACTTGATATCCAGCAAGTAGTATTTGATTTACATAGGAGGGTAGGTGCCTGCTCTAGTGCTTAAGCCGTGATTAAGCTCTTAGTTTGTGTATCTGCTGTTATTAAGCACAGTGGCAAATGTCAAGAAAGAGTACTAGATTCAGCTTTCTTCATTTGTAAGGAAATTTGTTTGCTAGAATAAGGAAAGGCATGTTTGGAAGATGTGCATTTTCATGAAGGAGTAGAGATAGCATTTTCATTCTTAATTAGGATTATTAAAACTAAGAAACTTGTTCACAAGGTAAAATCAGAGATACTTGTTTGGTGCTTTCATCAAATAAACTGTAATTGCTATATTCTTGTGCTGCTGTGGTGAAGACTGCCTCTTTCCTCTAAATTTCTAAGCTGTTCTTGTTGTAGAGATCTGTAGGTTGTGGTGATTCAGGTAGTGTAGTTGTGGATCAAAAGAGAAACAAATCATATCCCCTTTGCTTGTGAACAAATTATTAAGATTTCTAATTCTGAGTTTAATTTCTCAAAAATACCTTTGCATAATGAAGAGGCTTGTGGCTTGAATTCTATTTAGGATGCATTTGACTACTCACCATCCTTAGACTGAGAAAATTTTTTGGGGAGGGGAAGGTGTGAAAACCAATTATTCTTTACAATCTCTTTAATAGAATATTTCATTCTTCACTGTTTGTATTTGTTTTGATATTTTATTGGTCATTACTTTGCACGCTGGTGTAGTGCAATGGTAGCTACTGTTACAAAGCAGGGGATGTTGCCCATTATGTTGCACAGTGTTTCCATTTAACACTTTTTGCTGTTCTGAGGAGAGTTCTAAGCAAAGATGATCTATATGAGTGAAATAATGTACTCTAATTTAGATTCTGGTTGGGGTTGCAGATTCCAGTTGCCAGATCAAGGGTTTTTTCCTAATTAGTTCTCCTGCATCAGAATCTTCTTTGTTTTGAGTAGTAATTCTATATAAAGATTGAAATGTGCATTTGGACAGGCTGTGTGATGAGAGCTTGACACTGTTCTGTAGATTAGCAGGTGACTCTTCAACTGTCTGTCTTCTACCTCCTTTCACACAGGCAGGTGCTTTTTAGGGTAGAGGAAAGATCTTGTGTCTTCTCTTGATTGAAGTGATATACTAAATTATTGATTTCTACCATGGCTGGCTTTATGAAGTGCCTAGGCTTAGTGCTTAAGCCATGTTTTAAAGTAATTTTTGCACAATTAGTTTATTTCCCACAGTTGTTCATGTGAAGCTTGACCTAATCCTTGCTTGACTTTTCTGAAAGCAAAGTTCTCAGTCATAATTTCTCTTCCTCAAATTACTCTTAAAACTTGATAAAAACCAGAAGTGTAGCTCTGCAAGGCAGTTTAGGGACAAAACCATCTTAAGGGTGGCTTAGCAGGTTGCTGCTGCCTGTTTAAATTATCAAGCACAACTGTTTTCTGTGGCTGTGATCTAAACAGGATTACTGAAATTATAATAATGGTTAAAAAGAATACAGACTTTGTTTTATCCACACCACCATTGTGATTATTTAATTTTCAGTGTCCCCTGAAATTGTTTTACCTGTGGAGGTGAGGGCAAAATGCAGGGACAGTAAGTTATTTTGGATTCCAGGAAGGAAAACTTGAAGTCAGCTTCACTGTGTGTTTGCTCTGCTCTGTCCTTGACTAATCATGTTCTTAATCTAATTAGATTCTTCTTTCCATTAAATGAGAAGAGTTTCAGTTCATGTTGGTGACAAATACAGGATGGTGCCTGAAAGCTGCTTTTCACCTTGAGGTTACTGTATATTATACATGGCAAATAAAGGGTAGAAGCCACATCAGTATGAGGCTATCAGAAGTTTCAAGATCTTAGCTCTAACATTGCCTCAGCATCCACTATTTAAAATTTAATATTGATGCTGTAAACTTGGATTTTGCACAAGCCAATACTTACAGTAATTTCAGAAAATTATTCATTTTATCTTTTTTGCTTGATGTAAAAAAACCCCAAAACCTAAACTACAGGTGTGGAGAAGAAAGGGTTCTCTAAATCATAAACTTTGTTGCTATGTTTTCACACTTTATTACAAACCTTGACTTTGAGCCCAGAGACATTTATGCTTTGTGTGTGGCCTATCCTGAACCTCTTGGAGAGAGACTTTATACTGAGACTAAAATTTTTTTGGAGAATCATGTACGCCATTTGCACAAGGTAACCTGTACAGTTCCTGATATCCTGATCCTTTTTTTTGACTTTCTGTAGGTCTTTATGAGACTAAATCACAGATGACAGAGTTGCAGAGACACACTGTTTGAATGTATGAAATATGTAACACATGTCACAACATGTACACAAATGTAGGCAGGTATTATAGATACCTATTGATATGCAACGCAAAAGAAATAATTTTCTTTCTAAGCCAACAGTTATAGTTTATGCAATATATTCATTGGCTTCAAAAGCAAGTTCTTTCTTTTACATTGAATGCTTATAATCAAACAAGTTAGAGAAACATCTTCATTTTGCAAATGTTTAGTAGTTTGGCATTAACCTTCTGTTTCAACAGAAATGTATCTGCTCTAGTGTCTTGGAAACTGATTGTGTATACTGTTAAAAAATAAACAAAAACCTTCTGAAATATGTGAGACATAACACAAACACTTGGGAGGAGAGGAAATAATGGCAAATTATTTATTATGACAACAATATTTGTATGTCTGTATAGCTGTGAGTTAACTTCTGTTTCATCAGCTAAGACAGCAAATTTCATTAGAATTATGATTCATCGTGTTTAGTAGATAGGACAGGTGAATGGTGCCTCGATCTAGATCAGTAAAAAGAGAAGTAGATTTAAATAAGGTGCTTATCAGTCTTTAGTGTCTTTATAGGGGGTAAAGTATTGCAAATTGTGCAGAGTGCTGCTAAATGGCCTCATGCTTAGGTACTGAGTATTTGACAAGATAGACTGGTGTCTTAATGGGCAGTTCCACTGGTTACAGAGAGGATAATTCTGGCACTCTTATAGACTAAATCAATTCACTAAATAGCAGAGAACTCTGCCAAATAATTTCTTCCTCATTTATTTAGTGAGCTGAATGAGCTCACTTAGGATAATCAGGCAGGTGCCAGCACAGTGGAAGCTTTGGGAAGTAGCAGAAAGCATACATCAGGTTTTTAAATTGGCTATCCACTACTTTTCTTTGGAAAACTTTTGCAAAATGCATACAGCAGAGGAAAGCGTTCTCAATTCTGTTTTATCTACCAGCTTTCTTCTTTCATAATTTTTTACCCTTTTTTGCATTTTTTGCATGGGCTTCTTTGCTTCTTGAGCCATATTTTAAAATTATAAATTCTAGAGAGAATTAAAGTTGAATTCCTAGGATCTTGTCCCCCCTCACCAATCATACTCATTAGTTTAAATTGTTGAACGCCTCTGAAGTATGAATCTATTTTGATAAGTTCAGTAGCTTTTTAGATGATGATTTGCTTAAATTTCAAAAAATTTGGGCCTAGATTAGAAAACCCTTGATGTTTTTTTTTTCCATTTACATGTATCTGTGATGTGTTAAACTTGTTTTATTCTGTGATTCTTGGTAAGTATGAGGACTTGTCTATCCAGTAAGACATAGTGGTTTTAAATGGTTGTAGTTGGTCAGTTCTTCCAGTGTGCAGTGCCTGTAGCTGGGTGAATATAAAACTGATCTGTGTCAGTGAGAGAATGGTTCTGTGAGTTGTCTCACCAGTTTGATATGAGAATATGAACCAGGCTTATTTAAGCAGGTACTTCTGAAAAGATCAATAGAAAATAATTCAGTAGACAGATTGCTATTTTTAAATGCAAAATAAATCAAGTCCAGGTGTTCTAGCTGGCTTACCAAAACTTGGTAATATTAAGATGTGTTAGCTTTTTGGTCATTGCCACAATTCTGAATATGCAAATACTATTCCAAAATTATAATGCCATGATAACTTCCTAAGTATGTGTGCTATTTTCATACTAATTCTGGTGTGTGGGGTGTGTGTGCCTTCACAGAGAGTTCTGGAAGCTGAAGAACAAGTACTGGTTATGTATCACAGATACTGGGAAGAGTATAGCAAAGGGGCAGACTATATGGACTGTTTATACAGGTAAGCTTTGCAAAAGAGTTGTTAAACCTTTGAAATTAACATGAAATTTAACATGATCTGCAGGTTAAGTTGAAGAGTGTTGAGAGAGCAATAGATGAATATGCCTCAGGTTAATTTTGGAGAGAATATAGTTATGGTAGCAGAACATGAGCAAAAAGGAATAATGCATCAACAGGTAAGTATCCAAGATGGTTCCTAAAGTTCTTTCATTGCTAATATATTCTGCTTGATGTTGCAGTGCCAAATGTGTTGGTGCTAATCAACCCTGCAGTGTATAAGCTCATAATCCTGGGAGTTCTACAAGGATGGCACTGTACTGCAGTTTGCAGTTGAACCAGCATGGTTTGAGTCAAAGCTTTAGAATATTCTAGTTTTTATGAATCAGTTGGAGTTTGTTTCTTATTGCATGCCTGCTCTGAAAAAAGTACCATAATTTAGTTGACTCTATTGTATCCCAGGCTGTAGTTTGTATAATTCTTCCTGCAATGAAAACTGATTAATGTCTACAGGTGGTAATCTGAAAGTTATTTTCAAAGAGATTCCCTTCAAATTTAATTAGGCTTGCATCTCTGCTTCTAACCTGATAGGCAATATTTGAAATACTGCTCAAATGTGAGACACTTTTGAGCAAAATTCCTTAAATGTGAGATCAATCATGTAATTGGAAAATGAGTTAAATCTTTTCTTCAGTGTTGATTTTGGTTTGTTTTTTTTTTACCTATCCTCCTTGGTGCACTTTGCTAGGAAAACAAATCTGGATTCAGTTTGAAAATTAAAATCCCACATGTGCTTGACTAAACCAAGGTGATAAAACTGATGCAATAAGGAACACTGAAAAAAACTTCTTCAGATAAATAAATAAATAATAATAAATAAGTAAATAATAGATAAAACCAATGCTGGACATTAGGCCTTACCAGTGTCTTGGTGCTGTAACTGGTTTCACAGGTACTTTAAAAAAATCCAGTCTGTGTACTTTATTTCAAGTGATTGGGAAAGTTTCCTTATCCAGTAAATTGAAATTAGGTCATTAAAAAAAACAAAAAACAAACAAACAAAAAAAAAACACCCCAACTGTTACAATTTTTTGTAATAAAATCCTGAAAACTAAACACACATGGTGCAGCTTTTGCTTTGTTCCATTTTGTCTTTAAAATATTTATATAATACCAGCATATCATGATATAGCAATTTTTAGTTTTACATGCTACTCTGTATGTACTGATGCAAGAGAGAGTAAGTGAGGGGAGTGCAGGACTTTGCTTCTTAGCAAGTTTAATGAGAAAAAGCAGATTGGCAGCTGTTGGCTTTGTTCACATGGGAGAATATGGGAAAATGCCACCAAGGATCCTGCTTAAGGCTGGTGTTTGAGATGTTCCTAATGTCCTCACAGGTTTTGTATGACCTGGAGGCCTGAAGCCTTCTAGAGAAATCATGGTTTACAGTTCATGGTTGGTATCCATGGTAGCACAGGTTACAGTAAGAGTCTGAAAGTGGCTGCTGTACTCCAGTTTTTCATCACTGCACTATGACAAGTCCTCCTTCTTTGGACTCTGTGGTGTCCTAAATTCTTTCAAGTTCACAGGATTTCACAGTGTGTTCCTCCTTCTCTCCTTTGCTTGGCTTTTGCCTTCATGTCAAGGGTGTTCAGACATCTCTGGTCTGGTGCAGCCTCTGAAGTCTGAATCTCTCAAAGTGCTTCAGTAATCTGGTTCTTTTCAATGCCTGAAACTGAGCATCTCAAAACTCCTGGTTAGATCAGAAATTCAAAAAACCTTCTCAGTTGCCTTATTTAAACATTTTTAATATAAGAAATATTGTAAGTGTAGTTGGGAAATATATTACAAATTTTTTTCCCAGTTATCTGGGAGAGGAAAGAATGGTTCCATTTAAAAATGTTACAATATTTGTTCTGTGGGAATACTGAGAGTCAAGAGGAATGTTTTAGCAGGTCTTGCACAGAATCCATTCTGTGTTTTTTATAAAAACTATGCATACAGTAGTAAATACTGAATTTTAAAATAGCATTTATAGCATTTATTCTTTATAGCTGTTACTTAAAATAATTTCTGAAAATTCTTCTCTTTAAAATTTGTAATCTGGCTGTTAGCTAGCTACTATGACCTGAGTAAGGGATCATAACAGACAAAAGTTTGCCCTGTTAAAATGAGCAGTACTTCTGCATTTCAGTTTGAGAGAAACACAGAACAATAAACAGTACAGGTAGAAGGAAATACTTTTAAGTTAAAAGTTTGCACATATATGTATGTATATGGAACGCATGTATGTATGTATGTATGTGTAAGCAGTGCATGTTGAAAGATTGGGTTCTTACACAAGTATATTGCTCACCAAGAAAATGCTGACAGTGATATTTCAGGTTCCTGTTTGATCTCTGTTACCAACACTACTGTTTTAATGTGATGGAAGTTCTTTTAATGACATTTGTATTGTAACATTTTTCTACAAATAGCAATGGCATTGGTTTAAGGAGGTTATATATTTTGTGATGTGAAACACATTCCACAATTCTGAACTTAATTTTAAAAGCCTTTTATTTTTGCCTGTTTTGATGAGGATATCCTTATTTCTATAGGTACCTCAACACACAGTTTATTAAGAAGAACAAATTGACTGAAGCTGATCTTCAGTATGGTTATGGAGGGGTGGATATGAATGAACCTTTGATGGAAATTGGAGAGGTAGGTGTCTCTGAAAGTGGGGTGGGCTACAAACGGTATTCAGAATGCTGTGAGTTCAGCTTTGTCCTTGAAAATTTTCACTTTTTTATGTCACAGAAATATTGTACATGTAAGCACTGTTCCCCTTGTAAAATGAGATTACAGTTTTGGTGTAGAAAAATAAGAGTGACCTGGCAGGGAAAAGAAACAAATATGGAAACGGTTGGAAAACTTGGATTTAAAATGTGATAATGGAAGCACTTTGCAAATAAACTTCAGATTCTTAAGTGATACTGCTATCTAAAGAACATGTTGAAGAATTAGTATACTTTTGGTTTTGGAAGCCCTTGAAATATTAATTTTTAGGCTTCTATTTCTTGATGTGACAAAGTATAAAAGCTTTTCTTGCGAATCTCAAGGCAGTAAAGTTAATATCTGTTCATGACTGGTGTAGGATTAAGTTTATTGCAGTCACTCCTTTGTCCTGAAAAGTAATGGTGACTTGAGTCCTATATTCATGCATTAAATTTACAGCACTATTTTGGTGAATTCATTGCTCCATTTCTTGACCTACAAAGCACTTGGCAAGTTTGTCAAGTCTTTGTTTTGAAAGCATTTACTCTTTCATTATGGTTCCTGTAGGATTCTTTTATTCTTTGAATTGTACAAGGGCTCTAGTAGAAGTCAAATTATTTGTTGTTCGTCACTTTAGAATGGAAAGAATTACTGTTTATGCCATTTAAGATCACTGAAATGATCTGGCCTTTATCTACCCAAGGGCAAACATGTTTATTTTATGTATTGTTCTCTTCAGTCTCAGCATGAAGTTACAGAAATAATGCCCAGTATTTTTAGAAGCAGAACTGCACCCTCTGTTCTGAAGTTTCTGTCTCAACATCACTCTTGTGTGGTAACAAAACTTTGGGAGCTTTTCAGTAATCTTAAACAAGTCCATTCTTGCCCAGTTCTTCTGAGGGGTGTAACAGTAGGTCTGTACATGAGAGCAGAGCTGTGTGTGTGAGGTGTGGGCACAGCTTCAAACAGTTCTTCTTCCCCCAAGTGTTCCAGACATTCAGTAATTGTACTAGGAAATATACAGGATGAGATAAGTTAATGAAAATAGTCTGCCACTGCTTGCAAGTGCTTGCTTTTTTCTTCTCTGTATGTTATGAATGCATGGTGAAGGACACTGCTTTTCTGAGTTGAGCTCCTATCACTGATTTCAAACTCTTGAATTTTCAATGGCTCTGTGAGAGCCCCGAGTTTAAATACCTTTATTTAAGATGTGCCTTCTGGTTTTTTTTACCCCCAGAAATAGATTCTGAAAAATGGGGAAAACTGCCATGTTGAGTACTGCCAGTCTAGTTGGAGAAGTAAGATCAGTCCCTATCCTCAAGTGGGAGAAACTGTCTTGAACTAATACATCCAAGTTGCTGGATTGATCTGTCTATAGTTTATTTGACAAGAAAATTCCAATAGGTGATTGACTTTGCTTCCCACTGGTAGCTCATATGTGAGAAGGACCATGCTAGACACCACATTGCAGAATTGATCTACCTGAGGTTGTTTCTCTTCACCACATATTCACAAAATGTGTCAGTTCTTTTCCTTTTTTTCCCCCCTCCTTTTCTTCTATCTCTCCGCAGCTGTTTTCTTTCAGCTGGCTTCTTTCATTCTGTACTGGATGAGTTCCTGTTGTCTTACAGAAACTTGCCTGTTCTCCAGCTACTCTCCTAAGACAACTTTGGTTTCAAAACATGATCTGTGTTTGGATTTATAAGCAAACCTTTACCTCTCCTTTAGCCTGCTTATGGTGCAGTTGTGGCAGGTTTACTTTCTGTATTGTAGTGTGGGTGCTGAATAGCTGTGGCAGTTGGAGCAAGTTCATTTGTTTGCTTTTTAGAAAGGAAATTTATTTCACTGAGTGGATCAGATTAGCAATTGATATCTATGTGCCTGCTTTCAGTTAAGACATACCTCACTGATAGTTTAATTTTTAAATCTAATGACCTGTTAGTTGTGTCAAAGCTTTCTTAGAAGCAATATTCCCTCTGTCCTTACTGAACTCTGCAGTTTTATTTCTTCCCAGTCTGCTACTTCCTGGCAGGTGTTTTTGGAGGTCTCCTATGTGCAATTATTCTCTGAATATAAGGGATCACTTTATCCCTTTTGGGCTTTAAATCTGACTTTGATTCAAGTGCAAAAGCTCATTTGAACTATTGCAACTGTGTTTTTTTAAAATGGTATATCTTGGGAGCAATGGCTTCACCCATAAGAACTGATGAATTCTGGAATTGATTTGAATTCCATTTGAAGCCAAATGTTAGCTTGCCAGTGACTTTGCTTAAGATGTAAGCATCTTAGTTTGGAGGTGTTCTTTGTGTGTTGGTGAAGGGATTTGTCTTTGACTGTCACCTCTAACAGATTGGCCAAGAGGAATTCCCTTTTGTCACTGAGGCTTATTTTGCAGTCATTGTTAGAAATACTGGTGTTTGTACACATTAACACACTTTGATTAGAAAGGTATGTTACTTACATATTACTGTGCAGAGGTTTTGTTTATGTGTAGTCTCAAAATCTGCCCTTGTAACCAACTTGCTTGGAGTCTTTACATGCATTTGAGAATCCTTGGAGTAGAACCAAGGAATGAATCAGGTCTATGAGATGTGTAGGAAGAATGCAGGCTGGGAAGCCAACATTCACATACTGCCTGACTAGGGAAAGAAGAACTTACATAACAACTGAATTTTTAAAATCCTGAATGGGGAATTTTGTCATCTTTGGTACTGTTCTGAGTTTGGTGTGGTGGTTTTTAGGGTTTTTATAAAATGTACTTTTTATTGATGTAAACCTGTGTTGTGTCCTGACAGCTAGCTCTTGATATGTGGAGAAAATTAATGATTGAGCCACTGCAGGCCATTCTTATTCGGATGCTCCTCCGAGAAATAAAAAAGTGAGTGATTGTTTCTTGCTTTAACATAAGGTGGGGGTATTGCACTTTTTTTTTACTTTGAAAATCTGTGGACTTTGACAGAGCTGTTTTATGTTTGGTTCTTCTAAGGTAACTTCTTTTCTGATGGTGATGGTCTATTAGCTTTTCTTGTTGTAGCTGTGTATTTGTGGCTTTCATGTGTAGAAAAAGGCAGTGAATTCCCTGTAACCACAGAGCAGTGATCTTTCTGTTTCAGCAACCCTTCTTATCAATGGGTAGGAGAGGAGTTAGAATAAGTGTCCAGGTCCCATAGGATGCCTTTTGCCTTTTTCTCCACCTGATGCTGTCTGCCTTTAGCTTTTGTGCTGTCAGTCAAGTCGAGGACCAGACCTTGGGCAAAGATTTGCCAAAGCCAGAGAAGCTGTGTTTGCATGGAACCCAGAACAATTCTGGCAAATGACAAAGCTTCTGGGTTTCTATTTTTCAGATCAGTACCTTCACTTAACATTTTTGGTGTTTCACTTGAATAAAATGAAGATAAATAATTTTTGTAGTCTGAAGCAAAGTTATTATTTTATTTTTGAATATTTTTTTAATACTTCTAAACAAAGCCAAAGAGCTTGAGACTTGTAAAGCTTTGATTTAAAAATTTTATTTAACTTCTAAAGAAGCTAATTTATGAAAGAACAGAAATTCTGAATCTACTGCAGATCTTGTGCATAGTTGCAAGTTTCATCAGTTTCTGCACTCCTACCACTGTTGGGATACAACATTCTGGAGTTGTCTAATGATTGGCGTTTTTTAAGTGATTACTGAGGTGACCAGACTGGTGTAGGTAAACTGAGGGGGAGAGATAGCTTAGCAGATTAATTTCCTTGAACATGCACTTGGTCAGAAAAAGTCCTGTAAGGCATTGAAAACCTAATTTGTATTTTTCTTTCCTGAATTAAATATTTGACAACAAAGGAGGGAATATGATGTCTCTTTTGGATGGCATTTCTGAAGCCAGGAAGTATTTCTTTGTTTTCACTTGTTGAATCATGGTTCCTTTGTAACCAGGACTAATAGTGCTTTATCCATTTTTACTTCAATTATTTTTACTAAATGGAGATTCCCTAATTCATGGTGAAGAACATTCTCCTTTGTTACATCAAGCATATTGATGCTGGAGACTTGTCTTACTTAATGTGTTTATTTCACTGGTGGGTGGGAGTGGAAATGTGTGTGAAAACCTTTTTCAACAAACATCTGATGCCCCTTAAAATAATAGTCTGTATTTAGCTTGAAACTGATTGCAGCCCTACCCAAGGCCTTTAGATCAAGGCTGTCACTGGCTTTTGGAGGTGTTAGATCTTGAGACTGTAACAAGTTGAAATAATTTGTTACTTAACTATTTGGAAACTTTGAAATAAAACTTTGGTCCTTGTCTCTAATGGTTGGATTCGGATTTTTTCCCCATTCTTTATTAAGGAGTCTTTTGTGTGATCTCAGAGAAGTTAATTTAGTTCTGCTTCTCAAAATATACATCCAGCAATTCAGATTAAGTTTCTTCTAGCCACTTTGTGATCTGCACATCATTTAATTAATTACATATGAGAGAACTACTTCTTGTAGCTGTTTTTGTTCCTGCTGTCATGAAATGCAGTGCTTGCTATGGAGATTCTGAGGATGGCCTTTGCATGTAACAATAGGCTTGTTGCTTTTCTTTGCTGTAATTTCTGTGGCCAGTGCAGTTTTTAAGAGGCAGTTTTAAATATGCTGCTGCAAGTGATTTAAATGTCTTTTAGCACTGAGTTCAGTAATTCAGGGATTAAACAAGGTGGATATCCTAAGTTATATCTGTCAGACATGTAAGAATATGCATGGGAATCATATAACTTTAAATTTTTAATAAAATTGCTAATACATGTATATGCTTAAAAACTCATCTATTCTACACCTTCCTCATAGTAGTTGTTTGTGCATGGTTCAGTTTATTACAATGTTTTAAAAAAATGAAATTAGTGTGGATGGGTCAGTTGAACTACTTCATGGTAGGAAGTTTGTGTAGCATAGAACAGTATGTGGAGTTGATAACCAACACTGCAGTAAATTATTGCATGTAAAGGTAGGTTTCTTACTGTAGTGGAAAAGATAGGGAAGCAGAGCCACAAATTCTTCTTTCAAATGTTACTTTATCAGTGTATTTAACTGGATTTTTAAGAAGACCTCTGACTACAGCCTTGAGCACACCGACTTTTTAGAAGCTATAAGCTTGTGCAATACATTATACTTTAAAACTGACAATAAACTTTTTTTTTTCATGAAAATAAAGAAATACAAGTAGTGGCCTGTGGCTCAGCTGAACAACTGATCTAAGATTTTACTGACACCAAAAAGGAGCAGGCTGTGCTCTGCTACCTTTCATGTGGTGCTCCCCTGGTTCCTTAGTGACCCAGCTGAACTGCTAATGTGACAGAAAACCAACCTGGATAATGTTTCACCAAGTTGGCACAAGTCAGTTCAGCAAAGCATTAGATGAGTGCCAAAGCAAAGGAAGAGAGATGGAGGGCTGTGACTGAGCAAAAGGGAACAGGATTAGCCCCTTTGAGCAGCAGAGAATTCTGAAATCACTTAAGCTTGTCTTGTCTGACTGCACTCCTAATACAGAGTTCTGAGTGTAACACTTTCATCCCCCTCCCTCTAGCCCAAGCATTCCTCCTACAAGGTGAGCTGAGTATTAACTTAAGCATTCTTGTTTCAACACAACAGGAAGCTGACAAGATCTTGAATTGTGAGAAAATTAATCTATGAAATTCTTAAACAGAAATAATTTGGAAATTACTCAGGGGCTATATCACATGACAGTGTGATTAGTACAGACTAACTGAGAGACAGACCATCTTCTCTACTAAAGATAACTAACTCTTTCCAGCTAACTGGACCTATTCCTGTCTAAGCTGATACATTATCTGTACCATTTGTTTGAAATTAAAGCTATTGGAAATTAACGTTTTAAAAAGTGTTTGGAACAGTCTCATCTAGTTGACAATGAATTCTGTAGGTAATAGGCCTTGAAAGATCCTTGGTCTGACACAGCAGAGCACTTCTGAGTGATGGAATCTTGTTTTAATTAATTTGATATCTAATTATTGTACCTGAAGGGGCTGTAGTAATACACTGTACAATACATATTGAACACTCACTGTTAGCTTGAGACTGAACACAGGAACAAGATGGAGTTAATATAAACCAGCACAACTTTGTTGGGTGTGTTTTGTAGCTTTCTCTATTTTTTGGAAAAAAATAACTTGCCACCACCTAAATTAGTGGAATTTGTGTTTCTAGCACTTAATCTTTTTATCCAGATTCCTTTCCTTGTACCCAAGATATCCTGTGACATCCCTGCTTCAACCTGTGTTGCAGCTGCTCTGTAGCTTTATGCAGTTTGCTTGCTGAGTGCTGCCAAGAAAGAAAATAAATGTTTAATAGACTTCTACCTTTGCAGGGTCACCAGTTCCATTTTAGTGTGGCACTTGTTCTTACTACTACAGCTTTTGTGAAAGTCATCCTTAAAACTTCTGTCAAATTTTTTGACGTTTGCACTACACATTCCTGGGAGCAGAGTGCCATTGGAGCAGAGTGCCACTGCACTCATGCAGCTCTTTCCTAATGTTCCTTTGTATATTTGTATAATAGGTTCAGCCTTTAGTTCTGTGCCTTCCTGTGCTCCATGGCCCTGTGTTCAGGCTGCATGCATCCTGCAGCTCTCTGTGCTCCTGGGCCCCTCTGGGCTGGAGGTGCAGGCCCAGGGCAGGTGGGACTTCTCCCTTCTATGATTCTGTGCTGCTGCCTCTGCCATCATAAACCAGACCCTGCAGAGAGATGTTGGCAAAGGTGTCATTACATGTACCCAAAGCCAGGTTTATTCTATTGTTCATCTCCCACAACCAGAGGAAATCTTCTTGTTCCCTGTGTGAAAAAAATCAGACCATCCCTGATGGAACCCATCTGTTCAGGATAATAAAGCTACAAAAACCATACAGAGACTGTTCATTATCTGTTAAGAGAACTAATTCTTTACAGCCCTCCTAAGCTTAAGTTTTCGGATCAGAGAAAACAGTAGTGTTTGAAAGCAATATCAATGATTAACAGTTGTGAATACATGAAGATGGTCTGGTGTGCATAATACAATGGCTACTGGTGTGGCTGTCCTGGTAAACCTCCACAACTCATGGGCATCCTCTGGAGTTTTTCCTGATTACAAACCAAAATAAATGATATTAGCAAAATTACTTCTCTCTCATTTCACCTCAGCCTAGATGGGTATATGGTAATGTTTGTCTTTGATGCTTAATCATAAATACACTTTTATAAATCATATTTTAGTCCTATTTAACACCTTAGAAGTTAGAGAATATTTTTTGCTGAGTTGTAAAGTACATATGAAAAGTGGAATTTTTTAAGCGCTTTTCATGTCTTAAGAGGAAGTTTGTGCTGTTTTGAATGCTGGTTATTTCCCAGTCTTTGCAAAGGGCTAAACACCAGTCTTTTTAGCATGCAAAGCACTCATTTTAATTACTTCTATTTTCACCTAAATGGATCTGAAGACAACATTTTCTTACTTCAACTCCTTCATTTGAAGCTAAGAACTTGACTGGAAGATGTAAGGTTTTCCTTTTCTGTATGATATATGGTTAAATATTGTGACATAACGGGCCAGGTGTGTTATTTATTCCACTTGAAATCTACATGTTGAATAGTAGATATTCAGAAAAGAAAACTGCATGCTTCTTGTTGTGGTGCTGGTAAAAAGGATGGATTTTTTGGAAGGGGCAAGAGCGTGAAGGTAATTTATGTAATACAGGCTACAAATACAATATGGAAATTACTGTATCTTTTAAAGTACTTGCATAGGGTATATAATTTGGAATACTTAGATCCTTAGCAAATCCTTGGAAATTTAATGACCTTTAAGTGCTTTTGAATGTTTATGAATTACTATCTCAACAATTTAAATGTATCGGAGAGAAAGAAGTGCATTTTTTATTTTAAGAATAATCTTCTTTAATTTTACCAGTTTGAGCAGGAGAGTTTACTGGAAAATGTTTTCATCCAATTATATTTCATTTGGCTATAAATGAGTTACAACACATACCTGCATTCTCATAAATGTTTTCATTGTCTATTTCAGTGATCGCTGTGGAGAAGACCCAAACCAGAAAGTAATCCATGGGGTTATTAACTCCTTTGTTCATGTTGAACAGTATAAGAAAAAATTCCCCCTAAAGGTAGATACACATTTCTGATTATGTATTTTTAATTTGGAATGTTAATCTAGTATATACATTATTTGTCCTTTAAAAAACTTCTCTCTTCTAGTTTTATCAGGAAATTTTTGAGTGTCCTTTTCTGAATGAAACAGGGGAGTATTATAAACAAGAAGCTTCGAACTTATTGCAAGAGTCAAATTGCTCACAGTATATGGAGAAGGTAAGAGATTCTTCAATACACATGCAATAATTAAAATCATTTTACTGATGATACATGTTGTCCTCTACAGTTCTCATAGTTGTTCTTCATGTTATGCTTTCATCTAATTGAAATGGTACTTTTTAGTGACATGGTTAATCTGAATGTAGAGTACAAACCTTGCCATGGGTGGACAGTCAGTATCAAAATATTTAATAATAAATGATGACTCGATACAAAAAGTGAAAATAAAAAAAAAAACATATCAGGTTGATTAGTATTACTTTCTCACTTCCTTATTTTCTTTCAATTTGGAGTAGTGTAACATTAGAGTTTTAGCAATATGTGGTTAGAAAAGACTCTTAAGTTGTTACAAAACATTATTAAAAATTACTTACTCTGAGGTGGATTTACTTTCATTTTGCTTTGTGGTGTATGAAGTTATGTTGTGGTTAAACTACTTGTAATTCTTATACCTATTTTGAGAAAACAAAGATTGATAGAACACTAGGAGTCAGTTCTTGGTCCTATCCTGTCTGCACTACCAAGATAGCAGAGTTGAGAAGAGGGCTGTGGAATTGCTTTTAAGCTAATGGTTACACACCTGAGTTGAAATTCAGGGGCAGGCTAAGACTTTAACTAAACCAAAAACAGTTTTGCCTATCACTAGCAGTCTGTAGCTGCACTACTCTCCCTAAACCTCCCTTATATTCACAGGGTGTAAGTGCTTTTATGGCAGTACTCATATGACTTATCTTATGATTAAGCCTATTTCCTTCACTGAGTTATAAAAAGAGCTTTTATTAATAGCTCTGATGTACTCCTGTACCTATTGAGCAGATGTTTGCATATGAGCAGATGGACTTGGAACAGTAAAGTGATTCTTGGAGTTCTCTTTTTGTTAAGTATTGTGGTAAAATTTTCTCAGAAGGAATAAGAAGTATGGTAAGAGAAATTGGGGAAGACTAGTCACAATGTTAAAAGGAAGAAGAAATTTCAAGATGAAAACTATGGAATGCTGGTAGACATCTAGTAGTGACCAAGCCTAGTTAGTACTCAGACTAGATTATGTCCATTCAGTAATAGCCTGATTCAGAAGAATTAAAAAATTAAATTTTTCATCCTGCACAAATTCTTTTGTACCTCTTCTTACTTACTCTTGTTTCTCATTGTACATACATACACTGTTGTGTATTCTGGTGCTATATAGGTTGTCAGCATTTCTTCAGCTTGAAGTTTAAACTCCTCTGTGCAGGTTTTAGGTAGATTAAAAGATGAAGAAATGCGGTGTCGGAAGTACTTGAATCCCAGCTCATATGGCAAGGTGACTCATGAGTGCCAGCAGAGGATGGTAGCTGATCACTTGCAGTTTCTACATGCAGAATGTCACAATATTATCAGACAAGAGAAAAGAAATGGTAAGTCTCACTTGTCACAAAAAGACTGGAATGGTTTTTTGTTTTATTCACTTAGCATTGCAATTTCCTATCTTTTTTCAATGGCCTTCTGTGCATATAAGCATTTTCAACTAATGTTACTTATCTAGAAATCTCCATTAAACCCTGAATGACATTTTTCTTTTAGCATGCAACTAGTTTTTATTCCTCGAAGTATATAATCAAAACCTTTTTTTTTTTTACTGTTAACAATTCTTCTTTCAGCTAAGGCTCTTTCTCTTTCCTTGTCATAGTCATCTTAAAAACACACTGAAGTCCTGTGTCCTGTAGAAATGATAATATTTTATGCTTGTATTTTCTTTTGTAAACCAATGGCTCTGCCTTAACAGATTTCTTCTTCATCACTTAACAGGTCAGGCTTATGCAATATTTTGGCATCTTTTCATAGCCACTTTTTATTGTCCTGAATCTTTTGTGACCTCTCCTCCCAAATCTTTTTTACAGAAGGAGATGCTCTTGTAGTTAATATTCCCTGCCTGACTAAAAAAAACATGCTTCCTGAAGACTGCATGCCTCTTACCTTTGAAAGAATGCTTATTCTTGCATGAAAGATGGTGTCTCTTATGTGAAACAAATTATTTTTCACAGTCAAACTCAAATTGTATTTAATAATGGTGAGTTCAGTTTCCAGGGAATTTTGCAAGCTTGATCAGAGTTTCCATCTATTTTGTTTGGTTTCTTTTTTGGGGGTGCAGAGAGGCAAAATTATAAAAATAGCAGTTGCTTATTTAGAGCTTTTTTCATCTCAGAAAAATTTCAAGCTACCACTGGAGGCAAATAAAAAGTCAAGAAGATCTCTAAACTGATTTTAGTCAGCTGCTGCTAAGGGATATTAAGAAAGGCCAGGATTTAAAATAAACTGGCACACTATTTCTCCACACTAGCCCACCTCTCTTCTTAGAGTCTCTCCTAAAGAAGCTGTATTGGAAGGGTGAGGTAGTCACAATGGCAGGACTCAGGAAACACTGATAATAGCCCTACTCTTTCCTTGTTTCGTTTCTCAGTGATCTAGTTATGCTAATTTTTTGCTTTCAAAACAGTTGGTATTGTTTCAGTCTTTAGAAAGTTCTGTTTGAAATGATGGTACTATTTTAAGTGTTAATTTTTGGTGTTTCTAAGTGTACTCTATAAAAATGTATCTCTGTTATAGACATGGCAAATATGTATACTCTGCTCCGTGCTGTGTCCAGTGGTTTACCTCATATGATTCAGGAACTACAAAACCATATCCATGATGAGGGCCTTAGAGCAACCAGCAATCTTTCTCAGGAAAATGTGAGTTCCCTCAGGCAACTGAAATGACTGTTTGATGAATATTCTTGATCCTCTTTGTTGTTTTTTTTTTTATTTTTTTTATTTTTGCCTGCGTAAAATTGGTTTGGAACATGATGGATAAGTTGTAACTTCTCATCAGCATGGTTAGCTGTGCCACATTATCTATCCTGAGAGCTGATTGTTTTAATTGTTGTGATCTAACCAGAAACAACTGCAGCTAGATATTTCTCATTGTTTGATTAATACTGCCAGGGCAAGTAGGTCCTTTTGTTCCATGTATGCATTTTTTTTTCTGAATTTCTCTTAAGTCTGTGGCATTTGCTGTTCTGGTATGTTAGAAGCCAGTGATTCCATTTTGTAAAGGCTTGACATCCTGTCCTGATTTCAATCTGCTGGTTTTCCTAATAGCTTTGTAGTAACTTTGCTTTATATTGTCATGTAATTTCTAAAAATATTATCTTATTTATTTTACTAAAGTATGTTAAACTTTTTTCTATTTATGTCTGTTTAAATTACTCAATTCCATTTTTGTTTCTCCAGCATTGCTGTTCAGAGACAAACTACAAGCTTTTGTTTGACATTGTATTTGTGCATGTGTGCATCTTGCTGTCTAGATCTGTGCTCACTTTGGGATGGTGACTTTAGCTATGCAGTGTCTCTGTCTATAATAATGCATAAACACAAGCTGTTGTACCCTCACTCTGTTACTGACTGCACAGGAATGCTTGCTATTCTGTGGCTCCACTGTAACTTCAGTGTGCATACTGCAGTCTTTAGTAGTATAGTTTGCTGGCCAATTATTTTTAGGTTTATTGAACTTACTCTTTCAACCTAGTAGTGTCTGCTCACAGAAATATATACAGACTCATGAGGGTGGTGACAATTCACAGCCTTTTGTAGATAATTTCAGTGTGAAATACTTGTTCTATTGTATAAATGATGTACTTTGAAACATTTTTAGTGTGTGACCTGAGGATGTACTTGGGGAGTAATGCTAAAGAGCCAGTGCCTTTCACATTGTTGCACTTGTGCCTGCCAGCTTGTCTGTGTAGGGACTCCTCCAGCTCCTGTCAGTCATTTCTGTGCAGAGTATGATGCTGGAATGTGGTGCATGAAATTCAATTGGTAACTGCCCTATGTAGGAAAATGTAAAGGGATCATTCAGATTTTCTGTCTCTGAGGTCACTGTATAGGAGAAGCAGCAGTTTATTATATCAGTTGCTTGATTGCTGTATTTATGTTAGCATTAATGATTTTTGAAAAGGCTAGTAATGGATTTTAGGGAAAAAAATAGATTACATGAGAGCAGTATACACTCAAATCTTGGTTGGATAGCAGGACAGTAAATGTAGCATTGACTTTTTATTTCCAAAACATGCTCTAACATCATAGTGTGAGAGTACAGCAGAATCCATCCTCTCAAAATTCACTGTAGTATTAACTTTCTCAAAAAAGAGTTATTAGTAAAAAATCTACAACTAATGTAGATATGTTTGTGTTAGATACTACTACTTTCCTCACTAACTTGCTTTCTGTTTTATCTACCCTCTTTAGATGCCAACTCAGTTTGTGGAGTCAGTTTTGGAAGTACATAGTAAATTTGTTCAACTAATCAACACTGTTTTGAATGGTGATCAACACTTTATGAGTGCCCTTGACAAGGTAATTTTTACTTAAGTAAACAAAGCATTGGAAAACAAATTCAGGACCCTGATTCAGGCTCACCAAAACTCTTGATAGCATGAACACATGGTCAATGATAGTTCATATGCAGTCTTTCTTTTTTAGAAATGCAATGGAGCAAAAGACATTCCAGTGTAAGGGAAAATATAAATTAAAGGAGACCATTTTAATACTTGTTTTCTGAAAGAAAGACCTTTCTTTTCATCATATTTCAAAACACAAAAATGGTGCTGATCCATTCAGTGCAAATATAATTGCAGATAATGAATAGGCACAATAGGGTGAGGTTTGGGAGGTTTGGTAATTCTTGCATGCATTTGAACTTGAATTTGCTTGCTGAGATTATGTTTATCTCTGAATGCTATTAGTATTACTTCCACAGAGTCTTTGCTTAGATTTTTCAAGTTGACTGCAAAGAATACCTGAAAACTTAGATTACTTCAATCACTGCCACAATTGGTAACTTTTTCCAGGAGACAGCTGCACTTGAATTGAAATAACAAATTTAGGGAAAGAGGCTTGCTGCTCTTTTATTTGAAATGCATAGTCATGCAGGTATTCAAGATAAGTTCTAATTACCATAAACTTTAATATTAATCATTATTAATTATAACTAATAAATATATTTTCTTTCTTTAATTTCCTCTCACAGGATGCACATATACAGTTCTTTGCTCTTTTGTGGTGTGTGCAGTAGTTGCAGTTTGTAGCTTATGTCACAGTCTAAGCTTTGACAGTTATCAGTCAAGGTTAACCTGAAGAGGCACAATGGAGAAGCTACCAGTGATGGTACCAATAGTAGTTACCCATCTGTGTTTGTGACATTAATACAATAATTATTTAGCATTTTAAAACAAATATTTCAATACCAAATACATTTCTCTCTCCATTGCAATTAATGTCATGTACCAGAAGGTGGAGTAACACGAGACTGACAACTTCATTTGCTGGCACAAAGGCAATGTACTTTTTCTAAATACATCAGTTCTTCACTCCATTGATCTTTCTTACAGTAAATACTTAAAATATTGATTTGCTGTTAATTTTTGATGGTGACTATCAAAATCACTATTGCTGCCTCCAGTATTATTGCAAAAGATTGCTCCAAGCTTTAAAGAGTTTCCTATTTCTTGTCAAGTCATGCATTCTTTTCTCAGAGAAATTCTAGGGACCTATTTGCAAATTTTGTGATCTTGAGGTA
This sequence comes from Melospiza georgiana, assembly GCF_028018845.1. Taxonomy (NCBI): domain Eukaryota; kingdom Metazoa; phylum Chordata; class Aves; order Passeriformes; family Passerellidae; genus Melospiza; species Melospiza georgiana. The sequence goes on from NC_080430.1 coordinate 14,011,180, forward strand.
TTGTACAGAGGAGTTCCTTGTCAGTTTCTCTTTATAATGATAACAATATTTACCTTTTACAGAGGAACTGTAACTCCTGGGAACTATGATCTTGCAGTATTTTTGATTCACTGTTAGTTTACAACACTAATTTAAATGTGACATGTAGTTTAGAAACTCTGTTGTTCTGATAATCTTCTTTTAATTTCTAAACTGCCATTATCTCTTTCCTTTTTCATCATATTCAGGTTTTCTTCAGCCACCATATTGTTTGTACTCTACTACTTCAAATTTCCACTTTCAACAATATATTTTTCTTTTCAGTGTGTGGAAAAATCCAACAACCAAAGGTGCTTTCGTTTCTTACTGTTGTGAACACTTCATATAAGTTTTTCATCTCAACACACATGCTGTTGATGTGCTGCTGCTCAAATCTACTTTATCTGCACTTGTTCCTAAGATTTTTTCCATCCATTCTTTTGGACCATAATATTGCTCTATACCAATCATAATACTTTTGTGAAGTTTCTAATCAGAACTTCATTTTTTCTTTGGTTTTCTGTAATTATGTTTCTTCTTCTACTCTTTCCACTTTAACTGAATTCTCGACTTGAAAATGTTTAACAACCAAATTCTCATAGAGCAGTAATTTAACCTTTTTATGAATTGTTTCTTTTTTTATCCCCTTTTGTGTAGTTCAGTTTTTTAGGATCTCAGATGACCTTTGCTCTGAGGATATTTTTTATTTTTTCAAATTTCATAAAAGAAAAAAGTTTAAGTCAATGACAATTTTTCTCTTTGCTCCATGTTTTATGTAGGCTTTGACATCAGTAGTTAACTACCGGGAGCCCAAGTCGATCTGCAAAGCACCTGAGTTGGTAAGTGATGCACACAAAGTAATAATTCTTATCTATAACCATCCAGTGAATTGCTACAGGGTCCTTCACATGCATACCCAGCTCTCACACTGGGTCACACTCAGGTGTGTATTTTAGTTCTTACAGCTTAAGCTGCACACACGTTTTGTGAGTGTGCAAAATTGCTATGGTTCTAATTTCTGGTATAGACTGTATTTCTGTGGGTGTAGAATGGGTCATTTACCCATGAATGCAGCCCTTGTATTCAATGTGAGACAGTAGAGTGTGACTTATTTCATGTTTGAACTATTGTAGAAATTTGGAAATACCAAATACCGTGGCATACATTTGTTCTCAAGCTTGACAAGTAGTTTTGGGTTTGATTTTTCTTTTTTTAATTTGAGCTGGCCAAATACTGTGACAACTTGTTAAAGAAATCAGCGAAAGGAATGACAGAGAATGAAGTAGAAGACAAGCTTACAAGTTTCATTACTGTTTTCAAATACATTGATGACAAAGATGTATTCCAAAAGGTAACTTTTCCTATTCAATAATGGTTAAAATGTCACATTTAAAGCCTACTTGAAGAATGTGGTTATGCTTCTTAAAATGCCTGTCTCTGTTTTTTTTTTAAATGCAGTTCTATGCCAGAATGTTGGCAAAAAGATTAATTCATGGTTTGTCTATGTCTATGGATTCTGAAGAAGCGATGATAAACAAACTAAAGGTAAGGTAATATTCTTCTAACAGAATAAAAAAATATAGGAGTATGTAGTGTTAAGAGGGAGCAGCAGAGGGTGCCAGAGATAACTTAGCAGTTGGTAAATCTGTTTCCAATGGCTGACAGCAAAAGCTAGTGTTTAGGTTGTCTATGAAAGATAAAAGGCTGAGTGTCACCTAGACATTTGAGATTTTTATGAGGTTTTGGATAATTTTTTTAGCTGTATTCAAGTCATTCATGTTAACCTTAAAAAAATACCAAGGGCTTTCATAAACATGTCTATCTTTTGATCTTATAAAACAATATTTTTCAAATAGATTAGTGTATATAAGGTGAAACTAAGAAAAAGATAATTTTATTTCACAGTGTTTGGTTTTTATTATAACTAGTGTTTTCTGTAAATATAACAACACTTCTGCTGACTAGATTTTCATACTGTATTAGTAAGGGAACATAATTTATATGATGAGTACTGTTTTCACTTTGAAACCTGTTACAATATTTCTTCACAGCAAGCCTGTGGTTATGAATTTACCAGCAAGCTCCATCGAATGTATACAGACATGAGTGTTAGTGCTGATCTCAACAACAAATTCAACAACTTTATCAAAAACCAGGACACAATCATTGATTTGGGAATTAGTTTTCAGATATATGTTCTACAGGTACTAATGTATGTTTATTGTTGCTGAGTTATTTGTATTTACTTTTTATGTTCTGATAACAAATATACAATTTTTCTACTTTATATGGGAACTGATGGCCTGTGATCATTGGGGAATTACTTACCTTCCTAGTGTTTCTTTGTAAAATCAACCTACTAGGTCCCTAAACAATAGTGATAAAAATTTCAGTCTTAATTAATACCTCAGTGGGGTGTGCAGAAGGGGCACTAAAAAATGATCAGTAAAACTTCCTGAGTTAATTGATTGTCTTATGACATAATGCACATTATACATCCACTTAAGAATCTTATTTTTTTTCTTAATATATATGTTGTATGAAAATGTTAATGCTTCTATTTTTCCCAATACTTTCAGGCTGGTGCATGGCCTCTAACTCAGGCTCCTTCTTCTACATTTGCAATTCCTCAGGAACTGGAAAAAAGTGTACAGATGGTAGGTTAGTAGGAGGCTTCCTGCAAACATGTGGAAAATGTAAAATAACTCCAAACGAAAAGTCATCACTCTAACAGAGAAAAACTTGAGCTGCTTTTTTTTGATTGTAAATTATGTCTATCATGTTTCCAGTCCATATGCAATGTGAAAGGGTCACCCAAATACCTTACTGCACTTATGTATGTATTTGTGTAGCTTTTTTACATCTCTCTTCTACACTTTATGATTGCTGAAAGAGATGCTAATAAATGCAATCAAATGAACTAGGTTGGTTCTTTGCTTCAAAACCAACTCTTAATATTTAGATAAAAGAAGATTCTGTTTCTAATATTAAATCTGAACAGTCTTAATAGCAGATTAAGATGCAAATACAGGTTTCTTGTTCCCTGTTTCATAGAAACTGTTCAAAGTCATGCTTTGTGCAAACTTCTCTAAAGCTCATTTTATGATTTCTCAAAGCAGTAAAGGTTTTGCTTTAGCCAAATATTTTCTTTGAATGTGATAATTTCTGCTTTGTAGAGATATTTTGTTGCTTTGATAATGTTATTGTATTCTAAATGTTACCTGTACAATGTTTGTTGGAAAACAAAATATTTGTATTGATCTATACTAAGATGTATTTGATGGTGAAGTACAATTTAGGCAATACACATTTTGTATGATTGGCCATAAGAGATTTTTATAGCTGTTTTTATACCTTACATTGCTATTTGATGTAAGTTATAATTGTAAATGTCTTTTTTTTTTTTTGTGGTGAAGGATCTTTTTCTTGTATTACTGCTGAATATTAGGACTATTTATTCAGCTCTAATTTCCACTTAAGTGGCACTTGTCTTTAGCAATATAATAGTTCCTGACCCAGACTACAGGATCACCAGGTGTGATGAGATTTTGCTGTCTTTGTGGGTTTAAATAGGAGTATTGTCAGAAAGTATATTGCCTCAATTGGAAAATTGGTACAGAATTATGTGTCAGAAGCAGCTCAGAGTCTGGGTTTCTTGCCTAATTTCACCATTTTGCCATTTTAAAGGAGCAAACTTACTCATGTGTGACCTAGGTAGAGATCAGTGCTTTAAATGAGAATTCCCTAAAGAAACAGAACATGATCTTGAGAGGGGAGTACTTGAAAATTGTCTGACAGTGTCTTTATTTACTGTCCAATTCGATGATTTGACCCATGGAGAGAGTTCTCTTAGGATTCTGGCAAGGGTTTAGAAAGAAAAAAAAAGTATTGCAGTTGCACTCCGAAGTATCTGAGTGCCTGTGTAACTGGGCAACCTCTTCAGCAGCTTTTTCTGAGACTGATGAAGCTTCCTGTGAATGTATATTTATCTGAGTGGTGTACAAATACTGCTTTTCATATGTGCAAGCTTGTGGGGGGAGAAACACCTAATTCCTAAAGAGATGAAAATTCCCTGTTTTTATGTTCTTCTACAATGTTAATCAGTTTCCAGACCAAATCAGAACAAGCCAAATAGGTGTGTGTACACAGTGTTGGCATTGTGGGGTTTAGGGAGTTTGATCTTATTTTAGGGCAAGGTTTTTTGAATCAGCTGAAGTTCTTCTCTCAGAGGTAGACCTTAAATTAAGATTCAGTCATCACTCATCTTCTAAAGGAAAATGCTGTCACAAATGGATCTGCAATGTTTTCATCCAGTGTGATGGACATAAACGCAGTATTTCTTCATTAGGGTGGTAGGATGATGAAAAACTTTCATGAGTAGTTATATGTGTGACTAACTGATGTTCATTTTGTTTTGCAGTTTGAATTATTTTACAGTCAGCATTTTAGTGGAAGGAAGCTTACTTGGTTACATTATCTTTGTACAGGTAAAAATAAGTGCTTTGCTAAATTTATGATCTAACAGTTACTTGCTAAAAGTTCTTTTCAAATAACAAAAAACATGGGGAATTGGAGCATTATTTTGCATATAAAGTCAATGGACATATTTTGTGTTATAAATTAATATTTAGTACTCAGAATTTCCAAAATCCATGTCTTGTAAACTTGTGATTTACTAAACCCAAGTAAAACTAGAGTTCTATGTTGTTAACTGCAGAAAAGCACTGCAGAACTGCTGAGTTAATAACAATTGCCCTGGAATTGTTTCTGTAGTATAGATGTTCCTTACATAAATGCTAAATAATTTTAAGAGTGCATATTATACTGTTTTACTCAGGTATGTCAGTATCTACATAAATACATAATTTTAACTATTTAGTATTTATTATTGTCAAGTGTTTATTTTAGTAAGTGCCAGTCAATCATGTTTTATTTTAAGTGCTTTCAGTCTCAGGCTTTAACAACTGAGTGCTGCAACATACCACATGGAGATGAAAACCATAGCCCATGACAATGTAATGAAATGAAAATCTAGTTCTGGTAACAGAAGGTTGCTCTTAACTCACACTCACCTTCACACAGAAAATCTAAATTTGCTTTCAAGTAGATTTCTTCAGTGCTTTTTGTTTTTCATGGGAATTTTAAAAATGTAAGAATATGAAACATTTTTGATGGACAAGTATTTTACTTTGTTTTTAAGTCTTTCCTTTAATCACCTTCCTCATTAATCACTCTTCTGAGATTCTGTATAAGCTGTTAATTTAAGTTTATGCATTGCAATGTGTTGAGGCTACTTGGAATTTTTTTAATGGTTATTTTATGTTTATTATTATTATATATTGCACTAATTGTCTAGTATGCATAGTTAATCAGGGTGGGGCAGTTGTTGTGGGCCCCACTGTATATGTGTAAATTCACAGCATCAGTTGTCATTGTTCCATTTCAAGTGTTAATCACAGACTTGAGTTGAATGTCTGGAAATGTATGAGGAGCTCTGGTAGTTTGGCTTCAGATGACTTTTCAGCACCTTTCATCAGTTTATAAAATACTACTTGTATCATTACAGGTGAAGTAAAAATGAATTATTTGTGCAAACCTTATGTAGCCATGGTCACAACATACCAAATGGCAGTGTTGCTTGCCTTCAACAACAGTGAGACTGTCACTTACAAGGAGCTTCAGGACAGTACACAAATGAATGAGAAGGAACTGACAAAAACCATCAAATCTTTGCTTGATGTCAAAATGATCAACCATGACTCAGACAAGGTATGCCACTATGATATTAAAAAGTTTAATGTTTTCAGTCTCGTTATTCTCATACTTGTTGAGGACTTTTTTAAAATATCCATTGTTTACTTTTATTTTTGACCCTTGTGTCAATTCTCTACTTACAAGGAAAAAGACAGGAGAAAGTAGAGTGCCTGTCATACAGGCTTTCTATGCCCATAGCAGCATGAAAAGATAATAATGCAGGGACTCTTCATTGTTTCTGTTGCCTTGCTTTCAAAGTTATACTGAATCACTGGAAGGAGCCTGAGTAGTAAACCAGAGTTTTACAGTGATCCTGAAAAAATATTTGTGGGATTAAGAGACTGAAAGAAAGAGCAACCATGTCCTTGTGGACAGATTACAGAAGCCACAAGGAGAGCAAGGAGGACTTCTGTGAGAGGATTTTTGCTGCAGTTTGCCAGACTTATCATTCCATTAGTTTCTTGGAATTCCAGTAATATCTGAGCTTTGTTTGTGATTCAGGCAATGTTTGATACTTCTTTTTCTGACTCTCTCATCCGTCTGTGTAGCCTTTGTGAATTTTTTTTCCAGTACAGCAAAGGGCACAGACTTTACTCTGTTATGTAAAAATTACTGCAGAAGAGCCTGTGCATCCCATACAGACATAGCATGTGCTTCCAGCTCACCCAGAAAGCCCACTATGCAGACAGTATCAGACAGAAGGAACTGAGATAAGCTGTTCAGTTCACTTACAAGAAGAAGTCCAAAGCTGCTCTGACAGCTGCTTTTGTTTTTAACCAGGAAAATTTTAGAAAATGGAAAGTGAGATCACAAGGAAGATCTGGTGCTTGGCTGAAGCATAGGACATGCTTCCAATATCTAGAAATGAGCTCAGGTTGGAACAGTTGCTGGGAAGATGTCTGTTAAACCATGGGTCAAATAAAACACTGTTACAGGAAACAGTGAGACCTTTAATAATCTTAGAATGTTGCCTGTTATTTAAAGAATTTACATTTATTTATGTCCATTGTATAAGGTTCACCCAGTTCCTTAAAGCTTATGTCATAGAAGAAGGAATAATACAGCTTTCCAACCCTTTTACTTTCTAATGTTTACCACTGCATTTTCCAGTTCTTTGCCTTCCAGACTACTGTATTCAAGTGTCTTTACTATTTCTGTTTTCTTTGCACTCCATCCAACAATGTGATAGCAGATCTGTAGACAGTCTATCAGCTTACTTATTAAATAAACAAGTGAGCTTTAGTGGTTTAAGCAGTGGAATTCAATACACAAACTTCTCTTTACCTGTATCTGTGCCAAACAGAAAAGTAGAGTGCAGTAAATGTTGTAGTTTGCTTTTGCTTGTTTGTTCATTTTGTGACTGGGTGTGGGGAAAAGAGCATGAGAAGCTTCACCTCAAAATCTTCATTGGTTCATTCAAATTATGCTTTTTGACTTGATGCTCAATACACAATTTATTTTGGTTTATATTCAACCATGTCAGCAGAATAATGCTAGAAGTTAATGTTAGCCTGGTTTTTTTGTTAGCTTATTATTTTTCAAGCTCTTGGTCTTTCCCGTTTCATGTTGTATTTTCTATACTATTCCTGGTATCCTGATTTTTATATACATTGTAACAGAGGCTATTTGTTGCAAGATACAAAATTAGAGTTAATATTAGTTTGAGTGCATATTTAGATAAATATTTTCTGTGTTTAACTAAAATACTTATGCTTTAGACAGTTTGGCAAGATTTCAAGGTCTCAGAATCCCAGTAACTTTATTCTGCTGGAAATTGGTAATACTTGTACAGACTCTTGCCTGGAAACTGCAGAGATCTGTCCAGTCATGCTGTGTTGAATTTAAAGGTGTTTTTACCATAGGAAAAAACCCCTGAAATAATAATAACAGTAATAATAGTTGTTATTATTATTATTGTCATTATTATTATTATTATTACTACTACATATATATGTGGTAAAGAATGGAGATTCTGACAGGAAAAAAAATTTGAAATCTCCAGGTAGATGTGCACTGTCGAAGCTGCAGTTTGTCAGCTGTTTCTGCTATAACATATCAAAATGTTTAAATGCTTTTCCTTAAATTCTGGAAGACAACTTTTGTAAAAACTACGAAAGCAGCAGCTCCTCTTTGAGGTCCTCTCATAGATAAATGCAAATCCTACTTTCTTTGCAGGGAAAAAATGATGTTAAACTAGCTTTAAAAATTGACCCGGTTCAAGCAGCATTTTAGAATTTCCAGCTACAAATCTGATTTTTTTTTCTGTATATGTAAGACCCTAACTGTGACTTGTCAAAGTAAATTGTTACTATTTTCTGGTTCCATTCTTGATTTTTAAAAATGATTCTGTATTGCAGGAAGATATAGAGACAGAGTCTACATTTTCATTAAATATGAACTTCAGCAGTAAACGAACAAAGTTTAAAATTACCACATCAATGCAGAAAGACACACCACAGGCAAGTATTCTTTGGTGTTTCTAGCCTGAATAGCTTAGAAAGCTTATTTTTCTAAAATGGAATTTACTGTGTTAGTTTGGTGTAAGCAGATACCAGACTCTTTAAGATTTGCAAAAGAAATTTTGTAGGTTTAAAGCTTAAGCAATTCAATTTTTTTGTACTTGAAATATAGGCAAGAGAAGGTGAAATAGGGAACAACAAGAAGAAAAAGATGAACAAAATGTTAATGTCAAATGGTATTGATGTTTAGTCTATGTCATGAGACTTTTTTGTTGCTGGTGTTTATAAAGGAACTTACTGCAAGAACAGCAGAACCAATCAACTGTTTTCTTATGGTTTTGTGTCCTTTGGCAACTAAAATCAACTCCTGTGTTGTTAATCCATGTTCTCAATGTATTTCCTAAGACACAGGATTTTGTATGATATAGGTATGTGCTGCCAAACTCAATAAATTATAGTCAATTCTGATTGCTTTTCTCCCTAGCAAAAATATTGTTTTAGATGCCTCTCTCCTACCTTCTTACTGACTTTCATGAAACCTGATATCCTTGATTTATGGACATACTTTTACTGGTATAGAACTACACCTGCATACATTTTGTATTAGTTCATCACTTTTAGTAAAGTAAAAAGTAGAGATTCAAGATACTTTGATGCAGTCTTTATTGGTCTTACTGTGTTTTGAGCATTGCTGTTGTTCCTGTGTGGCAGGAGATGGAGCAGACCCGAAGTGCTGTGGATGAAGACAGGAAAATGTATCTCCAAGCTGCTATAGTCCGTATCATGAAGGCACGGAAAGTGCTGCGACATAATGCTCTTATTCAGGAGGTGAGAGAAAGTCCTTGAGCTTGATTTCATTAAAATCTTCAGGATAGTAGGGTTCAACATCAGACTACAAAACTCAGCTGTGTGGAAAACGGTACTTCAGCAAAATTAGTGAGAATTTCCCTGGAGTCTATTTTGAACTGCAGTACTGGAGCACGAGCTGGGATCCCTCAATCTCATAAATGTGTCTTAGCACCAAAGCATTAAGTTCTTGCTGTTTCCTCTTAGCTGGTTCAATGCCAAGAGATGTTGTACCCTATAAAAATCATTGCCAGAGCTATGGGTTCAGTTGAAAACCTGAATAGGGATATTCTAGTATGGAATTTCCACAGAAGCCCTTAGCCAGTTCTGTGTTCTAATCATTATTTTATTATAACTCCTGGTTTAAATTTTAAAAGTTGTCTGAGTATGGAGACATGCACTTTTTAATCTCCCTTTTCCACAAAGCAGTACAGTTCTCTAGATTTTTTAGATTCCAGATTAATGACCTGTGAACTGTCACAGCCTGGCTTGGAAGGAAGTGCTATTTCAGTAGTTTTTTTCCCACTTTTCCATCTGCTGGTTGCCTGCCTAATTGTATTTCTCATTCCAGCCTAACATTTGCTTCTTCCAACCAGTTGCCAGTTTTACTTTCCTCAAACTTCCATGGCTCTTTCTTCAGTTTAATTCATTCTTGCATCTCTGAGCCTTGCTCAGAGAAGACTGGTGAGAGGGGGAATTGAGATTCCTGATTTATTCAACCATTTTGAGCATAAAGGTGGAGAGATACTGAGTAATTTGTGGTGACAGAGGAAACAGTTTACCACACCCACTCCTTAATTTTTATTTCTAAAAATAAAACCTAGCAGCAGCAGGGAGTTTGTAAGCCCAGATGATGCAGTGTGAGACCTCTTAAAGATTTTGGATACAAAGGAAGTGTTTTTACACAAAGTAAGGTTAATTTGAGAAATCTGATTTTGAATATATAAAAGATGAGGTAGCATAGGTTCTGATATTTTTCAGAATCTTTGGTTTTTTGGTTTCCCATTATTTAAACAATCCATGCAATTATGATGAAATTGTGTAAAGATTTGCAATTAAAACTAGAAAATTATAGGCAAGCCCTTTCATCTTTGAGAATACATTTTCTGCCCACTGTCAAATTATTAGAAAAATTTCTTGAAATGTACTTTGCCTGACACCAGTTTATAAGGGTGAAATAGATTACAAATTGCTGTGTTTTGGAAACAAATCCTTTCTGGTTGCTTCTTCCTTTGTGTAATGGAAGGGCCACTTACATGCCCCTGCTGTGTTTTGCTCTTGCAGGGCTCTTGCAGAATAGTAACATTAGAAGATTTCTCTTCAGCTTTGCAAAAAAGGTGGATTTTTTCATGGTTACTCAGTTAGAAACTAGGTAGAAAGTATAGTTGTGATATTGTTACTAATCCTGGCGCCATTGTTATTTTTATCATGCTGTTTATATTCTTAAGTATAATGTATCAGTTAAAATGTGCTGTTTGACTTCTTGAGTAAGAAGGAGTATTTCTGAAAGAAGTCTGTTTACTATGAATAGTTAATATTTTCTCACCTCATTAGTATTTTTTTCTTAGCTATAAGGGCAGGATTATACTGTTAGAGAGATATTTGAGAGACTCCTAACCCTAATGTAGTTAGCTCTGATTCCAACACTACAGCACCACACATTTATTTAGGTTGAGGTGTTCAAGAAAATACTCCAGGTCCTTGGTAGACCTGTATATGTCAGCATGTGGTCTTTATGGAATTGTTAATTGTGTTAGATGCACCCTGGTAATTTCAATTCTAGCTCAGTGTAGCAGTCCCCTTCAGGGTGAGGTAGCTTTTCCTATAAAATGAGTAAGACTGGAAGAGTAGTGGAGGGGCGACATCAGAACAGTCATTCCCAGAAAATTTTTATTCTGACCATCAGGTATTTCTGTCTATCCTTCTTACTTGTACTGTCTTTGACTAAAAAAACCAACAACAATGAGAAAACCAGCACCAATACAAAATTCCCTCTTTTGCTTTCTCTGTCTGAAGTAAATACATGAAATGTGGTGATGCCAATCAGCTTCAGTGGAGGGCTGAGTTTGGTGAAATCTGAGCAGATCTATCAGCTTGTTAGCACCCAGTTTCTCCTCACTTGTGCTGCTGTGGCACATACCAGACCCTTGGCTGTTAGCCCAACAAAACTCACTCTTTTGAGGCTTTTGTTTGCTTTGTTGGGTGAGTTCCACCTGGTGAGTTCTGTTGGCTCACAGAGAGACCCAGCAAACTCTGGAGCTGGGACAAAGCCAGCCATGAGAAGTTGTAAAGAAAACTGAAAATTCAGCTGGAATAAAATAATTTTCTTTACAGAAGAAGTAAGAACTACAGGCAAAATATGTTGTGACACTTGAGTAGTAAGGTCTTCTGTTTGAAAAAATTTCCTGCTTACAGATTTGCACATTCTGTTGGTGCAAGAACCCTTCAGACAATTTCTTCCCCTTCTCTACAAGAGAAGTTTTCAGTCTAGAGAAACTTTTAAGAGACATATAAAGTTTTGCCTGAGTGGCAATTTCTTCCACAATGCAAATATAGATTTGTTTTCACAATAAGTAACTTCTTACTGCATGTATTAAGAAATTCTAGCATAGCCAGATGGAACTCACTAAATTGTAGGTCTGTCTTCAGTGACTAAGGAAAGAGAAGTTCATCCTGATTTTCTCCAATTGTGTAGCAAAGAAGGTTAATGGTAGGGGAACTCTACTGTGATAGTAGTGAAGAAATGTGTTAATATTAGATTAATTTTTAACATGGATATGTCTTCATTTGTACTGTGACAAATGAAGCAAGTGAGAGAAATGAGGAGATCTGGGGAACATTTGGCCAAAGTAACCAGTGAGCTGACCAGTCAGTTTCAGTGTCCTGACACTTATACTTAGAGATATTTTCTTGTTTGTTATAAATTAACTATTCCAGGGTTATTTAATCCTGTCTTTAAAAGAAAAATATACTGAATTTGCCTTAAAGCCTTTAGCAAATATTTAGATGGCATTTATAACTGTGAAAAATAAAAAAATAACACCAAAACTGTGTCTTTCTTTTGCAGGTAATTAGCCAATCAAGAGCTAGGTTTAACCCAAGTATCAGCATGATTAAGAAGTGTATTGAAGTCCTGATAGACAAACAGTACATAGAGCGAAGCCAGGCCTCTGCAGACGAGTACAGTTATGTAGCATGATGTGCTGTCCTGCAGGTATGATTGTAAGGAGATCATTGCTGTCACTGTTTGGTGTGTTCCTGTGGGAAGAGGCAGGCCTGTGCCTCCATAATTGGTCACTTGGCAGCCCCTGTTTTTCTGCTGTTTACAACATCACCAGTGCCATGTCATGAGCGTCAATGAAAATGCCTATAGATATTTCAAGCTCATGTCATTATGACATTTCTTAAAACTTTACTAAAAGAATGAGTGAAGTATTGCTGACATGTGGAGAATTGGTTGGGTACCATGCTTTTTTTTTTCCCCCTCCCCTTTCACGTTTGCAGTTGATGTTTTTTAATGTATCTTAAGACAAAGTAAAAAAAAAATCACACAAAAAACCTAAATATTGTAATATGACAGATAACCTAATAATTGTATCTACATTAAAATGTAAAAAAAATGACGAACATGATACTGCTGCTTGTCAAATAAAAAAATAAAGTTATATAATGTGTCTGGAATGATTGTAGAGCTGGATATAGCATTAATGTCTGTAAATATTATTCAGGCCTGAAGAGTAGAAATAATGTTACGTGTTTGGGTTTTGGATAACCTCAGAAGTAGGTCTGACATAACAACTAATTTATATAAAACTGAATACCAGGTATGTCATGTTTGATGTGATTATAAAAAATATTTATGGTTCAGTGCACATCTTGTTTTCTTGAGATTAGGCTCATTTACATTCTCGGTGCCCGAAGGCCTCTGCTGTGTCTGTTAATCCCACACTGTAGGAATATGTTACAAGGGAAAATAAACTGATGTTTGAGGGGATTTAAATGGTGTAGTTCACAAACACTTAGGAATAGTTATCATGAACATCAAAGATAGAATTCAGTGGCTTGGGAAAGCATAAAGCAGGCTGGTAACTGAAAAATATTTTTTCTTTAATGTATTGGGTAGAAACACTACATGGATGGGTGTCTATGTTTGTTTCCACAAATTCATACTGCTTGTTTCTTGTTTTCCCTCCTGACTCCTATGGTTGTTTTTATCATGTTTTGTTTTCCTCTGCCCCAATTAGATTTCCAGCTGTTAGGGTGAGACAGATCCACAGGCTATTTCATGTCTTGTGTTGTTCACCAGGGTTGGCATGGTGACTGTGCACTCTTAAACAAGCAAAGTATAATTTAAAAGTACAAACTCTACCACTGGAAGTGAATGGAATTTAAGAGCACTGAGAGTTTGAACACACTGAATGCCTGCTGCAGAAGAGTTTCCTCATGGCTATGCCTGCAATTATGATTGACAGGATAAATATTAAGTTTAAATGTTCTATTTTTGCCAGATTTATTTGCGTGCATATAAAAATACCTATGTAGATATATACTATTTGAAGTATTTTTTTAGATTGTGTAGTATCACCTACTAAAAATCCACACATCAAGAAGTAATTTTAAAGAAAAGCAAACCTTTGGAGGGAGCTTTTTACTCTTTTTTTCTTTTTCTGGTTCTTCACTGTATGAAAGGCTTCTCTCCAACTCTTAGATTGTTGCTGTCTCTTATTTCTTAAATGGTATTGCATTCACATACTATCTAGAGGGTATAGGAAACTTTCTATGGTTAACTAGGAAATGCATCAAGAAGTGGTGCCATGTTTTTCTGATGTGGATTTTGCTAAGGATGAATAAAGGGCAATAAACAATAAAGTGCAATAAACATTCCTTCCATATTGGTGTTTTATCACACTATGCTAAGATCTAAATTTTTATGTGGATTTATGTCTTCAAGAAGTGAGGTTTTTTAACTAACTGTGATATGGTGCTGTAGATCATTGTCTAAAGTGTTAGTTTAGAGGTGTCTCTGTGTGGTGGGACACAGCACAGGTGCTTAGACTGTCACCAGCTGTAGTAAACAGGAGATACAAAATCAGCACAGATTTTGACTGGAGTGACTTCTAATCTATTGCAGTGTGGAGCATTTCTGTGCTTTATAAAAGAAATTATTCATTACATCTAAAGACAAAAAAATAGGGGCAATATTCTATTACATAACACACAAAAAAGGGAAAATTTATTTCATGAATGCTGAATTAGCACATCCTTTTTCCAGAAAACAAACTAACACTGATGCCAAAGTTTCTGGAAACAAATGTGGTTTATCTTGTAACTTGTATTTGAGTCAGCACATTTTAAGCTTGTTCATAAAAGAGTTAATAAAAGCTTTATTTAAATGTAGATTCCAGTAGCAAAATTTTAAGGCTGAATTTGAAGAAGGTTTAACCAATTTATTTTCAGAATAATTTCACAGGCAACGCAAGAACTTCCCTGCTCTAGCCCAAACGTGCAAGGTTTTAACATTACCTTATCTCTCAATTTTTGCATACCTAAACCATCATTTTAGGTTTTAGGTAAGCATGCTGCTGAGTTGAGACATGTTTAGTGAGTTAAAAACATTCATCTATTTCAGTGCAGTTGGCATCCCCAGATGATGTCTTTCATAATTACACACAAATTCAGTCTTTTCAGTGGCTCTTAGGAAATGTTGTTATAGCTGGGAAACATTATGAATTCTACTTTATAACTCACACCTTCCCCCTCAGGAAAAAAGTAGTGCAAATCCAGACCCCTGTAGCTGGGTTATGTCACTGAAATCATTGCTGGCACACAGGGATGCAGTTTATAGTTGGACCTTCAGCCTGGCAGCCAATACCTTTGGCAAGTGTAGGTTCAAAATATTAAGTGCTAATGGGTATTAACAGGAGGGGCAAATTGTAAGAAAGAGAAGATAGCAAAAAATGCCATACAGTTTTAATTTACTAGAAGAAACTGGTATTTTTTTGTTTGTTTGTTGTATGCCTGTTGACATGTGTGACCTGCTAGTGTACAGGAAGCCATACAGCTGAGACACAATGGTTTCATACATCCCATACATGCCTAATATCTAAGTGCATTTTACCTCTGGTATTGAGTACTACTGATCATTCTTGCACTAACTGAAAAGGTGTTTCCTTGATGTTCTAATTTGTCTTGAGACTGATTGTCTAGCTCTAGGAAAGAAAAGTGTACCTGCATTTTAGTGTGTTCATATACACACAAGGCAACCAAAGCTATGAAAGATATTTAATCACCATAAGATAAACTGCTTGCAAAGTAGTGAGTATTATTACTTTCCATGAGTACATCACCTTTCCAAATAAACAGAGTACAGAAATTGGTCAGTGGAGAAACAAATTTTATGAACTGATATTTTTCAGTTATGCTTAGAAAGACATTTCTTATGCTTAAAAAAGATAATTTTGAAAACAACCACTGCAACATAGTATTGATATCGAGCAAATTCTAATAATAAATATAAATTCTTTGTACCCTAGGACAGATATTTTAGGACTGTCCATGCTTTACAGATATGGTAAGTACTTAGAGTTAATTAAGGTATCACGATGTATGAAAACATATTCTCCAGAAACAATTGTTATTACACTGATTATTGGCTCTTATTACAAATCTAAATTTGTCTTTACTTGTTTATGGTAAGTTGTACTGTGCTTCTGAGCTGATAAGAAAATGGCATTTTTCAATTTTGTCAGGGAAAAGAAGCAGAAGGGTCAAAAAAGTGTTTGAGTATAATAAGTTTAAAACAGCGCAAGACTTTGGTAGACATGTGTGTGTGATTTTAAAGAGGAGGGGTGTGAGAAATGGATTTGTAAAGGATTCTTAGAACCTGGCTCAAAACTCACAGAGTCTTGTACATCTGTATGTAAACTCTGAGATAAGGTGTGCTGACTTGGAAAGGCTGTGGAATAGAAATGACATTGTTGAGAGAGAGATTGAACTAGAAACAAGTTTCAAATGACAGCTTTGCAAAAGGACCTGATATTTTGGAGAATTAGAACTATGAAAGATGCATTGTAGCAAGACTACAGGAGGTAAAATAATAGGTGATTGGTGTTAGAAGTATGAGCAGCATTGTGTGGCAAAAGCTAATAGGCTGAAAAACATTTATAAGGTATTGTAACCAGGAAATAAGTTGTCTTCTAATAGAATGGCATCGAGTTTTACATCTCTTGTGTCTCACCCTTCTGAGACTGATAACAGAATAAAATCTTTAAAACGCCTCTCAGTTGCCCCATTTCTGTAGAACTGGGATTTTCCAGCAAGGGGGGTGAATAATTATGATGTTAAAAATAGTTAAACATATCCATATCCATATATATGCTTGGATGTGCATTTGTTCTTTTCTCCATTCTGTGGCATTCACAATTGCATCAATAAGGAAGAGCATAACAGGCAGCAAAAGCAAAGAGGGAGATAAGAGATGCTGGTTGGCAGCTGGCAGCCGTGTTGGTGCTGCTCCCACCAGCTGTCCCAGGAGTACAGCACAGCTATGGAAGCTCCCTTGGTCTCCCCAGCAAGCCCAGCCTTGCATTTGCATCTGGGAAGTGAAGGACTAAGCCTCAGTAGTACAGAGCAAGCCTAAAGGTACTGTTGGTCACTTCTAAAACAGTCCTAGTAATTTAGGGAATTACTTCCACCACTCATGTCTGCACTCTTTAGGATCCCTGTGACTGAAAGCTGAGCGGTGATTTCAGCAAAACTGAGAACTCACTTGTTTGGTTGTTTTGGCTGGAGTAACAAGCAGCTGGCATTAACACCATCCTAAGTTCTGCCTCCTCAGCTGGGGTGCTGTGCTGGGTGCAAGCATTCTGTTACAGTGTCAGCTACAAAGTACACTTGAACACTGGCAAACTTGGTGTGTGTAAACCCTTTTCTAGAGCTTCTGGACTAGCTGGAAATCTCTGATATTCTATAGAGAAAGACTATATTGGCTTTGTGTGTCCTTCCTTCCACTCTTCCACTGAGATAAATAAAATCACACGCTGGTATTCAGTAAAATTTGCTCTCCAAATCTTTGATGCAGTTGTATACCATGAACAAAAAATTATGTATTTTAGGACTACAGAAAGTAATATAGGACAAAATACTTGCCAATGTCTGTGTAGCAAAGGCATCAGTTCTTTCAGTCTGACTCTTATCCAACCAAACGTTCGATATATTGGTGTTTACAGGAGCAATGGATACATAAGGAGATTGTTTGGCATGTTCTCATCTGAAAGAGACCTTGTTCTTACCATAATCACTGACCAGCAAACACTGTAATTATCACCTTTTGGTGGAAGCTGGTGGTTCTGATGTGTGTCAAACTGGCTTTTTCCAGCAGCTGAGAACAGTAGCACTGTTGCTGTCAACAGTCAGAAAGGAGGAGTGATTTGAGGGCAATCCTGAAACTTGGCAGATTGCTGTTGCCTGTCTTTTAATGTTGGTTATATAATCTATAACCTACTTGGTATATATGATTAAAAGTGCAGTACTTCTCTGGTAGTATTTCACATTATATTGAACAGTTGCAGTTGAGTTTCATAAGATGTACGTGGTCTGTTTTTTAAAAAACTCTACTCATGAGTCCATTTTCATTTCTTCTTTCCAGTCACCAGCTTAATAGAATTTGTGATCTTCAAAACCTGAGTTTGAGAGAATAAAAGAAAAAAACCTGAAACTCATGATACTGTGTATTCATCTGTATATTTGAAGCCAGTTCAGGATGTTTTATGAGATTTGTTTGAAGAAATGCCAGGCATTTGGCTCCCTCAGAGTGGTGAGATCCATGGAGGGAGGTGCTGCCTGGAGCTGATCAAGAGGAGCCTGTCAGTGGGAGAATATGAATGATCCTCTGATCCTTGTGCTTTGGAAGCTGATGTAGTGCACAGAATCCAGTACATCACATGCTCTCCTCAGCGTTTGGTCTCTTTTAAAGAGAGGCACAAGTGGTGATGCTTGTGAGCATTTAAGAAACATGACACTTGACCTTTTTGAGTCTGTTCTCATTCTTCCCTTGAGCAGAAGAGTGCCCCAGTCTTAATAAGGCAAGCAAGGCCTGTCACCTCTCCTGGATGTGTACAAACTTAAATTGGTTGAAGGTAAATCCAAAAGGGTGAGCTCTTACATCTTTCCCATGGCTTTTTGTGTATTTTTCATTGCAATATTCAAGGGACTAGAAAACAATAATTTAGACAAGGGATGTGTAATTTAGTCATTAATATATTCCTGTGGGAGCTGGGGCTGGGGGTGTGGGTTCCCATCAGTGGGCTGGCAACTGAAGAGCCATCTGCTTCTCGGTGCAGCAGGAAAGTGGCAGTGGCCAGAATTCTGTATGCAATCTGCATCCTCTGTGCTGGTTGATGTTCTTAATAGACTTAAGTGATAGCTAGTAATCTAGATACTAGTAATGAATATTTGAACATTTACGTTTAGGGGTCATCTCACCATCTGGTGATTCAAAATGACTTGGAAATTGAGCTTTCAAAATGATGCTTACAGGTTTGCCCGTATGTTCTGCCTGACTGCCATGAAAAGGAGTCATGTGAACCTCATCTGTAGCCTTGTCTCAGTGATTCCAAGTGAAATTCTCCCTTCCCCCATGTGGGTGTCTGCTGGCACATGTTTTAGTGTGCCTGTAATGGTGTATCTAAGCCTTACTGCAGCCATAAGTTGAGGAGAATAGATGTACACCCACAAAACCTTCCCTGCTTAAAATCTGAGTCATGGCTGTGAATCAGAGATGTGCCCGTTGCAGCTGGTGAAATAGATTTGGGAAGATGTAACATTCCTCTTGGGAATAGCAGTAGTCTGATTTTGGGCTAAGGAAACCATCCATCTGCATGAAAATAGGCTCTAGCATTAAAAAACCTCCATCCATGGAGAAGACCCCACAAATTATTAGCTGTCATCCATCCTGGAAGGGCTCAAGGATAGACTGGATGGGGCTCTGAGCAGCCTGGTGTAGTGGAAGGTGTCCCTGCCCATGGCAGTGGGATTGGAACTAAGGTGATCTTTAAGGTCTTCTCCAACCAAACCCATTCTGTTATTTTTGAGTGACCTAATTGAGAAACTCCACTAGCTGCTCCTCAACCCTCTTTCCTCAAGGCAAGTAGCCTTGCCTGTTTTGGGTGCTCTCTCTCTTTCAGAGCACTGGGCATTCAGCTTTTTACAATGTGCATTTTAAAGGACATATGTTTGGCAGATAAGATGGGAGAGAAGCAGAGCTTGCGCCCCTGAGCACGCCCGGTATTACTGCAGTGGGGAGGGACGGGTGGGGACGTGCTCTGGCCCTGGCAGCTGGGGCAGCAGAGCACAGAGTTTTGCATGAGGACTGGCAGACCCTCTTTATTCTTTCCCACACCCAGGCACAACCTTTGAAAAGCAGACTTGACAGGCAGAGCTGGAATATCTGCTCCTTGCCTTCCTGGTAGGGTTCCCGTGCGCTAAGGGCTGCGTGTCGGAACAAGCCTGGCTCTGGCAGCAGAGCCCAGGGAGAGAGGGAGCAGGGGGCAGGGGGGGAAGGTGCAGGGACAGCCTGGCTTTGGCAGCTGGGGAAGGCACAGGGGCAGGCCTGGCTCTGGCAGCAGAGCCCAGGGAGAGAGGGAGTGCTGTCACCCTTTGGGCAGGGGGAAGGTGCAGGGACACAGCCCTGGGTATTCACAGGTGGCAAAGGAGGTTGTGATCTGCGTGAACCTAATTTTAATATAGGGACAAAGATCAGAAACTGTGCATAAAAACGCCAGGAAGCATGGGATAAACTTCTTAATCGTGTATTAACTGAGATGGCTCAGGAAACTGTAGGTTTTGTGGGTCATCTCCAGTGACAAAGATGAAAATATGACAGGTAAAATAGCTGGTTTATGCTTGGATTTGCCTTTGACTTTTTAACTTTTTTTTTTGTTGCTGTTGTTGTTGGTGGTTTATAAATCCTTTTGTAAAATAAATACAGGTATTTGAAAAGATCTTCAAGAAGTTTGTTTTGAAAGAGATTTTTATGGAATATTTAATCCACATTTCCCGTCGATGTGCACTCTGGGCTTTGCATCCTTCAGAATTCCCTTCCACACTGTCTGAAATGGCCATTGTTTTGTTGCACCTCTGCAGCAGTGCTTGGCTACCTGAGCTCCAGACACAGGAAAGTTGTTTCTCTTTGCAGGGGCTTTTCTTTCTGCATCCACCTCCTCACTGTGACCAGCTCCTTTCATGCCATACCTTCTAGGCTCTAGTGCCTACATAGCATGTTTTGTACATGACAATTGTACATAGCACATTTTGTATATGACATTTGTACATAGCACCTTAACACTTCTTTAAAATCTGTGCCTATAAAGGTATGTCACAAGCTCCTACTCCTCTGTCTGCTTCTGTAGCAAGTGGTTTGGCCTAGCCTTCCTTAGAATGTGGTTTTATTACTGTTGTGCTAAAGTGAGCTCTTGGATACTTAAACCAGGTTTTCTTCAGGAGTTTGCTATGGTTGTGTCTGGTTTTTAATTAAGAAACTAAAAATCCCATTAAACCCTGTCCATAAAGACCAAAGTTTTGATACCACTCCTATAGAGCACTGAAAACCAGCATTTAGTGCTTCATGTGCTAGAGAGTTGTATTTTGAATCAACTTTTTTTTGTCCTCAGAAATTCTTTGTGGGGTATATTGTTCATTTTTAAGTGTATAAACGCTTGTGAAAACTTCCAATTAGCTACATGCTAGTTAAAATATGGACAACAGAAATGCTCTTCAAGCCATCACCTGTGGTAATGGAGGAAACAACTGTGACAGAGCATCTCGGTATTCAGACTCTGCTGGAGGCTGCAAAAGCTTTCAGAAATTTTAAAGCAGTTACATTTGGTGACAACTGCTCTGAAATCAATATTTTTACCTCATGTTACAGCACGGAGGGGAAATATCCTTCCAGTGTTCTGGTTTTGCACAATGAGATTGTTCTTTACTCAACAGGGACATTGGCTGATTGCGAAAATTTGGGAAAGGTGGCAGAAAGTTATCAAACCTGCTTTTAGCAGTTCTCACCTTCCCTGGAGCCACTGCTGCAGTGTGATTCCCCTGCTGGCTGCCAGCAGAGCAGCAGAATTCCTTGTGGCCGTGGGAAACGGGGGTGCTTTCCTCGAGGTGTTCCAGCAGCATCTCGGCTGGTTTAAGGACTTCCCACCGCAGTGACAGCGTGGGGGACCAGCGTGGCCATACATTCTGCTGGAAAGATCGAACACTGAGAAGACAGATGTGCAGAAATGGAATTGTATTGCTTGTCCCTGGTGAGACTGAGGCCAGGTTCGGGGTGCCCGAGGCTGTCGGTGGAGCGGGGGCCCCGCTGCAGCCTCCGGCCAGCAGAGCTCGCTGCGGCTGCTGAGCTGGGTCCCAGCGGCTTCAGCCGCCTCCTCGTAACTCTGTTCCAGGAGAGGGAACCCTCTCCATTATGGACCCCGAATTTGGCAGCTGCTGCAGCAAGGTGAGCTGCCCGGGACCCAGCAAGGAGAGCTTGGAGGGCTCAGGGCACGAACAGAGTGAAACTTGTGCACACACGCTGGGAAGCTGGAAAGACAAACTCCTGCTGCTGCCATGCTTTTAAGATTTTGGGTAGTGGGGTTGGAATTCATAGACTGCCCTGTGCAGGGCCGGACTTCAGCAGTCCTTGTGGGGCCCTTCCAGCTCAGAATATTCTGGGATTTCAGTGTTCCTAATGAGTATTAGGACCTGCTGTGATGCATTTCTGCTGAGACAGCTGCAACCTTTTAGCAAATTTGGGTAGGAGGGGAAAAAGGGGAAGGAGCTTTGCATCTCCATCAAGTGTCTTCTCCATGCAAGGACAACACATCTTGCAGAAATATGTACTTTGCTTTTCCACAGGAATCCTGGCTGGAGGTAACCATTTGTTGTTGTGGGAAGGGGAGGCTGGGGGAGAACTGCAGCTTTTGAAAGGTGTTGAGCATCCTCTTGCCAAGACCAGAGAAAGAGACAGAGGGCTAAGAAACAAGATAGATGTGAAGTTGTTCACAGACAGATCAGAATAGAAGGGCCCTAGAAAGGTGTGGAAAGATACAATTTTGGGGTTTAAGGGTTTATGGAATGGAGAAATAGGCAGATGCAAAGATAACAGTGCAGGAATATGTTGTGTGTTTTGATGTGTATAGTTTTGTGCATAATTTTGTCTCAGGCAGGAAAAATCCCTAACCTACAATTCACCAGCTGGGTAGTTTCTAAGCACAAGTAGTAACCAATTAGAAGCTTCATGTCTGATTCCCATAATTTACTCCTCTCTTAATATCCTCATTTCTCATGTCCCTGTTAGCTGCTTCCTCAATCCCAAACCATCTTTCTTTGAGTTCTGTGTGTTATCTCATGGTCAGTCTCTGAAGCCTTATTGAAAGTAAAGAGCTCCTCATCTGAGGATGTTGCATGTCAGTTAAATGGGGGATCTAAACTTGGCTTAAGGAAGAAGCTGGAAATAGTGAAAGCAATGAGAGTTACAGGTGCAGATACCAAACTTTCTTTCCTAGCCTTTTGAAACGGCTTAGCAATGTTGTTATGCGAGTTCCAAGTCAGCAGGAGAGAATGGGAGAAGCCCTGAAGCAGAGAAATGGATTGGGAATGGAGCCAGAAATCTATACTTGTCTTAGCATTTGAAACAGACTGCAGCTAATTGGGGAAGGGGGAGGTGTGACAGTAGCAAATGGTTACAATAAATCCTGTTATTTGAAGGCTGGTCCTGCACCACTTAATGCCTTCTTATTTGTTTTGAGATTTTCTGTTTGAAAGCTGTTTGTTTTTTTTTTTTTTTCGAAGTCTTTATGGGTTTGTGGTTTTTTTCCTGTATTTTGTGGCAGAAACAAATATTAAGAAAGGATTTTTAGATGCTTGGATGTAGTAATCTGGTTGGAATAGACAGGGCAACCCTATAGTAAGAAGATTTAGATATTTTAACTTTTTGTATTATGGAATACTTGTCTTTGTTGATTTATCACCATGGTAGGCAGTGCTATGGATCTGAAGAAATGTGAGGACTCATCTGGGAGCAGAAGCCAAAATTTGCCCCAGGCAGCCAGGACATGAGAATGTGCTTTCAGTCTGTCCTGGTGGGTCCTGAGTTCCCTTGTGTTTGGCAGCTCCAGTAGCAGGGTTGGAGAGGGCTTGGTCTCAGATGAACCTTAGCAAGGTGCCCCTAAGAGGCTGCTTTGGATTACCCTGGGCTCAGTGTAGGGAACTGAGCCTGGGTCTTCTTCCTGGGTGTGTGCTCTCACCCCCAGGCTATTAAATAGGAGGGATTGGTGAGAAGGTTGCTGGCTTCCCTTGGCTCTATTTTAAAAGGAACTATCTGCCATCAGTGCACTTTGTAGGGCGCCTAATCTTGTTGTGTGTTCTGAAAACACCCTTCAGACAGAGCCCCTTAGGGGACACTGGGCTCTGGAGCCTGCTCGGGCTGCAGTGCTGAGCTGTTGGGCCCTGCTGAGGCTGAGGCAGCACTGGGCATGCACAGAGTGAGACATCACCTGTCCAGAATGTCTGGAAATCAAAAGTGAGGTGAGTCTCTGGGTGAAATTTCAGGATCACAGCTTTTGTCACTATTGGGTTTAGCTTCATAATATGGTTCAGTATTTTAATTTTGAATAAACCTTGACCTAATAAAGTCAATCTCCCTCTCTGTGAGAAGCAGGGATTTATTTTCCTTTATAACTTGAAGCAAAGGTTGAACATATTTTCATGGGCAACCCCATTGTTGGATTAATGCCCTCATTCAATCAGAGCGTGCAAAACACAAACCCTAGGCAGAGCTAAACTACAAAGCAGGGGAGATTTTCACAATGCTAAATGGAGTGAAAGCACCAGGGGAAAAATATCTGAAATCCTCTTACATGATGATTAAAACAAAAACACACACACACACGAAACTAGCAAAGTCTAAGGCTGGGGTGCCACAGGGAACTGGCGAGAGAACAGCCTGTTCTAGCTGGATGCCTTGTTTGATATTAGATGGAATCTGTAACAAAGCAAATATCCCAGGGCTGCTTGTAGGTCTCTGAGCCGACCATGAGTCCATTGGCCCCTTTCTCCTTCCATGGTTGATCCCAGCTACCTTCCAGCTCTCAGCACTGCCCCTCTCTAGTCACACCTTCCTTCCTTTTTCCCTTCAGGTTCCCAACCCTCATGAGGTGAATTTCTTGGCCTTTCCATACAAATATCCTTTGTCATCTACAGCTGCACCCATGTCTGTGGATTCCACAGAACCAGCATTCTCTCTCTGGGGCATCTTGCTTGCTTGCACTGGCCTTCTGTGCACACACCCTTTTAGCACAACCAAGGGACATCAGTATGTGCTCCTTCACCGGGGTCCAGCTGGCATTACTGCAGACTTTTAGAAATAGATTACAAAGTCTTTAGGAGTACAACCTCATTTTCTGGCTCTTTTCATCTGCATCCCTTTCCAACAAGAATGGTGGCATTAATAAGAGTAGGTTCCACAGTGGGAGACTGGATTGCTGAAGTTGTGTGAGGCTGTCTGAGAGCACAGGGTGGGATGGGACTGCACAGTTTACATTTTGGGCTGTTCCCATTAATGCTGCTCTCCACTGTGCTGTATGGAACCTTACAGGTGAGGAATTATTTTAATTTTGTGGAAATTGCAACTAGTTTATGGGGCTGAGGCCAGTGATTATACCCAGAAGATGAAATACTGTGTAATGTAATGAGCATGCATAAAACTGCATGAGAATATGAGATCCTAGGTGAGAGGAACTAAAGGGAAAACAGAGAGGATGAAGCTGAATGGCAGAATGAATACCATTAGATTTGCCAGGCTGGGTTCATATGCATTCCCTTTCCCAAAAGAAAATGTATAGGTAGAGGAGAGAATTTGGCCTTCAGGCTTTAATCAGAAACTTGTTAGGCAAATCATGAAGATTTGATAAGAAACATCTATCAGGTGCTTCAATAATGAATGGCCTTGCTCTGCCACATACCTGCTGGTGGCTTGGAGCATGGTGGCAATCCCTGAGTGTCTTTACTCCTCTGGATGATTCCAGGAGCAGAAGGAAGCCATGGTGACTGCCCAGCTGGAGAAGGTGGCAATGACTCAGGCTGGGCCTCTTGGATCTGCTGCCAGCATGCAAAAACCTCAGACAATGAGTGTGTTAATTCCTGCTGTGGATGAAGAGTCCATGGTGATCCCTGAGCCCATCCTGGCTTTGGAACCACTGGCAACATGGCATTAATGTGAGCCAAAGCTCTCTCCCTGCCTCAGCTGGGTGTTGGATTTCTCCTTTGGTGCAGCCTTGGCAGGAGGAGCTCCTCATGGCTCTGCTGCTCTGAGTTTTGACTGTCAGCTACAAGAACACAAGGAGCTGGTCCCTGAGCTCTGACCTGCTTGGGAGAAGAGCTGTGGGACTGTAGAGTCTCCTTGAGCGCCTCAGGGTTTTGAGGGATATATTTTGATTTAGAAATATTTGAAGGTTAAATATGAACAAGGAGGAGGGGTTGTTGTTTATGCTCCCCCCCTCAGCATAAACAACATGTAAACCATCTGGGGACATAAAAAAAGCTACAGTAAGGGACAGTTGGGTGAACCAAAAGAAAATTTCAAGCTGAACATGAGGGAAACCTTCCTTACCATGATTTCTAACTGTGCAACAGCATTCCAACACTTTGGATGCTTAGACCTAGGAAATAACAAACAGTAAGAAGGCAACTCAAGAGGGGCATTGGGCAGAGTTCAGTGAACTAGATCTCTACCATTTCTAATCTATTTTGACTGAGATGCTGCAGGAGAACATCCACAGAGCTCTGAGAAGCTTTATTCTTTGTCCTTTGCAGATATTGCATGCAAGATCAAAAAGAAATTAGATTCATTGTCTTAAATAAAATTACCCTTGTTTGTGCCTTTCTAAATGGGCTGCAGAGTAGTTGCAGCTATTTAGAAAATTCAATTATTTTCTAAATCTCTATTGAAAGCAAAAGCCTCTCCTTTAATTATTTAGGTTTTATTTTATTGGGTAGACAGTTTATAATAATAAACAGTTTTGCATTTAATAACAAATTTTGAAACTCAATGTGTAGGAATTGTTAAAATTTGTGTTTGTTGAATTAATATAACCTTTTATCTAGAAAAAAATTCCATTATTTTAGCAGCATGTATAATCCTTTTTTGATGTCAAGAGGTGTCTAACTTCAGAAGTCTGGAGTGTAAAGGTTTGCACCTGAGTTACTTATCTTCTATTCTTGTATAGTCAATAGGAAAAAGAAGGTATTTTGTGGTTTCCTCTGAGCTCTTCTGGCTCCTTTCAGAGCAGAAACGCTCCAGAGATGCTCCAGAGTGGATCTGTCCCATGGTGAGAGGAGTGCTGGATGAACGGGTTACTCATGGACACCCACATTTGTGTAGATGAATGCTGTGCTGGAAGCTTGGCCATGGGCAATGCTGTGAGGGCAAAACAAAACCGGGCCCAAAACCTGGAAAGGACCTTGCAATTTCTCTGAGCATTTGAGGATGTTTAGGGTTGGAACAAGACCCAGGAGCAGCTGTGGGAAATCCATTATCAGGATGCTGTTAGCAGAGGGGGCTTATTGTGATTGGCTTTGGTTGTGGGGGCTGGACATGGAGAAGAGGGCAGAGTGAGGGCTGAGCTGACGACTGAGCTGCTCCTCCCAGGGCTCAGGGCAGTAATCCCTCACAAAGCTCAGGCTGCTGCTGCTGCCTCGATTACTGGGAGCTAAAGCTCTGCTCTTTGAGCTAATGGAATAATGCAATTAGGACAAGGCACTGCTCATAAACCCTTATCCTTTCAAGGGCTGGTTGGTGATGAAAAGGAAGCCCCAAAGAAGGCCCTGCCATGGCAGCTACAGAGCCTGCCTGACCAAGCCTTGCTGTGTGGAGGGACACCATGGGCTGGCAAGGACAGATCCATGGACAGGAATCAGGGAGGAGGTGGGAGCAGAGGAGAGCTTCCCAAAGGTCATGGCTGTGAATGGTGTGGAAATGATGGGCAGGGATTAAGTTCTTTCCAACAAAAGCCATGGGACACCAAATGAAGCTAGCAGGAGCCAGGCTAAATGCAATAAATAGCAAAGTGGATTTTCATGGGATGGGTAATTGAGTGGTTAGACACTTGGCCTAAAGGATGTTGTGACTGCTGAAAGTTCTTGTGGCTCTGGAGGAGACTAGACAAGTTTATGGAACTCTGTGAAGGGCTACTAATACCAAAGAAGGCACATCTAGCCAAGAAATCCCTGAAAAGGCCTGGAGACAGGGCCAATACTGGCAGAAGTAAATATTCTCACACTCCTATCTGGGCTGGTGCTTAAGGAGTGAAGGTGCTGGGTTATAGAGGGACCTTAGTGCTGGCTTGTGCAACCACTCTTAAGTCTTCTCTCACCTCCAGAAAATCATTTAATCTTCCTTAAGTTGGTAACTTTTTTTCCAGAGCAACTTTGCATGTTCTTCATACCATAGAACCATGTTTTCTTTTCCTGTCATGTTATAATAATTATTTGTTTTGCTGGCTTTACTTATATTTATTTTTAAAATGAGATATTCATCTCAGGGGAACAAAACTCATTAAAAAAACCCTTCTTCATGCCAAAGCACTTCTGGGAGATCTGTTTTTGTACTTTAGAAGATGCAAAAGTAAATTTAACTCGCTGAGGTCAGACTTTCATCTTGTTTTCCAAAATAAGCTACAAAGAGCTGTTTACATTATTGTTACAAAGCAATGTGTGCATCGACAGCCTTCAGCTTTCTGTCCTGCCTGCTGGGGCTCCTATTGCCATCTCCATGGGGAAAACAGGGTGGGAGAGTGCAGAGATGGACAGAAATTCACGGGAAGGGAGGGCTGATAGCATGGCTGCAGCACACTGCCCAGGATGAAGGAAGAATCTGTGAAATCTGTATCATTACTCTGCTTGCACGGTGCGAAGAGTTGAGTTGGGAGATCTGTTTTTAATATTTTGAATATGGTGTGTAATTGTTGTTATGCAACTACAATTGTAAAATCCCAGGCAATTGTCTGAAAATGAAGCTGCTTCTGAGTGTTCAGATTTGAACCCTTGTAAAAGAGATGCTGAGTACTCACACAAAGCACTGCAGTCCATGAGTGTCTGTTTTGGATGGGCAAATCCTCTACAAAGTGCAAAATTCACTGGCAGTGAGCTGCTTGAATTTCTGGTTGGCAATCTAAAAATCAGCATATTCTCAGCAGTTTTGGCCTTTGTCGTCCTCTGCTTCACTGACTCACTGAGAAATGGGAAATGTTATCTGCTCAGCAGAAAAGTCAATATTCACAAAGTTTTTATAAATGATTGGCTAATACCATGCCTGGTGCAAAGACACCTAGAGCAGTGTGAGGAATCCTTGGGACTCTGCAGTGAAAGAAATCAGTATTTGGTGCCTCAGGAGTCCTGTGACAAGATCACCATGTGGTTGTCAGTCTCAGTTCCACTTGCATTTGTCCTTTTTTTGTGACAGCACAGTTACATTTTACTCCCTCTGCCACCTTTCAAAAATGAACATTGTACAGGCATTTGAAAATGGCACCTTGAGAAAAGCACTGTCCTTCCCATGGGCATGGAGACACAGAGGTCTTTTCTCAGTGAAGCCTTCAGGGATTTCAAATGCCTCTTTTATAGGAGTGATGGTGCTCATACTGCTGAAATGGAAAATAATTTATTTTAGCAGTATAAGGGGAGCTGGATAAATGCACAGGCAGTGTGAGTGCACCCAAGTCAGAAAGAAATAAACCACAAGAAGCCAAACCAAACCTATACTTGAGTTAAAAGCTATCCTCAAAGAGTGCAGTGAGCTTTTGTCCTTGGTGGCAGCAGGTAATAACACACCAGTGGTGACTGACACCTGGAAAAATGACCCTGTGTGAGGATGGATCCAGCAGGGTGTGTGCCCTGAGCTGTGTGAGGATGGATCCAGCAGGGTGTGTGCCCTGGGCTGTGTGAGGATGGATCCAGCAGGGTGTGTGCCCTGGGCTGTGTGAGGATGGAAGGATCCAGCAGGGTGTGTGCCCTGGGCTGTGTGAGGATGGATGGATCCAGCAGAGTGTGTGCCCTGGGCTGTGTGAGGATGGATCCAGCAGGGTGTGTGCCCTGGGCTGTGTCACAGCCTGCTGGCACCCCTCAGCACTCCCTCCCACAGGCAGTGTTCCATTCCTCACTCTGGAAACCAGGCAAGGAGAAGGAAAGACCAACCACTGTCCTGGAAAGCAAATGTTCATTTCTCCTTTTCCTGGTGGAGAACACTCTCTGCCTGGTCAGTGGATGCCAAAATTAGCAGGGAATGTGTAGGGTGAGCTGAGTAATCTCCAGAGGGAAATGCCTTTGGTGTGACAGCACAAAGCCAGGATGGAAATTCAGGTTGGTCCCTGCAGTGCTGTGCTGGTGTGGGATGCAGGAGCCTCTCCCAGCGCTGCTGCTCCTCCTGTGTCCTCCCTGCAGGAATGCAAACCCCAGGTGCTGCAGGGTGAGACATTCATTCAAATCTCTGTGTTTAGGGCTCTCATTTGTGTTATTTTCTCCTATTTGTGTTATTTGCTCTTGCACTTTATTTAGTTTATGACTACTGGGCCAATTAACTATAAGTTCCTGAAAATAACTTTTGAAAAGATCTGGCTTGTCTTTTTGGCTGTCAAAAATAGACATGATGCATAGTTTTAATGTCAGCTGAATGTATTACTGAAAGGATTAGAATTATTCCAAATTTTTGAAGATGAGTAAGAAAATTACCCTTTTTTTCAAATTGATTCTCTAGCAACAGCAGTTTGAATCAATATGGTAAAAAGTTTCTATTCATCTTCACAGTTTTTAGACTGCTGTTTTTCCTGGTTTTGAAGTAGCAATCAGTGAGACTGTTGTGGATGCCATGTATAGCACAGACTCCACTCCACACTCTTTTCCTTTGGGGGTCATGGAAAGCACATGGACTTGCTGCCCAGAGATTTACCAGATGCCATGATCAATCACCTTGTGAGACTTTTGTGTACCCTGCAAAGCTCTTACTTTCTCACAGAGTTTGTTATTCTTCATACAATTATATCAGACAAGTTGACATAACAAAAACAGATTTAAGGCCAAGAAATGAGATTGCTCAGTCCACTGAACCATTGCTTTAATTCCTCTTCACCACCCACCTGCTACTCTTTGCCTTATTTTCTTGTTTTGCTGCACAGCCACAGGCTGAGGCTCATGCTTAGTCCAAATAATTAAGAAAAAAACACCAAAAAACAGGAGTTGGACTTTGCTAAAAATGCTCACAAACCTGCTTAAGCAGCCCCCTACAATCTCAGTAGGATTGTCACTGAGCTATGGGGTTTTACTTTAGGCTGAAGTGATGCAATCTGGTGGAGAACATTGGCTCTCAGATCCAAATCTTGCTGTCAGAAGTATTTCTGTCTGGAGTGCATCCTGCTCACTGACACAAATTTGGCACCAGGGGCATCTGGGACTGACCCTTCAGAGGGAATTCGGATTAGCAGTGTGTGATATTCCATTCTTTGGGAAAGGTGAATGTTGTCTGGTTTTGTGCAAAGGAAAGCGAACTGTATTCAAAGGCAAGCCAAGATGTTCTCTGTGTTTGAAAAACAAAAGAACACTAAAACAACCCCTGAAAGCACTACAGTAAGCAACCTAGAAGAACTTACAGCAGATAAGGTGTAGTAGGGCAACTCTCTTGTGGGAGATGAGACCTTTTGGATAGAGTCACACAAACAAATAAACCATAAAACCTGTCTGCAGTTAGGCAGTACAGCTTCAGTGATTACTCAAAAATATTTGGTTTTTGAGTTCTCCCTGCTGGTGTCGTTCTGCTTATGCAACACTGAAGTCTCAGTGTTCAGAAGTCATAAAAAGCCATTCCATTTGATCTTATATCAAACACAAATGGAAAGCAGAGGGTGCTGTAATTCACCTGCTGCCCCTGCAGTCATGCTCTGTGAGATAATCTGGAATTCCTCAGCAGAGACCCTGAAGCTGCCATTCAGCTCATCTGATGGTCCTGATATGCTGAAAACATTCATTCAAAATATTTAAATGTAGATATGTGATTAGTTTGAAGGTAAGCGTGTTGTCAGCCAGATCATTTACTTTGATGTAATCTCTACCATTCTGTCTCTGGACTGTCATTTTTTCCAGGTCTGCCACATGTTGTGTGAGGGTACCTGAGACCTGTGATTCACCAGTTGCTGTGTGCAGGGTACAAGTCAAGGGAAGGTTTTTGGAACTGGACTTCTCTAGGGGAGACTCTGGGAGCTACACTTGGTAGCTGAAATCTTCTGTTTAAATGCAAGGGCCACACAGCATTGGGTGCTTGGTGCTGCCTGGCAGGACAAGAGCAAACAGCAAGGTGTTGCTGCAGGTGGCAGCTGGCTGTGGGCTTGAGTTCAGCACAGCCTGCTCTGATTGATCAAGGGTAACATAATTAATAACTCTGGTAATGATACACTGGGGCACTCACACCTCAGAACCAGTAGTAAACAAATATCCAGGTGCACACCTGCTTTGCTCCAAATTATCCACAGTTATAGGAATACCTTCAATTGATATATACATGGTTCATATTTTTAAAACCCACCCACTTCTGTGTGGTGCTGTAACCCATGGAAGTAGGAATCCTGTCCATAGTGGTTTCAGCCCTCCTCTGGTTTCCAGCTGATGTGTTGAAATGACAGACAATGTAAAAGCAGTCAGAAAAACCAGTTCCTGATGGTCTCATTATCATCTTTCTTTTCCCTATGCTAATCAGACTTTCACTAATCATCCTTTTATCAGTCACCCCAAGTTCTGCCTCTGGCTTCTTTCCATAATCCCTTACTATTACTGACATTTGAGAGTCAAAACTAAGCTGCTGCTGTTGGCATCTCTGCTGTCAACTTTGTTTCAGGAGTCTAAAACTGGGTGTGATCTTTGTCTTCTTGCTGCTCTTGAAGGTATACATCAATCATGTATCAATTAATTTGGTGGATATGTCCAAATTTCCTTCTTTTCTTTGTGCCCAGACTACCAAAATCTTTATGTGAGCATCTTGTCCGAAGTCCTGTAACCTTCCTCCCCCCAGGATGGGGTTTATGTCTGACTGCTAAGTTAGTCTCACATCTCTCCAGCACCAAATTTGGGAAGGTTTCCTCCTGCCTGCTCCCACCCTGAATCCTTCCCCTTCCCTGACCCATTCTGCCCCCTGCCAGAGCCTGGGTTCAG
Organism: Melospiza georgiana; assembly: GCF_028018845.1. Lineage (NCBI taxonomy): Eukaryota > Metazoa > Chordata > Aves > Passeriformes > Passerellidae > Melospiza > Melospiza georgiana. The sequence continues at coordinate 14,043,489 of NC_080430.1, forward strand.
CCTGGCAGAAAGCTCCCTGTGCTTGTTGCAGGATTGGCTTTGTGCCTGTTTGGAGATTTGGATGTTCTGACCAGGGGTCCAGCAAGCCCTGGGGCCCAGGCAAAGCAGGGGCAGCAGCAAGGAATGGGAATGTGCAAAGTGGAGAATGTTTTCAGGCTGAGGATTCTGAGCCCAGCCAGAGCTCTGCTTTGGGCTTTGCCTTCAGCCTGCACTGCCTGATGGAGGCCCTGCACAGTCCCCCTGGTGTGGAGTGTCCAGGTTTGTCTCCTTGCCTGTCACTTTGGGCACCGTGCCTATTAATGTTTCTTTCTCATTTCAGCATACAAAGTTTAAGCTTCTTGTCTTTGCCTCAAATGCCTTCAGAGTTCTGCTCCTCTCTGTTATCTTCTCCTCTCCTAACCCATAACCTTCATTTTACCAACGATACTTTCATTCTCCACCCACTTGCCTTTTTTTTAATATAGATACGTGTATGCATCCTCATATACACACATTTGTTTCCTATATGCCTGTATGTGCAAAGATCCTTTCCTCAGCTCATCAGCAAGGTGGAAACCCTCTCCCCAAAATATGCATCTTTATATGAAAATAATTAATAACCATAACGTAGGACAAATAAAAGAAGCTACTTATTATGGCTTAGATGGGTAAGGAGAGTAATGATTATTTAGTTTAAATACTCAGTCATTCTTCTCAAATCTCTTTTACCTTAAAGAGTCAATTTTGTGCAACAGGGATTGTGTATTTCATGTATTTTTGGGGCCCATTTCACAGTAGGGACCTGACTGTAGTGCTTGTACCCAAGCAGAAATATTTCATAACAACAAATATAAATCAAGGGAGTAAAATAAAATGACACCTGTCTTCAGTGCTTGAAAACAGAAAATAATCAAGAGTGTTTTTTAATGTTTGGCTTTTCTGAAAAATTATTTTGCGTTTTATTGGTTTTTGGTTTGGTTTATTTTTGCCTAGCCTAAGCAGCAGCATTAGCCTGTGCTGGCAGCAGTGGAGGTGTTCCCATCAGACAAGTTTTCAAAATAGAACTGCCACAGGAATTCCAGCTGTCACCCTCCTCACAATGTGGCCTTTGTTGGCAATGCTCTGGGGAGTATCTTCAGCTTCTGATTTAGGAGAGGTGGTGGTTGTCAAAGAAACCCCTCACTGATGCCTTGTTCCATTACTTGTTATATAAAACACATTTCTCAGTGTGTATCACAGATCAAAGCATGGGTGGTTGTCAAAAATTTTGAAAATAATTTTGTCAAGAATTCTGAAAAAAAGTACAGATACAAAGAAAAGATGGGCAGCATTCAGGTAAATTCAGATTTGATCTGGCCTTCATGAGGGGCACAGCAGCAGAAGTAAGGGCAGAAGGTGAAGTATGGAAGCTTCCATTCATAGTGCTCATCTCTGAGGCTGTCAGGGCTTCTGGGCAGGGACTGGGTCACCTTAATGGGCTGGATAAATTCCATGGCTGTCCTTTGTATATCCCATGTGCTGCAGTGTGCCCTATCTAGCAGCAGGAGTCTTTTGTATGACTTTCACTGGGTAATTGAGTGTGTGGGGGGTCAAATATTTGAGAATATCCATCATCTTTCCCTGACCAAGGCAGGAACAGAGTTCCAGCAGGCAGCTGCTCTGCTCCCTTCTCCCTGACACCGCACTAATGGAGCCCACTATTTATTGTCTGGGGCCTGTACTTTTTATTTTTCACTATTTTATACCACTTGTGTTGTAACTCTGATAGTTAGGCTTGTAAAAGAAGGAAGGTTTGTAACTGCAAAAAATATGTGTGATCAGATCAGCTGATATAAAATGTGGTCAATCTTTCCAGTCTGCATGCATTTCAGCAAGTCTGATGCAGATAACACTGGAAATCCATTATTCCCAGGCTGCTGATATATCTGTTGGAGCAGCAAAACTGATCTAGGAGTCTTCACCTTTCCAGGACTTCTCACTCCTCCCCATCCCTGCATTGACTGTTCCCTCAGAATGGGACTATAGTGTAAAGCCAGTGAAGTTCTGCAGGGCATTTTGAAGTAAACAAACAAAAGAAAAAGTAATCTGTAATTATGTTAATGAATTAGTCTGTTTGTTGGAGAAGTGATTTTACCAGTGAGTTTCAGTACCAGGAGAGCTGACAGATTGAAATGAAGAAAAAGCATTTGCAGCACAGAAACGAGGAAACAGAGATGAGATGCTGAGAGAATTGCAATGAACATAAACCTGATGTCCCTATTTATTCTCTACTATTCAGTACTGCATCATAGTACAGTCATATTTAAACCTAAATGTTTTGTAAGTCTCCCTTCAGAGTCAGACTGAGAAGGAGTCACTGTTTTGTGATATATCTTGGAGAGGGATAGATGATAACTCTGCTTTTTATTTATAATTCTGATGAGTTTGTTTTGGCATGTAGAGGCTGGCAGGTTTCACCCCTGCACGCTCTCCAGGAGCTCTGGCACTCTGCAAAAAACAAAATGTGCATCCATCACAGGCTGATGGCTGAGGAATCAGGAGTGTTTCTTGTAGACCTTCTGGGGGCAGCTGGGTGCTTTTGCATTTCTGATTCTGGCAAGATGTGATTGCATTCATCCCGCTGATCCTTTCCTTTTTTTTTTTTTTTTTTTTTTTTTTTTTTAAAGTCTGAAAGATTGAGTGTTGGCTTGAAATCTCTGAGACTGGGCTCTGGAGAAAGGTCTGTCAAGGATGCCTTTCTTCCCTCACAGGCTGTGTTTCTCCTCCATGTGGCTGCCAGTTTGGGTCAATATGTGACAAACAGAAGTGTCTTGTTATTGTTAATGGGAGTTTTCTTACTGTATGTGGTGTTTGCTAGAGAACGAGCCTCATTATTTCTTATATTTCTCACGCTCTGACATGAAGGTTGCATTTATGCCTATCAGCTTTGGGGTATTTGAGCCAAAGTACTGCTGTAAGGAAAGTAGAAGCTGAAGTTTATCATAATTTATTATCTTCAAAATTCTTTGCTTCCTCTATTTCTGCCCCCTCAGAGTGGGTAGTTATCTTAAATGTGTCTAAATTGAGACCTTCACAGCTGTGCAAATTGTGCAGCAACCAGCAGTTTCAGGTGTCCAGAAAGGAAAGCTCCTTCAAGAGCAGGGTTAAAAAAAAGACATATTTAAAATTCTTTTGACCCTGCATCATAGCATGAGCAGCTGTCACCACATCTGACTGGGAGCCTGAAGGATTAGAAGGAAACAACTTTGTTCATTGCAGAAAGAAAAGTTTTTATAGTGATTTTAAGCTGTTGTGCCTAATGGTGGGAGCCCTTCCTAATTCCTCTCTACCCCCTTGAGCTTTATGTCATCCCCAGCTCTGACCTTGTCTATAAAACTTTCTGCCTTCATGGTTTCCCTAATTTTATGAGGATAATTTTGTTTTTCTAAACTGCTGTCTCCCAGCACTCCATTAGAAATTCCAGCCCAGCCCTGGCTGCCCATCCCTGTCCCTCATGGCCACATCTCTGTGCTGGGACAGGGACCCCCTCATCTCAACCTGAGCAAACCAAGACAAAGAGAAACAATTTGAAATAATACTCATAGTGCACACAAGGTGACTGTGTTAAATGTGGCATGGGTATCCTTCCAAATAGGTTTCTAAACTCCATTAAGTAGAATCTATTAATATGGGATGCATATTGCAAGTTAAAATGTGTCCTCAGCATGAAAGCAAGCCCTAGCAGCTCAAGGAAGTGGTTAAAGAATGGTAGAGCAGGAAGAAACACATGTATTGTTATGAAAAACATATTAAAGAAAGCTCCCTGACTAGATTCAATCCTGATGCCTTCTTAAAGCATGTAGCAAAAATAGCTATGATTCTCTCTCCCTAGTTTTCAAATTTCAGGAAATAGCAAGTTAGAAAGGGGGAATATCAAGTACATACAAGATGAGGAATTACAGGCTTGAGAGGGAGAAAATTTGATTCAGCACTGTTGTGTGATGCTCTTTTCTTAGTTTGCTTCTTCTAAGCTAGCATTGACACTCTGTTTCCTTCTATATATTTTGCTGATAATGCTGGTGGATTTATATTGGGGAAGATCTTCACTGACTGCACAGTAAGAAAGTGTCTTTGACATTTTTTGGTGAAGCTTTAGCAAAAGAATTTTAAATTTAAACTTTCATCTCAGACACTGCTGTTTCTGCTGCTGAATTCAGAGAATAAAACTGTCTTGAAAAGAGTGGACCAAATTCAAAAGTGAGTCAGTTTTAATTGCTAAGTAAAATAAAATGCAAAACGCAGAGAATTTAGATATATACTGTAAATATCTCAAAATTAAAAATTGTTTTTTAGTACTTTAGTTACAAGATGTTAACATTAATAATTATGGTTAGTAGTCCCATTAATAGTAGCCCAAGATGTTACTATTAATAAAGAAAAATATTTATTAAGTTTTCTAATAGTTGTCTAGTGGTTTTGGCAGTGTCCTAGTTTGTATTTTAATACATGCATTTAAAATCAGTATTTCCATATTTTGCCACATTGTTGACATTTTCTTCTCCCTGACTTGTTGGTTACTGAAGATGTGGACAGGTAGTGCTCACACAGTCAAACCTTGCAGAGATTGAGGCAGAATTCCAGCCAATGCCACGTGGTATTTAGGGCTGAGTGAAGCCTTCCAGGAGAGGATCACTCAATAATTGATCTGCATCTCTGTCTCAGTGAACTGTCATGCTCCACTTCCCCTGCCTGTGCTTGAATTCTCTGTCAAGTGATGGCTGCAGCAGCACCTGGCTCACAGGACAGGTGGTGCAGCTGTCCTGGCTCCACCAGGTTCCTTGGACACAGCCCTTGGAACACAATTGCTAGAGGCAGGAAAGCTCTTTTGATCGATCTACATCCATTTTATTTTATTTTATTTTATTTTATTTTATTTTATTTTATTTTATTTTATTTTATTTTATTTTATTTTATTTTATTTTTTATTATTTTTTATTATTTTTTTTTTGTTTTTTAAATTTTATCTATTTTATTTTTTATTTATTTTTAATTTATTTTATTTAAATTTTTAAATTTTATTTTTGAATTTTTAAATTTTATTTTTTAAATTTTTTATTTTGTTTTAAATTTTTTTATTTAAATTTTTTTATTATTTTATTTTAAATTTTTTTTATTTAAATTTTTAATTTTTTTTTTTAATTTCAGAGTCAAAGCAGAACATGAGGCTCATGTAACCACCTCCCCAGCAGTTTTCTTTAGCATCTCACCAAAGTCTGCACAGGCATTTAGAAGTTATTTCTTGTATTTTTAAGCTCAGAGGGGGTTCCTGTGCTGCCTCCAAGCAGCAGCTGGCCTGTCAAACAGCAGAGCTCAGCCTGGGGAGGCATTGCAGGCTCCTTTCCTGCTCTTGCTGTGCTCCCCAGGGTCATTCCATGGGCTCTGTTTCTGGAATGCAGGATGAGGTGCTCATTCACCACTGGGGAGAATATTTGTGACATGGTTGAAGGGAGCAGCTGGTTCTTGCTGAGGTCCCTGTAAAATTTATTGGCAAGGGAGTAGCAGTGGAAAGTAAATTTCTTGCAGAAGTTTTGTTTCAAGCACTCCATAGGTGACTGTGATGTTTTCTGTAGAAAGAAATATTTAGGAAAGTGTTTGTGTCCATATAGAAAATTGCCTTTATTCCAAATTACTGTGGGTTTTGCATGTTTATTTTAACCAAATAATGAATTTTTCTCTGAGATTAATTAAAAGGGTCATATCTGCGATACATGAGGATCAGTACTGAGTATCCTGCCATGGAAGGGTGACAGGGAGTTCACTTGGCAGCAGCAGCAGATCAGCCTCTGTCCTTCCTTCAGCTGTGTCCTTCAGACCAGGTGTTCTTCGCAGTGAGATATCAGACTTGGGGCAGAAGCCACAGGAGATGCTCAGCGCACCTGGAGCTGCTCACTGGGATGATGCTGACACTTTGGGGCTGCACTGGTGTTTTACAGGAGCAGGAAAGCACAGGTTCTTGGTAGTGAGGACATGGCATGGAGCTGATGATGCAGCACAGCAATTACATGGCATTGAGTTATTTTATTTTTTTAAAAGTGGGTTCTGGGCACATCTATGCAGGCTTTTTTTGTAAACCACAGTGAGCTGCCAATCACATTTGAAGGCCTGTCCTGCAGAGGGAGTTTTTCAGAGCAAATGTTTGCCAAGAGCTGGGCAGCTCAGTGCAAAACTGTGAGGTGGCACAGATGCACAAAAAAATCCCCCAAAAATCCAAACCAACAGACAAAGTTGGTGCTTACTGTATCTGTGATTGCTTTGATTGCAGTATCAAACCCCAGGGGATTGCCCTGAGAGCAGACTCCTGTGATTCTTACAGTGGTTAATTCGTGCTGCCCCAGTGAGCACTTCCATCCCAATCTGCAAATGTTGGTGAAGTAACTTTGAGGAAAAACCTAAAGCAGTGCATATAAACCATGTAATTTGCAATTATGTATCTTAGGACTTTTCAAGCAGATTCATTAATTGGGAAAGACAAAATAAATTTCCTACTTGTGAAGTTCATGGACTTGCTGTTTACAAATTTGTCACTCTGCAGCTACCAGTTATACCTAATATAGCACATGCACTCAATGAGCTGTCCCCAGACACTGGGAAATGATTTAATGCTTCTTCATCAGAAAAGAGATATTAGAGAAGGAAATACAGACTTTGGTTTGGGGTTGAAATGAGTTCAAGTTAATGGAAATAAATAAAAATTAAACCATAATACTACAAATTATTGCTCAACTGAGCTTAGTGAAAACAGGAAATCTAAGAAGCAGAAATGTTTGTCTGTGCCACTGTTTTTTTTTTTTTTTTACATGATAAATGTAAATGTATCCTCTGGTGGTGATGTACAGAGGGAGTGGATGGGGAGAGGGTTTCACCAGCAGCCAGGATGGGCAGGGTCAGGCTTCTGCAGGAGCTGGGCATGGGAAAAGGACAGTGCAGCCTTCTGAGAGCAATGCAAGCTCTTTGAAGGGTAGCTTTTACACAAGAAAAAGGGCCTGGGGGATTCATTAATCTCTGCTGCTGCTTTATGGGCAAAAACCACCCCAAATCCAGCATACAATAACCACCAGGGCATTAGGGATGTGGAACTGAGAAATCTGTCAGTTCCAATGGGGTGCACCAGATAAACACTAATGTTGCTGTGCTCACAGTCTGGCTGCAAACCTGCTTGAAATTACATGAACCAATCAAGAATTTTGTTTCAGATTGTATTGATTGGTGATATTTTCACTGCTGTATGGAATTTGGGGTTTGTTTCCCGTGAATGAGGGGGAGATCAGCCTAATTTCTTTAGCAACCCATTAAATGCATAGCCAATACCCAGGTCCTTAGTTTTATTACTTTTTTTTTAATTTTAATTTATATTTTTAATATATTTATGTATATGTATTTTCATAAGTTTTATATATATGCTATATATAGTCTATATTCACTTAGTCTTATTACTTTCATTGGAAAGTAAAATATACTGCATAAATTTGTGATACTATTTTATGTTTATTGAAATCATATCTAAAATTCTGTTATCTGGAAGACAGTAGGGATAAAACAACAGATGGTGGTTCCTTTTCACAGCCTCAGTATCTCACTATTTGTCCTCCCAGCCCTCTGGTCAATATGGAATTTTGTTGCCTTTTTTATGTTTTAAGTAAAGAGTTTCAATCTTGTTTCATTTTGGCCTTCTTGCTGCCTTTTTTGCTTTTCCCAGAACATTCCCACAAGGCCATAGACATCTTCATCTCCTTTCTACAGTGTTCCTCAGCACCACCTACATTGCTAAATTTCCAAACACTGCAACAGCTGTCTGATGCAGTAGTTTTTCTCATTTTGGCTAGTCTGTTCCTAAAAGGAACTTACTAATATTCCTTGGTTCAAGACTACCGTAATGTTCATACTCTGCTTCTGTCAGGTGTTTTTAAACCTTCACAGTATTAACATAAGCTGTAATTTTTTTCAAGAGCTCCTGAGAAATGTTTTGATTGATGATCATCAGATACTCTGTGCTTGGCAGGACAGATGCAGCTGAGAGTACGTGGAACCTGTGCATTCCCAACCTCCCTGTGCTGGGTCCTTCATTTTCTGTGTTCCCAGTGAGCCCTGGGCAGAGTGGGGCTGGGCAGCAGCTCCTGGGCCCTGGCCTGGCCCTGGGCTGCCCCCCAGGCTGCTCCTGCTGCTTTTCCACCAGTTGAAAGTTGCTGGGATTTGTTAGTCCACTCCAGATTCCAACCCAGTGTCCGCTGTTCCTACTGGTTCTGACACATGAGAATTTCATAAAGACACAATCCTGTCCAATTCACAGGAGGTTTTGGTGGAAAAGCAGTCAAAGGTTGTCATTCATCACCCCCAAGGCCCTTGCCACGTGTTTGTGCGCCAGCAGAAGCTCTTTGCTGTGTGCCTGGGAAATTGATGTGTCCTGGTCTGCCTTAGGAGTGCAGGGCCGCACAGCAAAACAAGGGAAAACATGCAACTTTGCAGGAAAAGTAAGAAAACTAACAATAAAAACTAGGAGCACAGAGAATCTAGAGATGAAGGAATATTTTTATATTTCTTTAGGTTCATCAGCTTTTAGGTACAGCAAAAAGTGTGGCATTAGGACCTGCTGTATGAGACAGAGGGGGAAAACTATCTTTTAGAAGATCTCAAGGTGAGATGGAATAGCAGCATGATGGAAATCTTTTCCTGGTAACTAAACCTGCAAAGAAAAAACCTTTTAAAGAAAGCCCATTTGCTGAAATGGAAGACAGGCAGTAGAGGGGGTGGTGATACATGAGAAACAGTAAGAAAGAAAACCCAGCTGGGAAAAGGAACCACCAGACCATCTGTACCAAGAAAAGCATGCACATGGCATCCTCTTATAGAGGCAAATCCCCACAGAAAGGTAGGACTTGCCATTAATTTCAGAAAAGTATTTGCTTTAGTTTGATTTTAAAATTTGTAGAACTTCTACATGCAACAAATCACTGATGTTCTGCCAGGGTCTGTCAGAGGTTTTAAAAAGTAATGGGCAATGCTAGAAAATGCTAGAAAATTTTAGACAGCTCAGAAGAGATGAGCTGCTTTATTTCGTGCTTTCATTTCTTTAGGAGATCATTTCAGTATCTGTTTTTATGGCATAGGAAGGTGTGGGGTGTCCCCTTGCCCTGAGGGAGCTGAGCTGCCCTGGGAGCACCAAGCTTTTGTCCCAGCATCTGGTGGCAGTGAGGCTGTCACTGTGTCACATATGCTTGCACTTTGCTGCTGGGAGGAGCTGAAAGCATTGCTCCCAGAGAGAAACCAGGGGGCTTGGAAAATGAGATGTGCAATTCCCCTTCACTGCAGCTCCTTTAATTCCTGGGGTTTGGGATGTGCTGCAGTAAGCCAGCACGTTCCTAAAAATGTGCCATTGTAAACAAACACATGGTCATACACTGGCCCAATTCCTTTGTTTTCCTCCATGGGGTCAACAATATTTTCTTGGATGCAACACAGCTTGATGCCCACAGGCTAAACCTCAGTGCCCTGAGACAGAAACATGAACTTTAACTAAGGGCTGAATAATAAAACAGCCAAGGATTTCACCTCTGGGGCCCTTGAGCAGAAGGTCACTGGGCTGACACTTGGAAAGAGATGTCTGTGTGCTGGAGGTTTGTATGTGTAAATACTGCAGTGAGTGTGACTATGCCCTCTGTACTATGGTTTTCCCAGTGTTCATGGACACTTATCCAATCTCTTAATCAAATGGTTTTAATGGACTAAAGAAAATGAGTGTGACAGTGCAGAGTTTGGTGATGAGAATTACAGTAGATGGGCTAATTCTGATTAGCCTGGAGGCTTTAAGTCTGCACTAGCAGTTTCTTTTTATCCTCTAGCACTGGAGGATCTGGAAACATGGAAATATGTAATATTACATCAGTCATATAAATATTTAGTGTGGTGCTGGAAGCTGTGAAGAAATGCCATGTGGAGATTGACACTAGAAATACTCGGTCTTCTGTAGTGTTCCCAAAAACATCTGCTCCCAGTTCTGAGGTTACAATCGTGAGCTAGATGGATCAGGGCTCTTGACACAGCGTGACAGGTTTTGTGTCCTTATCCATGTGGTGGCTCAGTCTGGCTTGTGGCAGTGGTGCATTTCCAAAGTGCTTATGAGTTAGCAAAGGAAGAGGGAGCAAAATGTGTGGATTGGAGGGTGAGAATCAATGGGTCTTTTGATGCTTCCATTAAAATTAAGAGCCAGCTTAAAATTGCTGCTTAAGTGTTAACAGAAAGGATGTGTGCAACACATTCATGACTATAACTTTGTAGTCAAATGTGTATTTTGACTGAGAAATATTATTTTCCTGTTTATTGCATTGGAATCTAGGTGGTATTTATAGAATCATGTAGTTTGTGTTTTTGTAGCCTGGCCCACACTCTGTTTGTGCTCCTGGTATTAACCTGGCAAACAAGGATTCTGATTGCAGTACAGATATAGAGATGGTGCTGCTGGGAGCAGAGTAGCACCCAGAGTTACTTTTGAATTGGCAAGCTTAGAACTAGTGACACACCAGATCACAGCCATTGATGAAATTCAGCTGATGAGAAAGATGCCCAGCTTAGATAAGTGTTCTAAAAACAGAAACATAACTGTCAGCGCGTGCATTTATCTGTAATATTTAGTAGTTCCAAAAGTTTATAGTACTTCATTAAAGTAAAAATGTCAATTTATGTTATGGCTTGCTAGCAAGTGTGCTGATGAGTTTTTCAGAATTTTCTGTGTACTTTTTATTTCCCCAGGAAATAAAGGAGGGCAAAATTTGTCCGAAGCCATATCACTCAACTTACATTAAACCATTTAATCTAATACAATATAGCTGTTGTGTTTCTTCAAAAAGTTGATTTATTTGCTCCTGGAAAAGCTCTTCTTTGGGAAGGATGTCCTGTAGGAATTTTGGTCCTGAGTACTGTTTATTCTTTGTTACCTGCTGCTCCTGAGTCAGGGAGATGGAGCAGATACTCAGAACTGCTCAGGGAGACGCCTTCCCAGGATGCTGCTCCTGAGCTCCTTTTGGGTTTCTAGCACTGAGACATTCCCAGAGCCAAAGGAAAAAGGAGATTCAGAAAATTATCTCAGGATTAGAGTGCTATAAAAGTGATCCTCATGTCACCTTTCCAATCTCTGACTTGCAGCCTCCCGTTGTGCTACGCCCAGCTGCTGGCCCGCTGCTCTGCTTTGGAACAGCCTGGTTGCAGGTTGGGGCAGGTTAGTTTAGGCAACACTTGCTTTGAGAAGTCATTGCCTTCAGACGCCCATGCACACACCTACTGCTTTGTCCATAAATAATTATACGTGCATTAGAGTACTCTGAATCCTAATTATGACATACATTTAGTAAATTTGAATGAAATTGTGTGTCCATGTTATATTTGGAAATGGGCTTGGTTTTTCTTCAAGTTAAAAAAAAAGCCTGAGAGAGGCTGATTTCACTGATAACTTTTACAGTTCTCTCTTTAATCCACCTGTTGTGTCTTCTTGTACCACTTACGTGGCAGGAATTATTTCTATAGACTTTGAAATGCACCCAGTGCAGCTGCTCATCCTGAGCCACAGACACTGCTGTCTGCAGGGCAGGAGGCAGCCACAGAAGGGGCTGGCAGGAAAGCAGGGCACTTTATGAACCCTCTCTGTCTTGTATGCCAGCCATGCCTAGGAGACCCCTCTTCTTGTTCTTCCTACCTGAATAGTACATGCAATGAGAAATATTCTGTGAGCTGCAAATAAGTCACAGTAATTCCAGGGTTGGTGTCACACTGAGGAAGAGATCATCCAGTTCTTAAAGATAATGATAGAATATCTTCACATGGAGAAGGAGGCATTTTTAAATCTAATAACTTAAATGAAAAAGCAGTGATCATGGAGCTTACAGCTTTTAAAATATCTCTGGCTCTGCCAGTGACTCACTCCATGGCCCTAAATGCCCCCCAGACTTCAGCTTCCTCCTCTGTCAGAAGGGGGGATGAATACGTACTTGTGTTTAACTGCGGAGATGATGCAAGACTTAATTAGCTATGTTTGTTGAGAGCTCTGAAAATGTGGAAATGTCACTGCTCTTGATCATCTTGAATAGCTGATGGCCTGGCTTGGCAATGTGTTACTGCCAGGCCCCTCTTCAGGAGTGAGTGGGGCACGTGGAATCTCCTGGGTTTGTTTGCCTGCCTTGGTGCACAGCTGAAGCTTGGCTTTATGTGTCTAAGTAGGTGGACAGAAACCTGCTGGTTTCAGGAGGGAGGGTCACATCCCACCTGCTCCTGGGTGCACCAGTTCCAGGTTTCCTCTGGGGCCACGTTAGAGAGGGTGCTATGAGTGGCTGCCTCCTTAGCCTGAGGTTACATCTGCCTGCTCTACAACTATGTTTTCTCTTCTGTTTTGTTAACAGGACAGCTCACTGGTGGAGGCTATTAAGAAATTATGGCTCCTCTGGCAGGGCTCCGGCAGCAGCTGCACCAGCAGAGACTTATAAAAACAAATCAGAGAGGAACATGATCAGAGGAGAAAAACTTCCATGCCAGTGACCAGGACCTTTCAAAGCATGAGTTTTTCAAGCCTTTTTTTTTTTTTTAGTGAGGCTGTGCTCATTCAATTATCCATTTGCTCATTCTGAGTTCCCTCTTCCTGGGCTCAAGCAACCCTTGGGGAAAACCCTTGTTCAGGGCCAGAGGGTTAGGCAGGCTGTAGGAGGAGCAGGAGGACTCTCCTCAATGAGCTTGTCCTACCACGCTGCAGTGAAGTTTCACACAGCCAGGCTGTAAAATGGTTCTCAATGAACTCTTAGGCCCAAATATAGGCAGCTCTTCCTACAGATGTACAAGAGGGAAGGAACTAGAAACATGAGTTTTGGATACCACCACGGACCTTGGCATTTCTTCATACCTGTATTATACAAGAGTCTGTATACCATTTTTGAACTCATATTTCAAATGGCTGATGCGTTTCACATCCCATGCAGTTCATACATTGCCCACAACTTTACTGTTGTTCATTTATCAGGTTAAACCCAGGCTCCTTTGCAGAACAGGTGGAGTAACTCTGTGAAGTCACAAAAGCTCTTGGTAACTTTAGGTTTGTGTCCCATGGACTCTGAGGCGCTACCACTAAGAAGCAGCAGGTAAAATCTCCCCACTTACTGTCAATAGGCTCTAAATCTTAATGGAAGCACCAAAAGACCCATTGTTAGTTGTTGGGGTCTGAACAGGACTGAAACCACTAAACATGAGTTCCCTAAAGAAAGGCAAATGGACTGTGGGTATCAAGCTATCAAGCACACATGGCCTGCAGAGAGAAACGCCCAAGCAAGATGAAATGGTTACAACCTAAAATTAATCTTTCTGTAGTTAACCTCCTGTAATTTTGTGGTCACTGAATTACAGAATAGAAAGAAATGAGGAAAATGCCTGGGGCCAAAGTACGATTTTGGTGATAAGTGATTTGGAAGTAATAATAAAAAAAAAAACTTTGCTGTGCCCACCTAAATATAGGTTAAGAAAATAAAATTTATTACCTATTACATACATTTTGACAAAGTTAGGAGTATACACACATAATTAATTGTCTTGGTGGTTTTATTTAAGTGACAGTAATGAGACTTGCAATTCTGTACCTTTCTTTTAAGTTGTATCAGCGTGTCTGTACTTGAAAAATGTGAACAGGTTTGTTGGAAAATCTTGTTGTGATTGGCCAAGTTTTTATAAGTTGCAGCCTGATCCAGTTTGAACGTCTAGATAAATATTAACCACTCTCAGGCAGAAAATCAATATCGGCTTTATTTTGGTTTCTTTTTCACCCTGTGACTAGTCTGCCACAGGTAGGTCATGCCATCCTTCCTACCCACCTCTAAAATATGTATATATTTCTCTTTCTTCAATGGAGGAAGACAAAATTAAGACCTCATAGGGTGACCTGGCAATTCCTCCAAGGTGCAGTGCCACGTGGCACACAGGAACATTCATCTCCAGACCTCTGTGAAAAAGCAGAACGGTTTTTCTTTCACAGAACTCAATTTTATTTTTACAAGAATGCAATGCCATTGCTACTACCTCTCTTCCCTCCTCCCCATTTATCTCTACCCTGCTGAATATGAGCTTTCCATTCCTACTTTTCTCATATCACCCCAACACTCTCGGGCTGCCCTGGGCCCCCTCCCTGGGCTTGCTCACAGCAGGTTGTGGTGGGCGGTCGTCTTGCTTCGAGCTCCTCAAGCTGGAAAGCTCTGCCAGAGTGAATCACTTTGCTGCCTTATTACAGCAGTTAGAAGCAAGCCAAAACTTGCCATTCACCAGGTAACTTTCATTTTGTTCCCCACATTGTTTCTTTGCCCTTGGCTTCCAGAGCTGAGGTATTTTTCTCTTCTGCCAGCTCTGCTCAGATCCAAAAACAGGCTGAGTGAAGTAGATACTAAAAGTGTCTGAATTCAGGTTACTGCTAAGGATCTTCACTATTTGCAGTTATCTATCTTTTAAACATGCTGGACTCTTCTGGTTGACATGAACAGTCAAGTTCAGTGCTGTGGGTTATTTCACAGTCTGATGAGAAACTGGTGATGAAATAAGGTGTGTCTGTGGCACAGTCCTGTTTATTTGTAATCAAAGCCTTGTTTTCCACTACTATAGGGTAGATCTTAAGCAGCAACAGCTTTTCAGATCTAAATGCTTTTTCAGGCTCACTCAAGCCTATTTGTGAGGCTTTTTCTTGGGTACATATACTCTCATATGCTTCTATTGCTTCCTCTCTCAGCTTCATGAACTTCCAATTCCTCTTCATCTAAAACAGTTCCAATTCCTCTTCATTGCAAAACAATACTAAAGAAACCAGTCCTTTTACATGTGCCTCTATTTTGGTAGTGATACATGGAATGTGTGTCATAAAGCAGAGTTGCAGCTCCTCTTCCTATTCAGCCCACTTGATTACAGATATTAACATGGTCAGATGGGAAACCATTGCATCTCTAGGGAGAAGTGAGAGCAGGCAGGTAGGGCAGACAGTGCCTGTGTCCAAGTTGCTTTTGGCAACAGAAGATTTTGACCAGAGAGAAAGGTGTCAAGAGGAAGAAGAAAACTGGTCCTGCTAGCCTCAGAGATTCTTATTGTTCCCTGGGTTGCAGGAGAAAAAGCAGATGCTTGAGATAATAGATTGGGGTTTTGGGCAGGGAGGTGTTTGGCTGTATTTTCTCCAGGGCAGTGGTGCCTTGCCAGGTGTGTTTCACCATCAGGTGAAATGGTTCTATAAAATGAGTGCTGAGGATATCTGCACTGCTGGAAGCTGGAAGAGTAAACTGGATTAGGCAGCTCATGGAACAAAGCTCAGGAGTCCAGAGGAAGATCTGCCCCCAGGGAGGGCAGGACTGCCTGGATGTGTGAGTTACTGCTGGGGAGCAGCGTAATCCTCAGAGCAGATATTCAAATATGAATATGAGCCTGAGCCTCATGACAGTGAGCCAGATTTTCCTGCAGTGTGAAGGCAATCAGAGTCAGGATGGATCCCTTCCACTCCACTGTGGATGCTCAAGATCAGTTGGAAATGTGCTCTCTTCTAAGTGAAGGGTGCTGGACTGAAGGCTTTGTCATGGGGACACCTTTACTGAAAATGACCACCAACACTCTCTGCTGTGGCTGATGAAATTGGTAGCTCTGATATATCTTTTATTTCACATCAGAAAACCTTTGACTGTCAGTTCTAATGGCTGGATGCTGTTCTTTGACCAGTGGAAGGTCCAGTGCAAAAACCAATATATTCTTCTTCTGCCCTTCAGTAAAATCCCCATAGTTCAATGATACAAAAATATACTGCATTTCATCTGTTTGTTTAAAGTTTTCACTACAATTATCAAAACACTGTGGGGAAAGCCAAGAAATAAATTATGTTTCAAATAACTATCCTGCCTCTGGTTAGTAAGGTAACACAATATACACTTTTCCTCAAGGCTTTCCAGAGTTTGTAAATATTAAAAAAGTGTATTTGTGTCCAAGAAAGTACAACAGAAGACTATCAGAGCTGAGTTTGTGCCCTCCAATAAGAAGTTAATGGCTCCCCTGTTTTGATGTATAAGAAAGCTTATTAATTTCCTTAGCTGTGGTACCCAGGATATATTGAATGATTTTGTGTGCATGGAAGTGCTGACTCCACAGCAGAATAGGCAGACACCAGAAAAATGATGCTCTTGATCCTTCTGCCTATACAGTGCTGGTTCTGTGAAGAGAAAGCTTTGCCTGCTCATTAGTGCTGCAAAACAAGTGTGCTAACAATGATTAAATCAACCCCCCTCCAGTCAAACCAGTAATGTTTTGTTCCACTTAGAGTAGACATAAGGCACTACACAAGTGAAATCTAGAGCAGCATCTCCCATGTCTGATAAGTCTGGCACTTTTCACCATCACTAAAATTATCTCCAGCCTCCCACGCACTAAAACAGGGCTTTACAATGAGCTCCACAAGTGCCAGGGAGAAGAGTCTCCCAACGATGCCAGCAGCTACAGCAGAGTTTATCCTTCTGTATTTGCAGAGAAAGGTCTGGATCCTTCCTGTTCCACTTGGGCAGCCTCAGGGAAAGGCCTCACTCAGCCCATGTGTTTGGATATTTGGTTCTGTGTCCCTTCTGTGGGCACTGTGATTAAAGGGGAGCTTTACCTTTTCTTTAGTAGCTGGAGAAATTTGAGACCACAGAGGACTGTGGCTTGCAGGGATGGCTATTTCTCAGCTCTGGTGATTAGTTGCAAGTGATATTTAGAGAGGAGAAAACTGCCCAAACTGAAGAAGGCTGCATTTAAAAAGATGAACAAAGGAGAAATCACGGTAGTGATGGGAGACCAGAGCTGCAATGTTAGCAAAAAGAAGCTCCTGCAAGGGCTTTATATACACAGCTCTCTCATCCCTCAGCTGGGCGTGTGTTTGTGTTTGCGTTAGGGATAAAAAGATTTTATTACTAAGCAGCTGTGAATTATTGAATATATCATGGATCAGCATACATAAAGAGAAAACAAAAATAGAAGAAGGAATATCAATATTGCATAAGCAATACAAAAAACCTGAAAAAATGTCAAAGCGAATAGGTGAAGTTATGATCTGATGAAACAGAGAAATATGCAACTAGAAAAAATTAGAAAAAGTTATATCTGAAAAGCTTTACACAAGAGAGTATGTAATACTATATATTAATATATACAAGAAATTATATAATAATATATATTAAAAGAGACAAGAGAGCATATTCGGTGCATAGTAATTAAAAGTGCAAGAAGATGCTGTGAATACAAAGCTGTCCTGTAAAGGTGGGCAAAATCTATAAAATATTTTCATCAGCCATCACAAGAGAAGAACAAGTTCAGGTAATTGCTCTATGCAAAACAGGGTGCCAGGCATTATGGAAGAAGGAAGAGACCTATTCCTAGTAGATGTTTCTAGTCTGAAAAAAACCCCAGTCTTGAACAGGGGCACGAATAGAAGGATCTGACTGAGGATGGAGAGGATGAGATCGAACCAAAAATTTCTCAGGAAAAAGTCACTCCCTACTCCAGCTCTCTGATGAGGCTGTTATTTAACCAGTGGGCCTTGTGGCAGAAGTGTAATCCTATGCAAATATTGGGAGTTTAAGTACCGACCTAAGTCATGTAATGTATGAGCAGTCACATTGACAACCTTACCTTTAGCAATTTGCCCATGTTCATGGCATTCAAATCAGCCATTTCACAGTGAATTTCAGTGCTTATGTGACTGACCTAAAAACCATCGAATTATAACATTAATTTGTATAATAATTTTTTTTTAATTTTTTATACAATCTAGGTGCTTAAAGCACACTCTGGCAAGTACCTCTCTCTTGGTAGAGATCCAAGTATATGAAAATATGCAGAGACCGTTAATTTCCAGAATTAATACAGTGTAAAAAAATAAGACATTTATACAATATTGCTAATAGGAAAAAAAATATTCACATATGTTGCTTGCAGTTGAGAAAAAACTAAAGCAAACCTAAGAGAACGCATGAAAGTGGAAGCCAAGTACACACTAAATATGTTTAAAATTCCTTCTAGATCTAAACCAGATTGAGATCTACAGATGGTAAGTGGTGGATATTTAGTGTTTCAGAAAATTTAGATCTATAGACTTGCACAGATGACCCTCAAGCATTGCTACCACCTTCTCCATGTCTGAACCATGCAATTCAAAGGGTGTGAAGGGCTCTGTCCTGGACAGGGTGTCTGTAATGCTCCCCACAGTGCTGAAAGAAGCAGGGTGAAATATCAGAGCTATTAATCCTGGAAGACCAAACCAGATACCCTGAGACAAGGGACACCTCATGGAGCAGGCAGCCCAAAGCTGTACCCAGTGACTGCTCTGTGTCCTGCCAGCAGCACAAAAAGCAGCTCCTGAGCTGCTCCAGTTTAGTCGCTGGGATTTTACTGTGCCTTGGCTGTTTCAGTGCCTTCAGGGACACTGTGAGTGGCACTGCTGTGATTCAGAGTGTGTCAGCTGGCTGTCAGGTCAGTGACCTGCAGGAGTGAGGGGGAGGAATCCCCAGGCAGGACAAACTGCTCCTCTCCAGCTTTAAGGTACCCGTGTCCATCGCAGCTGCACTTTGTGACAGTAAGAACTGGAGGACATGAGATCCCTCCACATCCCTGCTCAGGAGCTTTAGACTTTGAAATCTATTGCAGGTGGAAAAAGTATGGAGAAAACAGCATTCATTGCATTTTTATTTCAAGCTGTGAGCTAGGTAAGCATTGGATTCTGCAGGAAAAAAGTTGAAAAACTTTGGCAGCGTATTGATAATTCTTGCGAGAAAGAAAACACATTTGCAAAGCCCTATGTGAAACAAATCGCCCACCATGTTACAAGTTTAACAGCTTAAGAAGAATTTGTTTTCTCTGGTAGAAAACAATTGTTTCACCCCAGCAGACGTAAAGGATTGAACTCTTACAAGAGCCTATACGTAACTAAACTCTTTGTTGCCTTCCCTGTGTGCTGGTTTTGGCTGGGGTAGAGTTAATTTTCTTCATAGTAGCTGGTATGGGGCTATGTTTTGGACTTGTGCTTGAAACAGGTGAAATTGTAATTTCTGTGGTGTAAGAAAGACAATGTTTGATTCCTTGAGAGCAGTCATAGCTTCTTTGGGGATAATGCACTTGCATACCAGAATCAGTGTTTTATTTCTACTGTCTTTTTGTATGAAGCAGTATCCTGCACTAGTGAGTCTCCGTACTGCAACTCATCAGTCTGAGACATAATTTAAGTTCTTAGTAATTTATTTGTTATAATTTTTTTTTTCCAAAAGGGAATATAAACTTTAGATAACTTACTGAGGTAATGTAATATGTATATATGTATATATATATATATGTGTGTGTGTGTATATATATGTATATATATATGTATATGTATATATATATATATGTTTATGTGTATATATATATATATAATGCACACTTATTCCATATGAGGGAACAGTTTTTAAATCTATAATAAACTCAAATCCTAGAACAGGTGACATGATAAATGAAGGTGCAGTGTCAGCTGGATTAGTGTGGAGCCGCAGTGTGATCTTTGGCAAATTAGAAGGCTCCTGAGTTGCTAATTCCAGCTGCAGGAAGATTGGTAGAGCTAATCTTGTCCATCTGATCTATCTGTTTTGGCTTGGATGTATGAATTAATCTGCTTTAAATTCTTCTCTCAAATCTGAACACACAGCCCTTGCTGACAGTAGCAGGACCTGTGTTCAGGTGTGGTCCTGAAGACCATTCTGTAATTATAACGTGTGGGAAATGTTGGTTTCTAGAGATGCTCCAAAGTGTTTCCTTGAGCCCTGGAATGTCAGTTGCTGAAGGGCCTTTTTGCCCAGTGAAACAAGATCAGACCTGAGAGAAGACTTCATTTTGGCACTGAGCAGTGGCTCTCAAGCTGTTCTGCTGCTGCTCTCCACAGACACACTCCCGCAGCGTGCTCTAGTCCATGTGTTATCATAGTCAACAACAGATTAAAACCCAGAAGATGGCCTTATCAAGTGATTTTGTTGTCATTGCTTTTAGCTCTACTCACCTGTTACACCTTGATGGGCCTGACCTCCTACCTCTGCCAGGGCTAGTTACTTGACTTTGTATTGGAGAATACAGCTTGGCTTTGATTACAGGTTTTGAATCTTTGCATATCAATTTAAGCTGTTGGGCTTCTTCTGTGAGGAATCAAAACATGCTGTATGACACTGTACTGAATTTTGGAAAACCTACCCACTTACTGTCATAATTTTTTCAGTCTTGAATTAAATAGATTACTGGTGGCATGTCACAATCTGTCATGTATTTTAGCTCTTGGGGATTCTCCTATTTCATGTGAGTCTTCCTTTTTACTGATTTCAGCAGCTGCAAATACTTTTAAGCAAGGCAACAAGAAGGGAAGGCAATGAAAGGATGTGAGATGGAAAGAGAAGTGGGACTGAGTATGGAAAAGAGAATAAAATAGAGAAAGAGGAGGGGAAGAAAGAAAATTTTGAGGCTAATGAAAGGAAAATAAGAGAAATCAGAATGAAAGAGATCATGTGTCACCTCTTTCTGGTTATGTTTTTCTTATGTTGTCTCTAAGCCAAGAACTATCTTAAAAGCAGTGTTCAAATTTCAACTGTTTGCTTTTGCCCCATTCCTCTTTCAAGAACGTGATTCTGGTCATAGCATGTATTTGGAAATTTTTGGAAGTTTTCAGTGAGTAGCTCTGCTGCAGCAGTGAAGGTGATCTTTTATATCCTGGTCACACTCCCTGCAAGGAAATGTGTAACATATTCCCTGCTGGTCCTTCATGCTTTGACACTTGACTGCTGGCCTGTGCCCTGGAAAAGGCTTTCTGCAGGTGCCATGGGACTTTGCTCAGGAGCAAATATTTATGCAGGAGTGATAGCATGTGTTTGCAGCAGGAGTGTATTTAACTCTATGTGTAACAGAGATGAATGTGTTCCAAGTGCATGTCCTTATTCTTATCCCTCTAAATTCCTGTGCAAATTGGAAAGTCTCTGCTGTAATATCCTTACCCCATGCAGTCCTCCCTATTACCATCAACACAAGAAGAAGCTGAGCAAGGGACATATTTCCCTTCAAGCTTTATCAATGTTTTCCTGCAAACATCAAGATAACAAGTTTTTGAAAGCCATGACACTTTGCCGTTCACTTTCAGTCCAGCAAGGATAAGAAAAGGATGTGAAATTAAACGGAGTTTCCTAAAGAGGAACACCAGCTGAGAAATACACCCTTAATATGTTTATAAACCACATGAATAATTTGTGTGGCAGAATATATGTTCTATCATGTTTTGCTAGGCCTTTTGACTAACATATCCCGTGGGTGTTCCTCTTCATGTCACAGGAAGGTATTTTTTCAGGAATGCTCATCAATAGATAAAACCTGATAGTGGCAAATAACTTGGCATAGCTTCTCTTCAGCAAATGGGTTCCTCTGGCAGTATCTGAATTTGTTCCACCTCTGGCAAGTACTTGACAAATGAGCCCAGTACTGTAGCTCTGTGTTGATATTGTTTATTCGTTATTTGGGTAGAGTAGGTAAGGCCCGAGGGCTTGATCCAAAACCCACAGAAGTCAGTGAAAAGATCCCACAGGTCTTTTTTAGTCACTGGAATTCTGTATTCTCTGTTTCAGAGCTTGGAAATCTGTGCCAAGAACTTCATCAATAACTGAAAGGCTGGAAGAAATGCAAAGAGCAAACTTCTGGACAGGCAGAATGAAAAAAAAAGAGAGGGAAAATATCCAATAAATTCTCACAAGAAACAAAATGTCCCCAAGTGGCTTTTATAGGTGAGGCTTAAAAGTGAAGTAACTTCTGACATTTTCAAGGAAGTACCAGGCTTCTAAAAGCTTTAAGATAAAACTGAAATGGACACTCTAGAGTCTCAAAATCACATATTCTACAAGTACCCTTTAGCTCAGTCTTCTGTATATTAAACAGGTTCACTTAGATTTCTGATGCTGCTTTTAAATCTCTTAAATTCTGCTATTTCTAATAACTTTATTTTTAGAATTTTTAATAGTTGCTGGTAATTGAAAAGTTGAAAAATATAATTTTACTGATAATATGGTTATATGTTTGTGTTAAATATTTTAGGGCTAGGCAGCAATGACCCCTCTACTATATTATCTAGTATTTTCCATGGTAGGAAATATTGTGTTTAGTTTTTAATTTTTTAGGTGTTGGGAAGATTTGATGACTGAATGCTTGGAGCTGCCCTTTGAAATTGGTCAGGGATAAAATTCCAAATTTGTATAAGTGCTTCTTCTTTGTCCTGTGAAATTATGCAGGGATTTTCTGGTCTCAGCTGCTGACATTCAGTGTTCCTGTTCTCCCTTTTCCTTTCCTCTGCAAAGATTGCTGAATTATTCTAATGATTCTGCTTCCTTACCTGTGGATTGCCTTTAAGGACCCACACCAAAAATAACTTAATATATTTTAGTTCAAGCCTTCCCAGATCTCAGCTCAATAAGCCATTAGTTGATATAAGTTAGAGAAAGCAATTCCATTTAAACAGTTCCATGATGGCTGAAAACGAACAGAGCATTGTCAAGAAAACTATTCAAAATCCTTGAACTTAATTATTTTAAAACAGCAAAAGACCAGTATAGATACAGAAAAAGAGAGTAGTGAATTTACCTATACACATTCTTTAGCCCTAAACACCTTCCCACTATCAGAAGTTGCTCGAGACACAGGTTGGAACCCCTGCAAAGGGTAACAGTCTTGTGGCTTTTCTTGAAAACCATACATTGTTCTTTGCTACAATTTCCTTCTTCTATTATACCACAAAGAAAGTTCTAGTCTCCCCAAATTTGTGTGTCTGCATCCCCTAAGTCTAAGATTAACACGTGTGATTCTGTGACTACCTTTTACTGATTTGAGAGCTTTTCAGTCCTGAAATCCCAGACCCTTATGAGAAGTTGTAGAAAACAAGTTTTTATTCAGTTTATTTTCTTTTTTCAGATCAAGGCTAGGCACAATTATTTAATAAGCTTTAATGATTTTCTAATTCATAAAAGAAAATACCTTACTCCTTTGTGGAAGAACCATCTGTATGGCAGGAAAAATGTCACAAAATGACTTTTTATATAGCAGCTGAGAAATGAACCCACTCCTATAGCTGAAAGGTTATCCATGGAAAGATTTCAGTCACAGACAAGTTTACTTTGATTTCTACTTCAGAGTAAAATGTAAATGATTCACAAGTTTAAATTCAGAATTTTGAAGAAGTTAAGGCTTTACCTCATAACTCAGCAGAAGCGTTACAGCAGTAACAGTAGCTATCTTAAATCATTAAAACCTAGTACTGTTTGGAATATCCCTAAGGCATTTTCACAAATGGCACTTAAAAAAACCTCCTAATTCTTCAAAGAATACTCTTGCTGTTCAGTTTGATACTAGTCTTTCTACAGTACCGAATGACCTTAAATTAGCTTAAGGAAATATCTATATTTAAAATATAGAGAACTGAAAGCATGCTGTACCTGGAGTTGGTATTTTATTGTGAAACCAGGGAATATCTGTATAGCATGAAAAGACTACTAAACCTGAACAGAATTATTCCATAAAAATTCTCTAATGTAGAGTATAAAGGTGGGATAAACTGTTAGACAGCTCTGGAAATCAGCATCATTCCACTGTCTGAATATTTTAACATTCACATTAAAAAGGCTTTTGATAATCTGCATTTAATTGCAAGATTCTCACTCCTTGCATGTTTGCAGTGTCTATGCAGGGGCTTTCAACTGTTTGGCTGTTTTGAACAAAACTTGACTAGTGATTATTAGTAGTTGCAAGCTCTGATTCCCTCCATCCCTTGCTCCACCACCTTCCTGTGAGACAGATGATGTCTTCATGGAAATCCTCCAGCAACATGCTGTTAATAAATGAATTGTCAGGTTCTGTGGAATGTTAGCTCAGGAAAGTTCAATATCCAGAGCTATATATGTACCACCCATATTGCAGCGTGGATAGTAATTGTAATTTTTGTAAACCAGCAACTCTTGCCAATTCTTCCCCTGATTAGTATAATCCTTTTCTCATAATCTCTTATAATAATGTTTTATACTTCATTTATCTTACATAATTAGACCTCATACAATCTCACAGCCTTGTTACATTTGTTTTTTAAAGTTCTTTCTTGCTCTTAAGGAAGCACAAAACAAATACTAAATTGGTAAATTTTATTTAAAATGTTTTCAGATTGATGTATGTATAACTTGTGTGTGTATCTAGTGGGGAAGAAACTCAAATCTTGGAGGTTCTCATTCCTGTTTGGTCTATCACTATTCCTGTGCAAGTCTTTAAGTTTTTGCCTCAATCAGATCCCAGGATAGACCTGGTTTTTTGTACTTCATTACTGATTTTTCCCGTTCCACACATTTAATGGAAAAACTATCAATATTTCTTTCTAAACTGGTGGAGTTTTTTTCCAGGAGAGTGTTAGAACAGCTGGGAAAACTGCCAAGTAACTTGTTAAAGACAGTGGGAGCAGGAATTAAATCACAGAAAAACATGAAAAACCTGTAGCTGTGCCTGAACAGTGAAATAGTTACTGTTGACCCACAACAGTATTAAGCTTTATAAATACCAAGTTTTACAGCAGTGTGGTAAAGCTTCTAATATGCAACATTATGTTTTAGCAGATAAATGCAAATGACAACCAAAGTATAATATGGAATATTACAAAGTCTATGACATTGTAAATTCTTGTTAAAAACAGCCTACTGGGAAGAGGCTCTACTGACTTCACATTTTCAGAGTCCTTTCTGCAAGCTTCTTAGGTGATGTATATTAAACCAAGGATTTATAGCTCTTTCATCCTTTCCCAGCAGCTCTTATGATCACCTAGAAAGTACAGAAGCAGCAGGTTAGAGGACATTTTCATCTTTTTCCAATAATAAACTTGATGAGCTATGGCCATAAAAACTGCAGAGTGTACTCAGTTGTCTCAGTCATGAGCTGTAAACTGTTTACACCAGTTTTATTTCATTTCTGCCTTTCTGGACTCCTGCATGCTGTCTTTATTCCACACAAGTGAACACTGGGGATATGACAAAATGTAACATGGCAGGTGTGCTTGTTTCCTGCTTTAAATGACAGACTATTTCTCATATTAAATTCAGGTATATTAGTCCAGATAACTTAGGTGGGTAACTAATAAAACTGGCATCTAAGCTAAAAATTATCTGTAGGTCAGGAAATTAATTCTTTGATCTTGTGAGTGTTCCAAAGCTTTCCAAAACTGAAATTAATAGAAAAGGTCCTATGGATTTCAATGAAATTGAACAATATGCACGGAACCAAATTAATATAAACTGACTCCTCCATTTTCCATACTGGAAACTCCTAACTAGAATGCAAAGGGTTAGGGATGCCATTCTCACCCTTGACTTAACAGGGCAATAATTCTACCTTTGATGTTTTGAAAACATCATTAATCCTGCTCCTTACCTCTGTACCTACTAAACCGCAGACAGCTTTGCCATTTGTACCAGGTCTGAAGTTCTTAAATTTACTAATACTGTTGCTAAGGGAACAAGAGCACTCTGCCAGCTGGGACAGCTGCTGGGCAGGGAGCACCAGAGGACACGTGCTGAGTTGTCCGGTGTTGTAGAAGGATGTTGACATTATGTGCTACAAAGCTTGCTTGAATTTCACATTTCTAGTGCTGTGTGTAAATTCAGGAAAAAAAAAGAAAAGAAAAAACGAGAGTTTTTTTTCACTGCTTTCCTGTCCTCCAAACTCTGCTTTCACTCTGGTTAAACTGTTTTACCATTTCTACACAAAAGATATATATTGTCAAGCCACACTGAATGACCAATGAACTGTGCAATTCCATTGTCCTCAATGAAATCCGTGGAAAAAAGTGCACGGTATCTATAAACGCCTGTGACTTCTGACAGCTTTGCGGAGGAGATTGCTCAGCGGTTCCATTGATGCCGGTGTTACTGATGATGCAGGAGGTTTTGCACAGTGTAGGTCCTGTTGCGTTAACAGATGCCCCAAAGCTCAGGAAGGCCATCGGATTTCGGCCGTGAGAGGTGGCTGCGTACCCCGGACACCGGGAGGAACAGCAGACCGCCGTGCTGCCCTGCCGAGCACCTTCTCTTTCCCCGGAGCCGCGTACCTGAGGCAGGGCGGCGGCAGGAGAAGGGGCAGCAGCGGTGCTCGCTCCCCCCGGTGCACCAGCCAGGGCCGAGAACCGGGATTTCGCGGGGCTCCTTGTGCCGGTGCCACCCCGGCTCCGCATCCCCGGAACCCGCCGGGGCAGAGCGAGGCGGGGGCATCCGGAGCCCCTCGGGCTCGCTCGGGCCACTCTCTCCGACCGTGTGCGGGGCCCGGCGGCTCCTCCGCCCCGTCCGCGCTGCCGGCGCCCCGCGGAGCCGGCCGGCTGCCCCCGCCCCGCCGCACCGCCCCACGCCTCCGGAGCGGGAGCCAGCGCCGCCGCCCCGCCCGCCGCCGCTGCGCGCCGGGGCAGGAGCCGAGCAGGTGGCCGCGGGCAGCGCCGCGGCATGTGAGCGGCCCCCGGCCCTCGGGAAGGCAGCACCGGCCCCATCCTGCGCTGCCCTCCCTTCCCCGCGCCTCGGCGGGCCGGCCGCGACGCCGGGGCGGAGGCAGGGCGCCCGCAGCGGCAGCCCGGCGGCGGCCGGGGGCTGAGCGCCGCGCCCCGCCGGGGGGCGGCCGTGGCGGAGGGCGGAGGGGAAGAGGAGGAGGAGGAGGAAGGCTGCGCGGGGCCGGAGGGACGCGGGAGCCCCCCGGCCGCACAGGATGAAAGTCACGGTGTGCTTCGGGAGGACGCGGGTGGTCGTGCCCTGCGGGGACGGGAACATGAAAGTTTTCAGCTTGATCCAGCAAGCGGTGACCCGGTACAAGAAGGCGATCGCCAAGGTGAGGGGCGCGGGGAGCGGCGCCCGCGATCAATATGGCGCTTCCCGGAGTGGGGAGGGAAGAGAGGGGGAAAGTCCGGGCTGCCCCGCCGGGGGGAGCGGCGGGAGCGGGGCCGGAGGCGGCCGGTGGCGGCGGCGGAGCCCGCGGGGAGCGAGTGCCCGGCGCCACCGCAGGGAGCGGGGGCCGGGGGGGGGCTCGGCCCCTCCGCAGCGGCCAGCGCGGCCCCTCCGCGGCTCCCTGCGGGCGCCTGGCGGGCCTCGGCCCTTTGTTCGCCGGTGCCCGGCGGCTCCCGGGGGTGTCGGTGCGGGAGCCGCCCGAACCCGGCCGGCGGAGCAGCGCGGAGGCCGGCGGTGCCGGCTCTGCCCCGGGGCGGGCGGCGGGGCCGAGGCGCAGCGGGCCGGGCGGGAGTCGCCGCGCAGGGCTGGAACTCCAGCTCCAGGCTTCCCGGCCCTCCAGGCCCGGCGCTGAGGGCGGTGCGAGGGGACCCCGCCGCAGGGGCGTCCGGCAGCGCCCGCGGGCCGCCCCCCGCGCCGGGCGAGGCTCGGAGGGCCCGCAGCAGCAGCGCGGCCGCCCGCGACACCGCCGCGCCGCGGGGGAGGCTGCTCTGCGCGCTGCGGGACGCTCCGCCGTGCCCGGGGTGCGGGGGGCCCGGCCCGGCCCGGCCCGGCCCGCGGCGCAGCCCCACAGCCGCCCGCGCCGGCCTCTCGCAGCCCCATGTTGAAATCCCGGGCTGTGCGTGTGCAGGCAGTTGCAGACTTGGCTTTCCCTCCATGGGCAACTTGTTGGGCTTTGAGTTTCTTCCCTTCTTTTTTTTTTTTTTTTTAATTTTTCCTTTCTCTCTTTCCTCCCCTCCTCCCTTCCCCCCCTCCCCCCTCCCGTACTTTCTTGTTGCTGCAAACTTCTTTTTAGTCAACTGGTTTTTTGGGCAGTATGACCATCGCTGGCTGAGAAATTCAGCAGTGCCCTTCCCCTTTCCTCTGCCTTATCGATCTAAGAAGTTTTAGTGTGCTTTTCCCTCTCATCCCTTCTGAGACATTTTACACTTCTGATCCTGGAAGTTTTACTTTGGCAAATGCAGACTGCCAGGTTGTCCTGAAGCATGCAGTGGAAGGAATATTGTGAACATTTCGTTGATTGGTTTGAAGTGATTCCTGAGAAAAATTTTAAAATCAGTTTTTTCATAGAGAATTCCAAATGCTGGAAGGAGAAAAGTAACTGAGTTTCCCATCACCTCCCCACCTGATTCCTAAAGTGCATGGTTTTGAAGACAGCAAACATATTCTAATTCCATCTGGAAAAAGAGAAAAATGATTCTTGAGGATATGGCTGTGGCTGCATACCAGCTGTCATTCCTATACAGCAGTTAATGCATATGGCAGTCTACTTGCATATGGGGGTCTGGGGCTGAAAGTACCTCTCTGGTTAAGGTAAAGCAGTGATCAGTAAAGTGAGACTGTTTGTGGAACACTGAATGCCTCATTGGGCCATTCAGATGAGAAATGTTTGCAGCATTTGATCTTCAGTATTACAGCATTAATAAAAGTAATTATTTTGCTGTGTTTTGTTCCAAAACTGCCCCGTGTAACTCCTGTGCCAATGGACTGCATCCTGGCTTCCAGGTATTTAGTTACATTGAGGGGTGGCAGTTGCATTCTGCAGCATAATGTTAAACCCGGGAGGGATTGAAGTTATAAGCACAGGGGAGGCACACAACAGTCACCAGGAAAAGGTTACATCATTGCAAATTTCAGTTCAGAACAAAAGTGGCCCACCTGTGGAAGCCTGGGAGGGAAAAAAAGTAACTCTTAATATGGCCATGTACTTGTTAAAGGGACAGCCAGAGGGGCAGCCAGGCTTTGACTGGTCCTAGGTATCAAAAGCTCTGCATCCTGGGTTAAAATGACATGGTGGTTTTATTTATTAGTATTTATATGGTGGTTATGCTAAATGCCACTGGTGTGGACATGAGGTAGCTGCAATTACCGAGATTGTTTCTATTGGATGGAAATTCTGTGGTTGAAAACAGTAGCAGTGTCCATGGACTTTTTCTGAGTGTTTTATATGGTCACTGTCAAACCTTACTTCTGACTTGAATTTGCTGAACATTTTCTGTGGTGATGTTTAGGTGGGAGGAAACTGGATCTTACAGTAAGTAAGTTTTGTAAGTAGGTGTATAACACTGTTTGCTGTGCTTGCAGTAGAGTAACATAGTAATTGTATGGTTTGGATGCTGGAATTCCACGGATGACTCTGTTTTCATAGCAGTTAGATGGTTCCTTTCTGTGCTAGTGTAGCAGATGAGCAAATCTTCAGTTCATAAGGAGACAAGAAAGGGGACAAAGTAATTCCTAACTGAGAAGATCAAAGTATATGTGCCCATATGAACTTTCAGTCTGGCAGCTGGTATCAAGCTGACACTGAAATCTACTTCACCACCACTATACTTGTATGGAAAGAAGCATATCTGGTGGAAGATTATTCAAAATATTTGAATGAAGTTTATGGTTTTCATACTTACAGGCAAAGCAGCATTTCTCATCCTGCAAGAATGTGTGTGTCTACTGTATGCAGCAGTTCTTTCAGGAGAATTCCTTGAGAACTGAGTTGTCAGCCCTTCCCAGATTTCCCCCGCTTTGTCACGGTTTCCCACTTGTGATTAGCAGTAAGTGATCTGCACAGTGCACTTAGGATGTCCCTGTGCAGTTGTAGTGAGGCAGCCCAAAACCATGCTTGCAGAGTGCCAGGAATGAATAACTTCAGAATTTGACCTCAGTGTTCTGGCTTGGTATTATTTAGGTTGAAGAGATGTGTCGAGAATGGAAAAAGTACTTACGGAGAACAATCCACATAATAGTACAGTTCTTCTCTCTGAAAAATTTTAGGAGTTCAAAACATACAGATAGCACAACTGCAGATAACTGCAGTTAGTTCTGGGTGCTATGTCTTTGATGAGGATTCTGAGTGAATCCTCAAATTTATCCAAAAACGTATTATGGATTAATACTGCTGTCAGTGCTAAGTCTTTGTGTGTGGAATTAGTTATTAATATGACAGGCTGTGTTTAAAGGCTGGTCTCTGTAGTGTGTATAATTTTTTCTGTTCTTTTGCTTTTATTCCAAGAGAAGCTTTGTTTCTGAAACATGATGCGTTCTCTCTGCAGGTTGTGTTTGCGGGAAATGAACAAGCAAATGATGAAAGATGTTTGAAATGTCCACCTTGTTCAGGGCAAGTGGAGTCAGCAAAATCGATCATGTTAAATGAAACCCAGTTTTCATGGGGGCACGCTAATGGTGCACTTTTGTGTGGCTGGATGGAGTGATGCAGCCTCTGGCACAATCTCTGCCTGAGCCTTAAAGGAGTTCAACTTGGGCAGGGGACAGCTGGCCTCAGGAATGCATTTTCCAGACCCTGCTGGTCAAGGGTTGTGCAGATTTGGAGTTGGTGCAGTCCTAGCAATTAATTTACTGGTTAAAAACTTGCAGAAAGGTAAGGGGGATTAAAGAGGGGTGGTCAGCCACATCTGAGTGGCCTGCACCAAAAAGAATAAAGCAGACAGTTGAGATGAAACATGCTTATCAAATATTGAACCAGTGTTAAAAGGTGGAAAATTGTTATAAAAATGATGTATCAAGCAACTATTGAAAGGAAGTAATTGTGCATCTTGTAACTTTGGTTTGATCTAGATGTTGCCAGAGTTGTTTCTGACTTTTTTTGTTGACTTTTCACGGTCAGCATAATCTCTTGTGCTTTGATTTTTGCAGAGGATATTGTAAGCATTTTAACTTTTATCTTCTTTTTCTTGCAAGTAAAAATAGGTATGCATAAGCAATGGGTAGATATAACTAAAAAAAAAATCATGTGATGTAAATGAGCATGGTAAGCAAGAATATGAAATAGGAAGTTGCAGATTTGCTGGAGTTGTTGAATGTCACATTGAGTCCCTAGAGGGATTATTTGGTCTCCATGATAGTTCAGGCTGATGCCCTGCATATCATGAGCTTGTAGTGGTGTTCCTAGATGTCATATATAACCCTCATTTTCCAGTTAAAAGAAACAGTTTTCTTGCAGAATCAAAATTATTTTAATAGAAGTCTTGAGACACCTTTTCCCTCTCCCATGCCACATGCTGTAGGAGATGAAGTTTTGTGGGGGTTTTGATGTTGCATGGAACAATACTTCAGTTGTTAATTTGAAAACTGCAGTGCAGTAATATTTGTGAAAAGAAATTGTAATCTTCTCTTTGATAGTGTTAGAGGCTGTTGCTGATAAGAGACCAGAACTGCAGGAGAGTTGGCAGGGTAAGCAAAGGTAACAGGTGTCAGATGACCATATTCTCGTGTAATTTGTACATTGGGGGCTTAGGCCACCCAAAGCTTAAAGCTCCATCTCTTTGGTAGGTCTGACATTCATCAGCAGGGAGTTGTGAGGGAGGAAGGTTGAAGTCTGAGTGATTGTGTCTGTGAAGCTTGCTTTTTTTTCTGTTTTTGGTTTTATCCTCCCCAGTGCCAGCTAACGGGGATTATTTGCCTAAAAGTCAGTTCTCAGACAGCTGGTTCTCTGTCAGGTGCACAACGGCAGCTTTGATGCAAGTTACATTCTACAGAGCAAACAGTTGCACAGTTCCTCATGACTGTGTCACTGGGGCATGGTTTGTAGAGCCTAACACATGGCTGGGTTGGTATGAAAATCTGCTGATTTTACTTGGGCTTTGTGTTGTTCTTGGCACATTCTCTCCTTGAGCCTGACCACTAGGTTTTTGCCACAGGCTTAAATGGATCTGCCACAATGCCCATTCAGTGACCCCTTTGGCAATACTCAAGGGCAGCAGTGGCTAAATTTAGCATAAAAAAGATTTCCAGTTCTTTTTGTTTATGTGTGGTTTTTTTCTTTTTTCTTTTTTTTTTTTTTTTTTAGATTTGGATTTCATTTTTCTATATGTGCAGATTTTTCTATATGTGCAAAGCCTTTTTTAAGTAAAAAGAAATCTTACAGGCAATTTCCAGAATGCACAGGAATCCTCTTAACCCCAAAAAGGAACCAAAATGCCAAAAAAATCCCTGTCACCCCTGCTGCTCAGTTGGCTATCAGTTTAGTTCTATCTGGCACCCCAGGATGATGTGTCTGGGCTGTGCATTCAGTGTTGGCTGGGTAATATTTCAGTGATTTACCTGAAGTCAGCCAGGATTCCGTGGGGCTCTGGGCAGTTTTCTCCAGCTGGCTCTTGGCCTCTTCAGTGACGCCGGGCTCCCAACAGTGAAGTGAAACCCAGCTGACAGGAACGTCATTCTGCTGGGCCTTGGTGAGCAGCACTGCAGAAATGCTGATTTAGGGAAGATCAGTACTGAAATGGGTCATGATTGCTTCACATTTAGAAAGCTGCTCTGTGATCCTGCAGGTTTGGTGCTGGAAATGCAAGGCTATAGTGATAAATTCCCTCTGCTCATTATGGAAAACTTTCTTTTAACCTCTTCTCTCCAATTCTGTCTGTGTTTTCAGCCAAATCAAT
The DNA here is from genome assembly GCF_028018845.1 of Melospiza georgiana. Lineage (NCBI taxonomy): Eukaryota > Metazoa > Chordata > Aves > Passeriformes > Passerellidae > Melospiza > Melospiza georgiana. Next base: position 14,075,905 of record NC_080430.1, read on the forward strand.
GTTTTCCTGTCATTGGCTCATCTGTAAATACAGGTGGCTCTTGCACATGGCAAGAGAATTTGCAGGGTGAAGATAGAAATGAACCTTTGGAGCAAGTGAGGCAGTGGCTGTGGAAGTCCCTGGCATGGGCACTTTGCTGTACAGCAGTGCTGTGCCCCAGGGACCTGGGGCTTGCAAGGCAGGAGCTGCACAAGCCCTGCCATGCCCTCTCTGCCAGCTCTTGCCTTTGTTCTGTGCCATCCATGCAACAAGGGAGGAGACTTGTCTTAAAAAGGCCTGAGAGCCACGCTGGGGCTGTACCCCTGAGATTTGAGCAAGCAGGCACTTGGGATTATTCAAAGCTAATAAAGAAGACTGAATTCTGTAGTGTTTAAAAAGAGGGTCTTGAGAAGTGGACACCCTGTAAGCCCTTCAGCTTTGAAGGTGCTTTCAGTGAAGGAAGGGTGTGGTGCTGCTGGGGCTGGCTGGTGTGAGCAGCACCTATCTCTGCCTGGACAGGATGCACCATGGATTTCAGTTTGGCATGATGTGGTTTCTCAGTGTTTCCCTGTTACTTACAGTGATGAAAGTGAAGTGTGTGTTTGTGGAAGAGTGGCTGGAGAGCCATTTCCCTTTGAGCAAAGCACCATTCAGCTGCTGAGCAATTCCTGTAGCTCTGAGGGGAGGACTGTGCAGGAGCCTGTGAAAGTGCTCAGTGCATTTGGGGAACGGTTCCTGCAGGCAATCTGGGGTTTAGGGAGTTGCCAGCCTTTCTTCTCCTGGGCAATATAGCCTTCCACCAGTGGAAAGGCATCTGATTCTCATAGCTTTTTACACTTTAACTTCACTTATAACAGTCACAGATGTTTTAGCTCTGTTACAAAAACACCACTGGAAGTAACACTTTCTCAGTTGTACCAGACTATGACATCTTTTGGTCGTGGCACATTTAATCTGGTAAAATAAGACTGAGTAAATGGGGGAGAAATGCTGGTGATCTTAGTTATACAGAATAGGGTTCATGTAGCTTTAAAACAATTTCCTGGTCCTTCAAAGGAAAACAAACCATTTCATCCAAATATAAATTGAATGGATAAAACATGCAACAATGCTGAACCAGTGCTTATGTAGATTGAAAATAAAGTGGAATTCTTCTAACATCAATCCAGAATATAGCACAGATGTTCTCACTCAGAAATATTTTCTGAGCAGTAAGAAAATAAAAAGTGAAGCAAAAAGTATTAAAAAATTCTGGAAGATACTTTAGGGCATCTGTGCTTTATTTTTTTTCTCCTTCTTTTTAATATACATTATATATTTTCTTTGTTTCTTTGAGGTCATTTTGATGTAATGCTCAGCAAGTCTGGTACTGGAAAATGGATAAAAAAACACCAAAAACCAAACTGCCTTTGAGCTAAGTTACATAATCCAGTGAGGCTGTTTAAAAAAACCAAGAAAGTAAAAAGAAAAACAGCAGCATGGACATACATAATACTTGTCAACATGACTAATATTGCTAGTGAAAGAGAAATGAATCAAATTTTAAGTTGGGGAAAATAATTTTAAATTAACAGCAAATATTAAGGCCTTTGTGTTTTTTGAAGGAATCACATTAGTTTTACTTGCTACAATACCTCAACAGTGTTAGTTTATTTTTTTTTTCCTATGGGTATCCTTAGTTATTTTTTTAAATTGGTCCCAGGTATTTGTTAAATTTGAAATAATTTTAATAACTATTTTGTTGCAATTTTTTTTTTTGTTCTCTTTTCCTTTTTTTGGTAACTTGGTGTTAACTTATTTTCTATTTCAATCCCTGTGGCAAAGTGATGCACGTGAATCACCTATTTAGTCCCAAACAAAAGCAGAAATGCATTCCTACTTTCCTACTAAAACTCTTGGACTGCATCCCACACTCTACATCTCAAGGCTGGGGTCTCTGGTGCAGGGGAGGAGGAGTGAAGACCAAGAGAGGTTCTGTGCAAGATGATCCTTGCTGCCCAGGAGCAGAGATGAGCATCCCCTGGAGCTGGGCCCTGGGGTGCTGCTGTGTTCCTGCCGGACACCAGGGCTTGGTGCTGGACATGTTGGCTGCTGTTGCCTCCCGATTGTCAGGATGTCTGTGGTGACAGAAACAGGGCAGGCAGAAGGGAGACTGTGGGGAGAAAGATGATCTTCTGTGGGGTTGTGTTGTTATCTTGTTGTGTTTTATATTTCTAGAGTCCCATACTGCCGCAATCATATTTCTAAAGTCTTGTACCTTCTAGGTGATATTTCTTGGGGGCAGTTCTTCACAGCACAGACTTCTTCTGCTCTTTGCTGCTTCTTGGTCATGGCTCCTTCCAGGCTCTCCCTGACTGGCCAAGCCCACCCCCTTTCATCACAGTTATCTTCATTAGCTGCAGCTGCAGCCCAATTACGGCCATCACAGCTGCAGCCCATCAAGAACAACCTGGGCTTATCAGGGCAAGGCCTATATACAGATATTCAAATACAATACAGATATTTTACTAGGACTCCTACTATAGGGTTGAAAAAAAGGATGGGATGTCCTTGGAGTTTGGTGAAAGGAAATGTGTAGGGGGATACAATATAAGAAAATAGAGGTAGCATAGAAAGTGATCTTACACCTTAAGGAGTTGTAGCTGAGCCAATTATTAGTGGTTGGGAACGGGCCTGACTTTAACAGGCCACAGCTGTAGCCAATAAGAAGAGTGTTATAAAAGAGTGGATTGGTTGGTTGAGGGGAGTTTGGGTCAGCTGGCTGCTGTAAGAAGGAGGAAGAGTCAGTGCTTGGAGGAGCTGCCTACGAGAAACATCAAGGAGGTATGAAACTCTTGCAATAAGGAGACAACAGTGCGAAACCTTTGCAATATAATGACAACAGAAATGCTTTTAAAGGATAGATAGGTATGACTCCCATTGTTTTTTCTTTTCACCTGGGTGGGAAATGGGAGTTTGCATGGAAGCAAGACACCAGTGCAGTAAATGAGGTACAAACAGAAAATTCCAAAGATGGGAAGAAATGGGTTAACTTGGTGCTCTGGAGGCAAACAGTCCATTTAGTAAGAGGATGAAAAATTCACCTCAGTGGCGCAACAGATATCACCCAAAGGCTTTTTTAAAAAATCAACCTGTGGAATTTGTTATAGGAAGCTTTTCCTTCTGGGCAATAAGCTTAGTGAAAGTAGCGTGTCCCTGATTTGGTGGGGAAAATAGACTCTGTTTTGGAAAAGCAGTGTCATATTTTTGGCCGTTCTCCCCACATTTGCTCATACTTAGCCTGCTGCTGATGCAGTGAAATCACGAATTTGTTGCAGGAGGAGCAAGCTGGTATATCATTAGCTGTTTTCTTTTTAAGTAGCCACATTTATAGGATTTTTTTTTCTGGGTGTGCACGTCTTTACAGACTCAGAATAGCAATTTAAAATGTTTCTGGTGTTGATGTGTATTACTAGAAAAAAAATAGTTACGTGGGTATAAAGTATTTTAAATGGAGATAGAACTTCTGGGAGTGCCTGTATGTTTGTGTGTGCACCCACTTAGGTGTTTTCATTTGTTTGAAGAAACGTAGCCACACTTAGTAAATGGAAAAGTAGTTTCACCTTACCCCATCTTTTTTGCATGCGCTTTCAAAGTTGTTGAGTTACTCTATCTTCCCCCTAGGCAAAGGCCACATAATGTTTTTTTCTCCTCTGTTAAATGTCAGAAGCAATACTTGTGAGAACCTTGCAGGAATACAGATCTTTGTGCATATAACGAACAACTTTGTTCCAAGTTCTTAAGGGCCTGAACAGGAAGGAGCTGAATTCAGTAAATACTGGAAAAATTACTTCTGGGGTTGCTGGAGTGTCTCTGAGACCACGCAGCTGAAAGTTTTGTTGCTATAACAACTTAAATGACAGTTGAAAAAACCCAATAAATTGGAAGCTTCAGAACCTTTTGCTTCTTTAATAAGCTGCTAAGTGAAATAACAAAGCTTGATTTAATTTGACCTCTCCAAGAACCTGTTGGACCATATGTCATTTGTGTTGCTTTAAGTGTGCATTTGTTTGTGCTGTCAGTTTGCCCCTCTGCCTTCTTATGAAGACTTTGTGCCTGCAGCTGTGAGCACCAGGAAAGCAGCCAGGTACCAAAAGAAGAAGAATTTAGGCAGCAGGGCTGTGGTGGCCATCCATTCCTGGTGAATGAGCTCTGGCCTCAGCACTGTGTGCAGCCTGAGGAGGGAAGGGATTTTACTCACCTTGGATTTGTCTCTGGCAGTAGCAGGCTGCTGGAAGACTGCTAGCCTGAAGTGTTAGGCTTTGCTAAAAGTTGAAAAGTATTGTGCAATTATAGTAATTTGGAGAGTATTACAATAGTAGGAGAGCAGTCATCTCTATGCACCTCAATTATTCTGCTGGGTGTTTCTGGTTTTTACTATAGAGATGAGTGCTGGGTAAGAGAATAAATGCTGCTGCTTTTGCAGGGAGATGAGGGGAGGTAGCTCAGCAATGGCTGTGGCTCTCCTGGAGTGGGGTAGCCAGCTTTGCAGGGCTCCTGTGAGCTGTGTGTGTGTGAGAGAGCTCAGTGAGGCAGCAGGTCAGGTTTGAATCAGGGTGAGGGTGTGCTCTGGGTTAACCCCTAAATGCTACCAAAACTTCTCTTGTGGCATTGTAGGAACGAGGTACCTGGGGATGGGAGAAAGGAAAAGACCCAGCACAAGGGACTTCTCCACCCTCAGTCAGACTGAGTCCTGTCTTTTGGGCATGGTGCAAGTTCAGAGCATTGCTTCCAAATCCTCTATTGAACATTTTTTTAATGTCATTTTAGAAGATAGGTTTGATGGTTTTTGCTCTCATTGAGTTTTTTTAACAGTAGCTTTAGTTGCTCTTTCTAGGTTTTTTTTTTACAAATGAAAAATTACATAAATAAATGCTATCTGTAATAATTCTGGAAAAATTGAAGTTTGAATGAAGAAATATTAAGAAAAAGTAGACTGGCTGAAATAAAGTAGTGCTTTTAAATTCAGAATACTGTGTTAGCATAGGCTCTCTTTGTAAAAAGGCCAATGAATGTGACTTTTAATGACTATAACTGTATGCAAAATATTTGTATGTTTAAGAGCTTCCATTTGAAGAGAAAACCTTCTATATTTTCTGGACTTAACTAACCTGATCTGAAAGAAAATGTTATGCTCTGTATGTAAAGCAGCATATTTAGTGTGTGGTTGTGTTAGGCAATGGAGTAGTGTCCTTACTCTGTACCCAGTGATCACTCAGGAACAGAATTCTTTGGTAAACTAAACCCAGATGTTCATGTGTGTGAAATGTAATCAGTGTCTATAAGTCTCTCCTTTATTAGTATAGCTGTTTGAAGTAAATTCCTGATGACCCTTTTGTTGCTTTGGCATTGCCATAAAATAGCTGTTGTTAGCTTGAAGCCTCTGCTGAATTGGAAGCCACAGGTAATGAACATCCTGTATTGTAGCTTTTATGAAGATAAAATATGAAGGTGTTTATGAAATATTTAGCTCAAAAGACTCCTGGTCCTTACCCTGTCTCTGTGGAGCTAAGAAGTTTCTTTTGCTGGTGGAATTGCCTAGCTGAGGAATGGAAGCAGCAGTGAAGGGGAGCTAGCTTGTATGAAAAGCTAATCTGTGCTGAGTTAAATGTTCTTGTGAAATTTGAATATGAGGTAATTAGCTTGAATATACTGCTGTTTCTCTTTTGGCATCTGGAAAAGTCTAAACAATCTGCTGAAGGGAACTGTATCCTAAATCTACTTCCAAAATACTTTTTCACAGTTGTGTATTTCAGACTTGATTAAATCTGCTTTTTGTGGTGTTATTTTCCCAGTGGCCAGTGTAAATGGCTGAGGAAAGGTTTGGGCAGTGCTCTAGGCTGTAGGTGTCCTGTGGGCTGTTCAGTTTGATCAGATAGATCCTCATAGTTGTTCCCTTTATAAAAATGCTATCAAGGTGGATCTGTAAATGCCTTATGCATGCATATTACTCTTCTCAATTAAAATATTTACCATAGCCATCCACATTCATGGTACTTGAGTCAAATTAGTATGATATGGTCTTTTTTACTCTAAATTGCCTCAATGTCATAGTTCAGCACTTGCTTGGTCTCAGAACAAAATAAAAAGGCTTTTAAAATTTGCTTCATGTGGAAGTTATTAAACTATTTGGAATCTGTAAATCACAATAACTAGTTCTGTAAGCTGTATGTCTTGTTTTTATAGACTCATAGTGGTTTGGGTTGGAAGGGACCTTAAAGATGACCTGCTTCCAATCCCCTTGTCATAGGCAAGGACACCTTCCATTAGACCAGGTTACCCAAAGCCTGATCCAACCTGGCCTTGAACACCTCCAGGAATGGGGCACCTGCAGCTTCTCTGGGCAGCAGAGAAGTTGCTGATTTTATGGGTTTTACGGGTGGTCTGTGTTACCCTTTATAAGCCCATGTATTATGTCTGTGATTAGACAGTGTGTAAAGACTGCTTTAACTCTAGCAGCCTTCACAAGCTGCTTCTAATTCAGTGAGCCAGTGTTTTGTTGCCTTCTGAAAAACTGTTTCCAAAGGCTGGTGGATGCCAGAGACATGGTGAATAGAGAGAATTAAGACACAATGAGTCCACATTTTTTTCTTGATCACTCTTGGGGATTAAAGTTGTGTGTGATACTGAAATAAAAAGTAATAGTTTTTCTGTGATTAATTAGTGTTTTAGAAACATGCTGTTTATCATTCGGAATCTTCCTGTCACTTTTCAAAAAGTGTGCTGTTCCTTCTGAACTTAAGTGTGTGATAATTCAGTTTGTGTTTTGTGTTACTCTTCAATGTAATGTGGAAACTGAGATAGGAAGCAGAGATCTGAACTCAATTTATAATCAACAGCCCTTTGCAGCCTGCCTTTTACCTGATGGCTGCTAGGGAAGCCAGCCTTTGGGGAAGACCACATGGCTTTGGGTTTGTACATTATGCCTAGATGCAATAAATAAGAGGGTCAGTTCTTTGCAATTGCAAGCTGTGCATTTCTCAGCATGAACAGCAAATCAGAGACAGCCTGGTGCTGCTCACTTGCTTTGCTGAGGGAGAGGGGCTGTGAGATCAAACACTGAGCTCAAAGATGCCAAGTCTGTCTATTTTAACTTTGTGGCTCCCCTCTCCCTGTTTTTGAATAAGTAGGACTGCAAATACAGCATGGTATGTAAAAGCAAAGCTGTGGAGTTCTCTCCCCACTGCTTGCATCTTTATATATAGCTCATTCTGCTGATCAGACTGTCACACCTGCTACCAGCCTCCTTCAGAGAGCAGATTGCAGCCTTGCAATTTAAGTGCTCCTAACATATGTTGGTGATACACCAGCAGCAGGACAAGGCTTTTAGCTTTGACAAGCTCTACTGGTTTGGGGATGTTGTTAAATGGACAAGAGAGAAAAAAAAATAGAGTAATTTTGAAAAAAAAAATTAAGTAAATATGCAGAAGGATAAAGTGAACTAACGCAATCTTCCACTTTGTTGTTTTTTTTTTTAAAGGATGGGGTTTAATATATATTATGCTTGGTATAGAACTCCACAAATAAAACTTTCCCCTTTGTCTCATGACTTACCCTGTTGCCCTGGTCATTACCAGGGTGTTGAATTTCCACATCTGTATCCAGACTCGCTGGTGCTGGGTTGCACTTTCTGTGTCCCATTGCAGGCACCAGCTCTGTTACTGCAGGGTAAGCAGAGGTTCTGATTCACTATGTGGTTGGGCTGCCATGGTGTATTCCTCACTAGTAGACGAATAGTTTTTATAACTTGCTTTCATTATAGGATGAACTGCTTCAAATTGCCTAATTTTTAGCATGCAGGTAGGGTTATGTGTACAGGTTGTGCAAGTTGTTAGAAAAGCCTGAACATTTTGTGTCCCTACACAGTTAAAAGATTTCACTACTCAACTCTAATTCTGAAGTCAGAGCATGTTCAGAGAAGTTTAATGTAGCTTCAGTAATTTACAGTTAAAAAATAAATGGTACTTTTTTGTGAAAACTATTGCTTACTCCATTTTAGTGAGTTTCCCTCTGCGCAGGAGCCTGAGTTATAGAAAGCAATATATGTAGAAGTGAGCAGGACAGACTAAAAGTGCTGTGGTTCAGATTTAAGGAACAGATACAGTGTCTTTTGGTTCCTTTCAGAAACATTGGCTGAATCTTGTCGTGAAGATGCAGGAGATATCTGGTTAGTTTTGCTTTCCTGATGCTGTGATTTGAGAAGGGAAATGTATGTATCAATGCTCTGCTTCTTCATCTGTGAAAGAGGGGCACAGAGTAGGTGTGGGCTCCTTTTTATCACTGCTTGCCAAGACAGGGCTGCTTTAACTGGGAAGCTGTGTAGGTTTATTCCAAACACAGATGATGGAGTACGGGATTGCTCACCTGGGAGCAGCATTGTGTATTCCTGTGGCTCATTCTCTGCAAGGACCTCATTAACACATGCATTTCACAACGATGTTAATTGCAGCAAGTGAGGCATTAAGTCCTTCTGTGGTTTTCTCTTCGTCTTTCTTTGACCTTAGGAAAGAGAAACGTACTTTGCTGTACTGTTGCTTGTGCTGCAGCCATCAGTTGTAACAGCATGCAACACCCAAACTATCTGCGAGGAGATGGTTCTTCAGCACCCACTCCTCTTAGCAGGGCAGTTGTCTTCTTTGCTTTGCCACCTTTCCTTTCAAAAACTAAATCAGCAAGCAAATATCATAGCATGAGATGGGCAAGCTTTATCCCTGCAGGGTGCATGGAGAGAGCAGGCACAGGAGGTCACTGGCTGATCCAGGACCACACAAACAGTTCAGAACCAAGCTGGAAATAAAGTACTGACCTGCTGACTCCTTCATTGCAGGACTATCTTTCCTCCCTAGTAAGGATGTGGTAAAATATTGCTGTACTTAGTCCTTCTCCTGTCCTGTAGCTCAGACACTGTATGAAAAGACACACCAAGCTTCCCAAGCTGAAAAGAGAGTAGCTTGTGGTAATTGGCTGTTGGAAAGAAAGTCTCTTAGTTTTTGAAGAGTGTGGAGTCCATCATGTTAAACTACTTAATAATGTCTGTTTCTTATGTAGTTTTTTTCAAATTGGGTTGAAACTTCCACAGAAGATCTGTCCTTGACAGTGTAGGATGTTGATACCAGTGTTGTTTAAATGCTTGTAACTTAAAATGTAAATAAAAGAAATGCTTATGTTTGACTTCAGTATAGCTATCTAAAGGGATTTATAAGTAGTGATTTTTGTTTAAGTGACATGCTGAAGCCAGATGAGGTCTGTCAGTGATGAATTTGTTTTAAATATGAGAAAATTGGAGAAGGGAGAATATTAATCCATGACAGTAGAATTTAAATCAGCATTTCATTTTTTTTCCCCATAAAGTTCTATAATACTCTCTTAATGCAGAAGTATGGTAAATAAAGGTGGACATGGCCAAGAAATCTAGGTAGTTGGTAAGTGCTCTAATAGTGTTCAGCTGTGGGTAAGAAAGAGCTGTCTTTGTGGTTATGCTTTTTTTTAGATTGATGGGGTTAATTGCCTTGGTCTCAACTTAGCTTGTAGACTGCTGTGCTACAGATGCTGATTTAAAAGGGACTCAGTCTACCAAAACTTTTTAATCCCTTCTGCATACAGTGCTAAAAAAAAGCATGTTTTCCCTGTGTTAGGTGTAAGCTGTAAGCATCATATTAGGATCTCTGTATTATAATGTCATACAAGGATGGATCTCTGTGTTGTGAATAAGGAAACATGCAGGGCTGCAGTAGGGCTAGAGGCAAGAAACAGGAGAGTACAAATTTAATAATAATACTACTAAAACCTGAAAATTGGGGTTTTGCAAATCATAATTCCACCCTAAACCAGTTCTTTCAGAATGATTGATTTGAATTTATCAAATGCTTTAGCTTTTGTGTTTAAAAAACATTCTAGAGCATAACTGCCATTTATTAACACTGCTTTTGTTGAAGCCTTCAGGTTTTATTAACTGCTGTAATAGTCATTGTGTTATCTCCAGCATTCTGCAAAATTGTCTGGTGGACTATGCAGCTGGGGGAATTTATGAAATCGTTTTAGATGAGATTATAACTGTTTCTCATCTTTTTCCTGTAGAACCTGTATTTTCAAGTGACTCTGTACAGCTTTGATAAACATGCTGTTACTAGGCATGGAGAGCCTGAGACTTCCATGAAATCTTGCAGAATGTATCTCTTAATGATTTACATGAATTATTTTGTGTATCTTGTTGTTTTGACATATCCTTCTTATTTTAGACAGCTTTCTCCATTAGAAAGCCCCTGAGAAAAGAAAAGCTGCTTGTATTTAGATTTAACAGTCCTGAGGGTAACAGTTCTGATGCTCTGCTTCCTTTGCTGCCTTTGGAAACAGCTATTCTTGACCTGTTCAATGGCATCTCTGTTCCTGGCTTTTTCAGAGAAGTTCATTCTGTTCTACTACATTCTAGCCTCTATTGTTTTCTTCTGGTGTTGTTTCTGATTTTTGTAAATGATTTTTGCACAGCAGTGTCCCCCCTTTTTTCAATGTGCTGCATGTACATCAAAAATTCTAGTTTAGAAGTTTTCCTCGTCCTCCTCCATTTCTGAGTTATATAATGATGCTATGGAAAGAAATAATGATACTTTGGAAACTAGTACTGTATTTGTTTTATTTTGTTTTTAGGCTGCTCACTTTTAGGCTTTCTTGGGGCTTCTTTTTCAGCTGTTTTAAACTCAGGCTATTCCCTATACCAGGACTAATCAATTCTGTGCTGTCCCATTCATCTTGCTGATTAACTGATTAGATGAGTTGTTCCTTAAGGCATGCAGTGGCAACACAAGGGGTGGCTGCTGGGCAGGAATGGTCCCAGCAGGGCATTTTTGCTCTGGACTCTCTCCTGCGCTCTCCTCATATGCCTAAGCTTGCCCTGTGAGGAGGATTCACAGTGACAGATTTTTAAGCTACCAGCAATACTGTCATGGGAGTCCTGCAAATGCTGCTCAGTCAGGACTTTTTGTTAAAAGTTGAGTTTTATTGAAAGCAATTGAATTGCAGTGTGTGGTGATGAATGGATGTATGGTGGTAGGGCTCTGCAAATTCAGATTTTGATTTTTTTGTTTGCCCTGTACTTTGCAAGTGGGATATATTTCCAAATGAAGATTGTTCTGATAATGACTTAAAAGGCTATTTCTGTTTCTGTTGTATCCCAGGTTGCATTTATACTGAATTTGTACACCATTAAATAACTTTAAAATATTTATTTAAGAGCTAGTGATAATTTTTCTTTCATGTAAACCCTCTTACTTAATGTTAAGAGGGTGTATAGTCAGCATTTCATCAACAGAAAATGCATTGAATGAGCTTGTTACCAAGCAAGCTGGATATACAATCAATATTAGAAAAAAACCCCTGAGCTGAGCAATGTGAAATAGAAGAAATAATTTAGTTAAAAATGGAAATTGATAATTGTCTGTACTATATATCTATATACTTTTCACTGAAGTACAAAGCCTATAAAGTCAGGTATGTTCATTAATTTACAGATTGCTCAAACATGACTGTGATCTGAGTCAATGGAACTTCTTTCCTAGGAGAAACCAGCATATCCTGAGGGTCAGAAACCCTGAAGGACACACACTTCTTTTTTGCATCTTGTTTCCAGGCAGAAAGCAAAATGTTCTAATTTTTTTCTCCATCCTCTCTTTTTTACTGTTTTTTCCCTCCTCATCTGGAATTGATTGTAGCAGTGGGCACTGTGCTTTCACAAACCAAGCATGCTTCCATACAATTGTGATATTTGCTTGCTGCTTTATCAGTCCAGGGCAAACGGTTCAATCTCTTTTTTTGTGGTACCTCCTTTTTATTTCACTTGCACAGTGCATGAGCATGGTTGTTAACATTCAGCTGTATTTGTACAAAAGAATAAGTAGGAATCATTCCAGCTCTACTGGCCATTGAAATACCTTATCTGCTTTTCTGTTCTTATTAAAAAGCTTATTCACGTTTTTCCCTGTATCTCATCTACAAAGCAAAAAAACTCTGCCAGCATCTTGTAGTTTGTGCTGTATGAATCAATGGAGAAAACAGTCTGCTGTGCGTCTGGAATTTTGATATTCACCTACGAAATCTGGAAGGTAGAGCATCTGAAAAGGCAAATGGTCTCAACCCTTCTTAAGCTCCACTCTGTGACAATGCCATGCTTAGTAAATATACTTTTGAATCTTGGAATGACTGTATATGGTACCAGGTGGCTCAGGATAATGGTTATTTTGTTGTGGTGTGTTATGGGACCAGGTTTGGTTAGAAACTGGGTAGAAGTACCCTGAAATCAGCAGAACTGTGTCCAGGGAAAGGGATCTGCCAGTGCAGCTGCTTGTCAGCTTCTGGAACTGAAATCTCAATGATGCCCATTTAGCACTTTGTGACTTTGTTTCTTTAGGTAGCAACCCTGCAGTGGGATATCAGTGGTGCCATGAAATCTGTGCAGTGCAGCTCCCCACCGTGAGCAGGGGTGGCCTTGTTCCCAAGAGTGACCCGTGCAGTTCCCAGCTCTGACCAGGGCTGGTGCTTTGGTATGATTGATCTCTGGGGATTACAGCAGGGAATGGGGGTGGGAAGGAGAGAAGGCAGAAGGGTGTATTTGTGTTGGGCAGTTGATGTCTGCAAGCCTACTCTTTGGATGAGGTGAATGTCACCTGTGTCACTTGGTTGGGTCACTCTGCAGTAGTACTCGTGGGGGGAATTGCTTCATGGGTGATTGTGACATCCAGGGACAGAGGGAACTGCTGGGCTGTCCTGTGTCATTACCCTGCCCAAAGTTGCCATGAGTGAGTGACAGCCCCTCCTGATCACCTGTCAGAGGGTCCCAGGGTTGGCCTTGCTGGCCTTTGGAGGACCTCAAAGAAGGCTGAAGCCAGTGCATTTAAAGATAAACGTCCAGCTGAGGATTTGCACTGTAGTTTGTCTGAATACAGAACATGACTTTTTGGCCTTGTATGCTGAAGCTATGTTGTGGGTCTTGGGTTTTCAAGAATAGATTATCTTTGAATTTTTCTGGTGGTGTTGGAGATCCCCATGGATCATATTTTCTTTACCTGTGGATGATGGCAGGCTCCATGATGACAATCAGCTTTCCTGTTCTGGATCAATATTTTGAACTAAAAAAGAATTGATATGTAAGACGGAAGAGAAAAAGTGGTAAAGTAGCAAGAGACTACATTTGATCTTGCAATGGTTTATCTTCTGGATAACCACAGGATTGAATTTCATTGGATTTCAGTTACAGGAACAGAGGCCATAATGAAGGAGTTAAGTGTGTGTCCTGAGAGTCAGGTTACTGACATTTTGAGGAGTTACTTAAATTAGCTTAATGTTTGTTCAGAGGTGGAGCTTATGGGTTTGTATTTATTTTGATATTTCTGTTATTGTCTCTCACACACACAAAGATTGTTCTGAAATAGAGTTTAGTTACTGTTTTATCAAGAAAGAATTTGGGTTTTGTCCTCAAAAACCCCCAAAGTTTGCAGAATGTGTTTGGAGTGGCCCTCTGAAATGCTTTACTGTGACAGAGAACCTCTGCATGGGTGGCATTTCTCTTTGGTTGGGGTACATGGAAGTACTCAGTCATTCAGAAACCCCTCTGCTCCACTGTAGTAGTTTGGGATGAGCATGAAGTTTCCTTTTGGAGTGAGCTGACATCAGTTGCTGTAGGTAGCCTGCTTCTCCTCATGGGCAAATATTGAGATTTCAGCTGTCTGGCAGTCTGGGGAATGTGGCTCCCAGGTGAGGGGGCTGCTCTTCAGTGCTGATAAATTGCATGAGTGCAGGGATCTGCTGGATTCCTTTCTAGCAAAAAAAAAACCACAATGATGTAAACGAGTAATTTATCTTTAGAGTTTTGTTTTCTGCAGTTCTGCTGAACCCTGTTCATACTCCTGAGCAATGCATGTGCATTCTGAAGTGTCTTTGCCTTGGTGGCTTAGGGCTTACAAATATTAAAACTCTGAGAGTAGCCCATTCACTGGTGAATGGTGTTGGTGATTCAGATGCCTACTTTTGGAGGCAAAAGAAATAACAAGATCTGAGAATTATTTTTTGTTGTTTAGCAATCATTTTTCACACGATAAATGATGCATTTTTAGCATTCACAAGCTAAAAAATGTAATAGAAGAAGCTTGGATATAATTTATAAGTACTTTATGTGTCATGGTGGTTAAAGGTGTCTCTTTGCAGTTGGAAGGAGCAATAGAAGGAATGGCGAATCAGCTGGGATGACAGCTGAGTCAGGCAGCCACCCTGCTCATGTGATGGAGTGTGTGCCTGGACTCTGGGCACAGCAAGGCTGTGTGGAAGCTTCAGGTGTGCATTGAGAGAATATGTTGAACTTAGATACTCACACTGAGGTGGGGGTGTGTACTGAGGTGTCTGTGAGGAGGAACACAAAGGTCGCATTTGCATGGACAAGGAGAATAAAGATGTTGAAGCTTTAATTTAAAAGGCTTGTGCTTGTCGGGGTTTAGCCACAGAAAGTGTTTGGCACTCAGATTTGTGTGAATTGTTGCTTCTAGATGTGGATGCTGCTATCTCCAAAACTCTTACCCTTGGTTTTGTTTATATTCTTTATCGATATTCTTTATTGATAATTAAAACCCAGTTTGGGAGACTTACATGGGCTGTTCTGTGTAACTGTCAGCTTCTTGTGGATGCCTTAAGACACTTTTGTAGCACAATTTCTTGTGTTAAATGCTGTTGTTTTACACAGAAACTGCACAAATCTCTAATTGCAGCTCTTACTGGTACTACAAATTGATATCCTCATACTTAGGCTGTCTTCATCTCTTTCACCTTGGTTAAGTTTGGTGTGTAGGGCAGTGTTTATGTAGCCTAACTGTTAATATACAAGATTGGAGTATGCATAAACTCTGTTTAGGGCAGTGCAGAGAAATAAATGTCTTTAAGATGTGAATCACCTGTCCTGAAGCAGCCATGTGAAATAGCTCAGTTTTTAGAGTGCAGGAGCTGGCTGCAGCATGCTGCAATCCCTTTGGCATACACATTTCCAGTCCAGGTGGCTCAGCTGGGTCATTCCATGTGTCCTTTTGTCACAGGCCACTTTTACACTAGGGTGTGATCTTGCTGAGTGGCTGCTGTGTGTATAAGTAAATATATGCATGAAAAAACACAGCTACCTCCCTGAAACAGCTGCTAGCTCATTATGTGGCCATAGGTGGGTTGCACTGTCTTTACATGGGATAGAAATGTTGATGCCTTGCAGGATGTTGTGAGGGCTAGGCAATGTCTGTATGAGATTGTGCATATTTACTCATTTCTGAAAAACAGACTTCACTCTTCTCTGGGGACTATTTAACTCCATGGAGCTGAGCCATGTTGAGAAAGGCTTCTTTGTATCTGTTCTTGGGAGGAGGAATTGGCACACTCCAGCTTCTCCCACTTAAGGCATTTACTTCTATTCCATCAATAATTTAATGGATTTTGTTTTAAGGTCAGCAGCTTCAAATTGTTTAGAGAAATCATACCTATATTTTTCTAAACAAGCTCAGATCAACTTTCCAAACCCACAAATTTAAAGAAAAGGAACATAAGACCCTGTTTATATCTATCCTCTAATTACCCCGCATTACTGCTTCCTAGTTGTGTAAAACTTCACACTCTTTACATGTTACAGTAGATAATTTAAAATTGGTTATTTCAACCAAGTAATTGTCTCAAGATCGATATCCCTGCTCTTTCTGCAACTTTGAAAGCAGCAAAGTGGTGATCACATAGAAGTAAGTAGTTTTTGCACATGCCTTCCTCTTACAGAGGAGATGTGAGGTACAAATATGAGGAACCTTGGAAAAAGTGCAAGAGAAGTACCAGGGTTGTATTGCTGCTTCTGTGTAATGAAAAGTGGTGTCAATCAGATACACAGGCATGTTGCAGCACATCTAGAAGTTGTTTGAAAAGAAATCAGAGCCATTGTTCCTTCCACTGTAAACATTTTGTAACTCTGATTAAAAAGTATAAGCAGAAAACAGTTGTTCTTGCAAGGAAGGAATTGTTATATAGTGTGTTGGGGCAAACAAAGTGGATTGTTTGGCAATTTCTATAATGTAATGTAAAAAATGAAGTTTGTAGTGCAATGCCCTTATGGAGGCAGTCAGTGTCAGGTAAGCCTCTTCTACAGACAGCTTGTTACAAAGATAAGCAGGTCTAGAATTTGCAGGCAGTTACTTGCACTGTTTTGGAGTAATGTTGATGTTAACAGCTTGCTAGTGTTGGTAAATTTGGCAGTAAAACTTTTTCAATTTCATTTTGTAGCATGAACACTATCACACACAAACAGGTTGTCTCAATATGTTGGATTTTTTTCACCTCTCAGGAGATGTACTGAGAGGTGAAATGCTCATTTGCAGTCTTGAAGGGTGATGTTTCTAGTTCAGGATGGGCAGGCATCAGGGGCTTTGTACCACTTCTGGTGTTCTTGAACTGAGATTTTTGTAATCCCTATTGTAATAATATTTATTGCTTGCCATTGCTCAGCACAATACTAAGAATTGTTTCAAGGCTGCAAACCTGACTCTTCTGCTGAAACAGTTTTAACTGCCTGAGCTGTTTTGTGCTGAAGTTAGAGGAGTATGGAATATTCATATGGAATATGAAAATATATTTCTCTTGGTTGTTTTGCAAGTCATGTCTTCATTTATGTGAGCAATGAAAAACCCTTCTACAAACTGTGTTTCTTAGCCTAGTGATTGTAAAATCTGTTAAGGGAGCTTTTTTTTAATTTTTTTTTTTTTTTAAGGAAGAAACTTCCAGAAGGTCCAGCTTCTCTCTCAGGACTGGGTACTGGTATTTTACCAGGGATCCTTCTTTTTCTTTCTGCCCTGCTCCTCACTGTAATCCTTAGTAACTACCTGCTGTGTA
This sequence comes from Melospiza georgiana, assembly GCF_028018845.1. Taxonomy (NCBI): domain Eukaryota; kingdom Metazoa; phylum Chordata; class Aves; order Passeriformes; family Passerellidae; genus Melospiza; species Melospiza georgiana. The sequence continues at coordinate 14,092,810 of NC_080430.1, forward strand.
TCACTGGTTTATTTTTACTGTTTTTCCCAGTGTGGGTCTTACCCAGTGTTTTTCCTTGCAGTATTTGGGAGTTTGTTGGGTTGGCAGATGAAGGGTGGGTGCTGGTGGGCACTAGGCACTTGAGAGGAGAGTGCCCAGTAAAGCAAATCTGCTTCTCAGTGCAGAGCTCTGTGAGCTTTGCCAGCTCTTCCTCAGTTTCCATGTGGCATTTTCCCAACCTTTCCTGGTGAACACTGACACTTGTATATGGATGTACTGAAATTCAGGTGTAGTATTGTTAACATGGTGTGAAGCCAGAGGAGCTGCTTATGTGGTGAGGACACCATTAGTTTTTTAATTTGTAGCTGCTCTTGTACTTTGAAAAGATGCTTCCCAGCTGGGAAATCTTGTTTCTGTGAATCCAGGTGGGAATTCTCACCCTAGAGAATTTTATCTCTGCCTAGTATGACCAAATACAAAATATTATGACTAGCAGTTCCTGTGAAACAGTAAATCAGGATGTGGTGAGTTAGTGATGAAGTATCAGAGAATCCATTGGTTGAGCCAAATTGTGTTGGAAGGCAGAAGATGCTTTGCCATCTGCAGTGACCTGTGGAGCAGGTGGGTTGGTGCACTGGGTGTTAAGGACAAAAAAACAAGCAAAAAACAAGCACCTTTTCAGTGCACAAAGCTTGCCTGGTCAGGCCTTGCTAGCATGAGAGTTCACACCAGGTAAATCGTGAAATTTCAAGTTTATTACTTACTTCCTTGAAGTTTTTAATTTGTCAGAGTATTTACTTTAGACATTTGCAAAAATTTGAGGTTCTTGAAAGTCTTGCTGTGCCAACATTGCCAGGCTGATACAAGTGGGCTTTGAACATCTTGACGTTAATAGTGGTTTGAAATGAGGTATTCAAATTAACAACTCGCAGCCTTAAACTAGACTGCTCTAAAATCTTTTATGTTCTGCATGGTGGATGTTAAGCATAGAATTTTACTGTGAATTATTTAGACTATCTCATTAGATGTTGGTATCTGAGTGAAAGAAATAGGGCTATCTAGCTTTGTAAAAATATATACTAGTATCAGCACTGGTCAGAAGAAGAAATTCTTCCAAGGAACATGTATTATCTCTTTCAACTGTATCTCTTAAAAAAATTAAATTGCATTCAGGTGTTACTTATTCTAATGCAACTTAAAAGTTTTTTTGGGAAAAAACAACGTGGGAAGACTGAAAAAAGTGTTAGGAGTAATTGCACGCTTCATCAGGGAGGTTAGTGTAATGACCATAAGATTTGTATTTGTTATTCCTACCATTCCTCTTTATTTGGAATGATCTTGTGCCTTCTCAGCCCTATAGCCAGGGTTTTGAATAGTGCTTTAGAAACTGCCACTGCTTTGGAAAATGGGGTAAACTTGCAGAACCAGTAGGTAGCTTAGTTTGTTTTTTTTTTTCTTTTTCCTTTTTATTTTTGGGTACCATGACTGATGGTGAAATCAATAGCAGTTTAAGGCTGTATGCGTTTGTTACCCTAAACATGTTTTTTGATCCTAAAACAAGGTGTGTGTAACTTTTCACTTGTGTTTGGGGCCCATTGCAAGTTGAGGTGTTGACTCTCATAGAAGCAGCAGTGCTTCCCTCTTTAATGGGCGTGGGGAGGGAGCTTGTGCATGGCTGTCCCCAGGGCTGTGGGAGGGAAAAGCCTTGCAAGGGAGGGAAAAGCTTCTGCTGAGGATACGTTGGAGGCAAAATGGAACTTTTTGGGTGAGGCAAGTGGTCGCTCTAGGAGAAGGGTTGGAAAATGTCAGCAGTGGCAGGAATGGGGAAGAACCTGATGAGCAAGTAGGTTAGCTCCCAAATGGAGAAGGGTAGCCAGAGGCAAGGAATAATAAGGCCAAGGATAATCATCCTTCTGGTAATGCCTGTACTGAAGAAGGAAGAAGGTTCAGTTATGGCCCTGCCAGCAACACTTTGAAGTGGACCAGAAACTTCTGTAGCCTTTGGACAAAATTAGTGACAAAAATAGTTGTGGAAGAATTTTTTCTTTTTGGTTTTACTTAAGAATTCACTGTAGAGGACTGGGGGAAGGGAGAGCAGTCTGTCTTCAAGGAGTGGGACTGAAGCAGCATTTGTGTTATGTATGAAAGAAGAGATAGGAACCAGGAAGGGAAATGTTTGAAAGTGACAAGTTTGTTTGTAATTGTGGGAGAACTGGAGGACAGCAGAAGTTGCCTGAGTGTATAAACCAGGATGAACTTGTAGTTGAAGGCAACATGCAGTCAATTCAAGTCCTCCTTGAGCTTTTGAAGGGGTTACCATGCTGGTACTGCTGGGGGTAGCTCAAAAAAATTCATGACCCAGAAACTACCACTGTCCTTCCCTGAAGGTACCTCTTTGTTTCATTTGATTCATGTTTTAGTAGTGAGGGCATTAGTAACACCTAATGCATGCTGGCAACATTATTCTATATTTAAACACTTGCACACTTATTTCCTCTCCCCTAGTTAATAAGAATGCTTGATATTCACATTCCTCTTTCTGCACAAAGGAAAAACTGGGGCAGCAGAATGCTGAGACTCTTACATCAAATACTGTGCACCTTACAGGCTCCAGTGAAATCCACAAGAGGAATATATAAAGGTTTTTCCAAGTCCAAGCTCTGTTACCCATCTGTAGTTCTTTTAAGTAACATTGGAGTAAAAATTTCTGGGTTTTGTCTGCCACTGTCTTCTACCTTTCTGCAGCACAGAACATAGATCTTCCCCTCCTCCCATCATTTATGCACGTCTACTTCCTTATAAATTATTGGCATGTTCCCTAGTTAATTCTTTGACGACAACAAAAAGATGCTTGTGTCTTGTTTCAGTAGAAAGCAATTTCCCTGAGGTGAATATCTCATTGCTTTTGCCTTGCTGCTTTGACTTAGCTTCCATTTTCCCTGCTTCTTGCTTTGTAAATTGATTTAAAAATAAAATCACGAAGGACAGAGACAAAATCTTTTATTTTGCTACAGGTATTAGGTTACCTGACTGATACAGCTGAAAACAGAAGTACTGAAGGGACAGTGCAGAGGATATGAGCTGCAGAAACCTCTCTTCCACTATTTATGCTGCTCCTTGTCAAACTCAACAAATGACACTAAAATGTGTCATTGCTGGATCTGTAAATAGGTCTGCTGTGATGTAAAAATCTGCTGTTTTCCAGGTGGGTGTTGCCCATCTCTCAGCAGTGCATGGTAATTTGATGCCCCTCTCAAAGGAGGGAGATGGGGTTCATTGCCTGGTCCCACTGAAATGCACACACAGCATCTGCAAGGTGGGGCCTCTCCCCATCCTGCCTGGAACTGGGATGCTTTGCCTTCCTCTCAATTAATAAATGCTCAGATGTTTGTTAACTTGACTTATTCTTTTGTTTATTTTTTGTCAGAGGCATTTAGGTGTAAACATTGCATTCAGTTTCACTGTTCATTTCTTCGAGGCAGTCTCACTATTTGCCTAGTTAATTGCAGGGATTTCTGCTGTTCATGAAAAGTTTCAAGATCTTGCTACTAAAATATTTTAGTATAAAATCAGCTATTGTAAAAAGACTTTTCTGATGTGACATTTTTCCCAGTGAAATCTGTAGGTACCTTAGGCTGGGAGGAGATTGCTATTTGAACCACTGAAAAACTTTGAGACAATTTTCTGTATTTACATTTTTTTTATTCAGGAAAAACCAAAAATTGGTAAATCCTTTCCACAGAGTGGTATGGTTTGCTTTACCAGAAGTTTTACTGTATGTCAAGATTTACAGGTAATTACAGAAGCTCACTTGAGTCCCTTGGGGGTAGATAATGAAGGTGTGAAGGTTACCCTTGTGTGTGCTTCACTGCTTTGTTGTGGACACCTTGGTGGAGAGTCCTGTGCCAGTGATCCCACTGCACTTTGTGGCTGACAAAGAACTGTTTTGCAGCACAGATGGCTTGCAGAGGCTGAGGTCCACTGGCAAGGCTTGGTAAGTGGTACCTTGTGTTCCCTGGGGTCCTGTGCACCTGCAGCAGGTCCAGTTGTGGCTGTGGCCCCTCCAGCCTCCCTGGGCACAGTGTGTGGGGCAGTGCTCCCATCCCCTTCACCCTGTATTGGACTGCACCTCATCTCCCATCTCCCTGCAGCATCCTGAGCTGAGTGTTGGGACTATTCCAAGTGTTGCCACCTCACCTGCATTTGCAGATGTGTTTGATGTTTGGTGCCCAGAGCAGCTGCTGGCTGGGCTGTGCTGTGCTGCTGGGAGCCACCACAACACTGCAGAGTGTTGGTATTTGTGGCAGGTGGCATTGGTGTCCTTTTGAAGTTTATAATGTGTTGTGAGCCTCACTTCTGCTTCTGCACTGGTACTGTATCTGTTTAATAACCATGCCCATGTCATTAATAGAGAAGATAAACACAATTTCTAAGAATGGAAGCTTTTGTAAGCTTATTGGAGGCACAGGATTTCATGAAAAATTGCTTTGTGATATTTTGCTTATATTGCAAAATTCTCACTTGAGGTCATAAAAGTCAGAGTCTTGATCTAAATTTTCCAGCAGTAGTATTCCCAACACACCCTGTAACTACAGAAGGCACTAAGCATCCTGCCCATTTTGTTAGAACAGAGCTCTCTAGAGTTCTTGAGAGGCAATTCTTGCTACATAAATACAGCATTATGCTAAATGTTCTTTGAAATGAAAAGCAGTATTCCCAAGTCTACTGTTCAAGTACTGTTCTTGCAGAGAAAAATCTGTTTTGCTGCTAAATCTTCTGATACTTCAGGATAGCTGTGAAGTTAAAAAACCTTTCCAACAGAACAACAACAGAAGATTAAAGAAAAGCACTAACAAAGCCAAAAGAAACCCCAGCAGCCCCCCAATATGTATTGCCCATACCCTCTTCCTCTCCCTCTGTTTCCACTGTACTCATATTTTATTTTCCCTCTCAAATGAAGGAACCATATTCTTTCCAAACAAGATGGGGTGGCTTGCCCATAATTTTTCTTTTAGAAGTAGAACTTCTTTCAGTCTAAATAAATGATAATAAATAATACTGAGAAAGAGAATTGTTTGGATGTACTTTAGCATGTTAGGAAGTGCATGATGTGTTTTTTAATGGGGGCAGGAATATGCAGAAAATGTGAGAGAGAGCAGAATGTATGTGGCTGTTGCAGAGTTCTTTTTGAAGTGCATCATGGAAGGTTTCTGGCACCAATTCTGAACACAGTCTGTCTGTGTTTCAGAGTGAGCTTTCTTTCCTAAAGCTCTGCACTGGAAATAATACTGTGGAAAGTATAAACGTACACTGAGGAACATCAGGAAGGGAAGCCTTTAGCCCACTTAAGTGTAATGCACAGCATTGATTCCTGCAAGAAGAATTGCTTAATCATAAGCTTTAGAAAGCCAAAACAGCTGAGCTTGTTTAAAAGGGAAGCTAGTGAAAACAAACCTGAGTCAGGATGTACTGGAAGGCTTATAAATGTAACTATGAGACATGGATGCACCAGATTTTCAATCAAAGGAATAATTTTATCCTGAAGAAAGCACCTGGGGGAACAGAAGGGAATTGGAAGAACAGAATAGCAGAATAACTTACTATCACCCATGTTTAAGTTTCCTTTACCCATTCTTGCTGCCGTACTTGAGACTGCATTTGCCGTGAGGAGTGTCTGTATTTTTGTATTCACAGTCTAGCAACTCTGGATGTTACAAGCATAATGAGATATGCAGGATGGTAATATTAAAAAAAAAAAAGCTTGCAGAAATTTTTAAGACCAGAAACCAGACATCCATAGTGTCAAGAGAAGTGCAGATTGGATGCTCATGAATGCTTCATGAGGTGGGGAACAGTGCCTTGGCTGTGCTGGGTTTCGTGTTGGTTTTGGGTGACTGGCCTGGGATGCAATTTGAAATACAGCTGAATGCAAAATCATTTTCAACAGAGTATGACTTTTTTTATCAGTGAACTCAGTTATCAAAGAGACTGGTTTATATTCATTTTGGTTTTTGTAATTTTTGTTATGGTTTCTGTACAACATGATGTAGCAGCTAAATTCCTGGGTATGGAATAGCCATCTACACTGTGCAGCAGTACCTACATTTTAATGCACCAATAGCTCTTTCTCCAGCTAACGTTTCCTATTTTAAAGACTGCAACAAATTAAATGCTTTTTGCTAAGCATTTTGTGTAATTAGCTTTATAACTTGTGTGTAGAGAGAAAGCCATGCTAGTAATACTCTTAATAGTTGAACCAAAGCAGACAATATTTTAGTTGCTTTGTCCACAGAGTTGCATCCCATTTTCTCATTTGACAGTTGATTTTCTTGTTTTCTAATACCTTTACCAAAGAACCCCAAACAAACAAAAACAACGATTAAAAAAAAATCAACCCAAAACAAACCAAGCAAAAATTCTTCTGTTTCTTGGAGGACAGATGCTATTTAGGCTTTTGTGCATTTTAATTTTCCTTACTATTTCAGAAGTTTCAATATCAACAAAGTGAGTAAGTTACCAGAGAAACTTAGTGTTCTCCTGCAAGAAATCTTGAGAAATGTGTAGGGTGTTTTTTTTTTTTTGTGTAGTGCCTGTTTGCCAAATGGTCAAGGCTTCACAGGAGCTGGTCAGCGTGTGAAGGGTTTGGTGTGAAGTGACAGTGGTGCTGGAACCCTTTGGTGTGTATGTGTGGACAGCCAAGGGACTGTTGCAGGTGTGAATGGTTTGGGCAGTGGTGTTGGCAGGAGAGGGAAATTTGGAGCTTGGGTGGTTGGGGGATGCTTTGTCTTAAGAATCATTGAAATAACTGGGTGCACATGACTGCAGAGTGAATTCATTAAGCCACGGGGAGACTGCCTTCTCCTCTGCATTTCTTGCCTTCCAGTAATGATTTGTAAGGAGCTGGTCCATGCTACAAGCTTCAACAAGGCATTGTGCAGGGAATAACTCCTCTTGTTCTCTCATATAGACAGTGGGGATTTTAATGTACAGAAATTGGCTGCTCAGCAGCAGCTTAGTGTTTGGGCAGTATGTTTGTGAGGATGTTGAAGACTCTTTGTGGCCTGGTTATCTGTGGTTTCCTGGTTATGGTGGCTGGTTTACACGGGCTTTCTCCTCTCCCAGAGATAGATAGTATGCATCTGTGATTTCTTAACTATGGTATCTTTTCCTTGGTCTGTGTGGTCGCAAACCTTGCTTGGCAGAGGGCTTGGAAAACCTACATAATTTAGACTTTTTTCTTTTTTTTCCCCCCCCCAGTAGGAATGGTAAGGAAGCTGGGAAGGATCTTGTTATCCTTTGCCAACCTGCAGTGAATTTGTCTAGTGAGCCTCCCATCCTCCCCTGTATCTTTAGTGGCAGTCCTTGGTGAAATGGAGGAGGCCTCTTTGCCTCATTGGTTTTGCTCTCCTGAGGTGCCAGGTGCTGGCCCTGGTGAAAGGAGCAGCAGTTGCTGTCCAGCAGACCAAGGGCTGTTGGTACTGCTGGCCAAAGTGCCAGAGTTGAATTTGAGGCTATTTTATAGCTGCTGAAGCCAATGTGAGCCAGTGCTGGCATTTCTTTGCCCACCTGGTTATCCCTGCTGTGCTTTGCATTGCTGCAGAGACAGCATTTGGGAGCTGCTTACTTGCAGACCTTGTGAAAGCCAGTTAAGGAGAGAAGAAATAGCAGAAAGACCCAGGCTGTACTGAGGGGTGTAGGGGAGAGCTTGGGGAGGCCGGGAGACATGAGCTTGCTTAATGTTTTTAATTGCCAGGGGCCACTGCTCACAGCATCCCTGGGTGGGTCACACTGCCTGTGGGTCAGCTCGGTGGAGAGCTGTGTCCCATCAGGCTCTGGCTGGTGTTGCGTGCCTTGCTGATGCCATGCTGTCCCAAGGGGAATGGGATTCCTAATCCATCCTATCAGGCACCTCTGCCCTGCCTCTGGCTTGGGGCAGTCCTGTTCCTCTGCCCCATGCCTGCAGTCACCCATGGTGCTGAAGGCCAGGTTTCTGCAGGTGGTGGTGCAGCATGAAGAGATTGCCCCAGGTATGCCAGCACTAGGATTTTGTTTCAAGACCTAATAGTTAAGTACTAGATTATTAAGCATGCCTTGGTTCTCCCTTCTCCTTTCCTAAAGGAACTGAAAAAAAAATCTGTATCATGAATTGCAAAATAATTTTAGTCTAGAGTTTTAGTATTTTGAAAGTGAAACATTTACCAATATTAATTTAACTACAGTAAATAAAACAGTTTTATCAACATAAACAGGAACAGAGTTAGCAACAAAAATGTATTATTAAAAAACCTTAATGGATGGGTGGCTAAGATCTTGGCAGTGGTGTTTTTCCAGGGACAGGAAGTAGTGTTGTGCTGGGGAATAAAATGTGACCTCCAGTTGTTTCTGTCCTGCAAGCAGTAGCTGAGCAAAACTTCTAGTAATAATATTACAGTAAAATTCTTTTATTTATCCTTTCTTTCCTTGAAGTCATGGGCAATATGTTTGAGAATTTTCTTTTAGTTGTTCTCAGATATAAACCAAATCTGCTCTCATCTGCGGAAGGAGGGGTCATATAAACTAATGAGTTGGCTATTGTATAGACATCTTTCATATTCTGATACACTTTCACTATTTATGCATATGTGCCAACTACCCTGTGTCATAGCACAGTGCCTGCTTCATAGCAAAATGACAATTTTCCTCTTTGCACATTTCATGAGTTAGGAAAATCAAGTAAATTTCTGAACTTCATTTATTTGCTTTGCTTCCCAAGTGCTTCTTACAAGAGTTTCACTAGAATAAAATGTGATGCTCTATGCCAAGTTAAAATGTTTTCTTGAGAGTGAGCAAGAAAAATAATGCAGATGTGCTATACACATCTTGGCAGAAGACTAGGGCTTTTTATAGCCTATCTACCATCACAGCTCAAGCTGGGCAAAACATTCCTGTAGCATATGTATATGGCTTTTCAGGCAAACAGTAAACAAAGTTTAATGTGGCTTTCAGCACAGACTGAATCTCTCTGGAGTTGGGGATGCTTTCTCCTGATTTCAGTGCCATTTGAGCCAGACCAATTATGTGGTTGCACGTTTGTCTTGGCCTTTCAGGATAGTCTCTTTTGGATTTAGTCTGTAATCAAAAGAGAATGTCAGAAACAGAAGTCTCAAATAACCTTTTCCTTTTGCCTGTAAGACTGAAACAAGAGAGACTTCTGTAGGCAGAACGAATCTAAAGTTAAATACAAAGTAATTGCACAAAATGCTTTTTATTCCACTGGTTCTTGGCTGCCTTGTGAAAGTTTGAACTGCAAGTTGTAGTCGAAAGACAAATTGTATTTTACCGGGTATGGCTAAAATGATGAGTTTTTCATTTAGGGGATGGAGGTCTGTTAGAAATGACAAATTGAGTTCTCCTCATGCCCTGCTTTATCTTTTCCCTGTAACGTTTCTGTGCTGTGCTTTGAGCTTTTCCTGCCTATCTTCAAAAGATGGATGAACATCACTCACTGAACTGATCTGTGCCCTCCCCCCTGCTTGCCATAGCTAACCAATGCTTCATCCATATAATTTAGACTCTTAAACCTTCTTGGTGTGGGACAAAGCCCCAGAGTCTCTAAGGAATTTGTGTAATTTTCCCAGAGATTGTTTTGCTGCTGGTTAGAGTATATTAAAGTTTATTTCTGGTCTGAATCTCCCTTTTATTTTCTTTTTTTGGCTTCAGAAGGAACCAGGCAGAGAGGCCAAGGAGAGGAGCCCTTCTGCCGCACGACACAAGCAGTGTAACAGGCATGAAGGATGTACTTCACTCGTGTCAGAGAAGTGGAAAGTGCTTCTCATTTAATTGAACTTGCACCAAAATAGGCTGAGTGTTCCAGAATTAAAAGTAACTAAATTAGCACTGACAGCTTATGGTTACCTCCTACTTGTGGAACACCCCTGTCCACACTTCTATCTGGAAATAATAAAATGAATTTTAGAATTCAATCCACTGAAGTACATCAGTAATATTTCAACAGGATCAACTATGAGCTGTAAGTTGTCTGAAGCAGATGGCCCATCTCTGGCAGGATTCTGGCTCCTGCTGAAATCTCTGGCTTCTGTGTTAGTGTCAGAAATGAGGTGGGGTGGAGGAGGAGGTGGCAGGAGCTTCCCTGTGCGTCACCGCATCAGCCGCGCGCTGCTGCCCTGCAGTTCTGGGCGTGCTCTGCACACCCCACCCAGCGCTGCTTCTCTTCACATTTTTCAGTGAGTACCTATAGCCTCACCTGGCTTTGATGCTCACACAAAAGCTGAGCTCAAAATAAAGCTTTGCATCTACATGTCTAATATTTGAGGTCTGAAAGTCCTAAAGAAAATATAACTTTTGTCTTTTACTCTATTGGATTGTCTTGGTGGTGTGAATAAAAATACACACACCTTTTTGGTTGTGACCAAGGTCCAGATTTTTCATCCTGAGTATATATCTCTGTGCAGAGTGATATATGCAGTTATAATTATTTATGGAATCGTTTCTGACATCTCTCATTTGTGTATTGACTTAGTTGTTTCAATGGAACATTTGTCTTCTGAGCATGAGTGAGAATGAAAGCTTAAGCACAATCTTGTTTGTTTGGTGTTTGGAAGAATACCTCTTTTGAAAACATCACCTTTTTCCTGTGAATCTTGAAGGTGGCTTGTAGCTTATCAAAAGACAAGTGCTGAACTACTAAAAATTTCAAGGAAATTTAATTTTTAATTAAAAAAAAAAGTTTATCCAGAAAAGACTGATGTAAATTTCAAAGTTTAAGAAATGTTGTTAGAGTTATCATATGAGGTTGTAAATTACCACTTTAAAACATCAGTGTGCTAAATTGAAATTGATTTAATTTAGAAGATGTGTCTTGTTCTGAATTATCAGATAAACGTGTCTGCTTTTACTTTACAGACCAGTGCAGAGAACAGCTTGAACATGTTGTGTTGTATTGTGCACATGATTGTACTTCTCATAGGAAGGATGAAAAACTCCAGAGTTCTAGAGGATGTGTATTTTTTTCCCTTGTCTTTATTTTACTAGTGTGTTCAGCTAGTACAGTATTATATTTGATCTCATCTGAAGTAGATAGTCCAAAAATAATGTTTTATACAAGCTTTATGTTTCTAGAAGCTTTTGAGTCCAAGGCAGTCTAATATTTTTTCCTAAAGCTATATGAATTTTGGAACAACCATGGTTTCAAGTAATAGAACTAGCTAGTGAACACAGTTTTTGGTGTGTAAAAGTAAGTTTTTATGTACAAATGAAAGAGGTAATTTCTGTGAAAAATACTTCCTAAAATGCCTGGGAGGGCTGTTTCAGAGAGAGGGGGGAGTGTCCATGGGACAGGGATGCTCAGCTGGGAGGAAGTGGAGGAGGAAGGACTGGCAGCAAGGTCATACTCTGCAGAGTTTCCCATAAACCTGCAGCTTTTTCAATACATGTTCGATGTCTTAATCACTGACATTGAAGTCTTTTCTAGAAAAGCTTTGTATCAAAGGAAAGCTTTGAGTAAGCTGACATTTTTACTTCTAGTTTGGTTTGCACAAAGCTGGCATTTAAGAAAGCTTTCTCCTCAGGGTGAGGAGGATTCCCAGCATCTCTAAGCTGGCTAAAATATTTCTTTTTTCAAATGCCAGAATTTTACTTTATTGGTAATTTTTACATTTTACTTTGTCTTCCTTGATCAAAGGGAACTGCATTCTAATGTAACAACGTGCAATGTGTGTAGAAGACCAGAGTGAAATTACATCAGTCTTTTACAAAATCAGAAGAGTAGAAGGTGTGTGTGTCACCCAGTGAAATAAAACATTATTAAGGCTAAATTTTACTATATGATGCAAACCTCCTGATGAAGTCCATGCATGTGGACTTGGAACAGAAGTTTGGCCCAGCTGAGGGTGTTGCTGTGAGTCAGTGTCTGATTTCCAACAGCTGGGAGAGTCCAATCCCTCCCTGTGTGCTCTGTGTTTGTGTCCCATCACCTACCTTGGAGTCATGGGATTTATTACCTCTATTCCTATAAACAGTCTGGTTTTTACATTGAGGCCTACATGACTGTTTCTTGCCTCTCCCTTTTCTTCATCTCTAATGCATGAAAATACAGCAAAGTTTTGATTCAGTTTTAGAGGAGCTGGGGTGTGTGTATTGGAAATGCTGCCTGTTTGGAGGACAGCAAAGGCCCTGGCCAGCTTTATCAGTCTCTTGCAGCTGGTGCATCTTGCTCTGTGCCTTAAGCAATGAAAGTTCATGACCTCTGAGCAGCTGACTATATATAGAGCAGGATCTGCCCTGGGAATTCTCCTGGCAGCCTGTCTGGTGCAGCCGTGGAGCAGCTCAGTGCCCAGCTGCAGGTGCTGTGTGTCACCAATTTGTGTGTGCAGTTGTTTGTCCCACTGTTGTGTGCTGGGGCTTTAATGTGTGCATGGCTGGGAGTTTCTCTAGGAAAAAGCCTGTGAAAACAGCTGTAAGGCTCTCTGCCAAGCTGAGGATTTCTCCTCTAGAAAGCAAAGGCCCCTGTTCCTGGAAAATAAAAGTGATGATGTTATTTAATGGAATATTTTCAATTGTGTAAGTGTACATAATTATTCTTCTGAGTCAAAATAGAGTACACAGAGTACAAGAACAGTCTGAGAATCCAAATACAAGGACTTTGAGGTAGACTTCTTCAAGAACAGGGTTGTTGGCTTCAAGAACAGGAGAGCAGGTTTCATATACAAGTGTGTGTATATATATCTATGTAGGTATACACACAAGGTTGTTATTTTGATGCTTGCAAGCTTCTATCACTCCTGTCATCTTGATATTTAAAAAAATATGAGGGGTTTATAAAAAAATTCATTTAAAGTATTGAAACTTCCATTGTATTTTTAACAGTGCAGTTGCTATTAATATAGGGTGGATAAAACAAAGGCCTGTTGGTTGCTCTAGGAAAACTGACAAAATTAAATGAATTTATTTGAAGTGTTTTACAGAAATATGTGGATGGAGCCTTGTGTTTAGATGAAATGGTTTAAAACTTCTGTTGGTTTGTTGCAACCCTGTCTGGGGAATTGTTAGTGTATGCTATCTAAACCGTATGCTAAACCAGTCAAAGATGCCATTCTTTCTGTTCATCAAAGTATGTTCCTTTTTTCTCTACTCTGTTACAGAACCACATGCAGATTTTTCTCTGTAGTGGAGTTTAAGACAATATCTCCATGTACCTGCCTGTAGCCTTGCTTGTGCTCTGGTCATACCCTTCTGTCTGCATTTGAGTAGGAAACCCATTGGAGAGACCCCAGGTGCTTAAAATCAGCAGGTTTTCTGAAAGAAGAGTTGTGCAGTTTCTAAGAGTGTTTTTTTTTTTTTTTTCTATACACATTATTAGACTGGTTTATTGCTTATTCTTCTTAATCTCAAGCAAACTGTATGTGTTTTATAGGAGTTAATTACAGAAAACAGAAGTTGTGATATTTTTAAAAATATTGCTTTTTTGAGAACACGTGAGCTGCACTAAATGAACATGTGACAAATTTTTTCTATTTTATTTAGTTTTTAATCAGTCGTGTGTCAAACCTACTTTTGCCATGAGTTATGAATAATTCTTAGATTCTGTGTATGTGTACAATATAATTAGGCTGTAACATTGAAAACATTTTCAATGAGGCTCTGAAAGCACATAAAGAATTAGAAACTGGAGGTTTCAAACTCTGGTTTGACTAAGTAGAGGATACTCTCTAATTTGTCTAGCAGAAGAGAAGAAAGATAATTACTTGGGTTTTACTGGGCTTGAAGGTATAATTCTAGGTGGAATATTATGGTGTGCTTGAGTATATTTCTAACGTTGTCCCTGTGTGTGCAATTGCAGTAATTTATCTGTTCTTTCTGCCAAAATTGACTTTGTTACAAAGATGGGAATTTCTAATTTAGGTCACAGTATAAGTTATGACTGAAAACACCCCCATTATATCATTGTTATATTAATCATTACTTCTGGAGATGCAAATTGAAGTGCTCTGAGCTCAAAAAATTAAATAGTTTGTACAATTTTACATGTGATATACTCACAACTTAGTTGAAAAAACTTGAAGGTTTACTTCTTGTTCAAAATAGGGCTTGGCATTGCCTCACTGATGTAATGGTTATTTTTTTACAGCTTTCTTTTCTGGTCAAGAAGACTAGCTGGTTTTGCTTCTCTCTTAATAAAATCTTCTGTTTGAATTTGGACGAGTGCAGACACGCTGTTAGAGATGGAAGCGATTTTGGAAGCCGTGTAATGGGTTAGAGTTGAGTGCTGTTAGCTGCTCCCTGTCGCTGGGGGTGACAAGGGACAAGAGAACTAAGGACGTAAAAGAAGGTTTTTAGTGTATTAGTGAGCCCGTTCTCAGGGCTTAGTGTGGCAAGCTTTGCTTATGTTGGTGGTGCTGGTGCAGTTGGCTCTGGGAGGGGATTGCAGTGTCTGGCTGGAAGAAATGCTGCTGTAGTAAATGGACGGAGTGTGCTTTTAAATAAGTGTTTTCCAAGAGCTAACATTTCCATTTGCTTTAACCTCTTGGAATGTCTTCTGTTTTCTGCTTCTGGCCAGGTATGGAAGTCATGGTGTGTAATAAGCAAATGTAGGTGATGGAGGAGCAGAGTGGGTTTTGAGAAGCCAGAGTGAGAGGGGAGGTTGTGGTGCACCTGGCAGCTGCAGCTGGCAGGTGATCCTTTGTATCTTTACCAAATTCTGGAACTGGAAGTGAGATTGAGGGAGGAGTTTGAAAATTAAGAGTCCTCATTAAGTCATGAGTAAGGTTCCTTCATTCTGCAGAGTTTTTCTGTTATGGGCTCTCTTGACTACTCAGGAGTGTGGCAGTGAGATTGTGATTATACTGGGGCTAGCCTCAAGCTTAGACCTGAGCTTAGTTATTGATTTGAAAAAGAGGATTACTGCTGATTTGTAGGAGGAACTGTTACTGTTGGTCTCTGAACAAAACACGGATGTGAATTGAAATGGTAGGAATGGTAAAATGTGGACCTAGTTAGCATTATTAGTTCTGCCTATTTCCTGGTGAGGTCTCCAGCCAGATATGGTGCTAGTATTTTTTTCCATCTTAAACATGGGAATACCCTACAGCATGATCAGTCAGTAGGACTACAGCCATAGTAAAGCTTAGTGTCAATTAAAAAAAAAATTACCTTCAGAAGTTATGAATACACTTGAAAACAAAACAAATAATCCTTGAGGGTATTGTTTATAGAAGTTTAGTTTTAAAGTACTTCCTCTCCTTCACACTAACATAAAATGCTGCATTGCAGTTTTTGCCCTGGGTTAGCAGCAATCAGAACCTTGAATTCAAAGACAATTGCAGATCTGTTTTATTTAACCTTATAAAATAAGCATGGTTATAGTAGTTGAATTTATATTGTGATTGTTCTTGAAGTTTCAGAAAAGCATTAGGCATGTTTAGAAAAGCGTGACTACATACTTAAATCAGTGCCACTGGAAGGAATTGAAATTACACTCCTTCAAAAAAGATTGAGCAATTCGGAAAAGTAATAGCTAAATATTATTGCTACAAATTGTTCCCTGGAGATGAAAGTAAGGCCTGCTTTGGTTAAAGTATCTTGAAAAGTATTTAAGAGATAAATTAACAGGATACCATGATTATTTCCACATTGCTTTTGCAGATGCTTACTGGAAACCAGTTTTCCTTGGTGGGTTTGACCTGGAGGTACCTGCTCGTGTGTCCAGGAGTGTGCTAACCACAGATTCTGTTCCATGGGGGTCCCTTAGAGAGGAGATGATGGAGTGGTGGGGTCTGGGGGTCCTGGCTTGTGTCAGCCTCCTTAGGCAGTGTAGAAAGCTCTGTCCATGAGCTAGAATGTGCACACAGGAGAGGAGGACAAAGATGGGGAATATAGTTATAGTCTTGGGAACGGTTCTATAGAGCACAAGGCAAACTCCTAAACCTTTCACTATTAGCAGGATTTTCCTTCAACAGGAAAACCAGTCAAAATGCTCCATTTATCTATTCTGGTGTTGATTTGTAGGTGTTTTTCAGCATATGTTAGTTTGCTACTTTATTTGTTCCATTTACCAGTTTGATCCAGCAGCCATAGGTGGCATGTTGCTCCTCCTCTAGAGCAGACAGGGAATTGCTGTGCAGGCAGTGCCCAGGCTCTGTGCTGTGTGTGTACTGCTGTGCAGGGAGTGTGGGGCATCTCCTCCCATGTGCACCCCACTTACAGAAACTGCAGAGGGGCAGGGAGAGCTCTTGGGTACCCTGTGCATGGCTGACAGGGTGTAAAGCACCAGGGATGCAAAAGCTCTAAATCCTATCAAAACCACACCATATCATAGCTGACTTAAATTGTGATTAATTTTTCTTTGATTCATATAACTAACTTACTGTGATTCACACAACTTGTGCATTCCTTCCACATGGTTCAGCAAAGCTGTCTATATTGCAAAGTCCTACCCACCAACCCTTGAATTTGAAGTTTCCTGAGGTATAATACAGCCATGAGGACAGAGAGTGGTATTTAATATTTTGTCTTAACTTTATATTTACAATGTGATGGATGTGTGAGGCAGTTTATGTAAGAATGATTTTGCAGCTCTCTGTATGTTAATAATTGTTTAGAGTTCAGATACTACATGATGAATTGACTGTGCCCAATTGGGAACATATATCAGAAGTGGTTGTTTTTATCTTTCATGGTACTTGAGATTAATGGCCCCCAAATGAAAATAGTATTTCAAATACATTTCTGAAATAAATTAGGCTCTTCCTAATACATTTCTTAATAAATTAGGCTGGTTGTCACTTGGGTAGACAACTCTACCCTCTTAAATTTTCTCTTGAAACATTTTACCAGAGTCACTTTCTTTTTTTGTTTTGTTTAATTAACATCTATCACATGTTGCTCTACAACATACAGATCTGTATGTACAGACATATAAATGTGCTTGGTTATTCCAGTAAAACCCATCATTCTGGTCTAAATCGAGTAGTGCATTTGAAGAGTTATTGTGGTGGCTGAAAAAAAGAATGAACTGCTTAAATCCAAGTAATGCTGCAGTGATGGGTGGAGGTAAATCAACTCTTGGAAGAAAGAGAAAGCACTTCTTTCATCAGACTCACTTATGGTTCAGTTGTCAAGCTGCAATCCTAGCATGTTCTGCATTTCTTCAGCATTGTTGCCCAAGTTCTAAAACCCTGCATACAAGATTGTGCACCATTACAGACAGTGCATTTCACTGCATTTTCATGAGCTATGGATTTGATTACTGTAAGTCATATCTGTCACCTGGAATTAATACTAATAATTAAAAATTGTAATCAAGAAACAGTTTTGTTGCATTATTTGTTGTATATAGATGCAGATGATGAAGTAAGCTCTGTGTTACAGCAAAATAGGCTGAAAAGGGCACATGTCTCTTTCCTTACTTATGGATTTGCCACAATTGGAGTTTGTGGCAGTGCTTCAATTGATGTCTTGAATTTTTTTTTACATTGGATTGAAATAAATCCCATGTAAAAGTTTTTTTTGCAATTTGGGCAGGACACTCTTATTTGGTGCTCACAGCATGGGCATCATGGAGTTTCAAGATGTAGTGTCACATTTAACTTCTCCTTAGCAAACTGAACATAGTTGCTCACAGTGTAAGCTATCAGTAATCAAAGGGAAAAGTCTTATTCTTTCACAGCCAAATATTAAGCTTTATTCTTCATTTAATGATTATCAAATTTGGCTGCCACATGCGTTCTAGTGGCAGCACAAAGTAACTTTTCCCTTTTTGCAGGTGCCTGCCTTGGTGCTAGTATCGGAGTCCAGGTGTGGACCTGGACTTGCCCTTTGGTGGTGGCACCTCCTAGTGGCTACAGGGCTGTGTGCTGTGAAGAAATGTCATCATGTCATTAGGTTTGACAGTGAACAATGTTTTCAGTGCAGTATTTTTGGAACAGACTGCTAGGAGACAGGTGGAATATAGTGAGAAGCCCAGGAGCTGGGGGTGTTGATCAGCAGCTGGGCTGACCCTGAGCCAGTGTGTGCCCAGGTGGTCCAGAAGGCCAGTGACACCCTGGCCTGTGTCAGCAATAGTGAGACAGGGCTGGCAGGACCAGGGCACTGATTGTCCCCCTGTAATGGCGCTGGTGAGGCCACACCTTGTCCTGCTTTCGGCCCCTCACTGCAAGAGAGACCCTGAGGGGCTGGAGCAGGTCCAGAGAAAGGGAACAGAGCTGGTGAAGGGTCTGGAGCACAAGTCGTGGGAGGAGCAGCTGAGGGTTGTTTGGCCTGCAGAAAAGGAGCTTCAGCAGAAACCTTATTGCTCTCTACAACTACCTAAAGGAGCAAAGTGGGGACCTGTGCTTTCTCCCAGGTAACAAATGATGGGATGAGAAGAAATGTCCTCAGGTTGCACCAGGGGAGCTTTAAATTGGATCTGAGGAAAGGTTTCTTCACAGAAAGGGTTATCAAGCATGAAAAGAGGCTGCCCAGAGGAGTGGTTGAGTCAGCATCCCTGGAGGTATTTAAAAGATGAGTAGATGTATCACTGAGGGACGTGGCTTTGTGGTCAGCTTGGCAGTACTGGGGTAACAGCTGAACCTGATGATCTCAGAGGTTTTTTCCAGCCTAAGCAATTCTGGGATTCTGTGCCTAGTTCTGCATTAGAGGAGTCCCATGCAGTGCCACAGGCTGGGCTGGGGACAGTGAGTGGGCAGGAGCCAGCCCTGCACGCTGGCAGCAGGCACTGGTGGCAGGGCATATCCAGGAGACAGAGGAGGGGACCATCCCCCTCTGCTCAGCATGGTCCCTGTCCAGTTCTGGGATGTCCTCAGGTCCCTTCCAATCTGAATTATTCCTTGATGTTAAGCTATTGGGCATATAGAGATTCTGTTCTATTTAATAGGTAATGAAATTATGCATTACATAGGAAAGTTGATTTAAAGCAATTATCATACGATTTCTCATGGATTGGTATAGATTGCTTCGAAGTCAAGTGGAGGAGTTGAATAAACATTCCAGCCTTTGATGATGCATGAGGGCAATGTATTAATAGAAAGAACTTGCACGTCCTTGTAGGGTAGGAAGACAGGAAGTTTACTGCTACAGCAGACCTTGGACTGTTTTCTTTAAAGATGAGGAAATTGCCAATTCATTTCAGAAAAGCAAGGATTTAATAGATATATTTGAAATTTTATGTAAACTGTGGGGTGTCTAACAGCCAAATTTACCATTTTTAATACCAACCTTTTGGCACTTGAAGCAAGATTAAGTAGTTCCTTGATGCTTTTTTTGTGCTCCAGTAGTAATGCAGCACAGCTCAATATGTAGCAGTGTTCCAGCAGTTTACTGACCATATTAGTTCAAGTAATGGGTTTTAGGGGACATTTAATTGCTGAAGTGGATGTCTATTTGGCTCATTTTTTTGGCTCACAGGCTTCTCTACTGAGGACTGGCATTGATAGTGTAATGTGATTAATTTTTAAGCAAATTGTTGTTGAAACTGGGCATACAGGATGCATGCAAAGCCCAAAATTACTTTTTTTTTTTTTTTACTTCATAAACATCCTGTCTAACATTTCAGTGTGTCAGGAAGAGTGATATTTGCCACATGTTCAAATTCTGTCTTGGATGGATTTTCTGCTAAGCTAAAGCCCTTTTAGCAAGGCTGGGAAAGCATTGGTGAGTGCAAAAGTGGAACAAGATGCTTCAGTGATCAGGCTTCCACGTTTCTCTCTTTTTTTCAAGCTGGTTCATATCAAATCAGTGGGCATCCCTTGGTTAGAGACATTATATATAATCTGGTATGTGTGAAAAAGTCAAATCCTAGACCAAACCCTCTCATTACAGCATGAAGTGTAACCTTCCTGAATGTGTATACCTCTTCCTCAGTAAAACAGAATAGCAAGAATTTAGCTTTAGTGTGGTGCATCTTCAGAACAAAGAGCTGTTTTACAGGTTAAAGAACAAAAAGATGAAAGGGATAAGGTTCATTTTCTGCTGTGCAGCAGTCAGCTGTTTTCTGTTGTAGTCTGTAGCCCTTTATTTCTTGACTTCATGGGATACTGGGCAAGTGTATGTGAACGTGCCCTAGAATTCATGTGAGGGGAGTGAGGTCAGAAAAGCTAACTGTCCCTTCAACTCATCACCTGGTAACTTAAGAGTTCCTACAGGTGTCAGCTGCTTTCTGAGCCTTTAGAAGGGCTGCTTTCGTTTATGTTAAGTGTTTTTGTGGCTTGTGCCCTTGCCAAGACAGTGAATGCACTTATGTTGTACCAGTGTTGCCACTGTCCGTGCTGTGTCATCAATGTACTTTAGAGAGCACAGTGGGCTTTGGAGCTGATTGTGTGTGTTATGCAGCAGCTTTTGGGCCTGAAATTCAAGGAGACAGATGATGGGATGGAGATGCAATTTAAACCCAGGGACTTGTTCTTGCTGGCTTCTCAGGCTGTGGAAGGTAACTGGAAGCCAGCTGACGTTGCAAGCCTTCATGGCTGTCTCTTGGCACCTGACTGCTTGTTTGGATGGTTCCTGCCTGCAGCACAGGGCTAGACAGGGAAATGAATGAATTCACTGGCAAATTTTCAGTTATATTAGTTTTTTATTAACCATGGTTTCCTTTCAGACAGTGTTAACACGCCCAAGTGCCATATGCTGCTGAACAGACAAGTCCAGTACACACCCCAGCCTGGTGATTTAGTTGGTTTTTATCTGTGTCTATTCTTGCCACAAAGGCTTTGTCTGTTCTCAAAAAACTCAATCCAGTGAAGATAGCCACACACATGGCCTTATAATCTTGAATTCCAGATGGTTTTAAGCAGAAACAAATAATATATACTTACTTTGTCTTTATCTCCTGATTTATAATTGAGAAGTTATATTTACCTACTTGGATATGCTTCTTCTCTGTCCTTCATCCTTGTGGGTGAGTCTGTTTTCCTTTGAGAGTTACACTGAAATACTTGTTCACAACTGTCCAGCTGATAGTGGTTTTTAAGAATCATATAATAAGGAGCAGTTTTAAAGCAAAAAGCCATAAATGATATCTGAATTTAAATTATTTCAGTTGGTCTCAATAGGCAATGGAGAGCCCCTGGGAGCTCAGCGTGGCAAAGCCAGTCCATTTCCCAAGAGTGTTGTGTGGTGAAAAATACACTTCCTCTTTGGGCAAGAACAGATCAGAAAATATAGGAGTATAGAAGGGAAAAAATACCTGTCTTACCTGATTTCCAGATGTGTAAAAATTTGTAGTGGCAACTGATCTGCACCCAGCTGAAGGGGAATGTGGGCAAAGTTAAGAAGTACAGAGACCTCTTGGGGAGAGCTTGGTGTCCTCCCTCAGTGTTCTCTGCATGGGCTTCCAGCAGCACACAAGAAATGACACACACACTGCTCTGCCATGCCAGCTCCAAGTATGTAATTGTAGCCAGGCAGATTAATGTCATTTTTCTGATGCTTCAGGACATCCTGCTGGTGACAGGTGAGATCAAATCACACTAGTGGGCACAATTAGTAAACACTAAGCATTGTTCATCAGGCTTTTAGGAGCCTGATTTTCTGCTTTCTGTTAGATTGCTGCTTGTCAGAGGTTTGTGGTGCTGTCTTCTTGTAAGATAGGGACAAAGTGTTTCAAAGAAGAATCTTATTTACTGTTACTTTTAATGTTAAATATTTCAATATATTTTTGGAAAGGGTAAATTTGTGAGAACCAAGACACATATTTAGATGTAAAGGAATAAGAAATCTTCCTATGCCATTAATAAGAACACATTGCTGTTTCCATTCTGATGTCTAGATATTGTTTTCCACATATGGTCCTTGTTTCCATTATGTGGGAACATGAAATTGTTAGCTACAGAATGCTGAATGATACTACTTAAACTAATAGTTTTCTGAGTTTTTCCTTTGTGCTTTTTAGAAGTCATTTTATGTAATAAACAGAATGTGAATGGCTGCATTCTTGTTGCCTTTGTAATGTGTTCTTGCTTCCAGTGCTGGTGTTCACTTAGCAAATATTTAACTTCCATTGCGGAGGATTAGAAAATGTGGTGCTCATGAGCTTAAATTATGAGTACCTTTATAATCATCATCAAGTTGAGGAGTTAAATGGGTGTAGACAGGAAACAGGAGATCGGACTTGCTTAGACTTGAGCTGAGTGATGCAATATTTAAATGAAGATATTATAAATCAGGTTTAGCATTACTTCTATCCTTGTATTCATTCAATGAACTGAACTTGCTGGTTCTTCTACATGAACTAGTGACAAAGGCATCTCTACAGCTTTTTCAAAGTAATTGTACTTTGCTAACTTACACATTGGTGGAGCAGTGCAGCTAATGAGTTCTCTATCACCCTTATTTTTCCTTCTAAATGCATTGCAGATTTGGAGAGTGCAGTACCCTTTTACACAATCATACCAGTGAAAGAGTATAAATGTAGCTTTGTTTTATTGACAAAATATGAAAATCTGATTCTACGATACAAATTCATGCTGTTGCTGAAACAACAGCATCATGTCTGACTAAATGTTAACTCTGAAGCAGGTTTCTTGAAAAACTAGTAGGAGATGTAAAGAAATTTATTTCATAGTTTTTTTCCTTCTTTTTTTACAGAAACTTGACTTTTATAAACTTGATTTACTTAGCTTTTTTTTTTTTCTGTTTAATAACTAGAAGACATTTTTCTTTTATGTATGCACCCTGTTGCATGTGCCCTGAGCAGATTGCTGTGGGTAAATTCTGGTGGCAGTCCCTGATTTTTGACAACTCGCTTGAGAGCCCCTCACTGCCAAACAGAGACGGGGATCCCAGAGGTGTTCAGGTGTCCTGAAGGAGTGACTGGACCACTTTGCCCCACAGATGTAATTATGTCAACTCCAGTAAACCCTGGAAATAGCCAGTTTCCACTTTAGGAACTGGTCTGAGCCAAAACAGTGTATTTGACTGCTTCAGAAAATGTTTGAGGACTGCACTACTGCTATTGCATAGGGAGCTGTGAATATCTGTTTACTGGCTGAGATTGTGAAATGCAGCTTGACCAAGCCGTGAATACAGATGCACTTGTAACATCCATGTAGGAGTACTTGAATTCCAATCTGTCTCAAGTCTGGTTCAGTTTCTTTCGTATTTAGCAGACAGTGCATATGAGCCGACTCTAGACAACTTTGTGTTCATTTAAGACAGATCACAGAGCAGGAATTTACATGTGAACATTTATGCAGTTTGGTTTTTTTTGTGTTGTTTGGTTGAATAATATACAGAACTAATTGCTAAAACTTGGAACCCTAAATGGCTGTGGATTTTCATAACTTGGTAAAATCATTAGTTTCAATGTTGTTTTCTTTTTTTTTAGTTTCTTTTTTCCCCCCCAGTATGGTGTAACTCATCTCTGTACAATGTGAGTACTCCTTTCCCTCCTAGACCTCTCTTCCTTCCCAATCCTCCCCCACCAAATCCTTGATTTATGCAAAACCTTTAATGGAGTAAAAGGGCCTCAAGAGAAGTCTGTTCTGATGTTTGGAGAGGGCTTTAATGAAAAGTTGCATTGTTATTTCATATTTACTTACCAAATCCCGCCAGAGTCAGTTCTTGCCAAACTAGTTTTATATATTTCTTGTCTGGTCTTGCTCACGTATTGTTTTGTATCAGGACCTCGTCTGACAGGAAAAGCGACCAGAGCAGTTCAGGCTATGGCAGTACTAATAGGTGATGCAGTAAAAATGAAGTCTATCTAAAACTTCTTGTGCAATATTGAGAAACTTTTAAAGGAAGTAATTAGTAGAAGCAGCTTATATATCAAAGCTATTTTTAAGTAGATTGTGCATGCTGAAATAGCACAATAGTTATTTAGAAATGGGTGTTTCTGTCATTGATTCTGTTGTTGTGAATGTTTTTTTACATTTGCCTTGGAGGTAGGAAACAGTTGTGGTAGGAAGCAAAAAAAAACAAGGATACATGGATATTGAAGTTGTAGTTTCAGCTTGGGTGCTGTTTGTTTTGATGGATGTAGCCAGGTCACTGAGCTAGTATTGCAGTTACCTGTTTTTAATGTTCCCATTCTTCAGTAAGAAGATTAATTGTTGCAAAGAAAAATGGTGCATTGGGTGACATATGAGGGATCAGGTGCTCTTAAAGCCCAAACTAAGTTTTCTGTCTGTGATTTTGCAGTGAAGAGTAGTTTATGGCTCAATTCCAGCTTAGGTTTGAGATGGAGAATCTCAGCAGAGGAAACCTGAGTCAAGTCCTTCAGAAGTGCAAGGTGCTTCACAGCTTGTCTGTTTGGTTGTGTCTGCTACGTCTTGGTCTTTGCAAATGTGTTTCAGTTTTTGGTAGATATGAGAGGCAGAGGAGATTTTTTTAATGGGCTGTAGGATGAGGAAGGATTGTTTTTCCTTTTAATCTGAGTGCAGAGTTTGTAAAGACTTCCCTTCAAACCTGTTTGAGAAATGTTGGAAGATTTCTGGTGTACACAGGTGACTTTGTCCAACCCTGTCGGTGTTAGTGGTGTATTCAAACTTACAAGTTGATCCTACTGTTTGCATTATGTACCTTTTTTACAGTGCAGGTTTGTGTATTAACTAGCTATGTAGGCACCTCTATATGCATGACTGTGTGAATAATGTAATGCCATTTTTAATTATTCCCAAATATTTATTTTAAAAAAATGTATGTTACCTCCTGTAATATGCTACAACAGTAAATCTGTTCAGAGAAAACCCACATACTAGAAATCCAGTTAATTGTATAATAAGTGCTTGCTTAGAAGAAATGCACCTTGCTTAGAAGGTAATGATATTTAATACTTAGAGAAATCAGAGAAACAAGTCTGTAAATTTAATTTTTGGAATGACTTGCCTAATGACTGTAAAATGAAGTTCTGAAATCTGATCATCTAATGATGATGACTTAGACCAGTTTTTAAGGAGGATGTACTTATACAAACAATGAAGTAAGTTTCATAGTACCAGATATCTCCAAATTATTTGACCTATGCATGTATATCATATGCAAATACATAGAGTTCTAGGATATTAAAGCCAAGATGAACATCTGTTTATGTTCTTTTGTGTAGCATGTTCTGTCAGGATTTAAATACATATTTGGATTTAAGGGAATTCTGGTAGTCCTGTTTCTTGTCCTGTTCCATCTTTGAGAAATTCAAATAATTTCCAGCCTTTTAGGGTGGAGATTATTTATTTATTTATGGCTTCTATTTTTAGTGTGGGTGGGTTTTTGTTCAGTTCAGGTTTGGCTTTGGTGTGATGTTTTTATTGTTTCTGTTTGTTTGTTTTGTCACTTCTAGACACCATACCTAAAAAGGCTCATGCTAATTGCTATTTTTAGGAATTCGGGAACTTTGCAGGTTGATGCAATTTTGATGGTCCTCCCAGCAGAAACTGTGTGCAGCCATGACTTGTCAGTGAAAAGCAAGGGAGCTCTTTTACAGAGAGACACTGAACAACAGCCCAGGGCGCTGGGGGTGTATTGAGAAGCAGGATTATGTAGCATGATCAGGCCAGGTGGTTACAGGGCAACTTTCCCCCATTAGGAAACAAATCTTTTAAGAATAGCATGTCAAGTATTAACCAGCACTTGGATCATATGCTGGAGACACTTTGTGGGCACAGCCTTGCTCCCTATGGCTTCCTTTGCTATCAAAAGTAGCAATAAAGTCTGTAAAGCCAGTCCTCCCAGTTACTGCTAGACACCTGTATAAACACAAAGCCACATGCACACATTTGTATGCATATGTGTGTGTGGATATGTGTCTGTGTGTATATATAATTTTTTATTTCAAATGTGGAAAGTGCTCTTAGTACGTGCTCAATATCTTAGATTTTAGGTATTCCATTTGCCACCTCTAGTGAAGGACAGGTAGAAAGCATTTTGATGGTGTTTAAATGTTGGTTTATGCCTTTTATAGCTGTTCTGTAAAACCTCAATTTTAACAGCTGCCTGTAACGTTTTGTGCCTGTTGACCACAGTCTGGCATGCTTTATTTTGTGGACAATATATTTTTCTTCCTTTTATGGAAGGAATATTAGGAATGTAATGTGCAGTAATATTGGGAATATGTCAGAGTCCGATGTGTCAGTGATGGGATTGTGACTCATGCAGATCTGATAGAAGAGGGAAGACTACATATCTAGTCTGAGGCAATTTAAAAAGAGAACTTGGGCTCTGCATCTCAATTTACGCTTATTTACAGAAATATGACCTAAATAGATGTTTGATGTCAAGAATTTGTAGGATGGTGATGCTGACTATATGTTGGAATAACATTTTTCTGTTGGCATGTGATAATCTGATACTATTTTCTTCTTCTTTTATGCAGGATCCAAACTACTGGATACAAGTCCATCGGCTGGAGCACGGGGATGGTGGCATCTTGGATCTTGATGACATTCTTTGTGATGTAGCTGATGACAAAGACCGTGTAAGTACACATGGCTACAAAAGCAGAATGGTACAAACTGCCCATCAGCCCCTCAGTGGTGTGTGTTTGCTGCATGTGTCCCAAATGGGAGCCAACACAGGGAATTTGGGACATTATTCATGTCGTTTGACTGACAGATGTGAGAAATTGGTTACTGTCAGGGTTTTTCTTTTAATTGAAATCATGGGTTTTCAGTCCTTCTTGGTTCTTTAACAGTTCAGATAGGAAAAGGGGGTTGCAAGGATGAAAATACCTCAAACAGTGGAAAATAAACGTGCAAAAAGTAGCGTTGATATTGTATCTGTGTGTTACCAGTTAAATATGTGCAAAAAACCCTGCTGGTTTTAAACTACTGAGTGTTGGCTTTTTTTTTTTCCGCCAAAGTTGTTTTTGGAGGAATTGCTAGTTACACAGAACTAGAGACAATAATTATACACTGCTGAGCCTTGAGTGCTTTTATTCTTTTTTAAGTAGTGATTTAGATCACAGTTGACTAAGAGGCCTTTTGTTTATTGGCTGTTTGCTCAAGTTATAGATACAAGTATCTTTGAATTACTTGTTCAAAAAATACGGATAAGAAACACTGTGGCAAACTGCAAAGTCATTGTAAATATGCTACTTTTCTCTAGAAAGCTGAAGCTCTTGAAAACATCTGAGGCTGATAGAGACTTCAGTCTGGAAACATGTTTCAGGACCACACTCCTTCACAGACAGTCTCTTTAATTGCCTCTGTTGGAACTGTCAAGGCTCCTTGAAAACTGGCCAAATGATGACTCTTAGGCTAATTTTTCAGAAATACATACTTTGTCACAAGAAATAACTACAGGCAAAACTTAATTGACATGGTTATTTCAACCAGGACTTTAGAAAGAAAAATTATGTGAGGAGTCTTGGGACATGAAGACTCCTCACTGTCTGAAATGTTGGGATTACTCAAGCTGTATAGAGTAACAGTGCTGAGTTTTCAGGAATTTCTTCCATAAAAATAGTGCCCAGATAAGATTTCATGAAAAGCTAATTAAAACCTCTAGTTGGTTATCTCATATTGAAGTGCTCAGCTGTGTCATTAGTTTAGCTTTTGCTGCTTTTGCTTACAGGCCTCTGGGAGGCTGGTGCAAGTTGTCACTAAATATAAATATTTATATATATATACGCACACACACAGACTTATTTGAATAATGCACTTCTTAGCTCCTCATGTGCTCTTCCCCTCACAAGTTCGAGTTCTGGTGCTTCAAGACCTTGTTCTTTTGCTGTTACCTTGCCTTGCTGCCTTCAAGTGGGGTAATTCCTCACAGTGAAACTCTGTGGGTGTTTTTATGTGCATGACTAATAGCTGAAAAACTCTGACTGCAATTGAAGCAAGCAAAGCCATTATTACAATATTGTTTTTGTGTATAGATGGACAAGATACTTAGCAATTAGTAATATTTATCTCTGCATTTGCCAAGCTCATCTCTACTGATGGCACCTATGAGTTAAATTTCCTTTTTTTAAAGGACCTTGCAGCATTGATTAGGAAGGTGCAATATAAACATGCACTGTGCTATCCTGGTTTATATTCTTGAATTAGTCATTCTCACTTGACCTTCACGTTTGGGTCTTTTCAGGTATTTTGGTCATTAGTCATTGGTTTTTAGTTTCCTGTAGTGTGTTTTACAGCTGACCTTCCTGGCTCCCTTGAGTTCTGTGTTGTTACTTTGCCTCCATAGCAAGTGTATCAACTGGTTTTGTGTTGCTATACACTAATACACTTCTCATTAATGTCAGGTTTGGAATATATCTCCAGTTAGGGATATTTTCTATCTTATCTGTGCACTTAGGCATACCTTGTAAAAAGGCATTTAAACAGATGGTGTCTGAACATGTAATTAAATGATTACTGAAGTCTGTAGGATTAGCTGTGCTTAAAATCAAACGTTTGCCTATATGTCTCTTTTAAAATTGGGACAAAAATGTCTAGGATATTGGAAAACTGAACACTTCATGTTTTAGTGTTCATTTTCACAAGGAACTTCCTTACATTCTTGAACAGAAGTTGGTTATGTTACTACCTGACATATGTATTTTTGAAAATCAGTTTACTCTTACCATAGTTCTTTAGACTTAAGGATCAGTGATAAATGTAATTTTTGCCTTTGGTGATGCTGTTATGCTATAATTGTGTGGTGTCATACCAGCACAATACAGAATGCAGAGCAGCTAAGGACCACTTGTCCTCTTGATGGATTTATTGCTCTGTATAGTCAACTGCCATAGTAAAATAAAACACTTAAGTGATGTGAAGAATATATTTACTCCTATTCCACTGTCTCCATGGAGAAAATGTTTTGTCCTATAACAAGTACAAAGACCCCTAGAGCAGCTGTTCTGAATGGAATGAGAGAAGTATCTTTGATGGCGTCCTTCACATTAAAATGCAGCGTGCTAGGGTGACTTAATTTAGCTTCTTCTGTCCCTATATTTTGTAATTCTCTTGTCACTTAATAAAACAGAATGGATGAGTAAGGGTTAGGTCTTTCAGTTGCTTTCTGGAATAATTTGTGATGCTCAGTGTTGTTCCTCATTAGAAAAAAGGAGTAAAACATGAAACAAACTACATGGAAAAACTGATTTTGCCAAGCTGTTTTTTCCTTTGTTTCTGAAACAGCTTTACTTAAGCCCTTTAACTTTCTCAACTTCCATTGAGAAAGTGCATAAAGCACTCTAACTTAGCCAGCATAAGATGTGGGCATTTATATTACACATATCACTGCATGTGAGGTTGCTTGGTTAATGCAGTTAAAGACAATAACCTTATAATCAAAAAATTAAATGCTCACTTGAATAATTTTTTAGTAAACTTTTAAATATTTATTGCAATGTAATTTTTTTCAGGTTTTACTATGGAAATATGGATAGTTTTCAAATATGGAAACATAAATGTTTTTTGCATTTATCTATCTCTGTGTATAGATGAGTACAAATGGGCTGACTTGTTACTGTTTTTGAAAATTATTTGGCCATAAGAAACAAGATCCTGTTTTCGGCTAGCGTTTAGTCAGCTGCGTAACCTACTTCCATTACTTTGAAAATACAGATTTCTTGTCTGTGGTGGTTAGACCAATATTTTAAAGATAGGTGAATAATCTGTTTTGTTTGGATTTCTGTAACTTGCAAAAGTAGTCCTCTCCATGAAGACTCTCAAAAAACATATGTCATCTTGATAAGTTTCCAACTTGATGATAGCATGCTTGATGACCTCAGTTCAGTTTTTAGTAGGCAGGCATTCTCAGCAGCAAAAAAACCCACAACCCAACCATTTTAAACTGTGTTTTCTTCAGGTAGACTGAGGCTTGTAGAGACTTTGGTAATTGTCATACTTTGGATGTAATATCAAAGTGGAAGTAATATGGATCTTATTCTAAGATCTCAGAGACCCTCTTTTATCCATGAAAAAATATTGAGAAAACTGTGGTGTAATCTCATTTAAGAAAAAAAAAAAAAGCAACCAAGAAACCCAAAGTATGTGTATGAATATAACTTGCTCCCATTTGAATTCTAAATGAATTAGTAATTTATATTTTGAACAACTTGAAAAAAAATTTGTTTGCAATTATATATAATATTTTGATGAATAGAAATGCTCAGACTGTTGCTCAGTGGGAAGCTTTAGAGACCAAGATGTTTGTGTTTGGTGTAGCTGTATTGCTGAGAAATCAGTTTTTTCTTCCCAAGAGAACAAGGATCTGCCATTAACAGCCACTGGTTGTGATGATGGAATGGGCAGTAGCTGGGTAAACAGAGCTACTTTGAAACAATGTAGGTGTGAACCTAATGTCAATTATTCCTAAATTAGTTTGTTCCAATATACTTATTTTTGCCAAATTAATTTGGGATTAACAGCATGTAACTCCTAAAGGCCTTGGCATCTTATAAATTCCTTTATCACCTCTAAATTCAACACTGGCTCTTAAAAATAACCACAGTAATTTGGTGTATGCTTAGATTTACAGCCTGGCTTTATTTTTCGAAACTAAGGCAGGCATGGGCTTTCTTTGCTTGTCTTAACATTTTCAAATATTCAGTCAGCTCTTCACCCTGCACAATTCATGCTTCCACCCACTGAGTGCAGTGATAAAAACCAGAGGAACATGGTTTGGTCTGGAGTGGAGTCTCCTGCTTCCCGCAGTGTTTGTGTGTGTGCTGCTCTCTCTGGCCCAGGTCACTGGAAATTCAAGGTGATGTTGGTGCTTAGTGCTGCTTAGACAAACTTTGAGCCTCCCAGAAAGACACACAAGAGCAGAATACTTCTGGTGAGAATGGGATGGAGAATAACTTCATGGATCTGTGTTGAAATGGAATTTGTAAACAGTCATGAACTAGAGTTAACTGTGTTAAGTAAGCAAACTGCAGCTGAAATTCAGTGAAATCAATTGTGCTTCATTTGCATCTGCTTTTAAGAGACCTACAGAGATTCTATTAATATTATGAGTTCTTTTTACTTATTAATTCTATGAACTAATATTATTATTAATATTATTGTTATGGAGTTAGTGCCTGCTTGCTTGAAGTGTGAAGACTTTTAGTGGGAAAAAGTCATTGAGCAGCTTCTTCACATAATGTGGAGGCATATTAGGACCTTTCCCCAGTGTAATGGAAAGGAAATGAACTTTTGGGTTTTGTGTTAAAACAGATGGTCAATTCTAAATAATACTGTTGTTTTGTTTACTTCCTCTTGGAAAGCTCTGTTGAGTTAGAGAGACATGTGATACACAAAATGTGGTTTGGAAAGGATGACTGTGTTTTGTTTGTAACAAATGCTAACTGGGACCTTATACAGAAAGATGACTATTTTGAGCAAATGCATTATAATGTTAAGGTTAAAGGCTAGCTAGGGACTGAAGGGCTGTGATTACAGTTTTCTGCTGCTATTGATTCTTGCTTTCTTGCTCTTATTTTTTGGGCCAGTTATGCAAGACCTCATTTTTGTAGTAAATTCAGGGTAGGCCAGTGACAGCAGGATGCTGTTAGAAAGAATGAGATTCTGGTAACCCTGTGCCTGTTGATTCACTCAAAAATCTTCAAGAGCTTTTGAAGTCAATGAAAGCTGTGCAGATAAAGTTGTGTTATCTTTAGATTTTCATCATTACATAATCAGAATACTCAAAGTAGTGTTGTTTATTCTAAATTCTGGGTGTCTGTGCCTCATGTAAGCAAACATGCAGCAGAATTTACATGTGATTTCTCTTTGATTCTGCAAGTTAAGAATATAACCCTAAAATCATGAGTAGAGAAGAACAACTCTTTGTGCTTCTTGTTTCTGCCATTAACAGATTAACACCCTGGATTGAATGAAGAAACAAGTTCTCCAGGTCCCATGCAGCAGTCTGACTGCAAGACCTGAAAATGCCCCAAAAAATTACTCAAATATGTTTTGCAGTATTTACTATACCATGATTGGTATACCCTTTTACCCCTCTACCTTTCTATCGAATTAATTTTCAACTATAGCCATTATTATCTTTTGCCACACTGTGCACCTTCTCTCTTCTTGTTCTGTGTCTTCATTCCCAGTGTCCCTGGAAAACTGATGACCTTGAAACAATTTGTTGTTACTCACAAGTGACTTGGCAAAACACATTTTGAGCATAAGGCATTCTTTTCTTGTAACAGCTTAAAATAACTGCTTAAGCCACCAGGCTTGGGAAAGTATTGATACTGGGAAAGAAACCCATCATATAACAACCCATGATTATTTTCTGTTAAAAAACTTCAGTTTTTGAACAATGGGCTCTTGATGGCATCTACTGTTTGGCAGTGGTTTCAATTTCAATTATGCTTTTAGAGATTGACATTTTGTATTACTGAAATTTGGAAAAATTGGTAAAACCAGAATGTGTCCAGGTCCATTTAAACCAGGTGTTTTTGCATTGACAGTATTGACTCAATGCTGGGATGGCCACATGATGATTTTTAGGTCTGTCTGATGAAGTAGAAAACAAAGCATTTGCACAGCCTTTATTCCAAGCTGCTATTTAATGAAAACATTTGAAAATAGCATACTCAAAATATAAATACTATCTTCAGTCAAAGAATGGAATTTAAATGCTTGTAGTATTTCTAATTGTAAACAAAATTTTAATTTCAGAGTGTTTGTGGATGAGACTAATATATAATCATATATCCGTGGAAGTGAGGAAATAAAGGTCATAATATGTGAATATTGGAACATGCATTTTTCAGTCCCTGAGAGATATCAGATGTAACTAAATGTCTCCTAACTGTAGTACTTAGTTTTTCACCTCTTTCAGCACTGTTCTTCAAATTGTTAATCTCATCATCACTTAGTTTTTTCTAGCTATGTGGTGACAGCTTTTCCATTCATAATTTGCTGTGTATTTTTGAGATAAATTGCAGTATTGCAATTCCTTTCCTGTAATGCTGAAACAGTTGTATTTTTGCACTAAGAACTCTCATGTAGGAGAGGACTGACATTTGTAATTCCATAAATCAATTTCCATGGAGATCTGAAGAGCTGCAGGTAAATCTGACTTCTGAAAATTGAATATTTTGGTAAAAACTGTTCTCTGAGGAATAGCAGGCCCATGCATGAATATGATATACTGGGGAAGATTGTGACAGTATTGTTAAGAAAGTAATATATCACAATATTATGTCTGTATTCTGAGTAGAAAGACAGACCTGAGTAACAGTGACTGGGTTAGCACAGTCAAAAAACCCTACAGACCTGGCACGGAATAAGAGGAAGGGTTTTATGGATGTGTAACTGGTTTGAAGATGGAAAATAGAGCATGCATTGTTCAATATATTTGCAATTGTTTTGAAGGAAGAGAAGGAAGATCTGAATACTGGAGGGACAAATTCCATTGTGTGGGAAGCCACACATGGATGGTGGATGCTGCTCATGAAGAGTTGCAGAAGCATTCAGGGAGCAGATAATTACATGGTGGATGTAATATCATTTTGGCAAAGGTGATGTGCTTTAGAAGAGAGACTGCCTTAACTGAATATACAAACTGAGTTCTGAGCTAGCTCTTGTGTTTGGACAATGTTTCTGATTTTGCAATAGACCTCTGGACACAGTGGCTTACATGTAAGGCACATCACCAGGTCTCAGAAGGCTTTCAGCAGTTTGCCCTGCCTCTGCCTCTCCTCAGTATTTTCATTCCAGTCCTGCTGCTTGGCTCATGTGAGCTCTGGCAGATTTGTTCAATCAGGGAGCAGAAGAATCTTCCTTGCAAAACAAACTGAGTGTTTTTCTGCTATTTCATGAAAATTCTAAGTTCACCAAAGGACCTGGCAAGCTGAGGAGGAAAGGGAGAGGACTTTAGAGCTGAGAGTGGTTGAGGTATGAAGGAAGAAGAAAAATGGTAACATGACTGGGCTGAGACCTTGCTTTCAGTGGTGCCTGTGGAGCTGCTGGAGAAGATTGTGGTCTCTGTGGTGCAGCAAGGTGTGGTGGGATCTCTCTGCTGTGTGTGCTGCTGGTGAGCCCTCTGCTTCCTCCAGCACCAAACCAAGAAACCAAAAATGATTTTGTAGAGATAGCAAAAAGCACAGAGCAAATGCCAACACTGACTCCAGGTACAGACTAACTTTCTCCACCAGCAGTATCTAAATGGACCAGGATCTCAGCCTTGAAAAGATGATGTCAGAAGCAAACTGTAGATGGCTGTAAAATCAGAGGTGATATTGAGAAGTGGTTCTTTGTTTTTTCAGTGCAAGCTCTGGGGTATCAAGTGAAGCTGTCATAAGAGTAGCTGTCTGCAAAAGAATATCTGTGATATTTATCAAATATCATAGATGCTTCACAAAGTTTTGGAGGATATTTTTTTGAGATGTCATTTGCAAGCACATAATACTGAATATTTATTTTAAGTCTTCAAAAAGGTGATGCTTGTAAATCATGGAAACTGGTAATTTGAGTAGGATTTCAATTTGTGAGAAAAAGTTTCTTTAATCTAGACTTTGAAAACCACAGACTGTGTTGAAGTGATGATGGTCTCAGTGTCAAATATTAGTAACATTGAAGGTCAGTATGTGGCTACAGATAATGACTGCTACAGTATTATAAACACATCACAATTAAGAGAGAATTAGTACTAAAAATATTTAATAATGTATTTTTTCTATGTCTTGTAATAATTACAGATTCACTGGTTAGATATAGTTGTAGATAATATGACACTGTGCTTTCTAATCCTTCACAGTGTAAATCTTCACAAAAATGTGCAGTGTATCTGCAATGAGATGTGCAGAATTAGGTCATTATGGCTAATACATTCTTAACATTCTAATAGTTTTTGGTTAATTTTAGCCATATCACTATGTCCTAGAGGTAGATGATTCATCCTACAACAAAGGAAGAAGTTGCAGGAAAGGTTGGGTATGGGGATTCATTAATACTTTAATACTACTCTTTTACTCCTTGATATCAGCAGGTCTTAAAAGAAATGCTGTTCCAACTTCACAGCTATTTCCTAACAGAGGTAGTGAGACTCATACACCAGAGGACTGACCCATATTAGAGCTTAATTATAGTAATGGATAATCCTGCAACTATAAATTATTCATAGTTGTTTTGTACGCCAAGTAGCATCATGAATAAAATAAGGAAAAGTTTCTGGAAAAGACCCTGGTCAATGCCTAAGTTTGTCAAAAGTAGTTTTCCTCCTTGTCTTTCAACGTGGATTAAATGTTTTGTAGAACTTGGCCCTTTGGATGTGTTTTGTTTAATGGAAATCAGTAGCAGCAACTCTCGGGGCTCTACATCCTTGTAGAGTTCCTTTACTAATGCCTTATGCAAGAGAAACATTCCTACCTAAACACAGTCCTGTACAAAAGCTGCAATCTCAGCTGTCTGATAAGATTCCCACACTGTCACTGGGATGAGAATTCATTACCCTCTTATCCATTGATACCAACAGGTCTTAAGAGACTGTTGTAACTCTGTAGTTATTTCCAAGGAAGGACAGTAAGGTTCAGAGTCAGGTACTTCATTTTCTAGTTGACTTAGAAGTTGAAGTATCTCCTAGGTTTGTAGTGTGAATAGCCTTATTGACAAGGAGAGAGCATGGAATATTTAAATTAGATTAAAATAGGGCCCCTAATGCATTTAATGGGATGGTTACTGCATGCTGAAGCTTTCTTCAGGAAGGGCCTTGGATCCGAAGAGAGGAAAATAATGCTGTCTTTTTTTAAGGAGCTTTCACCAGTCTGACTTGCCAGTTGACTTCCCAGCAGTAGCCCAGAGAGGAAGGAGTTAAGAAGATGCTTTGAACCCAAAGTCTTCTGCTTCATCCCCACACCCTGTTGGTGTACTTCCACACCCAGTTGGTGTGCAGGGAGCTACCTCCTGTTCACCTTTAGCGTGCTCAGCAGGATAGTCACTACGTTTTCAGATTAGCATCACTGCTGAAGCCTGTTTGCAAGAAGGAGTTCTGCCTGCTTCTCAGTGACATTCAGCATTGCAGGACCATTGGATTCTTTCATTTTTTTTACAACCTGTTGGAAGAACTGAAACTGTTCTTCTGTGGGCTCCATTCCTTACAGGCTGCTAGATTTTCCTGTAGATTGAAGACTGTTTCATACAAGCTTGGTGGGAGCTTGATGATACTGAGTTTTTACTTTCTTGGGATGCTGTTTACTTGAAGGTAACCATACTTTGGATGAAATGGCAGACACACCTAAGAGGAAAATTACAAAGAAGTCATCGTCGTTTTCATATGATCGCCGGAGAGATTCAGTGAAAGTTAGGAGACAGTCCAAGTCTCTCAGCTTTAAGTCTGCTAAATTGGGTGCTCAGAAACAGCAGGCACAGAAAAAGCAGGTTTGTATTCAGATATTCTTCAGAAAAAATTCTTGCCTTCTAAATTTTTGTGGAGTTTGTAAATCTTGCTGTGTTACTATGAAGTGGTAAGCAATCTCTGCTGACTTGCGGTCTGTGTGTCTGTAGCTATGTGTGAGCATACAAGCTTGTGTGCAACTAAAGCTGGATTTTTTTCCTGTAATATTTCTTAATAGCTAGATAGATTTATGGTGTTAATTTTATGCTAAGAAAAGTCTGCATCTTTTCTGCTTTTAAGACGTGGTTTATGTTTTCTGTTTTGTCTCAAGGAATTACTCCTATAATGCAGTAAGTGTCCTGTGAACTTTGCTAGTGTTGTTTGTTGTGCTGAAAAACATGATGGGTGCTGAAACTTTTGAAATTATTATTCAGATTACAGCTGTTCCACTGTTCTTCACTGTTATTATTTTTTTAATGTTGAAATGTACCAGACTGAGAGCTTTAGGGAGTGAAATATCTTACTTATTCCAGAACAGGTAATGCAAGTCAACAGAAGCACCTGTTCTGGTGGGACCAGTTCTTGGGTTAGAGGGCAGTTTAGTGCCTTGGCAGTGCTGCTCTGCTCTAGTGAAAGACTTTCATACACAGGTCTTGCTTTATATTTTGTTGCTGGGATCTAATTAAATGAAATTTCTCTAGAGAGAAGATGCAGTGTGAACTATTGTAAATAGAATAAAAAGTGAGTCAGTTCATGAAATATCTTTGTATACTGATCCTAAAATTTTATCTAATATGGGAGGAGTACGGGATCAATGACTGATCCATCTCTCACTCTGCACTTGTGTGCCCCTTCTTGAAGAGTTTAAATGAATTTTACAGGGAATTTTTAATTAGCTGTGTACAACATAAGGTGCTTTAACGCTTTGCAAGTAGTGTTTCTTCAAATGTTTTGAAATAGACTAGACTTTCAGTAGCACTGAAGTGAATTTCTTGCAAGCAAGTAGTTTTCAGACCCTGACCATTCCAACTGCATCTAAATTTTTGAGGGCATATATCCCTTCAAGTTGAGGGCATATATCCCAACAAGTAAGTTGTTGTGTCCAGTGTAAACTTTGATATGAGATTAAAAATACAATGCATTTTATATGTGTGGGATCATATTTAGTTTTATTACTGTTTCTCTTGTTCTTGGTATGTTAAAATGTCTGTTTACATAGTAAGAAATTCACTAGTAAAATAGTAGAATATTCCAGCTTATTTGGATTCTTTAGTGTTAATTATAGGCATAGCTGAAGCTGTTTTTCTTGAATTTGAGTTCCAGAAGTTCAAATGAGGAAATACTTGAAGAAATGAGAAAAACCTTCAAAAGTGCTGCAAGCTCTGACAATCCTGCTGCACTCCTACCCATTATTTGATGTCTTTTTAGAAGTAAAAATAGCAAATCTCAGTTTTCTGAAAATTTGAAATACTAAATGACATCTGTGAACATTCAAGTTCATTGAATCTTTTGGGGAACTAGGCTGCTCACATCAATTTCAGAATTTTATTTTTGGGTGCAAATCAGTGAGTACCTGTGTATTTTGACTTTAACAGACCATAAAGTTCTTGAGTCCACTCATTTTTTGGATATCTGCCATGGTTACTGTGTGACCTCTAGTGGTTAATGAAAAATATGCTCAATTATGGAATTCAGGCTGTTGCTTCAACAAGTTCTGAATGTGTGTTCTTGCTGGTTTCATTATTTAGTCTTCTAAATTCTGTTTTTATTGAAAATAAAAAGGCATCATCTGCTTTAGCTAAAGCCTTTTATGGTGTCACTTCCAGAAAAAGTGCTTTGCTACAAATTCGTATTCATAGGGATGTGTCTGAACTCCAGTACTCATAGATGCAGAAGTGTGGGAGTAGTTTTAAGAGATTTTTACTACTTTGGCTTGGTTGCAATATGTTAGTGGGTGATACATCTGAAATGAAGCACTCTAGACAAAGGTCCACTTTGGTAACTTTTGTGTATTGGAAAGATCTCATAAGGGCTTTTCTGACTCAAGAATGTATTTTTTTCCCCTTCTAAATGCTCCAGTAACTGTAAGAACAGTTAATTTTTCCTACAGGCTTGGTCTTGTTCCAATCTTCAGATCATTATAATTAAGTGAGACAGAACCATTCTTACCTCCTCCCTGCCCTCCCTCCTTCCCACGGGGGCAGCCACTTCTGTGTGTATTGGAAATGCTGCTGAACACAAAGCACAACTGCATTTGTTGCTGTTGGACTTTAAAAATTATGGGTTTGAAGTTACCAGAATCTGATCAGTTTTCAAGCAGCCAGAACTAACTGTGGTCAGTGTCAGTGGTGGACACACAGACTCCTTCCAGGCCTGGGTTACTGAGTGAGCAGAAATTCACTTACAGCACCCGGAGAAATGTTCCTTAAAAATGCTTTTCTTTGTTGATTGAGTTGCTTTCTAATTTTTTTAGAAACATTTTTTCTAATAGATGTTTGACATCTGAGAATATTTAAAACTGTGCTTTGGTCTTTGTTGTTTTAGGAGACAATAGGAGACTTTGCTGCTCACAATATATGTGGTTTTACTTGGGTGGTTCCCTGGAGGAACAATACTCTGCTTCTGCTTATACAGGCAGAAAAGCCAAAATTACTTTTTAAATGTTTTGGTAGATTGATATCAATCAAAGTCTCTTAAAATCGCAGCATGTTGCAAAACCTTGTTCTGCTTCCTTAGTATCACTGACCTCCCTTTTTTGCAGTTTAATTTCTTATTTTTCTTTTTTGTGGTAAAATTTCATTTTGACCTCCCCCCTAACGAAAACTATTTAATTACTGGTAAAATAGTAATAAGAATCTGAGAATATTTTTAAAGAAACATTTTTTTCATTTTCTGAATTACAGTGATGTAAGAAAATGTTAAGGCGAATTGCTGTGCATCTCTTGCTGTTCCGTGGGTTTTTTTGTTAGCTTAGCGAACTTACTAGAAATGGAAAATCATGAAGTGTTCAAACCCAACAATATCAAATATACTATCTGATGTAGCAACAAACCTCTTTCAAGATAATCTTCCCATCAAATTATTTATTAGTACAGATCACTTTTTTATTCTGTTGTTTTCCCTAGGCTTATCTGTTCTGAGGTAGAAGATCTCGTAATTGCATTCACTGGCTGCTGATATTGTCATATTGGTTGATCTGGATAGAAATCACATTCCAGAAATATGTAGGCTGGTCTTCGTAGGTGTACAAGTATTATGCAACATAATGTATAAAATATTTGGTAGTTTTAAGAGAAGTTGATGTCTCTTGTTGTGTTTTGAATGCAGAACAAAGTCAGTTGCATGAAGTATAAACTGTAAATAAGTAAAAATTTGACATCAAAGTCCTTATGTGCAGGAGACCATAAAAAATAGGTCCGGTTTTATTTTTAGCTGTGTTGTGAGAGCTTCTCAAGTCATCTCTTTTCATCACCAACTGAATGATTACTGGGACATGGGCTGGAGCCTCAGTGGATTAATTAAGATCTGAAACAGTTTTCCTGATAACTGCTTATGTGTTGCACACAGCATTTTGGAACCTGGCAAAGTTCCATGCTCATACAAGGCTTGCATAGACAGCAGATTTGTGGTTTATTCACTAATATTCTGATTTTTCTTCCATGGAATGCTACAGAATTGAGGCAACAAACTTTTTCCCCCTTTTCTTTTAAGCTCTGTAATTCCTGAACCATGTGGGGTTCACTGCCTGTTATCCCAGATGCAAGGCAATGCATACAAAGAGGGTGTTGTTAGAAAATCTTCCAGTCCCTGTGTTTAAATATGACTCAATTAACAGAAGTGTTCCAGATGCCTTATTATGAGCATCTGAGAGCAGGCAAAGGCCTAGGAGTTACACATTCTGCTGTCTTATTAGAAAGAAACACCGAGTGGAAAAATGGCACTGGGAGAGTTGGTGATGTGAGGGAAGGGGGTTGCCCAAAAGGGTAATGGTTTTTCACATCAATATGTAGTAGATGTGCCAGGACCAGGACTATTGGTGTGTGTCTGGTCTGGTGAGCAAAAAGCCATAGCACCAGCTACCAGCAAATGCTAATCACTAAATATAATGTAATCACTAAAAATAACTAAGCAGTAAAGAAAAATTAATTAATCTCATTTCACTTTATGATGTTATTTTTGAAAACCATGATCTATGATTACTTTTCATCTAGTGATTTTTCTTCCTATCTTTTGCGAGAGTTTGTTTTGAATTCTCTGGGGAATCTCGAATGCCTTCTTTGGGGAGAGGGAAATCAGCTTTAAGTGTGAGTCTGAGGATTTGTTATGAACAATCTGATCCTAATTTTTTTCTTTAATGAAACTAGACAAGCGTGTAAAGAGGAAAAGCATGTGATTTGTGTAACAGAGCACTGGGAGATAAGTGTGTAGGTTCCTCTGGCAGCTGGGTTGTTAGTAGAAAGTTGGCCTAGTAAAACTCATTCCCTGTGGAGCCTGCAGGCTGTTAACCATAGTGGTTGGCTGTTATTATTGAAGCTGTGGTCACAGCAGGGTGAGGTGGGTTGTAGCTGCTGAAGTCGGCTCACCTGCAGTTAAACAGATGAAAATCGAAGCAGAGTGGAATGATAGTGAGAGGTTTGGCCATGGTGAGTCTTGAAGTCATGTTTTCCTTTCTTACTGAGGCTTGTTCATGGAGATTGTGGTAGATGTGTGTTGGAGTGCTCCCTGCAGCAGCGTAAATCATTGTGCCTTGATGGCATTTGCTGTGGTGGTGTTGGTAAGTGCTCTCCTTGCTGCTGATTTCCAGTGCACTGAAGGAGAAGCTGTCCATTCCAGAGTCATGGATTCCTTCTCTTGGTGCCTTGTCCTGGCAGTTATTATGGTATTGCATACCAACTCAAGAAATATTTTGTTGTGGTCTTAAAATAACACAATGTTGCCAGGAGGTTTCCAATTTAGTTGGCGATTTCTTTAATGCAAGTGAAATATCAGACTTGATTTTGACAATTTAGAGGTTCATCTGATCTAAATTGAGCTATTATTTTTAATTCTATTTGAGTAATTGTTCTTATAGCTCATGTAAAAGCTAACATGATTAACCACACTTTTTGGTTCCTGAAAGTGTGGCTTTGTGGCAGATTTTAGCTCATCTAAGACTGTGGTGCTGCTGCAGATGAGTGTGACCTTCTACCATCCCTGGCCATGGCTGTGCTTCTCATCTCTCCCTGGCTTCAGCACTGGAAATTGTTGGTTGTGACAAGTGAGGTCAGTGTGCTGATAACTCTGCCAGAAAAAAAAAGACAGGTTGTAGGAGAAGGGGAAATACAATGGCTTCTGCTGCAAGGAGCAGTCTGGTGCTGGGAGCAGCTTTGCTGTTAGCAGAGCTCTGGATATCACATAGAGAATGAGTGTCCCTTAGCAAAGCTGGGTGAAAAAGGCATTCAGGGCTCCAGCCCTGCTAGCCAAGGGAGTACAATGGCCAACTGGCCATTCCATTTGGCAGTGCATGATGTTACCCATGCTCAGAGAGGAGGTGCCAGGGAAGGCAGGTCCTTGTTCTTGCTTGTGCCCACAGAGGGCTGGTGGTGTCCCACAGAGTGCTGGGTTAAGTTTGGCCAAGTGCAGTGTGCTGAGCTGGTGGGTTCTGGGTGTACTCACCAAACTTCTCCCAGCTGCAAATACTCACCCTGCCTTGATTGAATGCTTTTGATCTGCTTTTGCAATGTGGGCACTGAGGAGAGTAAGAAACAAAACAGCGTCACAGAGCTACAGATGTTGAGGCTGGAAGGGACCTCTGGAGGTGTCAAGTCCAACCTCTTGCTGCAAACAGGTCCTGTGTGATCTGGATCTGAGCATCTCCAGGGCTGCAGATTGCACAGCCTCTCTGTGCACCTGTTTCAGTGTTTGCTGACAAGGTGAGAAAATTGTTTCCAAAGCCTCATCTGACTTCCTGGTGTTGCAATTAGTGTGACTGTTGCATCTCCTCCCATTTCTGGGTCACCTTGCAGAAGATCCCAGCTCTGTTTTCCTTTTTCCCACCCATTAGGTCACAGATGACAGCAACAATCTTCTCTTTTAGCTTCCTCTTTAAACTGATTAAGCCCAGCTTTCTTGGCATCTCCTTGCACATCCTGTGGTCCAGCCTCCACTGTGCTGGTGACTGTGACAGAATGTTCCAGCTACGCTGCTGCTGTCCCAGCCTGCTCTGCAGGCGCTGCCTGCCCACCCTTCTGTACAAACCCAGCATCCTGCTGGCACCCAGCCAGTACTGCTGCACACTGGTTATTAATTGAAAATTCCTGGTGGCATTCCCTGATTAGCAAGAAGCAGCATGCATGCTTTTTTTTTTTTTTTTTTTTTCTGCTTCTTGTGCAGCATCGCAGCACTGTATCCTCAAAATGGGGATGGTGCATTTCAAAAGAAACTGTTGTCAGGTGCAATAATACTTGCTGGGTTTAGCCATTTTGTCCCAGTTAAGGGGGGAAAAGCCTGCCAAATACAAAGTAGATGGGACCAAAAAGAAAAAAAATCTTCTGGATATAAATATCATAACACTCCATTTCAAAATGCTCATGTCCTCAGCACTTTAGCAG
Source organism: Melospiza georgiana (assembly GCF_028018845.1). Taxonomy (NCBI): domain Eukaryota; kingdom Metazoa; phylum Chordata; class Aves; order Passeriformes; family Passerellidae; genus Melospiza; species Melospiza georgiana. Next base: position 14,135,565 of record NC_080430.1, read on the forward strand.
AAACAGTGAGTTTATTAACTAACAGAAAATCAGTGTTTCAGTATCCTTTAGTACCCGTACTTAAAAGTATGTTTTAAGTGCTATGCCACTGTTTTTGTGGAACGGTGATCCTTGCATGTTACAAAAATTATTGGAGTTTTTTGTGCTGTATAGGCAATTTTTTGACATGTGTTTTGAACAGTTGCTGAAGTTCTGAGTGAATGGTCTTTGTTTTCATTTTAATACTATTAGAAGTTGTATTTTAATGTTACAGAATTTCTTAATGGAAAAGGATTTTATCTTATTTCCAGCTAAGATGTTGTCGCTTTTGTAATAGCAACAAAGTTTTGCTCCCTGTTGTCCTGTACAAGAGTGAGTGAGCATTTTGCTTTACAGCAGCTTGACTTTAATATTTCTTGACAAAAATGAAAGAAAATTATTTTTAATTGTCTAAAAATATGTCCCCTGGCTCAAAGTATACTTCTCAGATGGAAAGCAAGCAATGTTTTGCTTTCTCAGCAATTTCTGTCAGTTGAAGTGTGAATTGATCATGGAGGTAATAGCACATGGGGAAAATCCAGTGGGAACTGTCTGATTTCATACGTGTTTCAGTTCAAACACTTAACGTTTTTTGATTTGTAGACTGTAATTTTCACTGACAGTATTAGTGGCTTTTAGAAGAACAGCCCCTGACAGATGACATCCATCTAACCAGCTGCTGCCTAATCTGACTTCAGGCTGAATATTGTGTTATCTGACTAATTTGAAATACAGTAAATATTAATGACTGTTCATCTGTTATTTAAAATAAACAGAAAGTAGTGAGAGAGTGATGCTCACATTTCACGCCTCTGCTGTAACTGGCTTCTTGTCATCTGTGACTGACAGCTTTTCTTCTAGGGTACTTTCTTTGTGAAAAATCGATGTTGTTTTAATTTTCTCTTTTCTCCCCCAGGCTTTATTACTGTAGTTTTCAGTAGGGTCAGAAATAGTGAGATGTCTCATGTGGTCTAAGTTTAAAACTGAAAAATCAAGATCTTAGTTTCCTTGTCAATCTTGGGAAAATTACATTTCAGATTAATTAGATGAAGTCAAGAAATGAAAAATAAAAAAACAAAAGCAAAAATAGTGCTTTATAGATTTAGAATCATAGAATCAAAGAATAGGTTGAAAAAAGCCTCTAAGATCATCAGTCTGACTATTAACCCAGGACGTCCAAAGCCACCACAAAACTCTTCCTAAGTGCCACATAAACACTTCTTTAAAGCACCTCCAGGGATGGTGACACAATCACTCCTCTGGGCAGCCTGTTCTCATGCTTGATAACCCTGTCTGTAAGGAAATCTTTCCTAAGATCCAGTCTAAAGCTCCTCTGGCCTACCTTGAGGCCATTTCCTTTGGTGCTAGCGCTTGTCAGTGGGAGAAGACAGGGATCTCCACTTTGCTACAGCCTCCTTTCAGATGCTTGCAGTGAGTGTTGAGGTCTCCCCTGAGCCTCCTTTTCTCCAGGCTAAACACCACCCCCAGTTCCCTCAGCTTCTCCTCCTAAGACCTGTGCTCCAGACCCTTCAGCAGCTCTGTTCCTTTTTTCTGGACACACTCCAGCACCTCAGTGTCATTCTTGTGGTGAGGGGCCCAGAACTGGAAATAGGACTCAAGATTCATCAATGCTGAGTTCAGGGAACAATCACAGCCCTGGTCCTGCTGGCCACGCTCTTGCTGATCCAAGCCAGGGTGTCACTGCTCTTCTTGGACACTTGGGCACAGGCTGGGTCATATCCAGCACCTCCAGGTCCCTTTCCCCCTGGCAGCTTTCCAGCCACTCTTCCTCCAGCCTGGAGCGTTGCTGTGACCCAAGTGCAGCATCCTGCACTTTGCCTTGTTGAACCTCAGAACACTGGCGTCAGTTCACTGATCAGCCTGTCCAGATCCCTCTGCAGAGCCCTCCTGCTCTCCAGCAGATCAACACTCTTGCCCAGCTTCATGTTCCCTGCAAACTGACTGAAGGTGCCCTCAATCTCCTCATCCAGATCATTGATATCAATATTAAACAGACAACAGAGATGATACTGAGCCCTGGGGAGCAGCACTGGTGACTGGCTGCCAGCTGGGTGTAGCTCCATTTACCACCACTGGGTCTGGGCCTTGCTCAGCCAGATTTTACCCAACAAAGAGCATGCCTGTCCAAGCCATGAACAGCCAGTTTCTCCAGGAGAATGCTGTGGGAAATGGTGTCAAAGGCTTTAGTAAAGTCTAGGCAGACACATCCACATGCAGTAAGCGGTCATCTTGTCATAGGATGAGATCAGGTTGGTCAAGCAGGACCTGCTTTTTATCAGCCAGTGCTGGCTGAGCCTGATTCCCTGGTTGTCCTGAATGTGCTGGGTAAATGGCACTCAAGATCACCTGGTCCATGACCTTTGCCAGCTCTGAGGTCAGGCTGACAGGCCTGTGGTTTCCTGGATCTTCTGCGACCTCCCTGGTTAGCCATGGCTGCTGCTGAATGATGGAAAAGGGCTCGCTGAGCATTTCCCCCAGCTCCCTTGCCACCCTTGGGTGGATCCCATATGGCTCTGTAGACTTGAGTGTGTCCAAGTGGTGTAGCAGGTTGATTCCTTTGAATTATGGTGGTTTCATTCTCCTCCTCATCCCTGTCTTCCAGGTAAGGGACTAGGTATCTGTAGAACTGTTCTTTAATATAAGATGGTGGCAAAGGAGGTGTTAAGTTCATTGGCCATTTCCTCATTCTTCGTCACTGTGCTCCCTGATCTTCATAAACACTCAGCTCTAGGATCACCATCATTTAGCTCTAAGCAATCAAAACTGTTCCTAACATACACAGGGCTACCCAACTTCTCCTTCCTTGCCTGTCCCTTTTGAAGAGTTTATGTTCAACCCTTGCAGTTGTGTGAGTTCTGTTCCCATGATGGCAGATGTGGCAGCTTTCCTCCTATACCAATGACTTTTATCTCCTCTTGTTTTTTATATTCAAATAGAGCCATAACTTTGGTAGGAATGGGAATGGTTTCAAGAATCTTTCCTTGAGTGGTTGCTGAGGCATAGGATAGAATTCATGACCAAAAGTTGGAAAGAGGTAGTGCAGAACAGGATGATGGTTACGGTTATTCCTACTGGTCAGAAAAAAAGTAGTCTCTTGAACTTAGATCTGCTGTGTGCTATACATACTAAAGAGATGGTTGGAAAGGTTACTATAAACTTCAAAATGCTTTAGTTGTTCCTGTGCTGATCATGTTTAAAATGAGTTATCGAAATTTTTTTATAATGTAGTTTTTTACTTTATTTGCTAGATCCTTGGGAAAAAAAAAACCCAAACCCCAAAACAAAAAAACACCCACTAAAGAGAAGCCTCACAAAACCAAAGAAATTCCACAGAATTGTTTCCTGAAAAGGAAACCCCAGAAAATTGAGGTGGCAATAACTCTACCATTTGTCTTTCCTTGCTTTCATTCTGGTTTTATTGAGAGCAAGATCAAACATGAAGTGTTCGTGCTTGAGAGAGCCACAGTGTTCCACACTCTGCCACGTTTGAGGTCAATTTGTTCATTAAGGGTTGTTCCAATATTTAAAATATTGTGAACTTTAAAAATTGCTGTTAAACTGCCTTAGGTTCTCCTCTACAGACCTCACTTTACTGAGTTATTTTCTCTTCCTCTATTAGTGCTTTGGCATGTTCAGGCAGACTACATTGTTTTCTTTGTTTTGAATATTGTTAATCTTGTTGCTCATTTTTCATCAAAAATAACTTTCATAAATCTGTCAGCTGTCAGAAAGAAGTCAGCTTTGAAAACTTTTAAATATTGCAATGCATTTTCATTAAGACAAGTTGACAGCAGAGAACATATTTCTTTTCTTGACACCATCACAATGCTTTGATGAATGACACTGGGCAGTGGTTTTTTTGCTTTATGACATTGTTGAGGCACAATACCAGTGTTGTAGATGCAGACTGAGACTCCCAACTCTTCCCTATCAGCTCCTGCACCTGTTTGCTCCACAGGCAATGATGGAGCATTGGCACTGGTGCTTGCTCACAGGCATGGGCAGATTTGCATTGGGGGAAGCAGATGCAGACAGTGGTGTAATTGTTTGTCTTCTTAGAATGACAGCGATTTCCTGAATTATTCCGAATGTTGATGCTTGCTGCTACAAAACAATTCACTGAACTTCAGTTCTGTACATGTAAAAATATGTTCAGTTACTGAAATATAATGAATTCATTTTTCTTCCTCCTTCCATGCTCCATCAGAAGTTAGATGGACTGAATACAGACACTTAACTCAGATGCAAATGAACTAAATAACTTGAGCATTGCCTTTGGCCTAATGTCTTTGAGTTGGCCTTTAGGCATCTGAACAGCTACATGTGGAGTACAGAACAGGGAAATAAACTTTTTTCCCCCGTTATACATCTCAAAAGAATAATAGCTGACATCTACTAATTAGTAAAAATGTAAGACTTTAGTCGTTCCAAGTGATAAAGTGGTGGTTTAGTAAGCAAATAAACTCTGTAATAAACTATTTAAATCTTTGGATATGGAGCCTTCCTTGCTTAACTAGCTTCTTGCAAGTTAAAGGTTTGTGGCTGTAGGTAGCAGGGTCCAACCTGAGCAGGGTAGGTCTTCAGGGCATTTCTGTCTAGCCCTCTGCACCTTGGCTCTGTTCTCTTAATTCTCATTCTCAGTCTTCTGAGTGGCCATCAAATGCAAAAGAGTATTTGCTAATAATGTGAAGGTTTGTTCTGTGAAGGTGTTACAGAGCTGGTGTGTGATGCTTGCTGGTGCAAAGATCAGGATAACCATCTTGATGTACCCATTCGTTCCCTTCCCCACCCCCTTCCTTTTTATGGCTTCCAAAAAGCAACTGTGTTTTCATTTGCCAAAATAAAAAAAAAATTGGGCTGTTATGTGTACACTCACTTTACTTTTATTGGGAAGCAAAGTGCTTGTTTAGCCCCTCTGAATGTATTGTATCCATCTTAAGGAAAGGGCAGTGTTTCCTTCAGATTTCCATTGGACCTCCTAGTAACTGTATGGATATTGAATCCAGGTTAAACAAATACTTCAAACTGCTCTTACCTGTTCTTAATCATTTCCAAATGTAACAGCTTGGTGATATGGAGCTCAGATAGGCTCCTTTTAAATCACTCCAAAAGTTGATAGGTACTTATTGATGCATTCAGTGGATTTATGTTTTGGTAACTTGCAGAGATTAACACATTAATCTTCTGCTGCGTTTTAGTAAACACTTAATGATTCTCATATCCTGAAAATGAAAACCTGTTGCAAATTTGAACCCAGCTTGTCTTTGCTCATACTGTTTAGATCAGCATTTGTGTTGGACTCAAAAAATGGAGCAGCTGTATCTCATGCTTTGATCAAACAAAAAAATACCTTTAGGCTTACTGATTTTGCTTCAAGTTTCTGTTATAATCCTAAAATTGTACCATAGAAATCATAATCTGAAGAAAATTGTCCCTTAAAAAAAATCTAGTTATATTAACTAAAATGCAGCCTGCATTTTTTAAGTAACTTGTCCTTTCTGTTTGCTTTCAAGTTTCTTTTCATCACTACTTATTTTCTTAATTCTGCTGCTAGAAAGCTGGTTTTACAGAGAGACTGAAGTGGAAAAGCATATGGTTTTTTGTTGCTCTTGAGGGAATTATTCTTGGAGCCATGACAAAATTAATAAGAGGAAAAAAGCAATAATTTTTTTGTTGGTTTTAGTTTCTGCTTCATTATGTGTTTAGTTCAGTAGATAAATCAATAGCAACATCTGTAACACAGTGAATTAATTTAATAGAAAAAGTTTGGAAGGAGTAAATTAGTGACATGGCAACGAGCTTCAGTGTAGATGGAATTAAGACAGGACCTATATAATTTTTTTAAAATGAAAACTTTTAAAATGATGGTGAAAGAAAGTAGGAAGTCTCCAGATTTTAAAGAGCATTCCAGTACAGCACATAAGCAGGACACACAAAAATCCCAGTGATCTAACTGTGGAAGGAGAGAGGATGCACATATTTCTCTTCTGGGAGTCAGCAGAACAACTGGAGGACCTCAGGGAAAAAACTGATTTTCCACTCCTCCTGTAGCTGGCTGTGTTTTGACTCTGTCACAAACATCCTGTATGACTTTGGGCAAGTCTGTTTTGGAGAAATTGTTGTTATGGTACACCTTGGTAATGAGGAGAAGGAATGTGGCACAGCCAGCTCGGATTTTGTTATACAATCCAACTGCTTGCAAGCAGGAGCAGAGTCTGAGTTGACAAAGGAGCAAACACAAAGGAAGACTTTGCAATTGGTTGCTCCTATTATATCCTGGTGTTTTTATGAATCTGATCTTGTGGGGAGGGTCAATGTGTTTTCTGTCTCATATGTTTGTTATATAGGTCATATTTCATAAATCTCTTTGGGTTACTCTGGTGGAATTTGTATGACCCATATAGTATTTCTCACTTGGATTTCTGAAAGATGTTTGACAAGTTCTGTCCCCAAAAGCTCTAAAGACTTAATAGCCATGGAATAAGGGAGAAGTTTGTCTATAGCTAACAAAAAAAAAAAAAAGTAGGAAATGAAGTGGAAGGGTGAATATCAAGGTTTTACTGTCAACAGTAGAAGGTCACCAGCATTTTTCTGGATGTGACTGAGACTTGTGCTCTTAGACAGACCTATAAATGAGCTGTAGAGGGAAGCAGGAGGTGGCAACACTGAGGGATGATCCCAAACTATTTGGAGTAGTAGGGAAGGCATCTTTCACAGTCCTTCATGTCTGGTGATCAGAAGACTGAAGTGCATGATGAGGATTACAATGATAAAAGAAATGAGTTCAGTTATATTTTGTGGGGTTTTAGGGAGTTATTTCTCCCCTTTTCAAGTTTATATCCAAAGTAAGAGCTTTGAGATAGCTGTTGGAACTAAGGACAGAGATCTTGTGCTTACAGTTTATAACTTAACAAAAATATCTCTGTGATCTGTAGCAGAGGGTGGAATAAGTTTCTTTTTTTTTTGCATCACAAAATTTAATGATTTGTAATGGTAACTTCTTTGTATAGGTTGTCTGTAGAAAAAAAATTTGTTAATCATATTTTAGCTATATTTGGCTTTCTGTAGTGACATCAGTAGGTGAATCTGTAAATTATAAGTTTATTTTTTAAAAATATAAATCTTACTTTCTACTTTTCTAAGACTGTAGTGCTGATCCTGGCTATAGTTAGGTATTTTGCATGCTCAAGTAAAGATGTTATTTGTCGGTGAATTTACAGTATAGAATGATATTCATCATGCTTTCATTGACTAGTTTATATACTACTTTTAAATTTATGTTGATGTTTATAGTGGTGTGGATTTTTAAATCGTTATTTTAATGCTTTTTTCACTACTTTTACTACATTGTGATTGTTATTGATAAGATGGAGAGATGTTTCTACCATGTAGTAATGTAGCAGCATGGAAATGGATTCACAGAGTAAATGAGCAAATGAGCATTTGCTTGTATTCTTCCATAATGTGATAGAGTACTTCTTCAACTAGACTATTTATAGTGAGGTCTAAGTGAATAATAAAAGAGGAGTACAGTAATTTTGTGGTGTCTTTTTTTTTTTTAACTGAGAAAGATCTGAAATAGTCTAGGCAATTATATTGGACTAGGTGTGTTTGTGACCCAGTAAGAAGTACCTCCCTGTCTTCTCTGTCCATTTAAACACAGTATATTTGCCTTAACCCTGGCAGGTTTTAAAGCTAGGTTGGGTAATGCCTTGAGTATTGTGACCTAGTGAGAAATGTCTCTGCACATGGCAGGGTGAGTTGAGACTAGATGATCTTTAAGATCCATTCAAACCCCTTAACATTCTGTGATTTTATGATTTGTAATAAGCCTAATTTGTAGTATTCAAAACAATTCTTACTATTAGTAATTCAGTAAGTTATATTAAAACCTTTTCAGATATGTTTGCTGTGATAAGATGCTCACAAATGTGACGGTAACACATCAGTGTGTGATGTCCGTCCCTGGAACTTAACTGTGGCTGGTGTGAGGCTCCTCTCTGTGTGACACTCCTCTTTTGGGGTGGCAGGTTTGTCTCTGGATCCTGCTGGAGAAGCAGCTGTGCTTTGGCTCCCCTGAGCCATGCTTGGGGTATGGGCCACCAAGGGAGCGTAAGCAGATTAGTGAGTGGAGCTCAAGTCAGCTTCTGCGAAAGCTTTGTGTCCAGATGCTGTCAGAGCTCCAATTCAAAGCAGTGTCTTGGGTGCCTAAATCCCTTGACTTTGACAGACTCCAGACATCTTACTCAGAGCTGAGAAGTTGTTTCTCAGAAATGATTAAATTGTAGGAGCATGCTTATTATCTGGTTCTCTCCCAGCCCTCTCTGGTAGCGAGCCTGGCCTTGGCCATCGCAGTGGCTCCTCTTGCTCCCCTTTGTCCCTGTTGGCAGAGGAGCCCCAGGAGTCTGAAACTGGGGGATGCAATAAAGCAGTTTTCATTAACAGCATGCAATTAACTGGGGGGTGATACAGGTCCTGGCTAAGGGCTCCTGTTGCTCTGGGCCTTCTCTGTTGGCTCTCCAGTCAGGTTACCTGTGTTCTGTTTTACTTGAGCTCAGGCCAAAATGAAATGGCATCCAGCTGACCTAGTTGATATTTAATCTCCTTTGGTGCTTCAGCCTCTGTGTGTTCCAGGATTGGATTCCTCTGGTTTGTCTTGTCAAATAAACATCAGCATTTAAGGATGTTAGGTGGGTAAGAGCATTAGGTGAATTGCCTGCTTCTCCCTGGTAGCAGTCTGGCAGTTCACACAGGTAGTGCCAGCACTGTCACAGGTACTATACACTCAATTAAACTGGGAAAATTGTATTTTCCATTGAGTGGCTACAGCTGTGTTGAAACTTAAATGTGTTGAGCTGCTTAGGTTAAATATTTCACTAAGTCTACTTAAGTTATTTAAATAAATTTTTTTTTTTTAATAAATCATTGCTTCAGATGTGTTCAACAGCACTTGAAGTGGGTACATGGAAAAAAAGTAGACTATAATAGATTTACAAATTATGAAATAGGTATTAGTTTATAATATTCTTTTCCCTTTAAAACTTTAATAATGGCATATTTTTATGTGATGTTAATGAACCCTGGAAGTAAATCAGTATTTAAACTAAGGTTATAGTATCCTCATTTTGGTTTTCGGTAGACATTGTGAACTAGTATAGTTTTTAGCTGCTTTTGTATGTTTCTCAAAAACATGGTGCAAAGTTAAATGCTGTGGGGATTTAATCTCAAATATACACTTAGAGTGTATTTTTTTTCTTCTGTGTTTTAGTATTTGCCATTTAAGGGAATGTGCATTATACGTGTCTATATTCTGCATCTCTGTATCTGTGGTTTCTTATGTTTTTATAAGCATTTGGTAAATTTTATACTGTAGAGATCATATGTGCAGGTCACTGCATACCATGCATTAAATGTTTTTGCGTAGATTGTTAGCTTTTCAGCATAAAACATTAAGTGCTTTGAGATCTGTTACTTAAACATTTTGAATGGGAACTAGGTACTGAGATGACAGTAAGCTGTGATTTGTTATGGCACTGAATATTGGGCATTACTGTAGCAATTGGCAAAATTTCCCTCACTCCATTTGTCCCATAGGAAATCTCTTGTTGATAAAGTACAGCTTTTATTCAAAGTAAAGAGTTCTGCATGGTTCTTTGCTTTGTTTTTGTGCTAAAGGTTAACTGGTAGGTCCTAATTTCATCTTTCATGTTGAGTGCATTCATATATTTGAAGAATGTTGGCTAAAACTGAAGTCCTATCATTGCAGGAGCATATCTGCCCTAAGGGTGCTACCCTGAAGAACAGATCCTAATCTGAAATTTAGTTATTGTGCACACACATGGGAGAATGTTGCATCTAACTTGAGTAAAGGCAGCTTCAATCCTACTAGTGGTTGTGAGAGGTGACTTGTTTAAAATTCACCTGCAGCTGTATCTTGGTTGAGTAAGGAACTGCACCTGTAGCATTTACATAGAGGCTTTTTTTATTCTTTTGCAGAAAACTTTAGAAAGGTCCTGGGTGTCATTTTCCGATCCTTCAGGATTTAAGTAATGGGTAATGTGTAGAAATTTTATGAAAAGAGACGATTTATATTTTTAGGCAAGCCTAAAAGATCTTTATAAAAGCCTCTTTGACAGCATATTTACTGCTGGCAGGTGAGCATGAGCTTGGTGCTGTCACAGCTGCTCTGCAGCTCCTGGTTTGACACCTGATGTGCCACTGCCAGGCAGGGGCAGCAGTCAGGCACAGGAGCTGCTCTGCCCACTTCAGGCTTCTGCATCCCTGAGCTGTCCACAGTGAATATTCTCTTTTGGTTCCCTGCATGTGTGTAATTAATGGGAGAAACTATTGAGAGTGACCCACAGACAGGTACAGGGCATTGTGGTCAGCTGCCTCATTATTGTCATTAGGAAGCATTTGGAAGTTGCTGGTGGGCACTTTTAGAAACCTAGCAGTGAGGGAATCTCTCTAGGTTTTGATGGATTTGTCCATTGTAATAAAAGATTATTAGAGTGATTAGATGTGCAGTGATGAAGCATAAATTTTCTAAACCTATTTATCAAGAAGAGGTAATAATTGTAGTTTACTTGGTAATATTATACACATCACACTCCTTTTAGCCAATTTTTTTCCCTGCAGCAGTGACATATTTTAATTAACATAGTGAAAACAGGTCTGAACACGTGTGCATTTATAATTGCATTTTCAGTATTAATATAATTGTGTTTTCAAAAAGGTGTCTTTACCATACAGAAAGGGCCTAGAATTAGGGTAAGTTATAATCATCCTCAAGAAAATATTTGGGTTGTATGTGAAGCAGATAGCATTCCTTTTCAGTGGACAAAGAAAGAAGCAGCCTGGATGAAAATTAACTCTTCTCTGTGGACTCAGGGCTTTGCTATGAAATGAGTCAGAGTGAGCAGGGTGCTTTCCACAGAGGTACACCCAGAATAACCCACTCATTGCTCTCCATGAATTCTTTGAGGCCACAAAATTCCCTTTGTCCATCTTGCTTTTAAAAACACATCTTTCATTGTGACATTGTGATGGCTGTATTTGCTATTCCATTTGCTTTCCTGTTTCTTAGTTGAATGAAGAACGTGGAGACAAGAGCTACATCTTGTGTTCAATCTGCTTAATTACACTCAGGGGCTTTTTAATTTTTCTTTTTTTTTTTTTCCCCTTTTTTTTTCTCCTTTCCTTTTCCCACAAAAGGCTGGGGAATTATTAGTTTTTATTAAGATTTCAAATAGTTTTCTGAAATATTAAAATAGTTCTGTATCTTGTTTTTTGCTCTTATCCAGAGAGGTAGATGAGGCAATGTATTTCTACCTGAATATCTTTTAGTGAGACACGTTTTTTTTTTTTTTTAAGAACTTGTTATAGAAGAGCTGGTCTTCATTTTGCATCGATGAAAATTAGTATATGTTTAAGATACCAAAGATACGAATTTACAAAGCTGGTTTTTTTGAACTTTCTATTAAAATGTTGAAAAACCTGTAACTTCTTCAGAGACATGTAGGTCACTATAAATGAAGATGGATACAATAACCATAGGTGCAATTTTATGACATATATTTTTTAGTGGTTGTTCAATAAACAACAAAAAGTGTATTGCAAATGCCAATACTATGTGACTATTGGGTCATTTTTTTTCTAGGTGTTTGGGAAATCTTTGTTATATTTAAAAACTGTTTATGGGAAATTTGGCCAGCTAATTTGTAATACTAGTGTATCTGTTTTGTCTTAAAGGATTCAAACATGATTATCTTCTGTAAAAGAAACGCAAAATGCTACTGCTTTTATAATATATTATGATCTAAGCTATCAGAATCATGTCATTGCTTGGAGGTTCATAGTTCTCTTTTCAGGGTGATGTTACAGCCTACAGTTCTTCGGCCTTCTTGATTTGTTGTTCTCCTAGACATTTTCCTTTCTTAATTTCTGACTTGCTTTTTTCTATTTCTTATTCCAGCTATTCCAGAAATATCTGATATATGAAACTATTTTGAATCTGAAATTAAGAAAAAAAAATTAGAATTTTTATAATTTTTGGAGGACAAAGACAACTAATTCTGATTTGAGGTGATAACAGTGTAATTGCAAAAGTAATTTCATAATGTGGTTATCTTCTTAATCAGACAGCTTAAAACCTAAAAATCCTGCTTTATTTCTATATTAGTTGACAGCAGAACAGCAAGGTACCAGGAGCATGACTGGTGTCAAGTGGAAGTTTATTACTTGAATTCCAACGCTGTGCTTGATCCAAACCAGTAGAGCTGCAGATTTGCAAAGCTGTTTAAATAAATATCTGAGAGCATGGTGGTGTGACAAAGAACTTCCTGCAACTGCAGAGTAGCACATAAAAGAAAGAGTGAAATATTCTGGATTTGGGGTCTTTTGTCCAACTTTTGTACATCCACATGTGTGTTAACATGAAGACAGGCTCTCTGGAGCTGAGTTTCTTTCAGTGGATATCTAGTACCAGCTGTAAATGAGAATGCAAAGTATTAAAAATGTATGGAGAATATCACAAGTATAGGGACTTCTTAGTGCTTGACTGCAGTCTCCTCTGTGATGATTTCATATTGTTTAAACCCACCAGTTCCTGTTTATGTTTGAGGTTAACTTCTCAGATGTTTAAAGCTGTCCCTGTCAATAATTTTATCCCCCTTTAATCCTTAAATTTTTGCCCTTGGATGCTTTTGCTTTCTTGTTACTGACAGGTAGCTGTAGAAGATTTTCATTCTCCTAGTTTATTTGAGCCCTGAAATGTTTTTGTTACCTACAGTGTAGCAGGAATGTAGTACAAATGTTTCTGCTGGATCTTTCTGTGCATTTTATAACACCAGAGTTGCTTGTAGAGAGGCATAAGCATGAGTTTGTTTCCCAATTCAGCAAACTGCTCCATTAAGCACAGTACTTCTTGATTATGGGGTCTACTTTTTAGTTCTTTATTTCTTACAGCATTTTATGTGTGACACAGATAAATATCACCATGCAGGTTTGTATATATTTCACATGGCCTTGGAATGTGCTTTAAGTGTTACTATTTTTCTAAATATAAGCACACTGTTTTTCCCTTGTGTTGTCACAAGAGTTAGTGAACCAGGTGCCATTCTTGAGGAGGTTGGATTTTCTGGTGTGGTGTATCCCTGGCCCTTCTGCACAGTTCAGCTGAGGCTGCTGAGTGGATGAGCTGCCTCACTCATTAGCTCTCTCAGGATACACTTTGCTCATGGGTTCCCCACAATTTGCCTGGTGTGTACAAGTTTTGCAGTTTATTTGTGCACAAAATCCAGTGGAGATCCCTTCTGAGATTTGTGTGTGAAGGTTTATTTAGATGAGGGGGAAATGGCTTAAGGCTTGCTTTCAGCTGAGATATGGAAGCAGTGAACTTTCCTTTGATGCTCTTGTCCAAGCAGGATGGAGATGCCTCATGGGCAGACCAGATCACACCACTGCTGCTCTTAATTCTGATAAATGATGCCAGGTTTGCAACATTTTCAAACATGTACATTTTCAGCATTTATTCACAGTGAACAATTTACACTTGGATGTGGTTAGTTGTTTGTTTAAATACACTGCATTGCAGCCTTTTCATTTAAGCCCTTTACTCAGGTTGTTTTTGCTGTATTGGTATCTCAGTGTGAATTGAAGGCAGTGCAATGTGTGGCTCTGGTAGGGGGCTCCTGGCCAAGCCTTGCAGACAGCATTTCTGTTCCTATGACCTGTCTCTCCAGTGAATGCTGCTCATCCCAAAGCAGTATTTTCCCCTGGAAGACAGTGCATTTAGTGCTGGACAAGCAGGTAAAGTCATTTCAAGGAGGAAGAAGTATTTCACTCTTGTTTTATATATTTAGGAAACTGCTGCTGTTTTTGTCATTTCTCCCACTTTAAACTGTTTTTATCTAATTCAGGATGTTTCAAGTTATTATTCTAGACAGTCACTTAAATAAAAATAAACAATTTAAAATACATCATTAAAAAGTATGTTGTTCCCAAAATGGAGTCAATGATGTGTCCCACAGGACCAGAAAATGAACCTCAGAATATTATGGACAATTTAAAATGGGCAGATTTAATTATAGCAGGAGTGTGCAATTACTGAATGAGGTATGAGAGACATGGGAAATGTTCCCATCTAAATAATGACCAGAATGTGCTTGTTCTAATAATATTCCATAACACATTTAGGGCCCTAGGATTACAACACTTTCAGGTTATTAGAAGACGATGATAATAGTGTGTTTTATTGCCAAATTACTACCATACTCTCTGAGGTATGAAGTGATATTAATGATCGTTTCCAATAAGGAATAACATTTTGCAACATCAGTAGCATTTAACCATATTAAAATATGTTGTGTTGTGCAGTAAAGCCCTGGGGTATAGAGATGAAAACTAAAGGGTTTAATTTTGAGATGCAATTGGGAAATTATTTGGACATTCAGAAAAGCTTTAGGGTAAAAATACATTAATGAAGTAAGTTTTTTAACTATTTGCAATAAATAAAAGATGCATGTGTATTACCTGATTGTAATTTTGGTTTATAAAAATGTTAAAATCAGTGCATGGCTTATATTCTGTTTAGTGTGCTATATAAAATTTCAATTATCTACATGTCTGTTAAATCTAGAAATGAACCAATAAAAGAGAGAATTAGTACATATATGTAAATGGATGCTGCTTGGAATGCATATTAAAAATATTTTTCATAGCACAGGAAGCTTCACAGAATAGGTGACAAGATAACATTCAGTTTCTTTGGTAGCATATTCTCTTAATGAGGAGAGCTCTGTGTTCATATAATTTACCAACAGCCATTCTTTACAGATTTGTCTGCCTCTTTAACTGTAAATATTGCAGTATTTGTTTTGCCAAGGTCAGATGCTCAGACTTGGTGACATTATTGTCATTGATCTAATCAACTGTAACTCTCATACCATCTGGTTAAGTTATTATGTTAATTCAGAGTAAATAAGTTAATTCCAGTCACTCAGAACTGCCAAAGATGGGAATTTTTATGATGTCAAAATATGTCTCTGAAGCTAAATAAACCCTCTGTACATCTTGTGTTTTATGGAATGTTGTAAAAACTAAAGATGGATTTTCCTACGGGAGCATCACTTTCATTTGCTTAAAACAAATCTGAGTTTTATTTAGAGTCGTAAAAATAAGGAAATCATATTGTGGTTTTATAGTTACTGTAAAATACCGTAAAATATTTCTAAGTTACCATCTTCTGTTGAGTCAGCAGCTGAAGAGTTGCATATGATACACATTCTAATTGTACATGATATCATTTTACATGATATCATTTTACATACAAATACTGTTAAATGGGCTCCATAGAATACATTAAGGGTTGATTTGCAGCCATGATCTTGCATTTAATGTCAGATCTGGAAGTGTCAGAATCACAAAGCTTGACATGGATCTGTGCAGAAATAATGTGAACAACTTGCTGTCTGTTAACTTAGAGCTTTACTTCTGCTTAGAGATATGAAAGTTAAATCTGTCCTTAATTCTGTGCTAGATCATGGAAGCTTCAGTTCTCTTCTCCCTTAATGTACAAAGATGATGATTTCAGTGAAAATTCAAGAGGTAACATTTTAGAAATCCTTGGAATTTGTTGGAAGTTCATCATGAGAATATAATTCTTGTGATTACAATGTCTTCGTAAAATGAAGAAGCATTCAGTGTTTAAGCTAAAATCTGTGTTTTGAAATCCTGGATTAGAATCACAAGAGTCTGATGAAATATTAAGGACTGGAAATCCTGAAATTTTAGTTAGGACTTGAATGAATCCTGGTTCAGCTCAGATTGATGTCTATCTTTTCTTTCCATACTGTTTTGAAATGGTCAGTCTGTGACTTTTATCCTGGGGATACTCCAGCTGGTGCTGCTGTTCTTATCTCACAATTATTTTGGTATTTAAGATTAAAATGAAAAGTCTTGTCCTCTTCATAAACAGAAACTTGGTTAGGCCGTGTCAGGGTAGTAAAATCTGGAATCCCACAAGTGTTCCTGGTTTAGAGCTGTGGGGCACTGCAGAGGTGCTGCCTGGTAGCTTTGATACAGGAGCAAGGCCTTGGGAGCTGTTGTGTCTGAATGAACAGAGTAATTTGAAAGGCTCTCAGGGAAGTATTAGTGTTGGTGGCATAATATGCAAATTATATGCTTGGCAACATGGTGTGTAATGCAATCTGAGATGCAGTTTTAACTAGTCCAGTTTTCTGCCTAATAACTTACAAGCAATATAGAGACTTAAATATTAAGCTGTTTATGTTGGTCTCACAGTTTAATATGGTTTCTTTGACTGGATATTGTTTAAATAAAAGCAAATTTGCATATGGAGGTGCACAAGTGGACTAAATGGTGCTTGTAAGTAGTGATAATAACTTGATTTTTGTAAACACTGGTAAGTCTGAAATGTATATGGTTTTCTGATGGCAGAAACAAGTAAATGAGCTCCTTTCTCCCATTCTGTATTCAGAAGTGCAGTCACCTGCTATGAAGTAAAAAAGTAGGAAGTAGGGACCTCTTCTCCTAGCAAAATTTATTTATGGTATAAGAATTTTTAATGGATTTAGTTTGGCTGGCTTTGAATGAAATGTACTATGTCTCTATGTACAGTTTTATTTCTTTTTTTTTTTAAAGAGAGGTAGTAGCAAAGTAACTGTTTATTATTCCAAAAGGTTTGTAATGATCCCTCTCAGCAGGAAGAAGCCCCAGTATATTCACAGGAGATACATCTATGTATATATGCATATATATGTGTGTGTGTGTCTGTGTATATATATGTTTATATTTTTAATGCACACCAAGAGGAACCACTTTTTCTCTACCCCTGTGTGGGATAAGTGCCCTGAGACCCCTCTCCTATTATTTCTGGAGTAATGTTCTGAGGTATTGTTGATTTGGCCTGAGAGGCTCAACTATTTACTTTCTACCAGGAAAAAAAAAAAAAAAAAAAGATGACTTAAACCTGAATAGAAGAAAGGAGTCCACCAGCAGAAAATGGTTGCTGGGCCTCAAGACAGGAAGAAAATGAGAGCTATGGAGGGAAATGGAGCTCAAGTGATATTACTCCTGCCAGCCTTGGATAGAGTCCAGAAGGAGCAGGAGTTTTGAAGTTTTTGTTGAACTTGTTGTTTTGTGGTGTTTTTTTTTTTTTGTTACCCTTGCTCCTGGATGGGCACAGCTGTGGCTTGGAGTAGCAGTTGGGTTTCTCCCACATACCAGGCAGTGTGGGAGACTGCCCAGGGAGAAGGTGGGAGAGGAAACCCCATCCCATTGTCCCTGCTGGGCACTGAGGAGCCCAGGCTGTTGTCAGATGCCCAGGGCTGCTCTCTGCTTAGGCTGCTCTGCTGGGGCTCACAGCTGGAGAGAAACAGCTGTCCAGTGTTGGCAAGGCTGGTTTGGACAACTGCATCTAGCCTAGGAAGAGGATTTTGAGAAATAGAAATATTTGCAATAGTCTCAAAATCATGTCAGAGATTTCTGAATTTTCTCTTTTATAAAATCAAAATATTCTTAGTGTACAGCAGCCCGTGCTGCTCTCACCAGTCATTATTTAGGCCCTGGAAGCATAAGCAGCCTGCTGTTGTTTAATTTACTGAAATAAGTGTAATCCCTTAGTGAATAATTGAAATTACTGGATGTAGCCAGTAGCATTAGATAGCTCACAAAGTGACATGTAGGGCTTTGGGGAAACCTAATCTTTTTGTTTTGGCTTATCAGAAGATTCCTCTTGATATTCTGCATAAAATTTTATCTGTTCCATATCAAACAGAGCTGTGGGTTTTGTAGCTTTAGCAGTGACATTCCTCTGAAAATGCTGCTTGTGTGACAGATTTGCACGTGCTGGGATTGGCAGTGTAGCAGCTCCATTTTCTGTGTGGAAGATGCACTAACTGTTCAGCAGAGGTCACTGTGAGTTTGTGCTTGAGACATTTTAGTGCAACTTATCAAAATGTAGTACTGAAAATATTAATATTTTGACTAGAAAATTCTTGTGCCTGCATTAGCTTTGAAATGAAACTGGGTGCATTTTAAGAAATATCTTTTTTTGTGAAAGTAGAAAGTGGAGGTGATTATAAGATTTCAAAGAAACCTGAATAGCCTTAAGAAATTTGGCGTGTGCCCAGAATTTAATCGTCTTTAGTATTACTTATCAAGATTTATCCAAATGATCACTTCTGTAGAAGTCCCTCTTCCTTCTCCTCTTTCTTCTAATATGTGTTGCTTTTGCAATTGCCCAAGAGCCAGGTGTGACCCTTCCACAAATGTTTTACACCTTCCTGAAGCTCAATTTCCCTGCACTTAAAATCACCAAGGTGAAGACAGAAAGGACTGTGCTTTTCCTGTGTCTTTGTTGACTTACTAAAGGCATCATTGAAATCAGCTGTGAGTTCCATCTATTTTCCCAACTGTTTGTTTGGTCTTGTTCCCTTCATCATCACAGTAAGCTTTTAAGTTTATGGCAGCAAAAACCATTTTGCTGCTGTTTTCCCCTCTTGACTGTGTACCTCTACTCTGCCATTGCCATGAGGGGATCAGTAGTTCTCAAATGCTGTTGGAGAATGTTTTCAAGTTGCAAACAAACTAAACCACTCTTAGAGTTTCTGAAAAATGCTGGTTTAAAGCTTTTTTGTTCTCCTGCTACCAGTTGATAATTACAGCTGTGTAAACAGTCCTTGGAGAAATCTCAAATCTCCCTTCTTCTAAAGACAGTTTCCGATTCTGATTAACCAGAAGCTAATGAGGCTTTCAAGTCTTCTGGATTTTTCACTTGATCTTAGTTCTTCAAGGGCTTGTATAATCCTATTATGGAAATAGTGCCAACAGATGTTCACAATTCTGCATCCGCTGCAGCTCCATCACTGTGAAGGCATGGGAGTCTCCAGAAGCTGATAGCAGAGAAAAGCAGGTGGAGTTAGATTGTTGCTAATGGAACAAGGAGCTCTGATTCCATTCAAGAAAATACAGGAAGGAAGAGTTAATCTGAGCATGGACATTGCAGGGGAAATGATGTTTGTGAAATGTACACTGGGAGTCTTTTGTTAGATCAGCAAACAGAGCCTTGTCCAAACATATATATTCTCATTTTATGTGGACTCTTTATGAGCTTTATTTTTTGTCATTGCACTGAGGAGAAGTTAACTGGAAACTCAGCATGGTGAGCCTTTCAGTGAGTCCTGCCTGTATTTGTGACTTGGGAAACAACTAGTTTTGGTGGTTGCCAAAATGGGAACTGTATCATTAGGTACAAGCCTTTGTAACTCTGTGGCTTTTCAGTTCTACTCCAGTTTACTCACAGTACCATATTTTGAATACCAAAAGACCTCAAAGAGTGTCCTGAGGCTGGAAGCAACAGTAGTGGTCAGTGGCATTTGTGTGTGTCCTCCTGCACTTCATAATGAAGTTTCCTGAGTATGCCTCGTTCTCAAAGAAGCATCTGGGGCAAAGATGGGTGGCAAAGGGGTTGATCTGTCCCCCACAGGACAAAGAATTGTGGCTCCAGCTTTGGCAAGGACTCAGAAACTCAGACACAATTGGTAGTTACAAGCACCCTCCTTGGGCAGAGCCCCTGTGGCCAGATAGGAGTTTGTAGCCAGCAAATTGGAGATGGAGTGTGAAACCCCCATCCCTTTTGAGGGGAAACGGGCACCACAGGGCAGGTGTGTACAGCTATGATCAGAGCAAAGGTTCTGATGCTTCCGAATGGGTGGATTGAAAACAGCATTGTTGGTGTGGTGTTCTCTTTGTTCCTTCTCTGCAGGGTAATGAGACAAAGTCAACTAACACAAAGTGCAATAGGAGTGCTGGCTTAAATGTGTATGTAAAATTTGTGGCCAGAATTTTAAAAATATGCCTAAAAGTGTTAGCTCCCCCTCGCCCACCAGTGTTTCTTCTCAGCAACTATATCTGTATATTATGTCCCATCTGAACATTGCATGGAGCCTTCCAGCTGGGTCTTCTGAAGATGAACTGTACTAATTAAGATAACATTAAGGTAGTAACTGGCTGTACCTCAGTAAGATCAGTAGTTTACTGTTAGACCACACCTTATCACAAATTTTCCTTTGACTAAGATACAAAATATCCTTTTTGATTTGTCATCTTGAAATATTCATGATTGTTTCTGTAAAGATGGGGGGACAGAGGTGCATTTTTGGAGATGTCTGCATGGATAGAGGCAGGCTTTATGCAAAGCATTGATTAAAGACAAAGGTTTGTTGTCCACAACAGGTTAGTCCATCCACAGAGCCTATGCTGAAGTATTCCTCAGCTTCTAATGGTTCAGATGTTGCTGTGCAGGTGCAGCTGGAATTCCTGGCGCAGGTATTTCTGAAGTAAATAACTGTGGCTGAGCAGGTGCAAATAGCTGATCTTCCTCATAGTGACATGACAAAATTTACAGTTGATGGCTTTTTTCCTGTTAAAGAACTTAATACTGGAGTCTTGATGTGTTCAGAATGGAAATATTTTGGCCTGACCAGCTTGCTGTTTTTGTGTTGTTTTTGTTGTATTGGTTCTTAAAAATTATTGTTTCTATTTCTTTATTATTTTTTAAACTTTAAGTAGGAGGATGTAAGGATTGGAAGCAGGCAGCAACTCATCATATGATCTGAGCAGTGCTTGCCTGCATGGCATCAGAGTCTCAGAGAAGGTGATCTTTTGTCATTTCTGTTCAGCTTTTGTCAGTAATCAGAACATTTTGAAATATTAAACCAGAAATTGCCAGCTCATCCTCTTCTTTGTGATAAAATGTGTATCAGTTTTCTGGTCCAATTCCCAAATTTAGTAAACAAAATAGAACTCCTTTCCTTGTGCTGTATTTATGGAAAATGCCATGATGTTGGGCTTTTCTGAATAACATGGATGAAAATTCATAGACAGCTTATTCATGATAAGGTGTGGAGAAGAACATTGTGACAGGAATATAATTTTACCACTGCTGTTAAAAATATATAGAAAATGTTTCATACTTGGCACTAGTGGTAAGGAGCATTCTGCTTGTTAGAACTAGTACCTTTAGTGTGTGTATTAGGCACATCCAAGATATGAATAAGTTTTATAGAAAAACAGCTTGTCACTATCTTAGTGAAATGTATTTTTATAACTATTAGTGCTGTGGTGTGACTCTGCAGTCTTTTCAGTGAATATCCATAGTTCTAAGACAAATATATAAATAACAATGAAGAAAAAAACTTTGAAATTCAGCAGTAGTTGTGTGCTTCCAAGCACAGTAATGATATGGATGATAATCCAAATAGGTGAATCCTGTTCCCAACCTCAGCCATGTTGTTACAGACTTTTAACAAAGGTAAGGCAGAGCATCTTCAGAGTCTCACATCATTGACAGCCTTTACAGAGACATGGCATGGCAGTGACTTCCAGCTAATGCTGTTTGCACTGCAACAAGAAATATTGTTCCTAATCCCATTCTTCTCCTCTCCATATCCATGCAGGGAGTAATTCGTTATTATTGTTATTTGTTTTTATTTGTTTATAAATGAATTGTAAGAGATAAAAATAATAACCTCACCATCCCATTATTTGGTGACCAGCTGCTGCCCAGGATTCAGCTGGAGGGCAGTTGAGAAAAGTGGTGGAACAATTTCCCAAAAAAGGAGGCTTAATCTGCTGCTTGCTTCCTTAAATTTCCCCCCCTACCAAACTTTTTTCTTTCAAAAATAGAATATTTAGTGGCCTTTGATATGCAAAGTATTAAAATGGTAATGAGCAATGAAAACAATCTTTCATTTTATCTCTACTTTGATTAGTTATTGACACTTTGTCTCTTTGTGATCCTCCACATATTAATATTTAATATGCAAAAGGCTAGGGAATTCAAAATTATGCAAACCTTCCATACTCTTCGCAGCCATAACCTTGCATAAGAAGAAATATGGACCAGTTATAAAAAGAAATAAAATGGCAGCTCCTCTGGGCTTGGATTGGTTTTAGTTCTTTGTAGGTTAAGTTTCACTTGGTGATGGTGAGTGCTTTCTACACCTTTTCAAATGCAGGATACTGAGCTGGCAGTGAAGTTAACCTTCCAGGCAATTCCATATTCTCCTTTCACAACCAAGCATCACTTTCAACCAAGCATCACTTGCTGCTGCTTTGGAAGTGTCTTTGTTTATTTATCTGTGTATATATAAGGATTTTGTAGCAGTTCTCAAGCGATGTCTCAGTTCAGGTTTTGGAGCTGATTATGATCTTTTCTCAAATAGTCTTCTGTAAGTGGATGTTGCAAGTAGTTAGCTAAATTGAATAGAATTTGGAAATGTTTTTTGGTTCAAATTTGGTAGGCGTGTGAAAACCGCTTCCCCGCTCAGAGCATCACTAATCCAATTTGTTGGTTTAAAAGATAAGATTGCTTGACTGTAAATTCAATCTAGGCAAGGTCATTGGGAAAATTTGGAATCAGCTAAACTGGGAAAAGGAGGAATTTCTTTGTGTGGAGTACAGGCTCAATCTGCTAAAATTAATTTTCTCAGTGAAGAAGGTAAAGGCTTTCTTTCTTTTTTCTCATTTTCTCTCTTGAGGATTGTTGCCTTACTACATGCGTTCTTAAGCTTTCAAAACAATCAGAAAACTGGAGCTTCTGAAAACCTACAAAGGAAAATCAAAAAGCTCTAAGGAAAACTGGCTGGTATTAGTGATTAATGTGCCAATTAAGGTAGTAAACAGCTCAGCATTAAGTCTGGCCTGGGCTATAATAGTATACTATGGCAGCAATCTCTAAAAAACTCCAAAAAATCTCTTTGACAAAGAAGCACTTTTTCTAAGAAGGCTGAACAATTCTGAAAGTGTCTGCCCCTCTGTACATACTCTTGGGGTGTTTGTCAGTGCTAAATGGATTTGCTTTTAAATGAGCTAGCATATTTGCAGCCAAATTTGTTTGTCCTCCTGCTGCCTCCTGCAATCAAGCATCCTAAGTATGACTGTTTAGCATCAATATCTTTTTGACAGGAATGAGTTTGCTGCATTTCCTTTGGCTTGTAGGGTCTTGAAGCCATTAGTTTCCTTAATGCAGTAGTGTCTGCCCCAGCCTTGGTGGACAGGTCTGTGAACCTCCACCAGAAGGTGCAGATTCATGTTCCTCCTCTGCTTCCTCGGAGCCACAGCAGTAACCACATGTCCAATGGCATTTCTTCCAGGCTGGGAAGCACATGCACCAGGAGTGCTGCAACCCTTTGGACAAAATTGTGGTTCCTGTTTTACAAAAATAACTAAGGAGCAGAATTTGACGTGAGGACTGAATTAGTGGAGAAGAGAGCTGGGCAGATGGCTTAATACTAAGATTTATGAATCGCCTGAGATGCTGAACATTAAATACTTGCATACTTCTTCCTATTCTTAGGGATCTATGTACTGCTAATTCCCCTAGTACTCTTATTAAGGTATCATGTGGTCTATTGTGATGTGTACTTTTATAAAAACCCAATTGGGTAATATTTTTTGTTACAGGTCTGCAGCTGGAGTGCTAATGGAAGGTCAGCTGATCACTGCAGAAAGTCCTTTCATTTGTGTTATTTCCATTTAAACATGTCCAAATTCTATTCAATTTAGCTAACTACTTGCAACATCCACTTTCAGAAGACTATTTCAGAAAAGATCATAGTTAGCTACAAAACCCAAGCTGCTCTTTAGGAAATGACAGTCTCTGTTAATTCCCTGGCCAGCAGAAGAAATCATGTCAGGACTTACCTGCTTCAGTGCAAAGCCAGCTAGCCTCAGTGCTGAGCAGGGGTGTTTGAACTAACTGGGGTGCAAGGATGGGGTCTGCAAATCACACCCCAAAACTCCTCACCTTAATGCTCTCTTAAATGTCAATTTATCTTCCTAAGTGTTGGGCCACCTTCTTTTTCAACTATAAGATTTATTAATGACTTTATATTTTTTGCTTCCATTAATAGAAAATAGTGAACTGAGTTTAACAGAATTTTCATTTAATAGAAAAAAAATTAGTAGTTTTCTGGATGTCTTTTTTTCCCTTCTTGTTTTTATCCATGTCATGACTTCTTATTTTGAGTAGGGTGTGGATATATTTTCATTTCTCTTGGCTGTGTGCCTTTCCCACCCAGCCACACCAACAAGAGGGAACATCTTTCAATTCAGAAGTTGGCAAAAATAACGGAGCAGCAAAATTCTCCCCTTGGGGAGAACGTTAGGTGTTCTTTTAAGAATGTGAGAAAAGCAGCAGGTTTTTCCTTCAGGTACCTGGGGTGAAAATTGTTATCTTTGCATGGGATCTTTCATTAACACAGAACAAAGGCAACACATGGGAAGATGTACAGGAAAGTGCTACTACTTGTAGGGAATATCAGCTTTCCCGTACCAAGGATTTGGGACATTTTGGCTATTCCTTTATGTATATTAACCTGGAGCTTTGTATGTGGTACTGAATGATGCTTCTGCTTTTCTAAAATTCACTTTTCATCTTTACTACCCTTTTTCAGGAGCCCTGACATCACTATGAAAAATTACTTGAATACAATAGTTTAAATTGAAAAATCATTCCTTGCTGAGGAGGTGTAATAACAACATGTATGGGAATGGCTTCCTATTTTCATATTTTATGAATAAACAAAAAACAATAGATAATTCAGTTACAAAGGATCAGAGAGTTTTAGTCTTGATCAGAGGGTGCACTGATTTGTGCCATTAAGCAATTCAAATACTTGCATTTGTCACAGATCTGCTGTGGCAGATGGAGGATCCCAAGGGATAATTTGCTGAATTTTAGCTCAGTAGGAGCTAAAATGTAGCTTGCAATGAAATGGGCAGCAGCAAGAGAGTGACGAGGAGAGCAGCGTAAGAGGGAGATGAGCAGCAGTCTTGCATGCTGTGTTCTGGAGCAGTGTGGCTTTTTGGGTCAAATTAATATTAGAGTTAGTGCTTCTGTTGCAAAGTTTCTGTTTGGCTGCACTCTTTTACAAAGCACAGAAGACAAGCCTTGTCTGCAGGTCTTTGCAGATTTTGAATTCAAGCTTGACATGGAGAAAACTTGTTTCAAAACATCTGTTGTGCTGAGGGCTGTGGTGAGAGTAGTAGGAAGTGCCTGAGTGTGTGTTTCTGTGTATCTGCTTAGACATAGCAGGGAGAACTCCTGTCATGCTGTCTATGACAATAACACATATGTAACTATAATTTTTACCTTGGTTTCCAGTTTATTGATTGGAAATGGTGTAGGCTGGTGCTAGTGGGAAATCCTGGTAAGTGCAGCAGAGGTGGAGAAATGGTGCCTTGACTGCTAGGATAAAGAAACCTTCTGTATTATTGTAGAGGTCACTGAGGTTTGTAGAAATAGGCTGCTTTCTGGAGGCTGTATTTATTGCAATATTTAAGATGTGATATACTAACTGTGATATCTGTATTCCCAGAAGAGCTCAGTATTCTTATGTTCTAATGTCACTGTTTGTAGTCAGGCTTTGTCATTGTCATTTATAGGGCACAGTCAATGAGATCAGTGCTTTACCGAAATGAAGTTCTTGGTCAGAGGAGTTTTCATTCTAATTATGTAATTAACATGAGTTAATTTATTAGATTGCAGATGAATGAGGATTAGCAAAATGATAAAAAGTGGAAAAAACTTATTAAACTCCTATATATTGTGCTTTTTTATGTGCACAGACTTGGACTATACTATCTCATTGAACAGTTGTTTCACTACAAGAATTTACACACTAAATTTCCTATATGGATAAAACTGTTGTCCCTAGTAGGAATGGAAGTAAAAGAAATGTTCTAAAATTAAAGCAAAACTCAATTACATACTGTGATTGGATAGATTTTAAAAAAATTACGTTTCAGGGGATGTACATAATGTATAATGCATATATTGGTGAAATATTTAACATCTGTTTTATATTACTTGCAGTGACACCACTACAGCATTTTCTCAAGGAACTTAAAATTGCTAACACAGTTACATAGCTCTAAGTTACCAGGCTGCTTGGGACTTGAACATCTGTGGAGTAATTGCTTCTCTGTGATTTTTAATTCTTTCCCTATTTCCTTAGATGGTTGGTTTTTGGTTTGTTTGGTTGTTTTTTTTGGTTTTGTGTTTTTGATTTTTTGTTTCATAGTGACAGCTGTAGTTAGCTGCCTAATTGCAGAGTCATTGCAATTCTTCCTTCATCAGAGGCTTGCTAATGGCAGTAATTGATTAATGAGAAGCATGTTAAGGTGTCATTAAATAACCACTGAAATGCTTCTTTCCATTTCATGGTCAGTGGCTCTTGTTGACCCTGCTGATTAGATCATAAATGCAGAAATGTCCTACTGGAAGTTCTGAGGTTGAGCTAAGGGCAGGAAAGAAGAAGCTTTTAATGCTGTTTTTATGTCAGACTATGTTCAACAATAATACAGAATTTTATTGATGCATTTCACATCTATGATATAAATTGTTTCTGGGAAAAATATTGCTCGCAGAGGTAATTTGGAATATAGGCACAAAAGAATATAGACATACAAACACAAATACCAGTTCTTTAAATTAGAGAATAAACATTGAATTTCATAATACATTGCACATATGTATACATGTATATATCTACCTAAAACATCAGACTGTAGCAAAATAACCTTTTCACTATTGACTGTTTTGTTTTTGCCTACTACACACAAACTTAAAAGTCTCTACCTTTATGTGTAAATAATCCATAGGTACTAATAGGTAGAATGATAATAATTACAAAATACAACTAAAAATAATTATGTAACCAAACTTATCACTTCCATGATGCAATGCTAGAATTAAAGCTTTTTATGTACGTTTTAAGCTTCCACACAGTAGTTTTCAGGATTTTTCCTTTTTGAGTGTAATTTCTTGTGGCTGGGAAATGCAAACTGGAAACCACATTTGGCTTCAGCTGATTGTGGAGAGCTTAGTTCTGCTGCCCAAAGCAGGAAATAATCCTCATGTTTAACCAGTGCTGTACACAAGTGGAATCTTTTCAGTTATTGCCTATGGAGTAGCTCAACTGTTGGTTGGTGAAGATTTTTCTTTTCCTTTCTCCTGAATTACATATATTCCACTTGCTCCCTTCCAGCCTCTTCCATCTTGCCTTGCTCTTGTCTTGGCTCCTTTATCTGTGTAGTTCCAGTTCTTCATTCTTACTCAGGACCTTTTGTTATCTGGTCCTAGTCTCTTCCTCAGTTTCTCACCTTTGAAAATATTTCTTTCTTTTATCTGTTTTCCTCTTGTATCAATTTGATACCATCATTAGTAAAAGTGTCTGCTGTGCTTGGCATGAGAGGGAAATAAAATCAACATGCCCCAGCAACTGATGATACTTACATATATATAATCTAAATTAAACAGTGTACTAAAACTTGCTGTTATTTCTAGAGAATCAGTTTCTATAGGTTCTGTCAGGTTTCAAAAACATAAACATGAGAAGGCCTGCATATTCAATCTGTTTGGTTTTGTGGCTTTTCTGCAGCCCAAGTGAAATGTATTCAGGTTAGCTGGTTCCTGTGTTGCCATCCTGTCTAACCTTTCTTCCGGGCTAGAAAATTGATAAGTATCTGATAACCACTGTGGAGACAAAACAGAAACATAAAGATCATATGTTGTGTAATCATCCTGATTACTCTGAACAGTACAATGCTGCAGGTTTCACTAATCAAGATTAATTGTGATCTAGGCTACCTGAACTGTCATGTAGAGTGGATTGTAATTGAATAAAAATATAATAATTTTAACATTGTGCCACTAATATGTATTTACAATAGGTAGTACTTTTGAAAAGACTCCTTCTCCATACAGTGATTAGGAAGCTGAGTTATATTTTCTAACTGCACAGATGTTGTTAAAAGCTCATATTTCAGGCCATAAAGACTTATTATATTTGAGGTTGTACAACAAAAGAAAAATGGTTTATACATCTGTCTGCTATGTGAGACATTAAAACTGAAAAATCTGGAACAGTAGAGATGTATGGAAAGCCTCACTTATGTGTGTGTATATATATTTGTTTTAAACATGTGATAGATAATTTATAGTGGGGTATTG
Source organism: Melospiza georgiana (assembly GCF_028018845.1). Taxonomy (NCBI): domain Eukaryota; kingdom Metazoa; phylum Chordata; class Aves; order Passeriformes; family Passerellidae; genus Melospiza; species Melospiza georgiana. The sequence continues at coordinate 14,163,643 of NC_080430.1, forward strand.
CTGAGAAAAAAATGCTTTGACAGGTCTTGACAACTCAGAAGAAGAAAATATTTAATACAGTGTATAATAAGAGAATTACCTCTGTTTCAGCATTCTCAGCATTAGCTGGCAGGTCTTAACTTGACTTCTTTCACATGGTATCTTTCCATTTTTATCTTCAATGGATTGTACAAATTCTTTTCTTTGAGGCCTAATGAACCAAAACATTTTGGGCTATGTATGCTCAGGTTGTTTTTTGTAGGGGCCTAAATCTATGTTTCTGAACATTCTGTTGTGTATTCTGACAACTAGAAATGTAATAAGCTTACATAATATTTCTTTCTATGAGGAAAAAGGAGTGCATCCTAGGCAATCATAGAATGATAGCATAAAAAAAACTTTTAGCATGCGAGTGCATTTTGGGTGACTTTTCCCTCTGCTGCTACTGTTTCTGACTCTTGACCATTGCTTTTATTAGGTTCTGCTTTGTTGGGTGTCTGTTCCATCCTGGTGCCACTCAGTGATAAGGGAGTGCACGCACTTCCCAGTAGTACATACATGATGAAGTACGTGAAATCTAAATATGCTGGCTGCCTGTGTTCTCTGCTGTCCCAGGCTCTGCCTCCCCGTGGCTTCCTGCTCAGGCAGGATATTACCTGGAGAAGGTTATTTACTGACTTGCATGGGGTTGTTGAGAGCCATGCTGGAGCTGGGAGGGTATCAAACACTTGCAGGGAGATTGTAGAGGGAGATGCTTGCTGGGGGGAAGCCGTGGTGTCACGAGCAGCGCCGTCTTGTGCGCTTATCCGAGATTTTATCTGTGAGCACCAGCTACAGTGAGATTTTTCTAAGTGTGAATTTCTTTAGAAGATGTTAGAGTTTAAACCAAAGGAAATTAAATTCAAATGTGCTCTCAGGTATATTATTGAGTCAAGCAAATAAGTGGATAAAAGCAGGCAAGCCCCTGCAGTGTCAGGGATCTTTGCCCATCTCTGCAGGCTGGCTGGGCTGTTGTAGGTGTGCTGCCTTGTGTGTGGTCTCCAGGATCAGGTCCTGCTCTGTGGTGTCCAGGCCTGTATTACTCACTGGGCAGCTTTAATGGAGTGACCTGTACACAAACACTTGGGTGGGGCACTCTTCTGCTTGGAGGACACATTTTTGACATTCCCAACACTCCTTGTAGCGTGGGCACCCCAGCAGGCAGCGCTGAGCTTTGGATGCTGGGTGACTCCCAGGGCCTTCAGAGAACACCCTGTTTGCAGCCTCACACACGCTACAGGACATCCCTGTTACTCTGTCATTTAAGTCTAGGCAATGAAAATATATTTCCTAAATAAGTTACCTCAGAAAAAATTACTGTTTTATATAAAGGCATAATAATAATTAAAAACCACAAAGCATATGGATTTTTTTTTAAAGAATCCTATCAGGAAAGACAGTAGATTTTTCATTTCTCAGAGCTGGAAACATAAGAGACACTTCTAAAATGGGTTGCCTTTATTTATTTGGTGTCTCTATGAAAATGTAAATATCATGCTGTGTGTCAGATACTACTGAACCTGCCACATGTCCCAGCTCTTCTCCTTGGGAGTGAGTAGCTTTATGCGACCTCTGAAAATGATCAAAACTGTCTGATTTCATGGCTGACTTTGAAGATGAGTCGCTCTAAATTGCTTGTGCCTCAAACGCTGCAGTGTCAGTAGCAGAGCTCTGAAGAGGGGCAATTTCTCCCCCTATTCCTGAGCTGCTGAGTGGGTCAGAGGTGGGGGTCACACAGCTGAGAGAGGTTGCACTACAGGATGGAAACAAGAAAGCATTGCTGTGATTAAAACCATCCTTTAGTCAACCTGTATAACTGCACACTATCAGAAATTTGTCTCTTCTAAGCTAATGTGCAATGAGTATTATTTATCTAATCATAGTAAATGAGGCAATTTAATTTCCCAGCTGAATAGAATGAAACTGTGTCATTAAGCCTCAGCAGCCACAGTTCTGCCCAAATTCATGAGGCTGAACTTCATAACCATAGCTGAGTATGGACACACTATTGACATCTAGGTCCTTTCATGCCTTCTATTTCATGTAATGGTGGATGCTTTTGGAGGGTACCCTGAAACGATGGGCAGTTTCTGTACTTGTGTGGGGGGAATAGAATGTAAGAAAATAAAGATAGTGCAGAAGGTAATCTCACATCTGAGGAGTTGCAGCTGTGCTAATTACCAGAGATTAGGAACAGGCCTGCCCTTAACAGGCCACAGCTGTGTCCAATAAGGATGAGTGCTACAAAAAAGTGGGTTAGCTGGGTGAGGAGAGAGCTGGAGTTTGTTGGTTCTACTGTGAAGAAGGAGTCAGTGCTGTGAGGAGGTGCCCATGAGAAATCACCAAGAAGGTATGGGGACTTTTGCAATAAGATGACAACATACTTGTGCCTACTCCTACTGTAATTTCTTTTTAAAGAAGACTTCCATGTATTTCTGTATACATAACAGATGTGATTTCCTCCCTGTAGACACAGTTCAGCAAAGAACTTGAACAAGGAACAGTTACATTCATTTAATTGCAGCTATTTAAACTGAAATTTAACCTTGAGTATTAAATGCTTTGTGGAGTCTGGGTTTGAATGGGATGAAATGATTGCAATAGGAAATGGATCCTTCCTGGCACTTGCCCAGGCTTGTAGAGGTGTTGCTAATGTTGTGTGTGGTTGGTCTTTGAGGATTTTGAAAAAAAGTGGGAGTGAAATCTCTTTACAAGTTAAAATACTTTTTTCCCCCATGTTCTCCTTACTGAGGAAGACCAGATAGTTAAGTCTCCAGCTCTTCTTAGCTCTACCTTATGAAAACTTTGGATTTCTAGGAAGTTATGGTATTACCAAGTCAAAATAATAATTTGACCAAGCACTTGTTATATATTGTTGCTAAATTTTAATTGTGGGCGTAAAGAAAAGAAAGATCTCATTATTTTCTATCATCCTGTTTTGACCTTTGTGTTACTGATGTTTTTCATACATCTCTTTTGCATTGCAAATGTCTCAATTCTGCTTCCTTTTAATGAAACTTGATGGAAAAGAAATTATAATTTCCTTAATCCTTATCTTTAAATATGTTTTGTGATTTTTTTTGTTTATTTTCCCTTATATTTAAACTGTTTCCTTTCTTAGTTTTTGTAATAACAAGGATTTCCTTGTAGTTTCAAGAACAGCTTTAACTGAGCTAAACAAATGTGTACAATGAAACCTCTTTTGTGTAATTGTCTTCCACAGTTTCCCCTTGATCTTTAAGTGATAATAGTGTCTATATGACATGTACATATATAATTGGTACAGATATATACTCACACTCATGTATGTTCTAACTTAGGCTATTGTCTCTTAAATTCTTACTTGAGCTGTTGGCTGACTTGTTCCCTGGAAGCTGATTTTCTTTTAAAGTTGAAGCTTTTCTAGGAGATAGAGTAAAATGAGATTATGGTTAGATTTTCACTAAGTAATCTATATGGATTGACTATTGCTGAAGGCGCTTTTATTTCCTGAACAAAAGAAATGTGACTTTGTCTGCTTGGGTTTATTACTTTTAAATTAATGTGACTAGTGTAGGTCAGATAGGCTTAGTATGCCAAGTATAGTGCAGCTATTTAATACTTTGATGAAATGGACTGGAGCAAGTGACAACAAGGCATTTTACAAAACTAATCATACTGCTGAAACCACCAAAAGTCTGTGTGTTCTTTTGGTTAGGCTTTGATTTTTATGAACAGAAGAGATGTTCTGGTCTTCAGAGGTGGTTACCACTTATTTAGGAAAATTGGTATGTCATCTGACAGGGGGTCTCTATTTCAGTTGGGGTTTGAGTTTTTTTTTTCCCAACCTCCTCAGAGGTTCTCTGCAACTTGCTATCAGTCCTTCCGGTAACTTTGCAAGTTCAAGGAGTTAAACTGCAGTAAGCTCTTTAGTCTTAACAGGACTTAAAAAAAAGAGGCAACATTGACATAATTACATATTAGGATAAAAAATTATGGTTTTCACAATAAAAATCCTTTTGGGAGTTGTTCTCATTAAATTAGGCTAAAACATTTGGAGTTGGAGTTTCTGTGTAACAGCCTACCAGAGGGGGTTGGAGGAGGTCAGGCCTGTTGTGCAGATGTTTATTTCATCTGGAGGCAGCCTGGCCACTTTGAGCAGAGCAGGACATGAGCTGGGGACAGTGGCCACTGGAAAGGCTGAATTAAAGACTCATTATTTCTACTGAGCTGCTTTACAGCCACAGATAGCCTGGAACAAGAGTGGGAAGGAAGGTGCTGCCTGTCTGGGTGTATGTTTGACTAGTGGAGGAAACCAGGTAATGGAAGAAGAAAAAAGACTTGAGGGAAGGGAGCAGTGGTAGTAAACAGTAATAAAAAGTTAAAAGAAGTTAATCTTGTCTTTCTCACAGAACTGTGAGAAAAAGCAGCAATGATTTCATAAAAACCTTTGTTAGTCAGAAGTGTTATTTTTTTCTCCTCTCTGTTCTCATTTAGGGTAATAACCTTATTCAAAGTAGCACATTTTGATGAAAATGATAATTGAATAATCTTTGACTCACCTATTAATTTTCCTGTAATGGAAAACAAACTATCAGATTTCTGCTACTGCAGAGCTTTTAAGCCCTCTACAACAACCAAAAACAAAAAAAAAGGGTGAACTTTTTTCTTGTCTGATCAACTTTTGCGGGGATGGCTGTTAGCCTAGGAGTAGATGAAAGAAGCAGTGATGTACTAAGAACTGTTTTTACTGAAAATCCTTATATAGGTACATTTTTGACAGAGGTCTGATTGAACAGAATTATGTAGTTGAATCAAAAGTATTTCAGACACAGACTCCTTTTTCTGGGAAGGCTTGGTATGCAGAAGGAATCCACACCTCCTCACTTTTGAACTGTGATTTGTCTTGTGATTTTTTTTTTTTTGAGTTGTGACCTGTAATGCTGGCACCTGACAAGGGCAAAAGACATGTTTCTTTCCATGGTTAGTAGAGGTCTAACTTTTTAAAAAAGTGTCTTGTAGCAAAACAGTAGCAGTTATTTGGTTAAAATGTAAGTCTCAACTGATTAAAGCATTTCACCCATATCTGTCTTCAGATTAGAAAGGGCAAGGAAATGAAAATCTAGCTTTTCTCACCAGCTTGTGATAGCAATTAATCAAACTTTCTGTAATGACCACAGTCAAACTTTATTGCTACCATTTCCGATAAGCTTTCTTAAATACTTCTTTGGAGAAGGAATTTTACAAGTGGCAAGATCAACTCAACTGTAGTGTTACGTTAAAGGGGAAGATGTTTTCTGTGATTATTCCCTCTTCTTATTGCTTTGGTTTTTTCCTAACAGGGTCTTTTGCATTATATGTCAAGTCCTTTGCTTAAGAATAATTTGCTTTTGCTTTAGAGAAGTGACAAGATTTAATCTCCACTTCCATTGAGGAGAGAGAGAATTAATAGAGATTTTACTGAAAAGACTAAACAACTAAAAATATGCCAGTTTCAGGCAAACACAAAACAAAGCAAAGCCCATTCTGCACTTTCATATAGAGAAGTTCTTCTGTTGGGAGAGAAAATGAATGTTAAAATTTATCACTGATTTTAGAGAGATATTTATACATTGGTAATATAGTCACAAGTTGCTTGTATGTGAGAAATTGATAAAAATCTTCCAGATGTGATTTTCTTTCTTTCTCTTTAGGAAGAAAAGTGAGAGATGATTTTGGGATAATACATAATCATTACAGAAAATTGTTTTGGTTTTGATGCAGTAAAGAAACACATCATTGTTAATTTAAACAAAATACACTTTAAAAATTCTTAACAATAATCTTATCCATCAATGGCTTTACCAGGACACCATGCTTCTCTCTTTACTTACTCTATGTATGTACATTAGTCTGTGTTGGCCTTAAATGATCTAAGCACACCATCAATTAGTGGTGGTCTTAAATGAGTTAAGCAGACCTCCAAGAAGTAAAGAATCCTTCACAGTGTATTCTAAAGGTTGCAAAAGAACCATGGCTTGAATCATTATTGGATGCTTTATTGAGGCTTGTAATAAATATTGCTTAGCTCTTTAGAGAAGCCTTGTTCCTCTTCAGGTGGCTTACTTCAGAGTTTAGAGACTTCAATTTATTTTTAATGCTGTGGTATGGGAACACTTATCTTCTTATTTTTACCTGTTTAAATTTTGTCTTTTCCTTCCAAGTATGCTCCACTGCTTGTGACATCTGACTATTTTGCATTCTCTCTTTATGTTGGTCATGTTGCTATCCACTGTGCAGCTTAGTTGCTCTATTTTAAATACAACTTTTTGGAAAGATCCGTTGTAGGTACTCAAGATCAGGAGATGTAGATACTGTCCTGATCTTTATTTTACTGCATTTTAAAGTCATTTACAATAAATGTAGTTGTCCACAAGCCTGGGCTACTGATATCTCACTTTTTCTGTATTAAAATACTGCTTCTTTACCTTCTTGTAGCAGGTGCTTGGGCAGAAAGCAGTTGTCCTCTTGGCTAGCGGAATCTAACAGGAATAGTTGCACAATGTGATTTAACAGTTTTTATTCTTACTTGGGGAGTGTGAGGAGATGAGCAGACAGTAAATGGAGAGCACTGCTGAGGTGGGCTCCAAGCTTCTGTTCCCAAAAGTTCATCTGACAGCAGAGGGAGCCTTGATTCACACACCTGAATTGCATGCATACATTTCAATTATGCTGATAGCAATTACAAGGGAATTTTTCCCTGGCACAAGTGTATTGGGACTGTTACGGAGTTGTGGCTGGCAGTACCTCACGTCAGCCACCAAATATTGAGCCTTCTAGCTTGCCGACTTAATTACAAATCCATGGTTTACTTCTGCAATCTGTTGTGCTCAGCAGTGCTGGGACTGGTGATAAGTCTATCAGTTTTTACTAGGTCACTTACACATCACCAGCATTAAATTCTAAATGGCAGCTTCTGTGTACACTGCCTGGGCTATCTCTGATAAAACATTAATCATTTCAAGGTTCCATTCAAACCCATTGATAGAAATTGCAAAATGTAATTTCGCTTTGAGAATAGAATTAATGTTTTCTAATAGCTCTAACCTGTTATATGATTTATTGGTTCCACTGCTTGAGGGTTTTCATAATCTAAATTGGTGATTACAGATGATACACAACATTGTGTATCATAAATAGGAATTATGTGTCTGGTGAAAATGATAATGGGTTTTTGTACCTTGTATGTATATTAGTACATTCAGTAGTACATTAAAGCCTATTCTAGAACTGGAAGATGATTTTGCCCACATACAGATGTTCCCATCTCATTCAGTCAGTGAATCTGCTGCTGTTACTCATCCTCCTCTAGTTTGATAAACATGTGCTGCGTCAGAACATCATAAAACTAAAGGTGTACCTGTGGAATCTTGTTTTCTATGATATGCTCTTCTTATTATTTTTTGCTTGTTTTTGAGGAGACAATTAAGACTGTAATACTATTTGTGATTCCTGAGGAAATTTTAGCCCAGAGCTTGATTGGTGATGAATGAATTTACTGGTTATGTCTAGGAGGATTATTTTTGCATAGCCAAGCCCACCATTGGATGATCTTAGTAAAGGTGGAGAAGATGACCTGAATGTCTTTGTGGACAATGGAAGTTTTATATGCTTTCATTAAAGATTTAACATGTGCTGTTATTTTTCTTTGCTGACCCAAATTTCCACCCTGCAATGCTGATGGCCAGTATTGGGCTGCTCTTTCTCTCATCATGGCATGTCGCCTTCTGATGCAAGGCGAGGTGACCTGGTTCTGAGGAAACGGCACGGCGACCCAAACTCTCCAGGGTCACTCGGGCCAAGAACACACACAGACACCAGTATGGTGGACGGTTCAAGACCTTTATTGTCCCGTTTCGTCGGGTTTTATACCGGGAAAGTTTTTCCCTACGTCAGGGGGCTTTACTTTACTGTAATTGGTTAGTAAGGAGTAGAAAGTTACTAATGTTAGGGGGGACTACATTCTTGGGTGATCCTTTATCACTAGGAGTTAGGGGGAGAGGAGCTCTACTGCTTTCCGTAACATCGCGAGACTTTCCGAACGCCTGACCCTATTCTACTACAATGGCATTAGTGGGCTCTGCAGTTTTTGTCAACAAACAGTGGTTTTGAAAGGCTCTTGCTGTTGTAGAAATTGAAAATATCTTGTTATAAAATAAAATCATAGAATCATAGAATGATTTGGGCTGGAAAGCACTTTCAAAGGTCATCTAATCCAGCTCCCAGCTGTGGACAGGGACATCTTTCCCTAGACCAGGTTGCTCAAAGCCCTATTAAACCTGACATAGAACACTTTCAGGAGTGGAGCATCCACAACTTTTCTGTTGCCTCAAAGATGAGGTATTCACAACTTGTCTGAAAATTAGTATGATATCTCTAGGAAGCTACATGGAACAACTGGCTTACAATAGCGATCTGTAACTTCTTCCCTTAAACATTTACTTGAATTTAAGTCTTGTGAAGAATAGATGTTAGAAAACCCCCAATATTGCCTGTTTTTCCTTTTGTTCTTTAGAATGGGAAGATATACAGTAAAAGTTAATGTCAAGTTTAAGTAAAATTTAAGTAAATGGTACAGTGATTTTTTGATACAAATAAGCTGTACTTTTAAACCAGGTTTTTCTTATCACACAGTGCAAATCCATGTGTATTTCTTATTTATTGTCTATACATCTAATTATAGAGAAACTTGCTTTAGACAAGACTTTCAGTGAAACAAGGAAGTCATTTATTACATACCTCTTAGAATTTGTAAAGCACTCAGCTTTCATGGTGATGACCATTTATTATTATTTTTATTATATAAATACTTAGATAAAGAGAAATGGGTGCCAGCAGTGAATTAAATAAAACCCTGAATTGATCAATAACTCAATTTAGTTGAGAATTTCTTTAGAAAATATAGTGGTATTAATCAGGAGAGAACACTTCAAGTATAAAATTTGATTTTCCTAGTGGAAAATCAGTTTGCTTTATCAAAATCCTAGGGTCTCTTTCCCCCTTTCTCTCCCCCTCATGCGATTCTTCTTCTTCAGTAAAGCTAAATCAGATTTGTCTGAAGCAGTAATTGGTGATTATCTCCTAACTGCAAGACACAGTTGAGCCTCTTTGGTTAATCCTATCTTGCTTGCCATCTCCAGTGAGTCCCAGCAGGCAGGAGAGAGGACTGCCATGTGCCTTGTTTTTCCTGTGAGGTGTAATTATGGCCAGGAACTCTGCAGATTGTGGAGGGAAGGACAGCTGTACCCCACCAAAGAGATGTGAAATGGTTGGGGTGGAGAATGAATTCCTGCCTCAGTGCAAGGTTCTGTGGCATCCAGGAGGGATCCCAGGTTGTGTTCACAGAGTCACAGAAGATGCTGAGTTGGAAGGAGCCCTCAAGGATCATAGAGTCTAATTCCTGCAGAGCCCCATCCCCATGTGCCCAAGAGTATTGTCCAAATGCTTCTTGAACTCAGTGTGCAAAAGTAAAAAAAAACACTTGTGGTAAAGTTTCTGTTGTTTTTTAAGCTTTCTTGTGTACTCTTGCATGATCTGTTCATTATTTGGACTAATGAAGTGTTACGAAATGAAATTTACCTAATGGAAAAAATCCCTACTTTATTCTACACAGAAATTAAAAATGAGAAACGAGGATTATTTGTACTTATGCAATTTTCTATATTCTATTAAAAGCTGGGTTTTGCTTCACACGTGAGGAAGGATTTATCTGCACTAAAGTGTCATTATTATTATTGTTGTTATTATTAACAACAGGGTAGTTTAATAAAAGTTATCTATCACTTAAAATCCTGACTAGCTTGTTTTATTGATGCATCTTAACAGCACTTTGTCAAAGATAACAGTTTCTGTAGAAGTAAGTCTCTTCTGAGAGATGTGGAGAACCTTTTAAGTGACCCCTGTTGGAGCCAAAAGGGTGATTTATAATTTTATTAGCGAAGTTTTCTCTTCTAGACAGCTTCATTAGCTGTTTTATGGAAAAGAAGTGTTTTAAAAGTCAGCCACTACTTTGTTCTTTCATTTATATCCCAGAAAACCTGACTGCACCCTTAGTGCCAGGCTTGTGGCTCCTTGGCTAGAGTCTCTGTTGCTATCAGAACAATCCTATGTAGTATGGGAAAAGCAAAATGGTAATGAGATTGCAATTTCATAGTTTATGAATTCATTTTGCATCCTCTCTCTCTAGTCTGTGTTGCTTTCAATTTTGGAGAGCAGATCAATATGATAACTTACATATCAATCTCTCGGTAATGTTGCATAAAACTAATAACTGTAAAGGAATTTTTTAATAAATTGCTGATATTTATGCCTTGTGCTCTTTTAAAGCATTTTTACAGTATTTTGATATGCACTTTAGTGATACGGTGGTGGAGGGATGATTTTTTTATTTATGTGAGCCAGTCTTTGATATGTAATTTTGTTAGTGCAAGTGAATATATCTATATGTGTGTGTATATATATCATATTTCTTCCAGAACTTCCCATTTTCAATTTACCATACATCTTAAATTATGTTGCATCAGCAGACTGCTTTGTTGTCTTACATATTGCTGTAGAAAATATACTGAAAATCTCTCTACCTGGCAAAAATCTATTAGTTGTTCCCAAAAAGCATCTTGACAGTATTAGGACTGTGTTTTGTATGTTTGTATAATACAGTAGACTGAAGTTTCAGGCCATGGGCAAATCTTATGCATGCAAAATCCATTTTTAGCTACTTTGTGACTGTCCTTAAATCCTGTCTCTTAAAATGTCAGTTGAGTAGAAGCAAAGCCTCTAAAAAAGCTGTAGCACAACATCTGTGATTTCAGCAAATCTCCTGCTTCTTGTGTTTGGTGCATTGCCTGAGATGCAGCCAGGCACAAAGGCTCAGTCTGCAAGGTTAACATGGAGACATTCACATCATCAAGGAGATGTTAAACAGAAAACACTTGAGGGAGGTTGGGGAAAAAATGTGTTTAATTTGTTATTAATTGTTATTAACATGTTATAACTAAGTAACTTCCTATAGATCTCCCCTTCTCTCTTCTTGAGGTCAGCCAGTGTAAATAGTTAAATTTGCTTGACATTCTTTGTGACTCCCAACTCGGAGTATTCTATGAAAAACTTAAGAACTGCAAGCAGCTGTCCAGTCCTTGTAGGGGAAGGTACAGCTCAGTCAACCCTGTGGACACTTGTCAGAGAGTCAAAGATCACAATTGTCTCCAACACTGTAAAGGCCTCCAGAAGGAGCTTGCTGTGAGATAAGCCACCACCTCAGGAGTGTGAGATAAATGCAGAAGAGAGGAATTCGCAACAGAAAGGAGCTAATTCCAAGCCTGACAAGTGATGAGGTTTGGTTTGCACATCCTGGTTAATGCATCTGGACAAACATTCCCCACTCTGGCAAACTGGGAAACAACTGCTTTTACACCCATCACTCCAAGTAATGGGAGTGGCATCTATGCTGTGTGAGTACCTGGAACTTGGACTGAGTAAAGTGGTACCCCTGGAAGAACAGCTCAGCTCTGCAACCACCGTGACTGGGAAACTCAAGGGTGAGAGAAGGAGCAGCTGCATCCATGATGGATGGTGGTCTCTTTCTACTTAACCTGTCTCTCTTGCTCTCCTTTCTTTTTCTCCCCTTTTGGCACCCCCTTTTCTCCCCTCCCCTCAGTTTGCTATTCCTTTCTGTCTCTGCCTCACATTTACTGTTAAATAGAAGCTGTACTCTCGACTGTGGCTTTTGGTCTTGTTTGCACCATAACTTGGGCAGAGGCATCTGTCAGTAATTGAATCACAACAGCACCATGGTGTTCTGCCATAGGAATGAAAATTAATCTATGTGTCCTTAATTGTTATATTTTCCTCTTGCTCTTCTTGCTTTCTGTATTTGGCAGTAAGATTTCAAGTTCCTTTTCAGAAAGTGCTGAAACTACTGATGGTGTGTAGTTTGTTTTCATTTTGTCCTGGACAAATTGCAGTTGTAGAGCAGAGCTTGTAACTTAGGTAAAGTCAGACACAGGGATTTTGTCCTTTAAAGATAAAATATTAGTAATTGATACATCTTTTTTTAGGCCAAGGGGGTATGATATTAGTCAGATTTTTCTTCTGATTTGTACTAAGCAGGAAACTGTCAGAGCTTGCTTTATTTTCTGAAAAAATGTTCATTTTCTTGTGAGACATTTTTAGTGCCTTAAGCAGTATAATTACTGCTCTTCCAAAGAATAGGGTTTTGTTTTGTTGAATTGCTAATTGCGTAGTTTTACTGAGAATTGGTATGTGCATTTTCCTCCCATCCCCCCAACAATTGTAAAAAGACATATGGGGCCTTCCTCCCCCCTTACATCTTTCTTATTAGACAAAATTCAGAGTGGGTGAACAAGAAATAGTAGGCAAATTTCTGACCTATTACTCTATCTTGTAGTTCCTGTGAGTGTGTCAGAATGCAGGGTCTGAAAATGAGTAACAAATACATAACTTCAAGCTACTTTTTGGGGCACAATAGCAGTATGCTACTTTCAGCATTTGCATTTCCAATACTCTTGTGTGATGGTGCATGATGAACCTGGCTGGTGGGGTCAGAGCAACTAATTTCCTGCTGATATGGGTTGGCTTTTCAGAAGTGGTAACAGGATTAAAATAAATTCTGTGGCCAGGAAATGTTGCCATCTCTAGTTGTGTGCTTGCCGATTATGAGAATGTATATGCTCATGGATATTATGTGCTGCATATGAAAGAAATAATTACCTGATTTGGTTGTTTGAAATCTGAATTCTCATTTCTTAGATAATTACTGAAGACACAATTATATTTAATTGTTTGAGTTTTCAGTTTAATAAGTATTTTTGTAATTGCAGCTTCTTTTTGTTCCATTCAGAATTCAATGGGAGATGAGATTTTTTTCTTTTTTTGGTTAGTCATTAGTATTCACAGCTCTATCAGACTGCAGTTCAAACTCTTCACTTGTTTTTGTCACAGAAGATGATGGAGCAAGGTTGCTTAGAAACACTGAGCCACACTCGCAATGGGAGGTATCAATCTGTTCTGTGTGTTCACCTGCACATGCAGGGCAGAAAATTGAGTTTTTCTGCAGATTATGTTAATTCATTGCAAGTTTGTTTCATTTCTAGTATGCTTAAATATAGATAAACAGACATTTTGTTTTATTAGATATAGTGAGAAAAACAATCGACTTTTTTAAAACAGTCGTTTCAAAGTATGACAGTTCTAATTTGCCTGCATGACTTCCAAAAAGAAAGTGTTACTATTCTTGGCTGAGTTAATCAACTTGTCTTTTATTGACAAGTTGCATAAATTGGAGATTATTTCATGATCTATTTATAACAATTTTTTAAAGTTTCCAGCTTTAGTCTACAGTTCAAGAAAATACGTCTGCTTGACTACCAACAGCAATTACGTTTTTCCCTAATCTAGTGGAACTCTTGATCTTTTTAAGACTGGACTAAAAATAAACCATGTCACTCAAGTTATACATTTTTTGATCTCTTCAGCTATGAGTAACTTTGCCTATTTTTAGACCAGCTGTAATTGTACACTAATGTGGTGGAAAAGATAGATGTAGCTTTTAATCACTCTAACTTCTAAGCATTTCAATTATTACACTTATTAAATATGCTGAAAATGCATATATTTCCTCCTGTGAGGCTGGAATAGACTTTAGTGTATTTTCAAGGGACTTGAAATTTTTGTATCACTGAGCTCCCACCTCTCTCTCTAATACACAAGCTGTTGTATGGGTGGGTTGTTGATGTGAGACCCAACTTTATTTTCCTTACTTTGTGCTGACCTGATCTCTTTACATCTCAAGAGCAAGAAATCAGGATAAGAGTAGCACAACAGTGCTTCTGTAAAGGTATAAAATTCGTGTCGGTAGTTCACACAGTAACACAACAGAAAATTAATAGTAAAACTATAGTGGTGCCAATATAGTAGCAAACCAATAAAATGGCAAGTGTGAGTAAGCAGGAAATAATTTAATTCTCAGTTCAGTTTTCACTAAGATTTTAATAATAATCAGACTGCAGTTATGTAATTTATTAAAGCATGTTGTGTTGCTAATAATTGAATTATTTTGATGCCCATAGACTTAGCTATTTTTAAGCTGCATCCTTGTCTGAATTTTTTGCATGCTTAAAGTCTAAGGCAATTGAGTCTGACTTTTCCTATAAAAGATAGACTCTAATAGTAAACCCAATACAACCCCCAAAACAAAACAGCAATTTATTACGACATACATCCTTTGGAGTTACAGGAAAATATTTGGCAAACTTTCATTTCTTTAATTTATTATGAAAATAGTTCAGTGTTAAGGAGGAAGTATCTCTACTACTTTATGGTGCCACCATTGTCTCCTGTAACTTCTTTTTAGATCAGGTGTGGGTCACAAGAAAAGAACTTAGAACTGTGGTCTTTGTCTTTTTGCACGTCCGTTTTTTCCCCACATTGTACTGTCACAATCTCTTTTGTTTTTGTGTTGAGCACTACTTTGCACTGTATAAACCTTGTTATATTCTTTTTAATTTGACTCTGTATTGATTTCCTAGTCTGTGCAGTTGCTTTCCTGCCTTTCTGTTGATGCAGCAGGTGGCTCTATGTTTGAAGACAGCTAGGGATGAGGTGTGAAGATATCTGGGCAATTTTCAATCCTGTAGTTTCCTATTAGGAAATCCTACTTTGAAAATACATGCTTGTAATGCTGCCAAGTCAAAACACTATCAAGTCAGCCAGGTAACCTGGCAATGAATGGTGAGGAGCCAGATATTTGCTGAAAGTCACACCATGGACATGAGGTTTCAGGAGAGCAGGTAAGGTGCACTCATGTGTTAGAATGGATCAATCTATTACTGTGACAAAGTAAAATGTGCACTCTTCATTACACTTTTCAGGTTGTTCAGACTATGTATGAAAACAATCCAGAATTAAATTAAAAATTAAAACCATCCATGTCAGTAGTTGCTAATGAGACTTCACTACAAAGCTGTGCTCTGAATGAGATCCCAGCAGAAAATACAAAACCTCCTACGTGTATTAATAAGAGGAATTCTCAGGGGAGAGTGTGTAGTTCGGATAAGGCAGAGGTATGAGGAAGCAGAGACAAAAATATTCTCAAGAGTAAAATTGAGAGGGAAGCAAGTTGAATATGCTCTCATTTTCCTCTGAGTCCTGCCATTTCCCTACTGCAGGAGACACCAGTAATTTGTAAGAGCAAGTGTGCCCGAGCCTCTGCCTGCTGCCTTCAGGCTGCAGTGAGAGTGTGTGTGGAGCGTTTGCTATGAGTTGTTAGCATCATTTTAGAGCATTTGACACCTGATTTTTGAGGTCCAGTATTGCAGGTTGATTGGGTGGTAGGGGAAGGGTGGGATTGACATGCTGTATTGATGAAAATGGACTTTGCTATTACTACAGACTCTTCTTGTTTGTTTGTTAGTGAAGATGCAGGTAAAGCTGCAGAGGGAATGATGACTGCTGTTCTCACCTCCCTTTACTTACCCTAATGATTATTTGAATTAATATTTCATAGCTCTAGAATAGGTAGCTTTTTTACCTCTTTTGAGCTCCCTTACTGCTGACTCTCAAAACCCCAGAAAACACCCCAGCAGAAAAGCAACAGCAACTAAAAAACTCAAGCAACACCAAATAAACAAACAATCCCCCTAAGATGCTGAATACCAGGCATTCAGTTTTTGGTATGACAGTGAGTGACAATGAAGTTGCAGGAGTATTTTTAATATACTTGAACAAGATTTTGTTATCCATTTGGTTCTTCTTGGTCTTAGTTTGAAAAAGTTAATACTTGGTTGTGTGTGTGTATTTGTAGCTTCTCATGACTAGAATGCTCACACAGCAAAGGCAAAATTTAATTCTAATGCTGCCTTCTCAATGTGCTTAGTAAAGATAGGGGACTTTTCCTTGTACTAAAATGGAAGTGTAGGAATTTTTAGAGTTATCATTTCTGTGAGTTCCTCTGGAAGGTGGATAGTAGATGGTACATGGAGGAGAGTTCTGTGTCTGTGTCTCAGGAATAAGGAGAAGGATCAATTGCTGAGAGCTCAAACACACTGCAGTAGGAAATGGGTGTACAGAAACTCTTTCTCTCTCTTGGTAAATGATAGAAGTCAAGGGAACCCATGTGTAAGGTGGAACGATTGTAAGGTCTTAAATAAATTTTTGAACTGGAAGGCAGCATTATAATGTTTAAATTGAAGTGGCTGTACTTTGTTAGGCACAGATGGTCATTGTCTTGAGCCCCCGAGTCTTGTATTTGTGCTAGACAATCTCCATAAGCACAGTAAGTCTTTTTTTTTTTTTTTCATTTTCTGTAATGCACAAGTTAGTTCACAAATTGAGCTTATTTAACTTAGCTAATTTGGTGTCATTATCAGTCAATATATCAATTGAATGTGGCTTGTGTTTTGCTGATATTTGGGAGCTTTTATTAAAATAAAGACCTCTGCCTCTATGCAAAACACATACATCCTTTATTGCCAAAGAGTAATTTAATTCACTTTGTGTTTTGTGACATTTTACTTTTTTTTTGGAGGAAAAAGAATTGTTTTTCTCAAACAATGCATTATTGCTGTTTTCTTCAAAGTAAGAGTGAATTCTTTTTTAATCCTACTTGTGTAGGACAGGGCTAAACCTATAAAATTTGCTGAAAATTTCCTTGACATACAGAAAGGAATAGTAACTTGCACATTCTTCCCCTGTATGCATTTTTCATTATAAGAAAGATTTATGGTTGTAATATGACCCTGTGAATTGAGCCACTTTCTGCAGAGTGTTGTTTTAGGACCTAAAGCACCAGGAACTATTGGAATGCATGTTTTGCATTTTGATTCCCACCCTATAAGATTGACCTTTAGTTTCTCTTCATTTTTGTCATGTTTGCCTTTCTTTATGCTTAATGGATATCAGTGTTACTTTTTCTTCATATTGATAATAGCTTTCAGTAACTTCTGTCTTTGTTCACTGGGAGAGAGAAATAGTTTAAATCTTGATTAAATGCCATATTAGATGTTGAATTATTCTTAATAAACCCCCTGCTATAAAATCATGCATAAATCTGAGTGTATTCTTTATGTTCCTCTGGAACTGCTGACTGTGTTCAGTATGCATTTCTGGTGCAGCTTTGATTTCAGAGCGAAATGGAAAACATTGTGAGAAAAGAGAATATTGATTATTCTTCCAGTTAAGCAATGGTTTTCCAGGTGACAGAGCTCAATTATATTATACTGGATATTGGACTATTCAACATATGCCTTTTTAGTGAAGTGATTCTGAACAGTAATGTCCTATATCTTAATTAAACCAATATTTTGAGGGCAGTTGGATAGAACATACATTTGAAAATGTAAATGTCAAGTATATTGTACAAAGGCTTATCTGTTAAATACTGTGAGGTTACTGCCCGGATGAGGCTGCTGGGAATAATAACAATTGTTCAGCCTTTTCTTTTTCTGTTGCTGTGTAATTGGATCATGGTGTTTGTCCATTTGATAACTACCATAAAGTGTAAATTAGAGTAAGTTGGAAGTGGATGTAAAAACATGTTATTTAAATTTTTAATTACTGAGTTGGAGTAGGTGCTCCATGGGAGGTCAGTCTGCAGGCCTCTCCCAGAAGCCTTGTCAGAAAATTCCTCTTAATGGTAGAGAAAAATGCTGAAAGAGAAGAAGTGTCTTGAGTGGCAAAGACAGCTTAGTCTCTTAAAGGAATTCAATGCACTCTTTAAAGTAGGGGAGAAGCTGGCAGTGTGTAATGCAGGCATGGTTTGTGTTCTTTATACACAGTCATATTCTGAGGTATCCTGGCTTTGTGCTGTGTGTGAGCGTGTGTGTGTAGGGAATCAGTTTCAGGGAGTTGGGATACATTCATGGCCTGTTTGGGAAGGACTGGATAGATTTAGTTAGGTGGGTTGCAGTTTCTATATTGATCCAAAGCCATTGCAAATAAAGTGAAATGAATGCTGATAGGATCTCATTAACCTCGTTGATTTATGTATGTTAAAAGCTCTGAGATGCTGTCTGCAAGATCTGTAGCTTCCAGCTTTTTCTCCCTTCCCTCATCCCAAAGTATGAGGGATGCTACCAGTGCCATGTACAGAGAAGTTAACTGTATCAGTGCAATGCAGACATGTTTCTCTATAGCTGGAAATATTCTAATAATTCAGGAAGAATAATCTATTTTTAGGTTGAATGTTTCTGCTTCTGTTAAATAACAAGGACAGTTCTGAGTTTTATAAACTGGTCAGGATAGTGATTCATGCTAAAAGTATTGTAGAGACAATTTACAACTAGTTTCAGAAATGTTTTCAGATTGGATAAGAATATGGTGATACATACATATACACATATAAATATGGTGATACATATATATACATACATACACACACACACATATATATATATATATGTATGTATGTATGTACTCGTGCTATTCCAGTGTAGTGTGCCAGTATGACAGAAATAGCTTGCATCTTACACACTAGCAGTTTTGTATTCCACTTGGTTTTTCCTACCTTAGTGTAGGTTCTCTGAACTGTTCTTAAATGAAAAATATGGAAAACTTAAATCTCTCTGAAGTTAGCAGAAGAAAGCGATGTCTCATCTGTAGATAAGCAATCAAGATAAAAATATGCCACTCTTTGTTTGAGGGATAAGTAAGTGGTGGTCCTGCTATCTCAGAGCCTTTGTGTTGCTTTGGAGGATGTGACCTTCCAGGTCAGTGAGCACACAGTGAGGGTATCTGTAGCCCTGTTTGTTTCTTAAAATAATGCAGGGGGACTGGGGAGAAGATCAAAACCCAAAGGCTTCTGCTTGTAAAGTTTGGTGGTGTTTACCTTCATTCTAGCAGCACTTGATGGGTGCCATCTGTGTGCATGCCGTGGCTGCCAAATGCTGATGCGTTTCTCTTTGGGCTTTGGTGCACATCTGACACAGTTCAGACTTGGAAGGCTTTGTTCATCTGGGTTAGTGAAAGCTGCTGGCTGAGGGAAGCTTGTTGAGTGATCAGGCAGTCTGACTGTAAACCTTTTGTTTTGGAAAAAGATTAAAAAACCAGACAAAAGCCACCACTCCTTAATTTATCAAGTTATTTGAGATCTTTCAAGAAGTTATGTTTTATTATTTGTGGAAACAAATTAGCATTTTCAAGCAGGTTAAAGAGGAACCAGCAGGACCATCTTATCTCAGAAAGATTAACTGACACCTTGAAATTTTTGAACCTTTTGTGATATTTCTTCTGTTTTTTTTTTCCTACCCCCTGACTTAAAGGGTCCCAAAAATGAATGCAGAAAACAGTATACTTTGACATGGTTGCAGTTATATGATCATTTTTCTAAAAAGATGTACGTAGATTTTTGCCCCTTGCTTAACCTATGAAGGTATGCCCCTTCTGTCTTAAAAATGAGATCAGGATCTATTTTAACTATTTTGCATAATGAATGTAACCTCCTGTCCTTTAAGCACATACAGTTCCCATATTCACAAAAAAAAAAGGAGAAATAAGCCAATTTAATTTATAACCAAGAGATTTTTTTTCTTTTAACCAGTATCTTAATCAGTATCTTTTGACCAGTGCCATTGATATTGACAGTATGAGAGTCTGTGCTTTCCATATAGCTGCATGAGCCACTGTGAATGGAACAGGTTTGCTTATACTCTGGCAACTTTGAGATTTGTACTCTGCTTTGCTGTCTTCTGGTTAACAGAACATCCCCTCCTAAGCAGGATTCCCATTGATGTCTTGCTCCTCCACATGCACTTTGCACAGATAATGTAGCTCTGTGGAGGAAGTACTTCCACACAAATGTTACATGAAAGACATGGAGGAAAAATAACCAGGTGTCCTATTGAACTTGGGTGAATTTTCTGGGCATGGAAAATTCTACTTCCATAGACTGGAAGTTTGCGCTTACTCTCTTGTGTGAGTCACAATGTGTATGGGTGAGTCTTCTCCAGAGGGAGTTATTACAGATTTTGAGCTGAACCTTGGGTTCTGAAAAGCCAATATTCCCACCAGAATTGAAATATGAAAGACATGTCTTATGTAGCTTGCTGCTGCTTGCAGCAGTGGTGGGCTTTGTTATCTAGAAGCTCTTTTAACACTTAGCCTTGACAACTGAAGGCAAGAAATAATATGACTGCATTTTCCCAATAAAAACTTTCTGGTTTTTTGAAGTTAGCTTTGCAGACCCTTGTTGCCCATATCTCTGAGAAGGTAATGCCATGAGTCCAGCTGTTGCCATCTCTGGGGTGGAAGGGTGGTGCCTGGCCTGCAAGGCAAGGGCAGCCTGTGGAGGGGGTGGGTTTGTATTTGTATTCTGTCAGTGTGAAAGGGGAGAAGTTTTGAACTGCAGATGGAGAGCTGGAAGGAGTCAGGAGAAACAGCAAGGAATTCGACTTGCTATGTTTTTCTTGGACTTATTTTCTCTCATCTGCAGTTTTTATTTCTCCTAAACATTACTGAGAATACTGGGCTTGTATTTCTTGAAATATTAAAAAGTTTGTTGCCTCTTTAAATTACAGTAGTTTACTTTTAGTCTTAATGACATTTTCTCTCTATGAAGATTCTGAGAGTAAGGAACTAGTAATGCTGAAACTTGCTCATCTGTTGGTATACAGGGTTAATGTCCTGTCTCAAAATTTATAAGATCATAATCTGTTATAAGGAGTTTGAGGGACGTTATTCAGACTTGGCTATTGAAGAAAAATCAGACTCAAAGTGGAAAGAGTGCTCAGCCAGCCCTTCTGCATTCTCTCTGGACCATGGCAATGTAAGGGCTGAGTCCTGCACTTGGCCACAGCAGTCCTCCCCATGCACCAGCACAGGCTTGGGGAAGAGTGGCTGGAAAGCTGCCTGGTGCCTGAAAAGGGCCTGGGCTGCTTGCCAGCAGTTGGCTGAACACGAGCCAGCAGTGTGCCAAGGTGGCCAAAAAGGCCAGTGGCATTCTGGCTTGTATAAAAGTGGTGTGATCAACAGGAGCAGGGCAGTGGTTGTCCCTCTGTACTCAGCACTGGTGAGGTCACACCCTGTGTGAGTCCTGTGTCCAGCTTTGGGCCCTGCACTACAATAAGGACATTGAGGTGCTGGAACATGTCTGGAGAAGGGCAGCCAAGCTGGTGAATGGTCTGGAGAGTGTCATACAGGAACAGTGAGGGAGCTGGAGGTGTTTAGCCTGGAGAAAAGGAAAGCTCAGTGGTGACCTTATCGCTCTGTAATTCCCTGAAAGTAGGCTGTAGCCAGGTGGGGCTTGGGCTCTTCTTCCAGAGAACCAGTGACAGGACAGGAGGAAATGACTTCAAGCTGCACTAGGAAATGTTCAGGTTGGACCTTAGGGTGAATTTTTTACTGAGAGAATGGGAACGGGCTGCCCAGGGGGGTGATGGAGTCGTCATCCCTGGAGATGTTCAAGAAATGACTGGATGTGACATTTAGGGCTAGGTTAGTTGACAAGATGGTGTTCAGTCATAGTTTGGACTCATTGATCATGGAAGTCTTTTCCAGTCTTTATGGTTCTATGACGTGAAGTAAAAAGTTGGCTCAATCCATAAGCTGTTGGGCTATATGCCCTGATGTTGGCATTAGCTGCTATCTATAAATATTCTTGTCTCGGCTTTACATGGGATTTAACTGAGAGATGTTTGGTCATTGTTTTCTTGGCATTCAAATGTGGAAACCAGCCAGCTCAAGTAAAACATGTGATGCTTGTTAGGGCAAACTAGAAATGAGCCAAGTCTCGTGTCTGACGGCAACAGGAAGGCAGTTGTTTTAGCTGCCATTCACTGGTGATTTTGCTGAAAAATGATGTATAGTGTTTCCAAATCAGTTATGGTCTTTGGGAGGTGCCAGTCTTTGCCAGATTTGTTCCCTTGCTTTTTGTCTGGAATTTATTTTGGAGTTAGGTGAGGGCATATTACTAGAAAAAGTGGTTTTTGTTTTTCAGGGAAAGTGCTACAATATGGGATAACTGTCCTTCCATCAGTCTTCATCTCTGTGGTACAGTTCTTGTTGAGACAAATGCCTCACTTACTTGTGTCTTACTGCTCTGAAGAGAAACCAGAGCAATGCATTCCAACTGACATAAACTCCCACTGTTCTGAATCAACCTGTTTCCAAAGTGCTGTTCAGACTCCCACTGAGAGTGTCCCAGGAGTGCAACGTGTCCCCAGTGCTGACTGGGGCTGGTGCTGGTGGCTCTGTTATCTACAGCACATATTAACAGTATCTGATGTATCAAAACCATCTTTGCATACATATGGCAAACAGAACAGTTTATTTCTGAAAAACAGCTTAGCTGTTACTGCAGCTTGCTGATTCTGACCTAGGAAGTCTTCTTGAGGCCCAAATTAGAGTTTCTCTGGGATTGTTTGTGCTTATGACATCATTTATGCAGACTGTGGGCTTCACTATAATGCCAAGTATGAAACAGCATCTTGTGAAGAATTATTTTTGTACAGCTAATTATAACATTATAAATAAAAAACATTCTGTATTCATTTTCAGCAGACTCTTCTTTAAAGTTTCTCATCAGTTAAATTTATTTTATACTCATATCAGCACTGGTGGTAAATACTTTCTTCAACTATATTACTTCAATTTCTGAAAAAGTTCTTGCGTTTTTGTTTCCCCTGTTCATATGATGTTCATATTGTGATGATGTTAGGAAATGTTTCATCTCTCTATACAATTCCTCTTCTGGATGTGGACTCTGAAGAACTGTCTTGGAGATGTGTTTTGCCTTCTTCTAGGTAACATGGCCTAAGTTTCCTCAGAGGTCTTAATAGAGGCATTAAAATTTTTTTATGAAATATCTTTTAGTTAACCTTCTTAAAGGATTCATAGCTGGAGATCAGCAGGGAATAAAATATATTGATTTGGAGATAATGACTCAGATTCCTCTGTACTTTTTTCAGAATGCATTTTGTACATATCTTATAAAATTTGAGTTCTGCAAGCATTGCTAGCAGCTTGAAGATAGACACAGGATAGTTGCACAGGATAAGGAAGTTGCACAGGATAAGCTTGAAGATAGACACAGGATAGTTGCACAGGATAAGGAATGCAGGGACCACATTTCTGACGTACTGGGGCAAGTGGTGTTTTTCAAATTGTGATTTTAGGAATGTGTAAGGTGATGTCCCTGCTGAACGAAATGTAGGACTGCAATTGAATAATGTAGGTTTCTGTTTGTTTTACAGATTTCTGAAGTCACTTGCATGGACATTTAGTCTCTTAATAACCTTAACCTAACTTAATATTAGTGTTACAGCACTATGAAACACTGGCTTGCCTTGGAATGTTAAGTAATGTAACTTGGACATTTATGTGGAGATGCAATCATACTGTGAAATAATTTTATATTAAAGCTTACCTGTCCAAGAGAGTAGATGGAACAGATACCTTGGTAGTTTCAATCTCTCCCCTAGGGTTTTGTCCATAGCAGTCCATGTCTGTGTCCCATTAGTACTGAGGTGAAATTGTGGAATTACCCTAGTGTGACAGCAGTTCCAGTTTGAGCAAACAGAACTGTGCTTGTGGTGTCTTAATTTCTAAGCTGAGCTGCAATAGGTTCTGCCAGGATTTGCCAGGTTAGGTCATTCATTGGAAAGTAGAAAACTAGACAGTCTTTGTTTTAAACATGACAATGCAAACACCACGTTGCAAGACTTTTCTATACAAGCATTTTGTCATAGCCCTTTAGAAACATTTTTCACTTCCTTTGATTTGCAGAGACCTTTGGAGTGTGCTAGTGAAAATACAGACTTCCTGACAGTGAACGCTTCTTGGCACATTAACACTTTTTGATTTTCAGAATTTGTTTTTTCAGGCTAAGGAGTGGTTCACAGACCACCAGGTGCTCCAGACCTGGAGGTGAAATCCTTTTGTTTTTAACACTTTTTCTTGAGTACTTGAGTGTTTCTGTGGCTTTGCTAAAGCCAAAAACATCTGTAAATTTGCTGTAGGGAGACTGGAGTATATGAAAAGAGAAAAATAAGTTCCATCTTAGTATGTTTTCATGAGGTGTTCAGCATACACATGTATGCCAAGTCTCCAAGGGTTTTAAAAAGTGTTTGATAACTATAGTATTGAAAAGGTCATAATACAGCAGTGTGCAAACATGTAGCTAATCATGTTCTCATGCCAAAACGTATTGCTGCAGATGTCCAAGTATTGGATTTAGTATTAGAAAAGGTGGACTTAAAATGAACTCTGAAAGATGCCTTATGGGAGGAAGCCAAATACATGAGGACTTTGATAAGTACAGCAGGAAACTAGTCTTATGCCACACACACAAAGTCCTGTTCTCAAACATGTTGTCTTCTTTTGAATTTTATTTTGTACATTATTTACAGAGAACATAGAATGGAATTTATTGATGGAAAAACTAAAACCAAAAATGCACTATAACATTTTTCATTAATGGATGCCAGTGTTTGATGTTTGTTTTTCCTTCAATTTTTGTCTAAAAGAGAGTAAGTCTGGCATTAGGATGGAATTTGCCTAGTAAAATGTTGGAAGTGTATAATCCAAGTCCTATTTTTTTCTTCTTGGCACCTTAAAAAGGTGCATGTTTTATGTGAAAGCGATATCAAAATGGAGTAACTAAAGGCTTTTTATTTCAACATTTATTCCAGGAAAATGATCAGGGTCTAATAAATAGCCAGTAGGGAGAATGATAATGGAAGAGCAAGTCAAAGTATCATGTATAATGCTTTATATGTAATGTATTCTGAACTATTTATTTTCTTGAATGCCCCTCAAGTCAATGTTTGCCAGCTTTAACTGGCCAGTAGGCAAACCCTCTGAGTGGTTAGCAGGCTGTGTGGACCTCATCATGTCTGGTTATCCTTGTTGGTTTCAGTTTTAACCTAAGCTCTAAAGCTCTTCTGGAGGTCTCCTGAGCAGTGGGTTGATGCAGCCTGTGTCTGGGGAAGCATTTTGTGAATTAAATGGTTTCATCTTGCATAGGCTAAGGATAATTGCTCGCTGCTTTTCTATGGATGTAAAGATTCTGCATGCTTTCTATCCCCCTTGCACCTGATGGTATATTTTTTGTTTAGTAACTGTGGATTTCATTTCAGCCTCTGTTTTACAGCCCTCAGCATGTGGGTTTTTTTTTTTTTTTTTTTTTTTTTTAGAGAAACCAAAACCCCATTGGTTTAATAAAAACATTTTCAATAATTATACACTCTAATGCATGTCCTTTTATTGTGATATTAATGATATATAACCCCCTCTGAATTTGTCAGCCCCAGTCAACCATAAAGCTCACCTGAGGAGCTGTGATTTTTAGCAGAACGTTTTGAAATATGAGCAAACTGAAAAAAAATTACCACTATTACAAGCCGTACTTCTCTGCAGAATTGGTATAAAACTGTACTTTAATATAGAAAATCACATTGTGGATCATATGGAACATTTCTAAATGGTATCTGCATCTGTTGTGTTTTTCTGCTAGCAACACTTACTTCAGAAGTGCTTTTTTGTTGTTCATGTGTGTACTTTTAGTTACAGCAAGTGAGCAAGGTCAAATCTTATTGCTGCTCAGGGAGAAATTTTTTTTAAAAAATTGCTTATCTGCGTATTTTAGCGGATGGGTAAGAAAGTCTATTGAAATATAGAAAAATAATTTAAATTATAGTACAGTCCTTCTGTTAGGTGCTGTAGGAAGGATGTCCTTATGGTAAAAGGTAACCTTCAAGTGCTTTTGGGAGACTCTATCATTCATTTGTTTGGCCTTTCTCTTTCATAGCAATGGTTGGTACCATATAGTTGATACTATAGAATGATCAGCAATCCTGTGCTTCTCCTCCTTGTGCTAACTGAAATAAAACATTAACCTGTGGGGTTTTTATTGCTGCATTATTCCTGTTACTGCTCACTCCATTAGAAGTGTCAAGCAATAGTCCATGCAAAGACACTTGACTTCTGCCAAGGATTTGAACACTAAAATTCTTGCTTTGAAATTGCCATAGTTACATGTTTTCCATAAATGTAGACCAACAGACAAACTTGAGAGAAAAACTTTTCCTGTGGGTGGCTGAAGCTATTGCTCACGTAAAGCCTCCAGGCATTACTGAATTCTGGAGGCCATGATTTTGCACCACCATTGGAAGGTGTCTGGACCATTTTCCCACCTGCCATGCATTGCAGCCTGTCCCTGCTGCTGAGTGGTTTGAAGTTTGAGTTTGAAGACAACTGCACTTCTCAGACTTGTCTCTCTGTTGTTCTTCACAGCACAAACAGGACTCGTTTGTGGTCCTGGCAGTTTTGTGGATGTGCAGCCTGTTTGCTGCTTCAGGTGTCATCCCTGTAGGAGCCTGAGATGGCGCAGCACTGGCTAATCCAGAACCTGCAGGAGACACTGTAGTTGTTTTGCTGAGCAGAGTGAACAGATAGATAGGACCCTGTGCTAATCTATTACTTCCAGAGGTCTAGTATTTATACAACTCATTAAAATTAAAATAGACGTTTATGTTAGTGGAAGACTGATGAGGGAAGGATTGATGTGTCCAGAAGTCTGTCTTTTGTAAGAATGTTTGTATTAACTTATTAAGTAGTTTACTTTTCTCTATAAATGTTGTTTCTATGAATTTACATGAATTGAATACTCTCATGCAATGGAGTGGCTTTTCCTGGTTTCTTTGGTTTGGTTTGTCAGCAAGCCTTTGTATCAACTCTTATGTTTGTCAGTACAAAATTAATTTACTTTTAGGGGAAATTGGCTGGGCCAGAGGTAAGCAAGTGGGAGAAAAGTTTAATCTGGTGAGCTTTGATGAATATTGTATTGCTGTTTATGGCCTCAAGCAAACATCATTCAACTTAATAAGACTCATTCAAGTATATCGAGTGGGATGTGGTTGTTTCCTGTTTTCTTCTTTTCGAGACACACAGAGTTCAATGTGTCAAATTATATCTAAATTAAGGGCAACAGTCCTTGGGAAAAAAAAGTATTTTTTTCTTTGGTCTTTCAGACATTTCATGGTTATCTTGCATTCATCTTCTTTTCATTTGTCCTTTATATAAAATACTGCTTTCACCCTTGATTTCTTGGCAATTTTCTGTTTTTAAATCACTACACTGAGATTAAAATCTATTCTTTAACTGAAAGATATATTTAGGTGACACTTGTTATGTATTTTAATGCAGCCCATATTTTAAGAGAAAAAAAAAGTTTCTGTTTACTGTATTAAAAATGCCTGGTAATACCAGAGCTGGTGATGAGTAGGGGTGTTAGTAATTGGCAAATAACATTTCAGCAGATACAGGACTTTATGTGAATTGTGAAATAAAATACTTTCTTTTTAGCAAAATGACTGGACTTATTTCTGGGAAGAGGGAGTAATAAAAAGGAGAGGAAAAAGTAGTAATAATTTACGAAAGTTGTCTCTCATAAAAACATTGCTATCTTAATTGTGTATCACAATCAGTATGTCAGATTTCTGTTTTCAGGCTGTTTTTTCATGCCATTTTATCTGACAGTTGAAATAATTCAACTTGGAAGGATGGGTATATACAGATGGAGTATTTGACTACTGTGCATCAATGGGATTTCAGTTTGGCTTGCTTGAAATATTTTTCAACCTTTTTTGAGATTCCTGACTCTATTGGTCTGTGACAACAGGATAGTATACCTAAAACAATAGCAAATTTGAAAAAGTTTCTTGTTTTTTAGGAATCTTACCCTCTTTAAAGACCCAAAAAACAATCTATGGAAAGAAGTGGACTGTGTTAAAATGGGCAGTTCAGTGGAAGATAGTGTAGCAACTGAACAAAACCCATATTCTTTTAGAAATGGCTGAATTTTTTTTGACGTTTCCCTTGTAAATATGCAGGGGGCTTCTCCACATATGCCCCCTGCATATTTACAAGGGAAATGTCAAAAATGCAGGTATTCCTGGTTATTTCTTGCCTTTAAACATGTTTGTTCTGGGACAGGATGGCTGCTTAGATTCTTGCTAACTTCACCCATGAAGTGGAAACAGTAGAATAAAACCACAAGCAAGTGATTTTTCTATAGCTAGTGTGTTACACAAAGAGCCATTTACAAACTCCTGTTGAGCTTTAAGTAGACTCCTGTGTCAAATCTGAGCACTAGAGAGCTTGACTATAGATGGAGGTTCATCAGTTTTCTCTGAGTAAATGAAGCTGTTTGTATGTATTATTACTTTAGGACTGAAATATCAAATTGTTCTGTTGGGGAGAGGGAGGGCAGAAATTGCATACTCCAAACCAAGAGATGCTAGGGTATGAAATACACAGTGGATCTGTTCTCAGGATATTTTTTTTGCTTATCTGAACAATTATTTGCTACCAATTGAGCAGACTTTGTAGTTTATAACCATATTTTTACATTTTAATATTTCTACTTTGCCTTTTTCTATCCTTTCTCTCTCATTTGAAAGTGTTTCCTGTAATAAAAAAGCAACCTCACACACTGGCTTATGCATGTGATAGAAACTAATGATAAAATGATACATGCAAGAAGTATTTTTCCAGTGTCACAGAAGTGCGGAAAAAAATTAGAATGATTGGTTTTTCTGCTTTGATTGTCACTCCTGCTCAGTGTCACAGTTTCTACTAGCATTGGCAAAATCTGCAGCATGGTACATGTTGCTACTTGCAGAGTTGGAAATAAGTAGATTGTAGGGACTAAGACTATTTGTATCTCAACTTGTAGAAAAAAATAGCAAGGAGATTTTGAGGGATGGTGAAGTTGTACACCTGTTGAGCACAGTTGACCTGTGCTCATTCCCCATACCTGGAAGATAAGCAGTGACAAGGAAAGCATTGAAATTCTTGAAGGTCACTGTTCACCACATCTGTGTCTCTTGTGCCAGTAGAGACATGAACCATAGAAAGAGAAGACAATGTTTTTTTCCAGGCTGCTACCTTAATGAAACTATTTTGGGGAATTGCAGGGTAGAAATAGATTACAGTTGAGATTTACCCTCATATTACTCCCCTGTGTTGAAAATCCCATCCTGTAAATGTAAGAAATTAATTTAGGCCTTTCTGTTCAGACCTGTAGTAATGTTTGCCCTAAACAGACATAGATTTCTACTTGCTACATGGCTTTCAGTGTGACTCTTGTTTTTATGGAGACTATTTTACAGCAAAGCTAGCCAGGATTATTTTACTACTGAATCTTCATTTTTGAAGATTTCAAGGGTTCTTTTCAGTTCAAGTTTTCCAAACTGCTTAATATGTGGACTTTCATAGTCTGGTTTTCCATCTGCGCTAGTTAGGTATTTCTTGAAAGGATAAGTACATAGTATTTAGCTCTCTGGATTTTATTTCTCTTCTATCTGAGGAATATTTCCTTAGCGTTTCAGAAAGGAAAGACTACATAAGAGGCACATTACTCAGAAAATCAGACTTTCAGCTCAGGCTGAACCTTTGCTTCCTCACAGGGGAATCCTGTATGTTTGTGTCCTGCAGGTGGCTGGTGAAGAAGAGCCTTGCCCTGGGCTCTCCCATGCCAGGTGCCTTTTGAGTCCCCTCCTCGTGGGAGCTGCAGGAGGGAGCTGTTGCTGCAAGGAGTGTGCAGTGCTGCAGTTCCTCCCCTGCAAATCTCATTTCTTGTTGTCAGTGCGGTGCTGATCGTGCTCTGAAGTAGCTCCTAGTCTCTGATGGGGTTCTCTGCTGGGTGACCAAAGCTCCCAGTGCTCCTGCAGCCCCCCTGCACCATGGCAGCTGTGCAGCCTGGCTCAGTGTGTGCTCCACACCCTCTCTAGGCTGGGTCTGCACGCTGTTCCTGCAAGCAGAGCCTGGCAGGGCACACAGGGTGCTCTTCCCAAAGGGCTGCCCCGGGGCTGCGGGCGTGTGAGAAACGCTGTTGGCATCGTTCCGTGCACAGCTTTCTGGAGCCTGGATGCCTCTTTGAAACCAAACTTGCTGGTGTTTCAGATGAGGAGCTTAGTGCTGCTGATTCATTTACTTGGCCATTAGGCAGAGTCCATTAATCACCTCCCTGTCCTGAGGGCACGAGTGGGAAGCTGCCAGGCATGGGGACTTCTCAGCTGTAGGTGCAGTCTGGTGTGGTGTGGGGATTGCCATCTGCACAGGCTAGTCTTTGATACAAACCTCATCCCCTGCTATTTTTAATTAGATCTAGTTTAAAGTATAATATTTTTCTAGTGGGAGACACAAAAGAGGATATTTTATTAGGTTACAGCATAAAAGTGCCATCTATCATGCTGCTCTGCTAAAATAGAATTATCAAATTTTTAATGTTCCTGAGTCTAGCCTGCCTTGTGAAACATGGTATAGTTTTATAGACCCTGTTCTTGGTCATGTGGAGACTCTGCTTGGGTGGAATGAGCATTCTTTATAAATATGAGATAGATTTAAAACAACTTAGTTTTTAATTGTACATTTGCGTATGTGAGGTCACCCTGGATATAGACTGGACCAGTGATGCCTTACTCATCTTGCTTTTTTATCATGTGTAATGTTTGGGGAAAAACAGCAATTGTAACTGGTTGTGAAAACTGATTATGGTGTCTTTGCACTCAGTTCTACCTTTTACTCTGCTTTCCTTCAGTTTGCTTTTGTGCAGAGGCACTGTTTGTAATGGCAGCTGGTTTTTGGGCTGGCTGTTGCTTTGCTGGATTCTCAAGTTCCCTCTTTGCTGTCCCAAGAACTCTGCAGTGGGGTGAGGCTGGTGTGGCCATGAGCGTGCTGGCCCCATGTGAGAAGTGTTTGACTTCATCTGGGGAGTCAAGGAGGTCTGGAAAAGTGTCCTCCTTTCCCCCTTGAGAACTTCAGGATCCAACACTGTTGAGTGCTGATTCCTGACCAGTAGGACAGGTAGGTGCATAATGTAGAAGCAAACCCATTGTGTCTAATTGTCCTAGAATCCTGACTTGAACTAAATATTTCAAAAATATTTCT
This sequence comes from Melospiza georgiana, assembly GCF_028018845.1. Classification (NCBI taxonomy): domain Eukaryota; kingdom Metazoa; phylum Chordata; class Aves; order Passeriformes; family Passerellidae; genus Melospiza; species Melospiza georgiana. The sequence goes on from NC_080430.1 coordinate 14,194,579, forward strand.
AGGACTTAGTGAGTAACATCTATGTTTCTAATTGTATTTTAAACATTATTATTAATATGCTATTTCTAGGTAGTGTTGAGGAAATAGTTTTAACATCATTACTTATGAGCTTCTGAGGTCTAGTGTACGTTTCTTTAATTTAATTTGGATAATTTAATTTGAATTTTCCTGACTTGGCTCATTAAAGCCCCTGAGTGAGATTTACATCAAAATTAATTATATCAATGGTTGAATTGCTTAAGTAACTCAGAGAACTCAGTTTAGAATAGGTTTGTAAGATGCTGGTTAAATAGTATGCTTGGGTTTCCTAAAATGAGATTATATGAACCTTACGGATTCCCATCCAAGATGGCATTAATAGAAGCAATGACCTCTGACAAGGACCCTAGAAATAACTACTGCATATATATTTTATAATTTGAAGTTTTTTCCTCTTAAAATTCAGTTTCAGAGTGTTGGAAATTGCAAAAAAAATTAAAATGCAGGTATTGCAATAAAAATATATGCGCAAGCAGGCTTCTGTGGAAAATGTTAATTTTTGTGAAAGGAAAAGAAAACAATGGAACAAGTAGTGATATTTTGCTTCACTATGAGAAAACTTCATAAAAGCTAATTCAAGTTCTATACCTGATTTTTTTTTTTTTCTTTTGTTGCTCCTTCAGCCCCTTCAGTTACTTTTCAAGCAGGGTCCTTGTACCTTTTTCACTTAAAATAACTAAGTTTAGAGTTGATGATTCTTATTTGATTCCTGTCCCTCCCACCTCCATTTTGTGGCAATGTAGACCTATAAAAATATGAATTCTAATATGTAAGATTAAGTACCTGGTTTGAAAGGCATGATACAGTTACAGTTCCAGAACTTCTGGCTTTTATAGAAAGATTCCTAACTGTGTCATAGAAAGTGAAAATGTGAACCTTATTTGCAAAGTACTTTGATATGTTTAAATTGTTTTGAAATCATATTTAGTTATCATTTTTTTTCTAGAAAGGGACATAAGATACAATATAATATGATTTAGAATAATGAAAACCAGAATTACTTAGAAAACAGGACATAATAGTGTTGTGGTTCTGTTGTTTTATTTTACTCTGAACAGTTAATGGCTAAAAAACTATTTATCTTTTGCAGAAGAGGAAAAATACTTGATGATTCTACCATTTTGTGAGTGCAGAACTTATTTTCACAGAGGGAACTGTGTCCCTTCTGCTGAATGTGCCTTGAAGTGCAGAGAAATCCATCAAGGTTCAGAGCAGCTCTTTATTACTTTTGTCAGTGTTTGCACTGCACTCTGGGACTTTGCAGAAAAGCCAAGAGAGTTTTCCAGGAGGAGTGAGATGAGCACATGGCAGAGATCTGTGGGATGGAGGCAACCACAGCTCTGAAGGAAAGCTCTCTGCTGGTCTGCAGTGTGAGAGAATGAGGGTGAATATTGAGTCTGATACTCCTATAGAACCAGAACTGACTGTGAAAATGTGAACATTGGGAACTTTGATCCTTTGGGTGACAGTGGCTGATGGGTGGCACACACTGTGAGATGCTGTTATCCAGGGCCCTTTCAGAATTTCTGTAACTCAGAAAAGGAAGCAGTGCAAAAATTACCTTGTTGGTATAAGTAAATAGACTTTAAATTGGAAAACACAGTAAGTCTTTAGAGGTAAATAGGACTTGTAGAGTTATTCCCAAGGATATCACACATGCTGGATATTCAGGGTCATTTGAAACATTTTGGAGTTTCTGTGGATCAGCTTGATACAAATCGTAGCATGCAAAAATAATGACATACTTGTTAGTTTTATAATTTTGAAGGTTTTGGGTTGAAATGCGCTGCTTGAAAAGAACAGATCTGATCAGGTCTGAACAAGTGGCATAAATAGCACTAAATCCCAGGGCCTGGATTTAGATAATTTTCAAAATATTTGTATAAAATATTTGTGTTATAAATCTATATTTAATTTTGGCTTAAAGAGCCTAAGCAGAAAGACTGTATGTGTGATTTAGGATGTCCTTGAGCTGCAGGTCATGAGAACAGAGGCAGGAAATATTTTTGCCCTGTTCTTGTGGCATCTGCTGTTGAAGGTTGTTAGAAGCAGAATACTGGGATGGGTGGGTCCAGGACATCTGGGTGTTTGGTGGGTGTTTGTTTTTTGTGTGTGTGTTGTGGGGTTTTAAAAACTTATTTAGTCAATGCCTGATTTTCTAGAAACGTTTGAGAATTGCTTTTCCGTATGGACCTGTCTTTAATAAACATAGAAGGTATCAGTGGACTTGACTGCTCAAGTGTCAAAATGGCCTGCTGATAAATGCTAGTGCACAGTTTTTTAATGGCATTTTTATGTGCAAGCTCTCAAGGGATGTGATTTCATGATCAAAGAGTATGGATCCCTGTGGATGGCTCCAGGAAGTGGGGATGCTCAGAGGAGCCCATTGCAGACAAGTGTCCCTCTGGCAGCTGCTGAGTGCAGTGCTGGGGCTGCCTGGCTCCTCCCTGGGAGCCACTCATGCTGAGATTGGCCTCAAACCAGACTGGATGTGTCTTTAAAATTGTAATAAGTACAATTTTCAGCTCAATTCTCCTCTCACTGGTGTACTGGGAGAGATGACATCTCAGTGATTTTCACTTTGCGGTTTCTACCACCACTCGAGTGTGCAGGATAAATAATCTCCCTGTTCTTCACTGTTGCTCCATTGTTCTATATTTCTCAATTATTATGCAGAGTAGATTGTGCTGTCTAATTATAGGTGAGCCTAGTTAAAGCAGGCAATCTCTGTATAAGGAACATTTCAGCCACGGTGTTTGTTGTTGGCTTTTTTTCAAGTGCAGCAGGAAAGAGGTTTGAAAGGTGAATGCTCTTATTTAGTGCTTCTGGCTTTATCTGTCATATCACAAATCCTACTTGCTGTGAATTTACTGTGCACTAAAATGACATTACCTGGTTGATTTAGTGTGTATAATTTAAGAGATTAAAGTAATATTAATGGTTTTCAATAATTTCTCTCTCATTTATCAGTATTTTGATTAATAAAAATTAATATCCTGCATCCTCCTAATGGAATAATTAGGATATTTCAACACAGCAAAAACAAAATCCAACTCAAACCTATTTCAACAAGAAGATAAGGTAATTTTCCCACAAAAGCCTATAAAATAGGGGAAATATTTTTCCTTCCCATTTCCATTTCTAGCTTGTCTTCTGAACATCAGGCTAATAACTTCTTGCCATGTTCAGAATATTTCATTTGAGTTCTGACAGTAATAACCATGTTTTATTTGGCTGTCAGGGGCCCTGTAAGATGGAAAGATAATGTGTTCATTCTCTGTCCAGTGGGAGGAAAATACATTGACTGTCTAAAATAATATGAGAAGAATGAGAGCTAGTTAAGTTGATTTTAGGGAAAATAAAAGCAATATATATATATTTTCAGTGGTACATTGGTAGCTGTTGGTTAGATGGACATGGCTATTTTCTTGGTGTTTCTATAAAACAAACACAGCCACGTTTCTTTGTAAACACAGACACCCACTTGTTCTGGAGGTGCCATCACTTTCTGGAGATGCTGCCTTGTTTCCTGTGCTTTGAGATTTGAACCTTTTCTTATCTGTGTCATAGGAGATTCAAACTATTGAAAAGTCTGCAGTGAAATATAGCCTTTAGTAGGGAAATACACTTTTGAGACTTCTGATGTAGCAAAACTGACTCGAGGAGTTCTGTTTCAAGGGATGTGGTTTCTTCTCCATCATGGTCACAGCACTCCAGCAGTAAGGCAGATGTGTCTTTCTCCTTGCTGGGTTGTGGCACATGAAGAATACAGTCTGTGTTTGTTTGCTTACTCTAATTTTAATTTTGTTTGCTTGTTGTCCAATTGCTAAAAGTCAGAATATGTTCCTGATTGCTTGCCTGGTGGCAGTGGTGTGAGGAAAAGAACTGCTGCCCATATATGTATTGCTTTTCTTGTTTGTCAGTCCCAGCTACCTGAATCTGTTCTCCACCTCAGTCATGCATTTAGTCTAGTACTGTAGAGTGTAAGTCTTTAATGTAAGATGGCCCATGCATGTGATTTTAAAGCACGTGAAAAGATTCATATTTACAAGAGCACAGTAGGTGGATCATTAATAATGGACTGACAAATCTGGAATCCTGAATCTACAGAGACACCTGCTTTTGCAGTCCCTTATGTCTCCCAAAGCTGCTGTGGTGGCAGTGTTGCCCTAGTTAAGGTAAGAAATTCTTTCCTGTTTGACTGTCAGAATGTAAGTGGATGGGGTATTCCACTAAGGAAGGCAGAACTATACTTGGTTGCATTACTGGGTCATATCTACAATGACCTGCAAACAAAAACTGGGCTGTGTTCCTTGTCAGTGCCTGTGAGGGGCAGTTTCAGCCAGGAGTCACACGGGGCTCAGTGGCTAAAAATCAAATCATCGCTTTTTTTTCTGCTTGCAGACAATTTCAGGCGAACTGGGGCAGGCAGCCCCTTATTATTTTCAGCTCTTGTCTAGACTGTGTCTTTCCTGACACACTGCCTAGTGGACCACACCAGGACCTGCAGGCACTCAGTGATTATGGTTATATATGTCACCTAGGTGGTTTTGGGGATTATGAGTATCTTTAACAGGAATTTTTTTCTAACTTGCTTTCAGTATTTTAATTAAAATGATGCTCTAGCTTTCTACAGTCCTCTGTGTGACGCCAGTAGACACTTGACTGATTGCCTGTCTGACTAATTCAGCTGGACACTTGTCAGAATAATCTAAGATCTTTCCATATATACAAGAGTAAAGATGTCTGACTATCCAAATTTTTGTCTTTAACTGATGCATTTTTTACTTGAGCACAGTCAACTCTTATTAGCTTGCTGAGTCAGAGATGTGAAAATTACTGATCACGTCATTTCGATGAGCTTGAATTCCCCCTTCCAAATAAAAATCTGATCATGGAATGGATGGTGTATGAGCACTTTGTAACCTTTTGTTTCTTGCTTTCAAATTAGGCTTAAAACATCAGCCTTGGCCTGGAAAGCAGCTGGTGAACACTGTATTAACAGCCATGTCCGTCTCATAAACTGTATTTTTGTAGCCTTTTAGTCGATTGTTCCTTGATTTTAAGCCATGTGATTAAGATGATGCACAGCATGCAATACTACTGTAGTTGTTCCTCTTTGAACATAGGTTCTGTAGGTTTATCTATAAATGTAATATTTGGTGTTAGTTCCCATATTTGTTAACATCTAATAGTTTAATAATTGGAAGTACAACTCTTAAAGTGGAATTATACAATGTTCTTTTTCTAGTGTTTTCTTCTCTCCACTCTCATATAACTTTGCAATTGAGTAACACAGATGGCTACTTATGTTTCTTAATTTTAGGCATCGGATTTGTGCTAAAGTTAAACTGGTATCCTCATGTCTGTACTGCTAGTGGAAGACAGCTAACCCTCCAGAGAGCCATTCAGCATCAGGCACACTGAATTCCTGCTGGTGTGCAAAAACTGGTTCCTCAAAACAGGAATCTGAGGTTGATGTCTGAAATTATGCAATGCTTCTCCAGGAGAAAATGTTCCTGAAGTAAATTTTTGTAATGGTTTAGTGTTAAGGTCAGTTTGCAAAATTAGATCTGCTGCATGACAGGGTCTAAACAGAATGAGCTGAGTGTGTAGGAGACTCTTTGGTGCCCAGGTTGTAGGAAGTGTGTCTGGCTGCTGAATAGGTGCCAAGCAATACTTGGTGCTCCTTGCTGGTAGCAAGCATTTTGTAATAGCTGTGCAAAATCCCAGACTTTGGGGTATCAGGAAAACATCTTCCAGAATCCATGCCCAAAGTCAGTACTAGGGGTTAGCTGGCATTGGTGACTGAGGTGCCTCGGTGAAGCAGTAGAGCCTGAATATAGTTACAACTTGTATCTTTAAAGCATCTTTTAGTTTGCAACCGCCACTATTGGTGCCTACTGCAGGTAAATTACTTAACAAAGAGTGTAAAATTTATGTGTAGTCTCCTTTTCTTATTTGTTGAATTAGACTTTGACAAAGAGGTGTGAGGAGGAGCGTACAAAGGATCTCTATAGCCAACAAGTGGCCCATTGCTGTAAGAGGTAGCCCTCCTCTGTCTCCAGCTGTGGTGCCTCTAAGGTGTTGGCCAGCAATCCTTACACTGGTTTGGAAGGGTGCACTTGCTTCTGGGATCAGTGCACAAATCACTCACAGTGCAATTGTGTGAGTGTCCTGCCCTTCCCTCGGCAGTCAGAGAGCTCCTGTCTGGCTAAGACCAAGCCAACAGCTGTGGCCTGTTTGCATGCATGTTTTCTCACACCAAAAGTTACCTGCTAGTTTCTGTACTGCCCACTGGTTCCATGTTGCACAGCTCTTCTCCAGAAGAGCTGCCCCATCCTCAGGTTCACAGGTTATGGTGGAAGGAGTTGCAGTTCTGGATTTTTAACCGACCAATTCCCAGTTTTTGGGGAGCAAAGCAGAGAGATGATGTATTGATCTGAAATTTTTCATTCCAAATTTGGTCACTGGTCTTAAATTAATTTTTCTACCAAAGGTGTCAGAAAATGACAGATGTCCCAAGCTTTCCAAAGAGTTATTTAGGGATTAGAGGAAGGAGGAAGTAGAATCATCCCTTCAGGTTTCACCACCAAATGCCTTTTGCCAACACTGAAACTTGTACTGTTTCCTTGTCTGACTGTGCTCTGAAAGGGAAACCTTGCAGGAGGAATTTAGGAAGCTGGTCTCTGTCAGCTCAGTTTGAACTGCCTCTACCTGACAGACTTGCATGCAAGGCATACTAGACTTTGAGTGAACCTCTTAGAAAAACAAACCCCATTCCTAGCTTGATGTTAGAAAGTAAAAAATTGGGTCGAATGTGTGTTTCTGATGAGAATTAATCACAGCTTGAGTGCCTTAGCTGAGTGATTTTTTTTTTCAAGTTATGTAGGCACGGGGTTTTTTGTTGGTTTTTGGTTTGGGATTTTTTTCCATTCTTCTGTATTACTAGATTTTTAGGATCAAAGTGGGCATGGTGGAAAGGCAAGCATGCTGTTAAATCAGTGTAGTTTTATTTTATGGGATTTAAAAACCGTTCTAACAGTTCCAATTCAGGGCTTTCTCATAGGAAGTGTTTGCTGGAAGGTGAATTGAAAAGTACATTGGATCAGCAAAGTGTAAATTAGATTCCAATGTACTTCCAATGCAATATTCAGAGTAGCCTATATTGAACTGTTCATTGCTTTTGCTCACAACTCTGAAAAGTTTTTAGGGTTTATTTTTTGGAGGGCTGAGTGATCCAAGCTGTTCTGTGCTTTTGAAAGCTGAGCGTGCTTTGCATTTCTTCCCCCATCTTTCCCTGTGGTTTTCCATGTCTGTACAGTCAGCTGAGGGGGAGAATCCTCTTTGTACAAAGCTTATCCATGCCCTTCTGGGCTGGGCATGTACTATGGTCCCTGTTTTGCAGGCATGGAGTGTCAAGGTGCATTGTGTGAATCCACAATGCAGGATGTGCATCCAGAAGACAGAACATGCACAGTATTCTTGCTTGGAAGAGCAGTGCAGAGCACTGAATTGAGTTCTTAGAAACACTTGTCCTCTTGGACGCCTGGTGCTTCAGCAGTGCTGTGATTCACACAGTTTCTTCTCCAAGTTATGAGCAGGTTCACCTGCTGGTCCATGACTGTAGGTATTCAGATACTTAAGAAAGTTCCTTTACTCATGAGTTTTAGGGATGGGAATTGAAGGAAATGAACGTGTAAATAGCTCTAAGTGGAGCTAAAGTTTACTTGTGGGAAGGATTGTTGGAAAAGCAAAATGATGATGCTCAGTTGTTTTCTCAAAGGATACTTCACATACCAAAGCCTTGATTGGATCCTTCTGGCATTTTCAGGATGCAATTTGCTGAACTAGAGCTGAAGGAATATAGCTGGTAACAGGCCCAAACTAAACTCATAAACTAAACTTTATTCATTCAAGGCAACAGATAAAGAATGAACAGAAATATGTATAAAGATTGCAGCTTTCTGGCAGTGAAGGGAGAGTGAGGGGAGATGAGGCACAGTTGTGCTACTGGGGGTAGAATTAAGTGGCCTCAGAAGAAGCAACTGTCGTATCTGCTCCTCAGCTCAATTTACCTCCTGAATTTCTGCTGTAAATTGATGACTGCTGAATCCCACCATGAAGAAGTGGAGGAGGCTGCTTTGTATGTGCTGGCTCTGAGATACATCGCTGTTCTCTGCTGGTAGCATATGTGAATCATGTGCTTTAATTGCAGCACTGCATGTGCTGTGCATTCCTTCTGAGCTGGTCCTGAAACCTCCACTCCTGCAGTGGGGTCTTCCCTTTGCCTTGGCATCGCTGCCTGGGCTGCTGCCTCCTGCTCCCACCCTGCAGGCCCTTGTTACATTTAATGCTGCCAATACACATTTCCAGAGAAAAAAGTGCATCCCTTTCCACTGGCTGGTGCAGGGAGCCGTGGTACAGCTGTGTTTTTTACAAATGCTTACATGATTCTTCCCTTATGTAAATGCACGTATGTTTGTTCTCCACTCACCTTTGAGAAGTGTCAATGCATCTGAGATGGTAAAATACCTGTGTTGGACGATGCTAAACTGACAGTAAGAAAAGAAAAAAGACATGTTTCAGTACAGTGTAGCCTCTCTTTCCTTTCTAGTTTGTTTGCCATTTTCCCTTCTCTTTTCCTCCTGTCTTTCCATGATGTCTGAATGTGAGTGAAAGGATGGTGGAGGTAGTCCAGGTGGTGTTTGCCTTCCCCTCTCAGAAATATCCGTACCAGAACATCCAAAGTAGATTCTTAGTGGGCATTAGAAGTGAGTCCATCTTTGTAGCTCAATGAAATAATGGCATCCTAAGGTTTTTGTTGGTGTTGTTGTTATTGAGGTGAGTTTTGAAATACATTTGTGCTTGGCAGTGCGTGTGGGTGAACTGGGCTGGGGGATGTGCAGCCCCTCTGCTCTTTGCCTTTTGATTTTGCTTTGCTCACTGCCAGGTTGAGGGAGCATTTCTGGGAATTGGCATGTAGTGGGAACTGCATTTTCTTTCTGTGTGATTTCTAAGGGAATTAAAAATTTCAGTTTGGATTGAGCTTCTTACATGTTAGCTGGGGCAAATGCCTCTGCATGTCCTGGTACCAGCACAGTGGTCTGACAGATTTAAATTTGTTTGCTTTTTTAGGCAGCTGCACTAGTCTACCTCTGAAGACTAATCTCCTTTTCTTCTGCATTAGTTATTTTGGAATTAAATGTAATATGGAAATATACATATTTGAAACTTGAAGATTTATCTCTTGGAGTTTTAAGAGACTTAGCACAGCTCAAGTACTCTTGGTAAACTAACATAATTTAAAATTTTAATTTAGATCAGCTTAAGGACAAAATGCCTTATCAGTGATCTGTAAATTGTATTGGCTACAACTCAAAATGCTAAAAAAAGAATTACTTTCCAGCCATTTGCCACTTCTCATAAGGAATTTGATAACGATAATGATTATGGATATGATAAGGGGATGCATTGCCTCTGTTCATTGTACAGTCTCAAGCCGGTGCATTAAAATATGTGGGCCTAAAATTAGGTCTAACCCAAGTGTATTTCAGTACCTCATGGTGATCTCTCAGGAAGATGTTACATCCATTCTTTGTGTCTTAAAGTTGGATCACTTTCAAGTGCCTTGCCTGATCTTTACACCAGTCAGGTTCAGAATGATTGGCATTGTAGAGAATAAGAACATATAAGGAAATGACAGTTCCTTTCCTCAAATTATTTGAACCTACACAGAGCAGGACACCTACAGTAGTTAGCTCCTTTTCCAGAGGCTGGTCTGTGAGCTGCCAGTTTGTACCCTGGTAGTGCTGGAGCATCACGATGAGGAGGAGGCTTCCCTCCTCTTCCCCCCACTTCTGGCAGCCGACCATTCTGCTGTTTTTCTTGCTCATCTGCTCCATCAGATGTGCATAGCCTGCACGCTGCCTCTCTCACACTCTGCATTTTTGCATTATATCCCATTTTGCTCTGCGTTCTCCCCAAGACGTTTGAGGTTCCCATCTCAGGAATTCCTGCCAAGTTCTGATCTCAGCATCTGTTCCTGACATTATCCAGATGCTATAATTTTGGGGCCTTTGAAAACATGACTTTTCTGATTCTGTTTTTCTCTGAAACCCAGTAACCTCAAGCACAGATATGATCATGAAAGTGTTAATCTCATTGTTAAACAATACAGTTGTTTTGGAAAGGACACTTTTGACCACAAGAGTTTGTGCAATTGCTGGTATGTGCTGAATGTAAATTAATTCATTGTGCCTGGGATAAGGTTACTTTTGTGTAGCTGTGGCTAGATGGAGCTGTCAGAATGCGTAACACAGTTTGATTTATGTGCAAAGGCTGCACGTGTTAGACTTTGCTAGTATGTGCTATTCATTTCACCTACTCTGGGGTTCATTGGTGATACCCTTTTGCTGTTTTAGCATAGGTGATATAATGTTTGGTAATTATTTTGGAAAGTAGAGAAATCATCTGGGATACAACAATTAAGCACAGAGACTTAAATACGGTTTGCTTTCAGTGAGGGGCAACATTGTCCTAAAGCAAGGACGTCTGAAACAGTAATGAATGCATAAATGATTCTGATTAAATGTGCATTTTTTTGTTTTAGTGTGGGCAAAGTTCTTTTAATAAGTGAATGGTCCCCAGTGAGGCAGGTAATGTAAAAGTGGTCTTGCACATGAGAAAAGGTGACCCCTAATGAAAAGTATAAAAACTATTCTCTTTAGAAGCTATGCTGTTTCTCATTTTCAGTCTTTGCCTTTTAATAATAATTGCTAAGATGTTTTAATTAAAAGCAGATCTGGGAGGTATTATCTGCTTCCTCTGTTTAGTCCTTTTAAATGTTAATCACTTTTGGCAGCATAATTTACCCAGCTACCTGTGTTACCCTTATGCGATGTATCTGCTTTGTGTGGCACCAAAATACAAACTGCACCCCAAAAAGGCTTTCTAAAAAATTCATACAATTGCAAAGATTAAATGTGGCAGGAGAAATACAAAGAAAGAAGAATTAAATGAAGATTTAATGAGACATTCAGAAAAGCTATTTCAAGATGGCTGGAGCTTCCCAAGAAATTATTCTTTTGCAAGAGGTAACCAGATTGCATTCACTTCTGTTTCTGCTGAAGGACATTTAGAGAGCACTGGAAGGTAGGAGGCAGGATTGGAGGCAGCCTTGGAGCTTATGGGCAGTTTCTATCAAGCAGAATTGCTAGGTGCACACAGAAGAACATGAAAGAAAAAAACTGAGAAAAGAAAAACGGTCTTGCCTCCCCCCCACAAAAAGGCAACATTTGTAATTCTAGAAATTAAAGGACAGTATAAATTCATCAGAATAATTTATTTGTCTGTAGGCTCTAAGTAAATAATCTTTTGCTGTGTAAGTCAAACAGCTTGTTTTGTGTGATGTTTTTGAATGGAGACTTCAGCAATCAGATTCCACACACTCTTTAACCTTGTGCAAAATGTAATGAAAAACAGAGTTACTACTGAATATACTGTTTTGCCAGCTCGACAAAAGATGTTAAATTCTGCATATTTTTGCATAATAAAGATGAGTGTTGACAGTGTAATGATCCATTTGGCACAGATAAAATCATGAATGATTTTAATAACCTTACAGCAGTATTTGAAGTCACTATGAAATATAGATACTTCAACCAGGGACAGGCCTGCTGGCCTGGTATGAAGTGTCAGCTGCTTTTATAACCTTAATTTTTCCAGGAGAGAAAAGAGGAGAAATATAGGCTGGATGAGCCCTGAGGAGATGGGGAACCATTAGGGGACCTACAGAATGGAAGCGATCTGGTTTGAGATTTTCAGAGCAGTCCTTGTCCACAAGTTGAAGCTGATGGGTTTTGGCAATGCTTGTGTCTCCTTCCCTAGGCTGCACTACACTTTTATTATGTGTTGAAAAATGCATTTTATGGATATGGGGTGAGTCAAGGTAAAATCTAAGAATGATAGTCTGGTCCCAAGTGTGGTAGCTTGGAATGATTGTGCATACAATGGTAATTTCTCTTTTGTGTATTTCTTATTTTTTTTAACACGTTTTTTGTATTCATCCAGGGGATGTAGTTGCATTATTCCCAGTTGCACGGTGATTTAGGGAATTAATTTTCAAAATCAGTTCCTGTAAATAAGTCTGGAGTCTTTCAAGCTTTCACAAAAAATAATTTAGGAGTATAATTCTGTCAAAAGTCTCTATTTATGTTCCTGTTTCTTTGGTTACAATGCACTACATCCCTATTTAAAGAAGGAGCAGTGCAAGGTGGAGGCTTCAGCTACAAGTAGTCAAGAATCACAAACTGAGGTGAAATTATTGTTAAAGTAATAGCAGAGGTGTCCTTTACTGGTCATTCCTGCATTTCAAAGAGGGAAAAGCACTTGACTACCAGTGAATATGTTTTCATGATGGGTGTGATGATATTAACTGGCTAGTTTCCTTCTGGGGTTTTCCCATCTTACTCTCTTATTTCTTCCTGCATTTTTTCCCTGTTTGTGTTCATAAGGACTTAAGAGGACAGATTTGAAAAGTTACCAGGTGGCTTTTAAAAGCAGTGTATCAGAAATACCCGGGCATCTGATTTCTAGTATTTTTGTGGGGAGAAAACACATGGGATGCCCTTCCACAACTTTATCTGCCAGAATATTATTGAAAAAGCAGCCCTAGGTCATTTTGAAAATGGTTTTGGCATTGGGAACCCAGGTTTTAGTCAATGTCCCTGGGGCTGTGCTAAGTCATTAAACCTGGTATTTTGTGGGAAATAAGTTAGTGTGTGGTAGATGGAAATCCACCTGGATATGGGTGAACCAGGCATTTTGAAATCCATACAGAGATCTCTGTAATCTTCTTAGTAGTAGGAAACCTAAAGGTGTTTAGGAAGATCCTCTACTTTTCTGGTCTACCAAATGGTATCTAAGGAGTGTGTTTTGGTTAAGAGCAGAGCTCTGTGTTTGGCACAGGTTCATAATTGTGGTGAGTCAAGATCCAGAGTCTGGGGATTGCCACAGGATGGGACAACCTCCATGGATCTCCTGGCATTTAAAATCAGCCCAGTGCTGTTGGACAGCTACCTTCTTAATTTTGTAAGGATAGCTCTAATGTAAGTTAAGTTGCAATGTTTTCACTATTATTACATGTTAAAATAATAAAAACTGTTAGTCATGAGGGAACAAGGAGTCATTTGCATTTAGGATACTTTAGAACCTTATTTAAAGAAGGAAGGCAAGAACTATTGTCTAATGTGCTGGTTATTTTTGTCATTATATGCGAAATGAAGGATACAGTTATTGTTGTCTTAAATGTCAGAGTTAAATGATTCTCTGTTTTTTTTTTTTTTTTTTTTTTTTTTTTTTAATCTACATAATGAAGTTACTTAAAAAAAGCACCATATCTCATTGTTTTTCAGACCTCTGAAAAGTTTGGGGGGTGGGGAGGGGATGTGTTATACAAAAGGCAAAAGGCACACAGTTTTACCTTTTGAACAGACCTTGACGTTTATTTAAAATAAGCCTAATTTAATCGGTATTGTATTGCACGCTGAAGATAATTTAGGCTAGTGTCAAGGACAAGTGTTATCTATTCCTTTGTTGTAGTGAGGTATTGAAATAATGAGTGGAACAGAAGGGAATCAGAAAATGTTTGAAGTTTTTCATCTGTGTCTCTAGATGGGTATTTTTAATCACATTCTCCTGGCTTTTGCATGCAAATTAAACTGAACAGCACACACTATATAAAATGAAGAGCTGTATTTTGCAAAATCTATTTTCTTGAACTTTAATAAGCTTGCGAAGATTGTCCTATGCTTTAACTAACTAGTTACCTTTTTGTACCTCAGCTGAAATGAAAATCTTAGAATTTAATGCTGCTGTTTTGATCCTGTAGCAGAGGAATGGAAAGCCTGGCCCTTTTATTTGGAGGTTTTTGAAACCATTCTTTCTTGGTACTCAATGACTGCAGCTCCCAATGACAGATGAGACAACTGTTAAGATTTAATACATTTTTATTTCAGCAATATATCTTGCTGTGTGACACCAGCCCCTCTAATAACCCAGTGTCTGGATTACTTACTGCATAGCGTCACTGCTTAACTGCTGACCTCTGTGGCAGGAATAAAACACTGAACTCCTGCACGGTCTGAGCTTTTGACTTGGAAATCTGCAGACCTGCAGAGTCATCCCATACCATGAGCTCAGCTGCATGAAGTACAGTCAGGGTATCCTTTAGAGCCTTATCCTGTAAAAAGCCAGACTTTCATAGTGAGCTCTAAAAGTGTGAAATTGTCGTGAAAGTAATACTAACATCCTTGTCCTCAGTGTGGTTCGCATGTGCTCGTTTGTGCTGAGGAGTCAAAAATGGAGGAGATGAAATTGGCTTATTCACATGCTCAGATGTGCCCCAGCTACTTCCCAAGCACAGCACTCTCTCTTCTGAAACCGTGTTTTCTTCATGCACCACTTTAAAGCCAGGATGGATATAATTTTTTTCGGTTTCCTTTCAAAATGAGCTAAGGAGATACCGTGGTAAATCACACATTGTGATAATTTTGCAGAGTATGTCCTTAGCCTTGAACAAGAGGACTGTTGGTACAAAAGGATTTTGGAAAAAATATTTTCTGTATAAATTGAGGATTTAAGAAAATAACAGGGCAGCATACACAGGAAAGTATTATATATGCTTTCAAAGGAAGGGTTTGTGAAGAAACAACCCATTTAAAAAATACCATGATAAAAACCTCGTGATAGAAAATCTCTCCTATGTAGGACTGAGATATTTTCTCCAGCTGTTCTCATAGCCCAAACAGGCATGGATTTAAGCATTTTTGTACCTGTGATATGGAGGGCTTGTTACAATTGTGGGAAGCAAACTTCTCTCTAAGCACAGTATCTTAATTTTTGCTGAGAAGCGCAAAGCAAAAACAAAATTGTTTAAAAGAGATTGGGATGATGTTCTCTCTACTTGCACTCTTACTCATAGTTGTGCTTTTAGTTGGAAGCTGGACGTGTTGTTACCTCATAATCTCAACCAGAGCAGTTGTGCAGTGAGATGTGTCTGCAGCATTTCTCATGTTTGGGCTCCCATGGCTGAGTCCATCCCTGGGTGGATCAGGGTGCAGTGATGGCCCTGCAGCCCTTTCAGCAGGGTTTGGCCTGGCACTGTGGGTACCAGGGCTGATGGATGTGTTCACTGGAAGGCTGGGATCAGGGGCTGATTGCAGGAGCTTTTGTAGCTTTCCTTAGCATGGTTCCAGTTAATAGCAAAAATTCAGCATTCAAAGCATGATTTAAAGTAACAAACTGCATTTTCTAGAGCTATTTCTGGCCAGGTGAGCATGCCCAGTTTCTGCTGAACAGAAACTCATCTCCTCCTGCCTGTTCTGTCAGCCTCATGACATGTGGGTGTTTCAGCATTTCTGGGGTGTCTGTCTGTCAGAGCTGAGCTGTGTGGATGTCTTTAGATGTTAGCTGTTCATGAAGGCCAAGATCCGGCCCTGGTGTTGGACTTGCTGTGTCCATGCAGTAGGTTTAGCCAGGTGAGCATGTCAGAAGGGCTTTGCAGGATAATCTGTGTGTGCTCTGTCTGTCCTGGTGTCTGTCTGTGTGGGCTGGTGGTTCAGCTCTCAGACAGTGCATGGGATATAGAAGTGGTGTCTGGTACAGTCAGGGGGTGAGGTTGTGGAGAAGCAAATCCAGCCAAGCAAGCAGGCAGCTCAGTGTCAGCTACTGCTAATAGTCCTTGTAATAATTCTAACTCTGTTCAGTTATTGTCTCATTTCTTTGTCTAAGCCTCAGCCTGATTTACACCATGGAGTTCAGGTCAAGAGCAACTCAGACAGAATATACACACATCACAAATTACTTTTCCAGGGTCCCTAAATCACATTTGCTTTTAGGCTGTTGCTCAGCAGGAAGGGGGAGAAGAGAAAAAATGTTTTAAATATGCATAATATGAAATTAGTATTTTAAATATTTTAGCATTTTAAATATATTTGAAATATTTGTAATAGCATGAGATCTTGCAGGATAGTATCTAAAACTGCATTTAATTCCTACTGGGAGAGGATTAGATTGCAATTTAATATTGATTCTAGAATTTCTCAGATCAAAGTGCCATGGGAAATGAATAATCTAAAGCTATGTTTTAATAAAAAGCTTGTATATTTACTTCAGAATCATTTCTTAGATATGAAGAATCATGAAAGTGGAAGATTTTAAAACTATCTGTAAAATTAAAGTGTCCTTCAAATCAACAGATGAGTTTTGATTTTGCAGATATGATTTAACTTGGTGTGTTATGTTGAGCTTTGAAAGTGAGGTGTGCTTACTTAGTCAGCAGATTTGAGAAGGACTTTCACTGAGACCTGTGATGTATTTTCCAGCAGTGGTTATTTTATCTCATGGGTTTTTGAGGAGGTGGATTATGTTCAGGATAGATACATGCAGAGTCCTGGATGTGGGCTGGAAGAACCCCTCTCAGCAGTGTGGGTGGGAGGCTGCCTCTTTTAGGGACAGACCCAGGGGAGAACCTGAAGAATGTGGGTCAGCAGTGCCCTTGTGGTAAGGATGACCAGCTCCACCCTGGGCTATATGAGCAGATCTGCAGCCAGCAGGTTTAGGGAAGTGATGAGGCTGGGCCTGGGCTGGCAATGTGCACTCACAGCCCAGAAAGCCGCCTGTATCCTGGGCTGCATCCAAAGCCCTGTGGGCAGCAGGGGAAGGATGGATTTCTGCCCCTCTGCTCTGGTGAGGCCTGTCTGCAGGGCTGCATCCAGCTCTGCGTCCCAGCACAGGAAGGGCATTGACCTGTTGGAGTGGCACCACCAGGATGATGGAGCACTCTCCTGTGAGCAGAGGCCAAGAGAATTGGGATTGTTCAGCCTGGAGAAGAAAAGGCTTCAGGGTGACCTAATTGCAGCCTTCCAGTACCTGAAGGGATCCCACAAGAGAGGGAGAAGGATTTTCACAAGGACACGCAGTTACAGGGCAAGGGGCAATGGATTCTAACTAAGAGTAGGTTTAGATTATATTAGGAAAAAACTCTTTACTTTGAGGGTGGTCAGGCACTTGGAGGAGGTTGTCCAGAAAGTTGTGAATGCCCCATCCCTGGGAGTGTTTAGGGCCACGTTGGATGGGTCTCTAGTGAAGGATGCCCCTGCCCATGTCAGGGGGGCTGGAACTGGATGATCTCTAAGGTCCCTTTTAACCCAAATGATCCTGTGATTATTTCTCTCTGCTTCTGGGATATTTTAGGCTCCTGAATACAAGGAAGACATTGCAGTGGTGGCCCAGCCAGAGGCTGTCAGGGTGAATTAGTGGGCTGGAAGCTGTCACAGGGCAGAGGGACCTTTAGGGGGCCTCTGTGACTGTGTGGCTCCCCAAGGCACAACAGCCTTGATGTGACTGCTTTCTGTCAGGGATGGTGGAGATGGAACTGGGCTTTGCTCTGAGGTGCACAGCAGCAGTGTGAGGGACAGGAGACATGTTTTAATAAGGGAAGTTTCAACTCCATATGGGAAGAGGACCAAATGCTGGTAGAGAGCCTAAAGAGGTTGTGGACTGTCCATATCTGAGGTTATTAAAAAATGCAACGGGATGTGGCTCTGAGCAGCCTCCTCTCACTGACCCTGGTTTCATCAAGGGCTTGGACTAGTTGATTTCCAGAGGTCTTTTCCAGTTCAGGTTTTTCTATGATTCTGTATGAGCTTACACTTCTGTATAGTTCACTGAAAATGGAATACAAAGTATTAATATGATGGTGGAACATGACCCTTTAAATGTCCTTACTTTTTGAAAAATCATAACGCAGTAAAGTTATTGTGAAAAGTTCTTTGTTGGGCTCCCTGCCAGCAACTTTACTTTGAAAAGTTTTATGAAAAGCTTGTTCTAGTTTCATGGCTGAAGTGATTAATTAGGACAGGTAATGATTTTCTTGAAATTATAGAGGTTTGTTGTTTGTGCTACAGCTTATCCTAAATTGAAACAGTGCTTTCCCTTTTTCGCCTTTTAGAATGCTGGGTGATGTCTAAGTCTGTAAAGGGGACGCTCAGGTTGCACATCATATCTAGCACAGAATGACTCTTAGATGCTGCTATTTTGCTAATTGATTTTTTTTAATATATCTGTGGGCAGTAGGGTATTATTGTGGAAGTATCTATTCTGTATTATCTCTTACTAGCTCATTGAAACAGTAGTTATATTTAAATGGGTTTTCAATGAGCCATGTAGAGAAGTGAAGCTCAAGGAATAATAAGAATTTGGGTCTGCCATGGGGCTATTCAAGTCAGTTCAGTCATCAGAAAACCTAAGAATTGATTTTGTATTTAGTTTCTTTCATTTCTAAATAATAATTGGCTACTCCCTTGCTAGAGATTTTCCTGAATTTATGTGGTTTTTTTTTTTTCCTTACACTCATCTGTTCATTCTCAAGCAACTTGTGTTTTGGGATGTTATGAGAGTCTGAAGTGCCATTAGCTGAAATTTGATTTACTGCTGGGCCTTATTAAACAGCTACTCCTCAGTTCTGCATTGTAACATGGACTGAGTAATACATAGACTGCTTTGGGTAAAAGTGGTTTTTGCCAACCCTCAGGAGCTGCTAGAGAGCTGTGCTTGTATTCTCTTGCACTCTCCCTCAGCAGGGGAAGATATTTCCACTAGGCTAGTTTAGATTTTAGAGTCTTATTTGAACCATCAAAATCTATTTTTGAGGACCATAAGTTCCCTGAGTAAAGGTTCAGTTATTAAGCATAAACTGAGAGCCAGAATCCTTGGCAGAATTTGTGCCTCACCAGAGATGTGTGATTGAGCTGCTCCATCACTTTGAGCTGTCTCACAAGGTCTGTGCTCTTTGTTCTCCTGGAGCCCGAAAAATGACATCTTGTATGAAAGGCAGTTTGTCCATGCATGGCCATCCTGCAGGAGAAGCTGTGCAGCATAAATGTCAGAAGGCCATAGCAGCTGTGAAGGGGAACAGCACATCTGGAAGTTGTATGGACCAGGAGGGCAAGTGCGGAGTTCAGCCAGGGAAATCCAGACACTTCAGGTTGCTCAGCAGAGTAACTACTGAGAAACTGGCCACTGAACAGCTAGAACAAATTGGGAATGCTCTTGTAGGGATGTATCTCCAAAGTGTCCTGGTGAGGAGAAACCAGATATTTAAAATGACTCTAATAATCTAAAAAGATGAGAAATTTCAGTTTCACTCAGTGTTAAAAAGAGTGAGTAAGAAGTGTGGAACCTCTGTGAAACCCAGAGGGTATGAAAACCAGAGGATCAGTTGCTCTCTTTCTAGCAGGAGAATGGAACTGTAATCCTCACTGATATTAAATTAAATCTGAAATCATTGCTGATGCCTGCACATGAGCCAGTATCAGAATCATCAATAAATATCACTGAAGAATTAGCAAATTTTGGATGCATACATAGGAATATGCAAAATTCAAGGGGGTTTTTTTGCTAATCTTGTCATAGTGGTGGAAGAATACAGCACAAGTTTCTAGCTTTATGAATTTGTTTGGAGTGGAGGATTTCTGGTTCTGTGGTTTGGTCCTGAGGAGAGATGACCTGATCAGATCATTTGATAGTAATGAATTGGTTTATATGATAGTGATACTTAATGAAAATATAAACAGCCATTGCTGGTGGAAATAGTTTTTTAATCCAGTTAATTAACATTCAAGTGCTTAATCTAATCTATTAATTAAGACTGCATATGTGTTTACTAATTTTTAATTACTTTAGAATAGATGGAAATTGTAATAATTAATGTTGGAATGCAGACTGCTGCTGCTGTGTCAATATTAAAATAAATTAATCTTCTTGCCTTTTATTTATTTAAGTAAATGTAACCTGGTTAGCATCATGTGTTGAGTCCCAGACAGAGCAATAGAGACACTCATCCTCTCTTTTAGAAGGAACAATATGTTGGATTGTAATTAACTCAGTAAACCTGGTGTTTTAGAGGACTGAATACAGTAATAGGCTGGAATGCCTTCCCCCTACCCCAGATCCAAAGGTGCCTCAGTAAAACATTGTTTTGATATCTCAGGCTACTGTACCGTTGTAGTGCTGTTTCACAATGAACTTCCTAACCTGTGTTCCTAATGCTAATTAGATTTGGATAAGACTAACGTGGCTTGTGTTTCTTCACACTGAAAAAATGTTACAACTTGGTGTGTCTTTTAATGGAACTGAAGCCTTTTGAAGGTTTGATGCTGTCAAAACTGTGAATACCTGAAAAAAACCCGATAAGATCAAAAGCTAAGCTTGAAATAAGAAACATTCATTTTTAGATGTTCTGAAGTTATAGGTTGTAGACTGTCTGGAATAGGCAAAAAGCTGAAGGCAACTTAGAGTAGGAGATAACATATATAGAGATTTATATGCACATACCTTTTTGCATATATATAAGATCTATAAAATACTTGCAGCAAAATGCATGAAATAATATTTTTCAGTCAGCCTCAAAGGAACGGAATGTAATTGGGGAATTTATCTTGATATATGACATGTGAAGGACAAAAAGATTTGATGTTTCATAGGATTCTTAAATGCTTTGTCTTTTGTTGGAATATCTTACAGACCTTCACTTGTGGAGTAATTTATTTTCAGTTGCTGGAGATTGGTAATTAGCTTGCTATAAAACAGTAAGAGAGTTATGAGTAAAGTTTTAGAAGCATATTTTTGTAAGCATTGATATTTCACATTGTGTTAGAAAATTAAATTTCCAATACTCTTGAGCTACTGACATTTTGGTGTTGTCACGTCTCTTTTGTTTGTAGATTTCTCAAGCATAAAATAATGACTTTTATGGTAAAAACATGTTCCAGCTGTCTGCAGCTGCAGTCTGGTTTTCCTGCTGCTACCTGCCTTTCATCTAGCACTGGAGAGAGCATGGATCTTTTATCCATTACCAGTTTATTCTTTCTGTTTTTTGCATGCCTGAGCCTAAATTTTGCATTAGATATGGAATTATTGGCAGAAGTTTGCTACTCTCTGTAGTTTCAAAATGACTGGTGAAAAAGAGTAAATGCCTGAGAGTACTTTCAAGAGCTGAATTCCCAAATGGTTTCCACTTGGCCTTAGAGTTGTGTTTTAAAATTTTTTATTCATGCTTATGTAAGTTAAATTTGAGTAAAGGGACTATTATTAAAATCTTTTGGCTAAGATGTTGAAATCACTTAAGAAAAAATAAGAAAATGACCTCTGATGCCTTTCGATTACATAAAGTTTTAGCTGTATTGCTAACAGAATAAACAATTTGCAGAGACCAGCATAGGTTTAAGTTGATTTGCTCCATTTACCCTACCAATTTGGTCAGAAGAATGTAATACGTTCTTGGAAATGTCTTTCAAATATTACATTATAGATTAATTTGCAGGCTGCAGAATGCTGCTATCCATAACACTTTTTTCTCTGTCTTGAAAATTAAATTTTAGAATGAAATTTGTACAAGAGCTGGCGTTATCTCTTTCAGTATGTTACGAAAGATAAATTGGGATAAATTATTTGTTTCAAATAAGTGCACAAAATCATTTACAGTGGAAAAAATATCTCAGGTTTATCAAAAATCATCGTGATGTTTTCCTATTTTTCTTGCAATGGTGAACACAGATTTAGTAAATATTTATTAGATTACTGACTTGGCAAAGTTCTAAATGGGACTTGAGATTTCAAACTTGTCTTGGGGAAGTTGATGGCTGACAGATACAGAGTATTTCCGTAAATCTGACTAAAGAAATTTTGAAGCGATGCCCACAGCTTAAGTCATGATAATAGATGGCAGATTAATAAATGATGACTTGTTGTGATTATAACACTTCCTTGGCTTTGTGTTGTCTGTAGCTTTCAGTGTTTGTAAACATGACTTCTTCTTGAATGTTTTTATTCTGTAAAACTGTGGTTTTGCTCATGATTTGACTCTGTAATAATGATGTGTATAGAAGGATCTGAACACAAATACTGAATTCCAGTGCCCAGGCATCAATCCACACTCAGGTAGTTTTCTGCATTTCTGGGTAAGATGAAGTGGTTTCCTTGGGAAGGTGCAACCCTTGCTTTCCTGCCTTGGTGCCATTCTTTCTATGGCTCACAGTGATGAGTTTCTTGTCCCATCAGAGCTGTTGACCCTTTGTAGGATCCAATTAATGGCTGCCTTTCTTGGGCTGATGATGTTGTGATCTAGGCATTGATTGGAGTTTCTGCTGACAGACACCTCTTGCTCTTTGCTGGGAAGAAATGTTGAAATGCTGATCTGCAATGGCACTTTGATGGAGTTGAGGTCTTTTTTAACAGTAGATTAAATTGTCATTTGCAGCTCGTGGCTGTGTTTGATGAGCAAGATCCACACCATGGGGGTGATGGCACCAGCGCCAGCTCGACAGGCACGCAGAGCCCGGAGATTTTTGGCAGCGAGCTCGGCTCCAACGCGGCATCGGCCTTCCAGCCTTACCAAGCAACAAGTGAAATTGAGGTCACACCCTCAGTCCTTCGTGCAAGTGAGTAAATGCTCTCAGTATCTCCATGTGTTTTGTCTAAATTTACCGAGATGCCAAGTGCTGTTACCCATCAATGCTGCTGGGAAAAATGATTCATTATCTGTCCTTATCGAAAGCTGATCAGAGCTGAGAAACTGCATAAATGCTTCTTGCATGCCAGTAAACAAACCTGTTCTGTTTTAATAAATTATTTATAAGTTGCTTTTAGGAGCCATAAGCTCCTTCTATGCTGCCAGTTTAAAATTGTCCTCACACAGAAAATCACAGCAATATCTCCAAATGTAGGTGATGCATGGCGTAATTTTCGGTTTGCCAGTTTTGTTCCATTTAATGAACAAAGTGGTAAAAAGAAACTAAAGATATGAGCACTTTCTACTTAACCTGTCAATGTTGCTAGGTTATGCTGTCACCTTTCCATAAAAATACCTGCTAAAATAGATGCAGTTACTGTGTTGCAAAACGACACTTTGAAAAGCAGAAACTACATCCAGAAACATCCCTTTATTTTATTTTCATGTGATGAACATTTGTTGGAAAACCACGTAGTAGGAATTACTTTTTGCAGGTTCTTTGAATATTTGAGCTTATTAAGAAGAAAAATTATGGAATGTAATTTACTTTGTAATTTTCATTGTTGTTAAAAGTAGCATGCAAACAAGACAGTGTGGATAAGGCATTGTGTCCTTTTATGTGCAATGTCTATAATTTTGAACTTTTGAAATAGGGACTCCACTCCAGAAGATTCTTAGCAGAAGTTAGTATTATCAGTCTTTTGATATTTTACAGATACATTGTTTAAAACAGCCATGTGTTATTTCCAAGAGACTGATTTTGTGTAGGTGTTTTATTAATGGATAAAATCTGTGTTTAAACAGGTAAAATGCAAATGGAAAAGTGACCACTCTGTTAAGTTTTGGTGAGGGGTTTTGTACCAGAATGTTTTCTGTACTATTGAGGGAATAGCTTTTAAAAATTAGCTTACATAGAGCTGAATGTGAGTCTTTTCAAGCTGTAACTATGCTTCATTGCAACACAGAATTAAATTAGGGAAGGATTAATGGCAGAATAAAGAAGTATCCTGGAATTTCAAGACCCTTCCATTTTGCTGTCACTAGAGTATGTCACTGCTAAATGCACATCTCATTTCCATGCATAAGCCAAAAAACTGTCCTCCTTGGTTCTCAGCCTAGCAGGGGTTAGAGCAGGCAAATGCATACACATTTTCTCCTTAGTGTGATTATCTGGTATATTATAAAATTCATAAAATCATATAGCACAGATAAAACGCAGTGATTATATTGGACGCTCACTTATCTTTGGTGTCATTCTGGAAAATACATGGAGCACTGGGCTAGTTCGCTGATTGCTAAGATGACCAAAAAGGGATTTGAGACTCTTCAATCCAAGATTTTAGAAATACAGAAGACTTCTAAAACTATTGGTAAGGATTATAGCTCTTTGACGCTTTTTGTAGAAACATGCACAAATAAAGTGTGTGAAACAAGTTGTAATAAATATGTTATCAGAAATGTTCTCCTATCTATCTAATTCCTTTTTTTAAATGTTGACAGATATGTTTTTGGCTTTAAATGTTCCAAACCACAGGCTTGGAATCCCAGTGCAGTAATAGTATCCCATATTAAACATACCTATTTCAGGAATTTCATTTAAATATACATTGAAAATGGAAATGCTATCCTTATTGTTGTTCCTTTATAACTTGTGAAGTGAAGCATAGCATACAAATGGTATTCTCAGTATTTCAAATAATTATCTTCTTACTGTGTAAGTTCTATTCAGCAAATAAAACCCATCCAGTTTTGCGGTAGATGCAGATCCTGATTATTACATGTTGACAAGGTCATATATCTATTAATTGGATTGGAGATGGGATACAAAATTGCTGTAATTATTGTAATTTTCCAGCTAATTGCAGGGTTGGCGGTGAATATTTTACTTTTAACAAATGAAAAACAGTATTCCGGCTGAAATTGGTTTATAGCGTTTGAGACGTTTTGTTTTACGTCTCGGGTGCTTTTTGCTGGCGCGTGGGCTCTGCTCCGCGGCCGTTCCGCGCGGTTCCGTGCCCCGTGCTGCTGCTCACCTGCACCCTCTGCTCCCAGGCAGCAGCTCCTGCCTTGGGCTGGGCTCAAAGCCTGCTGAGATTCTCCTCTCTTTGTTCTGGTTGCCATGCTACCCCTTCTGTTTGTTTATAGATCACACCATTGCTCCTCTCCCAGCAAGGGAAAGGTTAGCTAGATCAGGTCCAGCTGGAAAAGTAATATTCATCTGGAGTCCCTCTTTTCCCATGCACAAACACAGCCTGTGCTTTGCATGTTGTGGAGGGGGTGTGTGTGTCAAATTCCATCTTCCCATATAAACAGGGAAACAAAAATGAGGCTGGCCCATACCCCTCTGTTGTTTTGCACTGTGAAAACGTAATTCATTGATACAGGCAGTTGATTTATTTATGTTTCTTATCTAGCTCTTTCTTTCTTACTGTTACCCAAGTTAAACTGCTTTTCTGTTACCCAAGTTAAACTTCGTATTGTATTTCATCACTTCAGCTGCATCTTTTTTTTAAGCATACAGTACACAAGGCATTTTTTGTGTTGTGCCTGCGTGTTTTCTGGGAAGAGGTTGGAAGCTCACTGCAGAAGATTGTTAAAGCAGACTGATGTTTATTCCCTGCTGAAATATAAACTGGAGGCGCAGGTGAAAATTGCCAAACCTAATGAGCAATTTGGCAGATAAGACAGGATGTCAGGCAGTGACAGTTCAGCAGCGGGTGCACTGCCTGTGAACCAAGTTGTTTGTTTCACAGTACTGCATTTAAATATTGTAAATAAAATCCCTTTCAGCTTCATGAGATACTGTGAAAAGGGTCATCTCTTTGTCTTGTTTTCCTTTAAAATTATTTAGCTTGTTCAAGAACTAAGACCACCCTTGGTTATTTGTCTTGGTGTGATTATGTGTAACAAGTCTCTGAATATTTCAGCAGTTACAGTGAAAAAAGAGTTTCCATCCATAACATTATTTGGAAAACATTATTAGAGAGGTAGAGAGGTTTGAAGAGCTGATGTTTTTTCCCTTAAGGGGAATAAGGGGACTTGGAAAGTCTCTTTTTTCTTCAGCTGTTAATGGAAAGGTATTGAGAAAATGAAGCCAGATTTTTCTCACATAGACACATTATTGCTGGAGACAACAAGCACAACTTTCAACAAGGAAAATGCCAGTTAGAAATAAGGAAAACCATTTTCACCTGGACAGCCAAACAAGCTTCTCAGGGAAATTGTGGCATCTCCATGTGCTTGGAGATGGACAGAACTTGACTGAACATGGCCCTGAGCAGCCTGGTCCACCTGGACCTTTCTTTGTGTGGATGGATTAAACCAAAAAGCCCCCAGAGATCCAACCTTTCTAACTCTGTGATTACAAATATAATTAATAAAATTAAACTATTTGCTTCTTGAAGCTATTGCTTGTGAAAGTGAATGATGTCCACAGTACCATATTTAGCAGGCAGGTGTACAAGCATATTGTGCATGTAGAGCTTCCCACCTGGGTTTGTGTGGTACTGCTTTGTGCCACTGTGACACAAAGCAGCTGCCTGTGCATTTTAGAAGACTGCTGCTTTTGTTTCCAGAATATCTTGTAGGTGCTTCAGTTCCTTAAAAAGGAGATAGGGGATAATTGTATGGCTCTCCTGAAGGCTGGAGGTTCAGTATCTCCCAGAGCACTGGCCAGAGAGCCTCAGATTGCTGAGAGCTGGCTGGAATTGGTGCACTCCAGTGAATTATATGCTCAGGTGGTCTGTATCATATATTTTAGCAGGACTCCCAGCATGAATTTTGTATTCTGGTCACAGAACCAGACCATGAAAAAGTCTAGATGAGAATATTTTGAAGTGAGTGCACAGCTGGCTCTGAAGATGTGCTAGAAGTGCAGAGAAGCAAAAAAAATTGTTACAGCTTCACATCATTGTTTACCCAGCAGTGTGGCTGTTGCTTTAAGGTTCCCTGTCTGCAAGCATGCTCTTACCCTGCAATCAGCACAAGTTTATTCCTCACAGGTAAGAGCATGCATGCAGACTTTGACTGGGAATTCATTGCTATAATAAAGTTCCTGACCTTGCTTGCCTTTGAATTTGTGTCTTTTTCTCTGCTCTCTGAGTAGTTTTTGGTTGTTCACTGATAAATTAGTAGGACATATCAAGTATAGTCCCTGAGGGCTCTCTTAGTTTAAGGACTGTTTAGTATTTTAATAAATCTGAACTAGAATATAAAGCGCTGCATAAAAAGCTAAGATGGAGTTTCAGGCGCAATGTTTCAGCTCAGCATTGACTTGATACATTTATTAACTGTTTTGAAATCAGTGAGATGGGCACAGCCAATGCATCTAAGAAAGAAAAGGTCATTTGCAAGGCAGCACTAATGAACAGCAAAGTCCACAGTACTGTTAGAAGGATCCTGGCAGTATGGTGCACTATTACACTGCAACCAGGCTTTATACTCTTCCATCAAAAGAAAATGCTGCTGTAGGCTCGCTGTTGTGGGTAGGAAGATTTCCACTCGAGTGACCAGTTGTGGTGCCAGCCGTGGGGGAATTCTAAACGAGTTGGAGAGAGTCAAAAGAGAGCAACAGCAATAAGTTGCTTTGGGGAGACTATGATGAATTGGTAGGAGTGGTTTATTTAGTTAAGGAAAGAGAAAAACTGGTAGGATCCAAGACTTCAAATGTGTTGATATTTTTCTCATTCTTCATGTCTGATAAGAGAAGGAGAGTTGGCATTTCCTGGGCAAAAGCCATTTTTTGTGACCCGTAGGGCTGAAAGACATGTTTACACCTCATTTAGCAAGGCAGTATTTGTGGGAATGGTTCAGAGGCAGGTTCTGCATGCTGCTGGGCACTGTCCTCACTGTGCTCTGAGGCACGAGGGCTGCTGGGGACAATCTGTCCTGTTCCTGGCTAAGCCATTGCGTGGTTTGATGACCCCAGGTGAGCCATTTCTTCTGTCCATTGTAACAATGTGTATGTCTTTGCATCTCAAATTTGAGTATTCAAAAAATCTAAGCAAACCATTTAAAGATGGAAGTGCATAAATGTGTGAATTTCAAGTACTTTAAAATTGCTTTAAATATGTCACTTCACTGATTTGATACAAGTATTTATCTAGAGTCCCAAATGTATATTCTGAGAATTATTATGTAAATATTTATAAGGTAAGTGCTTTACTTTCATGATGTGGAGTACTCCATGTCAGTGTATTGGCAGAGGTGTGTTCATATTTGTTCTGGTCTCAAAAATGATGATCATTTCAGCACTCTTTCCCACATATGGCCACTGGAAACTTTTTCATTCTTGTTTATGTCTCCTTGACTCCTAATTCAACTCTGAGTTATCTTTATGTATGGAAAAAAAGATATTTTCAAGTGTTGAAGAACTAAGAAATTGAGAGATTAGAAATGGAGGAAGAGAAAGATGAGTTCATCAAAAACCAGATGTTAGGAGCTTTATCAGATCAAGTTCTCTAGGATTAAATAGCTGAATACAAAATATAGAGAAAACCATCCACATTTGTTATGAAATATTAGGGCTTTACAGACAGTGCTTGCTGAAGTCAGGGGGAAGTTTTCTACTCTCTGTGTCGAGTTTTGGATGAGCTCAGCTTTCCATGGTCTATCTCCTTGGTCACCTTCATTGATGTTCAGATGCCTGTCGTTCCAGTGAAGTTCCAGGAATGAAATACAAAGGATTTCCAAACCATCATTCGCATTCTTACTCCCTTGTCAGGTTCTCCTAGGTTTCTTTTACTGTCTGGATAATACAAAAAGAACCTTGAACTGAGACTTGCACCTCAGTTGTTAGCATCTGAATCGGGAAGGTTTCTCATGCATTGAAATTTGGGAAGATTTAGCAGAGTGTGTTTCCTCACCTTCTAGTGCTCTCGCTGTTCAGGAATTCTTATCACATTTTATCCCTAAAGCTCTGAGGGATATGATTGTTTAAAAGCCAGAGTTATTGAATCAAAAATCAGTACCAGGTGCTGCTCTCTTCCATGAGGCTATATTTGATCTTTGTACAGCACAGTTCTGACTTGAGTGATCTCCAGTTGGTGTTTTCTCCAAGCACAGTGCTCTGCTGTTAATTTGGGATTGTTGAGCAGTTTAAAAACCATGTGTTTTTGATGAGATTGTGACATGTTTGTAAAAACAAATGGATTTTAAACTGCTTAAGTTTCTAAATTAACCTTTAATATCTTCAGTCTTCTTGGTTTATCAGCAAGCAAAATACTGTTGCTTCTAGTAGGATTAAAAAAATCCCTGAAACCAATAAAGTAAAAAAAAATTTGTAACTTACTGATTCTCTGGAGGAAACCTGAGTAATTGTGGTGCATTTCAAGATATTATTCCATATGCTGACGACTTCTATCTACAAGTACTAAAAACAAGTAATAAAAATATAGTCTTGTATCTGATACCTGGTTAGAGGTATCAGGTAGCTAGAGAATATAGTACAGGAGGGATAATAAGGAAGGGTTATGAAGATGTAAGTATTGAATTTGGACAGTTTAAGAAGTCAGGTTTGGATATTAATCTGAATTTGACATCTTAAATAGATTTAATGATCACTTGAGCAGCAAGCTATTATGGAAATCAGCGCTGTATTCTCAGAGTATTTCAACACTCCTGTGGTGGTTGTTGGGTTTTATTTTCCCTTTCTTTAAATGAAAGGCAAGTTTTTCCTTAATTAAACTCTGGTTTTATGTATGGAAAAATATGATACTATTTTATCTAATCAAATGTTGCAGTGTAGCTGCTCAAGCGTGTCATATTGTGGAATCATGGGTTTAATACCATTGAGATAAAACTATGTGTTTATTTAGAGTTTATCATCACACATATCAATAAATATTATATCCATAAGTGTAATAACTCTTAAAATAGATACTTTCTTGATTTCTTCTCTGTTTCTTGTAATTTATTATAAGCAAATGAGGAGTACAGTGAAGGCAAAGGAGCATGAATCTGAAATGAGTAGGGAAAGCTTTCTCACAATACAGACAACCATCCTGTGAAGTTTTTACTCTGTGAAGGCATATGTACATATTACGTTTTTTTACCCAACAGTTTCTGAAAACCTTATGCAGTATTTATAGATACTTGTTCTGAAATGTGATAAAACAGTATGCTTCAAGGCATCCTTAAGATTCAGAGCAACAGTAAGTGGCATCCCAGTCGTGTTTTGCTTTGCTTTGAGGCAACAGGAATGTGCCTTTGAAGGGGTATGGGGAGGTGGGCAACTGATGTTAATTACTGACCAAAAATCTTTCAGCTGGAGAGGATGCAAAGTTTATCAAATGTGCTTAATTATTCACTTGGTCCTAAGCAGGCTGATCTTGTGGGATTGGTGTTTTAGGGCTAATGAAGAGGGGTGTGTGTCTCCGTGCCACACTGTTTGTGGTGCTACCCTGCATTCAATACATCAGCTGGTGCATGTCCCCCTCCCCAGAAAAACACGTGGGTATTTTGGTATTTTTGATCTCAAGCCCAGTGTAGTAAGATAGTACATTTAAAGTATATCCTTTATTATGCTAAACTTTTATTTTACTTCAGTGTTGCCTTCTTTTGTTCAATTCACAATTCACAAGGGATCTTTTTGCTCCCTTCCTTATTACATTTGCAGCATATTAACATGGGGATGTGTTTTGGAGATAGTCCATCTCTTTGGGTGATTACTGGGAAAAAGTTGCTTTAAATTCTGGGTCTTTTGACATGTTCCTTTGAGGAGGATGAGAGAGAGACAGATGGCTACTAGTTCAATAGGGTTGTTTTTTATTTACTCCCATGCCTTGAAAAGGACTGAAACATGATATTGAAATGTGTGGGTGAGAAATAACTTTTCCATTAATTTATTGCTTTATTTCATACTTGAAACAAAGATAAAACTTGCTGTTTTTCCTACTCATCTCTTGCTATAAATCTTAAATGAATTATGTAATTAAGATGAGTGCCAGCTTCAGAATGTTGTGGGTTCATGTTAGGAGCAGATGAGGCATTCAGGGTGAGAATAAAGAGTATGTATTTAGAAGAACTTTTCTCTTTTTGACCCCTGGCACTGGAAGCTGTGGAGGTGACTAGCTTGGCTTCAGCCCATGGAGCTGTTGTGAGCTGGGAATGAGGCACGAGCCCAGCACCTGCTCTCCTGCTGTCACAGCTTGGCTGGCTCCCTGGAGCTCAGTGTCCCAGTGCTCTGCAGCCAGGGGCCCTCAGCTCAGCTCCCCTTCTGTGACACTGCAAGGACACACAGGATCCCCCTGTGTGACACAGTTGTCACCTTGCTTTTACTGCCTGGGCTGATGCCCGGGCTGGGCTGTTGGGGTTGGAGTGAATGCGAATTCAGGCTGTGTTCCAGGCCTGTTTCTGGCCTCTTTTGTGGATTTAGGCAACTCACTCTATTGATAATTTTGGATTGACAAAAAGTAGAAATGATTGTATCTGTAGGCAGGGAGTTGGGGACCATGTGGGTTTACAAACAAAAGCAAACAGCGGCACTTCAGGTTAAGTTAAAATGTTTCTACTGCTTGCATGCATACAGTAAAGGGGTGTGCAAAGACAGTGGGAGCAAGCTTGCATCAGCTTCCAAATATTGTGCCTGTGAGTCAGAAACGAGGCTTCTCAAAGCAAACTGTGATCAGCCATTAAAACCTTATCCTGAGGCATTGGAATTGATTCAGTTCTCTGTACAGCACTGTTCGTATTCACAACTTAAAGTAAAATTGGACTTTCTTGGCAATTGCTGGGCAACAGCTGATGCAAAGCAGACGTGATGGATGAGTGGAACCAACAGACTTCAGGTTCTGCATCTGAGCTAAATGCTCAAGGCAACCCAGTTCCTCATTCTTGGACACCTTTAGGGTGTGTTCATCTGACCTGTGTTACTGCTTATTTCAGAGTGAAATGGGCCATTGGCTACTCTAGGTGCACTGGCTATTCTCTCTTATTGGTAGAGAAGTGGAGTTGACCAGTTCCAAAGTACATCTGCGAATCATATTCTGCCTGTGATTTAACTCACACTGTGAAAAGAAATTCTTACATGAAAGATTAAAAATAAAATAAATCATTAAGTAGGAAGTTGCCTTTTTTGCCTTAAAAAACTTAAACTTTCTCTTCCAAATTTTCAAATTAAGTGGCATTTTACAAGTAAACAGCTATTCAGTTTTACTTACTGAGCAATTTTGCATGGCCCCAGGAACTTCCTGTACAGCCCTGCTTATGCTTGGGAGGTATATTTGGGTTGTGGACAGTATGACATGATTGCAGAAAGTCCCATGTTCAGTTTTTTTCAGAGTGAAATATTTACTGGGTTGGAGACGCTTTGTTATAATTTCGTGGTTAAACCAACAGTGCCATCTGCCTGGGGTCTGACACTGGTATCTGGTCACTTTGTGGTGCTGGTCCCAAACCTCTGCAAAGAGGGTGGCTGTGCTTTTCCTTGCCATGTGTTCTCAGATGTTGAAGCATCAGAGGTGCCGTGTGACACTGAAACCTGCCCAAATCTGGAGGAATAAACGTGATGAGGAGTTAGTGGGTTCTGAAGCATGTGAGTTGTTTTCACTGCTCTGTGCAGTTGGGTGGTTCTGTACCCCATTCTCTCACACGCTCTGCAGGGTGTTTCAGCCATGCTGCCTCTCCTCCTGGTCAGAGTATCCTGGCTCCCCTTGGACTTGGAAACTTCTCTCTGTACACACTCAGCCTCTGGAATGAAAGGAGCATCCCTCAAATATAGGCTATTAAAGTAAATGCATTTGCAAGTTTACAAACAGAATAATGATGGGCAACAACTGCTGAAACTGTTTCAAATGAAGTAACAATTGAAGCAATACTAGCAGTTTTTTTTAGTAGATTATAAAAGAAAAAAATTCTGTTCACCAGTTTCTATCAAGTTGGAAAATGGACACATGTGCCTTGTTAACCAGCCTTATATAATGCACAAATAAGTCTTTCAGTGTTTTTGGTAAGTCCTGACTTGAACTCTCTGCTTTTAGGCTTTTTGGAGGTTTTCTGCCTATGAAGGCATTCTCCACCAAATATAAAAATGATGTTAGCTTCTTCTATTCTAATCCATTTTGAGCTCTGATGTTTAAGACTTTCATTAGATGACAGAGAGATTGTAGGTCAAACACTGCCTGACTTTCACAATGATTTCCATCTGAAGGGTCTTACATAGTGTAGTCTCTTCATGTTTTATTTAAAATTTTAGTAGGGTTCTTGACTCATGGAAAAATAAATAAAAATGAAGGTCTTACTGCAGTAAAAAACCATGAAAGTGATCGGTCAAATGAACTGCATGACATTTATCCATGGGAAATATCCATTAAGTGAGTGAATAAAGTTACTGCTCTAGTTTGACATAGTAGGCAATATTTCTGTGAGTATTGTACATGTAGATGATTTACCTCTACCTCTGTTTTAAGTTCAACTTTAAAGTAATAAAACACAAGTGAGCAAAGTCTTCCCGTAATCCTGCTGTCCTATGGCTCTTTGTTATGTTGCTTAAAACATAACATTAGAGTGTAATAAGTATTTTCTATTCCTCCAGCCATAAAGGGTAGGGGGAAAATCTGTTTGCAGTTAGTGCTGGTACCGAGATATTATTTCTGGTTAGTGCTTCAGCAGTGACTGGGGTAGCAGGACGTGCAGCTGAAGGCTTAGGGAGAGGTCACTGCATGGGTGCTGCTCCAGGAGCTCCAGGAGGAGAAGCCATGTGCAAGCAGCAGTGGGGGGAAGGAGGACAAAACTGGACTGTTTAAAAACCTATCGCCCAAAAAGTGAAGGTTGAAAAAGCTTCTGTGAAACTGCAGCTGGGAATACTCACAGACCTTTGTTTACTGCAGCTTGGTCTGTGTATTTCTTTTGCTAGCTGAAGAGTTTATCCCATCCCACAGTGTGTGTCTTGGCAGCTGCTGTGCAGTAGTTGTTGTGGTGGCAGCACATCCAGAGAATTTACAGAAAATGGGGTACCTGAGCAGGGCATGCTTGAGCCATGTCCTCAGTGGTGCTGGGAGTGAGCAGCTGCCCTCTGAGGATGCAGCCTCTGGGTTTGCTGTGGGTCATCTGTGCCCATTGTTTGAGCTACTGTCCGTAGTGCCCCAGTCAGGGCATATTTTGAATTAGAAGCTCAGCCTGATCGTAGGATGGAGTGTTCTGCCAAGCTCGACATGGCTAATGGGAAGAGTAGGCCTAGGTTAAGGTCTGATAAGGAGGATGAAAGGGGTAATGGGGTTCAGATTGAGATTGCTAGAAGTCAGGCTAGTATTGGGGTTGTGATAAATAAGATTGGAAAGGATGTTCCCAGGCAGGGAAGCAGTGCCCAGGGCAATGCCTGCTTTGCCAGGCTCGGGGCCTTTTGCTGGGCTCCCACCCTGTGCTGGGCTCAGACCCTGTGCTGGGCTCAAAGCATTTTGCCTGGCTCCCACCCTTTGCTGGGCTCACAGCATTGTGCCTGGCTCCCACCCTTTGCTGGGCTCACAGCATTGTGCCTGGCTCCCACCCTGTGCTGGGCTCACAGCGTTGTGCCTGGCTCCCACCCTGTGCTGGGCTCAGACCCTTTGCTGGGCTCACAGCATTGTGCCTGGCTCCCACCCTTTGCTGGGCTCAGACCCCGCAGTGTCCCCGCTGCAGCTCCCAGTGCCAGGTACGTCCCCAGCAGAACGAGCTCCAGGAGCAGAGCTGTGCCTGTGTGTGATTGCACTGCTGTATGGAAGTTCCATCTATTCCCAGTGGCTGTCACTTCAGGGTAGATGGCAATGCAGCTGTTTATGTGCTGTTTGCCTGGGTGGCTGCTGGTGCACAAGCCAGCTTCTAGGAGTCTTCATTTTGTGTTTTACCAGAATGATTTCGTGCATGTGAATTTTTTGCATGGGATTCCTATTATGGGATGAATTGAATATCAAATTACTCCTCAGACCCTGAAGGCAGTACATCAGCTTCACTCATCCTGAGCAATTTGTGCTATGCTGTATGAACCATATCCCAGGTTCAGTTTCTCAGTTTTCCCAGGGCTGGGATTTTGCTCCATTTGTTTCTATTTTTCTTTTTTGAAGTCAGAATGTTTTACTAAGGGTGAAAAGTATTTTTAATGAAGTATTTTAATTTGCTCTTGTGTTATGGGCTTGTGTTCCACCCTCCTCTCATCCAGGTTTTGCCAGATGTTTTAAATATCTTCTCAGTACATGTGCTTTCAAGGTTTTTCTGCAAATCCAATTGTGTTTAACAGGCACTGAGTCCTTGTGAATCAGTGTTGTATTTTTCTCTACTTTATGCCTCCCAGATCTGGCAGATGTCTTGAGTTTTAGGATAGCAGGTTTTCAGTGTTTTCTGTATGAAAGCAGATAAGATTGGTACATAGTTAGAATTTCCTCAGAAAGGATCAGAGTTTCAGACGTCTGTGGGAGGAAGGCATTTCATTGACCACATGTTTTTACAGCATTTAGTGAGTTTAGTAAGTAATTAAATCAAATAATTCATCTTACGCTGTATCAAAAGGGATGGCTTTTGTAAGGAAAACTGTATTTTTGAGACGTTTTTGCATTTTTTCTCTTCCTTTCTTTTTTTTCTTTTTTTTTGTTCTTTTCTCTTTTTTTTTTTTTTTTTTTGAGTCCTTGTATATGTAACATTTTAACCAAATACAGCATTTCATTTATCTTCCTTTGGAAAAATTTCTTAAAGTCATAGTGTAACTAGAGGGATGATGATTTCCACCCATAGATACATGTAGTAATTCAGTTTTATTTTCCTTTTGACCAGCCAAATTAAATACATTTGTTTGATTTTAGTCATAACTATTTTATTACTTTCACTGCAATGTAAACTGCTTGCTCTGGGTTTCCTTCCTTGATTTTTTCCCCCCCTCACTATTTTTTCTGTCATTTGCTTGTAAGACACCTGAAGGGTCATTTTTAACAATGAAAAGTGAGGAAATGTCAAAGGTAGGGCTGCTGCTGAAGGCTCTTTGTGTGCTCAGTACTTTCTGTCTGCAGTCATCAAGCTGTGGAATGTGAGATGCTCAGCACGTGTGATGGGGTGAGGCTTTAACCCAGAGAAGGTTAGCTGGTGACTTGATGCTCCTTCCTTCTGCTTCCCTTTGCTGACTTCCAGATTGAGAACTCAGTGCATCTGGGTCAACTTGATGCCTCATGGAAATTTTAGAAAGGAGACAACCACTTTGTATCAGCTTGTGATCAGAAGCAGAAGGAGAACAGCCAAGAGAAGGCATGAAGAATTAAAGAACCAAGATGTGTGGATCAGAAAAGGGGAGGGGGAGGGCAGGAAGAGGAGCTGGTGGCAGGGAATGTTTGCCTCCCTGGGGACAAATAAAAATACATAACTGTTTCCTTGATGTTACTGTGTTGTATAAACAGTTACCCTAGGACCCATGTAAATGATGTATGACTAGGAGAGAGAAAGTGGGTAGGTTACTGCTGCCCTCCTGCTCACCCTTTCTCTTTGCAAAGCTCGCTGTAGAACCTGAGACCTGGTCCTTGCCAGAAACTGAAGAAAAGAAAAAACAAAAAAAAGTTAGACATGAAAAGGGGGGATAATCCCACATGAATACACTTTTGTTATTTCTCAAGTGTTAATCACAAAATGAAAAATGGTAGTGTGTAATGTTAGATTTGTGTAAGTGCATGATGACATTTTGAATTACCTTTCCTGAAACACAAACTGGATTGTCTGACATAGAAGACATTCACTGAATTGCAGAGCTTTAAAAATGACAGTCCTGGGGCTGTGATGGATTCTCTGTCTCCTGAAGTCTTGAAATTAAAGTCAATATTTTTCTGTATTTCCAACAGAAGTTAAAAGACTAAATGCAGACATTATTGCATGGTGTACCTGGGCTTATATAGGTGTTTGACAGGATGATCACAGGGTGTCTTCAGGATCTGAGTTATGAGTCTTGTTTGGAGTCTCACAGCAGTGCTGCAATGCATGTAGTGAATGATTCTTTGCATACTTGGACCTATACTTTTCTCATTTTAGGATTCTTCTGTATTTGTTTTCTTAGCATTTTATTTTTTGTGGTGCAGTTTTCCCCCTTTTTTGTTGTTTACAATGGCCTTTCCAGCCAATTCTGTAGTCTTCCCATCCTGTCTGCCACAGAAATCTGTATATACTGCTCCAATAATACCCTTTGCTCCTTCAAACCTTCCAGCAGCCAGGTTTCCATTCATCCATATCCTACATTTTGTTTGTAGGTGGAGTGTGTTGGTTATATTTGCTTTGTTTTGCTTTGCTTTAAAATTAATTTGAAAGGGGTTTTTTTTGCATTTGTTTTTTGATTCAGCTCCTCCTTAGTGCAGAGGAAGTGCAGACTAAGGAGGATGGACAGCATCTGGCTGAGTCACCATGGCTTGGGCTGGTTGTGTTCTCCTGGGGGACTGGCTAGCGAATCAGCTGCTGCCCAGGAAACTGAGGCTGACAAAAATTCTGGATTAACTTTTAATGCTTTTTTGGCCCTTCAGCAGAAACTGGTCTGTTTTGGCTCAGCTAAAAAAAAAAAAAGGATGTTTTGAGCCCTTTTCTTCCCAGACTATTTATTCTTTTCACTGTACTTCATGGCCAACTGCTGGCATAGCTGTATTGCAAAAAATTCCAAAGACTGTATTTTGCAACAATGGCTTCAAGTGTGCTCTGACTTAATTAGTAGGAAAAACCAGCTTATATCTCTGGCTTAGAATATAAGGGGCTTCATGCTGTTGTGTGTGACTGCTTATTGTTGAACATTTAATGCAGAAGACAGTTTACCTGACAGATTGTGGGGGGAGGTTTGACAGAAAAATAGGTTAAATATGTAAGTCACCACATAAATGCTAAGTATGATTATAAAATGCAAAAATGATGATACAGAAATCTGTGAGGAGAGCCATGCAAGACTGCCTGTGGCCCTAGGATTTTAGTCCTTTGCTTTTACAGCAAGAGACTAGATATGCTTATGCAGTATTAATTCAGGATATACAGCAAATTGGCATTTGGAAGCATTCAATTTTCCTCATAATTGTTCTCCATTCACTTGGCCGATTATCAGTAATTTCAGGGAATTAAAGATGCTCTTTTTAGAAGTTTCTAGTGAACTCTTTAGAATTGTCAAACAATAACAAACCTGCCACTTAGGCAGCAATTTTCCCTCTTGTTGTCCTCACACTGATGTTAGATTGCTCTTTGGAAAGGCTAGACAAGCAAACTACCGTGCAGTAAATCAGCAGGAAATTTTTTTCTGCCTCATGCTGCTGAGTGAATTTTGATCCAAGATTTTCTCTGTTTGTTTTGTTCATGCAAAGACTTTCATCCTTCAGTTTGGGAACAGAGAGGTTGGTTTTCTTTGATAGCAAATCTGCTAAAGTGTATTTTGTTAAAGATCTTAGTATTATATTTTTGTGGATTAAGCTTGTTATCCTTCAGTCATGTCTAGGTGAATCCCACCAGAATGCGACTCAAAGCGTGTCATGTCCACTTCTTTCCTTTTCCTCTCCTGTAGTGTGAAAAGGGAAACAAAATGGTTTAAAACCCCTCAGGAGGGGTGTTGAGAAGTGCCATTTACTGAAAAGATGGCACTGTCCTCTCAGTCTGTGTCACAGGACTTCCTAAAACACAAAGTGTGCACAGGATAAGAA
Organism: Melospiza georgiana; assembly: GCF_028018845.1. NCBI lineage: Eukaryota > Metazoa > Chordata > Aves > Passeriformes > Passerellidae > Melospiza > Melospiza georgiana. Next base: position 14,232,796 of record NC_080430.1, read on the forward strand.
ATGCAGAATGTCTGTGGTCAGAAAGGGAACTGTTTTATGGTGATGTGTGACAGCGTGATCCAGTGACCTGCTGGAGATATTGTGTACCTGCCTGCAGGTTTTGGGTGTGCTGAGCATAATCATTTCTCAGTCTTGTGATCTCTGCCTCTTCCTTTCTGCTGGAGTTAGCAGGCCAAGGGGGCAGCATCCCAGTGCTGTCCCTGTGCCAGCCAGGAGTGAGGGATGTGGACATCCGAATGTGTGTGGGCTTGGGTTGTTTTGGCTCCCAGTTCCAGCCCTGCTGAGGTGTTGCTGCTGAAGAGGAGCAGCAGAGCTGTCCAAGATATTTAACTGCTTTTCTCCTCAGCAGCTGTGTGGAAACAGCAAAAAACTCTTTACATTTCATAGGTGGTTTTAGTCCAGCACTCACATTTGAGGTAACCCAGCTGTTTATGAGGAGCATGGCAGCAGCATTCCTTTGCACAAATGGTTTTGGTCATCTCAGAAAAAGCACACATGGCTGTTTGGTTTGTTTTAATCTTCCCTAGATTAGAATTGCCGTAGGAAACACACAAAAAGGTGTGATGATGGTTGTATTCCAAGAGGTAGTAAAAACTGAGGGATGTTAGTGAGGCTTGCTTGATGCTGGGCATGGAACAAGGGGCAGCCCAATTTGTCCCTCTCTTGAGGTTTTGTAATTCTTGCAGCCAGGAGTTGTTCCTCCATGAGTGGTCTTTTGTCTCGTTGGCTTTTGCATGATAAAAACCCCACTTTGATTGGAGATGTTCTGTTGTGGAGGGAATGGGACATCCTCCATTACTGAGATTCGGGCTTCATTTCCCACATATGCAAAGTCTTGGCTTCCTTTTTAAAATTGTTGAGAAGGTTTGCATTTTGTATGTGTTGCGTGACCAGTGGGTAAGTTTTCTTTCCTAAATTTGAGCTTGAGAATGAAAATCTTAAACATCCTTTGGAAGTATTTTCAAAAGCTTGAAAAATACATAAATCAAAATCTCATCTGACAAAAAGAAAAGTGAACTCTGTCATGAATTAATAACTTTTAAAATAGTTCTAAGAATTCCAGAGGAGAACACAAAGTAATGAACTTGTCCTGAGAAAATGATTCAGTTTCAGAAACATTTAAGGAGTATTTCTTGTGTTTATGTGAATGGTATAAATGATAATGTATCAGTTTTTCTTGAGACAAAATCCCAGCTAAAGATAACATGTAGGAATACAAGTTTACTTTTCTGTAATGACTTCAAAAAACATCTGTGAAAAGTAACTCTGTTTTAGGTAGCCTTTGTATTTGTAGTGATGAGCAATATCTTAGATGTTATTTAATGCAGTAGATTTTTGACATCTCATATGAAATATTAATTACACTAGCTCTCATATAGTTATAAAATACTCTGCCTTCAGAGATTGTATAAACATAGGTAGCTAAACAATAATAACCTATTTTTCTTCTTTCTTATTTTATATAAAACACAAGATAGCTACTTTTATGAACCAGTAAAGTGGTTTTAGTCAGAAGCACCATATTTGATGTAAAAAATGGTGTAGAATGAGAACATTTTGGGTTAATTTTCAGATTTTTGACTAGCAACTTCAAAAACAGAGGTGATTCCTGCTGGGAGCACATTGACTGTGTGGTGCATGCTGCAGAGAAATTGATGATCTGTAAGAGCCTATGGATGTTCTCCCACTCACAGTTGTTTGTGCATCTTCCTTGTGTTCATTCTGTGACTGGAAAGGTGTTTTGCACAAGCCATGTAAGGATGCATGGATTGAAAATCAATATGATAGGTAGGTCTTACTACTAGCAAGCTTTCTAAATTCTAATGTAATATAAAATCATGATAATAAGACTTGTTCCCTAAAACCATTTGCTCTTAGGTAGGTTAAAGAAATAGCTCCATCAGTACAGGAGATGGCTCACTTTTCCCTGTGGCTTTCTTTTAGAGGTTATGCAAGGTAACTTTCTTTTGAGAAATGGAAAAGTTTGAGGAATTGCATTCCACAGAGCCTTTGTGAAGAATTAACCTTAAACTAAAAGTATTATTACACTGAATTTTATTTTTGGTTATAACAGGAGCCTGTTATGGTTTTGCAGGTACAGGATGGGCAGGGGAAGCCTGTGGATGCTGACGACAGGATGCCATAGTGCTCTTACAGCTGTCCTTTACATCCTGCCTGGTATCTCCATGCAGCTGGGGCTTAGCCAGAAAAGTAGTTCTTGTTTGCATCTTCATCTTGGCATTTGGATGGAGAGTGACCCTTCCATATTCCTGCTTTGCTCCTGGATCCATTTTGCCATGGACTGAAGCCTTAGCCTTGACACTGCGGGGCTGTGTCTGGTGTGTGGCATTCAGGGAAGTGAGCACTCTGTCCATGAGGAAAGCAACCCTGGCCGTGGGCTCATGGGAATTAGAACACGTGTAGTTCCTTTGTTTTCCTGGTTTTCCTCCTGTCCATCCTCAGCAGAGATTTTGTTACCTTACAGTCTTTCTGCAGGGAGGTTTTGGGAGAGAGTGAGGTGCACAAGTGCACGAGGTGCTTGTCTGGCTCAGGTGCAGAAGAAGCCATTCAGTTGCCAGACCAGTTGGAACAACATGTTTTCTTCTGCTTGGTGTAGAGTGCAGAGTGTGAGGGGTTTTGCAGAGTGCTGTTGTCCAGCTGAATACTTGCAGGGCATTTCCAGAGTAACCTGTCCTGGGCTATTGATTTTCTTTGGAATCTGTTGACATTCCTCATGTTTAAGCTGAAACCTTCAATTACTCATGCTAATGGAAGAAAACCAAGTAAAACATACTGGTAGTCCACTCTTTTTCTCATTTCAGTCTATCAATATATCTTGGGTTGCAGAAAAATAACTGCCTTATTAATCTTCTTTGAAGAATGAAACAAAGTGAGAATTCCTTAACAACATAAAATGAATAATAATAATAAATAATACGAATAAATATTTACAGATTTTGTAAAATTAAATTTGTCCACCTCATGTGCCCTCTCTGCATGCAGATACTTGAAATTATTGTAGCACATTCTAGGATGAGACAAGGAGGGAGCATTGTGGTGTGGAAACAGCTTGGAAAAGTCAGCTGCTGGGAATCTGACAAATTCTGGCATGAAGTATATACCATAGTATTTCAGTAAATATCTTCTGTTAGTTCTGGCTAAAGCTGTTTCTCCACTAAGAAAGATGATCATCTCTGGGCTAGAACCAATCACAAATTCTAATGAAATTTGGCAACTGCAAGCATGAAAAGTCATTGATCCAAAAATTCACGAACTGTCTTTCATGTAGCAAGATTTCCTTTTGAACCTCATTTGAAGCTCTGTCTACTGGCTTATTCTGGATTTTGAACTTAAGGGAATAATTTTTTACTCTCTTCAGATTTGGCAATGTGAAATTAAAAAATGGAGTGAGAGGCACATAATTCAGCATGCAGTGTAACTGCATGTTTCCAAGGCTGTAGAAGGAGATGAATGGGGGGGAAAAACCAGAAGGGAAATAAAAATTAAAAAAAGAAGGAAGAGAAAAAGGAAAGACAGTGCCAAAGTTTTTTCAAGGTGTGGAAAATATTCTTCATTTCCAAAACAGAGCAATTTATGTTCCCTGTTGTTTTAGGGGGCTTTGAAAAGTACATGTACATGCTCAACTTTGCACATACTTCAAGCATCACTAGTTTCCTACTGTTCACTAGGCATGGTTTTAAACAGTAAGGGGATATCTAGAAAAGAATTGAGGCTTTCTGCTGGTCTGTCACCCCATGGAGAACAGCAGGCATTAGGTGTTATTGTCCCATTGGGGCATTATCTGAACAATCTTCCAGTGTAGGCTGGATTGCCTTACTGTTTGGCTACTGGCAACACCAGAGTTTTCTGCAGAAGGTGATCTTTAATGTTAAAAATTAAAGAAGATTTTAGCATGTTGTGTTGAAGCTGGAGCTTCTTATACCCCACTCTGTGGTTGGAAAGACCTTGTTTGGTCACCATTAGTTTTGTGTAGTCACCAAACTTTGCAGCTTCCAGACTGTTCTCTGACCTACCCCAGTGAAAGGTCAGGCACAGCATCACACACTGGCAGGGAGCAGCACTATCTGCCCTCCCATGTCACAGTCATGGCAGCTCTGCTGTCATGTGTCCCCTGTGGACCAGGAGGGTTGGTGGCATTTCATCTCATTATTTAAACACGCAAATGTTCCATTTGTCTGTGGGGATACAGCTTGATACTTGCAACTGAATGACAGAAAATAATATTCTTGAGATCTTTATGCTCTGTGCTTTGCCTTTGAGCTGTGTTAGTCCCTGCGTGCAGAAGAGCCTTCTGCTAAATCTTGTTTATGGGCACACAGGGTGGCGTGACGTGGCCTTTTCCTACTTCTGCTTGAGATCTTTTGCTCTTCTTGGTCATCAGCAGCAGATAGGATTTCAGTACAACATTAACTCACAGATATTTGATAATGAGAGCATTTGATAATGAGAGCATGTTTCATGAATGTACCAACATGCTTCTAATAATCCTAGTAAATGTTTCTGTCATGGAAACAAGAGCAAGTGCCATTAAGATTGCAGAAGCTGTTGGTAATTTTTAATAGAAGTTCAGGACTCTGTTCACTCTGTCTTATTATAGACATTAGTTGTCAATGTTGTTTGCTGTGTTGGAAACTCAGTAGTGTGCATAGAGGCAATTCCTTCCCAGGTGTTCTGGGTTTTTTTTTTGTGTTTTGTGCATGTAGCTATGCGCATATAATTTCTGTCCAAAACCTCTAACCTTTTAAATGATTGTGGTCAAGTTTCCTTGGTTGTCATAATTATTATGCTTCTGTTAAAAATCTGTCTAAATTATTTCTGTAACGAAGCTATCTGGATTTTGTGTAACTCAGGCTGAGATCCACCTCCAGGCACTGATATCCCCAAATTGTTGACTTCTCCAGCTTGACAGTGGCCTGTGATATACAGGATTGCTTTTATATCTCAAAAAACCCCACAGCTCAAATTCTTTGACTCCTGAACTTGTCTGCAGTGGAGCAAGGCTGGAGCCAGCCATGCTCACCCCAGCCTGAAAAGGAGCATTGCCAAGTGCCTGCTCAGTGGCAAGGAACTGTTCCACACAAGCATGGACAAGTAGCAGATTAACAGCCAGACACCTCCAAAGACTGAGCATTCATCTGGTGATTGGCAAAGGATACCTCTTCCCTTACTGCTTCAAAAGTAACTGAGTAAACAACCATCCCATGTAACTTCTTCATAGTTCCCATAATTAGGACCCCAGTAGGATCCCAGCTTCCACCCTTAATTTACCTTTACCATATCCTGTGTACCACCAGACTGTTTAGTGATGGTACCATTGTGATGGTACCATTACTAATTCAGAAGCTTTGGGGGTGTTTTTCCCATTCTGACCATTGGTAGAAATGCTGCGGGATTCCATTTCCTCCCCAGGGAGTGGCTGGTGTGTAGGATTTCCTCCTCTGGGCAGCTCCCACAGAGGGATGCTGATCGACAGCCTGCAGGCTCTGAAGCCCTCTGGGCAGTGCAGGCCTTTACTTCCCTGTCACTTTGTGATGCCATTCATGAGCCAGTGGGTGAGGCATTATTCTCCTTTTTTTGATGGAGAGTAGGAAAGGAGGGAAATTCCAGTACCAGCTTTGTAAGGACTTGTGTTAGTGACAAATCTCTTGCTAATTACACACATAGCTGCTGAATTGCAATTAAGCATGTTTAACTCTTTGGCATCTGCAAGTGATCCACATAGGAATTCTCACTTCACACATGAGGTCGTGCAGCCATGTAGGAGGCTGTGTTGGCAACTGATGTTGAGAGAAGCTTTATTCTCTGCTAAGTCAGAAATGGACACAGACTCACAAGCCACCTGATATCTGGTGCTACTCTTCTCCCACCCCTTCCCCTCCTCACAGAAAAGCTCAGTGGTGGCCTGGGGACCAGAAGGGGTCATGGCATTGGCAACCACAGCAGGTTTTCTCTGACTAAAAGTCACTGATGAAAGAACTGTACTGTGTATTATACACATTTAAACATTTCTTGTTCTTCCCAACGGAGCTTTTTAAGTTACAATTCATTGTTGCATTGTTGCATCTGTATTTTTTCTCTTCTATCCAGTAAAACATTGCAAACTTCTTCCTTCTTTTCTGAGCCTATCCAAAGCATTTGGACCATAAACAATCAACAGTTTTCATAGCACTGCATTATGTTTAGTAACAGGAGGAATTTTTCCATTAAGTTTCAGGGGATGTTTCAAAGTTGTGGTAAGAAAAATATCTGCCAGCTTCCTTCCTGTGTCTCAGAGTGCTGAAGTTTAATCAAGTCAAAGCAGCCAGGAATTTGTTCCTGTCACTGTAAGCTCTGGCTTGCACTGTAGAATAAATGAAGATGTGTAATACAGTGTCTTCATTAAAACATAACTAAATATCAATCATAGTATTATTAGTAATGAAAAGTGATCTCTAATGAAAGCAAAATAACTTCAACAGCAGCAAAGCTGATGTTTCCTACTGTCACACAAACTGTTTGAAAAAGCGAGATGTAAATTTTTTGCAAAATTTTGGCATCTGGGGGACTAGAAGTGCATTTTTCTTACATGTGTAGCAGTAGCATGAAAATAGGTAAAGAGGTAATCCAGGATGTTTTAAGGAAATAATGAAGAATGTACCCAAAACCTAGAGACTGTAGCTCATTAAAATATACTGAAATGCAATTTTTTGACAGAAATGAGTAGAACATTTGTAAAATCTGACATTTTTGTCTTTTCTTTTGGCATATAAAGATATTTGCATTTTAGAAAAGAGCTCAGAGAAAAGAGACAGAGAGGGTGAAGGTAATTAAATTTTAATTTCAGTTTTAAAGATCTTTCTCTAATTAGCTTTAAAAGTCAGTGTCTAAGTAAATTGAGTTTCAGGGTGCAATCATAATTTTCTTCCTGGATCCTAGTATTCAAAAGTAAGAAGAAAGAGTATTAGAGAAAGAGAATGAAGATTGTTATTTTAAAGGCCTTTCAAGATAAGGATTTAACATTATCTCATTATTAAAATATAACTGTGGCAGGTTGTTTTTTTATTTCTGAATTTCAAAGTCATTGAGCAGTCATAGTTGGGGAAATGAGAAACTTAGGTTCTATTAAAAGAAACTGAAAATTATACTGGGAAAGTAAAGACTTTTCTTCTTTCTTCTGCTTTGTAACAAGATTTCTTTTCAGTGGCTTGCTTGTGTTCTTTTCTCTGTTATCCATTCTTCCAGTTTTGATCACAAGCATGCTATCATAATGTCCTATGTTTCTTAAAGGTGTGCTAGCATGCAGTGGGCTCCTGTTGGTGTGTTTTACATAGCCAAGTGTCTTTTCTCTGCATTTGTGTGATGGCTGGGGACAGAAGTTGCTGCATTCTTCTGCCATCTGCCAGACCACGCTGTGTTCTCAGTGCTGTGGCCCAGCCCCTGGTGTGGCTCCGTGCCAGAGCTCCAAGTGTGTGGGGCACTGGTGGGAGGAAAACAGGCTAATGGTGACTTGTCATGCTTTAATGTGCAAATGATTATAAATGTGCCTTTTTAAAACTAAAGATACAGGAAAACAGAGAGTATTTGATAACATTGAAAATATGTCTGTGAGAAGTACATAAGCTGTTGTTTGATGATGAATTGCTAGAAAAACAACTAAAACAGTTGGTTTCTACATGAAGTAGTTATAAATATCTGGAGTTGTGTGAAACAATGATTTTTTTCTCTGTAAGAGCTGTAGAAGTCTTGTTATTTAACCAAGAATTCTGAATGTAGAAAATTTAATTTTAGAAGTTGATCTTTTTATGCATAAACATAATGTTTCTATGCATAAACATTATCTAAACTATGTCACCTTTCTTGTAATTCTGAAAGGGAAAGCCATGAATACAAAATACTTTGCATTTGCAGGTGAATACTGGGTAATTCATGTCGTATTTGCAAATGTTGAAGCATTTGATAGAAATTTAAGTGTCTTGAAATGTGACCATAAACACTTCATGGATTAAAAATCAGCATAGAAATCTTAAAAGTTGGAGGCAGTCTTAGTCTAGAAGTTGATGTCCAGTAGGGTTTTGTGAGGCTTCCTGTCACTTTTGGTTTTATTTAACATCTTTAAATCTGAAAGAATCAGTACTGTAAAGAGTATGTTAATTAGATTTCTAGTTGTTAATAGACTGGGAAAATAAAATAGCATGAATGAAGGAAAGAAGGAAATATATAACCCAACAGATATGTGCTGCACAGCTGAATACAGTTTGATTCAGCCTGAATAAATAGAAGATAATGTATAAGGACATTGATCTAAACTGAACTTATACTTTAATTATCAAGACAGATGCTGAAGCAAGACTACGGAAGGCATTTCAGGATTTCTTTGGATGTTCTGGGTTGATACCATGACAGTAAAATACCCAAATATGATTACTGCTGACTATGTATTAGCATCAAAGTTCAAAAGATGACAGGGATGATTTAAACAGCACTGAGGGTATTTCATAAAAGAAATACACTCTTCAAGGTGCCTTCTGAACAAGTTAAGACTGGAATAATATTTACAAAAATGAACAGCAATAGTGACTTAAAAGAGGCAAAGGTTATGTGCTGTGTAGCACTGTTTAGGGGAGATTTGAGAGGTCTGTGACATATGAAAAGCGAGTTTTTTTTAAAAGGGTGGGAGTAACTAGTGACAGGAGGATAAACTTGGGGAGAATAATACAAATAAACAGATTCTGGAGATTTCAACATTCCCAAGTGCTGAAAATGGTTTTTTTTTTTTTTTTTTTTTTTTTTTTTTGGGGTGGATTCCATGAGGGAGAAAAATACTTCTCTGAAATACTTCTCTGGGCCATGAGGAGAAAGTTGGTGGTGTGTGTATAAATAAATAAGTGTATGTATATCCTCCTCCTTTGCTGTGACATTCAAAAGTAAGTTTTTGAAAGCACCTACAACTGGTGGTAGCTTTGCAGTGCCCCTGTTTTGTGTCCATCCCAGCTGCCATCTCCCTGTAGTGTGCCTGTTTCCTTTTGCAGGACAGATGGTGTTGTCTTCCCAGCAGTGCTTCCTCACCTCTTGGAATGGCTTAAGGGTGTTTTTTTCCTTTCATTTCTAATTCAAGATATCTACATTTGATTTGCACTGTTTTGTTAATCTTGTAGAGAAGTGCTGGCTTATGTTAGCTGCTGCTAGGGTTTAATGTAGTTCGGAGATAAGTTCACAGTCAGCTGGTTTTTGCCTCCAACTATTTTCCCTCTGTCCACAGTCAAGTCTACAACAGCCTTGGTGGTCTTTGGAAGTTACCATCACCTCGTTTTTAGAGGTTTGCAAATATGAAAGTTAACTGATAGGGGAATTTGAGGTTTTGAATGTCATAGGGGGTGTTTGGCTCTTGCTATGTCCAACTGAGTGGAACAAGGAGATGAACTGAACCTACTGAAATTGGAACCAGAACTCCAGGAGCTGTGCTGGAGTGTGAAACTCAAGGCTAATCTAAATATTTTTAAAGCGATATTTCAATTAAATATAGAAAAAGCCTTAACTTGTATTTCCAAGTACTTCAAGCTGAGAGAAGCAGTCCTGCTTTCCTCAGCCCCAGGATGACCCTGATTCATCCTTTCTCTTGGGCTCCAGATTAGGATTTGAGCAGAATGATGAGCTGGATGGGTGGTGGAGACAGCAAAACTGTTCAATTTCTCTCTCCCATCCCCAGAGTGGTTTTTTGATGCTGATGCAGGATCTGTGTGTGTCTTGTGTATACAGTGCACCCTGATGTACATACATATCTGTGGGATCACTTTCAGGAACTCTGTCTAACCTGAGCAACTTTTTGGTTAAAAGCTACTCTTTCCCACAGAGTTAGTTTGTTTTACTGATTCATCATTTTCCCAGAGATGTCTCTTAGTGTGTGGAGAGAAAAAAAAAAAATCCTCTTCCGCTCTACTCATCTGTCATGAGCCTCATGTTCTGTGTGAGATGGCCAGAAATGACTCTGAGATCATTTTTTCATTTCTGTGCCTTAAACCCACTGCACACCAAATTGTACAAACTGCAGTGGCACTGGGGAGCTGAAACCTTCACAGAGTAAAATTGTTTGTCATGCTATATAAATATAACTATGTATTTTTCTAGTCATGCCCTCCAAGCTGACATCCAAGAGGAAATTGGGATGGGAAGGTATCTATCAGCTCTGCTCTGGGGGGCCACCATCCATTGTGCTGAGTGCCTGCACACAGGGCAGCATACTCAGCTTTATGGATGAAATTTGCCAGATCCTCAAATACTTTTACTCGTGAGCATATTTGAAAATCAGAGAAGGTGATGACCCTTTTAAAATAAAAATGGAATTGCTGGCAGGAAGGGAAGGTACAACTCTGTGTTCTTTACATTTAAAGATGGTTATAAAATGTGTATTGGCTGTTTTTATAATTTATAGTGAAACTGGGGTTGCTTTTAATAAAATGAGACTTCCAGTCAGAATTTCTTGATTATGAATGTGAGTGTTTTGTTATACAGCTTGGATCTATCCTACAAATAACCATCTTGTAGCAGAATTCTGGCTATATACATAACTTAATGGGATTCTCTGTCAACATAATTCTTTCTGAAGTTGACTCTTTGTTGAATACTTCAAGTCCTTGAATGTGACTCAAGAGCTGCGTTAGTGGTAACTTTCAGGATTTTTAATTTAGTTTTTCTTTATTCCTTAGACTTTTAAAACTTCCTGTAATTCATTATTAGATTTACCATTTCGAGTGCTTATTTAAAAGGCACCTTAGCTGCAGAAGCAAATCAATATTTACAGTGCATTAGTGCCACAGAGAATTTGAAGCCTTGTGATTAGAGTTCATTGCTGTTTTATCCACTCTTCAAAGAAACCACAGACTTCAAACAGTATCAGCCATCATCCTGGAATCAGTGACATTGCATCGGTCCCATGCGTACTTTATCTTGTGGTTTAATTATTAAGTTCTTTTCCTTTGATTTTCCTTTTAATATTTCAAAGTATATCCTCTTCAAATCTATAAATTCTAGTCAAATTCTGTAAGCTAGAGGATTTTAGCCAACAATATATTGGTTTAAAAAAAATTTGTTCAATGTATTCTTTTATGTTGTTGTTTTAATGGAGAGGAAACAGTTGAAGAGAATGCAGATGATGTTTCCAGCTGGTGGTTAACAGTGTGAACAAGATTTACTTCTCAGATTAAGACCTATTGACCATTGCCAGGCAGCATGGGTTAGAGCCAGCTCTGTGTGCCTGTCCCCTTCCAGTAATAAAAAAAAAGTAATGCCATGTGTTTAAGTTCCTTGTTAATTTGGGAAGTACATAGATGCAACAAACACAAATTTTTTCTCTTCTATAATTCACTTTATTGCAAAGTTTGCTTTGTAAAAGAAATCACTTCTCCTTAGGTATGGAACCATTTCCATAAGAAGAGACTAGAAGAGATGATTTCTACCTTCATATTGACAGAATACCCTTAGTTCAAAAGATTTGATGAAATGTTCAGTAAATATCTGAAAATATCTCAATAGCTAAATTTATTGAAATGAAGCTAGTCATACTAAAGGTGGCTCATCTGTGAGTAGATTTTGTAGAGAAGCTTCTCATGTTAATGTTCTCTCCAGAGCATATTAATATTTGGGAATTCCATTGTATAATTGACTACCTGTATTTTGAAGAGTCTCTACTCACCATTGTGCAAACTGTCAGGTTTTGACTACAAAGCAGAAGCCAAGGCAGAGATAATGACTTGCTCCTCTCCAGAAATGCTGGTTTGATTTCCTTTCTTTCTTTGTTGGCAGTTTGGCTTCTCTTCTTACAGAAGTTCACCCAACTGAACTTTTGTTTTGTCAAGCAATTTGAAGAAGAAGTGTAAAAATACAAGAACATTTTGCTATCACCGTGCTTATATATAGACGTACAAGCATAAGGAGCAAGTGAACTCATGTTTGAAAATTGTAATTCTCTGTTGTGGGGTGGGTAGTGAAGGCAAACATGATAATGTGCACGGGCTGCTGCTTGGAGCAGATATAGATTGGTATTCTTAAGTGGCACTACATAGTAGAGAGCCCCTTTGGCTCAGGCTGATCTAATAAAGGAGAAAGTGTGCTGGAGGCTGTGCCAGCAGCACAGCACTGCTGGGAAGGGGTCACCTCATCCAGTGCTGGGGCTGCAGCTGAGCCACCTCTGCTCAGAGAGCTCCTGGGGTTTCATAGGGCACTGGTTGTGTGTTTGTCATGGGGGGAAAGGAGATGCTTTGCCTTCAGCTGCTTCATGAAAGCTGAAGTAGTTGAAAACAAGGCAATCAAAGAAAGACCCTCTATTAGAGTCTGTGAGTATATACTGAGAAATCACATTCTTAGTAGACTTAACTCTGCCCATTAATACTTTCCTTCATAATTAGTAATCTTTCATGAAATATTCCTTTAATTAATTCTAGTTCCATTATGCACTTAGGTGTATATGTATAAGTAAGTGTGTACATGTTTAGAAACGAAAGTGTTTTATTTGCTGGAAATTACCTTTTGTTATGAAAATTAAAAATTAAAAAATTGAATGCAAAGAGAAATAGTACAACAGTTGTGGGGAAAAAACCCCATTAATTCTTTGTTATTCTTGTTTACCAGAATGAACATGAAATAGATTGACTATTTTGGTGGTCGGTCATGTAACACTTGTTTATATCTCAGCAGCAGGAGTCCTTGTAGATTAAAAAAAACTTGCATGTTTTCATTGTGTGGCATGACTTACTGTATTTTTCAGTGTATTCGTGATGCCCTGCAGAATAAGATTCTTTAATATTATTAAATGTAACATTAACGTGATGCTATTGTTGAGATTGAGACAAGTCATTTAACAAACAGCTCCTGTCATTGTGTTTTCCTGTTAGTATTGCCAGACCTGCACCCTCAGTTTCCTTGGGAACTGTTTCATTGAAGCATTAAAACCCAGTCCTGGTTTTTATTCTCAGCTGTTGCCCATTGTGCCTTTCCCACTGACTCAACTGCTTAGGTGCCATTGCTTTCACCTTTTTCCTTTGCACTTTGCATTCAGAGTTCTCAGTGCTGCAATAAAGAAAAATAAAACTGATAAATCACAGCCTCTCTATTCTGATGCTGAGTGGGAGAGTACTAAGAGGTCACAAATTCAGGCAGTGAAACTTCTGTTTGGGCGAGGAGAGGATAGATGTGTGGGTATTTTCTGTAGGATAATAAATGAAATTGGAAAAAATTAAGTTCTCTTTCAAAAGAAACTAACTTTAATGTGCCATTAAAGTTTCCAGAATGGATGTGACCTCTACATATATTAAGAAAACCTTATCTCTTTCCAATCAGTCTACCTTCCTGCTGCATCATTTTTTACTAATGAAATATTTTTCTCCTGTCAGTCACCCCAGCTGCAAGGCTGAGGGAATCAGGGTTAATCAGTACAGATCTTGCTTGAGCTGTCAGGAAGAGGCAAAGGAAGAATGCAGAGGAGAAAACAGTCTCTTCCATAAGTTTTGAGAGGGAAATGCAGAGTATATTGTAGGAGGTCAGGAGGCTGCCTTGGCTGGCCTGCAGCTTCCTGGCAGCACGTTGTGCTACCAGTGCCCAGCCCTGGCAGCGGGGTGGGGGACACCTTGTCCAAGTCCATCCCTTGCGTTGCTACCAGGCTTTGCCTGCTTGCTCTTCAAAATGCCTGTATGTCACCTTAACCTCCTGGTTGTCCAAGTCCATGTTGCATGTTTTTGTTTTGCTCACCACCCAACAGATAGCTTTGTGCTTGGACAGCCACTGAGCTGTGCTTGGTTCAGAGGGGTTGGTTTTCCCTTCCTTCTCTCCATGTGCAGCCAAGCAGCAAGGCTGTGGTTTGAGGGACAGACCTTGCACCTGAGGAGCTGTGCTGAGGTCAAGAACTCCTTACTCTGTGAAGCCGCATTTGGTCGCACCATCCTTCCAGAGCTGGAAAAAATATTTTTCCTTTGTCAGAAACATTTTAAATCTAGTCAGTGTTTATTTACTGTCTGTTTTATTTTGCAGACATGCCTCTCCACGTCCGCCGCAGTAGTGACCCTGCGCTGATTGGCCTCTCCACCTCTGTGAGCGACACAAATTTCCCTGCGGAGGAGCCCTCGCGCAAGAACCCCACCAGGTGGTCCACAACAGCAGGCTTCCTCAAGCAGAACACCCCTGGTGTGCCCAGTGCTCATGAGAGAAAGGTATGCTTCTTTCCTCCACTTTAGTAAATAAATTACAAATGTGCATGGATATTGAATTGTTTTCTGCTTCTCTCATCTGCTCCTGGTTTCAACTTGTGTTTTCTGACCTTGTCCGCCCAACCCCGTCAGCAGCAGCGAAGTGTTTGAGTCACACTTGTCCTGCTCTTCCCAGACTCTCAGTGATAACCACAGCAGTGACCCTAAAAACATGATTTTTGCCCTTAGCTGTAGTTGAATCTATGATTATTCACTATTCTGCAAAGTTTTTATTTTCAACTTAATGCTGGTAGGCCATGTCTGTATTAATTTTTACTAATCTATGTAGAAGGCCTTATATCAGTGAATAATCTGCATGCCCACAGCTGGTCTGGTTTGTCTTGCTAACCCAGCATTGATAATTTGTACTTTCTGAGTCTCTAGTGAATTAATACAAAACACAAATTACAAATGATTTCTCTCCTTGATAACAGTCTTAAAAATAAAACAGTGAAATGCAGTGTGAGTATTTTTTCCTTCATTTTTTCAATATGATTTCAGTATCTCTCCATGAATTGCATTATTTGCTAGAGAAGCCAACAAGAAGCGCTCTTCTGAGTGCAATATTAAAAAAAATTGAAGAATCAAGCCCTTTTGTACAATCCCACATTGCCCATAATTGTGATGGTAGCTTGCAGAAAAACTCAAAAGGAAAAAAATGTGTATTTTCTGATAGAAATGAGTAATTTTAAAAGAATGTTGCACTTTTGATTGCCATTCTCACTACACAGGACAAAGTCATCTTGGAAAATATGCAGCTTAATATAGCTTTTACTTTTTTCCCTTCATTCCTGTTAACTCTGTGTAGTATAAATGCAAACTAAGTCTCAGCAGTCAGGATTTGCACACCCCAAATAAAGAAGTCTTTATACCCTGCTAATGAACCAAACTATTTTCAGTGGGCCTTTGGTCATTTCTAAAGAATCTATAAAAGCTCAGTGCTCGTAGGCATTGAGGTCCCTGTTCTGCAGAGGTGTCAGTTTAACTTGGTATCATTAAGTTTCTGCTTAATCAGGATTTCAGGCAGGTAATAGTATGTTTTCTGTCACTTGTACTGGTGTGGCACAGAAGTATGTGCCCTTTTGTAAATATGTGTTTTGTACTACTCTGATTCAGAGAAAAAAAAAAGATAATTAATCCATTTGAAGTATTAACATTTTCAGTTAATTTTTGTGAAATGATAATGAGATGACACTTTGTTACTCTACAAGCATAGTTATGAAGGGCTATACACAGCATAATCAGATTTCTTTGAGTGTCTGAAGTTAGCAGAAATTGGAGAGAATTGAACAGCAGCTAATCTTCCACACTAGTCTCATCTTTAGTTGTTCAGTATGTACTTATTCTTGGTTTTATGAAAATATTTAATGTCTGTTGGAGCATGGTGACCAAAGTGGAAAGGAATGCATATGATCTCATGTAGGGATGGGAAGCAAGGCACCAGACAACATTAAATCAAGAAGATTGGAAAGAGCTGAAGCTATATTAGTTAGTACAATAGATGCTGATAAATTCTTTTATCATTTTTCAACACTCTATATATTGATCATTTGAATAGAGCAGTTCACTATTTTTAATAGGTAAATTGCAGTAAACACATGGAATTGAATTAAATAATTGCTTATGCAATGTGTATTATGAATTACTCCTGAGTTCATTTATGCTAGAATGATTTTTTCTGTTTTCAGTGTCTTGATTTCTTCATGTGAGTCAAGATTTTGTAGCCAATCCTGTTTCTCTTAGGAATCACATTAAGAATTCTCATTTCCTTCCACAGTATTAGCAACAATTTATTTTGTATTATTATTCTAAATGGTGGCATTTTTGAAGTCCATGTCGCCAGTCTCTTACCAAAGTACTGACAATGAATTTTTACAAATGCATTTGTGTTATTTGAGCTATAACAAGTCCTCTTTTCTTACGTTAGGTTGTTTTTCTTCAGCTACTCGGATAACAAAGAGATTGCTGTGCTTTGTTCCAGACTGTTTCATTGATTATAGGTGACACAGACATTTTCAGAAAAGCAATGAGAACAGTCTTAATTTTCTGCTCAGCGCATTGGGCCTGAGCACCCATATATCTTTTGTGAGTGGTTGGCACTATGTAATGTTTTCACTGCAGTTCTCTTTCTTGACAGCACAAGAACATATGTTCTTGGGCTGAGATTTGCAGCACAGTTGTAGATTAGCAACTTTGCCCCAGCAGTATCTTGCAGAAACATGAAAAGGGTTTCTGGGAGAGTTGCCAAAAGCTTCATCCACCTACTGACTCCAAGAAGTGACATTACTTTCAGCCCGTCACCTCTAAAGAGAAATAATTGACAGGTAGAAACCCTGTCCAATTTTTGGAGGAATTAGCACAGGGGAAGCTGCATGTGTCTGGCAGAAGGGATTTATTTCTCAGGGACAAGTGAGAGAGGACGTCTTACTGGTGTTTGTTTCATTTTGGGTATGAAGAATTTGGAATGGCAGGAGAATGGGCAGATGCCCAAGCTGAGATGAAATGAAGGGGTGAGAGTGCTGCCATGCACAGAAGGCTGTGAGGAGCCAGGACATATGCCAGTAGTTCTGGGCAAACAGAAAGGGAAAAGGGTGCTGGGCAAGAGTAGAAATACAAGCTGGTGGAAGGATCCTACTATTGTAGCTGTAGTGCTGCCTGTAGTTACGGGGATAAATGAAATGAGACACCAGAGGGGCTTCTGTGTCCCTAAGAAGAAAATGACCAGTGAGAAACAAGAGTGTGCTTTGGAGTTGGTCTTGCAAAGATTTGGATGTGTGTTGAACTTGAGATGCATTTCTGTTATGATGAGTGGGATATTGTGATATGAAATCTTTGCCCTAAACTGAGCCTGGATTCTCATCCATTTTTCAAATAATCTTTTAAAGAAACATATTTTTATTATCAGAATATCATAATAGATTCTCTATCCTTAGAATTGGAATCTCACATAATTTCTACTTTCTGTGTTTTTCACCTGTAAGAGCAATTTACTCTGTTTTTTGTGCTTTTTGTTCCAAGGTACTCATTTATTTGCAGAATTATTGATTATTTACAAGTTATTGTAGTGCTGTTAACTGTACTTAGCTAGGTAATTCCTGACCTAATCGTACCTATGAATGGTTTCAACCAAATGAATAGGTCTTCCCATCTGTGAAATATTCACAAAATTGGCTCCTGATCACCTCTAGTTGGTAAATTTGCTTCTTGGGATTAATTTTTTTGAAATTGAATGTTAAAAAAATTTTAAGATACTTTTGTGTGTGAGACAGACATATCTGTATTACCTAGTGACTCATAGCTTGACTTAATCCTGTCTCTTGCTTCCTTGAGCCATTCTAATGAAAAAAGAAGAAATCTCTAAGTCGAAATCTTTCTCAGTGGCCTGGAGTAATACTTGATTTGCAAGGTGTAATTTTGTTTGAGTTGTATTGAACTGTGCAGGTGAACAGATTGTACACAGCTGAAGCATATCGTATGTGCTTTTTTCCATTGCAGTAAAATCTTTTTTGGTATTGTTGTTTTCTGAATAACCGATGATTTGAATCACATTCTTAATAACTTAGTACCAAAGCCTATTGGGTCAACCAGCTGTCCTTAATAGAAGTAAGCTGCATTGATAAAAATCATGTTTCTGTCCCCTTAGATGTTGTGTTAGTTTTGGAAGAGTGTAAATGCAACAACCAGTTATGCTGCATTTTATAATGACTGTGAATTAATTATCCCATATATTTTCTGTGTGTTTTTTTAAATTTACAATTCTATTTATGGTGAGGAATGACTTATCATTACGAATTAGTTACCTGCCTTGATCCTGCTTCTCTGAAAGACTGAAGGCTTATCTAGTTAACCTGCCTTGCTTAATGCAGGGATGTACTGTGGATAACAGGCTTATGACCAACTTCCCACTGTGACTTTGCTGATTTTGATTCATATGTTGCCCTGTCAGAGATAACAACATTGGTACAGCAGAAAGAATTGGAAATGTAGGTTAAAAAGGGGAGCTCAAGAGGGAGAAAAATGTTTGTGCATGGGCTTCTGTGCCTCTGGCTGCTGGGTTCACCCACCTGCAGCAAAGCAAATGGCACATGTGCTCTGTGGGGTGGATCAGCAACAGCAAGCATATAACTCGGTGTACTTGGCACATCATTTTGTAGTTCCTTTTTTCCTGTGCTTTTGTCTTTGCTGTTTAGTCAGCTGCCAAATTTTTTGCTTATTTGTTGTTAAATGGGTTTGTCCATGTACGTATTTTGAGGTGGAGTATCACTGTGCCTTGTAGGAAGGCACTTTCTTCCTACATGGAAAGCTAATTTTTTTGGCCTCTATAAACCACAGAGTAATAATTGAAACTTCCTGTGAGTGCCCTAAGTCTCATCTAGCATCAATGACCTTACCTGCAAAACAGATTGTGTTTCCCACATCTCCTATTGCAGGGAGTTTTGCTGTTCCTGTGGGCTGAGACTGATGAGTACAAAATTTCAGATTGCTGGGTTGCAGGGATTTATATTTATGTGAAAGATGCAATCCTTTCTAATCCTCTTTGTAAACAGAATGAAAAAAAAAAGATTTCTCTAATGAAACGTGTTTAGATAGGAGAAAAGCATGCATACATATTTGGAAAGCTCCAACAACAATGATATTTCAGTTTCAAAATCAAATTTAAAGTGAAAATTAGTTTCATTTACCTTGAAGTCCTTTTAAACACAGCTTAGTGACAATTGTTTTGTCACTGTCACCAAAGATGTGGTGTTTCACTAGAATTGAAATATAATTCAGAGGATTGAAGGGCACAATATTAAAATTGTGTGTTGGTGTCATTTTGTAGCCAGGAAGTCTAAATGGCACAGTGTAAATCTATTCAATTAACTGAGGAAGGTTGTGGACTAAAGGACTGGGCATCATTCTGAGAGCCTGAGACCGAATTGTTGCTGATGTTTCTTGGGAGCCTCAGTCTCTGGTTTTGAGTCCTTCAGAAGGGAGGTGCTGTGTACCTGGTGAGCAGCAGTGGTGAAGTGCTGTAGTACAGGTGAATCCACGGAGGAGAAGTTCAGGATATCTGCAAAGAGCCTGGCATCTCTGTCATGAGAGGCTTTAAACCCCCACATGATGGATACAGCTGCCTGCTTTTAACCTAAAAATGCAGTGTTTGAAACAGAAGTTCTGGGGGATTCAATAGCCATGAATATTTCTTCATCCAGGTATATTTGAGCAGGGTTTTTTTCCTTTTCAATGAGATGGTCATGAGCTTTGTAATTTCAGATGTGGTTTTGCTTAGACTGAGAGGAAGGGAAAATGAACATGGGTTGTCCAAATGTGGTGAAATAAAGTGTTTTAAAATGTTAAATGTTACCGAAGAGAGATGAATGGAAGGTCAAGAAAACAGAAGTTGTATGTATCAGTTTTCTTTCTTAGTGATAGTAATTTGTTGCTGGCAGCTTGTGCCATGGTGATTAAATAGTTAAAAGGAACTGTACCCAAAGAGAGTGCACTATGAAATCACCACAATATGTGTTATTTTTGTCCTGGATAGTGTGTAAAATTCATGTCTTTCACAGAATCACAGTTGAGCTGAGGTTGGAAGGTACCTCTGGAGATTGTTGGGTTCAGCCTGCCTGGTCAGAGCAGGGGCAGCTAGGGCAGGTTACTCAGGTCTGGGTCCAGCCAGGTTTTGAGAATGTACATCTCCAAGGATGGAGCCTGCACCACCTTTCTGGGCAACCTCTTCCAGTGTTCGATCATTCTCAGAATAAGAAAGTTGTTTTTTTATGTTTTGATGGAATAATTTGTGTTTCTTCATGTGCCCTCTGCCTCAGGTGCTTTCATAAATACTATGAAGAATTGTCTGTCTTTAGTACAGTTGCTGGTGATATTTTTAGTGCAATGAAAACTCTATGAAAGAGCTCAAAATTCCTGACTTTCAAAATGTGAAAACACACACGTTTCTTGCCATCACCAGCAAGTTGGGAATAACAGACACAAAGTGAAAAATCCTTGCCTAGTGCACAGAGGTAACAGCCAGTGTGCATCATTTGATGCTATGCTGTTCCATTAGCTGAGGGCTGTGTACATGGACAGCATTCAGCTGTTGGCATTCAAAAGTCAGTCATGACCACATGTTAAGCAGGCAAAAAGCCAACAACAAAACAAATAAATCCAAAGTGAAGGTATATTTCTCCATCTCCTTTGTTGTTTTACCTCCTTTTGCTCCAAGTCATCCATTTGTGGATGCCCATCTGTCAAATCTCCTCTCTGCCCCTCTAAAGATATCAGTGCAAGATCTGAGAGCTGGTGAGTTTTTTCCACTTCTGCTCTCAGGCTGAGCAAGTCTGTTGAACACATTGCCTTTGTTTTTCATCAGTGATGTAGGAAGGATGTGTGTTTGTGTCCCAGTCTCACTGCAGGTGATGGGTGGGCAGTGTCTGGGTGAGCAATGCCTGCTCCACAGCTGAGGGGACTCAGTGCTGCATCATGAGCTGGGAGTGCCAAGGAGGGTCAGGGTGAGAGAGTCTCCTGCTTGTGATAAAGGAGTGCTGGAATGTGCACGGGTTGTTTGTCTTTCCACTTCACTAAATGCAGTGGTCAGCACCTCTCTGAGAGCTATACTGAGAGCTGTACTGAAAGCTATACTGAAAGCAGAGAGCTCTAAAGTATGTGGTATAGGATAATTGAAGATTTTTCCTCTGCCCTTTTTCTAAGTGAGGGTGTACTTTGTAAATTCCCGTGTTTAAGTGTTTGTCTCTATTGGTATTAATTTTTTGTTTTTGCAGCTCTTCCTTGGTGTTTGAGGGTGAAAGGCTGGTCCTGAAAGAGTAGATTGATAAAAGACTGAGTAAGTTTCAAAAAACCCCCAACAGTTAGATGTTCAGGTTTAGTGGATTTTTTTTATTTCCCAAGGTTAGAAGCACATATATTTTTCCTGGTAATATATATGGATCTTTGTTTTGACCAGCTTTCATCTATTTAGTTGTAACCTACAACCATGCAACCATATGCATTTGTTGTTCAAGAGCTTTTGAAGATTAAAATATTTGTCTGTCTTGCTTTCTGGTTATTAAGGTTATGTATTGCTGCAAAACATGTTTGGGTTTTGGCTGAATGTATATCTAGCAAGAAGTTTAAAGTACAATTCAGGTTGCAGGGTATGCTTCCCAACAGTGTTCAGATATGAACCTGCAAATTTTAAACAGTGAATATTTAATGTTTTTGCTAAATCTGTTGCATTTTAAAATTCACTTATCTTATCTAGCAATGAATAAAGACTTGACAACCAAGGAGTATCAGAATAAAATTCACTCATATGTGGAACTAATCAGTGCAAAGGAGGAGTAAGACTGGGGAGGAGATGTTAAGCTTTAGTTAGTGGGGAAAATCAGCTCCAGTAAATACAGGAATTCCTAGTCACTTCTGTTATGACTGATTTTGAGGCTGAAACAGAGGTCACAGCCTGGTTTAGTTTCACAGCCTGATGGGATGATCATTGTGTGCTGCCATCCAGTTTTGTTGTCTCTATAAATGAGCTCTTCAGCTCTTGTGTACAGATGTCCAGCTGGAGGGCACTGCCTGCTGAGCCTGTGAAGTAAATGAAACAGGAACAAAAGCTAAAATAATAAGATGAAGGAAGATGGGAAGCTGTTCAGTGTGAGGAACTCCAGTGGGACTGCAAGGAGCTAGGGATGTCTGTGCTGCTGTAAACTCAGATAAAAGGGAAACACTGCTACAAGCCCCTGGCCGGTTCCTCTCTGGGCCTTCCTCCACAGACCCTGGGAGGAATTCTGGCTGAGGTCTGAGTGAATTGGCAAGTTGGGTGAGGTGATGGATGCTTTGCTGGGAGCCCAGTGGAGCTCCTGGTCCGTATCATTCCATATGGAGGAGGCAGTGGTGTGTGACTGCTGCTGGGGAAGAGATACTGGTGGGTTTGGGACATTGCCTTTGTGGTTCTGACCTTAAAAACCTGCTCTTCTCCATGCTGGCCAATGTAGTGAAGAAAGGGGAAAATCAGTTCCATTAGTTGGAGAAGACAGACTGGTTACCTCCTATCCCAGCCTCCTTTGTTCATTTCAGAGCATCAGATGCAAGTTTCTAAACATACAGACAGTCAGTTGCAGCATTTCAGTGGTATGGCCAACTAAAAGCATCTACTTGGCATTTAAAAGGCTGCTGGTGGCTTATAAGATGCTCTTCATTTTGAGATCTAAATATAAGGTCGTCATGAAGTTTCCTATATCCCCTTGTTTCCTGTTTCTCTTAGCTTCTTAAATATATTTATATTGACATTCAATTTGTTAAATCCTGTTTTCAGAGGCTGCTTTGAAATTAATTAATTAGCAGCTTTTTTTTTTCCCCTTCTTTAATTTCTTGGCTCTCCCAAAGAATCAAATGCATCATATCAACACTTAAAATAAACAACTTTAGAAATTATATTTTCTCTAAATCCAAATTGACATAAAATGTATAAATCTGGGTACAAAAGCAAATATCTGGTGAAAATGGCAGGACTGCCTAATTATATTATTGCATTTAAACAGATACCCATATAGATTCGTGTACAGGTGGATATGCATAAGAACTCTTTAGATGCCTTTAAAGTGGCACAGAAAAAGAGAATATTCACTTAAAGGAAAAATAGTAGAAGGGGAAATGGTTTCCTAAGTATAATGTGTAGAGGAATCAGAACTGTAGCTTCATGACACTTAAACTTAACTGGTTCATTTATTTTTCTCTAAAACGGAGCAGTGGAAAGCCATGTCTTTAGTTACAGTTTCTGAATTATAATTACTGAATATAAACTGCTGTATGTTATTTGAGTTGTTTTGCATTATCCCTTGTGGGGTTATATTAGGAGATTAATAAGTAAAGAGTGAAAGGAAGAAGCAGCTTCTTTCTTGTCCCTCCATCTGAGAAATAACACTGTTTGGAAACCTCTGGCTTTGCACGTGAACATGCAGAGATCGTGACATTTTAAAGTTTTGTGTTGTAAACAAGAGACATCAACAGAATGTTTTGGATGGGCAGTATCGTGTTTTTTAATTTACTCTTAATTGAGCCAATATTCTTTGACACTGGTATTATGTTTACATATAATACCACTTGCACAGGGAACTATCTGATTATGATGGCCCATAGTTACTACTTTTTTTAAGGTCATGCCTTGCTTATCAGTCAAAGGGTAACATGGAATATATAAATTGGAATATATGGAATATATAATTTGGAAATTTCTGAACTTGAGGTGATAGAACTTAAACAGAACACTGGCTTTTCAAATGCTTTTTTCCTTTTTGTCATCTAATGAGCTCTTCTAGAAGCGTAATACTTTAATTCCTTTCATGAAACTATACAGAGGGTCATTTCTGAGAAAGGTCTTTCTGAAAATATCCAAATAAATGTGGAGTGGTCATTCTTCTCATCTATTTTCACCATAAATAGGGCATGCAAGTTCTTCATTAGACTATTATATTTGTATCTTCTGCAAATCAGCTTTTACCAGTTGGAAATGACCCATGTTCCGGGTCAGAGCTGATAGAAGGGATGAAGCTGTGGTAATTCTTTAATGTGGGAGTCCTCTTTTACTTTCCTCCTTGGAGAGTGGCCTCAGATCAAAGGTTTCTGATACTGGGTGACTGTAACTCATTCCTTTTTCTCTACACTGAATGGCTGGGCTGTATCTGCATTATTGCAGCTCCTGGGGTCATGTTCTTCAGTATACATCAGGAAAAGAGCAGCCTTGGAAAATGAATCTGCTGGGAATAAAAGGAAGCTCGCCCAAGCAGTAGTGTCAGTTTCCTGAGATACGAGGATAGTTATAGGAAGTGACTGGTACAGTTAGTTTGGAGGTAAATTACTGACATTTGGGAGAAATTGTTGTTACAAGATGCTATGTTAATAGAGAGAACAGTTCCAAATCTGACATCTGTGTAAGTAGGGTTTTTTTAAAAATGGAATTTCTCTTTATGCAATGCCTCTTTTGGGTTAATTAATTTTATATATGTAATGTATTTTCCATGTAAAAGAGACATTTGTGTGGCCTTCTTTGTTTTTTTTTTGGTTTTGGTATTTTTTTTTAGAACTGGAGGTAATTTTGGTCTTATTCCATATTTGTCTAAAATCCGATTAAAAAGCAGCCGTGAAACCTCATCCAAATAAGAAACTCCAGGAATCTATTTGCTAGACCATCAGACAGCATGGAAAATGGATCTGTGTGTATATTATTTCATTTATAAACAGATGTTTTCATCAGACAGAGTTACTTACATAAGCTATGTGAATATTTTGGTAATTAATTACAGCTTTTAGCATCCTGTCTGAGCGACACCAATTGTTCAGGGTCTAACATGATCATAGTGGAGCATTAAAAGAAATAAGAGCAACCTTTATAACTTGTATAGTGATTCTACAACAATAATTGCCCTTATAGACATGAATTTGGCCAAAGTCTTTCAGGTGGAATTGCAACCTCAAAAGACTAAACAAAGTTTTTTTCATCTCTTATCACAAATCCTATCTCAGTCTGAGGCCATCACAAGGAGCTAGAGCCAAATAAAGCAGCCTTTTCTAAAGCGCATAGGATACAAGGAAAAAGATTGGATAGCAAAAAATGATCAGTGCCCAAAATGATCTCTCTTAGTGACTGTCCTAAAGGACACATGGGATACTTTTCTATTGCTGTAGAAATAATTTAAGTGAAAACTTGGTTTGCATTTTTGAATTGTCTTTCAGAGAATTACTTTGAAGATGTCTTCACTGTATTTTACCCCTGTTATGATGCTGTCTAGTTTTGTTTTAAATAAGCAACCAAAATTTGCCACACTTTAGCCATTCAAGAGGTGAAACAAAGGGAAAACCCATTTTCTTCACTATTTGAAAAGTAGCAAATGATTTAGCAGACGTGGAACTGTCACCACACCAGGTGGAGAACGTTCTGGTTGGGTTGTGATGCTGGGAGTTTGCAGGGGTACAACTGCAAGTTAAAATCACAAGTGAGTTCATGCAATGACAGCTAGTAATTGAAGTACACAGACCATTTTAATGCATAATTTCCTCTACCAGCTACAGAGTCTTTGATGAGACTCTTGTAATATATTGCAATTCATCTGAAATTAAAAGTATGGCAAAATTGCTTAATTTTTCCTTTCCCCTTTCACCCAATCCTCCAGCAAAACCCCACAGGGAGACCATGCTGAACTAAATCTTAGATTATGTGTCCTCATTAAAATTACTCCAAAATGCTGCAGTTAAGTGTAGCGGTGGTATTATGACTTGGCACTTTTAGTATTATATTGATCAATTTCCATTTCAAACATGATAAAGCTGACATGGCCCATGGTCCCCAAAGATGTTTGGGGAAGAAACTTCTTTTTAAAAAATTAGGGCATTTAATTGTAACTGATGATGCATGTCAGCCCTGGTCCCAGGAGGGCTCACAGCTGCATTTCCAGAAGAAATGGGAATTCCCTGAGTGACCCTGATGGCTTCTGTACCATGAAATATTCTCCTTTATGGGATTGTAGCTAAAAGCGACACACACCTTTTTCTCCAGAGAAAGAGACACACACCTTTTCCTCCTTCCTTTTTCAGCTGGATGTTGGGAGCATGTGTGCTAAAGCTAGATCATGCTGAAGACAAGTACAGCTGTCTGGATTAGCAATTGAATATTTTACACAAAAAATCCCCAGACAGTATATATTTTAAATAGCAGCATCACAGCTGGCTCAGTAAATCCCAATGTCTAAGCTGCAGTGATGCTTTTCACCTGTACCTCTGTGGTTTGTCAGCACAGCTATCTTTGAATTAGCTCTGGTAGTAATCGAAACCCCTGCAAAAATGGGGTTCCAGGTAGCCAGGAGGTCCTTAAGGCTGTGTGCTGTAGGTGCCTGTGAGAAGGATGGTGTGTGGCAGTGCTGGGTGCTGATCCCTCTGCTCCTCCTCCAGTTTGGTGCTTGTCCCAGTGCTGCACTCGTGGGGACAGGGAGAGCTGTTTGCCAGAAAGCAGTGACAAAGAAAGGAGTGGAGGGCTTCTCTGTGCCTGGTGGATCTTCTAATATTTCCCTGTTTGGCTAACATCAACATGACTGTGTCTGTGATTGCAGCACTGGTGTTTTAGTCCAATCTGGTAATAGCGCTATTTTGATCCTCTGAAGAAAGGTGAGAGGTGAAAGTGCTGAGAAACAAAAAGAGTTACAGAAACCACATGTCTCTACCATTCTGGCTTTTATTTCTGCTGTCACAAAAAATTGCTGAGTGGCTTGGATGTCTTCTGTGTAAAATGAGCTGATTTAAGTCTTAGCAGGAGAAAGGCAATCTTCTACAAAAGTGGGCTACAAGCAGAAATGTTTTGGTAGGTGGGATGAATGTACTCTTCTGTCAGCATAGATAATATTAGGTGTAAACTCTTGGCAAAATTCTTGACATTAGTATAGATACACAAGACAGAGGCCTAATTTAACTCTCTGAGCTAAGGTAATTTCACTTACTCTGAGTGTTGTGATATTTGAGACTTTTTACAGCACAAATTTCCAATATAAACTTTGTGCAATGTGACTGTTCATTGTGATTCTGAGACCTGGTGATTGAATAATTGAAGAACAACACATCCCTAGAGGAGCATCTTTGCTTCTCTCTTACTCTTGTGAAATGCTCCTGTGCAGGCATAATGGATGCTGTGTTGGAGAGAGGGCTTTGTATTTTGTAAATAAAAATGTCTTTTAAAAAAGTTTCTATTGAACATTGTAAGCAGGAATCAATAAAAATGGAATTCGCTATAAAGTACAGAAATACAGAAAATATCTTGTTTCATGGGAAGAAATTTCTGTTCATTCAGACCAGGTGATGTCTGTCAGATAGTGGGTTATTGTTAGGTGACAATAATGCACGCACCAGCTGCATGGGTGGTTTTGCACATAAAATGATTTTTTGTTATTTCTTTGTCAGATTCTGATTTTGTTGTTATACCTGCCCACCACTTTGAACAAGAGAAATTGTTGTTTTGGCTTATAGGAGCCGTGCCACCCCTGTCACCTGAAGAGGAGAATTGAATAAGAGAAGCAACAGGACAAAAATCAATTTGTGTACACCATTCCTTGGCTTTTATGATATTTGCTGTACAAAGCTGACTTTGCCTTTCTAAGCAAGACACAGAGCAAGTTTCTAGTTTGCTGTGTGGTTAACCAGAACTGGAATACTGGATTGTTTTCAGTTGCTGAAAGGCACAAAGATTTTGTTCATTTGTGGCAGGGTAAAGTAATTTATGATGGGTATTTGTTAGGCCGGTTACTTGTGCAAACATATTTTTACGAGATTGTCTTGTGTTGGATGAATTGAAGCTTCAATGTCTTGAAATGGAAGACTTTATCTTATACTGCAACATCTTTCAAGAAAAGTTCTCATCAATTAAGAAAGCTTAGGTTTGAAATGCCTGGGAAAAGATTGGTCTTGCATGGGAAGCTTTTGAAAACTGCTCTATTTCACAGTTATACCAAGACCTGAATTTCTTAGCCTGTCATATATATACAAGAAATAAAGTTATGAGGGACAATTGCAAGGGCATTGTAAAGTTGTGAAGGACAATTGTAAGATGCTGCATCTAGAGTATTGGACTAGTATTGTTCCAAGCCAAAGAAATATGAGTGTGGCAAATAGGGAAAGGAAATACTCATGCTGATGGAATGAAGTATTGATTTAAGAGGGGGTCAAAAATCTACTGTGTCCTATAAATAAAGAAAATATTAACTTTTAGCTGCAAATGTGCATTCCTGTTTGTTTATTATTTTAGAGGGTTTTGAGATTCCTCAAAGTGGTAATATTGCAAAATATGTAGGACTACAATCCTGTTTTAAAAATAGATACTCTCTGAATTATCTGATTTGGCATGAAGATAGACAAACACTGACTGGAAAAAATACTCTGCTTCTGAAGGAAGTATACTTATATATATTATAGTATATTTATAACTCTCTTTTGAAAAGCTAAGCAGAATTTTAGCTCCATGTATTATTTCAGTTGGAAGGAACTAAGCTATGTAAGCTATCAGTAACACTGACTTTAGGCTAAAGGGAACTCCCATCATTAAGAATCTGCCTCTGTGCTTTTGTTGGCTTTTAGTGATCAGACTGGGTAAGGACTAATAACCTTTAGAAGCTGAAGAATTTGTACAGCTTGTAGGAAAGATGTGCAGACAAATTCATCAATTAAAAAGAAAGAGAAAAATTATCAGTCTCAGTAGGATCAGTGTATCTCTGTCAGCACAATCTCCATCTGCTGCTGTTCTACAAATGTGACTGTACTTGTACCTTCAGGCAAACCAGGCAAAGCGTTATTATGTGAAATAATAAATTCCAGTTTTGAACTCTACAGCATGCTATTCTGGTTTTAAGGACAGTACCTGGAGCAGTGAGACTGCTTTGATTGTGAAATTGATTAAATCCAGAGACTTGGGAAAATGATGTAGTGGCCGTAGCGGTCACTGAGTGCACTCATTTGGTGCATTTGCTCTCAGTGAGAATGAACTGAGGAGAGTGATGCTCTGAAAGCCTTGCTGAGTATGTATTTGGGAATCTGTGCACTAGAGGTCTGAGGTTGGAAAAAGAGGAAGGGAAGCATGAGTGGGTGGAAGATCTACAACTCCACCCAGGCTTTATTTGGGTGTCCCTGGCATTAAGGAACAGGAGCTCTTGCCCTTGAGTGGCCGAGCCATCGCGCTGTCCTTGGGTCCAGTCTTCCTCTTGTATTCATTTAATAACCAGCTGCATTGTTAATGTGCAAGGACTGGTTGTTTTTTATAAGACCCTTTTTTGTTTCTTTTAAACTAGAAAGATGAAAACTACAGAAGCCTACCACGAGATACTAGTAGCTGGTCTAACCAGTTTCAGAGAGACAATGCTCGTTCATCGTTAAGTGCCAGTCATCCCATGGTGGACAAGTGGCTGGAGAGGCAAGAACAGGTAATATATATGTGTATATATATATTACTTTATCAATCTAATCTTTATGCTACTCCAAGCTATTACAAAGAAGTGTATTCTTACCTGACATAGGTTCTTTAAGCATGATAGAAACACCTGCAGTATGCTGACTACATTTGTGTGGGATACCTTCTGCTTCAAAAAAACCTGCTAAAATGGACACCTGAAAATAATTTCATTTTTGAGTTCATAAATGCATTCCTATAGTATATGGAGTGCTGCTGTTCTTCACAACTGATATCAACAGGGTTATTTTAATTAGTATTATTTTGATAAACCCTCTGCCACTGAAATCCAACAATGATACTACATAATAGCCAAATGTGGGCCAGTTTTGGCACTGCACTTTTAAATGCTTGTTATTTTTAACACCATAAAACATATTAATTATAAAATTTAAGACAATATTATATTCGTTTAGTGTATATTTATATTGATTTTTATCTTAGTCTTTTTTGAAACACTTAGTTGTTCCAATTTGTGGTTGTTTTTAATCAATTAATTAATTTCTTAAGTTGTTTATAAGCTTGTAGTCACAGAGATTTAAAGGTCTGAAATTCAAATTACCTAGCAGTCACTTCATGTCTTTGTATATGCCTGAAATTTTCAAAGAAATGTCTTCAGATGTATACAGAAAATGCATCTTTAATATGGAAATTTGAAATACAGCAGCAAGCTCACATGTAGGGTAGTGCATATGTAGCATTATTGCCTCATTTTTTCTTTATGCAATGTGCCGTGAAAATACAGAATTTTTGCGTCGAACAACAATGTATAAATTTTCTATTTTACAGCAATAGGACATAAACCCACAATTTGCTTTATGCAGAAGAGCTTCAAAATGAAATTTGCTATTTGACACAGCCCAGGCTTTGGTAATCTGTACCATGGGAATGGAGGGGAAAGTTTATAATCCAATCCCTGGTGTCCTGGGCCTGATCTGCACCCACGTATTCCTTACTGATATTTGAAGTTTGGCATTGCCAAATCATAGCATTCTTTCAAACTCCTTCTTATTTTAAAATGAGCTTAAATAATATCACAGAGTATTAAAAAACCCCCTCAACCTCCTCCCAAATGTGAGTTATTAACTATTATTATGCCTTGTAATTATCTGCAAATTGATTATATATCGTATGAGAAAAATTCTGTCTTTGGTCTTTCTATTCTTTCCTGTGCACATTTAATGTCAGCATTCCTTCCATTGCTGTTTTCCTCGAAGATACAGTGTGAGGTTGGATGAAGTGAGCTGCTGTCTCTGTCAGCCTGTGTTGAAAGGGAAAGTCAGTGCCCAGATGTGAAGGCAGCCCCGGTGTCAGTTCTGCTTGTTTGATGTTGTTGAGGCACATTTCCATGCATCGTTAGATTCGCACTGTGGCACTTAATGAAACTGTTGTCTCAGCAAAAGGAGTTGGATTAGAAATCTTAATAGTGATCATCTTGTAAAATGTTGGGTACATGAAATTTTAATATATCATGTTTCATATTAAGCTTTGTGTTGATTTTAGTCTCTGAACAGCTTAACTAGTTCAATTTGTTCACCAATTACGTAAATAATTTGCCAGTAATGGTAGACTGGAAGCATATTTGTTAGCAGAGTCAACTGTTCACAGTTTGAAATTGTAAATATGATGTTTCTTTAGAGCAAGTTCTCTGCTTTTTGTTTGTTTGTAGTGGTGTTTTTTTTATTAAGAGAGATGGTTTATTCTTTGAATATGTTAAAGATTCTGCATGTACCTGGAAGATCAGGATCCTTTTGCAATTTCATATAGCAGGATAATTGGTTAGACTGAAACCTTATTAGCAGGACACATACAGGAGAACTAAGTCTGTTGGGAGAGTGGGATGCACTATAGAGAAGAAGGGAAGGGCCTGGTAGGGGATGGAGTAGCTGCAGACAGAGATGTTCTTCCACATATTTTGGCATTTTAATATCTTCTTTGGTATCCACTGTGGGATGTTATTTCCCACCGGTTAAACCTTCACTTCTGAGAAGAGGAAGCTCAAGCAACAAGGTTGCAATATGGCATAATCAATTAATTTAGCAGCTTGCAGTTGTGTTGCTGTGTGCTTGGCAGAGCTGTGGAGGGGCTGGAGCGCTCTGTGCACCCTGCCAGGACGTGCATCAAGAGTAGCAGACTGCAGGTCTGGCACCAAGGGTAAGGCAGCAAGAGTGCCAAGAAACCTGTAGGGCAGAACCCTCAGACACCAGGGGTATTAATAGTCCTGCTCTAACATGCCTTTATGGCTCTTCAGAGAAGGTAGTGGAAAACATTGAGTTCATCTTGCAGACTCCAGAGACTTTTTGTTGGATGAAGGCTCTTCTGTCTGGGCTCAAATTACTTCTCTTAAACCTGGCTTCATCTCTTTCTTTTGAATATGAGACAAGAAAGAATTCCAGGATGATCTTTGTCACCTTCTAGCATAAATGAATATTCACTGGAATTATTTTTTGAAAGCGTGATGTGCCAAAGAAATACAATTATTTTGTGTGGACAGCACCTCATTTCCTATAAACAACAGTAGGGAGCAAACTGTAATTCTGTAGCATCACAGCTCATTCTGAAGATGGAACGAGACATTGTTTCTGGGAAACCATTATAAACCACTGTAGCAGGCATTAATAAGGGCATAGGATTAGAAATGTTCAAGTAGGTGTTAGAGAAGTAGTTCTGTAAACTTTTCTGGGTTTTTTGTGCCTAAAAATGGAGGAATGTATGAAACCCGTTAAAATTTCTGGCAGTAGTTGCTTTTCCTTGTATTTGTGGAGTTTTACTTGGGTTCTAGTAAATTAGAGTGATACATCAAATAAATGGAAAAGATTGTCTGGTTTACAAGTCCTTTAAGGTGTTATGCTTGTATGTGCTGGTTAGCTATCTGTGCCTAGCAATTGTTCCCAGTTAGTTCCAGAGCCCTCTGGCTGTCGACAGGGCAAATCGCCATGTGTTTCTCAGTAACTTCTGGTATTTCTCAAGCCCATGAGATAAGTGATGTGAAACTCTGTATCAAAGAATAATTTCACCACTATGGAGTCAAAAATGCAAATTCAGTTTCAGAATACTTTTAGAACGGTAAGGATTTTTAAGGGACTTTTTACAAGAGCATTGTAGTGGTAGGACAAAGGGGGAGTATGGCTTTAAACTGACCGAGAATAGATTTAGATTACATATAAGAAATAAACTTTTCATTAGGATGGTGGTGAGGCACTGAAACTAGTTGCTCTAAGAAGTTGTGGATGCCCCATCCCATCAAGGCCAGGTTGGATGGGGCTCTGAGCAACCTGGTCTAGTGAAATGTGTCCCTGTCCATGGCAGAGGGGTTGGAGCTAGAAGTGATCTTTAAGGTCCCTTCCAGCCCAACCATTCTGTGATTCTGTCACATTGTATTTTTTACTTTTTCACTCAATTTAGACTTTTTTACAGATTGTAAAGTACTAGGGAAAAAAGTGCAATCTTTAATTTGATTCTGAAATATATTAAAAAAAAAGTTGTTTTTTATACTTTGCCTTGACCTCCACAACACCTTCCTTTTCCCCACAGCAACCAAACTTTAAAGAATAGTTGAAAAATCTTATTTTCTCTGAAATTTATTCATATATGTGGTAATGTCACTTTTATTTGAGAACTCTTTCTTCCCTCAGTTCACCTCAAGACTTGCTTGGGCCCTGATCAAATCTGGCCTCATGCTGTTTCATACCAGGGAGACATGAAAGGGAATGCGTGAAAGAGTTAAAGTTTTCACCAGTTTCTTAAGTTTAGGTACACAGAAACTTTCTCTCACATGGTCATTTTTGTTTTATTAGTCAAATATTGGAACTGACAGCAAGCAAGACACCATGAGTTGAAACATTCCTTGCTCAGGTGGTTGGAAATGGGTGTGGGGACAGCAGGAGAGAAAACCTTAAAACAGCCTCACTGAAGTATGAAGCAGTTGATCAGATTTGCAAATACAACAAGTTTAGTGCCGTTAAAACAATATGCAATTCTATATACATACAGGTATATATATTTTTATACATTAATGTATTTGATGTATGTCTGCATTTATTGGTGCATGAAAACAAGGTAGGAGATGGAGTAAAATTTCATAGTTATTACTGAAGAACATGTGTGATTCCTAAGTGCCCCGTAGCTTTCTGGTATCCAGCAAAAGCCAGACTAGAGCAATTCAAATGCATTCTAAATGGCAAGAGAAGCTGGTTACTACTGCTCTCTTCTTGAGCAGGAGTGTGCTGTGTGGAACACTTCCCTCAGTTATTTTTGTTCATGACATCTGTCCATAGTAATCTGGTTCAGTTTCTCTGGTTCCTGTTGCAGCGGGATCAGACATGGCAGTAGCATATGGGTCTTGTATCTCCAGCTGTAGAGTACCTGCCTTCAGCTTGTATTTTCAGCAAAATAAGGCCTGCTTTTAATATGATTGAATATGCTCTCTTCAAACATTTGGGTACTATAAATTAATGCGTTTCAGCACTGTCAGTTGGAAAAAAAAAATCAAAGCTTCACAGATAGGTTGGTGAATTTAAACCACTAATTTAATGTGGATTTGTCAAATTTTCATGTAACAATGAAAAACCTGTTTCTATTTCATGCTTTAAGGAAGAAGGCAGTAATGCTGCTGATTTATTTTGTTTATTTCTAAATGTTTCATAGTGCTATGGCTAATGTATATGTTTTTGTTTTCACTAGTGTACCTCTTTTGTGCTTCTCCTTGTCTGACAGATGGATTTTGGCTTTTTTTCCCTAGGTTTTTTCTTTTGTTGTGATTGTAACTGCAGTGGAAGGGTCTGTGAATTCTGGTTCATGTCCTGAAGATGAGGGAGGCTTGAGGATGGAGGCTCTTATCTCAAACTCCTCACATGTAGAGGAAAATTACAGTAAAAATTATTGTCATTATAATGAGTTGGGCTTTAAGATTTGGAAAAAGGAATACCTAGGCTTCAGTTAGAGGAATAATTTTTAACTGGTTATCCATTACTCTGTAAAATTTCAGGATAGAGTCTATTGCTTTCCTCTCTCTCCAGGACCATGCACTTCATAATTAGTCTCTTGTGATAACGACCTTAATGAACATGGAACCATGGCAGC
This sequence comes from Melospiza georgiana, assembly GCF_028018845.1. Taxonomy (NCBI): domain Eukaryota; kingdom Metazoa; phylum Chordata; class Aves; order Passeriformes; family Passerellidae; genus Melospiza; species Melospiza georgiana. Next base: position 14,267,071 of record NC_080430.1, read on the forward strand.
ACATACATTGTAAAATATAAAGATAGTTTTAAAGCTTATCATACTCCCTGTAAAGGACATCTATCACAAAAATGGAGAAATGCAAGTGTTTAGAGCTCTAGGCATAGTGCGGAGAGCTTTTTGGGGGGGGTCATCAGTGGAGGTCCCATGTAAAATGCAGGGAATGTTTGTGTGTGTAACCATGAGGCTGCCCAGCATTTGTGAAACTAGGCAAGAACACTGAAGCTGATAATGGGAGCAGTAAATGTAACCAAATGGCATGAGTTTGCTTGTTTCTGGCTTGACACATGATTTAATATTCAGTAATTGTGCATAGTTGTAACCAGGGGCACGTTGAAGTGACCAGTGCATTGGCAGAGGATTTACTTAAGGTTTGTGTTATTTAAAGAGTTGGTTGGAAGACCTCAAGGTGCCCCTGCAGGAGTTCAAAGTATCCCCAGTCCCATATCCATGTAAAGGTTTTTTACTACTTAGATTCTTGGCCCTGTGATCACACTGGCTTCGCTCTGATAGGACTGTCAACACCCCAACAGCTGCAGCAGTTGTTTCTTCTGGATTTGGTACTGTGAAGATGATGGAAATCTTGTTTTGGCCAAGGAGTATTTTCTCTTACTGGTGCTGCTACAGGTAATTAGGAATTGAGTGCTCCCTTTATTTCCCTATATTGGCAAGACGTGAACTATTTCAGCACAGGAGCTCAAATGCTCAGATGAAATGTAAGCTATCGAGTGCTGGCTTCTCAGCCTCCACTCAGCATGAAGAGGGACAATTACAGCTCAGGAAGGGCAGTGGTCTGAGCCAGCCAAATGCCCTGACTGCCAGAATAGCACCCTGACATCTTGGACTGTAACTAAAGAAGCATTTAATGTTTTCCTTACTTTTTTCCTCCTTCTTTTCTTTGACCAATCACCTCTATGAAATATTTTGTATATGTAATATGGTCAAAATCTGTATGCAATTTCCAATAGCATTTGACTTCCCATAAGAGTGTTGTGGTATTGGTGGATTACTGATGTGTATGGGACCACAATTTAGTAATTATTCTCTAGATTTGTTTCAGTGCTTTCCCTCTGTTGCTTTTATTAGATAGGAGAAAATGCTATGCATTTCAATTAAATTTGATTTTTAAATCCTGTCTTGATATTTTTTCTGATTTTTTTTGGTGTTCCTACACCCACAAAAGAGTTATGTCTCCTGAACTCAAAAGAATGTGGTTTCCTGTACAAACCTTAGATGTGAATATGTTAATACAGATATTTGTTGAATATTCTCTGAATGTTTGTGTATAACTACAGAAACAAAGAAGCCTTAAAGAAAAGACTTATTTTTATGCCAAATGCACCAGTTTGTACAGAGATAGAATCAAATTTCAAGATACAACCAATGGAGTATGCATTAGTGTCAAGAAAATATTAATGTGGAATTTATAAGTCTGTGCTCTTTCATAGAAAATGGCCATTTCTGGACATGACCATAATTGTGTACTTTGGAGAGAAAAGACTTTTCTTATTTGTCTTGGAGTCATGAACAGATTTGAAGTTGTTTTTCAGTGCTGAGGATTTCAGTTTATATGAGGTAGGAGGTTGGAATAAACAGCTTTATTGCTTGGGGACAGCTGTAGTGGTGATGCTTTCATAAACACTGTTTCATGCTGGCATCTATCTTGTTCTCCTTTCAAAAATAATATGTCATTTCATACTGTGTATTAAATAGGTGAGGCAGTTGGAGGCTACAGTCTGCTTTCAGTTATATGCTGCTGTGTAGATATGAATTCAGTGGCAGAATGTAACTCCATATGTGTCCACATTTAAAAAATTAAAAAAAAAAAAAAGTGAAACCAAACACAGAAATGGCAATTTAACAAAAATACTCATGGTTTTTAATTATCACAGAAAAAGACATGCATCATGTTCAGGTGTGTATATCCTCACACACAAACTGTCTCACTCTCAAAGATGTTTAAGGATGAGCAGGCAGATGATGGACTGGTCTGAAAGGTGAAGGATGAACAGCCTATATTGGAAGATACCTGGTGACCTGGTCCTACCTTTTGTGGGAAGGAGAGCCTAAGTGAGACTACCTGGTACCCTGTCCATTCCTGTTTGACCACCTCCAGTGATGGGGAATGTATCATGATGTTCTTAGGGAAATTCTTCCAGGAATTGATTTTTCTGACTATAACAAAATCCCAAAAAATCTTGAATTAAACCAAACCAAAAAAAAAACCACACCACCACCAAATCTTTCTGGTATTAACATGAAATCTTGCCTGAAGTAACTGCTACCTGTAGCCCCTTGTCTTCTCTTTGTGAACAGAAAGCCTCTGTCCTCTCTGTAGCCACCATTTCAGTACTCAAATAATGTGGCGAGATCTCCCTGGGCCTTTTCCAGGGAGAAAAGACTTAACTTCCTCAGTCCTTCTTTACAGTGCATGCTTTCCAACCTTTACTCATCTTCCTGGGCCTCTTCTGAACCTTCTCCAGTGCATCCTTGTCTGTCATGGACTGTGGCAGCCAGAACTTGACGCATTTCTGCAGGTGCAGCCTGACAAGCACTGAAAGGAGTGAGATAGCACAACTCTGTTACTGTCTGCTATAATACCCACTCTGTTTTGCAGAAACTTTTTGGGAAGTGTTGTCACACATGAAAAGTGTTTTCTGACTTGCTAGTAACCATAGACTGCTATTTTTCTGCCCTTTTGGACCAAGCTGTTTAAATAATCCTGTTGTTATGGTAATTTATGGTAATGAATGTACCATACCAGCAGTATGAATAATACTCTCTAAAATTGCAGAGAGATCCTGTAGGAAGCTTTCTATTAATTATTGCTGTTAGCTTTTTGACCGTTTCCTAAATATTTTGTGGAACAATAATATCTTGTTCTTTTTAGACCTCTGTCTATCCATGGCAGCAGGTCAAATAATGACATCTGAAAATCCATTAATGGCCCTGGAAAAGCTTTTTGTCTAAGGATGTGTCCAGTGTTTTTTTCTTCCTTGTTTTCTTTCTTCATGCTGTGAAAAAGGTCTGTCTTCTCATATGTTTACTTTCTACTCCAGCTGTATATAATATATCCCCATGACTTGTTTTATAACAAAAATGCTTTCTGTTTTCACCGTGTGCTTCTTGGTGCTACTGTGCTGTGTCTGCAGCAGTCCTGATGGGAATGTGGCAGGAGTTGGTCTGTTCAGGCCAGCTTGGGGTGGTGATGGTCACAGCTTCCCCCTGCACAGCCTTCCCTGCCTGGCAGAGAGGGGAGACGTGGCCCCGAGTGAGCAGCACTGAGCAGGAGCCTCAATTACAGAGTGCCACAGCAGTGCACAACTGAAATACATTAGTAAAATTAAAAGTTGTCCTCATTCCCTCAGTGGGTAATACAGTTAATGAAAATAGATCTGACCAAATTAAGATAATTTATTTCATTAGTTTACGGCACTGTAAAACTTTTCAGGGCAGTACAGCCCTTTGGTGCAAACCTGAAATAGATGCAGTTCCACTGTTCACTTCAAAGACCACAAAGGTTAAAACTTTTAAGTGTATTAAAGCAATTCTGTTAATTGTGTCTATAGAGGATTCTCCCTTGCCCTTCCTGGTAAAGTATTCTTAATTTAAAATTCACATTTATGCTCATTCTGCATTCTAGCCTTTTAACCAAAGTGTAAATATGTGATTCCTTGTGTCTTCAAGGCTTAGAAAGAAATTATGCGTTTTTGTTTCAGAAGGTGGTACTGGTAGTACATGGTGTTGGTATTTTACCTTTTTCCCCTTACATTTTGTATTCTTATTTTCTGTGCTCTACCTTTCTCTTCTTCCTATGTATGTGCTTATTAATGGTTTGAAATAGAAGTTGCTATGGGGCAGGAGCCAATTCCTTGGAAGGAAAGAGGTGCCATCTCTACACTCCATTCCCTAAATCCCTTTCCTGTTTTATTTTGTGCAGTCTTGATGCTGTTTTTTTTTCTATGTTCTATCAGAAAGATACCATTTAAAATCAGAAAGTATCCCAGATGCTGTAGGTTTGAGTTTTTTTCACCAAACCTCAGGGCTTGGAAGGGACCTCTGTGGGCCATGTAGTCCGAGCACCTGCTGAAGCAGGTTCACCTTGAGCAGGCTGCACAGTCATATCCAGGCAGGTTTTGAATAACTCTGGGGAAGGAAACTCCACAAACCCTCTGGGCAGACTTTTCCAGTGCTCTGTCACCTTCACTGAATAATTACCTTGTTCCTTTCAATTTATAAGAAAACCCAAGGTCCACAATTTGCTTGGTTTTGTTGTCAAACCAAGGTTTTATAAGTCTGCATTAGAAGCCAGACTGGTCTTAGCTTAGACTTCACATTAGCCTAATTTTTACTTAATCTAATTAATGCTCTAGAGTTTTCTTGACCTTAAGTAGAAAAATAAGTGCCTTTATTTTTTTTTAATGCTCTGATTTTCTTGCTGATACAATTTTTCTGGTAAATGGCTTATGTTACTTATTTTAAAGTAATATTTATATTATTAATTTGTAATGGAAGTTTTAGTCCTTCCTACACTAAAATAAAAGCACTTCCTACACTAAAATAGACTTTTCTGGACTAGAACATGGATGTGAGAGCTCTTGGCTTCTCCTTAGAGTTTTTTGAAGAGGTTCAGGTAAATCACTGCTGAGAGCTTCCAGTCAGTTAACTCCAATAGAACAGAAATAAAGACAAAGTGGTTATTTTGGGCAAGGGAAAAAGAAAGATTTTATATGAATGCAAAACATATTTTTATTTAATTTATTGAATAATAGCAGGATGATTTTAATATTTTTTTTCTATGATTTTTTTTTTCCCACTAATTGTGAGGAAGGTGCTTTCAGGAAAGGGCAAATTTTATCCTTTCTGTTGTGGAAGTGATAGTTATTTTATCTTCCATTAATGGAAATAGGGAAAGTCCTTAAAATCCTTAAAATCCTGTGTGGACAGGTCATTTTAATGACGTGGTTGCACTTTGCTGTAAATGGGAATGATACTGTGTAACTCAGAGTTAATAATTGAGTTATGTGGAAGTAATTTGTCTGGGTTTTTGTTTTATTTTGGGTTTTAAATTTAATCTTGATTTTATTGCTTAAGTATGAGCATTTCATTATTGAATGTAGTACTCTCTGGCTGTATTAAGTGGTTACTGTAATTTATAGGATACTTTGAGAAATGTCATGATTCCCATGAAGCGACACAGCATGATTTAGAGAGTGCAGCAACTGAGTGAATGCAATTACGTAATATGACCTGGTTGATGTGAGATACCATAAGATCTTAATTTATTTCCTCAGTATTACTGGGTGAGTAAAGAAGATAATAGGCCAGCCCCACCAGTTCATTCAATGGCTCATTTGAAAATAAGTCCATTCTAAATTGATCTTGAAACTACTTGGAGTTGCATATGAAATGGTCAACTTCCTATCCAGGGCCAGGGAAGGGGCGAGCAGGGAAACAGGAACTAAGCTGGTTAGGAAATGGAACTATAGGAAGAAGTTATTTACTTCTATATATGTCACAGAAAAAACAAAAATACCCCTTTTTTTGTAAATACTTTTATTTGATCCGACTTAATAAATAATTAAAAATCTTTTCAAGAGCCCCAAGCACTAAATGCCAGTTGCCTTGTGGCACCGATGAGGTTTTTTGCTGAATCCCTGTGCCAAAGAAAGAACACCCATGTGAAACTGGTGCAGTTACTCTGAATGAGGGAGATTCCAAACTCAGAATACACAGAATTAAAGCAAAACCAGCACAACTAGGTTTCCATGAAGAGGCAATCGACTGGAAGAACAAAAGAGTTTCTGTAATAAACTGTTGTAAAGATTTTACTTTTCAAAAACATACTACTTGTAATTTTGATCTCCTGAATGTGATATTTTAAGAATAAGAATTGTTGCCCAGATTCCATATTAAGGTGTTACTTTCATGCCATCTGCACGTGGTTACTTCATTTGGATTAAAATTTTTTATGCTGCTCTTTCTAGCCAAGAGTTGACTATTTATGAATTTGAGAACAATCAGTTGGCTATTATTTTAATTTGCCATCGAAAACATTGCTTGTTTTCTCAATTTAAAAATCAGAGCAGTATACAAATAAAATTATTGTTAAAATGAGAGGGGGGGGGAAAATGTATCCTTGGGTTTGTGTACTGCAGGCATTTTTACAGACTATGCAATAAACACATGTGGAGTGAGGTACCCAGTATGATCAAAGCCTCTGGTTCTCTTACTGTTTCTTCAAAATACTAGGCAGGAAGCCAGTGTTCAGTCATTTTGTTTCAAATCTTAATTTCCTCTTCCTTTTGTGGTACCCTCATTTGTCTTCAAAAATCTTTACTTTCCCAATGTGCAGGAACTCACAATTGCTTATAATTTACACTCATTTATCCAAAGCACAGACTAAATTAAATGTCCCAAAAGAAAGTGGCCATATCTGTGAGCATCTCTGTTTAAAATTATTGCAAGTTGCATTGAGTATTCCATCATGACATTTTTATTTATCTTGGTTTTCTAGGCAATAATTGTCACAACAAAGCACAGACTTCATAAAGCAAGCCCATCAGTAGTTCTTCCTTGTAGTTATACTTTACCACTATAAATAGCTTTCTCTTCATGAAAACTCTTTTAACTCATCTTCTCATCAGAACTGATGGATTTTTCTGGTGACTTGAAGGTCTTTAAAACTGTTCTCCATGCAAGAGACATAATATTATATTTCAGCAGGATAGTGGGTATTGTAGCATTATGGAAATTAATGTAGCTCAAGGACTCTGACAGGTTTTTTTCCCTCTAAATTATTAAATGTCAGTCTTAGTGAAAAACTGAAGATTGGGTAGGAGGCACTTCAGCTCCATACTGGTGTGTCAGAGGACAGCAGAAAATACTGGGATGTGGGCTGGGAAATACGTAGGGGACAAAAAAAGTTGATATATTATAGTCAGCATGAACCCACATATCTACCTACACCATTGCAGCACAGCTCCTTAATGACTGTTTAATTTTATGGCTTTTTGTGTTTGAGGCACTTCATGCATGTCAAATAAAAGGAGGAGCAGTAGAAGAGCTGTGCCCTCCCATGGCGGCCCCTGGGGCTTTGAGCACGTTGGTGTCAGGCACGCTTTAACTTGTCTTACTCCAAAGGCAAACCTCAGAAAGCTTGGGTGAAACCAGAGCAGTGCTTGCCTCTGCTGAGTGCAGCTGGGACTGATCTGGGTGGTGGGAGTCACCTCGAAACCACCCTGGGGCCGTTTCAGCAGAGCAGGTGCAGCTGCTGGGGCTCGCTCTAGCTGGGTGTTCTGCTGAGAAGTGGAACCTCTCTGGGTCATCTCAGCCAGGAGAACTCTACAGAGATAAAGTTCATTTGATTGGTGATGTTATCCTTGTTTGCCAGTTAGAACACAGCAAACCTTCATGTTCATTTTTATAGTTCAGTTTTGTTATTGCTCATCAATATAAACACAGTGAAGTACAGGTCCATACTTGTTTGCATACTAGAAATACAGAGCAATGCATTAACTGCTCATTTTTAGGAACACTATTTTAAAGTGTGGTCACTGATGACATGCATATGCATACACATATATGAGCATCTCTGTGTTAACATGTGTCTGTATATAGCTTCTAAAGCTTTTAGACAAAGCTTTTTAATGTCATTTTTTTAAAGCATTCATGTTGCTGAGTTCTCAGTAGTTTTCCCTATATTTTGTGCTTATCTTGATAGCACCAGTAAGTGCTTTAGATAAGAAAGTGCCCAGTGTAAACTTCTGCATACCAGGAGAGGTACTAAATAAATGTAAGTTGTTTTTGTTTTTAATTAGACTCTGTTTCTTAGCCTTGCAGAAAGCGGTGGTCTTTATGGTTATGTCTACAGCTAGCCTGAAATTACAGTGATGGCGTAAAATGCTGGGCTTATTCAGTCATGCAGACCAGCATCAACTGAATTCATTTAACAATCTGGAAAATTGGTGGTTTTGGAAAGTTGGTGATCTGGATAAAATCTTGTGTTCTTAAAATAATAACAATAATTATTTAATTTTAGTTTCTAAGGAAATCTTTGAGGAAAGGCTGAATTTCAAACATATAGTTCTTACACATAAATTTCTTGATTTTCAAATCCTGGATTATTTTTGTTTCCCTGTTTTAATGCTGATAGTCTAAACTGGGATGGCTTTTAGGTAATTGTGGTGATTAAAATCTAGGAGACCCTTAATAAGATTAAACAGCAAAGCTGTTAGTGTGGCAGTGTTTAACAACATGGAATCTGGGAAGCACAGTCTTGCTTGCATCTGGAGCAAGAAGCTTGAAAATCATTTCAAGAAGGAATGTTTCAGAAATGCTCAAATAACCAGTTCATGCTCAGTTCTGTAGTATTATAAATCTGTAAATGGATTCTGCAAGTCACCTCTCTAATCTCAGTGACAAAGTTAATTTTTTTTCCCCCCTGAAGACATTAATTTCACAGTGTGGGATAGTTTAACTTGCTTCCCTTCTGTTTTAGTAGACTGGCAGAGCAGAAATCACTGTCCCTGACACATCATTTTTTCTCCATACAGTACAGTGTACTTTGGGACTGTAGCACAGCAGTAGACTGGCCCAGGAATCACAATCTGGGCTTATTGTCTTTGTGTATCCTCAAGGAGTAATATTTTAAAGTCACTGCATCTGTTGGTACTTAAGAGCATGATTTTTACGTTTAATTTTTGCCAGTTATTACCATCTGTGTGTCTGTTTTTTGGCTCCTCGCTTTAATTTTTCAGTTTAATTTCTCAGTTGCACTGGGATTGCTTTCTCTTTCTCACACATGCTCTTTTTGAGTCATCCATGAACTTGTATTAAAAAAAAGAAGAAATTATTTACAGCAGTTGCATAATAAAATTCTTGGCCTTGACATTTTGATTTTTTTTAATGATCTCTTTATATTGAGTCTCCTAGTAAATGCATGTCATTTTTGGAAGTGAAATAGACTTATTAGACTTTGTTTAAGTTTTAAAAAATTACTTTTGAATTAAATTGAAGCATTTTGGCGGGAAAAGCTAGCTTGATCACATTCAACACATTCTAGTCTTTCATACTCATTTAGTTTTTAATGCCCAGGAGGGAACAATTTTCTTGAGAAATCTGTGTTATAATCATAAACAGACATAACTCAGTAATTTTCTCATGAAACATTGGCTGAAGTTCTCACACTAATGACTTGAAGCTCACACGAGCGGGAAGGTTTTTGTTTAAATTCCAAGAAAAATACTTATGAAATACATTAAAATAGAAACAAAATATACAAGCAGTTTGTCATGGGCTGTTTTCAATAAAAATGATGTATCTTCATCAATTGAATAAATTTCTCACAAAGTCAGGCATGTTTTAGCATTTCAAGAATGTTCTGATAGTACTTGAGTAATTTTCTCTGATTATCCCTGATAATTTTTTAACAAAAGATTACATTGTGTAAATAAATGTTTAATGTACAAGGGTAATTGTATAGCACATTTATCAAATGTTTTGCTTCTGTATGTGTTTGAGAGTTTGAAAACTCCACTGCTGCTCTGATCTTTTTCTGGACTTACATATTTTGCCTCTCATTTAAAATATAATACATTCCTTAAGGTCAAATTTAGTGGTTTTTAGAAGCATGCTAGTTTATTTTTAGCCTCTTTCAAATATTTCTAATTGAGGATCTTAGAGTTTGTATTTACCTCCTGGTGTATTTGCTTGCTCTTAGTTGATTTTCAGACCAGAATATGGACTTGCTTCCCTTTTGATCTTGCCCCCCCTCTTGGTTTCTAATGAATATTTTTTGTAGTGCTGCACAAAACACTGAGTAAGAATTACATTAAAATACCAGCACTGGCAGGTAAAAACATGTTCCTTTTTGAATATGTGGCTCCTGTAATCTGTAGTGCCCCCTCTCTTTGTGTGGGCTGCTTTGCATTATTAACAATCCTGTAGATTATCATAAGACCAAAAAAAGTAATACTTAGTGCACCTGAGAAACGTTTTTTTTGAAAGGAAGTGTTGCTGTGAATTTCCAAGGAGCAGAATTGGATCTCTTCTGTCTGCATATGCCTCTAGCTTTTCCTAAAAACACTGTAACCACCTTTTACTGTGTTCCAGAACTGGAAGGGCATGTTGGTTTTCCCTCTAGGTATATGAGCTTTCATTCCTACCCAATTCTTGTTGTGTCTTGCTATAAGTTTTTTTTTGTTTGTTTTAGAGGAAAGAACTATTAGTGCTTATTTTTAATTATCAGTTGTCATTAAAAAACTTAGTGGTATTTTCCACATTTGCTAGTAGAGATTCAAACTGTATTTGAGTGGTACAAGAAATTACTCAAATTACATGTTTGCAAATTTGAATTCCAAAATTTTCCCCAGCTCTAAGGATTTATTACTGTCAAGTTTAAATTCGTGATTTCCTGACAAATATTCTGTTACTGTAAGTAAAGAGAAAAGCTGAGTGAGCAGTACTGGTATCCATTTCCCAGTGTACTGAGAGATGAGCATGTTTTTATTACTCTGTAAAAACTTGGAGTTGATTTAGAGTTGATAATATGTAATCAAGAGACTGCTGATTATTTGTTATCCTATGGCTTGACTCTTAAAAATTTGTGTGTTTTCAGTTGTGAGTATAAAGTAGGAAAAAGAAGCAGGATGCTTTCAGTACTGTGGTCTGTTAGAAAGTGCCAGTCACCTCTGGTGTCTGTTTTTCTTGCCTTTACATGGAAAGCAAGTTGTCTCATATTCTCATGAGATGGAGCTGTAATACCATGAGTGCAAAACCATGCATGCATTGGTCTTTCCATAGTGTCAGTTTACTTTGGGCTGAGAGAATTCAAGTAGTATTAAGTATTCCAAATGCAATGATGAGAGCAATCCATCTGTTTCCAGCAGCATCCCCTCTGAACTGGAGCCTTGCTCTTACCTTGAATTTTAACTAACTGTGTAAATCTAAGGATAACCTACATTTGAATGCCAGACACTCAGCTGTACTTTAGTGTATATTTTAAAAGGCTTGTGGGAAGCTCGATGTAAACTTTAGTCTTAGGTGGTTTCCCAGCTGACTGGTGTGTTGAATTAATTGAGAATGGGAAGGGCTGGTTCAATTCATTTCCATCCCTTGTATCTCAGTCATTTTCTGCAACCATGCATAAGGATTGATTGCCATAGCAACAGTGTTTTAGCTTGTACTACTGTGAATGTGGTTAATGATAATAGAATTATCTACTCATTTTAAATCCTGTTATATTATTAGGTCATCTGAGCCATCCTCTTGCTATGTATTGAGTTATTCCCTGTAGCCTATCTTGTAGTTCTTTGTCCATGCTGCTTTTACATGTGTTGAGCAGTGGGGATTCTGCTTCTTCCCTTGGGAGACTTTCGAAATCTGATACATCACTCCATTAAGGATTTTTTCCTGATATTTAGCCTCATTTTACCTTCTTTCTTCCAACTACATGGATTTGTACCACATGGAAGTTCTGTTCTTATCTTTTTCCCTATCCAGCATTTAATCCTTCTTTTTTACCTGTGTGGAATATAGCAGCTCAAAATTTGTGTATTTCTTATAGGATTTTCTTATAGAGAAAGGCAGGTTTATAAATATATCCTTTGTTCATCTTTACTACCTCATTTTGGCAGGAAACTCCTTTATACTCAGCTACTATTTAGATTACCTGAGCTACATAGACAAAAAGCTTCTGGCTTTCCCAAACAGTTTAACTGTTTGCTGCAGCATATGCACCACTGGATGGGTGGTTCTTGTGTGTACATCTGTGCCTTGCTCTGCCTGATGTTCACAGTGGTCTGTGGTGGGTGGGAAGATGCAGTTTTGTATTCTTTTTTCATAAAGGTGGAGGGATGTTCCTTTGTGCTTGCTACAAGTCAGTAGAAGTCCCCTCTCTGTCTGTTCTTCTTGTATGGCTGGGCTAACAGTGGATGAGCGTTGGTATCTCTGTTCCCCTCCACATCCACAGGCTGCACACTTCACAATCTGGAAGTTTGCTGGGTTTCTAAATCCTTTTTTCCTACATGGATTTTTCACCATAAAGAGAAATATTTTCTAGTCATGTCCAAAGAGACATACAAGTGGAAATGCAGTTGTCTTCTCCACTTCAGGCATTTCAGACTCTGTGCTATGTGTAGGTCAGGCAGACCAGAAATTAGTTTAAAACAAATCAAATATAGTACTTTTCCACACAATGGGACCGTGGGTTAGCTGCCTATATATATTACATCATTGGCCCACTCCATGTCTGCTTTCTCCAGTGTTGTTGTGGAGCTGGTAAATAAGACAGAGAAGTAATGTAATCTTTCCAGTAATCTGTTGTTTTCACTGCTACTTAATGCTTTTTGACTAATTTTCTTCATTAATATTTGATGCCATACTGTTGCCCATTTTCTTCTGTTTTATTCATGTACAGTATAAAGAAGTACTTATTATATTAATATTCATCCATACTACCCCAAGAGGGCAAAAGACTAAAGGGAATTGCTATTTGGAAATACTTTTAGAGATAAATTTGATGCAGAATTATTTCATGCTGCAGTTAAAACCAGATATATTAAATATACCTCAGTATTGTCACAGACTAGTTATTTAATGTATGGTAATTTTTTGCTGTTTTTTTTGGTGGTTTAATAGTTTTTGTTTTTGAGAGGTGATACTTTTTACAGGATTCTTCCCTTTGAAGCTTAAGCTAGATTGCATTTCTCATAATTCTTAATCTTGCATTTATTTGTGTTTCAATTTCCTCAGTCACCAGGATTCTCAGTCTATCAGTGTAATATAGTGAAGCCTCAAAACTCATTGATCATGTTTTAAGAGATTGTTTTAAACCTAAGTTTTGTTTTACTGGCAAGTTTCATAACTTTGTTTTTAACTTACTCTTCCACTGTTTGGAATACATGTGTGGCAGATATTTAAGTTTTGTTGTTTGCTTTTATTTTAATCAAACTGCAAAAATATTCTAAATATTAATACTAAGGAATCATTCTGAGCCTGTAAAAGATGAGGATAGAACACAAAAAAGAAGAGTCAGTAACCTGCTGATTATAGTAAATGAAAATTCATAGGTTTAGAACTAATCTGTTTTGTTTCTCCCTGTGTTTTTCTTCAAATAATATAATCTTACGAGAACACCATGAGCTTTATTAATTTCAGTGAGCTTTTGAGCCTTTGTCACAGAATTTTCTAATTTTTTTTCTAAATTGGTTTTGCCTTTATAGTAAATCAGTTTTATAAGACAACATGGCCTTTACCTTGTCTCAAAGGTCCACTCTATGATTCATTCTCCTAGTCCTGTAATGATAAAGCAGATAATTTTCTGTTTCCCATGCAGTCAGTCCTGGTGGATGAGTGTTGTCCTTGCACTGCCCTCTGCAAGAGCCAGAGCTGGCCATGGCAAGGTGCTGGACTAGCCCAGCTGGGTTCTCTGAAACTTGATGTGTTCTGTGACACTGGAAAGTGGCAATGGCCAAAGATCTTGCCCAGGGATGTGGAGAAAGAAGCTCTCAGTGCAGCTTGATTTCTAAAGAGACTTTGTACTGAAATCTCAGCATTTGCTTGTTCTTCAGAGTTCTTCAAGTTTTCCTTTCATAGTTTGAAGAAAAATCTTCAGGCAGGTAATAGGACTTGCTTCCATCTGGTTTTCTAAAAGTATTTTGTTTTCCACGTTCAGAAAATAGCTGGGAAGAGTTAAAGTATAATCAACATTTTTTTCAGGAGGTCTTAGACTGGACTAGCTTCATTGATTGGCTCATCTGGGATTCAAATGTGATTTTTTGGGAAATTGACAAGTTCCTGTACGTTTTGAAACCTTCAACCTGGCTTTAGCTAGTTTGTATCTGATTAAGTGACAACTAAGAAAACCTTGTGTCAAAATCAGAATGTTGAAATGTGGGGTTTTAACAGTGTTTATGCTTTTGGAACTTAGCACTGTCTATGCTTTTTTAATCCTAATTGACAAACATTTTTCTGATTCCTTACTGAATTTTGCTCCCCTAAATGCTACTGGTTGTTTAAAAAGTGTTTATGTAGAAATCTATGCATAAAGTGCTATGAGTGATGAGAAGCACTCAGGTACATGCTTCTCTAATGGGTCTATGACTTCTTTATTTTCACCTTTTTTGGGGTGGGATGGATGGAAAGGAATTCAACCACAAGATGTATTTTTTCCCTTTCTGTTCATGCATCTTAACTTTTAATACATTCAAGAAATAGAATTTAAAAGCATAATTGTGCCTCTGTCTTAATTTGGTCTCCTCTAAGGAAGATTGGTAGAATTTTAGTAATTCATATGGTTGTTTAGTAACTGCTTGTATGGTGACAAATAAAGTTCTGCTGTTGATTAGAAACTTGCAGGGAAAAAAACAAATGATGGAAAATAGGTCAGCAGTGTGCAAGGGCAAGAGGGATTTATTCCTGGAAAGCCTGCTCATTTTGAAAGAGTGGGAGTTGCTGATGTAGCGAGTTCAGTGAACAAGACACAATTATTTAGATTAGTTGAAAATAGGTAGTGTTTTGAAGGAGGTAATAAAAGAGGGATGATATTAAAAGAGAGATGGACATAGTGCAAGTTACTGAAGGCTGAAATGAGTGCCTTGAACTGGTTTTAGGACTGCAGATGAGCAGTATCCTATCAAACAGTCTGCGGCCACAGCAGTAAAGACATTTTCAGTCGTCTCTGCTGCTGAAAGAAGCAGTCTTGGCCATGCTTTGCTTCCTCCCTTGTGCCTCCCTAAGCTTTTATGAGGCTGTTAATTAGACTGAACTGGACCAGCCTGGGAAATGTAACCAATTAAAATTGTTTTTATTAAACATTAATTTTAATTTAGATCTTTTGTATAATGATGCAAATGCTTGAATAAACTGAAAGGAGAAGGTGGACAGAGGAATCCAGTGCCAGACATGACCATCTGGGGAGGGGAGAAGAGGAGACTGCTGCTTTCAACAACCCACATCTGTGGTTTGTGCTGGCCTTGCAGGGTAATGAAATGCCAGGCTGAGGTGTTATTATGGGCTGCAGGAAGGAAATACAATTGCTTGAAAGTACTGAACCACCATCACACACGCTGAATTCAGTCCTAACTGCTCTGACTTGGTGTGGAAAAGGAGGGGAAAGAATTGCAAATGGAAATAAGATCTCTGAGAAGAAGTTGAAAAATAACTAATTTTTTTGAGGAGCTGGGATCTCTTCTGCTGCAACAAATGGTAATAAATGAGTTATTTCTTGAAATGCCCTTCCTTTGTAGCAGGTAGTTTGTGAGGAGCCTCTGGAGCTGTGGTTGTAGCAGTTGTGTGATGCCCTGCACTTTGTTCCTTGGTACATTTTACACAGAGAGGTTGTCTGGTTGTCTTTGGTTCTCCCTGGATAGCTCAGTGAGGTGATGATGATGAAGTTTGGCTGTTGATGATGATGAAGTTTAGTGTTTCATCACATGTTGTGTAAGGGTTTTCATGGCAGTGAGCAATGCAGGTGTGCTGGTGCAGGCCCAGGACCAAAGTGCCCCCAGGGAGCTGTTCCAGCCTTGTCCAGCCCATCCTCCAGGAGGTGATGGCGCCTGTGGTGTTGCCTTCTTGCTTAAGTTCAGGAGTACATGTAAATACATTTACGTTTTTCTTAAACTAAGGCTCTGTCCATCTCAGAGGCATCACCCAAAACTGAAAGCATTTAAAGCTGGAGATGAACCTCAAAAATAGGGAAGAAATATTTTTTGCCTCAGTTTCCTTGAATAAATAATTTGGAGAATAACCTCTAATCTTCTTCCTGTGGGTGCAGTGAAGCTGAAGTCATTATTGTCCGTGAACTGCTTTTGCCATACTGTGCTGGAAGGCACTACAGAAGCACTGAGTAGTATTTTTTTTAAATTTGATTTAATGCTGTTGATTAAAAAATTAATAAAATTGTCATAGACCAGATTGTAACCCTGTAGGCACTTGGAATGGAGCATTTGTAAATGAAGCATTTACTGAGAAGTTTGAAATTGTTTTTCATGTTGATTTCAACAAAACAAATTGAGCAAAGGACAATGAAAAATGCTATAGCATTTTCTGTTATTAAAATGGTGAATTTGTTTGGTGCCTAAGGTAAAATTCATGTTGTGCAAAAGACCAAAAAAGAAAATTTTACAGCATAACAGGGAAACTCAATTGAGGCAATTTTAGTGGAGTTTCTCAGTGGAATGAGGTGGAAAAAAAAAAGTGGAATGCAACTATGAATTCAGCAAAAGAGAAGTAATAGGTGAAACTGCAAAATGGTGAAATGTCATCACTCAAAATTTCATAGGAGCTGAGAGCAGGCTTGAGTGCCTTGTCCCTCTGCATCAAGGCCAGGTGTCCTGCATCACCAACACAGTGTGGTGCTCCCTTCTGGGTCTTCCTTCTCTGGGACTTGGGGCCAGAATCTTGCCTGGTTTTGTTCTTTTATGGAAGGAAGAGCTGGAACATGCAAGACCTAATGTTAAGATATGTGCATGTTAGGGCTCCTTCACCTCAGGTGTGTTTGTCCATCTGCTTGATGTGTAACACAAAAGACCTTTTGAAACAGATGTACTGGGGTTTTTCCTTTTAATCAGTATGAATATAAATTTAAAAAGTCATAAACCAAAGCTATATGTTAGCAAATCCTAACAAATGAGAAGTGGAGGTAAGTCACTGTCTAAATGAGAGGAAACCTGTGGATTTTTCTTTAAGCAAGATGATAAGATATTAAAATATCAGTGTAATTGAGGGCAGTGTAATCCTCATTAAGTTTGCTGATGACACCAAGCCATGTGGTGTGGTTGACATTGTGGAGAGTAGAGATGCCATCTGGAGGGAACTGGACAGGCTTGAAAGGTGAGCACACGCAAACCCTGTGAAGTTCAACAAGGGCAAGGGCAGGCTGGTAAAGAGTGATTTGAGAGCAGCCCTGACGAGAAGAAGTTGGAGGGTGTTGGTTAAGGAGGAGCTGGACATGACCTGAAAATGTGCATTTGCAGCCCAGAAGGCCACACATGTTCTGAGCTGCATCCAAAACACTGTGGGCAGCAGTGAGAGCGAAGTGATTCTGGCCCTTTGCTCTGCTCTGCTGAGATCCCAGCTGGAGCCCCATCAGCTCTGGGGCCTCACATCATAAGAAAGATTCAGACCTGATGGGGCAGATCCAGAGGAGGCTGTGAAGATGACCAGAGCTGGAGTGCCTCTGCTATGAAGAGAGCCCAGAGAGTTGGGGCTGTTTAGCCTGGGTAAGAGAAGGCTCTGAGGAAACCTTAAAGCACCTCATAGTACTTAAAGGGGCCTTACGGTAAAGCTGGAGAGGGACTTTTTGCAAAGGCATGTAGTATGGGAGAAGGGGAAATTGCTTCAAACTCAAAGATACTAGGTTAGATATTAGAAGGAAATTCCTTACTGTCAGAGTGGTGAGGCACTGGAACATCCAGAGAAGTGGATGCCCCATCCCTGGAGGTGCTCAAGGCCAGGCTGGATGGGGCTCTGAGCAGCCTGATCTAGTGAAAGGTGTTCCTGCCCACGGCAGGGGATTTTAACTAGATGAACTTAAGGGACCATTTCAAACCAAGCCATTCCATGATTTTTATGATTCTTTGGCAAAACTAACAGGGGGATTGTTAGTAACACAAAACCAAAAGCTTTCAACGTTGCATTTTCTAAAGGAGACAGAATTCAAAAAATATATCCTAAGTTTAAGCTCCCACCAATGTGTAGACTTTTGCCTTATTGAAAAACAGATATTTTAATCAAATTTTTAAAAAGCTAAGCCTTCAGTGAGCTTTCTGATGTAATTTCTGGACAGTCCTGAACCATGCTGAGAAAAATATCCAGAATTGAATTTTGTTATTAAGATGCCTGTGTGAGTAAAATGATGTTTTATGTGACAGGGAAGAGAGTGCTATACTTTTACCTTGCTTCTAAATTGACTCTTAGGTTCAGTGCTCCAGGGGATTGAACTGTTCTGTACTTGGCTGAAGCCAGCGAAATCCTTGCATGCTGATACAGATCTGCAAATCAAGCAACAAGGGACCATTTCAGATTAAAAAAAAAGAAAAAAGAAATGAATAAGGATAAAAGAGCTATGAGACCTGTTTGAAAATTGCCTAATGACAAATTCAAGTTGCTAAATAAGAAATGCTTTTTGTATCTTTGAAAAAAAAATCCTCAGAAGAAATTCACGGTCTTTGAAAATGTGAGGTGAATAATAATATATTCAGGAGTGTTACAGGGAAAATGTGAAGTGATTAATACCGAGTTGTCTCCTTTCCTTTGTCTCAATATCAAGGGGGAACTGTGTGACTTATCTATAATACATCTCTGCAGAAGTCTTTTAGATCTCTAAACTTATAGGTGGAGGCATGTACACTTGGTTTTCTGCAGGGAAAGTGTGTCCCAATTTCATGTTTCCGTTGTCATTTTTTTTTTTTTTTGCGTTTTAAAATCATGCAGGACTTAATGACTTTTTTTCCCCTCATGTCTGTATACAGAATGAACTAACTTGTCAGATTAAAGGGAAAAGTATTTAAAATTCTGTTGCTCTACATTAGTTACAAGCAGGTGAATTCAGTGTGGAATCTATTTATAGGAGAACTAATGGATGTGCCTAACTTGACCTACTTTAGACTACTCAACAGAAAAAAACAAACACAATGTAGTTGTAGCACTGCCATGTAATCTGGTTTTTTCCTACCTTGAGAACAAAATAATGTTGTTGTTGCTGTGGCCTTCTAAATGCATATGTATAATTAGAAGCTTCTATATGTATATGAAAGATATCTATGTCTAATCTATATCTATATCATCTATATAAATATATATCTTATAAATGTATTTATATTTGTATCTTAAATATATGTGTTTATACTTATTTCCTGGATGCCATGGTAAAAATCCATGTAAGGAGAATATTGTGGAGTTGTTTTAGTTCCACAAACATCAATTTCTCCATATCAAATGAATGTTTCTGGTCCTGAAATCCCAGAACTATATTACCTGACATTGTGGAGTAGGAAGAACTCAAGTTCTAAAAGAAAATTAGACTTCCTTTAGTAAAAGTAATCTCTGTTGTGAAAAAATTCAAGTGAAGCACCTTCTACCAAAGCAGGGGCAGTTTCCCCTCTGTGTGCAGGTATCACATGATTTGGCAAGGGGTCATCTACAGGAGCAGTGTCTGTATCAGTAACCACGATGAAAGGGAAAATAAATTGTCTATAAAGACATCAACCAGAGTGTGTTTGTTGCATGCCAAGTGCTACACTTATGTTGGTTCACCATGTGGGGATGTCTCTGTAATTGAGGTAATTCCTGCATTATGCAAGGTAGATGATAACCAGGCCTGGCCTTTGGGCTGAACTTTGCAGGGGAATTTGATTATACATTGACCTATAATTGTAGCCTTGTTTCAAGTAAGGCTGATAACTATTTCCTTTAAAGATACTTCCCATGATTCTGACATCTAAGTAAGACTTTGAATCTATATTTAATATGAACCCTAGTTTTTGTTTTACAATGGCAGATCTTGGTGGTCTGTATGTCAGTCTGTGAATCATATGAGAAAAGTATAAAATTTCAGAGATTTGAACATGGAAATATTTTGTAGATAAGCCTTATTTAAAACAAACAAAGAGCAGACTTACTTACACTTGTGAAACAGATATGTTTTGAATCCTGAGGAAAACCAGCAAATGGAACAAAGACTGTAACTAGGCAGTTACACAAAATGGACCCATTTTTAAGGCAACAATCAATTTGAGGTAATTTGTTATAGTTGCACATGGGTCTGTGAGAGAGTTACTTCTCTTTGTAATACGATGGACACATCTGTAATTTACTATTGATCAGATCTTCAGAAAGTTCTTTGGATGCTTCACTTAATATTAAAAGTGTGACAATCCATGCTTTATATATTTCAAATATGGAGCATGTGAGAGGTTAGTGCTTTATTGCTGCATCCAATCTTTTGGTTTATTTTATCACTGTATTTTAAAGATTAATTTTAGTGGGGTCCCCAACAGGCAGCACTATAAGTGCTGGGAAGCCTTGTCTGATCCTGCCAAATCTTTTCTGGCTATTCTTGTTAGCTGTGGTTGGTTTTACTTATAAGCTGCTCTGTAAGTGAACTGTCTGACAAATTCATTATGTGATGAAATGCCTTGAGTTTTGTAGTTCTTCATATACTTGGCATCTAATAAAATGTTTAAAAAATAGGTTATGCAGTGCAGGTGTTACTAGGTGCTAAGAAAAGGAAGAGATGAAGCACATCTGGTATCTTTGAGCAAGAAGCATTTTGTGGCTTAGCATCCTAAGCTGCTGCTGAGACATTTGAGATCCATTTTAATATTTCTGCTTTTCAAAGTGTCACATCCAAGAGTCTTATATTTGCCTTTGCAAGCATGTACTATTATCCCCAACATGTTATTAAGGAAATGCACTTTTGAGTTATTTTTGCCACTGTCATATAGCAAGGCAGTGTAGGAAATTAGAAAGGAACCTAATATTGTCTTAATTTTAAATTTCTCTTAATTATAATAAATGTATCATCAAGGTATTTTTTAAAGTTCAATTTGGCAGCACTTTACCCATTTGCCAGTAAACAGAAACTTAGGGCACTTATTCATTATCATTATATTATTTTGTAATATGCTATGAGTGTTGTAGTGGTGCACATTGTATGTGGACTTGGAGCTCTTGCAAAATGAATGCAAAAATACTTTTGTGCTCCAGTAATACTTGAGTTTTCTCTAAAATGTCTTTTAAATATGATCTGGTGGGAACAGCTACATATTTTTGTTATCCACTTGATACTTGCCATCTGTAGAGGAGCCTAGATGTATGGATTTGTTCTGGTAGCTATCACTTTGCAGCACATCTCCTCCTTCTGCCTCCCACCCTGGACTGTCAGTGGTCCTGGAGAAGTCATTGAAACAACCCAGAGTGGGATGACCTCAGTCTGGGGAAAATAAACCCTGTAGTTTTCAGGCAAAGAGCAAATAGTCTGTGAAATATGATTACAATGCACATCGTGAAATGCTGGAGAATCAGTGGTGCTTTAGCCATTACTGATGGGCTTTTTTCTGTCAGATCCCATTTGGTGCTGTTTTCCTTGTATGGGGTTGCCAAGGTGCATGAGTGTTTGCAATTTTTGGCTAATAATTTTTCCCTTTTCGTCTATACTATTTTCTCTCCTGGTGGGCAGAGATTATTCAGATGCATGAATTAAGAAGCATGTTCGATCAACAACAGAAAAGCCTTTTAATGCATTTCTTGCTGTTTGTTGGTGAGCTATCACTGTAGGGACAGGCCCAGGATTTTCTTGACTGTGAAGCCGCAAAATGTCTCAAGTTAAATTCACTAGCAGGAGAGCCTTTTGCCTAACATACTAAAGCTCTTAAAAGGCTCTCATACTTTTCAGTGCAGTCTGCAATGCCTACTGTAAAAAGAATTAAGTGCAGCATAATCTAGTAAAAATCTTTTTTACTGGAAGCTCTGCTACATGGACAAGCAGTATTTGTGTTGTGCTCCTGCCACCAGCCTGGCTTGCTGTGTGATTGAGGTGTGTGCCACCAAACCATTACAGAACATATGTGTGTCATTTCCGTGATGCATCACAGGTTGTTGAGCCCCTAAAGACCACTGACTTCAGTGATGCTCTAAATTAATATACACAACAAAATAACTGGGATATCGTAGGACTTGTTCAGCTGTTATTAGTATTGCCAGGTTTTTAATGGATGTGTTAAAAAGTCATTATGAATGAAAAAATGCTAGTTTTTCAAAATTGAATGAATTGTCACATATGTTTGCCAAAGGAAGGTTATATCAAATGATATTCATTGGCTCTCTGGTGTTCTGCTTTTTGGACAATAAGAAATCAAATTAATCTCTCTTTAAATCTGTAAAAACATTTCCTTTTAAGGCACTTCAAAACAGAAATAGTGCCATTGTAAAGCCAACCAGGCTTAAGGCTCAGCTTGATCAGTTTAATAAATGGGAAATAAGAGATGATTGCCTGTGATAGCAGGGAATGAATTTGATATTCATCAGAGACCTGAGAAATCCCATCCATTCTGCACTCCTCTGTGTCTATATGATATCTATTCAGTGATTTGACTGAGCAAGGAAAATTTCATTTTAGAGTAGTGAGGCATATAAAAACTATGTGAATATTGTCATTTCCAATTGCAGGGTGACCGTCCTGCAGAAGGACGTGAGTAACATAGGGATTATTGAGATGTAAAGAGAATATTAACTTGTATAAATATGTGTGTGTATATATATATATGCATAACATTAAATAATTTTTGCATGCTTTTTTTGGTGTTTAAGCAGATGATGATTTAATATAAGGTTTCTCTCTCCCTGTAATACTGATAATAGCAGTGCACCAAATACAGGACTGTTGTGAATTACACAAAGCCCTCACCTAATTATTTGTGCATTTATATGTATGTTCAAGAGGGAATATAGCCTATTTTTTCTATTCAATATTTTTTGGGTTTTCCCCATGTTGTCTTTGTAAGTGCTCTTCAGATTTGACTTAAAATTGCCATTCTCTGGAGATTTGGCCGGTTAATCAAGAAGTGAGAACATTAGCACAAAAGCCTGATGCTGGTGTATTTGTGCTAGTTAAGACACAGGAAAAGAGGCCTCTTAGGAGCTGTTTCCCATCAAGTGTGATCATACAGAGAGAGAGAACCTACTTTATGTTGCAAGAACCAAACAAACATTTATGAAGCACAGCTGCCAGGAGACTAATAGCGAGTATGTCTCTTCTTCCATAATCATTACAGAGAAGTGCAGGAGACTAAGAGGGGAAATATGAAGGGAAGGGCACATTTCAATAGCAAAAGCTTAATTTTATTTGTGTCTTGGCTGAGGAAAAAAAAATATTTTCAGTAGCTTGTCATTCTAGATAACCTGTCCTTCTCTGCAGTAAAATCTAAAGCACCTGTTGGGTGTTAGATCCTTTCAGTTTGGGATTTTACAGGACTTATACTCCCTGTGCTAAAATTTAAAAAAGTTAAATGGTAGAAAACAAGCCAGTGTCTGATGCTCCCTGGGAACGTGAATCTCACTGTGATGCTCACTGAGGTGATGCTGTCTCCAGCCAGGTCTCGGGCCCCACAGCCACTACTGAGGGACTGAATACCATACTCATATATGGTATTAATACAAGATACCTAAATTAAATTATTACAGCTTATCAGTATTGTATCAACTCAATAATATCTGAAGTTTAAATTGGTCACATTCTTGAAGGAGAAATGTATTGAACAGACATGAAGTGGGAATTTAATCTTCACTTTGAAGATGTTGTGGATTGATTGAAGGGAGCAGCTGATATTTTGGTAATGGACATTACAATTTCCAGTAAGACAGGGAAAACATGGCTGGTTTTGGGCTTTGGAAATGACACTAGGCAGCTTTCATTCAGAAATTTTCTGAGAAAATGAAATTAAAATAACTGTTTGGGTTCATATATATTGGTTATATATTGGTTCTGTTGGCAAGAATACTCCTGACATTCCTTAACTCTGCAGGTTTTGTAATCCTAGGTGGTGATAGACTGTCTTCAAAAATAAAAACCCAATTTGCAACTTTTCATATGTATTTCATTAACACTGTGCAGGTGAACTGTGAAATGGGCCTTTTTATAGGTAGAACTTTTAGCACTAATAGTCCATTTTGAGCAGTTAAGATAATTTTTCAGTTTTTGAGTCATTAATTTTATTACAGAACTTAGAAAAATAATGATTTCTTTTTATTTTTCAAACAGTGGGAAATTTTACACTGAGCACATCAAGATATGGAGAGGTACATTGGAAGAGATGCTTTAAATTTTCCTCTGTGCTATAAAGACGAAAAGATCTTTTAATTACTCTTATTTCAGTTTTGGAAGAAAAACACATTCATAGCTTTCATAGCTGTACATTAAAAACTGTATTTTTTTATGTAGCAGATATCAGTGGTTTTATGTAGAGAAAATAAACCTTCCACTTTTGGGAGCTTGCTTAAATTAGTTAATTATGAGAAATATCTGCATTAATATACATGTGGGTTTACAGAAACTTTCCTGCTCTGTTAAATGCCCTTTTCCTTGTTTACCTCATCCAGGTCAAATTTGCCTTTCAGGAGAAAACTGCTTTCCAAATAAATAAATAATTGCTTGATGCAAAGATTTTCACAGCTAGTTAGTTACTTTTCGTAGTAAATCAGAATTTTAAGTCAAATCCCTCTGCAGGTGTCCAATTTTTCTCTCTGTTCACTTCAGTGTAAATCAAAATCTGTGTTATTTTGAGAAGAAAGAGTCTGATTACTGTAATATTAAAGATTTTTAAAAGGGTACATCATACATCTGTTGATCATGGCAGTAGTGCTTTCATTAGGATTGTGATTGCTTCTCTAAGCACCTATTTATGGGCACATGCATGTTTCTGATCCAGATCTGTCTGCTGTCCAGGAAAAGCCAGACAGAGGCGTGTGGGAGCTGCTGTTCCCTAATTGCTTGGATAACTGACAGTCAGTGTGGTTCCAAAACTTGCTGTGTTTATGATTCTTGAAACAAAAGGCACAAAATGTAGATGTGATGGTGCCAGATAGCATCTGTTATACGTAGCTTTTGATTTGCAGTTTCTGGTTTGTTATACCTACCCAGGACTGGAAGGTGTGGAGGAGGCAGCTGAGTTGGCTCTCGGCTCTGACCTGGCTGCCCTCAGGGTCAGGCAGAGGGATGCTCCTCTCCTTGGCTGCAAAAGCCTCCAGACCACCAGGGGTGACAGAAGGAAAGGAAACAGAATGTCCAACAAATGGAGAGGCCTAGGTCTGGTGGGAACAAGAGCAAAGACACTCTCAGGTTTGGGAAGGGTGGGAAGAAGGGTTTGTACAAGGATTTAGCTCAAGTGTTGCACAGGGGGCTGTGTCCCAGGAGGGCAATGAGGGCAGGTCTGTCAAGAGCAAGCCCAAAGGACTGCTGCAAACACTGAGTGGGACAAGGGGAGTTCTCTTTACAAAATTAAAGTTGTCAAGAGGAAAGCTTTTGGGGCTAAAAAGTGATGAAGTGTAGGATCCAAGTGTTACTAAATGAATGATGCTTACATTGCATGTATATAGATGACTGCTAAAATGACACAGCATAAAGCCAGATATTGATTTTTTGGCAGAGGCATATCTACAAAAAGACAGGATGTTATCTCAATCTCTTATGTGTGTGTATATATACATACATACATATATATATATATAAAATATATATATATATATGTGTGTGTGTGTGTATATGTGTGTTTATATGTATGTATATACTTCTTGCATGTTTGCTTGGAAAAACCACACATGAAAATTTACCAAAAACCATATTATTAACAAAGTCATGTTCATCTGTGATGACCTTTTGTCACAAGGGAGATTCAAACTTGGGTTTCATCAGCAGCTCTGATGAAAAGAGTCCTCTTTAGGGTAGTAATAGCTTCATTGCAATAAAAATACATGGTTTTCTACAACCAGCAATGTCCCTAACTTCAAGCCAGGAAACCCATGGTGACAGTGATTTGCAAGATGCTGTATAAAACAAGGTGTGGAATACCTCTTTTCAGTATGAAACAACGCCAACTGTTCTGATTTTCCTTTATAAACCTTTTTGCGTGTGACTTTAGAATTGGCATGGAGATTTAAATATTTATTTAATTTTAAACTTAATGCAGTGATACATGTAAAACTTCAACTGAAATCAGTAAATACGCATTTCTAGGCAGGTTCAAATGCTGGTTAACCTTTGAAATGCATTACTTACCTTGTACTTAACAGAGGGAGATGACAGTGAGGTGCATGTTAATGCCTCTTGAGACACAGGATCATCAATCTTCCAAGCAGCTTGGCCTCACCAAGTGTGCTGCTTTCCAGGGTGCAGAAGGCATGTCCATAGTCCATGGAAGCCTGGTGCATCCAGCCTCCTGCTTTTGCAGATTCCCTGTGGAAATCTCAATTAGACATTACCAACTGTCTTTGCCTGCCTTTAACATTTCTTCAGTACTTTAATAAGTTGTCTGACTCTGTGTGCTAAATTCATAACCTATCATGTGTTATTTCACTGACCTGATGTCTCTGGCTCTGTGTTTGAAACCTTCTGTTCCCACTCTGTAATATTTTCTTTTTGATTACATGGGTATTTAAAAGTATAAGCTTCCAATAATTAACATACACATAAGAATGGGTTTAGAGCTTCTTACTGGAAGTCCTTGAATTACCCTGATCTAAATTTGAAAGTACAGCATTCACAACTTTGACATTAAAGTTATACATTTGGTGAATAACATATGTACTTTTTGGGAAGTGAAATTAAAAATAAAATAAATTGGTTAGCATTAGAGCCTCACGTAGCTCTTTGATGTCAGCCTTCTCTGGCAAGCTATTAATAAAGGCCGTGATAAAATGTTTAAAAAGCTCTTGGTACTTCATGGAATTACAGAAGCTGCATTTTCTTATACTATTTTTAAGTTTTTGCAAATGAGCTTCAGTGATCTGCCCTGTGTGCTCAGTCAAGCCCCCTGCCCAGGGAGAGCCTGGGAGGAGTTTCCCCAAACATTGCTGACCATCAGCTGATTTTGTGCTTTGCTTGTCAACCTTCTAAAAAATGCTGACTGTGATAGCTTCTGTAGCATGGCTTTTTAACTGTTGTAGAATTATGATATAACACTGGCCACACTATAAATATCATTGCAAAAGTATTTGAAGTGACAAAAAAAATTTAGAACAGTTTCAGACAGTTGTGGAAGCATTTCCATTGCACGTGTTGTAACGCCAATAAACGTTACTAAAATGAGTTAATAAAATTAAATGTATATTTAAATAGTTTTGGGGTTTTTTTAATATCTAGGATGAAGATCGAACAGAGGAGGACAACAGCAGAGTTGAGCCTGTTGGACATGCAGACACTGGTTTGGAGAATGCTACCAATTTTTCCCTGGAGTAAGTTACTGGCAGAACATATTGTTTTAATGAGACTTGAGATTGAACACAGACTAGTGAAGTGCTCAGAATAATATGAGCGATACTTCTCTTAAGAAAGTGGGGCAATCTTTTTAGGTCATGTGTCATTTTGGTTTTAAAAAATGGATCTTTTAAAAACAGGTTTTAAACAGTTTAAAAAGCTTGTATTAAAGATGAGCATTGGAAACTTGACATTTATAAGTGCTGATGCTACAGTAGATTTTCTGCCTCAAAGAATATGCTTATTTGATGGAACTTTGAAAACTTGACAAAAGGAATAGGGTCAGTGCTATTACAAATAGATCAACAGGCAAGAATTTCAAAGGGGAAAATCTTAATTCCAATCACTAGTTCACAGTCTCTAGGAAGATGTGTCACAGTCGCAAGTTGTGTGGTCACTACCCTCATACTTTCAAATGGATCAAAGCTGGTGTTGTGTTAGCTCCACCTAATTTAAAAATACAATCACTGAATGATATTTTATGTAGTCAAAAGATAGTGCAAACTTGACCTTTTGCATTTCTTTGGAAAGAGCTGATCCATACCTTGTTATGGAGTTAATGAGAAAATATCCCTTCTAGCCTTAAATTAAATCTTTTAAATTTATTAACTTAAATTTTAGATAAAATTAAATCTTCTGCTCCTGTTATTTTTGAATTAAATTATGAATTAGGGACAGAGGTTTTAAATGTTAGATAAGGATCATGGTGACATCTATTAGGCGGTAGAACGTGCATTTTACTCGGTTCCATTTACAAAATCTGTTACATTGTAAATTCCAAATGCTGTTTCCTAAATAGAATTTGCAGAACTTCTGTCAAATGCAATGCTTCCTGGTGTTGCTTTAAGTAACTTATTGACTTCTCATCATATGCTACTTCATTTATGTTTTGTTTTCATCTCATACTTCTTTGCATGTTTGTTTGAAGCAGTTGGCCCAAACTCCTGAGAAAATCAGAAAGCCAGATTGAAAGAATCTCTCTTAGGAAGCTATAATTTCCTCTTTTTTTCTGTTCTACAAAATTTAACATTTGAATTTGGGATAGAATTGTATTTTTTTAAAAAAAAAGTGTAAGAAAAATGAGTGCAAGAATGTTAAGTGTGCATTTTGAACAAATGAAAAATGACTGACTCAACACTAGAACAAGCTAAAGGGTGTATGCTGGATATGGAAAATAAATGGATTTTTTTTGAAATTTAAGCCATTTCCATTTAGGCAGTTCCAGGTGCGTCACACAGATTCTCACTTGTTCTCTTTCTTAGCCCTTAATTTTCTTCTCAGCTAATAGCAGACTCAGAAGAAAGTTGATCATAGTGAATCACAGGCCTACCAATAGCAAACAGTGTCTTTTAGAGCTCCCTTTGGAGGTGAGAGGAGTTGCTTGAATCCTGTGAGCTCCTTTGCCCACTAATTAATGACAATTTAGCCTTAACATACAGTGAGAAGGAAGTCAGCCTGTGCAGAAAGTGCACATGGAACTGCATGAAATGCTGCATTGATCTCAGTCTTAAGACATTGATCCATGTCTGAAGAATAACACATTTTTGGCCGAAGTCTCTCAGCTCTCCTGTTGTTGCACTGCTTTCTTGAGTTAACAGTGACAATAAGGATAGAGACCTTCAATTCATGTTTAAAAATCAAGATAAAAATTCAGACACCAATTGAGGCATACAGCAAATGTAAAGGCTACCTTAAAAATAGAAAATTTAATGTAGGTCAAAAGTAAAACAAACTGTAACCCAGGACTTGTGTTGACTTCCCAACCATATGTGGTCTGGTTATTCTCAAATTACAGATTAGGAGCTGCAAGCTTTCATGATGGGCCACCATATGATCAAGAGCTTATTGAAGGAAGTAGAAAATCTTTTACTGCTATCTCAGGGAATTTGTCTTGCTCTTCGCTCCATTTTGAGGTTAAGTTTTATTTGTATGCCTATGAGGAACAAGCTCTTCAATGATCTGTTTGTATATATATCTAGTGCCAGGAAATAAGGCAAAAGTATGTAATGCTAGAGAGAAGCATAAGCTGCAAATTTAGATTGTGGCTTCTGTTCAGATCTCTCACTTCCAGTTTTACTGAGAGGTTTGGCTTTTGTATATTATTTTCTCATTTATGCATTTACAGCTCTTTATGGTTCATGGGCTATATTCTACCTTTCCAGATGTGGGCATGTTTCAAATACATTAATAGATTTGGTCTAAATCTATTTCTACAATTTTTACATGTCTCTTTCTGAACCTCTACTTTCTTCTGCTGCTTTTTTCCTCACTACAGCAAAATTTATAATTGAAAACTAGATGCATGGTTGCTTCAGGGGACGTCTGGTTGGTTTTGAATGTTACAGTTAAAACTTACTTTAGAAACTTCACTTAGTAAGGAGATGCAGGAATCTTCCAGTAAAAGAAATGAAATAACAGTAATACAGATTAATGTGTTTTTAAACTGGAAGGATTTAGCCAATTAAAAATTTAATAATTCTCATTTGATTATGAGGTAGTTATGGGAAAGCTAATGTAAAAAAATTAGCATTGGCTCTAAGATAAAAAAGTAAAGCATGCTAATGCTATGATGAGCTTTTAGGTTTCTGAGGAAAAATGTGTGTGGCATTTAAGGTACTTCTACTCAATGGTGAGTTTAACTTTAGAATAAGAAATAAAGCAATATGCATGCAGTGATGATGATGAGACCTCTTTTTATGTATTCAGCTAAATTAAAAAAAATATTATATTTTTCTTGGTTCTATTAATTGAAGTATTTTTGATGATTGGTCTCCTTTCATGCCATCAGATTAATCTTCAGGTACGTAGTGTTCAACAATGCTTTCATCACCATGAGTTGGTTTCTGGAATGGTTTTGTTTTTCTGTGTATGTTTGTGTGGGGTTTTTGGTTCCATGTTCACATTCCTCATTGGTCATTGTCTCACAGTGATATGGTAAAGCTCGTCGAGGTCTCCAATGACGGCGGGCCTTTGGGAATCCATGTAGTGCCTTTCAGTGCCCGAGGCGGAAGGTAACGTATCGTGTAGGATTTTCTTTGCATTGTAATTTGTTGTGCTTTCTCTTGGTTGTGCTAATTTTTGTGTTGTGTGCCTTTGCCCTCTGTAGAATATTGTCTGTTTTTCAAGAGGCAGTCTCACTGGTTAGGAAAGGAAGAAATGCAAGTTTGCTGACTCTGTGCTTGGAGTGGACTCTATAGTTCAAAGGCTTTGCTTGGAAGGAGTTAGAATTGGGTGTTGTAATCTCAGGGTAAATTGAAGGATAAAGACATTTCCTTTTGGACTCCTAAAATGTATAAGCTTCTGCCCTAATTCAGGTGGATATTTGTGCAACATTTCCCTGTGTACTGTTTAAACCACAAGTTTTCAAATAACAGCAGGAGTCTAAACCAGAGGCGTCCTACGCTGTTACTTGTTAAGAGTAGGAGAGAAAACAATTGCCACACTTTCAAAATTTCAAGTTGCCCCATCTGTTGGGGTTAAAATGAAGTAGCAGAACCAGTTGAAACTTTCTGATTTGGGGAAAAGAGAACCTCCTGTACAGGCTGAAACTCCTGAAGTTTGATTGCTTACCCACCAGAAAAAAAAGGGGTAAAAAAAGAAGTTTGCATTAAAAATAAATGTGGAGGATGTTATTAATAAACAGAATACATAATCTCTAATGCTTAATTTGCTAATGTGGAGTTTTAGTGTTTAGGGTCATAAAAATAATCTCAAAAAAAAAGCTAAACTTTTGTATTAATTAGTGATGGATTTGAAAATTTAAGTACCTTGAGAAATGATAATTTTTCAGCAATGAATGCAAATTTTATACTGTGGTTGCATATTCTAAGTACACACTGTATTTTCTTTCCTAAAGGAAAAGGGGAAAAAATACATGTATCTTAAAAGTAATCTTTGCACATGAAAAGGGGTGTTAAATTCTCCTGTTGTCCCAGTAGCAATTTCAATTTTATAATTAAAAACTAACAAATTAACAAAACTAATTTGCTATACAAGTGTATCTCTCAAATATTAATATGCTATTTTCAGAAATACTAGAGTATTTTAGGTATTTTTCCTTCTATACTGAGTATCTTCATGGGATTTTAAACACATTATAAGAGCTTTATGTGCACTTGTTACTTGAAACCAAATTCTTTCATAGCCTGAACAGTATGAACTGTTCATACACTGACATGCATTATGAGAAAATGTAATTTGTCTTACTTTAAAGCTACTTTTTCTAGGGACTACAAGTATTAAGTGCAAACTTGTGTTAAGTGGTGAATTTTTCTCTTCATAATCTGAAATTCAGTAAATTCGGGGTGGGGATGGAAAGGCCATGAGTGAACAGTACTTCAGACATAACTCAGAAGTAAATCCCATCGAGTTAGGAATGGTTCAAATGTTCTCACAGTTATCTGGGATTTCAGCAGTGTGAAGGCCAAGGAAAAGACTGGTTTAAGCATGTCAGCTGCCTACTAAGTACTTGTTTAATAATGCTGATGTTAAAATATGTATTTTGACGTTTTGAATAAGAATTTTAACTTGAGTAAAATCTGCTTCCAGCCTGTGAATGTGGTTGTCAAGTCTGAGGCAAAGTTTAAACTGCTCATACATAATGAGGTCATGTTAAGGAAAAAGCCATAAACAGAAATAAAATATGTAATTTTTTAAAAAAAGAAATTTAATATGTCATGCAAAATTATTTGATAAAGTTTTACTGCAGGAAAGCCTATTTTAAATATATGTTTCAAATCAACATACTGGAAAAGCCAATTCTATTACAAGGGATATAATTTTTATATTAAAATGTACCCTTTTTTTTTTCATACTGCTAGAACTCACTTCATTGAAAAATGGACAATATGTGTAATTGCTGATTTTTTTTGACCCTCTACAAAATAATCTGCTGAAGAGGGGAGACACTTGGTCCCATGTTTGAAAGTGTAGTGGAGCAGAGTTGGGGAGGATCTAGAATATTTCCAAAAGTCTTCTGCCATGCCCTGTGTGTTCTAATGAAGGAAAAGCACAGTTCATTGCTTGGGATTGATTCTGATGTGTTGTGCTGCTGCTTTGCTGTCTGCATACCCGCGTCTCGTCATGCTTTCAGGTAGAATAAACACATTTTTCTCCAGCTGCCTCCAGTGTGGACAGGGGAAGGGACACACTCAGGTTCAGGTTTGAAGCAGTTGGTGGGGATTTGGTTAATTTTTTTCCTCTCCTGGTTAAGACACACTTGTTTCTCCTTTTGCTAGATTCAGAGGGAGAGCAGATGCATGGCAGGGATCTTCTGCTTCCTACTTATTTCTCACTGTAGCACATGGCTGCTCTTTGTTCCTCCTGGCTGCAAAAAATAATTCTCCCTGCTACAATCAACCTACAACTCCCTGCTTATAATAACTTGATCGGGGATGTGCTTAGTACAAACCTAATTATAGAAAAACAAACACAGGACTGAGTAAAGACTTTGAGGGATGTCCAAAAAGAAAAGATCTCATTTGTTATATAGATTAGTCCACTCTCCCATTGTTGTTTTGTATTTGCTTACTGTTCAATTCCAGTTATGCTGTGTTTTCAGTTACTTTTCTTGTAGTTCCTTTCTCTTGCTGTTTAGAATGTTACTCTATAGGCAATGGTTATTAAATCAATAGCTTGAAAAAGTATTGTGCAATTCATCTTTTTTTTTTTTCTCTATGCAATAGGCAGGAGCCTTTTCCCACCAAAATATTTACACCAGAAAATTCCTCCTTAAGGAAGCACTCCAAAACTCTAAAAATTATGTGCCATAATTCTATTCTTTACTTCTGTTGAGAAAATATTTGGCTTTTTCATGCTCTTTTGTGGGTTTGGAATAAGAATCTTTTGATCTGGGACAAAATCTGTAAAGGTCTCTGCCTCATCTATATAGATGCTACAAATTATTTCTGTGTCCAGTAAAACTGAGACTTTTTTAAAATAAAAACCCCTGTATTTCTCTGGGAAAAGTACTATTGATTTATAAAGATATGGTGAAACTTTATTCTATGTATGTTTCCTTGTTATCCGTCTGGTTTTGCCTCTAGAAATGTATCTGTCTTTTATTGGCCTATTTGATCATATGATTTTGTTAGCAGATTTTATTCACCTTATCAAAAGGGATGAGGGTATACATATTCATCACCTTATGGTTATGCATTTTTTAAAGATAAAAGTTTTGTTTGCAAACCTGCTGGCACATTTTTGCAATGGCATAGATGCAGTGCTGAGCAGAAAAGGAGACATGAAATGAAAGTAGAATGAAGGAAGAAGAGGTGGCAAGTAGGAAAGTGTTCAGATAGAGTGGAAAAAGGAGGGAATGAATGAGATTAAAAATATGAAAGGAAAGAAAATTCTAACTGTCTGCAAAATTACCATACCACCAATCCTTCCTTCTTATTAGGTGCTCAGAGGCAGGAGCAAACAGTCCCTTAAGAATCTCATTTGAGCAGCCTGGATGATGTGGGATGTTCTGTTGATGTTTAAGTGAGGATGCACCAAGTTCTCTGAAAGCTCAACAGTAATTATAGCCTAATTTACCATTATGTGGCCTCTTCTGCTTTTGAAATCTCAAGTTTTATACCCTAGCTGCTCTTCTGAAATCCTGCCATGTCTGTCTTTGGAAAGAGATTCAATTGACACAAGGAATATATGAGAGAACATCAGAAATCTCTGTGAATAATGATATGGAAATCAGAGTCCCATAGTCCCAAGTCTACTCTGAAGTCTACTTAGTAAAGCAGAATTGAAAAGGATTTGGATATTCATCTGAAAACCCCACAATGAACATCCACTAATAAGTATCAGACATGTTACTTTGATACAAACAGGTATGCACAGCTCTGCCAGCTTTTCTTCTGTTGAAGTATGCCAAGAAGTCCATGATTAACTGTACATCTAAAACTTGCAGCTAAAAATATTTTTGTTATATATCCTAAATGTCTTAAAATATTAGGAAGTCTCAAAAGAAAGGAAAAAAAGAAAATTTTTGTCAGTTTAAATGACAAATCTAGCAGCTTTTGTTAAAAAGAAAGAAAAACCTCAAATGGAGGTGGGCATTTAAACATACACAAACCCCAACTACCCTTACTAGAAATCTAGAAATTTGAAAATTTTTATTATCTTTCTATTTTTTTTTTTAATTGGAAATATCCTTCATTTTCTAAAGTTTATAAATTCACTTCATGTGTTACAGTAAAAATTTTAGTCTTATACTCAAGGTACAAAGAAAACTGAAGTAATATCTAATGTCCATTGTCTATAGTGAGAGTCTATAATATTGCCTTCAAGGTGCCTCTCTAGTGATCATATTCTCTTTGATCAAGTAGGTGGTCTGTGCTGTCTGCCTCTCCATTTATTCTTCTGCATTTTCAGCCTTTTAAGTCTCAAAGGTAGCCGTGACTTTCAAACACATATGTATGGGGAAAAAATTCTCTGTGGAGTGAATGTACCATTCCCTCACTCTTGTATCTGAATTCAAACTGTCTGATCTCAGCCTTTAAGAAGTTTTATAAGCATAATTTGAAGTATTAGTCTAGCTAAAAAGCTGAGGAGTGATTACCAAAGATTGGGAATTTGTTCTGGACTTCAGGCATGAAATTTAAATGCCTCCATAGCAGTGCTGTGATGTCAATATTGGGTAAAGGAGTTTATGTCAAATTTAGCATTGAGTAGCCACAATAATTTAACTTGAACAAACAAGCCAATTTGCCTACTCTGACCTCTGAATCTAGGAATTTTACACTGTTTATGTTCTTGTAGAACTTTTCAGAGATCTCTCTACGCATGAAACCGCTGCACATCAGCTTTTCAATCAATCCTTATTTTTGTACCTTAATCTAGTTTTTGCCATTTCATGTTAGCGACTTTACATAAACATTTAAATTGGCCATTTTCTATTCTGTCTGATTTGATTACACTACATTTAGCTTGCAGGTAAATAGATAAATAACTCCAGTTTGTACATGGG
The DNA here is from genome assembly GCF_028018845.1 of Melospiza georgiana. Classification (NCBI taxonomy): domain Eukaryota; kingdom Metazoa; phylum Chordata; class Aves; order Passeriformes; family Passerellidae; genus Melospiza; species Melospiza georgiana. Next base: position 14,302,008 of record NC_080430.1, read on the forward strand.
CCATGATGGCCAAATCATATTCTAGATGCTCAGTGTCAGTTTTTATTTTTACTTCCACTGTCAGTTTTTATTAAGGTAAATTATCATCATTTCCATACATCTGGATGGCATGTGGAGAGTTTGCATTTCACCAACTACCCCAACTAAGTCAGGCAATTTACATGTCAATAAAAAAATCGTTGCTTATTTCTAGTTTTATCATTGGTTGTAATTTATACTGAGAACTGAAATGTTAACACATGTAGCGGAGTTTATTTTAATAGTATAATTAGAGTAATGAACCTCATGGAAATACAGTGGTGCAAATGCTAATATAATCTCAGCTGCTTACATTCCCAATTAAGTATTTAAAATAAATACAAAGATTGAGCTCTGTGCTTTGGCAGTTTCCCTTCTGATTCTGTGTCAGCTCATGTTAGTATAAAACAGCACAGGTAGAAATTTTTTATTTATTATTGTTTCAACAGGATTGTAGACTTGCAGAGTGTTTTGCAAGGGTTCACATGATACTTAATCTCATTCTTGAAAAGGTTGGAATTGAAAAGTTTTGTAATGGAAGAATTTGTATTCAAAACTGTGTTGACTTACTTTAACTGGACAAAATAAAGTAAATTCAAATATACCCATCCATTGGTACGCTACATGGTTTTGTTTAAAAAAAATGTATATGCTGACTTTGGTACTCTATACTGGATGAGTTTAGATGCTTTCAAAATTTGTGTCTTCCTAATGTAAGGAACATAATATTGAAGCTGTAGTATAACTCCACTTTGCAGGATTAATGATGGTGGCATATGGCAGGAAAAAAATTCAATTTATTTTTAGGTTACTGCATATTTGCAATATCAGGTCTACTCTGTTTATCTCCAGTTGCTGCAACAACAAACATGAATTCCCAGAAAGTCTTTTTTAGAGTCACATTCTTGCATTTAACCATAATACGCTGAAGAAATACTGTAGGAAGTTGGAAAGCTTTTGTTAATTTTTGAAGAACATATATTTTCCATAGATCTAGTTTTCTCTGCCATGCAAACCCTCATTTGGGAAATTGTTTTTGGAATTGTGTTGAGAGGGATCTTTTGTGCCATGTGTTTATGTAAAAAATTAAATAAATGAAAAGGCACTATGAGAGGCCTGGTTTTAGTTTTGACTCAGTCTGTTCATCCAGCCTTGAATTTGCTCTCAGTGACTTTAGCTTTATATGCCTGGTTAACCTAGCTCTAACATTTGTTAAAATGCAAAATCCTCATGAGCACCATATGCCATGTTAGAGATGAGCAGTCTTTCATTAGCAGAACTTGTAACCTTTGTTTAATGAGATTATTTACAATTTTGACTGGTAGTTTATTTATCTGTTACATTATTCTACTATTGGTTAGGATTAGTAATACTTTTACAGATTTGAAAGCCTAAGTGGAATAAATTTATGAAGTGTCAAACCATGCATAAAGGTGCATCTTGCATTAATAATTTGATAAAAATTCAGAATATGAGACAGTAGAAAGCAGCATTTAAAAAAATGCTATGTCAAAACTATTGATAGAGCAATTATTTTGTAATTCTAAGTACACTGAGACATTGGGATGAAATAACCACATTATTTTGTGTAGTGTATTGTCATTAAATTAACCTAGATTGTTGTACTTTGTGTAGATATTGTTTGGTATTTTTTGTAGTTAACCATATAAACCAAACACATTTGGGAATTGTCTTTGGGCATTGCAGAGGAGTGCACCTGCATCAAAGAGCTGTTGGACATCAAGTGAAAAAAAGGAAGAGTAGATACAACTCCTTTCTTTCCTGCTCAAGTATTTTGTTGGTTTTCTCTTAAATGTAGCATTCCCTATTTTATAATTTCCTTTGCCTATCTCTTCCCCATTTACAGTTACAGTAGCTTCACTTTGTGGCTCAAAGACAATCTCCCCAAAAGAAATTCATCAGCTCGCAAAGTGAAGAAGTCACAAACTTGTTTTCTAACACATCAGTTTTCTATGTGTTAAAAGTATAATTCTGATAAAAATAGCATAGTGAAGCCATACAAGTAGTTTTCCTTTTTACTATTAATATAACTGTTAGTTTGATTCTTCATGTAATTATCAAACCATCCATAATTTCTTTATAATTATTTATCAGTTTTAAAAATCTGAGACTGCCTTCAACACATTTTTTTTAGTGAACAGAAGGAAAAAAGGGATTGAATCAATATTTTAAAGTTTGTTTTGTTTTACTTCCTGTGACTACTTAATGTAATAATGAATAATTGTAGTACAACATGGTCATTAGGTTAGTGTGCCACTGTTGTGGACTTGTAGAGTTTTTTGTCATGCAAATGTCTGACTCAAGCTTCATTTGATGATTTGTGTTGTCAGAATTTATGTTGTTTTTCTCTTCATGGTCTGTTTAGATTTATAGATCCTTTCAACATCATATCTTAATGTCTCTAGGTGATTTCAAAATGGAAATACTACTAGGATCATTTCTCCTACTTCTTCACCTACTTTGTGGGAGAAAATGTATGACTATTCTGTAAAAAAAAGTGTGTTATTTGCTTATGATGGTGATAAATTGGTAAATGAAGAATCTAAAGTGGAAGAAATAAGTTAATTTTGCTTTTTTGACCTGTTTGTTGAAGTGCTCAAGTGAGTACATAACTTGTGAGCACTTGAGAAGTCCTTTTAAGCACTGTTGACTGCTCATGTACTCTGAGGTATTACGTGTGAATGGAAGTGCTGTGATCACTGAAAGGGTTTTGCTTAAAAGTCATCTGTGCTCTTCCAATTCCTGCTGATTTGGACCAAGTATTTTTCTCACCATGCCTTGAAATGAATTCTGAAAAAAGTAATGCTGTTGACTCTACTGGTGTGACTTTGACCCACTGATACATCCTGTGGGATTTCGCTGTCAAGCTGATCTTCTTTTAAAAAAGAAATCAAATGCAGTGTCGATGCAAGAATAATCCTGAAGATTGAATTATCGTTCAGGTATAGAAGCATCACTGACTTTGCATACTATCCTGCCAGTACCTCAGAAGTCCTTTCTTCAAGATCCTTTTTCATGATTTCAGGTTGAATATTTGTCTACCTTTTCTCTCTAAATATGTCCTTAAGATGATGCTGTGGGTAAGATATAGAGAGGACTAACTCATTGGACAGAAGCTATCAAATGGAAATTTTTATCAGTCAGTCAATTTAAGATAAGATTCTGAATTTAGAAAGAGCATTTAAATTTTTAATTTAATCTTTTTTGATTTATTAAAAAATGTTAAGAATTAAAAAGAAAATTGTTTGGCCCTCATGAAATGATTGAGTTCTCTATCCATGCCTCATTACAGGCTGCTTATTACATGAGATGACCCCATGTTTCACTTGACAGAAGGAGTAGTGAAGGCCGTGGCATTCTCTTAGAATTCAAAAATTCAAAATTTAAGTTAAACCTATTCAGCTTCAGTTAACTCACAGAAAAGATATATTTTCTCAGATGTGTGGTGGTTCTTGGAGTTTTTACTACACAGAAATTGTCCTTTTTCAAGAATGAATGTGCTGTCATCCCACAGCCTGTTCAGTCTTACTTTAGATGTGTTTGATACACCTAGACTTTTTGTTTTATGGAAAAGGGATAATAAATCAGTTAATTCTTGAAGTTATTTGAAGCTGTGCTGTCCTATTTCAAGGTAAAGATGGTTTAAAATACAGTTTCTGTAGTGATCATAATAAAGTACTAAATCAATAGGATTTTCTATGTTGCAAATTATTCAGATAGTAATAATTTGTAATCTTACTGTTCCAGAACGCTGGGGCTGCTGGTGAAGCGATTGGAGAAGGGTGGAAAAGCTGAGCAGGAAAACCTTTTCCGTGAGAACGATTGTATTGTGAGGATTAATGACGGAGACCTGCGGAACAGGAGATTTGAGCAGTAAGTGTTCTTACCACGCATTACATTGCATTATTTGATTTTTAGCACCTTGGAACAATTTGAGGAAGGTAAGAAAGAAACCTCTAAGCTTGTCTTTCTAATAAAGAAAATATGCATTTAGGGGCATTAGTGGCTTTTATATAGCCAGACAAAAAAAACCCCAGGATAATTATTGTGGTTAGAGTATATGCAATTCTCATTTGATTGTTTTTATACATGATGGATTTTTTTCTTCTTATATTGGTTATCTGTTTTTCTTGAAATTCCCATATGACATTTACTCTTATATTTCCAATGCACCATTTTAAATGCATCAATATAAATGGACAACATAAGGACTTTATTTTTAACATTTTAAAAATATGAGGTTTCTTGATTGTGTGAGAACTAAAGGTGCTGTATATGTAGAAACTTCCCGGAGAAGTTTGAGAGATAAATATTTGGTTTGTGGTTGTCTGGACTTGGTAGAATCTCAAAATAAATCAGAGACTTTTAAGAGGGGATTGTATTTCACACTCAGGTAAGAGAAAGATAGAAAAGAGGTATGCAGGTAATGAGTAATTTCATGGATGATCATATTGTTCTGAAATTCATTACACTCTGAGGGCCAAATATTGTTTGTTCTGATCATCTTATACTTAATATATATTTGAAATGTGGCTTTAATTTCTTTGACTCTAACCTGAGTTGAAACATCACCCTGCACCATATGGTTGAAAGCAGCTTGTCTCTGGTTGTTCTAAGGTTCTGAATCACAGTTTGTTAAGACTGTGAAGAGACCTTGTTGTCTTTGTATACTTTGGATTCTGACCTTGAAGCCCAATGTCTGTCTGTACAGGATTGAGCATTTTTTTTCCTATTTCTTAATGTTGTGTTCTGATATACTACCAGCTAAAAAAAAAATGAATTGTAACCTAGACTGGTTGCAAGACTCCATATAATCAGAAAATTGTGGAATACATAGTCTTTTATAATTAGTCATTTTCATTCTAATAATTCTGTTGTCACTGTGGTAACAGTTATCGCAATTATTGCAATTATCAAGGTTCAAAACAAAAGGACACTGCAGTCCTGCTATAGAACTGTCTGCATTTCACGGCTGTGGTTAATATTTTTGCTTTTCTGAATCCAGTATTTGCTACATTAGTCATGAAGCATATTTAACCATAGTGTTGCCCTGAAGCAGTAAACCTTAGCGAAAAGCAGACCAAATAGGCGAGCGAACAGATTCAAGTTTTATGGTTTATGCTTGAGTGCAATGTGTCTGTCAGCTCGTGTTGCTTAATTAACATCAGTAATTATGCTTATAATATCTCGTAGTCTGCCAGTCCTAATTTGCTGATTTTCTGTTCACTTGAAAACCTAGAGCCCAGCATATGTTCCGCCAAGCCATGCGGACGCCGTTCATTTGGTTCCACGTGGTGCCCGCGGCCAACAAGGAGCAGTACGAGCAGCTGTCCCAGAGCGAGAGCGGGTTCTACTCCAGCCGCTTCAGCCCCGACTCCCAGTATGCTGAGGGGAAAAGCATGAACAATTCTGGACTTCACACCTTACAGAGAATGTCCAGAGTGGGGAACCACTCTGACCAGACAGACTCCTACTCACAGCTACCTCATAGTGTCAACTCATCAGGGAAACCGCCCTCCGGCCTGGTACCGTCACCTCAGAAAGTTCTCACCTCCACTTCCAACAGTGGCTATAACACCAAAAAGATAGGGAAGAGGCTCAGTATACAGCTAAGGAAAGGTAAGGCACCAGCATGCTCCTCGTGCAGCAGGAGATGTGTGTGTAGGGTGTGTGCATGTGCCCAGTGCTGCTATCCTGCAATGTGTTGGGGGAGATGAAACAGGAAAGCCTTATCAATATGATTGTCTGGCAAAAGATTATGAGAATATAGAAACTATAAGCAAGATTGAAATGAAAGCAAGCTTTGAGATACCTTAGTTACTGAACAACTAGAAAACAATGGTGTGGCCAGACTGAAGGTAATCCCCTTCTGATGAAACAATACCCTCTGCTTGCACACAGGTCCAAGTGTCAAAGCAGACCCTACTAGCTTAGCATAAGGGGTCCAAAGAGGAGTTTTTAGGGTTTAAAATGTAACACAGTATGGTAATGTAATGATTCTTATAGGCTGTATGTAAATGCTATAGGATTTGTATATTGTACTAGATTGGTTAGTGAGAATTACAATATGCAAGACAGAAGATGATTTATTGTATTGTAACAGGAACCTCACTCTCTTACACTTTTACGCCCTTACGCTCTTACCTTTTTTACTCCCTTACGCTCTTACCCTCTCACCCTCTCATGCTCTCTCCCCCTCTCTTCTCTGGGGCCTGCTCTGAGCTGTGGCTGGCGGCTCCCAGCAGGGCCCTGCACCCAGGCCCTCTGCAATAAACCCCAAGTTCCCCAACCTGGCTGCAGAGATCTCTCGTCTCCATCTGTCCGACTGTCCTACCCCCCAATGCTCCGACACAATGGGTTGATTTTTGCAGCCAAGGCACTAAGTTGTCCCTGAGAGCAGGCCCAGGAGACCCACCCTGCATTCAGCATGCCTGCAAGAGGCCATTTTGAGAAGTGCTTTAACATTTTTTTCTGTTTCTCGCCTCAAATTCTGTTGGCCAAGACCTAGCGAGTGGTGAACTGTTTAATGTAAACAACTAAGCAAAAAAGTTCTGCACTTCACAGTTAAGACTTTTCAAATTGAGTTTTGCCTTTAGGTTTTAAGAGTGTTTTGGATCCAGTTGGTAAATTGGACATTCTAATTTCCAGCTAAAGCTTTCATTTTTTTCCACTGAGATGTTAAAACCTTTGGTTGAGATGTAATGTGATATTTCCTGTCTTGGCCCTTAGGCTAATATACTTTGAATGGGGGTGAGAGACACTTTTTAAACTAGTGTGTGCTTATCTCAACATCTGTGTTATATGTGCACAGGTAGATGCATTGGTACATCCATGAAATTTTTATGATGTGAGAAAATTTGGTATGTTTTTGTAGTTAACGTGTAGATGCTTTTCAGATAGTTGAAAGTATAATAAAATGACATTTAGATGCCAGTATTCTTAGCTCTTGGGAGATGATTTTTTAAAATGATTATACATGCTGTAAGCTTTTTGGTATTCAAATGAGCATGTTTAAGATTAGCTATAATTTGGTCTCTAGCAACAAGAACAGTATTTACATTACACAGCAGAAAGTTTACCCATATGACAGTATTTTCCATGAACTTGGGGTACATTCCCCTTAAGATACTCTTATGTGCTTAATGTTAAGGCTATTTATTAGTTAACCTTTTTATTGAAGGACATTGAAAACAATGCATTGAATGGTAGAGATTTTACAGTTTCACAGGTATCAGGCTACTTGTCACATTATCATTATGCTTTCCTTTCTATGAACTTCACATGAACCACCAGATTGCTTCTTTCTGGTTGCTGAATTTTAAGCTCTACAAACTTGGATGACATAAGGTTGAGTTGACAGTTTGCTTCTGTTGTTGATGCTCCTTCAAGAATTTCTCTAGGCCATCAGCTCAGATCAGCCTACTTGGAAAAACTTGCTGTTATTGGTTGAGTAAGGAATCAGTTGCTTATAAATATTCTCTCAGTCACTACAGTGATTTTTCCCTGGGTTTTTCGTGTCCATGGAAGTCTTTAGAAGTATTACTTAAACAGTACATAAAATAATTCTCAGCCAGAAGTGGAAATAAACATTTCATATTATTTTAAAAGCACTAACAAATAAATATATAATTTGAGACCACAATATTTTTGCATGAAACAAATATGGCGTTAAAGCTCCTCATAAGATGCAAGAATATAATTTGGCATTTTATGGATTTTTGACTGTGATATGATGTTATGTTTGGTCATCTTGTCCTGGATACTGTTTCAGAAATACTGCCCCCAAGGCTATAATGTAATTTATCTTTGCTGGTGCTAATATCTTAGGTGGTTTGGAGTAAAGAAGATGCACACTACCTGTTGATGAAAAGTGATCTCAAAGATACTTTAACATCTAGTTCATAGCAGAGGAGTTTGATGGCTCTTACAAAGTTCTCACTTTAAAAGTAAGAAATTTGAAATATATTTAGAATATATTTCAGAAATTTAAAGGGGATATTTGTTTCTAACAGTTGACTTATTTGAGAATACTACTTATGGTGGAATGGCACCTAACTCAGGCTATAGATAAAGGCAGAAAGTATGTTTTATTCATGGTAAAAATAAAGAGAATGGGCATAAGGAAAGATACCTTTTAATCATTGCTGTCTTTCATTTGTTAATATCCACTGTAGAAAGAAGCATGCCCTCCCATTTTGACTTACATTTGATCACTGTGAGAACACACATATGGAGCAATGAATGCAGCAATATGCTTGAGGATGCCCCAAGTGTTTTGTTGTAAATATGAGTTCAATAGGGATGTTGATTGTTTTGGATGATTGTTTCCAAAGAAGGATGTTGTAATATAATACAGGATTTATGGATTTTTAACAAATATTCTTTTTTGTAGTTGACAAACATTACTTGTTTCACCAGTTAGCATCATTACTTTAAAAACTCATTGTGGGGTGCATTAAGGCATGCAAAGTGTTGTCTTGAAATTCAGTTTTCCTTTAACCTGTACATTCTGATAATGGATGTAGTATATGAGAATTGTCTCTTTTTTAGTACAGACAGACCCTCTTTATTACAGCTGTATTTTTGTATCTTGCATAAGCTCTATGATATAGGGTGAATCTTAGAATAATTCTACAATATGTGCCTTTCTAATTATGATTTCTTAATATTTATTGCTGATTTGGCATTTTAAAATAACCTGAACTTTGATAGGATTTAGCAGTTTAATAAAGTCAGAAGAGAAGGTCAGTCATATGTTTCAGTCAATGTGGAATGTTTGTTGGCTTTTCTAAATGAAAATGGATATCTGTTTATCTTGCCTTAAAGGTCAAGGCTTGAACTTTTAGCATATAGATGTAGAGGTTATTGCTGATATTCTAAGGCCATTAAGGCTGTATAGCAGTCTAGCTTAATAGCTCATACAAATTAAGATAATGCAAGACATGACAGTGAGCCTGTGTTTGTATACATTTTGGTGTAAATTGATACACCAAAGTAAGTAACAATAAATAAAAATAGTTCTTTGCAGCTAATGAATAAAGAAAATAAGACCCCTGATACATCACCCAGAGTGTTAGGGTGAGCCTTGAGCTCATAAGGACCAGGCACTCACAGGGTGCTCCTTCTCTGGCTGCAAGTATTTGAGCCTATGCAACTGAGAGGAATTAAGTCCAACACTTTTAAATAATAAATAACCAATTATATAGCAAATGGCTCTAAGGCTCAGTCTTTGAGCACTTAGTAACTCACAGCATTTAGCCTGATACTCACTAAAGCATTCAAAAGACTGCTTTTCCACTGGACATTGTGCTACTCAGATTTCATATCTGCTGCTTTTGATACTGCTGGACTAAGACAAGCTTGAAGTATTCAGTCTGGAAATCAGCTTAATCTAATTTTTTGCCCTTCAGTATAATGCTTATTGCATCATGGGATTTCTGTCTATAACTACATGTTTGTATAGCTAATTTAAATGTAAAATTCAGGAAGTAAAATGTCATCACTGAGCTCACGTTTCTTAAGTTGGTCTTAGTTCCACCAAATATTTTGCTAATTTTTTGTCTTAATTATTCAGTGCATCTGGATTTCAGTCCACATCTCTCCGCTTCCAGGGGGTGACTTAGCCACCAGCCATGGGAGTTGTGATTATCTCTTCTTTTTTGGCCTCTCTCTTGCAAAACAAGAAAAAGAAAGGCAAAGAAATGAGTGACAGAACTGTCAGGAAAGCTGTAGCAGTTACCACACCCATCACAAACAGGACATAGCAGCTGTGTTCTAGAAGATGAGTCCGGAAACAAAGGAAGCCCCTCTGCACAGTGCAGGAGAGAAAAATGGTTAAATTGTAGATGTGAGCAGGACTATGAGACTTTTCAGAGTTCCTTGTGTTCCTGTTTGGCTTGCTGGCCTTGCTGAGGTTAATAATGCTGCATCTTGTATACAGAGCTGACGTGGAACTCTGCAAGTGCCGCCAGGGGCCTGGGCATGCAGTGCCATGGCACAGTGACACCCAGCCCTGCTGCGCACAAGTTCCTTTCTGCAAGAAGCTGTTAGAGACACAAATAAGTTGGCATAGATAGTTTGGGAGTATGCTAATTTGAAATGGCCTCATATTTGCTCTGGAGTGGAGCACATCTATGGACAGTTACTTGCTTTGCTTGGATTCATACATGAGAGTGTGTAAGACAGGACCCTGAACTTGCCTGTAAGATATCCTGCATCATGGAACTGAAGTGTACAGATTTATATGCATTTTTCATTATACTCTCCTGTTTTCCCCACACAGATTCTTGAGCCAGACTTTGAACTGATATTTTAAATTTTTGTTTAAAATTTCTTTTGAAGTGATATGTTCTCTTGAAATTCCTGTTCAGATGCAGAGTGTTTGTCAGTTTTGAAATGAAGCGTGTAGATGCCTAAATTACTTCAGTGACCTTGAGAAATGAGATTCAAAAGTGAAGCAAATAATTTTGAGCATTATTAGTCACTGAAGAAGCATAAACTGCATCAGTTTCATCTTTTCATTTTTTAAAACCACTTCTGATCACCATTAGCAGGATGTAGCATAAGGGGAAAAGAACGTTTCTATTAGGTTGATCAAAGATCTTCATGAGTGGTCTGAGCTTTACTTGGAGAAAAAAAACCTCACTTGTTCCAAATCACTCAACTACATAAAAATGGGCATGCAATTAGTCTTGATTGTGTATGTGGCTGCAGAAATTTTGTAGACAGCTGAGCAGTCAGCCTTCTAAGCAGTCATTTGCATGTACAGTGAGCCTGACTACATGCGCACAAATTCTGAAAATATGGGGCTTAAACTAGGAGCAGTAAAATGATCTTGGTTAGTTTAGTGATGCCCCTTACAGTAAGAACATATTTGCTGTTCAAATCTCACATTTGAGATTCAGTCCTTCAAAAAAAACCCCCAAAACCTGGTTTCCAATGTGGAACACTAGGGTAATTAGTTCAGCAGTCATCCATCTGTATCTGGATCTTCAGAAAGAGTCTCCTGTGAACAAAACAGGAGGTTGAAGTGCTTGGGAGGACAGTGTCTGCTCTGACTATTAACAGAGAACATTTGGCCCATCTGCTTAGTTTTATTACAACATTATCTCTCTCCTTATTCTCCATCCCAGTATAATCTACTACTTTCATTAACTGACAATGCTTTATTTTGTAATTTTTGTGATTTTGTGTAACACGCTTTTTCTATCTGTAACCAACCTTGCTTATTGTTTCAGGAAAGGGAGAGGGTGTGCCTTGTCTTGCATGAGGAATTTCCACTTTCTCCTAACAGTCCTTTAGTCTGAGGACTGTTGACCCACATGAGTTGTCCTTGTTAAGATTGCTCTGAAATGTTATTTACCTTTCTTGAATAAGTACTAAAAAAATGCGGTGCCCAACTGTCAGTTTTTAGATGTTTTCTATTGTTTTAGGAGTGAAGTTTTCTGCATTTCTTGTTGCTTGCTTGTTTGTAGTTGTTTTTCAAATTTAGAGAGATCTGTATTGAACTCCCTGAGAACTCATATGCATTTTCTTAAATTAGACTTGAAGGAAGAGCATGATTTACTTTTAGCACTGCTTACAGTGCTGCAAGGCAAGGCAGCTGCAAGAGAAGTATCACAAGATGTTGACAGTGTAGGTCCTTCAGATATTCTTTACTGGTCTCTGGACCAGTGTTGTTTTGAGAGGATGAAAATACTGCAGAGGTGATCCTGGCTTTTTGCTTTGTATCCTGTCTGTATTTCTACCCGAGAGCAAATTCTTCTGCTGAGAATTCAGACCTGTAGTTGGTGCTGAGTGAGGAACCCACAACTCTTTGCAAAGAATAGCCTTAGAAAGACGGGAATGTTATGTCAGACATTCTTTCCACAATCAAGAAGGTAATCCCAGCACTAGTGAGAAATTAAACACTTCTCTGGGAGATGAGTCTAGTCACCAGTAGTAAAATTTTATAAAATTTTTAACATTCTGTCAGTTTATGATCAGACTGCTTCCAAATGAAATTATGATGTTCATTTTGAAATATGTTTAATTAAATTGCAGGAATGGATTTCTTCTCCCCCTTACCTTAAAGCTACTGGAACTGTTTTCTTCTGAAACAGCAACTGACGCATCAGATCTGTCACTTTCCTGTTTGTACAAAATAGATCTTTTACCATTGTAACTGCCCTTTTTATTCACCTAAAACTACTTTGTCTTCAGCTCAGAGCTGGCTGAGCTTTTGAGGGTAATGAGACTTCAGAAGGCATGTTCAGCATCATGTTCAAGAAAAAAGGAGAACTCAAACTTGTTGAGAGAGCTTCTGATTTATCGAAGAAGCCTAAGAATTTGTGAATTACACAAATTAGTGGGTAATTTTTAAATGTTATTATCACTTGGTATGATTTGATCATTGTCAAATGATCAGAGATGACAGCTATAGAAGGAAGAAAATGTTTTCTACCCTTCTAAAAATTTACCCTTTTTAAAATCTAGAAGAGATTAAGGTGAACATAACTCAAAAAACCTAAACATTGCAAAGTAAATCTCCTAGCTTTGTGCAGGATGACTCCTCTGTTTTCTAAAATATGGAAATTTCTTCTGTTTTCTGTTTGTTGTGATTCTACCTGTGTGTGTGTCCAGTCTTTCCTGTATTACTAGAATAAATCAGAAGAGCCTACAATATGTTTGCAGAGTTCACTCATTATTATAATGCAGTTCTACTAAGAACTGAAAACATTCTAGCAGCAGGGAGATATTAAGATCTTATATGTATTTTTATCAACAGGAGAATGGAAATGAATGGAGTGGCGAGAACTAAATCAGTTAAGTGTGTAAAAAAGAAAAAAAATTAAAATCAGTTCAGTCACAGAAGTCATATTTAGTTTTGTCCTCGGTTGGATGTCTCCATTTATTTCCCAGTGTTGTGAACATCTAATTTATACATAATAAGCACAGTAGTTTATGCAGCTGAATCATCCAGGGAAGACCAGCTATGGGGCATGAATTGCCAACTGAAGCAGAGAAATGGTACAAGGAAAATTGCACCCAAAAGCTGCCTCATGCAAAGCTGCACAGAGCAGCACAGTAAAGCACAGCTCAGTTGAGGCCCCTTCTTTCTACAGAAACAAGTAATTAGAATTTTCTTCCTCTAATATCTGGGCTCAGTGTGGATTTGTGATGATCTGCAGGATTTGGTAAAGACTTTCTGGAGGTTTGACAGCAGAAAATGTCACAGTCCAAATTTATATCCTGTGTGCATTTGTAGTGTGAAAATTTCAACTTCTGTTTTTTCCATGGGGGTTTGAAGTGCTGTGTGAACCAGACATCTGTAATGATGCTGTAATCAGGCAATGGGGATTAAGCTTATTAATAATGAAATATTGTCCTGGGAGTGCACTCATGTTCTGATATTACTTTAGAAATTTTAGCAGACAAAACCTGTACTCAAAGAGAAGTATTCAGCACTGATCCTTATAATAAGAAAAAGATAATTTCCGTAAAAAGCTGAGATGTGACTTAAAAAAGACCTTATTCAGATCATCTTCACATATTGCAGGGAATTAAAGAGCTCTATGAATGTTTGAAGCATCATTAAAATTGGGAGGTCTCCTAAGTAAAATATGGATGTTATGAGATCTAGTATTTTTTTGTCTCTATGTTACAGCACAGATAAATTTTATATTTGCCTGAAAGTGGATGAAGACTTTCAAATTCAAATGTCAGCTGTCTTGAATGCTGCAGAAGGAAGGGAAGTTGTCTCAAAATAATTAGCCTAGAGAAACTGATCCATATTTCCTGAACAATAAGATCTGCATGCCCTTACTATGTATACAGGAGCACATAGATATGTTCAAGATAAAGATTTTAAAAGCTTGTGTCATGCCCAGTCATGTCACCTGTGTCAGTTTACTTCCTAGCATGATTTCTGTCTTGATAATAAAATACATTGTAATTATAAATATTGTAGTATATATAATTATATACTACTATATATATTGTAGTATATGCAATATATATTTTATTATATATTGTAGTATATATAATAAAATATAAAATAAATACATTTTAATCAAATGCAATTGTGCAGATCTCAGAAATCTGTATGTTGAGTAGTGATTACTATATTTGACTCCTGCTTTCTTTTCATGTGTGAATATTAATCTGGTCTAGGAAAGTAGGTTTAGCAATTAAACATGGGCAAAAGAAATTAATTATTTGCAGAAATTAAGTAGTATTGTGGTGAGTTGACCTTGGATAAGATGCTCACCAAACAGCTCTATCACTCACCCTCCTCAGCTGGACAAGGGAAGCAAAACACAGCAAAAGCTGTGTTGAGATAAGACTAGGGAGAGATCACTCGCCAGTCACTGTCACAGGTGAAACCAGCTTGACTTGGGGAAATTAATTTAATTTTTGTCAATCAAATCAGAGTAGGGTAATGAGAAATAAAACCAAATCTTAAAACATTCCCCTGACAGCTCCCTTCCTCCTGGATTCATCTTTACTTCATGAGTTCTCTACCTCCTCCTCCCAGCAGTGCACAGGGATGGCAATGGGAACTGCAGTCTGTTCATTGCACGCTGTCTCTGCCACTCCTTTCTCCTCAGAGGGAGGATTCCTCACAGTCTTGTGTTGCTGCAGAGTGGGGTCCTTCCTATGGGAGAAAGTCCTTCCAAGGTGAACCTTACCCACAGCTGCAGGTCTCTAGGAGCTGTTTCAGTGTGGGTCCCTTCCATGGGGTCAGTCCTTCAGGAATGAGGTTGCTCCATTGTCAGTCCCCCACAGGGTCACAGATCCCACCAGCAAACCTGCTCCAGCATGGGCTCCTCTCCATGGGGCCACAGGTCCCTGCCTGGAGCCTTCTCCAGTGCTTCCCACAGGGAACAGCCTCCTTTGGGCATCTCCCTGCTCTGGTGTGGAGTCCTGCACAGGTTGCAGGTGGATCTCTGCTCCACCATGGACCTACATGGACTGCAGTGGGACAGCTGCCTCTCCATCATCTTCTCTGTGGTCTGCAGGGAAATCTCTGCTCCAGCAGCTGGAGCATCTCTTCCCTTTTCTTCTGCACTGACCTTGGGGTCTGCAGAGCTCTCTTGCTCACTCATCTCTCTGGCTGCTGTTGCAGTTTTGTTTTTTTTCAATCTGAAATACATTAACACCTCAAATGGTTCAGTAGTTGTGTGTCTGTAACACAGTTTGTTTTAAGCTTCCCAGGGCTTGTAGCTGGCAACTGTTTCATAAAAGTTTGGTTTCTGTCCCCATGGCATTTTACAAAGGTGCATTCTGTGTTTGCTTTTAGGCACCTACCTGATACTGCTGAGTCCTAACTGCAAGTTGCCTTTGCAGGTCATTTTAAATGTAGGTTTGGCCTGTGTATGCCCAGCAAGGTGCCTTGGCAGCCTCTGAGAAGTTTCAAATGCAAGCTGTGGGTGCTGACACTGTGTTGGGGGCTCTCCACTGGATGGCCAGCTATTTTCATGCTGCACTAAGTGTCCTGAATAGACTTGATGTGTAATGTTGAGTGGGCAGTGGCAGGTTTTTGTAGGGTTTCAGGAGTTGTTGGTAACATTGCATAGATTGTATCTAAGAGAGGATCACAAAGGAGCTTTCTGTGTGGTAGGAGAGGCTTCTATTTGTCCTCAGCTTGTGAATCCTGGAACTGATTGCATACCCAATTTCTCTGAAATACAGACAAGTCTCATTTGCTGTATTGACTGGACTTCTGCTCTGGATTTCTCAAGGTCATTTTAAGTGCCTCTCTTTTGCTTCAGTCTGTCTTGGCCAAGTGTAGTCAGTCACCTGGATGTAGATCAGGACCTCGGAAGTGGCAGCCTGGGTTTGCTCCCTTCCTGCAGGACAAACGGTGGTACCCAGCGAGAGCCAACAGAAGAGCTGTTGGCTGAAAACAGCCTGAGGTCCCCAGAACAGGAGAAATGAGGCCACTGAGCTCCAGTCCTGTCACCTGCC
Organism: Melospiza georgiana; assembly: GCF_028018845.1. Lineage (NCBI taxonomy): Eukaryota > Metazoa > Chordata > Aves > Passeriformes > Passerellidae > Melospiza > Melospiza georgiana. Next base: position 14,317,995 of record NC_080430.1, read on the forward strand.
AGTGTCCACAGGTGGGGCACACTGCCAGTGTCCACCAGTGAGCTGACAGAGCCCCATGCCCAGCAGCATCGGCTGACTGTCGCTGTTGAAAGAGCTGAAAAGGAAAAAGGAAGGATCATTGGTGAGATCCAGATTGACAAGGGAGAAGACAGTGATAGGATATCAGATATGCTTTGTTCTGATTCCTTGTCACTCAGCTCATCTGAAATAGAAAGTCAGAAATATGGCAATGACTTGGAAGTCATCAGAATAGCAAGTTGCAGGGAGTGCCTGCTGAGCCACCTGTGCCCAGACTCAGTGCTTCAGCTACAGCTTTCTTGTAGATATTTTGTTTTCTTTTTTTGTCATGAAGCAATTCTTTCATCTTATATGTATTTTCATGGATTGTATCAGTGAGGTATACATACATTCTGCTTGGTGTAATATAAAATGTGCATTTTAACCAGTAATGTATATTCTTTATGCAGGTACAGAAGGCTTGGGATTTAGCATTACTTCAAGAGATGTCCCAATTGGTGGCTCTGCTCCAATTTATGTGAAAAACATCCTTCCAAGAGGTGCAGCTATTCAAGATGGGAGATTAAAAGCTGGAGACCGATTAATTGAGGTGAGGAAATATTACATGTTCCTTGTCTGTGTTTTGCCATGAGCCCACATACTACATTACTTCCAGAGGCTTATAGTATTTTATGTTACAGGAGATTTATTGCCTCTTTTTCCTTTTTTTGGCTTTATATTCTTAGGTAAGAGATCAAGGTGCTGGGCATTTTCAGTACATAATTGTTTGAAGAGCTTAACCCAGATACACTATAAAAACATAAGTTTACATATCCTTAGGTGAATATAGTTTCATAGTCTTGCATTGCTGTTTAGGAATATATTGAAGCAAAGTGATTGTTACCTAGTGAGTAGAATTAAATCAGCGTGGAGTGACGGACCAGAAATTATTGAAGATGTTGCCAAGGATGGGAGGCAATACCCTGAAAAGGTTTAGTGAATTAACTGAAAGAGACATAAGAGGAGAGGAGTCCTACAGAGAATCAAGGCCACTTCCCTCCTGAAGTAAGGATGTCCTCAAGGGAACTAAATTTCTCTTAGATAGGTGCCCCACAGAGAGCTTTCAGCAAATCTAGCTGGAGTGATACGTTACCACCCACAGCTCTTCATTACTGTCCCTAAGCCAAATGACACCGGAGGTACAGCTGAGTCTGTAACTGCCTCTCAGGGCTCTAACTTCACTTCACTGCAAAATTGGCCAAGTCAGCTTGAATTGTTGCTGGAGGATAGCCCCCTGTAATTACTGTAATTCAAGGTAACCCAGATGACTTGGGCAGAAGGGGGTTGAGACGCATTTAAGGTGACAGCCATGGCATCTCAACTGTGTGAGCTGTGCTCTCTTATGAGGGAAAGGAAAAAGATGGTTTGCTGACTTCTGAGCATCGTGCTCCCTTGCTTTACACTGTTAGTTGTTTTGCCTTCATTTCCAAAATGTTTCTGAGCAGGCAAGCCTGAGATTAGTTGATCTTTCTCTGGCTTCTCCCTTACTGAAGTTAGCTTGTGCAGTGGGGAATTCTGCACGTACTCCATGTCTGCCTGTCCTGAGCAGTGGCATGTGGAGGCCACTGAACAGAGGCAAGAGTAGCAACCCCAAGGTTATACAGAGAAAGAATTGCTTTCTACTTTTGTCACAATTCGTTGTGCTAAATATGTTTGGAAGGTATGTATAACATCAAGACAGCTGGAAACAGGACCAGTTTGGGATCATATATTGATTTTGCCAAAAGATATTTATGCAGAGGTTCTTGTAAGAAATGCCAGTAAATGGGATTAGTTGGCTTTAGTGTGTACTGGACTACACCATAGCTGCTGAAATGGAGGGAACTACAAATTTTTGGCTTGTTATTTATATTTGTATGGCAAGGATGACCATTTAATTAGTTCTATTAAATGAAAGCTGTAATGTGAGCTAATAAGCAGATTGCTCCAGTGAGAGTTTCTTAATACTGTCCCATATGATTCACATGACTTTTTGCTGTGTGTGTCTGCTGGGTTCCCTGTTTTGGAGTCTTACTGATGTCTCCCATTTCCTTTGTTGCAGGTAAACGGAGTTGATTTAACAGGCAAAACTCAAGAGGAAGTTGTGTCCTTGCTGCGAAGTACCAAGATGGGAGGAACCGTTGCCCTTTTGATTTTTCGACAGGAAGAAACTTTCCATCCAAGGGAACTGGTGCGTAAAATAGAGAGCAGCTAGGAGATTTAGATGAGTGTGAGCAAAAGATTTGATCTTGTCTCCTGCTAGTAAACATGCATGGCCAGCACTGAATATAAGAAAAAGGAAAGAAAAGCCATTTTGCTTTATTTAGAGCATTTTACATGCATGTTTTTTTATTTTCTTCAAGATCTGCTATTGGAATTAAGTATTTGTTGATAATGTATAAGTGAGAGCTTTATTTGGAGTGAAAATGTTTATTATAGGAAAAGCTATTGCATAGACTTTATTTGGATGCATGCAGACAAGTAGATTATTTCATATCTTTCATAAGGACAAATCTGTGTTTGAAAGCCTGCCATTTGTCCTACTACCTGCTCCCTAATACGTTCTCAAACATATAGTATTATGCCAAAATAGGATATGTAAATACCTTTCTATCAAAAAGTGGAAAATATAAATAGTAGTAGCCTTTTTTGAATATAAATGCAATCTCTGTGGAATGGAAACCCTGCAGTTATTAATTTAGCAGGGCAATTCAGAAGATGTTTCTAAGGAATTTACATTAAATAGGAATAAAATGATGTTTCATACTGTACCTGCTCCACTTGCATAGTGTATATTGATATTTCTCTGATAATTACTCAAGATAGCTTCTGTTATGAAAAGGTAGACTCTGAATGGTAGCAGTCTCACTTTGTTCTGTATTCAATTAAACTGCTGAAGTTATTTATTATTTGTATTATTGTGGCTATAAACAACTCTAAAATAACTTACTTGGCTGCATTATTGTGAGAAGATAGACAAATATAAGTATGATGAATTAATAACTTCATTTTTTTTAATGGATTTGTGTTATTTTGAATGCAAAGAAAAGGAATTTTTGTTTAGCCATTTCAAGATACTAAACATTAGCTTTTTACTTTACAAAACTGCCATTAAACCTAGGAAGTCCAAGTGGCAGGGAAGGTTGCAAGTTAACCAACTTTCACCTTAAAATTCTTGAAACATGCCTTCAAGTACTGAAGTGAAAGCTGTCATAAAGTGAAGAGAAATAAAAATTTGAAATCCTATTACACCCTACCTTATCACTGTAACAGTGAAAGCAATCTGTTTATAAGTTCCTGTGGTACAATTTTCATGGCACGGATATCTTTCATAAAGGTGAATGAAAATGCTTTTTGAGATTTCTAAATAAACTTAGAAGTAAGAAAAATATCTTAATTTTGTGTATATCATTTCTGTGGTAAAATGAGGACGTTTTTATGCATAAATTGACATGAGATTTTGTTTAAATAATTGTAAACAAATATATGGTGTAAGTAATGCAGAGATTTAATAGCAATACAATATCTAGTTTTAAAATAACAGCAAGCCAGCCCCTTTGAAGGAGTCCAAGCTCAGCAGCCTCCCTGCTGTGGCTCAGGCAGCACTCTCTCAACTACTTTGGCAAAGTCCAGTGCAGGGAAGCCTGAGCTTGCTGTGGCTGTGTCAGGTGGGCTTTGCAAGGTGTAATGAGATCAGATCTGAGCTGGTGTGTTTTTCTGCAGCTCCAGTTGAACAAATGCTATTGTGAGGATCTGACAGTACACATGTGTGATGATCCTCTGTTGCATAAGGATTTGTTAGTTTGCATTCTGGTGTAAGGAACTCTTAGGTATGCACTGCTGACTGCTGTCAAAGAGCAGGAGCAGAATTACTGGGGAGGGTGTTGAACTAAAAGTCGTCATAAAGTTATAAAGTTTGTTCTTTCTGCTCTGGTAAGAAATAATCCTTTAGAAAAAATAAAGCAAGTCTTTTCAACCAGCTCCTCTCACTGACTTTTACTGGCTTATTGAAAAAAAACCCCAAAACAAGTAAAGAACCAACCAACCAAACAAAAAAGAAAAAAAAAAAAAAAAAAAAAAAAAAAAAAAAAAAAAAAAAAAGAAAGAAAGAACATTAATTTTGAGGTAGGAAGGAGAATGAGCTGAAATCATGTCTATTCATCTTTTTCACATGCAGACCTTCTCTGGCCACTTAGGAACAATTTGTCTTTGCATCCTTTCCCTATTTCTCTCATATTTTCTACATTTGTGTGCTTTAAAATATTAACTGAATGAGATGTGTCCCAGAAATCATATGTAGAAAATCATGTTATTTGATGTTATCCATCTTATTAAGGGCAGGCCTTGCTGTTGCATACAGAGAACACTCAATATTAAAACCATTTTATATTTGTCAATGTTTGTATAGATAGTAACCCAAATAAAACAGGTGTTGAGATTTTATGTTTTGGGTTATGGCTTGAATGACTTTTGAAACAAAATTAAACATCTTAGGGTTTTATTTTAAGTAAAATGGAGATAATAAACTTTAGGAAATTTAAGGAGTTTAACATTGCTGTTATTATGAAAATGTTTAGCTAAAACGTAGGGGATTTTTAAGCTGAGCCTGTCTAGGTTGGTATGGGATCTCTGAAACTTGTGTGCATCAGGTCAGGTGTGTGTGTGTGATGATCCAGTGCAGCAGAGCATGATAAAAGTAGGGAAAATGTGGAAGCAGGGAATAAAATCAAGTTGGCAGAAGTCAGCTTTTGTAATTAGTGAGATCTGGAAGAATGACCATGTTTCTCCAGAATATTGGGCATTTTATTCCTTCCACAGTTACCTAATGCAAGATAGGTATTAGGGATTGTCCACGCAGACATGAGCTAGAGCCACATCATCTCTTAACACCCTTCCCTCCCTGCCCCTCTTTTTACAAAAGGGCCAAGGATTATTCTGGTTAAGGAGAGCTCCTGGAGCTCTGTGGTTACCTCACACAACTTGTGAAGAATTTGCTTAGAGCTGCTGCTGACTGTGTGAATCCTCTGAAGGACTGACTTAGGTTATTTAGCTTTTGAGCTGTGTTCTCAGTGCCAGCAGATACTGGCTGGCAACATCAGTCTTCAGTACCCTAAAAATTAATGTGCCCATTGGTACACGTGGGACCTTTACATTTGCCTTGTAGCTGTCTTCAGTTTTTTCCTTACTGGCTGTTGGCTTCAGGTTGAAGCTTACTGGATGTTTGTGTTACTGCTTTGACACTACATTTTTGTGCTTTATCATTTGATTCTCCTGCAGAACAGCCTAAAACAAAAATGTCCAATAAACCATAGCATTTCATTAGGGCCCAGCAGAATGGAAAGAAATAGCTGATTAGTCCAAAATTTTTCAGCCAACCAGTATTAAGGTGTCTCCTAAGTTCTCAAATGGGTTTTAATATAGGTGGGTGTGGGCTTGGAAGAGCCATAGTTCCTTATATGTGTTTCCAGAATTGTTGTGGGATGCATTTTCCAAGGATGTGTGTTTACCTTATGTGCCCTGAAACACAGGTGAGGAATGGACAGTACAGGAGGGTCCCTTCTCTGGTGAACTGAATGCATCCTCATATCCTGGGATATGCAGAGCTGCAGTTCTAGTCCATCCAAGTATGCTCAAAAGGGGAATTCCTTGCTAATGACAGTGGATTTTTAAAAAAATAGGTGGAAGGGTTCATCTAGATTGCTGAGGTCATTCTCTGAAAACTTCAAAGTAGAAGGGAAAAGCCAGGGTGGAGCTTCCCTGAATGAAAATGTTCCACCAGCCAGTAAATGGTGCAAGCAGTTGTGGTTCTTCCTTGGCCACCAGTCAGCACCCTCACAGCCAGGGAGAGTCAGGTGCATGTACCATAAGGAGCCTGGAATTATTTCTGTTCGCTTCTCATGTAGTGGTTGTTTAGACAAATTTCAGTCAGAGGTGTGATGAACACCATTTTTTATTGCCACTTCACTTCAGAATTAGAGCTCTTTGTTTATCCCCTTGCTATTAGATAGTATGTGTCATATGTAGTTGTGTTCTTATTTATTTTTTTTACTTCCTTTAGAATGCAGAACAAAGCCAGTCACAAATTCCAAAGGAAACGGTAAGAGCTTTGTCTTTTCCATACTGGAAGACTCCCAAATGTTTTTAAATTGATATGGCACTTCTCCATCAAAGTTTTACAGATCCTTCTTTCACCTTATATGCTGTAGATGGCTCTCTGTAGCTTTACATTTTAAATGCATTTTTAATGTAATTTCAAATACTGTTTGAAAATTATACACAATTCTTGCTGAATATGTTCAAGTGCTATTTGAAATTACATCTCTTCTATACAGCCAAAGGCTGAAAGTTAAATGATGAGTGAACTTTAGCTTGAGTTACATATTGAAGCTAATTGTTTAAATCATGATTATATGACAGAAATCTGAGATACAAACACAGAAATTAATCAACTAAGCTTTAAGTCTTAATTGTATCTTCATAGCAAAGGATTGTTATCTATTTGTAAGAAACTATATGGAAGTAATATTAAGTGTAACCTTTTGAGGGCTGCACAGGATCTGTGTGTGGTATTCCAGGGAGGCTCTAGATTGAGGCTGTGTAATGTTAATATATCTCATTTTAGTCAAGGGAAAATGATCAGTCCAATATACAATATACTAATACATCTAACAACTTTGTCTAAAATAAAAGGTATATTTTATTAAATACCTGCAGAGAATATAACAATAATATATTACCTTAAAGATATACTGGATCTTAGTTCAAAACATACTTCAAGAAACTCCATTCAGTTAGGTACCTATTTTAAAATTCAGTAATGAATTAGGTTATAGAGAAATTGAGAAGATTCCTGTTGGGACTTGAAATGAGTTAGGCTGCTGAAAAACAAAAAGGGCTTGTCTAGATAATTCAGAGTATCTTACCAGCAAGGGCAAGATGGTGTCTGGAATAAAAAGAAAGTCAGGACTAGGTAAAGATACGTAAGAGTCAACTCAGTGAGGTAATCAAGGATATGTTGGTTGATACTATTAATTTTTCAGGCCAATGGAAGCTAACTGTAAAAATGGGAATTTGAGAATAATGTTGGCAATATTCACTTCTATCCTTCTGGCTTTTAGTGTCCTTCTCTCTGAAACTCATCTGCTTAAGGGCTCTCCAAAACTGTGGGTGTATCACTGTTTCAGACATGCCTTGCAGTATCTCTTTACTGCATCTCATTAGAGGATGTGTTTTTATCTCGATAGTTTCTTACCACGTACTGCTGATATGTAAGGAGATCAAAGATCAAACCCCAGGATAGTATTTCTATCTGTAATTGAATACCATTGAGAATTGAATACCATAATTTGTGGGTGCAGCCTTATAAAAGTATCCTGGTTTTAGGAGTTGAAATTCCACCTCGAAAGCTCATTAAGATAAAGCAGATTGCCTACAAGGTGTTTATAGAAATCAATTGCTCATCTGTTGCAAAGTTAATGTTTTGTAGCAAATTCCGTGGTGAAACCCCTTCTTTGGCATTCTTGGAACCAACACTAACTACATCTAAGAAAAGAGCAAAATAAAATAGGTATCTCCCATTTGTTCTCTTTAGATGTGGGGTAGAAAATGCTTGTTAATCAGGAGATTATGCAGGAGGCACAGGGAGTGTATGAGTAGCTAGGGATTTCTGAGAAAACCAGCTAGAAAGCCATAGCAAGCCTTGAAAATATGGAAGTGAATTGGAAAACATATAAAGACTGAGTAACATATGGTTTCTGAGGGAATGAGCTAGAAACCTGATCAACACAAAAAAAATTGCCTAATGTCTTGGGTTTTTCATTCTTTATGCATTGGGATTTTTTGTTGTTTATTTAAAGGCTCAGAACAACTCTGATACTAGGAACGAGGTCTCTTTATATTTACCGACTCCAGTAGGTGAATAAAAAAAGGTATTAATTGTGGGAGGTTTTGGTGGGTATTTGTAATGCACTTATGTCCCTTGTTCCAATCTCCTTAGCTTTGGATAAGTGTGATACTTCAATTTTACAGACCTAATTTTCCTGAGCTGCACTTTCATAATACAGTCACGCATTCTTTATTATTATTTTTGAAAGTATTTCTCTTTGCTTTCCTTTATTCTCCTTGGTTCTGCTTCAATACCTATTTATTTCTCCTCTGTCTCCTTTTCAGGTCTTGGAGATTTCTAATCTCACAATTTCTATTTCTGTGCCTGCTCTGATCTTTGTGCTGTTAGCAGTGAGGTTTTAGTCTCCAAGTGTCAAGGACTTGATAGTCAAAAGCAAAGCAAAAAAAACAAAACCAACAAAAGACCATGATGAAGGCAGCGGAGCTACAGAAATGAGAGAGGTGGAATGCAAGTCTGTTTTGCATTTAAAGGCGAATTGTGAGGTTTCTTTTTGTTGTTGTTGTTATGTCTTTGTGGAGAAATAGAAGGAAAATGCACCTTTGAAATTAAAAAAAAACAAAAATGAAAAAAAACTCCCTTGAAAGTAGAAGGCCTGAAATAAAATAGCAAAATATCAAGCCTAACTTATCATTCTTTACTCAGGGTTACCTTCATGTTACTGTTACTTTGAAATTACTTTGCATTAATATTGTGGCACTTGGATGCAGTAGTTAGTCCTCAGAGAGGTAATAAAAGAAAATCTTGAAGGTAATTTTTTTCCTAATTTGTGGCCTGAAATCCTTGACAGAGTTATTCCTTACAACCCCTATAAGAAAGCGTATGAATTCAGTTTTTTTATGCCCCATCACAGAATACCGATTCGCAATCTTAAACTTCCATATAAAATTTTGTAATTTGAGAGGCTCACACAATTTAACCTCTGCTCTCCAGTTTTACATAAGAAATGCAAATTGCTGATGCAACTTCAGCCTCCATTCAGTAACTGTGCCCTGGTGAAAACAGTTTTCACCTTCTGCATTGCTCAGCTTCTTCATGAAACGAGCAATCTCCTGTATCTTGGTTGAAAGGTTGTTTCACCCAGCTATGAGTTTGTGCCATTTGTGTAGCTGATGGCAGCATAGAACAGATGCACCTATTGCTAAACAGGGTGATTATTTGGAATGTAGAAGATTGCCTGTAATATGAAAAAATGAGTAATTTATCATTATTACATTTCTGTTTCTAAGCGTAATTATCCTAATCCTGTTACAGTGCATTGAAATGAACTGTTAATTATGCTATGTAAAACATCTGCCAATTAATTTTTCCTCATACTCTTTGAAGGTTGATAGTATTTCAGTAATATTTTGCTTTTACAATTGTCATTCACTGCTAGTTTTCTGAATTCAGAACCAGCAAGTTAACTTTCATATAAGCATAATGCTAGAAAAATAATAATTATCATATGAGTAAGTATTTTCTAAGGAATGTTGTTTATTGGTAAGAAGAGATTCAGAGTTAGAATTCAGGGTTTCATTTCATGATCATTGCACTCAGAAGCATGGAGAAGCTTCAGTGTTCTGTTCTCATTTGTTTTTCTGTCAAATTGCTGTAAGTGAGCAGAATGTTATGAATTTAAGTGAGTGCTGGATTGTTAACAGTGACATAACAAGAGTGGTTGGTGTGTTGGAACAATATATAAATGATTAGCTGCATCGATAGAAATTGCAAATGGGATTGCTTTTTATTTTCTTCTGAACTCAAACATTTGATATTCCAGTTATTGCCTAAATTTCATTTTGATCACTGTGTTTTTTCAGATCCAATTGCTGTTCTTGCCATATTCTTCTGTGTGTGATTCTGAGTAAATTAGCTAACTGCCCTTTTTATGCAAGAATTCATTGCCTGTAGGAAAGGCGTGATGGTGGTCAGAGGCATTTTGTAAGAACTAATGATTAGTTACTTTTGTACACTTGGTGCTCATAAGTTTTCATATTGTGAGTATGGGAGGCAATATTAGCAAATGCCTAGAAATAAATGATTTGTCTTATTAGATAGAAAATTATTGTGGAAAAATAGCAGTCAGTGTTGAGCTTTAAGAGGATGTATTCTAAGTGCATGTGTGTTTGTCTTTTGCTCAGAAGCTGTTTGTATTCTTTCAAGATGCCTAGTCACTGGGGATGCATCCAGAGATACTTTTAAAAGCTGTAATAAGTTCTCAATACTTCCTGTTTAGCACCTATATAGACCTTTAGCTTGGTGATCCAAATGTCTGAACATTGAGCCAAGATCATAGATGGACAATGTCAGACTATACCCCCAGCAGTGCTGTTATCAATAGGTACAGAATGATTTTATTCAAAGAGGATATGTCTGACTGATGATTAAGCTGATGTTGTTATTTCCTCCATGGTGCTTAGGAATGCTGCAGATATATTTTCGTACCTTTTTATCTTCTAATGGTGTGAGGCACAAGGGTGATTACAATGTTTTAAAAGCATTTTTACTGCAATTTTGAGTGGTTTCAGCTAATAACTTTCATCAAGTTTTACATCACTGCCCATATGTAAGAAGTAGGTGGTGAATGTGTGATTTCTGCAAGGCACTGTTGTGATTTCAATCTTTTACCATAGGAGATACTCCAGTATTAAATAGCATGTTCTGGCACATTTATGACTGGAGATAAGACATTAATTCCTACTGAATAATTAATATAACAGTTAAGTGGCTGTGATCATGAATGCTTTTTGACCAGTCTGAATTTCCTGGAACGTTCAGTGATAAGGAACATAAACTTCTGCATAATGCAGTACTTAGAACTGACCCTCAGGCTCAGTTTTGACTGTTAGCAGCTGGTGATTTACCTGGGATGTGGTGTGGCACTTTGTGCAGCACCATAGGGAGCTGTGGCTGCCTTTGGAGCTCTGACATTGAAGTCACTTGCTGAAAAATTCCCAGTTTCATGGAAGACAACAAACATGTCCCTCCACTGTGACAGGGCTTAGTGCCACCATTGCAGAGTCATCCAGAAGCCACACTCGTGTGTACAAACTTGTTTATTTGGAGCAAACCTTGTTTTACTGCATCATTGCCTTTAGACTCCTGGTGTTGATTGTCCCTTGATATTAAATGCAGGGAAAACAGTGAGGTGAAATGGTTTGCCATGGTTGCCTGAAAGTTTGCAGCAGAAATAGGAGTGAGACACAGATCCCTCTGAGGTGCTCCATACTGGCATTACTTCACGAGGAATGTGTTTCCTGCCCTGGATTTAAACATGGGCATTATTTCTTTTTCAACTTGTTCTTCCTGTCTGTCTTTTCCAGACTCTATCTCTTTCTTTAGTCTCTCAAGTCTTGTAAATCCGACAGGCCAGTGAGAGGATTTTTAGGGAGCTCTGTCATTAGTGTGTTGGGCATTGAAGTTTTCCTTGAAGAAGGGATAGTGCAGAGAGCTGTAGCTTTATAGGCTTCTTTGGCAGAACAGACACCTACTGTGTACCTAATCCATTGGTTTTCACTTCTCTAGGATAAGCAAAGTGTAAAGAAACGGGGTTAGCATTACAATCACATGGCTTTGTTTCAGGACAGACAGTAGGGACACAAAGTTTGAATAGTGCAGCAGTTTTGAACAGAGTATGTTGGCCTGAATAAAGTACAGTGATTATGGTACCTGCACAGACTGGCCCCTGTGAGAAGTTCTGAGATTAAGAACCAACAGAATGTAATTTTAATGGTGTGATCAATTTTTGAAATGTAGAATCTTATTTGATTAAACCAGTTTCTATGACAGCCCAGATCAGAGTGTTGGCATTAGGCAGAGTAATGTAAGAATCGACAAGCAATGGACTTGTTATAGGGAGAAGTAACAAACATGTGGATGTACTTAAACATGGACTTTTGCAGAGCTTTGATTTCCATTCTAAATGAAAATCACATGCTAGAATTTTTATGCTTTGGAAAAGCATTTAATTTTTTTCTAAATCATATCTTAATCCATCCAAACCTTTAAACTGAAGTTATTTTTGCATATGGAACATCTTTTTTGATATTAAATTAAATCCTTAAAATGGACAAAACAGGAAATGCAGTGGGGCTGTTCTACAGTACTTTCATGAGATAGCATTTTTGCCTATAAATACTTACCAAAGTTAATCCACGTCTAATACACAAAAACCTCTTCCTTGATGGGATTAAGATTAAAGCAGAGCACATTTCCCATAAAATCTCAGAATTCAGATCTAGTTTTTGATATTTAGCAGCTGCTGTTTGATTTGAATGAATGCAATCTTTGCCAGATGTGACATATTAACTTTGCTCATATGAATAATGAGTCTCTGTATATGAGCAAATAAGATTCATTAGTGTTTATCTAACATATGACAGATATTAAAATTCTTAGTCTAGGAAGAGATAGAAAAAGAAAGCAAGCATAAGAATTCTGGTTGTTTAGTTGGCTTAAGCCCTGTATAATTTTATAACCAGGTAAGTAGACACTTTAGGTCCTCAAAACCTATAATGCAACACAGCCATTTGATAAAAAAAAGATAAATAGCCTTATATTTCAGGAGAAAACTGGGTTGGAGTGTGCATGCCACTACTGGATCAGAAGGCAGGATTTTCTCAGCTGGTGGAATTGCTCTAGTTCTATTTCTCTTTAATGCCAGCCCATGGTGGGATGCACCAGCTCTCAGTTACTCCTCCCAAGGAGTCCCTCAGCTGTTGTTGGAGAGGTGTGTTTGAGGCCACCTACATTGCTCTGTTTTCAGTACCTCCAGCAGTAATACATTAGATTTTTTTGAGTCCTAAACATCACCCCCCACAAAACTGTTGTTGACCAAAGAAGCTGTTTTGTTTCCTTAGAGCTGTTTGTTCCATGTGTTCTACATTTGTGTAGGTGATGGCATAGGATGAGAGTGAGTCATCATTTTTTTGTGTACCTCAGTTTAGAGGGTGGCCTGATAAGACAGCAGTATCACCCACTTCACTTGAAGGGCAAAACAGTTTGAGTCATCCCTGATGTTAAGAATGTATTTGCACAACAGCTAAGTGAAATCTCCTCTCTTGCATATGTACTGCTTCATTCTATTTTGTTACCATAATACAGAGACAAGTTTTATTGGTTTCCCAAACTATAGGGCTTATGATTCCTCAGTATTGTGGGTACCTTATCAGAAATAATTAAATAATGGATGTTGTATTAAAATCTTCTAAAGACTGAAAATATCTTGGAAAAAACTGTTATGTTAGGTCAGAATTCCCCATTATTGGAACCCAATGACTAAACCTGGGATTTTGAGATTTCAAGTAGTTTTACAGCCTGCGCTTCCTAGAGAGCTCTCACATCCACCAAACTCATATTGTGAGAACTTGAGGTTTTCCATCTGGATAAATTGTAAAGAGAGAAAACACATTTGTGTGACAAAAGGTTGATAGATGAACAAAATAGTATTTAAACATTGGCTAACAGGGCTGTAATGTTAGAAGGCTGGACACAACAGGACTTGAGACAGGTAAATTGAGTAGTGAATGGGGTCACTCAAGTTGTTAGGTAGTGTTTGTGCTATAGTTAATTGATCATATGAAAGTCATCATTGTGGTGCATATATATACACTTATAAGGGTGTGTTGTGTGTGTACATGCATATATTTGTGCATTCAAGAGCTTTCTGAAAGTTTTCATGCCGGTGTGTGCATATGTATTTAACTGCAGATGCAGAGCTTTACTGATTGCTCTGTGAAAGGGAACAGGAGCACATTTTTGTACACATAGTCACAAAGCAATGTGCAGACAAGTTTCAGTGACTGAAAAACTGCTGAGAAGGCAGCAGGTCTAAGCTTGCAAGAGAATGAACTTCACTGGAGAGAATGCTGCCAGACTTGCAGCAGCAGCGAGTCACTTAGGAAACCTGTCCTGACTTGACTGAAAATTGCTTCCCCCGTTAGGTGGGAGGAAGGTTTTCTCTGCTGTTCAGTTTCTGTTTTCACTCATCTCATGCTGCTCACTCACCAGCTGAACCCTGATGAGGTCCTGCAGAGGGAAGAAGTCCCAAACAATGGTGTGTGAAACATGAACCCCCAGCTGCTCCAGAGAGGCAGTTGTCCCACTCTGCTCCTCACTGGTGTGGCCTCACCTTGGAAATTGTGTGAAGTTTTGGGCACTGCAGGATAAGAAAATTCTGAAGCTATTAGAGAGTGTCCAAAGGAGAGCAATGAGGATGCTGAAGGGCCTTGAGGGGAAGCTGTGTGAGGAGCAGCTGAGATCACTTGGTCTGTTCAGCCTGGAGGAGACTGAGGGGAACCTCATTGTGATCTTCAACATCCTCCTGAGGGGAAGAGGAGGGACAGACGCTGATCTCTTCTCTCAATGATCTGTTACAGGACCCAAGGAAATGGCCTTAAGTTGTGTCTGGGGAGGTTTAGGCTGGATATCAGGAACAGGTTCTTCACCCAGAGGGTGGTTGGGCACTGGAACAGCTTCCCAGGGAAGTTGTAACAGCACCAAGCCTGACAGAGTCCCAGGAGTGTTTGGACAATGCCCCCAAGCACAGGGTGTGACTCTTGGGGTGTCCTGTACAGGGCCAGGATTTCAACTTAATCTTTCAGCGTTCCTTCCAGCTCAATATATTCTGTAATTCTGTGATAAAAGGATAAACAGGATTAGAGGCTGTTACTAGTATGATGAGAAAAGTAATGGCACTCTAACTGTTGAAGTCTATTTTAATGTTGTTTATAAAATTAAATCTGATTTTATGATCAGATCAGAACTTAGGTAGAGGATAATGTTATGTGGAAGAGAAAAACAATTCCCCCCCCTCTCCCCACTCCGTTTATCTTAGAGCTTGTTAAAATCTCTGTATATATCAAAACAGTGCCATAAGTTTGCTCTAGTCAGGGAGTTTATCTTTAAATTTACAATATGTTTATGTTGTATAAAAAAAGTGAAAAACTTATCTCAAGTGTTGTTTAGCATAAATTGATGCTAAATATGATTTTGAAGCCAAAAAAGTCACCTACATATTTTATCACCAATCAAATTTTTATTATAAATTACGTACTTGAGCAGCTTCATTCATCCAACTGAAGTCATTTCAGGTGACCTTTTCCTCAGCAGCCTCTGTCTGAACAGAATATTGTTCTGCTGTTAATTGTTTTGGACATAGTGTGTGAAAAATCTTAAGGGAGTTGGATTTTGTTGTTCAGGGTTCACAGTACATAATTTTGCTTGCATGTTTACTGCTGGCCTGTCAAAATATATGACGGAATAAATTTCTCCTACAGATCAACTAATCATGAAAATAGTGTTGAGGTGTTTGATTGACATAGTGAAGCTGTTAATTTAGAGAGTATCAAGATCAAATGGAAGCTACTGCAATTAAGAAGTGACTGTGTTCTCAGCTGAAAATGTTTAATGGTACATTTTAGATTTTTTGTGCATTTTTATGCTGTCTCATGGATGTGTTGCGGAATTTCTGTGATTTTTTTAGATTAAAATACCTAATGTTCAACACAATTTCAGTGCAAATTTTACTCTTTTATAATACCTGGTTTTATATTGATTGGGGAGACTTGCTGTACATGTAATGTTTCTGTACTCTAAAGGGCTTTAGAGAACAAAGGATTCAGCCATTGCAAGATTTTGCTGGGGCTTTTTTGTTTTGTTTTCATCTTTACCACTTTGGCTCAAAATATTATAGTGGCAGGCTAAAAATCTTCCTGCCCATTTCTCTGTGACTGGCTCCTTTATGACATGCTGAGGTTCCTTGTGGTACTGCTCCAAGGTTTGTATTATGAAGTTATATTCAATATATCATACGTAGCGAGACCTTCTTTGATACCATGGTGTGGCACAAATGTTAAATTTGCTACTTTCATATCCATAGCACTTGCAAGTTAATAGTTCAGTTTTTATTGAAAGCCACATTTTTCATGTTTGTTCTCCTTTTTTTTTAACTTTACATTCAAGCATATGATACTGACAGGTGTCACACAGAGTCTGGAGGGCAAAATGCTTCTTATATCCCTAAAATTCCAGACACAGATATGGTGGTAAAGTAAGTGTGCTTAAGTGGGAAAAACTGTAGATACTCTATGAAGTCCCTAAAGAAATTTAGTCATAGCCTAGTAGTGGTAATTTTCTTCCTTGGGTGAGTTGAGCAATTTTCTTATGCTTTCAGTACTTCTGATCCAGTGCTGAGGCTGCTGTTTCTCATTTTTTTATGAGCATGATCTGCTCACTCATGTACAGCTGCTTCAGAGTATTTTGTTTCAGGTTTTTGCCTCACATTTCAGCTGCACACTCAGGTGTCTGTAGCCTGATATTGCCTTATTTCCTTATTCAAGATTGCAGGAAACAAGCAAGCACAAGGCTCACATTAAAGCAGTGCTGAAGTGATAATGCAGCTCTTTGGTCTCACTGAGAAGTAGGGTAGAGGCCATTAGCCAAGTCTTTGGGGATGCTTGTGAGATGCTCATTCCAATTGACCCTTTGTCATATAGAAATGCCCCTGACAGGCCTGGGAGACTGCTTTGCTGAAGTTTTGGTGGACTGTTTGAAGATTAGAAAATACTGGAGGAAGAGAGAAATTGATTCTGAATTTATTTTAACAGTAGCAAACAAAAATTCAGTAAGCATATCTGCTTTCTTGGATAAGCCACACATCCTACCTTGACTTTATCTCTCTTTTGGCTCACAAGCTTTTTCCTGCTACTATTTATTAAGGAATATGAAAGTGATCAGTGTTACAGAAACTGTAAGGTAACGTGCATCTGTTTCAGATTGTTTTATTCTGCAGCCTTTTGACAAAATATGGATTCAAATGTATGCTGGAGCTAGTGCTTCTGTGAGCCAAGCAGGAAAATTAGGGTGTCAATTTTCCCATAATTTGGGAAACATCTTGTGGGTAGAGTGTTATTCAATGGTCACAATTCACCTTTCCATTCCTCACAGCTAGCATTGGTCATGCTGTTTTGTGTGGCCAAGAGATGTGTTTGAATAGTGGGATTCACATGCAAGCCAGCCTAGCTATGGCACATTGATAGGGATATTTTAATTTTTTCATTGCTTTGGGGGGTTTTTTGGGTGTTTTTTGATGAACCACTGTGCTTAGTTATAAGCAAAAGGAGTGTCGTGCAAAGGGAAGGGCTATGAACACATGAAGGTTCACGCTTTTAACAAGTGGGAAAAGATGAAACTCCTGTTTTTCCTTCCTCAGCTGTCGCGGCTCTCTCAGCAGTCTGACTGCCTTCCCATGTGACATTTTTGCACTGCATTTCTAGGTCAATGGTGACACAACTAGCATGCTTGTGCCCAAATTGATCATCTCAGTCTGCTATACTCCACATGGCTTTCACATCTATCTTTGCCATAGGCTGTGTTTGCATTTCCTCAAGTCTTAAGAAACAGGGACAGCTCAGCAGGCACATGTTAACTTCTCATACGTGTTCTCACTCATATGAGTGAGCTTTGCAAATAGATCAGTGATGTGGGAAAATTTGGCATAAAATCAGTGTCAGAAACAGAGGTGACATGTTGCTAAGATTATGAAAATTTGGCCAGATTAATTCTTCTAGAGAAGAACTGCTGATGCTGGACATTAGTGTGCACCTTCTGCTGTATGGTCTCTTTCTCCTTCATGCGGGTGAATAAAACCCCAGCATGGTCGGATTCACAAGCAGAGAATCATGCCTTTAAGGACATGACTTTTTTTGTTAATTGATGGAGTTATAACCAAAAGTGGTTATAACCACTTTATTAGATTTAAAAGAGGATCAGAAATAAGTGAACAGCATCTACTGTAAGAGATAGGGCTGGTGAACAGCCTGTCCCTCCCATTCCTCCCTTTGGCAGAAGTCTCTTGAACATGAGCACTGCTCCTCAGAGCGTGGCCACTTTCATTCCTGGGTGTTGTGCTCATGCTGCTACCCCAAGAGTGTGTCACTGCTCTGTGGGGACACTGCCAGGTCTCTGGTCCCAGCCTGCTGCCACCCTGCATTTGGCAGGAGGTGAAGCGTGAGGCCAGTCACCTGTGCTTATGTGGCTTGTGGATGCATGGAAAGGTGTCACTGAGCAACTCCTTGCTGGCAGCTGTGGCAGGCCTGCGACTGTAATTCAGGGTGCTTAAAGCCTGGGATTTTCCCAGCCAGGCTAAAAGTGGGTGTTGAGGACAATGATCCAGAGAGGTGGGTAAGAGGACAGAGGTGAAGGGCAGAGCTGGGAAAAACAGGAAAAGTGGCACTCAGAGCTGGAGTTAGCCTGGCAACACCAGAGTGCTTTTGCAGATCTCAGCTGTGTAGTTTTCTGTTTTTTCCTAAAACAGATAATTTTAAATAAAATGAGGTGAACAAGTAATTTTTCAATTTAATTTTCTTGCACTTAGTTTCTCCCTAGGACTGCAAAGCTCCATAGATGATGGTACTTTAGAAATTCTGCAGGTTTGCAAGTAGGAAAATATTTCTGATAAAGCTCTCTTTTGGCTAATGAAATAGCAGCTTACATGTGAGTTAGTATTGATGGCAGATTCAGTAATGACATGTGATGCAATTACTTTACTAGAGAGAGAAGCACTTAGACACATATTTAAGATATTTCTGAACCTAGGCATCAGCTGGAGGTGATTGAAAATACACTATTTCTGCAGATTTCTTCACATAATTACTGTGGAAAATATTGTGGCATTGTAGTAAAAAGCAGAGAGTTTTGAATGCTAATAGCTGTAGGGAGAAGAGAATTCCCAGAGAAATGCTCTTCTATAATCCCATGCTAATCTCCCCAACAGAAAGCAGAGGAAGAGGAGCTTGTCCTCACACCTGATGGCACCAGGGAATTCCTCACTTTTGAAGTTCCACTGAATGACTCTGGGTCAGCTGGGCTTGGCGTGAGTGTCAAAGGTAACCGGTCCAAAGAAAACCACGCTGACTTAGGAATCTTCGTCAAGTCCATCATTAATGGTGGAGCAGCATCCAAGGTGAGAGGGAATATCTGTGTACTTTGGTCTTCCTCAGTTTTCCATAATAAGTTATTTTGAAAATATCCATAGATCAAAGAGGAATGAGCTCTCTAATGTTCACCAATTATACCATCAGAGGTAACATTTCGATTTCTACTCGCATGTTTGCACGTCCCAGGATTTGAACAGCCCTAACAGATTCGGGAAGGAATGAGCCATCTCTGGTGCAGTTCCATTAGTATGCTGTTTGAGCAAACAGATTATGATAATAGCTTTCAGTGCAAATCTGTAATTGGAATAGACATTTCCTATAGTGGCTGCAATGGAAGCTATTATTGCAGTGTTCATTTCCCCATAAACCCTTAGGACTAAGTATAGTTGGTTGAATATTTTTCTTTTGATTTGGGTTTTTTTTGTTCTCTCCAGTAGACAAAGCTTCCTTTGTGTGTGTTTTATGTTACTATCTATAATTTTTACATTTCCAGGATGGCAGGCTTCGAGTGAATGATCAACTAATAGCAGTTAATGGAGAATCATTATTGGGCAAAACAAATCAAGATGCTATGGAAACCTTAAGGAGGTCCATGTCCACTGAAGGGAACAAACGAGGAATGATTCAGCTTATTGTGGCGAGGCGAATAAGTAAATGCAATGAGGTAATAAGCTTTTGATATTGGGATTGGCAATTTTCACTTCTGAGGTATTTGTGTTTACAGGAGATGTCATGTTTCCTCTGGGAGTTGAAAAATAATATCTGAGAAGCTAAAGAAAGAGAGAACTACAGAGTTATCTGAATTTCAGTGTTAGACATGCTAACGTTATTACTGATCAATAAAGTTTTTCTTTCGAGAATTTTTGTCAATGAAAAACAGGAAACACTGAATAAAACTATATTGATTTTGTAATTGGATCTCACTGTTTATGTGATTTTTGTTCAGCGGAGGTTTTTATGGAGGTCTGTTAGATCTTTCATTTATAGACTTTGTGTTAACTGACTTGTTTCTTTGTCACTTCCAGTTTTTTTAAATAAGAGTAGAGCTCTTATATTTCATTATTATATTTTATCTAAGCAAAAGTTTCATGTGTAGATTCTACAAAACTTTGTCTTGGCCTTAATTATGGAGGAGGTTGAGCTACTGAATTCAGGGTGAAGTGGTGATTCTTCTGATGATTTGTGACTTCTGTCTTCCCTAGTGCAATATTAATGAGTTGATGTTTTGAAATATATTCATGATTTCAAATAGTTTATCTTCAATGTAATGTAAATAATGCTATATACTAGGAATATATGGACATATAATGAGAAGGACTGATGTTGGGGGAGAACTGAATTAGACTCAGGACAAATTGAAGAAAGGACTGAGTTAAATAGGATACAGCTGAATGGCATGTCAGAAAAGCATCTCTTCTTTAGAAATCTAAAAGTCAATTCTTTCAGTCTTGCTAAAATAGTATGGTCTTATCAGGAATGTTATTTCTTGATCATCATGCTTCAAAAACGATGTGCACAAATTGGTTTAGTATCACTGCTCCTGCCTAGGGGAAAAAAAGAATGGTTTACTTTTTAATGCATAAATCTAACCTTCAGAAAAGTTCATAGTGTATTACAAAGTCATGTCTGAAAAAGACACTGGGCTTTTTGAAAGTGTTAAGCTCCTCTTGATTAACTGCTTATACAAAGTTTCTATACACATGCATGTTTATATATGCACACTGCTAGAAAGTCAACTTGGATTGCTGCAAGCATGTCTTGCTTAGTGTTGAAGGAATTCTGACCTTTTTGTATGTGGTGATGTCCTTATCTAGGCCTAATTCAGAGTGTCCTTTGGAGACTGTTCCTTATTTTTACCCAATTTCCAGTTTGTAGAGGCTACTACATGTTATTACGTAAAAAAGGTGAAATATTTTAGACTATTTCTGTGTTTAATTTTTTTTTTTTTAAGAATATAGAAGATGATCCCTTTTCTCCTAGTCAAAGTCTTCTCGACTGAATTAATCCAGACAGTGTTTGTAAACACAAGGGAGGTAATCCAGCAGTGATGAAACAAAGACATTTCTCCTTAAATCCAGAGTAATTTTTACTCATTCAAGAGTAGCTTGCTCCCCTATATCTGCTTGACATTTAGTATGATTTATTTTGCAGAAATCAGGTGCCAAAAGCAGCACAGCTGACTGCAATATATGTGCTTCAAGATAAAAGCACTGATTGTGGAAACAGATTTAGATACACTGAAATGTACCTGCACAAGGGCAGGATAGGCCCTTCTCTCTGGGCCTCCTTTACAGTTTTTTGTGCGTTTTCCCAACTCTTTAAGAGGCTGGCAAGATCAGCTATAATGATTAGGAAAGCATTGATATGTCACTATTGCTGTAGTAATCATCTCTACAAAGTAATTTTTGTAAGTAATTTTTCCTAGGAATTTTTGCTTTTTTCACCGTTATCCAAAGGAAACACGATGTCAATACTGTTTGCATATTTTAATATGATGAAAGGATGACTTGCATGGATATAAAGCTGTTTACCTGCTGAGCTTGCAGTATGCAAGAAGTCACTTTTCTGTAAGTCTTACAACACCCAGACTTCAATGAAATGAAAAGCAAAGAGTTTTTTTCTTGGTATTTTGCAATTAAACCCTATATCCTCTTTCAAGAATGTGACCAATTTAAGCTTTAGATATTATTTAGCTGATGTAACTCTGATAAGCTGTGATAATGTTATTTCTGAATGTTGCAGGAATACCATATATGACTATGGAGTTCAGTCAGCTCAGTCCCTCAGTAGTGGCTGTGGGGCCTGAGAACAGGCTGGAGACAGCATCTCCTCAGTGGCTGGGCTTGTCTTGGCTATATTATGCTTAATTTAGCAACACATATTGCTTAGACATGCTGGTATACCAATTTTCCCCTTGGAACATTCCAGTAACAACCACCAGGAAAGATTTTTAGTATTAGAACACAAAAAGAAATGACATTTGACTGGCAGCAAATTCAGGAGCTTGCAGATTAGAAGCAAAAGCATAGAAAGGACACACCCTTATCTTAATAACTCCCACCTTTTATCACCGTAGAAGCACAGAATCATTTTAGATTAAAGACTACGGACTCCAACCATTAACCCAGCACTGCCAAGTCCACCCCTAAACCATATTGCCAAGTGCCACATCTACACATGTTTAAAAGACCTGCAGGATGCAGCCACTTCCCTGGGCATCCTGATCCAAAGCTTGACTCTACTTTTCATGAAATATTTTACTTAACATCCAGTCTAAATCTTCCCTGGCACAACTGGTGACTGTTTCCTCTTGTCCTATCATTTTTTACCCGGGAGAAAGCACCAACACCCACCTGTCTAAATGCTCCTTTTAGGGAGTTGTAGAGAGGAAAAAAAGTCTCTCCTTAGCCTGCTCTTTACTCCAGGCTAAATGCCCCCAGCTCCTCAGAAAGGGGGGTTTACTGGTTTAATTAAATATAAAAAGAAATGTTCAGCTTTTGAGAAAGTATTTCCCACTGTTTTCTATGCTCTTCTCCCTCTTTTTATTTTTCAAAGGAGTCACCATAAGAAACCAGCAGATAAAAATATCCTGTTAAATTGATTTCTTTCCTTTGTTGATTCAGCGTCATATGTATCCACTTTGCAGACAAAAACATAGCTTTGTTTCTTGTTAGTCTGAACTACAGTTAAGTGGAGCTGGTTTGGTGTTATTCCATTTTGTGTATCACCAAGAACAGTGTTCACTCTGCTCTGGTCCAGTATCCTGTGAGGTCAGGTCTTGGCTGATTCCCTGTCACACCATGGAGCACCCACAGGTGCCTCAAAAGGGAAAAATCCATGTGAGGGGTGGTAATGCCAATGCAGAAATAATTGTGCTAAACATCTGGATGATAAAAGCAGCTGCTCTCTGGATGATTAAAATATCCCACAACAAAATAACAGCAAAAAAAACCCAAAAAAAACCCCAAGCCTTTTTTTCCCCCTGCCTTCATGTCCAGCAATTGTTTTGCATTTGTGAAGTCAGTCTGACTTCCTTTGAGATATACTACACAGTCTGCTTCTTTCTTTGGTAAAACTGAGTTTGAATTGGATTTTTAAGGCAGTTAGTGGTATGAAACTGTTCTTTTGGTTTTAATGTCAATTTTCATAATCACCCCTCAGAATTGCTGAGGAGGGAGAATTAATTTTGCAGCACAATTCTGCAGATTGTTGTTTCTGCATGTTTCAATTTATACCACAATTTTTGTGTACTTTTTGTATTTTGTTTGCTGTCTAGAAGTGAGTGACAGAACCTCCTCTGTTGTCCTGGGTTGAGAGAGGCAGAAGAGTTGCTTCTGATCTGCTGCAGGGGCACTGTCTTTGTCAGAGAGTTTTCTTTGGCTTCTTGAACATGAAACTGTTTCAAAACTTTGTAAAGTGACTTTGGATACTCCTTTCCCATGCCATCATTATTCTCAAACAGCTTCACAAGTTCTCATGTTGTAAACTAAGCCTTCAGAGCAATTGTAGCAACAATGTAAATGTACATAAATACCATAAAAGTATTATCTTGACTTCAGAGACGCAGGGAGGAGATAATTTATATCATCAACCCTTCTATAACTGTAGTCAAAGGAGACCACAAACTTCCCAGAAGGTTAAAAGAGATTTTGTGCTGCTGTGGTTTTGCTCAAGATTTGCCTCTAGGAAGAATTTTCATTGACTCACCAGAAGATAGTGTGTAATCCATCCAGGTTTTTGAGTGAATTGTCTTTTAGTAAATATTGATATAAGCATGGAGTGTTAGTTATGAATGAGTCTAAGCCAAATCTATGCATCTGAGTTTTTCTTCTGTTTGCATTATGTCTATACAGAGTACAGCAATGCAGAATTCTGCAAGCTGCTCTACTACAAACCTTGCAAAACTGTGTTTAATAACTCTGCCACTCCAGATAAAAACAAACATGAATACTTGATGGACACTGTTATATTAGTGTAACAAAAACATTTAATTTGGGATTTGGCTATATCTGAGGTTCCTTTGCACCCCATTTAAAAAAGGTTAAACATTCTGTTCTATTCTGTGTTTTCAGCTTCCAGCCTTGCTTGTTAACGTATCAAGTTTCCTACATAAGCATGGAGAGACTCTTTAAGACACATTTCCAAAGCTGTGAAAACAGTGGGGAAAATTGAGAGAATAACAATAATATTGACTTGATATTCATATATGGCCAGTTTTTAACACCTCATTTTTCAGAAGAGGCAGCCATCAGCTTTTTAGATCTTTAACTCAGGTTTGAAATTTTCTAAATTGCTCAGATTGAAGGAGAAGCAGTGGAGTTCCTTGTGCTGTGTTCTGTTAATTAGTGATGCTGTTGTGATTAGCCTTTATGGGCAAACAGCTGGCGGCTGCATCGCCAGAACGTGCTCAGCACTCAGGCACAACTGCCAGGCACATCCTGCAGCTGGTGTGTGCTCCGTGTGCTGATTCAAGAAAATAAAGGTAATTGTCACTTTTGGAATCCTGTGCTTTGCAGTCCTGCAGCCTGGACAGCTTAGAGGCACAGATTGCTTGTCTGCACTCTGTTCATGTCACAGGCAGGCAGCACTTGTCTGCCATTAAGTGAGAGAGCATCACCATTTTCCTCAAAATGAGAAATTTCAAGGGTTTTTCTTGTTTAGACCTCCCCCCCACTTTTTTTTTTTCTTTGACAGAATGAATATTTTGCCCAACCTGCCTGAAATGCAGGTTTGCAAATGATTTGCAGATCCCCAGATTTCTTCGTGCATGTCTGTTCATTTTTTTTCTCCCTTTGAAAATAAGCAAACTGTGAAGCAGAGTCCTGATTCCAGACTATAAGGACCTCATCATTCATGAAATAAATTGACTGATAGATCATTGAGAGTTTGCAAATGAGTAGTTTCATTACAAAAGAAACAAGCAAGCATTTTTTGTTTTCCAATGTGTGTGCAAGTATAAAATATTCAGCATCATTTTCCCCTGCGTGCATTGCCGAGTTAGCTACTTTGAAATGTAGGTGACAGGTTTGTTTTTTCTTTCTCACTAGATTAGTCTTGTGATGACCTTTTGGAATTTAACTGTCAAAAAGTCTTTAGCATCTCCTCCAAACACAGTGATTTCCCTGTTCATTCCCGTCTCCAACTCATTGATAAAGCTGTTTATCAACTTAAGCTATTCCCAGCTCTGATTCCTAGGGGAATCTACAACTCTTCTCCATCCTGAAGATCAATCTTTGTGTCCAATTCTTTGGCCAGTTTTCAAGCCAGAAAATGAAAATTTAGTCCAGTCCTATGAAAACTTAGTTTCTTTAATGCCTTTGATATTGATGCCTTGATATAGTCGAGTAGTATTTTAAATGTATCTGTGTTGGAAAATGAAGCTGTAGTATTTTGGACATCTTAACCAAAGTGCACAGATAAGAAGGAAAAGGAAATCCTGGAGAATAATTCTGTGTGACAGAAAGCTTCAGCATTCTGGATGCCAGCGTCATATATAGCAAATTTGTGTACTGACTTTAACATCCATAACGCTTGCTTTCCTATATTTGGACAATTTATTTTCTGAAGGAAAAATGGAGTCTGATTCTTGCTTCATTTAAAAAAAAAGAGATTGTTTATGCTTTGAATATTTTGGCACTCTTCTTGTGCATAAGTCTTTTTCATATTTATGTACATAAATTCAAATAGGATGGATGGTGGTGTTTAAGTAAAAGGGACTGCATTATTTGTCCTTTTATCATCTAGATAAGCAGCAGCTGGGCTAGCTGGTACAGACAGTACTTTAGCAAACAGCTGTTTTTTATCTGAATGGCAAAGGGTCAGGGTAGAGCCTTTTTTTATTTAAAAAAAATTTATCTGGCTTTTTTAATTTAAGAGAATGGATAGAAAAGGAGCTACAGGCAATCTGTAGCATGGGAGGTTTTATTGCATTTTTACAAATAAGATCATTTAGTACAGGTCAGTGCTAGGATCCAGAGAGGGAGCTCTCTCTTTTTAGTCTAGAGAGAAGAAAAATCAGGGGATCTTTACCAGTCAGTGTCTATAAATACCTGATGAAGGTAATAAGAAGTAATAAAGAATACTGATCCAGACTCTTCTCAGGGCTACCCAGTGCCAGGACAAGAAGCAACAAGCACAAACTGAAATACAAGAAATTGCTTTATGCATAAGAAAAAAGAAAATCCTTCTTAGAGGTCAACACTGGTGCAACTTGCCCTGAGAGGTTGAGGAGTCTCTGATCTTGGAGATATTCAAAAGCCAGCTGGGCAGGGCACTATGCAACCTGCTCTTGCAGACTCTGCTTTGGGCAGGAGGTTGGATTCAATAATCTCCAGTGGTTTAATCCGCCCTCAGTTGTTCTGTGACTCTGAACTGGCACACCAAGGGGTGCTCCAGCAGCTGTTGACAGGGGCCAGTTGCCACTTGGATTCTTTCCTTGCCAGGCCTTTAACGAAGCCAGCAATTTGTACAGCTTTGTTTATGTTGCCCACTCTTTGTCAGTCCATCAAATCAAATTATACCAGATAGCACTGAGAGTGGCTAATAGAAGAAACTAGAATGTGTAATTCCAGCTCTTTATTGGAAACACATCACGAAGAACAAGTCTGTTTGAACTGCAGTCTTGCTTTGGACTGTTGGACTGTTTGTCCTGCCCACAACAACAGTTTGCAAATTCTATGTTTCTTTTCTTGCACAGACTTTCTGTTAACAATGTAAGGAAAAGGCATTTTCGGTTTTTTTGTAACAGCCAGTTGTCTAATTTTTGGTGTTTTATAAAAGGCATTGTATCTTCTGTAAAATGTTTGTGTAGCTGGCTGTCAATGCCTTTGTTTAAACTCATCTTTTGAGATGCTAATTAAAAATTGATAAAGTTTTACTCATGGAAATTATAAAATATGTGATTCACTGTACAAAACAAGGCCATATAAATGCAACACTCCTTCTATTTCTTTTATTTACCCCGTGCTTTACTGTATTACCAGGAATGAATTTCTATATATTTCTTTGCTTCTGAACCATCTTCTTGTCAGTGTCTTTCAGAAAATCTCTTGAGATCTTTCTACAAATGAATCTGAAAGTTGATGGCTTGTCACACAAAGGACTGTGTGATATTGCTCACTAAAAGCTGGACACTTGTTACATAAAATCATCAATATAGCACTGGGAGAATAAATCCCAAAGCACTTTGATATTTTCACACCTTATTTAAAGGCAGTGAAATAAAGGGTAGTTCATAATTTAGTACCTTTATCATGCAAGTTTAAGCTCTCAAGCAGTCTAATGTTGCTATGCTCTTTTTTCATGAAGTGTTTCAGAAGTTAACATTTCTTTTCAAATGTGCCTTAGATTCCTTTATAAGAGAGTCTACAAATATTGTTTAATTTTCTTTTTAGTAAAGCTGTCAGTTGTAATCTGCAATTTAAAAAAACTAATAAGACAAATCCTCATTTCACAATTTAAACCTTATTGAGTCTAATTCACTTGCACTGCAAGTTTATTATTCTCCTGCAGCTTGACGTGCCTCCAATTGTAATTGTGTTGACCCTCCGATGCAGTAAATCTCCCTGGTGCTTATCAAACTGGGAGAGATAAGTCTACAGTTTGGAACTTCATTAAATATCTCATTTATATTAAACAGATGATGGCTTTGAACAGAAATAATAATTTTTACAGAGCCCGAGACCTCCCGATCGCGGTCTCCTTGACCGCAGCGCAGCGTTTCCCAGCCCTCCGCGCCCGCAGGTCAGGAGTCATCCACCCATTGGGCTCACTTCAAAGCCTCTGCTGGGGACAAAGCCCAGGGCTTTGTAGCCCTTGAAACAGATTTTTAGAACTTTTACATAGCATACATTTCTCAGTCGTCTGGGGAGTGTGGGTGGAGTGATTAATAATGGGCAGCTGTTTCAAAAAGAAAAAACAACCAACATGTTGCTTGTTATTGTAATTCCTGAAACTATGAACTACCACTCTCGTGCTTGTTTGGAGATCAGTCATAAGCATTTCCAGTGGCTTTAAATAGTTTGCAGCACGCTCAGTATCATTGAGTATCTGGTCCCCACTGTATTTCAATATGTATGAAATAAATGCTGTGGGATTTGTGTAAGGACACTGCTTTTAAGATTTAACTATTTGCTTCAATATGAAGAGGCATGTTGGTGAGAAGAGCTAATGCTTTGATATCTGAATTCATACTACTTTTCTACAAAATACATATTTTTTATAAATAGTTATTTACTTTTTGATAGAGCTGAATTCAGCTCACAATGTTCAGGTGAATTGGTTTAATGGTCTTGGCAAAGTGTCTTGGTGGCATTACTGAGAGGACAGCAGGGTGCTGGAGGCCAGGTGAACCAAGAGCTTTAAGGGCAGCAGGAAGGCTGGATGGCATGAGGATTGGGCCATGGTTGGGGAGTCTCTGATCTCTGCAGGGAGCAACTGGGCCCTGCTACACAGGGCATGCACAGTGACTTGTGAATGCATTAGGTACTCATTGTTCTCATTCCTGGGGGCTGTGCTGACAGCAGAGCTGTGGCCGATGGGGTTGCTAAATCCAGGTAGATGATACCAAATTATTTTCTTTGCCTCTCTTGGGTGCTGTGTTCCCCTGAAATCTGATTCTCTGGGACTCACCAAGGAGAACTTGACTTTTTCCTGTCCTCTGGAAAAATCTGAGAGGCCACTGTAAGAAAGCAAGAGATGATCAGTTTCTGCAAGCAAAGGCTGGGCTGGGAAGATACTCAGGCAGTCTTCTGAGGGAGAGCAGCTGGGGTGGGCAGGAGGCTGTATATGCAGCCTTTCTCTTTCCTGTGCCCGTGGCCAAGCAGCCTGTGACCGTCCTTCCACCACATACTGCATCTCTCTTGTGATGCCCTGGAGAGTCTGGCCTCAGTTGTGGCGGCAGGGACATGTCAGTCCCAGGGGTTTGAGGGCTGGGGTGGAGGACACCCTGGGTCTTGCCAGTTCTGCTTTTGTGTCTCTGCCTGGATGCTGCAGCAAGACATTAGAGGAGCTTCCAGGCTGAATGAAGCATGTAAGACCTTTTTACTCTGCAGTTAGGAAAGACAGAGCAAAGAACTCAATTTAAGAATAAAATTACGGTGAAATCTGACAAGTTTTATGTTTTTTCTTTTGTTCCTAACTACAAAACTTGGGAGGGTGATGATTTCATTTGAAAGGAAGTTGCACCACTGTGGCAGCAGCAGCCCAATTCCAAATGAGAGTTCCTGTTCCATGCTCCTGACAAGGGGCTTGTTGTGTTCAGCTGTCAGTGTGCAGAAGATGGCCCAGCTGTCTGCTGATGGTATTGGAAACAGCCCAGCTGTCTGTTTAAGAAATTATCCAACAAAGAGACACCAAAATGGAATGGGGTTTTTTCCACCAATTTTCTGCTGAAGGATTTGAAATTTGACAGGACACCATGGGGGGTGCAGTGTAAAGGGGTTGGAAGTTGGTCATTAGGCAGAGCTGTCATTGCAAATTATCTCTGTCCAGCATGAGAAGTTCTAGCTCATTTGGTGCTCAGACAGGTCCAGGCCTCAGGCAATTTGTTACAGTTCCCCCATGTGGTTAAGGGGACCCCAGGCACTAATTTTCCCCTCTCTTTGCAGTTGGAATCACCTGGGAGCCCCTCTGGGCCAGAGCTGCCCATAGAGACGCTGCTGGATGACCGGGAGCGGAGGATTTCCCACTCGCTCTACGGCGGCATCGAGGGTCTCAGCGAGTCCCCCACAAAGAACGTGGCACTGGGCAGGATAATGGGTGAGTCAGAGCAGCTCTGCCAAGCAGGGCATGGTTTATTTCTCTCTGTGATTCACTGAAGAGTGGTTAATGTGTTATGTGGGAATTGGGAACATGGAGGTTGCACTGACCAACTTAAAACGTGCCTTAAAATTGTTCTACACAAGCCTTCTGGATAGTTAATGTGAAGAAGAAGGTAAAGTGGGACTCTAAAGTGAATTTTGCATCCTGTGACAGGTACAGAATGAATAATAGTAGAATTTAACATGGTCTTTCAATGTCTGGTTTAGGACAATCAATAATTGGTCGGTCTAGGCTCCATGTTGCATCAAAATCAGTGACTCATGGGAATTCTTAATTTTTTTCAATATTCCTTCACCTCCTTTCAATCCTACTAAAATACAAAAATAAATAAGGAAAACTTGCATCCATTTATGCTTATTAGAGGACTTATTAATTTATTTGAATGTTTGCTTTGTAGGACACCAATTTTAAAACCTCATAACTAATTATAAGCATCCCTTGTGTAGACTCTGTGCCCCGCCATCTGCATGGTCCCAGTGGATAATGAGGTTATTAGTGCTTGCTTTGCAGCAATTCAACTTCTGATGTACAGAGCTAGGTAATAAAGACTTGCCTTGCCACAGGAGTGGTTGGATTTACTGACTAGGATGGGATTAGTTTGAAAGGATTTTCGAGTTGAAGCACAAAAAGCAGCTTGATGAAAATAACACCTGACAGAAGATGTGACGATTGCTCGCTTGAGTTGTGAGTTTTAAAGAAGACATGGCTATTAAATCTAGGGTTGTTTTTAGCATATTAGGTACACAGAATATATTAGAGGATGCTACTATAAACTTCATATGAAGTGAGGCATAACTTAGTTTTAAATTGCTTTAGATTAGTTTTCAGCCTTAGAAAATTAGTCTACCACAGAGTCTTTTCCAATCAAGTTTGTGTATATTTTTCACCCTATATCTTTTTATTAGGGTTGGGTTTGGTTTGGTTTTTGTTTCCACCCATGTTTTCTTTTAAAAATAATTTTGGTATTTTGGCTTTTGCATTTTCTTTGTGGTAGCAAAATTGGACTGCTGTTAAACTCTCTGAAAATGCACAAATTTGCTATTTAGGGTATTTCTTCCAGTAAGTCTTTTGCCCTTTTTTGTTCATTTGGGCAATAGTAATTAGAAACACACCATATTCTGTTCTATTGCATTTCATTTTGTGCAGCTTGGAAGAAAAAAATGTGCACGTGAAAATCAAGGCTGTGTGAAACCATGTCACCCAAAGTCATATGCTCTTAAAGAGAAAAATTTAGAAAAAATTGTATTTGTTTGTCAACAAATTTAAGGAGTGATAAAATAATTTGAAGCCTTTAGCACTATTCTCCCATAGAAAGAGCTAGTTCTTGTTGTGTCAAGGCTTTAGATAAAACATTTGCAGAGCACTGCCTTCTGCTTTTTCCATCAGTGCTGCAGAGGATTTACACACAGAGCTCATATAAGTGTTAACAAATTATCACTTAAACACGTTGTCCTGTTTTGTTGGGAGAGGGAGCCCTGAGAATGTCTGGGTGCACTTGTGTCAGCAGTGCAGTTTGCTTCAACATCAGAGGAGCACAAGGCTTGCCATGCCAAATTGAACTAGTAGCTCATCAGTCTGATATCATCCCTTTAAGAGTAGCCAGTAATTCATGTTTTACCACAAAAAACCAAAAAAAAATTCCAAAGCTGTAAGAATCTAATACCCTTAGAAACTTTTGCATTGTATACATAGAAAAATAAAATCTATCCTTCATTTTCTAAGTTTCTTATAACCTGAAGTAAATATTTTGATTTTCTTTGATAGCTTTTCTGAATTGTTTTCAGGGACCAGGAACTGTGTAAAAAATTGGTTGGTTGTGACTTTAATTCACTGAATCTTTAGTGGAAGCACATTAGTGGAAAATCAGATTGTGCCTGAACCTCATAGTAAATGTGATCTAGCAGTGTGTAACTAAAACTGGTCTTTCTAGGATTGGACTGTTCCCTTCTGCAATCACAGCAGAAGCACAGACCTGTGATGTTTAAACCCAGTTTTTGGGGAATGGTCCGTTCTCTAATAAGACTAGTTTTTTCTGAATTAATCAGCACCACTAAATTAAAACTGCAGTGTTCATAATCTTTCACATGCAAGTTTTCTTGCAGTGCCATACAACAGGGAGGTATTCCCTGTTGGGAGAGATAGGTACAGTTGCTTGTTTCAGAATAGCTAACATTTTAAAGACTCAGTCACTTTTTATGCTGTGGAATCCCTGTCTTTTTTGGTTTTGGTAATGAGAAAAAAAGCAGGACATTTTTTATTTTCCCGAGAATGTTTGTGTGGTGTTACATGACTCTTCCTCTCTTGAAAATTGGCCTAAAATTGAGGATTAGTCCTCAGAACAACCTTGCTGAAGAACTCTGGAGGTCTATACCTTCCCACACCAGTCCTGACCATGAAACAAGCTCAAAGGAGTGCTTTATGCAGTGCTGCTTCCCTTGAGTGCTCTCCCCATTTCAAGAACCCCTCTGATGAGCGCTCTGAATCATCTGATGTCTTTTGAATTACCCCTCAATGGATTTTACAAAGTAAACTTTTGGTACTCAGTGCTTTTTAGTGAGGAGATGACAGTTTGTTTCCATGGAAGGAGTAGGTCTTCCTGCTGCTTTTGCTCTTGGATGGGTTTGAGTTTTCTTCCTTCCTAATTTAAAGTATTCAAAAGTAATAATTTTAAAGTCTGGAAAATGCCTGCTTGTTTTAGTCATTGCTTAAAGTTGGAACAAAGGTTTCAAGAGTGTTTTGTTCCTTTAAATACCATTAATGTAATTTCAGGAAAGGTATTTAAGACAATTTCCTTACTCCTTCATAACTGACAAGCAAGAACTGGCTGTCAGAGCCTTGCTGTGAGAGTGGGAATAAAATACCAATTTTAGGATGTGATTTAAATTATGTAAAATAATGTTTGCTTACTGCAATAAGGCTACGTGAATCTTTTCATGTTTCTGATGATTCTCATGTTGATCTACTTTTCTAGGTGGTTATTGCTATTATAGATTTTTTATGCTTTTTCATTTGATAATATTTCACTGAAAATTTCTGATGGAGAAAAGATACAACTTTATTGAGGGAATACTTTTGGTTCAGAGAAGATGGGATATTTTATTTATATAAATTTGGTCTTGTAAGAATTAGATGGCTGTAAGAAACCCTTATATTTATTTATTATTTCCAGGGTACATGTTATTCAGTAAAACAACTGTGTTATACTGGTTTGCTTGGCTCTATAATTAAAAATTCAAGTCGTCTTCTGACATACTGTTCTTGTATATCATGCATTATACTCCTGAGTTTTACAGTACGCAAATACATAGCTGCTGTCTATATGAATTATTCTTATTCAACAAACAGCTTAGTACAAAGCCCTCTTTCATCTCCTTCTTCTAGTTGCTGATTTTTTTTTTATGAACGTGGCAGGTTTTGTTGGTAACGGTGACTAAACACAAGATATTTTTCAGGGGGTACACAGAATAACAGTCTCTTGCACTGAATCTGCTTTTCATCCTGAAGGATCCCCCAGAACCTTGTGAAGTTTGATGGTTCCTACACAACAGGAAATACTCTGTTCTCTACATAAATAATTGCTGTCTTAAGGGTAGAATCAGGAGAAAGCACTACTGACAGAAATTTAGCTAGAGATGTAGAGTGTGTGTCTCAGTGAAATGAAAATAACCTTTACAATCAGAATGTAGTTCCTTGGCCAGGAATCTCATCAAAATGTGATGCTCTACTACAATAGTTGACAGATCTGAGCACTTTCTTGAAATGCAAGACCTGTATACAGCAGAGAAATCTTTGTTGTTAGTCATTCTCCAGGCATTCATTGGGCTGTTGGTCTCAGTCCCACAGTATCAACATGCTCATGAGTCATTCATAAGGTAATGCTGGGCTTGGAACATACGGTGAGAGTGTTCAACAGATTTTGTAGACCATCCTTTAAAGAGAAAGCAATAGCAAAAGCACAAAGGATCAAGCCAGAAACAGTTCCATGACAATGCAGTGTCAGCATGGGAGCCAAGTTATCCCAGCAAACATATTAACTGAACTTCAGGGAATTTCAAGATTTGAAAGGACCTGGAGCAGTTTAGTTCTCCATGAATAAACGCATTATTCATTCTATTTACTCTCTGTGTGATTAGGGTTTTTTAGAGGGCTCTGTGTTGGTGGTTTAATTCAGGTACAAATTATTTTCTGGTGTATGATAGGTTTGAAGGTGTACAATATTTTTTGAAATATGCTGCTTGGCACATTTTTCCTTTTAGGATGAAAATCCTCATAGACCAGGAGACCAGCCATTTGGAGCTCTGAGGCTTTTTTTCCTGCACAGACAAATGGGAACCCTTCTTGCCCAATAGCTTGGTGTAGTCCACAGGCTGTGCTCCTTTAGATTGGTAACTTGTCCAAGAAATTTGAGCATCATTGTTCTGAGATGAGAAACATTTGAAAGGGAGAATGTTTTACCTTGCTTAGTGCAGTGTCCGAAATACTTTATGTTATTACAGATTACCTCACTGAAGCTGAATTTATACATTTATACAAAACTGGACTTGAAGTGTAGTCAGAGTCTAAATTTCACAGAGTCTAAATAGCACTTTTCCAGCCCGAGGGAAAATTATTTTCTTGAAGAGGTTTGTAGACAGGTTGAGCAATGCCTTAGATTTGTACATCAGTCAAATATACTGAAG
This sequence comes from Melospiza georgiana, assembly GCF_028018845.1. Lineage (NCBI taxonomy): Eukaryota > Metazoa > Chordata > Aves > Passeriformes > Passerellidae > Melospiza > Melospiza georgiana. The sequence goes on from NC_080430.1 coordinate 14,352,353, forward strand.
ATTACTGGGTTTGAAGTTTCTTTGATGTCTCCTTGTAAGGTTTCTCACAACACTTGTGGAATTAATTCTCCAGGGGTATTTTCTATCCACTTCAGCTGAGTTCTCTACAAAGCATGTATTGAGTCCAGTGCTGAGGTTTGTCCAACCATCTGCTGGAGGTGAAGCCTTTCACCTGTTTTTAGCTTCATCTGCAATGAAAAGCATAGGCATGTCAGATGGGTTTTCTCCCTAATTCTAAAGCAACTATTAAAATGTCAGTCTTCACCCTTGTCAGATATAAAGAAGGGTAGTGAAAAGTTAAAAGTGTTACTGAATTACTGTAGCCTCTCAGATGGGAAGTTCAATCTGCCGAGTGCCATAAGGTTATACCTTTTCACAATGAATTCTTTGGAGACATTATTAACTACAGAGTTAACAGTCTTGTAGGCATTATGTTTGGAAAGAAGTACATTACCAGGCTAAACATTAACCTGTCCATCAAAGGAGCTATTGCTGGGCAGAATCAGCGGTTATGCAAACTGCATACATTCATTTCAGTTTGACAGTGATGAGGTGTTCACCATGCAGTACCTTTTTCTTCCAGCCATTTTTTCAGCCTTCTTTAATGATCCCTTTGAAGCCAGTTTTCCCCTCTTTAGAAATATTATTATATGTATTATCTAGTGCAGTGAGGATTTTAACTACCTCTTTACACATAGGGTTTTGTTTGTTTTCTTGTTTATTAACAATTGCATGCAAAGGTAGTGATGGTAACTGAAACATTTACAGAAAAAAAATCATTTCTTTTCCCCTGATTTTTCACATTTTTTCCATATCTACAGTGAAAGTAAAGTGTGGAAATAATTGATGTGTCCGTAGAAGCAGTTTAAAATATGGAAATAGAAGTTTTATGATACATTACACCAGTGCATCATAGTTTTAGTATAATTTTCAGTTTGTTGTCAGATTAATGGTTGATTAAGCTAGTGTGTTTCTTCTCATGAGATATGACAGTTTTACAAATTGTTTTAGTAAGAACATACCGTCTTTTAGCTTGTACCCTCACAAATTTACCTGATGAAGTCTGCCCCTGAACAGACTCTTGCTGAGTCTTGATGTAGTCCCTATCATGTATGTGAAGGTTCTTGTTTAAGTGTTTTAACAAAAGGGTTAAAACTTACTTGAATTTGTTGATAATAGAATTTGATAATTTTTTTTCTCCAAATTTTGCATGTGTCCACTTCCCAGCACCACTTGAATAATTTCTCATTTCATGAGGGCCAGACTGATCAGGAAAAGTGATGGCCTCTGTTAGTCCTTGTGGAACACATTCTTTGTTTCTGTCTAACAAGGTGATACAGGAGGAGATGCTATTTTTTGGGAGAGGTGCTTTTGGGCAGCTCCTCAGCCAGGACTTGAGGCTATGGGCACAGACAGGAGCATGGGAGGTTCCTCTGAACATCAGGAAACACTTTTTCAGTGTGAGGGTGACCGTGCACTGACACAGAGTGCTCAGGGAGGTGGTGCAGAAGCCATACTCAGAAACAATTTTTTTTGGGTCCTGGCTACATGGCTGTAGGTGTCTCTGCTTGAGTAGAAAGGGTTGGGCCAGAGGAGAGGTCTCTTCCAAACCTCAACCCTTCTGTTGAGCTTGAAGACCTTGTGGTCTTGCAGTAGGCCGCAGAAACAACTGGCGTGCATCAATTTTCAGGCTACTGCACAGGAAGATGGGTACAAAGTGAGACATAGTTAATTTTATTATCTGCATTATGTCACTCTTATCAGTGGCACTGCAGTTTGACATAACCTTTTATCATCTGTGATGAAATATTTTTCAAGGCACTCTCTGCATGCTGCTGTTATTTAGTTTTGGGTTTTTTTCTCCCTTTTGTCCAGGTAAATATCAGCTATCTCCAACAGTGAACATGCCCCAGGATGACACTGTCATTATTGAAGATGACAGGCTGTCAGTCCTTCCTCCTCATCTCTCTGACCAGTCATCATCCAGTTCCCATGATGATGTCGGGTTTGGCACTGTGGATACTGGTGGATGGGCTAAAGCTGCAATTAATGAGTCAACAGACTGGTAAGAGCATGGTTTGGTGGAAGGAAGGAAGAGAGAGCTGTAGTTGTATCTTTTCCTTTAGTTACATTCTGACTACTGCTAATTTTAATTTTTTTTTTTTTTTTTTTGGTCACGTTTGGATTTTACTATTTTCAAACTGGTAATTTTCCTTGTTTCAGGGAGGAAGTCTATACAAATACCTCTGGTTTCAGTTTTGTGCTGTGTTAAAGCATATTTGTGGAAATATTACTTAGTACATAGCTGTGTTATTTTGATGATGATCTAACTTTTATTTAATTGCTACCTGACCTAGCTTTTGTAAAAAATTAGCAAAATTTAAACACTTGACTTTATGAAAGACTGATTGGAAATTGTTGGAAATTTTGTAATTTATAAACCTCACTGTAAATATTTCAAAATTTATAAAACAAAGGTTTTATTTTTATATTACATTGTATATCTAGGAGCATCTCAATACATTTGTATACTTCTTTGCTTTTCCTAATAATGTACTAATCTTTCAATTCGGCTTAGAGGTCAAAGCTCCTTGTTTTGCCTCTGTGCTAATGCTCATGCAAAAAGAGCTGGTTAATATTTCTTCATTATTTGTGAAGAACTACTACTCATATTGTTAGATGATTTGCAAAGACAATGTACTGTAATAGCTCTAAATTTAAATACACAGAAAGTAACAGTTCCACATTTAAAGGTATGGAAAGTAACTTTATATGTGTAATCCATAGTAAAAATAACATTTGTGAGTCATAGGTTGACTCTCTGATTACTTTAACACATTTTAACAGAAGAGCCTTATTGAGAAATACATTGAGCTCCATTATTGACTTGTTTAAGTTCCTGGTAAAGAAATACTGTTTATTGCTTAGTTAGTACAATTAATACAGATCTAAGATTTCATTTACAAGTCCTGTAATTATCTACAGTACTAGCAAAATAAAAGCCCACCTCTGTACGCTGCTACTTCTTGAGGCTGGATAATTACCACAAATGGTGTGTGAAGTCCTAGAATTTTCTTATTTTTCTTGTCTCTTGAGCCTGTTATGAATGTGTCAGCAATATCTTAATAGAACAGCAATAGCACCTGCTGGCTGATATGCACCTGTCAGCTTCTTCTCTGCTTTAAACTAGTTTATTTCCTCTTATATCCAGAAATTGAGTTCTGTATCTTAAGTTCTGTTTTAATGATTGTATGGAAATTTAATTTTTTCATACTCATTTCCTTTTTTTTGATGTTGCAGTCATTGTTATGGACAAGTCATACCTGTAATCTGGGTCCCTGAAAAGTCCATTTGTCTTTTGTAAAAGCTGAGAATCTGAGACATTTAAATAGAACAGTCCTCAAGCCTGCACATAATAGCTTATTTCTAAGGGAGTATTTTTAGCTGAATGTGAGCAAAATCCTATGAAATAACCTTAAAACATTTGAACAAAACTGCAGATGCTTTTACATTGACTTCTACATTGTGTCTTGCTATTCATATGCTTCTTTGTAAATGAAGTAACAGTAAAGAAAACAGGGATTAGGTATTGTAGAATTGATCACACTCAAAAAAGTTTTAAGTGTGTGTATGAGAAACAGTAAAGGTCTTCAGATACAATGGCACTTAAAAGAGTTAAGGCACTTAAAGCAGTGTCGTGCTTTCGTACCTAATGTATTCTATTTGTTAAAAAAAAAAAGTAAATGGCAATAGAATTAGATTGTTGCTATAATTTCCTGTTGCTAATGGATGAAGGAAGACTTGTAAAACGAAGGTGCATTGTATGATTTTGCTGGAAGGCACAAAGGGTGAAACTAAGAATATGGATGAAGGGTTATCCAAACAAGAATGGCAGCTGTTCTGAATCACAGAAGAAAATGTAAGCTTTTTCAGCCTCACAATATCTCCCTAATCCTTGATGAAAATGTTATGAAAACAAAGGGCCAATAAGACAGGATTAATAAATGGAATTTTAATAACATTGAGGGTCAGAAGACGGTTACATTCTTTTAAGGATCAGCTGTCATTCCAGAAATCTTATTTGTTAAGTATTCTAGAATATAGTAAATTGCATTTGGCATTGCTTAATGACTTGCACTAAATTCACCTCTGTCTTTTATTGATGTAGTTGAAAAATATTAAAATGAGACATTTTTAGGGGCATTAATTCCTCCTCTGTGCTCACTGGTTTTGCAGTTGTTGCTCTTCTTGGGGACTTTTGAATACTTTTAGACAATGTACATGCATTCAAACTCCTGTGATCCACTCCTTCCTTAATTACTGAAACACTCATGGGTCATTAATAATAGAAGTAAAACAGGACATGAAAATTCAGAGCTCTATGTAAGGCTCAAATAAAGATGCTAAGTAGCACCTTTAGGGTGCTGGATACTGTGCAAACATGTAATAATAATTCCCTTAATAAGTATGTCTGGAAGGGAGATGTGACAAGGGCAGATCAGGGAAGCAGAAAGTCTCTAAAAGTGGTGTCAGTGGAAATGCTGGATTCCAACCTCTCAAATTCCCAGTTGCTGATGCCATGGCCAGACCCACCAACTGCTCTCTCTGGGATCTGTGGTGTCCTTTTCAAGTTATACTTGAACTGGAGTTTTAGTCTGTTCTTACGACTTCAAGTTCAATATATGTGTGTGCTGTGTTTACATGGAAATGATATTTTACTCTAGTAGAAGTTTTATATAGGAGGATCAAAGCAAGCTTGTATGAGAAAAGAAGCATAGAGCCAAAACAAATAATTTTATAAGTTCACCTTTTCTGAAGAAAGTGTCACAGGATACATTTTGTTCAGCAAGATGAAACCAGTCATTTTAACAAACGTGAGCCTGTGCTAACAGATGTTGCTGGAAAAAAAATTCTCACTTAGTAAAACCACATTTTTCTGGCCTTCAGAGACAGGGCTGACTAGCAGGGAGCCAGAAACTTCTGTGTGGCCTTGGTAAAGTCAATTATGACCTGATTATGAAAGGTGTTGAAACCCTGTAAGTTCAGTTGTAGTCACTTTGGAGGACGTTTTCAGATTTAGGTGGTTCTTACTCAGCTACATACTGCACTGCTATAAATGCTAGAAGTGTATATTGGCCTTGTCTCTTTTATCTTTTTATCATGTGGAGATAATTTTTTCCCTATTTTGTGGGAGTCAGTGTTAGGACTAAATAGTTATTTTTGAGTATGGTCTCTGATTCATCAGAGCTTTTAAGCATATGCTTGAGAACATTGCTAAATTGTGCAGACATCTCTGAAATAGTTGCAGTAATTAAATGTAAAACATTATGAGCCTGAGCCAGAAACATTTAAGTCAAAAGGCACTTGACATTGGCTTTATTCACATAAGCTCTGATCCTGCTCACACTGAAGTATTAAATGCCTGTCACAAGCACATATCTTATTATTTGTAAATCTGCCATTACTGACTGAATTTCTTTTTGGCTGTCTGGTAATGAGGGTAGTGATTTTCATCCTTTCTAGTACTTTATGCCTTTGGACACTTTTCCTTACCTCTTTTTCTCTGTTTTGTCTAATGCCCAGGTGTTTCTCGATCAAAGATACTTCTGTAAATTAGAGTACATGGCATACATGAACATGGGCGTGTTACAGAATTTGAAAGTATAAGTTGTGTTTTGCAGAAATTCACCATTTGTCTATTTCTTACTAGGAAAGAGAGGTGTATTATACTTAGCCTTTACAGTAAAAATAATTCTTTAGAAACATGGTACTAAACAATAAGATGGTACTAAACAATATCTTGAGTGGCATGTAGAGACCTTTAGACAAAATATTTAACTTTTTTTATGTTGAAGTACAAAAATATTCAAAGAGGGGATTTTGAGGGATCATTTACCTATAGGATAGATAACAATGTTCCAAAATACTGATCTTTTTCAGTATTTTATGCTTTTGATTTCTTTTTGTGCCAGCTGAAGTAGAGATCTATATTCTATGCCCTTTTCTCGGAGCCAGAAGTTTTTTTTTGTTAATTTCCTTTCATATTGTTTATTAGCAGTACATAATCTTGCCTTGTTTAAAGGTTTTTAGCTTGCACACCAAATTTTGCCTGAATTATTGCGCTCATGATTCTGCCAGTGTTTGAGCACCATTAATAAATCTATCTTCATGTTTCTGAGGCAGCTCACTGAAAACCTGACTGCCTGAGCTGAAGTCACTTTAGAAACCTGCAGAAGAAACAAAAAAAAAATACAGTTCCCCTCATTTCTGATTAGGGGGTGGATCCACTGTGGCAAGTACTTGCTCTGTGGGGAAGCAATCAGTAAATATGTGGTTGTTTGTCAAAGCCAGGCTAAAAGCAGGAGAAGCTATGAAAAATCTACAAGAACTATCACATATGGAGAGAAATTTTAATGTAAAGTTTTTAAATTAAGAAGTTTCAAGCTCTGTGGGCTTCAGGCAGGACAGTTTCTGTTTATGCTTTACTAAAAATATTTTCTGATAAAGACAGACCAGATACATTTCTATCAATAGAATAAATATGTTTCCTAGGAAAAAAAGAACTGTTTTATTCTCCTGCAAATTATTCCTGTGTTGGACTTTCTGTTCTGATTGACTGTGTATAGTGCATCAGATGTGTATATCTTTTGTTAAAACTGTGAGTGAAATCCTTGGTACTTTTAAACTAGAATTGCTTAATGCAGTAAGACAAATCCATTGTGTGTGTAACTGAATACTTGCAGTGGTGTATTTAAAACTGTGATTAATCGTTGCTAGAAGTCACGTGCTAAATAAATGATTTTCTCTGAAGAGTGAAAGGTTGTGTGATCTTGATAAATGTTCGCATGATTTTTTTCCCTTCCTACAGCACTCTTAGTCCAGATGTTGATCCAGTACTTGCCTTCCAGCGAGAGGGTTTTGGACGCCAGAGCATGTCAGAAAAGCGTACAAAGCAATTTTCAGATGCCAGTCAGTTGGAGTTTGTTAAAACACGAAAATCCAAAAGCATGGATCTAGGTAGTGAGTGATGTTTTTTCAATTTTTTTTTATTTGAACCTGATTTTCATGTTGTAAGTATATAGATTTTATAATTCCAAACAGATTGTTTATGTGCAGTAGTACTGCACATAATGTCTACTTGTGGGTAGTAAAGTACTTACTTGAATGGCCAAGTGGTCTGGGTGTTGTTTGCTGTTTGTAAATGTCCATACATTCAAATATCATAGCCCTCTGGATATATGGTTTTGCCTAAACACAGTAAAGAGTATTTATTAAAATGGAGGTGAAAAATGCATTTACCAGTCCATACAGAATGATTGTGTAAAACTGTACTGTGCTGTGCTTCTGGGTAGCCGGGTTTATTCTCACTCCTTGATTATAATGCAGTTAGCCTTAAAGGTCTTTTATAGTCTCTTATTTTGTAGATGAATTCAGAATTAGAAAATGGGACTAGTCTGACATCTGTTTGAGACCCAAGTTTTAATATTTATATCAGAAGCCCTATAAAGTAGCAGTGGCTAAGACAGGCGATCACAGTGATCATTTAAACTGATAAACCAACTGAGAATAAGTAATTGCTAACAAACCCATCAATTTTTCTGCCGTTGCATTTAGATTCTGAAGTGCAGACTCTAGTAACCTCAAACAGTGAGTTTCGATGGCTTAAACACGCAGAATTCCCTACTAAGAATAATAAAATACAATGCAATTCCTCCTTTACAATAGTTGTGTCTTGCCTACCATCCCTAATTCACAAACATCCTCAGGCTGCAGTCAGGTTGGAGGTGTTGACTTGTCTTGACGGGTGCCGCGTGCTAACGTGTCAATAACATATTGTACCTGCCCGTGACGTGAACGACTGACACTGCATGAAGGTTACTGGTTTGCTGCCACTTCCCCCCAGAATGTTTGCTTACTCTTGCAGTTTATTTGCATGAAGTAGGACATTTCTAAGGTCCCCTAACTTGAAAAGAAAATATGCAAAGCAGGAGGAATGTTGAGTGCATGTGGGGCATGGGCACTAACTGGGCTAACCGTTATGCATTTACCTTTTAACAGTAGCTGACGAGACTAAGCTCAGTACAATGGATGACCAGAAAACAGGTAAGAATTGACAGTAAGGCTGTTGCTATAGAAACCTTGGTCAAAGCAGCTTACCACAATTACAGAACTGCCAGTCAAATTGCATGAAAACATGAATATTCCAGTACTTGCATGGCTGCTTTCTATTGTGAATAATCAAGTCGTACAGAAAAAGAAAATTTTTCTATAGGATAAGTATCCAGGGTAGTATATTAAGCTGGGTCATGTAGGCAAACACCTGTTTCTGCACTTTAAACTCATCAATATTCAGAGTTGTTTGGGGTTTTTTGTCCTTTAAAAAAAAAAAAAAATCTTGGAAAATCTCCTTCTAGCTTCAAACTGCAGTGCACAGAGAGATGATTTAGAAGAGTTGAGTATTTGGCTATTACAGTGCTAACACAGTGCTTGAAAATAATTATTTTAATTAGAAAACTGCTGCCTTTGCCTTAAGTGGTCATCAGATACATGTTGTGCATTGAGTTGAAGATTATTTGTGCAAGTTGATTTGCTTTTGGAGCTGAAACCCGAGCATCGTAACAGAACAAAAGAATATGTAAATAGAATCTTTTCCACATACCATTCATTGTAATGTTTCAGAAATGATAATGAGAAATAGCTTTCAAGGCATATTTTTTTATTAGTAATTAAAATAATGCACCAACTGCAATTATGAACCTTTATGATTTATTAATATAAGTTAGCTTTTGACCTGCAGAATGCTATTTTAATTAGGCTAGATCCAGAGGACACCATAACATTACTTAGCTCTAATTAGGAACAATTCACCTTTTTAACCTGAAAATATTATTTATTTTATCATGATTTGAGGAGTAGTGCATTCAATACAGAATTTACATTTGCTAATTCACAACTACATCTCTGTTTAACTGGACTGTATAACATGAGTAGGAATACTAAAAAGCTGTAAGTAATCAAGTGATAAAATTATCATTTTTATTTGAATGGATAAGTCTTCTAGCTTTTAAAACATTGCAGAATATGGCCACAGACTTGCAGCTTTGCAAAAAAGGAATGGGTAAACAAAATCAAAATGTATGAATGTTTTGGAGGATTAAAGCCATCAGAGTGTGAATGTATGAATTGTGTTAATGGTTGTGGTAATAATTGATGCTTAGGAACTGCCTTCACCTCTGAGCATTATTCACATAAAAGCAAGTTAAAGACCAAACTCGAAATTATTGTAAATTATTTTTTATTTTCTTATTAATCTGTATAGTTGACTGGGGTGTGATTAGAATGGTGTAAAACCTGCGTGTTTTAGTAAAATAACAATCTTCAGGCTTCAAAAGTGCGTAGTGATCTGGGTAGTATCAGTAGAGGGTGGTGTGAACTGAGTGTAGTTTTCCTTTATGTGTAACACCTGGATTAAATTCCAAAAAAAGAGACAAGTTGGACAACTTGGGTTAAAGAGCATGACCATGCTGTCTGGACTAGGCAGTTACATATTTTTTGCACAGCAAATGTGCTGGAAAAAAATTTCAGTGGCTGGAAAAAAGGAAAACACCTTTTGCTGTACTTTTGTTTTATTTATCTTGTGTGCTTTTAACCAGGTTTTGTATATAAACACTGGATATCTCCCATTACTGAAGATGGATGTAGCTGTTAAACAAACTACTTACTGTAGTTTGGCTTAAAAATTGTCTGGTTCTAAGGAAAAAAAAAAAAGCTTCAAATGTGTGGTGAACTATGCTTTAATGAACTCTAAAAGCCAGAAAACTTCAACATGTATTTACTTTAGAAAAGATAAAAACAAACTCTGTTACTGTCACAGTTGGATTTAATAGTATTGGCTGAAAAGGAGAGCACAGAACTCTCCAGCTCTAGTTACTGTAATAGTTTTTTAATTATTTTTCTTTCTCTAGTTCACTTGAAGTACCTAATCCTTGCAGTGTTTACAGTTCATCCTAGAGGTTAGAAGTATATTCAGTAGCAATTGAGCATGGCTCATTTATAGAGTACCAGGCATACTATAGCTTGAGGTTGTTATTTTTCCATAGGCTTGTTATGAAAATGAAAAAGAAAAAACAAATAAGATTTATTTAAATTATTTATGGATTTATTTTTACACAATGCTTTTTAATTAAACTTTTATTAAACTGAATCAAAATGAAACTGGTTTTGATGCAGTTTCTTACTTTATTCCTCTCCTGCCTTCCGCAGATGAAGTGTTGATCTCTTAGTGTCTGAACTGAACTAGAAATGGAAAAATTTATCAAATGCAATGGAGCAGATATTACCAAGTAAATAGACTCACTGATAATGTCCTTCAAGAAGGTGTTTAGAAAGTAGACTTTATGCCTTTGCAAAACTGGTTTAATGAAATCCAGAGAAGTTTTTGGCATCAGTTGCAGGTAGCATTTGACTTGACAACTCATAAAACTAATGTTTCAGAAAGAAAAAAAAAATTGTCATTTAAAATGGTTTAAAAGAATGTGCTGATGAAAAATTTGCTTTATAGACTAAAATTAGCCACTCTGGACAAAACATCATATATCCCTTGACACCATGGGGTTTGCCTTTGCAAATCGCCCGAGCGGATTGGTGTCACTGTATAAATAATTACCTTAGGGTGAGATGAGGAGGGGCACATTGAGTTGTTAAACAGTGCCAGCACAAGGGAGAAACAAAGGATAGGGATAGGGAGCAGCACACAGGCTTGGTGTGATGCCTGTGTGCTCAGTGTCCCCTCGCTGTGCATGCCATGGAGAGGCAGCTGCACAGTCATGAACTGCATGGTGGCTGCAGGGCTGGGAGGGCAAGGCCTGGCCCTTGTCCCCAAGGGCTGGGCACGCAGGGAGTGCAGGGACACGTGCGATGGGCAGGGGCTGTGCTTGGCAGGTGACAAAGCCCTCGGGAGATGGACAGGGTGTGGGCACTGTGAGCTGTGAGGAGGATGCATGGTGGCAGTCACGGCTGGAGGAGCGCTGGGATACAGAGGGATGAATCCACCTCAAAGGATATTTGTTAGGGAAATTGTTGGAAAGGGAGATTTTGATAAACTTCAAATTTTAAAAATGATAAAAGCATCCCTTTCATCCTCAGTCATATAAATATGCTTTAGGTAGATGTGTCTTTTCCTCTGCTTTTTTCTACTTTAAATTCTGGTGTCAAAATAGAGGTAGGACTCATTCTGAGCAGATAACGCTTCTGATGATTACCACCAGGGCTGTAAAGGCTGGAAGAAAATGCTGACATTTTTGTGTTTAGAAAACAACGTTTTGATGTGACTCATAAATTTTAAACAGAGTCCTTTTTAAAGAAAGTTCGCTGGTTTTTACCAGATTATGGGTAAACGATTCACTTTCTGACTGGTGAATTCTAGTAATAAATTCTTAACACACTATTTACAGGGACCTAACTGTGTATTTTTAGAATAGTAGGTTTGCTATGAACTAGCCATAGAGGATAGTGAAGGCATTAAAATATACATAGCTCTATGATCACACTGATAAAATTGCTTGTGAGAGGAGATTTCCCCATTTCAGATTCTGCAACCTGTTCACATTTGTGTTCGTGGCCACCCAAGTTCAATAAATATTCTTATCATTTATGTAATCCATTATTAGGTTTACAGTACTGAACATTAGGTCATATCCCAGATGGGATATCCTTTGGGAAAACACAGCTTACATAAATACAGTTCTCACAAAGGTCTATATTGGGTGTCAGGAAATTGAACTTTTTTAGTGTTCTTTATGAACACAAATGGGCACATAAATGCCTTCTTTATAATTACTGTTTACAAAAGGAGCCACTCAGTAATTAGGAAAAGATATATGAGCATTTCATTTGGAAGGTTACAAAGCAGAATGTGGAACAAGGAAGTTTACAGTAAGCTGCTATGTAAGAGGACACCCTTTCCTTTTGTATATGAAATTGGATCTGTCAAACAGCTGGTTTATATATGATTGTCCCATTTCCTCTTTTTTTTTTCTCCAAGATATTGCATTCTTTTTTTTTTCCTGTCTCATAGACAGTTAAAAAAATACAATTAAATACTTTGAAAAGTAAAAAGCAAAATAAAGTCTCATTTCTTGTGTACTGCAGGCATTATTAGAAGAATAGCAGATTTGACCATGGACTAGAAAGTGGACAGTTTTATAGGGCACTGTCTAAATTGAAGTGTTTTTAGTTGGCAGAGAGAATATTCTGTAAAACACTCGCCTTAGACTTCAGGCCATTTTCAGAAGTTTGGCAATTCCAGTCTGCAGTTTGTTTGCACAGCTGGGAAGCCACCAGCCCTCCCTGGTCCCAGCTGGCCCTGTACTCTGCCCCCAACCATCCTCACAACCTCAGCTCTCTAATAAATACAGGCTGTGTGTGAGAGGGTGGCTTCTTCTAGGAGATGGGAATTCATGAAGATAAAGGGTCTCATTTGTTGGGGTGCATTATTTCTGACCAAGGGTGCAAGCAGAACCACAGGCTGCTGGGGGAACCAAACTGCAGAGTTGTATAGACCTGGGAGGGCAGATTTTTGGTTTGTTTCTGTTTACAAGTTAATCTTAACAGTAGGGCAGCTGAAGAGAAATACTTTGACAGCTGCTGTTTGAATTTATTTGATCTGAGGGATTTCAGTTTAACGTAATTGCTCAGACTTTTAATAGCTGAATAGAAAATGAAACATTCACTGCCTTGCTTCATCTCATACCAAGGTAACAAATGATGTGGAGGAAATTTGCCATGCTGCTGTTCAGCATCTCTTCTGTGGGGGCAAACAACCCCCTTTTCTCCCCAGAGAATACTGAATAGTTTTAGTAGAGCGGTAGCAGTTTTCCCCAGTTTAAGGTAACTTCACATACCTTTCATAAAGAACAGTGACAGATGCAGTCTCCCTTCTGTTTCCTAATTTCTTCCAGAATAGGGTTCATCTTCAGAATTTTGTACTATTCTGAGATAAATGTTTAAAAGAGGTAGTATTCCTTTTTTACACCTTTATTCACACCTACGCTTGCTAATGTACTGTTAATATTGAAAATTCTTGCCTTGGCTCTGTCTCTCAGTGGTGGCTGGCTGTGAAATTTATTTTTGCCAGATAAGGATGCTGATGTCAACTAGGTAAGAGCCTACCACCTGGAACTGTTATGGTGCCCCAACACTTCTCTTTTGTGCTCCCTTTGGGTAGAGAAAAAGTGCAAATTTCATATTATAGGTGAGGGCTCTGGTCTCATAATTGCAGGAAATGTAGCCATGATGATGATGTCCCACCTCATCTTGCTTTTCACTCCCAAATCCTTTAGAAAATCTAGCTAAGACTGTTCTTGCACTTCTGAATAAAATCAATAAAATGGGGTGTTTTTTGGGTTTTTTCCCCCTGAAAGATTCTTCCCAGTTTTAGCTTTAGTATGAGGTTTAATTGTGCAGTTGTGGGGTGATTTGCAGTGTGAGTGGTAGTCTTAAGAACAAAGGCTGTACATTTAACCCACAAAACTGAGGATTGAAGTCTGGATGGAGAAAGGCTGTTGCAGAACACTGCCTGAAGCTTCCTTGGCACATCTCTGGACATGCTGCCCTCTCATCAGTGATAAGAGCTGCCCTCAGCCCCAGCTGTAGTAGTGCTGCCCCAACAATCTCTCCTTGTGAGTGCCAGGAGTGTGTTTATTTGCCAGCTGGGTAACTGGCATTGCCCATCAATAATTCCACAGATTATTGTTAAGCAATTTCTCAATCTGAGCAAGTCAGCTGATATTTCTCAGAAGCATTTAATTATGAAGTTGTTAGCAATTTGATGCAAGTCTTTAAAATTCAGACAAACAGCATGTTCCTTGAAGCCAGAGGTCAGGCTACTTTGCAAGACTTTTTTTTACACTAAACATGATAGGAGTCATGCCCATAATCTGCTCTCTGTTCATCAATTGCTAGTACAGAGGAAATTTTCAGCTCAAACCAAAAATAGTTAATTGTTTTGTTAGATGGTGTTAGATATGCATCTGTGCTGCTTGTATGAGCTAAGGTTTTAAAGCCCCTTTATCATTTAAATTGTGTAAAATAATAGTAATGGATGTTGGTCTCTCTTCACTGATTTGAAAAGCCAGACATTGCTAACATTGTCAGTTCCACTGACTGTGACTTGACATACTCATTTGCTTCTGAGACCAACAAATCTGTGGAGAATTCCCTACAGATTATTGAGAGATGATGTGAATAATGTTAAGTGTGTCCCCAAAGACTTTCAGGATGGATATGCATAATCAAGCATGCCGTTCTCAATACTAATTCTAATTACTTTTTCTCCCCCTTTAAATCACTAAGGTTCCCCAACCAGAGATGTGGGGCCTTCATTAGGTCTGAAGAAATCCAGCTCGTTGGAAAGCCTGCAGACAGCCGTGGCTGAGGTGACACTGAACGGTGACATTCCCTTCCACCGCCCACGGCCGCGCATCATCCGAGGGCGAGGCTGCAACGAGAGCTTCCGAGCTGCCATAGACAAATCTTATGATAAACCTGTAGCAGATGATGATGATGAAGGCATGGAAACTTGTAAGTATACTGTTGTTTTGCATAGTGAGTGTTAATGGCATAGGTTAATTCCTTTAGAAAGCGACTAAAGTAGCAGAGCGTGATTTTAGAATTTTAAAAGAATGGAACTAACTTCATCAATATTTAGACTTTTTCCCTTCATTTGCTTTAACAGATGGCTGCACTCTGTAGCTTTCTTCCTTTCTGAAATAAGAGAATAAGATTATTGGGAATGTGTTTACTTAAGTTACTGTGAAAATATTCTGTAAGATGGCTAATTAATGTACTAATGTACACTAGAAAAAAAAAATTAGGTAGAAAGGCAAACCCACTAAATTGATGTTATGAAAATATAGGCATCTAACTTTGAAATAGCACATTTGTAGTGTTGGGGGGGATAAAAAGAAATCACTGTCCTTTAATTAGAGTGAGTAAGGTTGGCAGATCTAATAAAATATAAAGTTAATGATCAGCTATTACCCACCCTAATGGGCATTCATTTACATTTTCAGTTCTTTAACCCGAAGTATGACCCAACATGTGGAAAATGTCATTAACATAAAAGAATCACTTCAAAGCTAACCTTATCATTATTGAACTATGTAAGAATGGGCTGGTAAAATGACAACTCATATTGAATGAAAATAGTATGAATGGTAAATTACCTCAATGAGGGGTTGTATTAAATCATTGAATTTTTAACCTTCATGTTGTACTACTTTCAACTTGTCACACACCAGCAGAATTTTTTTTTAATCAACCTGCAGCTAGTTAGAAGTTTATGAATGAAGATGATGATGGGAAGGTTGAAGAAGTAAGGTATTTATTCTGAATTTAATGAAGGCTTAAAAAGACGTTTTTTGCTCTTTTTAAAGTTTTTTAATTTCAGAAATTTGGTTTCATAAGCATCATTCCCTAATACTCTTTCATAAATTACTTCTGTAACCACTCATTTTTAAAATACTCTTGGCCTCTTTTTTTTTTTTTTAATCTGCCTCTTTTTAAGAGTGTTCTGAGGCCACAAGGGAGATCATTTTGCCAGTCACTTTTCTCAAAGGTACCTACAGATGGAATTAATTCTGCTTTGCTTTTCCAGCACATAACAATTTCAGACAGTAGTGAGGCTAAATGCTGGTGTGCTGCTGCTGGCTGTCAATCTATTTCTGGCCGGTAGAAGAATAGGTGTTAAAAAATGTGTAATGATCCTGCTTATTCTTACAAACTGCATGCCTGTGTTCTTTTGGGACATCAGACCATGTTTTTATAGAAGGCCTTGTTGTTGTGAGCCCACTGATAGCAATATCCTGGTTTGAGGCTTCAGATATCCGAAGTTTATCCACAAGTTACAGATGGTTTAACTTTAATTGATCAAAAATATAGCAAAGCTGTTGTTGTGAAGCACTTTCAAGGTGACTATAGGTTTATGAGATTCTGGTAAGGGTTTTTAAGCTTGTTGATGCAATGCATGGAGAGTAGCAAGGAAATATTTGGAGCCCTTTGGATCCTTCACATGGGAGCAGTGGTGTTGTGGCTTAACTCCTGCAGCAGCCCAGCCCCAGGCAGCTGTGTGCTCACTCTCCCACCAGTGGGACTGGGGAGAGAATTGGAAGGGTGAAAGCTGGAAAACTTGTGAATTCAGATATAGTCAGCTTCATAGGAAAGCATAAGCCACACAGACAAGCAAAGCAAAACAATTAATTCACTGCTACCCATGGGCAGGCAAGTGCTCAGCCATCCCCAGGAGAACTGGGCTCCATCATGTCTGCTGTTACTTGGGAAGACAAACACCATCACTCCAAATGTCCTCAACTTCCTCCTTCTACCCTCAACTTAATATCCTGAACATGATGCCATGTGTTCTAGAATATCCCTTCTTTGGTCAGCTGGGGCCGCCTGTCCTGGCTGTGTCTCCTCCCAGCCTCCTACAC
Source organism: Melospiza georgiana (assembly GCF_028018845.1). Classification (NCBI taxonomy): domain Eukaryota; kingdom Metazoa; phylum Chordata; class Aves; order Passeriformes; family Passerellidae; genus Melospiza; species Melospiza georgiana. The sequence goes on from NC_080430.1 coordinate 14,368,840, forward strand.
ATCTTCAGCTTCCTCACCACTGTGGCTGGACAAAAAGCAGAAAAGGCCTTGGCTCTGTGTAAGCCCTGCTCAGCAATAACAAAACATTTCTATATTATCAATCCTGTGTTCAGCACAAATCCAAAACACAGCCCCATAAAAGCCACTGTGAAGAAAAATAACCCTACCAGCCAAAACCAGCAGAAGCTGGGACCAGACAAAGCCTTCTCACTGAAATCAAAATGTCATGGGGTGAGTCTTTGCCCTCATCTCTGGATGAAGTTGTCTCACACCATGGACCAAGAACCATCTCTTGTCATGAGAGAGCAAGAGCAAGGCTTGTCAGATCCCACATGGTGAAGAAGAGCTGAGCAAAGTGTGACCAAGCTGTGTGTGTACGACTATGCATTTTGTTGTTCCACATATCGTAATGAAACATCCAAGAAGTATTTCAGAAATTTCAAGTGCCAGATTCATAGAAGGAGATGAGTAGCAGAGCAAATGTAAGAAGATGATTGGACAGAATTCAGTCCTTGAGGATTTTTGCTTCTCGTGGTGATGGAAGAAGCTTAAGAGCTGTCCCAGCCCTATGTCACCTGCCTTCCTGAAAATGACTGTATCTGCATTAAACCTAAAAGCACTGCAGTCTGCTTCACTTTGTGTAAATTTTATATGGACTTGAGCTTCCAAAGAATTTACCAAATGGTGTCTTCAGCTGGACAAAGTTTGGGCACATATGAATATGTAGGAGTTTAACAATCTGGATCTAATACCTCACTGCTGCCATAACAACGTTGCCTAAGTTTTTCTGAAATTGTATTTAATTATTCCATAATTGTTTGAAATGAGAATGTGACTTTCTCTCGTTATAAAACCCAGGCAAACATGCTGGTGGTCAGTTTGGTGATGCCCTTGAAGTTGGATCCATTTGTCTTGCTTGAATATTTTTGCCTTTCTCCAAGTGTTTCAGTGCTAGAAGTGTTTCTTTGCTTCCAGACAGTGACCCACTTTGGATTAGCAAATAATAGCACTGCAATGTATTGTATAGAGGAGTTCCTAACATGTCATCATTCCATACACAAAAGCCATAAAGAATACAGGTAGCATATGAGACAAAGGGACTGACTCTTCTAAATATCCTTGGAACAATGTGCTATTAAATTACTAAGTATAGGATTAAAATCAGATGGCACTGACTGGATCTGAGGTAACATTTTAATTATTTGAGAAGATGTGTGTGAGTTTTAATGGCTGTAAAGAAGGAGCATTTGTGGAAAGAGGTGTGGGTGTTCAGCTGTTACAGATAATTTTGCCTGCTTTTGGGGGGGGGGGCTTTTGTTAATTTTTCCCTTTTTTGGTTTTTTTTGAGTGTTTTTTTGTTGTTGTTTGTTTTGTTTGAGTTTTTTTTTCTTTAATACTTGAAATAGCTGACTAGAAGCAAAATGTTTATCTTTAGTGGCATGAAGAAGAACAAGGAATTTTGGCTGGGAGAGATCAACAAAGCTTTCTAATCTTTTGCTGAATCTTAATTGCTGGAATCTAGGGCTGTATTAAATATCACAATAAGAGGCCTAGAAGCTTAGTGGCAAAATAGTTTCACATTAAGTAGCTTTGATTCCTCATGTGCATCTTTTCCATTTTATGGGCTAATTAGGAGAATAGCTTCATAATACCTGTTTGTGTAGTTCTCCATACTGCAGTGTGGTTCATGAAATGACACTAGTGTTCAGTTTAATTGATGTTTAAAGTATACTCCAATTTAATTTTTTGGCTTCAGCATCCTGAATGGAGAGGCAGGAGGTTGCAGGAAAAAAAAGGAAATAGCAGCACCAAAACAAATACATCCTGCGTTTTGCAGTAACCTAATGTCATTACTGCAACATAACAAAAATTAGAAGTTTCATTTGTAGCCTGGGTTTGAATTTTAATTGAGCAGCATTTGCATTTGTTCTAAACACTAGTAATTATGTGTATGTTAATTGCAGGATGACTGCACTGCATAAAAGTAAAACAAGCTTCTTCATGTCGGGTCCTTTTAAGAAAACTGGAAATCTATTTAGTTCAGTGGAGAGACCAGTGTTTACTCCAGGAGAGCAGGCATCCCAGTTCACAGGCCTCAGTCTAAGCTACTGAGTTAATTGCAAGCAAACTGTATGATAGACAAATATTAATTGCAACACTAATGCAGAAAGGAGACAATGTTCTTCATGGAATGTGCAGAATAAATAGGAAGTGGGAGCTTTGTGTCCTGGTTCTGGCCAGGACAGGGCTGACTATGGCCAGGACCCAGAGGTTATTCCATACCACCTCACATCATTTTCCAGGGACAGAGGAAGGGGTCCCTATCAGGTCCTGTAGAGTAGTGGACAGAACAGTCAGGTGTTGTCAGGGGTGAGAACTTGTGTGCCAGTTATTCTTTCCTTTGTGCCAATCGTTCTTTCCTTGTGTGCCAATCATTCTTTCCTTGTGCGCTCTTTTATTCCTGGTGTTGCTGTTACTATTCTTTTTCTTATCTCATTGCTGTTTCCAGTAAATTGTTCTCATCTCAGCCTGTGATCTTTACCTTTTGTGCCTCCAGCTGTCCTCTCCATCCTGCTGCAGGGGCAAAGGGGAAGGGAAGGGGAGTGCGTGGGTGGCACATGTTTTGGAGAGTCTGAGTAGGAGCACCAAACTGGGCAGTTCCCTTCCTAAACACCACAACACACTGTTATGACAAGTTGTTCTGCAACTCAGCATACCACAGTAAACTATATATATATATATATATATATATTTATATATATATATTTATGATTTATTTAATGTATTGTTATGTGAGTATGAACAAACTTAGGTCAAAACTGATTCATTTTTAAAATTCTAGCAGTAAAGTTCCAAGTAAACAGTTGATCTCAAAATTTGTCAGAAATTTCATACTTTTTTTTTTTTTTGCTAATTATATTCGTTTGCAAGTACAGTCTTTTAAATGTCTAGTTAGAACAGATTGTAGCTATAAATTAACATGTAAAAAATTAACATTTCTATTCCGAAGTGTTTTTCCACAATTCTTTTAATAATAAGTAAATATCATTCCAGACACTGATTAAGAAGCGCTGGGACCAAAAAAAGTACAAGAACAGCTAGTACAGAGGCATGTATAGGACCTATTCATTTCCTAAAATACAATAACATGGATATTAAAACTGTATCTACAGTTAAGAAGCTCCTATATCATCTGCTTTACTCATAGCAGTCCTGAATTAAATGCCAAGGCCTGGCCACTCTGGTGGTTTGTACTTGAGAGTGCTAGTTAAGATTCAAAACCAGTTACTAATGTTGAGATGTATCTGGTATGGTATATTTTTCTTGAAATATATCTGTGTGATCATCCAGGGCTGGAGAATATTTATAGAAAACTTGATATTTGGTGAATAAGTGCAAAGTCTATTGGACACGTCTATGGATTGTAATATTAAGGAATAAAGAGTATTTTGCAAGCAAGTTTCTGAGAGAGAGAAGATATTATATTGAATGGCTTTCTGTCAGTGATTTGTAGACTTTTCAGGTTCAATGATTTACTTGCAAGGTGAAGATGAATGATGACTAAGAAAAGCAAGTTTATATTCTACAGTAGTCTACAGATGAGAAATTTCTGAAGAATTACACTCTTCTGTTGGCTGTAAAAGTGGTGCTGAGATCTTGAACAATATTAGCAGAATAATATTAAGAAGTAATAAACATAGGTGAAACTAAAAAACATTTTCTTCCTTCTATAAGCCATGACCATTTCAAAATCTTATTGAGTACAAAAATTCTCTTTCTTTTCCATAGACTGTGTATATATAAGGCAAGACTGTGTTTTTTTTTTCAAATTATACTGCCAAAAGTTGTTTGGAGCCTTTGTATTCATTGGAGCTACAGGAGGCAACACTAAGTATGCATCTGTGATCCTAATTGCTGCTTTGTGCAGTCTGTTGGAAAGCTGGGAGATGGTTGGAGCCCTACTTAAATGTGATGATATAAAATGTTAGAACTCATGGAAAGTCCCAGCTTCACAGGGCATGCAGTGCAGTGTTCTGACCCACCAGCTTGAAGTGTTTTATTTCTTTCTTACTAAACTACTGAAGCAGTTTTCAGGTTTTCAGTGGATTTTGTTCTTTTAGAAATTTTTCTTTCAAACTTTCTGAACTACATGTGGGCTGTTAAATCTAACCTTGGTTGTGCTTTAGGACTCCTGGTCTTGGATTAGAAACAGAGAAGGAACATTTTATCTGCCCTTAAAGTATTTTACTTGTTCCACTGGATGAAATCTCCCCCCCTCAACCTCCCAGGCTGCCCCATCTCAACCAAGAATAACACCAAAAATAACAATCATGGTGCCTGATGTGTTCTAAATGGCTCCAGGAAATGAAGAAGCATAACAAAACTATTATGTTACTTGCAGAAGGAAAAAAGCCTATTATGGCTTGCATTGAGGTTTAACACTCCCTAATGACTTTCATATTTTTATGAGAATATAACTTAGAATTTATGGACAAGGCATGCTGCACTGGTGTTACTTCTTGCAGATATTTCTAAATCTCTCCTCAACTGATTTAGATACTGAAACAAAATGGACCAATTACTATCACTTTGCTAATTCTCTTTATTAATCCATACATTATCCAGAGTACCCATAAAGTGCAAATTGTGCTTTGCAGAATGGTCTGCAAAGGTGAATTCCTTGCTTTTATGAGTTTAATACTTCTAATGAACACTCTTGGAAAACCATGTAAGCAGATACTGATTTTAAAAAAAAAGAGTTTATTGTGGTTTTGCATATATCCTGCTTCAAAATACATTATGGAATATACCAAAAATCTGCCCTTTTTGTTTGTTCTTATGTCACTGATGTTTCTTAATATGTGCTTTCAGTGGAGGAAGACACAGAGGAGAGCTCAAGATCTGGGAGAGAATCTGTGTCCACAGCAAGTGATCAGCCATCCCACTCATTAGAGAGACACATGAATGGAAGCCAAGATAAAGGTGACAGAAAAAAAACTGGAAAGGAAAAGAAGAAAGATCGAGATAAAGAGAAGGATAAAATTAAGGCAAAGAAAGGAATGCTGAAAGGCTTAGGAGACATGTTCAGGTAGGTACTTTGCAATCAAATGTAGAATGAATTATAAAAAGAAGTTTGTTTTTCTAATTAGTCATTATTGTAAATTCTTGCTGAGGCCATATTTTACTATGCAATTCCATACATGGTGTATATAGGCTGATCTCTCAATTTTTGAGTCTATGGATGGTGTCATAAAGGAGAAGCAGCTCAGAATGAAAGAGAAGGAGATGGCTGGCAGGCCAAAGGAAAAGAAAGGCAAAGAAAAAAGTAATTTTAAGCCACGGACTGCTTGGTTTTGAAAGAGTCTTTGGTGATGTCTAAGGCACATATCCTTTGACAACTCAAAACATTGGGGATTTTGTTTTATTTTTCCCCTTTAATACTGTACCCAAAGGTTATGTGTTGCTAAATGAATGTTTTTCTTTGCTTTACTATTAAGACTATTGGTATCATGAAGGCAGGATGTGAAAGAGATTAATCAGTTTGAGACTGAGAAACAGCGTGCTTCTCTCAAGGAAGACAGGATCTAAGGTTGTGTGCTCTGATAATCCATAGAGAACGGGTCAGTGAAAGACCTGATTTACCAAACACTGAGTTCTTTTTAAAGGAGTCATCTCTCCAGTAGACATGAGTGAGCTGAAAGGAGCACACTGCTGAGGTACACCCTGCTGTTGTGGGTAAATGTTGTAACATGACAAACATCTTTGATCACTTGTGGAAAGGGGTGAGAGAGCAAGAAAACCAGTCCTTCTTTTAGCCAGCTAGAGTAAATAAACACATTTCGAAGAAAAAGCAATATTAAAGCAGTGTTTGTTTTGTTATTTAATTTTAAAGTGAGGTACTGGTGTTATTTTAATTATCTAGTAATGATTCTACTCTGAAAGTATATAAGGGGAGTTTCAGTTAACTTTCATCCCATTACTTTCTTTATCCTGTAAAATATTAGTTTAACGTGTTGTAACTGCACAGGTTCTTGAGAATTGTTCTGTGACTGAGAATGGTATTATGAGAGTAATAAGTAGAAAAAGTGGTTAATTAGGAAAAAAGTAGTTAATTTGAAAATATTGTTTTGAAATCTGCTTTAGGAAACACTAAATAATAGCAGGCTCTTAGACAGTGTATGCCATAGAACAGAAGAAGAATTGTAGGAGATTGTCCCACATGTCAGGTAGGAAGGGAGTCCTTCAGCCTGCAAAGCCCATGGGGATGCCCTTATCCTGTGGATATTTGCCTGCCTCAGTTCAAGCCTGGAGCAGGGCATGGCACCCCACTCTGGCAGAGTGTGGAAGGCAGGAGATGTGAAATGCTGACTGGTTCTTTTCTGCACTCTGTCATTTTTAAACAGCAGAAATGCCAGGTAAAATTGAGGCACAATATGCATGATAAATCCTATAGGCTCTGAGTAGTAGCATCTTGGATACCTTGAGTGTTGTCTTGTGAGTTCAGTCACAAAGTTTTTACAGCATCTAGAAAACTTGGGCAGCTCCATGGGCCAGGCAAGGTAACCCTTTCTGTGTGCTTGATAGAACACTTCTGAAATGTCTAATTTGGAAACAACACTAATTTGAGTGATAGGATGATCCAATGCTTTGTTGTTTGCTCTTCATAACAGTCAACATTTTCTTGAGGTTTTTTCCCTTCACTACCATTTCTGAGTGAACTTTACTTTTCAGTCTCTGCTTAATTAATGTGAGAGCTGTGCTATCTGGATATGGCTGGCTCCTCCTGGATCTGTAAATTAGCTTGCACCTTGTCAGCCCACACAAGAGAGGTGTTCCTGGCAAGGAAGAAAATGCTGATTGAGAGAATTAAGCATTATGTCTCATTTCCACTTGGTGCTTGATTTGCTTTGTTGACAGCCTTCTCAATAATGTTTGAGAGAAGGGCTTTGTTATGTCTGCAAAATAAGCTACTACTTCTACCTATAACATGTTTTGTTTTTCTGTACATTTGACATATATCATAGATATCAAATAATCACTGAAAGAAGTTGTGTGATAGAAAATAATGATGACAGTAACATTTAAAATTCAAACCAGGATCAAAGCATAATTGGATGTTTTAGTTCTGCACAACGTTGTAATTTATTTGTCGTTCTTTTTCTTTTCTCCTTTTTCACTTTTTTATTCCTTTTCAGTGCTCTAATTTTTAAAAAATATTTCTTCATTAGGTTGTATGGTCAAAAACACTTGTGGGATGAAGTTGCTATTAACTGACACTATTCCAAAAAGTATGTCTGTATTTAGCCAAAGGGCTTTTCATTACCTATATCCAAACTGGCATCTCATAAAGAAGAGTCTGTGTGATGTATAAAAATAAGTCTCCTTGTGTTCAGTAAAAATCTTAGGATTTACTGCTGGAATCTTCATTAAACTCTACTGTGAGATGGAAAGTCTCACTAGAAAACCCTAAGTTACCTTTATCCTTCAGCATCTAGTCATCATTTCCAAGAAATCCCTGGATGACTCAGACAAGAAGTCAAAATCATAAGTAAATCTTCTAAACACCTCCATTGTTTTGCTGCTTGTAGTAAAGAGGATTGACAGAACCTTGGTGTAGAGCTGCAAACTGCAAAACTGTGTGGCTCTGGCACACACAGCTCCTGGTATTTCTAGAGACCTTTGCTGGCATTGGGCTGTGGACAAGCTGGAAGTTCACCTTCTGACTGTGACATAAATCTGCCTGAGCATGTATGTGTTTCAAGCTGACACTTCAGGACACAAAGGATTATTTAATTGTGCTATTTGGCTGAGAATTCTTCTCACAAATGAAAGTAGGACAGAAGTTAGCCTAGAAAAGTGTTGAGCAGAAATATTGGTCTATTGGAGGAGAGGCAGGTGCTGCAGTGCTTTGCTTAAACCTGAATCTGTTTGTTTTATCTGAGTATTGGAATCATTCTTGTCTTAGCCTTTCAGGAGGATCATGTGCCAGATCCTGTGGCCTGTGAAATGCTGTGCAATTCCTCCTCCTTCAGTCAGAGGGTGCCTGGATGGCCACTGCCAGCTGAGCAAATAGCTTTTGGGAAGCTGAAATGAAGTTCTGCTAGCTTTTTTTCTTACTGCTGAGAAGCCTTCATTGAATATATGTATTGATATCAGAAGTTTATAAAAATCTGTATGCTTCTCCAAATGCAATATGAAATATGTTTACTCATTTTGAGTCTGATTTTATTTTTAAGTAGAGATTTTGTTTCTTGATAAAAATTAACCTGACAACACCAATCACTAGTTGAAGAAGTTATTATAGTGCTGCCTTAAGAAAGAGTCTTCACAGTTTCAAAAAGTGTGCCTGTAATTAGTGCTGGTAGATGCACATTAATTTAATGGGTCTCTGTGTTGTGCAATTCTTTGACATTCCTCTCCTGAGAGAGAAAAACGGTATATGGTGCATTTTTCCTCTTTCTTTTGCCCCTATTGTGTACAGAGTATTTCTATGAAAGTGGATCCCCAGAGGATATGAGAGAGGAAGATTTGAGATGTTACATATGAAGATTTTGGATGATGATGAAATGACACATGTGCCGTGGTGCTGCTGATCACTTACAGTCCCTTTACTTAATTCATGCTTCTTCCCAGTGTGCAAGCTTGGATACAGTTGTTAAATGGATGACTGAACTGATGATGTAAAATATGTCCAGCAAGTGGTCAATCTCAGGACAGGATATGTCTGAGGAATAACATCTTTAGGTGAAAATGAACTTCCAAGACATCGAGAATAATGAGGAGAAAGAAGCAGCTCTGGGTTTCCAAAGGCAGGAAAGGGAATAGTAGGGAGACTAAGCTAGCTAGTCATGTCTTGCTAAAAATATCTAGGGACAGTCATTGCCTGATAAAAAAACCCCAAATCTACTGAAACAATCAACCCTTTATATGATTGGAGAAAAATGGCTTTGAAAATTCATAGGGTATGTTTAGATTTGTGTGGGGAGCAGATGATGAGAACAAAAGATGGGGAATATGACTTGTGTCTTAATCTTGGGTTTCATCAAGAAATATCTGCATCAGTTTTGGGGGTCGTTTATCGAATGGAGGTAATGTAGTTTGAAGCATCTGTGGATAAATATGTTATATTAAGTAAATAAATTTTCTACCATAGGAATTAGTACCCGAGTCACACATAAACCTGACTTTGCTGGAGTCTTTTATGGAGAACATAAGCACTGTGTATTGAGCTTCACAGAGCCAGACTGTATGCTCAAAATTAATCATATGCATAGATGTTTTTTGTATTGGAGGGTGCACATTTTAAGATCTGGCCTGTAATATTGATGGAGATGTAAAGTCATAACATATGGTGATCTTTAATTCCCATTTTAAGTGTTGTAGCACATAGGTGGGTAAATCAATGCACTGAATAACCAATGCAAATGTAATATCCCCAGATTACCATTAAAATCTAATCCTAATTGGATTTAATTACATTTAAAATGATTACTGTGAGCCTTGCAGTGTTGCATCTTCCAGTTCTATGAGAGGAATTAGATAATTCAGTTTGCAACCTTGTTTAGCTGAAATCAGATATACTGCTGGCTGGTTTTATCCCCCCACACAGCTGTTTCCAAGGCACACTGGACATGTCCAGATTTATAAACATACTATTTGTAGATCTGAATTACACATTTCAACCACATGAGCTATCTGAGACCACTGACTAGGCATTTGGGAGAATAACCTATGTGGATTACTGTTGCTTGTTACATGACTTCCTTGTATTGCCTATTCTGGTTTTCATTTAAGTTTTCTCATTGTAATATCTGTGAGGAGATGAAAAGCAACTCACAAAGGTTATACCACTGATTTGGTAATAACCTTCTTTCTCTTTCATTTAATAGCAATCTTCAGACTTTTAACTGAGCACAATAACTAAAACATGTCAGAGTTGTGTAAAATACTGTTGAATTATATCCTAATCAGCAGGACTGGCAAATACTTCGAACTTGATAAAACAAAATCTGTGGTCTGATTTCTATCATTCAGTAGCTTAAGATGCAGCAATAATGACATTTTCCTTGGAAGCATGACTAATAGGACTTTGTATTGGTGAATGACACTTACTGATATATGGCCTTAATAGAAAACATGAGAATGAGCTCTGAAAGTTAGAGGGTTTTTTTTCTTGAGTGCTCATGGAATAAAACACGATAAATCTTGAGCCTTGGAACACAGAGGAGGAGGTTGGTGCTAAAACACCCATCAGCTGCATTGTTTCAAACTTGGAAGCTCATTGTGTGCACACTGAGTTGTGCCTGGGTTTGCTAATGCTCATAATGAGAACGCTGCCGACAGCTTGTGCTGCTTGTGCTGAGACTTCCATCAGAAACGCTGAGCTGGGTCGTTGGTCAGGTAAATGGAATCTGGGGTCATTTGTGCTCTGGTTTTTGCCTGCTGCTATTACAAGCCAGCTGGCACAACTGTCATTAAGTCCACATCTGCTTCCCCCCTTCTGCCACCAGCTAGAAAATGCATGGTTTACTGTAATCCTGGATGCAGGTCTAAGCAGGATATCCTTTCACTTTAGAGGAGGAGCACCAACATCATCCTCTCGGCAAGTTGGACACTGTTGATGCATCTTTTCTGTGCTCCTCTGGGCTACTTTGTCCCAATCCATTTTCAAAGTTTCAGCTGGCCATTGGGACACACAGCATCAGAAGAGCCTTTCAAATCAAATCAGCCATGCAGCAAATTGTCATCTTTGATGCAGACGATTACCCAGGACTCTTACAAGGGTCTTTCAAAGCATTTTCATATTCTACACTTACTTCTTTCCAATTAAAACTAAATAAGGGACTAAAAGAGATAAGCTTGGTTGGAAATAACTTTTTCTTTTTTGGAAAGATAAGCAGTGCTCCTTGCTTTCTCTGTGCATTTCTGCCTGCTGCTGGATGGAGGCAGTTGCTTTGAGGAGAGGTGTGTTTCATTGCCTGCAGCCCCGAGCACACCCGCTTTAGACTAAGATGTCATTGGGGCAGGGGCTAGTGGAATGGCAAATTTATGTTTCTGAACCAAACAAGTTCACATAATCTGTCAGGGATTTAAGGAATGCAGCTTCATTAAGTGGTTAGTAAACTCTATGACTTTTAAACGAAACACAGAAAGCAGTGGTATGCAATTGTGCAAGGGAGATTTGAAGTGGGAGATTAACATAATCGCATGTGGCTTTCTGGTTTGTCACTCTGACAGAAGGCAGGGATTTTGCTCTGTGTGTTCTTTACTCTGGATTTTCCCAGAGTAAATCTTGAACTTAAATCTGATGGTGGTATAGTGTATGGGGGTTTGGTTGTTTTGGTTTTTCTTTTTAAATTTCTATAGAATCAGGGCTCTTGTTTCTAACATCCAGAAGTAAGTGTCAGGATGACTTGTTACTAGAGATGAGTTCATAGTGGCTGCTAACATATTCTCCCAGTGTTCTTCCTTTGCTTGTCAGCGACTTTAAATAGAGAACCTTTGACACCTTCAGCACTGTCTTTGCCTGCAAAGCAAGCGAGGGAGGCAGGCAGGGTGACAGCTGAGCCCCCCACCATCCTGCCCGGCGTTCTGCACACTTCTCTTCCAGGCCTGCTGGATGAATATAGAACACAAGTGTCAAGGATGACACCTTCTTTATAATCTCTGCAAAGCCAGCCTTTTCAGGGAAGAATTTGTTGACAGTTCAGAGATTCAAAGTCAATTTCAGTTTAAGCTCATATAGAAATAGGAGTTTTTCTTCCACCTCGTGTGATAATTGAAGACTAAATAGGCAGTGCCCTAGTCCATAACGAAGGATCATAAATAAATACTGTCTTGATACATGAAATATTTGCTAGGTGAAAAGCTCTGTTAATGACATTTGTTTTGTTATCTCTTGGAAAGCTTCTTTAGAGGTTTAAGTCACTACTGATAGTACCTGTACATTGGTATATGTTGTGGATGCTGTAGATTATGTTTTTAAAGCAGACTCATCTTGAAAATCCTTTTTAAAAGCAGGAATAGGAATGTTGACTTAGAGGAAAATGAATGCAACTCAATATAGTTTTGTATCTGGGATGACATAGGTGGTTAAGTCACATTTTCTTAAGGTACTGAAGTTGGCAGCTGCAGGACAGCTGATCCTTTTCTAAAAGGCAAAGCTCCAATTTACCACTGCATTTCAGTCCCCAGGAGCAATGATTTGTATTTGTGCTGTGTTGGCAGGCTGATGCCTCCTGTTTAGATGTTAACTTGTCCTACTATTGTGCAAAGAAATAGTCATTGAAGACATAATTATGCAACCCTTCAGTGAAAATGGCAAAATGGGATTAAGGCAGTGTATAATTTCTGGAATAGAATACACTGGCACAGAAGTAGTTGGTGAGCCCCTGTGTTTCCCTGAATGCAGTAGGAAAATAGTAGGTATAAGGCTTTCAGAGGCCTTATTTAGGCTTTTAAATTGTTGCTTCAGGAAAAACTAAGAGGAACACGAGTTCTGGAGAAAGAATAAGAGAGAAGGAAATACTAGAAACACAGTGACAATGGGGTATAGAAGTTGTATTTCCCCCACTTTGAATCTGTTGATGACTTCTAGAGGAAAGAAAAATAATCATAAGGAACTGAAGAGATATCCGAAGTACTGCACTCAGTGATTTGAGCAAGAAAGGTTTCCTGCTTGGTTCATCTCCTCCTCACTGCAGCCCAGCTTCAACTTTTCATCAGCTGAGTGTCATGGCCAGTTTATTTTCAAATATCTCCAAGGATGGAGAGTCACCAGCCTCTTTCAGCAACCTGTTCCAATGCTTAACCACACTCCTGGTGAAAAGTATTTGTCCTTGGTAAGATAGGAATGAGAGACACTGAATAATTGCTGATACAAAAAATGTGAATCAACCAGCATGTACTTATGCTTCTCATGAATCAAGAACATGTGCATGTACAATAAGATTTTCATGCAAAAAAATGACATTTTAAAGGACCTTGTGTTACCCTCATGGACTGCTGCCCTCACAGGACCCCAAGAGTATAGGAAGTAACATACTTGTATTTGAGACTCCTTACATTCATGGCATGCTAAATGTTAAGGAATAATTTATCTATAAAGAGGGTTTTTGGTGATTTTCATTGTGTTTCCAAGCATCTTTCTCCAAATTGTCTTGGACTGGCAACTGTTAGGATACTTAGCTGATTGTCTGATGGGGTAATAGTGTCTTATAAGATCCACTGAGCTAGAAAAGGTGATTATTTTCTGTGGAACTGAGGAAGAAACAGTTGACAGGAATCTTTCTTTCTACTATTTCGTGCTACACCAGAAAATGTCACCTGTTTTTTGTTAAATATCTAAAATTAGTGTTGCATTAATGCTGATATTTTCCATTTTCATCCCAAAGTACATATATCAAGTAAAACCTCAGGCATTTGTAGTTCAGCCAGTCACAAAAGGAGGAAGTTTATTTTACTTTTGAAGGGGGAGAAAGAGTTCTTTTTAATTCCACTCATGTTTGGCTGATTCCTTAGGATTTAATGTCAAAGTATAAGAATTTGGTCACACAAGAGTTAAATGACACCCAGGAATTCCCTGTATCCCAGTACTTTGACACTGAGCAGTGGTAGCTCCCAAGGCTGGGATACCAGAACTGGGTGACCAGGTGTTCCCAGGGCTTCAGGGATCTGTAGCTCATGGGTTTCTTGAGACACTGCCTTTGTGCTCAAGTACAAAATACAATGTGTGCACATATTCTGTTCTGGGCAATTTGTCCTGTTACTGATCATTTGGGGTATATTTACCTAATTCCAAAATACTACAAAATTTGAGGTATGCCATATACAAAAATGTCTCTTAGAGATTGTGTAAATGACTTTTTTATCAAGGAGCTGCTTTTGCATTTCAAGTGCCCAGGCCTGATTGCAGTGCACTGCAGTAGATCTGGCTCATTATGTCAGCATTTTATGGCACTCAGGTAAGCATGTTTACAAAGTAGCAGTAAACCTTTTTGATGTGCAATAACATTTCAGTAGTTAATGTAGTGTTCCACTGTGTATTAAATTTTACCACTTCTGGGCAAACTTACAATAAGCAGAAGTGAAAGAAAGGGCTGTAGATGTTTATAAAATAGACCCTACTGGAATGAATTCAAGAACTGGTTTTATAGTGTATGTTTGGTCTAGCTGATGATGTGGTTAACAGTAAATTTTGAAATGTTTGCTTTTGCAGAAGATACATTCTTAGTTTCTATGAATGTTAACACTTTTTAAAGAACTTTGTTGCTATCAGTCTTGTAGCTCCAAGTCCAAAAAGGAAAAACATAGTATAGTTTCATGAAACTACTTGTTGAACTTGACTCGTTTCAATAAATATAACAGCCTACTACTGATAGGCTGTTTTAAAGATTTTATAGGTCATGTTAAAAGTATGTTGGAAATGCTGTATTGGTATAGAAATTCTCTGTTATAAATAACTAGTCCAGTCAATATTAACTGATTATTAACTTCGCAAATTTAGCTTTGTCAATGAAATATGCATAATTAGTCCTAATGTTTTTTGGGCTTGCAGTACAAAAACTCTTGGAGTTTAGCAAGCTGCTTAAACTTTCAAGAGGAACTATTTTCTCATTTTAAAACTAGGATAGTACCTTGTCCATGCTACTGTCTCCAGGGGTTTTGATGTCATAATGTTTCCTGCATTATATAAATATGGAATATATGTATGCTAAAAACATATGCTAGAGCTCCCAGATACTGGTGTGGAGTGTAGTTTGAAGGTGGATGAATGCTGGATGGATGTTGGAGAGATGAATCACTGGAAATGTATGTAGTTTCCTTTTTCGTGCTATGCTGTTATAAGTAGTGCTTGGTAAAAAAATGTCTAATCAGTGACAAAGTGTATGGATTAGCTTTAAAGGATCTGAAAAAGAAGATTAAAAAACAAAAATGCATCTAGAATCTTATCTTTATCAGCAATTTTCAGTACCACAGTAATAAAGTAGTATATTTTTATACCAATTGCAAGTGCCTCTAGCATATTCAACACTAGGTGTGTTTAGCATGCAAGCTGAACTGCTGTTACACATTTCAACAACAGCATACCACAAATAAATCTCAAATATTTCACAATGTTGTTATAGATGCTATCATTGTCTTTAGCACATAGTGCTAAAATCCTGAAATTCAGAGCACAACATGCTGGCACAAGCAGGAGTTTCAGATGTAGTGTGACAATTAAAGTATTTCTTCTCTCTGATGTTGCTGAGCAGGTAATGATACCTACAATATTAAAATCTGTAACCATTAGGATTCCTGGTATCATCTGTAGAGCTCCAAATACTTTGCTAGTTCTATTTGCCTTTTATAACCCCAAAGGAAGAAAACTGCTTGTGTAAGTTAAAGGAAATGTGGAGAATCAGTGCCATTTTCATTGTTGGGGTTTTTTTTCAAGATTTATTTTAGGCTATATATTCAGAAGAAATAGTGAAATGGCAGTGATAATTGCTGTATACTGTGTGCAACTCTGAGCCTGAGCAGAGCTGTTATCATTTCAAGAACATCTCAAGAGCCAGATATCTTTGAAGTCAAGTCTGGGTTTATTTTAAACATCATCTCTCTGGGTTTCTAAATAAATGCAGGCCTAGTCATTTGCTTCCTATAGTGCCTGAGCATGTAGAAATGAGAACAAAAATGTCAGTGTGCATGGGGCTGGTCCAGGTCTGAGATTTTCTGTGCTAGGAGCTTATTTATATGTGTTGGAAAAAAAAAAAAAGAAACAAAATGAAGAAACAAGCCACCCCAACTCACCACCCCACATCTATTACCTGTAATTAGTCCTGAGCAAGTCCTGCTTTGTACGTCTTTTGAATCTGAAAAAATCTCAGCTCCCAGCTTGGCCCTAAAATAATCAGCAGTGTAAATCACTATTGATATAGTTATTTCAACTGCTTTCAAATTCTTACCATGAAGACAGCTCAGGCTCTGACTGCTGGCAGCTACAGGATGCCAGGCATCTCCTGGGCTCCAGGTAGCTCTGGGCAAGCCCTGGAAGCAGCTGCTGCAGGGACCTGCTGTCCCAGCAAAGATCCACCTGAGTCTTGCTGTATCTGCTCCAGAGATGGATGTTCTGGTGCTGCTGCTGCAGTGCAAAGCCTTGCTCTTCATTCTCCACCCAGAAGATACAACATGTGGAAACTAAGTTTTCCTGCTGCAGGGTATATCAGCTGATAGAAGAGACAGAGGTATGTGGAGCCAGCAGTAACATATTAATATTTAGTACCCAGAGCCTTTGCTCAGGCTGAGTCCCTGTGCCATAGCCCTCCCTATCTTTGTAGCAAGCTTTCAAAATAATGTGCCTGTTACTTTTTGCTCTCTGCTTTCTATGATAATGTGGATTCATAGAATCACAGAATGGTTAAAGTTGGAACTTTATGACCATCTAGTTCTAATAGAACCCTTCCTGAGTGGGAATATCAAAATCCCATCCATCCTGGTCTTGAAGACTTCAAGAGCATTCAAAGGAATTGTGTTCTAGGGTACCTTGTAAAGGTGTTCTGTTGGCATTATTAATTTTGTTATAGAATTAAACTTTATTTTTTAGCCACAAGGAGACTTGAGTGGCACTGTGAAACTCAGAATGGGACAGGAGACCCTAAACTGTAACCCACAGCCATCAGCACTAGGGTGCTATGGTTCAGTGAGGGGAATTGATTTTTGGTGTTGTAGAGAAGAGAGTGGCAGCTGCACACTTGTCAGCTTTTAGGAATATTTTGTTCAGACTTGCCCCACAGGTCCTACAGTGTTGACTTTGGTCTTCTGCTGGAAATTGTCTGTGGCTTCTCTACCTTCTGTAAGTGTAGATATGTGAATGAGGCTAAAGATCCAGAGACATCACCTATTGCTTAATTTACCCTGCAGAGGTTATTTTCTAGGAAAATATCAACAAAGATCTCTAGTAACTGAGAGAAAAAGTGCTGGTTCATGTATTAACATTTCTAGGTAATGAGATCTGTAGGGAAAATTTAATCTTTGGAAGGTTCTGGATGAAATGCAGCTAGTTTGATTAACTTTTTGTGTGTCTAAGTTAACTTTTGCTGATTTTATACGGTTTAATTGCATGACTGCAAGACTTAAGTTCTTGGAATAATGTAACTGCAATTTCCTGGTCTAGCTAGCTTGTTTACTACATTTTTTTCCTAATTTCTCTGCTGTTGCATGTGCTTAGTGAGCATTTTTTGTGATTTTCATGTTGTAGCTCATCTTTACCTACAGCAGGCCTATTAAGCAAAGTGTTTTGGTTGTGAAGTGGAGCTGTGATGCCTCTTAGTATTACTGAGGGATTTTTTTTTCCTTTTCTGGCAGAAAAGTCTTGAGGCAAATTTCCTTTGCAACTTTTTCTTTTCATTCTCTTTTTCTTTGGCCATCTCTTGAGTGCCAGTAAAATGGGTGGGTTTTTATGTTTCATTAACATTTCTTATAAGGTCTGCCTTTAGACCAGTACCCATTTTCTAAATTGTACTTCTGTTGGGAGGGCTGCAAAAAATCATGGTAACCAAATGCAGTATTTGTCTCTGGCCTGGAAAAGTGTTAGATTTAACAAAAGAAGCTAATAAAAATGTTCAAATTGACCCTTCTCATCATTTGGACTTCTTGGAGCTCAATCAATCACTCATTATTATCAGAGTTATTCACACAGAGGCAGAAGTGCTAGTGTTTCTCATAATCAGCCCTTGAGCCAGACATAATTTGCAATTTGAAGCATTGTATTTGGAAACAATAATGCATTAAAATGAACAGAGCAGGAATTAGAAGTATAGTTGTGGAGAGAACGCGTTGCTGAGTAGCCACGGCTGAAACGCTGTCTCTAAGGATCCTGAGTGGACACCAGTAATTAGAGGCACACAATGTGGTATTGTTCCTGCCTAAATGGGCCCACAATTTTTAAACTCCTCTGTGGAGTGTGGCAAATGCAGCAGCAGAGGTTGCCCACTTGCTGCGTGGCTGCAGGGCAGCTGTGGGCAGGTGGGGAGGGCTGGGGTAAGGAGGTGTCACCTGTTGGCACAGTGTGAGCCAGGCATGGGCAGCTGGACCTGGCACCCAGCGGCACTGGGATGTGGGATTTTACTTCTTCATAGAAAACCTGCTTATGTTATAGAAGAATGAGCACATTTTGCTTTAGATTGTCAAGAACTTGTTAATACTGGCAGCAGTTGCTGCTGAGCATTTGGGAATATTTTGTTATCCCTCTGTATGCATATATTATGTATTGCATATTGTGTGTGTGCTTTTATGTATGCAGTCTGTGAGTTAACAAACTGCAGGCCTTCACTCAGGCTTTTGCGGGAGTCTGCTCTTGGCTCTGTATGTGAGGCCTTGTTTTGTTTTTTATGCAATTTGTATTTACACTCTTTCAATTACTGTTTAGTATTGCATTTTAGAACAGGGCACTGCAGTCTTGAAGGGCACATCCTGTTTGAGAGGGGTGACAGGAGAATTTCTAAGTACATTAAATCACAGTATAAAAGGATATGTGTCTGATTGAGATTATATATTTATAAATTACCTATTATATAAAAATACTGAATTAGCTTAGTTGGTCACATGTATGAGCTACTTTCTTCAATGACAAGTAGCAGACTGTGTATCAAATTTAAGCTTGGGGCAATTAACTGTGGTCAATAACTGCTCTCTTTTTTGAATACATACATTGCATTAAAGAGCTTTGGTCACAAACTTTAAAATGCTTAGACTGTTATGAAATGTCCATTAAAATGTCATGTACTACTTCTGTGGTTGCTCCCATCACTGATGACTGTTAACAAAATTGTACTTAAGCAGAAGATTTTTTTATATTCCTGACTCCTTCAGGGATACCACAATTCCCAGTTTTACAGGTTTTGTCAGAATATGAATAATTTATGGTGACTTTTACTATGTTGTGGTGCTGCTTACTGAGTAGATTTGGACATCTCTGCTACTTGCTGCCTTCTTTACAATAGTATCATTGTGAAATTTTTGATAGTTTCTTTCAACTTCTCAGCCTGCTTTTCAACTACAGTGATTTGAAGTAGTTAGGGCTTTTTTTCTGATTGCTTGTGCTTTATTTATTTATTTATTAGAGCTGTCCATGGCTCCAGCTAGCTTCAGGCAATCACGAGTAGCAGTGCAAGATTATCTTCTGTTTAGAAATTTGCAAACAGATGGTCTTTCCATAAAAGAATCTGTTTTAAAAGTTCCACCATTTTATGCTGGAAGTAAATATTATAAATGTTTAAGTTGTGAAAAGAGAGCGACTTGGTGTGAATAATATTCTGCCTGTTGTGTCATGCCTTTCAGGAAATGTTATCAAAACTGTTTAGGAAAATAATTGAATGAAACCTGATGACATGTCTCTAGTTTGGCATCATACCCATTTTCTTGGAAGTTGGGGTAGTGGTTCCCAAAGGCAGGCAGGTTACATTTCCCTGGCTGGAAGCAGCTATGGATCGCATTTGTTGTTTACACTTCTTTCCTGGAGGTGGGTGTGGGAATCACCAGTGCTGCTGCACGTGTAGCATTGGGCCACCCTGTCTGTTCTTTTTGAGTAAACTTAGTTTGGTGAGATGTGCTAGAACACCCCCCTGAATGGGGCTGAAAAATGGATTTTTAATGTTTGGGAGGTGATATGGAGGCTGCTGGGAGAAAATGTGTGAATAGAACACAGGAGACCTTCACATGCTTTGCAGAATTCAGGCCCAAGGTGGGCACTTCAAAGGGCTGATATTTTGCACTAATAGCCACTTGGGTTCTTGTGCTTTAAATTTCTGTGTTTGTGGCTGAGCACGTGTTTCTTTATTACTTGAAGGCAAATATCACAGCCTGAAGAGATACAGGTGTACCTTTTAGAGTGTTCTTAATTGTCATGAGTGACCTGTGACCTTTTGTAATGTGCTTTTCTTGGTTTGTGATGATAGAGTTCTCCAGGAACTCTCCTGGCAGGGGTCCTCTGCTGGATGTTGCACCAGAAGGATTGCTGCTTTATCAGTTTTATCATTTGCAAGGAGATCCATGGAAAATGAAGTTATCAATGTCTGATTTAATTATGCCCACAAGCTCCTGCACCAAGGTGCCTGCACATCAGTGCTTTTGTGTCATCTCAGGACAGTGCTGCTGCTGAGTCACTCCAGCAGTCACTCCACTCCCTCCCAACAAGTAGAAGTGGATCTACTAAATTGATTACTAACATGTCATAACAGGCTATTTCTAGAAATCTATTGCCAATATAGAAATGTTTACACTTAAAAACATGTTTTTAAAAATAGCACTTGCGCAATTTTGCTTGGAATGGAAAGCTTCTAAACCTTCAGATCATCACTAAAGAGGGAGGCTTTTGTTTGTGTGCTGTATTTTTGTTTTTGTTTTTTTTAGCTACAGAAAGGTTTTGTGTGTCCCAATAATATGTTGCAATATAAATCATAGGATTTTGCTGATACAGCAGGGTGAAAAAGAAATCATTCCAAAAACATTCAAGCAGTGTTTATGTTAGATGTGTCTCTGTGTGTGTGAATACTGTTTGCTACTAAGGGGAAAAGAGCATGCCTTGAAGCTAGAAAACACTGACAAAATAGCTCAAGACACTTACCAATTGTTAATTTTTAATGAGGGTCTTTTTTCTATTAAGGAACATAATGCTACCGAACTTGTCTCAATCAATTTTTGTGTTTTTTTCATTAATCAACTAATGCATGTTTCTTCTGTGGCTCTTTATTCTAATGAAATATGTGGATGATTTGGCAGACGACAATGATCTCATCAGTAACGCATCAGAGTAAAACCCTTTTAGCAGATTACACATGTATTATTTTTGTTGTATCAAGGATGCTGACATATATTCTTTTAAACTGAATCTACATTTGAGATAACTTCTAAATGTGGAATTTCTGTAGCTACTTGTGCATCCTTCTTGCTTCACTCATCCTATCTGTATTTATATCTACTTATGCAAAATCATTTACATGTTCTTTATGTCTACATGTGTACTTTATGTACATTTCACGTATTTTTTAATATATATTGCATCATATTGTAGCTTGAGCCTGTTCTTTAAATGTTCTGCTAAGCTGTATTCTCCGTTGAGCCTCATACTGTTCAGTTGCTCTGATGCACTGGCCCAAAGCCACTGGAGGCCCTTGTTAGTCAGTGCCTCTCTGTTCAGCATGACAGACTTGGGATTAGGTCACCTCCTAGCTGGTGGCAGTCATTCAAGCAAGTGAGCTTGAAAGTGAGCCAGCTGACAGAGAGGTTTGGGCATTCATTTTAGTTTGATTAGATTATCCAAAGTTCACGAGATTTCCTATTTGAGGGTCAAGCTTACGGCATACAGGTCTGTGTTCTCATCTTTTTATTAATAATAATGTGAAAAACCAATACCATGGGGTGTGAGGATTGGCCTTTCCTCTGATATAACTTGGCTGTTATGTACTAGAGATCATACATTTAGAAGATGGTCCTCTTACAATTTTTAATTTCTTCACTTACTGTGATTCCTGTTGTTGGCTGAATTTAAGAATTAAGCCTGTGGATCTGTGAATATAACTTTGAGCATTAACACTTACCTTGAAAATTTCTCCAACCCTAATCTAAAAGGAGAATTAAGGAGATATAAATTAAGTAGAACTCTGGAGTATCTTGGCAATTAGAGTGAACAAGATTTCAGCTGCTCTCCTTCATCAATTTCTCACACTCTTGGACAGATAGGGTATTTTTAATTTATAACCTGTATTTCAGTTAGTCATAGAAGTTTTTTCTTTGCTTGTGCAGCTACAAAATAAAATTAAACTACTTTTTAGCTATACTTTTTATAACAGGGCTTAAATGAGAGAGCTGCTAAATAAACAAGCTGTTACATGAAGTAAACATTGTTAGTATTATGGAGAGATTATTCTATGACCATGCAGTTTGTGTCCTCAACAAAGTATTAAGCTATATCTGTGAAAGGAAATTTATGAACAGAATGGTAATTTTCTTATTACTTGGATTTTGGAGGAAAATGTGCACTTCTTTTTTTCTCTTTTATTTTCTACTCTGAGTTATTATAATCTGCGCTAAACTTCTAAGAATTGAGATTGAGGCAGGTGGTGCCCACAGGTCAGTGTTGTGCTTCTGTAGGTGCTGCTGAGCTGATATAGCTCAAGCTATATCCAAAGAACAGAACTGTTTTCCTCATGAGTTTGGTGACTTGGTGAGGCAGTTGTGTGTATAATTTGATGGCACATCATGCAGTGGCTTGTGTCTGTGCATTGATGTGTTCTGCAGTGATTTAAGCTGGGCTTTTATAACTCGCAGTCAAATTGTTGGCACCAAACACAGCAAAAGAAACAAGCTTGGGATGAGATTCTCAACACTGTCTGAACATCAGTGCCACAGATGCTCCTTTTCTGCATGGTTTTGGGTTTTAATTCCAAAATCAGTAGTTTCTACCTTTGTTTTTAAGCACTGTCCTCCTTTTCAGTAATGCAAGGAACGTTGCTGTGCAGATACTGAGCGATAGAGTTCTCATGTCTGTATCAGAAGGAAAGTTGTCATTTCATTTACATTTGTAAGAGCTGCAACAAGTATCCCAGCAGCCAGCCCCCAGCAGTGAGAATGAGACCATCTCAGGTTCAGACGAGCGCCTGAAAATCACCAAGTGCTCGAGGCACTCTGCGAGCAGCTGCACACAGCAGAGAGTGTCTGGGGAGGGAGCAGCGAGGGGCACGATCACAGCACTCGGCTGTGTCCTCAAGGCCTTGCCAAATCGGGAGTCTGTGTGACACAGCACAAATGGATGGTGATTTCTGCTTTACAAGGGACATACCTTTGATTGCACTGCTCAAGTTGCAGTCTTATGCTGTTCCCAGTCACTTCAGTGGGAGAGCTTATTACGTGGGTGTGCCAGGTCTTTCAATATATGGATTATGGAAAAAATAGTATTGGAAGCAGTAAGGTTCCAAATTTGCCATGTGTCATGTATGGGACATAGATCCTAATTCCATCTCTCCTTCCTTTTGAGTACCTGAGCAGTAAAGGGGGAAGATTCACAATGGTGCAAAGCTTGGTGGTTTGCAGGGAAGGTGTCAAACACAAAATGTTCATGGGGCAAGTCAGGGACCGGAGGAGCTGCCCTTGTAAGGAGGTGAAACTTTCACATAGGTTAAGCCAGATCTTTGCATTGAGCCAGTGCATTCAATTCAGTGTGTTGTACATACCAGGAGTGATTCTGGGGTCCTGACCCACACAACTAAACAAGGGCCACCAAACAGCAGCAGAAAGGGCTTTACCTCTGGCTGTGGAGACAGTGTACAGTAATTGTGGGATGTGTTTTGGGTGGTTTGAAGGGTTATTGCATAGACTGCTTGAATTTCAGTGGTCTGAATAGTCTTTTTTCTTAGTGTCCTGTTTAGGTTAATGTTCATGAATAGGAAACATCATTTATATGAGTACGAAACATCTACCTGAAGAAATTAGGACAGGTGATTTTCCATAGCTTGACACCAGAGTAGTCACACACAAGTACAGCTGAGAGAGTTTTAATGGTGTGCCTTGGCACTGCTGGAGGTTGTATTTCTGTAGTTAAACTTAGCTTGATTATGACTGTTAAATAAATAATTTATAAATGTCTGCTATAAATTTGGTGGAGAGGATGCTGATTTGGGCTGTGGGTTTCATTATGACTATAAATCATACCTCATGAAGCAAACACTTTTAATAGAAGTAAATAGCAAACACTTTGAATAGAAGTAAATAACAAACACGTTTATTGCTAGCAAGATAAATCTTACCAAAGACTTAGAATGCTGTTTGTAGTGGGGAATGTTGACTGCCCCTACAGAAATAAAGATGATGTGTGGGGGAGTACAAATGTCTCTCCATCACAGTTCTTTTCAGCACTTTTCTCAATTGCTTGGTAGCTCTCTCACCATCTTCTTGAGATGCTATCTTGGCATCTTCTCAAAGCTTTGTGACTGTTAAGCCACCATGAACACAACTGTTCCTTGTGCCAGAAACACAAAGCCCCAGTCAGGGAGGGGGGAGGATGGTGTTTGTTTTTCTAGGCTCCAGTGTAGGGACAGTGTGGTTAACGTTGCTGAACTTGTTCCAGGCAGTGGTGATTGTGGCAGATAGATCACTCCTGCGGGTGACAAATCCAGAGAAGGCACCTGTGCAAGACCACCATGGTTCATACCCTGCCAGGCTGTCCACTGCTGGCATGACCACTGAGCTTGCCAGAGATGGGCACTGGGAAGGCTCCAGTCAGAGTGGGAACAGTGTGGCCACCCCCTGAAATGCCTGGGAAAGAACCTGAGCTGTCTGCCAGAGACGTTTATCAGGATGGTCCTCAGGGGCAGAAGGAACTTTAATTCCCAGATGACTGGAAGAACACTCTGAAAGAGAAGAAGGGTTGATGCCACAACCTGCTCATGACTGAAAGCAAACTGAGCCCTGGAGCTGCTGCAGGTGCTCCCTGTGTGGTGCCACCTCTGCCTCTCTGGGAATGCACATGAGCTCTGGGTGCTCTGGACCTGCCTGGTTGGATCTGCAAATTCAAACCTTTGAATTCTGCTGGGTTTGCATTACATGTTAACATTAGAAATGCTCTCCTCACAATCGTGCAGCCTGACCAGACATTTATTAGATTGCTTACAATGATTATTAGAAATTTCCTGTGTACTTTATTTTTTTTAATAAGGTATTGATTTCACTATATATCTGTTCACACTTGCAATGAGTTGATTTATGGTGGCAGAAATTCTGTTTTGCTGCCAAAACCTAATGGGCAATAACTAATCCAATTTTTTTTCTTTCCTCCTCTTCCCCCCATTTTTTTTAAACAATGATATTTTTTTTCATAAATAAACTCAGTACTCTGGAGTTTGATTCCTTTGCTTTATCTGACATTTTAATTGAGTTGAGGAAGGACAGGAGACTGAGGCAAATGTGAGCATCCCAGAGATGCTGTGCTGGAGTGACACATATGCTGCTTGTCTCCTCACAGCTCTGCACGTTCTGTCGGTCAGACCCATGGTGCCACCTCAGGCACTCTCTGTGTGTCAGGGCAGAGTGGCTCAGTTCCACTGTTTTTCTGCCAAAACTCCTCTCTGGGTTAGAGGTTTTAGGGCTATTTTAAATTAAACAATCTCTTTTGACTGGAGCACATCCAGAACTTGATTTGAATCTCTTGTGTCATATATGTAAATGCTTTGTATAATGGTTTTGATTACTCTCTAATAAATAGGTGGATGTTTTAAAAGATGCATGTTGGTGTTTTGAATTTAAGTTTCACATATTATGAAATTAGATTCGTTAACTTTACACCCTATTTTGCATTTCTTAACCCCATCATGTCCACCTCTTTTCAGGTGGTTATTAATAAACAGTTTTAGTTTTCAGATGCCTGAATTTCTTTGGACATGAGCAATCTGTATGGAGAATGGGCAAACAGTTTAAAGCTCATGTACATGCTCCTATGCTGTATTTTTTGTGTTTTGGTTTTAAAGAGCTGCCCTAAGAACTGTAAACATTATTACACAATATAAATAATATATCTTGAATGAATGGCCAGAAATTAATCATTCTGCAGGGTTGCTGTGTGGTGTGCTTCAACCCACACAATGGTTTTGTCCTAGAATCAAAAGGAAACAATGGGAAATATTATAAATACCTGGTGAACTCGAAGTATTTTAAAGATGTTACATTAACAGGTCAGAAGGAAGCTTTAAGAACTCTGTGGTTTATTTCACTGTCCACGAGCATTTGTGGTGTCCTGTTGGCACAATTGCTAGACATGTTTGATTGCAATTCTCAGTGCTTTAGTTTCACTTTTGATGTGAACCTGAGTGTGAAGTGCCGCAGTGTCAGTCACCACTCAGATCAGCGTTTGGTGTAAAAAAAGTAAAATTCTTGCTGCTTTTGGTGTGATAAATGATGCCACATTTAATTGGTATATATACTGTTTAACAGACACATGTTACCGCTTCTGCCTTAAATAGAAAATTTTCATCTAAAGTTTAGATCTATTTAAAGGTTATTTTAAAGTGTTTGTTTGGTTTGCTCTGTATGAAAGTCATTCCTTCCAGAATAGATCAGAAATGTCTTAAGAAATAGGAATAACTTTGTCCTAATAATAACTATCTCAAATGCCAAATTCTTCACTCCCTGAAAGTTTAAAGAAAACAGTGGAATGTGCAAATATGCAAGAAACTTAATAAATTTGAAATGTAGCCTTTAGAGGGGAAGAGGAGAGGTGAAGAGGGCAAACCCTGGCTTGGCAGCACCCATCTCTGTCTGGGGCAGCCCCAACAGCTCCGTCCCTCCCTTCACCCTCCCACACTGGAACACCCTTTGGGAAAGAGTCACGAGTAATAAAGTTTAAATAAGAACCCCTGGTGCTGAAAAAGAACAAATTGACAGTTTTGAATGGTGTCCTCTGTGTGGTGAAATGGCCCCTGTACGATGTGGGGCTGGTGCTGCCCTGGGAGCTGTCAGACCTGCAGCTCCCTCTCTCCTCTCCAAAGTGGGGAAGCCTTTGCTTAATGCAAACCTGAGCTGTGTCCTTGGGCACAGATGCTGTTCTAAAACATTGTTTGACTGTTTAAGAATAATGGCACCAAAATCCTGGCATAAAGGAGAAATGTGGTCCATTTATTATTTTTTTGTTTGTTGCGTTCTTCAGTGAGGAATTCTATAAACTTTTAAGAGGAGTGAAGTGAAAATAAAAATTAAAAAAACTTACATAAAAAAACCCAACAACCTGGAAGCAGGCTGAAAATACTAAAAATTGAGATTCTGAGGTCTTTGCACTTTCCCTTCCTGGTTTCCCAACAGTCCTTAGAGAACTCTCTTTGTCATGGAAGAAGGAAAATACAGTTTTGTACATGTCACAAGTTAGATTCTTTTTTTGTGTGTTATTAACAGGTTTGGCAAACATCGCAAAGATGACAAGAGTGAGAAAACTGGTAAAATAAAAGTGCAGGAAGCTCTTACTTCAGAAGAGGAGAGAATACGAATGAAGCAAGAACAGGAGAGGTAGACTTCAGTATTTGCTTAAACCTTGATAGACAGAGTTTGTTTTTTAAATTAAATAACTGAAGTACAATTTTCACTGATGAAATTTTCCACATGTTGATATGTTTATATACTTTAAATAACAGGACAAAGCTGGATTTATTTTGGACATTAGTATGACCAGCTCCTTTGGCTGTGTTAAGCATCTTTTATAGACGCAGAGCTCCCTTTCTTATTGAGGAGACTGAAGTAATAAAATGAAATGCTTTCTCTTTATATTCTATAAATGATTTTATTGACATTTTCAGAAAACAAATATTTATATAGAATGAAGTATGTTTTGTATTTTTCTTCAGTTTTAAATATCTAGATTTTTCATTGATAAATTTAGGAGAAACAGAAAAATTATGCTTACCAGTATATTTGTCACTGGAGTTCAGTCTATTTATGTGCCATGCAGTCTGTTTATGGAATGATATATATATATTAAACTGCTAATTGTAAAAATGAGTGGTGAGCACCTCTATTTTTCCTTGTCAGCTTCCCTTAACGTAAAAAAACCCCTATATAATATATATGTCATATGCTCTTCTCAATATTTCCAGTCTACTTTTCATCCTATCTCTTGTAGTCCTAGATATTTGGGGCCTAGACTCTGGTGTCTCTCAGAATAATTTAATCAAAATGTTGAAAAGTGTAGGTTACCAGTTAGCTTAAACTGGGAGATGTGAGTTGAGATACAGCCTCTTTGACATCACTTCAGTAAGGAGACAAACTTTACAAAGTTCGATTGCTGAATGGTAAATAGATTCAGGCATATTTAGCAGTGAAAGTGAACTATGCATTAGAATTATTTATCTAAAAGTCATGCTATAGCTCACCATAAATTTAGGATTGATGCAGAAACCCTGGAGGGACATTTTCTTGTCCTTGTAGAGGAGATATTAATTAGTCGTAATGATCTCTTTAATTACCATCTCTGTGCACCTTGGTCTTCTGCAAATAAGAACAGAAGTTCATGAATGGTGGCTTCATCATTAACAGCTTAATAGAGAATATTAGAGCCACCGTATAATAGAGAGCCACTGTAACTCTTGTGTAGACTCCTTAGTTAAACCTAAAATGGTTTGCTTTCAGTTCTTTTAGGGTTGAGTGATTTACAGTAAAGACAAGATGGGAGTGTGTGTTTATTGCTTTAACTTGGTAAACTCCAGAAACTTTATCATTTATGACCATCTGTTTAGATTATATCATGGGAATTTTTTTACTCTTTAGCAGATATACTATGATAAATTGATGTAAAAATTTATTCTTGTCTTTGTCCGTCCATTCTGATTGTAGAAGGTGGCTGGATTACAGTGCCTGGATGGTTTTTTTCCTAGTCTGATTGGTTTTTATTTTTTCTTTTTTAACGAAAGTGAGGCAGAGTCATTAAATTGGTTACTGTTTTTAAAAATAAAGTGCTTGCAGATTAAATGGTAAAGAGGAAGACTGGAATTGAAGGAAATAAGTGATGAGGGTGTTTGTGCAGCCAGCTTCCCTTCCCATGGATGGAGCAGCCTCAGAGCTCGTGCCAGGGGTGCAGAGCCAAGGAAGGCTGCCTTGCTCGCTCTGCCCAGCTCAGGGCAGGGGATGGTTGGCCAGACAAGCACCACTCTGTGCCCTGGCTTCACACACTGCTGAGCCCCAGCTGGCCCTCAGGGTTTCTTAGGAACATGAGGTCCCCAGAAAATCAGCCGTGTACATTTATGAAAAGAAAAAAGACTTGACGCCTGGGTTAGTAACGTTTCTCTCTCTTCATTCTCTCTCTCTGTCTCTCTGTGTCTCTCTGTCTCTCTCAGTAAGAATGGTCAGAGTGTAGACTGTCCATGTGATGGTGTAAGAGAGGTTGCAATAGTCACGCTGGGTACCAAGGTAGAATTATGAAATTATTTGTATAGCCCTCAATGCATGGAGCAAATCCTAATCCCTGTCCATCAAGTTATGCTAACCAATTTGAATCTTTCCTGGAATCTCACTCCTCATGTGTCATAAAAACAATTTTATATATTCACTGAAACTGCAGAAAATGCATGTGCCAGAACTTCATAACAGCTTGATGTTATAGTAACATGGGTCCTTATCCTCCCATTATTCTCTTTCCCTGTGTATTTGCTTTCCTTTGTGTTATGTCTACAAGAGAATGCAACTTCTTTGGGGTAGTCGCATGTACAACTAATAAAAGATAATAAAATAGCAATCCAATGTGTGAGGTGCTTCCTTATGTTTCTAAAACATTCAGATGTTGATTTGGTCCATAGAGACTAAATGTTTTTGCAGTTAGATTGCAGTTTCCTTTTGATCCTGTAAAATAATGATGTTAGATACATGCTGTTAATGAAGAGTACTCTTGCAAATTAACTGAACAATCCCTCAAAATGTTTACTAGGAGACAGAGTAAAATATTACTGTCAGTGTTGGCTCATAATGGCTGCTATTTTAACTTTGCTTTCTGTGAGTTTTTGTCTTCTCAATTTTTTGCAGTGCAATTCACTTGTTCTATTTTACTTGGTATTTGATATTGTGTACCTCTAAAATGATGCAATGCTTTGGGGAAATAGGTTGGATTTAATGAATTTACTATGTATGAGAAGCTAGGAGCAAAAATCCTTAGGGGGGTCAGAGAACAACTGAACAGTCCATTAAAAAATCAATCATGCCCACAATTTTATGGAATTATTAATTTTAATAGTATTGTGCTTACAGCAGTATTTTCTTTAAAACCTATCATTCCTATGGATTATGAGACAAATAAGAAGAATACTCTTCAGTTTACCATGAGTAAATTAATAAAATGGCTTTCCTTAAATTTATTATTATTACTAATTTATTGATTCTGTGATTCTTTGATTAAGGAGTGTATCACTTAAGCTGTGGATCTCTTAAGCTACATCCTATATGTGTTGGATATATATGTATACGGTATATGTATATGGTGCGTGTTTACTGACAATCTTTAAGTAATTTTGAATGAAAAAAGAAGTTGTCTAGTTGAAAATACAGCCAGCTTTCAATGACAAGGAATACTGGAACAATCAGGGGTGTACTTGATAAGACCACCCACTAGTCTTACCAAAAATTCTGTAAAATACTTGCTGTTTGTAAATCCTCCAAATGTTGGAACAGCAGTTCATCCAAGGCCATAGAACATTGCCCCATGTCACTATGTTTAACTCTGGTTTATTGCACAAAAACAAGTCTGCTTGCATGATCCTTGAGTATCTGCCAAGCACTGATCTTAAAATCTGGCTGGGCTCTGCTGTGCTGTTAGAAAGGGTTCTCCCCAGCAGTGGCACCAGTCAAAAACTTGAGGCAAGACTGGGCAATAGGATTTCTGACTGTGGCCTTGAGTCTCCTAAGAAAGAGTTTATACTGCAGTCTTGAGGAAGCTGAATAAGAACCAAGTTCACTTAGCTCTGGTCCTGTGCCAGATCACAGCTGTTTTACATATATGCTAATTTGGAGTCCCTCTTTACTGTGTGGTCATCTTGTCTGTCTGTCACTGGACTGCTCAGACTCATCACCACTGCGATGCTACATCCATGTGGATGGGCTGAAAAAGCTGCCCTGGGTCTTTGTGGCTTTGTTACAGAAGGGCTTTTATCAACTCCAGAGTCTCCTATGTACCTATGGTTTGCACATCTTGCTAAGATCTCTTGGATTTTGCAGACTGGAGATGTGTGGAATATCTTGGGCTTTTAGAGAAGCTTCCAAATGCTTATAGTTTTACACGGGCATTGCAATGTTGGATAGACAAAAGGAGATTTTGAAACTTTTGTCAGTGGCCAAGAGGAATCAGTTAATACGGGTGGTCACCTTGTGCTGTGCTGCTGCATCTAAACCTCTGGAAGCCTACAGACCTTTCCAATCCAGAAACCTCTACATCTGGTCTTTGGGGGCCTCCCAGAGTAGGTTTGCTCAATATTTAGCCAGTGTGTACATTGATGCCCTGCAACCTGATTGCCCTGATATGTTTTCTGAATTCTTCAAGGCCCTTTAGTGTAGTCTCTTTCTTAGGAGATAAAAAGACAGAATTGCTCAGAAAAGCTACTGCTTTTGTCTTCTAGTTGTTATTGGTAGTCTTTGTTGGAGAGAGACATCCTTCCAAACAGCAGGTTCTGATATCTTTGCTTCTCCCTCTTTCATACCCTTGCATTTTTATTTATTTTTTTTTTTTTTTGATGTTTTCAGCTTTTTTTTTTAAATTCTTTTTATTTCCATTTCAATTTTGTGCTCATTACAAAATATATTGTCGGCAAATCCAAAACCTTTGCCTGTGGTCTTCCCTTCTTTAGCAGAGGCGTGTGCAGTACTTGGCACACATGGCAAGGCCGTATGTGCCAGTGATCTTCAGCCTTGAGCTGAGTTCCTTTAGCAAAGAAACTTCTCCCTGACCTGAACAACTTTACTCTTTGTACCTGAGTAGCAGATAACTGAGGAATGAACTAAGTGCACCTCTTTGTGAAGTTTTTAAGAAATTCATCTGAATCCAGCATGCTTCACTGCTGGATAATGCTTAAAAGATGAAAGTTGCAATTCTCATGTAATCTCATGATTCAGAGTTCGTGATCCATCTATGGGCAAACAGTGCTTATGCTGTAATCCGCCTCTAGAGGCACTTCTCCTCTTGGTAGCTAAGTCTAGAGGATATTTTCTCTGTTTGGTTAATACACTGATTTAAGAGCTTTACTAATGTTCTGTAAATCTCTGTGTTACCATAAAAGTGTTTTAATCTTAGTATTGTACTCTTCCTCAACTTCCATTGGAACGGATGCAAAATCAAGCGCTTAAACACCTGTTGGGAGGATCAGTCTTGAGGAGATAAAGGAGAAACCTTTTGGGAGAGGATTAAAGTGTTGTGCTGGTGCAAGTGCTGTGGCAGAGGCTCCGGAGATGCTGGCAGGGCGATAGAGTGGTCAGACGGGGGCCTGTGTGGCCAGTGTTCGTCTGCTCTGCCGCAGCAGCTGTGCTGTGCAGTCTGTGCTGTGCTCTGCAGTCGCAGCCTGTGCTGTGCTGTGTATCCTGAGCTGTGCAGTGCTGAGCTGTGCAGTGCTGTGCAGCCTGTGCTGTGCAGCCTGAGCTGTGCAGTCACAGCCTGTGCTGTGCAGCCTGTGCTGTGCTGTGCTGTGCAGCCTGTGCTGTGCTGTGCAGTGACAGCCTGTGCTGTGCAGCCTGAGTTGTGCTGTGCTGTGCAGCCTGTGCTGTGCAGCCTGTGCTGTGCTGTGCTGTGCTAGAGCGCAGCTAACGCGGCAGAGCGGTGCCGCGCTGGGTGCGTGCATGGGAATAGCTCTGTCTGCACCAGAAACATCCCGCTGTGCTGATTTCCCCCTTTCTGATCCGGAAACATGACCTTTTGTTCCTCTGCCTTACAGAGGCAGCTACATTTACAGATTCTGCCGTCGCTGTGCCCCGAGTGCCGCCCGTTCCCGGCCGGCGGTGCCTGGGGAGCGGCGGGGCCGGGAGGGGGAGCTGCGGGCTCGGCGCTGCCGGCCCGGCTCGGCCCCGCCGGGATCGCTCCTGCGGCCGCGCCCGGCGCCGGTGTCAGCTGGGGACAGCCGTGCTGAGCCGCGGCGATGGCTCTGGAGATGCTCTGGATGGCTGGGGATGGCGCTGGACGGCCGGGGATGCTTTGGGCGGCTGGGGATGGCTCTGGGCGGCCGGGGATGGCCTTGGATGGCTGAGGATGGTCTGGACGGCCGAGGATGGCTCTGGGTGGCCAGGGATGCTTTGGGTGGCCATGGATGCTATGAGCAGCCAGGGATGGCTCTGGATGGCTGGAGATAGCCCTGGGCGATTGGGGATGCTCTGGGAGGCCGAGGATGCTCTGGACACCCAGAGATGGCTTTGGAAGGCTGGGGATGCTCTGGGCAGCAGGGAATGCTCTGGGCAGTCAGGAATGGCTTTGGGTGGCTGGGGATTCTCTGGGTGGCCAAGGATGGTTCTGGGCAGCTGGGGATGCTCTGGATGGCCGGGAATGGCTCTGGACAGTCAGCGATGCTGTGGATGGCTGGGGATGGCTCTGGGTGGCTGGGGATGCTCTGGGTGGCCAGGGGTGCTCTGGACAGCTGGGGATGGTTTTGGGTGGCATGGGATGCTCTAGGTGGCCAGGGATGGCTCTGGACGGCTGGAGATAGCCCTGGGAGGCCGAGGATGCTCTGGACGGCCGGGGATGGCTTTGGATAGCCGGGGATGGCTTTGAACAGCCAGGGATGCTCTGGGTGGCCAGGGATGCTCTGTACGGCTGAGGATGGTCCTGGACGGCGGGGGATGCTCTGGGTGGTCAGGGATGCTCTAGGCGGCCAGGATGGCTTTGGACAGCCAGGGATGCTCTGGGCTGGCCAGGGATGGGTTTGGACGGCCGGAGATGCTCTAGACAGCTGGGGATGGCTTTGGACAGCCAGGGATGGCTCAGGGCGGCCAGGGATGCTCTGGGGGCCGGGGATGCTCAGGGCAGGAGGCGCTGCTGGCTCTCCCGGCGGG
Source organism: Melospiza georgiana (assembly GCF_028018845.1). Lineage (NCBI taxonomy): Eukaryota > Metazoa > Chordata > Aves > Passeriformes > Passerellidae > Melospiza > Melospiza georgiana. The sequence goes on from NC_080430.1 coordinate 14,402,368, forward strand.
GAGGGAGCAGCGCGGAGCCGCGGGGGCGCTGCCCGGGGAGGAGGGTCAGGCGTCTGCCCTGCGCTGGCAGATTTGCTGTTACTTTTGGAGCTCAGTCAATAGGCTGACAGCGCTTTTTTGTGCGGATGTAAACAAGGCTGCGAGTAGAGTGGGTGTCGATCACACGTTGTTTGCCCTAAATTTAGAGGGAAACATTCTGCCTGTTCATTAATAGTTAAAATATTTTTCCCCCGAAGGATTTGGTTATTCCATAAAATGCTTCCTGTATTATATTTTCCTAAGGGTATATGGGTCTTTATCTCTAACATGTAATAAACTTCTCTTCATCCTTCTCTAGTACCATTAAAGCCACAAGGCCTTTGTTGTAAAAGTATACTAATGAATAGAAATGTTACAACAAGAACAGAAGTCTTGTGTTTTCCCTTCATCATGCATCATCCATTTTAATTAGACGAAAGGGTGGTGAGTACTGTGACAAGAGTCTGGAATTAAAATCATTAATTGATGTCAAGCTGACGAGAGACTGCTAACATGAATTTACTGACAGCAGGAAAGAAATTAACCTTATTACTTTATTTAGTACATTGGGACTATTTATTATTCTTTCCTGTATAAGTTCAATGTGTTCTGTTAGTGATGATAGATAAAGACAAATAATTAATAAAACCTACATTGAGTTTTATTACCTCCTATCAATGACATTGGGATGAAAACCACATCAATAATTTACAAAAAACAAACCCACCACATCCTTCTAATCAATGTAACTCATCAAAACTGTTGCTGCAATGTTTTTGATATTTTTGATGAGTATAACAGGCTATGCTCTCTAGCCAAGTAGAATTGCAAAAGTGATTTGATTTAAAACCATGCCTTAGTTTCTTAATGTCAGTGTTTCAAAAAATGAAACATATTTTCTGCAGCAATGACATTGATTGGAATAACTGTCTGGTTTGATCATCATTGGAAGGTCAGCCTAACAAAGATGAGTTTTAATGTTAAGCATCTTTATTCTTTAGATGAAAGAGTACAGCAGTGTCTTACAGAATGACAGCAGCATCCTATAGATAATTTGTGACCCAAAGGTCATAATAAAAGAATAGAGGGAAGGTCATCCTGTAGTAAAGGCCATCTGGAACTGTTAAAGTATCAGATGGAGTAGGGGGCTGAACAGCAGGACTCTTGGTGTCTTTCCAGATTTCCCAGAGAGACCATAATATTTTTATTGGAAAACCCCAACTTTTTCCCCCCTTAAGCAAAATATTTTCATTGAGCAGTTTCATCTTACTTTAAGGAAAAAAGACAACATACTGTGATAAGGAAAGGATTTTTGTTTCTTACAATGTCTGAGTTATCTGTGTTTTTGCAATAACCCAAAGATTCAGCTTTACTTTTGCTGCTGCCCTATTTTGATGCCACTTAACAGCTTTCAGAAAACCTGTTACCTCTAAAACCATTATTACTGCAAACATTCAGAATATAAGTAATTAGTGAAGTTTTCCATTAAAACTTTCACCTTCTTCCCAGCCTGTAACAGAGGAGAGGAAAAATTCCTCAGTGATCAGAAAATCAGAGCAATATGTTTCTCATTCTCACTTATTTTGTGATGGGGTCTGCTTGTCTCAGTTTCATGGAGATTTGTAGCATTGTTTTTGGCAGTGGTTTTTTACATAATGGATAAGGGTGCAGGATATGAAAAAAAAAAATCAATGGCAATAATTTTTGGAAGAGAACACAGAAGTGAAGCATGTGAATACTGAGCTTTGGAAAAACATTTCAGACCAGTTTCACTTCATAAAAATACTGACTTTGGGAGCTATGTAAATTGAAGCCTTTATAGAATAATAGTTAGTGGAGTAGTTTTTCAAACAAAACACCACATATTCTCTAACTACATATTGTACTTAGAAAGGTTTTAAGACATCATGCTAAAAGCATATTTTCTTTATTATTTTTCTATAGTGATTCAGTACATTGCACTGGGCAAGGTCTAGCCAAGTCCCAGCCAAGTCCCTTGCAATATATTGAAAAAAACATAATTTAGGTAGTCTTTATAGTATTCTGTGTTATAAATTAGTTTAAGGTGTCTTGTAGATCACATAAATTCAGTGCTCCCTTAGACATATTAGTTCAAAGTAAGAGCACTAAAATGTTTCACTTTAGAATGTCAGGAACTTCAGGCTAAGGTAGCAGCATGTCCTCTGATGTCATAAGAATTCTCCTTTAGTGGCAGAGTTACTGTGGCAGAGACTTATTTGAGAATTAAAATAGCTGTATCACAGTTACTAACTCACTGAACTTATTCTTGCTGAATTGAACAGAACTCAAAACCTGTCAGGTTTTCCACACTGCACCAAAGGACTCTGACAGTAAAACAAGGCACTAATCCTACTCCTTTTTGTAATTCTTAAATGCAGCAGCAAGTATTTGACTAGCCAGAAAGACACCTAATGATGCATCTGTAACAGGCAGATCCATCCTCCCTCCACAGCACAGCTGCAAACTTTATTTTGTAACCACTTACTAGAAGAAACCCTTTAGGAGTTATGAGACATCTGTCTCTGTTTCTGGCCACGCTGGAGATTTGTGCTGTCCTTACTGTGACCCAGTGAGGTTTTAGAAGTGAATCCTCAGAGGTGTTGTAGGTGTGAATTTGAGGGTCCTGAGCTGAGATATTGACTTATAAGCTATATTCTTTATTGGTTTGGGGTTTTTTTTCTCTTTTCCTTTTCTTTCATCTTCAGTGTATGAGATTCACATAATCCTTGCTTTGTTGTGAGGTTTTTCATTGTTTTTTTTGTCCCTTCATACTGTTTCATTTTCCATCTTCCAGATTAGGCTATTTTATACATAGTACTCTAGAAACACAGAACAATCGACCTGAAATAGAGCTAGCAGCAGAATTTTGTGCCCACTTCTGTTACTGGACTTCAGCTAGAGGAGCATGACTGGTGGATAGGCTCAGTTCAACCAACTGATAAGAGTAGCACAACCTCCAGTTTCTTCCTCCAGTAACTGGGAATGACTGATTTGAATCATGGTATGATGTATGGTGCCATTTGAAATGTGGTTTGCCTATGTCATTTGCTTCTTGCACACATGGGAACAGCTGCTCCTTACACATCTAGCTGCAGAATTCAGATGTTACCCACCAATGCTGCTCTCTGGAATTATTCTCCAGTTGGGGAAAAAAAAATGTACTGGAAGAAATGGTCCAAGCAAGTCTGCATGAAGAAGGAAAGCAGAGCCTTTAAAGTGAGGAGGGATGAGAGCAGGAGCTTGTGTTTCAGCAATAGTTGAATATCATGATCTCTTCCTTTCTACTTCAGTCCAGCAGAAGAGCTAAATAGGAGATTAGAGCTAAGATAATCTAATGATGAAGAACCTGTTGTCATAGGTGTGAATATCAGCCTTTCTGGCCAGTTTTGTTATGCAAAAGAAAAACTAATTTCCATTTTACTTTCAGACAGCAATGATTTTCTTTGATGCAACATGGTTCCCAGCAGGGTAACAGTCTCATTTGCTCATTTGTGTGATCCTCCACTTCTGAGGTCACTGATCCTTGGATCAGACATGAAAATAGGACAGAAAATTTCAGTCAAAGTAGTGTTTGTTCTGGAGATAGGAGAACCTATGCTGCCTATGTACCTGCAACATTCTCCTTTGGTTGAAACATGTATTCTTTAAAAAAAGCACAGCAGGCAAACCCTCCACCCTACAATGTGGCAGACTGTTAACTGTAAAGTAGGCTGAAAGCTCCATTGAAGTGTAGGCAAGATAATTTGCAGATTTTTTAACCCAAAGTAAGCAAGGATTTTCACTTGTTTACTGCAACATCCAAGAAAGCAGGTTTGAGATACTGGCAAACCTGCTGACATGGACATGTCGTCACTTTGTAAAGACAAAGGGTGAATCAAGAAGGTCAGGTGATAAGGAAGGATGGGGGTGAAATATATGAGATTCCACAAGGTTAGAGGAAATAATTTTAATGTCTCCTTTAGTTTCATCAATGTCACTTGATTTCAAATTGGTGTTTGCACTTCACCTGCTCATATGCATAATATTTACTTTCTCTCCTGCATTTTTTCATTTCTTTACGTCTTCATTTGTATTTTGCTGCCTTCTTTAATAGCCTTCTTTAATATAGCTCCTTATAAAAATGAGCATAATGTTCTCTTCCTAATATATTAGGGCACTTAAAGTAATCACCTTATCACCTTTATCCTTCACCTTTTTTTCTTTTTTAACTGCAGCCCTCCTGGGTTGTAGCTCATTAAACGTTTTTGAAATTCTCATGCATCTCTTCTGATTTGAGGAGGGGGGATCTTCAGAGAGACAGTAAGTACTATCACATATTCTAATTGGCAGATAGGCTGTGATTGTTGAAGGAGAAAGAAAATTAAGACTGTCTGATTATGTAGATACATTTCTTTAATTTGGAGATGATGGGCAGCCTTTTAAATGAAAAAAATTTAGTCCTTGTTACATTTCTGAGCTGTTGTAGAACCAATATGTAGGAAATATATGTATGTAAAATTTCTATGGAGGTGCAGAATTATAGATCTTTAAGAGAGACTATATCACTTTTTAAAGGTAGTATCTGCATGATATGCTATTCCTGCAAGATGCTTGTTTCATCCTGGTGGTTTCTTTTTTTTTGTTTTATTTTTTTTTCATTTTCTTGGTTTACAATAAACTCTACAGCTTCCTATGGCAGTCTTTTCCACTGCCTTTTGTTTAGGAAGTTGCCCTGCTCACAGTATCCTAATTATTCTTCCTTCAGTTAAATACCTAACACATTATTCTCTTCCTCTGGTGTTTGCAGATGGCTGTTATGTCCCCACTCTCTTTTTCTTCCCCAAACAGCTTGATGTTGTTGACTCATATATGTTACCCAGTAGAACTTCCAGATCCATTCTTAAAAAAGCAACTCACAGATTTTTTTTCTCTACGTTTAATTAATTGTTTATTTATTTGAACTATGTAAATTACTTTCTAGTTGCTGTTATTTAATTCTATTTTTGTAGCCTACTCTGTATTTCAAGAACATTTGAAATCTTAATCCTTTCCTCCAAAGTTCCTTCATTTGGATTTTCTGCAGATTCAGTAGTGTCCTAATTAATAATGAAAAATTCTGAGTAAATTCAAGGTGATCTACATAGAAAATATCTCAATCTGTCCATTCTGGTGACTGTGAATCTATTCTCTAGACACTATGTAGGAGCAGCCTTGTTCAACCTATTGCATCCATCCCCTAGTTGTTTTTCTTAGCCTGGGACTGTTTCTGCTCTGTTCATAAGGCCATTTCCCGTGTTTTAGAAGGGAAATCTGACTGACCTAAACCACATCTGTTCTTGATAACTTTTTGGTGGCTACTGCTTGTCCCATTATCTCCTCTGTGCTTACCAGTAGTTTACTTAAGGAGGGATTGAAGTTAAAGTCATGAGTCTTTAATTCTGCTCCTTCTCTGAGGTATGTTTGACTTTTCCTAGTTTTTTAGTGTTTTAGCTGTCCTCAACAAGTTCTCCTAGTTGCTGAAAAAGTCTGAGGCTGCCTCAGACAGTTGTGTGTGTCAGATGAACTTCAACTACCTTAACCAGTTTCTAGCTGCTTTTTTTGCTGGTATATTGAAGATATTTTTGTTATTGGTGGTAGTCAATTATGCTGGTCATCTGCTTGCAGTCAAGCATTTCAGTGAAGACAGATGCAAAGGGAAAAACCATTAAGCCTCAGGTCTCCTCAGCATCATCTGTCAATATCCTTCCCTCACTGCCACGCAGGGGAGCAACCTTTTCTTTGCTCTTCCTTTTACTGCTAATGCAATTACTCAATGATTTATTGTCATCTTTAAAGCTCCCTGCTACTTTTATTTCACATTATGCTTTGGCCTTTCTGATTTTGTCCCTGTATGCCTGTGCAAACTGATTACATTTTGCATGTGTTTCCTCATGTGTCTGAGGTCAGAGGATGGTCATATTTCAGTCAACTGGTCACACATGTATATCTATAGCAGATAAGGTAGAACTCTTAATTTTTTTTTAATAACTTGAGAAAGTTGGGTCTCTAGCCTTTCAATTGAAAAATTATATTTACATAGCAGTATTTTCTGACTTTTTAAAAAAAGTTTTGAATTAAATGGGGGGAAATCAGGAAGAGGAGGTGACTTTCTTATTTACAAGCTGTGGCTGTTGGTGGCCAGGATTATCCATTGTGCACAGTGATCCTTCAGAATGATTTTCCCAGGGAAGCAGATGGCTCTGCTGAGGGTGGTTATAACTGTGATAACTGAGTAGCTCTAATCATGGCAAGAAAAGCTAAGTGTCATATGCCGGTTCAGAGTGAAATCACAGTAATGCCTATAATCAAGGTACCCTCATTAGAAGGCTAGTTGTCAGAAAAATTCTGCTTGGCTCCAGACAAAGGTCAAAGAAAAATAGAGGAGAGGACAAACTCCCATATTGACTTGATTGCCAAAAATTAGAAAAAGGGCCATTAAAGCCCTGAAGGCAGTAGAGAAGGTTGGGGGAGGAGCAGTGAGACCTGGTGTGCTGTGCCTGCAAGGTATTTTTCACTAGCAGAGAAGGAGGGGACAGATTTGACAAGATCTGGCTGCTGGCCAATGCACTTTCTGACCTCTTTATTAGAAACGATATCTGGCAAAAATTGGGCTGAATGTGTTCATCCCGCTGGACTAACTTGAACAAGCTGCCTGGCTTTCTAAACGTGTTGTTGTTTTTCTCTGTTTCCAATCCATCATCCCAGCGCATGCCAGTCTGATGGTAGAAGAACTGAGAACTGGCAGCCGTGAATGGCTTGTCATTAAGCTTCTGTCCTTACACAATGCTGTTTCCATCCTTAATAAACATTGTCAGCCATCTCACATATGTAGAACTGCAAGCGTTCAATACTGATTTTGTAAATGAGTGAGTCTCGGTGGAAAAGACGAGGGTGTGGATTATCACTTGGGCAATAGCTGAATCCTGGCAGCAGCAGGAGGATTAATTGAATTGACCAAGCAATTGCACACCAGAAACAGCAGCCAACTTTTTTTCTGCTCTTAGGGGAGGACATTGCTGCCATTGCAGTGGTAAATGTAATGTACTAGCCATGAATATCCTTCCCACTACTTATCAATTAAGATAAGTAGTGATTTTTGTGTAAGGACCTAAATCACTAATATTGAAAAATCCAAACAAAGGAGACTGAAGGTCCCAGGGGATTTGGGATATACTTATATTTTACTCCCAACTTTAGATGAAATAAGGGCTGATTTCTTTTGACAGCTTTGCTTATTCACTTTTACTAGCAACAGCTCATCCAGCTCAATGGATTTGCTTTTTCTGTTAAAGTATAAACAGTTAAAGTATAGTTCAGAGAACTGCAGTAAACATTTAGTTCAGGGTGGAATTGAATCCCAAATTAATAAGATTACTTAGCACCCACATATGAGTTACATGGCTAAATGCCCTTTGTGGTCACAGAATCACAGAATCACAGAAAGGTGTGGTCAAGGAAGGGCTGCTCAACACAGTTGGTAGAGCCTGGAGAAGGGTTTGGCTTCACCTCAAAATGTCCATATTACAGATGTTCAGCTGAACTGTGTGCTGGCCCATGCAGCAGCTGCCTGCTGTGACTGAATCTTGACCAGCTCTCCTGGGAGTTCAAAACTTACCTTGATACCTAAATTTAGGTGTTTAAAATGGTAGTTGCCTTCATCTGAAAGCTGAATACCACTCACAGTTTATAAGAAGGGAACAAGGTAGCTGCTGTTTCCTGGGGACAGCCATGCAAAAGCTTTTGCCTTCTTTTTGCAACCACCATTTCCTGTGCATAGATAGGAATTGCTGTACAATGGGTATGTCTATCATTACTGGATTAGCTTGCAATGAAAAGCTCTTCTAACAATTATAGGAAGTTCTGCAGCTAACAATATTGTCATTTGAGGCAGTTATCATTAGCTTTTGAATTGAATGGCGCACAAATGCATGAGGATAGTTTATACTGAACATTATAATTTGAGTCTCAAAAGTATGACAGTGTGTTGTTGACATTTACAGTGTTAACACTTCAGCAGGAAGGGTTTAGAAACTTCTTGGGATAGCTTTTGTATTTTTAAAAGTTTAGTTTAAATACTGAAAAATTGATTAGCAGTTTCTGCAAAAATTCTTTGATGATGAAGAGTTATGTGAACGTTAAGCATTAGCATTATTATTATTGTTATCAAACCACACAAAATCCTTAGGATGGCCATAAATCCTCAAAATTAGCTGATCTGAAATCTCAGACATAGGCGTTTTTATTGTGCCATGTCATGAAGGAATACAATTCAGTGAAGACAGCTTAATACACTTATCCACATTATGAAACGAAAGCACTGTGGTCAAACACTTCTCCAGATACTGAATTTCATTAATGGGGGTGTTGCTGATTAGGGCTGAAGCACACAGTGAGTTTTGGTTCTCATCTGTGCTGCACAGTGTGTTTACATAACCATTTTAATCTTCCCCTCAACAGTCTGCCCTGGCATTTCCCATATCCATACTTGATGTGCTATGTGCTAACAAATGATTTAGGGCGCATCAAGCATATACACATATGAGCACACAGAGGGGCCAGCATAAAATACAGCTTCACATTAAGTTCAAGTCCTTATATAAAAATATATTCAGAGTTAAAAGCTATTATAATTCAGAAGGGATAGTGCAGTATTCAGCTGAGAGCTCTTATTCTTTTCAAGAGTATGCCTACATATTTTTCCCTAGTCGTTTGGTTCCTTCAAGCTGAAAGACATAATGTTTAAATGTAGTATGTCCTTGAAAAGGCAAACCCAACCATATTTTAAACAATATTCAAAAATATCTTAAGCAATTGAAATACCTATACTTTTGTCATGAGAAAGTGCTAGCATTTTCACACTGGCTTAAATGTAAAGCACAAAAGAATAATTAAGAGAAACAAATTGGAACATTTTGGGTTTCAGTATAGTCAGACACTTTATACCTTTAATTTTAGTGTTATCTTTTGTTAAATGTTATTGCAGTTACTGGGTACTCTGTTTATAATTAACAGGAAGATTAATGTGTTTAGACTCTGATTTTTAATACTATCTGTTTGTATTAACACATTGTATTAGCAATTGTAGAAAATACTCTAAAAAATTTTTGGTAGATATGGACATAATTACTTCCATAACACTTCAGCAATCAGTTCTTTCCCACTTGAACGGGAATAAGTATCCCTCATGGAGCCATGCATGGGAAAATCTGAATGCTCTGGCTGCAAATGGCTCAGCATCCAAACTATTAAAGAGCCAATAAGCAGATGCAGGAGAAAAGGTTTTTCACATGAAAACCTTTCATGAGGGAACTCATGTCTGCACCGGTGGGGAGTGATGTGATCTTCACGGTCAAAAAGCTCAGAAGGTCACTGCCCTCTCCCATAGCAGTTTGTGTAACACAAGCAGATATCACCTGTAACCACCAGGTAATTCTGTATTACAATCACTTCAGGTAACAATGTTTTCCTCTGATTGAATTACTCTATGCCACATTATTGTTACACTGTCTGGTTTCATGCACTGAAATTTTGGTTATCTAAAATGCATGGATTTTTCCTTCGAATTGGTGTCGGACAGTGTTCCCATCTGTGATGATAAATTATCCATTTAAAGGAAAATTAAAGCTACCAATGTCTAAGAAATTTCTGATTTCCTTTGCTTCTCCCATTCAGAGGACAAATATAAGGAGATAAATACATTTCTTCACAGAGTAAATAATACTGGACTACAAATTGGGAGGTAAACTACAGTGAGAGGAATCAACATGCACAGGTGGTTTTCAGACCTGCTTTTCCTCCTGCATAGATGCCTTCAAAGTGATTAAGGCTGTAACACTTCTGAATTAACAGTTTTGGGGTATTGGAGAAGGTAAAATATATGTTTTTATTTTAAAATAGACCTGCAGAAACCCTCTTTAAATTTGAAATTAGTTTTGCATTTAAATTTGAGTCCCTCTCCACTGTGAATTAAACAAAAACCAATTCCAGTCTGATGTTGCTGAAACTGTAGAGGAAAATTCTCTCAGCTGACTAGCGTTATAGTTTTCACTTCCATTCTTCCCTATTAAAATAAAAAGCAAACAATAAAGAAAATAATTTTAATATTTGCAAAATTAAAAAGTTATGTTTGTTTACAATGAACTTTTAAAATTTTTTTTCTTTTCACTGTGACTGAACATGGGGCATGTAAATGGATCTTTGAGCCATCAATGTAGGTGGTTCTGTCTGTTGAAGGTAATTCAGTCAATCAGTTGTATCCCAAATCACTATCTATGGCCAATACTTTCAGGATTTGTGGGGGAAAACATGTCTGTGTATCCATCCCTGTATTCCCTTATTTTTTATGGTGATCTTTGTAAAGGAACAGTTTGCTTGGGATTCAGTCTGACGAAGAGCCATTTCTGATCTTCACATACCAGCTCAGGGCTGGATTCGCATGCTTGAACACAGATGACTTGTGTCATTTGGGCTGTCACAGTCTCAGGGACTTCAGCATGACCTGGGGAGTCCTTGCCCAGCAGCTGCAAGTCCATCAGGATTACCTGGGGGTGTCAGGTGGCCAGAGCTGCTTGTGTTTGAGCAGCTCAATCAAGGCTGGGTATCCAAGCTCTGAAGGAAGGCACAAGCAGCAGCATCAAGAGTGTCTCTAGAGTGCCTTCTTTCATTCTCTGACACATGGATGGTTCCTTACTCTGGAGTCTGCTGCCAACAGCTCCCGGTCACCATACGGGGAACCTGCACACATGGCTGCTCTGAGCTCACCTGGTGTGAGCACTGAGATTTCATGTCTTTATCTGCAGTCTGAATACCACCCTTTGTGTATCCCCTTTTGTTTTTGCAAATCTAATCTTGAGGGGGCCATTTTAAAATTCCCAAGAATGTCAAAGTTACCTAACTTTAAGCTTTTCTATTTTCAGAAGAGTCAAGGCTTGCTTTCAAAAGAGGCAGAGGCTTTGAATGGGCTGCTCTTGTTGAAAGTTGGCAAACAAGATGTCCTTGGAAATGGCACACAGCAGAGATTCACAGAGCTGCAGTCTGCATGGATGGATGCTGTCACTCTGTAGCCATGGCTGTATTAGATGAAAAAGGAGCACATTTTACTAATGGAAGGGAGAGACAGTTTCATTTTGCAATGATTACAGAGCATTAAACTGGTCTGGGGAGACAGTGTAAAGGGGGGGTGTGGTCAGCTGGCTGTGCATATGTGTGTGCAATACATCAAATTTCATAAAATACCAAAGAGACTTCGAAGCCCTGATCAAATTTTTGTAATAGCTTTATGTGCTTTTGAAAGTATGACCTCTGCTCGATTTGTGCTTGTCAAATTCCTAAATGTCATCTGTTTCTATCTGTCACTTTTTATCATACAGCTAAATTAGCGCACATAGATATAAACCCTGTCCAGCATCACCTTTCATTTGTAACTTTAACACAAGGCACTTTCTGAGAAGACGCAGCCTGCTTTTGAGAGATGCCAGATTCTGTTTATATTTTTTAAAAAGCATGCACATCTCAAAGGAATCCTACAAGAATCTGCTTCTGCTGTTTACTGCATGTATGCAAACATAAATATATCCATGTCCTATCCCTACACAGTTTTTAAATTCTGAAAAGAAAAATTATTTTGTAGTATTAAGCTAAGAAAGTACATTAAATACATGCATTAGAACCATTAAATCTGGTATGTTTTAATGGAGTACAATACAATACAAATTATGTAAGGCCAGGTAATAACACAGGCATCCTAGGAAGCGTGAAACAATAGATTAACTCTGTTTACCAGCAGCTATGGCTAGTCATTATTTAGCTAAAAATGCAACAAAAGACAGTGGATAATCAGATGTACTCCTTAAAGACCAATCTTGTTTCAATGTCCAAGGTAAACCTGAGACCTCATGGCAAACTGAAACTGGAAACCTTCACTGGTTTCCATTGAGATAGGCTACCTAAAGTGTCTGCTGACTGCTGCTTTCAAACGCCTCAGTGGAGACACCCATCGGTTTCAGCCTTCTCTTAATTTTTCAGAATCCAAGCGAAAACTCGAGAATTCCGGGAGAGGCAGGCTCGGGAGCGCGACTACGCGGAGATCCAGGAGTTTAACCGGGCGTTCGGCTGCGACGCGGATCCGATGTACGCCGGCATCGCCGCCTACGACTCCCCAAACAGCGGCACGGTGACGCTGAGCGCCCGGCCACAGAGCCCCAGGGAGGGACAGACTGTGGAGGCCTTGTACGCCCAGGTGAAGAAACCACGGAACTCAAAGTCTTCACCTGTGGACAGGTAAGCGCCACACATCAGTCAGTGCACCCTCTCAAAATCCGCCCTCGTGTTGCTTTGGTCATGGGACGTGGTTGTCCACATCAGTTGGAAAGGCAGAGCTGGATTTTTGTTAATGGCTTTTTAAAGCCTTTATGTAGAACAGTGTTGAACTCACTCAAATAAACTTGTTACAGTATGGGCTAGGAAAGGTGTTTTCTGCAGAGTAACTACATTTCTTCTCTTTCTTCAGATGGTTTGGAATTTTGGAATCACTGTTGGGTATCGTTAGAATTAAATTCAAATTTTTAACATAATCAGGTTTATTGTCAAAGCTCTAGCAGATATGTTTGTGGAATACAACATTTCTAATCTATTTACAACTGTTACAAAATCTCTAAAAGGTTACTGTTGATATAGCAAAAATGGATTAAAGCTTACATGGATTCTAGTCTTACTGTAGTCCTGAAGTTCAGTCTAACAGGCTGAGATTTTTGATTAAGTATTGACCAAGTGAGCAAATTTTGAGCTTCGCTCTTGAGTTACTTGTTGGGTTGTAGCTTATGATTTGTACTCTTCCTGCAGTTACGTTATCTGAACTATGTCTTTCTTGTTTTTATGATGAAACTGGGCAAAATTCTATTTTCTGTTGATGGAGTTCTGAGTTAATTTGAAAACCTGAAGCTAAAAGAGGAATGTGTACTAACATAAAGTAAAAGTAGTGAGAGGCAGAATTCACTGGGTTTTTTTATGCTTTAACAGTGAAAATACACCTGTTTGCTTGGCTTACTATTGTAAACTTATAGTTCTGAATTTTCTCAGGATTACAAAAATTAAAACTAAAATCCTAGTGCAAGACATATTGTTCACTCATTTGGAACTTATTTATTTAGCTCATAGTCAAGCCATTCTCTTTGTTTTCTACCTCATTCTTCCAGCAGAAAAATATTGAATTTTCAGTAAAATCAGCAAAGCAATGTCTTTGTGTGCAGTGTTTGAGATCTGTATAGCTTCTGCATGAGCAGTGGCATTCACCTTGCATATTTTGTTCTAGGTGGTAGTGGAGTAATTTATGTTTCAGCTAAATATCTAAAACTCTTTGAGGACTGAGAGTGTTGTACCTTACCCTCCACTTCATCTATTCTGGAAATTTTCTTTACATAATATTGATAAATATACATCCTCTAATATGGCAAATAAGAAAATTTTATCTGCATTGTGGAATGTTTACATTTTTACTAAAAATCGGTTGCACAGCTGCCTTTTTATTTTCTCAATCACACCATTCTCTTGCATTGTGTAAAAGGCCTACTTTTCACAGTAAATAATTTATATATTGTGGGTATATGTACGTTATTTCAGTGAACGAAGCAAAATAATGTTAAAAGATGACAGCATCTGTGTCCTTGGAATTTTGTATTGCTCAGCCTTATATTGGCTGGCACCGGTATACCCAGGTGCCTGACATTTCAGCACTTTTGTGCCTTTGGAAATCAAGGTAGCTTGGTTGGATATGTCTGCCACGTGGTGACTCTCATGGCTTTTTTTGTTAGACCAAAGGCAGTGTTTCATGCTGGAGTTGAATGGCATCAATGTCACATCAACAAAAAAAAAGTTCTTTGATACAAACCTGGCACAGCAAAATAGGAGACCTGCGTGACCCAGTTAACTCTGTGTGGTGGCTGATAAAAGAGCCAGGAGAGAGTGAGTAAAGTGGAAGATAATGGAGTGCCAGGGGAATCTGATGTTAATCAGGTAGGTAGGACTAAAGAGCAGTGCAGTAGTTTTGTACATTCAGGCTGCTCCGGGAGCACGGAGGGTCCTGTCTCTCACAGCTGGATCATGCTGTGACAAAAGGAGAGACCCAGCACACACAATGGGCCTGAGCAAAGGGATAAAATGCAAGTAGGGTACCAAAAATGGGGCATGAAAAACCAACCCTGGTCCTGTGAAAAAAGGGGCCATATTTGACAAGAAACACCCAGAAAGAAATATTTAATTCAGATGTAAAAATACTATTATTTGCTATAATTGTACTCTGAAATACCTGTTCGGGGGTTTGAGGCATGAAGGTCTGGTGTATTAGGGTTTTCTTTCCTCTCCTCACATATGTATCAACAAGAGAGCTGTGGAGATGGTGAATCCCCCCTGGTTCCAGGAGACCTTCTGGGGAATGTTTCAGTGATGTGCACAGTCTCAGGCTCAAAGTTACCTCTCCAAGAAGCTGGATCTGCACTTTGGGCCTAATGCTGAGAGAGTGTGTCATAGAATCATGTAACAAATAGTTTGGATTGGAAAGGATTTTAAAGATCACTTGGCTGGGCGTGGAGGAGGTGTAAGAGCTGTGAGGGTGCAGCTTTCAGTTTTCCTTGAGGTGTGTGGAGGGTGTCTAGGAGCTTGACCTTTGTAATGTTCAGTGTGAGAGTCTGGATTATGGCTGAGATACCTGCCCAAAGGCTGCTCTGTCTTTTACAGTTTTATCTTAGATATACTAAGAAAGCATCATCTGAGCATTGTTCTAAGAGTCAGTTGTCGCCATGTGGACCTGAGGTGCTTGCTAACTCTTTTGTCTCCTTGTCTGTAGAATATCCAACTCCTCACCCCATGTGCATTGCAGCCTCTTTCTTGCTATCCCTTTCCAGCAGTGAGACCTTCCTCTTTCACTTGGCATTGCCTGTGATGCCCTTTTTGACACCAAGCATCCAAATACCTCTGCTCGAGGCTCTCCTCCATCTCTCTTCTCTGCAGTCTGATTTATTCTCATAAAGCTACAAGAAATTTGATGACAAATAGTTGGTTGCAGTTCTGAATCCTTAAAATATTGTGTACATGAGTGTTCACCCGTCGTAAGTGTTATTTTCAGCGTGTTTTACTTCTTCTCCCTCCCATCCTTTCCTTTCTTCTGGATGATTCAGAGGTTACCCGAGTAGAGACAGTTGCTTCCAGCCTGGATGGAAAGGGAAATCACTCAGTGTGTTACCCTTGTGCTGAACTGCCAGGAGCTGGGAATGGCCAGGCTGTCTCAAATCTTTAGCACGTTCATATTAAAAGCAGCATTGTTTATATGGGAAATGTTATTTCTATTGAAGTTCGGTGCTTAGTGGCAAACAAAATTTGACATTTAAGTATGTCCAAAAGGTTATTTAAAAGTCTGCTACAAAGGAGCCTATAACAAAATGTCCCATAATAGTTTGCATACCATTGCTGAATACTTATGACAATTTTTTTTATGACTTCTAAGAGAATTAATGTGGCTGTGTGTGAGGCCTTGTCAGGGTTTGTTTTCCTTTAATATTTCCCCAGCTCTCTATTACTTTCATCAACACATGCCACCAACTGTTGTAAGTTTAACTGTATCATGGCAAATAGTGAACAGCAAAGTGGAGGACAAGTAGTCAACTGCTCATCAGTGTAGACAGATAGTACAAAACAGTAGGAAGCACATGGTGATTCCTTAAACATTGTGTGTTCATTTCTCTAAATAGAAAGTAGATTGTATAATGTCAAAATACAGCAAAGGAGAAAAAGATTTTAACTCACTCACTGGAGACATGCACAGCTAGATGTGTGTAAGTGACAATGACTTACCAATTTTACTGACAATGGCTATTAAAAAACCCAGCCTGTAAATATTAAGTGCTAATCAAATATATCCTTACAGGATTTGAAACTGATTTAGAACTACTTTAATGCAGATTTGTATTGCATCAGAGTTCAATCATTAATGGATATTTGGTGGAGTTTAGAGGAGAAAGTGTTGCTTGGTTGGTTGGTTTGGTTTTTCAGTGATTGTATCAGTTATGGATGTAACACTAAAAAAGTTATTTTCTGCTCTTTATCCTAGAGACTGAAAGCAGATTGTCTTTCTTAGCAGAGGAGTTTATTGCTCAGAAGAAAGGAAGCTCTATCAATAAATAAATAAACAAATAAATTAACATGTTGGGAGAGATTGATGATCAGCCTAGCTGCATATACATGAGCTGCCCTTGTGACATCAGCTCCATCCAGTGCACTCACAGGGAATAGAGACAGGCTGCTAAGAAGTTTTTCACTTCTTCGTTAGGCATTGATGGAGTGAAGCAGAGGTGTAATGTATAATCTATGTTTATTTTATCATTTGGGAAAGAGGTGTCTCAAGAACATGGTTCTTGAGAATAAGGCTTTCAGCTTAGCTGAAAAATGTCTCTAGTATGTTTTGCATTACACAGAAGAGAAGCTGAATGACTGATCAATACTGCTTTTCATGTAGATGACAAGGATGCCATACAGTGGGGCTTTATGGCAATCACCTGACATCCAGAGCTGAGCACGATGCAGAAAGACAACTCCTAATGGCTGTCACTCTTTAATCATTTCCCACCAAGAGTGCATTGTCCTGAAATAAAATTGAAATAAAATAGGCACTGTGCTGCTGTAAATCTAAATAGCTTGAAAATAGTAGGTTAGACTCCTCCAGCTTGCTGAGGACATTTTAATGGAAACATAAATACCGTAATCATATGCTTTTTGCATGCATTTTGCCATTAAAAGAAAAAACCTTCATTTTAGAAGGGAGACCTTTATGAACTGCTTTATTTTCTATCAGAAGTGGAATCAAGTTATGTCAAAGGAATATCTGGGAACTGAAAATAACCCCACTTCCTTTAACTGTCATCTGCTCAGTGCAAAGAGGCAAGATTGTTTTTTTCCAGGTCGGGTCACATACTTTCCTTGCTGCTTTTCCAAAAAGAATGGGAGAACATTTTATTAAGTTGTTAACTTTGATTTTCTCAGTAATATCTTTGTGCATAAATTGGCATGAGAGTAATGAAACCTGGAAACTGCATAGAAACACTCTAATATAATAAAAGAATATGTAAAAAGTGAAATAAACAGACCCTGTCTTTCTAGTGTATATAAAATAACTCTAAGCAATAGCAGAATGGGTCATGAAAGCTATGAAATACTATATTGCTGGGCTTGGATAAATATTTGTTAAAAAAGCTGGCTCTTGTGCAGCTATATTAAACTTCTTTATTAGTAGTGTCAGTCACAGGAGTGTTCTTAAGTCTGTGTGATCATTTATGCCTAGGAATTGGAGCTTAGTACCAGGCTCACCAGAGATAGAGATAGGAGTTATTACTTAGGGCAATGCATCCTGTAAATGCTAGGGTGTTTCTCAGAAGAAGAGATTTTTTGATGGTTCTGGAATTTGACTTGAAGAGCACTTTCGTGGAGGGAAAGGCCACGGCCCTGCAAACCATCTATCCAGTGACATTTAAAACCTGCAGAGCTGTGCAGAGGGCTAACAACCTATATTGAATAAGATTATGAGTAAGCTCTTCCCTCCTACCTCTGTTTACTTCTCTTTGCTGATCAGGGAGTGTATTCCCATCTCCTGGATCCCTTGTTCTTCCCTGTTCATCACCCTCTGCCATCAGAGCCCTGCAGATACCATGGTACAGGGGAGGGAACCACTCCTGCAGGTGAATATATTGAGAATACTCAAGTTGCAGGGACCTTTTTGTTTTGCAAACGCCATAAGTAATTGGTAATGTTTCAGAAATTAATAGTCACAGGGTTTAAATCCTTACCTTCCAGTCAGTATCACTCTTTTGTGACATTACAAAGCTTACAAAGCTTCATTCCTGTGAGAGTCTGACTTCTGAAAAGACTTTCTTGGCCTACGAAATGGCACATATGCCATTATGGAATAATCAGACTCTCCAAGGCAAGCTGCCTGGAGAGCAGTGGGTTAATGAACTGTTTGCAGCTCTCTAATGTGTAAAACTGAAAAAAAATACTTGGAAGTCATTGTGGTATTTTTCCTCCTCTGTCTGTTATAACCCAGAGAAGGATTAGTTAGAGCCTCTGTGAGACTCTTCATGGGGTTTAATTTCACTTCAGCGCTAACACATTGGGGTTTTTTGTTTCTCTACCCTTCATCCTATAAGCCAGTAATCCTTGCCCCCAGGACTGCCTAAAAATTAGCTTGGTCTCTCATAGACCTGTGTATTTAGAACCCAATAGACACTATTAGCATTGGCATTTTATTATCATAGGTTGGTTGTTTTCTTTTGTTCTTCCATCTTGATAGAATATAAGACAAGTTTTAATATAAATTCATGAGGATTTATGTAGGCTCCCTATTGTGAAAGTATGCAACTGCACTCCTCTGTTTGGGTTACCACTTTGGTGGAATAAATGGCAGACTTACAGTGAACTCTATTCAGGTCTCCCATTTTAATTACTTGGAAGTCCTGGTCTCTCTCTGAATAGATCCCAGGCACTGATACTGTTGTGAGAACTACATCACTCTCCATTTACCACAGCCTCACTGAAACCCCAGTGGTTTCTCTTCCCCTCTCCTCTGTCTGGCTCGCTGTGCGATCTGAAGTGTGACAGCTATTTATTTGTTTTCACAAAAGCAGCTGGGGTTAGTACCTCTACAAATGGTTGCAGTGGGCAAATGCAGAGAGAGATAAGAGAGGTGAACTTCCCTCCCTGGGTTACAGGACCAGGAGGTGAAGAGGGGCCCACCCAAACGTGCCCTTGGTGCCCCTGCTCTGGGATGGGCTCCCGGGCTGGAAGCTGGGACTGTCTGCATAGCTGGGGGATTTTCAATGCCTTCAAGTGCACTTGAGAGACTGTTTATAAAAGGGGGGTCAAAACCTGTCACTTCAACACAAAATATTGGTAATTTAAATAAGTTGTGACTGAATTATGTGTAGTATTTTTGTTGGTATATTAGTACATTTTGCACATGGATATAGATCAATTGCGTGTTTTGTTGCTTGGGTTTAAAAGAGAAAAACCTTTACTTTTTTTTCAGATGGTAGAAGTTAATATTTAATTCTAAAAAAAAAAAGGAAAAGAAAAACTATAATTATATATCCCAGTATGAAAAATCATGATGCAAAAGCTAGAAAAGGCCATGTCTCGGGCATCAAATGGTTATTGTGTGGCTTGAGATTGCGGTCCAGAAACCCAGCTGTGTGCATAACGTGCACATCGTTTTTTCCCACTAATGCCATCAATGCAACTTGAACTTCTTCATCCTGAGAAAATTATGGGGAATATTTGAGTACACGAAGCTGAAAAAGCAAAGGCTTTCCGTTCATTAAATCAAGTGTTTTGATCCTACCGGTGTAAACTGCTAAAATCTGTTCTTTGCAAGTCCTACTAACCAAAATTTGTATTGCAAACTGATGTTGTGCCTCACTTGAACACCATAATTTAATCAGTTTAATTTGTTGTTGCTGTTGAATGTGGCCCTTTCTAAATAGAATAAAAATTTATGATCTTTTTGTCTTTTATGTCCCTCCAGTCAACCCATCTGTTCCTCTTTGGTGAAGGATTCAGGCTTCTCCTTTCCAAGCATTTGAAGAGCTAGGGATTTTTCATTTTAGATTTTTCTGGTTATGGGAGAGGGGTGCAAAGGAAGAGCTTGTAGAGAATCCTGTATTTTCACAAAATCTTGGATTTTTACTTTCTTAAATTAAATATGCAATTTGAAGTTAGATCTTTAATGTAGTTTAATGGATGAACAGTAAAATGTTCTTCTAATGTTGGAGGGTTTGAAAGGGTTTTCCTTCTTTGCTATTTTTGTGAATGATACCTCCTTCCCAGATGAGACAAACTATATTTAACTACACTGTTTATCCTTATGGCCAGCCTTGTTTGTTTATGTGACCCACAAATCATCCTGCTTATGGTTAAAGTACTTTGTCACTGGAGGAAGTGGTGGAGTGTAATTGTGGGGAGGAATCCTCTGCAGTGAACTTCAGGAAGGAAAATAGCATCACTTCATATAGCTTGCAAGGGGAAGTGGTTAATTCCTTGTAACATATTGTAAACTCATTGAATGAAACATACCACACTGGCAGCCCTGGAAACTGAGAAATTGCTGAAAGATCTCATTTCAGTTTGTTCTTGGTTGGAAAGCTGAAAAACAGTGCTTTTCCACTCATCACTCAGAAAACAGTGTATATTCCTGCAGCCTTGTACTTCATGATATATTGTTAAAGAATTGGTTTATAAGGTGTTTGAAATCTTGTTCCTTAAGGCTCAAACACTGTGATGTGAAACATTGAAAGGTTTCTTGCGTGACCTATTTTATATGATTAGGTATTTCTGAAAAACATCAGACTTATTTCTAAAATCAGACTTACTTGCCATGAAAATTTTCATTCTTTAAAATACTAGTGGCATTTAAATAGCTTTTCAATTTGATGTATTCATAGCACTCTTTCTTACATGATGGATGT
The DNA here is from genome assembly GCF_028018845.1 of Melospiza georgiana. Classification (NCBI taxonomy): domain Eukaryota; kingdom Metazoa; phylum Chordata; class Aves; order Passeriformes; family Passerellidae; genus Melospiza; species Melospiza georgiana. Next base: position 14,422,926 of record NC_080430.1, read on the forward strand.
ATCAAATGTTATTATGGTAAATAGATGACATATTTGTAATGGATAGGTAATTTCATGTACCCAGAGTTTGGACAGTGATATAACATATAAGACCTAATTTATGAAAGAAAAAGCAGAGGAACAGATTTTGCTTCATTTTAATTTTTGTGTATAGTTTTGTAACAATGCATGGCATGCCTGAGCTCCATTGCTTTCTGTAATGAAATGTCTTCTGTGTGCAACAATTCACATTTTCATACAGCCTTCCCTCATTCCTAGGTTTCCATTTAAAAGGAAACAGTACAAACTGGAATGAAAACACATAATTTCTACTCCCAACATTTGAAAAAAAACAATTAGACTTCAAGGGATGTGAGAACTAATGTCCCTCAGACTTTTCATTTCCACTTATCTTTGGGATGGGAAGAGCTCTGACCTGGCAAACAAAGAAGACAGAAAATATTAGCATGGGTCTTTATTTCCCAAGACATAGTTCATGGCTCATTAACAGTGGTAGTATCTGTTCCTGTGCTGCAGAGAAAACAAGCAGAAGTTGCCTGTCATTACTTTATAATTGTGTTAGTAGATATAGTGTGAAAAAAAGAAAGAAAAAAGGATAAAAAGAAGGTTTAGCTGTGTATTATTTTGTACATCATCTTAAACTGTGCTGTGTCTGCCAGCTTAAGATAAACTCTATGCATATTGGCTAAAATGTCAAATTAACCCACCCATTTTTAGGATTGCTAAATGCCCATCAAGGAATGGAGGGTTGTGATGAGGTATTTTAATTAGCAAAGTGTGATTTAAAGGTTGCAAAAATCAAAAAGAGCTTATTCATTTTTCATCAATAATAATTTTTCTTAATATTTCATCAGAACCTGCTGATTTGGAGACCACCTTCTGGGCTTTGATTCATTAGGACTGCAGACATAATTTAATTTTTTCCCCTTTCCTCATTTTGTGATATGCTCTTTCATCTTTGAGACATTGTTAAGATGTTTCTAACATTCACAGATTGCTAATTGATCCAACTTTTTTTAAAAACTGTACTTAAGACAGAGGCTTCTTTTCTGTGGAAACAAGTTTCCATGCATTTGCTTTTATTAGTGTATTTTTCAATTTCTACATCTGATAAAAGTTCTCAAACAGACATTGAAAATGTAGGACTTGCATGGTTTTATATATGGCAAGTGAGGCAAAAATATTAAGGACATGATAGAGGGAATTTAAAAGAGTTGATAGAGTTATTAAGGTTATGCAGTTACTCCATTAGGCCTTTGTAGTTCATCTAGAACTAACTTGGTATTAAAACAGTGCTGTAAGTAATGGTTTTTTTGTCTAAATCTTTGGGGGATCATGGAGAAGAGCAATTATGGGAATTTATGCAAAGGCATTTTATGAAAGGATGTACAATTAAAAGAAATTGCTCCTTTCACTTTAGTAGGGCTGTTCATTTAAGTTTTGTCTACATTATCATACTTTGGTAATTTCTAGTCCCCAAATGCACTTCTGTTACTATTTTAAGTTGAGCTTCATAACCTGTTTCTTCTTGGAAGATTTCCCTGCGGAGAAGTATCTGGAAAACTTTTCCATTTGGGTGCCTTGTCTGAGCAGCAGGGGCTGGTTGCTCAGCACAGTCCAGGTGCTGTGGGCTGTACCCTGATCCTGCTCTGTGAGTGGCTGGAAAACCACCACAGTCTTCATTTTCCTTTGCTCATCTCAGTTGTGAAATGTGTCACACTGGGTGGGTGCCCCTGATTCTGTGGAGGCACAGTGAACTAGAGAAAGGCCATCTTTTTCTTTTCTTCCACGAGGCCATTTTCCTCAGTTCAGTCTAATTAGAATTTCAGGAACGTCCTCTATGTCTTGCTTAGATGGCCAGAGCTGAGTTGTTTGTCCTGTGAAGCCACACTGAACAGTTCATGCAGGCTGAATTTCATTAGCTTTCATTAGTTGCACTATTCTGCTGTAGTTAAAATTGCTGCAGCTCAAGATGTCAGAATTTAGCAGGAAAATAGGCAAAGCCAACAGACCATTCAGTGTCAGAAATAATCCTACTTTATTGGAGCTCACACTTAATGTTTTTTATTATTCCTTCTCATGGGTCAGATGCCTCCATCTTTTATGTAGCAAGTCATACTAGTTTGCCCACATTCAGTAAAGCACATGCCCATGCGCAGAATGAAATGCAGATACAAGGATGTCTTTAGCTGTGACAGAATTTTATGTGCATGTGCTTATGTCTCTCTGTATGTTTTTGTATTTGGAAAATCTCTAAAAATTCCTCTGCTCCAGAGGAAGTGACCTCCAGAAGCCATCTAGTCCAACCCCCTGCTCAGAGTGGGCTTGCTCAGGTCAAGTTGCTCAGGGCTGCAGTTGTGTCCTGAATATCTCTGAGGATGGAGATTTCATTTAGCTCCCTGGGTGCCTGTTCTAGTATTTGATCAGCTTCATGCTAGCTAGAAAAACAAAGGCAAAGAGAAAAAGCTTTTTATATCAGAATTTCCTGTCCTACTGTTTGCGTCCATTTTCTCTTATTCTAATGCTGTGCAACTCACAGAGGAGTCTGGTGTGTCTGTAAAAAATAAACTAAAAAAACCCAACCAAAATTAATGAATCACTTAATGTAATATTTGGAATACAAAACAAGAGATTCAAATTTTTCAGGCATCAAAAAGAAGTTTTAAAATAATGAGGATTGCCTTACAAAATAATTGTTATCATTGAACTTCTCCTTGAATGATTGTCAGTGTTGGCTTTTTTAGCTATTGCATTTTCATATTTCAGAATGCACTTACCTATGTCTTGTTTCTCCCAAATTATTTTGAAAACATGTTTTTTTTTTTCTCTACTGCACTCTCAAAACTTGAATAATAAGTCTTAGAACACAGATAACTTGATTCATCTTTAAATAAAGGAGGCTGCATAGAAGGTTGCCTTTTGTCCCTTAATTCACAGGTTTTGTATTACGCTTACAGCATTCAGCTCCACCAAAAATGATGCATCTAAAGTACCCTTAAAAATGACTCAGAGCTGTGTGTGTTGTTGGATTGCTCCTTACACACACTTAGTTCTGCTAGGGCAGGATTGCTGCTGTGTGGGATGTGTGGCTCTGACAGCCTTTCTTTTGCTAAAGGATTTTCTGTGTTTCTCTTTTAACACTGAGGTTCTGCAGCTCGTCTGCACAATTTCCTGGACAAAAAGAGCTCATAACTCCCAGAGAAAAGATACTGTGTTGGCAGTGAATTCTGAAACAGAGGCTTCTGAGTATTTCTCAAAGTCCTGCTTGCAATGTTCATTCTGGGCTAGGGTTTGCTGATGGTGAGTGCATTGCAGGAATGGAGGCTCAGGAGACACTGGGTGTCCTGTGGAGCTGAAGGGCCACACCAGAGGACAGAGGGGGAAAGGAAGCAACTCTGCTGTGGAGATCAGGAGCACTGCAGGATGGGGAGCAGGGAGAGGAAGCTGCCTGCTGAGCTCTCTGGGACAAAGGGGAGCCAGCTATCCCCTCACCTGCAGGAAAAAAAATAATAGAAAAATCAGCTGCCCTCCTTGTAAGCACAAGTGAGGTATAAGATGGTCTGTGTGGGGTTATCTTTTATCTAGAGAGTATATTTGCAAGGATCCTGAGGAACTCCATAGCCTTTAATGGGACCTGTAGTTAACATAAGTACATCTTCACTCCTCAGCTGATCCCCTCCCCAGTCCCTGCACTGACACCTGTGCAGTGACACACTGCTGCTCTTCAATTGCACATAAATCAGGGCCAGAGAGTGGAGACAAGCCAGGACACTATGGAAGGAGAATTTAAGTGTAAAACGTAATTACCTGGGCTGGAACATGGCCAGGGCACCAAGGTTAACACCTGTATGCTGGTGAGAACTGCCTGTTGATATTCTTCCAGAAACCATTTTCTACAGAGTTACAGAGAAGACCTTGTTAGTCACTTGGTCTGATCTCCTGTGCACACAAAATTTGTTCTTGCTGTTGTGTGTTCTGTCTCTTGTGTAGTGCGCATTGAAATGGGATATGCTCAACAGCATTATGTGGGCTCTTTCTCTTATAGCTCTTGTTTGAGAAGACAATTGCCTGATATTTAATCTATTTTTTTGTTTTATTGCCTCCATGTTCTCTTGAATGTACTAAGGTCTAGAACAGAAAGACAAAAACCACCTGATATTCATGGTACCTGAGCATGTCCCTTGAGATACTAAGAAAGGAGGAAAAAAATACTTTGATAAATATTTGTGTTCCTCAGTCACAAAACAGCAAGTTAACTGCTGCTGAGAACTGAACAAAGCAAGCTCAGCTATCGCCACATCTCACCAGGAAAGACACAAAGTGTTACCATCTTCCTTTCCTTCTTTGTTCGTAGACAAATGCAACATCACTCCTTTTGTGTGCTTAGCTTAATTATATTTTTTGTATTTTACCCTCTTATTTCATTATTTCATCTTCAGTCAATTTTTATTCTCTGGGTAGAACACAGGAGTGCCATTTCAAGCAACTCAACAGTCTCATCCTTCATCATTCTGCCTGAGCTACTCAAGCCTCTTCACTGAGGCAATACTGAGAGTAGAGCTGCCTCTAGTTGTTCAAGAACTCTGAAAAGTGGTTTAGGATTTCTTTCTCAGTCAAGTATTAATCCTGTCTTAAAGTCCTCCATATTTTCATCTGAAGGTAGCTATGTCCTGAATACATATCTCTCTAGTAGGAGGAGAAATAAATTTTGTTCTGCTCTTGACCTTGTTCTTGATGGGTGTTTTTCATTTGTAAGAAGCCTACAGCATTTCAGAGGTTCTGCACAGTCTGTCCTGGTTTCATATTATGCCTGTCAGTGTTACCGGAGCATCTCTTCAGAGGAGGTCTGCAGGACATTGTATCTATTTGTCATGTGAGGCTGAATGGGGACGTCCTGAAGGAAAACTGTCATTCCTACAGATTGAGCCAAGCCTTGGTAGCTGTGGCTGCAATATTTTATTCCTTACAGATGAGCACTGAAAAGGACTTCTGCGCATTCAGCAGCTGGGTACACGGTCTAGCATTCAAGTTAGGCAGTGTAAGATCAGATTTTTATTTTTTGTTGTTATTGGTTTTTATGGTTGATAGTATAGTGATCATTAATATTTCACTGGAATTTATTATAAAAGAGAATTATATTGTAATGTTAGAGGGAAATGTTGAAACTTTTATGTGATTTTAAATTGCTGTGTATCCAGTCTGACAAATTGTGCTAGTGCATAGAAAATAAAAGGAGCAAAGAGAAGTTTAAACTCATGTAAGCAGAGGAAGGCAATTTTATACAGTAAATAAATACAATATTAGGAAGTATGACATGAGGGAAGTGCTGATGTGAGAGGAACATGAAAGTGAGAAGCATCATGCTGAGGACTAAGGATGAGACTGAGGTCTTGTGCCCAAGGCAAAAAGAGCTCCCAGGCTTTGGACTTGGAGATGACAAGAAGGTGGGATGAAGATGGCTATAGGGGGTAAAGAAAGGTAATAATTACATTCCAGCAGTCTTTAATGTGTGTCAGTAAGGTCCTTGGCCATGATATAATTCACACGCAATTCACCAGAATGCAATTAAATTCTGTTGTTATACTTTTTCCCCCCCTATGAGCTCTCTTCCAGGATTCACCTTAGATTAGGAAAACATACCTGAGCTCATTTATTCCCACCCTGCATCTTCAGCAGTGCTGCAGACACAAAAATGAAGCCTTGACTGCTGCATCCCATTTGATACCACATCAGAACAATTTAAAGACGCATAAAACAGCAGGAGCTGCAATGTAGGTGTTCAGGTTCTTGCTGCTCGGCCACATTACTATCTTGCTGTAACTGCAAGGGTGTTGCAAACTTGATTAAAAAAATTAATGATGAGAAACAAAGGGATGAGCAAAGAGACCAAAAGAAAAAAGTGAAGAAACCGTGCAAGAAGTTTATTGCATGCAAGTCATCCAATTATCCCTCAGAGCCCACATCCCTTGTCTAATTGCCTAAGTTGATCTTTCTTCAGGACTGAATGGATTAAATGAATAGCAGGCCTGGTGGAAAGCAGCCTATGGGAGGCATTTGGTGAACAGGCTTGCATGAACAGCAGAATAGAGTTTCTATTTGCTTCTGTTTGTCTGGGCCTTCTGTTATCAAAAGAGGAGCAAAGAATGAAAAATATGAGGGCTTTTGATTAGTAAATAGTCCCTTTGGCTTGGAGTTGAGACGCTGGGGAATGCTGCAAAGCCTATCCTGATACTTTTTATGCTGTGCTAGTCTGTATGGTATATCTCTCTCTGGGATCATAAACTCTCACTTTACACTATATTAAGTTAATTTGAAAAACTGAAGGAAAACTTCTTCAGAATATCTCACTGCAAATCCACTAGGCACTGGAGAATGTCAGGGTTGAGCTGGCATTAGAATGAGAGTCAGTGGCAGCCTGGATCCTTGTCTCACAGCAGCCACACGTGCCAAACTCACAATGGAGGGAAGACAACTGTCAGGCTTAATGTACCTTAAAGGACTTCTGTTTAATGCATTCCTCTGCAAACACACCAGATAAGAAAGAGTCCTGTCTAACAATTTAGTAGCTCACTCTATTCTGCAAAATATCTCCTGCAGTTATCCCCTGTAGACAACATCCATCCCCTTTCCTCCTGCCACCTTAGGGGTGGAAGTATTATTAAGGGAATGAAATAAAGAATATCCTGTGAAAGAATGAAAAGGAGAGGAAATCAGTCTTCTTCTGGTCTTGTTTCCTGTTGGCCAACACCTTCCTTCAGTTTTGCCCAGTACATTGCCCTGTGAAAGAGCACATTTAGAGCACAGAAAAATCCTCAAGGGTGATGTTATCTTACTTTTATTTGTACAATTCCATAGAGTGTAGTGCAGTATTTTGTAGAGTTTATATTAAGATCAGGTTGTCTGTTTTACAGTTGTTATGTGAGATGTTAAGATGTAACACAGCATTAGAAAGAAAGGAGGCTACAGAGACGGTAGGTGGTTCATTTGGATGTCCTCAGGTGACATCAAGCTAAGAAATTAATTTCCTGAGAGAAGCCTGGAGCAGAATGGAAACATTATCTGAGCTGGAAAGGGCTTAGCAGAGGAGGCAGAAAAAATGATGTTTTCTGAGCAGTCCTAGACTTATACCTGCTTATGCCTTCCTTACTTATACCTCAAATTTTATTTAAAAGTAAGAGTTTTTAAAATTCCTATGCAGTTATTTCATCAGGACCTTTTCCCAACTTGCTCTGCGATGAACACTGAAATGATTCATGCAGTCATACTGTTCTGACTGAATAATTAAAACATTTTGACAGCCTGAATGTACAATGGATTACATATGCTTCTCTCTCTAGATCTCTCTCTCTCTACATATATGATGATTAACAGGACTAGGTCTTATGTCATATTATTTGATAGTTCAATGAACTGAGCTTTCATACTGCACTTAAGAGTGTTGATAGAATTAAGATAGTCATGATGGTTTATGGATCTAGCTGTCAAATTAGAAAATTTCACAGAGTTAAAGAGAAAATATTTGTGAAATGTAGAGAACTTAAAGAAGTGCCACTGGTATGTTAAGATCCAAAATTTTTCATTCTAAATTCTAGTCTTAGCTCCTGGAGGATGAATGGATATCTCTGAAATACTCTGATTTAATGTGGTTCCATCCGACCTAAATCTGTTGGGATCTGTCCTAGACAAAGATACACAGGCTTCACAAGAGAAGAACTCAAAGTTTTGAAAAGGATCTTGTTCATGCCTAAATTAGAAAGCCAAGCTATCTATATAGCCAAAGGAGAGAGCTGGTATCCTCAGGAGGGCAATTCAGAGCAACCAAGTGAGATAGCTTTAGGCGGAGTTGCAAATGCTCCCTACACATACATATTAATCCTGCCCTGAGGTCATTTAGATACCAAGTTGATATGAACTCCTAAAGCCCAGAGTCAGCCAAGCTTCCTCTCTGGGCATGGTTCAAGTGAAAGTCCATTCAGTGCAGGCTTGGCCATCCATGGCTCTCCAGGGTATTGTCTGGTTTGCTCTGGTGATGCTTTATGATCCTGATGTTGTGGTGAATCAGCATCACTTTTGCATCTGCCTTCACAATCTTGACATTCTCATTAAATGGAGGCACTGAGGAGGATGTTCACACACAGTATGGGTGTTAAGAGAGAGAAATCCATATAGTGCATAGATAGAGATACCTCCACAGGGAAAATCAAAGCATTCTAGGAATGTGCCTTTCTCTAATGCCTCGGACATCCGATTTTCATAACACATGTACTGAAAATTGGATGTGTGAGTACCCCATGAAAGGCAGATGCAATGCCTAAATGTAAATATTTGGAGCAACTTTGGATGTTCTAAAAGTCATAAATCCAACCTATAGCTCCAGTCAAGAAGGATCTGCAGCTGCTGTAGGTCTGTTTCATATTTCAATGGAAATAAGTCTTTGGGTCACTAACATGACACTTAGATTTCCATGTTTAGGCATCTGAGTTGATGATACTCACCAAGTGACTTTTAGCTACAATTACAGTAGTCAGGGGGAAATTTAAACCTGATTCATATATGTGCAATATCAAGCTAAAAACCTCTCCACCTTTCTGCCCTTTCCTGATGGCTAGATCAGTGTCTGTCCTCATTCCTGAGCATGAAACGGCAAAGTATTATGTCTGATTTTGACAGTGTCTGGACAGCTATTGTGTACTTTCAAATGCTCCAATGTGCTTAAATGTTACAAGATTTAAATACATGTAAATTCTAAATATTTGTATGTAAAGGAATTAATTTATAGGATTATAATAATAAAGTACTTGCATCTCTTTCCTTTCATCATCAAGGGTTTTCTGGGGCAAGACTATATGCAAGACAAAAAGCAGTGAAGATTTAGCTTGCTGAATCTGGCCAGTTTTAGAATGTTTCTCGGCTTGCATTCTTCTGGAGACTCAAATATTGTTAACTAAACACTGCCTGTTTCCTATTTCAAAGCTTATTTTTTCTTGTAATGTGACTTAAATGCATGAATGTTTGCTATCTCTAACTAGCTGTCTCTTTTTGATGGGCATTTAAATATCACAAAGCCATAGATATGATAACTAAATTGATAAATAACTAGGGTTTTGTTTTCAAGAAAGGTATTATTTCCATTTGTACTATAAAATTTTATATGCTTCAGTGAAATTAATGCCTGAATTGTTGGATAATGTCTATTTGTAGCTGTTGAGTAAACTCTCCTGTGCAATCTCTACATACGTGAAGTTGAATTTAAAAACTAAATGTTGTTTACAGACATTTCCTCAGCAATTTCAGTTGCATGTGATAGCTCTAATTTGGCTGCTAGAGAAGAATTTGCCTTTTAGGGACAAAAAGGCAATTGTATTCAGTCATCTACTTTTACATGTTCCATTAATACCATTTACTCAAGCAAGACAAGAACCAGTTTTGTAACATATTTTGAGAATCTGTCAGACTATAAAACTTTCTGCTTTATGTAGATAATATAGTATATGATAGATTGGGGGAGACATTGTTCAAAGAATAATTTGAGAAAGCATATAAGAATTTTGATATCTCAGCAACTGCAATATTGCTTAAGAAGTCATGGCATTATGTAGTCAATCCTTTAAAATGCAATAATAGATTATTTTAATATATGTAATGGAATTTTTCTCACTTGATTATTATAATTGCCTCAATAAGTAAAACATTTAAAAAATTTTATGTTGGCAGTGCTAGCATAACAAAGGACTTACTTAACATGAGAGTGCGCAAACAGATGTAGTTTAACTAATGGGCAATAATGATTAATGGAAAGATGTTTCATAAATTATATTCAAAAGGATGCACATCTTTTCTATAGGTGATCTTTACTGCTTACTCTGATAGCCCCCCTCATATGATGTAATAGGTTTCTCAAAAAAAGGAAATAGTTTATTCTCCCTGTTTGCAGTGGACAGGACAAAAATACTGGATTTACAGGGGAAGTAAAAAAGATATTTTTGTCTAGTGAGAAAGAGGATGAAGCACAGGAAGTAGATTACTTGTCAAGATTGTGGATTTCTCCAACCTGAAAAGTCTTTATGGTCATGTGAGATTGGCATAACCAGGTAAAGCTCATTTTTATGAGAGCAGGACTTTCAGATCCTTTTCACCCAGGGAAAACCATTTGAATTCACTGAGCATTTCTTTGTTGTATATTATATGGTATTTTGTAGAGGCCCCTATGTAAACTTACTGATTTGACTTCTTTTGAGGGTAAGGACAGTATTATTTTTCTGGTAGTCATGTAAGATTTTGTGATTTTTTTTTAGGAATGTTTGTCCTGGTAAAATAGTTTTTTTGTGGCATGCTGTTAGGTTTTATTATTATTAATGTTATTAATATTATCGTTATTTACTAGTAGTATATACATAGAAGTTTGAGAGAATGTTTTGCTAGGACTAAGAGGAGCAGGAAAGAAAAGGAACACTGTTAGAGGTGATAGCATGATCCTTTGCACTAAATAGTTGAAAATATAGAAAATTACCTTGCCTTAACATAAACTCAATATGTTATAGGTAGTTGGAAGTTCAAAGCTAATGCTTTGAAAATTTGTACAAAAGTATCTTTGCCACAGAGGCAAATGTTTACTTTTTATGTGTCTGGAAAAGACAACTATAACTACTATGTTTAAAATACTGTTATAAATATTTTTAAATAAGTATATTGCTTTGGCTTCTTTAAGAAACACCTCATTATTACGGCAGTGATCTTCAGGGTGCTTTTAATCAGAAAATCATGTAAATTGGTATACTAGTTGGCAGCTAATAGGCTTCAGGCTTTGGATGAATTATTTTGTGCTCATACAAGTAATAGGCATATTAAATCTGAGCATTTCATCAGCAAATCTCTAATAAAAGTGAACACATTGAACAGTCATACTTAGCACTTGTAACGTGCTTTGCTGCTCTGGAGCATTGCACAGACAATTGGAACTCTGTGTGTTGTTACCACTGCCTCAAAAAAAAACAAAACCAGCCCAGCTAAAGCTGGATTAAAGTCAGTAATGCACATTACATTGATGGGAGGTGGGTATCAGAGAGGTTGTTTTATACATTGGTACTCCTCTCTGGATATCTGCTGTTACAAGACATGGAGCAGATGGATCTAGTGATCTAGTCCAACTGGTTTTGTTTCTTTAAGGTGGAAAATAATTAGGTTAAAAAAAACAAAACCAAAACCAAAAAACAACCAACCAAAAGAAGAAGCCCATCCAAAAAAGGGGCATAAATAAGAAATCTATGGTTTTGTGAACTCATTTGCATATGCAGTTCACTGACTCACTGACTTCTTGAATTCACATGCAGGCACTTTGTGAAGCAGATAGGAATCGTCAAGTCCAGCTGTTAACCTAAAAGTCTTATGTATCTTAATTGACTGAGTGGCACAGATACAGATGTCTCCATTTTATTAGGTGAATCCCACTCTGTCTGACTCCAGACACTCATGAAGTTGCCATTTCAATCTGAGACAATTTGCTCTTGACTGACAGTGCTGAGAAAACAGATGGTACTTCATGGTAACTTCATGCCCTAGAACTGCACATAGTTACCATGCAAGTACACAAGTTTTAGTCTTGGAGATTTTGAGTGGGATCTTTTTATTAAATCACAAATGAAGATGAGTGGTAGAAGATGAAGATGGACTTTGGGGTTGGCTATGGGGGCTACCAATTTCAGCAGCTGTGGTAAAAATTACCACCACTTGCAAGATGTCTGCTATTTTTTACCTCACTTACTGCTTTGTGTAGCACTGTTTAGAGCTGTGGAGGGAAATATGAATTATGTAGCTTGTATACTGAATTTTTGTGGCAAAATATTGTTCACTTCAGTTTTCTGACTGCTTCATATTAAACTTCTCTAGCCTCATTTTCAACTGCTTGCACCACTTGTGTGTGTCAAGAGAAATGTTCTCAAATCAAACACGAGAAAAGCAGGGCATTCAAAAGCATCAACCACATCTGAATCTTTTCCCCTTAATTTGCAGTCAGATTGTTGTGTGAAGGCTGCCTTGGAATCCCAGTGCAGAGTGTAGCTTTGAGCTGGGTGTGTTGCTGCTCCTGCTTCCAGATTGCACTGTGGGATCAGGGCTGTGTCACACACACAAGTGGTTTGTGCTGCTTTAGATTAAATTGCATTCCATCAGTGCTCTAGATTTTATTATCATCAAAAGAATCATTCAATTCACCTGCCACTTAATCTCCCCTCTTCCTTCTTTCCTATTCAAGACTGAGAACAAATGTTGAATGAAATTATTTTAAACCCACACATTTGAGACATATTAAACTTAATCTTTCTTGTCCTAGGATGTTTGAAGTTGTCTGCTTTGTCAATTATCAACATGTTGGCTTCTGCTGGACTATATTCAATACTCTTCTGTTTCATTATAGAAAAGTAAATTAGAATTGTGGGTTGAGCATACATTTTCTCTCTTTTTATGCAGTCTTTCTAATAAATATAGGTTGAATGTTTTTAAATATTCAGATTTTTAATCTTCAACCTACAATTTGTCTTTCAACAGTGGCAAGACACATTTGTGTATGGAACTCTGCAATGTCTCTTCAAGACAATGCATCCTCTACCCTAATGTATTGTATCTATCCATTAGATTTCTCATATTAAATGAGTAGGAATCATTTTAACATTCACTTTTTTTTTTTTTTTTTAATCATATATCTAACAGCAGGCAATGTTATTTTTCTTCCATGGGCTTTGCTTATCCACCCACTTCCTTTTTTGCCATGATGAATTTCCTTTGTAGTTGATTATAGTGATTTTCTGGTTTGACATCCCTCAGGCTGTGCCTTCTAAATCAATATCTTTCGGTGAATGTTGTTGTGATGAGATCCCCCCCTCTCCAGTTTAAAGAATACTTAAGAATAACCCAAGTGAAGATTTTTTATGATATGTTAATTTACTTTCTCTTCTTATGTCTGTTTCTCAGTCAAATCTAAATAAATTATTGTCTAAAGGTTCCTCATTTTCTACTCTTTTAAACTGCTACAGTCCAGATTTTTGTTTTCCAGGCTGGCATTTATCTTTGTCTTGTAGCTGTCCACATTTTGAAGTATACAAATACCACAGACCCCTGATGTTCCTTCATTAAATGTATTTGAGGTGTTGACCAGATTATGGAAGTCATCAATTCCCTCCTTAAGACAGAAAATGCATCTCAAGTTCTGTGGATGAGGGGGAAAAATAAACTCTTTGTTTGCTTACTCATCTGGGAAACTACAGTCTGTTGCCAAAGTCAGTTATCATGAGCTTTGATTAGAAACCAGCAAAGACAGCTGCTGAAAACCACAGTGAGGAAGATTTTATCTGCTTAGAGAAGAGTTCCTTTGACTTTGGAAGAGCAGAGGGACATTGCTTGGGGAATATGAATATGCATTCCTTTTAATATGTAGATGGCTATGGATGTAGATATTCTAGCTTGCAGTGCTTCTTGTTGTTGTTAGTGTCACTCTCTTTCTCTCTCTCAAGACTCTTTTATGACCCGAGGGTGCTTTTTTCTTTAGTTTTAATTATTTGTGTTGCATCCATATGTGCAGACTTGTAGTGTATCCGATTTTGCAAAATGTGCCTGTGAATTCATTTGGCTTTAGCTGAGTGATCACAAGTTTACTAGTTTAAAGTCCTCCAAACAGATGAAAGGGGGAATTGTGTACTGGTTTAGAGATACATGGTTAGATGCTGCATTTCTGAGTGGTTTTGTTCATGTCGTTCCATTTATCTGGTGATTTTCTTTTCTCAACACAAAATTTCAACAATAAATGTTTAGTTCAGAATCTTAGATACTTTGCTGGCAAGGCTTATTAACCTATGAAGCTTCTTGACTGCTGCAGTTTTGGAGGTTTTCTTGATTTTGCAGTTTTTCCTAGTTGCTAAAGGATTTTGTATATAGAAATATTGTGTTGTTGACAAAGTGAACCTGAGAACATCACCACTGATGTTAATATTTCCATACAGAGCCACTTCCCTTTCCCAGAGCTCTGGTGCTCTCCCAGTGTAAACAACTGGGCTGCTGTGGTGTCTCACCTAAAGGAGATTTTGAATATTTTGTTGCCTTTCCAGTTTCCTCCATTTCAGATGGTCTGACCTCCTCCCAGTGGCAGGTCAGGAATCACAGAACCATTTGCTGAGCCAGATCTGCTCACTGGCTGCACTGAAAACTCTCTTTTCTACCCAGGATCATTTTCTGCTGAGCCTGAGGCATCACTTGTCACAAAGTGCCTGGTGATCACCAGAGCTGGACTTAGGTGAAAATGCTGTTAGTTTATGAGCATGGGTGTGGGAGAGGGAAGAGAAGCTCATGGAAGGGGCATGAACAGGTAATTCTGTGTACTTGGATGGCATCACCTTCCTGTCAATTGGCAGTTTAAGGTGGATGTGTGTCGTGCTGTGCCTTTCCCTCTTCAAACCTAGAATGATATAAAGAGCTTCACAGTCAGGAGTCAGACCTGGCTTCTTTCTGTCATGGTTCCGTGATATTTGTACTTACTTTGTTATGTTCATAGCTGACCCAAAAGTAAAGTACAAAGTAATACTGTTTGAAATCCTGTAGAGTTTTGCAGGTATTTGGTAGGATTTTGGTAGGGGTGATGAGCTCAGTTGGTTAGAGCAGGGTGCCAGTAACACCAAGGTTGTGGGTCTGATCCTTGTGTAGGCCATTCACTTAAGAGTTGGACTCAGTGATCCTTCTGGGTCCTTTGCAATTCAGAATATTCAGTGAGTCTGTGATTCATTCTCTGTCATTACTGTAATTGACAAAATAGCCATCTTATAAGGCTTGTTTCATCATTTCAATTTAAGAACTCCATGTTTAGAACATTTTTCAGTTTAGTTACTTAAATTAGGACTGACATCCATTTTCTGTAATCCACTATGTCTTATTTTCAATCATTATCTATGATTTTGAAACAGGTACCTGAGGTTTTCTGCATTTTAAATTTGGTGACTAAAAGGAGATCTCATCCATGGAAAATGTTGACTGCGTAGTGTGCAAGTATTGCTAGACCAAGATTAATACATACAGACATATGTTTATCCAAGGGGAGCAAAAGGTGTTCTTAGCATTTCTGAAAGTAGAAGATATGAAAATAAAAAAAAATGAAATTACATGGTAAGAAATAGTGTAGTAACTAATCACAAATCTTCTGAAATTTGAAGTTACTGATACAGCACAATAGCAGTGAAATGAAAATATGAGGATCAGCTTTGACAGAAGGACTAGCAGAAAGCTCTGAGGAGGGTGAAGAGGTTACTGATACTCCAGATGAGGAAGGGCAGCCCCAGCAATGTCAGTGACCCCAATGGCAGGAGATACTAAAGGAGGATTTTGGACACCTGAGCCTGGGTTGCTCAGGCAGAGCAGATGTTTTTAGCTTCACACCTGGCTTCTGCTCAGCAATGGCAATGTCCATGGTGTAAATGCACAAAACTAATGTGAATGTAGCTGACATGTTTTTATTCTTTTATTGTAATTCTTTGTTTCCTTTACTCCTCTGTTTGAAACAACATTGTTTAAAGCAGAGCAGCAGTAGTTCAAATTCCATTTTTAATTTGAAAGCAGTGGGATTAAGTTACCTGGCAAGAATTCAGTGGTCAGAGTCTTGACATTTAAAACCCTTTATTTCACAGGATTAGACAGATTTCTTTTTCATCTTTAGTCATTGAAAAAAATAAGCACATTCCTTGCATTAACATAAAAACCACTGCCTATAGAAGTGTTTAAATAACTCTTAGTCTCTTTCATGGCATCCTTAAATTTTGAAGTTAGTAGATCATGATCACTTCATAAAAACACATTTTTTTCAAAAATTATAATAATTTCTTATAAAATTGTATTTCTGTTTCAGTTAATTTGCACTCTGCCTTGCAGTATCATTGGCAAAAACAAACATAAAATGTATTTCTTGTATGGCAGTGAACAGAATGCTGAGTGGGGTGCTGCAACACAACAATGAATGCAATGTCAGTGTATTTTGATGGTCAGACACAGTGTATCAGGTGTGAGGGTACCTGACTGCAGGTAAGGAGAGCTTCTGGAGAGGAAAAGATGCTGAGACATTGAGCAGTAAATTTGCCACATTGGGTCTTCACGTCCTGGCACAGACTTCCCTGTGTTCAAGGGATCCTCTGGCAGACCTGAATGAGCCTTTATGGGAATGCCTTTGCCTAGACCTTGCTACTGTTTAATTTAACATGGATATTGGAGAAGCTCCATGTACTTCAAGCTCCACTGTGTTGGGTGTAACTGTATAGCAAATAACTAATTTTGAGCCCTTGCTGCTTATAGTTAGGGTGAGACAAAAGCAAGAGTAAAGTCTGAATGAGAGAGAAGGAAAAATATCAGATAGTTATAATTTTTAGGAAAGTTGAGTTAGTGGAAGATTATAATAGCATATTTTATACTGAAGAATATGAGTATATAAATAGGGATTATATGTATTTTGTAATTATGGTGTGTGATTATGTTATACATTTTGTTCGTTCAAGGATATATTAGGCATTAGATAATTATACAGCAATGATGCCAAACCTGACATTAAAATTAATGCTTTGAGATTTATACCTTTTTTTTAAAAGAAAGACCTTAAACAGTAAGGCCTTCAGGTATGTGCAGTGTTTACTGACTTGTTGGGGGTTAAGATGTTACTGTGCCCTTTCCTGAATCTGCTCATTTCCAAAGCTTAACCCTTTAAAGTGTTCTATTCAGCTCATTACTGTAGCAAGCTGTGACACTTAAATAAAGCAAAGATTACATTCTCAGATCAATGACAGATCACACAAAAATGCTTTCTTCCATCCTCGCTTCTGACCATATGTTTAAAGAGTCACAGGAAGCCAGCCTGTAATCTGTGGTTAAGAGTTTAAAATCACATGCATTTTTTGTGACACATACATGTGGAGTGCTGTAATAGTTTGTATTAGCTCTAAAGGCTCTGTGATTTAACCTTGACATCTGTCAGATATCCTCTCTCACACAAAAAAAACCCCACAAAAATGGGGAGAGGGGCATTTTGGAGCTCACATATGTGTATGTGATTTTACTTCCCTTGAAACTACTTCCCCTGGCTACTTTGTACTTTAACTGCTGTTTTTTCAAGCCATCCATATATATTTTAGTGTTATTTTCCCGTGTGCTAAAATTTTACATCTGATGTATATGAATATTCTTTTCTTTTTGAATAATTTTGGTCTGAGAAGTCATATTTTCACACTGATTCCTCAATGCCTTCAGCAGATAGTCTTCAAACCTAGAGTGATGCTTTAACTGGTAGCTTTTACATGGAGGTTGAACAGACCTCACACAAAAATTTGTCATGAAATCCTGAAACATGCAACAAGGAGGAGAGAAAATTTTACAAAACCAGACTGCAATACCTATAAGGAAATTAAGGGGGTGTATTAGTTTCTGTGACAGATGAATGTTGTCTCTGCAGCATTGTTCTCCATACCAATATTACCAGGGTAACTTTAACCAACTAAAAATTTAATGCCTCAAATAATGGAATATCCATTCTCATCCTAAGAAAATTTTTGCATAATAAAATGCACGTGAACCACCTGAGTTTTTGAGGATGAATGTTTCTGGCTTATTTTATAAGACAGCACAATACCTGCAAAGCTGCACCAATCCCATTGAAATCATTTGTGGCTTCAGTGGATAGACCTGTACATTCTGTTCAGGGCAGCCTGTTAGTGTTTCGAGAGAATTGTTTTGCAGTCATTTTATAAAGACAGAGGAGAGGGAAAGATGTCTGTAAATATTCTAGGCATATTCCAGTCTTAAGACAGTGTCTTGACCCTTGAGAATATTCACTTTAAATCTCATTTTTTAACTGTTCCTTTAGTTGCTTGTATTTCAAAGATATTGGTTTCTCTGTTTTAGCTGTTTGTGTAAATTTTATGGATGGATTGCAGTGACGTAAATTTTCAGTAGTTTTTGGCCCTTTGATAGATAAAAACAGATAAAATGAGAACATTCTATCTTAGAAAAATGTAAGAAATTTCAGGAAGTAAGTTTGCTCAAAGAAAGAAGCTGATTTAACAGTGCTGTGATTTATGTATCACCAGTGGGAGGTGGCATGTTTAATATTGTGTAGAAGCATAAGGCTCTTATTGTCTGTGATAGTATTTGAAGTGCATTTCTCCTTTCTAAATTTGCAATCCATAGCTATAGCAACAAATAAATATAGCACTCACATTTACAACACAGTTATTATGTTTTACATTTGCTATAAAAGGTATATTTTAAAATAATTCTCAGAAGATAGATTATAGCAGTTTTATATCAGGGTTAGCTTCCTAATGGGTCCTCAGAGTGAGAATGTGCAGCATTTGCTGTTTATTAAAATGAACCACTAAGTTTTCTAGACCTGGTGTTAATGTTATGAATTGCATTAGGAATTAGATTTTCAAACTGTGCACGTGATTGTATTTCAGAATACTCTGTTCTTTTTTTATATCAATTATCTCAGGAATTTCATGGTTAACTACAGTTTGCCACAGTTATAAAGCAGGAACTCTTATTTATTGGTCAAGTACTATATTTATGTTTGAACAAAACACCTTTTGTTTTACTTTGCTTATCAACAACCACTACTGTTTTCAGCTAAGGTTACATTTAATAATTAGGTTTTCTAGGGGCAAGAAGTCAACTATATCTTTAATGAGTTCCGTGACATCACTGGTGCTGCTTATGCTCCTTGGCAATAGTCTGCTTTGTGTGAGCAGATCACATTAGCTTTAAGAGAGTAGCACAGATGCCAAGGTCAGGGCATTGGTAAGTAAGAGATCTTTGAGTAAAATAAAGGCCTAAAACTATCCAAGGCAAGGGAACAATGAACTGCTGTTCAGCAATATGGTAGCAGCTCTCTAAAGTTATTTTGTTCCATGTTTGAGTATTTCCTATGTCTCTTTTGCCTGTGACAGTTGGGTGAGCAGCAAGGAGGATCCTGAAGGTTTGGGCTAAAAGTGGTAAGAAGAAAAAATATATGGTGCCATGGTAGTGCTGCCCTTTCTGCTGTTTTTCATGTTTGAGCACTCCAAACATGGTGGCACCTTTAATCTATGATGCAACCCTCATAATCAGTTGGAAATTTTCAGAAGGAGAATTTGTGGTGGAATTCTTTTTTAATACCTGGTTGAGATGTTCTGCTTTTGTAGCTGATCTGTGGGTTAGCACTGACAAACAGAAGTATCGTGCAAAAGGCTTCATCTCTGTTCAAAAGGTGAAATTGGCAAAATCTCACTCCATCACTACATATTCCTATAGATTGTGTACAGAGGAAGACCTGGACCTGCTTTTTGCCTGAAGTCAGAGAGAAGACCAGGGGACACAATTAGTACAAAGAAAATGGAAAGGAAAGCAGTGAAACAAATCCCTGTAGAGAGTGAGAGCCAGTAATGGGTGTTACAGCAGGTAGGAAAGACAGGAGAAAATGCTGAAGAAAAAGAGTCTGAACTGGAAATAGCCTTCAACCAAAACCAGAGTGTTCACAGAGAGAAGTGGTGGAATAATCACAGATATCAGATGAGATTTAAAAATTGCGCATCCCATCAGGCTGAGTAACATTCATCCATGTGTTGCGTACTTTGGAAATGTTAATTTTTTTCCATGGCACTTGCCAGCTTCCTCTCATAGATTCAAAATGCAGCCTCTACTGGTTGAGTTAGAACTAGCTGAGGAATAAACATGCCCAATTACTGAAATATGTCAGACAAAAAAGATGCCATACATAGAATGAGGGGAATAGGAAGATTGCTTTTCCCTCAAGGGGATTGGCAACAATAACAGTAAAAGTTAACTACACTCATGCATTCGAAGTGATTTAAAAACTTAAAACGTCATAGCACATTTCTTATGTGATGGCTTTATCTCATTGCCAGGGCAGGGTCCCATTACTTCCAGGCTGTAGAGCTATGAAAGCAAGCGCTTAAAACCACAGCAAGACCTACTAGCTTGGGAGTTCCTTAATGACTAATGCCTGAAAAACAAGGTGCCTGGACTGGGGAGGAGGCTTCGTGTTTAATTTGGGATTGTTGGGTGCCCTGAGCTCCGTTTCTGTGCGTGACCAGCGCCGAGCTAATCCGGGCAGGCTGACATTTCCCTGCCCACTCCCATCTGTGTGCGCGGAGCACAGCGGGCGAGCACTGACTCAGCTGGAGGCCTTGCACAACGTGTGCCAGTGCCTGTGAAGCAAAGGGGAGCCAAGCTCATCATCTGACACCAGGGTGGGTACAGCAGCATTTAGCAAATGAGAGATGGGAAATTGTTTTTCACCTTTTTGTGCCTCGTTTCCTCCTTTGTTGCAACTGTGCCATTGTAGAACAAAAAAATTGCCTGGGACAGGAGGCTCTGCTTTCCCTGAATTGTATGAGGTCTTGCTGAGGATTCCCAGCTGTTTATGCCCTTGCCTTTTTTTTTTATTCTGGCTGGTGACTCTTTTAATGTATATTGTATAAATGGATCTCCAAATTGTTTGAACTATATCTTTTATTACATGAATCCCAGTTCTACAAAGCCAGGGGATGGCAGAGCTGAAATGATTTCTCTTGTCACATAATGTCATACTCAGTTTTTCAGGTGCTGTTGCCTTGTATATTTAGAGAAACAGCTGGTTTCTAGGGAATGGTTGGAGGCCTGAGGAAGAAATTGTTTTCCTCTAAGCAGGTTTATGGGAGCTAGTTTGCTGTGATTGATTGTGAGAGTCTAGGTGTCTGAACACCAAAACAAAGGCAGGAAGAAAAAGGTGGGGGGAAAGGAAGAAAAACTGACATCTGAGAAAACAAGTTGTTCGATAAATACAAGCCCTAAGAGCTCCTTCATTCTTTATGCAGCTTGCTCAGGTTTCCCTGAGAAAATCTTGCCAGTAGGAAATGGCAATACAGATTTTAATCTGTAGGGAGAAGCAAGAGTGCCAGATCAAATATGGCACAAATGCCCACACGTTGCTGTCATCTGGCTCAGGGACCCAGCCACTGTCTCCAGCCACTGCTCCCAGGTTAGTCCTGTCTGCCCATCTTAGCACCCTGTGTTTTCCCATGCAAAGTTTGCCATCAGTTTCCTGCTGAAACAATGGTATTTTCTGCATGAAACAGTAAATGGAACTGGTACCTTGCATCCTAAACAAAGGACAACAAGCATCTTTGAGATCCTCTCCTCATGAAGAAATCTCTGTTGATTAGCATTATTCACCCAAATATGCTATCTCAGATAGCCATTTCAATGATTCTCCTGGAGCTCTTGGGATACTTTCCTGAAGCTTGCCACACATGAAGGTTTTCCTGCTCAGCATCCTTTCCTGACAGAGCTCTCAATGTCCTGTCACTGACCTTATTTTTTAGAAAAGCAATGCACACATCACATGCCTTGGGATTAGGAAGGAGCATTTCTGTGATCTTGACTTTTAATATAGTGTAACAAAAACTCATTTTGGACGTGTAACAGTTGGTTTACAGGACACCTTGTTCATGCAGTAGCATTTAAATAGTGAGTCCATGAAGTAAATGAGGAGCTGGCCCAGCAGACAGTGCTGCTATTTATTGAGAGCTCAGTGCTGCTCTGAAACTTCATCTCTCCATAATGAATGTGTTATCAGACATTGATATCAGATATCATTCATATCAGTTGTTAACTAGTGTATTGTTAGCACCACAGGCTTTCTTCAAAGCCTGCTCATGATTCAGGCTGATGTTTTAACTCCAGTGCAGGGATTCCACTGCTGGACAAACAAACCTCTTACTGCTGTGGCATATGTGCTGTAACTGTGTGCCAGCCTAGCAGACCATAAATGTGTTGCAGCTACGAAATCCAATGAAAACTGAAATGAAGTAATTTGCTTGGTTTATTCTCTTTTGGAGTATCAGGAGCTCAGATCTTGAAAACTTGGTGATGCATCATCCTATACTCTGCTGCTGAAAGGCAGCATTAAGAAAGTTGTTGTTTGCCAACTTTTCAGAAGTGTGCTGTCAAATAAACCCGTATCTTATCTAAGATAGGAATTGCATTAGAAACCTCACTAAAATGTAAATTAGATTTTACTTCCTTCTAGACAGAGTTCATTCCTTGAAGGTATGTCTTTTCCCTCAGAAGTATTCACTGTAGGTTTTTATTAGACCCTTGATCATAGTTTACCACGTCTCCCTTTATATCTCCGGCTGCCCACAGAGTGTGGGCTCTCTGTGAAGGATCTGGTGCTGAGTTTGATGGGCAATCTCAGGAGTCCTGTGGACTGCACAGGTTAGAGCTGGGAGAAGTTCAGATGTGACCAGACTGGCCATGTGTCACGGCACTTTATACCTGCATGCACTGCACCAAATGCAGTTATGCAATGGAGGAGAATATCAAAGATGTTTTGAAGGTTGCAAATGGGTTTTATGAGTGAGAATCATCCTTTTTGTTGCTTAAAAAGATGAAAGCGCTCAATTTTCACACACATGAAAAAAAAAAAGACTGTCAGATGTTTTAAATGTAAAAACTGCATAATGTGGCGTCTTGTCATATCTGTGGTTCCCTTGTGGATGAAAATTTTAATCAGATGGTTTTGTACTTTAAAGGCCTTTCATTTGATTTACAACTTGTAGGAGTGGAGTAGCAGAAAGCAATCAGGGAAAATGCCATGAAGAGGACAAAAGGAAGGTGAAACACAGTGTTAATAATTTAGTTTCAATAACCTTAAAAGGTTTACCAGTCACTTTTAACCTTGTATCAGAAAAGAGAAGAGCACAGAAAACAAGCTACTGCAGTGAATCATAACAACGTTTCTTTTAATTTGTTACTCATTTATCTAAGTCTGGATAGAAAACAACTAATACATTTGTTAAACCCAAGGGCCAGGAAGACACCTACACATCAATTTGACTGAGTCCTTTTGGAAGGACTGCCTGCCATTTCACCAGAGCCAGAAAAGTCATGAACTGATGGTGATTGTGGCTGTGGAAATGGAGCAGTCTTATCAGTATCTCAGACTAGCCAAAGCAAGATTCTAAGCAGGCAGTAGGGTTTTCAGAAGTGCTTAGGCAGGTTGCCATGTCTCAACCCTCTGGCAATGGTTTATCAACCTAGTCACAAAACAACTAATAATACCCCTAGACAAAAAAGGACACAAATGAGCCCTAATTTTAACATCCCTCACAATCTTCTTCCTGCTCATTAACCTTCTAGGGCTGCTACCCTACACATTTACCCCAACCACCCAACTATCTGTAAACTTAGCCCTAGCTTTCCCCCTGTGACTAGCCACCCTCCTAACAGGACTGTGAAACCAGCCCTCCCTAAAAGTTATTGATCTCAGGGGGAATTAGATACCAATTTAAAGCTTCACAAACAGGTAAGCACCCATGTTTGGGTTTCTTGCCTACTGACCTGCAGGGTCTGAATCTCTATCAGGTCTCATGTAAGCCAGGGTAACATAAAAAGTGACATCTTCATGTTGCTTATGTGGAAGTTTTAAAAAATGAGTGTAGTTTTGGTTTTTGTTACAAAGGATCAGGACATCATAAAAATTCATGTGGCGTTTGTATACATAACTTCTCAGCTGAACAGTTGTGCCTCCATCTCCTGAACATGTACATTTCAAATTTTGCCGCAAATGTGCCTCATGTATTTCAATTTTTGGCACAATACTTTGAAACCATTTTTTGTAACTCTCTGTCTTCATGGTTGTAGGCAGTTTGCACCACACTCTTGAAAATGTTTTTAAGTAAAAAACTGAATTCCTGAGATTCAGGGTGGTGAAGCCGAACTTTGGGACCTAGTATGATCTAGTCTAATTTTAATAAAAATGGTCCAACACTTAAATGTCCAGATAGCTGGGCTGTATCATGAATTATAGAGTAATTTTTGTATGCACTTACAATTATAGCACCACAATAATAATATTTTAATTATTATTTATTTATAAGTTTCTCCATAATTTTTTATAGAGAAGGCCTTAAATACCCATTTATCTATTTTCTCATAAAGCCAAGCCTTTAAATCCCTTTAACATTAATTATTCCACTCAAAACTGCGAGATGTAATCTCCTTTTTTGGCAAGTAGACTTGTTGCCATTTGACAGCAAGATTCTGTGCATGCCTTTGTTTTGCAATTTTATCTTAGAGCTGGAAAGATTTTGTACACTCCCTGTACACTTTTTTCTTACGGATCAGAGGGAATAGTAATTTATTTGCATTGCAGAAATGATCAGCACCTTCACTTGTAGGTATGAAAGAAATGCTTGTGAAAACAGAGTCCCCTCTCCACAGAGATGAATTTTCACTGTTGCTGGAGCTGATGATTGAAAAGAGTCAGGTTACTTTTTTTAAAATATATGAGCTGGTAAAATGGTTTATTTCCATCTTGTGGCATTGTAATTGGCTAATTACTGTTTACTACTACAATGGCATTCTTTTTATGAGAAGTTGAGTGAACAGTAAGGGATGAAAATCCACAGTTTAATCTAGAGAAGGAGAAGATGTCATTAGGACAAAGCTAAAATTGCAAACATTGATAAATCCACAAATGGATTTCTCCATGAGTGGGTCATTGGGATAAGAAACATGTTCCTGTTCTTAGCTGCTCTTGGGTCTCTGCTGAGACAGGTAATGGTGTATTAGGGATTAAAGTAAGGTCTTTTCTGGATTGTTTGCATTTTAATGAGAATGTAATTTCTTAGTCTTACCTCCATGTAAAACCTCCACACTGTCAGATTTGTAGGGATATTCATGAGTTTAAAAGGAATGGTAGTTAATTAGCATTTGGAATATACTATAGCTTTGAAAATGTGGACTGGGGGTGGGATAAGTCTGAAACCAAAATAGACTAGCACACCATAAGTTTCTATTTGAAGTGAACTAATTGAACTAAATTACTGGGTTTTACATTAATGTATAGTCTGTCTCCTCTTTTTATTATTTTTACTAAATTGCTCCTTATTAGAAAAGGCTGTTGTTGAGTCCATGAATTGTTGACAAAAGAACTCCTTCAACTTTGCCTTTGATTTTTCATGGTATGCTGTTGATCTTTGGAATTATATTCTATAGTTTAGGCTTTTAGAGCACAAGAGCAAAATTTTTATAAACTGAAAGAAGGCAGGTTTGAAGAGATTTTCGGCCTCGTATGCAAACTCTTTCCATTTAAGTCTTTATTCAAGAGAGTTTTGTTCACTAATAAGCCTACAGATATTGAGTTGGTTTTTTAAAATTTTGCTCAAGAAAACTTCATTTCCTCATCTGCGGTATGCAGCGTGTTGTAAGACTTCTAGTTGAAAACAAAGTGTTTGTGAACTAATGCACAAATATCTAAGTAATAATTGTTTCTTTGCTATTTCCTAATCTTAGCCTCAGCTGTATTCTTCCTGGAATCTTTGCTAAATTTATTTCCAAGGCACTAACTCATGGGAGCAGTCCCCTAATTTCAAGCTGAAAGACTCGAGCAGGCTTTTGTAACATTTTGTTTATGGAGTTCATTTATTGACTTTTCTGTAATGCTCAGCACTGTGGTGTCTGAACACCTCATGGACGCTAATGCTTTGAGTATCTCAGCACTCCAGTTCAGTTGGGGAACTTTTATTTTATGAATGGGGAGTTGAAGCACTTAAAAGCTGGCTGGCACAATCACACTGGCACTTTGCAGCAGAGTTGAGGAAAGAACCTGTATTGTCCAATTCCCTCTCCAGCACCTTGAGCAAAACACCATCTTTCCTCTCTAAACAAGTTTGCACTTGTTTTCCAATGACAAATAGACAGTCAGAGTGGTTTAAAGGTCTGTCATGGTTGGAAAAGATCAGCTGTGATTCCAAAGTTAACTAGGAGCTTAAATTTCCCCTCTGCTGGCAGTGGCTGTGGCCTCTTCAATTGTGGGCACCACAAAACCCCCGGGGATGCACCATGACTTTGTCATAGTTCAGCTGAAATTGAAAACTCTGAGTGTTTTGGGACATGGAACAGGCACCAGTGAGCTGTGAATTCTATCTATATGTATGTCTGTATTTTTGCAGGGAAATCATTGAAAATGCTGTGAAGGAGGAGGGAGCAACATAATTGCTGGAAGAGAAGTGTTTCCATGTGGGAGCATCATCAGAGTGAAGGAAGGGTTGTTGGGAAAATTATTCTGATCACCAAAGTTTATTTGAGTTTGGTACATCTGTACAAATGCAATTTACCTTTAAGTGTTTGGCTGTCGTGTTGAGCTCCCTGTCCACTGTGAGGAAATCATCGTTATGGCTTTCGTATGGGAAGGAATTCAGGAGTGCCTTGTTTACATTGCTACCATTTATAAAACATTTAAAGCAGCTATTCTGCTGAATAAACATTCAAGAGCCTGAAGGATAAGCATATCGCTTAAACTTCTTAAGACTAAACTTTCCAAACCATTTCCTGCCAGAGGGACCTAGCAGTAAAATTGCAAACTCTGTGCTCCAAGATGAGATAGGCAGAATTAGATTAAGCAGCTTACTGTTGACATGTCTATTGATCTGGGTTCAGCGCCGTTTCCTGTCTCTGCTAGCAGTTAGATTGCTGTGTACAATAACACAGTGGCCTGGTTTATGTGAAATTGGGGGACTCCGAGCATCAATTACTCCAGGAAGGCAGTGGCACTGGGAGATAAGGTTAAGCCGCTCACAGTGTTTAAGACTGCTGAAACCCAAGCAACATATTTGCTGTCTAAATTGCTGCTTATAAATTTGACAGCGTTCCGTTTATGTTGTTGGTTTTTTTCCCCCCTCTCCAAAGAGAGATCATCCTGCATTGTTCTCTGCAGGTAGCAGTTGGGCTCTCATTATAAACACGCATTGTTCCTTAGCCTTCACTTCCTATCAGCCCTTTGTTAAAAGTTCCAAAGCATCACCTGGATATTTGAATAGAAAATACTTAGACATGAGGGAGAAAGGCATGAAATGTTATAGAAAATAGAAAATATACAAAATTTTCATGGTCATGTTGGTTCTGGTATTGCATTAAAGGTATTATTTATTTTTATTTTTTTTTCCTTGCTATTTAGGAACACAGCATTGAATAACAGCGGCAAAAAGGAAAAAAAAGCTGGTACCCTTGAATTTCTCATTTAGTGTTCTGTTTTCTTCATAAGCAGTTCTCTCTTATGCTTTGTGACTTTTTTTCTTTCTCAGAGACTGTTAACAGAATCAGTTAGAAGCAAAATGATGCTTTTCACATTTAAAGAAGCCTGTAGAGAATTGTTTCAGGGGTCTGCTTGTGATTAACTCAACCTGGATTTTTTTTCCTCTGGAATAGGGTCATGCAGAAGGGGTTTTCTCCAGGGGGCACCTTTTAAGTCACTTTACAGGTGGCTATTTCAGTTTTATGCCACACACATTTCCATTGTCTTAAAATCAACCTTCAAAAAGAAATTCAGTATTCCCATAGAAGTACGAGCAAAGTTGTGTCAGTTCTGGCATTGTGATGGGAGATCTGTGCTGTGAAACTGATGAAAGGAAATATTTTAATAGTGACATTTGAGTTCATTTATCATGACATTTTGGGGACTTGGTGGTACATATTTTTATCTTTGAACAATCTCCCAGCAGTCTACTGCCATTAAAGTGGGGGAGGGCACTCCTTCCACACAGAGCACAATGCTATAGAAGTCCAAAAAGATACAACAGTCAGCTGTGATGAACTGAAGTAGTTCTAACTGGTATGTGACAAAATAAAATGGAATTGTCTCCTTTTATTAATTTTTAAATATCTTGACACACTATAATTAACATTGCCCTATGCTAAAATTACAACAACATCTGAGCTTCTGTATATTGGCTCATACCTTGATTCTATAAATGAATATGGGAATATGGGAAAGCTAACAGAACATATTTCAAGTATGTTTTAGCATTTCACTGGCATATTTTTGAGTTTTATTTTAATGAGTTGCTGATTGATGTTCTTGTTGGCAATGCATAAGGGGCACTAAAGTACTACCAGCAGGTGGGCACTACTAAATACTTTATATTGCTGAAGATTATAACTATCAATACAAAACCTACTCCAATTGTTGCAAGGAGGCTGAACCCACAAAGTCCAATGTCACTGAGGTTTATAATTCCGTCCTCATCTAATGCTATTGTGCAGGTACATGTGTGATCTTTATGGGGAGTATCCACTTTCAGACACTGCACTGCCTCATCACAATAGGTTTCTGTCATTTAGTGATTTAAATTACATCCTTTTATTTTGTTAACTCCTTTAATAAGTGTTTTAAACTGCCACCTTTCTGCTCTTTCTTTCTTGCACCTTCTCCCTCCTGCAGAGTTTCCTTGCAGGCTCTCTAATTCTTCGGGGGTTTTCCTGACACCTTCCTGTCCATCAGTCCTGTGCAGTTAATCAAGGGAACCAGTGAGCATGCAGGGGTTAGCCTGGAGCACAGTTAATCGGGTTGGCTTTGGCTTAATTGTGCCTATTGTTACAGGGGAAATCAGCACCTGGTGCAGGGGGCCAGGGCTGCTGATTGCTTGAGAGGCTCAGCTTGCAGTACTGTGTACAACATGATGACTTGCCCCAGAGTTGCTTCTAGTTGTAAAGAAAGAATTCTAACATTTTTAGCCTAGAAAAACATGAAAGTAGTACCTTAAAAGTAGATAAGCTCATACCCTGGGAGTTAAAACAAAGAACAAATGAATGATACCCATTGCAGCTATTCTCTTTGGCTGCTAAAACTGTATTGGAAGTGAATTGGTTGTAGCACACATGTATTTAACTATGAGCACTCTAGCACATCTGTACATTGTCTAGCATAGTCGTAAAGTAACAAGGAACTATGGGAAAATGATGTGCAGTGACACAAATCAGTGTCCGGAGACATCAAAAAAACATGTTTTTTTAAGGTCCAACACAGCTTTATCACAGACTGCCACTAATTGTAGTTTAGCTCATTTTACACCAAAAAAATTAGAAAAACAAGTGTTGGATTCCCACTGAAAGGGAGTTCATGTTACATGAAGAACAGTTGCATTTGTTTCTTGCTTTGATTGAAAAGCAAGTTAAGAATAAGGAGATTTGGACAAAATAACCTTTTGATTGTTGACTTGCAATACCTAGATGAAAACAGACCTTGCTCTAGATCTGCAGTTGTGCCTCTTTGATGGTATTGATATTACAAAATGAACTCTTACACAGTAAAGACATATCAAGCCACTAAAGCCAGCAGAAAGCAGTGTAAAACCCAGGCAAATTAGAAAAGGATAGAAATGGTTCTGCAGATGCTGCCAGAGCAGCTGTCATCCACTAGCAGAATATTTCCAGTTCAGCCTTACAGACCACATTTTTATGTCGCAGATTTTTCATGATTTCTAAGTTCTCCTGCGTTGGGGTGAGATCCAGAAGCCACAGCTATATGGGAGGTACCTATAGTAGTGTGATAAATAGCTCACATGTGCCACAGGGTGGATGCACTTTGTCTTTTCATGTTACAACTGATACATTGGTATCATTCCAATATAATAGTAAGGAAAGAAAACACATAAAATTATTATTTTCCAATATTTAACATTGTTTTCCTAGACAAGTATGAAAGGAATTAAATCTTTTTGAGGTTTTCCAGATGACAAACTGCCAAATGGTATCAGGGCTCTCAGCATCACAAAGGAATGTATTGTAAAGTGTTAAGGAGTGTTTTAGTAAAGCACTGGATTTTATGAAATTTATTTGAAGATGAATTTATAATTCACTAAATAATTGCAATAAACACTCCAGAAATTATTTACATTTTATTCTCATTGGTTTCCTGTGATCAGAGCTTTAAACTGAAATAAGATCTTTTTATTTCTCCTTAGATCTCTGTTTCATTATGTGTAAGACTTGAAATCCAGTGCCATTTTCACAGTATAAAAAAGTTATTTTATTCAATCAGTTTGATTTTCAACCTCCATTTAGCAAATCCTACAACTTTTAAGTTCTATCAAAATAATTTTTAGTGATTTTTCTTTCATTTGAAGCCGGATTGTTTCTTAAGAGGAAAGTTTGTGCTGTTCTAAAGACATGGAAGAATTGCACATATGACAGTGCTGTTCGTGCTAGCTTTTTGCCTGAAGCTGTCATGATGGAGTCATTTACAATTTTACTTCTTCATTGATAAGCCATTATCTCTAGACTGTTTTTATAACTGCAGGGTTTTGCACTTTGCCACAGAAGAGTAGGACTAAGTTCACAGCAATCTATTTCCCTAATTTCTCCATAATGCCCCGTGACCTTTCCCAGGATGGTGTTTCTTTTTGGCAAGATGAAGAGGAAGGAAAATAAGAGTTTGCCCTTTCCAACTAATTGACCAATGTTTTGCTTTAAAGGTAGTGTTACCTTTTTAATGCCGTTGTTAAAGATAGAATTTCTTTGTTCCTTTGTTCTATTGACTCCTCCAATACTCTGGAACATACCATAACTGCAGTCTAAAGCTTATTATGTAGAAATTACAAGTAGAGTTCTATTCAGTCTATTATTCAGTCACAATGGTTGCAAGTAATACCCTTGGTAATGTTTGTTACAATATGGTGATAACAATTGAAGTAATTGTTTACTAATTTGTTCTCTTAATTGTGTTTTAACATTCTGATCTTTAAAGGACGTCCTATGGGAGGAGAAGTAGTTTTTCAAGCTATGTATTATGAAAGAATGTAAAAATCTTTTATTTATAGGTAATTCATTTTAGGAATAAAAGTTAAATAATATTCTATGAATAAAAATGTAATAGGCTATAAGAAAACTTCGGGGTTCTTGTGTTTTGATGAGGAAAACTTATTTTTGTAAAATGTTCTCAGGAGGATGTGTGATGTGGATTGCACAAGCAGCTATAAAGTGAGACTCAATAAGGAAATAAAGGCACTTTGCATTTACTGGTTCTGCTCCCAAGCCATATGTTTTAACATGCATGGGGCTTGTTGTGCTGTTTCAGGGCGGAGAAGCAGTAAAAGCAAATATTCACATCTACACGCGCAGCAGACTCTAAATTCAGCTCTTTCTGAACATAAATTTGTTGTCTTCCAAGGAAGAATGGAAGGTTCCCTGTGAGGTGGCAGAAGCTGCAGTGCATAGGGAACAGTCGTACACTGGATAGACAGACATTCTCAACACGTCAGACTTCTCCGTGCTCGATTGGAAAAGCTATTAAGCAGTGACTGCAGGGCAGTGTTTTTACTTTTTCCATGTCTTGGCTTGTTTATGTTAAATCAGACCACAGGAGGTCTGTTGCGTTTCTCTGGCAGTTATTGCAAGGCTTGCTGTGGCAAATTCTATTTATGACACTTGCTGTATCCTAGGTGCAGTGAATCTTGGCAGACAATCTGGAAAATTTCCCGTCTTTGTACTTGCAGAATATAATATCTCAGTAATGGTGTGACTGTGGTGACTCACTGTGAAGGTCCTAAGTTCAACTACCACAGTAGCCAAAAAATCTCGACACATTTTAAATGCTGGCATGACATTTGAAGTATTTGCTTCATCAGTGGATGCAAAATATTAAACTGAAACTCCTCCTGTTTTGGCTAGAGTGTATTCAAATTGAGGAGAAGATCCAAGAGCAGCATTTCAGAGGTGTAGGTTAATGGCTTCTGGCCAGCTTTTCTTTACCAATGTGATATCTGTTAAGAGCAAATAATCTTACATGTGTGTGTTTTGGCACTGCAGCTATTCTCACTGATTTGTGCACTGTCAATCACGTGATTGTCCTACATAAATAACATATTGATGATTACAGAGATCTGGGATTCTGTTATGATTCTTCAGGAGTGTAAACAAGTTGTCAAAAATCATTTATCCATCCACTAAACGCCATTGGTTATTCCATTGTAAAGGCTCACTTTAAAACCACCAACCAACTTTTCCTAAGGCAAAAGTGAACCTTGAAAGATCAGAAACCATTGCAACCTTTTGGTAGTATATTTAATACTGACTTAGAGAATGTACAAAACCACCTGTAGTTTATTTCCAAGAGAGTAAAACAACGTGACAATGAACGGTTGAGCTGTTCTCAATAACTTTCTTCTGGGGCTTTTAGAGTCTTCTGCTGCTTTTAAAACCTGCATCTCATGGTCAAGCAGGGGGAAATTAATCTTCTGTTTATGAAACAAACCAAGTTATGGCTTCAGGACCCCATTCTCCAGAGCGAGAATAATGATTATATAGATGGCCATCAAAGGGCCAGTGCTCATACGACTGCTGGGTGAATAATAAGGCTTCTGTGGGGTTTTTGGTGCCATGTCTTTGTGTTGGGCTGCTGATGCAGTTTGATAAATGTGTAGAGCTGGAGGATCCATGGGATAATTGGCACAACTGCCACAGATCTCTGGGAGGTTGCCTGGAGCATCTGCCCTGAAGCTGAGAACGGGCTCTGGCAATGCCTCAGACCTATTTGCCATCTTGCCATTGTTTCCATGGAGTGACAGAGCTCATGGGTCCCCTCAGTTGCTTGTGGAGGCTGCATCAGCATGGAAGCACAGACTAACCTTTTCCTGGCATCTCTTTTTTTTTGATGCCATATCGGATTTCCAAATTCTCATGCAGTTTCACGTCTGTCATTGGCATGGAAGTGTTGACAGCTGCTACATGATGGCAAAGCAAATGCATCCTTGCCTCCTTGCAGTCCTCCCACTTGTGACTCACATGGGGTTTTTTTAAAGACTTTAAGGACAAAGGATTTCTTTCAGCATTTTGGGGGGCTTTTTTTTCTTGTGCTAAGAACCATCAGAATAACACATTTTGTAGTAGGGGACGTACCTGCTTTGTAAGACCTACACCTGTAGACTGCCATAATTAATGTGTGAATCTAAAAGTGGTAAGAGAAGACAAAAGAAGTGAAAGAGAGCTCAGTCTTGTGCTTCCCAGCTGCTGATGCCAGTGATTTCAGGAGTGAATGCCGATCATGCCAGAAGTGCAAACAGCATGTGGACAGGTTTGTTTCCATTGTAAAGAGATAGGATACTTAATTAATTTCATGAGGCCTCTGGGCTGCTGTTGACAAAATTGCTTACGCCACCAAGTTAGGTTGTGGGTTAAAGATAGGGCTAGGGAAGGTTTGAAGTGCTGATCCCTAGACTCAAATTACCTTTAACATTTTCTTTAATGATACAGATACCCTAGTTTTGCTTAATTACACTCTGCTGTCTCAAGCAATCTTTCCCTTGAGTCACTGAAAGTTTTATTACAACACTTTAATCTGATTATGAAAATTAATATACCTGTACCATCTTTTAATTTGCACGAGTAAAATCTCCTTTTTTTTCACATTTCAACCAGATTAGAAGTATATAGTAGAGACTTGTGAGTTTCAAAGTCTTAAAATCTTCCAGTGCAATGTGTTATAAAGGCAATATAATAAAAAGCAGTATGTTACTGACCTGATGGAAATCGGTAAAAAATGATTTTAAAAATTATTTAGGAGTTGAAATCATGTAAGTTGAACTTAAGAAATGCATATCTTGAATCACCCAGGAGCTTGGATGAAATATGGAAAAGCTCACATATAAGAAAAAATAGTGGGAGGAATCCTGAGCAATGATCATGAGAGCCTGAAAACACACATTTTGTTTCCTAGCACTTGTGTGTTTGGGTTTAGTTGAAGCAGAATGTATAAAGTATATTCCCTTTTACTGTTAGCTTGAGGCAGCCCGGCTTCTAGGGTATTGTGTCCACAGTGACCCTGGGTTTTGCCTCCAGTGGCCGTGTCCTGCAGAGCTGGAGTGCCCCAAGGGCCCCTGCAGAGGTTTGAGCTCT
This sequence comes from Melospiza georgiana, assembly GCF_028018845.1. Taxonomy (NCBI): domain Eukaryota; kingdom Metazoa; phylum Chordata; class Aves; order Passeriformes; family Passerellidae; genus Melospiza; species Melospiza georgiana. The sequence continues at coordinate 14,456,652 of NC_080430.1, forward strand.
GCCCCAGGGCTGTCACCCTCGCCTGGCCACCCAGGAATGGAGCCACTGCAGGGTGTGCCCAGCACACACTTCTGCTGCCTTCACTTGAGCTGAGCTGAAGCCCTTGAGGGGTGAGTTATCCCTGATACGGCACTGTGAGTTACTGACACCGGGGACATGGTGAAAGCTGATAAAAGTGTCACTGTGGCTGACAGTGGGATATTTAGCAAATCCAACCCATGATTATTTCCAGAGACCACTTTTGCACTGCAGAATTTCCTAATGTGCTGCCTTGGAAAGCTCAGCTGTAGGACAGCATCTGCTCCATGGTTTTATCTTTCTTTGCCTTTCCTGCAGTTCCTGACCTTACTTGCATGTTGCAGAGGCATGGTGGTGTAATAGGACACAGGCTGAATGTGATGAGAAATAAACTAAAAGAGCAAAACTGTGTGCAATCTCTAAGGAATGAGAAGCCATTGGCCATCTTAATGCTGAGAACAGATATGGTTTAGTACCAGCTGATTAGGAGTACAGCTGGCAGCCAGAAGGGCTGTGGCTGCATATCAAAATGCTATCTTTACAAGGCTAAGAAAATATGCTGAATGTAAGTGTGAAATTACCGAGAATTTATTTGAACACATTTTAACATCATCTAAGACATAATCCACAGACAGCACAGGACTTAAAATCACTTAAATTTGTACATGCATGTTACACCATTTTTTCATTAGGGAATCTGTACTTTTCCCCTCCTGAACCTGGCAAAGATTGAGGCTTAGAAAATTAGGAGAATAAAAATTCAGAGAACACCCAGAATATATCAGAATGGTGATTCACCTTGCTAAGAAATTAAATTCTCTTAGGAGGGAGAAAAGGTTGCATTTTTTATCTCTTTACATCAAAAATGTTCTGGATTATTTTCTTAAACCTACTAGGTGAAAAAAAGTCACCATTTCTGAGAGGTGCCATTTGATATTTATGAAGATATTAAAAGCGATGTTGTAAGTAAAATAAAATAAGCATTTGACATGTTTTTTACAGAAATAATATTTTCATTTAAAGTCAAAATGATGGATTTCCTTACTACCCTTTTTCAGCTTTTTGTGCAAATTGTATGTAAATGAATGCAAATAAGCAGTCCTCACTACTAAGTTGCTTAGAAGTATAAAAATGAATAAAATTAAGTTGTTCAGACAGAGCTGTGCATCTCATTTATGTAAAGAATATTTAAACTTAAATATTTCAGCTTAAAGTGTTATTGTTTCAGGTAATAAAATGCTTTTTTGTGCATTAAAGAGGAAGTGCACAGAAATTTTGTTATCTTCTGAAGACCTATTAGTGTATATGGGAGTTAGTCAGCCAACCTAACAAAACAAACAAACAAACAAGAAACTAGGAAATAACTAAGAGGTCAGCACTGCAAATTTGAATGTTTTCCACCCTAGTGTGGACTAAGTTCCACTAGCTTTCCTGACCTGTTTTTGTCTGCCTTTCTAATTAACGCTTCTGCAGTGGATAAACCTGAAACCTAGTGGAAAAGACACCTTGAAAATCAGAACCACAGAAAATTTTCATTTTTATTCAAACCTGCTTAAATTAAACCTGGTGCTACAGCCAGCAGACTCCCCACCCAACTCTAATGGGGCTGTGAAAGGAAAATTCTGCTTGATTTTCAATAAGATACCAGGCTTGAGTAATGCCTGTGGTGCTGTATGGGATTAACGATCTCTGTGCTATTTATAACGAGGCAAACTAAAATGCAATTTTTAGAGAATTATTGGAGTTTTATTGTGCTGCCCGACCAAATTCAGTGAGTAGGACTCATTAGTGTGTAAAACAGAGTTAATTTATACTGAATATCCCCCATCTTCGGATGGGAGCTCTATGTAAATCATCTTTTCTGGTCATTAATTTAGGCTGTTTGCATTTCCTTTTGCTGTGGGAGCATAAGTATGAAATATTAACTAAACTTCCCTGGTGAAAGTGCCCCCTCATGCCTCATACTTGATGTGGAAAATGTTTGCTCTTCTTGCAGAACTCCCCTGCAACTGAAGGGTGAGAGCTGTATTATGCAGTTGAAACACCTGGTGATAATTGGCATTTAAAAGAAATTTCCGTCGCTCTAGAAACAGGAAACCAAGATATCTCTAGAAAGGAATTCGATTAACACTTCCGAAATATTGGGCAAAGTGTAGGGAATCTTTGAATGATTGATTCCATCATGATTGGTCTTAGAGTTTTTTGAAGTAATTGATGGGATTTTTTTAGTTCAGTCCGTTAGTGCAAATAATTATTAATCAATATGCACTCAGCTCTTACTTTAGAAGATAATTTTAACACATGATTTATTCTGAACATTTCAATTGAACTGCCTTTACAAGGAGAAAATCAATTGGCTAGTGGTCTAAAGCACTTTAATTATCTGAAGAGCTGTATTCCGTTTTAGGGGGCTTTTCTTAGTTGGTTTTTTTTAAATACATTGTCCCATTGTGATATAATTCTTCTGCTCGGCTGTATTTTGCTATTCTCAGAAATACACTAATTCTCTATTTCAGGTTATTTAGTCTTAGAAATTTTCAGTTCAATAGTGAAAACACTACGATTAAACTCTAACATTGGAAATTAAATAATATGCAAAATGAAATAAAAATGCAGCTTTTTCCAGATGAGAAAACAGTTGGTTGGGTTTGTTGGCTTGGTTGGGCTTTTTTGTGAATGTGTCAGCACATTTGTAATTTCTTTAGATGTTTTCTCATTCAAAGCAAGCATAGCAGTGGAAAATTACAGTTAATTTGAAATGATAACGTGATGCCAGAACTTAGGCAGAGGTTTGAAACATTACAGGACAAAAGGTGAAATCATTAATTCATTTGCAGCGAATATTAAATTCCTGAAATATGCATTACTCTCTCATTATATTTATATTTATGTGCTTTAATATGCCTGTAAATATTATTGTGAGTCTGAAGGAGCATTTGTGCCGTGGCCATGAGCATGTCAATACAGCCTTTCAAAGTAATTTGCACTTGGGCTGAGGCATAAGGTTATGGAGCCATCTGTCGCCATGAGAAATCATTAGAATAAAGAGTGAGGTACAATTCCACTCATGTTCATGATATGTTGCATTTCAACACCACCAGAACAAACACTTCTCTCAAATGCCCTTCATGGGCCTAACAGGGAAACTTGAAAAGAGTCTTGTGAACAAATGGATCAAATGCCAGTGGATTCGCACAGAGCTGACTTCAGCCTGCAGACAGTCTTGTGTGGCTCTTTGGGATCTGGGTGGGTTGCCCTGCAAGTTCCAGGGAAGAGTTTCTGCCTCTAACAATAATAACAGGAGCTGATGTTCTTGAAATGGCCTGAAGTTAATGTTTGATTATATATCCGTTCCTTATTGTATTTCTTGTGTTTCTCCCAGACTGGACAATGAACATATAATCATAAACATCCAGTTTGTTATTCAGTGAGATTATAGTAATTGTTTCTCAGTTCTTATGGCTTTCTATAAAACTGCAAGAGATGAATTGTTTGTTGTTTGCTCGTTTGGAACAGTACAGGAATTTTTTGGATTTTGTTTTGGTTTTTTTTTTTTTTTTTTTTTTGGTTTTTTTTTTTGGTTTTTTTTTTTTTTGGTTTTTTTTTTTTTTTGGTTTTTTTTGTTTTTTTTTGCTTGGGATACCAGAAAAGCTATATATCTTCAAAGGAGCAATGTTTAGATCTTAGGGTTGTATTTTGCTGGAAACATTCCTTAAGAAGATTCCTTGGAGGGTGTTAGTAATGTACTTGTAAGATTTTTAAAGAAGCCAATAATAAAGAGACTGCACTACAGTCTGAGGACCCAATTACTGAAACACTTGTACATATGTTTACTTTTAAGTCATTAAGTACTGTGCATATGGAAAACATCATGTCCTTCATTTCTGAGCCTTGATCTTCAAATGTAAGTGTTGTAGAAGCAAGGTTTTTGAATTTTATCCTGTTAGATGCTGAGTACCTTATTTACTGTCTGATCTACTGGGAGATCTGCCTGCTCGATAGCTTGTAGCAGGTAACTTTGTTATCCAGGCAATCAGAAAGGAAGGAGTGAGTTTGCTTTAGGGTGTAAAAATATATTTTACTTGATGTAAATTCCTACATCTGACAGCATGACTGGCTCTGAATGACCTCCCAGAGGAAGTCCTAGAAGGAATGCTATGGTAGTGTGTATTCTCCTGCTAAGAGCCAGTGACAGATGATCATACTTTAAATTATGTTTCAGATGAGACAGACAGAAGCAATAACAATGTGAATATTAGAATAAACCTTTGTTAATTTCAAGTGGATAATTAATGTTGTCAGTGGCTTGATCTGAGATCAAGATTTCTATAGGAGTAAGAGAAGGGTCAGACTTTAGACATATTTGCTGCTCTTGTTTGGTGTGTGAGAGTCTGTGTGCTGTCTCCCCTTCTGCAGAATAGCAGCTCTTTTGTTTTCCTCTGTAACCATGCCTGTAATCTGAACTTTTGCATAGGTATATGTAGCTGAAGTTATTAATGAGAATTCTGACCTGGTTCAAATCAACCAGATTTTTTTTCCTTTCAGTTCAGTTAATGGCCTTTCTATTTTTTGCTCAATAGCCTGTTTGAAGAACAGCTTTTAAAAACCTGGGGTTGGAAGCAGTGCTATATTGTCTGCCTTATGAGAAAACAGATGAAGAAGATGTGTTCATGTAGCCAAATCAATAGTTTTTTTAACCTGACTGTTTTAACTATATTTTATTTGAAGGTGATTATCTCCAACACCAGATAGTCTGCCTACTGGGTATAGTAAAGGTGATCTCTTTTAGGTTATTTAGTTCAATTTCCAACAGAAGTGAACTATTCAGGAAGTGTATTTAGAAAAGTCTATTTTCAAGAGTTCTAAGGCTAGAACAAAGGACAGGAGATCATGGTGGTGCGCTGCTAGGGCTGCCACACGCAGGACTACAATAGTGAGCACCTCTGACTGCAGAGGAACTGTTGAAGCACTGTAAAATCAAGTTGCTGTGTGTGAAAGATCAAGCAGGTTAACTCCTGGGATTTTTTTCTATCAAGATGCTTTCTTCCTTCCATTCTGTTGCCTGCTGTCTTCAGAGTACAGTGATATTGAGGCTCTGCAGATTTAAAACATCTCTCTTTCCATCTCCAGTGTACTACAGAAGGATAGCTCTCAATTTAATCCTAAAAAATTTAACTGCATGTGAGGGTGCCTTTGCTTTTAGGAGTTTTTATCCTTCTTGAGGCTAGAGGCTAGGCAGCTATATTCTATAATGGTTTTTATATCATGACCCTATTGTTATTTTTTAAAAGAGTATTTTTAGGAATTATCAGAGAATTCAGATCTATTTAATTAAGTCCAGATTAGGAACATAAATCATTTTGTATTGGCCGAGTGTTTTCTTATGTGTCTGAATTCTGGTTTAGAGATGCATGAAAACAATGGCAGGCTAGGTATTGTTGTAAGACAAGAGTCCATAGTTGTTTTAAAACATATTTGAAAATAGGTACTTTTTATTAATTTAAATCATGGATAATGCACTCATATAAAACACTGGAATTTTCATATTGCGATGAATTTGATTAATTTGGCTCATTGGGTACAAATAAGTCTGAACTAAAAATGCAAATACATTTAGCATCATATGCAGAAGTGGGCATTAAAACTAGGTCTTGAGAAAAATGATTAAGTTTATGTTTTCAGGTTATGTGATGCAAATATAATTATAATGTCTTTATAGGTACTCACCACAGGCTTAAGCTTTCAGGTTTGAGCTCACATAAAACTGTCTTAATTTAAGAGCTATGTCATGTTAGTGTTGGATAACTAGCTAGACGATAAATCTGTACTTAATACAAATCTGCCTGAGTTGGTGATGTTGAATATAATTTATATAGAAAGTATAGGTTTTTTGTGAGAAACAGAGCTGTTTTATTTGACAGCTTTAGTTGTAGGCATGGTTATTATCCTCTGTTGTTGCATATATTCTCAGGAACATTTTTTTCCTTTTGCACCTTACTTAGCATTTGAGGATTTTATTTTTTATTTTTGTTTTCTGCTTACTCATAGTGTGTTGTCGTGCTACAGTTTGGAGGGTTCTATTGTTTGCAGCCATTTTTGTAACCATAAAATCATGAAATTGTTTTTGTTGGGAGGGACATTTTAAAGGTTATCTAGCACACTCCCCTTGCAGTGAGCAGTGAAATCCTCAAGTAGATCATTCTGAGATCTTTGTTTACATCTCTGATGTCTGCTGGTTTTTAAAAGGAGGAAGGAGCTCACTTTGTGTGGTGATCATGTAATATAAGGACAGCCAGAGATGACTCCTTCAGTTGCTTTTTGGGAGGGCAGGACCAGAGGCTCATGGCTTATTTCAGAAGTCCTCCATTAACTGGATGTAGGATGAACCACTCTTATAACTGGTGAACGTGGTATGCTGTTCATAAATAATGTGCAATAAGCATAGGTTAATAATAAGCAATATTCAGCTGAAATGTCAGCGTCCAAGCAGTTTAGACAACATCTGTTTGAGCAAAACATGAAATGCACATTCTACCCCTGTTTTACAGAACATCATTTAACCAAAATTCTTGGTTAACCAAAGTTTGCTTATCTCTCCCAGAGTTGTGCAGCATACAGACATTAGTCAGCTTTGCTGAGCATAACCCCTGTAAATCTGGCATTTAAGCCAGCTGGCATATTTCTGCTGTATTCTGGGACTGAGAACATAAAACACTGTTTGGAAGGAAAGGAATCCAGTGAGCCTTGGAAAAGCTGAGAAAATCTCTTCCTAGCTGATAAAATAAATGAAACTTTAGCTGAAGGTTTTGATGGTCCCTCAAGACATTTGACTAGGCACAAAAATGGAAGGGTAGAAATGTGCACTGTGGCGTATCTGCAACTCTATATGATGTATGTGTATGTTCCCATATAAATACTGATATGTGTGTGAAAATCACAGGAGAAATTATGAATGCATTTCTAAATATAATATTCTGCCAGGATATTAAGTCCCTTTTGCAAGAAAACCATAATCTTCTTTGCACTAATAATTTGAGAAATTTAATAACTCTGCTCCATGTTTGTAGTCATGTGCAAACCATCTATTTTTTGTGGGGCTTGTTTTCAAAGTTAACTTTTGTTTCTGGTTTAAGACCTTCTTCCTCTGTACTGGTCAGTGTCTGGAGTATTATGTATTTGTTCTTATTGGTCAGGCCATGGTTTCATAGACTAGTAGCTCTTCTGCAGTCAGTAAAACAATTCCTTTTGTTACCAAGCCTATTTTTCCCTCTATTACCTTGACTTGAAGAATGGATTTGCTTCATTGTATTAGAGAGAATATTTTCTGACAGCTTTTGAGTACAGATCATTAAAAAATTACCAGTTTGAAATGTTGACTTTTGTCTCTCTCTCTTTTTTTTTTTGTCTCAAAAATAGCTTATCACATCTTTCAACTTTCTAAATAATTAAATCTCCTTGAAAACTCATGGGAATTCTGTGTTGGATAGTACAGGTTGTAATTAAGCAGAGTTATTAACAATTTTGTGGTTGATGAATTTGGGCACAACTCTGCTTTTGCAGATGCCAGTTGACTTTATAGGTCTGATCTTTCTGCCCAGAGAAAGACTGATGTACTCTGTGTACTGTTGACAGTTTTACACTGTTGTAAAACCAGAGTAACTGAATAGAAAACTGTGCCAAAATCATGTGATAGCTGTAGGAATAGTAGAAGATTTATAGCATCTTTAACTGTCCATTTCTTTACATTCAATGGCTCCTGTTGTGGAAATGATGAGCTAGACAAGTGTTTTGTTGACACTTGACAATTGACACCTGATTTGGGAAATTAATTATATTTACTCTTTTCAAATAAAACAGAAACTTTATATACTCTGGAGTTTGTCCAAGACCAAGCTATGCTAAAAACAAAGTTCTGTTTAGGAACTGTCTCTGTTGAGCAAAGGATGTCTTAGGATGTTTTATCATAACCATCAGTATCAAAAAAGAGTGTCACCATTTCCCAGCCTTGTTCTTAATAGTAAGCTCTTAATAATGGATTTCCAAGAAAACCCAGTGCATGTTATTGTTTTGAAGTTTATTCATCAGCTGCCTTAGGCCTCCAGATATTTGCATTTTGAGTTGTTTATTTTTGTTCTCCTCCCATACCTGTTTTTTGTTCACTTGATTTGTCTGTATGAAGATCTTCCTGGTCCATAGCTGAAATTACTGAGTAGTGTTTTCCTGTGACTGTTTAATATGGCTGTGATAATATTTTGAAAAGAGCAGAGCTGCTAATTTTAGTGCAGGGATGTCCCTCAGTTATATCTCAGTTTTAAGAGGAAGTAACCAAACCTGAATCACTTCAATAGAGTTTTGCATGTTACTTTATTCAAGCCTAAAATCGTGCTCCTGTAAAAGATGTGAGAAACTGCAAAGGTTGCAGCCCCTCATATTTATATTTTTACACCTTGTATTTCTGACAGAGTCAAACCAGGCTACAAAACAGGACATTTTTTGTTCTTGAAAGGAGAACTTTAATGCAGCAGAAATGTGAGCTGTGCAGAGAAGTGTGTGCTCCCCATGCTGATTAGAAAGGTAACCAGAGCTTCACTGTAGCACGTGGGGCAATTCTTCATCCTTAACTTGCAGTGTTGAATACTACACAGAGGTTAGTCTTCCTCAGCTGTTTACTCAGTAGAGAAAGAGTTTGCTTTCCTAAAAGCCTGTTACCTCCTCCATTGAGACCAGCTTGCTAAGGAACAGGAATGTGTTCGTGCTTCTGCATCATGGCCTCCTCATCCCGAGGCAGTAAAAAAAGGGTTTGTGTAGCTCAGGACAGAGTGTAAATTATCTGAATGTGTCACTGTGAGGGCAGAGAGGGGCTGCCAAAGTACCTCTGGTACTTCAGCACATTGAGCAGACTGACTTCTTGCCATTTTAGAGGGATCTTGTTGTTCATGACATGCTACTAAGTAGGTAATAGCTAAATTGCAGGTTAATGCAGGGGGCAGGTTATTTTTCCATTGGATTAAAGCTTGCAGAAAATAGATGAACAGAAGAGGAAAGATCAGAATTAGTGGAGAAGAAGAAGTGACTTTGGGAGCTTTTAATAATTTTGCCTTAATTAAAAACCATCTGGTATTTTTAATTTTTTTAGAATACATAAGACAAAAAAAGAGTCGGTTTCTATCATGGATTTATTTTTCTGCTTCAGCAACCAATATTCAATTATTTATAATGATGTATCAGTAGCTGTGGAGGGCTGAGATTTAATATGGTAATGGCAGTATTATATCAGCATGCAAACTTTAAAATGAGGTGGAATGAAATATTTTGAAGTAATGTTTTAATCTCTTCTTTCTGTTAACCTCTCAATAGCTTCAGCTCTTCTGTGCAGGTGTGAATTTTTCTAAAGAACAGTCTATGGAGGTTCATTCTTTCTGTAGATGCCCTATAAGGTTCTCAGCCACAGATTCATGAAAATTGCAAAATAATTCTATCAAAATGTTGTGTGTAAGCAATGTTTGCCATGTCCCATCTGTTCTGAGCAGTAAAGCAGGTATCTTTCTGAGTTCCAGTGTGTTTCACAGTGAATCAAGGCATAGTAAATGGGGGCAATTCAGACCCCATTCTCAATTCCTTGTTTATATTCTCTATGGGGAAATTCCCCTTCTGTATTTCTGTGAGCATTGCATCTCAGATGTGTTCCACTTTTAAACAAGGATTTGGCATTGTCATGTTTTTGATGTTACTTCTCACATCATGTTATCGATGCTTGCCATTCCAAGATCATGAGGGTGCTTAAAGAAGTCTTGAGATGAAAATTTTTCTGTTCTTTAGATGCATGTTATTGATTTTTGAGCCCTTAGAGATTCAGTGGCTTGTGCTTGCAGGCTTTTCTGCACCAGTCATGTGAGTAGGTCTTACTTTAAAGGAGAAAAAAATAATTTTTTTTTGAGTAGCAGAACTGAAAGTCTTATGTCTACATATTTTCTAAACTCTTTGTTTCTAGAAAGGTACCAGCTCCCTTCCTATTACACTCCCACCTGAAAAATAGGTGTCAGTTGTACAAAGTTCAGCAAGTCTAAAGCTACACATGTGCTGAGTAGCCAGGATAAGAATGTTGGTCAACCAGCTGGCAGCTCCACAGAAATGTCTGAGGGCTGAGTTATGACCACAGTCCCAACAGAGGGGCCAGCAATTTCAGTTTCTGTCCTTGGCCCAGGCAGTGATTTGTATAAAACTTTAAGGAACTTAATTATTTTTGATACTTTTATCGCTAATTGTATCTTAAATCAGGCTGTAGTTGGAAAGATATTCATAGTTTGAAATACAGACCAGCATGATCATAAAAACTTCCTTTTCTTAGGCAACTAGATTAAAAATGCAAGGGATGTGTAACTTCCATCACTTGGCACTTTGGGAAAATACATAAATGTCATAAGAGTAAGGATTAAATTGTGAGACTTGGATAACAGAACTGTTCTGCTCATAAACTGATCTAATTTCTCAGATATAAAATGTGTGATCGGGCTGTGCAGTTTTGAGAACATTTTTCCTATTTACCATGGCAGACTATTGGCAGGAAGAAGCAAAACTGCCTATTACATAGGCATGATAAAGCTGCAGCATCTAAATGGAAGCTGAGGTGGAAACCCCAGACAGGGGACTTTCATTAGGAGAGTAACAGCTTCTGCTCTTCCCCAGCATTGCTATTCACTTCATATTGGTGATTTTATAACCACAGAAAGCTCTGTGTATATAATTGCTGAAAGTTAGCTTTTATTTTTTTTTACCAACATCTAAAATTCATGCTCAGGGGCACCAGTCAGTCAGGAAATAAATCTTTGCTCCAAGTTAGCCTTTTCAGGTGGTTTAAAGAAAAGTTAGTTCCTTCCCACTTGGCCAAGCCAACACCTTTATCCTCTTGATGAGTTCAAAGTGAAAGTCTCCTCTGAGCTCATTGTTGGTGCTGATTGGCAAGCCTAGGGTGCTAAACAGCTGTGCAGGTGGCAAGCTTTGCCCCTGAGAGAAAGCACATCACCTCTGTGCCTGTTGTTTTGCCTGAAAATACGTAACTGCACCTTTCCCAGAAGTGGCAGCAATGAAAAATTGTACCACTTTCTGCATCAGCAATTTTAAATGCTAATTGTACATGGTAGTGGATAAACACGGGGGCTTTTCTAACAAGAACATAATTTATCTTTTTATCCCTTCATCATCATGTCCACAGTGTTCTAATTAAGAGGTTTACTGAGTCTATTGTGTGGTAACTTTGTGGTATTTCTTCTGTTTCGTGTATTTTCTACAGTAATGTGCAACTTTGTAATGTCTTCCTAGGTTTTCTGCTTCTTTCCTCTGAACATATGTTATGCCATTTGTCAAGTGATTTAATAGCACCCCTTGACCTTAAAAATAAAATAAAGCTAGATCAGTATATAAAACCATGAAAAACTTTAAAAACAGCCTCTACTGCAGCTTTTCTCACTCAATCCAAGAGCCATGAGACAGAATCATTCATTATCTGCTGTTCCTGCAGTAGGTGAAATGACAGGGTAGGTCTCCTTATTTATTATAATGTTTAGTTTACATCATGGAAGGTTTAATTTTTGGTAAGAAGTTATTTAAAGAAGGTACAAAAAGAGTGAACTATTACAGTAAAAAATTATTTATAATATACGGAGTGTTAGCCAGAAACAATGATTACTTAGCCCATTGCGAGCACCTGTACCACTATCTTATGGTGATTTTTATCACTGAACTAACAGAGATCATATTTACATTAGTGCTTAAATTCAATGGGAAAAAAACAATGTGGCATGAATTTGACAGATGTACCATAAGAACTTAAACACCTGTTTTCTGTTTGGTAATTTAAGAGCTTTGGAAAGCACAAGCACAATGCAGACTTAGGGCATGTGTGACGAACATAATTTCTCTTTAAGATTCTCAGTCATCACATAAAAGCGATTTTTAAAAAATGTTTAGGATTTTGTTTGTTTTTTGTTTTTTTTTTGCAATATTTCAACTTTAATTTTCTGCTATTTTGAAACTTATAGTTGTTAGTAAGGTCTTAAAATTTGAGCAATTCCTCTATCATGTAGTATGAAATACTGCAGTGCTTGAATGCTCGACTTCCCCAGCTCAGTAATTTGCAGAGAGGGGCTACTCAGTCTGCTCTTCAAAGGGGAAATTCTTTAGACCTATTTGCAAGTGTGAATCCGGAGCAGTGTCTCAGAGGTCAGTGCATTGCCATATGGAAGCATATTTCAGTCTCCCTTTCATCCTTTCTGCTTGTGCTGGCATGGTCTGTGTATGAGAAATGAGAGCAGAAAAAGATGGGTGGAAAGGGGGAGATAATATACTTAGCATATCACTGATACCACAAAAGATGGAAAAGTACAGTGCATCATTTAAGAAAGGATACTGTGCTCTCTGCTTCATTTGCTGAAGTAGATTTTGCTTAGCATCTGAGGGGCCTTTCTCTAATTCTTTACCTTCTCTAATTCTTTGTGTTCCTCAATTACGATGCCACCTTCATGTGCAAGACACGATTTTCAGCAAAGACATTGAGAAGGTTCTGTGGTCAAGTTCAAGAAGTTGTTCCTATCTATCTGTGGGTCATCTTTTTATTTTTCTAAGATAGCAGTTGGTAGAAAAGAGATAAGACTTGCTTGGGACCAGCTGTAATCCTGTGTCCCTGAGACAGCCAAGACCTAGGGATGCTTTCCTCCCTCCTCTCCTCTCCCCAGCATTCTCACCTGAAGAGGGAAATTCAAGGGGAGTGACAGCCTAAGCAGTTTGGCTTGCTAAGCAATCTGCCACACTAGACATAATTTCAGTTTACTGCTGTCCAGTAGAAAATGGAATAGAGCTAGAGATCTGCCTCATGTCAGCTAGAGAGTTCTGATTCTAAAGGGAGCTCTGCAGTGCTGCTGCAGTTGCACAGACCTAATTGTGTGTGTACAAATACACAGCCAAACATGCTGAGGAAAGCAACTACAAGGCATAGCAAGTCAAAAAAAAAGCATTTATTTTTTTTTTAAGTCTTCCTTTTTGGAGTTCATTTGTTCATCTAAAATAATACATCTATTACTTTTTGCAATGATGGGGTATTATCATGCAAATTCCACAACTATTAGCAAATCTTTCAGCAAGAAGGATTAACTCTTACCTTACTGCTGATTGATTCAGAGGTTAAGTAAATAAAGTGGGTACTTGCATAGTCAAGTGTCTCTTTGGCTCCAGAAATTCTATGTTAGCATTTATCTGTTGTAGCTGGGAACTCTGGGACTGGTCTGCACCAAGTGATTTTTGAAGGTGAGAGTTGAAGGTACATATTGCTTTGCTCACTGTTACACAGAGCTGATCCAGGCTTGTACCTATTGTTACAATCTTCTTTACAATTTGGGTTTCAGTCTCTCATTGAGCCTGCAGGCTGCTTTGGTCCCTGGTAATGTCAGTATTGGTTTGAACTGTAGTTTGAAATAGTCTCATTTAGAACACAATAGAGCTAATGAATAATATTGAAAATGCAGGAGATAGAATCAGTAAACATAGAAGAACATGTGTTTATTCTCTTATTTTTTGCATTGAAATCATTTTACAAAGAAATTTATTTCAGCCCCGCATCTCCCATGAACTACAAAAGCATTATCAACACTGAAAGGATATTTTTCTCTGTGCAAAAATATATTCCCTGTGCCAAAAAAGGTTTGCTTGTCTGAATTTTCTTAATCAGTTCCACTTTTTCTTGTTCAGTGTGGTACTTCTAATCATCTAATTTAGGGTTTCAGATGAGAAAAAACAACTGCATATACTGTAAATTATTTCAAAGGTTTGTCACTCTTATGGTATATTCTGTTCTTCTAATAGACACTCAGTTCAAAGTGCAGTGACAGAAATTGCAAATTACTTTCTTTTAATGTTATCAATGTCACATGCAGATATATGTGACTTTTCTGCTCCTACATTGCACATCCAGGTGCAAGAACGCACTGAATACACATGCTCAGAGTTGCCATGTAAGAATCCATTTTCTATTGGTTGTTTATTAGGACTGCTAAGATATTTTTAGTTACACTTTTGCTCAGAATTTTGTTCTGAAGGTTTCCATACATATCTTGAGTTTGCTGTTCAGTCCTGTTGGTTCTTCATTATGCATGTCTTTACAATGTCACCGAAGATGTTCCCATTAGCTGTTGGTTCCCTACCTACAAATTGTTTTTCAGATTCTCAGTGTTTTTAACATGTTTAATAGATGAGCCATGTTGATTTTGTGCCATGCTACTTTTTCATCAGAGAGATAATAGGGAGAGATATTTATACAGAAATTAGAGCAAGTATTTTCAAAAGTTATCTTTATCTACTGAATTTGTAATATCATCACAAAATGGTAGGAAATTTCCCAAGAAGACCTGTTTTCTATTAAACAGTGTTGATTGGTATTAATCATGCTACCACTCAATCCAACTGATTGCCTCTTTTAACACTATTTTCACAATTTTTCCTTACAATGAAGTCATGTTGAGATGATCCCATTTATTTCCTTGAAATGTTGACACATTGTGTTTTTTATAGATTTTAGAATTTCTGCTGTATTACAGTAGATATTACACTTCAAAGTACTTATCCAGAGAAAACCCTCAGACCATCCCTTAGAAATTGTAAACCACAAGTAATCTCTTGCAAATTTGAAAAAAAATCATGTAGATGTTTGCTCTTCAATAATCTCCTTATTTGCTATTCAATTGACAGCATTCTTTCTCCCCGAATATAAAAAAATATTTCCTTTGCATTATTGCTAATAATTTCTGTGTAGTAAGGGACATGAAAATAATTCTCATTTCTTCTATGGTCTGTAAGTTTTCTTTCATTAAAAAATATCCCTTTTACATAACTAAATAGAAAACTGAAATGGAATGATGACAGAATTCTCTTTTCTGTGCTTCCATGAGTTTGGGATGTGAAGGATATTGCTGTGGAATACTTAGCCCACAGTAGAAAGTGATGTTTGTAAATTGTGAAGTTTATAATTAATGCTACTTCATCATGATTTTCCTGTATTTCAATTAACCTTAATACAAAACTGGTCCAAACAGTTCTAAATTCATATCCTAAAGAAAACTATGAACATGAAAGAAGTGGTTGAAATGCATTTTGAAATTATGTTGCCCAACATTTGGTAACAGTAGAATCTTATGTATTTCAAAGTGCATGTGTCTTGGGTACAGTTGGGTCTATTTTGTTTTAAAATCCATTTGAGTCTAAAGTTCTGCTTTTCTAATTTCTTACATCTTTAAAATTTTGTTTTGACGTTGACAAACTGAATGTACAAATGCCAAGAGAATTCTCACACTGTGTTCAGAAGATTTTTAGTAGCCCAGGCAAATGTTTGCCAAGAGTTTGAAATGCTGGAAACTTTTTTTCCATTGAGCAGGACATTTTCACACTCTGAAATATTGGAGCATAATTGGTTTTTAGTTTTAAATAAAAATCCAACATATTTTAATTTTGCATTATAAATTCTCTTTCCTTTCTCCAGCAAAATGACCACAAAGCTTTCTTTTCCCTAGGTTAGAACAGAATAAGTTATGTCATTCTTGTTTGCTTTGGAGAGCTGTCTGGAGTTTGAAAAGGCAACACTTCCAAATTGCCTGGTTTGAAATAAAGGGTAATAATGCTCTTGTGGTATTGAAAAAGTAATCAAGGGCCTACTAATACTTTTATTGTTCTTGAGCTTGTTCCTGAAAGGAGGATCATATCCATACTTTGCAACATTTTGCCAGCTTCCTAAAGGCCTTTTGCAGCTGCATTGATTGTTGCTGCTAATTGGGAAAGTAATTGGAACATGCCTGCCTCTTGTGTTTTACAGCCATGCCCTGTCATTAGCAAAAGTGATGCCCTCTGACCCTGATGGCTCTCAGAGGTCAAAATATATCATTATATTGGAGTCCAGTATTTCATAACAAAGGCCATAGCAGTGGCATAGCTTAAACATTTGGGTGGGTTTTTTATTGAAAAGAAAAGCTTATCAAGGGAAAGAATGACCTGCTAACTATATTTATCTTACACTTTGAGTTACTGCTGGCAAAATACAGAGTCCTGAGATGTGCTGTGTAAATATTTTATGAAGGAAGCTTCTCCAGCAGAGATGTTAATAATTTAAAATATGATGTACTACATACTGAGTTTTAGGCATAGACATTTAGTAATAAATTTGTATTTTGCATGAAAGACTAGTAAATGACTCCCTTGCCACATATTTTGTGTTACAATTGTGTTTGCATGTCTTCCTTCATAAATTATGCCCGTGTATATGTATGTCACAATAAAGTTGGATTTTTGAACCAGACATGATTCCAAGGACCATTTAGAAAGGATTAGGAGTCACTCCTAAAAATTATGTAGCCTCCAAGTTAAAAGTGTCTGCCTCCAAGATTATTTTGTTGGAGATTTACATTTATTTTGGTTTTCCTTCTGGAACTTCTTATGCAATTCAAGGGAGAACAGTCCCCAGAAAAACAATTATTGTTTTTAAGTCAGGTTTTATTCTGTTAAGCATGGCTGCAGCAAGGGTAGCATTCCTCTTTGCCTTGGCAGTCAGTCAGTTGGAAAAGTTGGCCAGGAAACTGAGGACCTACTTTGTAGATACTTTTCTGTCCTCATCCGATTTAGCCACATAACTCCTCTGGATTGAGTTTTAAATTCACTTTGTTTAGAAAACTAATTTATGGTATTTGCATACTACTTGAGTGCTTTGGGTTGTTTCAGAATAATGTTGTGGTGATAAATATTCACATTATATTTCCAATTTTCACAGTATTCATGCTGGGCAAACAAAGTAGATAGACCACACAACAATAAATCAGTGTAAGGGCAGGCTTATAAATGTGTCAGTCAAAATATCTTTTAATTCTTCACGTTTAAAATTTTATTTTCCGATTCTGCTGTTTGTATTGT
The DNA here is from genome assembly GCF_028018845.1 of Melospiza georgiana. NCBI lineage: Eukaryota > Metazoa > Chordata > Aves > Passeriformes > Passerellidae > Melospiza > Melospiza georgiana. The sequence continues at coordinate 14,473,611 of NC_080430.1, forward strand.
ACTCTTATCTTTTTGTCCTTAGTTGCACTTGCTATTTTATTATCTCATGTTTTTTTAATAGGAAATTAAGTCTCTGTTCTATGTAGAATTAACCAGAGAGAGCATCCAGAGCATGCAGTTATTTTCCAGTTTGTCAGAATAGGTTTGCCATTTCATACATGTATGGTATTTATGACTGCAATATAATAAAATATTTAAAGTCCAGATTATGACTCTTCTGTACTAAAATTCAGAACATCTTCTGCCAGGTAGAAGTATTACATCTCAGCATTAACTCTGTCTCTCTGCATCAGATAATGCTCTCTTATTTGTATTTGTTAATAAGTGCAGACATTCATACTTTAGTACCTGATGGGGATGTAAGAGACAGAATATAGATTTTTTTCCCTAAATTAGAAAATTATCTGAACGGATGGTTGATTAATAATCATTCTAAATTGAAGTGCTTTCATAAGCTACCATACAGAACCTCATTTTTAAAAAATCAATCTTTCAAAGCTGTCACTTTTGTCATTTTTTAAGCATTTGTTGAGGAGGAAAGAGAATATTTGTCCTAATTCTGAGCTCCCTAAGCGGTGCCAAGAAAAAGAAAAAAACTAAATTATCCATCCCACTAATGCACTGTATTGCAACAGAGATTAAATTGATCAGTCTGCTTAGGCATTTCCAGGGTGTCCCTTGCTGTAATATCTGGGCTCTGTATTGATGTGCTCCACAGTGCACTAATAGGTAATAGAAAATACTTCAATAGCTAGCAATATATCTAATTCCACAAATGACTTTTACCGTGGTGGATTATTGAAATCATCAGCCTGGTGTTTGGAAGGGCTGAGGCTGTGGTGGAATGCTGAGAAGGAAGGACGAGCACATTCCTCACTTGTGACACCGAGCACGCGGTGGCTCCGAGCCGGCCCAGGGAACTTTCCCACCCAGGTTTATTGCAGGGCTGGGGCTGGCAGCGAGGGTGAGAGACAGTGATTTATAAGAACTGATCCTGGATCTGTCATCTACTCCTTGAGTGGTTTTAACACTGAATTCTGCCGCAATTTCCTCTTCTTAATGAGCCAGTGAGGATGAATCACTTAATGTTTGAACATATCTTTTAAAATGTTACAGGCTGTTCTTTGTCGGCTTTCATTAAGCTTTTATTTTAATCTAAGACGACCAGTCAAACACAAAAGATATGCAAAGTACTTCATATTTTGGCAAAGCCTGTTTGGAATACTGTACATGGATAAAAGGAAAGAGAGAAAAAGAGAAAACTGGATCAAAGAGCATTTAAGTGCATTCTCTGAGCTCATGTCTCCTGTTATGACTGAACTGAAATACCTAATGCTGAAGCTTCTTGTGGAGAATCTTATCCTGGGTCTTGAACAATGTGCAGCACAGACTGGGTAGGAATTTGTAGTTTTGCTGCAGGTGAACTTCCTGTCATAATGGATGTGTTCAATAAGCTCTAGTTATTGAATTTAAACAGAGTCTCGGTTCTTAGAGCAATTCAAGGAGTTTTGAACACTGAGACCCAGCAAATGCCATTTTTGACCTCTTAATAAATTATAAATACATGACTCAGGGGCTCAGAGCATGGATGCATTGCATTTTCTCTCTCTTGAAAACAGGGAAGCAGAGTCAGGGAAGGGGCACTCAGCTGGGGAGAATTGTTCTTTGTTACTTTCTTCCTCTGTAGGTTCTTTTATTGCATTTAGACATGCTGTAAACAAACACCAATCTCTCTCATCTGTCACATTAACTCACAGGCTGCTCAGCAGTCCTCAAAGTCTCACAAAGGTCGTAACATTTCTTTAATCATATCTAGTTTACTTTTCCTGTGACTGCCCATTTTCCATGCTGTTGTCTTGAAAATAAAGTATGTGATATTAACCTTTAGGTATTTGATTTGTTGGTATTGCCAAGAGGAAGTTGAAAGCAGACAAGATCACAGTTTGTTGTTTGTATCTGTTGTTCTGAATTTATGGTGTATTTAATTAGTCCCATGCTTCATGTCATCCATTAGTCACCTGAAAAGGCCAGAATTACTTTGACTTTTCAAGGCAGGTGGTTTGGGGACAGGGCTTTTGTCTGAAGTTTCAGAGCTTAATCACATCTTGGGAAATGCTGATGCTTGTGGTTACACTGACAAACACTGCCTCCACTTCCCACTAAAATCAAGGATGGCCTGGACACCCCTTTTGAAGTCAAGACACATTTTCCTAATGCCTTATGTCCCTCTATGTGAAAGGGAAAGGTTTGTTTTCATTGTAATGTGAAGTGTAGTTCTCAAAGCACCCACGCAGACATTTTATGTAGCCTGTCTTGCTGATGCCTGTAGTCTCTGTCTGTGGCACAAGGAGTTTAATGTACTTTTACTGACTTTTGTATGGAGAGTTTTAATTTTTTTTTCTCAGAGTATTTTGTAGCTTTACACTGTTCCTGGCTAGGAGGCGGAAAAGGAGGATTTTTGTGGAGTACAGTCTTGCTAAGCCTGAGGCTACAGGGTGCAGGGGTTGGTGGATTTTCCTGAGCTTCCATTCCTACGCTGTTAGATGTTCATCTTCTGAAAAGGAAAACCCGCTTTTATGCACATACTGTTTTCAGTCTAAAACCAAAGGAACACTGTATTTCCAAGTATGAAGGCTATGATCTTGGAGGTCAAACTTTATTTCACTGCACATTCAAAAATTGAATGAAACCAACTTTCTATTAGATCTCTTCTCCTAGAGTGTTTCTTTCCTCCATTAACTTTCCAGCTCTGCACACTTGTGTGATTTGTCCAATGGTTTGTCCCCCTCTCTACTTCTGCCTTCACTTACCTTAGTCTGGTTCTCACTCAGTTAAAACATTTGTCTTCACCTTCTTACTCTCATTCTCATAGACTTGTGAATCGTTTCTGAAGTTTGGCTTCTACCAAAGTCCTCTTATATCAAGTAGAAAGAAACCTCTCTAGGGGTCATGTCCTCAGGAACCCTTAGGTATCTAAGGTAAATTTTGCACCCATCATTCATAGTCTTTGTGTACTGATTTTTCTCCCTAGAGTAAGAACTGACAATCACTCAGAAATTTATCTTTAGATGTCTGAACTTTAAGTGAGGTGATTCTCACATTATTATTTAGAGCTTCTTTATAGAATCCCTGAACCCTGTTCTTTTTTCCATGTTTTCCCAGTACCTTCTCCAGTAATATTGTCACATTTTATTATGCTATTCTCTATGTCCCCTTCAGATTTATGCATAAGTACTTCATCAACCTTTAAATCTCCTGGTATCTCCATAAACATATGTTTGTTCCCTTTCTTCCCTCTCTGAAGTTCCCTTAAGTCTCCTCTATTTTAAATTTGCTTCTCAAAAAATTGGTTTCTCCCAGATGAGTTCTCCACAATCTTTTTCACTTCATTTTTGTAATAGGTGATCTGCAGAAGAAAATAAGAGCTGAGAGGCAGAGGTGTCTGGGATAATGTCTTCTTTCTGGCTTTTGTGCCAGCTAAAATGGGAATAGGAAGTACTCAGCTGGTTTTCACTGCTGTGCCCTCCTCGCTTTTCCCCCTGCCTCACATCCTCACAACCCAGTTCCTTTGACTTTCTTCCTGCAGAAGGCAGGTGGTTGGATGCCCTGAAAGGAAAAACCATGGAGCTAAACTCTTGAAGAGCAGATGTGTGTACTGACCTGCAGTAATAGCCTAAAACCTCTAGAAATCCTTTCCCTTTACTCAGAAACAGCTCTTTCACACTATGGTCATTAACATTTGCTTCCTGCAGTGGCCTATTATTGTTTAAAGTCTCTGACACATAAAACCAAAGTCTTTGGGACAGAGTAGGTAGGGGGAAAATATACATTCCATTCAGCAAATTTGGTCTACTGCCGTATGTTTTTACTCAGCAGCTTCTTTTCCTGACTTTAAACGCCGTGGTTGCAGCAGCAGCACCTGCCTGTCCCAGACTTGCCATGAATACTCCTAATCATCTCTGCCTCATTGCCCCTCCATCTCAGACAGCCTTTGCTTGCTAGTGGAGAATGGAGCAGGAGGTGAAGTGTTTCTTGTTTCTCATCTCCCTTACATGCATTATACTTGTACAAAACTCTCGTTGTTTGAGCAGAGGAGGGAAAGGTCCTTGTGAAGGGATCAGATCTTAAACAAGCTTCTTTCTCTAAATTCTCTTACCAGCCACCAGCTTCATGGTGCTCCATGGGCCATCTGAGATGAGGGCTGTAGTCCTTTAATCATAACACACTTCTCTTATCAATTTGGTCAATAAATGAATGATATGAGGTGTCAAGGTTTACAAACCACTGAACTGTGTTCTTGTATTCCATTGTTCCCTTACTTGCTTTTCCATTGAAAAGTAATTGCTTTGAGCACCAGGAGTGATTACAGAAGATGACATCTTTATAACCAGCCTCAGGATCTCGTTCTGAGGAAAAACTCAGCCTGTAAAATGCTGTATGCCTCACCCAGCAATTATGCTGTTGTAGCTAATTTCAGAAAGCATAAATTGCCCATTATTTCTGAAGAGAACTGGGGCTTTTTCACCAGTGGTACTTTTCCAGTGGACTTTTATATGGCTTCCACAGAGTTATACAAATAAGAAATACATTATTACTTTTTATTCCTCACAATTTTTTTCTTTAATGTAAAACTTAATTATTTTACAATAAAATTTGTTGTGACCAAAGTCTTGGAACCTCCTAAAATATAGGTTTTAGTTTTTCTGTATTAAAAATATTTCATTATGAAGGTGTAATTGTAACATGTTATAATTGCAGATCAGGCAATTCAATCCATGATAAAATATTGAAATGTGTTTAATTTTTTTTTTTTTTGTGTCAATACCATCATGTAACATGGATATGGTCTTCTGTGGCAACTTATTGCTGAATGTTATCTCTCATAAGGCAGTATATTCTTATTTCTGCTTGAATTTTCATGGTGTACATCATGAAATACCTAATTTTGCTGAAAAATCCAGTATTGGAGAATAACTGGATAAACTGCTTCAATTGCAGTCCATGAGAGCCTGTAGCAATTTAGGAGCAGCACAGGAGTTTCTTGAAGTGATCCCAAATGGAACATGTACCGTTCAGGTGAATTAAAATGAATGTTATGATTTAAGGAATAATGAAGTATTTCATTTTGGTAGATGATTTTAGCATGCTTTCCCCCATTTCTGCATCCTAGCTTTTTCCAAAGCTGCTTCTTTCATGGAAGAATTTAGTATTTGACTTTTCACTGAGTCTGAATTTTGTACTTCATAGAAATTCCAATTCTTAACTGGTCTTAGAAATCAGTAACCTCCAGTGCATATTTCCAAGGCAGGAAATATATGAAAAGCAATGCCTTTAGGAAAATGGTATGTGTAGCCTCCAATATGATCTGTTGTTAACACAATGTCATTTTAAGAAACTTGATTAGATTATGCAAAAGAAGTTCCCTGAAATTATTAAACCAACATAATAGATGTTGGATGTAGAAACTGTGGGACAGTACTGAAGTACACAGTATTCTTCCCTCTTCCATGCCCATGTGAGGACATAAAGAAGAAAGCATTTCTCTGACTCTCTGCCCCTTGCTGCTCCTGTTTGTAGTGCTCCAGGGTGGCAGTGGCTGTCTCACAGAGCCTCCCTGTGCTCCACAGGGAAACGGGCCAGATTCGGGCTGTCCTGGTGTGTCTTCCACCACAGGCACTAAGAAACCACAAAGCTGCTTCCATTCATCACTGTTTGCTTCTTGGACCCAGGCTGAGGAGGCCTGACCTCAGAGCTTGTGGCAAAGCAGGAATTTGAGAGTGTGGCAGATTATTTGCTAGATATGCTTATTTAGATAAGAGGCACCATTGAGTCTTTCTAGATGAAACTAGAATAGCTGTGATGACATTTGTTTTACTGTGCAAAGTGGTCTGTCTTTCATGGAATATTAAAGGGAGAAGACAATGTCAATTTTCAAAGCAGGTCTGTTTGGACAGCAGTCAAATCCAAACTACTAGGAGAACAAGAAAATAAAATTGCAGCTAACTGTAAGGGACCATTGTGTTAATATTGGAAAAAAAGCAGTGTCTGAAATGAAATTGTGAATAGGAAATTCTTGGATGACTGAATATCTGAACAGTTGAGCACAATGTGAGCAAATAACTTTGTGTTCCACACACCAAAGCCTGATTTTATTTTAAAACAGAGCACAGTAATTGTTCAAGATTTTCAGCTGTCTTCATGTGACAGGCCAGGTGTGCATATGCTCATTCATGTATGGCATTGTGCATTTCCTACATAATTGTCGAGATCATGCCATTTGTAGGATCTGTAACTCCATACTCCAGCATAATAAAAGGAGAGTCTCTGGGGGTGTGGGGAAAACTGAAAGAAGTGTATTCCTCTCTTCATAAAAATAAACCTACCTAAGCTCAGTAGGGCTTCCTTAATAAGCATTATTAGGAACTGGCTGATCAGCAATACTACCCACCTACATCTGGCACTGAATTTCCCAAAGATACAGCTTTTTCATTATCTTAGGGGAAAACAACAACAAACCTGTATGCTTACAGGGTAAATCCTGCTTCTTTAGTGCACTGTTCAATTGTTCAATATATAATATTTTCTGTCAGCTCTCTACACTGCAGAATTGGATGCTATAGATCTAAAAAGTAACCAGAACAACAGAGAAATGTAACAGATACTTTCAAATGCAGCCAGTGCCTTACAGAGTAATTCAGTTTTTAATTAATACACAGCAGCAAAGTACAGTTGGAGAAAAACTGACTGCAACTGCATGCACTTCAATCACCATGAAATCCAGAAGAATGCTGGCTGACCGCAGATGAAATCTGATTTCTGAAATAAGGTGTATTAAACAGTTGCTTTCAGAAGTTGGGGGGACAATGACTCCTGATTATAGAGAGAAGCAGCAGAACGCCTGCCGCTTTCCTCCCCGTTCCCTTATGGGGAAGGCAAGAATCAGGCAGAACCCGTGAAAAGTGACAGCTCGTGTGAAGTCTAATCCTGCTGGTTTACCACTGAGGATAGTTTTAATTTCCAACTGCCAATGGCATTTACTGTTCTGTATATAAAATTGCCCTTAGCTGGTATTTTTTGACTGCTGATGAGCTTTATTCAATTACTTCCTGGATACTCCCAGCTCCTGTTGACTGCTGGGGCACTGGGGACAGTGCAGCTGTTAAAAAGGGCTCCTCGAAACATGTAAATGAAGGGATGTGAGTACTGGTTCCTCTGCACTGCTTGAAGTCAACTTCTAGCTAGGTTGGTTACCTGGGAAACAGCTGTCAGCACAGTGGAAAGGAATCTATTTAGTGTGGTGGATAGGTGATGGTTTTCCAAAAAAAAACCAGAAACGGCAAAAAACCCTCCACTGCTCCATAATTTAGGTTTTTAAGTGTATCATGAAAGAAATAGGAGATAGGGTGTTCTTTTAAAGTTTGTTAAGAATAAATTATTCCCTGAACAAAATAGTCTGGAACTGCAGAAATGTTTAATTATTGGGAAGAGTCTTTTTATAAGGGATTTAAATTTCAGTAGTAGCTCAAATTTTGTTTGTAACAACAATACTAAAAATAGCATTTTTTTACTTGACGGTTACCTTCAATTAGTATGCTGCAAAGATACCAAAATGGAGAATAGTTTGTCAGGTTGTTGACATTTTTTATCTTCAGGATTCTTCCAATAGCACTAGTCTTTAGATCAGTCCTCCACTGAAGTTAAATATTGTTGAATTTTTCAGATAGTGTTTCCTGCACCTGCAACAGAGACAGGTTAAGAATAGCTTTTCCAAAGTGGTGAGAGTTAAGAATTCCTGGCTTATGCACTGTGCTCAGATTCACTGACCCATGTCATATCTCAAAGACAAAAGCAGAAAAGACAGTGAAATGAAAATGCTGGGTGTCTTGGCACCACTTACGCATTTCTGATGGCCTAATGATAGCAGCACCATCAAAGCTCAAGTTGTCACCTGTATTGTTGTGCAGTTTCCCTGTCTTTAGAAGGGGTTTCATGCTGCTGTTTTGGCAGAGGATAACCACTTTGAACTATCAAAAGCGTACAAAGTACATGCCTGCCTATCTTCTTTGTTCATAAATTTTTGCTTTAGCTCTTAATGTTTCAATTTGAGGAATACACTCTGAGCATCTCACCACTGATTTGTCTTCCTCATGTGACCAAATGGATTTCCAGATTCTCATTGCAGAGATACTTTCTTAGGTTCCTCTTCTACCCTTTCTCTTCTACCTTACCCTGGTTTCCTTAAGGCTGTCTGAGGATCTAAATACATCTTGTGTTGCTACAAGTGAGTGCAGGACGCCCTAGGGACAAATTTCCATTGAAAAAGCCATACTCCTGCCTTTTCCTCTGCTCACACCTGGTGTGTCCCTGACTGTGGTAGAGCTCACAGAGGGATCAGGGCACTGATCTTCCTGAAAGCAAGCCCACTTGAAGAAAAGAATAGAAAAGAAAAAAGAAATAACATGATTTTTCATTCAGCTCTTTGATTTGGATAACTCTAATTTCATGAGTGCTTTGTGGCTCAAAGGTTGGGACAGGAACATTCTGCTCAGAGAACAGAACTTCAACATCGGTTCAAAGAAAGAGTGAAACACACTGCTGTCGTCTTAGCCAGTTTTGAGAATCTTAGCCTAAAAATCATGTGATTATTTTATAGCAATAATCTCCCTGTCATTTAATTTGATTCTGTAGAAACCAACATGTCTGTACCTCCACACATAGTGAAAATCTGATTTTTTTTCAGGACTGTCTGTTGAAAAGCTCCATTTAGTCTAACCACTTAGTCCATCAGCTGGAAGATTATCATCTCAATTATCCATGTATCCTTGTCCAAGATCTAATATTTCTCAAGCTTCCAATATGCTACAAAAATGTATCAAATACCATTCGTTGGGAACACAACTGCTTCATAATGCTCAGTTTCCATTGCTACCCTTGCTGATCAATATGCTTAAAACCACAATCCTTAGCTTAAGTTAAATATAATTGTCCTATAGGAAAGATAGGAAGGAAAAATATCTTGGAATCTATTTGAAGGCAACTACAGCTAGCTGGGAGCAGATGATGAGAGGAAATGATGCTAGATGAACACAGCTTGTTCCATGAGTTCATCCTTTATGGTTCCAGAAATAAAAGTACTTATCCCAAACACCATGTATATGGTTTTACTTTTGGATCTTTTTTTAAGCAATCTCATGACAGCATTATTGCCTTGAAACAATTAAGCCCGCCTAAAGGAACCAGGCCTAGGCTGTATCTACTGCTGCAGAAGGAGAAGCCAAATTAAGCACAAGAGGTGTCTTTGAGTAAAATGACACAGCATGAAAAGGTTCCTCCCCAGAAAAGGAAAATTTCACATGGTTATAAGCATACGTTCATGTTAATTAAGGACACATCTAGGGTTTGAAGGCTTGAGAAATTGATATTACTCTGCAGAATATACATGATCACTCTTAAGTATGTTGTGCCTGTAACTGCATATTACTATATGCTCCACACTATACTTAGCAAGTCTGTCTGTCAGAAAGCTCTAATTGCTTTATGTGTGAGAACATTAAGCTGCAATAAATTTATATACACAGCTGTTCCATTACTGTGGAACAAGTTTTATCTCCTAATAAATTGATGTTTCTTTTTAGTGTCAACTCAACCCAAAATTTACACCCAAGAAGATGAACCTTAACCTCACATAATTAGCTCAGTGACACCAGTGGTAATAGAGGGTATACACTGTACATTTCTTAAACATATTGATGGAAAAAAGTTTTGACTTCTGTTAATTGTTTCTTGAAAGCATAATTCTGATTAAGAGCAGCTTTAATTGGAAAAGGGAAAAAGAATCACGACCTTTAAACATGCACTGCAAATATCATGTCTGCATTTACAAGGAATTGCACCATAACAGGGAAAAAACTAAAAGCCTTCTTTAAAATAGAGCATGGGGAAGAAAAGGCATTGTGGGTCTGTGTCGAGTCACATTTAGGTTAATGGAACAGAAGCTTAGACTGCCCTGGACTTTTGATTAATATTTAATTAATCTTCTGTAGAAGACTCTGATTTGAATTAAACTGGGTACTAATAAAGGAACCAATTCACCAAGGAGTTCACATAAATTTGACCTGCCATTATGAGAATTTAAATTAAAATGGCCAAAGTTTTGTTTTCTGCTCATTTTATGCCTGGTCTATATCAAGTGCAAGTAATTTACTAGGAGTGATGTAACTGGAAAAGTGCAGCAGGAATTGGTCACTAGTAATAGAGCCACAGCTACAATATGACATGCCATTTGGTTTGTTTTAAGTACCATGAGCTAAAGAGTTGTATTGTTCTCTCAGTACCAGCTTTTACAGCTGGAAAAGAAGCATTTAGCTGTACACAACAAAGGAAAGTATCATTTGATTAAAAAAAATGTTTCTGGGAGTTGCTTATACTTTTACATTGTCTCTTAACCAGAGTGGCATTAAAAATGGTGCAGATGAAGTCGATTCCCCAGGTGCTGTGACTTCCTTGACCTCCCTTCCCTTGTGTGTAGGGGTGTAAGTATTGCCTTACTATTGAAGTAAGTATTGCTTACTGTGAAGACAGGGAGGGTTGAACTGTCTCATGAGGGATTCTCCTTTTTATCAGTCATGATGGATTGTAAAAAGCATCTATACAAATTCAATATAAGAAGAATGAGTTTGTAGTTAGCTCACTCACAGTTTTTTCTGCCAGCTCTTTTCATAGTCAGGGTAGATGCCATCACCATCTTGCGTGCTAGTCAGCTCCTGACCTAGTGAGCGACTTTGATGTGACCCTCTCCATTAGTTTGGATGACACCTAAATCCCACAGAATTTCTTCAAGTCTCATTACTAAGTTCTCATTCAGATACTCTGACTTCAGCAGCCTGCTCTAATATCTAATTCATCTGGTTTTTGGTGTCTCCAGGGTAGTCCTGTGTAGCTTGGCTCCTTTTGCAGTCAGTCAGTCACTGAGCTGAGCCCTCACTGCATGCATTTGTTCTGGGGAAAAGGAACATTTCACTAATGTGTGTGTGCCTCCATTGTGCAAGAGCAAATCTGTTCTTAAACTGTGAAATCTTTGGCTAGGGTCTGGTTGTAGGCAGTCTGTGCAGTGTCTGCTGCAGATAGGGGTCCTGCTATTTGAGTAATGCTTAATGATGCAGAAATCTGGCAAAAAAAAAAAAAGTAAATTGCAAAAGTGCAGCAAAGTCAGATCTTTGTGGGTGCTGCCTACTAAGGATATTTGTCATTCTTTCCTTACATAGACTCTAATTCCTGGTTTTGGTTTCCCTGGAAAGCAAATTACTGTGTGGCTCAAATAGGAAAATTCGTGGGAACTGAAATTAATCTGAGCTAGCAGCATAGCAACAAAAACTGCTCTCTGGAAGCTATGTCTTGCATTAATTCTTTTTGAAAATTCCAATAGATACTCATGGAGCTTCTCTTACTATTTTTATGGGAGAAGTAATTTGTAAAGAAGGCTGGAGCTTACACAAGTGATGTACGATGTCTGGTACTGCTTCTCTCTTTACAGGATCATGGCAGTCACATATGTTAAAAAAATAGTGTGACCTGTTACAATATAACCCTTGAATTACAAAGTCAGTACTACATTATGAGCTTATTTCCAAGATTGATCTTAAATACCAGTGCATTTTTGTTCTGATGTTTCATTAGTCTGTCATTTAACAGCTCATTGCATTAATAACCCTCATTTTATTGAAAAAAAAATTTTAAGATATTAATTGCAATTCTTATTTTTTAAGATAATTGAAGAAGCTGCACTGAGTTTTAAAATTGAGGTAGAAAAAAATGTAGTAGAAAAAATGGTTTTAATACCTTTTTAAAATAAATGTATTTCTTAAAATTGACATAGTCTTGTATATGTGCCTCTCAGACATTTCAGCCTACTAGGATTTTGCCTAGTGAAGAATGGTCAAAGCCAGTGGAAACAAGCCTATAATTTGCATTAAATGGAACTGGCTGTTATGGTAATAGCTACAGTTACTAGCTTATAATATTTTATCTTGTCTTCTGAGAGCACAAAGGAGCATTTTGTAGGTATGTGTCAAATTCTTCAGGTCAGTGGAGTTCATAGTCATGTAGGCTCACAGTTCTGTAGTCTAATTTTCATCTGCTGGCAGAAGTTCTCCTTTGCTGGAAATACCCAAAGGAAACTCTAAAAAAGATGTGGAGAGTGTTGGAATGTCAGGGTACAACTTAGCCTTCTGTAACTTCTTTAATTATACATTTTCTGGTTTTGTAACAATTAATTCCTTCTATTGGAGAGTGGTTGCATATGAACTATAGGTGGCCTGATTAGCTCTTTCCATGGAATATAAATTGTTGCCAACAGTTGTTTGAAAAATTCTGTTTTTATCTCACTGCAAGTGTGTCATCCCATCAATGCTTTCAGAGTCTCAATCCTGAAAAAGAGAGCAAGGAAGGAAAATATCTTAAATAATGAGCTGCAATGGCAATTTTTTTTTGTTTTGGGGGGTTGCTTTTCATAGATATTTGTTTACTGTATAGATCAAATGCTTAGTGTGTCCTTTGACAAGTGCAGTCCATTAAATGCTTTATTCATGAACTGGGATCAAGGGATTGTCTCAGCTCTAGCCTGCTCTCTGAAATAAGATAATACAAGCAATTTCTGTTAAGTATTATGGTTTAGGAGAGTGCAGGGAAAAGAAAAAGTTCTTTAATCTCTTTGATCAGATTTGAATGGCAGTAAAATCTTATGCATTAATGCTTAAAATTTGAGATTTTATCAGCAATCATTTTAGTAAGTAGAACTTGAGCTGTTGTGCTGAATAAATATACTTCTCAGTACATGTAATGTGTTGATTTCCCTGGAGTTGCTCTGTAATTCATTGTAGAGAAAGAATGAAGAAATAGTAAATAACAAAAAGAAGAAACTGAGTGATATAGCTGTAAATGGACATGTTCCAGTTGGTATGATGTGCATCTTTCTGGCAGCCAGGGATAGCTTACCAGGTAATTTCTACAGCAAATTGTTTCAGAATTAATCCCTGAATTTCATACTGGTAACAAGAAGCTTAGAGCTGAAATTATTCCTTATTTCTTGCCCCCAAACCTTGGTTAGATCTTCACATGTCCATAAATTCTGAAAGCTCTGTTGGATTCAGTGGGTCTAGATGGGTTTGCACTAGCTAAAGCTGTAGCCCAGAGATGCATTTTAGAGCTCTGTACAGGAACTGGCTTTGCTGTTCTTTAGTTAGAATCACATATGTAGCAATTTCCATTTCAGCAAAGCTCACGAATTAGAAGTCTCACTTTTTTAATAGCGTTCATGAAATATTTCTGGTTTCCATAGCGGGCCCATGAAGCGAGTGCGCGTCAGACGCTCAGCGGCAGCAGAAGGTTCTGGTTTGTGCTGCTGGGCCTCCTGCCTCCAGTGTCTGAAATAGAATTACAGCACAATTTATTACATTTATTATCCTGCTGTAGAAGAAAAGGCATTTTCATGTTTTATGATCTGAGGGCCTGTGCTGTGTGACTAGCCTGTTACATTTTGGGATCTCTGGCCGGTGCAAGTTTGAGCAGCAGTAGTGTGTGCTACACAGTCATGTTTGATATCTGCAAAACTTTTTTTTTTGGCACTTGCCACTTGGACTGAAATCTTTCTGATTAAAGATGTCAGAAAAAAGCAGTATCTTAGAAATCCAGCTAGGTAATGATGACAAAATAAAGTGATATCAGTTTGGATATATTTTTAACAGGATGTCAAAACACATTGTCATCAAAATCCCCAGAGACACCATTATGGTGTCAAAATGAAACGTTATCAACCTAAGACTACAAGAATAACAACGAGAAATAATACTATTTTAACTTTGCAATGTACTGCCAATATCATGCAAAATAATTTTGATGTTCTAAGTGGAATTACTTAGTATGTATGTTTCATTTCTTCCTGTTTACTAAAAAGCATGTGGCAATTATGTTACCCAAGAAAATGTTATAACATTTGCATAGCATTTACTGAAGTAATGTAAAAGTTAAGATACAAATTAGTCACACTGATGAGACCTTGACCACAAAAACTGTTGTGTTGCAGTCCTTGGCTTATCTCAGGCATGCCTATACACTTCTATATGCTTCAGAAACTAAGAAATTTAAGGCTTTTTGGTTTTTTTCCATAAAAGAGAATTACAAACAATAGCATCGTGTTCTCTGTAAAGAGCCCTTAAAATTATACTGAAGTAAATGAGATCTGTTTATTGTATGAACTTTATACAAGGCTTTATAAAAGGCTTTTGCCCATATGTGGTTATGTGAATGCAAACACAGAGAGGCTGAGCAACTTGATTTTGTTCTAATGAGGGTTTCTGCCAAAATATTAAAGTGTTTTACTGCTATGCCAGTTGACCATCACCTCCTACCAGGCATTCCTAGTACCAGATTTCTTAGGATGATTCATTTTCCACCTACCTTAGGCACAATTTAACCATCTAGAGTGGATTCATCTGCCCTAATATAATTGTCTGAAACTATCTTGAGCTTGTCCCTCTACTCTTCTTTGTCAGTGAAAAAAGTAATGAACTCTTGAGAGTAATAGTTGCTTCCAAAGACAAGTACTGTGATTGCCCTCTGGGATAACTTATTTCTCTGTATTTCCCAGAGAAAGGGTCCAGCTGACTAGTTTGAATTACATTCTTGCCTTTTAAATGATTGCAGTTGGTTGCAAAAAATTGCATCTTACCTTCTCCTGGTAAATAATTTAGCTCTACTGTAACCTTTATCAGGCTAGTTGTCTTGGCAAAATATGGAAGTTACAAGTAAATGTTGTATTTTGTCTGAAGTATGAGAGATACATGCTTTTGGGTTTCTGAAATCTGCACTTGGGTTGAGACTAAACAGCCAATGGCAGGAAATATTAGAATTCAGGATTTCTAATCCAGTGTTTCAAAGCATAGCAAGACCCTCAGCAATTACTGGGCATTCTGCAAAATGCATAAGAAAAAGAATTTCTGAGGAAAAGGCATATTTAGCATTTCCAAGAGGAAAAATAAGTGAAATAACTTGAAAATATCTTAAGTAGTAAAAGTTGAATTCCACCTAACTCACTAAATAACCAAGCGAGTTTTTGAATAAAAGGCAATTGCTGGTTTTTTCTGTCCTTATCTGGAGATGATTATTTTTTTCAATACAACTGTAATTTCACAGCAATTTATAGTTTTAAAGTCAATCAAGACAGTGTGGTGATAAACCATGATTAAAACATCTATTTACTAAAATCTTCATCTTTAAAGTAAAATGCTGAAAGGATTTATCCAGAAATCATTTGTTTTGCAAGGTATAATTCTGAGATTTGTTTCTACTCTCCATATGCATATAATTAATTTAAAAATCTTAATTAGTTTTTATGCTAATCAGTGTAAATCTTAGTGATAAACTTCATAAAAAGGCAACAGTCGGGTGAATTTAGGCATCAATTCAAGTAATCAATCTTAGCTTTGATTTTATTTTTTTCTTGGTTGGTTCATATTGTGTGCACAGGCGCTGAATGATGAAATGCTTAACAGTAACTTCTGATTTAAAGTTTAATTTACAGATTGCAACTTATCTAGTTTGAAAAATAAAACAATGATCCCATAATTTTCTGTGTTTTATATAGTTTCTGATCTACTCCTACCAAAGGGAGTCTCCCCAACTTTCACATAGATTTGGTATCCTAAGGCCAAGTCATTTGTGTTTGTTTGTTTTTAATGAAAAATTTCTCATTCTGCAGTTTGAAATTAGCCCATAGTTAAAGTAAGATATAATGTAAAATCAATCAAAATATTATTTGAAGATTTATAATGCAATAGCCCCTCTGTCAAAGTACAGAAAAAATTATCCTATAATTATGTAAAAGGCTGGTAAGGACAGGGCAAGACATGTGAACTTGGTGTAATGCATTATCTTTTTTAATGTTCAGGCTTTTTAAAGAGATGTCTTAGTCCATAGGTTAGTGTTTGTCTAGCAATGTATTGCTTAATACTGTAGTTTAAGGAGTACTTTAAAACAAGATGTCATTTTTATTAAGGGCAAGTGTTCACAAGAGTCAAAAACATTCTATTTTGTTTTGTTAGTTGCAACACCCTGGTACTTATTTACTAAGTGTTTTCTCTAATTAAAGAGAAATAAATAACATAATACATTTTTTGAGTTTCCAGTATAACTTATGTCAATGCATTAAGCAAGGTCCAAATACTTTTAAAGTGAACTTTTGCATTGAAGCAGAGCTAAATTTCACCACTTACACTATATTTTTTAATGATGCATTATTTAAATAAACCTTTTTTTCCAAATCTGTTTTCAAATCTGGAACTTTTGAATAATTTGAATATCACTCTTGGTTTGTCGTTCAAATGGTGCAATCAGGATATTTTTTCTCTATTTTTTAGTGTTGCCAGACCCAGCACTGTTGGGAAGCAGATTTTAGAGCGCGGTGTCAGCACGGAGCAGGAGCTGAGTGGGGTGAGATGAGTGGAGGGGGCTGGGCCCTCCCCACGTCACTGCATTCACACCTCACAGGTGGTGCTGGCCACGGACAGATGTTCCTTTTTGCAAATCCTGCTGTGCTTTAACAAGTGACTGCTCCCTGGCTGCTTCTGCTGCCCCTCTGCTGAAGGGTTCTGCCCCCTGTCTCATCCTGAGAGATCAGAGGGAGCTCTCCCTAAAGAGCTTCTAGCAAAGCAGCTGGATTAGCTTAAATGGAAACAAAGGCTGCCATGGCCTGGAGCCTGCTAGGGATCTTGTGGATGATCCCTTCTGCTGGCACAGGAATGGCCAGCTGGGTCCAGGAGGGGATTTCTTCTCTGTGGTCTTTGTTAAATGTCTTTGTCTTGCTGTGCCAGGCAGCTCTCACATTGGCACAGGAGAGCCTCTGCTGTCTAATTGTGGGTGTTCATCAGACCTAGCAGCACTGGAGCCATCACTGTCTGTTCCAATTAGGACAGGAAGATTCCTAGGTCAGAGCCCATTTCTCACCACCTGACTTTGAAGTAATTTGGTATTTCATTTGGAATCAAAACTGCAAATTTCTCCCTTGCTTGATCGCTAGTATTTTTTTAGTTTTCTTTTTTTCATGATTTATTAAATATTTCCCTGTGTATTTCTGCTATTTCTTTAACATACTCATAAGAAATTCACAATGAGATGTCTTGTATTTACTTTTAGGTTTTGTGGCATTCTCTTTTTTCTTTTCCTTTTTGTTTTGTTTTTTTTTTTTCCTAACTCAGAAAGTGCAATACCCTATGAGAACAGCTGTAACAAGTTGTATATGGCTGAAAATTGGCTTGGCTTCAATCTGCAAAATCTAACAGCTCTAAAGAAAGGCTTAGACTGTGTGATAACCCAGTAGCTGAGTGTCTGTTTTCAGATGTTTATAGCAAGCTCCTAAAATCTCTGCTTTTCCTTTTAGTAGAAGAATTCCACTGAAAAGTAAGACTGGATTTCAGTCTCCGGTGTGCAGGCTCTGACAGGCTAATAAGGAAGAGTGATGGTGGCAATAAAAAGGGTCTTGGGTGCATTCTTCGTATTTCACTGGTTGTAAAATGATGGCCCTGCTACAGAAGGGCCACAGAGGGACTCAAAGTGAAATCTAGTCTGGAAAGTTTGGAGAGACTGTTGTGGTGAAGTGACCTCCCCATCAGCCCCACCTCTCCACGTTGTTTATGGCCATCACATCCAAAGCAAGTGCTGGATTTCAAGCATTTGAGGTTACTTACCTTCTCAACCTGGAGAAGAGAGGTGTATCTTTTTAATTTTTAATTATTTCCTCTGTTGAAACTGTGTAAAATGCTCATCAAAACACAATGTCAAAACTTGGAAATTAATTTTATTCACTGAAGAAGAAAGTGAGTGCATTGGAGACTTATGTACTTCATGGTATTGCAGTTGATGAACTTCCACTGTGAAGGTAAACTGGATTGACACTAAAATTCCCAATGAGCTGATTTCACATGCATACATATTGACATAAATCCTGAAGTTTAAATCCTGTTTTGATGGAATTACTATGCTGAAGTGTGTAGGTATGTGTAAAGGTAACATGCTATATCTTGCCTGTCACATTAAGCCAATCCCTGAATTTAGCTGCCTTTAAAATCTCCTGACTTTAAAGGGTATATAATGCTCAGTGTTCTTTTAGCAAATACAAAATGGCAAAAGAGGATGAGTTTTATAACTGGGTGAACAGTAGGAATAAGCCAAAACTGAAAGAGATTTGGGGGAAAAAATTCTGGTAGAATGTATACCCTTCAGCATGCAAGAAGCTGCCCTTGTTAGAAACTAACTTTGCATGCATAATTAATTTGAGCTGCACATTTTGTTTCTTACAACTAGAAGAGGAATTTAATTCAGGTGTTTGGTGAACATATGGGGGATTTACTGTGAATTTATGACCTGTGGTTTGAGTGTAAAAACCCAAGATACTAGCTGATAAAACTTAATGAAGCTTGTGCAGAGAAACTATTTTTATTTGCAGTTTTGTAATTCATACAATTTTTTTGTTTTTAACACCTCTCCTCTACCTTTTTATGCCTTATTCCCAATAAATTCTTTGACAGTTAAGAAAAACAAAATTAGTGTGGAATAGGGTTTTTTATGCCTTTTTCCAGGTTACAACCACGGTACATTTGTAGTCTAACAAATTTGATCTCTTGCCCAGCTAATTTTTTTTCTCGGATGACTATAGCAATTCTGTAATCATGTAACAGCTCTTTTATATGGCACTGTCCATGGCTGCTCCTGTTTGTGTACCATGTCTGGATGGGTTAATATCCATGTGTTCCTGAAAAATGTGATGTCTCAGGAAAGGACCATATGTAGGGCACAATGGAAGGAGAGGACCAGCCAAATCGGTTACTCTAACTTAAGCCTGAGGAGTGGCATTTAGATGTCAAAAAATAAACCACAGAACAAAATAGGTGAAGACCAACCTGCTCTGGCAAGCTGGTGGCAGGAAGGAGAGAGTACAAACTGTGCTGCTGCTCAGCCCTCATCGCCTGCGCTCTGTGGGCACAGTCATCTGTGTCACTGATGATTAACAAATCTGCTTCAAGTGAGCAAACCAGCAGGCTGTGCATTGGGACATGCTGGTAACTTCAAGGCTGGTAAAGGGCACACTTTCATTTTATTTTATGTCCATGACTTTTTGAAATAACCTGACAGTTTCTGCTTATTCACCCTCAAGGGCCATCTGAAACAGACAAATCCATCTGCTTGGGGTTAAACACTGTGGAGAGAGGGTGCTCGAGTTCCAGTAAATGTGGCCAAAGTTTTTATATTAGATTACCACCACTCTACTTTCTGTTGGGCTGTTTCATCCTGCTCAAGTGATGAAGAAAAGGGCCAGTTTTGTAGGCATTCAGTTAGTCCTATACTTTGGTGAGGATGTGTGCCACCAACCACAGTGTTGCCACATTGCCAGTCTTCAATGTGATGGAAATAAATTTGTTTCTTGCTTTTCTCTGTGTGTAAACAGAGGTAGATACAAATTCAGACCTTAATTTTTAATATGACACAGGTAATCTGTTCAAATGAAAAGAAATTTGTATCATACAAATGGGAGATAGTTATTTGCCAGCTTGAAGCAGATAAGAACCCATCTGTGTTTTATTGCTGCTATCCAGAGATCTAAGCAGCCGCTCAGGCCGGCGAGGCCCTGGCAGCTCAACTGTGTGATAGAAGCTTTCAAGGTGTAAAGAACATTGTTTGTTTACTAACCTTTTGGTTATTCCAGTCAAGTTGCAACTGCCTGGTGGTGTTGTTAAGACCCTTTTCCATGCTTTTTCAGGCCAATGAATTTTTTTCCAAAGCTTCAGTCATCCCTGTTCAGTGGCATGTTTGTATCTACTTTATCACACTGAAAATCTGACTGTTTTGAAAGGAATACAGCTCTGCACATCAGTGCATGACATCACACTGAGACATTGCTTAATGATCTGAGACCCTGATGGCCATTGCTGCAACTGCTTGTTCCTGGAAATATATGACAGCCCTGGCCTGTCTGAGTCTTGCTTACCATTGCATTTTTAGTCTGTGCTGCTGGTGGTGTGTTTTGAAGCCGCACTCAAAAAAACAACTGATTGTGAAATGTGCCATCTGCAGATGGAAGGCAATGGGGTGCCAAGTAGAGCTGTGATACAAGAAAGCACAGATGCTTTGCAACCCGAGTAAACTTTGGCCCTAAAAGCCTTTCCTTGAATTTTATTTATTTTAAGAACATTTAACATTGAGAGCACTTTGATAGAAGAACATCACTGGTATCTGATGCTAGGAGGTGCTAATTGTCTTCTGTAAATGCACAGCCATCCTGTTATTAAGTAGGCATAAGGGAAGGCTGTCTGGGCAAGCTGTGGTTACTGTAGAGAGCTGTAATTCCAGTTTTGCTAAAAATTTTAAAGCTAGCACAGGTTAAATCTTCAATAAATATTGGATGTATTTCAAGGTAAACTCCTTCCTTCCTGCTAGTAGTCCTCAATTCTTTGAGGTGGATCTGCCTTGAGATCTTCAGTGCATTTGAATGAAGGGCTCAAACAAAACATGGTCCATTTAATTGAACTTTTGAGGACTTTCCCCAAACACCTACAATGGGAATTTAAGTAGCAAGAACACCTGCAGCCTGCATCCTAGTAGCTTATTGATACGACCCTATCTTTCTTGGGTCAATTCATCCAATAAGTCAAAATTTATTTTACTTTAGACTGGCTATGGACACTTCACATGGGATATAATTTGTTTAGCTCTGCCCCAAGGGATAATTATGTGACTTGCATAAAGATTTTTAGATAAAGCAGAACATCTTGGGATCTGAAAAGGAACAAAGTTAGATTTGCACTGTTGACTCCAAAATTTTATTGGTGACAGTTTTCAGTGATTATGATTTTCACATTTTCCTCCTTCTAGAAGTAGTAATTGTGAGTTGAATGAGATACCAAGTGGGTGTACCAAGTGTTCCCTGAGTGCAGAGGGAGTGCAGTGGGAGACATAAAAACCAGCAAAAAAAGCACTGATGATAAGAGTAACTGAATGAAGAAAATCAGAAAAAAACAGAGGTGACAGCATGGCAGGCCAGGACAGAGATGTGCAAGCCCTCAGCGGTGAGAAGATTAAGGCAGCTGTAATTTTACCTAGAGAATCAGAGCAAGTTTGAAATGAAAATGGAAACCAAAGGAGGTGAATCGAAGATATAGTCTAAGCCCTCAAATAATCTTTTAAGAAATGTATCTTAGTGCCTCCTTAGCTGTCTGCCTTTTCCTCTTCTAAATAAAAATATTTAATTTTTTTAGTATTATTAACCCACTGACTTATCTCACTTTATGTTTCTTAGAGACTTTTTGAGCTCAAAGAAATTTGAGGAGATACAGAAATGCCTTTTTTTCTAATTTTGCTCTTTTTTTCTTCTGTGAAATAGTTCTTTTTATAATTCACTTCTTTTGCAATTTTCTAAATCTGAGTCATGTCCCTTGCTTTTCTGATAAAATAGAAATATTATGTTAAAAGATTTATCTTCTCTGCCATTATCAAACCTTTAATAAGTTTGAATAACTTTTCTTAAATCAGCATGACTTCCTTTTTCTTTTCACTTTTTTGTAAGGGTTTCTTTGGCATTAAAATAAGTCCTTAGGTCTGGAGAGAAGTTGATCATAAATCCCAGGATCCTCCTTGTCCTTTGTTACTCCTCTCTGCAGTGTCTGCAGGGTGTCAAGTTCATGCATTTGCTGTTTGGGAAAAGACACATTTTGGCTTCATGGCATGGACACCGTGCATTTATTTTCTTGCTGTTCCTCTGATAAGGTAGTTGTTTTAATGAATAAATATCACAAAATGTGCAGAAGCCCTCAGGTCCATACCAACCCTTCCAGCAGCCCATTCTGGGGCTGGTGCAGTGTACCCTGATAGTGCACAAGGTTTAGTGCAGTGCTTTGGAGTTCACCTTCTGTCTGCCATTGGGTAAACTGCTTCAGTGTCACTTCTGCACTGTGGTCCCTAAAATCTGAAAAAGCCTTGGTTATGGAACCCTGATGGTTTACCCATCATCTTGAGTACCACAAGGTGTCTATGGATGGCATTTTTTCTAGTAATTTTTGCACAGAAATTCAATGGCTTTTCTTTTTCAAACATATTCTTATGCCTGAGATTTCAGTATTTACTATATTTTTGCTTTTTAAGTGCAATTTATCATATAGGAAACACCTGTCTGTGGAAAGCAGTGGGCTACTTGTTTGTTGGATTAACAATAACAGTTTTAAAAATCAACAGACCATTTAACAGACCATTTAAAAGTGTCTTGTCTTATATTGGATTGTGATTAATCCCTTTAAAATGTGAAGTGTATAGCAATGCATGGGAAAAAAACAAGTGGTTGTATAGTAAAGCTAGGCAGAATTTGACAATAAGGAATAAATTTACATAAAATAAAACTGTAAATGGAGATAAGCTGTTTTACAAAATGAAGTTGAATTAAGGAAATAAAATTAGCAACACACCTACAATGAAGTGGAAATCTTGAAAATACCAGTATTTCATTTCCACCTGTTCTAAATTAAGCTTTCTTTTAACTGTACTTTTCAAAATGGTAATTTGCACAAAGAAATTGACTTACCCTACAGATAAAGCATTTCCTAAAGCTCCCATTTGGCTTTTAAAAAAGCATGAAAGAAAACACTTCTCTATATTCCTTCCTTTTCTCTGCCTTTGGTTTCAAATAAATTTTAAAAATAAATCAACCCAAACCACTTCAAAAATTAGCCTTTGCCAGAACCATACTAATTTTTCTGTCTGGCCAACCAAGCACTGATAAACTCTATTTATTGGCTCTGAAAAGAGTGGGAGGTAATGTCTCAAACATCTACAACCTCCAATCCCCTGCACCTACCAGTCCCAAAAGACATGGAAAACAGTCACAAATGGGGTCTAGAATTGTCTCTTTTCATACGAAATGAGATACAGGATATAAATTCACTGTGTTTTATTGTACCCTGTGTCTAAGAAAGGAAATCTATGGAATTGCTTTCCATTGTCTCCCTGCAGATTTCTCTTTTGAAACAAAGTAATAGATGTCCATTCCTCATCAGCTCTTGTGAAATAAACAATGAAATGCAGGGCACAAGAAGCCCACAAGAATAGATGAAAATGTTTCTGGTTAGTCTTGATATAGCATATTTGTTTGTCAGGCTCTCTGTGGATCCCACATTAACGTGTTTGAAAGAGCGGGGTTGTAGGGTCAGGTGGGAGCTGCACAGCTGGAAAAATGTCAACAAGATTAATAAATACCCACTTTCCCCCTTCTCCATGAAATAAGCCATTCCTGTGCATATTTCATTACATGCACATGGTTTCATGTACACCTGCACCGTGGAGTGTGGATTTCTGGGTATTGTGGAAAAATTGATGGTTTTGAAGGATTGAAGGTCCTGGGTGTGCTGGTTTGTGTCAGTACCTCTGGGACTGGGCCCTCCCCAGCCACCAGTGTCTGTGGGGCCAAGTGAAGCCAGCTCTCATCTGCTGCCCAGATCCATTCCTGCCTATGGCCCTGTCAAATGGATGGCTTTTTAGTGGCCCCCAAGCCTTTTAATGCTTTCAGACTGATCAATTTAAAAGACTTGTTAAAACCAGAACTAAGGGATGACAGGCTCTTATTGATTGGGGAAAATAACCAAATTTTATATAGGTAGAGCCTCCAGACACTGTAATTAATTTGATGTGAATAAAGATCGGATACTACTACAGTTTATTGATCGGGGAAAAGTATCTTTCTTGTTTATTCAGTAGCAGAGATCATTAGGACTTTTAATTTCCCTTTATGTTAAGTCTGACACTACTATATCTATTCTTCTTCATTCTGTAGGAGTGACATATACTTAAAAGGTGCCGACAGCTTATGATAATTTTTAGGAATATTCTTATTTTTCTTGTCCTTGCAACATCTGAAATTTCTTTATTAGACAAACAGCATTAATAATCTTTTAAAAAAAACTAAAGATCTTTGGACTAAATGCTTGTAAATTATTTTTACACCCAGTCACAGGTGGCAGTTCCCAAGTATATTGATCATTTCCACCCTTCCTGTTTCAGCAACAGATCGACCCCCAACAACCACGACCGGATACAGCGCCTGCGCCAGGAGTTCCAGCAGGCCAAGCAGGACGAGGACGTGGAGGACAGGAGGCGCACATACAGCTTCGAGCAGCCCTGGGTGAGTGTGCAGGGCCTGCCGGGGCTGGGACGCCCGGCTCACTCCTGCTCCTCCTGGGTGGGTTGGGAGCACGCCAGAAGGGAGGCAGGGTGCTCTGCCTCCATGCTTCTGCCCTTGCTGTGATCCCCAGCTTTGGTTCATTGATGTTTACTTCAGTTCTAAACTTCTTCAGCCATCTGTCATGGGTGCAGACAGCATTATTTGCTCCGTGGTTAGACCCTTGACTCTGGGAGTTACTGCTTGGATTAGTATCAAAGGCAGTACCTATTGATCTGAAAGTTTCAAGGAAAACCAGAATAAAATACATACTAGCAATAAATAATGGAAGATGTAATCTTGTATTTTCTCTGAAGCAATATCACTGTATTTAGTTATTTTCATAAAGGCAGAACTATGTCTTTTCACAGTAAAAGAGAGATGAGCCTCCTTTACAGTAGCACCACTCTGACACTTACATTAGCTGAGACAGTTCTGTATTGAGATATATGTCCTAATTGATCTTTTAAATCCTATTCAACTGATCCATAATGTGATACAATTATTTAAATACTTGTGCTTATCTTGATTAACATAATTGAATGAATTAGTGCTGCTTTTTAATCAATTACATGTCCTAAATTAGGATCCTTTAAATATGAGGCAAAACCTGTAATTTTGTTGAAAATTCCATGATAAAGACAGCGAACAACTTGTTTGTGTTCCCAAAAAAGTGGGAACTGTGTGATGACAGCAGTAGAATCTCTCACAGCTTCCTCTGAAGCAGGTGAGGTTGGTGAGTTTGAGTTATTGTTGCTCAGCATTGCCGTGCACACTGAGGTGTGAATAGCCAAAGAGCCACCATGTCTGTGTATGAAGTCACTGGGAACAACAGTATCAGGATACAGGCTTCTCTTTTCTTGTATTAGAAAACATCTAACTTCCTCTGAAATGGAATAAATAATATAAATTTGTTTTCATGAGCAGATGCTTTCAGTTTGAGGTGGGGGAGACAATGCGCTAGCTCATCACAGGGAGTTTAGCCATTTGGGGTAGGTTGGGGGTGGGTGTAGTTGATACCTTCTGTTACCCAAATCAGCTACTGTTTGGTTTCCAAATGAGAGATTTCAGCAACATTCTTGGGAAAACTGTGTATGAGAAAAGCTTGCACTCTTAAAGACTTGAGAATTTAACTACTGGAGGTCATGGGCCAAATTGTTGTATATCTAAATGCCATAGCAACTCTAGACAGTGAGCTTGGCTTTTATTATACTTTCTTGTAATGAATGAGAAGAGAATTATTTGGATGACAGACTGATTACCTTAGGAATGGAATAATTTCCTAAATTCTGGGTCAGAACATTGACCTTTCTATTTTCTCTTATTCAAACAAATGTTATCTCTCTGTTTACTCCCCTTCTACAGATCATGCAAATGAGCTCAAAGTGACTAATTCAGCTTAATGTATTAATATTAGTTCTGAAGCTTATTGTTGCTTTTGTAGGAGCTGCTCTGTTGTTAAATAAAAAGGTGACCAAATGTTTTATTTTAGATAAGTACCTTAAAAAAAAGTTGCCCAGAGTTCTATTTGACTTGTAATTTTATTTTTCCATCATGTACTCCAGCCTTTCAAGATCACAATGCTTGGAAAGGATAAAGCAATGATCTCATCCATTTCAGCACTTCACAGTTATTTCAGTTTTAAAGAGCCATATCCTCTTTTTTAAGGAGTGTGTTGTACTACTTTAACATGTTAGTCTAAAATGATGGACTTTCTTGAAACAACCTCTCAAAACAGATCCAGATGTGTTATTAAATACCGATGACACCAAAAAAAAATGCAGAATTGGTTTATAATACATGTGTAGGAAAATACTTAGATACATTCATCAGTGTGTTTTCAGTCCTCTCCATCTGTGAGCTGTTGGTTCCAAACTACAGCAGTGCAAAGTGCAACTGTACACGGGCCATTGTTGAAAAGAGAGTTTTCACCTGAGGGAGATGGGTTGTGCAGCCTACATAAGCAAAAGGCTTTGCATACAGAGAAGCCTCTGAGCCCCAAGGCAGCAGCCAACTCTGACCTGGTTTGGATAGAAAGAGAGGAAAAGCCCATCCTTGGAGAAGTGTGTGCTATGAGGTGATAAGTAGTTTGCATTTCTCATTACCAAGCTGATGGGATGGTTGAGGACAGAGAGTGAAGTGCTGATGTGATGGAGGACTGTTGGTTACTTTAAGGAATGGAGTTTGCAGTGGAAGTAATGGATGCTGATGGAAATCTGGCAGCTCTGAGGATATTCAGAAGAGCTCAATGCCTCAGAAACCCACTAAAATATTATAAAAATGGTCCTGTAAACCTCAGCAACTCCAATTCCTCCCAGATTATTAACGGCCTGTGACACAGGAGTCCAGTTACCTGTGGCAGATACCTTCAGCCTCCTCCCTGGGTGGGAGGCAGATCCCATTCCATGGAGCACAGGCGGCTCTGAGTGGTACCTGTGGGTGCCTGCCCATCCCTCCCTGCTGAGGCCCACCAGGTGAAGGTCATTTCTCTGTACTTGAGCAATGCAACAGCACTGGACTTTTTGCCCTACTGTGTTTGTCCTGCCAGTAAACAAAGTACTTGACTGCCTGTGAGTGTTCAACAGCATCAGGCAGCTGAACAGACACAAAAAGTGATAGTGCTGGAATGAGACGACACTGTCTATTAAGCAGCATAACATTTCTGCTCAAGGCCATTTGAATGACACACTGTTAGGGTTTAAATAACTGCCTAAATGTTGCAACATCCAGCCATGTCTAAAATTCACTGGTTCTGTAAGCTGAGCCAAAGCTTTATGGAAAAGATTTTTGCATTTGTTTATTTTAGGATGACTTTCTCAGGCATCATAGCTTTTCTTTTATTTCTGTTATGTGGTGCTTTTTATGTGTTTGTGCTTCAAAAAGTGAGGTACAAGAGGCTTTCAAGGGCAATACTATAGGCCTGATGTTGCATGGAAAAAAAAAAAGATAAAAATAACATAAAATTTAATTAATCCATTTTAATCCTGCTGGTGTTAATTCCAGTCAAAGTGCAGAAATGTGTATCTGGACATGCAGAATTGCATGGAATTACAGTGTGTCTGCTAGTATTTAAGGCCCTTGATGTTGCTATGACACTTTTATACCAATGAGTATTCTTTTGGGGCTGATTTTTCTGTTTTGTACCAAAGCTGAGCCTGTGTTTTCTGTGCTTTTCTGGATTGTGTTAGGTCTGCTGAGGCTTACCTTGTACCAGTTCCAGACTTCGGGGGACTTGGTTGTAATTTGTTCCACATCTTGTATTTCTGTCTAGTCACATTTTGATTAACAGACACACCCACCCCTTCAATAACAAAACCACAGCTCTGTAGCCTTAAATGCCATGGGAGTGAACAATCCAATTTAAAAAAAGAGCATTTTAAATCCATGGAAAACACTACAGCTGCTTGCCAGTCCTGCTTGTGGAAGCACACCAGTGATCCAAAAAAGTCCACAAAGATGCTTGAGGGACAAAAGTTGGTGCTTTATTTCATCATATTCAATACAATAATTGGTGCTGAAAATGGGAGGTGGCAAATTCCATTCACAAATACATTCATCTCCAGTCGTCCTGGATCTATTTAAATGACAGGAAAAATCAGGTGTTGAGAGAGCAGCTAAGCCAAATGTACTTTAAATATTTAGGAGTCAAATGAAAATGTACTTGATTTTCTAAAGATAACAGCTAAATAGGTCATAATATATACACTACCTGACTTGGCTGAGTATAGCTTTAATTACATGGACAAATTTGTGAAAAGTAAATAATTATACGATTTTCATAGAGGAAAGACTCCAGGAGTCCTAATAATATATTTATACATGGCTTGATAACTAAAGGCTCAGAAGGGCTGGGGTTTTTTTCTGCTTGGCTATTTTCTACTGTTTGTTGTTGTGTAGGTCTTGTCTCTATAAAAAAAAAAAAAATATCTTTTTATTCTGTTTAATATACTTATTTCTTATCCCTCTAGTCAAGTCCTTGACCTTCTCAAAGCCATACTAAATTCTAAATAGTCTAAGATTCTTCAGGAAACATTTTTATTGCTATAACTTTGACCATAGCATATTAATATTACCTGAAAAATGAATAACAGACTTTATTCAAAACAAACATTGTAAAGTTTATATCAGTCTGTAAATTATGTAGAATTACTCAACATATTAGTGAGAAAGAGAAGTATTGTAATAATTCTTTCTATTATTAATCCATTTCAAGCATCTATTTTAGGATATTTTATGCAAGATATTAGGCAATATCTAATGGAGTATTGCAGTAGACAAAAACCTTAGAAGCTAAATTGCAGTTTCTCCTATCTCACAATCTCTTTCAGAGAGGAAACCAAAATTATTATTATAATAACTTTTAGGAAAGTGTATCCACAGGTAATTTCTCTTTACCTGTGCAGTTAATATCCATTTTATATATCAAATCTGCAAAGGATTTAATAAAATACCAGCAATTTTTGCTAAGGTTTAGGCTCGAACTTTAACATTTTTTTTATTTTTAACTTTTTTACCCACTAGCTTTTATCTACTGATATATTTGAAATTAAAAAATGAAGATATAAGATTTTAAAATGAAATTAAGCCATTTTAGTTAGTAAAAAAGCATATTTATAGCTCACAGTGAGCACAAATACCTCAAGTAGAATTTCAGGGCTTAGTGGTTTGTTTTTGCCATACTGAAGATTTTCCTTCTGCTGTTCCTAATAGAGAACAGAAATCATTGTTCCATTCTGCTCAGCTTCCTACATATACACCACAGAAAGGTACAGAAAAGGATGTGATTTTCTTATTACATGTTGCTTGAGTTAATACATGCACCTGTTGGCAGTTTTTAAAAGACATGCTGCTATATGTTCTGTTCACCATAGCAACATAAACACAAAGATGGAAGTAAAAATAGTTTTCAAGGACATATCCCCGAGACACTGAATGTTTTTTATCATTCTGAATTTTGATATACACAGTTACTGGATTGTCTGTCTTCTGTGCCAAGTACACTTACACATAAAGCAGGCAAGGTCATTTAATCTTATCTATTTCTAATTAGTGCTGCACTATGAGAACCACAGACTTTTGGGGGGCCGTGTGCCTGCCAAGTTCCCAGGTGAACTTGAAACTTCTTGGTTAAACACAGAGCTTAATCTAGGGGGAAAAAAATAGTGCATTTATTTTAATAAAATAGTGAGGTTTTGTAATAACTGGGAACATACTAAGGGATTTGCTCCTTTAGTTAACTATTTCTTTATCAACCCAAAGAGTTCTGTGACTGAGTAAGCACTTTTCCCAGCTTGTCCCTGTGGCTCTAGGCTGTCAGATGGGTGTGTCACTGCCACTGGCAGATCTCCTGTCACCTGAACTGGTTGGGTCTCCTGGAAAGCCCTGGATGGCCCCATGATCTCCTCTCTGTAATTCAGTGGTCTGTGCCATTCCTGAGGGATCCCTGCTGCCACCACACAGCACTACCCTGTGTGGGTACAAATGCCACAGTGCAGGGACAGAAGCTGTGTGAGCAGCTTGGGATAGGGATAGGGAAAGGGATAGGTAGGAAAAGAGAGGAGGGACCTTTGTCCCTAAAATATCTTGCCCTACACTGCTGATAATGGTCACTGCAACTTGAGGCATGAGGGTTTCATGTTCTGTTACAGATCTACTCTCTGTAACAGAACATATAACAAAAAACTTTGTTTGCATAAAATAAGAAGGTAGAAACTTTAAACTTTGCAGTCCTGGTTTTAAATTAATGCATCTTTGGGAAGAGAGCTGTGTAATTTCATCTATCTTAAAGCACAGTATTATGTGCTGAATATTGTTTAACAATGCTGAATGCACTATCATTGCCACTTAAATGTATTGTGGAAGACATGAACATACATTTATTTGTATACCTCAGCCTTGATTGTTATTGTGGCCTTGACCACATCCTAATTTAAAAGGTCAGTGCTTGTCATACATCTCATTGCAAGCAAGGCCAGAGTTCTTATCAATCTGTTCTGTGAGGACCAAGCTGTTGCCAGCTTTGTTGGATGGCTTCAGGTTGTTATAATTGTACTTAGCCTAGTGTTGATATCAGTGTTATAATTACTGTGTTACGTGTGTTCCTTGTACACATTTTTTTGCTCTGTTGGAAGATCTGAAAATAGTGCAACATTCTTTTTCTTAATTTTCTCCATTTTATGCTAAACATAAATGAACTGGGTATTTATATAAATATATATGTTTAGGAATGGAATTTATTAAAATATATCTGTAGAAAAGCATAGTATGAGAACTGAGACAAAATTACCAATTTGTTTTTGAAGAGTAAAGTTACTTATTGTATAAATATTTTTTGTTCAGTTACTTTAACCAACAGCACATTGAAAAGTTATATCACTGTATGGAGATTTGTGTTTTACTGAGCAAGTGAAGGGTCCAAAATGGAATATAAAAGACTTCCAAATGGAAGTCTTTATAGCATCATAACCATATATCAAGGGCATTCACAGTGGTATCACTGAGGTTTTGAATGAAAAGTTTTGAAAGAACTGCTTTTTCATTAATAAGATGGTTGAATGTACTTGTCTATGTGTATATATGTTATGATATGGAATTTATGATTGCATGCAAAGGGAGGATTTTTGTGTCTCATTGACATATTTTTGGAAATGAGATAATAGATTCAATTATATGAACAGCTTATTGTAGATGTGAACAACATTCAGACTAAATTTATGTCCTTTCCAGATTAGCTAAATATTGCAAATCCCCTTAGTTTAACAGGACATACCTTCAGTAAATCAGATAATGGATTTGAGATGTTTGCCTTTAGACCCATCAAATTATAAATGTCGTCCATTAGATGAAATTCTTTCTGAACTGCAGAGAATCCAGACCTGACTCCTCAGATCCTGTCACTCTGGCCATGCACTACAGCAGGCAGACAGGAGTGACAGCTCCTGCCTCTATTGAACCATTGGTTCCTCGGTGCATTAAAAAGAAATATCTCTGAAGTTACATTTTGATCTTAGTCCATTCATACTGCATTAGGACTTTCAGAGCCTCTGTCACTTTACTGCAGGCTTTTGTGGTAACTTCATCTCTCCACACGTGTGTGTGTGCTTTCTGGGTGATGCATTTTATTGTCCTGTATAAACCTAAACTGAGCAGCAGCTCAATC
The DNA here is from genome assembly GCF_028018845.1 of Melospiza georgiana. Classification (NCBI taxonomy): domain Eukaryota; kingdom Metazoa; phylum Chordata; class Aves; order Passeriformes; family Passerellidae; genus Melospiza; species Melospiza georgiana. The sequence goes on from NC_080430.1 coordinate 14,505,017, forward strand.
CTATCTCCACCTTTTTGGTGATTTAACCATTCTCTGTGCTGTCAAATTCTTTAATCCATTATATTTACAGCCAACTGAAAAAAGTGAAACTGTTTTCAAATAAAGAGAAGCAATTTTGATTTCATGTCTTATCTGTGATAACTACTTTCTCACATATGACATAATGTAGCTGCAAGCTTTCCAATGTTGTTGAAGTGAAACCCATGAAATTAGGAGATTGGCTGTAAAATCTTAGTTTAAATGTTTTTATTCTTTATGGGGAAGTTGATGTGGGAACTTCTGAGTTTCCCTCTGGTTTGCTGTAAGCTGCTTATAACCACACAGGAGAGAATTCACAAATAAACCCTATGATTTTCAGGTAATCACTCCCTTCCATAAGCTGAGCCCTTCAATAAAATATCAAATGTCAGAAGACTCTCAATAAAGTCAAGAAAGTTAGAAATGTTGACATATGCAATAACTGAAATGCTGCTCTGTATGTGTAGCCCTTGTTTAATATAGTGGGAAATCTCTGTGGGGGTTGTTGGTTTGGACATACATATGTACAGCTTATTCATCTCTAAGAAAATTTCCCACAAGGCTGACACATGATTCTGTTTTCTCAGTTTGTTGCTTCATCTCACCATTCCTAAAGCATTTTTTCATTAGAAATGCTGTTTCTAAAGTAAAAAGTAAAGTAAAGTAAAAAATGCTGTTTCTAGAGTAAAAAAGTAACCTGTTCTGAAATACACATTACTGTTACATTCAGGATTCCCTTAAATGAGTTCACTGTTATTCCTAGTCTGTACTTTCACATTCTGATTCTATCATGCAGTAATCTTCTTATAATGGGCAAATTGTATCTGTTAAATTCTGAGCTGAGACTGATGCTCTGACTGAAGTGCCTTCTCATTGACAACAAATTTCTAAAAGTTGTACACCTGTTTAAAACTTGTTGTTTCTGGCTACCTGCAGGTGCAGGACTACAGTCGGACACAAATGACAACTCTAGTTTCTAAAACTTGTCTTCTATGTGCAAAGCTTTTGGAAACCTTTTTTCTCTTGCATATATTTGTGAGCCATCTCTTTCTGCTGCAGAAATTATAATGGAAAAAAAAAACAAGAGATGTTTGTTTTGAGGAAAAGCAGAGATAAAAAGGCAAAACATGCTTTTAAAAGTAAGTCTGAGACAAGCTCTTTCAGTCCCAGGCTCAGACAAGGGGTTATGCTCCCTGACTTCCCCATATTTAAACTTACATATTTTGAATAGTACTGGTAATTTTAAGGAGCAAAAAAATAACGCTCTGTTTCTTTGTAGACAAAACCTTATTAGTAAAACAACAAGAAAAGCCCATAGCATTCTTTGATTTTTGTGACACTTTATTTTCCAAAATGAAATCACAAAATCTGAAGAAAGTGATAGGTATCTCTACAAAAGTAAACTTTTCCATGGTCCAAAGTTTGAATCCAGCCATTCTGTCAGATATATAATACTCTCTATTCCCAGAAAGACCACCCATTTTCACTTGCTTTTAGTATTGGCTTCAACGTTTCAAATTGTCACCTCATCAAGATCCTACTCAGAGATACAGGAGTCCTCATTGACCACAAGAGACTTGCTGAATTTATCTATTTGATCATATTGAACCAGAAAATGTTTTCCCAGTCTTTGGGCCAACTGAAAAGTAGGATGGTTCCACTAAGGCAGAGCATCACTTGAGTGGTTTGGTGAGGTTCACAGGAGCTGCTGTGCTCCTTCCCCCCTCCAATCCTTAGGGGGGCGTAGAACTTGGCATTAACATGGCTTGGCTATCTTACAGTCTGAAAATCTGTTTCACTGACTTAATTTAAATTACAGTGTTGTCGTACAAGCATAACTCATTCTGGATGATTCTTTGCTCATGCATCTCAGAAACAGAATGTGTAGCACAGGCCACTGTTACGGGTCAGAATTTACCCTAATTATTGTGCAAGAGCTGCTTAAACTGCATGTTAAAACAAGTATCCCTGTATTTGTACAATAGCAACTTAAATGATAGCTCTTTTGTGGGTGTTTTCCTGCTTTGTTTAAGACACTTTCATTTTGTTTTGCAGCCAAACACCAAGACATACTCACAGAGTGGCCGGCACTCCGTGTCAGTGGAGGTGCAAATGCAGCGGCAGCGGCAGGAGGAACGGGAGAGTTTCCAGCAAGCCCAGCGCCAGTACAGCTCCTTGCCCAGGTATGGGAACCCCCAAAGCTCTCTGTGCCTAGGAGCCTGCAGCTAATTTCATTTGTGGTGGAAAATGTCAGACTTTGTGCAGACACTTTTGTTCAGCATTGATGTCAGGTGGCATGTATTCATTGTGGAAGAGGCATAGAATTTCTTAAGTGAGAGCATGTGGTAGCTGAGAATTGCTTCAGAGAATTTCTTCAGAGCTGATTTCAGGGGAATTTGATGACATTCAGCACCCAATAGAATTGAAATATTTAAACAAACCTATTCTTTGTGGGACACCATCCAGTTTAATTTTCTGCAATTACAAAAGTCTCCTGAGCATGACATGAGGTGTCCCATTTTGATATGTCAGATGATTTTTTTCCTCTTGCCTAATTCCTTACTGGGTAGAAATTCTATCTTTGAGATGTTACTATGCAAAAAAATTAAAAGGGGAAAAAAATTTCAAGACCTCCAACAGAAAAACATGGAACTGCGAAAATCACCCAAGAAACCAAAGGTCTTCAAGTCTGCATATATACATTTTTTAATAGATATAGAATGCTGAAAATTAATTGATTTTTTTTGTGTAAACAAAGCTATGTTTTTTTAAAATAGTAGGTGTTTTAAAGGACTAGTTGTTTGGGCAAAATGGCTTTTCCTTGATATTTATTTTAAGAATTAATAGAAGTTTAGCCAGCTTGTATTACAAATTAACTCTCATAGTTAAGCATTATGCAAATAGTCTTTGCATTTTGAAATATCAGCAATGGTTGAATGGAGAATAATTTACACCAGAGCTTGGTGTCAAATTGCTTTCAAATAAGGCTGTATTATTTTTCATGACTTGTGTGGAAATGGTGTGGAAAAAAAAAACTGTTTTGACAAGATATGTTTTACCAGGTCTAACTCTTTTTTTGGAAACAAATATAAGCCTTATAGCAAAGTTATCTAGCCATGAACTCTTATCTTAGCAGTATCTTTGAAAATAAAACAGTTTCAGATTTTCAAATGCTTTAACACCTTTCAGTGTAAATTTTTTTCTGTTAAGTTTGGAAGGTGGGAAAGAGAAATGTAAAGTTCCTGTGTTTTCTGAGATCGTTAGTTTCTCATCTTGAAAATCTTTATATCCTCTCTTCTTTTTATCTCTGCCTTCCTTTGGAACTGACCACACCTATTAATGTCATATTGTTTCTCCTAAGAAATTCTCTTTCAGTTATGCTAGCCCCACTCGAACATGTTAATTTATAGTTTTAAAACTATTGTGCTTAAAACTTGCTTCCCCTGTTCACAATGGCTGGTAGCATTTAAAAGTTGGAATCAGTTGCAGTGCTGTTCAGTGGCAGAAATTAAAAACTTTAAGGTGAAAATTAATCTACAAGAAAATTAATCAACAAGAAATATGAAAAATAGATCATAGAACAGCTCATAGAAATACTTGTTTTGAAAAGAGTTACTGAGAACTTTACTCAAGGTGGTTTTCAACATGAGAAATGGCTAGCAATCTAGCAATACACGTTACTGTGTAATTAATGATAATTTAATGGATTAGTGTGAGCTCTCTGGGTGTTTCTGCTGTGCTGAGAGCAGACAGAACTGCAGGGCTAACGTTCAGCACTGCAAATACCACAGTGCTCCTATAACAACCTGGGGCATTGAGTTCTCCAGCTTTGCACACTGTTCCTACACTGTGACTGATCTTTAAAGAAATCCTACTGTTACTCTGAAAACTCAGTGTTGCAAGCATGATTTTGTAAGGATTGACGTTTGTACACTGGCTTCATTCTTGAGCGTTGTTGCCTTTCATCCTGTGAATTCTCGAAGAGCCTCCTATTTTTTCCCCTTTGCACATTCAGATCTTTAGTACTGAAGGCAAATAAACTCTTGAGTCAATTTTAAAGGAACTTCCCAGAAAGACAGGGAAAGTGTGCCAACTAATTTTGAACAAGTACCAGAAAACAGTCAGCAAATTAAATTAGTTCAACTAGTCATCCTCTTGTCCCATGTGAAACTGTAAGAGCAAGGTTTGACTCCATGTTAATTTTGTATTACTTAAAATTTATCTTGCTCTAGATCAGGAACCTGACAGTTTCGTAGCCTACAGAGGTTCGTTCAATTTGCTCTTGTTCCAGGGAGTGATAAAACATGACTCAGAAGCATTGTTGCTTTGGCAAAGTTGGATATGAGATTACCAATAACAGCTATAAAAATTTTGTAAGAATTTACATTATGTTGTAACTTTTTCTGCAATAATTCACATTCATCTTGCATAATATTTTTCATCCAGAGGCCTCAGAATCAGTTATGAAATAAGGTAGATATGGTAATTTTCAAATTATACATGTAGAAGGAAGATTGCAAAAACATTAGGTGACTTTTTACTTTTAGTAATGGTAGAAAAATTTTCCAGTTCTCCTGTCTCTCCACTGCATATTCATTGGATGAGGCCACACTGTCATATGTGATGACATGAAAAACCAAGCCATATATAAACAACTAAATTATTTTCTCATTGATTTATGTCGCAATATATTTTATTTTATTGCTTGATTCTCATACTCTAATTTTAATCTCAAAGTGGGTATCTCTTTTGCTGTAGCACAAAATTGTTTTACTTTATCACCACCAATCTTATTTTAAATTCATACAAGCATCTAGCAGTTTGATAGTAAATTAAAGTTATTTCAAAACCATAATCTGTCTTCAAAATAATGTGGTGATTTATTGTGAAAAGAGATAAGAATTTGTAATTCCTGTGTGTATTTGGCCTATTTATCTACTCCCTGGAGCCAAAAAATGAGTAAAAAATGTTATCTCTGCCTCTTCTTTTATGAAAGCTATAGCAGACTGGGAAACACTCCTTATAGCACAAAATTCCTTAGTTCTGGACATGGGAGGAAGAAACTGGAACTACCTCTCAGTAATGGGCTTTACCTTCTGACTTGTGCAGTGTTAGGGCAGGTGTTTTAAGGATCTGCCTGTTGCACTTGATTAAATAATCAGGTGTCAATTTTTCATGAGTGACTTTACAATGGCTGGCTGTTACCTGCATTTTTAGGGAGCGCAGAAACACCTATGGTCTTTCTTAATCTGCAACTGAATTGTAACACTTTTCTTGAGAACATGAGGGTAATTGTAGCTGGATGGGTTTTCATGGCATATTCCTCCTGCAGAGGCCTAGAAATATAGTTCAGCTCTCTAGGAATTGTTCTCCCAACAAAAGAGACAAGAAATCATTTTGGGGCAGAAGAGAACTGCGACTCTAGAAAGTGACTTCTAGAGAATGCCATCTCTGGGCAAAAGCTGATGGCATGGCAGAAGCTGTTTTCTTTCCAGTGATTGTTGTCAATAACAGTCAAAGGTGAGCCAGAACATTTGTCTTAAAAAAACCTTTTTCATTTTTCTTTTCAGGCAAAGCAGGAAAAATGCCAGTTCTGTATCTCAAGACTCCTGGGAGCAGAATTATTCCCCTGGAGAAGGGTTCCAGACTGCGAAGGAAAATCCCAGATATTCCAGCTACCAGGGATCAAGGAATGGCTACATGGGGGGACATGGCTTTAATGCCAGGGTGATGCTAGAAACACAAGAACTGCTCCGTCAAGAGCAGAGGCGGAAAGAACAACAACTGAAAAAAAAAACTTCTTCTGAAGGGCCTAGCAACTATGACTCGTATAAGAAAATTCAGGACCCTAATTATGCCCCTGCTAAAGGTCCTTTCAGACAAGATGTACCGCCTTCACCATCTCAGGTAGCGAGGCTGAACAGATTGCAGACACCAGAAAAGGGAAGACCGTTCTACTCCTGAGGTGAAGAAAAGGAGGATCAACTTACCATGCAATAAGGAACATTTTCATATAAAGACTTCTATTTTGAAAACTTTTTACGCTGATGGTACTAAGGAATATATCCGTTTTCTATTTCAGTGCCTTTGGAAATCTGGGCAAAGCATTGGTGGGCCTTACGTCTTTGCCGTTCTGTCCCAAGTGTTGAATCCATGGAAGGGCATTCCACCATTTGACAATCATAGTGGATGTGAGCAGCGCTGTCCCTGCCTTCCCAGTTCTGTAGCCCAGTCCTGTAGCTGTCAATGGCTTTTTGCTAGGATTTGTTGTAATGTGTTTTACTTTGCAGCGACTTATTACACCATAAAATGTGGCATAAAATTAATGAATTTGAGGTTGAAGGAAGCATTGACATGTCCTGTATTATTTCTCTCGGGTCAGAAGGAGGTGTACATATCGCTTTTGAGTGGATAAGGCTGAGCTCTACTCTGAATTGCAGTTGGAGTTCTGATATGTTTTATGGTGGAGTCATTACCAGTCTTTGTTGATCAATATTTAAGTGTCTATATGCTGAAAAACTATCCTTCTTCTATTATGCACATACGCACTCTTTTTTTTCTCTCTCTCCCCATTCTGAGCTTATTAAAAAAGCCTTTATCCTGACTCATGAGGAAAACAATATTAAGCTTTCAGTTATCCTGAGAATCCTGTTCCAATTGCCTTATAATCTTAATGCACAGTCCATTACAAATGAAATAACTGGAGAGAGATTATTTATACAGACACAGAGAAGCCTTTGATAAGTATATTTCACTATTTTATTAAAGATGGGAAATTATGAACACACATGCAATTGAGTTCTGCTTTGCTTTGCTTCTAAATTAATTTGGTCATATGACATTTGTGTCTGGGAAAAGAACTAGGGAGGGTGTTGTGTCAGCTCATCTAGTACACAGTAGTCTTTGGACAAATTTTGGAGATAGCTCCAAGTAAGAGCAGAGGAAATCAAAGTTTTTCTTTGGATCAAATACCTGTAAAGAGAACAATTCCCTCTTTTTAGGCATTGTGAATCTTTGTGGACAATTTCCTTTGTGCTTCCATATACCATATTGTTACATCGTGATGCTACATTAAAAAGAAACCTTTAAGTACATGAATGAGAGATAAATGAAGAAAAGCTGTTACACATCATCCTGAAAACATGTCAGTATCCAAAAATTACTAAGAAAATGATTGCTCTAGCAGAGAGTAATATTTGAATGTGCATATGGGATATGAGAATTTCTTTTGCAGCAGCTGTTTTTCTGTTTGTTGGTCTGAACTTCATGTATTGTAAAAAATATAGCTGGGTTGCTGAAGTGCCTGCAAATCCTGATGTGAAAAGGCTTGAGAATGGATCTCAGCATATTGTGTAAAAAAAGGAGAGAAAGCAACAAAAAAAATCATGTATTGCGTGATTAAAAAAAAAAGCCTATTTTTTTTTACTGGCACATTTTATTTTTGCGCCAACTCATTTCTAGAATGTATGTGAAATATCAGCACACATATCTGTGTCTTTTATGCCTGTTTGTTAACAGTTTTTGTTGTTAATAATGTACTCCATGTTTAAAAGTTTTTACTGTAAGCACAGTGACGTTGGATGACAGTAGCTTTTTTACACAGAATTTACAAAACTGTGTAAAATGGCTTTCCTTGTACATATGAAATTTAGAATAAAAGGCTGTTTCCATCCTTGTCTTGGTATTGCCTGTAGACCCCTATGAAAATTGCTGCAGATATTGAGTTCAAAAAATTCCCAACAGATGTTGTTTTATACTATTCCTAATGGTTTATGTGTGTGTGTGATGAAGAGAAGAGAAGAGAAGAGAAGAGAAGAGAAGAGAAGAGAAGAGAAGAGAAGAGAAGAGAAGAGAAGAGAAGAGAAGAGAAGAGAAAGGGGAAAAAGAAAAGAAAAGAGAAAAGAAAAGAAAAGAAAAGAAAAGAAAAGAAAAGAAAAGAAAAGAAAAGAAAAGAAAAGAAAAGAAAAGAAAAGAAAAGAAAAGAAAAGAAAAGAAAAGAAAAGAAAAGAAAAGAAAAGAAAAGAGAAAAGAGAAAAGAGAAAAGAGAAAAGTATACAGCCCATCTGAGCACCTGAAGGCTGTCCTCAGAGGCAAAACCCACATTATTTAATGTGTTGTGTTATTTTAGGGCACACCTATGACATTTAAGAGGCATATTTTTAAGACTAACCTCAGTGGCAAAAATCTTCTTTTCTGTAGCATGGAGTCCTTTGCCCAAGGACAGCACTGTCAGAAGGACACCCACTGCAATCTGGCCAAATCCAAGCGGGTGTTCGGAAACCCCTCTGCATTTTTTTCTGTGTTTTGGGGTCTGATGGGAGCCCTTCACAGGAATGTTGGCATGGTGGAAAATGACAGAAGGCAGATTTATGAATAAAGCAATATTTACAGTGCCAATAATCCTCTGTTTCCCCCATTAGTATTGGAGCTGAGTCTGGTTTTCTCCTTCCTCCCCTCATTTCTCATTTTGTTGGTTACTGCAGGAATGTCAATCATGATTCTGTGTATGCATGACATCAAGGTGTTGCCATGGCAATAACAGTGTCAAATTATTCACTGTGACTTTAGTGTGGGATCTCAAGGGGAAGAGCAACAGGAGCTGTAGGGTGGACAGGCAGCTTTCAGTGCCCAAATAAAGTCAAGGCAGGATTTTCCAAAAGACTTAAATTGTAGTGTCTTGCGTTTGGGCATGGGGAAATAATTGCATTTGCAGTTTTGCAGGCCTTGCTGTCTCATGTCCTGACTGCATTCCCAGATTACATAGTTTGGCATTTCTGCAGATTTATTTGCACTGGCAAATAATTGCAAGCGCTATAAAAATGCATCCACAGGAATAGAAAACAGGTTGAAGTCCTTTTCAAAACAAGGCCTTTGATAAACTGTTGTAGGAAAAAGGGCATGTGTTTGGAAAAGTATGAAGTACAGGATGTTTTATGTGTGAGGATGGCATATGTTAAAGTTTACTCTCCTATGAAACTCCTCTTCAAGGTGTTAACAATTTACCATAATTAGATGTGTTCATGAAAGAAGGCAGATGTTCTCTTTGGGCTGTGTCTGTGTTATGTTAGTAAAGAATAAGGTCTTTTTCTGGCTTTGTCACCCTGTCTTCTTCCTGACATAGTGTAGACAGGATTTCTAATATTAACTCCCATAAGTTGCAAAGGGTGATAAGGAAGTGGGAGGGAGATATTTTAATAGAAAATGACCTTTAGTTCTGCCTAGTGAATAGATTCAAAAGTTAATTGAGCTAACCACATTACTGCAGTAATTTGTTTGTGGATGCATTACCATTATGAGATTAAGTCTGTAACATTAGTATATTTGAGAATGGTCACAGGACAGACTGTAAGGGAGCTCACAACATCGAGGAGTGGGTGTACAGCTTGCTCTGCTGAAACCCTGAGAAAACCATCTGCAAAGCCTCCTGCATTTTATCAAAATAATTTGTTAATGCTATTGAAATTCCTTGGGAAAGTTTAATATTACTAATGCAGAATACTGCAGCCTTTCTCAAAAAACCTATTTCCCCTCTTCTTATGGGCCTCCTTGGAAGCATGAGTGCAACCCTAGTGAGTTATTGCATAGGCCAGATAGTTTAATGCATGCTTTGAGAACTCTGCCATCAAAAACAGTGAAAAATGGCGTAGAGCCCAGCTGAAAATGGCTGGAAAGTACAATTGCCATTTACTGCTGGCAAACAGCTGGAAGAGCAACAAAACAAAATTTAAGCCCATCATGACTGCAGATATGTGGCCATGACTGTAGATATAAGGCCTGCCTTTCAAAGCTGTGCTGATGTTTCAGTCACGTTCTCTCTGTTAATGAGTATCTGTAGCACTGCATTTATCTGTTCTGGGTATTTTGAGAAGGGGAGGGTTTGGCCAGACAAGGAAGAGATGTGCCAGATTAGCAGTGTTGGCTAAACATAGGATATTCTTGAGTAATTCAAGCCTTTGAACTTGGGTTGTTGAGACTTAAAGTGAATTTGGCTATTGCATGTCCTGGCTTGCAAGACTGTTTTCAAAATATTTCCTAATTCTATTTGCTGTGCCTGACTGTTTCTACATCTTTCTCTCCCAAGTCCTCAGTCTAGTTAATAATAAGCATTGTAAGGAATCTGTCAGGAATGCAAATGCAGAAAAAGACCTCATCTATTTATTATGCTGCTGTTGTGCCATTCCATCCTCGCCTTCCAGACTCAATTTAAAATTTGACTTTAGCATGCCAGAGAAAGGGTGAGGGTCAGAAATCCACAATGGGGGCTGATTTTGTGAAAGTAGGGTTTGTGTGTGTGCATGTGTGTACATGGGAGAGGCACAGACTGGGTTAATTTGCCTTTAATTCATGTCCCTCTTCAAAAAATAACTTGTAGCATTTCTTCACTGTTTTTCCTATCTGTGCAGAAAGCAGCTATGATTTGATGCACATGGTCATTGTTTCATGCCTCCTTATAATCTCTTCTAATTTGTATCAGCATCATACTCGTTTACATCTGCTGATTAATTCTCTTGCATTTATTTGTTTCTCTAAATGACATGCAATTCATTCATATCCTAGGCTACTTCTTGCCAGTGATTGATTTTTCTCTCTTAGATTTGTAAACCTATTGTAATATTTTTCTCTCCTTAGGAGTAGTATTATCTTTTGTAATTTACACTTTAATCAATTTTAAAAACTGAGACTGGAAGCCTGAGTTGGGATTACACAAAAGCAGACTAAAGAATACGGATTTGATTTCTATTCTGTGTGCAGTGCACACTTCCTAGGCACTTACAGGGACTGGACAGAATACTCTCTGAATGAGATGAAGAAAAACATCAAGCCTGGGATCTTTGGAAGAAAAAAAATTAGGGGAAGTTTGGAAGATATTTATGCCCCCTGTGTTCTGTCTACTGAGAAAAAACCAAAATTCCTTATATATGTGTCACTCATGACTGATGGCTTGACTGATGGTTTCACAGCTCAAACTGACATGACTGTGGTTTAAAGGCAGATGGATGGAAGAGGAAGACACTTGCACCATTCCAGAGGATGCCAGGACCTGCTTCCCTTGCAAATAGACTCCTAAAATTCTGTTTTCCAATGCACATCTTACAGCAGCCTGGAAGTCTGGAATGAGCTTCCATTCACAAATTGAGCTCTCAGGATAGTGGCTGCAGTGACATCTGTCAGGGAGGGAGAGATGACAGCCACAGGTGATAACACCTTCAGGTATAAGATTTTAATCTGCTTGTTTGTTGGGGTAATCCTTGTCTAGAAAATTAAGGAAAGAAATGAAGAGGGAGGGAGAGGTGTAAAATGTGAGTAAAAAGGTTCTCCCCTTACATTCTTGTCACTGTTGCAGCCACTGGGATTTGGTTGCCTTTTCTTCTCCTTTTTGCCCCAAAGGCATAAAAGGGAATAAACTAGATAGCAGTAACCTCAGCACAAAACTCACCACTGTCCTAGAGAGTCACTCTATTGTGTAGTGCATAAGATGTGAATTAACAAGGCGACAAGGAGAACAATGTTTCTGTCCCTCTGTTATTTCCTCTGTGGGTTTCCCTGGGGTGTGTTTAAATTGTCAGTCCTTTGGACAAGGAGCTGTGTTTATTTTTTATCTATAGAACAGAATAGTATTGTTGGCAATAAAAGATGGTGACTATTTGGTGGCAGAGGGGGAGTTGATGTGAGAAGAGTTTTTTAAAGTTGATATATATGGACTTTTGCAGCGGGTGTACAATGTATTTGTAGCTGTAATTATATTCTCATTTATAAGTACAGTCCATATTGCAGGGCTCTTTGCTACAGTTAAAATGAGTTTCTCAGGTCTCTTCTTTTATCTAAGGCTGCACTTCTTTAAAGTTTTAGAGAGAGTGAAAGAAATTTCTTGTGGAAATAGGAGACACATTCCTGAAGTCACTGTTTGAAGACTGCAAACTATCAAGAGGGATTTTAAGAGATTTTCAGGAGCTGCAGCCTTCTGCCAGTAGCCCAGAACCATTATCACCTGTGTTCAGAAAGCTGGAGAAGACATTAGTTTTCACTGTTCCACCGACGTAATTCTTATTCCCACTTAGAATATGCTGAAGCCTGAGACCCCCTTCTGGGTACCCATCACATTTTATATCTTCCTTAGGAGTAAAGGCAAAGCCTTGTGATAGTTCAAATGTAGCCAGGCTATTAAAAGCTAGTAGGTTCTTGGGAACAGGAATGTCTTTGTCTAAAACTTTGCATCTAATGGTTGTGATGTGTGTTTTGCTCATTCTACCAAACATCTGTAGTTTCCTGCTGGAGACACTCATCTCCCTTGGCCTTCTCAGTGTGTGGTACAGTCAGGCTCTGCACTGTGGCCCAGACTAACCTGCAAGAACCATTTTAGTAAGTGTTTATAAATAATATTAATGATAATTTATTACTACATGATCAGTTGTTTTCTGTGCTACCAGCTACAATGAAAGGGAGATTTTCATGTGAGGAACCACTTTTGCACTTGCAAAGGAAGTTTAAGGCTGAGAAGTCTTTTCTCACTTTGGCTTCTGAAACTCACTGAAGGTTTCTATAATCCACTGCAGCATAACAGGGACTGGAAATGGCAATGCCTTAACGCCTGGTTGATGATTTGCAAAAGTCTGGTTAATAATCTGGACTGAGTTAATTGCAATTTTCCACATATTGTTCCTCACTTTGAGAACTGAATAAAATAATATTAAAAATTGAAACCACTAAACTATGCAACCTGTTGCTAGTCAAAAGCTCAGTCAATACTATAGCCAGTAAAGTAGAAATAATTTGTCTTTGCATATCTCATTCTTTTTTTACAAAATAAGGCACAGCATTTTTTATGAATAGTAGCATACAGAATTTAACAATTGTTCATTCTTTTTTTAAAGTCAGTTTACACGAATAATTTTCTCATCTTTATGCAGAAATTTTCTGCATTTTTGTTGACTAAAATATTACTAATCTAATTTCCTATTAAAAAACTCATTTCCAGCATTGCAGAGCTGAAAGGTGCTACCAAGCATTTAGTCTTCAATTTACATACAACAAACCCTGTAATCTGATGGGGGATTTCACACAAGGATGGCTGCATGCAATTACGTGGGCAAAGAAAAAATTCCATCCAAGGATCTGCTCCACAACAATTTCCACTGTTGGTCTCCCATTAAGAGTTCTATTGTTAAATTGCTTATTGATGTGGACTTAAGAGTAGAAAAATCTACACAGTGTTGTCATGCCATGTTTTCAATGCTGTTTGCATTTTCCTTTTCTTTTTCCTTTTTAATTATAATTTGCATTTGTTAGAAAGGGACAAAGTAAACAGATTGGAATAATTCATTTGAGTTAACACTCATTGACAAGAAAACATTAAGCATTCTCCAGATGAAGCATCAGTCATGAAAGACAGAAGGATAATCCTAACATTACAACTCAAGTAAATTAGTTTTTGGATATATATTCCAGCATTGCATGAAGCTGCACCAATTCTTAATACTGTCATAATAATATGCACTTTTAAATGCTGCCAGAAATCATGATTACAACAGAGAGAGGATTCACTGTTTGTGTTTATTAATGTGGGAACGTTGGAAGAGTATTTGATATTAAATGTCACAGTCTACAGTGATTGGAGCTAAACTGTAAAACTGGTTGGGAAGGTTTGTGCAGGTAAATACAAATGGCAAACGGCGCTCCATGCTCTGCCATGGTGGAAGGACATTCTGGAGTTCTGCCCCTGGCTGCACAGAACAAGTGCAACCTTGTGAGCCTGGTGCCACCCCTTTGGAAAGGAGGTGAGAGGAAGTGGAGGGTGCAGGACCAAGGTGAGCACGAGCCTGAAGCACATTTGCCCCTTCTGAGTACAAGGGAGCCATTTGTACCTTGCCTGGCCCATTTCATTTCCCAACTCAGCTGTGTTTGTCCATAGGTGGGCAATTGGGTTGTGTTTTTTCTTGATTTGCTGAGAGTGGATACAAAATTCTGCCCCACCACTCTGTGCCAACAGCACCATCACAATTCCTTCTTAGAAGCTTTGACTCAAAAGCTGGCAACATTTCTTTCAAACAGGATGGAGGAAAGCAGGGCAGGGAACTACTTTGCCCTCTGTGTGTTAGGGAGACATTACCACAGAAGAAACCTTTGCAGTAATGTTAGTTTACTTAGCTGTTACATTTCTCTTTAATTAACTGGTGTGTTGTGAATTTCACAGTAGTGTCTTCTGCTGCACAAAGTTTTAGATGCAGGACCCGGCTGGGAAGGAGCATCTGGAAACCTGACTTGTAGCTCTGAAGATATTTTTAAAAAAAAAGTTACAGAGCAGCTGACTTATCTCCTAGTGTCACCATGTGTGTTGTCCCAGTCCACGCTAAATTATATTTGAAATGTGATTAAAGGTAATCTCCCTTTAAATACTATGTATATTTATTAAATGGTGAGTAATTTGCAATATTATGACATTTGATAGGTGATATTCAGATCCAGCTGATCCAGTTTCAGAAAAGAGCTGACAGAACAGCAAGAGCCCTTCTATTGTCTTGAGCTGGCATTTTGAGGCAGCAATGAAAGCAGTAGAGCTGGCAATGCAGTAACCTAATGCAGAACACAGGCTTCTTCTTTTGTTAAACATCTCCTCCTAAAAATGCTGGCAAGTACACATTGTTTCCTTATCGTTCTTTCCTCTTGAGAGATTTCAATTCCATTTACCCCACGGGCCCAAATCCTCCCTGAACACACGAGTTAGACAGTAAGGAGGATTACCAGAAATAGCTCAGACAATGACCAAAAGCCATCTTCCGTGCCTTTTCTTTCCAGCCAGCCACCCAACTTTCATTATCAAGGGGATGAATACCATATCTGACTGCATAATCAAAATCCAGTGACCTGTCAGAGCAGGCACTCTCTTGCTGTTTCCCTTTGACTAGGCTTCAGTTCTGGCACCCTTTTAACCCAGATTTCCTGACACATTGTAACTTGTAGACATTTAAGGATACAACTGCTGAGCTAATTCGTTTTAGATTGTGCCCTTATAGTATATATGGCATATTTAGTGTCATGATTTCTAGTAAAATTGGAGCACCCTGATGCCAAAGAAATAGCATTTAATTTAAAGAGCACAGCAAAGAAGAGTGAAAGCATATTGAATAATAGAAATCTCTGCCCAGTTTTTCCAGCAATTTTTCTGCCTGTGATATTTGCCAGTACATTCCTGATGAATGTCTAAGGTAAAAATGACTGCTCATTTGGATCTTGAATGTCATTCAACATATGGAAAATAACACTGACTTTTCTTTAAATATAGTCCCATGCAGTCACCATTGAAAAGTATTTTTTTTTCTTTTCCCCCTCCAAATGCATTACTATGCGCTTAGTGGATTAACGCTCAGCAAAGTTCAGAGTAAGTCATACGAGGTGCCAAAAGGGCACATTCTCCTGTTGCAAAGTCTAAACCTAAACTCAGTTCCTTAGAGCCAACTCTAGATTTTGTAAAGAATGAGGGAGAGATTATTTTTAAATGCTTTTCCATACAGTATGTTTCCCCTTTTCCCTCTTAACTGAGTCAAAAAAGCAGCACAGCTCAACACAGA
The DNA here is from genome assembly GCF_028018845.1 of Melospiza georgiana. Lineage (NCBI taxonomy): Eukaryota > Metazoa > Chordata > Aves > Passeriformes > Passerellidae > Melospiza > Melospiza georgiana. Next base: position 14,520,601 of record NC_080430.1, read on the forward strand.
CATAATATGCTTTTTGTGGGTAGGTAAGGGAAAACAGAAGGGCTGATTTCACACCTCCAGGATAACTGTGCTACCAAAAGGGGTCCCAGAGCAGGTGCCCTGGCAGGGCCCACATATCTGTATGGTCGATTTGTCTCTGGGGTTAGAAAGTAGGAAAATTTCTATGAGGAGTCCTCTCAAGGTTTTTTCAGAAGGTTACAGTAAAGAACTTCTCCATAGTCGTCCCAGATTTCTAGATGTTTTAATAAGGATTAAATACTGACCTGACTTATTTTAACAATAGATTTTCTGCTCTTTTAGAGAGAACAAGAAAAAAATCTGGGATTCCTTTTATATTTTTTGTCCTTTTCTCTTCTTTCACAGAGGTGTGAAGTTGGTTACCTACCCAGACATTTTGCCCAAGGAGGATAAAGTGATACCTTTTGCAGCAGACATTCTGAGGCTCCAGAAAAGAGAAATGCTATTTGTCCCATCTATTAGCAAAATGTGAAAAATTCAGAAGTCAGCCTCTGAGCAAGGTACCAAACCCAGCAGCAAGTAGCAGACTATGCCATGTTTGGTGTTAGCACTAGACCTAGATCTGTCTAATAACTTAACCAACTGTGTCTTGGCATCAGGCCCTGGAGACTTCAGTTACTTTTTTTTTCATTTTTGAACTGAATGAAAATTCAAATATTTAGTACTGATAGCATTCTAATTGGCTGATTCTTTTAGTATTTTCAGATTAGGCTGTGCTTCTTGGCAAGCAGACTTTTATAGACAAGTTCTTCACAGCCAGAGTTGCATCCCTACTTAGTGTGCAGAAGTAATATTTCTTAGACATCTAGTTTATGTGACAGAGAAAAAGCATCATAAGCTAGTGAAAGTTATTAATTTTTAATATTTTATTTCAAATTTTAAGGTGTGCAGTTGCTGGATAATGAAAAATACTTGGAAGCAAGCATTTTGGGGAAAATGTACATGAATCAGAAGGATGCTTATTTTGTATTTTCGCTTCCTATGATCTTCAGAAAATGCTGACTGCAGTCAGCAATGTTGGCAACAGTCCTTTTTCACAGAACCCCTGAAGTACTGCAATACTTCATTGCCTGCAACAGCCAGCCAGGCTTTTAATAAATTAGTCCTGAAGGTAGAGATAGATTCTGGAGAGATTCTGAGGTCAGAAGAGACTGCTATAATAATCTAGTTTATTACCTAACTTCCTTTTTAACACCAACTGTAGAATGTCGTTCAATACTTCCTGCATCACACCCAGTTTGTGGCTGAAATCAAAATCTTTCAGAAAGACATCCAGTTTACATTTAAGATGATAAGGGGCAGAGAATTTACCACATCCTTTGGCAATATCCTTAGTTTTTAATTGCTTGTACTGATAAAAATTTATGTTATTGTTAGTCTGAAGTCTGCTAACTTCATCTTTAATGATCTTGCTGCGGCTTTTTGTTTGCTCAGTTAAAGGCAAAATTCCATAGACATAATTTTACACACTGAACATGACTCAATAAGACCTGGGTTCCAAATGAGAAACATCAGCCTTGAGTCTCAGAGATTCTGATTATGGAGGAATGAGCACCCAGGTGAGGGAGAGAGAAAGGAAAGGCAAACCCCAGAGTGATGTTACCTACTGAATTTCCAGCTGCAAACTGGACACAGTCAAAAATAGAGACCAGTTTTGAAAATCTGGCCTGTAAATATCACAACTAAGAAATATACTTTCAAGATCCTGGCTGCTGTCAGGTTAACATTCTCTTGATGCTTCAATATCTTCTTTTTAATGTTTTTTTTTTGGTTTTTTTGATGTTTCTGTAACTAAAACCAGGCTTGTGTATCAAAGAGATGGTTTGCAGGCTGCTAGTCAGTACTGTGACCTAGAGATAATGCTTTTTCTATTTGGTATAAAATCATGATGCATTGTCACCTTGAACCTCCCATCCTCTCATATAGGGCTTTAATCTTATTTTCCCTGTTGAACAGAGGCATTCTCATCCTTTTGTAGTCAAATCATAGAATCTGACTAAAGCTGTTTTCAAAGAAAGCAATGTATCTGGTAACTGAAAATCTAAATTTGATTTGAAAACAAATATAAATATTTTTTATTCTAATAATTTTTTTTTTGTACTGAGGACAAAAAGGAGAACAGGAACTTCAGCTTGAAGATTAAAGTCAAGATAAACGCCTAAACCAGAGCCAGTACTCCAAATCCATTTTTTCCTTTTCTTTGCTGCCAAGTTTCTTCTCTAAACTAAGAAGAATATTTGCCATTGCAGTGATAAAACTGTGAGAAGCAGAGTTCAGTCACGCCAGGGAGAGAATATGATACTTTACATGAGGATGTCAAGGTAATGTCAATTAAAAAAGAGAGAGAAAGGGGGAAAAAAAGAGGCATAGAGTGACTTTTTAAATCTTTCACACAGATCTTATCTATTCATAACCGAAATCAAAGCAACTCTGATTGCTCTATCAAGTGTAATATATAATTAAGGCAATTCAGTCCTAAGGTTTGGGGTTATCGCAGTTCTTTTGACTTGAGTCGCTGATTGTCTTAGTGAAAGAACTGATGGGGAGTTTTTTGACAGAGAGGTTTTCATCATAAAGAAAACCATCTGTCAAAAGGAAAACTTTACAGTGAGGATAAAGCCTGCAGAATAATCAATAGCCCAGGACTTCAAGAGCATGGTAGTGCAAGTCCCTGCTCTCAGCTGGAGCAGCGCCCGAACCTTGGAGCTGCTGTCTGGCCAAGACTGGGCTGGGCACTCTCTCCTCTGGCCCTCATTTAAATTGTATTGCAACAAACACCCAGCTCCTGGGCAGCACATTCAGTCCCTCAGCCTCTCCGGCTGGTTTTGCTTTGGCTCTGGCACAGGGGTGAGAAAGGTTTGAAATGTTAAGAAAGCACTCTCCAACACAGCACATGTACGCTCTGCGATCTCTGCGAACTCGCCTGCCCTGAAGCTTGACCTCTGCAAGTCTCTTTGAATGTTCATTTTCCAGGAGGCCCAGAGCACACATGAATTCCTGCCTTTCTGTGGCACCCCTGAGACAGGAGGAGCTGGGTATGTGCTCACTCTTTCTGTGCTCACTCTTTCTGTGCTCATTCCCGCTGCCCTGAGCCGGGGTGTGAGCCGCACGCAGATTTCTGTACCTGTGAGGGTGCAGACGTTTCGAGGGAAGGATTGTGCTCGCCCATTACACCTACAGTGTGCTTAAAGCTACGTGTTAGCACGATACAGTCAGGCTGAAAGGTGTTAGTGGCTGCCAACAGGGATGTGCTGGCTCCAAAGAAAATAACAATCCTCGTTAAAAATAATGGGCGTGCCAAGCAATCGGCCAGGCTACGGGAACAAAGCAATCAAGGCCCTTTATGAGGTAAAAGCAGCTAGTGGCTGAGGAAATACCAGCGGCACTTGAATGTGGCTTTACGACACAGGAGCTTTGCAGCAAGGAGCCGGTGGAGTTCGCTCCTTCCTGCCCTCCTCCCTCCCTGCAGCCGCTTCCCAAGGTTGCTGCCCCTTCTCAAAGCTGCAGCCCCTTCCCAAAGCTGCTGTCCCTTCCCAAGGCCGCTGTCCCTTCCCAAGGCCGCTGTCCTTTCCCAAGGCCGCTGTCCCTTCCCAAGGCCGCCGCCCCTTCCGAAGGCCGCCGCCCCTCAGCGCTGGCTCTGCCGGGAGCTCCGCCGGCCTCATCGGGGTAACCAAATCAGAGAGGCCTGGGGATCTCCGGAGCTGTGGCTGCCACCAAGAACCACTGACTGAAATAACATTCAATCTGTGGTCTTGTATTACATTGATTTCGTTTTTTCTTTTACGTTTCTGGTGGTTCAGTATGACTTTTTAATTTTTTTTTTCACAGAGAGTGGAAAGGAATGAAATAACGCAGTTTCTCTATTATCTTTAGTGTAAGAATTTAGTGCCTCCTAACACATTTTATGGAATGTAGGACTGAGAAAAAGGAAATCATAAATTCCTATCCCAGCCGTGCTGCTTGCTAGGAGGTGTGTCTATCATGTGCACTCCACTCCGGCTGGGATTTACATTTTCTAACTTGAGTGTGTAGGGTAAGTTACTCATATAAATGTATTTCTGAGTCAGCTGAGGGAGAACCACCTACACAAAGAACTTCTGCCTTCCCTAAAAATGGGTTCAAAACTGGGTGCTAAGATTGGCCTAGCCTTAAGGAAAGCCTATATGATTGACAGCTTTAGAGTATCGAAGATAGGTGTGATGAATTCCACCCCTTTAATCTCAAAATCCTGTCCTACTTAAATTTAAACCAAGATTACTTCATAGTTCAGTGAGATGAGGGTGTGTCCTTTACATGCCTCTTTAAGAGAATTTCTTTCTCATATTTCAAGAGGAAAGCACATTAAAGTCCCTGAGAGCCCCAATCCAGATGAATGCCTTTCTCTGTGTCCCATGTTACACTAGCAAGGGCTACACTGGTTAGTGCTCAGTGGGAGAAAAAAACATGTCTCTGCCTTTTGGTAAATTCCTGATCTTTATCTACTCACAACTCTGGTACTTTGGAAATGTAATTAATGTTTGTTAAATGCTTCCTAGGTGGAAGATATGAAAATCTCCCTGCTTGTTAATAACAAACACCTAAAAAGTGAATATTGAAAGCTTACTCCTAATCATATTTGCTACTGATATATTGTGGAGGAGATAGAAAACTAACATAAATAATTACCAGCCTGACAAACCATGAAGCCCCAGTAAGAGAAATTGCACAATTCCAGCAGGAAAGGATGTTGAAAAAAGAAAAATAAAATCCAAAAAGTTATATCGAAATGCCCACCATCTGCTTTAACCTCCCAACAGTGAGGAGATTTAATGTCTGCAAATCTCCCCTTATCTCATCTCATTGTGCCCTGTAAATGGAAAACCTATTTGCATCTAATAGAACAAGGCATGCCAATAGAAATCTCATATCTATTGGCAAGTTGTGTAATTCTTTATAGCTATATAGTAGATCCAGATGCTTTGGAAAGGGATATCTTCCTTCAGGAGTACTGCTGGAGGGAGCCTGGATTGATTCGCTCTGCAATTATAGATCGGACCGTGGTAATCACTAAAGACAGGGAAGCATTTTAATTCTGCATTGTGTAGGCTCATTCTTGCTTTTAAAAGTAAGCAAACAAAAATCCATATATTTTTCTTGTCTGTATAATCTTAGGTGTGTCATTTAAAAAAGTATTCAATGGGCTATTAAGGAAGATAGCAGTGTGTCCTGCAGACATTCCCAGTCTTCACACAAGACATTCAACAATTAAAATTATTCAAGGAAGATCCAGCTCAAAATTCCAATGAATAACTGCAGATCACTGATTGTCATTAGACTCTTCCCCCAGCCCTCACTAATAAAACTTTGGTACCTAGGTTAATTAACAGGCTGGCTGCTCCTTCAGAGCAGACCAAGAAAGCTGCCAGGTCACTGGTGGCTGTTGCTCCACTGCATACACAGTTGCCTTTGTGTTCAGAGCCTGTGACTAGACACAAGTCAGACTAATTTGTCTTAATTCAGTTCAGTTAGAGGGGGGCAGGTTGTAGATGGGCTTATATTTAACATTCAGCAAATCAATTTATCATGAGCTTGTGGCTTTACAGGCACATCTTAAACTGACATAAGTAGATGGCCCATGCTGTGGCTTCTTCTGGCACACACAGATCCAAGTCAGCATAATAGCATCAAGTCTCATTTGAAGATATTTGTCATAGTGTCTAAAGTTTTAAGTGGTAATTATGATATTTAGCAGTCTTTTAGCCTAGATCTCTAGATTTCAGTAGACAAATTGAAGAGGGTTTGTCATCAAGATGCTTGGGCAACTGGTGTTTAATCTTATCTCAACAGAAATGCTTAAGGAAACCAGAAGGTCTGTGGACATTTCCTACCTGTTCCATCCACATTTTATTCTATTTCACTGATGACTCATTCCATTATTTGAATGCACTCATTGATGGCAATGAGTTTAGTGCACACAACTTCTTTAACTTTGCCCAATGCTTCTCCTTTTCAGTGGGATAAGTAACATGTTTAAAAGCTATCAGCCTCACTCTTCCAAGTTATTTACCTTGCAGTATACTCCTGGCACAGGGCAGTTTAACTTGCAGCCTCTGTAGAAGAAGTTGAGGATAGCATGAATGTAGCCATGGAAAAAATGATAGGAGGAAAAAAGTCAGGGAGTGTTACCTTCTTTACTTAGACTTCTGAGAAAATATAAGCATCACTGCTTTAAGTCTTGCCCATGTAACATGAAATATGAGGTCTTCACCTTAGATAAGTTACATATACAAAAAGAAGTAATAGTGTTGTAGAATTTTCTGTGGGCAACTTTCTTATTTTGAGAAACCTTGAGTACTGCTGTGTCTTTTAGAAAGTGACAGTTTGCTATAGGGAAAATACTGAATTCTACAAATAATCACAGAGTGCACTAGATACAGTTTATTGGCTTGATCTTTCATAATTAATTGATGTTTGCTATGAAAATAAAGTTCAGCCAAGCAGAAGAGAAAAAAAGTATGTTGTGCCACATTAATTTTAGTTGTACAAGCACATAAATGGCCATGTGATCATTCCATAGGTTAATTTCATACCCCTGAGAAAGGCTCAGTCTGGTTTTTGTTCCTTGTTAAAATTTCACATTAATAAATAAAATTGAACGTTCATGCTTTGCTGGATAGTCAGAACTCAATGATAAGAAACTACTTCTTGTCTTGACCACTCCGCCTTCATTTTCCCCTGGGCACTTCTAGGTAAGGTGAAATACTGTGCCTCTGTGGCTTGAACCCTGTGTTTTCTAAAATATGATAGAGAGGAATGCTTTTCAAATGGAAAGATGGTTTTGCTGCTGTGTTCCAGAAAAAAAAAATTGCAAACTGCAGCACAGAATCTCAAAAGAACAGGGGCAACATTATTTGACACAAATGGAAATCTTTCAGTTCACATCAATAGGCTTTAATCAGACCAGTATTTCCTTATTGCCTAGTTTTGTTTAGAAACATCCTTTAGACTTAGAGTGAGAACTAAGCCCTTCTCTCCCTCCCCCTCCATATTTATGATCCAGGCTTTTGTCATAGTAGCATTTTCCTGCAATGCCTGCAGAATACCAATGAAATATTTCTTCCCATAGTGACACATACAACCATCCTCGAGTGGGAGGCACTCTATTTACAATATCCTACTAGGCTCCCTTCATCTGTGTCTCATGGCTTATTACCAAATGCTGTGAGAACACATGGAACACCTACACCTCACTAGAAAGACAAACTTAAGCTTAAAACACACAGCCTTTCAATGACTGACTCACAAATTATCACTTGGTGAACAGGGACTTTATTGCACCCACACTCTTGTGCCAAATGCCGGCCAACAAAGTGACACGGTAGATAAGTTTAGATGAAGGTGTTTACTGGTGGATAAGACAATAAAAACCTCGTGACTCAAATGTTTTGAACTCCTGGACTTTTTCCCAGCTTCATTTTCTCTTTAAAAATGCAGCATGGCAGAATTATCCAGCAGCCACCCCGGCTTTATATGGATACTCTGTATATGGAATTCTGAAATGCATGTTTGTTTTTAAGCATTTCTAAGGGTGTTACTCTGGTAGCAGTCAGGGTTTCTGGAAATAATCAGTGAATCCCAAGTCAGAACAAAGGTGCTAATGTGGTACCAAGTTCCTGAGTAAATAAACAATTGCTAAACAAAATCTTTTCAACAGCATTGCATGTCTGTGTCAACATTGTGTTTCCTCCTTGAGTCATCTGGTCAGCAGCACTCCAGCTACATGGGAGAGGTCTCCCACTTCCTACAGCTGGAGTTTTTTGTCAGAATATACCACTCAGGATTTCCTGTGAGCCACAGGAGTTGCATTTTTTGGCAGGATTACAGAAAAAGTCAGGTTAGAAAATCCTGATGGGCACATTTGAGGGGACAAAAAGACATGAAACAAATGCTGTTTGTGCCAGCCTCAGTGTCCATTAGCTAGTCAGACATAGGAACATATTTGATCTTTATCATCCAAACACAGAGATACAGAATTTTAATAAATGGGAAGGAATGCCTCAGATATTTATTTTTCTGCAGATTCTGCAGATTTATAAGAAATTACTAATAAATGGCTGGGGGGGGGGGGGGGGGGAAGACATCCACACAGGCATTTATTTCTTTCTTTCTAATATCCAGCACTTCAGTAAAAACTACAGATCTTTTTCCTGTTCATAAGTGGATCCAGGAACAGGAGTTACCTACTTTCTAGCTCAGATGTAGTGGAGTAGCCATTCTCTTGAGATGTTTTTTATTAAATGCAGGAAACCTTACAGAACTCCTTGATTTTATATGATTGCTGCTAATTAAGAGATGTAGAAAGCATATGATCAGCTCATCTGATAGGATTTTTGCCAAGGGAGTTTGAAAGAGCTTGCAAAAATTTTGCAATCTGTATGTTGGTCCTGGTTCAGTTTGAACCTGAACTCCAGGGTCTGCTTTTGAATGTCCTCTCAACTCGTTATCTCTTCCTATCTCTTAAGATGCTTCCCCGAGTCCCAGAAGAGATGTTCATCCTTTTTCTAATAGAAATACAGTAAATCTCTCCTCTGTCATCATAATGCAACATTCTTGAAAGAATCACTTCACAAATTTCAAACTAATAACTTGTTATTTTTCACTGATGTAACACATAGGTGGATAACGTTCCATCACCAGTGACTATAATCACCTTCAGCCCCAGTTCAGCATGCCAGCTTCTGGCTTGATTAAGTATTTGTCACTTCTATTTCATCCTCTCCTGACAGAGATAACTTTCTTTTAAGTCAAACTGTCATACTCTGGAGTTCAGGAAGGACATGAAAATGTCAGGTAATAATCCCTCCTCAATCTTGTGAGTTGGTAACATTGCTAATATGCAGAGCCATTAGAATGTTGGCATGAATTTAGCTTAATCATTTGCAGCAGTTCAAGTTTTATTAAGATACCTTAAGGCTCATCTGGATAAGCTTCTCCCATCTTTACATGGTTTGCTCTGCTTTCAGTACTTAACAAAAGGCACGTTTAATCTTGCAAATTCTCCTGAACCTTGTAACTTTATTTTAAATGAATTTCATCAGTCATTTGAGCACTTCAAAAAAGCAATTTTTTTTTTCCCCGGAGGAAATAACCTTTTGAAAAGCAACCTGGCTCAAAACAGTATGTCTATGTGGTCAATGCCATCTGTGGATGTTGGAGACTGTCATGCTAACATCATTAGTCACGCAAATAATCAGAAAAACTGCTCCATTAAACAGATATTCAAAAGCTAAATAATACTTGAACAAACTGATCAGGCATTAGTAATAAATAGTTTTATGTTCTCTCATTTCCATCTCTCTTTGTCTTTAGAAGAATAATATCTGGTACCTCATTCTCTCTCTCTGAGTCAAGAAGAACAACATTCACCTCAAGAGTTAAAACTCCAGAGAAAGGGAAGAAGCATTATCTTTTCAACATGTTTATGGAACATGTTAAACATTCAGCATGTTTAAAGAAAATTATCTTTGACATATTTATACTGTGAAGAGGCCAAATATAAGGTTTCCAAAGCCTTTGTCCTCTTCAAGGTGAAATTGAGTTTCTATCTAAATCTTCTATTTAGACAATCCCATCTTTTTACTGTAGCAGGATGGATTGTTGGTGTACTGTACCCATCCACCCACCCAACTATCTTCTCTAATTTCTTTTATCCTTTGAATCAATGTTTTTTGTCTGGTAGCATAACTCAGTAGCAATATTCAGCACTAGTTCACTTTCTTGTTGCTTAAATGTACTTGCTTGAAATGCGTGACACCTGCCATGTCTGTACCTTCAATAATGATGACTAAACACAGCCAAAGGGCAGTTTTGTGGCTGATGAGTCAATTTATCTGCAGGAGTAAATGACATACCCTTGTTCATGAGTAAGTCTTTGTAAATAGTCAGTGAGCACTTCAGAGGTGAAGAAATTTTTTTGGTTTGAAGACTGCAATTTTGTGTACCCAGCTCCTCTATGATGTGGCTGCAAAGACTGTGTAGTTTTGTGCTTATTTACACAGAATCTGCTTGTATTCCTGGAACCTTTTAATCTGAATAAGATCTCTCTTGAAAATCTTGATCTCTCTTCACTTTCCCTCATTATGTTTGTAGCTCTCTCCAACAGCAACACATTAAAAGCAAGTATTTTACTTTCAAGCTCACAAGCCAGGAACAAAATAATGGTTTCTAAGTCAGATCTTGGTTGAATTCAGGTTGTTTCCATGAATTCAGGTTAACACAGAATTGATAGGGTAATATTTTCTTTGTGGGAATTCAGACTAAGGTCATAATCACCTTTTTTCTCAACATTTTAGGGTGATATAAGGTTCTGCTCTGAGATTTATTTTCAATTTGTCATTCCAGGGCTTTATGGCACTGTTAATTCATTTTTATACTTTCTAATTGGCTCCAATGGCTTTTGACACATCATCTGTGCTTAGGTGGTATCTAACATGGACCAGCAGTTACTGCTCACTATTCATTTCTTTCATGCTCTTTTTTTTTCAGAGTTGTAGCAGCACCTGCAAGATCCTCTTCAAAACCACCAGGGTTTAAAAAAAAATAGCTCAATAACAGATTTACTTTGTCTTTTACATTTCTGCATGCCACTGTTTCAATTTCTCCTGACTGCAAGTATTTCAGTGTTGTGAAGCACTGGAGCCTGCAACAGCTGCTTCTTGAGGCTCCATAGAAGTAGGACCTCATAGTCAAGACTAATTTTCACTCTGCCTTACACACATCAAATTCCCTAAGCTAGAAGAAAAAAAACTTCTAAATATTCCAGAAGTAAGCTGAAGTGTGCTGTGAGTGACTCACAGTGCCCAAAATGCCATTCTTTGCAAAGTATGCCTTAACTGAAAAAACACTTTTTGGGCTATCACTTTGAATAGCTCTCAGGTGCAGTGGAAGGTAGTTCTCTCCCCTCAGACTAGACAGAAGGATTGTACCTATTTTAATTGTTAAAATTCAAAAGTTAGGGATCATTATAAGAGATTCATTTATTTGGTGTTTCAGGCACATCTTTCTCCTTGCAAGAACATATTTTTTTTCATCTTCTTACTCGCTTCACAAAGCCATTAAAATTTACTGATGAAAACTATTTAGCAAAGATTAAGTATCTGGAATTCATAAAGCATCTGGTTATAAGGAATCAAATTTAATATCACTGAGATTAAAAGTTTACCAGGAATTGATTCTAGATATTTCTGCTCTGACTTTGTAAAAGAAAGAATCTGAAAGGCCAATTTTTCAACTGATATACCTTGTTATTGCTTCATAGAAGGAAGGGGAGATGCATTCCAATGAACACCAGCTGAATCCCTGGCTTTGAGATCATCCAAACTAGTGTGTATTATCCCCATGTGTTTATTGGTAACACACTTCCCACTAGTATGTGCTGATGTGAATACATTAAATATTCTTTTGGGAAATTAACTATTCTTATTATTGGGAGACATTAATCCTTACAATATAAGCTATTTTCTTGATGGAAGTTGTCATGGTTTAATCACAGCCAGCAACTAAGTACCCTGTTCCCCTGCCCCCAAGGGATGGGGAGGAGAAATAGAAAAAAGGTAAAAGCCATGGGTTGAGATAAGAACAGTTTAATAATTGAAATGTTATATTAATGATGATAAAATCATAATGTAATGAGAAGGGATTCAGTGAAGCGGAGGTGGGGGAAAAGAAAGAGAGAGAGGGGAAGGGAGATAAAACCCAAGGAAGACAAGTGAGGCACAGTTTTTCACTGCCTGCTGATTGATGCTCAGGTTCTTGAGCAGCAATTGGCATCTCCTTGCCAACTTCCCATGGTTTATATGCAGAGTATGACCTTCTGTGGTATGGAATGTTCTCTTGGATAGTGTGGGTCAGCATTCCTGGCTGGACTATGTGCCTATGTGGCTATGGACTTCCAGCTTCTTGTGCAACTCTTTGCTGGCAGAGCATGAGACACTAAAAAGTCCTTGAGGTAGTGCAAGCACTGCTCAACAGTAACTAAACCATCAGTGCTTATCAACATTATTCTCATTTTAAATCCAAAAAATGCAGCACTGTACCAGGAAGTTAACTTTATCCCAGCAAAATACAAGTCAGAGGTACTGTAAAAATAATAAATAAATAAATAAATAAATAAATAAATAAATAAATAGATAAATAAATAAATAAATATATATATATATAAGAAAAAAGAAAGCATCTGGGAAATAAAATGTGTAAGAATCTAATGCAGTGTGCTCCAGATTTTCTCCAGGTGGGAAGTAAACTTACTGGATTAGTATATTTGTCCTAATGGGAATGATAGGTGTTTTATGTATTAGTTTTCAGGTGTGTGTTTGAAAGGAAAATTGCCTGAAATGACAGTACCAGAAATCTGCATGTGCATTATCATATTCAATATGAGAATAGAAGTAGATGAATCCTCAATGGCTAATGACCTTGGAGGACTGTAAGTATGAGATTGAAATACATTAAAAACCTTGGTGGCCTCCATAAAAGGAAATAAATGACAAGTGAAAAGAGAAATGGAAAATAAAATGTGTGTGTTTGCTTTGGCTGGCCTTCCTTTTTTCTTTTTTTTTAATTTTTAATTGAATTTTTATTTCCTGCACAGATAACCAAAAGAAGCTTAGAGCAGACTTTATGAGAAAAGGAGCTTGGCTTGGCTTGACTTGTCTTTATTACCAGCAACTTTTCAAAAGTAGACTTCAATATCACAGACTGATATGATGAGTGAATCTCAAATAGCACAAAGACATTTGCTTATTGCTTCCCATGGGGAACTGATTTGTTGTTTGTTTTATTATTTTATTTGTTTTAATCTTCATGTTGTGATTATATTGGTTCCTGGACATCATCTCAGGGGTGTGCTGTATTACAATGAGAACCCAGGACAGTTTCAAGAGAGTGCTGGGTAAACTGATAACTCAACAATTCCCTGTTGTTTCTTCCTACAACTGACATATTTTAAGATAAGAGCAAGAAGAAAAAATGTCTTTAAACTGTTTGTTGTGTCCTGGTAAGCAATGTGAACCATTGTCACGTATGTGCAGTGCTTGGATGGTTCAGTCACCTTTATTCCTTTCTCTCACGCCAGAAAAAATTGTTTGCATATTTAACAGGTTAAGAATGATGAAATTCACATGGGAAACATTTCTACAGGTAATGTTCTCACTAAACTCAAGTTATACATCACACCACTCTTTCTTGTGTGCTTTGAGTTTTGCTCTCTGAAAGAGGAGTTTGCACAAAGTCACCAAAACCCATGAGCCAATGTAGTGCCCAAAGTAAAACTTCCTGGACTATTCTGATGTTCTTCCTGCCCCTTTCTAAAATGTTGGTGTGCAAGAACAGAACTCTGGGGGTTTTTTTTCACTCTGAGAGAGTTAAATCCAACATAAAAAGTCCTAGCTGTTTATAGGAGGTTTATTCTGCAGTAAATGCCCCTCTTCATGTAGCTCTATTAATTAATTTGGCAGACTTCAAAAGAATGAAAGACCTATTAAATAATTGTCCTAGAGACTAAAACATTTAACTCAAAAGTTATATGACAATTGCCAGAGACTGTGTTTGTAGACACAGTGAAGTAAGAATTCCTTTAGGAAAAAATGAGATTTTAATTATTGACTTCTAGCAAGACATGATTAACAAGGGATTCTCATCCTCACTTATCAAATCCCCAGTGTCTGCCCCTGCATCTACTGTTTCTTAAGTAAAATCCCCAAACTTCCTTCCAGTTCTCAGAACAGCCTCATTAAATCAACTGTAGTTAAACCTCCAGTAGATTAGAACTGGTTAGGGGAATGTAGATGTAACACTTGATTACCTTTCTAAAGCTGATGACATGAATTGATTTTTAGAGATTGGTCAGCCCTGCTGCTGCCAGTGAGCCACCTCCTCCCACCCCCAGGTTTCCCAAGAATGGGAGTCAACCTCTGCATTTAACAGGCTTGCAGTAAACACGTTTTTCTGTTCACAGGTGATAGCTGGAGATTTTCTCAGAATAAGAAAGCCCCACAAGTTCTGGGATCCATTGATGCTGTATGGTTTGTATTATCTTTAGAAAAGACACACTACCAGGGAAAAATATTGTATATCATCTCAGCAGGGGACTTGGAGCTGTTTAGCACTATGTAATTGGATCTAGGACTAATCCTTAACTTTGATGAGGCCAAGAGGAGTTACACCACTGCTATTTCCAGCACATTAGTGATAGACAAAATGCTTAAACACCCTGTCTAACACTTGATTGTAAAGGATTAAATACATTTCAGAGTCAAGTTTTGGTTCTATAATATGCCTTTGGATAATTCTTGTTTTCTTTGGTCAATACATATATGATTTCTATCCTTTGAAGCACACAGTAATTTAGCAAGAGTAATAAACAAAAAATGCATTCAAAAATAATCATTTTACTTGGTTATGATGTGCCTTAGATCAATTTTTTAATAGTCTGACTTTATTATGTAACAGATAAGCAAAAGGAATATTTAAGTCAAGGAACTGTCTGCTGCTTTAATACAAGGTAAAACTTCGTCCACTTTGGAGAATTCACTGTTGGTATTATTTCTTGGATTGGCTGTTTGTCTAGCCATTGTGGAATATTATTGTAAAGTATGTTAGAGAGAACAGAGCATTATTCCTCTATACTTCATTCACTGTGGGATTAATTATCAGGCTGATTTTAATATTTGGTCACTAACAAGGCCTTACATAGTTTAATTTGTCTTTTCAACATGGTTTTTTGATTTCTTATTCACAGGTTGGGTTTTATTTTTATTTTTTTTTATTTTGGTCATCTTCCAAGCTTTTTCATTTGTCTCATATGCAGGCTACAAATGTTTTATATGGCTCATATGCATTCACACAGTAGGTGCCCAAGGCAATGAAGTTTCACTACAAATGTAATAATTTCTGAACCAACTATATAATTCCTATGTTGAAGCTATATCTGCAAAATCTTTTGGGGAGTTTATTTCATTTTAAAAGCTTCATATGTTTACTTGAATTATCTGCTTAATAAAGGATGCATTTAACGATTTTTTTTCTCTCCTAAGCAGACTTCATGCTAAGGAAATTCTCAAATTAAATTAAGACAGGAATTTTCTTCATCCACTCTCAAAATTCATTGTTGAGAGAGAATAATAATTTTTCAGCTTTGACCAAGAAAGTCTGGAAATATATGTTTCCCTAATATGAAGTGTAATGGCCTTTGTTGTCTGTGAATTGCAAACACAGTTCCATTTTACAGAAGATCTTGCCTATGAAACATCATGTACTAGGCTTCCTAAAGCACAATTTTTCTCACTTGGAAACATAAGAGTAGGGTTAGTAGTCTCTTGCCAGTTTTGAACCTATAGTTCAAGGCAGTCTAGGTTTTTCAAACCTAACTTGTAGCACTAGAACAGCTCTTCCACTTTTTGAAGTGCCAGCTTAATGAATCATTCCCCACAAAATAGTTGCTTCTGACATTTCAGCCAAAGCCCTGCTGCTCTTGCAGGAGCCTATATGCTTTTATCTTGCACATTGGTCTGAGCTGCAAAAATGTTCCAGTTTGTCACATACTGTTCTGTACTGTCACTTAGAAATATGCTTGTGCTTGCTGAGTGAATATTGATAAGATACCTTGAGACTGTGATAAAAATGGGGCAAAGAGAAGATATCTTTCAAATTTGATAAATAAAGTCTTTAAAATACTGATAAAAGACTTCTGAGAGTCCATTATTGAGAATGAATTCTCAGAGGTGTACATAAAGTTGAGGGCTTATTGTTTGGTCATGCTCTTTCAAAGGTTTAGAGCTTTTACTCTGTGTTCTAAGAAAAAGCTCTTTGAAGGTCATGTTTGAATTCAAAGCTGTACTTATTGTCTGTTTTTCCATGCTATCTACATTACTGTTGCATATCGCATTTGGGAGCCCAATAGTTCCTGAAGGTAATATTTTCTAATTCCACTTATCCTACCCTCTGGTGTAGCATTTGTCAGTGCAGGTTTGTGTCTGCAGGTGTTGATAAGGTAGAAAAAGCTACCTGACTAACATTATTATATTGCTTATTTTTCCTAGGTAGTTTGAAATGATTATCACTGCTGGACTATAGTCATGTGCTGAAAGATAGCCTGCCCTCCTTCTGCTCTACCACCCTCAGTACTTTAAAGCAGAGGCAGCTGTGCAGATTACCTGGCTGTGAAAATTCTTACAGTAGCAGAGAGTGGGACGGAGGGAAGAGACTGGGAAGAACAGAGATGGGGGAGGATCTGCTTTTCACTGCAGGTGTTATTCTTGTACTGAAGGCTGTGGCTCCTTGTTCAGGTGTCTTAGTGGGCAATTAATCTCTTGCTGTTAGAGAGCAGCACAGAACATAACCACTAAACTACCGCTGGTAATGGAGGTCATAGAAAAAGAAGGGAGCACTAAAAGTCAGCCATAAACCCCTCTGCAGCTGATTTTACTGTGAGATGTTGGATTCTGCACCTGACATCCTCAGCAAGCGAAACCTGTGGGTCCCCCAGCCTCGAGATGTACCCTAAGAGTGGCACATCTGGGCTTGACAGCGGGTCATTCCTGTAGGACCAGATGAAAGGGGTGCCTGGCCTCATGCCTCTGCAACACTTCAGCCTGAAAATTAATCTTCTTCCATTAAGATTTTTCTTTGCCTGTGGAAGAAAAAAAAATGCCCGACTGACTAAAAATAACCACACTGATTGCCACATGATCTTAAACCCAGTACTTCTATGAGAGGGTAAAAAACTTACCTGTGTGCTTGAATCATAATAAAACAGGAGACATGCTCAGGAGCCTTCCTCAGCTGTACAGACAGCTCAGCTCCACCGCCTCTGCTGCAGCTCCCTGTGCCTTCCTCAGCAGAGCATCAGACCAGCTGTAGGCATAAATACAGCTTGGCATGTTCGACCAGACCTGCCTTTCAACACCTCCCATGTGACAAAACAATCCCTCTTTTTGTTTCTGTAATAGGAACAAGCACCCTAAAACATGTTCAGCTTGAATGGAGATAGTTACTCGAGTCTCTCAAATCCCCTTTTTCCCCAGGCTCAGTAATAACAGCACTGGGATCAAAACATAGGTAATAAGCTCCTTGGAGAAAGGACATGTTCCTACATCATAGAAGAGAAGTTTGTGTAACTTCAGCATCTTTTGCCCCCCTTTTTGTGTGTTGTCTTTTCATCCTTCTACTGTCTTAGCTTCAGGATCTGGTTATGCACATACTCCATATACCATCAAGATGGCCAGTGTAGAAGTACACAGGTTGGTGATTAGCCCAGCCTCATGGGTTGTCAGCATATTCCATGAGAACCCAGTATTTCAGTCAGCCATGTGATTGTGAACAGGTTTCTTACTCTAACAAACATTCCTAACAAAGATATCTAAAATGTTATCATTAGACACATGAAAAATATTTTTTGCAAGGACAAATAAATGGATGACATTATTAACAACCAATTTATATATGTTGGACTAATCTCTTCTGCCTTAGTACACATAAGAGGATAAAAATAGATTAATCATAATTCTGTTTTAACCAGGATCCTATGAAGATTCATTAGATAATGTGTGAAAGTAATAGAGAACTGTTTTCTGTGACTGTCTCACTCTAGTTTTGGAGGATGAACTAGTGAGCTTATTCTCAAATCCTCCTTACAGTTTGAGAGTTATTATTCTCATTCACATGTCTAAATTCCAATTAAATCCAGATTTAATCACACTTCATTGGCTCAGTGCTAAGCAAAGGCATCCAGTATGTTATCAGACAGTGCTATAGATGTGGCACCTGTGTGAGATCTGATAACCTTTCGGAGCAGCATCCGGGAGCGGGCACCCCCCGAAGGTGCTAGACAGATCTGTGAGAGCAGTTCAGCTGAAATACTAAGGGAAAATTCAAACTGCTCTCTAACATTCTACATAAAGCCTGAAAGTGCCTGGCCCACTAAAGCTGCATACTTTGGAGCCAGAAAAGATTCCTCAGGCACCATGGCAGAGGCTTCTGCACCTGGTCAGAAGCCCTGGCAGGAGAGGTGAGGCACTGTGCCTAAGCAACCATGCAATGTGATAAGAATGACCTTAAAAACCAGTCATGCTGGGTTTGTATTGCACTCTTTTGAATAATTATGTGGTTTCTCTGAACAGTTTGAGTGGTTTGCTCTCCCAAGCATGACAGTTTGTTTCCACAGTGTCCAAGGTGCAAAATAAAATTGAGCCATGAGCCATAGGCTAGATACTCTTGGCACATAGGGGAGAAGCTAACACCTTGCCTTCCTGCAACTTAAAAAAAAAATCTAACCACAATACAAAGAGTGTTTTTAATCTCTTAAGGATATGGATATGGCTGGAACTCTTCTTGGCTTTACGTTTCTCACTTGACACCCCCCCTACAGCCAGGACAAGTCTCCCTGGTTGCTTGTGGGGACAGATGGTTCTTTGAATATACATCTGTCTTCTGGAGAGGTCACATGAGAAAATTAGGCTTATTCTAACTTGTGAAATTTATCTCACTATTTTTATATTCCTTGTGAAACAAGATCATTTCACTACCCTACCTGTCCTGGGGTTGAGTGCTTGGAGAGGGAGTGGGAGTTATGCACATGGGTCTAAGCCTCTCAAGGTTATATCAGAAGTACATGGCAGGAACTGAAGCTACATCTGGTGAGCTTTGGTCCCGGCCTATGGATCCAGCAACCCACAGATTTGCTATTTAATTTTGGCTCTGAATACAACATCCTGGGTTTTTTCAGCAAGGACACTTTTTTATGATAGCAGCTGAAATTGTAGTTATTAGTTCTGAGCTAAACTGGGCAGGGGAGAAGGAAATGCTGAGGTTTTTTTTATTATCCATAGTATTTATTGTTCCATATTGCTTCTCAGGTAATTCATGGTGAGCAATTTTTTTTTCATTTTGCTTTTTTAAATGCCCTCTTTGCTTTGTACCATTTAAATTTTATAATTTTAATTCTTGCTTTGGTAGCTTATTTTGATTTATGGCGAAGATTTTTAGAGTCCTGCTCCTTCATTAGTAAATCCAACATTTACACTCCTTGGAATAAGCACAGATATAAATAGAAGGTGTGTTCATTTAAGCAAGACCTGGAAATGTTTTTCATATTAATCATTACAATAATGAGCAGCTGATTAAATTATTGATCTTTCAGGATAAACAGTACCTTAAAAAGCCATGGAACTAGGTGTTTAAAGCTGATGGAGACACTCTTTTCATTAGTGTAAGATCTGACCCATGAATATAATATGCCCCATCTGCTGAAATAATGCCTGTGTGCATATTACCAGTCTCTCCAACATTTTGTTTTCAGAAATATGGAAATTATCATTACTTTATGGCTATTCTAAAACCAGAATAATAATTTTCTTCTACCTGGTATGGCCATTATTCATACATATCTCTTATTTTAGATGAAGCTGTATTTCATAAAGTTGAAGGTCCATTTATTCCAAACATTCTTGGCAACATGTAGAAACCTCAAAGTGCATTGTTTTCATTTCTGACAGAAAACTATGCATGGCATATTTTTGTTAATGTATTGAACATATGTAGTACCTACTCTATAACAAAATGTACAAAATTAATAGCCTGTAGCTGTTCCTTTGAATTCAGAACTGATGCATGAGCAAAACATATGCATTTAATCTATCAATATAAGCCATTAAGATTAACCTGTCCTGTACTTGATTCTCAGTGTAAAGAGGTTTTCTGCTGTGATAAAGTAGGTGAATTATCATGTGGTACTATTCTGACTCCCAGAAAATGTTATAGTGACTCAAATAATAGCAGCTTCTATGTCTTTGCATCATGATTTCCTGTTGTATTTTTACTGAAATTCTATGTAAACCCATGCTTTTATCCCCCTGCATAAATTTAGGCTGATAAAGTAAACCACTATGGCCATGGCAATAAGAGCAATCAGGGAGTGAAAATTTTGCATTGCTACTTTTGGTCAGTCACAGTAATGAGAATACTTTTCCACCCATTCAAACTATTCAGTTTTGAGCCTTTAAAAATTAAAATTACTTTAGATCCAATAAAATGGTCTATTTCTTCAAGAACTCTAGTTGGAGCAAATTATATCACTGGCCTAAGCTATTATTTTTTTTTGTTGCAATTACCATGTTTAATGAACTGAATGTTTGATGATATGCTTTCCCCCTCTGCACCCACAAAATCTGCTTGTACTTTAAATTATTCCTTCACCTTCTGAAGTTTGCTTAGAAAACGTTTGACTTGCACTAGGGGCTGGAATATAAAAGCAAATTGATGCATTGATTTCCCCATTTCGTCACCTCTAGAGAACAATTCATAAAGCACGGAAGTTCTAACTAGTCAATCAATAGTTGCTCCTTAAATCAGAGACACTGCAGATAGCCTGTTGTTATTAAAAGTGTTCTTCAGAAGATGATAATAAATGAAAAGAGAGGAACCAATTCAACCTCTGAGTGGAGTTCAAGATTGACACATCGAAGGAAGGGAAGCTGCACATGCAGCTCATCCTTTTTTTTCCAGAGACAAATGGGAAAAGAACATTTCCCTAAAAACTTCCAAAATTCTTAAGAACAGGGATAATTTGAAATACCAAAAAGTTTTGTGAAAAATCCCAACAGCAGAATGACATGGAAGTCTCTGTCAGACCCCTGTTTGAGCCCCTGACTTCCCAAACCCAATCCAGAGGCTGGGTGCTATATTGCAGCCTGCTCTTGCACCAGACACTCTGATGTTCCCACAGCAGAGGAGAGGTGAAAGTCTCAAGGTTAAAGTGACCTGTCTGAACAGACAGTCTGGGCTGGGAGCCTCCAAACAACCTCAGTGCCAGGCAGTCTGTGTGTTTGATGCTCCTGCATGATTTCTGGAAAGTGGTGAGGAGATGTGGGAGTCAGGAGACAAGGTTTTCATTTCCCTGGAAAATTTTAAAGATTGTTATTTCATTCTGGATGAAATGTAGGGATTTGGCTTTAGCTAAAAAAAAATTAAAAATCAGACAGAACAGGAATTTTAAGCTTTGAACATTTCAGCTATAAAAGATTTCGCAATACTCCTGTGAATGATGCAGCTGACAAACGTGTCCCTCCATGTGATGGCAATGAAGGAAACTAAAATTACAGCATAAGATGCAGTTCTGAGTGTTCTCGTTCTGAAGCTGAACTTTAGAGCTGCGAATAATGCACACTTCAAATTAAGTTGGTTAGGCTGTTTATGAGCTTCTGGGAATTCGTTCTTTTCCTAAGCCCATTATAAGGGCGTGCATCTTAATTGAGGACCTAACAGCAGAGTGGGTAAAGTGTGACCTTGCTGCCTTTCAGCTGAGAGCACTCGAGTTGCTCAGGCACATGAGGTGGCACATGAGAAGTGGAGGCCGTGGTGGGCACTGTATGGATGGAGACAGGAGGGACCACTGTAGAGCAGTGTGCCCTGAGGTAGAGTGAAACAGTGGAGAAACCCCAGTTTGCAGTGAAATTTAACCATTGCATGCATCAATTTGTGATTTAATCATTGAAGAAGCATATGGTGAACATGTTAAAATCCGCATGACAAAAAATCTTGCATGTGCTGGGGGCTGGAGGCACACACTTGTTGAGGCTCAACACTGAAACCAGTGTCACCCTTGAGGGACTCACTGTGGCATAGGGACATGAGAAATCATTTTGCATTCACAGCAGGTCACTGTGAAATGAGATTGTGCACTCAGGGGGTTTCTCTTGGGTCCTGAGTACACTGCAGACCCCAGCCTTCCTTACACAGCAGTGGTACAGCCATGTGCCAGGATACCTGTGCCCTGAGTGTTCTTTACAGTCACACCTTAACCACAAGGGTGGACTTTTCTCATATTGTTCCATCAGAAAGAATGGAGAAGCGAAGAGCCTGTGTCTATGCAAAAAGATCATCATTTAAATTCACCACCCAGTAATGTTTGAAAAAATAAACCTGGGCTTGCTGTCTCTTTGGTCTTTAATAAAGGGGAAAAACCTCTGTTAACCCATGGACAGCAAACTATAAAATGAGATTTGGTGTCTAAAGGTATTTCTACTGTTATTATTAGATTTAGAGACCTCCAGCTATATCAGTACCCAGGATCAGTGGTAGGGTTAATGCTGTTCTGCTTATCCTGCTTAAGAAAACATTCTTTTTAGCTATAAAGTTTTCTGATTCTGTGAGTCTTCCTCTATTGTTCATCTTATTGCTCTTCTGTTGCATTTAAACCACATTAGATTTACAGCAAGCTGCCACTGAGATGGTACCCAGTGACCTATTTGCATTGGCCATCTCTCACATGCTGATGTAATGGTGCATGACCTATCAGCAGAACATTCAAAAATGGAAGATTGATTAGGCTAAGTGTTAATTGTTCTATTAAAGGGGAGAAGAAATGCCGCACACCCTCCTTCTCTTAACCTCAAGTCTGACCCTGATACTATCTGTCACAACTCAAAATATCCTTCCTACTTCCACACCTGTACAATTAACCCTAAATAATTACAGTCTCTAATGGACCCAACATGTCAGGTTAAAATCAGATTCTCCAAAGAGATTTGATGAAGTGGGTTGAGGTAATTCTGTTCCAATGTGGCAAATGAAACATGCATTATTATTAGAAGATACGAGATGATACTGATCATTTATAAGGTCCCTCATTCTGAGAGAAGTGGAGATAATATATCACCAGGAATAAGGATGGTGTGGTAACACTTTTGATGTGAAAAACATATTTTAAAGCATGAGTGTGAGACAGAAAAACTGCCTAGCTTAAAAACCTGATGTATTGTTACTAGACAGTCCTTTGAGAAAGATTTACCCTGAAAATGAGATAGTCTTACAATATGCCCACATTTCTCCTGCAGTGGGTAGATAAACACCAGGTGTATGACTCTGCCCAGTAAAACATCAAAACCCATGTCAGAAACAGCAGCAATTTTAGGAAGCACAATGAGCTGACAGTCGGCAATTTTTAGTTCTGTTTCCTCAGTGCTGTTTGTTGTCGTGCTAAGCCTTGCAAGACATCTATGGGATAATAAACAACCCAACTGGTAAATTCAGCAGTACTACTAGGATAGCATAGAAGGTCCTGAGCCCTCTAACCACAGATTCTTTCCAAAGTAAGCTAGACATATGCAGAAAATTGATGCTGAGTAGCCCAAGTCTAGTATTCATGTCAAACAGGAGACTTGTGTTATTGCAAAATAGAGCTGCTTGCCTGGCAGCCTTCTCTGGATGGGCTCAGTGACTTTGCTGACCAACAGCAGCTCACAGGCACTAAAGGCAAGGGAATGACTCTGATAACAATGCAAAGCTGCACAAAGGCACAGAATATACCAAAGGGGGCTAAAAGGGAAACTGTAAATGGTTGTTGGGAGAGCTGGCATCAAAAAGGAACATATAACTGGAGTTCATGGTGTATGAATTTCATCTCCCTCTTAAGTAATTTCAGGCTTTTACAGAATGTCTCCCAGAGCTACAACATCACTTGGTAAAGGGCAGATGTAGACAACTGTCAGCCACTCCTTGCAGCAAAGAATAACTGGTGCATTGCTTCAGCTCCTAAATTACCTACTGTAATCTCGTGATTGTTAATAGATGTCAAAAATTCTCACAGGTGTCGTTGGCCACATAAAAGACTGTCATCAATGGCCATCAGTGTGCATCAGCTTCCTTTGAAATAATGTCAACACAAACTAAAATTCCTCTGTGAGCACCTACACAGTGGGGTGTAATAGAGACACAGGTAATTTGGAGACCATTTATCTTAGAGTAGCATGTACTTTACTTTTAAGCCAGTATCCAATTTGTTAAACTTTTCATGGGAAAAGGATTTGGGAATGTGGCTCATATTTTAGTTTGGTATATTTTTGGCATATTTTAGTTGGAAAAATTTTATCTTGATGTATGCTGGTGTATGATAGAGCCAGTTTGTAGCAGCACTTAGTGTGTGTCCTTTTTTAAAATTAAATACCTAAGGTCTAGGTCTTATAAAACCTCCAGTGTAAGTGAAACAGAAATAGCATGTAACTGCTCACAGAAGCAGACAAGTCTTAGTCACTGCTGTAAGAGTGTGATGGGGGAAAGAATTTTTCTTGAGAACAAAACTTTACAGACACTGAAAGAATTCAGGAATACGAATCCCACTGTCTGTCAGTGGCACAGTTTCTTATAAACTCAATGACCCAATTTGCAGAAGTATTTAGAAATCTAAAATTTAGATAAGCACCTCCTGCCATTTCAAAAAAGCACCCATTCCACTGCCACTGAAATCTGCATCTTCAAGTGAAAAATTACCTTTGAAAACATGTCTGAAGTTGCTTTAGAAAGGATTACACTCTTGCCAGTTAGACATTTGAAAACTTTACAAGATGATATATCACAAAAGCCAGGAAAGCAAACAAGCCTTCCAGTTCCTTCCAAAAATTAAAGGAAAATAAAACATTATCCCTCAGCTCTTTAAACTCGCTGATTAAAAGCACACTGCATTCAGATCAAGTTTAAATGTGTCTCTTTTTAGGCTGATAGTGTCTCTTTAAGGTAAGTACTTTCAAATGGAACAACTGCCAATTTATGGAAATTTTAATACTTAACAACCTTGACAATGTCCTTTTGATTAGCCTGCAAAAATGAAGTTGCTTTTGATAGGAAAGTTCGTTCACTTGTTTAAAATCTCTCCATATTATGCTGAACAGTCTGAATATCAGCAATCTGTCATTGGAAAAATTTGGTAACATATGCAATTTTGCACCAAAATTCAAATATGAGAAGCAAAGATCTAAGTTGTCTTCTTAGGCTGCTCTGAAAGATGCTTATAGCCGAGTAACATTTGTCTTTTGTGCTGGATAAAAAAAAATAAATTAAATAGAAAAAAATATCATATTTAGTTTGAATCACACATGATGATTGACCCCTTGCTAGAAGTGAAAAATTCAACTGGTTTAAGGATATGAATGTAATTTTATTATTTCAGAATCATGTGTTCCATTAGTTCCTATAATTTTAGCAAAATTACCATGGCGAGAAAGTTACTGCATACAAAACATAATTCGTAGTTATCCATAATTTGGTCAGAATAAATGAACAATAATTACAGAGACATAAAACTGGGAGAAGTTCTTAAGATCAGATCTCTTTAACAAGTGAAGAGGTGGCTGGTAGAGATAAAGAAATGATGTCTGATGTTAAAATAAACCCAAGGACCCTGTTCTGCTTTCACTGAGGTTTTTTTTTTTTCCCCACAACTGCATTTAATGCCTAAAATCTTATCTTTTTGCTGGCTTGCCTGCCCAGGAGCTACCTTAGGGATATATTGACCTTGCAAGGACCAGGGAAGTGAATGTTGAGTGACTGAGAGAGAAGAGGATTTTTAGTCTGACATTTTGGGTTTTGGCTCGCTGCTTCTTTCTTACATTTACTGATTTCACTGATGAAATAGCTGCCTTGTTTGAATAAGTGGTAGCAGATTGGAGCCTGAGCTCAAGCCCTATTAAAGGAGCATAGTGGAATATTATGGCTGGGGTTGACACAATATGGGTATTTCCTTCTGCTTTTAGTCCTCTTGTACTTCTCTCCCTACAACATTACTTTTTAAAACAAAATCTGAGCCTTGAGCTGTGTTTCAGCACCCTTAAAGAGAGGAGACATTATTCCCTTGCAGTGTATAAAGAGCTTTGACAAAGCAACTACTCTCAGTATGCATTAAGATGAAACTCTCATGTCCATTCCTGTTAACCCAGCATCTCCTTTTATTTTAGCAGGAGAGCTGATTTTATGTCCTGAGTAATTACCACAGCCCGTTTTGTTCTCACTTTCTCACTTTTCTGCTCTATTCCTTCCTGTCCCCTCTTTGCTGAGTTCCTCTTTGTAGTCATTTTCTGCCCCTGGTGTCCCCCTCTGTCCCACGGCCGTGGGCATTGCTGGCATCGCTGCCAGCTCTGCTGGGGGATGAAGGGGCCAAGAGGAAGAGGAGGGATGTTTGACCTGCAGCTGGGCTTGTGTCTCTCTCTGGGTAAGTTACATCTCTCACTTGCACAGTGAGCCACCAGAGGAAGAAGGCAGGCGAGGAACAATGAAGTTACAGGCTATGAGATTGGTTTTGCCATTTTTGGCGCATCAATGGCTTGAAATGCAGAAGAAATTAATAAAGATAGTGATTAACAGCAACAGCAGCAGAAACAGATGGACTCCAATTCCTAATGGATGTGGAGCATCCTCATTAAGATATTGTCTCATCTCCTGACCTGAGTCCAAAGCATGTTTGTAGAACAAATAGGTGTTACAAGTGCTAGAACTAATGTTATTGATAACACTGACACGCTGATCCTTATCTAACACTCTTCATTCATGATCTGTTGTTTTGTTTTTTTTTAATTCATCATGTTATTTTCAACCATTTCTCTGCAATTTGGACTTAAAGAGCTACTTTACTTATGAATGATAATATGCCAAATTTAGAAGTGTTTTGTACAGTGGCTATAATTTTATTGCTTATCCAATAGTAGCTTAAGCTATGTTAAAACAACAAATGCATAATTCAAAATGGAAGAAAGGATGCTTCTTAGGAAAACTTTTAATGGAGGCATTAAGATTATCAAGTCCTCGGGGCCTTTTTCCAAAAAAATATGAATGAAGGAAAACAATGAATTGTATTAGAGGCTTGACTGAAATTTTAAATATCATTTCTGCTGCCATGAACACCATAAAATGAAAATATGTGCTTATCTGCCCAGAATATAGAGCTCTTTTCTGAATAACATTTTCATGGGGAATAAAAGAAGCAACAGTCACAATGCAAATTCAGTCTTACATTTTTAAAAAGTGACTTATGATTGCAGCCATTTAAAATGGGAATTTTACACTGGACAGAATAAAACATAGTTAGCTTTTTAATAAGCATGTATTCTTTAATCTGGATTAAAAAGCTAAAGGGAGAGTACAAAAACTTAAGATCCCTCTAAAGGCAACCAGAATTTCAAACTGAAACAAATCATTAAAAATAAAGGCAAAAATAATGGTCCACATGTAAAGCCCTGGTGCAGAGAGTTAACTGTGCATTCAGCTGAGCACGTTTATCCTGCTCTGCTGAGACAGACTGGTAGGGTAGAAGATTTTCAGCATTTGTTCATTTAAAGATAAGGATAACTCTGTGCACAGAGCACTGCACGCAGAATGCAAAGAGACTCCCTTCAAAGTCTGCTCAAGTCAGTAAACAGACTTCTTCAGCTTTATAAGAATTCTTGCCCATCCTCTTGAAATTCCACAGGCAAACTCTGCCAAGGCAGCTACTTCTAATTTCTGTTAAATGAATGATGTCTTATTCAACTCAGACTGATAAATAATTCTTTCATTTATGGGTTTGAGCTTGCTATCTCGCAGACTCTGATGCATTTGGTTTAAAAATCAACATTATGACTCATCTGAATTATGTTACAGCAAAAAACCTTATTTGGTTGACACAGTTTTTTTCCTATCAAAATGAAACACAAAGTAGCTGTCCCCCTGATTTTTCTCTCTTCCTCTGTCATTAATTTTCTTGTGCACATTTTTAATAGAGAAGCTGACTTTCTGAGAACTATATGTTTTTCTAGAGCTCAAAAGTGACACATGACCTTACTCGACTTTCATTATTTCCTTTACAGAATTTGTTATTCAAATAATGTTTCTAAACTTGTGCTCTCAAAATCAATATGTAACTGTTAATACTTACCATTAAGGCAATCCTTTCAGTTTGGGGAAAATCATGTTCAGGATCTGAGAAAACAAGGTGGAATATATTCTTTTTTGCCAGTAGCTTTGGAAACTTGAAAGTCCCATTATCCTAAGAATCAAATTGGCTTACCCTAATGCATACAGATGGCAATGCCTTGTGCTATGTACAGATGCCATTTTTTTTCTTGTTGTCCTCAAAGGAGAGAAGGAAAAGTCTGGTCTGTCCACCTTCAATACCAGTGAACTTTCACAACATAAAGATCAGTTTCAGGGTTTTTTCTACATAGTCCCATATACATATTTGAGATGTCTTTTTGTGAATTTCATAATATTTTTGACACAGTTATTCCTCCAGTGACATTTTTTGGATGGAAAACAATTTTAAAATGAGATGGCTGCTGAATCCTGTGGTCAAGAAATATTATTGGCAAAGAAACACAGCAAAACTATTTTTTTAGGCACATCTATTCCTAATTTTAAAAAAGGAATCAATATAATCTTCATTAGGCAATTTTTGAGAAGTCTAATGCATGAAAAGAGAAATCTTCATTTCAGTTCATTGACTATTCATGCAAATTTATTTCTAACTTGGTTTTTTTGTGCATGACAGTCAGTGATTTTGCTTAAATTGCTATTTTCTGCTCTCAAGGCAAATAGCATCATTTTCAGGCTCAACATTGACTGCAAAAACTTCTTATGAATAAAAAATTCAGGCTTTCAACTCTGATACCCACAGCCTTTGTTTCCAGTGACGATCTGTAGGCTACAGTAAGTACTCATAGGGATGTTCAAGGAAAGCACGTGGTTCTCAATATCTGTGAATAACTGCTGACAAAACTGCACAACCAAGTGAAATTCCTGGGATGTCTCTCTCAATTTTGAAAGCATAAACATTCATTATCCAGTTAGGTGGAGTGTGACTGAGGTGAAAGTGCTTGTTCTTAGAAAATGTGAGTAATTTAGTAAGTAGATCATGAGAAAGACTTTGGTCACATAAAACATCAAACTATTCAAAATATAAACTGATTTTATAATATGTACATATACAGCCTTATTTACATGAAGCTTACACAACCCTTATACAAGATATTTTTTAAGATTCTAATTAAGCGGCTTCTTTCAACAATCTGTTTTCAGATTTGAAAGTCAGATTTGAAAACAACTTTTTATGTTTTCCTCTGCCTTCTTAAGTACATACTCATACTTCCTGTGTGTTGTGAATGAATAAAACAACCCACAAACAAAGGTTACCCTCGGCTCTTAAATCCTTCTGGTCCCTAGACATTTCTGACTGATGGAAATTGGATGTAGAGGCAAGGCAAACTTCTCTGGCTAAATGCTTCTGAATAGGATGATGGTCTGCTGCTACATAAATCCTGTGTGCTGTCAGATCCCTGGAGCATTCTTTGTTCTGGCCTTGGAGAGATTTCTTGTCAGCCCAGACAGTAAGAAGAAAACTGCAGTTGATTCTGTCAGAACATCACACTAAATGAAGAAAGTGATGATTCTCCCTACATGTACATTCAAACTTCTTTTTCAGAGATACCCTGGTTCTAGCTCAGTTAGAAAAGCTGAAGAAAAAAAAAGCAATTTTCCTTTTAATTATCCAAATGTTCTTTTCAGAGAACAGTTACCAGTGCAATTTCCTTGAACAACATGTATTTTTTCTCTGAAGAGTGTTGTAAACAGGGAGAATATAGGACAGATGGGAAAGAGGAAAAGGTGGTAAAAGGAATAGAAATATTGTGCAATAATTCTTCTAAATCTTTCCTTTCTGATATACTGTGTTGTAATCATGCACAACTCATGCCACTTACCACTTGAAACTGCAAGCAGTAGAGATTAAACAATAAGCAGTTACTGAGGAAGCAGAGTGGGGTGATAAAGCTTGTTGATGGGGCTGTTATTCAGGATAGTAGAAATGACAGCCCACATGGACAAAGTGTCACAGAAGGACCTCATGATACTGAATGATAATAAAAATGGCACAAGAATTCAATATAGCTAATGTAAAATGATGGACAAAAAAAAAAATCTAACTTCATGATAAACTCTGAGGAATTTAAGAATAAAATTGTGGGGTATGAGCTCAGTGTTCATTAGTAGTAAAACCAAATGTAGTATTAAGAAATCCTAGGAAAAAGATTTAAAAAACCCCAGAAAATATTGCTTTACTGTTTAAATTAATTTATCTGCTCCTTGAATAATATGTACAATCTCAGCTCCCCCATTTAGGTTTAAACTAAGTATCCAATCCCTGTAAGACTTTGAATGGCAATAAGGCCACTTCAGATTGACTGTGAAAAATGTGTACAAAATCATGAGAGACATAGAAAAGGTGGGCATGAATCTCTTGAAGCACAAGCACTAGGAGAGCACCTATACCTACAAGTTAGTAGTTGAAAAGTTCAACAAAAAAGAGGAGAGGGTCCCCATGGCATGTACGTAAGCTGTGGAATTTCTTGCCACAGGATATTGCAGATGATAAAAGTTTATGGAGTTCAAAAAGCAACTACAAAAATATATAGTGAGAGGGCTGGTAAGTTCAAAGACATCATCTGCTAAGGAAGATGTGTGTTCCAAATTGCTGGGCAAGTGTCACTTTGTGCTTGCCTTGTTGTTACATTGCTAGATAAAAGATGCTGAGCTAGATGAACCATCAGTCTGGTTCTGCACAAGTGGTTTTACATTCTCTTATGACACAGGAGGGATGTCCATGTGGAAAGCATGAAGCCCCAACTCTGTGGGAACAAAAAATCTCAACATTCTTCAGCAGGATTGTGAAGCAAATGCCATTCACAGGCTCTTTTTACAGAACAGCATCATTTGAGTGTATACATATTTGCAGCTGAAGTGTACACAGGGTGGTAAATACAGTTTTACATATAGATTTTAAGTCTCCCAAGGAGAGATGAATTGATTGATCACATTTTAGAGATGAAGTGTGCAAACACTGGCATAGAGGTACTTTGATTCAATGACCTAAACTCAGGATTGCAACTTACAACCTTTGTTTCTATTTTTGGGGGAGCCAGGGCCATGCTGTGAGACACGGTCAGGTCAGGCCATTGGAAATATTTGCTGTTGAATCAGGGATATTGATTTGATTTCACTGAGAAGAAAGGCATTTGTGGGAGTATTTATCTGTAACTACCATTTATTGCTTCTGTTTTGTCCATTAGGATGTTCTCTGCTTTATTTCTTGATGTTAATTTACTGCATCTCAGTGAATCTAAATTATGAGCTTTTTTTCTGGCATTTTAGCAAGTAAAATGTGATTCTGAGAACTCTGAGAAAAATCATGACCTAACCTTTCCCAACATAATGATAATAATGATACCATTTGCAGGAAAAAATTGCTTTAAATTGGTTAGAAAACACTTATGTTAAAAGACACCTTACCAACATGAGGGAAGAAAATGCAGAGTACATTTTCATAGTTAATTTTGGTTAAATAGGCTAATGAATGTTTTCTGCAGAGCAGCCAAGATTGCCATGTGGCTGCAATCGCTGCTGGGAGCAAATGCTGCTTGTTTTTCCTTTTCAGTTTGTTCTTGGATTCTGTGCCTGGCTTTATATGGATCCTGTGCATGGCATCAACAAATTAAAAAAATGACTTGTCTGATGCCTGAGAAATAGAGCTCCTAATAGGGTGCCATGTGTCTGGCCTATTCAGGAGGTGGATTTGCATTCCCTTCACAGATTCTTGCATGCCATTTTCTGTGTTTGAGCACAGAGTTAGAGCACAACATCCACATAATCCATCCCAGCAGGTTTTGGTTCTGAACAAAAAGTTCTGGGGTGAGAATAAAACCTGGTATTACCCAGAGTACCAAGCCTTGCCTCAAGCTGGTTGCTGTGCAGAAATAAAGCTTGGAGCAGAGTAAGAGATGCACAAATCAACCATGACTGTACCAGCATCTGCGTCACACCCTCTGTTTTCAGCTCTAAAGGATTGACTCTCCCTACTCTTAAACTTTTAGGCATGAGATTTACACTTTGCTTCATTCTTTGTAGATGCCTGTTTACAGTCCAAAGTCCTCCAAAACCTTGAGCTTTGCTTAGAATAAGGTTGTCAGAGAAA
This sequence comes from Melospiza georgiana, assembly GCF_028018845.1. Lineage (NCBI taxonomy): Eukaryota > Metazoa > Chordata > Aves > Passeriformes > Passerellidae > Melospiza > Melospiza georgiana. Next base: position 14,552,417 of record NC_080430.1, read on the forward strand.
TAATTTCTCAACTCTTTTCCTTTGTCTCCTCCTTGGAGCCCTGCAGGAACTCTTCAGTCATGTTTTTTGTGACTTTTCTCTGTAATTGTCAGTGATAATAACTTTTTTTTTTTTTTAAGAAAAAAGGAATCTGGTCTTTATAATCAACTGACAGCAGGAACTGGGGTTTCCAAAAAAGCATCAGAGATGGTGAGATTCATGATAAAAGTCTGCCTCAGGAGATCTGCTTTCATCTTTTACTCTTTCCATCTTTTTCCTTGCTTACAGGTTGCAGCAGTGAAGCCCCGAATAAGCCTCAAACAGTACTAAAAAAAAAAAAAAAAGACTTGGAAACTCACCCATTGTGACTGCAAATAGTACTATTGGAGTGGCAGCAGATTTTCTGTTCTTGTAGAGCTTTCTGATTTGAGCTGTCCTGCAACAGAAGCTACCCATGGTGTGAAGTAGACTTTGGTCTGAAACTGCAGTGGCTGTAATTAAACTTAATTGAAACCACGTCTGTGAGACAGAGGGACAAATGTCTTTAGGAGCATCACTACAGCTGCCTCACTTCTGAGCAGAAACCATATTAGCAAGGGGAAAATAAAACCCAATATAAGGTACTGTGGGTAAGCTGGTGCTGTGTAATGCCCCAGATTGTACTACAGGAAGAATTTATGGTAGGACTATAAAGCTGTTGGGTTTTTTTAAGTATAAAAAGCTTTAAGGATGAATAGTAGTTTTAAATATATGTATTTCCTTTCTGTTGGTCCTTTACAGGTTATTTCACTGTATTTTTATTGCTTATATCTAGCCACAGGGGAAAGCTGATTAAGTGGTCTAATTTTTCCTTATCTCCTATCTTCATTGCTTGACCTTCCTGTTTGAGCGTATTGGGTATTTCCAACTGAGTTGTATTATGAAATCCAGATTGTGTTCTGGAAATCTGTAGTTTCTGATGAACTACAAGAGAAACACAGGTGGATTTCTGATAGCAACATGCTTGAGTTCTTGCCAGTTCATTTTATGGGCTTCCAGAGGCTTCAAAGCAACTGTGTTGTGCAGAGTCTGCCATTTTGACAAACTCTGTCCTGCTGGTGCCCTGGGGCTGGATTTCCTGTGAGTCTGCAGAGTCCCCCCCATGCACACAATGAACCACAGGGGCTTTGGATCAGCTTTGCAGGTGAGATCTGCAGTCTAGACTCATCTTTTCAGCTGAGATTCTTCAGCATGCAGTGCTTCCTAGCACAAACTGGGCATCCCAGGAGTCACAGGATCACCACCTCTGCATCAGTGCTGCTCTCACCTGACAGTCAACAACCAAGCTCAAAGCTGTTGTGCTGCCCATTGACCTTTTGATATTGTTACAACCAGTGGGAAAAGATGAAACTGGGAATAACAGGGAGATTCCAGCACACTGTGAAGGATTACTGCGGAAAGGCAAACCTTGGTGCTGTAGTGTCCTGCCTCTGCAGCACTCAGCCTGGAAACCCTGAGGACTTCAGCTCTGTTTTTCACTCCTGCAACACTGTGTTTGGCAGCCTTGTAGGTTCCTCTCTGAGCCAGCCATCTCATGGCTTCAAACCCGTTGCCGTGGAAGAGCAGGCAGCAGTTTTCCGAATTCAGCTGTAAATTGCAGCACTCCTGTAACTTCCTGCAGTCAAAAGAGCCATGCCAGGTACCTCACAGCTTGTGCTTCTTCCAAATGTTGTTGTGGGTGTCTCAGATGGTACTGGGCACATATGGTTGTGCTGCAGCATTTCCCATAATTTTCTTTCAATGGATTGTTTTAATTCTTTCAAGTAGAATCTTATTACAATTATTTTCATCAGCATTTTCTACTTAACATTTCATTCTGAAATGAAAGGCTGTGTTACTTGGAATTTCAGAATTCTGTGTAAAATGGAAACAGTTTATTTAGACCATGTCAACACTGGCCTTTGAAGAGACTGGATTTCTTCTGGCTCCTTCAACTCTGCTTATAGAATCTCCTTGGCTTCTCCCAGGAAAACCCTGAGAATACTGATGCTCACACACACTGTTTCATACTCATTTAATCTAGTTCCTTGTCTTAAACACTTCAAAAATTATTGTAACATTACCATTACTGGTCAGAAATATTATATCTAATTATGCTAACACTGCAGCATTGGCTTCACTGATGAAATCAGGATCTATCTGATCAATTTGAATTCTTTTCCTTCAAATATCATCCCAGGCTGTCCTTTCAGGATGAAAATTCTCACCAGTTCAGTCTTCTTCTAGTTGTCCCCTTGCCAACCACTTCCGTTCTGTTGTTGCTCACTCCTGTTCTATAATGTATATTTATAAAATGAACATAAGGTCTCCAGTTGTGAAAACATTTGGTTTGTTTTAATGCAAGTCATAAGTACTACTTTTTCCCCTGTTCCTATTTGTTTGTGTCATCTTTGTTACCTCCAGGAGTAATTAGACTTCAAGTTTTTCAGGAAGGGGAACACATTTTCTGGCTTGGCACAGTGAGCCCTAGTATGGACCAAGACCAGGAGGGATTGCTATAACATAAATAAATAATAATAGCTCTAAAAATCTTTTCATCACCTTAATGGCTATGTGATCTCTGTGCATTTTTCTGATCACTGTAAGTAGTTGTAGAAAGCATTGTGATAACGTCAATAGAAGCATGGTATGGTAATGTAAAATTAATGAGCTAGATGGTAATCTTTTTAAGCAAATCGTGTTCTGTAATACAGCACACCCTCTCAATTAGCCTGTTCTCAGGAGCCAAGGAATCAGTGTATTGTGTGTCAAGTGCAGGGTAAAATTGACTGCATTGTTCAGGAAGGTCAGTGCAGCTGATAGCCAAAGTGAGTAACCTCATATGGAACAGAACCTCACAGTGGAGAGCATTACAGAGGAGATTCATGGGGCTTTCGTGTTTTTAATGTCCCACAAGCATCTATTAGAAAAGACAATGAGGCTTCCATTACTTTTGTTATGAAAACCAAATTAAGGAAGCTGGGCTGTAGCCTTTGAAAGTCTTTACTCTCCCAGAGCTCGGATCAAGTCATTAATGAAAGGTATAACTAGCAGAGGGGGTGAAGGTCTGCTTCATACTTTCCATGGCTATTACCTCTCAAATCATCAAGACAAGGATTCAGACTTTTTACCTGGTGCCATTGATATCTGAGCCACTCCATGATAAACACTATGAAGCCTGATATTGAGTAGAAAAGGTGTGTGATGTGCAGTCATGGCAACTGGCCTCCCAGTGTGGAGGGAAAGGTTCCCTGGAGGAGGGCAGCCTGGGGGTTGAACAAGGAGTGAGATGATGCTGCTTCATCTGATACTGCTGAACACCAAGCAGAGCTTCCTTCAGTTCTACCTCTGCTGCCTTTTCTGTGTGTGCAAGGAATGTTCTGGGCAGCACACAGGGATCATCAATACAAAGGAGCTACAAGCTGGTGGATCAAACTCACTGCAGTAGCAGTGATACAAAGAATATATTTGATTCTATAGTTCATTTAGAGAAACTTCCAGTTTTTTAATGAGTTCCATGGGAATTGGATTAAAGATTTTCAGACTGGGTTCGTATTTCTGATGAAGGACTAGTGAAGAAATTCATTAACAGAAAAATTTCTGGAGGCTAAGTCTTAAATTTGGTTTACATCATGAGAGAGATTAATTTCATCTCAAACTGTATCTTACTGGACATTAATCTATATTACAGTTCTGCAGCCAGTGAAAGTAGAAATTTGGTTTTGGGATCAAAACCAGACAATATAGCCAGTTGTGGGTCAAACAAGAAGTAGTACAAAATTTTTTTGACTTTCATAAAATTCTAATCAGATACTGATTTACTGAAAATTTTGACTTAATACAATAACTCCAATTTAGAAAGAATACAGATAATCATGTGTTTTATTTCATAAACCAACTTTAAACATGCCCTGATTTGTTTGAATGCTTGGGGCAATATACCCTAGGTCACAGAAATGAGAGACTGATGTTGACTGAAAAGGAAGATGAAGCTTATCTTCTATTTTAAACTGCTACATGCTACAATCTCACTCTATCTCTCACAGAAGAAGCATCTCCACAATGTCAAAAATAGTAATCATGGTAGAATAATATTAAAGGCATATCAACCCTGATTTTTCATTCCATGTCCCTAATCTCTCAAAAAAAAAAATACATGCTTTCTTTGATGATTGCCACAGAGACCAAAATAATATTTTATGTTTCTCCTTATGTTCTTTTATTGTATTTAGTTGCCATTTACTGCAGCGATGTTACTTGGAGAATATCCTGTATTGGTCGTTTGGCAAAGGACTTCAATTAATTTCAAAAAGCAGGCATCACTTTCCATCTTAAGAAATTGTAGTCTACAGTGTTAATGGTATCTACATTAATGTAGTTCACTTTATGAAAAAGCTACTGGACTCTATTTTATTTTATGCATTAACATTGCTAGAGAGTCTATTTTCATTCAGGTCTTCAGTAGTGCCTAAAGAGCTATTTTTTAGGTATAGAAAAGTTATTGAAAACTCCAATTACAAAAATCTCCCTTTGTTCAAATGGCAAAATATAATTCTGGAAAATTTCCTACCTCTTTGGGTTTTGTATGAAAGTTAATTTATCAGTTGGCATACCACTGGGTCCAAACCTGCTTTTACTGAAGTAAGTGGGAATTTTGCCATTGGCTTTGATGGGAGCAGGTGCACGCCCCTAATGAGGTGTGTAATGGAAACTGTGTACACACAAAAAACCTGGACACAGGCAGCATGAGAAACACTGAATAAGAAGAAGGATTTCTCAGAATCCCAGAGCACATGAACAGTGTGTTGCAGTGACATTTAAGCATTGACAAGAAAAGTGAAGAGATCAAATGAAAGAATAGAATAGACAAAAAGATATTGTCACACTGGAACAAGTCACCTCATGCTTGGAAAAGTTTATGAAAACCTTGAATAGAGAGGGAAAGGGCATCATGATAAATGGGAACACCTAAGCCACATTAGATCAGCTGATAACACTGTCATCTTTGCCAAAATCCCTGAAGACCTTGAAGTACTGATGAGAGAATTAATCATGAAAAGTAGGCTTGAGCAATTAGGATAGGAAGAGTTGAGCTCTCCTCAGTGAAACTTGACCCCAACCTTTAACCTGTATTGAAATCAAGTATGACCCAAACCTTTGCTGAAGTATGAAAAAAGGCAAAGAGAGTTTTTTCCCACCTCATTATTCCTCATTTCACTCACTGTACTCAGTACAGGGTGCTGTGGATAATATCTCAGACTGGTACCAACTAAAATAGTACCAGAACAGCAAGACACTTTGGCTTTATCAGCCAGCGTTGCATCCTCAGTAATTAGGCCTGCTTCTCAGTGGCCAGGAAGGGAATGTTAATGAGGCTGAGTGCAGGGATAACTAATCCTGAGGAAGCTCCTGTGTGAAGCAAGTGAGACAAGGCTTTGTGCTGGGCTGCTCTGTGGGGATCAGATCCTGTGGTGGTAACTGGGTGAGCTCAGCACAGTGAGATCCAGCACACAGCAGGATGTATGCATCCCAGGCAATGTATGTGCCAGGATGCTGCAGGAGAGCCTGTGCTTGAAGGAACTTCATGGTACCTCATGTTCAGGAGGAGGAGTGATAAAGTAGGAAGAGGAAGACTGTGGCCACTTTCATGCTGCAATCTTAATGCAAATTATGTGCTTTGACCTTGGTTGAGGTATTGATATGTCAGGGAGAAGACAGGGGAAAGAAAGAGAGGCTGGCTGATGCTCTGTTTCTCCTGTTGATTGGCACAACATTTATTTCCTGGCTGTGATGAAAGAACCAGGCTTGTTTTACCCAAAGGTGTTAAAGCTCATGAGCACAAGGACTACTCACATCCTGAGTCCCTGGCTGTCTGAAACAGGGTGGGTGTTCACACTGCCAGAGCCAGGCTGTGCCGTGTGCGGAACAACGGAGGCGTTCTGTGCTCTGGCCTTGGAAGGGTTTTTTCAGACCTTTGATGGTCTGGTATTTCTGGTTTGTTTGTTGGTTTTCTTTCTTTCACTAATGTTTTTCTGAGTCTGGAAAGCATCCTCAAGGGGCATCTTTGCTGGACATAACTACTATTTGCTTAATCACATTGAGTGTTCTATCTTGGCCACAAGCTGAAGGACCAGAATGAGGAAAGGTACACCACTCATTATTTGTCTTGTGGATTGGCAGAGTTGCATGGGTGAAGGCAGAGGCAGATCTCTTGGGCTGCTGCAGCTATTGTGGTAGGAAATTTTTCCACTCAGATATTCGAATGAGAGCTGGGAGATGAATGTAATTTGTCTCTAGTTTTATTTTTAGTGATTTCACTTTTCTGGCTTAAGTATTTCATTCCCTTTTATTGTCAAGATTTATTACCAGCACTGTTGTGAAATGCAGCCAGTTCCAGTCCTCCAACTCCTTCTTCCTAAACTTAATTTTTGTCAATGGAATAGTTTCCTGTAAAACATCTAATTGTTGGCTTATTGGCAGATTACATGCACATGCTTTTTTAAAACTGACTAAGGCCAGCACTAATTAAGTGGCTGGTGCCAAGTCCCTTAGTTGCTGATGGAATAAATGAGAATTTCAGTTGTTTCAGAGCTGACTGGTTTTGGACAGTGAAAACTTAAGAACAGTAAGTTCCTAGTTCCTTGCTATGGTATCAGTATTTGTGTTCCTATAGCTCAATCTTTTGACAATTTTAACATATTTGTTGACACAACTTTCCTGTTGGTTAGAAAATGCTATTATCCTAATTATTATAAATAATTTTCAATTGGGAAAACAGAACTCCCAGAAACTATAGTCATGTTTATATTACAGAATGCATCACAAGCAGGAGAAGATGTCATCTTTCCTGGAGGGGACAGTTGTTTATACAGGAGTGCTTTTTGTGATGAACTTTTCATTGGATCTGTCAAGGGATAGGCTACTCTGAAAAAGGGGAATTCCATGCTGTATGTTTGCATCTGTACCAGAAGATTTTGTTCAAAAAAAAAATCCATGGAAGAAATCATAACTCTCTAGCCAAAATGCCTTGCCCAGGCTGTGGTATCTGGGATAGGGAATGAGTCAGACCTTATGTGAGAATCCCTAGAGGGGATCCCTTTCTCCCATAGCCCTGCTGAACTGGGACTTCCCTTATTGCAGGCAAAAAATGTCTGCAAAAACAATTACTAAAAGTTTTTTTTTTCTTGATAGCAGTGCCTTCCACAAAGTAATATTTGAGTACAAAATACGAAAAGGAACATTTTTGTCTTCCTCCTCACAAAGACAGCATTTCTAGGACCTCTGTATTTGGGTTTTTAGCAGCTGGTATGTTCTTCTTCTGTGCATGTTCTTTCAAAGTATGGAACACACCACACTGATTAAGGGTGGGCTGTGATGAACACCTTAACTCCAAACACACAGAGCTGCTCAGCGATGCACTAAAAACATGCCTTTAAGTGGAGGTTCAGCTCCTCACCTATGCCTAAAATTTATTGTTCAAATTTGTATTTAACCTAAACTTGAAATTATTCTCTAATCTAAAGGAAAGGAATAAAGAAACAACAAATAAGGGAAACCATATGGGTTTTACCTTAGCTGTGATTTACTAAAAATATAAGTTTTGGGTGGCTGTTTTCTTTGTTTATGTACGAAAGGTCATCTAATTCTTTCATGAAACCTAATTTTATTTTCCTTTAGATTTATTCTCTCCGCTCCCCTCCGTATACAAATAAAAAGGTTAAGAAGTGAAGTTTGACTTCTGTGTTCCTGAATTTTCTTTAAAAGTCACGGAGCTGTCAGGATGATGAGTTATTGGTTGTCAATAAAGTAACTATTGATCATAATCTTCCAAAATTCATCCTTCATATGTGTGTAGGAACAGAATATGCTGTGAACTGCAGAACAGAATTAATTACTTTGCCCCCGAGGGAAGAGCAGATAATTACCAAATAACATTTCTATCAAAGCTGTAGCTAAGTCCTGAGTATTACGTGAAGCAAATTCCACACTCCTACAAAATGAATAAACTTGTTGGAACTTTCACACAAATTAAGCCTTGTAACATTTCAGTAAAATCCCATTAGGAATGTCCTCATTTCTATAATTAATTTGAATTTCTTTAAGGACAAAGGAAAAATAAATCTTGGAAAGAGTAAGCATATATTCAGAAGGCTTTCCTGTGGATATTTTAAACTCACTGGGTTTATTTTGTTATTTTTAGAGGATTCTTTTATCAGTTGTTGATCAATATAATTTTAAAGACTTTCATATTGCTGAGGTCTGTTCTGGGATTGTTGAAATATAAATTTTGGAAAGCAGCAGTGTAGTGAAAGGATAATTTATGCTTTGCACTAATTCCCTCCTATCTATTGACATAAATTACAGCTTTGAGAGAAGGAGATGCCTGAAGCTCTCATTATTTTATGTACAGCTTGAGCTCAAAGAGCAGAGGAAATTTTGCAGCTGAGATTTTGCAACTAACATTTTGCAGGACATCCAAAATATTTTCCTGAAACATATACTGCCCTCCAGAATCCAGTAGAGATGACTTTGAACAAATGCTGCACCGGGAATAATTTCTGCAAAGCCAATTCTCTGTTTCAGAATGCAGAACTTTTTATTGGAAGAGGTTAAATTATTTATTGGAAATAAACTACCCAGCAAATGTAGCTTTTTTTGTCTTGTTTGCAAGTTAAGGTCTGATTCTGGATCCCATTAATCTATTTGTTATTCAGGAGTCTTTTCCATTAAAATGAAATATCCTGCTGTGCAATCTGTGTGCTGGCTGTTTGTGGTGGAGGGCAGTCACCTCCACAGCACCTAGCACAATTCCTGCCTAACTGCAGCTCTCTGAGCAGGGTGTAAATGCATTTCTCAGGTCACCTACCTCAACATGTCCAAACTGAGTGAAGTCAGACCCCTTGTCTGAAGGAAACTTCACTCACACCTTTAGAAATAGGCATTTTCTTCAAGTGCTTTGACGAACAGTGAAATCACAACATCTGAAATGCTATTTCTTGGCAGCTGAATGACCATCTCACAGCTGGATTATAAGGACACTGCTTTTGTCTTAACCAACAGCAGTGTCCCTCAAATACCCCATCCCAGTGCCTCAGCCAGTGAGGCTTGGTGGTGATCACACTGAAAATGCATCTCTAGGGGAAGATAAGAGACAGCAGAGCTGCCTGACTTGTCTCCTGCTGCTGCAAGAGGGACAGGCTATTTCCCTGCTTTCTCCCCTCTTCTCCCTGCTGCTGCCTCCCGTGCCTTCCCTTCTTCTTCTCCTGTTTGCACCAACTTTGGCACCTCTGGACTCTTCACTGAGACTATTTAACTCACAAAGTCTCCACAAAAACTGCTGGTTTTCTTTGGCTAACTCAGTATTCTGACTAACTATTGAGTTATGTCAGTGTTTACAAGAGTCTGCTGACTGCTACAGCTCCTGAATATGAAAGTTCTGTTCACATACTGGTCTAAACAGTGAACTTATTTGTGTGTGCAATGACTAGAGAGACTCTTCCATCACACACCTAGCAAAGATCACTAAATAAAAGATTGGCCATGTAAGTGGTGCCTTCCTAAAAGGAAAGTGTAGGAGTTGGACTTTGATGATCTTTATGGGTCTCTTCCAATTCAGGATATTCTATGATTGCATGATTAGAAATAATATTCATAGGAAAAGTGGCTGTACTCATAATGAGATTACAAGGAGGAAAAATTTAATTCCTAATTAATTCCATCTTCCTGAACCAGAGGACTCTAAGCCCCCTGCAAGGGTCTTCTAATCTCTGGGCCATGGAAATGCTGTCCTTTACAGGTCCAGAAAGGGGCCTGGGGGAATGAAGATGAGAGGGGACTGAGCACATCAGAGTGTGATGCTATTGGATTAGCAGCTAAGGGAAACAGATCTGGAAAGGAGAGGGCTATCTATGACCACAATTAAAGGTGTAGTAACATCAGATTCTTGGGATGGGTAGGTACTATGGATGTGACAGGCTTATAAATAAGGAGTACAGTTTTTTCAGGTCAATTGTCTGCTTTCCTGTAAAGGGAGAGAAGTGCAGCTCTGAAGCTCTGGTCACTGAAATCCTCTGAAACATTAAGCACTGATGCAGCTCCAGGGAGAAATGGATTTTATTTTTTATGTATTTCCTAGAACAAGGAAGTGCAGGAAAGTCTTTGGACTTTCACAAACCTATTAACTGTGGCATTAGTTTGTACTATATCTGGGAAAAATGCTGGAGCTGGAATCAAGGTCTCAGGACTTGGGAGGTTTCCCACAAAAGAATTATGAAACTGTCAGAAAAAAAACACAGACTGAGAAAAACACATCATGGGAGAATGAGTAGATCAGAAGGATATTTCCAGAAGATCTACTGCAGGTCTGTGGGAACAAACTCTGCTTTTGCTCCAAAATGATTGTAAGCTTCGAGGATGTGGCTAGTCCCGTGCCAAAGCCCAGCAAATACATTCTGCTATAAAAAACCCAGCTGCTGTCTTGGAGTACACTGTGAGCTCCTATCTGTTCTCAGAAGGCTGCAGAGCACAGCCATGGGAGCACTAACAGTGTCTCTGTGGTGTGAGCAGAACTTTCCTGCATGTGACCTGGGAAGATGAACTCTCATGCTGGAAGGAGAAAGAGAATCTAGGAGATGAAGATTGGCCAAGTGTTTTGAGAATGTGGAGAAGCTGGACAAGCAGAATATCTCTTTGGCCCTGTGGACTTCTATCCTGGAGTGGAATTTTCTTTCTGTACATGAAGCTTTGGTGCAGAGGGCTCCAGAGGGATGTGAAAGGTCCAGCAGCTATTTCCATTGCCTGGATCAGGAGAAAAGAGGAGCTGTTAAAATGAAAATGGAGGAGTCTGGAATGTGTTAGGGGAAGGAAGTTATCCAGCAAAGGCTGTTTTCTCCCTTTCCTTATTGTCCTCTAGGTGCAAGCCTGAGCAAACCTGAAAAACCTCTGCCTGTCCAAGTGAATGCAGGTGGTTCCTGGGAGAAGAAAGGGCAGATGGTTCAGAAGTTTGCTGAAGCCAATCCTGATGGTCAGTTCAGAATTAAATTGCCTCCAGCAGAGCACTGCAGTGAGACTGTGTTGTGCAGCCACTCTAATGGGACAAAATATGAGAAAAGAGCTGGTTAAGAAAAGTATTATTTTCCTATTGGCAGCTTGGCAGGTCTTTCTTCTAGGCTTAGTACTTGTTGAGCAGCAATAGGTAGTAGGGTAACATAACCTGGCGTGGGGGTAGTTTGTAACAAGGAGATGTCTTCTAAATGTATGCATCTGAAAGGGATTTGAGAAGGGAAACATATACTCTAACAGACACAACCTCTGAAAGTTGCAGCAGTGGTCAGATGTTGCAGAGTTCTGGGGTACAGTTCTCAGGCCACTGTTTGGTCCAAGTTCAACCAAGAGTCTGTGGGACAGTTACTTTTGGCTGGGCTTTTTGGCAGTAAAGAACTTGTTTGTTCAGTAGTGCAGCTACAGCTAGGAAGGTTGGAAGCATTGTTAGGCAACAAAACTCAGTGTTTAGGGATTTTATGCATCCCAGATGGAATGGTGGATATTGAGCAACAGTATCCTAGGCCCCCCCCTCTGTTTTCTCTCAGGATATTTGTATGTACAAGATTACAGTCAACTATCATGTGAGAGATCTTTGTAGCCAGGATCTGTGAGCTAGGAATGTGTGGACATAAGAGCCTTTAAGGGAATAAGGAAGGAAATACATCAATGTTGAAGAAGAGAACTGGGAATTAGTCAAATTTGCAAAAAGCTTGAAGACAAAACCAAAGGTATTTTGTCTGATATAGTTGAAGGCTGTGATAGAAAGTATCACGGAGGAGATAATAGGCCAGAGGGATCAAGCCTCTGAGCTACAAAAAGGGGGAAGAAAGTGGTGAACCTGGGCTTTAGCTAAATATGAGCTCAACTACCTCATCTTAGAGCCCTGACCGATATTGTTGTTCCACTGACAGGATCATTGCTCTGGCTGATCCAGAACAGCTGTGCTGATATTTTGAGAACACTTTAGGACCAATACAGGTGTTTTAGGAGCAGACCAAAAGAATTTTCTGAAACCTATTTTGTAGTACTGCAGGCTACACAGAGTGCCAGGGAAGAAGGGAACTCCTATGCATGACTGGCAGATGTTCCTCAGCCCTGTTGTACGTGAAGGACACAGCTTCCTTTGGGGCAAACAACTGACAGCAGAATTGCATCTTCAGGTTTATTGAGCCTTTCTGTACAGTTTTCAATTACGTCTTTGGTAGTGGCATCTTACCTTGAGTTTCTGTTGCAATACACTAGCAATTGATACAACTTAGAACCACTTTTTGCTTTGCTTGTACTCATGAAGAGTGATGTTTTTGTGGATTCTAACAGAATGAGACTTTATTTGCAGATTAGAGCAGAAAGTATATTATTATGGTTGTTATTATTAATATTGTTGTTGTAGTTGTTGTTGGCCATTTGCAAATAAGAAATGTGCCCCTGCTATATCAAGTTTTGGCCATATAGTGGAAAACATAAACAAATGCCATCAGCTTTAGGTGATAATTTCTACTGTATAAATAATATTATGATAAATTCACAGGGTGTGTTATCTCAAATGAATAATTCAGCCAGTTGCAGTTATAATGAGGAATGTAGTGGAAACTCAGTGACTGAACATGTATTTTGTGGTGTCTATTACAACACCTTAGGCAAAATTTTACCAATCAGGTTTTATTCCTCAGGGCTTTCTTTCGAGTCTTGGAATCTTTAGTATTTATTTATATGGGGATGGCAGAAATAGAATTGGTTGATTTTTTTTTCCCAATGTACATTACTCTGCTTCATTTACTTTGACAGAGCAGTATTGTGAAGAATGATACACTTGAAATATTAAACATTTTGCTGGATGTCTGGTCTTGCACTCCCTCTCTGTGCTGAACTAATTCACTTTGATATCCATATGATTTTTGCACACAAAATAATTACAGGATCAGGGCCTTCGTTTTTGACAATTTTTTTATACCAATAACAGGAAAACCATACTGAGATAATTGACCTTGACTTCTCACACATGCATGCCTCCTTATCTTGCCTTGTAGAACATCCAAGATGGTTAAATCTCTTCCCTTGCAATAGCAGCCAGAAGGACTGATACTTGAGTGGCTGCTGGGAGCAAAGTGATTGCAGCACCAAACATGAATTGTGAGTCTGTTGATAACACACAAGCCATGATAAGACAGGCATGCTTGTCTTATTAATTATTTATATTTGGAATGCACTAATAATATTCTAACAGAGACAAGGTTTGCAGGGAGATATAACTGGGAATCAGTTGGGCTAATAAATGACATACACAAATGAATTTTAATTAGATTAGAAAAACATTTCAAAGAAATCATTGTATGAAAGATGAAATGAGCATACACAGACCCTCTCACCTATTCTTATTCACAACAGTGGGTGTATAATTGAGAGTTAAGCAACTATTAGTATCTGTGTAGTGGGCTGATTTTTCTGCACAGAGGTAAATCTAACAATCCCCATGTCTGAAGTGACCCTTTGCAACCACAGCCTTATAAATTGTAATACAACTTAGAATCCTGACTAATGTTGGGATGTCCAATTGTTCTGGGGAAAAAAATGTCTATGCTGAAAAATGAAGGAACAAATAAGTGGAAGTTGATTTTTTTCGCCAGTACCATGGAAAGGTTATAAAGTTCAGTCCTTTTCATAATAGTCCATTGCAGTATAGGAAACCTGTGCTGGCTCCAGTGTCAATCACTGTTTAGAAATGTCACCAATAATTTGTACTCTGTAAGTGCTCAATGTGTGAACCCCTGGCTCTAATTGGATCCACTGATTTCAGCTAAATCTCGTCCTGTCAGCAGCTCAGCAGTAGGTAGGATATTGAAGCTCTAATGAATCCAGTAATAACTTTAAATTGCCAACCTGGATTATTTAAAATTTTTATGCTGTTGAAAATAGTTTTGCTTTCCTGAGGAAAGAAAATAATCTCCAATTAGGTTTTAAATAACTATGCTAAATTACTGACCAAGCAAGTGAGACATAGGTGTGCATGTGTGCGTATATCTGAGTTCTCTCAGCAGAGAAAATTAGAAAAAGAAAATTAGGAGACAATGATGTCCAGATAAATTGGATCAGAAAAATATGATTTCATGCTTTGGTCCAGCAAACATAGAACTAATTATGGAAGTAAGCCTTTTTTCTGAGAAACAGGGGTGACAAATCCTATATTGTTTCAGTAGCTGCTTTGGTGAGATAGAGACAGTGCTGCTTTTTCAACTTCTTAGTTTCTTACCCTGGTGGTCTAATGAAATGTGATGAGATGTGCAACCAGAGCTGTTTGTCTGTGTCCATCTGTCTATCTACTCATGTCTTCACCCAGGAATTTTGGAAGTTGTGATGAAAGTTTAGCAAATTTGACAAAGGGTTAAATGTCTCAGAGATATGAAGTGCATTCAAATTTGATGTTGCCCAGTGCAGAAAGATCCTATTCAGAAGAGACAGTTCAGTCCAGGTCAGGCTGCTCAGAGCTCAGCTGCAGCAGTGAGAGATCCCCCCAGCCTGTCTGGGCTTCTGGCCACACAGTGCTGACAGGAGTGGGACTGAAGCCCTGCACTATCGATCCCTCCATCCCCTGCTTATGTGCAAGGTCTGCCCAAGGCTCCTTACTGATAAAGGAAATGTCTCAAGCTGTTGTAGTGGGCAATCCCCACTTTGTGAGGCAAGAGAGCAGCATCACAGGGAGCAGAGAGGATGAGGAAAGTTTCTGGAAGCACCAGAGAGCTCAGTGGGTGCAGGGACATTGAAGGCAGCTGCAGCTGATGGAGGAACACAACATGGAAAAACTGGGATACCACACACTGGCGGTTTGGGCTTGCACTTGTGGGGAGGATTTAGGGAAGTGAAGGTCTGAGATTAGGAAGAAATGTAGAGTTACTGGTGATACTGGAGAACACAGGATACAAATCCAACCACAACAAGGCTTCACTAGCTGTGCAACACATGGAACGCTTGGGTTTGGTTCACTTATTTTAGATATGACTCATTTCTTCCTTGAGATTTCTGTGCTGAAACGGCCCTGCCTAAAGCTCTAATGCAGCAGGGGCTATCCACTGAGATGCAGCAGGAATACTTGCAAGAGCACCTGAGAGAATGTTCTTGTGAATACCTCTCTAGGCTAAAGCAAAAGCTGTTTATCACAAATAAGATACAACATTTTATTATCCAACTACATAAGTGCATATTGTGTATCATGAAGCTGAACAAGGCTTACATAACCCATAATTACAATAACATTATAGCTTTCTTGTCCTCAGAGATGAACATATCTATCCAAAATATGTGTGCTCTGTCTGAAGACAAGAGCCTGATCAATGTCTGCCCCTGCTATTATGCAGTCATAGAAAAGCCAATGACCTAGAATTAAGAGCAACTTTTAAAGCATTGAATATATCCTTTGGCAAATTATGGATCTTATTTTTTATTGCATATGAAGCAGTCATCTGAATAATCATTCTAAGTATTTGTCCACCCTGCCCTTTCTTTGTGCTGTTAAAAACAATATAAATAATAGCAAAGTAATAGCAAATCCTGCATTGTATTTATAATTTCAGTTTTTCCAGTTCAAAATATTCAGTTTTAAAATATTTTAACAACAAATTACATATTTTCTAGATTATTATCTCATTATTAAGATTTGAGTTTCTGTTATCCTTATGTGACATTCTTTTCCTTTAGTCCAGCCCCAGCTCTACATTCACTTACTACTTTCAGTATTTGTTCTCCCTCCTGAATTCTTGCAATATTTAAATGCCAGTACATTTCATTTTCCTGTTGTCTCAAGTAGCTGGAATTTGGTCACCTCAGGCCACACAGAACTGCTTGATAGAATTTTAAAAATAATAAGGAGATAGGCATGTATTTCCTAGCATTGGAAAAGCAGAAGGTTTTTATGTGTGCTTGACTGACTGAACTCTGCTGAAGTGATTGTTCAATACATCTGAGATTGAGTTGTACTACTAACAGCATGCTAAGACACTGAGAGTCTAGGATAGAATCTTTCAATTATTGTTCCATGCCAAATGCATGAATGTTGGGCAGAAATTGCATTTCACTATGTCATAAATTACCCAGGTTTTAGTGTGCCTTCATTCAATCTCTTAATTCCTTCAGCTTGTTTTCTCTCAGTTCCCTTTGATTTGCCCACATCCTCCTGATGCTGAAGTATCCAGAGGAGAGGGGAGGAAAGTGATTGCAGAAGCAAGATAAACTTGGAATGTAGGAAGCTGCGGTTGAATTATTCTGTGTAAGCTGAGTTGGAAACTGCAAGCACAGTACAGAAAGAACATATTCAGATTTTGCCTTGCAAGAAAAGGAAGAGACTCATATGAAAAATGACCACAAAAGGAAATGGGGAGCTGAAGAACAGGAGGATGTAAGCCTGCCACCTGCCTCCTTTGAAATGAAGTAGCTGGTGTATGCATGTTTTCCTTGGATTCATTTCAGTCCAGCTTTCTAAACTTCTGCTTTTCTTACTCTTGGCTCCTTTCATGGTGGGATTTCCCCAAAGATCCATTATTATTTTGCTTCAGGTAAGTTGGTTTCCTTATGCTGCTGCATCAGCCAAAGCGGCACTTCTGTGAACAAATACTGCATTAATTATGAAGAGTGGAAAGGAGGAGAAGAAAAAAAATCCATTAGCAACACTTAGATTGTAAGTGTCTGATAACTGTTTTAATAACTGTACATTTGTCTTAAGGATCAGAGACTCCAAAGACAAGTATGTGGATTTGCAGCTTGTTTTCATTGCTTTGTGTATCTGTAGGTGGAGGAGGAAAAAATAAACATAGATAACACCAAATGGAATGAGTGACTTGAAAGCTAAACTCCTAAGCCCATTTGAGATATTTTATCCAGCTAGTAACCTCTTGCTAGAGATATGCAGTAAATGCTAAAGGAGCAGTGTTATTTAATTAGATAATATTTGCAATGTAAATGTTGATAAATTAGTTAATGGGCTGTATTCCTTCCTTGCACAGGGCTGCTGAAAGTGACAGTCCTTGGAGGAAAGGAGAACTTGCAGCATAAGGTGCCTGCAGCTTCCCCTGTGCCTTCACTGGAGACACTGAGGACAGCCCACATGACTGGAGGGAAGAACAAAGAAAAGTCTTTTCTGGTGGTGTGCTCTGCTTCCCACTGACTTTCTTTAGTAGGAATTTCAAGGGAAATTGACAGAAAGCTTCCTCAAGGTGTGCACCAGGTGTATGTGCATATCCTCTCACTGAGGATATCCTGAGGTCTGTCAGGATTTGGGAAAAGCAGAAAAAAAATACTCAAGAATTGGATGCTGTGAATTTACAACAGGGTTCTTCAAATCAGAGGTGCCTGAACACAAAACAAAACACTCTCCCAACCAGGTATTGGCTAGGAATCTTGTTGGATGGGGAGCTTGCTAAAAGCAAGATCCCCTTATAGTCGTGGCAGAAAACCAAACCAAAACAGCAGCTAGGACTATATGAATGATGACTCCTGTATCTGTAATCTGAATGGCTGTCTGTGTTTGGGGATCATAAAAATGTCAGAGCTGGTTTCTTCTGCTGCACTTTAGCAAAAGTTCCATTTTAGAGCAAAATGTACTTTTACGTGTGCCTGACCAAAATGCAACTGTTAAAACAGAAAAGCTTGGCCAACATTGCTGCAGAGAAATGTTTGGGAAATATTGACTGGAGCATTCATTACTAATTTTTCTAGGGCCAGATTTTCATCATTAGGTTCTCTTCTTGCATATAAAATTTCCTGCCTGCAAATAATTATAAAGACATTTTCCTATAAGCAATCATAGTGTTTTAATTCAAGTTTTAGAAGTGAAATAGTAATATTTACACCTCTGAAAAAAGGGTCAAGGCCAGAAGGACCTTTACTAGACTTGCAGGTCTACGTTGTTTTTTTTGCAAAAGCTCAAAGTAGCTTTTGCAAAAAAATAAAATATTCTTGACCCATTTAAGTAGTCATGAAAATTCTTACTATTGTCACTTACCTGTTCTTTGGCAATGATTAATCCAAGTCTTTTCAATGTCTCACATGAGCACAGGAACAACTGCTGCTCTGTCTCTGCTATGGATACATCTTTCTTTGCAGGGGTGACTGTCCACCACTTTTACACACATCCCCTGCCACCATGGCACCATTTGTGCCTGGCAGAGTACACAAGCATGGCAGAAAGAGTTGTTTTGAATATCTGGTTGCTCAGTGGAGCTCTCTGTAACTGGGGACACAGAAACAACTTTTGCACTGAGTTGAGAGTCCCCGACAGAGGCACCTTTAGCAAAGGCATGAATGAGTTCACTGCGCTGAGCACAGAACCCTGTGCCTTTTCTGCTCATAACTCTTTGGTGATGGTGGCTGCATTCCTCCTGCAGGTTAGCCCTAAAGCTGAAGGTGCAGCTCTCCTGCCTTTCAAACAAAGCAAAGCCCCAGGCTTTTCCCTCAGGGTGGCTGGCCATGGGCGCAAGGCAGAGCCACAGGAAGGACTATGCTGTTCTTGCCTTGCTGCTTTGGCCAGGGTGTTTCTCTGCCCTCCTGTCAGTTGATTTTACCCATGTACAGCGAGCAGTCCTCTGTCTCCTGCCATTTCACTCAAGTCTGAAAAACCCCAGAGTGGCTGCTGGGTTTAATTCGAGTGTTCACAGGTAGCTGGCAATTAGCACTAACCTGCCTACCCCAGCTTCTACCAAGACAATGAGAACCAGAATTCCTTCTGCTTGATGATGATGATTGCTAAGAAACTCTGGCTAAAATGTCTGAGCTGTTCCCTCCCTCTCCCTCACCCAGCTGGCTCTATAATCATCAGCCCTTTTCACTCAGGCTGCAAAGTAGCTCTTAGTAGAAGAGCAGAGGTTGACAAATGCCAGTCACTTTCATAACCATATGGCAACCACATTGATTGGGTGGCTGAGAAGGGCTGTGATGTTACCACATGTCTGTAATTTTTCTGTTTTAATGTGGACAACCTCAGGTACAATTTTAGCTTAAGCCAAAGGCAGGTCTGAGTGTTTAATCTGTCTCAGGTCATATTGTGCAGTAGGAAAGCATAAGTACATTCCTAGCTGTAAAATAGTTGTGTGAGTCCCTTCAGAAAGGAAACGAGACTGATCTAAGAAAAGATTCTGATGTCCTAGGGGTAGAAGGTGCAGCCACAAAAGTTTTCCTTTTTACTGTACATTTATTTTTAAGTAATACACAGTATAGTAAATATGTAAGAAAAACAATGCATAAAATGAGGTCTGAAACAAAAGGTCTGCTCCACCTCACTCTCACCTGAACTTACTCCTGCTCCTTGCCTCTTGCTGATACCAGCACCTGCATGGTGGCAAGGTGAGATCAACTTAGTGAGTTAAGAGACAGGTAACCCTTCAAAAAAATTTGGAAAAAAAATTTGGGATAGCTACATGCTTGTGCAGAATGGTGCATGGGTCAGGCAGGAATACCTGGGACAATTAATAAGTGCTGGGACCATGCCCTGGCCTCTCACACTGAACATGAGGAGCTGGTGATGGACTCGAGAAGCAGGGAATGTGCTGAAAGGCACAGTGTTTATCAACACATTTTCTTTTTGGTGACCTCGCAGTCATCAATTAATTACCCTGTAACCCATGCCTTTCAGAAGAGGACATTTTTCCTTCTGTGGGCATCCAAAGACAAAAAATTATATCCTTACTGTTTTTAAACCATTCACACCACTTGTGACTGGGAGAAGAAAGAATACTTGCCTATCCCTCAGCCAGAAGCAGACACTTGGGGTTTTGGCAAAGTCAGTGGTTAGATGGAAGCACAGAGAGATAAATGTAGAGATTCCCACACTGCTCTGTGCAGCATACGTGGTTTGAGAGGGTTCAGGGGAAAAAAAAGTTTCACAATTCTCTCTGGTTAAACATGACTAACAATGAGGTAATGGTGGCTCAGAAACATGTTGTAGTTAAGGTTGCACTCTAGAGACTGTGGTTAGCTTCCCAGGCTCTGCAATTGGGCCAAGAAAAGTAATTACAGCGATTAATAATAATGTTTGATTTGCCAGTCACATAGTCCATTCCTCAGAGCTGGTTGGTCTGGAGGAGGGGGAGGTAAACTGTAGGAAGGAAATTGGAGCAACCAAGTACAGCTCTTGCAGTGCATAACCAAACACTGCTGGAACCACCTCAGTCTGGTGTCAGCAATTTTCTTACAGCTGCAAACAGCAGCCGTGGGTTTGTCGGTATGGCAGGGTTGTTAGCCAGTGTTTGTGTGTTCTCTATGGCAGGAATTGTTAGCCTCTGTGTGTGTGTGTGTAATGCCGGGGTGGATGTGGGCAGTGCAGTGCAGGATTACACTCTGTGCCCCTTGGCTGAGGCACTGTGCTGAACAGAGGAGGCTGCTTTGTGTAACTGAACACCAGGCACTGTGATGCTGTGCTCTGCAGAAAGGCTGTGCTGCTTTGCAGGGCTGAGCTCTACAGCCGGGATAACATTTTGTATTTCTGAGGATGAACAGCTACGAGAACCTCACCTTTCTGTCGGGGGTTTACTGGGAATGCAGCAGTAAACAGCAATGTATAAGGGAATTGAAAAGGGAGCCTTGCCTGTAGCACTAATCATGAAACCTTAGTAACATCCCATTGTGTGTTTCCTGCCCCTGCCTGTCAGTGTGCCTGTTGGGAAGGTGGGGCACACAGGAGGAAGCAGGCAAGGGCTGCCATGGCAAAGCCAGTGGGAAAAAAGCAAAAGCCAATCCCTTGGCAAAGTTTGGCTTCATGATTACTGGAGTCCTTGGTGTCACCACAATGAAGAGGAGTTGCCATGGAAACCATTGCAAAAGATTAAGCATATCAAGGAAACCTGATTGTGAGAGAATGGTTGGAAATGTAAGAATTAAATTAATGTAGAAATGATGTTTTTGTTTCATTTCACAAGTCGTGGTAGAAACCTTTACATTCACAAACATCCAATTAGGAGAGAAGTTATAGTGAAATCTGAAAGCCTTATTTCAGAGAAGCATGATTGCTCTATAATTAAAGGAAAATAAATAGTGTTTTACTATCCAAAATGAAAATCCAGCGGTGCAGACTTTGTTATTCTTCATTTTCCCACTGTAGGATCTGCCGAATTTTTTGACATTTAAGGCAGACAGGCCGCAGTGACCCCCTGGGATACACTCACAGGTGCAGTGGCTTCCAGCCATGGAGTGGCCAAATGAATTTCAGATAGTTGGGAGAGGAAGGGAACACTTAACTCCTCATTCTCTTTTGTCACATGCTGGCCAGGGTCCTGGACCAGCTAAGCTGTGCTCATTTGCAAGTTATGAGAACAGAATGGCAAAGGTCAGTGTTTTATTCTGTCTGCGCTGGGCACTGCCTGTGCCAGTCCTTGGCATAAAGCAAAAGATGCTTCAAACTGTTTTATAGTGATGAGAAATTACTAGCACAGCTGGCTTAGGAACTGGGGAGAAGGCAGGCATGGAGCTCATGATCACTCCTCCCCTCCTGGTAATGCCCCAGGGACAAACAGGGAGTTGGCATCTGGACCCTACAGAGGAAACTAAAGCCAAGAAACAATTTACAGCTTTCATGCAGTACTAGAAAATAACCGAGTATCATGGATGGACTGGAGAATCCAACCCACTGACCCCTGCCCTTGCCATCAGCACTTTGATGTGTCACAGCCATCAAGGGATTCATCCCTTAAAATGGTATTACTGGCCTAGTATAAAATCAATGACACTGGTTTCACCCTGCTGCTCTGAGAACGTTTCCAGGAAAAGGGGGGATTATGTTTCATTAGTGCGAGCACTAAACTCTGTGTCAGGAAAACACAATGAAGTGTTTGGCAATAACAGGAGACAACCCTGGGATGACAGAGTAAGTGTGTGCAGGGGCTCTTTCTTGGTTTGATATAGATGTGTTGTGTCACTAAGGCTGTCTTGTTCAGCTCAGAGCCTCTGAAATAACAACACTGGAACATCAGAAGAACAAGGCTCCTCCATCTCCTCCTTGGAATGAGTAGTATCCATGCAGCTGGATCTGGCCACAGCCAAGGAGCTCAGGTTTGGTCTAGAAGGTCTTCATTCACTTTAAACACCTGCCCATTGACCATCCTTCATCCAGTCTTACAAATATAGAGCTCCATTTGCCCAAACAGTGCTACTTCAAAATTAAGATGTCAAGGGAGATAATGAAATTATTAAGTGCTTCTCAGTCAGGAAATATGGAGCTGCATAATTTTTAATTGAACCTCTGTGATGACCAATGCCTTCCCTCTCTGTTTGCTTAAGGCATTGCCTGAGGTGACAGAAACTCACACCACAGAAGACACAGTCCCTCCTGATTAAGTTTTATTGCTCAACCCCAAAACTTTCATCCAGATAGAGTGTCCTGCACTACACAAACCCCTATGTCTTCATGAATGAAGGCCAAATTCACTTTCCCAAAGTGTTTATGGATCAAAACTGTACTAGAAGGTGGTAGGTGATTAAACTTCGCAAGTGTGTCACAGAATGATGGAAGAGTGTAGGATGCTCCACAGCAGATCCAAAGGTTGTGTGCTGAAGATGGCTTTGGCACTGCAGCTGGACCCTTTCATTTACAGCTGTCACATAAAAACTGTGACACTGGGCAATCTTTGTCTCAATTTTGCAAGATCTCAGACCTGACCATTGCATGGTGCTTTTCCTAAGATACCTCTGAGGGCCCTTTGGAAACCTGAGTTGGTGCGTGTGATTGTTTTAGATGCTGTGAACAGAAGTGCCCTGATACTGGGGTGATGAACGTAAAATAAAACCCCAGATAAAGAAAATAAGTACACCAGCAGACACAGACAGCTGTACTGGTTTCCTGTTTGCATCTGGCTTCAAGTCAAGCTGCTGAGATAGCTCTCTAAAGTCCTGCATGGATGGAGTCCTGCTCTGCTCTGACTGCCTCAGCCTAAAATTTTTGAAATCATATTAAAAACCAGCTGAGGTATATGCTCATATTTTGCTGCTGGGGGCAGCCAGGCTGTGTGGAGCACTCATGGTCTTGTCTTCTGTGTTCAACAAGAGCAAGCAAGATGTTTTCAGGGTCTGGCACACAATTCAGCTTTCCTCTCAGACTTTCTCAGAAGGGGCTTGGCATTTGTTTTGTTGACTTGGTGGGTTTATATGCTGGCACTGATCAATAGCATGACATGTAGTGTTTGTCACTGCCGCACATGGATTCTGAGCCTTGTACAGATCAGGAAAAAACAGTACAATGAAATGAATCCATAAAAGTGTGTTTTGTTTTCTGTATTCTAGCTGACTAGGGAAATAAATGTAAAAGAAGAGAAAACACTTTCAGTTCTTATAATTATTTAAGCCTATATCTCAATGTGAATCTCTTTTAAGAATAGTGCAGTAATTTTTTCTTTCTTCTGCCTTTCCCACACTGTTGTGCTGTTCACTTTATTATTGCTGTCACAATCTGCTCTCTGTCCAATATGATTGCTATCCCCAAAGGTTTATTCTACATAGCAAACATCCTGTAATAGTGACCTACTCTAATAACAGGAAATTTATTTTTAAACTGCATAATGCCTGCTCCATATTAATCTGCTTCTTTTCAAAAAAAAAAAAAAAAAAAAAGAAAAAAAGTTTGACATGAAAATCTACTAATATTGCCCAAAGCCTGATAATTTTCTACATAATTTTATATCTTCTGAAGTTTGCAGTGTTCACTAATTTGAGATAGCAAGGAGGTATTTTTTTCTTTCTTCTTCTGGTCAATAAATGCTAAATAATAAATATCAGGAAACAATCAAATCAGTCAAACATCAAAGGTCAATGCTCATCAGTCACAATCTTTTCAGAAGCAACTTTATTCTCCTCCTTTCAACCAGTAGCTGCAGAAAGAAGTTAACCCTTGATGTGCATAGACAATAGTCTAAAATACTTTGTGTCTCTCATCATACATTCCAGAATGGGTTAATTTTTATTCAACTTCATTCCTCTTCCCTTCCTCCCTACCTAGCCTCACCTTTGTGATACCACTTTGGGGTCAATGGGACTGGTATCCAATGGGTGATGAGACATTAGTCTTGGTTTTTCTGTCTCTAAGTGATTTTCTTGGGAAGCAAGAAAACCCATCCTGTCAGATCCTTCTTCAAAGGGCCCAGTAAGTTTGCATTCACTACATCTGCTGGAATATCTAATGAATAAGTGTAATCCTTTTGGGTTTGCTAACACAAAGAACTAATACATCTTAGACCATATTTAATACCCTTAAGCCTGAAGGGTCATATTATCAAATCTCTGCTCTATCAAAGTATTTTCAATTGCATCTTTTTTTTTTTTTTAATGCCTTTAAACATGACTTGACAGTGCTTCTTCCAGATCCATTTTACATTCTGCATTGTCTGCCTCAAGGATATCGTATGCATCTCTATCTTAATGAAGTTGAGTTCTGTATCTACTACCAGGCTGTTTTCTCCCAGATAAATCATCATGTCTGCTCCTGTCAGTGCATCTAAAGGAACGCAGGGATGAGAACTCCGGCTGATTTCCACTGGTCTGTCTCTCTTCTCCGTTTATCCCTGCACTCTGCACTGCATGGCTAACCCCTAGTTCTTCCCTCATCACTGCTCTGACCCTGATCACCTTTATACTCCATGGTTTTCCTTTTTGTGTTTTGAGTGGGGCCTCATGCACTCAGACCATATTGCAGGAAAGAAAACTTGTTCTGTGTGTTAGGCTATCTGGGCATTCAAACAGAAAATAAAATTTCCCAAAACTTCAACATAGTTTTCCTTCCCAGCTTGGCCAAATCCTTCTTCAGATAAAATACTCACAAAGCTGTCACTGATTCTGACAGGAAGTATCTGCTTAACACTTTACATTGGTGCTTTCCCATGTTAACATTCAATTTGGACAATATTTAACAAAAAGCCTAATGAGTCATGTCTTAATGTTAGAACTGAGACAGAGTGTAAAGCCATTAACTTTTGTATCTGCTGCCAAAATATCCTGGGAATGAGCTGGATGCTACCAGTTATAGTTGATAAAATGTGTCTGCTGTCCACTGTCTGATGGGCCACTGCCCTCCCACTGAAGAGTTTTGAGTCATTAAAACAGTTACAAGAGGTATGGTTGGCTGTGATTCCCAATCTCTAGGTGTATTTGACTTTATTTGACTCGAGTCTAATTAAACTTCTAAAAAGATGACAAATGTCCTTTCCAATTATTGGATGTGTTTGCTTTTGAAATGCCAGAGCATTTATGGAATCCCTGTTGGTTGGAGCTGCTTGGCCTGTGTTATGATGAGCTTCAGCCTGTCCCTCCATGCTGCCATGGTGACAACTGGAAACCAGTGCACAAAATCCTCATACTCCCATGGACATGAGGGATACTGACAGGAAAACTTGGCTTTGTATAAGCTTCTGTCACCATTTTCCAAATTTTCCCTCTTTCTGGCTAGGCAGGATTAAAAGTTTGCTGGAAAAAAAGGGGTGGGGGAAAAAATTCAGTGTGTTCCCTGAATGAATGTCTAATTTCTTTAGTGTGAAACATCCTCCTTTCTGCTTCTGTTTCACATTTGTATAATTGTGTCACATGCAATAAAAATGACAGAAAAGGTATATAAAAACATTTTGGGTTTTATTATCCATTTCAACGTATGTATTTTCCCATCCAAAAAGAGAACATCTGTATTCATGAGACCCTGCAAATGTCAAAAAATGACAAAAAATCCAAAATTTCACAGAATTCCTTAGAGTTGTAAAAGTTCTGCCATGCAGACTGCTGTAGAAATATCCTATTAATTTTCCTTAGAATTCTTTTCCATATAAACAAACTCTCTGATAATGTAAAAAAAATTATACCACTTCAACACTTTTGCAACAAAAAAGAGGTGGGCTAACTTCTAGAGAAAGGCCTCCTCTCCTGCTGGAATAACCACAATATCTATGTAAAAGTAAGGGTTGCACCTGTTACAATCACTCGTTTACACACTTTTAAAACAAAGCAATATGTTCCCCCTCAGATCTAGTTCCAGCATTTAAAAATCTTTACAAAGACAGCTGAATGCTGGGGTCAGATGCAGTGGGGTGGAGCTTCCCCCTTTCTGGCATGAAAGTGTTTCTGCATTTTTATACTGAGCAAGTCAAAGCTTGTAAAAAGTAATTTATGAATTCCTATGGATAGGAATCTGTGCTTGAAGAGAAAACAGTTGGTGTGATTATGGACAATAATGAGGAAGCAGGTGGGATACTCTTCAGTTTCCACTGACAATATTCAACGGATAAATAGAAATGAAACTTGAAAGAGAACTTTCTTTTCTTGGCATTTGCACTGTCAGGATGACTTAGACCTTTAATTGGCATGCCCAGTACCTTTGCCTAGGTGCTGTACATTGGGTGCATTTTGCTGACAAGGATGACCTAGTATCGAAAGTAAATATATTTAGAACTTTCTCTTGGCCCCTAGTTGGGTCAAGTAAAAAATATCGAGGAACTAGATCAGAGAGAGAACAAAATATTTCGAAGGAAAATAGTGCATCATATGAAAAACAGCTATACAGAGTGAAGGGAATTAAGGCAACAGCAGCCAGTTGGGATGGGAGAGGATTTTGGGTTGAAAAGTGAGCTCTGGAAGTTGTCTGGTCCACCATCCCAATCAAAGCAGGGACAGAAGTTCATTTGCAAAGCAAAAACTTGAAGAAAAGGCATTTTTCTGCAGTAAGCTGCTAGCCTTCTCTTTTTTTTTCTGAGACACAAGGTACACAAGGTGCATACAAACCCCACCATGACACCAGTCAATGCCCAGAATGCCACATTAAGCAGACCTCTGTATCAATTGCTTTTACTTCCAATTACTGCTTCCCAGCCCAGCTCCTGCTCCCTGCAAAGGCTAACAGACTGATGCTGCTGAAGTCACATAAGTGCTGATAATACCAAGAATTTGGTCTGCACTTTATCAGCAGCCCTCAAATCTCATTACCAGGTGGATAGACATCATTATCTCTTTATCCTGTTGGGAATAACAGTGTGCAGAGAAGTTCCTTGCTGAAGGTCATACAGCAAGTCACTGTAAGAGTCTGAAAGTGGAATTAAGGTCAGTTGTATCCTCATCACAGACACTCACATGTTGATAAAGCTGCTGGCATTGCACCCATGCAGTTATCAGGACCATTAACTGAACCTCCTGGTAGTGGGGATGGGAGGGCTAGTGAGTAAGAACTGTCAAATGTACCTGTCTGGAAAGATGTTCTCTGTCCTGAAAGATAAGAACTAAGCTGGTGTTTATGTGATGCTTAAAATTCAGGCTTTTCTAGTGTTTCCTCTTGATGTTATTTATTTTTTTTGTCTGTATAGTGTGACCAGTATGTATATATACCATACAAAGTATTTCTTCTCCCTCAGAAAAAACAAACCAAGAATAGAAGACACTTAAAACTGAAAGTGTTGCTAAAGTCAGTACATAAACCTGAACTCAAATGTGCATTTGAGGTGTATCAGCTATGGAAGACTCCTGAAGATAATAAGAGTGGCTACTGAAGCTTACCTCTGCTATGATAAAACGTGTTGCCTGCTGAGAGAATGTTTGTCTGGAGCGAAAAATCAATGGATCATGACAATTCCTCACTGTTATTTATTTTAGAACCGATCCAGTTTGAACAGTGGTGCATTTGATCTAGCAAAATCCAGTAATTATTTGCCACTATTTCCATTGGTGAGCTTTGTTCCATTTCTTTGTCATGCTTTGTAGGCTCAGGAAGATCTTTCTGTTTATCTATGCAAATATTTCATTCATTGACTCTTTATTTTCTTTGTTTCCTTCCCAGGAGGTATCTTTATTCATTACAAATCTAAGTCCTTTTCTTTAAGCTCTCTAGCTATGAAATACAAGATATAATCCCTCAATTTATTCCAGTCTAGGAAAAAAAATCAACAGAAGAAAGGCTCAGGATATGTCATAAGATTTATTTCCACTTCAGCATTTTAGACAACAGATGATCCATTTACAAAGCAGTGATCTGCGTCCGAGACTGGACTTCCTGACAAATGGAGGTACAAGGGAAATACACATTCTGAATATGATTTCTGATTACCTATGACAGGTACCTGAGGGTGTCTGTCCCCTTACAGCTTGAGAATTTTGTATATTTTTTAATGTAAAAAAATAAATTCCTGTTGAATTGAACTGAACTGATAAACTTCAGGGATGAAATGAGGTCCTGATTGTTGCCAAGACAAATAGTTATTAATCTTGAGAAAATGCTTTAGGGTAAATAAATATTGTTTCAAGTATATGTGAGTACTTTTGGAAAAAGTAGAACAGCTGAGAGTACTAGTATAGAGGCAACTTTAAAAAGAATAGAGAACTTTTTTTTTTTTTAATTCAAGCTGTTTAAAATTAATTTAAATGTCTGCTCCTAGTGTAGTGTCTAAGATAAGCTACAGATATTCACAGTTGCCAAGAAGGTGAAGGTGCAGTGAAAACACCACTGGGGGAATTAATTTCAACCTATTATTCTTCAGCATGTATATTGTTCACAGGATAATTCTATTACCAGACACTGTACTGAAATGGAGCAGGCAGAGCCAGTTGGAGCGTGGGGATCTTGAATAGGTGCTCACAATAGCACATTCATTTTCAGCCACCATACAATATGCGAGTCTATAGACTGTGATTTGTAATTGACCTTAAAACTTACCATCTACATGCCACAGTTCCTGTGAGTACCCCTCAGTTTTCCTGCCAGTTTTACAATAAAGCATCTCATCACAAAAGTTTCACAAATAATGTAGCCATCAGTACTTTGAGAATTTTTTTCCTTTCTGTTTTCCTAGCTGTATTCCAGGCTAATAATTACAATGAGCTTGTGACATTCCTTATCTAAGGGTAGAACAATGCCTCAATAAATAGAAACAGTTCCTTTTTATGATTTATAGAAATAGAGCTGTTTAAGGGGGCAAATGAGACTTCTTTGATTTCTGTTGTATGTGCTGTTTGATGATAATGGGGCAGAAGTAAACATGACTGTTTCACTGGCTCATCAGGGTCTGGTGAGGCGCAGAGAGGGACAAGGACAGAGAAACTCATTGCCTTAGGCAGTGGGGTGTTAGCAGAGTCAGTGCCTGGGGCAGCAGCACTGGGTGTGAATTTGGGGAGTGGCAGCAGACTGACTGCTCTGTTCATGCCCGTGTCCCTGCTGTAACACAATCCTCAGCAGAAACCCAACAACCTGGGTCTGAAGGCAAGGGCTAAAGGAAAGGGCTGTGCCTCTACCCCTGGCCTTCTGCATGTGTGACTGGAATAGAAGTAACATCACGATGGATTTCCTGCGCTGATGCTCCTTCCTATCCTGTCCCTAAAATAATTCTGTTTCAACCCAACAATACTACTGGGAGTGGTAGAGGAGATGAAAATGGCACCAAGCCACACAGCCAAGACACTCCCTGACCACAGAGAGAGCTGGAAATGGATCAGCTTGATCATGCAGCTATTGAGCACTATTGACCTTCTCTGCCTCTTTTCCTTACCACTGAGTACAAACAGGTATTGGGGAAACCTGGGACAATGGGTAGAAGGTACCTTTTATCCACAGAAATTTACTGAATGAGGGCATTTCCTTTTACCCATTTACAGAATGTGGGTATTTCCCTGTTTTGTGGGGATCTAAAAATCTGGAAATTATTCTGCTGATTTTATTCAAGGGACTGTTTTCTGCAGTCGTTCTTTCACATTTTGCATTTTTTTAATCTGAGAAATTCTGCTGAACAGAGAACTTTAAAATGGCCAAGATAAATACCATTCCACTAAGCAAAGCTATTCTGTGGAGCTATGGAATCTACTCAGCTTACCAGGAGGTTCAGAAAGGGATAATAGGACCAGAAATTTAAATTAACTAAGACATTGTAAACCGAGATCTAGCCAACATTTTTGGAAAATTAGAAATCAAGAAAATAAGTCCAGCTATCCAAATATTCTTACCCCAACTATTTAATTTGCTAAGCACACTTGCATTGTGTTTATATTGTATAGTGCATTGTATTTTACAGGGGTTTGGAATATTGTCTCCTGGTAGAAAGGAAGTTGTTAAACAATTGTCCTTTTACATCTGTCAGCTCAAGGCTATTCATATTTATTCTAGTGGAAGCTGAACCTTTCAACTATTTCCTCACATTCATCTGTCTTATCCCTCCCACGGCAGACAGTCCTCCAAAAAAAGTCTGAGAATTTGTGAATGACAGGTAACTGTGTGCAACTTCGAACTCCCCACATCGTACCCAATAGAAATAAATAGATTAGATGTCCTCTGATTACAAGAAGCCTTGTCAGAAGAAATGCTGTTACACATTTCTGTCACGCAAGATAATATTAGGCACCAAAATGATGACAAGTTACACATTTTGAATAGGCCTAGCTCATGCCTAATGTAGGACCCACTTGAACATTGTAGTTTTGAAAGTTTGGTACAGGCTGATAATAAATGACCTCATATTCCACTAATAAGAGATTGTGGGAAAGGGGGAGAGAACAGAGGAGACAAAACTTAATGAAGAGTAAAAATACAGAGACTGAAAAATGAAGGGAAGAACGTTCATCCATCCTTATTACTTACACAAAAGTTAAAACAGGATAAGAATAACTGTTGAAATGTAGACCAAAAAAGCGGTTTCTGGCATCTCTCAGCTCTGCAGAAATATTCCTGATAATTTGTACTTCACACAGGAAATCATAGCCACATATGTCATTTTGAGAAATTCAGACTTCTGAGATTTGAAAAGTTCCTCTATTTTTTCAAGCACAATACAGCTACAGTGCTTTAAATTATAAGGGAGTAAATCAAGAATAAAAGACTTGACTTCAGTGAAATTTGACTGGATTTATGTTCTTGTAATTGAAAGTCTTGTTGGTGAAGAGCCATGAGATGTTACATATACTAGTTCCAAAATGCAAGAGGGCTGATGGGTTATCTCTACAGCACAAATAATGAGACTATTCCTAGCATTTTTCAGGGAAGAAGTAATTTGTAGGAGTTTTCTTTCATTTATTTCAAGTAACAATGAACAAACACTCTGAAGGAAGCCAGGAAGGAGAAGCAGCAGCAGGGATCTGGCAAAAACAACACATTAAGTTGCTCTATTAATAAACTGATCAAGGCCAGAGCTTAAGCACAGGCGCTGGCTGGAGACAGCCCTGCCCCTTCCCACTGCTCTGCCAGGCACGGCGTGGGCTGGTCCAGCTCCTGGCACACAGCTGGGTGAAGGTCACCCTTCTTCACAGAGGGCTTAGGTGGGTCCTGCCACCTGGCACAAAGCTTGGAGAACCAGCCCCAGCTTGTTTTATATAGAAGTGGTTGGTGAAGTTACTCAAGGTCATGGGAAGGAAATAAAGCACAGACACTTTGGGAAGGGAGCAGTGGTTGGCAAGAACTCTTTCTCCATATCAGTAAGAACCTGGAAAATATCTGATGAGGAATGAAGAAGGTTAGGTTAGGCCAGGTCCCGTTTCCATTAATTATTGGTTTGGGGTTTTTTTCCTCCACCTTTTTGGGTGTGAACACAGTAGGCTAAGAGAAACCCCACCATCAGTGCAGTTTCCTTGGGGCTGGGTTGGAAGGCTAAAACAGACATTGTGTACCTCAGGGCAGAGCAACAGCATCCCAGAATCCCAGGATATCCAAGAAGAAGGACGGCAGCTGAGGGATTTCTGTACTGATCAAGAGTAGGTAAAATGTAACTTCATGGAACCCACACTTCCCAGAGACCTCTTACACACTCAGGTCTGAGGAGTGGGTGTATCTGTCTCACACACTGACATAATGCTAACACTGTATGGTCCTGGGAGAAAAACACAAAGGGATCCACAAATGTCTCCCTTCCTCACAGTCTGCCCATACTGGCCCTGCTATGACTCCCTCCCTGCTCCTTCCCCATCCCCAATCCTAAATCCTCTGACTGCATCATCCCCTCCCACTGTCCCTCCCTCCCCTTCTGCATCCATGGGGCTCCTTCAGTTTGTAAACTCTCTGGGGCAGTGACTGCTCATTTAAGTACAGCCCTAATGGACACTGCTCTTGGCTGGCCCCAAGGCACAATCACAATAAATGCGAATAACAACGATAGTGACAAACATCAACATTAGTAATTACAATAATTATTATTGTTATTATTATACAGTCACCAGAATGACTTGGTAATTATTTGCATAATTTGTATAAATAATTTGCATAAGCAGAATAAAAGACTGCTCCCATATCCAGAGATCTCAACCATAACGTTTTGTTCCCCGTATGTGCCAAGGATTCCCACTGATGTCAGTGGGAGATTTTTTCCTTGCTTATTCTCAAAACCAATTGCTCTGATGACAGAAATCAGTGGGAGTCCCAATAACATGTGGCTTCATCCAGTGGGGTGCTGAAGGTGCTTTGCTACCCCTGTCTCCAATTAAGCTCTTTAGAGATGGAGGTACTCAGCACTCTTCAGAACCTCCTCGTGATGTGCAGGATTGAGCCCCTCAAGACAGCTGTCTTTGGGCTCTGACTATGCAAAGTGAGCAGAGATTTTTTCCCTTCTTCATTTTAATTGTCTATTTACAAAACAGATTCCAGCAGCTCAAGAGCATTTATGGCCTAATGGAGAAAGCCACAGTGGGTGGCTTTTTGGCTCTCAAGAAGGGAGAGCCTCATCAGTGGCAGAGTGAGGAAAGTACACAAGGCAGGCAGGGCAAGGAGCGCTGGGGGAGCAGGGCAGACTTACAGAGGTGTTTGCAGAGAGCTCTTCCAAAGGGCTGGCACTGCCTCCAAGCTGCCAGTCTTAGGGGAGAAAACACTGTATTTCAATGCAGAGCACAGAATAATCTGAGAGGCACCAAATGTCTGCGACAGTATGTGTTGTCATTTCAAGGGCGCAGTTTCTGAGGCTTCTTGCACAAGTTTTTAGTTTACAAGCTCTTTCAGGATGTGCCTAGGTCTCCCAGAGAGGGATGTAATCTCTGGCACATGACATTAGGGCACTTTGCTCCAGAAGCAGTATGAAAATTAAGTTAGAAGAATGCTGAGGAAAGAGCTGCAACATGAAAGGCTGACATAATATGGGATGGCAGGGCAGAAACTTCAGGT
This sequence comes from Melospiza georgiana, assembly GCF_028018845.1. Lineage (NCBI taxonomy): Eukaryota > Metazoa > Chordata > Aves > Passeriformes > Passerellidae > Melospiza > Melospiza georgiana. The sequence goes on from NC_080430.1 coordinate 14,585,514, forward strand.
TGCCACGGAAAAGCACTTCTAGGCTTAGGATTTGTGGCTTAATGCTGAGCTAAATCTCATATGTTGAGACAGTTTGACTTTTCTTGTAGACAAAAAGAGTCAGCCTGAGAGGTTAAAGCCTGCAGTGCAAACCCTGCAAAGCCCAGAGAGCTGCGGCTCTCCCTGGGCTGGGAGTGGGGCTCTGCCCTGCGCTGTGCAAAGCCTGCTCATGTGTCCCAGCACCAGCTGGGTTAGGTTAGACTGCAGGCAAAGGCATGTTTTCAATGTTTGCTTTCTTGTTGGGCAGTCAGTGCTCCCTTTTGCTTCTGGAACTGCTCTGGCTCTGTGGCTGGAGGAGAGCAGCAGGACAGGCTGCAGTCGCTGCTATCCAAACACATCATTAAACACAGGCATGCCAGATCTTACAGGCATCTGGCCTTCCTGCACTTGTTTGGCTTAGTGATGAGCAAGTTAGAGCTTGCTTCCACTCCACAAAAATGCATCTGCACAGAGGGGAGAATTTCAGCTGCTTAAATCTGGAAATTGGCAGAAAAGATTATTTGTTGTGCGACTCTAATTTGTTTCTTGCCTCTGTAAAGCTGATCCTCTCCTTGATTATGAGGATACTCCACAGCTCCTCAGGAAACTTAGTTCTAATTAATGACCTGTGACTATGAAGGAAAATATAGTGACCTCTCTGACCATATACCCAGACCTACTCACAGTTCCTGCATTTTGTATTCATTTTATGGCCATGATAAGGATGATTTTGGGTTGTTTTTCTGTGCTGACAAACCTTTTAACCCAGCTATTCAGCCACCTCAAAAACCTCTTTTCTTCCTCATAAACCACAGCCTTACACACTGTCAGTGGCAGAGTTAGGTGGGTTTTAACAAATGCCATATTACTACCCCTTGGGGAAGGTCTGATTGTGTACCTTGAACCATTTGTCTCACTCAAGATTTTAGTTTTGAATATTGACAAATGATCTAGGAGGGAAGATGTTTCTGAATTATTATTTGCCACCTTTAGAAAACCCTCTATGCCTCGGAGAAGATTTTCATCTCTAAAGTTCAAAATGCTAATCCAGCTTTAGTGGAAGATAAAGGGAAGTATCCTGTACACTAACTATGGGAAAACAAGAAATCCCTACAGATTGTTCACCATTTCACATTTTTTATATGTTCTTATACACACAGACATTATTCCCAAGGCTCTATCTTTTTCTTTTCTTGTAACTGAAAAAACAGCTTAGTGCCTCTAAGTCAGGAAAGAATCTGTTTTCCAAGTTTTTCTTGAAGCAAATCTCCATTTTTTCAGCTGATCTCCTGGTAATTGCTTCATCTTACAGAGTTAATTTTCTCTTCACTGTATTGCTATCTTCAGATTGCCAAAACTGATGCCAAAACTGACTCATAATAGATGCTCACTCAACATTGTTTTTGCATTATACATTATAGGGGTCAGGATGTGATTACATTATTAGATTTTATACATGAAAGAAGTATCTGCATTTGAGGAATCAGTTGAGAGGAGAGGGGAAGGCAGCCTTTGTGTCCTATACTGAAAGACTAATCCTTAAGGCTTGATTTTGTGTATAACCTTGGGTTTTTGCACCTGCATGAAACTGAAGGCATTTACATGTCTAGCTATTATACCTGATTGCTGGTTAATTATGCATGTGAGAATTGCAGTGGGGGAGGGAGGAAAATAGATCTAAAAATATTTTTTTCTTGGTGTTTTAGATAAACTGAGATATTTCCCACATAACCCCCTTTACAATAAAAGGCATTTGGCAGGGAAGTGAGAGGTATGGCTTATGAATACCAACACAAATACCATTTTCTAGCCATGGCATCTGAACATAAGTGAAAACGTGTTAAATACTCTCCCAGCCAAATTTCAAAGCCAATTAATCTTGATTTTTTTTTTTTTCTTCAAACAGTCATTAAGGGCTGGAGAAGAAAATGCATATGTTTCAATATCAAAGGTATAGCAGGTTATTTTGCTCATGTCTTTGTCAAGCAACATTATTTGTTTTAGGACTGTGCTGTTCTAAAACTCCTTGTCCTCACTTGAAGCAACACTGTGTGGAGTATGGATGATTTGTCATCCTCAACACTGTAAATCACAGCTGCATCAAAGACACTTGATAGAGGGAGAGGAAAAATAGAAAATATTGTATTAGGGCTCCTGTATTTTTATTACTCTGGAGAGGATAAGAAAAGGGAAGAAATAAGAAAGACACATTGTATTTGTTCAGCAATGGAGTGTGCATCCATGAGAGCTGACCAAATGTTCACAAATATGCTCATTTTGTCTGGCATTATGTAGAAGACATTTTCAGGGGTGCCAGGTTACTAAGTCCTCAAATCCATTTACTGTGACCTGGAACAGTTGTTGATTTCCATTTCAATAGTTATTAAGGTTTTTTTCCTAACCATCAACGAAGCTTGAAATAAATACATTTTATTAGAGTTGGCAAGTCTGAGAACAGATGTGAGATCTCCCATAATCTAAAGGCAGGGAACCCATGGGACAGCAGCGCTCAGGACGAGGGCTGTTTCCTTCCAGAAAGCATTGGCTGTGGAAATTCTCAAAGTGTGTGAGGTCTGCACACATTTCAGTTATGTAAAAGGAGAACTGGAAGGTATTTTACCCAGTTCTGGTCCTTGTCATTTTATTCTGTTAATGTGCAGGGAGATATAATGTCATGATATATTTGTTTGCACTTGTTTGTGATGCCTAGTCCAGACTGCACAGACATTTTACAGTATTAGACCCCAAAACCCAGACCCATAAATCACAAAGAACATCTGCTATTCCCTTGTGGGGAGGATCTTAAAAGAGTGTCTTCTGAGCATCTCTGTTGCATGTCATTTATTACAAGTGGGCCCTGGGCCTGGAACAAAAGAGACCTCCTACATCCTCTTCCCCAGGCAGCAATTAACTGACCTCATCTTCCCACCCCCTTCATCAGCCCCCACGACCAATTATCCCAATCAGCCTGTCTGAAGAAGGCAACTGGCTGAACAGGTGGACCATTATTCTAAATAGTTTTGGGCACTTGAAAAAAAAGTTTAATGCAACAGGGTACTTACGCAATAGAGGCTGATATTGTAGAGAAACTCAGTTGTGTGAGAGTATTTGATTGCAAAGATAATTATAATATTTTTCATTATCTTTTTTTCTTGAATGCAAGTGTGTATACATGTGCCTGTATGTGAAATAAAATTTTGTAGGTCTTTTGAGGTCTTTCCAAATTGCTGGGTAGAGCTTATACAAGTAGTAGCAATTCTATGTATCAGTGTCTGGCCTGCCAGAAATAAACTCTTGGTAGGCCAGTATAGCTTCTGACTATTGTCAGAAGAGAATATGTGCATAGAGGCTGACCTCAGCCCACAGGGTGAACTAGTAATATGGTAGAGGGTAGCAAAATGTGTTGAAGTGCAGCAGAAGTGCTTTTGGTCCCTGGACAGTCATGGGCCATGGTGATGAGCATGCAAACTCTGTCATGCAGGTGGGAGAAGCAATTAAGATCCTCCCTGGAAGAAGACAGCTGAAACAATAGATGCTACTGTCCAAATCACTGTCCTTGGGGCAGACCTTGACTAAAGGAGAAGAAGGGGAGATTTCCTGAAGGGGAAATAAACATTGCTTCAATTATATGACTACAGAAGTAGAAGATGAACAGAAAGTGGCCTAACAAAAACAGGAAGATACTGACCCTGTGGTCTTGGGAGAAAGCAAAAAGAGAAACAAGGTCCTTTGGACACATAACTGGCCATACCCCAGTTTGAACTTCTGGACACAAAAGTATTTATATTGGTCTTGGGAAAAACAAAAGAAAAGTAGAATATACAAAAGTGAAAAACAGTGATTTGTTTCATCAGTGCTACCAAAACAAAAATACTCCCAAGGTCTAAAGTACTAAGAAAAATATATGATAGATATATCAAGGACGAAAGTGTTGAGGAATATTGTCCAGATAGTAAGAATAGAAAGCAGTGTCATATATTTTTTGAGTTTCTTTGTTTTCTGTGCAGTTGTCAGCATACAATCAGTCGAAGCTATATGGAACTCTGCTATATGGAACTCTGTGTATGAGCATGTGGCTATAAGAGTTCATGAGCATGTGATAAACACAAAACTGGTACCACACTGGCTATAGCGTGCACATGCACACGTTTGATTAATTTCATAGATTGTGCCTCAGATCTCTGAGAACTAATGCAAAAATAATAAGTGTCCAGCTCTGTAACATTTTCCAGACAGTCAATCTTTTAGCAAAGTAACAAGTTTACCGACTGCATCCTTCTTGGCTGGCTTAAATTACTTCAATATTCAAAATGTCCTTTCTCAGCTTCCACTGTGAAATATGGGAAATCAGGAAAGTAGCTGTTTCTAATCTAATTGTTTCAAAGTCCATTCTGAAATCTGTACCCTGCCGAATCAATGGCAAAACTCCAACAGACTGAAGTGGAGCCCAGATTTTATAGACAATCTGGAATGAAAGAGTGATTTTTCAGGCTTCCACAATAAGTATTTTAATATGCAGCTTATTTTTGTACTGCTACAAAAAAAGTTAAAGATCTTGGCACTCTTTTATTGGCAGCATTTTGGCAATGCCTAGTGAAGGGCAATGAAAATGATTAAGGGATGGAGCATCTCTCTTACAAGGACAGGCTGAGAGCTGGGTCTGTTCAGCCTCAAGAAGAGATGACTGAGAGGGGAACCTGCCTATCAGTATCTGCAGGGAGGGTGCCAGAGGATGGAGCCAGGCTCTACTTGGGAGTGCCAAGCAAGAGGACAGGAGGCAATGTGATATGAGACCCCTGAATATGAGGAAGAGCTTGTCCCCTGTGTGAGTGACCAAGAAGCTGTGGAGTCCCTAACCCTAACCCTAACCCTAACCCTAACCCTAACCCTAACCCTAACCCTAACCCTAACCCTAACCCTAACCCTAACCCTAACCCTAACTGGATTTGTTCCAGACCCATCTGGACACAGTCCTGCTCCTTGGGATGGCCCTGCTTGACCAGAGAGGTTGGAGCAGAGCACCCACTGTGGTCCCTTCCAACCTCACCTGTTCTGTGTGAGTCTGTGATTACACTTTGTGTTCTGCCAGTTCACTAGAGATGAGCTCCAAAAGTGCACAAAAACATCAGGCCTTATGTTGACAGAGCTTGGAGAACATACTCTGGCTAAGGAGGATGTAGCTGTTTTGTAAGTAAAGTCTCAATCTACTGGAACATTTTTGCTGTGAATGAAGACTATTGTGGTGCTTTATTTGAACAAAAAAATCTAATGGAAATAGATCCCCAAAACTAGAAGTTTTGAGTTGATTCATTGAAGCTTGCTTAAATATTTTCTACTGCATTTGCCAAGTTGCATTATTATTAATCATACTGTTAGCAATATCCAGTGACCTCCCTTTTGCAAAAACCACCAAACTCTTGTCTCTAAAGCACTCAATTACATAGCAGATAGGTATTATTGCCCCATTTTATAGACATGGAAACAAAGAGGGAAAAGCATCTTTTTCAAGGCCAGGAGCTCCTGTGTTCTGTGCCTCAGTAGAGCTTACTATGCAGTAGGCCATACAGCTTCCAGCTGGTTGCTGGTGATTAGGTGTTTTTATAGCAAACTCTTTGTAATTCTTAATTTTTCCTGAGGTAAAGGATTGGTGCTTGGCTGTAATGTCTATAAAATGCTAAAGCTGTTAAAACACAGTTTTTGTTGTATGTCATCCAATTTGCAGTTGGGAAAGAGTAAAATTTGCTTAAATTGAAAACATATGTTGTGCTGGAAAGTAGGTAATGGAATTGCCACCTTTGCATATTTGAGTTCCATGCCTTCTCTGCAATTTACACAACAATAAACTGAACTAACAAAGCTATTTTAGCCATTATAGATCATTTTATTTGGTGATACAAGAATCTTCATGCTAGAGCTGGACAGGAAACATTTTTCATGTCTTGTAAAAGCTTTCTTGATTTCAAAGCTGTTCCTGTTCGAGATTAGGTGACCCTAGAGGCTACTAAAATGTGGTGTGAAAGAAGCTCCTCACCCATCCCAACCTGGCATAAACAAAAGGCCAGATTCTCCTTCAGATGATGAGATGCTTGTCTTAGAGAACATGGTACTTGCTGATCTTCACCAGAAACTCCACACTTTTTAATGGTATAAGCATTTTAAGAAGGAAAAAATTAAATTAACTTTTTTCATTGATTCAAAAAATGTGTTTCAAAATTTCTGTCAAGCACCCGTTTATATTTTCAGCAAACATGCTGTGGCTGAGATATGTCTCCCAAGAGACTTTAGGCTGAGAGATTTTCTTATTCTCTCCACTCAGAAATGGGTATGTTTTCTGATATTTATTTTATGAATCACAACCAGCCACCCTTAAAGCGTGGATTCAGAATGTGCTGTGAGAAAAGCTTGTGACACAATTGTAACACAATTCCTCCATTGCTATCCTTCCCCTTTCTTCTTTCTCTGCTACTGTGTCACTGTACTTGTTAAATGTCTAAAGGAAAGGTTTTGCATTTATCTTCAAACCAATGTGTCTTAGGCGTTTTATTTTGTTCTGATGTGTTAAATTTTTCTTTTAAACCTTCACTCTTACCCTCCAGAATTTCTTTCTGTTTTACTTGACTGTTTTCTTCCTGTCATCTTTTCCTTTTTTCTTTCTGTTTGTGACTGTCATTGCCTATGGGATGGGAAATGGCTGCAAGCCAAAAGCCAGAGAGCAATCATAAAAAGCTATCAAAGGATGAGTAAAAGATGAGAGTAAATATGATAGTGCTGTCCTCTGAAAGCATAATTATAGCACCTACCTGCCTTGCCTGGCTAGAGACAAGGATATCTTTGGGACTGGTGGAAGGACAAAATTGTATACGCTGTTCAGACAGATACATGACTAATTCTGAATGACCACTGGTTAAATTCCATCTGAGAAACACCAGGCACATGGAGGAGAATACTCTGAACTTTGAACCCATATCTAGTTCTCCAGCTGAAGGAAGAACTTCTGAGAAGACCTGACAAGTGTAAAGGCTTGGATTAGATAACAGAATTTTTTTCCCCTAAATAATTCTTCTCCTATAATGCTAGAAACTTTGCATTGTTGGAAAAATATGATGACAGAAAATATTTCAAGTACACTAATAATTGCTTTCTCTCATTGCCCAAGAGTTTAAACAGGCTTCTGTCAAAATGAACCTGTTTGCTGAACAAAAATTGCTTATCTTTTTGTTGCATTGTTCTTGTCTTATTGTTATCATAGTTGTTGCTATTATAATTAGTCCCATTGCTTCTGCCCTTTTGCCCCAGACATGATAAAAATCTGATGCGCTTTAAGAATTCCTGTTGTAAGGAACTCGTGCAAATCAACCTCAGAAGGGTCCCCTTTCTTTACCCCAATATATATTTCAGATCCATACCTCAAGGACACTCCTGACCTTTTATAGCCAAATGTTTCAGCCTTAACAACTAAGCTAGGTTAGTATTGATAGATCACAGTGGAGTAGAATACTGGTATATCGTGCACCTCTGTATCATGTATTTTCCTGTAGAATTATATTACTGTTTAGGTCACACCATCTTTGTTATATATTTGTAGCATTGCCTAAACCACTGGATCTCTAATCTGTGATTAAGAAGTCTGGATAACAACACCACCGGAATAACATTTTTACTACATGTTTGAGGTTCAAGTGCCAGATATATTCCTTTAAAATCTACCAACCAGTACATTAAAACTGGTTTGGGAAACTACTGGAATGCAAAGTGTATAGTTGATTTACTGTACTAGGAAAAAAATTGTATCTGCCTCTTCTATATATAACTCATTACAATTTGCTTTCCCATGGTGAGGCAGAACTGAATAACAGTGTTATCCACTGACTCTGTCTATGGAATAAACCAGTGCCTTAATACACTCATGCTTGCCTTAAGAGGCCAGTGTAGGGATCTAGTAGTGTTGTGAGCTTAATACAGTTAGTCTTTTCAAAAAATCACACCAGAACTGAATTCACCATGTCGAGGAACATTTTGACATGACCTCATGCTGGAAGCAGCTGCTTGATTAGAGTGACTTCTGGAAGAAGTTTGTCTGTGTTCTGCTTCAATACATTCCTTCTTTTTTCATCATTATGCTAGAGGTGTGCTTCGACTGCAAAGACCAGATCTGTATTCAAACTTCTTCAAAGATGGGCAGTGTTTGATGTCTAAGGGCAAATGAAGGTTCTGCACAAAATAAGGTCGCAGGCAAAGGCACGTAGCAATTACTTTGAGATGCAGGATGAGAGTTCCTTGAAAAACGTTGATGCTCTTGTTCTTTACTTTGTTTATGGCTCTAGGGATGAGTTTCAAGTGGCAAAAGAGTGGAAACAGGCCAGGATATGTCCCTGTTGGACTCTTGCTGTCCCAGATGTTCTTTCAAAGCTCTTTGTTTATATATGTCTATGTCTGATTTTCTGCCACAGCAAAAAAAAAGTATTCCCAGAGAAAGCAAATATTCTCATAGTCTCTGGAGGCAAAATCAATGCAGTGCATCGGACTGTGGCTTTGAAGTCCCAGCACAGGCTGGAGAATGAGCTTGAAGCAGAATTGATACACGGACTGGATGAGAGGTCAAATATCCTTGGATCCTGCTGGCTGCAGCTCTTGCTGCTGATGCTGAAGGAGAGTGGCAGGTTCATGGCAGGATGTGGTGGCACTGACTGCAAAGAGCCTGAGCGGGCTGTGCAGAGCCCTTGGCAGCTGGAAGAAGCCTTGGGGAAAGGAATAAGTCCAAAAGGGAATACCATGACAGACACAAACAAGACAATAAAGGATGCAGGATATTATATACTGTCTTATATATGTACTTATATACAGTATTGTACTGAGATAAGTGTCACTGTGATTCAGCTTTATCTATTTGGTCATTAACATCCCTGGTATGCACAAGTTTAGCTGATTTTACTCAGTTTCATATTAGTAATGTAAGGAACCTGGGCAGCTCAGCTTCTTTTTTCCTTCCTGAGTCCCTCTTCTTTCTCTCCATGTCTTTTGTACTGGGGAGCCAGAACTGGACACAGCACTCCAGCTTTGACCTCACCTCTTTTGAAAAAATACAAAGGATCACCTTCCCAGCCTGCTGACCATATTATGCCCAATGTAGCCCAGGATAACTTTAACCTTTTTTGCTGCAAGAATTCATTGCTGGCTCATGCTGTCTTGTTGGGGGCTGTGCTAAGGGCCCATTTCCCCACTGACTTCTTACTGGCCACCAGCTAGAGCACATCTCTGACATTGCTGCCAATTGCTCAGGAGAAGATTTGCTGCCCAGAAAGTCTCCCAGGTGTTTCTGCAGAGCATGCCCAGCTCTGCCACACTGACAGGCATGGCAGAAAGGGCAGCCTCTGCCAGGATTTGAGCTCTGTGCTTCCTGATGGAACAGTTTGGGCCTCCTGGGCTGTGAACAAAGGCAGAGAGCTCTGCTGTGCCTTGCCTGCTCAGCTGCCCCCAGGCATGGCAGAGCAGAACAGCTTCACCTATCGCACACAGTGGCAGCAAGGCTTGTGAAGATCCTCACTTTCTGCACAAGCTAGCCCACAGGTTTTGTGTAGGAATTGCACTTTAGTCTTGCTCCTCCAGTGTTGGTACCTGAGAAGGGGATTAGCTGCTGTCCCCATCAAAAGCACAGAGCACTAAAATAGTTCCACATGGCAAAACATAGCCCCAAGTGACAAAGCATGCATTATTTTCCTCTCCCAGAGTGTCTGGAACAAGCCATACTGAATGATGTGTCACATATTAAGAACAACTTTATTTTTATCCTGATGGAATTCCAGGAAGCTAACTCCAGTGCCCTCACACTGACTGAAAATGCATGATGTGTCCTAATAGCTACAGGCAGGACAAGGCAAGTATGTAAAAGGGACATTTAATTAGTTGTTCCATAAGGAACTGAAGTGTTGTTACATAAATGGTGTGTTTCTGACAGGCTTGAAGGTATTTAATGATTTATAACACTAGAAGAATTTTGATAAATTCGGCCTAGAAAGGCTGTGAAGTTTATGAGACAGATCATTTTAAGTTTCTTTAGTGAGGTTTATTGGAATTTAAACTAAATTCAAGGGAAAACCATGTTGCATGTCATCTTAGCCTTTAAGCAACTCCTCATAGTTGGAGTAGGACAATATCTCCAAGTTCAAATTGTTTTGGTTGCAACATTCAGTCCAGCAAAAAAGTGGAAATCATCATTTTAATAAGAAATCATAATTAAACACCAGATTTAATGATGGTACAGTTGTTCTAATTCATGCTTTAGAATAATTGCTATTGATTATCATGTGCAGTGCACACCCACACAGGCTTACTCAGTGGCAAGGCCCCATTATTTTCAGCACGCTGCAGTTGGATCTTGTTCTGTCTGCATGAGTCAGACAAAATGTGTTTGTGTTTGAGCAATTTGCACAGTGTATTAAGGTGAGTGTGAAGATACTTTGTTCTTCTGACCAACAACATTTGGCACCATTTACTGAACTCTGCCGTTGTGTCTCTTCAATTTCCAGCTACATGTGGGTACTACGAGTCTTACTTGAAATACAGGATTTCTACTTGTGCCCAGCAGCCTCCTTGGAGTTCCAATCAGATCCTCAAAACATGTGACTGAGGGGAGATTTCTCCCAAATGCACCAGAAGTGTCTGATACTCCTGGGGTGGTGAAAGGAACTGAGAGAGAACCAGGAAAAAAACAGAGCCTGAAAATTAAAATTAACCCAGTGGCCAAAACCTTTTTACAAATTTCATAAATAATTTAATCTGGTAGGCTTCTCCAGTCAGATAGGTAAAATATTAAAGCACACAATTTTCTTGTCTTTTGGAAAGCAGTGAACAGAAACAGTTACTGTTCTTAAACCAAAATCTAGCTATGCAAATTTTCATACAGAATTGAACATCTTAGGTATTGTGATACAAAACAAAGTAATTACCCCAAAACATTTTAGATATTTAAATGTCAGAACTAGGAGGTGCTGAATACAGCTAACAATACAATAATATTTTCTGAAGGAAAAACCCAAAAAGGTGAAAGAAAAAATTTTAGTTAGCATAATAATAAGGCTTAGCTTTTAGCAGCTGTTTTACATCTTCAAACCATTGCTAAATTATTAACTAATTGATACCAGATCCTGCACATGCTAGCTCAGTGCAGATTCATGAGGAGGAAGCCAGCAGAGTGCTTTTGTTGGCCGGGTAGGTAGACAAATGCTGCAATGTGAGTGGTAGGAAGTAGTGATATTACCATATAGAGCACAGCACCAGCCCCTCTGAGCACTGGCTCTAGGAGCAGTAACCTTGCCTTGGAAAGGACATAATTGCTCTTATGGGGTTGCCTTACATGGAAACTAAAATGATATCAAGCTTTAATAATTAAATTATGCAGCAAGTCAGAGAAGGACGGATTTATTCTCAACAGAACACAAGAGACTACTTGCTTTGGTGACCTAATTGCTGCAGCTTTAAAAAAAAAAAAAAAATTATTATGATAGCTGATTAAAAGGAGCCAGAGAGCTTATTCACATTTGCCAAGAGCACACAGCAAATCAAGCTTTATGACTTGAAATGAACTCAGTGCTTTGTCCAGATTAAATTAAGAAAGGCGGTCACTGGAGTGAGGAGTTCAGAAGAGCACTTGAGATTGGAACTATGAGAAGCGAACAACAGAACTGAAATGAGAAAGGTATAAGAGACACAGAAGCCATTTTCTTTTCCTACCATTTATTTTTCTTCAGAGGCTAGTGAGCAGAGAGAGGGGAAACTTATTCAGGAGCCAGAAAGCACAACAACCCATGCTATAAAACTGCATTAAAAATGTAGTCATGGGAGTGAGTGGGCAGTGATGGGAAATCTTTGGCACACATCTGAGCGGTACCCGTGGGACTGCTGCTGCACCTGGGCACCGTCAGGGGAGCTCATTCTCTTGTCTGCATGAGGGATATGTGCCACAAAAACAAAAATCAGAAGATTCTGACACTACAGAGGTTTCTGTATAACATACCTAAGGTTTTGGAAATTTGTGGTACATTCTGTGTTTATAAAGTAGTAAAAAAATATTATTGATGTAGTCCACAAAGAACATTCTATGCCACATTGCAAGCTGATGTTTTCTGGCAGCCTCAGCCTTCCTCCCACTGCATAGGCAGGATACCCTTGCCTGAAATAAGAAGGATTTAGGTATGGAAGTGTTGAATTCCTTTGTCTAAGGTCCACATCTGCACAAGAAACTCCCATTTCCTCAGCTGTCAGGAGAAAAAAATTCCTCTGATTTCTCTTACGTGAAATGTTATCTAGATGTACATTCTCCCTGTTTGCTATCAGTGAGCTTAAGGTGGCTGAAAAACAGACTGCTAAATTTTAGTTTCCCAGGGCACATGGCTCACCAGAAGTGGCATTGCCAAGCTGTTGTGTGTACCTGGAGCCTTTTTTCATTCAGTAAATGGGAGGGGGAAGCAGGTGAAAGCTCTTCCCTTCTCTCATGGCTACCCTGAGGGTTCATGACAGGCAATCATGTTACTGGGGCCCTCCATCCCTTAGCTGAAGAAGTCCCCTTCGTCACCCTTGAAGCTGCCAAGGGGCAAGCAGGTTGGAGACAAAAGGTGTGGGCAGGTTATGAAATGCAATTCCAGCTCTTCTGAAATAATTTACAGTTTCCTGATATGCAAACGACAGTATTTCAGATTACCTGCCCAGGGCCAGTGGGAGATGCAGGATTTAGCTCAGAGCATGTGTGTCCTGTTTCACCCAGCCCACACAAGGGAAGCTGGAAATCTCTTCCATAATTATGCACATATGTATATATGCCACCAGCAGGATATTTGCCCACTGCCATTAAACAACTTTGCTATGATTCCTGCCATGTGGAAAATGTCTCGAAATCATAATTAATGGCATGTAAACACCAGCTGGCCAGGTTAAGTCTCCAGTGCAAGAATACCTTTGAAAACACGAGTGTATCAGCTCTTGGCACTTAGAGAGTGGAACAGCACACGAGGCTGCTGGGAGTCTCAACAGGCCATGAATGTTGCTGTAGTGCACTGCATTGTTCTGAAATGGAGTCTTGTCAAACATTTTCCAAGGACCTTTCCTGAACCTGGGCTGAGTTTTTCAAAGGTGTCTATGGGAGTTAGCTGTTTCTCAAAGATGTGTAGTGGAAGTTGTTCTTTGTTCTTTTGAATGTCCCTGTATAGGCAATTTATGGCAGCTGCTTAAAAATGCCATTGAAGCTTCATCAATTAGGTGACTTGCTATGTTGAAAAATACATAAAGGAGCCATGACAATTTTAATGAGGCTTTTCAATTGGTTTCTATGACTTCTGCTATTTTGTGAAATATGCCTTGTGAATTACAAATTCTTTTATTGAGAGAGGGAATCTTGGCCAGGGCCCCAAGGTTATTACTCACTGTATTCAAAGGGTACTTGGGATCTTTAATTTCCAACTGGAGAGCTGGCAGAAGGACAGTAGGTTTAACATTTCCTCTGAAGGATGACACCTCTAAAAGTGCCACACGCTGCTTATTACTGCAGCACACTGGATGGGAGCCAAAGTCCCAGTATGGGCTTGAACCCACAAGTAGTTGGCTGTGAGACAGACATGCTACCCACAGAGTCACAATGACATCTAGTAGCATCTTAATTTAATAAATCACTTTTTTCAATGGCAGTCTCTTGTCTTGCATTTCTACAGTCTGGATCACTGAAAGTTTATTTTTCACTTCAGCATGCATTTAAGGAGAATGTCAGTCTGCTTTTTTTTTCTGTATTACTTTTGGCAACTATGAACAATATATTCTTCAATAGCTGTGTCCATTTGAAAGTAAACATTTTATCACCAGCTCCTCTAAGATACTTTAAAACTTATGGCAAGAAAAAAAATCTAACTTGGTTTAAAAATAAGCTGGTGAAACATCTAATTTGATAAAAAATTATGGGAGCCATAAATAATTGTACCTTTTGTCAGATATCTTCAAAGGTGTGAAGACTGAAGGCATGACTGGTTAATGAAGACTCCTTTTCTGAAGCACAACAAGTTTCTCAACACAGGCATCTACCACTTATATCTGGAAGTGAAGAAATTTCCCCAGACACCTTTGTGGCTACTTGGTAAGAGCACAGTGTCAAAACTTGCCATTGGAGCTGGAAAATCCAGAGCATGGAGTGAGTCAGGAGGCAGTGGGGTGCTGGGGGAGGAGGAGGGATCTAAGCTGGGGGAGAGATTTAATGGGAGACAAAGACGGACAACACTGGGAACACTTGGGGCAGAGCTTCCTCGTCCTGGCACAGAGACCCAGCACTCGTGCCAGTGATGGAACCAAGGCTCTTTTTGTGCTTTATTTCTTGGCTCTTGATCTGCAAAAGGTTGGGCACTGATTGCCTAAGCACAGATCCAGCTTTGCAGGTGCCTGGGAACGGAGCTGGGAGAACACTGCCCCGAGCCCTCCCAGGCTGACTGCTCCTCTCGCTCAAATGAGCTTCCCAGTATTTGAGTGTTTGCATAATCCAGGATTAAACTGTGAGAGCCTTACAATGTGTTTGCCCTCCAGATCTGAAAGTTTATTTTTGACCATAGCTAATAAATAGTTAATACTCACATTTGATTAAAAGAAACCTTTACTAAGAAAAAAACAAACCCAAAGCAAAACTCATAAACTCCGTAAATATCAGAGAGATTTTTAAAAAATAAATATATATAAATAAAACATTAGTGCACTCAAGGGAAAATAATGCCATTTTGATCTCAGTTAGAAAATATATTTGTCAGCATTTAATGAAAAATATGAGCTGTTCTGTCAGGTAGCTATCAGAATTTTTAAGATGGGTGAGGATGATACTACTTCAAAAGCACCGCCAGTAATTTATCTGTTCATTTGAATGCATCAGGCAGAGCACAAGTTGTTCCTCACTGCAAGGAGAAGTTGGTGGGATTTTTAGCTAGCAATAATTTCTCCATGGGGCTCTCAGGCACTGCTCAGAAACCAGCTCTCCAGTAACCTCACAGTGGCATTTGGGACATTTGGGGCAACTCCATGGCCTTTGAAACTCTAGGCATGCATGGAGATCTTCCCTGTAGCTACAGCTGGGATTTTGGGTCATTTGCCCTAATGTAAGTATAGAAAATGCTCATATTAATCATAGGTGCCTTTCAAAGCACCTCAGAGGGAACCTCCTATAATTTGTGAATCCCAAGGAACTGAGGCATCCCAGACACCAAAGCCAAGTCCAGTGTAGGGTTGTCTGGCTGTTTTACTCCTGTACTGTAAATATGTCACGAGGTCAATGGCACTGATTTTGATGGCCAACTTTTGGATATTTGAAGTTAGATGATCTACCACATGGTGAGTATGAGGTATTCAAACAATGCATGCTCCCTTCCCAAACTACATTCTTGAGAAGAGCAACCTAACCTTTTAAAATCATAGTTTATATTTCTCTGTCTTTTTGTGGCTTATTCTTGGCATTAGAAACTGTTACAACAATGTCATCAAGGGCAAAATTACTACAAAGACAAAAAAACCCACTAGAAATATTTTTAGAGGTGAAAATCATTGGTGGTGTTCTTGCCTCAGGGATGTTTGAAATCTGGTCTGCACTACTGATGGGACCATTAATTTCGGCAAATAATGTATAATTGGTTTTGGAATTTAAATCCCTTCATTGTTCCCATAACACTTTTGAGCACCCATCAGCTTTGCATATGCTCAGCCACAGAGTGGGGTCCTCATCCAAAACATGATCTTTATGTGTACCCCAAACAAATAATTAAAAAGTAGATTTGCCAGCAAGATTCATTATTGAGAAGTAACTCAGAGGTTCATATAACTGTTACAAGAGAAAAAAAAAAAAAAAGTAATCAGGGACAACTGCTCAACAAACATTTACCTATGTGTCTAATAATTAGTTAAACAGCAATTCTCACAGTTTTAATATGGAAGCTATCAAATGACAGTATGTTTATTTTAATTCCATTTTCAGGGTGGTGTGATAATACCAGCCCTCAGAAGCTCCATTCATTTGATATGTTTCTGAAAATCCTAGCTTGGCATTAGATTTCATCTCTAATGTGGAAAAATCAGAAGAGCAAAAGACTGAAACAGGAGCAGTATCTCAAGAATTCTAAATTATAGAATCTAAGTAAAAGGAGCCCTACAGTTATTTTTTAGTCTAAAAGTTTACATGCTATATTTAGATTATGAAGGAGTGACTGGTAAACTGAATGGTTTTGGGCACTTCAAATAAAAACAGAAAGTAATGAACCAGAAGGGAATATTAAACAGGGACAAGCTCCTCTACAGCACTATGCAGGTAAGGGATATTTCCTCATTGTCACTGGCATTTGCAGTCACAGAGTTAAATGGCTTTGAGAGCCTGCTCCACAGTTCCACTGCAAGCCATAGAAAATGGAAACACTTCTTACAAATAAATCAGTGTCACAAAAAGTGCAAAAATGACTTCATTTTAGCCTGAAGTGAAAAGATTCTTGTTAATGCACTAAGTATGAAATCTGTTAAATTCAGAATTTTTCACTTCAACAGCTCTCAGTACACATGAAGTTTTCTTCTGTGTCTTTAGAGAGACAAAATAGCCATGGGCCTAAATTGTTAACTCAGTAATTTTCACTACCATTCCTTTACCATGGTGTTCAGGTTTGTAGATTATATAACTATTTTCATTGGAAGGCACTTTTTAACATCTGGGAGTCATTTGAAAGAATGTAATCAACTTTGTCTCTTTTTTTTGGAGAATATCTTCTGTTAATATTTAACCCATAACTGATTGCATGATTTACCAGTTTAACCCTGACCAACTTCTAAAATTTATCATCCTTGGTTGTTACTGCACAAATCTATCACAGTAACAGAACTTTTTCCCAGTTCTGTCTGTGTACAATGCTGTTCTTGTCTGTGACAGGCTGCTCCATTCATGCTGCTCTACTGCCTTAGCAGGGCTGACACTGAGAACAGGAATTTCCTAAATGGGCTGGGAAGTCTTCAGGGTGAAGCTTATTTTTTGATTTTAAAAATCCTTTCTTTTTCAAGAGTGGGTCAAATCCTGACATCTATCCCTATTTGCTGCATGTAGTCTTATGTTTTCAGTCTTTAATAAATGGTGTCATGTAGCATAGTGTGACTCAGAAAACTCTTAGAAGTTGATCAGATAATATAAGAAGAATGCAAAGGTGATTATAAATATGCACACTACAATATTCCTGGGCTAAGATCCTGGGATTTTGTGGTCCCTCATAGCTTCTCAAATTTTGTCCAAGCAAATTTCAGCTATTTTTCAAGACTCTAGTGGGCCAAATCAGTGTCAGCTTTGTCTTACCCTTACTTTCCATTCACCCCTTCCCCTTTTGAGTGAATTAAGAGGTCAAAGAGGGGCTGGGGAAAAAGGCCAAAAAGAACAATATAGCAATAGAAAGGGCAATATACATCTTTTAAATAAGGTCTAGGAAAGGTCATATAGTAAAGAAGTGAGAAAAAAACCCCACAGCAAAATAAAAGGACAGGTGCAAGCAAGAGAGCTATTAAATCAGAGATGAAATCAAATTGGGGAATAAATCAAACGATAGAGTCTAGACAGAAGAAAAGGTTGCAATCCCTAAAAGTGCTGGGAGAGAGAATATATCAGTGAAGACAAGACAAATTAGGATTTGCACACTTGTAGTGAAAGAGTGCCCAGTACAGTACATCTTACAGGGGAGAGAGATGCATGGGGGAAATTCATCTTCTGTGTGTACAGTGAGTGTGCAGAAATGAGAGCAAAATCAGTTTGTTGCTTGATTCAGAAGGACCAGCTCTGATTGCTCAAATATTGAATCTCGTCATGATGGAGGAGGGCAGCAGCTTCCACCCAGTCAGGGAGCCAGGATTGATAAGGTTTGTGTCCAAGCAGAGACAAGGGGGAAGCTCAGAGAGTTCCCCAGACACAAATCATGCCCTAGTTATGTAGAAATTGAGTCTCCCTTCCTGCCATGCTAACACCACAGGCACTAGGGGGAATGATTTTATTTGGTTTTGCCCTGAACTTTGGAAAAGAAAAGTTTCTGCACATTTTGGAGAGCCCTCATTCAGCTGAAGGCAGGAGCTGTGATGGTTGCATGCAGGGAAGATGGATGGTTTTTGTTGTCTGATCTGCAGAGCAGCTACACTGTAACCATGCATATTATTGCCCCTGTAATTGCATCCATCATACCTCCTGTGAAAACAAACAAATGGGCTCCCATGCTCACTTAAAACCAGATAAACAACTGTTCTTTGGCAATGTTACAGATACTTATTGCCTGCGAGTAGCCCATAACAGATAGGAAGGACAAGGATTAGAGTGGATTTGTAAACCATAAATTGTAGAAATCCACTTGGGACTCTCCAAGCCAGACTCTTCTCTTAACTTTCCTTGAGTTATGCCCATGGATAAATCTGCCTTTCTGTCGAAACTCAGTGAAATTTTGTGCTGTCTCCTTTTACTGTGTCAGTCATTTATGTGTCATAAAGGCTAGAGCTTCAGCAAATCTAAATTAGCTTGGCAATTTTTTCCTCCCAATGAAGGATGAGATGCTGCATTTCCTGTAGCTCTATAAAAATGCACCAGATGAAATTCATTAGAAATCAGTGAAAATGCTGCAGAATAATTATTTTATTCATATTGGTTCTGAAAGAGCTGAAAACAAAATTGCTGCTTCTAAAATATGTCTATTAATACACAAAAAAAATTCAAACTTTTGCTTGTTTTTTCTTTTGCCCACAATAAATGAAACTACAGAGTAATTAACCAAAACTAACTGAAACAAAACAAAAAACCCACAGCAAAACAAAACAAAAAAAATATCCAGAGGATTAGTGAACACTATTGCATGGGTACACAAATTCAACATTAGACCAGATGTGACATTACTCATGTAATTTCCTGGGAGCATGTGGATAGTGGGAAGCCAGCAAGCTGAATGAGGAAGTCCCACAGAAGTTGACAGCAATTTAGGTCACAGAGACATCGCAGGCAGGTCTGACAGAAAAAGATGAACACTCCCTCAGCTCTCTGCTGCTCTTCATCTGCCAGACAAAATGTTTCAGTGCACCTCTAAATTCAATCTAAAGTCACTCAGGGTTGAAACTATCACAGGTTCACCAGAGCTTTGCAGCCTGCACAACCTTGCAGCAAACAGGCCAAAGTACTAAAGACACTTCTGAAGCTTGGAAACTGGTTTTTATTTGAGTAATAGCTAAAGGAATAAAGTTATTATGGAGGAAGTCTAGAAGGAAATACAGTAAACTGAGAGTTTACAAATGAACTTTTTCCTGCACTGTGTCCTGGCAAGACAGGGACATTCTGACAGGGTTGCTCTGAATGCCAGTAACTCAGGGCTGTTCTGGGTTGTGACAAAATTTACAGTTTGTTTTGGCTACTCCACCAAAATTCTTTCTTTCTGTGATCTCTGTTGACCCTGTGTTCCCCACACTTCTCAGAGGTCCATCTCAGTGCTCCAGGCTCTGAGGCCTCTGCTGAGTTCCTCATGCTCACCTTGCATCCAGAAAAATCCCTTTGCCTGTACTTCACTATGCTCTGTTGTTTCCTCAGAGGGCAGGGCCTTACTCTTCTGCAAAGTTCCTTCCAATCCAGAGTAAAAAGAAGCAAGGAGGCTTCTGTTTACTCCCCTCTAAAAAAAACCCCCAAATCTGGCATGCTTTAACACATGGTTCCCATGGAGAACAACAGAAGTCTTCATAGTAAACTCATGTCATCAAGGGAAGGGTTAATAATTTCATCCCAGCAGCTATGGTCCAGTGGCAGCCTGATTCAGCTACAAGCATCAATTACCTGATGCTTAATACCTGCTGCCTTTCAGGGGTCCAACTCCTACCTGCACACACAGGTTTTTGGGGAGGCCCCAGCCCCTCCCCACATGTGGCCCCCACCTTTCATCTTCCAGTTCAGAGTTAGGTTTGGAAACTCTTGGGTTTGTGCACACTAAATCAGATGCTCTGGGAAAGATGGCATTTTCCTGAAGGTGAGACAACCCATCTGATCTGCATTTAAATGTGTTAAACAGACTTCACATCCCATTTTCCTTGGGCAGGATGATTATTTCTGACCACCAGCTGGGAGCCATTGGGAGCTGCTGCATCTGCACGGCTGCCTCCAGAAGTTTATCTCTGCTGCTTTGGCCAATCTGTGTCTAATTTTCCCCCATGTCTCCCTGTAAACAAGCATTGCTTTGATTAATCTGTACATAATTTTCCTGTATGTCTCCCTGTAAACAAGCATTGCATTTCAGTTTAACAACAGCCTTAGCAGTGATGAGCATAAAATATAGCAGAGTGAAACAGAACAGCAGGGTGGCAGGAGCAGGAAAGAGCTACCTGGAAAATCTGAGACGTAGTCGGACCACTGGTTTGTGTTTCCTGACTTTAAAATGGGACAGGCAGGAATATGGGCAGGCATATGCATCCAATGAGACTAGAGGAGACAGAGTCAAACTAATAAAATTAAGTTAGAAATGGAAAAAATGGTAAAGATGGATACACATGGATCACATGGATAGAGCATTGTGAGAGCACTAAAACAAACAAAGGACTGGAAAGGATGTTGTTTGTCCTCAGATGCAGTGATTGCAATCAAGAGCAGATTTAGGGACAAATGACCAGAAGCAATAGCATCTTTTCCCTTTTTTCTACATGTTGTGGCCTGTGTGATAATAGTTTATTCTTCTAAGTCACAGCAGCTCAGGCTTACATCCGTTCCTGTTCCAGGAAGGCAAAACATAAATGAATAATGAAGCTTTCCAGAGGCAGGGTGTCAGTGCAGATCTAGTTCTGAAAAGGATCCAGCTTCTTGGGGAAGTTACCTAACAATTCACTTAGGTTTGAATCCTTGATATTTCATAGTTTTGAGCTGATACTTTAACAACAAATAGTTGTTTCTCTGTGTGGAACTATTGGTGGGTACAGATCATTTCACACAAATGGGTTACTCTCTTTTGTTTGTCTTTTCTTTCCTGTGAAACACTTAACACAGTTCTTTAGGAAAATCTCAGCTGTATGCTGTATTTGAATAGAAGGAAGGGATGTTGTGACAGCTAGCAGGGGCAGAGCAAGGTGCTTGGTGTGGTTGTTTCACTGTATGTTCCTCCTTTTCATTCTTCTGAAATATTCTGTACAAAGACAGCTGCTGCAGATTGAATAGTGCATCTTGAGCATATTAAATGTATCCTGCATATTCAACACTGAAAATAAATGTCAGATTCCCATATTATTATGCATTGTTCAATAAATTTGGCCCATTGTATAATTTTTCTAGCATGGTTTGTCTTTCTCACACCATTTAGCAATTTATTTGGCTCCTTCCTTTCAAATATTAAGATATTACAATTATCCCAGTATTGTTCAAATAGAAAGAAGTCTTGCAAAGTCCCCAGGTGAACTCTGAAATAAATGGAGTATAGTTGCTGTTATCTGATATTTACTTGGATGTGAAACTTCATATAATTCACACCATCACAGACTGTATTTTACAATCAGGAGGCTGAATCCACAGCTGGCTCAACTCCACTGAACTCACTGGAGTTGAACTGCTTTATTGAATTGCCTTGTGAACCTATGTATTGTAAGTGGATGTGCTGCAGTCCTTGGAGTGGAAATATCAATGCCTTTCAATATTGCACAAATCTAACTATAGCTCCAAAGTCCTTTAATTCCTCTAGAGGCATTATGTTAGTTTTATTAATGAGTGGGGAGGGTCTTTTCTCCAATATGCTCCATTAGCCTATGTTGGTAGAGAGGTTGTACTTCGAGTCTTTTCCAATTGTAAAATTGGAAGCATCTCTGTGATGTAATCACTTTATAAGGGTATTTGAAACTGGAACTGTACTTCTGGGGATGAGATCACATCATAGGCATTGACCAGTGCGGTTATTTCATTGCTCAAAATACTTGGGGGAAATCACTTCTGAGAATTACCTTGTTATTTTAAATGTGGTTCTGTGCTGCATATCCCACCCACCGCTAAGTCTGGCCTACAGCTTCTTGGACTCTCCTCCTTTCCCTCCACTCAGCCAACTTTAGCTTTAGCTGACACTTCTTTTTTGAATTTCTAGTTCCCAAATGAAAACTGTTGCCCCGTGGATCACTGTTTACAAGTATGTTCATCAGTCCACCCACCAAGGCCCCTTATTTCAGGTCTGAACTCGAACTGATGCTTATCTGTCATCACCATCTCCCACTCCTGCCTATTTCAGCCATGCCTATACTTTTGGGAATATATACCAGGGAATATATACAATATATACAATTCTCTATACCAGGGAATTGTGCATCCATAGTTGCTGATATTGTTTAATTGTGAGGTTGCTTTTGCCACACCAGCCCCCATCCTCGCAAGTGGAGATTTGACAACAGTGTGGGACAGCGATGGCTCCCAGTGGGCAGAAGGGTTCAACGACTTCAAGGAGGAAGGAATTCTGCCTTGTCTACACAAACTGTCATGTGCCTGTAAGTTACAACCAGATGTGCTGAGATAAGAACCAGGATCTCATTTCAGTTGTAGACTGCACCTGCTGATGAAGGACTGTCTTTTTTCCCTGCCTTCAGTATAATGTTAATCAAATGAGTACCAATAAAAACATGGTAACAAATAATCCTACTTTTAAGTCTTAATTAAAATTACATTTCACCTTTGGGAGAAAGGTTATACCTTGATGTTGTTTATTCTGGCTTTTTCACACACACTCACTGTGTATTAAACTATTGCTCCAGGTGATGACTATCCAGGAGTTGGTTGATTTCAGAAAACAAATTTTTTATTAGGAGAAAGAAATCACAGCACAGTTTATAAATATATTCTGGAAATTTATTGCTAGCAGTAGCTAAAGCCAAATCATAAATTGAACTGTAAATGTTCTGTAAAATGAAACAGTTTTTCAGAAAAATCCTTGCATTGTTTTTCTCTGTGCTTCCAGCTACCTGGATTTCTCTGGATGTATCCTAGGAAGCACACACAAAAGATACACCAAAATAACAGGGTAAGCAAGAATTTAAAGTTACAGAGCTTTTAGATGTCTTGAATATATAGCTACAAACTTTGATTAATACCAACACAGTTAACAGCACCCCTTCTGCAAACAAGCAAGAAAACTCATCTTGTTACACAGGAACTTGTGTCCGTACCCCCCTAACTCCTCCCCCTGTAGAGACTCTAAGAGGGTTACTCCATATGGAGTAACCTAATGATAATAGTACCATTTCAGTTACTGATCCTTTAAAAAATACTCTTATCTTTGTGTAAGACATTTATTTGTTCATGTGGACTGGCAGCAAGTCTTTGTATGTATGTTTCTTGGCTGGTCTGCTGCCATCTAAACCAAGTCTTACTCATTTATTCAACAATCTGTGCAAATTTAACATCATTCAGTTAATGATTTTCCTGCCAAATTCAGAAAGACATTGTATTTAACTACAAACCTCATTTTAATATCCTATTTAAAAGTCTAATTGAACCATCACTATTTTGCCTTTGATTTGTTGCATCTTTGTGTGTTGTCTTGGAGATTTTGATGTTAAGTCTTTCCAGCTTTATTGATATTTATAACATGGACAGCATGTTCCAGGAGGCATAAAAGGGTGGAGAAGTGCTCTCTGATGGGATACATTTCAGGTTACAAAAGGTCTAAGGAGGACACTTCACTTCTATAAAATGGAAATGCTCTATTAATGAAAATGTTAAAAGAAAACAAGTAGATAAAACTGGAGTACATGTTGTGGCAATCATGTTCGTGGAATTAGCCATGGAACTTCAGGACTAAAAAAATGAATACAAACCCCAAAGCTAGCTCTTTGAAGATCTGAGGAAAAATAAATATGTTAACATCTGCAAATAATCCCTTCTAGGAGGAAGAAAAATACATAGATTATTAATAAAAAAAAAGTTGAGTCAACATACATTTTCAATAAGGCAGTTGGACTGTAAAATATTGAAGTGTCTCTTGTAAAACAGGTCTAGCCTTCAGTGGGTACTGGGATGGGGTACTTGTTGGCAAACTACTGCTGTGAAAGGACTGTAGGATCTAGTGCAGCAGTTCCTAAATTCTGAAATCCAAAGCATAATCATTTCACATGGGCTATACCACATTTATAAACAAGATGCTTCTGATGCTATAAAAACCCCCAAGATTTGTACAATCTAATAAGAAAAGCTAAAGACAAGTACAGAAATCACAAACAGTGATTTCTACCAGTTTCATTACTTTCCAGTCTTGTAGCACTAGTCACGGGAGAAAAACCAGAAAGATGTAAGCAGATTTCTTCAGGAGGGTTGTATTCTCTATAATTTATTACTGGGATGGCCCAACAGCCACGTTTATCTCTGTAGCAGGAGCAAGGCATCCATCTTCTCATGCACAGATTGACTAATGTTACTGCCATATTTTATTTCCAAATTAGAGGAAATGTCCCTCAATGTTCATATTTAAAATGAGAAGGAAGAAAAGTGTTCCCTTCATTCAGTTTAAAGAGAAAAAAAAGAACTTAAATCTGTTAAATATCCACTGACATTTGTATGAACTTAAAGTATGCAGCACATCTTGGAGTAGCACAGTTCACATATTGTAGCAGGTCATCAGTTTTTAGACTGAAATATTTTGATTTTCTGTGGGGTAAACAATTTCACTGGTTGGTTTATTGTGCAGAAGGCCCGGGGAAATCTTCTGGATCCAGGATGCAAAGATGACCTGTGTGCACCCTATAGACCTGCAGAAACATCTCACAATAAGCACAAAGGTAGAGCAAGATAAACAGTATCTATATGTGCATACCTGCATATACAGAGGACTCAGCTTCCTATGAGAAGCTCAGAAATCATTTAGCCATCTGCTCTGCAGATCACTCAGTCCAAATATAAATAGTTTGGACAGCACATAAAGGAGATTTCTTTTGTTTTCTCTCCCACACATATTCAAAACCAATCTTGAATTCGAAATCTTTCATTCAAAATTACAGTCCAGCCTACAGTCCCTACTGGGAATTTACATAAAAGGAATTAAAGGGTTGGTATCTGCATGCACTTCTGAGCAGCTGGTCTATATTTGATGGATATCTCTGTTCCTGCCTCCATTATAGAAAGGGACAGCACAGAACAAGCTAACTGGCAGATACCTCTGAGGATCCTTTTCAAAGGTGAAATCAGCAGGAATTTTAGCAGAGTTTCCTTTCTTCTCTGCCTGCATGGATAAGATCCTGCCAAGCTTGAACCTGCTGTGCTTGTGGCTGCTGTTGTCACTGCTGGAATCTGCTGGGCGGTTTTGTAGGCGCTCAGGAGCATCCCATGGAAACCAGGTTCCTCAGCCTGTGGCTGTTGTCCTGGCAGTAATGCAAGCTCCAGGTCCTTCAGAGCATTTGAGCTCTGTTTGGTTCTTAGGAAAACATACTTGATTATGTTCTTGAAATCTTAACACTTCACTTTCAAATATTTTTCCCCACCAGCTGTTGTCCGATTCTGCAAAGTCCTGAGCACTGTCAGCCGTCACAGGGCTTTAGCTGGACAATTGCATCTTTGCAGTGCTCCTGCCACGTTCCACCACTGGAGCTTGAAGCTGAACAGTTTTGTCCAGATAGACTTATCCTTCCACAGCAAGGAAATAAAATATTCACAGTAGATTATGTTAGCTGTCTGTCTGAGCTGCCTTCACACATCCAAATAGCTGCCCTATTTTTCAAACAAGCCAGCAGCCTTCCTGAGTTTCATTACCTGTATCAATCTTAACACTATTTAAATAAAAAGGAAGAGCTTTAAAATGTGAGAGAACAAGCCTAGATATTTTCCCATGGGGCACCTCTGAGCACAATAGTATCTTCGCTTCAACATTTTTTCTGTGTCTCTTTCAAGCTAACCACATCCAGACTGCGGACATGCCAGGAAATGCCATTCTGGGACTAATTTACTGGTACTGAAAATGTTATTTCCAGAACTGTCACTTTCCAAGGGAATTTGAGTATCCACAAGTATTTCAGCTGTAAGGATCCATTTTCTGACATTTGGGATCCATCTGCACTTCAGTCCAGCTGGAACCAAACGGGCCCCATCCATCTGTAATCTCCCTGAAACTATCCAGGACTGTCAAGGAAATTGCACTATGACCACACTGGAACCAGTGTTGGTGTTGGCTGGTACAGTTCAATGCTTTGTGTGGAATGAGATTTAAATGAGATCATTTCACTACCCTTTTGGTAAATTCTATTGGGAAACAGCTGGAGGCAATGATTTCATTGCCTTATTATTAGCTGTGTTATAGGACACAATAGGAGCAGAAAAGAATAGGGCTTGTGTCAGAATTTTATGTAAAGTTGTTCTCTCCTGCCCAGGCATCAGCACTGGGTCAACAAAATGCTTATCAGATCTCAAGCCCAAGAGTTGGCTAAAAATGGAAGGACACATCAAATGGGGCTCCACAGAGGCTGGGTTTAGCTCGTTTTTTCATTAACAGATGATGGAATAGAGATTATGCAGATGATAGAAACCCAAAAAGGACTTAATGCAGGGTGGCCCTTGAATACAAAACCATCCTGACAAGCTGGAGCCAGTCTGGGGGAAGTACTGGGTAGCACACCTAGGCAGAGCTAATCATCTGCACAATGCATCACCTACACCAGGCAGCTCAGGAGAGCGGGAGATTACAGTGAACCAGCATGGTAATTTAAGTCAGTAATCTCAATCTGTTGTCCCATGTTCTTCTTCTTTGCAGGGAGCTACAAACAAGCACAGCTGGAAAGACAGGTGAGGCTGATTTTCTGCTGCACACAGCCATGTTTGGAATCAGCAACAGGTTTGCTAGTTTGGGGCATTTTGAGAAGGATGGTGAGCAAAGGGAGATAGTCCAGAATAAAGGGACAGAGAATGAACAGAGATTTAGAAAATCCAGCTGGTTGGATTGACTGAATGAACAGAAGAGTTCTAGTGTGAACAAGGGATAATGGAGAGGAAAAAACAGTAATAATCACCTAGGCATGTGAAATGCTAGTGCTGGGAGAATTAACATAGTCTTGTGTTTTGGACATGAAGAAATAGGTTGAATTATTACATTGAAAAATGGGGCTGGACATTTGGAAAAACTGTCAGATTGTACAGATGGGAAAGAAGAAGGCAGTGTGCAGAGGCAGTGAAACTTACAGCTGTACAGATTCTTACAGATCTGTAAGAATTAGTGTAAAAAACATCTTTCATATAGCTTTCAGGTAGCACACATTTAGAACCGATCTTGCTTTGGGAATCTCCAGCTTTCTGATCCTTCCAAGCCATGGTCTCAAAAACATTCCTGAAGAGCAACTTTCCTTCAAGGAAACTGCAATCCACCAGTGCTCCTCAAAGTCCAGCCTGAAAACTGTTGAAAAGAAACTGAATATCTGAAATGAATTAAAATTTGATAAAGAGATTGATCTTCCAAGAAGAAAGAAACTGTGATGTATGGGAACTGCCACTGTTGTTTACTTAAGAGTTATGAGGTAGCCTCTGTTGCTGCAGAGATAGGAGGGAAAAGTGGCCTCTTCCTGTCTTACACCTTGTGTTCCCCTACTTAACAAAGATCTACCTAATTTGCTGATTTTTTTTGAGCCTATAAAAATAATGAGATTGGCTAGACACTTTACAGGGATGACTTTCTGTAAGAGAAGTATTTTATCTGCTAAGCCAAAACCCTCCTTTGCAGTACAAAACAAGTGGTGGATTGGTGCTTATTTTGGTCTCAGTCTTATTTGGGATGGGTCAGCTCAGCATCTTCTAGGATGTGTTCTAGCTCTAAAGGTTATTTAAAGTGCATCCTGTAAGGAAAATAAATTCCCTACCAAGTGAAGTAAAATAACACAGGCAAACAAACAAACAAAAAAACTTTACAGCAGTCTTCAAATAGCTTCCTTAGGGTAGAAAGAAAAGGCCACATAAACTTGCCTTTCTGCATGGTCCTGAAAGTTTCCTGAAAGTTAACAGTACTGTTTGGTCAGGTGAAGTGTGATCTGGTAAGTCAGGTAAACTGGAGCTACATTGCCACGAAGGCACTTGGACCAGGTGACACTACAAGCTGGTTTGAAGTACACTGGGGACACTAGCTACATCTGTCTCCTTTAGATTTTAAAGAAAAATTTCTGTTGCCATGCAAAGACCTTTAGTCAGGTTCTTATTTGGAAAATAATTAAGTGGCAAATTTTACCTTGCACTGAAAGAGCAAGTACCTGAGGACCCTCCTCCCAAAAGAGGAAAATAATCCTAAACAAGTAATTCATGTCCCTTGTTAAAGCATAGGGATAATGAATGACAGTCAGGGCCTTACAAATGGGATCTGTAAGAGGAAATTATTCCTGTAATCCACTGATGCTTCTCCTTTAGAGGATTGTTGATTTGCTTAGATTTGTCATTTGCATATTTCCAGCCCCTCAATGCTTCTGTGAATTGTGTCTCTGCCTCCTCTTTGCCGACAGCTGGCCACCCACCTCCCTCTAAGCTCTCTGAAAAAATTTGCCCTCCCACAAGTACACAGTTTTGTTTTTTGGATAGACAGTGATAAGTGTTGAGTGTAAAAGACTCTTTGATAATTTAATTCACTTTGCTGAATTATGATTCTGCATGCACCATTAGTTCAATCACAAACCAGCTACAATAAGAATTAGGTCTGTTTTGCAACATGAAGCAGACAAGGCTGTTCACTGGAGCAGTCAAGGGTGTTTAATGTTACATTTGTTGCTGACTTTGAAAACAAACACATGTGCACTGATGTACAGCAATCTGAAAGTCCCATGCAGATGCAACAGCAGTGGCATCTTGGGGATCCCGGGCTTGTGTTCAGAGATGGATGTGACAAAGAAGCAGCAAGGCTGAGGAGACTCTCACATAGTTGTGCCAGTGGTACCAGGCAGAAGCTGTAGGAAAAATGTCTGCAACTTTGTTGGAAATCAGAGGACTCAAAACTGAAAACTAGGAGCTTCCATCATGGAGGGGTTGCCTGAGGAGCAGTGGATTTATAAACGAGAGCACTTTAGGAGGTGTGTCAGTCATATCCATGCAGGCTTGAAAGTTTGAAAGAAGAAACTTCATGTCACTCGGTTACATTTAGTATTGAATTCTGATCAGCTTTCCCTGCTAATAACATTGACTTTGACCTTAGGAGGGCAATTTGTGACAGAGAGGTAATCTCAGCTCCTCTCTCATCACTTCTTCCTCATCACTCTTTCACCGCACATTTTAACACTCACTCATGAGAGGTTGGCTGGGAAACCAGAACCAAACACCACCTAACTGTGGCTGAGTGCCAGCCTACAGCTACAGTCCAAAGCATATACTGCTTAAGAACCTCTCCAGTATTTATTTTGGAGAGCGTCATCACTTTCAAAATTAAGTAGTAAAGTATTTAGCATACCCTCTTCTACTTTCCTCTTGGAGCCAGAATTTTTACAGGAAGTCCCCAGTCAGAAAAGTGTTTTTGGCAGGGAAATTGCTTTTAACCCGTGGTATGTTGTTCACTTATGCTATAAAGGTCTAGGCTGGTCAAGGGGAGAAGCCAACAGCTCTATCCTTGAACAGCACTGCGTGACGTGGGGACGGGTGAGAATTCGGTGATGACAGCTCAGAGTTGTCTCAGCACTCTCCTTATCACAGAAGTGGTGCAAAGCCATTTTGACACGTAGCAAGAGTTGCCCCACTTGGTAATGTATGACAGCACTACAAAATGAAAATGTTTGCCATTTACATATGACTGGGGACAGTAAAAGGATTTTACAGTGGTAAATTCTATGTCTTTTTTGTTTTGCCAATCAATAAAGCAGACAGACCAAATTGCTTTTTGGATGTACATATTCAGAAGCAGGAATTTAATTTATTGCTTGACGTACCTTTACTTAAATTAAATAAGAAAATATCTCACTACCTTAAAGTCTAATGAGCTGGTAGATCCTTGTGATTTTCTACTTTTCCTGTGAAACAGCTTATAGACTTGAGCTGCTTCATCCAGCACATTTGCAAAATGCCATGTCCAAGGACATGCTCCAAAATCTAGTGACATCCATACAAGAAATCCAGATTAGGTCCCAACTATTAAACAAATTTTAATTGAACATATTGTTCAAGATAATGATCCTGTCAGAAGCTGTTGTAGCTTTCAGATCTCCTGTTGTTATTTTCTAATATTTACATTACAATGGCAGCTCAAGGTCCCACAAGATGAGTGCTGCCTTGTGCCACCCTCTGCCCAGGTGTGCTCACCAGCAGGGCAGGCCCTGCCCCAAAGAGTTTATTGCCAATGCCATTAACACAGAAGTTTCTTATTGACATGTTTTTGTATCATAAGGTTCATTGCTGTCATAAGACAGCAATAAACCTATGATCCCCATACTATTTATGGATTGGTTCATTACATTTCTTTTAAAATGCACTATAAATGTCTTAACTGCTATAAATACATCAGCATTGCTGCTTATCTTGCTTGTTAAACTGGCAGCTTTGTAACCTCAAGACACTGCAGCTGTGTAATCTTTCACATCTATCTGGCACAAGAACCATGTTTTTTTCTCTCCCTGTTCCCATGTATGAAAAAGGTGCTTTGATATGCTGATTGTAAACAAACTACAATTGCTACTGATTGCAAATATGTTGCCTTATCCATAGAAATTCTGGGCTATGAGGATAAGGCAAGAGAGGAATTTCTATAGCCATTTGGTATTCTGATATTTAATCTAAACTAGCTGTGTAACAAAAAAAGAAAAAAAAAAAAGAAAAAAAGAAAAAAAAATCTGTTTTCAGCCAGGAATCAAAATCTCAGTCATGCTGAAACTCCATTGGCAAATCTTAGTCAATGAGATGGTTCTTAAATATTCTGTTTTTAAACACTGGTGTTTCCAAAGACAAAAAGTCTAATCTACAAATCCTGTGATAATGCTGCATTTGTCATATCCAGGAAGAGAGAGAAGATAGTGGGCAGCATACTCTGAATGAAGATATCTATAGTTTCTGTCACCTTTTTCAGGGATATGCTCGTGTTCTATGCTGGATTTAGGCTGCATGGCCGTGGTTATGAACAGCTGCAGTGAGACTGGTGGCAGAAGTAATAGGAGTCCATTTTTACAGCTCAGTAGCTGTTTATTTTTTCTCTTCAGAAGTTTAGTTTTCACTTAAAACAACAAAAGCAAACCTCAATTCCTTTCAGTTAAAAGGAATTTTATGAGTCAGAAAAGAGCCGTTGCAACTGGGCTGAGTGAGTGAGGAGTCACTCCAAACTCCCACTGCCGTGACAGCAGCACACCCAACACTGAGTCTGGCTGCAGGACACCCACCAAGCTGGCCTGAAAAACTGCCCCTCAGAATAACCTGCGCTGCTGGCTCTGAGCTACTAATGATGCCTCAAAAACCTGAGAAGCTGCAGCCCTCTGTATCAGGCCAGCTTTCTGTCCAAGCCTAATCCCACCAGGACAGACATCAGGCGCACTCATTTTGAAGAGCAGCAGGGATGGTTACAGGGATTTGTTCCTTCAATATAATGAGGAAATATCTGGTTGGAACTGAGCCTAGTAATTTTTATGAAGATTACCTCACTGATTAACATTTAACTTGCATTTTAAAAAGAGAAATGTTTAAAATCCAAAAATGTGCACTTATATGATAAATACAGCTTGCACAGAGAAAGAACTAGGGATGGTTACTGACAACTGACCTCCTGAGAACTGAAGGCAGTGCTGCCTTAGGTGTGCAGAAATCCTGTCCCAGTGTGCAAGTCAAGCCTTGTGGGTGCCTTTTGAGGGGCAGCGAAGCAAAAGAGAGAAAATGGTAAAGAAAGAAGAATTTAATTCTGCAACATATTCCAGAGTTGACACTGGTTCTCACTGTCTGCTGTGTTTTGTGACTTTTCTGACTTTTCTTCTGAGATGTTTGATTTTCACCACCAAAGTTAATTCTGTAGGCCACAGTGCACTGTGACACCTTTGCTGTTTTAGGAGTCCAAGCAGTATGTTCTTCTTTTGTATGCTTTTAGCAAAAAAAACCCCCAAAAAACAAAACAAAACAAAAACCCAAAACGCCAACCAAACAAAAAACCTTTTCTACAAAATCTGTACTTCATAAGCAACAAACAATGTTGGTTTTGCTATGCTAAACTCAGGAGTTTGACTCTTTGAAGCCCCATATTTTTCCCCCTGTAAATTGAGTAAATAGCCTCATCTTCTTGCCTTATGTTAAAAAAATTACATCCACTGATGATTTCATCCTGCTCCCTACCTTGCAGGGAGCTGGAAGAAAGCTTTGAAATGTGTCATGTGTTCATTCTGTAAGGAAGAATGTACAGGACACCTGGCTGTTTGTGGACCAAGCAGAAAAAGGGTCACTGGGCTGGGGAACACTGTGTTGATCTCCAGGAGTCAGAGGCCACCCCTGGCCCTGGCTTTTCTTCTTCACACAGGGTGGAAGAGGGAGGGAGAATGTGAGAGGGAGTAGATGATGCCTGGATCTTGTCTGGGTATGGGATTATACTGCAGACAGAATGTGACCCTGAGCTTAGGAGTGCACCTGGACACTCAAATTTGATAATAACTCCAGGGTTAATGCCCTTTCCTCTTCACACTGTGGTTTGGGTTTTATTCTTTTGGTGAAATAACCTGCCTGTGATTGCTTCAAGTTGGACCCCTGTCCCTGAGAAGGCTAATCCATATATCGATGACTCTCCACATAAAGAGTCTCTCTTTAAAAAAGAAAAAGGAGAAGTTTATTGTGGCTAACTTGGATCTTGGAATAGCAGGAGGCAATTTAATTGGAAGATGTAAGCTGCTAACTACTAATTTGCATGATTATAAGATTTTGTAATTGCCCTGCAAAAGTTAATTTGGCATAGGGTTCAGTGAAACTCAACAATGTTAGCATGATATTGATGTGTGTATGAGATTTGCTGTAGCTGTTTGATATGCTCCCCACTGAAAGACCAAAGGAGAGATTTGAGGGGGTTATTTTTAAATATATACATGCACACACACAGAGGTGAATCTCGTTGTAATGACCCCCATGGGGCCTGGATAAATGCATGTTGTATCAAGGAGTTCATTGCAGTAGGAGCTGCTAATTTGTTCTTTCAATATAATGAGGAAATATCTGGTTGGAACTGAACATCGATTCCTAGTAATTTTTATGAAGATTACCTCACTGATTAACATTTAACTTGCATTTTAAAAAGAGAAATATTTAAAATCCAAAAATGTGCACTTATATGATAAATACATCTTGCACAGAGGAAAGTGAGAAAAACCACCCAATTTTTTATTTAGGTCAACCTTGTATTAGGGTTTGCTCTAATACAGCTAATTAGGGGGGGAGAAGTATTTTGTTATTGGGCATGCATGAAGGGGAATCTGAAGGAGGGCTTCCAAATGGCAATCCTAGTGCCATTTGACTTTGTGTGTGTGTACTATCTGCAATAATGTCTTGCAGGCTGCAGTCTATGAAAGATTTCCTGTGTGGGGTGTGGGTCCCCACCAGAGGTTCCAGGACAAGGCTGCACGAGTGAGGAGCTGGGCTGTGGAGAGGGATTAGCTCCATGCTCTGGTGCTGCAGGGTCTGGGGCTGGCGGGCAAGGTGAGTTTGTGTCACAGTCCCTGCCAGTCTCTGTGTCCTGTGTCAGGACACAGCCAAGGCAGAACAAGGTGCTCCTGAAAAACTGAGAGAAATTCCAGATTTGCCACTTTCTTCCTTTTCCCTTCCCTGTAAGCTGGCAGCTCACAGTGGGTCACTTCACTGCCTCAGAGGACTGTCAAGGGCAGAAATGAGAGAGGAAAGGTGTAGCAGGAGTTGTGCAAAACCACCAGATTCCTACACCAGAAGAGAACAACCTATGCTTGACTGAGTTGGTAAAGGTACACAAGCACATATCTCACTAAAAGCACAATAACGGAATTGCTGATCTTATATATTTAAGTTAGTAACATGTTGATGTGATTCAGTGGGCTGGGACCCAGTGTTACTGAAAACAAACACACATCCATATTGGTCTTAGAGGGTAAAAACTGAATTCTGAATTAGTAATTTTTTTCTCCCTCCCTTCTTGTTTTCCATCATATCTGGGGGAGAGAAATAAGGGGAAGGTTGCATGTGACGTTTGTAAATAGGATATCCAAGTTAGTTTCTGTGATGGTGGCACAGATGGGTGCTGCTCTGCAGGGCATGAAGGAGGCACTAAAGACAAAAGGACCTGGAGCGCTCTGTCTGCTGTGTAGCAGCAGTGGAAGGCCCTGCCAAAAGGGTGGGTGGATCAGGATGACTGACCTGGAGAGTTACCCTTGCAACAGTTACGTATGTGTTAACAGAAAGAAGACTGGAAGGTTCAGAATAAATTACTCCTGAGAGTGAAAGCTGAGGGAAATGTATGACAAATATTTAAATATTGTATTATAGTCTCTAGACAAACTCTTTTAAGTTGAGAGCGTGGGACTGATTTTCTAATGGGATGCTGAAAGATGTGTAGATAAAGAAACAATTAGGAAGGAAATTGGAAATCTGGAGATCTGAACGTATCTCTTACTCAAATGCTTTAAAGTCATTCAGGTGTTCACAACTATTTAAATACTTCACTTGTTTTACGTCTCTCAAACAAAGCAAAGCAGCAGTACTGTCATAAAGAGCCCAGCCCTGCTCCAGCTGAAATATGTCTGACATAGACAAAACAAATAAACCCCCCAGAAGCCCAACAATGCCATTTTGTGTGCAACATTATACCAACTGAATGAGAGGAAATGTAGGCATGCATTAGAGTGAAGTACTCTTAAAAGCTCATTTGGATGGTATGGTTTTTACCTAGAGGGGAAACTACTGTATATGCAAAACTCGGATGAATATTTACAATATCCAGGAATAGGTACTGGGAAGGGGAGGGGAGGTGGGGGGGAACATGCTGCAAATGTAATCATCTTCTGAATGGTCCAAAACCAAATTGTTCTCGCTGCTGTTGCTGAGCAACAGTCCCACTATGGGATTCAGCCTGTGCTAATGTACAGTGGGAGAGCCCAACCTGCCCAGAGAGAGAGCCTGGAGCACCAGGAGAGGCAGCAGAGGGGTCTGGCATGGCTGAGCTCCACTTTCCAGCAGCAGTGATCCCCCAAGTACATATTTTCCCCATTCTACTGGCCTTTTTTTGGGTAATTTGCTCTCATAACAGGCTTTAAATAAATAGGGAAGCAAGACCAGTAGCAGAGTGCAGTGGTACTCTGGCTGTTGTTGTAGCAGGCTGATTTGTACCTAGGACATTTTCTGTGAAGCAAAGCTTTAGCACTTCTTCTAGGGTGTTCAAAGGTGCTGAAACTCTGGGGAAGGAAAGAGAAAAGCAAATAACAAGTCTACCAGAAAATTAATGGGATTTAAAAGCAGTGCCCCCCTGTGACTTGAGTTCTGAAGACCACATGTGCTCTCATTAGGTGGTAGTGCAGTTAAAATCCACTGCCTAAAGTACAATAATCCACTGTATTTTGAAATTAAAATTCTCGAATACCTAATCATCTGACACAATATGACATCAGTTTTCATTTGCTTCCTTCAGAGGGTTAGTCTTTAAACAATCAATTTAGGGACAGAGAAAGGAAAAGGAAACCACAAAAAATGCATGTTCAAATAATGGTAGAGGATTTTCTGAAGTAAAAGTAAACAAAAGCCAAACCAAACCAACCAATGAAAACAAACCAAAAAAGCCAACCCAAAAAGTGGTTTGTGGCTGATGAGGTGACCTGAGAGAGCTTACTGTATCAAGGTGTACAGGAAAAAGGTACATTGGAATAGAGATATTTCAAATGTGTATAGGACACACCCTGTTATATATTTCTTGGTTGATTTTCTTCTGTTGTTTATAATGCAGTGTAAAGCTGACAGTCCTCTGGATGGAGGAGTAAATCTAAGCTTGCCTTGTTTTTCATAATCAAAATTTTTTTTAACACTTTCTATTTTAGCTATTTTTAAAACTGAATCTTTATTTTTCTAAGTAACTTTGCCACCAATTTGGTATTTGTAGTATGAAACTACCTACCTTTCAGTCTGTATCCCTTAAATTATTTCTCTATATGAAACTCTAATTGAAAATATGGTCATTTAGACTGAGTTATCAATGGACAGATTGACCCTTTACAGAAATAGGATTATGGGGAAGGAAAGAAGCAAAAGAGTAAAATGAACAGCTGCAGCCACAAAATGCCTTATTCTATATACATTTACAGTATGCATTCCATATACTGCCAGGTGGTACCTGGTAGATGTTCCTAGCGATAAACCAGCACTCTGGTTGTATCCCAGTTCCCAAACTGCCAGGGTTGTCCTGACCGTCTGTGTGGACACTTCAAAATCATCACAGCTGGATCTCACCTTAATATAGGACCAAACTGAGGGCTAAGTGTAAACAAGTATAACCTTTTACATGCTCCAGATCAAGATCTCATTCCTACTGGGAGGCAGGAAAAAAAAATACAAGCCAAAATGTGTAACCTTCTATGATTCCACTTCCTTAGTCCAAGAGGAAAACTTCCTTTTACAAAATTGGAGAATAAAGTTTTCCTGCTTGTTAGACTGGCTGCCAAGCTGCTGATTTTGGGGTAGCAGTTTAATAGAGTTCCTTGCACTCATGACAGCCTAGGTGGGAAATCACAGAAGAGCACAGAGGAAATTCTCACAATATACTTCCCCCCTATTATTTCTCAGCTTATTTTGAAATTAGGAAATCATATGGAAACAGCAGGAGGATTCCCAGCCTTGCGCTATTTCCTTCCCCTGTGATCATGAAGTTTTATTGCTGCATGAGCCCTGCTGCCTACCATGTCAGAGGAGCTCAGCAAGAGGTAAGGTTTTTCTAAGTGTGGGTGGTCATGTCCATGTATTCAGCAGAAGCAATAGGGTTATTCAGCTTGAAAAAAGGCAGCTCGAGATGAAGTGTGGAAGAATAATTTTCAAAGAGAAAATAATGAAAAACTAACAAAAGCACCCAGGGAATTCATTCTTTTTCCTTTTTTTTTCCCTTTTGGTAATTGCCACTGAAGAGCCTGGCACTGAAATGACATCATTAATTCAAGGTATCTCACTCATACACTTGTGGGGAAAATTGTATGAAATGAAAGGAAATTTCCCCAGGACTCAGCCTATTGCATTGGAAAGCTTTTCTGCTGGTGAAAAACAGTTACATATGGAAAGATGACCTGCTTGTTGATGCAGAAGTACAAACATTTTTCAATAATTTGGGATTTAAAATTTCTAGTATTTGACTATTATTTGTAGGTGCAGATACTCACAGTCATATCCAACTTTATGAGTGTATTACCATCATTTATGTCAGAGCTCCTTTTTCAGAAGGCATGTACAAATAAGTTTCCTGGAAGACAATTTTGTCAAACCCTTAACTCTGCTTTTAAGCAAGCAGTGCATAGGGAAAAATGTTGACTATTGAATATTAGCAATGTACTGCTTGTAAATAAGCAGCAAAGGAATATTGGCACATACTGTGCAGTGGATAATGTTGAACCATAAGAAAAATCTTTCAAGAGTTCATATAATTGGAGAAATATGATTTTTTTTCAGGGCAAACTGGTGATAACTAGCTGTTCCAGTCAGCACAGCTAATAGTCCCCATTCTTTTCAATAGGTATATCATAGAAAGTCATAATGGCAGAACCGTGTTTTTCCTTCTTTTAAATATTTGATATCCCCACAAGCAGTTCAGGTATACATGTTACAGCAGGCTATAGCACAGGAGAGTGTTAGGATATAATCTCCATTCTGCACCTGCAAGTAACCTCTCTGAAGGTCATGAAGAAAGGAGCAGCTCCAAATATTACAGTATACTTGACCATTTTTTTTCCTGAGACTAGTTAAGTAAAATTCAACTAGTAAAAAAGAAAACACTCCTATTTTCACACATTTATTTATTTCATTTACTTGCTCATAGTCTTGGAAAGTCGCTACAAGGAGAGACATACTTTAAAGCAGACAGCTATTATCTAGTCTAACTTCTGATCATTGACACCCTAGGTTCAGAACACATGAAGAATAGTTAATGAAAAAACAGATCTTTCAGTTTCTTCATGGAATTAAGGACAAATCTGGAAAATACTGGCATGGAAACCTACCCTATTTTTTGACAGAGCAGCATTTCTGTCACAAAACTTATACCACCAACTTAATAATTAAAGAGAAATTTCTCTCCCTTGAGCATCTGGGTACTACAAGGTTTTGTTTCAGTTTTGGTCCTCATTTCCTCCCCTCATGCTGGTTTTCAGCCTGCTGTGGAAGATGAGGGGTATTGCAGTGTTCTTGAAAGCAGAAAATATCTGCTCCTCTGATTTGAATTTACAAAGCAAAATGCTCTCCTCTTCAAGCTCTGCTCTGTGCTTTGTGTACTTTCATATGGTTAGAACAGGATTAATTTATTTTCTACACTTTCTGTTATCTCTTCTCACTCTGGGGCTGTCACATCTCTTGTTCAGACAGCCATGGGAAGGGAGAACTTATCATTACGTTTAGATGGAATTTGAGGAAATATTTTGTCAAATCAGTTGCTCTGCATCATAATTATCTTCATGATTCATGAGCTTCACATTGCTATTCCTCCATGGCCAGGTAGGGAGGGAACTCAAGAATTGTACCTATGATTTGCCCTGTTACTCAGAAAAATTGGCTGCTAACAGAAAAGCCTAAATTGCTTCCTTTTGTAAGTGAAACATCTCACACACATCTCTGCTCCCCCTCTGAGCCCTCCAAAGCAGGATAGTGTTGTTGTTCACTACCACACCGCAAGTTATCTTCTCCTTTAAACCAAGTTTTAGGTTAAGAATTCCCCTTTTGAGCGTTAAGACACAGGGGATGTCAGATCAGGAAAGCAGAAAGCCAGAGGAGCCACTACTGCCAGTGGCTTTTGGATGGTGGAAAATATTTGTGTGCCTCTTTTTTGGAGGCTGGGCCTGGAGCACAGGGCACCCTCTGTCCTGGTTCCAGCTTTTCAGGAGTGGCTGCAGGGCACAGCCACAGTTGTGCCTTTCTCTCCTGCAGCAGTGTCTTCACCCAGTGGAGCAGTGAGCCCACGTACATGGGATGCATACAAACTGCTTATTGTCTTTCTGTCAGGAGCATCACCAAACAGTCTCACTTTCCCCAAATAAAAGCAGATCTGGATTGCAGAGCTGGCAAGAAAAACAAACAGCAACCCTGTTTTAAGTGAAAACACTGCCAGATGCCATGAGTAACACAGAGAACTAGCGGGAGACAGATACTGGGGAAGAGTAGCTTAATAGTTTTAATAGCAGTTTTCTTACCTCTGGCTGTTTATGAAAGCAGATAAGCAAAAAAGCTTTTCCCTCTCTCTTTTTTTAGAATGCCTGGTGTAATGCTTCTTTTCCTCCTATCAGCTTGATGTAGAAATCTAAATATCACTGAGCAGGCTGGGGTTTGGGCCAGTTTTAATGAGATAATACCTCATAAGGGATTGATCCCAGATACATTTAAGGGGCCTCACGGCTACTGCTGTGCAATACATTGCAGATTCTGCAGCCTAGGAAAAGAACAGAGAATTAGTGAGATGTATGAAGAAATGCAGAATAAAAACTTAGTCCCCAAGACATTTCATGCCCTGTGGACTGCAGACTCTTGTACCAGGCTTATGCAGTTGTTTATTTTTTTTTGTCTGCCAAGCATGGGTGACAAAATTTGACAGGCAGTATGCTTACTTATCTGTTTTTTGTGAAGTAATGCTTTTGCACATTTTTCTTCATTATAAGCTCTGAACAAGTGAAGTGCAACGTTCCACTTAAATAGCTTCTGCATGCAGACAGCAACATCACAAAACCAGGTTGTAGGAGAAAATAGAATGGGAAATAGAATTTTAAAAACAATATGGCAAAATCAGGGAAAAACATATTTCCTTAAGTATTATTTATCCTTTTCTAATAGTTCACTTTGTACCATGACAGCAATGGAATATATTCCATGGTATACAATTTCTTCCTGGGAATGAAAAAGTGATTGACACCTAAGTTTGAATTATTGTGAATATGTGGAAAAAATGGGATTTTACACATGGACAAAGTAAATAAGAGGTTTGAAAAGCATGTTTATATTGGGAGAATTTTAGTACAGTCCAGCTTTTAAAAGAAAAATGGTCTTCATGCAACAGGCTCTAGTTGGGAACAAAGTGCCATTCAACAAGAAGGAACTGCTTTAACAGCTCAGTTATTGATGGTGCTGAGTCAGGAGCCTGTGGATATAAAGTCTGCATTTGCTTTGTCACTGGAAGTAGGGAATCAGCCATAATAGACAACCCAAAGATTTCTGATATGCCTACACTGGAAACGATGCATTTCTGATTCTGATGAAATTTCTGTTAGCCAAGTACTGAAACCCTTCCTCACTGATAATTCCTTACCTAGCCATGCCAGTACTGGTTCAATCCAGCTGAGCTTTTACTGACAAAAGAAGAACTGTTTTCTGCCTCACACTCTCCTTAGTCCTGGCACCTCTGGGAGGTCTGTGTCCATCCCTGCTGTGGCTGGGCACTCCAGAGCTGTTCACACACCCAAGTCTTTGTCTAACACCTCTGCAGTGGAAGCAGCATGTGGTAAGTGCATAGCAGAGAGTTCTGCCTCTAGTTTTCTGAAATTTCTGAAAATTAAAACTACTTTGTGTAAAGGATGAAAGAAACTCTGTTCTCCATGAGAAACATCTGAAGAAGAATCAAGATGTCATATTGGCAGAGGATTCTTTGGGCAGAATGGCCTTTCACTTTCATAGCACTTGGGCTGGATTATCATTATGCATTCCCACTGCCTGCCTCTATTTTCTACACACTATGACACCAGTTATTTCATTTCATTCCACCTCTCTGAAGAAAAAGTTAGGCTTAGGCCTTTGTAGCCTGAAAGAAAATATTTTTATTGGGCCATTCCTGATAAATATTTTTACACAATTACCTTACCTTCCAGCTGTCAAAGTACTGTAAAATTTTCAAGAATAAAGTGACCATTAGGAGGCATTAGCCAAGAAGTAAGAACCCTAATTACTTCTTCACATAAGTAATAAATGAAAGCAGCTGAGTTTCTGAAGGCTTGTCACCTTTGCAGTCATTTCAACAGACCTTTTCTATCCTTACCTATACCAGATGAAGTGGAACAGTAATTGTAATGCACTTAGTCACATTAGTTCTATTGTTGTATTTTCTTTAAAGAAAAACTTGTTTGAT
Source organism: Melospiza georgiana (assembly GCF_028018845.1). Classification (NCBI taxonomy): domain Eukaryota; kingdom Metazoa; phylum Chordata; class Aves; order Passeriformes; family Passerellidae; genus Melospiza; species Melospiza georgiana. The sequence continues at coordinate 14,626,739 of NC_080430.1, forward strand.
CTCTCTGCAGCCTCACTCAGTGAAGAAGCACTGAGAGTGTAAGTTGTTACTGTAAAATATCCTTTGCATGTGCAATAAAAACCTGGATGTCCATATGGCCTCCAAATGGTCTATGCCCAACCAAGAAACAATTGGGTTCTGTTGTTCCTTAGATAAAAGAGTATCAAAACCGGTCTGACTTGAAGAGATAGGTCTGGTTTCTTTTACACTTAAGTGTATGCAGTTTTATGACTCAGTAGGAGAAGAGCTAGATGCTTTTTTCTAGAGGGTGAATAATGTCCCCCCCCTACTTTGGTATGACTTGATTTGTTGTATCCCTGTCTGTTATGTGTCAGTTCTGGAGAGGAAGACAGAATTCCCCCAAGCAGAGGCACTGCTGTCCTCCCAACAGACCTGCCAGAACCAGAGGGGCATTCAGAGCACGAGCTCTCACATACAGCACACGCTGCACCTTGGCTGCTTCACTGCCAATATATAAATTTTTTTTCTATGATCTGCTTCATCTGTTAGCTATCAATTGCTTGCCTTGGTAAATCAGTTTTTAAAAACCATCTATATTCATGCACAATGTGTGGGTGATGTTTTTCCTTTCTTCTTTGTGTAAGTGTGGTCTATCCCCATTACAGCAAGCCTTTGGGGAATATTATAGTATTAGAATCTCCTGAAAACTGATAGTTAAGTACTTATCATCAGGAATAAGTGAATCAAACCAATTTTCTTTCATTTTTACTTTCAGAAAGATGATTTTGTAGGACAAGGCTCTTTAATTGGATGTCTCAGCCCTGTGAGATAAACACAGATTTCCTTTCTCTGCATAAAGAGAATATATCACAGAAAAGATGAGAGTACAGTAATACTGTCCATTTTATAGATATATCTTTCTAGCTCACACTGATTCTCTGCATCAGTCATGGATTTTAACACAAATGAAAGCATATTAGCCTCAGAGGGTACCAGTTAGAAGTACATGTTCCCTAATTAGCACTTTGATGTAGTTATGTCCAGGTAACATACATAGCTTTAATCATAGCAAGCATTGCCTGTGATGGTCAGCAAATCCCTAGGTCATCTTTTCATCTTACAGCAGGATGTCTCACAGATAAATGCCTAGAAAGACTTCCTTTTAATACCTGCTTACTGGCAGGTGCATTATGGGAGGCTCACCTTGATCCCTAAGATGCAGAAATTGCTTGGAACAAAGATCCAATAATAATGCAAAATCTTCTCCCAAATGCATCTATTTCTCTGATCTCTTCTGGCTTATCAGCAAGTTTTCTGACAGAAAAAGTAAAAGTGCAATTTTATTTGGAAAGTGTGATAGCAGAACAGGTCTCAATTTCTTCTGAAAGTCTGTCAAAAGCAAAAGTATTATAAATTCATCATACATTAATCATATATACCCACTGGGCAATTTGTTGCCTCTGGCTTTATCTGTCATAGGGAAAGTCACACAACCCAAATGATTCCATTTATTTCAGTATTACAACTAATCAAATACAGTCTGTGACTCCAAGGTTCGTGATACACTCAGACTGACTCAGAAGATGCTGGAAGGGAGCAAGCTGGGTCTGTACCTGAGCTGGGCAAAGGACCAGGACTCCCCATCTGTTTCCTTTTGCATTGCATAGGACACTGTAGGGTTTCTGAGTCCTTTCTGCAAGCTGTGTGAAGGCTTGATTTCATGGACTGGTCATAGTGAGGGCTGTGGATGGGCATTTGTACTGCAGGACAGATCTGGAATTATTAGCTCAGAATTGTTATCAAGTCTTGGGAAAGCAAAATTGATCACGGAGTATGAACTAAAGGATTTGAATTCAAAATGTTTTGAAGCAAAGAAGAAACACAGGGGATAGTGCAAGGCTGAATATTGTTAGCACAAATATGTTCTGACAAACAGGGTCAATAGTTTGCTTTTCACAATTCAGTTAACATTTATTTCAAGGCTGAGAGGAAGACACCACTGAAATTTCTAGCCCACTCAGACATTTGGCTCAGAAAATTCTTCTAGGACCAAAAAATAATGAAATCTGTGTAGTGGGGTCTTTTTCTTTAGCAGCAGCAGGTGAGGCAGTGGGCACGCACTGACCCTCTTTGCCCTGGGCCAGCAGTGGAGCCGAGGGAGCAGCAGCTCTGCACGCAGCTGGCAACACATGTCCAGAGTCGCCCAAATGTGATGTGTGCCAGAGGGGCCCAGAAGGTCCCTTCCAGCGACAGCAATCATCCAGAGGGGACAGTGAGGCCGGAGAGGTGCCCGCGGCCGGGCACTGCGGCACTGCGGGCCGGGGCTGCACTCGGGCACCGGCCGGGGAGGCGAGGCGGACACGGGGGCCCGGAAGGGCAACAACACCGGCAGTAGGGGCAGGAAGCAGGGACACGACTTAATGGCTGTGACAGATGAGCAGCAAGAGCACATCACACTGAGAGGAAAGGAGAAGGGGAGGGCCGGGGGCGGCCGGGACAGCGGGAGCTTCCCACAGAGCCGCGGGCAGGCCCAGCGCCGGCCCCGCGCTGCAGCGGCACCGGTCACAGCCAGAGCTCAGCAGCGGCTGCTGGGAGGAACATCACAGCCACAGGGAGGCCGCTCTCCACCTGGGACCACATCCAGCCCTCGCACAGAGATCCCTGGCCGTCCCTGTGGGCGTGGACACCGTGGGGAAGAGCAGCCGCGCCAGGCTGGGACCGATACCTGCGGGGGTTGGACCGCACACGCCAAAGCACTTCTCAAAGTGTCTGTGCTCCTGGTGCCCGTGCTGCCCCTGCTCCGGCACTGAATCCATTCCCTGGCAGACACGTCCTGCCTGCCCTCACACTGCCCGCGCTGCCCCTGCAGTGAATCCATTCCCTGAGCAGACACGGCCTGCCTGGCCCCTGCTCCGGCAGTGAATCCATTCCCTGAGCAGACACGTCCTGCCTGGCCCCTGCTCCGGCAGTGAATCCATTCCCTGAGCAGACACGGCCTGCCTGGCCCCACCTGCCCTGACGCCCGTGCCGCCCTGCCCAGACAGTGCCAAAGCTCCTTGAGCCTCCCGTCCTTTCTCCTCTCTTTCCCTTTTAGGATTGTGGGTACTGCACCAAGGACTCCTTTAATCTATCCTCAGCCATATGAACCTGGATTTCATCTCCAGTCCCTGGGTAATCAAGATATTTCAACAGCTGTCAGTTTCTGGCAGAGGCCTGTTCTACCACTTTTTTTCCCACAACATATTTTTCATAGCTAGTCAGAAATATGCAATATTTTGTCATAAAACTAGTCTCATTTACAGCATTTGAATATTTTCCCTGCTTTACAGTTACCTTTCTCTAGCTTACAGTTTTGAGATTTTTTTCCAGTTTCTCCTGTTGAGCACTTTTGCTTCTGCTGTTAGAGCTTTCTCTGCCACTAACCCCATCCACTGCACTTCTGTAATGTTTTGTAATGTGTGCCTGTTGAGTGGATATTCTCTCCTTCTGTTTATTACCAGACTCCTTGTCTTACATACTTCAAAAATTAGAAGATACACAGCTGTCTCTAAATCCTAAACTAAACATTCTGAATTTTCTTGCCCCCCCTTCTTTGTTTTGTCTGCCCCTTCACTTTATATCATCAGCAAGTGTAATCCACTTACTGCATCTTCTTTCTTCCAGGTCATTGATATATAAAGTGAAGAAAATTGATCCTCACACTAATCCTTGTGATTCTCTTCTAGTCACATCCTTACACGTTAAACCGTTAGCATACATGGTACCTCTTGAAAAAAATATTTGAGCTAGTTTATGGCTTATTGAAATTAGATATCCCAAGAATGCTGACATTGCCAATTCAGAGAATCAGATTAGTAAGAAAGGGGGTGTATCTGAAAGCCATTGGTCTTCCCCCATGGGGCAGGAGTTGGCCAGGGGTCCCCAAACCTCCTGTGGCTGCAAGCAGCTCCTCACCAAACTCCCTGTGAGGGGAAGGGGCTGATGAAGGATATGTTCTGCGGCTGCCAGCAGCCACTGACAGACTTGCATCAGTTTGGTGAGTCCCAATGTGAGTGGCCCCATGGGCAATTTCCTCTTTAGAATGTTCTTGATCTTGTTTCGAAGCTCCCAGAGGTTTAAAGCTGTCTCCTCATCCCTGTCTCTGTGATGTGAGAGAGAAGTCTTTGTAGTTTCTAATGGAAAGCTGTCATAGGCAGAAGTTAAAAGGGGATTTCTTTTGCATCCCTTTGCTTCCCAAAGTCAGACATTAAACACAAAGAACCTGACTTTTCTACAGAAAAATCTAGTTAAACAGAATGTATGGATTCCTGTTATCTGATATTTTTATTATCCACCCAGAAAAAATCCCATCAGCAGAGTCATAAGCACAGGCTTGCTTTCATGAATTCATGCTGACTTTTCATAATTAAATCAGAATTTCCCCAAGCCTGACTCTGAGTATTATTTAAATTTTTTCCTACTGCTGCAGTTAGACAAGCACTGCACATTTCTTGTTTCAGAGCCTTTCCAGTCACCTTTCCAGAGGAGGAAGATAGCCTGCCTAGTGCACTGGGCTGGGACTCAGGAGACCTGGATTTAAACCTAGCTAAGATGCAGGTTGCCTGTGTGAATTTAGGCAACAGACCTAACCTACTACATGCACTAATACCATGTTCTGAGCAGAGACAATAACTTCCTATCATTCAGGAGGCCACATAGGTAAATGTGAGGTGCTGAGATGCATGAAAGAAAAAAACCTATTACATTATTTTCCTGACAAGTATAGCATTTCTTTATCGAATGACCTTGGCTGAAGATGTGATTCCTCAAAGCTGGTGGATGTCTAACTACAACAGGAATTAGACACCTGAGCAAATACTTCTGAGGCACCAGGCCCGGGTTTCCATCACCAGACTGGCTGTAGCAGTGAGTCCAGCCTTTTTAAACAGAGCTGGCTGAGGAAGAGTCACTGCTGTAGCTCCATTATATCTTTAGTGTCTTTGCAGAGATGTGCCTGTGGCTGCAGCATCTGAGCTGAGCAGGGGCCACCACACTCTGTTGGGTACATTTCTACAGCCCTTGGAGCTGGCTCTTGCTCACCAGCTTCTGGAGAAGGATGAAGCAAATGCCTTTTCCTTCCAAGCTGGAGATCCTCACTACCTTCCTGGCTGGTTTTCAGAAAGCTGCACAATACTGTGGTAACAAAAGGACTCTGGCTGCAGAAGAAGAAAAGAAAAGAAACAAAAAAAAACCTTGTGCCTTCTCTTGTATCACATTCACTCATGCGCTCACTCCAGAGCTAGCATTCCTCTGGCAGGACATCCTGTCTCCAGTTCCTTACTACAAAAAAAAAAAAAGCAACAAAACCACACACACACCAAAAAATCCTAGAAAAAATTAGATTCCTTCACTAGCAATTCATAACATTATTATGCTATTTTGCAGATGGGCTCGTTGAATTGAGGTTAAATTTTGACTTTTTCAGATGACACCTGAAAGTCCTCTATTCTTAGAATCATGGATTCTGTCTTGATTCTCAAACTCAAATTTTCAACATGTACAACCAGGAGAGAGTTTGCCAGACATGGGCAAGGGATTAGCATTGCTAGCACAGAATGTAATTCTGATCCTATAATGGGGAAGCAGCTGCAAACTCTGCATCCTCATCTCATATCTCAGATGCATTCAACCCTGCATGCATTGTACAGTACACAAGAAGTGTCTTTTGTTTTATTCCATTTTGATTTTAATAACACAATTTTAAACCTGCTGCAGAAAACCCAATTTTTTTACTGAAACACATGAAGGTGTTGTTCATCAAACAAATGGGTTGAGGAATTGTTTGGGTGCTTCAGAACAAAGAATTACTCTGGCTATCATTGCAGACATTCTGAATGGAAACAATTTACCATGGAGGCCTGTGGCTTCAGGAGGAGGATAATGGTAAGTGTTAGTTTTGTTCATTTTCTGTACCAATGAAAAAATAAAGAGGCTGTAAGTGGATTCATTTGCTGTTCAATCGTGAAGTGGCAGTCAGAACAAAAGACGAGGGCAACAAAGTTCAGACTGAAACGATGAAGAGCCAGAGAAAGAAAGACAACTTCAAAATAATCCAAATACATTTTTTTTTTGTCTAGAAATAGAAGTAAAAGAAAAGTAAATTTATTATGCACTCAGAAGTCATAAGTGATGAAATTAATTTGTACAGTGCACTTGCATACACAGGTGCTACTGTTATGGATATACATAATAAATCTGCAGGGCACTAAAGTGATTACTCTTTCCCCCATGTCCCTGAATGCCATATTTTTCCAGCATGCTGGATCCCATCTGGTCTCAAAGTTTTGTCATTCTTCAGACATTTCAATTTCTTGATTACCTGTCAGGTTATGACCCTCAATTGTTTTTCTTTTTTAATATCTCTAGCTGTTCACTTGGGAGATGTCCATGTGTTTCTGACATCTGCCACCCAACCCCCTCCAGGAGCCCCATGACACAGCACTAATTATTGTGTTTATTTCAACAGTATTCTCACCTCCTTTAAAGAAAAGACCCAGGCTTTCTCCCACAGCACCCATGCTGATCATAGTTCTTATATTTGTGCTCTTCCATAGTTTACCAAAACTGTCTCCAAGTTTTTCATTGTGAAAGAATGTCCTTTGAATCCAGAAGGATTGCTCTTCAAGGTCACAGCTGAAGGTGTTATGTAGCAGCTATGTCCATTGTACTCCTTAAATGAGTAAGCTTATTTTCAGTTCCACTGCCGACCAGGACTATATCCTGTTCCTTGATCTTCCTATGAGGAGGAATTCTTCAATTTCCATTCATTCTAAAAACAAAACCATTATTGATTGTTTTAAAAAAATAAATGCTTTTATTACTTGAATAATCAAATTTTAAATCTGCATCCTCATTTCCACCTTTCTTCCAATGTTCTTCTCATTTTAATGACTTAATAACATGAGAAACGTGAGGAAATTCTTGCCCTAAGTAAATATGTAGCAGGTGTGAACTTTTGATCTGGACTTGTAAGCTAGTCTTTGGTCCCTTGTGATGACAAAGCATCATTCAGAATCCAGGGTTTAACCAGTTTTGTGTTGTTTTCTGTGACCAAAACCATCATAAGTACTTAGTCCTTTGTGTGGAGCCAAAGATCAAGCTGAACTTCTGTTGCTGCTGGAGCAAGGGTGGGAACCCTTCAGTGGAATTCAAACCAGGCAGAGCAAATGGAAAGGGCAAAGAAATGACTGCAGGACTCTCTTGTGTGGCAGCCAAGTCCCCAGTTTCTCAACTAAATGAACCTTCCTCTCATCAAAGAGAGGATTTTTTCCCCTGCTCTGGCCTAGCTGGGTCTTAAATTCATCCTATCTTAATCTTAACAGATGGCATCAATAGCCAGTGCCTGTGTGTTATGTGGAGAACATGGTTTTTCCAGACCATGATCAGTACATGGTGATGGGATCTCTCCCTTTTAGAATCTTGTTGGGGAATGCTTAATGTTAGACTTTGAACAAGTTCCAGCAGGGCCGAAGTGACAGACTGCTTATGGTAGCCAAGGTGGAAGGGACTGTGAACACCTGCAAAACCTTTGTCTCTTAGGGAACTTTATTGGCACCAATTCAAATAAACATTACCATAATCACTTTTTTGTACTTAGATGCCCAAGTTCAGCTGAAATCACCTTTAAGATATTTAAATAATTTGGCAGGATTTGGGATGAATAGTTGTTTTATTTGTACAGCTGAAGAGTAGTGTTGCCTAACACTATGAAGATTATAATGTAAAAATACATGAGCCATAAAGCTCACTTTTACTGTGCTTGTTTCTACTTCTTTCACTGCAGTGATATTTCTCTTCTTATCCTTCACTTATGCCATTAATACATAAAATTTTATTTTCTAGTAAAATAATTTGAATCTATTCATAATCAAGGGCTTTAAAGCAGCAGATGAAAGTGAGAGATAGCAGTCAGCTTTTTAGGAAATTAAAGAATTTACTTCATTTGCAAATGACCATGGTGCTTATAGAAGTAACCCCTGCATTAAAGGATTAGCATTACAAGCATGAGCAGGCCACAGTGCCCTGGAAGTGAACTTGGATTGCAGTAGGGTCATGTCTGAATGAGAATTAGTTTTTGCCAAAATTGTGCCCTCAGAGGATTACATGTTACCCTCAAGAGGCCAAGCCAGACAAAGATTAAATCCACACATTGGAAAAATGGTGCAGTTTGTATTGTTCAGGACATTGTGGGTTCTGGAAAAGATACAACCATTTGCGTTATTTAATCTACATTTTATTTGATAGTGTGATTGTCAGGCAGTAGTTACAAGAGTTACAGGCCTGATGAGCAGTTGCTTGATGAGCAGTAGGCTTCCGACTGCATACTTTAAGTGGGGATAATTTGGAAATACTGATATTTCTTTTGACTGAAGCTTATAATAATGAAATATACAGGATACTGCTTTAGTTATCTCATTATCTTACAACCCCAAGCAACTTTTTGACATATTATATTGATTAAAGCAAGAGAAGGTTGGGCATTTCAGCATAATTTATGCAAGCTCAAACCAATAATTAGAACAGCTAATTAGCTATTGGTATCTGATTTTATATTAATCAGGAACTAAGATAACAGAAACAATACACTCAAGTCTTGTTTGGTAATAAGGAGTTTGGTTTCTCTAGCTTAGCAGTGATCATTAATTTTGCTGTGTTTTGATTTAGTGTTTGTGTTAATATATTCCAGTATGTCTGAGGATATGAAAGTAACACCTGGTGTGCTCTGTGCAAATGCTTCTCTGCTTCAGGAGAAAAGCCAAAGGGGAAATGCAGCTAAACCTAGAGCATCATTATAAACAGTCTGGTGGGGATAAATGCCTATACTTTCTAATGCTAAAAGAAAGCAAATGAAAATATGTGGTTCTGTTTGTATGTTTTGTATGTATGTAGAAAGAATGCAGGAGGTAGTGCAGAAAGAGCATTTATGCTGAGAAGGTTTGTGATGTCTATTTGTACAGTGCAAGGGGTTCTACATGCAGGTTTTTGTTTACATCTATGCTCAGTGTATGTTTGCAATTTGTTAGTGGAGGCAGTAAGCCCAATTAAAAGAATAACCCTCTGTGCTCAGAGTTTTAATTTTGCTGATATCCCAAGACTGTCAAAGGTAGATATTCCACATAGATTTGAGCTTGCCAGCAGTGAGCTTTGCTAGACTGGAATGAAAATAAAGACACTTCACTGCCTTTTATTTCCTCAGCTTCAAAACAGTCTCTTCTTTCCCTGGGAACAATGCTCTTCTCCTTATGCAGAACTTAATCTGGTAACTCACAAGTTAGCTTATTACATGTAAAAAAGAAAAAGGCTTCAGGAATAACAGGCAGGGTCACTGATTGAGAGACACAAAACCAGAGGTGTGTTCACACCAAGCTGAGGTGCTGGATTGCTGAATGAATGTGGAATATATTCAGTCAACTTTAGCAAAGACAGAAGCATCTACTTTTTAATTTCAGAACATAAATACATCAATGTCCTTTGAAGATAGCTTTTATTCTGTTATGCCTTTTCAAGAAAGGTTGGTAGCTGAATCAGACCCTTTATCAGATGGCATTTCCCACTGGTATAATACCTAGAGATGAAAACAAAATTAATCCAGCTCTATCGTTCACGTTATTAAACTCATCTTTAAAATGGGAAACTGGAGCCTACCTTTATGTGACAGAAAGCCAGAGAGATTTGTTCAGACCTCCCATATATCTTACATTTAATAGCATAAGATAGGCAAAACCATCTTCTTTCTTACATCCATCCACCCCGGGTACATTTGCTTCCCACTCTTTTGTACTTTTTTATATTATTAAGCACCCTTACAAGCACTCTAGAATTATTAGCACATGGAAACTGGAGCTTATTATAGGCAGAGCATCTTATCATTAGCATAGCATCTCTGGTTCAAGGAGATGGGGTGAAGCTTCAGGAGGAATTTTCCAGCCTGTGAGGTGAGTGTAGTGGTCAGTGGAGCTGAAGGGCTAGCTACATCAGCTAATTTACACACTGCCAAATGCATTTTTGCAGCCTACTGGAACAAAATGAAAATCCTACTCTCTAACAAGCCTTCCTGAAGGCAGTATGAGAAAATGATTACATGCATAATAAGCCCATGAAATCTCAAATCTCAGCTTTGGACTCTTCAGACCTGGGATTTTGACTCATGCACACTTCTGGATAAAACCTGAAAATCTAAGAAGAGTTTAGCCTATAGCAGGAATTTCTTCTACTCCTTTAGATGCTTTGTCTGCTCCCCACCTTCCTCTCATTCCCCTCCACCCCCAGTCCCTGCCTGGAAAAAAAAACTACACACACATACACACACAGACACACACACACAGAGCAAAGCAGAGAAAAGCAAAGCAAAGCAAAGCAAAGAAATTCAAAAGAGAAAGAATGTAGCAGTGTCTACAAAGAGCCAGCAGCGTCTACAAAGAGCCAGGTTAAATATCTGCCTTGCCTAGTTAGCATTTCAGCAAGGGATGGCCAATGGCTGATGGTCAGGAGAGATGAAAATGTTAGACAGAGATGAGCAATCACCCTTTTCTTCACAGAAAGTGTGATTGGACATTGGAATGGGCTGTACAGGGAGGTGCTGGAATCACTGTCCCTGCAGGTGTTTAATGAAATACTGTACCTGGCAATCAGTGCCATGGTCTGGTTGACAAGGTGCTGTTTGGTCATAGGTTGGGCTTGGTGATCTCAGAGGTATTTTCCAACCTGATTCTCTGATTTTGTGATACAGTGACCCTTCCCTAGTACATTTCTCAACTCTCCAGCAATCTGTAGGTCAGGGCAGCCCTGAACCAAAGATTTCTTTCTTCTTGATAGGCCTTGATGTTGCCCAGTAAGCACTTTTCTAAAAACTTTTCTAAGCCCAGAAATACCTGTCACCTCTAACAGCCTGCAGCTCTGCATTCCATAGCTTAGCCATGTGCTATAAGAAGGATCCCATCTCTCTGCGCTGGTGCACTGTCAAGCTGCTTTGCACACACACTCAAAGTCAGACCCTTGATCTCCTGGGGATGTGAAGAACACAGAGAGCCCCACTCTTTCTGAAGACATCCTGTCCAAATGACTGGGTTGGTGTGGAATTCATTGTCATCGTTGCTGCAAAAGGGTTTTTGAGACATGAAACCCCCAGCAGTTAAAAGAAGGGAACCTCATGGGGACACTCAGCTGATAAGCAGCCAGGCTACGATGGCAGATGGATAACTGTGCTACAAATTCACATGATGCAAAAGTTTATTTTGGGCACCTCTCTTTCCCAGTACCACTTACACAGGTCTTTGTAAGTCTCAGAAGGAAGGAACACATGAAAACTTGTTTGAAGTCCTCTACTCACACCTGGTTTAGTTCAAATGACTCTGATGGATGCATGTGGAGGGCAGCAAGGGAGAGACAGCTGCTCCTGCAGAGTCTCCAAATGTAGTCAGCACCACAGAAACACACCTGGGGAGATTGTTGTGACTACAGAAGCAAGTAACTCATTTCTCCAAAGTCACTTCTAGCCTACACAGCCCCAGCAGAGGCTGGGACAGGAAATGCTACATTAACCCCAAGGCAATGCAGTAGTGGCATTTGGAAAGACTGTGGTTCATTTCCACAGTCACAACTTCCAAAGTTAGAATTTTAGCTGATAGGTCAGTGCCCAAGTTTTTCTGCAGCATGAACCCAAGTTCATCTCAGCTTCTGCTTCAAGATTGATGATGCTAAAAATTGCCCCTCAAGCTTATAATATGTTGGACCACCTTTTGAATTGCCTGTATCTGAAGAATTTACATTTTGTAAACACATTTCTCTTCACAGAGAACAGCAAGGCACAATTCTTCCCAAGAATATTTCTGGGTTTCACATTCTCTGAACCTCAGAGAAAGAAAAAACAATTCTTATCTTATTTGCTGTGCCCGTGTTTGTGCCAAAGTAGAATGCAATATGGAGATTGTTTACCCAAAGTGATGGTGTTTTGTTTCCTTGGCCTATCAGGGCCAAGGGTGTGTGTGTGTGTGTGACAGGGCCAAGGGTGTGTGTGTGTGTGTGAGATGGGACTGTTGGCTGACCATCACAAGATTCTGGGCAGTGGTGTGCAGAGCTGAGTGCTTGGCAGATTCAGTTTAGATGTAATGTAATATAGATGTGATATAGTATAGAATAATATAGTATAATGAAGTAATTAATTAGCCTTCTGATAAGATGGAGTCAGATGCATCATTTCTCTCCCCCTCGTTGGAAGCAAAAATATCATCGATACATTTGGCACCACATTTGGCTAACGGAGAGGAGCGGAGGAGGAAGAAAGAGCTCACTCCAGCTCTGCAGCTTCACACACCATGACACCAATGGACATTGCCTGGATCACTCAGTGGTGTGTCACAAAATGTCCAGCAACCCACAAACTTGCAAGAACTGTAATATATCAGCCCAGCTCTGAGGAAACACAGGTCTATGGTTGTAACTAGGAATTTTGTGGTCCATGTGCACTCAGCTCTGTCATCAGCTGTGAGAGACCTGGCTGCTGTGAATGTGTTGCCTTTCTTTTTTTCCTGTGGGCAAGGAAAAGCAAATGAAAGTTCTCACGAATACTTGCGGAGGATGACTACAAAGAAGGTATTCAGTGGGATTAGATGTATTTTCATTCCACTAAAATGTGTGTGCCCTTTTTTTATCTTGCAGTACTTGTTCAGTGTTGGAATCAGCCAATCAAACCACAAATTTGGCTTTATTTTTAAATTGCAACCAAAGCCATAAAGCTGAACAAGGCAGAATTACAAGTAAACCAGCCAGTTCCTCTCATCTGCTATGGACCTTTGCAGCAAGCTGTTTTACAGTACCTATTCTTCCTCATAACCATATCCTTTTTCTCCAGGGGATCATTTTAAGCTTTAGAAACTGCAGAAGCCATCCTAAAGCCATTTTTCCTGAAGGGAGTACTTAAATGGAAACGAACCCTCTTCTCATGATTTAGAGTGTGTAAAATGCTATCCTGATCCTACCAGGCTGAAATCTGCAGTCCTCATTCTTTCCCAAAACTCTTGCATCTGCAAAGGGACTGTTGAATTCAAAAAGGCAGTACCTGAGCTCAGCAGCACGCCCATGTGTTTTGCATTGTAAGAGGGGGCCTACGAAGCCATTTCCCTTGCACTTTTCAGAGAAGCCTCCCTTTTATCATAGAAAGCTTAATCTACTGGGATGAAAATTATAACCCACTGAAAATCCACTAGGAATCTTGAGACAATCCCATTTTCAGACACTGAATCCTTTCCATTATTTTTGTCTGTTTCTTCTTTTTGTTGTTGTACTGCCGTGTCTCCTGGTTGCTTCCCATAAAAAAATAAATCAGGATTACCAGCATACTACAAATGAGCCTGTACTTTAAATATGTCCTTTCTGATAAGTAGTAAATATGATGAGAGAGAAAAATTGTTCCTGGGAGGTTTTCAACCTAATTTTGTAGACTTAAGATATCTGGTTGTCCTGGGAACTCTGTGCTTGCAGCTCCCATTAATTTCAGTAGCAGGTGTCTAAATATTTCTCATACCCAGAGGTTCACGTATTTGTAGGAGGATGTAGATAAGGTTTGGATAAGCACATAGCAATTCTCAGGTTAAACAAAGCAGAGCTTCTTGCCTCTTGTTGTTCTCCTAATGCTACTTATTGTTGGATATTAAATATGCAGGTGATGAGAATGCACTAAGCTGATCTGGGAGCAAACCAGAGGATTGTTTTGTGTTTCCCAAAAGCACAATGCCCTTTGTGTAGATGTGGGGTACAATTTGTAAACTCTCTTTATTGTGAATATTGAAATTTCTTCACTTGGCTTCTTAAATTTTGGGAGGAAAGTAAAAGGGAACAAAGGTCATTAGCTACATCATCTGTTTTCAGAGATTTGTTCTCTTAATCTAAGCCATTTTATTGCTCCCTTCACCACTTTTTGGTCCCTGTAGGGAGGAGTATGCCCTATCCCAGGATAAACTTGGTGTGATTCAGAAGAAAGGATGCCCACAAGTCTCAAAGAGTACATGACTCATGCTTCCAAGTAGATGTCTTGCTATTAATGTAGTGTATTAGTAGCACAGTGATTTAAAGACAACTACAGTGAGAGGGCAGTGGCACAAATCTTGTCTGAAAGGTCACTTTCTGCTTAGCTGGAGATACACACACACAGATAGACGCACAGACACACACAGACACAAATTTGCTTAGTTTTTATCTGGTGGCTTAGACTGAGCAAATACCTGTGAAGTGACAAATCAGCCTTAGTGCCTTAGCCCCACTGCAAGGATACATCTGTGCTATCAGGGAGCTCTGTCTCCACAGCTGCCTTTGGCCAGCTCAGAGTGCAGCCCACGGACTGCACGCCCAGGGCAAGGAAATGGTGATCAGCTGCAGCCCTGCAGTCCTTCACTCTGAGGCACTGTAATTCACCTGAGGAGCTGACGGGACAGCCTGTCTGGGGGGGTGATGAGTCCTTTTCACTTTCTGCCCAGCAGTGAAGAACATGGGAGGCTCACATCCATCTCCCCTCTGACTGGTCCAGCTCAGCCTTTGACAGGCCAGGACAAAAGGGCACCTCTTTGACATCCCTGGGAGCAAAATGTTACCACTTCATTCCTATCAGGGTTTAAATTGCAGCCTCAGAATTTGATTCATAAAGTGAACATTGAAGCCCTGCTTATATGATCCAGTGGGACTTTGGTCATGTTGTACCCATTTATTTTGGATATGTTAAATATCTGATAAGTCGTGCAGGGTTTTTTAAATGAAGTTTGGTTCCTTTCTATTTTGTTAAGAAATATACTGCTTAAGAAAGTGTTAAGAAATATCATTAAAACACACTTCTTAGCAATACTGTAATTTGTAGTGTGAGAAGATGGTTTGATACATGCATAAACTTATATACATGTATTTAATTGGTGCAAAAACTATTTTCCATCTTTTTGTATTAAAAAAAAACCCTATTACTGTATTACAGTTTGCCTAAGAGCAAGATATGTAGGGGCCAAATTTTGAGCCTTTTTTTATTCTATTTTTTTTCCTGCTGATTTTTTTTCCTCTCAACTTCTTAATGGTAGTGATAGATTAATGCATTGCCAGATAGGCCATTTAGAAAGAAAAAATAGGATCATGCCGATGAGGTAAAATGCTTCAAAGAGAGACATTATTTTAATATTTGAGGTTTTGATCTGAATCTAGGCTTGTTTCTCTCTGGATTCCTCTTTTATCTATTCATTGCATGACTTGCCTTTCAACTTCATTAAGACATTCTTAAATTTGTATTAAGTAACCAGAATCAGGCATTAAGGATCATCTAATAAAGGTGTCTTTAAAGTTGGGCACTTCATGTTTTTGCCCATAAAGTCTAACACTGTCATTTTTTTCTGAACTGTATAAGATATTACTTAGTTTAAATAGAAACACATAACATAAGCCATGCTTCTGTGACTGAAAGACATGGAAGACATTTTTGTGCTTTTAAAATTAAAAAACATTCTGATTTATTGGATTTTCATGCCCTTTAACTTCAGATGTATCTTGAATGTCAAGCTTGAGTTTTTCATGTTTTAGTCACGTGCATTCATTTAGTGAATGCGAATAATTTTCCTGCCTTTCTGTTTAAATTATGCCTTTTTAAAAGGTGTCCTTTAGACAAGTAGTCTCTGTTAATAAGAACTAAAATTTTACAAACAGACTAGTTTTATTTTTTCATACATTTGATTGCTATGCTCCTGACTTCTTTTGAGTTGGATTTTTAATTTTTTTTTAAGTGAGGATGATGATAGAGATGACACTGGTCTTGTTTTTTTGTAATGTTCTTATGATAAAGTTGATGAACTACAAGTTGAAATCAATTGTTTTTACAGCAGGTTTTGAGCTCTAGTGTTTTAACCAGTGGCCAGATCTCTTGCAGAAACTCTATTCTATATTTCAGAGGAAAAAATTACCATCATTCCCTTCTGTGAAAAATTAGTGAGAGTGAGTGAGCTTTCAAATACCAAGCTTGTGATTTTGACACAAGATGCAAAATGGCTAAGAGATATGAAATTAAGAATAAGCTGAAAAAGAATGTTTTAATTAGCCTGAGAGGTTAGTCTGATTTCATTTTACTTTGCTGAAAATAAGTAATAGTGATGGTATGGCTCTGCAGACAGTAGCCAGAATTGGTGATCTGAAATCCTCTTTGAAAAGGATCCTGGGATGATGCACGGCTGCTCAGCATCCCCCCAGACCTGGCTTTGCTGGTGGGGCCACTACAGTCATATGTTGATGTTAACACTAGATCAAAAATCAGACTAGTAGAACATTGTGGATTGAGAAACACCTTGTAAATGAGAAGAGCCTGAAAGTAAGGCAAGAACAATTTGGTTTTCTATGGCAGATAAAGGAAAACTTTGTTTCTAAATTCGGTTGTATTTTTTCAGTTATTTCTGACCATGAAAGTATTAGTTCCTTGCTTTATACCTAGTCCTACCCCATGAGCTGGATCTTTCACAAGACTGTATCTTCTGCAATGCATATGGGCTGCTTTTTGAGCCAATATTGGCATGAGGTTCACATGGTTACTCCATTTTTCTGAAAACATCAATCCCTCGCTTTGCAATGTGAGTAGTCGTTTACTATTGTCATCAAAAACAACAGAAATATAAAACTGTGTTTGAATTAAATCCCACAAGTGCATGGTTATTTGACAGCTGTTTCTGTATTTGTCTGAGGGCTGTAATTTACAAGTTAGATTAACTATCAGTATCTTCAATATATTTCAAAAATAATCTATAATAGTTGTTAAGGAAAGCAATGATAAAATCCTGGCATTAGAACCACTGACAGCATATCCATGCTTTTGCTGTACTATGTGTTACACCTCTTAGAAACACTCAGTTCTGCCCAAGGACAGTGCAGCAAAGAATTAAAATTCAAGCACTAGAGGCAGTCTCTTTCTTTCTTTCTTCCTGAATAAATGAAGGAAAACAAAGATGGAAAAATACAAAAAACAAAACAATGAACGATTTTTCCAGGACTCATACCAAATATTGCCATGCTTTGTCAATGCAGATTGAATTAATGGTTTCCTGTTTGAAAATCACAATGTGTACAAAAATGTATGGTGCAATATTCTAGTCAGACCAGAATTGCAGATCATGACTCAGGATGGAAGTGGTCACAAAGTCCATGGATTAGATGTGCAAATGCATATGGGCAACTTGTTATATTTGGGGGTTATCTCACATTACATACTAAGGAAAATATGGGCTTGCTAATTTTTAGAGTTTACAACATTTATTTGCAAAATAAATGCAGTTTGCTTATGAATTTTTCCAGTAAAAGATGGGAGAAACACTTTGTCTGCAATAAGCACAAGGCACAAGGAAGCTGGTGTGAGTACCTATGACCAAGGCAGGGCAAATAGATCAATAGGCACAGTATTCTGCAAGAAAAGCAGAGTCAGCTGAAAGGGGACATTACACCAGGGCTAAATCCTTTCTCCCCACCAATATATGGGGATAACAGGAGGGAGGAGCACAGAGAGCCCTTGGGGCTGCTGTGCAGGAGGGAGATGAAAGCCACCTCCCTGCACTCCAGCTGTGGGGAAGGGGTGGGGGAAAGCTTCCCAAAGGTGAAGGTAGGATTGCTGGAGAGGGCAGGAGGGGCAAAGCTGGCAGAGCTGTCCCTGAGGTCCCCCGTGTCTTGCCCTTGCCCTGCAACTGAGTTGCCACAGGTTTGGCAGGGAGCCCTGTGCTCCCCTCCATGACAGCACATCTATCTCCTGAGAGGCATGACCAAGACTCAGTTGTCCTGAGGCAGTGGCATTTTCCTTGAAAAACACATTTTTATTGCTTTACAAATTCATTATAACAAGGGACTCATGTTCAGACTGAAGGACACACTTATTATTGTCCTGCGGTTTTCAATTAATAAGTTCGCAGCTAACAGTTTTTAAGTACAGTGAATCATGCAAATTTCCATATCACAGCAGCTAATTTATTTGTTTGTTGGGGAATAGCAGGTGCCACATGAATCTGTTTTGAAATGAATTCCAAGAAAGGCAGATGATTGTGGTCCAAGCTGTGGGAGGAGGGAGCCGGAGGGACTGGAGGGATAATGCAGCGAAGGCTCTGTGCAGTGCAGGGTGTCTAATGTGGGCTATGAATGGGAAATGAGCAGCAGCACAGATCTTATATCCAGGGGACTGATCCTGAAGTGCAGTCCTCTCTAATGGGGTGATTTCTGGCCAGAACTAACATGACTGCATCTCCAGGTTGGAATGATAAAATCCAGGTGCTTTCTGTATATGATTGCCAATTACTTCATTCTGTCTTCCATGCACAGTTCCAGCTTTTGTTCCCCAGGCAGTTTTCACTGCTGGTTGCAAACACAAGGATCATTAAGTTACAAGCTGGATTTATTTACCGTTTGCAGCTAGATCTGAGAATAGTTGTCTGTTATACCAGATTTTAATTTCAAGTCTGTCTTATGGGTATATAAGATGTGTTCTTACCTGTTCTTGCAATTTCACACAATTATGCTTCGGACTGAGTTCTGCCTGTAAAGAGCCATAACAGAGCTCAGAGGAAGACTCAGGCAAGAAGGGCACTGCTGTGCCAGAGGTTTGCAGAGCACAGGAATGTTGTGGCTTGTGGCATTGCTGCTGTAGAGCTCAGACACGAGCACAGCACCCAGAGAGTTCTGAAGAAAATGCATCAGGCTGAACTCATGTTTAGGTGAGCTCCAAAGGGCAGGTGCAAAGGCCCTGCTCACTCAGTGTTCTCACAGATAATCTGCAGATCATGTGGATGCCCTCATGCTGAAGCTGCCACTGTATTTTTTGAACTGCTCTATGTGGAGAAGGAAATCAAGCAGGTATTTTCATGATCTTTTCTAAATAATCAACACCTTTGGCAAGGAGTGGGCTCCAGATCCATCTCATTTTTAGGCATCCAAGGCTTTTAAGTGGGCTGTTCTCTCCTGTATCATTGGTGAAGAGAACTTCAGAGATTATCTGTCACCTCAGATGTGGTGCCTTGATTTCTGACTTATCAATGGAGGTGGGCTAGGAATCCTGATCTTCAAACTGTGAGGTGATTTGATATATGAAAAGCGAGTAGAGGTTAGTTCTACACTGGCATCACCCTTCCCACAGGTGGCAGGTCACTGCCTCACCTTTCTGAGCCCTCTTCCAAGAAAATTTTTTTCTTTTTTTTCTTTTTTTAGATGTTTTTTTAAATCAGGCTGAGATATGGGCTAAACAAGTCTGTAAGCTGTGCACTTTGGCTGCTTTAGGAGACAGAACCAGTCTTCCTCTGTGCAAATGATAGCCCCTAAATGCTTATACAATGAGGCTATATTTTAAACTATAATTTCAATGTAAAAGTGACAGGAGGCCTAAGCAGGCTATCAAAGGGACAGATTGAGTGATGTTCTTGATGTTTGAAATGAGATGAAAGAGTCACTGATATGGAGAAGCCCATTCCAGATAATGGCAGCGGAAGAGGAAATAGTTCCTGCAACATGAGAGATGAAAGAGGGAACACTTATGTAGCTGTAGGGGGAATTTGTCTGGTTGTGACTGAAGAAGAAAAGATGCTGAAAAGAAATAACACTGTGAAAAGTAGCAAGGAGGAAATGATGATGAACATTTTTTAGTAGGGAAATAAACTGCTGATCAGAAATAGGCGAGAATTTAACCAGAGTGTGATAGCACTAAAAAGTTTCCTGATGCATCTCTTCATACAGGATGAAAATTCACATAAAGTCCTAAGTTTTAATTAAAAACATATTAAACTGAGTAACTCCTCTGACTGTCTTACCTGTGTAATTTTTTTTCATGTTTTTCATTTTGTTTAACCATCCAGAATGGGGAAACTGCATAGTTCCTGCAATTCAAGGAACCTGACTTGAATTTGATGGTTCCTTTTACAACTCATAAAACTCATATGGATAATAAAGAGGATTTCTGACCTTCCGCATTAAGATCACCTGACTACTTTCCCCATATTCAGCCCATCTGTCTTCTTCTGGATCTTTACTTCTCTTCAATGGTGAAAAAAGCCCCTAACAGAAATGGGTAAAAAAGAAAAGAAACTATATAAACTGCAGAAGACATGAAAGTACTAAAATAGTGTCTTTAGATGTGATTTAGATTTTTCTATTTGATGGACTAAAACTCAGATGTCCTGGTGTTTTTACACAGGTCAGAGTCAGAGCATCATAGCAGATAGTTTAGAATATCCCGAAAGCTAACATCAAAATGTTGGTGTTTTTTCACATTGATAGCAGCTACTGATTCACAGTGACAGAGTTGTTGTAGCCTCACTTGCATCAGGGAAGTATTTCATTTGAAAAGAAAAGGGACCATAATTTTTCCTAACGCAATTTAATGTGTTTTCAATAAAAAATAAATAAGTAGCAAATAAGATATTTGTTGTAACTTATGTGACACCTGTATACTACAATGAGTTCAAATTCTGGCCACAAACACATTAAATACATAGAGAGTTCTATCTGTAACAAAAGGTTTCAGAAACTCAATTTCTGTAAGAAAACAAATCCTGTAACTTACAGCACTCAGGTAGACCCACCAAAGTCAGTGGAGATGTCTTCTTTTGTCAAGGTGGACTTTAAATCTTGGTCTGGCAATAAACAAAAATTACACACCGAAGAGCTGCTTAAATACCAACCAGCTCTCAGGGGAAAAAGAGCATGAAAAGGAGGATCAGAAAAAGAGATGGGGAATGAAACAACCAGAAGGGAGGAAAAAAAAAAAAAAGACACACACTGGAATTGATCTAGAGGATAAATAAAGGTAAAGGGCATGTTTAATTCAGGGGAGAAGAAAATGTCAGAAAAAGAGACAGAGGGAGAATGACAGGAAGAAATAATAATGGAAAAAAACAATAATAGAAAAATGAAGGTGAAAAATGAAGGCTTAAAATAAGAGTGAATGCTGGCAATGCTGGAGAGGTAGAGAGAAACAATGCTAAGAGGGAAAGAGAAGAAAGGCTGGCATGAGCCCTCGGTGGCACTGTGAGGAGAGGCTTGAAAGGAGCCTCAGCTAAACAATAGAGGGATGCAAGACAGAGGCACCAGGGGGGCAGCACAGATTAAATGAGAACCAAATGTAACCATAACAAAGGCTCCGAAATGTAGGCAATGGAAGCATGTTAAGAGGGAAATGTTTTGTGTTCATGTGTGTTTTCACATACTGGGAAAGATTCTCTCTCCCCGCCATGCCCCCTCCGCCACCCAGCAACCAAAAACACCTGAGTCTCAGGAACAAAAGCCAAGACCACTCAATGTCGTTCTGGACTTCAATTACTATTTGTAGTGCTTTTTTCTGCATTCTGCTTCTCAATTTTCAAACAAGCACCTCTGTGGTTGCTGCTCCTCCTTCAAATCCATTTTAAAAAATCCCTCTTGCTGTGATGGCTGCAAAAGATGTGACAACTGGCAGACTGCTGCTGTGCTGAAACTAGTGTTTGTTGTGCTGACCAGTTTTCTACCTGTTTCCTTGTAATTTCTTGATAGTTCTCTGTACCTGCTTATTGTCTTTTCCCCTGGAAAGGAAGCATTTTAGGATGGAGCTTTCTCTGTGCTTGTGCAGCAGTCAGTGAAGAGGAATATTAGGAAAGATTCTCCCATGATTGCCATAGGTCACTTTAAAAAATTTCTGCCTTTGTCTGAGGGATTCAAAATTGGCCTTTCCTTGGTTGAAAGGAGGTGTTTAGCTGCATTACTCTTTACATATACTCCACCAGAGCTCACTGAAAAGGCTCCAGACCTGAAGGGAGAGTATGGCAGCACCTAGTCAGACCCACTGGCTGTAGCTCCTCTTATCCTGCACAGCACTGGTGGCCAAGGCTCTGTGGTACAAGCTTGTTATGCCAAAGTTTCAGACTCCCTGCTCATAACTCATTGTGACAGGTGAGTGTGCACAGATCTCCAAGGTGAGGCTGTGTTGTCCCAGTCACTCACAGAATACATCTTGAGCCAAGAGAGCATGGGAATGAGAAGCCAAAATGCTCAGGTTTGTTCTGTGCCTGGAGAAGCAGCAAGTTCTGTTCTCTTTGTGTCCATGCACTTGTGAAGGGTGCAGAGTGGAGGAAGGTTCCTCTGGATATGCACCAGCTTTGCCTGCAGATGGATTCAGTCCCCCAATGTCCTGTCAGCCCCAGGTGGCTGCCAGCTCTCCCACAGCACCACCCTGCTCTGCCCTGACAGCTGCTCTGTTACAGGCTCAGGGTCTGCACCCACGTTTCTCTATCAGCCATCTCCTTCTCTGGAGCCAGGACAGCAGATACACCGGGAAGCAAATCTGTCCTGTGCAGCCCCCTGACGGGAAAGGCAGCTGCTGGCCCAGCTGGGGAAGGAGTCCCTGGAGGGACCTCCTGTGAGCCACAGTCTCAGCAGCAACTCAGCACATCATTCCCCTGGATTTATGAACCTGCTTGTTACTCACTTCTCTTCTGCAAAACAGCACAGCAGCGCTACCTGTGCTACCTGCTGCTCAGACAGGTGGGCAGAGAGAGCTCCTAAAGCTACTGACAGCAGATTGCATTTGAAGATGTCCCTTAAATATTGACTGTTCCTGGTACCTTGTGGAGATTTTGCTTTTTCAAAAATGAACTACAGCAAGAATTGAACAGGTCACTTGGGGCAAGAAAAGAAGTATGGAACAGGAACAAAATACAATTATTTACAGTTTAGCTGAGCAGTTTTCTACGCAGAGGATGATAGAAGCAACAAAATGAGGAATAGTTGTTAACTTGTCAGAACAGCTTCTTGATTAGATTTTTATTTTAATATTATTTTGTACCACGACCAGGGAAAGAAAACCTCTTGAACTACCAAGTGCAACATATTGGGCAATGAGGGGAGCTGCTGTAATTACCATACAGTGCTTCAAGGAGATAGTGCCTCTCAAGGAACTTCTTAAGTGCCATCCAATGCAGGCTCAGGTTGTTAAATCTGGATCCAAGCCTTCAAACAATTCCAAACTCCCCTAAATCTATTTGTGGCTAAAAATCTCTACATTACTGGGAGATTGCAAGGATGAAGTTATGTAAGTAGATCTGAATTTTCCAAAGGTCTGAGCTGTATTTCTGTGCCAAGAAATTCACATTATTGAGTTTTTAAACAAATGATCATTAATGATGATCTTAATGATCGTTGACATTGTTCCTGTAGAAGAGCCAGGGAAATGTCACCTCGTGCCATTCTTGCTGCTAAGGGGTTAAACACTTTCTTGGCTAAGGCTGCTTGCTGACCTGGCTGAAAGAGGGAAAAAAGCTGTAGGTCAGTGAGTGAGATTGCCCTTCCTTTAGAACTGCCCAGGAAGATTACAATAAGTGTGTAGAGACTAAGCTAGGAATTAGAGACTAGACAGTGCTGATTTCAGTTCTTTCATGTGCAGCCTTTGGGCTGAAATCCAGGGAGCTGTATTGGCATAAACTATTCCAGTAACAGAGGATATATTGCTGGAGCCCACCTAGCCTGGGGGCTTGAGCATCACTGTGCCTCAGACTGTTGACACTTGGACAGGGAACTGACAGGAGAAAAGATGGATTGGTCTGACTGGATAAGTAGAGTCATAACTAAATGATTGTGTTGGTTAAAAGGGGATCTAGGTAAAAAGGCATTATTAATAATCTTTAGATTTCTCTCTCTGAGACTTTCTCTTGTTCTTTGGTGAAGAGAGTAAAGGAGGTGGTGAAGGCAGCATTGAACATACATTCAGAGAAATAGTGCTGCATTTCAGTCAATGCACAGGACAGGAGGTGATGCAAGAAAGATCAAATTCAGCAAATGCATGATGTGATCTAACTGCAGGCCCTGGTTTGGAGCATTGGAAATAAACAAGAGAAGAAGGAAGGTCCCCAATCTGCTGTTTCTCTGGGTGGGTAGAAGCAGAATAAAGACAGCTTGGTTGCTGTCAACAGTAGAGATTGAAACTGATATAATTAGTGCTATATCATTTACCAACAGCCCTATTTCCTCCTCAGCATTCTGAATGTCTGGCCATGCTGGGCAGCCTGTGTCAGCCATGTTTATAACTGAGAGCCAGCTTTTTCTTTTAAAAAGGTTTTAATAACCTGTCTGTTTGAGCCTGCAAGCACCCAACACCCTGTGTCAGCTGGCTGGCACCTGTTCTCACAAAAGTAATAGAAGTAGTATAATTCACTGTGGAGCAGCAATTGGCTCTTGACAATGTGACCATGAATAGCATCACATCCAGCTACAGCTGTACTTGGGCTTTTGGTATTAAATAAAGGTAAATTCCAACAGTGAGTTCATCAACTGGGTTTTGGATAGGAGAAGAGACGAGTGACTGTGCACTGGTTCAAAATTCAAGTCACAGATGTAGACCAGTAAGGCCTGGAAGTGTCTCTACAAGAGTTCTACAAGAAACTAAATGGTGAATCTGAAAGCAATTCCTTAGAGTTTTCCCAGATGAAGCAGAAGGCAGGGTGCAAAACACTAAGTAGAAATCTAATGGGAAATCTTTCTGGAGAAAACCACCTGGAGGCAGATTGATTTCAAATGTGGCCTTGAAAAATCACTCTGAGACCATAGTGGACTGCCTTTAATGCACTGAGACAAGGACCATCTCCCTTCTGTGCTGACCTGTGCTCCAGTGCAATTACCTCTCCAGCTGATTGTACAATCCTCTTCCTCACAACTGGGAGCTATTTTCATAGACCTCATTGTTTTAGACAGTTTTAGGAATGATGGTCTATTTCTAATGCAAGAGAGCCCTAACAGTGGCTTCCCTGCTAATGGACTGTAATTACAGGATTGATCCCACATCCCTGGCAACATGAACCTTCTGTGCTTTCTAAGGCAACAACAGCATAAATCAATGACCTGCTACTACAAGCTTCAGAGGGTTCAGGGAGAACAAACCTTGGTATACACCTTGTAAGGCTTGCTAAATGGGGACAACCCACACCTGACTGGCACAATATCATTAACTTATATCCATGGGCATTTGAAGGATTGTTCTTGCACTGCACTTCATTTAACAGCTGGCAAGAAACAGATCATTTTCAAAATGGGTCTTTACACTTGAGAGTGGCCCTTTTTGTATAAGAGGCAACAGCAGGAGCTGCAGAAGACATAAAGCAGATGTTGAGCAAGATTCTTCCCTTGGGGAAGAATGATCTCTTTCTTACATGAAGATATAGCACTGGCATGTTATTGGATAGGAGCAAGGATATCACAGCATGGACATTGACTTTTCAGCCTCTCATGGATAAAGTGTCTGCAAATTCATGTTAATAAGGAGAAACACTTGTCTCTGAAGTAATAAAGAGGATGCCTTTCAGTATATTCATGAAAAAAGGATAGCTACTCCATACTTTTATGAAAGTGAGATGTCTGTTATGTTGCCTTACCAAAATGAAACTTACAAAACATAATAGATCTGATTCTTCTCACCCTGTGTGTTTTGACAGGAACTGTTAAGCATGTTGCACAAAAGCCTTTGTCCTTGTCACAGCAGTTTTTCAGCTATGCCTGCCCAAATACCCCATTGATGTGAGTTTTGACCCTGACAGACTTGGCCTCCTGACTTGAATTCAGACCTGCCTCATCCCTACAGACTTGTCTGCCAATCTTGGCTCTAGGCTGAAGGCAGCTGCTGTCACTGGACCTGCTCTGCTCGTGTTGCGGGGATGCTGTGCTGGTGAGCCCAACCTGCTTTGCTGCTGTCTCAGCTCCTGCCTCACCTTTCCTTAAACAGCACTGTAAGAAAGACCCTTTGTCTGTATGATCAGTGTTTGTGTCCAGCACAGACACCTAGATTCTCTAGCTCTCATTTCACTGCCAGTAATGACATGACCTAAGCAGAAACAAGGATGTCCCAAAGCAAGCTGATGTAGCATACAAATATCAGTCTGTGACAGCCTGTCCCACTGAGGTGGACCCAAGAACATCCAGTGTACCAAGAGTCTTTGTCAGATTCAATAGTTCTGAATCTCCTAGAGGACAATCTCTAATTTAACAACAGAAAAACGTTTGCTTCTTATGAATCAAGAATCTGTGTACACTGTCACATCAATCAAACTGGTGAGTAAGAGCAGTAGTTCAATTAAACTCTGAGGGAAATGATCCGGTGATTTATTTGAACCTATTGCTGCAACCAGCAAGCCTCGCTGATTATTAACAGTGAGAGCAGTTTCACCAGATTTTTTCTCTTTTTCTCACCTTATATGGTCCACATACAACAATAAAATATTGTGTAAGTGGACAGAAAAATACCACCCCTGCCATCATCATTAAGTGTACCCAGAAACTAAAAGCTTGGCTAAGAACTTTGTGTGACTTTGCACAACATGATGTCAATTGGGTCCAGACATAGCAAGAACAAACATATAAAAAAGAAGCCAGATGAAGAAGATGTGAGTCTGGGACTGAGTCTTGGTGTAAGTGTCCAGCTGGCCTCGTTATTAGCCAGATGGCAGGTTCAATATCAAGCCCCTGGAAGGGTCAACACAGCAAATCACAAGATGTGCCAACTGGACTTAGGAAAAGAGATAAAAAGGGAAAAAATTAAATTAAAAAAAATTATCCCATATCTATCATGTCCATCTGCTGGGCAGTGGAACAGCCAGAAAAGGATTTCTCATAGTCCCATGTACATGTGATCCAGGGCTGGAGCAAAGTGGCAATTCCTCAGAGTACAGATTATCCCAAGATATCTAATCCTTGCACGATACAAAACAATAACTTGTTTTACAAACATGTTCAAGGCAATCTTTTTCTGCATCTGTTGGATTAAATCTCTCTTATCTTCTAGCACTTATATCCATACTCCCATTTGCCTGTTTGATTGCCTTTGTGAGGGCACATGAGGAGTGGCAAAATAAGAACTGTAGATATGTGGAAGATGGGCATCATTTCATCTAAAGCACTTGGCACAGTCTCTTAATGCCAGTCCAGATCATCCTGCAAAATTCTACAATGACCTTCCTGAGATGTACCCTTGAATCAATTTGTTACCCAGGCTCTGCATAGAAAATCATGGTATGTGTCCTTAAAAGTAACCAAAGATTTTGGTAGGTACCTACTCCTCTAGTCCTCCTCTAAAAAGGTTTCCTTTTTCAATCTGAATTTTAGGCTGTTGTTGTCTATTTTCAAAGTACAGTGGTCAAATTTCAATGAAAAAAATCTGACAACCTAACAGACATTCTCTGGGACTCCAGATAACTGAGTAAATTGGAAATAACAACTGAAAAGGACACCACATTTTCCAGTTCTCCTTCAATATTTTCCTTTAAGCAGAAGATCCCACAAATATCTGACTAGGAGAAAGGCTGCAATGACATCCAGGACCATAAAATCATTGCAAACTTGCACTTAAATACTGCCTGATGTTTGTGGCCAAGTAAGAATTATGGTCTATCAACGTGTTACATGATGTTTCATGTTGATCTTGCTGCACCTTTTGCAGGACTAACCTACAACAGCTTTTGCTTGTGGATAAATCTCAATGTGTTTTGGGCACAAAGATTTGGTTCTTTGAGCTGTGAGTCTTCAGATGTACCCTGTACCAACTAGATAGTTACACAGGATGCTGGTGTTACAGGAACACAAAGAAAAAAGAATATCTGGTGTTATATTCAAGTCATAAAGTCCATTGTGGTTATTAAAGTTACATCCAATGTTCAAAGCTGCATCAAGACTCTGAAATACTTTTTTTTTTTTAACAGTAACATTTTGGTTTATCTGTCTTGTATAGTAGCTTAGGAATTATGCAGCGTAGCATATTGCAACAATTTTATTTCATGGTGAAGTACTGCCTTAGGTGACAGGATATTTGAAGCCTTTTTTGTATTCCAGGTAGAATTTTGGGGAACTGGGAACCAACGAGGAAACAAGCTTTTAATAAATATGTCTCATCTAAATTAAAACACTGATGTGGATGCACCTGTAGCCAGTTGATACAGCACAGTTCATGTCTAACTAACTTTTCTCTAATTCCCAGGCAGGGCCACTATACCTAAGCTGTGAATTCCAGTCCATGCTGATCTCTGAGCCATGTCCACTGCTTGTCTGGAAGAGTCTGGTCCAAAGATAGGTCATGTACCTTTTTTATGGCTTTATAGTATGGGCAGTGCTGTGCCAGTGCTTGGGATGCACCCTGACCTTACTCAGTTTACTGGCAATGGGGTAACTGGGGAGTCCCAGGAAGGGTTGTAGGGCAGGGGGAGGAAAGCCAAATTCAACCACCAGCTCCAGCAGATGTACTGCTGAAGTCTGGGTGGATGAGTGGTTTATATTTCATAGAGCTAGAGGCTGTTAATCCTGTGATAGATTAGGTCATCCTAAATTTATCATCAAGGACTACAAACAATAATTTTGGCAGAGAGCTAGAGTGTTAAGTGGAAATTTGAGTAGGAAAATAGTGGAGAACCCACAACAAATCTCTTTCTTTCATCTGCTCTACCTGTGCTCCAATAGGGAAATTTTGATGAGGGCAGACTCTGAATGAGATACTTGGTACTCACTTAAAGCTGTTTTCTCATCTGCTCTGCGTAAAGAGTATGTGGTGTGCACACAGCTGGTGTGCACGTGCAAGACACCCAAAGTCAAAAACCTAACAAGAAGGAGATGTGAGGAAAAATCCATCTTGTGAAAGAAACAGTGATGAACTGTGAAGTTTTAAAATACTAGTGAAGTAAATATATCATTTTTCAAGGCTCATGCAGGCATCATGGATATTGTGTCACAAATTTCCATGTTGATTTCACTATGATTTCTTGACTTTTCTGAGAATTTTTGAATTTGTCAAGAAAAGAATGAAAATGGGGGCAGTCACAGGAATTTGGTCACTTATACAGTATGCAACCGAGTTTCTCAGCAAGGAAAAGACACACAAGGGTGAATGTGCAAACTCCATAGCAAGCTGAGGTAGAGACCAGCCAAACCAGGAAAAGCTGAGAGCTGAAGCTGTGCCTCCTGAGTAGTGGAAGAGTTGCAGAATTTTAGACAAAAGCAGAATTTCTAGTAAGTGAATCACAAACATTTCTCCCATTGCTTGAGTCAGCAGGAGCAATGTTAACTTGTTTAACCCAGAAGAAATTTTCATCACTCTTAGCTTCGTACATAAAGTTGACTCAGTGCAAACCTTCAGGAGCCAGTATGTATCCTGGCAATATCTTAATGTCAAAGGCAGTAACACAGCAGCAGCCATGTAATTGAAGCCACAGCATGGCATTGAAGGAAGGTCTCCTCAAGGTGAGCAGATCTGTGCAAGTGAGACCCATGTCAGCTGTAGTGGCTATTTGTTGTCTTTATTCTTTCACCGTGTTTGAGATCTTGGTTCCAAGCTAGCAGCCCGTGTCAGCAGGTAGCAAAGACACAGTTCTGCTGACATGCAATCCCCAGGGAGAAAACATGTGACAAAATTGTACTCACTGGGTAATTTCCTATTTATAGCTTGTGTTTGGGAATGGTCTTATCTGTGTTCCTTTATACACTGAGAGAGTGATTAAAGCCTCATTTTCATTTCCTTTTGTACCTTACTCTTATCATCCAGATAATTTTAGTGTCTTTAATCAACATTTGCAGAAGTAAACAATGCTATGCTAATAACTGTGTTGTGCTGTAAACATTTCCTAAGTCATGAAACATTACCCCTACATAAGGAGAAATCTAAATATTAGATTGTCCCATTTTTAGGAAAAAGACTGGTAAAGTGAGTGGTCCATGATTACAATAATCTGTGTCAGACTGGGTATTCCATCCTGTCCTTTAAGCACTAGACAGTTTTTCATTTCAAGTTTTGAAGTTCTGCAAAGAATCTTTTATGTGAATGAGTCTATAGATTTAGCATGAAGAAAAAAACCTCAAAACCACAACAACTACAGCAACAAACCAACAACAACAACACCAAATCAAACCCCAAATAAAACCTAACCCAATGAACAAAATACCAAATATAAGGAAAGATTTATTGTTATCTGATAAAAGGCAACTGTTTCTGTAACAGGGAAGTGGATTACTAGAGAAAGAGATACACAAGTTACCACTCATTACCTGTTCCACAAGACAAAAGCAAAGATGATGAACAAGCTTGTTAAGAGAAATGACACCCCAACTAACCATGAAGCACTTGCTGAAACAGTTGGGATTTTAGTGCCAAACATCTTGATCTTATCACTAGCACATTACATGGCAAAATATTACAGAAGTGCATGTGAAGTATTCTTTCCAGTGACATTATTCCATAAATGGAAAAGTGTGGAATATGGAATGTGCTATAGAAGCATAAAATTTCCACCAAAATCAATGAGCCTGGATTTTGTTTTGCACTTGCATAGCGCATTCCATCTTCCCTGTGTTATTTCTTCACCAATTAGAAAAATTAAAAAGCCAAGACAGAAGATGGTAGATGTAACATTCAACAAGCAACATAGAATCCAGGACTTGAAGAAAAAAAAAATGCATATTTTTCATAAGAGGATAAATGATAACAATCTTAAAGTCCTAAGAGAGTCCCATCATTGTTATTTCCTATTCTGACTTATTTTTTCAAGGGTTTTTTTTTTTACTCAGCTTGCCTGGAATCAGTAAACAATGGGAATATGACAGTTTCTGGCAGAGCACATGAGACATTTTATCACTATAAGAGAAACTCAAGATTGTCTGATTGAAAGGAGCAACATATTCCCGGTCAAATTAATGTATGGACCAGACAGGAAAAACCAGCATCAAACCAGTATTTCAGACGTCATGCAATAAAGTTTTGCTGTATTCATGTACATAAGCAGCAACAGGAGGTGTCTTGAACAGACACGTGACTAGGGAGAATGCTTTTTCCCAAAGCCAGATGTCCTTGCCCACCCACCTGCAGGTGAGACATCAGGGCTGGTACCAGTGCCTGGCCCCTTCCTGCTCTTGTACAAGTCTGAGCATCCCCTGGGAGCCTGCAAAGGGGAGCAGAGGGGTCAGTCATGGCCCACGCCCTTATACATTGCTTAGTATAGACACAGACAAATGTCCCCACTGTCACATGGATGCCACAGGCCCCACAGAGCCTCCCTGTCAGGTCTGTCCTGCTGAGCTGCTGGGGCTGCTCTGCTCAGCTCAGGCAGGTCTGGGGAGCAGCAGAGTTCACCCTCGTGTTCACATGCTGGGTGTGCTGGCAATGGGAGGGCTGAGCACATCCAGAGCAGCCCAACACAGGGGATCTGAGCTCTTCTCAGGCCCACTGAGGCCAGCTGGTAATCCAGGCAAAGCTGGGAATCAGGAAGGAAGGAGCACAGTCATACTGCTTTGTTAGTTATCATTTCATTCTTCTGATAGAACAGTCGTGGCCAAAGATTGCAGTGGCCAAGCTGGCACTTGGCATTCAGACATATGAACCTAAGGGGGGGCAGTGTGAGTTCAAGGTTCACCTGAATTTCTGCTTATTATTCCATCATAAGTCTGTCATCCATCATAAGCACTGTCCCTAACTTCTAGAGATCCTTGAAGGATATGTGGTTGCAAGGACAGATGAGATAATTATTGGTCTAAACTAAACAGTGCTTTTTGTGTGTGTGCTTCTGAAAAATACATCAGCAAAATCTGTGTGAAAATGAGGTTTCTATACATCCTGATTCTGGTCAGAATTAGAACATAGACAGTTAGGGGATATTCCAATGTTATTTAGACCTGTTGACCCACTAGATCTTTCAGAATGCCTGTTGCTACAAGCTAAAAATTACAGCTCTTGCAGATAACCGAAGAGTGGAGGCTCCTTAGAGCAAAACAACTCCTGATTCAAAGCTCTGTTAAAACAAAACTCTCCTTGGCCTTTGTGAACTTGGAATAAACTTGAAAGCAGATCTTGAATATCATATTACTTCAAAAGTTTTTTTTTTTTGCATAAACCCTGCCTAAAATGTCAATAAATGAAAGAGATCTAATAATTTTTGGGGAAACAACTGCATGATGGACTGAGAAAACATGCCACACATTGCTCCTGTTCTTTCCTACTTTGATTTGTATGACACAAAGTACTTGGTTTAATTTTTCTTTTAGCAGATAGATGCCAGCATGAACTGATATGAGGATGTCACTTTTCATAAGTAATTTTTTGCAAGCTCACTATCTAATCTTTCTGATTGGCAAGTCTAAGGAACCTGCACTGTTAATCAGTGCACCAGCATCAAATTAAAAACAGTCCTCTGTCATGCAGATGACTGGTTGGCTAAAGCAAATAAGACAGGGGTCCAAGAAGCTGCTGTGCCTTTCTCTGTGAACCGAGCAAATGCTTTCATGTCAAGTATTTCTGTGCTACAAAATCCAGGCAGAACACCCAGGGAAACCAGACAAAAAAGACAGATGTTTGGACTGACTACTCACTACAATTTGATTGACACATGGGTTGGCTTTGCATAGTTACTGAGGAAACCTTCATGTGAAGCAAGATGTTTCCCAAGAACTGCAAGGCCACCTGCAACTCCAACCCTTCCTTCCTCCTCCAAGTTAAACTGTACCACAGGGATTCCTGTACTGGAATGTTGGTATGTCTAATCCCTCTGCTTGAGTTCAGGATAATGGTATTAAATGGGTTAGAGGTTGAGCTCATGCAGCAAATGACAAGCAAGAGGTTCTTGAATTATTTCAGACAAATATTTACAGGTCAATTACCCATATTCCTCCATGCATTCTGTACCTGGCCAATAACTTACCCATTTGTGTTGTTATTGCTGGCCCAGGAGCCAGTGTGTGGGAGTTGGAATATTTTGAAAAAACTAGGCCTAAAGAGAATAAAACATTGCAGACAGCTTTCTAGCTGAGACATTCCTAAAAGACATATTCAGGGAAGTGGTAATTCAAGAATAACTGGATAGGAAATTGCCCAATCAATGTAGTTTGATGTTTACATATAATTTCACAATATACTATTATGTTAACCACTTGATTGGCATATATTTATGTTGTGGTGATTTCCAAGCACTCAGGAAATGTGGACCCAAGAAAGGGGTGATTTCTCTGGGAGGTGAAATGGTTGTCAAATACAAAGAATACTGATTGCTACTCCACTTTGCTTACCCATTTCTGATGTCCTTAACAAGAGAGATGAAATGGCAAAGCTCTGTGCAGCTGACAGGTCAGAGATGAAGAACAACATTTTCTGAATCCAAGGAAGTTCAGGGCCTTTGTGTTTATACTTTATTTTGCACTTTATACTTTAAAGTGCTTCCAAAATCTGCTGTAAAAGCTCTCAGCCCTAACCTGCTTCCCACACCACTGCAAGCAGAGCTGAGCCTGTGATGGCTCTGGGAGGACAGCACTTGTCTTTGCCTTCTGTTCAGCCTGTTCAGTCCTGCTGGCTCCTCAAAAAGGAAGGATTTTCACACCAAATAAGAAAACAAACATTTCATATTGGTCCTTGCTTATCATGGTTAGTCCTGTCCTTATAAATAACATTAATTGTTCAATAGCTTTTGTACTTTTGCCACACTACCACTTAGTCAGTTTCCATCAATCACATGCTGAAATAAATCTCTGAGAGAATCAAATTAAGTGCTCTGTGAAGAGTTTACATCACTTCCCGAGCTTGGTCCCTGAGCAAGGACTCTCCAGTGCCTTTTGAATATTTACTGCATGCTACCCACTGCACATTGCACTCCATTGCTCTTATCCAGAATCCCCAAAAAGACTTAATGAGTCTTTTAGCATGTGGGAAGGAGAGGTTTATAAATAACTACACTATCAGAAAACACCCTCAAGCACTTCCTTTTACAGTATTTACTAACAGCTTTTCTATGTTATTTTTATTATTTATCCTGAGATTAAAATCAGACTTTATTGTGTCATGTTCAATATTCTACTATAAAGATATATAGCAGATCTTGTCTCACCAACTGCCATTCACAAATTGCCTGCAAGATGCAAAGCAAAGTGACATGTGGCCCAGAAAGTCATTATGTGCTATGATAGATCCAATTGTGTCTGTCCCTAATGGATTCTTATATAAATTCTGCCCTTAAGGTTACTTCCATGAAAAAACAACATTCAAGAAGGCAGTCTCTGTCCTGGAAATGACTCCATGGACACACCTTTCAACAGGTGGTGCCTCTCTTTGTTCCTGAATTCAAAGTCAGTCCTGCAGGGAAAGACTTTGCAGGATATTGTGATAATTTGGAAAAGGGAACCGTGTCTCTGGATATATTCAGAATAAATGGGTGCAAATGAGGCATTAAGCAAGGTTGTCTAGGAGAGTTGCACCAGTCTCCTTCTTGACTTTGATCACGAGCAGAGCTCATTGTTAAAGGTCCCACCCATGTGAAAAGCTATGGAACTATCCGTCATTCCAGAAGAAATCCAAAATGGATTTAAAGCAAAGTTTTGTGTTCTGAAGTCTGTTCTGTAACCCCACAGGGAACCCACACTTGATTTCTGAGGGACTGGTCCCTATGGACAGGAACCATGCTGGAGCAGTTTTTGAAGCACTGCAGCCCATGGGCAGGACTCTCCCTGGAGCAGTTTGGGAAGGCTTGTATCCTGTGGGAGCATCCCTCTCAGAGCAGGGAAGAGCAGGAGGAGTAAAGAGGAGCAGAGATGAAACATAAGGAACTGACAATGCCTCCCATTCCCCATCATCCTGCTCTGCTTGGGAGGGAGAAGTGAAAGAGATAGGAAGAAAATTCAGCCTGAGATGATTGGAGGGGGTTGAGAAGGTGGTTTACAATTCAGTCATATTTCTCATTATCCTATTCTGTTTAATTCTCTATATTTTAAACTAATTTCCCCTAAACTGAGCCTGTTGTGCCCATGATGGTAATTGGTAAATGATTTGCCTTTCCTTGTCCTGGTCCAAAATCAACCTATGAGCTTTTCCCCATAATTTCTCCCTGTCCTGCGAGAAGGGGGTGATAGAGCAGCTTGATGAGCATCCAGCATCCAGCCAAAATTAACATGCCACAAAATGAATATTTCAGTTCATTTAAGAGGGAAAAAAGATCTGCTTCTGCCTAGGTTATAGTTAAAAATTCTTTCATCTCTATTCCACAATTTTCCATTAGTTCAGAAATAGGATGAACTACTATAAATTCACAGAACACTAGTTATATGCTTCTGTTATTGTAGATTATGTATTTATTTGTTGTGCAAAACTTCTAACCATTTTCAGATGAATCAATGCTTTTCCCTTCTATCACAAATAATCATAATATGAAGAAATATGAAGGCTATAAATGAAAAATCTTTCTGTTTATACATAAAGTTATTGGCTTCTTGGAAAAATCTGAGATGGCTCTAGTAGAATTGTTTACCAATAGGTCTTTTATTTGCTTTTTTTAATGTTTGTTTGGTTTGTTTGGTTTTTTGTTAGGTTTTTTTGTTGGGTTTTGTTGTTGGTTTTGTCTTATTGTTGTTGGTGGTTGGTTTTTTACCTTTTTTTTTTTTTTTAATTCTATAAAGAAATACTTCACATTTTGAAACATTTGCCCTGGAAAGAGAAAATCTCAATGTGGAATTTTTCCATGAATTTCCAGGAAGAACATGGATGTAGAATCTTTAGTTTTGACATAAAATTAAAAGGTTTCATGCCTTTCCACTTGGAAGCTCCCACTATATGTATCCTTATTCTTTTCAGAAAAGGACTTAATAAGTGAAAGGACTTCATTCTTCACTTTTGCAACACTTTTTCAGGGAAACAGATTAGTTTCAAAACAGGCACTTTTGCTGAAGGAATTCTTAGCTTTAAACTTTTTACACATACAAGAATTTACATTTTTTTACAAATAAGAATTTTTAAGTTTTATGTTTACTTATCATTCTGCATAATTCTACCTGATAATTGACAAAACTAATTTCTAGATTAATTTTTTGAGACAATGTAGGGACTTCATGTGTATATCCTTGTATGTGTGATTCAAGTGGGCCTCTACAGAGTACCTTGCTGCTTCACTGACAAGTCCCTGCTTTCACATCCCTGCTTTTTCACAGCTGGGCCTGGGAAGTGTATGAAGGATGAATGGGACAGGAGGGTGGCACAGACCTTTCAAGCAAATTCAGAGACGGTGATGAAGATCTAAGAGGTAACAAATTCCTTCTGTCAAAAATATTTGTATCACAGAAGAACATGTCTTACTATTCCTCTGAAACTGAGCTAAAGCCCACTGAGCTGTCACCTTAAAATGATGGCAAGGTCCTTTTTCTCTGTCACAATAGTTCTGAAGAAGCTATTGAATTTATTTTTTTTTTTTGTAAATAATAAACCAAATTGCAGAAGGACTATAAAACGTCATGTTCCTCTTTCCAAAAGTGTTAGCATGTTAACACTTAACAGTTAAATGCCAGTAGATTTGGTTTATTTAATTTTGTGATTAAAGTTTCTATTGATTCCCCTGAAGCACAGAATATATCAATATCTTTGGTTTCAAAGGATCATTCAGTAGTACAGAAATAGAGGGCTCAACATAGAAGCTGGTGCTTTATTTTAAATTTATGAAACTCCACAGAGAATCCCCTGAGCGTGCTGTCAGCAACACCTTTCAATTGTGGAACTCAGCCTCTGTTGTCAGACTAAGTCACTTCAGTGCCTCCTAGTTCACATGCTGGTTCTTCTTAACTGAGAAAAAGGCTTGGTTAGGAGTCAGTAGGAATTAATATTATTAAATAGAAAGCTTTTAAGCCATCTAGTGTATTCCATCAGAATTTACTGCAAATCATGTATGTTTATACTTTCTCTGCCACTGCAGTGGCAGCTTAACCAGTCTCTGTCACTGCTTGGTCATCTGCCTCCAGGACATTTGGGAACGTGGAGTCTTCAGGAAGCTGTTTCAAAGCAGCTAAAGGCAATGGCTGGTAAGAAGCAGATCCTGTGGAGGTGGGGCAATGCTTTTTTGATGCCAAGGTCCCTTTTTCATCATTAGACACAGCTGCACAGTTGCCAGATGTAGGGTCAAACAGCAGTTCTATCCCTAGAGGGGTCTGTGGGCTATCAAGGGCACAAAAGCACCCCCAGACTCTTTCTGGGAACTCTCCATCAGAAGACTACACATGTCCCATGATGTTTCATCAGAAACAAAGAATTTCCTCCCTGAGAAGAGATCTGGGTGCTCCCATGCCACCTTGAATGTGTGTAACCTGGCAAACTCTTGGTTTGGTGGGCCACCCCCCCAATGGTTCAAGACTGTGACCACTCCTGCAGTGAAATAGAAGCAATCAGGCTTTGTTGAGGGATCCATGAGGAGTGAAATCTTTCCTCTCCACTATCTACTCTAATTCTTTCTTTCTCTTTCTTTTCCTTGAGTATTTTTGTTATATTTTTATACTTTTATTGAAAATAACCAAGATGATCACATACTTCTTTTGCACTGAATTGAAATTGTTTTAAAATAAATTTGCCTCATGTATACACTGGTCATTTAATGTCATTTCACTCTAATTCACCCCAAGGGATTTGTTAACAGAAATCTGTTCCCTTGCTTCAGCAAGGGCTGTAACAGCAGACTACAGCATATTGCCTGGGAGAGGACAAGAGAAATCCTTTCATTGGAGCTGTGAGGAGAGGTGGGAAGAATTATAACCTCCCTAGGTTCAGTGTGGGTGATTAAACCAAAGCCCTGGCCACTGGCAGACACTTTTTTGACTTCTATGATCTCTAGAAGGACACAAACCTGTTAGAGAGGGTGCAGAGGAGGGGCACAAAAATGATCAGAAGGAAAGGATCTCACCTATCAAGACAGGCTGAAACAATTGGGGATTTTCAGCCTGGAGAAGAGGAGAGTCTGGAGATACTTTATTTCTGCCTTTCAATACTTACAGGAGCTCATTAAAAAAAAGTGGAGAAAGGCTTGCAGTGATAGGACAAGGTGTAAAAGTTCTAAAGCAAAAGAGGATAGCTTTAATTAAGACATAAGGAAGAAATTCTTTGCCATGAGGCTGGGTAGGCACTGGAATGGGCTACCCAGAGAAGCTGTGGATGCCCCTTTCCTGGAATATTCAATGTCAGTGTGGTTGGAGCACTGAGCAATCAGTTAGTGTGAAAGGTGTCCCTGTCCATGGAAGGAGGGGGAGTGGTGGTCTTGGAACTAAATGATCTTTAAAAGTCCCCTCCAACCCTAACTATTCTATGATTCTATAAATCCATAAATATATTCAATTCATTTATGGTTGCAGAACTTCAAACAAAGCCACTCATCCAACTTACACACATGTTTTTTCCTCAGGGTTTTTGTATAGTAGCACATTTCAACAACAAACATATTGGCAGCCTTACATGGGGAAATCATTACAGCCCACTCACCCCTGAGTGCATGTGCATAATTCCTGGTGTGTCATGAGGAAAGAAGACTGTATAGGATTGGTGAATTAATAAATGACATAGGTAGAAAATGTTTTCACAGAAAATACAGCCCAAATCCCCTAGAGTACTTGAAATCTTTTTTGAGTAAACAGAGAAAGAGCCAAAGAAGGAATTGAATTCACAGAAGGAAACTCCAGATAAAAATGGAACAGAATTAACCTGAACCCATGTGCTAGTTTATTAGAGTGGGGTTTTTTTTCAGGCAGGAAGGATGTTGTCTAATAGCCTCTTTGACAAGCACCTCTCTGATCAGCTCCTGTTTCCACTTTAGAGAGAGTCTCCACATCTAAGTGGTTTGTAAAGAGTTAATCAATTATTAATAATGTCTGAATACATAATAGGCACAAGAGGCTATGCTGCAGCTGGATGTAAACATGCCAATATAAGGTGCTCGTGTTAGGGAGGGACAAAAACAACCTGTTGGCCCATTGGACTGCTTACACCCTGAAACAGCAATGGAATTTGCAAACCTTTGAGTGTGTTTTGTAACTAGAGCCTTAGTAGAACATGCAATCCTTTTTTCTTTAATTTTTTGTCCATCCATACCTTTTAAACATTAAAATGGTAGCTCATTATAAGACAAGTTTGCTAAACCATGAGTGCAAACACAGCCAACAGAGGGAATCGTGTGTGTTTGCAGGGGGAGCCGAGCAACTGAGCCGGGAGAGCTGACAGCATGAGAAGGCTTCTCCTCAGTAAAAGAAACATGCCAGAAGAATTCAACAAACACAGATGAGCTTCATTTCTGCTACAAGGGTGGCCATTCCTTTTGACCCTACGAGCCATGTGCCCCAATCTCTCTGTGGCTGAGAGCCATGAGGCGCACACCTCGGAGAGCCGAAGGGAAAGGGACCTCCAGGAGAGTTTCGGAGGCAGGAAGCACTAACTGCCCCCCAGGGCCCTGCTGTCACAGCCCAGCCAGGGTGGTCTGCAGTGACTGCTCTGCTCTCCTCCCAGTCCCCCCTCTGTGGCGATTCCAGCCTCCTTGCCTCTGATTGCCAGGGCTCTGCCTCATGCAGCCCTGGAGCTCCCTCACACACCTGCCCGTGCCACTGCCCTGCCTGTCCCTGGCTGGACCACAGCAGGGGAGCCACATTCCCTGTGCTTGCAAGCCTTGAGCCGCTGCTATTCTGCAAGAACAAAAACAGAACGTAAATTGGACAAAAGGAAAACTGCGATTGCATTGCTGACCTTAGCTGTTGTCTCCTGCAGTCTTTGTCAGTTTGTCCCATCTTTCTATTTCTTACTGCATGTAGATTAAATGACCTCTTAGGCAGAAATTCTGCTTTCACAATGTGGTCATTGCAATTCCTAAACAAATGGATAAAAAACTAACACACATCCTTGTATGTGAACAAATCTATCAAGCAGCCACATCCACCCAACTGACTAGTACCCCAATCCTCTAGTCTTAGAAAAAAAATTAAACTCCTTAGGAGTTTTTCCTGAGATGCTTTGGGATACTGTTTCTATTGTGGCTCTTAAAATAGGTTTGTTCGGTTTCAGTTGATGTTCAAACCACTACCAACTGGTTAGTAATATTATTATTATGGTCTTAAACCAGCATGTTTTAGGTGCACAAATGCACAGTCTCTTTTTAAGCATAGGCAGAATATTTCCATCCTGCCAGGCTTATTTTCAGATATCTTAACCCCACATAAACCTCACCACTCTTCACTGGAACACCACAGAAACCCCTAACAAGCAGTCAGGGAAACATTTGTTCCTCCTTTCCACTTCCAGAATGTCAGATCATTCAGGATCTGTCATAAACGTTTCCTGGCTGACTTTGCCTTGCACATGAACTGTGTTTTGATGGGTTTTTTCCCCTTCTCTTTTCCCCCCTTTTTTTACAAGCATCATTGCATTTTGTCAGCAAGCAATTTAGGCCAATCCCACAAATAGTTTAGTTTATAGCTTATGAAATTAAATGATGTAAGGGACCACTCCAAGAAGAGTCAACTTAAACAGACAGCCAAGTCTGTAACCTCGAGGGACTTGGATTGGGTTGAGGGAAAGCACCAAGCAGTGTGGGCTCCCAAAGATTGCTGCCAGGTGGACCACAGATGTTCAGATTCAGTCCACTTGCATGGTGTTCACCTTGGGAGATGCTAATTTGCCCCTATGCATGCAGAAAATTAGCATGTTTATACACAATCACCCTGCAAAGGCCTCTCTCTGGCTGTGCTTTCTGAAACCCTGAGCTTTATAGGTAGAGTGAAATGGCTGTATAGGAAGCCACAGCACTGCCTGCATCAGTCCTGAGTTTGAATTCGTTTAGTCAGCTATCTCAGTGTCCCTTGCTATAGATG
Organism: Melospiza georgiana; assembly: GCF_028018845.1. Classification (NCBI taxonomy): domain Eukaryota; kingdom Metazoa; phylum Chordata; class Aves; order Passeriformes; family Passerellidae; genus Melospiza; species Melospiza georgiana. The sequence goes on from NC_080430.1 coordinate 14,667,338, forward strand.
GAAGCTGCACATGCAGCTGTGGTCACTGTCTTGCAGCTGTTAAATGAAGAAATACCATGTGAACACTTGGTCTGGTTTCAAAAGACCTAAAAAGATTGGCCAAGAAAAATGGTACATCACGGTGCTGCTTGGCTACTTGCCAAGACAAAGAAACTTGGAGATTTCTAGGGACAAGAGGCCATGTGAAAGGAATTTTCCTCCTTTCAAAGGCACATCAAAATATACCAGAGAGGTTATTTATTTATTTATTTAGTGTGTGCTCTTGGCACAGGTTTGATTGATCATGAATGCAGTATCAGCATTAAACTCACATTACTTAGAGACCAACCCAGACAACAAAGCAAATTGGACTGTAGGTCTGAGGTGCAACATAGAAGAGAAAGACATAATTATTCATACAAAGAATAAAAAGTAGATTGATAAGAGTCCCTAAAAACCAATTAAAGATAAAAGTTTATAGGGAGGAAAGGATTATTCTGTGGTGAGAGCTCAAGAGAAAAAGCAATTGGAGCAATTTTTTTTCCTGACTCAGGCTTAGACATGGGCATGGGTATGTCCACAGGAGAAAATGGTGTGCTGTGGAGCAAAGGTTGATTCTCCCTCCACAACCTACTTCAAATCCCCAGTGCATCAATACAGACACATCACACTGCTAATGGCAAATATTAATTTGGAGATGGGCTTTCCTCACTACCTGAACTAATGCATATCATCCCCCAAGGAGATGCACCCCAATGTCCTTTCACTAGCTGCAAAAGAGTGACAATTCCAGTGCCTCATTTCTGTCAGGAACTATCACGTGCATATCAGGAAACTGTCTTTAGAGTCAATTGAAAAATTCATTAGAAATGCAGAACAAAATAATAAGCCTCCTCATTGCTTTTGTTTGGCTGTTAACCAGAAGGAGAGAGGGAGATGTTTAAATAGCCAGGCAAAGGGATATAGGACACCCAAAAAGAGATCAGGTCCTTTGGGGACAATTATTTTTTCTTTATTCTAAAGCATCTTCTGTAGTTTGCTGTGCAAAATGTCTGGCTTGGGCCAGCTCCTGGGCTTGTTTATGTACTGGAGACTGGAGCCAAACTCTCCTGACAGGAAATGAGTGAGACTGCAAAGAGAGTCTTTTGACAATACAATAGAAACTCATAAGTTCTGGTAACCATGCTATTTTATTGGTTTATTTTTTTTAATATTGATACTATATTAAAGGTCAAAGGTACATTAGATGTTAGGAGAAATAAATATGCTGGTGAACAGATAAATCCTATGGAACTCTCAGTAATTAACAAGGTCCATATGTATAGTTTGTTCATAAGAGAATAAACTTTTTCCTCCAATCTGAACAGACAAATCCTTTTTTTGCTAAATCCATATGCAGGGTTTATGAGCTAAAGCTCGCTGCCCTTTCTCGAGGGAAACTCCCATTGAGCTTAGGGGGAGTTTCCTCTGAGTAAGACTTTGGCCTGTTGCTTTGACCACCTTTCCACTGCCCTTGAAAATTCACTTCTTCTTAAGGCACCCTAAAATTCAGTGCTGACTGGATACTGCCCTCACTTTTGTGAGCAGAGGACCTGCTGTCAGGCCCTTTTGCCTGGTTCTCAGAAACAATATTTCCATTTCTAGGAGATTTTCCTGCTCGCATTCCTCTGCATGCACAAACCCAATGGAGGAAGTCGAGCTTCCTGTGGGCGTCAGTCTGAAATAGCATCTGAGGGCTGGAAGAAGTGGTTTTATTACAGACTGAGTCCCAAGCTCTAGAAATCAAGGGATTACAGTTCATTTGCAATAGAGAACTTGAGAAAGACATTTGTCCTGCTCGCAGTATGAGCCAGATAGCTCGTGACAAGAATGTCCCACAGATTTTTGGTACAAGAGAGAGGTTCAAGTAAAGCCATCAGAGCACATGGTTACCTGCGTTGCATCTCATATGAACTATGCTTAGGAATCAGGAGATTACTCTGAAGGCAAAATGCCACTTTGAACTGAGGCAAAATGCTTATTAATGGAGGCTGAATGTTTCATGCAGTGATCCCTCTCCCAAACATATCCTGCATTTGCACTACCTCTTTACTCTAGCAATCCTCTTTGGCTGCATCATTATCCCTTCCAAAGTGTTCCTCTCAGATGCTGAAGTACCAGGAGCAGTTGCTAGCCTCACTCGCTCCCCAGAACCCCCAGAGCACAACTGAGCAGAGCTGGTAGCCCAGCCTTCAGCTGCTGGCCCTTCAGAGCCCCCCTAACTGTTACTCTGAACTTGCCTTGGAAAAATTGATCAACAACTGAGTTTATAAAGGAATTTGAATATCAAAATCAATATGGCACCAAACATGCTAGCAAAGAATTTTAAATGATGTCATGAGCCCGGATTTTCAGGGGCAGTTAAAGGTTTCTTAAAATACCCTTGAGAGGTGTCCTGTTCTATGAAGAACTTTGAAAAGGTAAGCCCATATGTTTTGGATGACATGATTTTTCACCTAAGGAACAAATCATGGCCCTCACCTGAAGCATCAAGGGCCATGCTGAGGCTGAGTGTTAATTGTCCCCTTTGCCCCTTCCCTGTGAGCAGTTTCATCAGCAAGGCCACTGGGAAGAGAGTTGTCAGGGCTTGGGAGGGGAAACAAGGGAGTGAGCCATGATTCCCATGTTAAGAAGTTTCTTTGAAGGTCTGCCAGCCCAGGATCTTTCACATAACATTTGTTTCCAAAAAAAATCCAAAGGTAATAAATTACAGAGAATACAAGGTATTTTATGCTTTGTGGTGTGATGATCAAAAGATGTTATCATTCTGTTTCACATGTTTGCAGACAGTTAGCTGTTACTCTCAGTAAGTTACAGGCAGCTTTTTTTTTTTTCCTTGAATGCTGAAACTTCATCTTGTTAAAGGCTGGTTTGCAGGTGAGTGCACAAAGGAAAGGAGAAAAGAAGAAGGAAGCCTTTCTGCCTCCTCCTTCTGCTTGTCCAGGATCATCCTCAAATTCCCCAATATGAATACAGACATTGAGGGCAACACTGGGAAATAGAAAGAGGCAAAAATGCCAGTTGCCTTTCGGATTAGTATTTACAGCACCCACTCAAGAAATTTGGATAGAATATCCCAAGGACTTAGGGTGACACAGCTCTGAGTTCTCCAGAAAACAGCAAATATTTGTAAAGTGTTTGTACAATCCATTAGTGTATAACCAGGGCAGTCCTCCTCCAAGACCAACATCCTGATAGACATTTTGGCTTGTGAATCATCATAAAAGAGGCCAAACCCTTTTCCTTAATCTGAAATCATCAGAAATTTTCAATCTACAGGATCCTTTTTCCCCTGGTTTTTATGTTGTCTCTATTTCCAGGTTCCATATGGTATCTAAAATGAAAATGTCATGAGAGGCAAGTCTGGTAGTACAGCTGAGATGGCAAAGACTGAAGGTAAATCCCAATAAAAAGGCCAGCCACATCTCAGACTGATGCCTAATCTTGATTAGATTTTTAGTATTTATTTTGAAAATTTCCACTTTGCGTCTCAGGAAATAATTCTTGCATTTCTTTCTTTAAATGGAAAAGCCACTGGATAAAATTAATCCTAAAACAACAAAAGGCCAATAGCAACAACAGCAACAAAAAAGATGCATTGGTAATACAATATCAAACAATTATTCTATTGGCACACCTTCATAATGGCTTCTTTATGCAAACTTTACAGTCTTCAGACTGTTTCCTGATTCTGTTCTTTCCAGTACATTTATTTTAATAAAAGCATCTATAAACCTTTTAAACAATTCTAAAGATTAGTCCTTATTCTCATGATTTAGGATGTGCAGTTATACATACAGCTTGCATCAGCTGCTAGTGGATGGTATAAATGGAGCATCCTCGTCCTCAAGCTACCCTGTTTGTAAGCCCTGTGTAAATACTCACTCTTTATGCTACACTTCAATGCCTCTTTTTATTTCCTGCAGAAACCCTCTTTTTTTGTTTTTTGGACAGATGAAGAACAAAGCAGAGAATGGGGTAAATTGCTTTAAATAAATGTGAACTGACCAGATCCATTACTCAGATCTCGAACAGAAAATGAATTTGAATCCTTTTACATGTTTGCATAAAAGAGTTTGCATTCTACTTTCTCATTGAATTGAGTCCTGTGATGAGTAATCTGTTAGTGCACCTATCTAGTGACAACCCAGCAATATTGCAACATTTCAGGAGCCTCTGTGGTTGCAGGATTTCTACTGGTTCCACTCTGTATGTTCTAAATTTGCAGAAATATTTTGGACATCCAGATCTTGAGATATGGACGGAGGTAATCTGAGCTATGGGGAAAATTGGCTGGTAAATCTCACACTATGGCTTCAGTCCCATCTCTAGGTCTGAGGCTTGTTTGTCATCAAACCAGAAGAGTGATAATATCATGGTAAATACACTTCAACTTCTATCTCAGCAATTTCAGTACCATAATATTTGTATAATAGCAAAATTTACATTGCTTTCTTGTCTTCTCTAAGTCTTCAAAGCATTTGTGGGATTTATTATTATCATTATTCTGCTTTGGTATTTTATCTGTCGCCCCATCTTTCTTTGTTTTGCTGAGAATGAAAAAGTGAATCAGATGCAATAAGTTTTGTTTTTGCCTTCGAAACTTATGAGATGTGCAATCACACTCACCTTTTTCAGAAGAGAACATTGCAATATTTGGCCATATGTTAAGAGGATTCTGTGACTTGCTGAACTTTAACAGAAATGTCAGCTTCCCTAATCAAAGTATGTGTCAGAGTTGCTCTTTCAAATGCTGGAGATACCATCTCAAACACTTCATTTATGGTGCCAGAATTGTGAAAAGGATTTGCTTAAGTTTGCTAAGGCCATTAGGAATCATAACCTTAATGCTGTATTGTTGGTATTGTCCTGTTTATCTCAGTAACTTTATCTCTTAGAAAAGTGTCTAGATGACAAAGATATTTTCTCTAAGGGTTTTTAACCAGTTGTGCTGCATGTAAACTGCAGAGAAAGCTTGCAATAAAGTATATTAAAAGATGTGGTTTCTTGTACCCTTTACATAGGCATTAGTCTAATATTGCTGAAGTCTGTCACTGTGAAAGGAACTACTCTGTGAATAGCTGCGAAAAAGATTGGGAAGATGTCAGAGTGGAGATTTTATTGCTTTTTTCCGCCAATAAGTGAACACTGGAGCTAGACCAGGGTGCCTTTGCATGATGTTGTTTGGCTTTCCTGGCCAGTCCCTGGCAGTAGGAGGCTAACAGCAGACACAGTCCAGATAAAATGCTCTGAGATGTGCTCAGGAAATAAGCTCAGGAGGTTTTTAAATGGTGAATTTAAGGGCATTGATGGTGTTTTCCCTTGAGTCTTTTCAATTTTTATTGAAATCAGTATGTGCGAAAGCTGCTCAGATCCTTAACAATTTCCTTTTGAATTTATGAGTTTGCATACTAAAAGCAGTTTTACATATATCTTCCTTTTAATTCACATGGGAAAGATATTCACTAAACACTTTATTTCTTTTTTTTCTCATGGGAGAGAGAGCTGCTGTACTCATCTGTACTTATGTTTTTGTTAGGTCTTTTCAAAATGCAAGCTGAACATAGATTTTGCACCTTTCACTCAGGAAGAAATCCAAATGAAACATGGGTGCATTTAAACCAACCGCAGCACATAAATTGGATTTTAAGATTTTAATGGAAATGCAACCTTGTCCTTTGACAGAGAGTTTTCCCACTCATGAAAAAAATAGAACTGCAGTTTACTGAGAGCAGTTTTAAACAGAAGCATTTTCAGTCAAATCTTCACCTGTTAAAGAAGTAGGCAGGTTTCATTAAAAACAACATAAAGAAAATGTAAAATGTTTCAACACCTTGTTTTCTACACTGCTTTTCCTTTTACATGTTTGGACTGTGGATTAAAACATTTATAGAAACAAAATAAAAATAAGTCTCTCTAACAGTTATTATGTCCAGGGTTTTGAACAAATCGTAACAATTGTCAATGTTTTGCAATAGGCCAAGCCACATCTAAAGGCTGTTTCTGAAATAACATTTTAGGTCTTTCATTATTAGGCCCGCTTGGCCTATAACCTGGGCAGGCTCCTGATAGAGGCAATGACCCTGCTCTGTCCATAAAGACCAAAGATCCTCCAGGGTGTTTCTGTGCAGCAGTCACTGAGGTGCATGGGTGAGCCAGCTCCTGGAAGATTACTATCCAGAATATTGACTCAGCAGAATGCAATATTGGCCAGCACAGCCAGTTTAAGGGCTCTCTGGGCACTGCAGCAGAGGTTGTGGTGTCGTTGGGCTGGGTAAGTACCTGACAGGATTTGCTCCTGAGTAATCTGCTCCTGACCTTCAAAGGCGCCTTCCCACTTTAGCCAAGTCTGTGATGCTGCATTATATCTGCTCTCCTTTCCCTGGCTCTTTGAATATTTCAGTGCTTCACCTAATTTCACTAAGAATAGTAATCCAATATAAGCATGTAATACTTCCTTCTACCCTTCACAGGGCAATTCCCCCTGGCCTCCATTCTTTACTGCCCTTGGCTTGCAGCAAGGAGCCCCAACAGACCCTGCCTCCCTTGAGGGTGGCACCTCTCCACCTTGCCCTGGTGATGTGCTGACTAAAAGCCATTGCCCAGTCTGCCACGCTGCCCATGCCAAGCACAGGGCTGGGCAAAAGGGGAACAGCTGGAAATGGCCAACATTAGGCTGCTGCTGCTGCTGCTGCTCTTTCACAATCCTTTTCCAGATAGTGTGATGAGGAATAAATTGAGACCTGGATGAATGCTCAATAGGGGGAAGGTAGAAGATACCCTCCTTCTCTCAGCGGCTTTGCCTGGCCCTCATTTCAATTGCTGAATCCATTTAAAGTTTATCTTTGTCCTGCGGTACCCGTAAGCAAGGCTGGCAATCCCCCCAGTCCCACAGCCACACTTTGCTGCTCTTTTCTTGGATGTGAGCCTTTCCTGTTAAAAGGATTCCATTTAATACCCTGCAAATTATCTGGGGTGGTGCAGAGCAATTTATTTTGTAAGCCTTATGCTGTGGATTGAAATTGCTTTTCCTCATCTCGGTGCGTGGCAGCGGGGAGTGCAGTCCCCTCCCTGTGCTGAGCCACTACTGCCACAGGCTCTGTCAGCCCCTAAACCTGCTCCTGCCTCCTTCCAGGGGGCAGGGGGCTGCAAAAACAACCAGGTCTTACACACATGAGCAGGCTTTTGAAGAGGCTCAATTCTCGAATGAAAACAAGGCTTTGACTTGCTTTACACCATTGGAGGGAGAGAAAAGGGGAGACCTGTTTTTCTTACTCAGGGTTTGTGCCCCCAAAGATGCCCAGGATGCAGTCCCAGACATGGGGTGAGTAATTAGAGGTCCTGGCATTGACCCCTAATTACTCGTCCCATGCACAGACAAAATGAAGGCAGAACAAAACCCGCACAGGGTGATAGTGGTGTTTTATCCTTCATCCTGACTATTTTAGAAATCAAAAAATATCAGCTTTGGAGGAAAGGAATCCCCAAACTTCCTGTTTTTCCTAAAGCAAAGCTCTCTCAGAGTCATCTCAAATTAGAAAGAGGATACAAAAGAGCCGACTCATTTGTTTGATATAGTTTAGCAAAGAACTCCATTGCAAAATGCACAACTCAACATTTTCTTTATTGACTAAATTCTTGCCAACCTACAAAGAAAAGGAAGTATAAAACTATATGAAAGAACTGTCCATTCTCTCCCCTGACTGCTTCCCTACCAGCATTTATATTTTTATGAACAACCCAAAGTCCCAGCCACCCCACAGCATAGATATAATTCAGAGAGACATTGAGAACCATCCAGCAGAATGCATTCCCACATTATTTAGCAGCATTTAGAAGAAAATTTAGTATGGATATGAATAAAAGAGCATCTTATAATACTTAAAATAAACTTGTTCTGACAGAAAACTTCATGCTTTATGGTTTAGGTCAATCTTTAATTTCTAGGGATTAAAGTGAATCTTTCAAAAGGATAGATTATGCTTCCACTTCTTTCCCTGGAGTATCTTCTACTGTCTTATGAAGATCTGCTCTTAGTCACTGCCAGAGGGAAGGCATTTCATTTGATGTCTTTGATTCCATAAGGTAGCACTTACTTCTAGGTTATTTATATCCAGAAATAGGCCAGAAAGGTTAAGAATGGAAGAAATAACGTAACATAAGTGTTACTTTAGTAATGGAAGATCAAGGCTTGGAGACTTTGTGGCCTTTTTCAAGGGCATTCAATGAATTTGTGGTAGACCTCTTCATTGTCCTATCCACAAGAACAACCTTATTCTTGACCAGTATTTTTGTTTTGATTGAACAGCACTCTTGATTTAATTTTTATTCAGAAAGAAAATCAGAATAAAGGATGCCTTATCTATAGATTTCCAGAGTTAATCAAGTTTTATTTACAACTAGGATGCAGTAAAGTTGACTCATTCTTACTGATATTTTTTTCCAGAACATGACTAACCATTCGAGCCCTTGTTTAAAAATACAAAAGTGGTGGAATCTGAGATTCATGTAATGGGCACAAGAGGTACAGAGTGCTGAGGAATACAAATAAAATATGTTTGTGACTAATTCATTAGAGAAACTCCTCATGGAAGATGTCGTTGATCATGATTTCCCTGTAGTGCTGTGAAAATTAGTACAGCCTGGGTAATATCTACCCTGTAAATAAAAAGAGCTCAAGAGAAATATCAGCCTTAGCCTTGCTTTTAAGAGTGCGTAAATTTAGGGGGTCTGAATAGCATAACTTGCTTTGATCCTAGGTTTTTCTCAGTGTTTCTGATTTTCATGCCTAATCTGAACATAATTCCACATTATCTGGGACAAGAGTGTCTGCCTGCAGAATCATCATAGATGGGAAATAAATTCCATGCTACTAATTTTATTTAGATAGGCATATTATCACACAAATTAATATTTTTCTTTTTTAAAGTAATATATTTAATTTTCTTTCTGCTGGCTGTCATATAATTTAAAATTCTCTCTCTTGTCTTAATTTTCTTCAGCCTGCAAAATGTAGTTAACAATTAATTTGGGAAGTCCTGCGCCTTCAGCTCTTTCATAACATGACATGATAGTACAGTCCAAGTTGCACCAGGTACTCAGAATGGGAATTTTTTTTTTGATTTTAAGACCCAAGAGTAAAAATTACCCCAGAAGAAGGAATGAAAGAAGACATCTGTCTCCTTCCTTTCAATCAGAATAGTGTTTAAAGTTGGAGTTATTAAAATGTTGCAACAGCTGAGCTACATAATGAATGATTAATTGAAGGAGCAATAAATCGTTCTAGATGGTTAATTTTAGTTTACAATAAAGGTTATAAATTTGTATTTGAAAACAGGAAAAAAATTGCTGTATCATCTCTGAATTCCACAGCTCTCTTCACTTAGATATCCATGGTTTAGCATGGGAAAAGGGCTATTCAAACTTACCACCACACAAAACCAGATGGAGTTTGATAGAAGGAAAAACTCCAAGCTGAATTAGTTTCCAATTTTTCCAATGTTTGAGAAAGGATGATCAGTGAGCATCCACTGTGCAAAATCTGCATGTTTGTCAGTGAAACAAGGGCAAGGAAGTACATTTACAGTCCATAAATATGCATTGCACTGGACTTGAGGTTTCAGGAACAAATTAAATTCCCTTCCTGTTGTACAGAGTGTCTGCAGGTGCCATTTACTCTGCCTTACACACTCAAGGGTTACTGAAGGGTCTGTCTGGTTTGGTTGTTCTGCCGCTGTTTTACCGGGGTTAAGGGCTTGCTGGTATTTTCCAAATTATATGCAGGCTTTCTACTCAGAGATAATGAAATACCTGAAAAGTGATAGATGCAACAGCTTTTAGCTGCATACATCCTGAACTGTGGGTCAAACACATGGGTCTGCTAGAAGCTTATCCCTTCTTTCTGCTTTAAACCTTACTGGAGAATGACTTGAAGAATTCTGGGGCAAAATAAACAAATCAGACTGACAGAGTGGGAGAAAAGCAGCTTAAGAGAAGCCTGTCAGCACAACCTGCTCCCTTTTCTAACCTGGCAGCAATTCCCTCTGGGTTCCTGCCGTTCTCCTATGCATTTCCCTTCCAACCCTCATTTCCCTATGGAGCTCCTTCAGCCCATCCGATTTTGAACATCTGCTGGCACTGAACTCCTGCAACTCTCAATCTGTTTCCCCTTGGCTTCCTTCTTCCTTCCAGTTAATCTTCCTTATTTTTGTCTTGGTGAGACTTCCCTCCTTCTCCTCTCTGTCTTCCTGCTGCTATCGCGGATTTAATCTCGTCACACTCTGGGTGACACCAGACTGGCTCTCCCTGCTGAGGAGACCTGAGGGTGACTCCCACCCCCTGAGGCAGCTGCTAACAGCCTGCCACCCAAGGGCCACTCTCACCATTTTCCCCCAGGCTCCCAGCACCCACAGCCTTCCCCTATGGTTCTTCTTGCACTCTTTCGACCCAAGATAAGCTGGAACAAGCTTGAAAGTGGTGTGAAACCAACACAGCAGAAAACAGCCAATGGTTCACTGCAGTTCAGTGAGTTAAACTGGCAATCTGACATAAGATGCTGGAGGAGGAGGAGGAGGTTTGGTTTTCTTGCCCTCTATACCTCTGGTGCATAGTGGCAGGATCATATCGTAGAGAAACCAGTGGGTGTACAGATGAGAGGGGAGGGAGGTAAAGCGAGAAAAATAAATGGGTTTGAGGGACCCAGTGAGCCTACATGATGTTAAGCCCTACCAAATCTGTTCTATCACATGGGATGTATTCCATAGGCTGGGAAATACTGAGATCTTGTACACACAGGGCCAACACATTGCCTGCAAGCATGCCTTCCCACGGGAGAGTGAGGTCGTTCCTGCTTATTCCCACACTTATGTTAAATCAGGCTGAATACAAGCCCAGGAGCATTATAGCAATCAAGGCCTTTGTCTGGAGGAATGAGGAGAGGTTTTCCCACTTTCATCTGAAGGTTGTTGAGAATAATTTTGTGCTTTGTCTCATCAAAAAGACACATAAACATAAATATCCATGTTAATCACATTATAATTCAGCCCTAAAGCAGAATAAGCTGAGACAGAGGCTAAGTGATATGCGTCTACAAAGGGAACAGCCTGAGATCAGCCCATCTCTCCACTATTTGTCAACAACAAGCATTTTAACTCCTTAGTTGGAAGAAATTCTATTAAAATCCACAAGGTCCAATGGCAGAAAAATAAAACTCAAGTTTGACTTCAAGCTCTTCCAATAACTTTCTCTAAATAGCCTCAGATAAGCAATTTCGTTCTCTAATGTAGAACAATAATGGACACTGGTACTCTGACAAGCACATCATTCTTATTCCAGCACAAACTGGAAACCTAGTGTTTGGTAAGAAAAAGTACGGCCAATAAAAATTGAAACGGAGAAAGAGGGGACTGATTTTAGAAAAACATATACAGAGTGGTATGAGAGGGCCTCACGGAAGTCAGATGCACATCTGTCCCAGGGACAGTTTTCAGGTGTGTTGTCCTATACATTTCCTGCCCAGAAGCACAAATTTTAAGTAAAAAGGTAACATCTTTTCTTCCTATTTCTTCAGGTTTTGAAATACTGAAGTTGGACAGAGAGCTGTTCCTGTTTCATGCAGTGTAAATGAGAAGAATCCAACCCTGTTAGATATCTGACCTGAAAAAAACCTGCACATTTCCAATGAAGCACTCTGCCTTATGCTCTTTATATCATGTAATATCTTGTCATACCAAGGCAACTTGTCAGTGACAATGACAAACACACAGATGTACTGTTAGTGTAAAATAGATGTACTTAATTCCCTTTCTTTCCTTGATTTTTTTGAGGAGTCTTTTGTAGTCATCTTCTTCTATTCCTGCATGTCTGCAGTTGATAAATTATTTCTGTTCTCTTTAATCCATTTTTTATTATTCTTCCAGATTTTTTTTCTGGTGTTGGTGAAAATAAATCTTCTCAGGGGCTTGGCAGTACACTTGGAAAGATTTTTTGAACAGTATGGGTGCTGCTTCTAAGAGTTAATGAATCAGAAATTAATGAAAAAGTGGTTTGAAACTTAAAAAAATCATATATTAGTGAATTCTGCTAACCAAATTGCCATGTATTGGTTTTGACATATTCCCCACCTGAGTTTCCATGCTGTCTCTTTGTTTCTATGCTAAGAGCATGAGCTGTGTCCTAATGCACCATAGTTCTGCAGTCCCATTTTTTATGGAAACAAGGATTCTGCAGTCAGCTCTCAGGCTTGTACTCCTCTAAATTTTGAAGATGTTGACTGATTTTGACAGAGAGGTAGATGTCTCAAAGATAACCAAGTTCTTACAAGTTTTAATAAAACAGGTCACCAGATATAGAGAGATCTTCTAAGGAACTTGACAGAAGGAAAGGAACATTATATAAGCACATGTGGCCAGACTTCAGAGAATCTAAGCAGAAGAGAGACCATACAAAGACAGAAGAGACCTTTATTCAAATCTTCTTAAAAACCAAAGTCATAGAAACATAGAATTGTTTAGATTGCAAAAGACCTCTTAGATCACCAAGTGCAGCTGCTGAACCAGCACTGCAAAGTCCATTACTAAACACTCTGCTGAAGTGCCACACCTTAAATATCTCAAGGATAGAGAGTCCACCAATTCCCTGGACAGCCTGTTTCAATGCCAGACTGACCTTAGCCCTCCTTAGCCCTTCTTTTGTGACTGATTTATTTATAGAAATATTTTTATTGTATTTTATGGCAGTAGGCAGATTTAAGTTCTAGATTGACTTTGGTGCTACTAATTTTGTCTCTGCATAACCTCATGACATCACTGTGGCCCTCCTGAGTGACCTAACTCTTCTTCCAAAGATCATAAACTCTCCTCTTTTCCCCCTGAGTTCCAGTCAAGCTTTCTGTTCAGTCAGGCCTGCTTTCTTCCCTGCTGGCTTTTCTTTGTCCTCTAGGACTGTATCCCAAGAGACTCTGTGAACTCTGTGAACCAGGACCCTTAGCAGGACAAAGTCTGTCCTCAGAAAGTCCACAGAGCAGCTCTGCTTACTTGCCCTCCTTACTTCTCCTATGCCCAAGCCATGCTCTGACCACCACAGCACCCACCATTCCTTCCCTGCTCACAGACAGCAGGTCCAGCAGGCGCCTTCCCAAGGCTCACTCACCAGCTGCACCAGAAGTTATCTTCTGTACACTCCAGGAGCTTCCCAGACTCTTTCCTCCCTGCTGCATTGTAATTCCAACAGAGATGTGGTAAGCTGAAGTCTCCCATGAGATCAAGGGACAGTGGTTATGAATCTACTGTCAGCTGCTTATGGAACATTTTGTTCTGCATCTTCATCCTGGTTGGGTAGTCTGTAACAGGTTCCCACCAGGATATTCCCTGTTGGCCTTCCCTGTGACTCATAAACACTCAATTCTAGTGCCACTATCATTTAGTTCTAGGCAATCAAAACTGTCCCAAACATATACCATCTTATACCAGGGCTACCCCAGCCCCTCTTCTTCCTCGTCTGCCCCTCCTGAAGAGTTCCCAGCCAGCCCTTGCAGCACTCAGTTGTGTGAGTCATCCCCCCATGTTTCTGTGATGGCAACTATGTCATAGCTTTCCTGCTGCACAATGTCAACCAACTGAGAAACACAAATCATAGCAAATCAGACTTCATTAATTCTATGGCTCACCAACATAATTGTTTTCTTGTGCCAGCTCAACACATTCTCATTTTGTTTCCTTAGATGAACTTACATCTGTAGCCAGTGTATTTTTATTACTGTTTATTCTCAAAGCAGATCCTCCTGCAGCTGGAGTTTTTTCCCAGGCTCCTGCTGGTTTCACCTCTACTGCGTTTCTAAATATTTATCTTGCTTGCAATGAATCAAACTCTATCTCAATTTTAATAGAGTGGGAAGTCAACTGAATCAGCACTGTGTCCATGAATAGGACCTATGGCTACATCTTTATGAGTAAATTAAGCATGCCCAGGAACAGTTGCTGGCACTGAGGCAAACTGATGCAGAACAGCCTGAATTTGTACTATTGAATTAACTCACCCTCCAGAACGGGGTGGCTGAACACAAACTGCCTATGGAGAAGGATTTCTTCTCCGTGCTGTTCCTGGGAATTGCTCGGCATTCTGTTAGATGGGGTGTTTGTACCTTTGCCAAAAACATGCCAGACATCATCCTAACAATTTCATAGTATAAATAATCAAGCTCCAGTGCCTGGGAATGTCCCCTGGCCCTGCCTAATTAACTGCATGACATGAAACTCCTTCATCCTTGTCTACGGGCAGTTTTCACATGGCCATCTCTGCTTCCAGTGTGCCAATTCATCTGCTCATATGAGCTGGGCATTATCCATAAGCTGAGTATATGAGCTAAGTCTCCCTAACATGTTCAATTTTAAAAGGGGCTACCTCAGGCCTTAAATTTAAATGAGTTCAAATTGTTTAAACCAAAACAGAGAATCTGCATGCCATATAATCATCTCATCTGAAGGCTGTAAGGGACAGGATTCCTGGTTAAAAAGGCTAAGAAAGGTGGGCAAACCAAGAAAGAAATGTAAATAAAACTGATCTCACATAGTCCTGAAGCTCCAAGTACTCAGTGGGAATCCTATTTCTCTCATAAAAGTTTCAATTTCCTGGATGTATCAGTGTAGTGATTTAAATATAAGGCCAAGAGGCTCTGAATTGTTTTACAATGTATTACACATCCTAGATTTTATTTTGTCTAAATCAGCAGGGAAACTGCTATTTTGTCTATCATCTGCTGGGAAAGTCAGTTTGGTTTGTTCTTTTCGAACCTAAGCCAAGTTCCTTCCTTCCTTCCTTCCTTCCTTCCTTCCTTCCTTCCTTCCTTCCTTCCTTCCTTCCTTCCTTCCTTCCTTCCTTCCTTCCTTCCTTCCTTCCTTCCTTCCTTCCTTCCTTCCTTCCGACACTTCCTTCCGACACTTCCTTCCGACACTTCCTTCCGACACTTCCTTCCGACACTTCCTTCCGACACTTCCTTCCTTCCTTCCGACACTTCCTTCCGACACTTCCTTCCGACACTTCCTTCCGACACTTCCTTCCTTCCTTCCTTCCTTCCGACACTTCCTTCCGACACTTCCTTCCTTCCTTCCTTCCTTCCTTCCTTCCTTCCTTCCTTCCTTCCTTCCTTCCTTCCTTCCTTCCTTCCTTCCTTCCTTCCTTCCTTCCTTCCTTCCTTCCTTCCTTCCTTCCTTCCTTCCTTCCTTCCTTCCTTCCTTCCTTCCTTCCTTCCTTCCTTCCTTCCGACACTTCCTTCCGACACTTCCTTCCTTCCTTCCGACACTTCCTTCTTTCCTTCCGACACTTCCTTCCTTCCTTCCTTCCTTCCTTCCGACACTTCCTTCCTTCCTTCCGACACTTCCTTCCTTCCTTCCTTCCTTCCTTCCTTCCTTCCTTCCTTCCTTCCTTCCTTCCTTCCTTCCTTCCTTCCTTCCTTCCTTCCTTCCTTCCTTCCTTCCTTCCTTCCTTCCTTCCTTCCTTCCTTCCTTCCTTCCTTCCTTCCTTCCTTCCTTCCTTCCTTCCTTCCTTCCTTCCTTCCTTCCTTCCTTCCTTCCGACACTTCCTTCCTTCCTTCCTTCCTTCCTTCCTTCCTTCCTTCCTTCCTTCCTTCCTTCCTTCCTTCCTTCCTTCCTTCCTTCCTTCCTTCCTTCCTTCCTTCCTTCCTTCCTTCCTTCCTTCCTTCCTTCCTTCCGACACTTCCTTCCTTCCTTCCTTCCTTCCTTCCTTCCTTCCTTCCTTCCTTCCTTCCTTCCTTCCTTCCTTCCTTCCTTCCTTCCTTCCTTCCTTCCTTCCTTCCTTCCTTCCTTCCTTCCTTCCTTCCTTCCTTCCTTCCTTCCTTCCTTCCTTCCTTCCTTCCTTCCTTCCTTCCTTCCTTCCTTCCTTCCTTCCTTCCTTCCTTCCTTCCTTCCGACACTTCCTTCCTTCCTTCCTTCCTTCCTTCCTTCCTTCCTTCCTTCCTTCCTTCCTTCCTTCCTTCCTTCCTTCCTTCCTTCCTTCCTTCCTTCCTTCCTTCCTTCCTTCCTTCCTTCCTTCCTTCCTTCCTTCCTTCCTTCCTTCCTTCCTTCCTTCCTTCCTTCCTTCCTTCCTTCCTTCCTTCCTTCCTTCCTTCCTTCCTTCCTTCCGACACTTCCTTCCTTCCTTCCGACACTTCCTTCCTTCCTTCCTTCCTTCCGACACTTCCTTCCGACACTTCCTTCCGACACTTCCTTCCGACACTTCCTTCCGACACTTCCTTCCGACACTTCCTTCCTTCCTTCCTTCCTTCCGACACTTCCTTCCGACACTTCCTTCCTTCCTTCCTTCCTTCCTTCCTTCCTTCCTTCCTTCCTTCCTTCCTTCCTTCCTTCCTTCCTTCCTTCCTTCCTTCCTTCCTTCCTTCCTTCCGACACTTCCTTCCTTCCTTCCGACACTTCCTTCCTTCCTTCCGACACTTCCTTCCTTCCTTCCTTCCTTCCTTCCGACACTTCCTTCCTTCCTTCCGACACTTCCTTCCTTCCTTCCTTCCTTCCTTCCTTCCTTCCTTCCTTCCTTCCTTCCTTCCTTCCTTCCTTCCTTCCTTCCTTCCTTCCTTCCTTCCTTCCTTCCTTCCTTCCTTCCTTCCTTCCTTCCTTCCTTCCTTCCTTCCTTCCTTCCTTCCTTCCTTCCTTCCTTCCTTCCTTCCTTCCTTCCTTCCTTCCTTCCTTCCTTCCTTCCTTCCTTCCTTCCGACACTTCCTTCCTTCCTTCCTTCCTTCCTTCCTTCCTTCCTTCCTTCCTTCCTTCCTTCCTTCCTTCCTTCCTTCCGACACTTCCTTCCTTCCTTCCTTCCTTCCTTCCGACACTTCCTTCCTTCCTTCCTTCCTTCCTTCCTTCCTTCCTTCCTTCCTTCCTTCCTTCCTTCCTTCCTTCCTTCCTTCCTTCCTTCCTTCCTTCCTTCCGACACTTCCTTCCTTCCTTCCTTCCTTCCTTCCTTCCTTCCTTCCTTCCTTCCTTCCTTCCTTCCTTCCTTCCTTCCTTCCTTCCTTCCTTCCTTCCTTCCTTCCTTCCGACACTTCCTTCCGACACTTCCTTCCGACACTTCCTTCCGACACTTCCTTCCTTCCTTCCTTCCTTCCTTCCTTCCTTCCTTCCTTCCTTCCTTCCTTCCTTCCTTCCTTCCTTCCTTCCTTCCTTCCTTCCTTCCTTCCTTCCTTCCTTCCTTCCTTCCGACACTTCCTTCCTTCCTTCCTTCCTTCCTTCCTTCCTTCCTTCCTTCCTTCCTTCCTTCCTTCCTTCCTTCCTTCCTTCCTTCCTTCCTTCCTTCCTTCCTTCCTTCCTTCCTTCCTTCCTTCCTTCCTTCCGACACTTCCTTCCGACACTTCCTTCCGACACTTCCTTCCGACACTTCCTTCCTTCCTTCCTTCCTTCCTTCCTTCCTTCCTTCCTTCCTTCCTTCCTTCCTTCCGACACTTCCTTCCGACACTTCCTTCCGACACTTCCTTCCGACACTTCCTTCCTTCCTTCCGACACTTCCTTCCAACACTTCCTTCCGACACTTCCTTCCGACACTTCCTTCCTTCCTTCCTTCCTTCCTTCCTTCCTTCCTTCCTTCCTTCCTTCCTTCCTTCCTTCCTTCCTTCCTTCCTTCCTTCCTTCCTTCCTTCCGACACTTCCTTCCTTCCTTCCTTCCTTCCGACACTTCCTTCCTTCCTTCCTTCCTTCCTTCCTTCCTTCCTTCCTTCCTTCCTTCCTTCCTTCCTTCCTTCCTTCCTTCCTTCCTTCCTTCCTTCCTTCCTTCCTTCCTTCCTTCCTTCCTTCCTTCCTTCCTTCCTTCCTTCCTTCCTTCCTTCCTTCCTTCCTTCCTTCCTTCCTTCCTTCCTTCCTTCCTTCCTTCCTTCCTTCCTTCCTTCCTTCCTTCCTTCCTTCCTTCCTTCCTTCCTTCCTCCCTCCCTCCCTCCCTCCCTCCCTCCCTCCCTCCCTCCCTCCCTCCCTCCCTCCCTTCCCACATTACAAAATATATAATAACTAAGCCATACACTCCTCTGAAAAACCAGAGTACAGAAAAGCACCAAGCCACACGCTAATCTCAAGTGAAGAGGCTACTCATATGCTCCAAGTTATGCAAGTACTTAAGTGCTTTGTAGATCAAAGTCTGGATTTACTGATGTGTATCTGAAGATCAGAGGCTGATGCATTACTCCAGAACACCTTGGAAATAGGTCTTATGTTTGCTCCTTCTTCTCTGTTTGCATTCCTCTGAGACTTTGGTAATGAAGAGAACTATTTATTTTCTTGCTCCTAATGTTCTCAACAGGAAAGCAGAAATCCTATTTTAGTGGTACATTATTCTGTCTCAAAAGGGAGAAGAAGAGAGAATGATGGAAATTGTTTATGAATATAATGTGCTTTGGATTAAGGTATAAAGTTACTTTATTGAGGCTTGCTTTGTCAAAGTTTTTAAGGGATCTAGGGAGAAAAGGAGTGGGAATGGAAGCTCATGGCATTGCAGCACTTGTGCCTGGACCGAGGCTTCCATGCTTCCAGGCACCTTTTTTCAGGGCCTTCCTTCTCAGTAAGCAGAACCTGTGGGCTCATGAAACTCATCAAGAAAAGTCCAGCTGAGGAAAGGTGTTTTCTTTCACCTTTAATTTCATTCTTCACATAATGAGTTAATTGAAACAAAGTCTCATCTATAAAACAAAGAATTATTTCATGGTCCCTCAAGATCATATCACTCTATGAGCAGCAGCTCACAGGAAGATGTAGAACTAGCTGATCTGTGGGAAAGATGAAAGCAAAAGAACCTGCTCCCTTAGAGCCTTGCCTCTTGGTTTCCCTCAGAACTGTGGGAAATCCCCAATGAATAAACCATGGGATCAAAATTTTCCATGAGACTTTGAGCCAGAGAAAACCTTTCTTGTAAATATTCTGACTTTTCTCTGGGAAATCCACTGGGGAATTAATGGGGATGTATGCCTGGAACACTGACTGTAGAAGAATGTCCCTATTTCTTCTCCAGCTACTCTGGGGGTGACATTCATTTCAGACCAGAATGCCTCTCTATAACAGTGATTCAACATCTCAAAAGAGCTTCATAACACTAATCTGCAAGTGATCTATTAATCTTCCTCTTCCTGCTCCTTTTCCTTCAGTGGCCACTTTCATTATACACACTAATACTCATGGGAAAAAATAATCAGTCCTTTTAAAAAGAATTAGCCTGGTCCTTTGTTTTTGGCAGATGATGGCCCTCTCTGTCCTCTAGATCTGTGTTTAGCTTTTGACTGCTCCTTAGTACAGTGACTGTCTTTTATCAGCCTGTTATAATGTCTGCAATCCTCGATGGGCTCTGTGTGTGCACAGGTGCTGCATTTGAGATCAGGATGGTCCTGCCTTCACTGGGATGCAGCATGGCCAGATTGGAGACCCAGGGCTTCATCCTCTAAACAAGCACCCATGCTGTAGCTCTCTTGGTAAGACCTCAGTCAGTGCTGAGGTGAGCTAACAGCACAGATGCTCTTCATCCCTGGAGGGGACCATTCTTTCTTTCTGCTAAAATCCAGTTGGATTTCATGCTGAATTCGTCCCTTAAAGCTTGCAGAACAATTTTTCAATAAATGGAGGAAAAGTCCATTCCATCCTGATGCATGATGATAAAACTCAGTCTGTGAGCCAAAATCCTGAACAAGATGGAAGTCAAAAGAGCCTCAAGGAAAAAAGCTCAAGGAGAATCAATTAGCACTTTGCAGTCATCAAAACTGAACATGCACAACTGTAGCTGTTCACCACAGCTGAATCTATTCCCACATAAGCAAATACATGGGTGGTGAAAGCAAATAGCAGCATTACCCTAAGTGCCTCATAATCAGCCTTAATTATTAAGAACAACCATTATTACTGTTATTATTACTATTAGACCTGATACATGTAACACTGGCTTCAGAAAGATTTGAATTAGGCCCTGAAGTGTCTCATAGTATTATGGCATCAGCCTATAATTTCCATTTCTGTTTTCTGATTCTTTCTTTAGCTGTGCAATGCCATAGTAAAAATATAACTATAGTGGAAGAAATTTAATTTGTCAATTTCAAAGTTTTTGGATCAATCACTAAAAGAATTTTATTGTGTCAGTTTAGTTTCTTATTTCCATAGTGTTTGCAGCAACCTATATGTAAGATTCTGACAGATACAGTTTCTATAAGAGCAAAGACCTCTTCCTAACATCATTATGCTAATTTTTTGTGAGCATAGCACCTATGGGAATTTCATGTTGTCAGGGTTTTTCTAAAAGACGTGTTATGCCACTGTATAATACAGACTGTTTCTGCTGCAACACTAAACCAAGGGAGAGAACAAAATTTAATCCCACTTGCAGAGCAGTTATTCAAAACTAAATAGAGCAGTCACTTTCAGTAGAGATAAGAACAAACTAAAACTCTGGTTCAAACCAAATTCCTGGCCTTTTATTTCATTCCTTACCTTTATTTTTCATCACTACACAGGCCTGATCACAGTAAATCTGGTCATATTCTCCCCTTCTCTCTGCAGAATCTTGTGGTTTTGTTATATCAGACTTTGCCAAGAGGTATTAAATGACTTTCTGTTATGGTCTGGGAAGATCTTAATTACATGTCAATTTTCTCTGTACACAGCTGCCCACACTTGCAGGGTTCCTGAAGGTAATCAAGGCTACATGCCCACTGCTCCTTCAAAAGGAATTTCAGGAGTTAACTCAGCCTCCTATTTACTATGCAAAATCTGTGATTACGATAAAAGTTTCTGGCCTTCTGGGAGCATGGTCCAGCTCTATCCTAATGGAGATTCTATGTCACAAAGTGTTTTACTGGGAATGCAAGTACTTTAATAAGAAAAGAATTGATTTTGCAACTGGCACAAAATTCCAATGAATGAAAATAATGCATCGATTTCTTGTTTTTAAAATTAAAGCCATCTAGCTATTCAAAATGGAAGGTCCTGCCCTTCTTGAAATTTATCCTCATAGGCCTTGGGTGAAGCTTGAAATTTTGCTCTTACACAGCAAATGCAAGAGGAGTAGACTATTAAGATGGATGGCTTTTTAATTGTATTTATTTAAACCAGGTTAATGCTAGCTTTTTTATGTAGACAAAGAAGTGAGGGCAAGAGAGTCTTGGGAATTAGGTGGAAATAGATGCATCAAAGGAAGTAGAAGCTTGGACTCTCTACCCTGCTGCCCCAATGTACAGCAGGACTTGAAGGTTGTTTTTCGAGTTCAAGACTGAACGTTCAGGATTTCACAAGCCTGCCTACTGAGAATGCCTGGTTGGAAAAGAAAGACTCAAGGCATAAACCTGAAATTAGTCCCACTCTGTCTGTGACCTGGCTGTGCATTTGAAAGCACCAAAAAAGGAGGAGGCAGAGCACTGAGATGAGTCTTGTGAAAGATGTCTCACAATGCTGCAAATGTAGACTTCATCCCTCCAAGGTAAATTTTCCAAATTGCTCTGGTTTTAGGGATTTCATTAAGCTAATGTGTTCACACGTGTAAGGTTTGATGCTTGTGGGACTAATTCCCCAGCTGTGAAGATGTTTTCTCACCCAGAAGTATTTGTAAGGAGATGGTGTCTCTCTTCACTGTTCATCTTTATTGTTGATGTATAACATTGCTCTTTTTTTAAGAAAGCATTTCGTTGTTGATATTATTATTCCATTTCTTATTGCTTCTTTTATTAATTTACAAAATCCACTACCTAGCATCAAATGGCTTTAATTTTTAAAAAGTATAAATTAAAAAATCCCCATAAATTAAGGCACCATTCCCAACAAGTGATGCTAATAAAATCACCACTAACTTGTCAGTAGCTGATGATTAAAAGGAGGGACAGAATGATAATCTGCCCAAAGCAATGCAGCATCAGGGGTCATATGCACAATTTGCACTGAAGGACTCTGTTCCTTCCTGCAAATGATATCTCATTAAGTTTAGCCAACAGGAAACCAACTGTTGGAAGAGGAATCTGTATTTCTGGCTCAGGAATAATATTTTCAAGTTTGTCCTGCCTATCAGTGTTATAAGAATGCTTTCTTTTATTCCCCATGCTGGCACAATTACCTAAAGATACTTTCTTCCTGTTACCTGGCATAATCTGCAGAGTGAGCCCCCTGAGCCCAGTGATAAAAGTAACTAAACTGAAACCTTCCTGAGCAAAGAGTGAGGGCAAGGTTTATCCAGTGGTGTAGAGTAGCTCCACTGAGGTAGGGAACAAATAAAACCCAATCACTGGACAGCAACACCCATGCAGCCTCAGGGTATCCTGTGGTTGTTTCTGTTCCAATGGTATTTACAGTCACTGTGCCAGCAACACAGAGAGGTTTCTTATTTTCGCTTCTGCCTATCTTTAATGTTTGATCCAATGCTCCCTAAAGCAAATGGAAAGCTTTCTGTTGGTTTCAGTAGGGCTTGGCTCTCACAGTGCTTGTGCATATCGGAATTGTTTAACCTACACTCTGCAAACCATCCACAGGCTGCTAGGATAATTTATCTAGGTCATGGCCTGCCCAAACCTCCCTCTTCCCCTGGGAAAATGTTCCCTCCCCTTCATGTGATTCCCATGATTTGGGAAGAGGGCAGCCAGGAGCAGGCAGGCTGGGTGGCTACAGAGAAAGATGTGCCTGCCTGCCCTCCCACTTTTTCAGGATGTCTGGTTCCTACCTGTGTTATTCTGCTCTGCAATGCGTGCAAAGTCAGACAAGAAAGCAGGAGCCTATTAAAGCCATGCATGTAGCAGCAAGCACACAATAGCCCTGTGAATAGCCTCTGCTCCATAAAACAAGTTATGTTCCCCTGTCTGCTGGACCCACATGATCACAGTCATAACATCACGTACCCAGACCATAGAGACAGTGTGCTGGGTTAGTCTGTGGCCAGGGGAAGGAGGTGTGTGGCTTTTGCTGCTCCTGCTCTAACCAATTTTTCATTCTTTCATAATGTAAAATTCTCCCTGGGTTGTAGCCCAAGTCTTTGAGGAGGCAAAACCACTTGCTGAATGTCATGAAGAAAGCAAGTTGCTATGCTAAAATGCTGGCAGGAGTTCAAACCCAGCCAAAAGGTTTAGAGCAGTATGAAAACACAACACACAAAAAACATATAAGCAGCACTTTTTGTCTGCTGCAAATAGCGTGCATTGGGGCAAGATTTCTCTATCATACAATAAAATGTTTTTTAAGAAAAGAAGGAGAAAAGTGAAAGAGCATTTTCTTAAAGAGAGACCACCTGGTGCGAGCATAGCCGTGGCTGTTAGCTTTGGCAGCAGTTAAGAGAGGTCAGTGTGCAGCAGCCTGAGCTTGTTGGGAGTCTCTGCTCAGTCTAATCACGGACCAAGGACATGCATAGGGAAATTAAGGGTTTGAATGGGTTTGTGAAGATCTGACCTGTTTTGCTGTCTCTGGAGTGACTCTTTCTAACAAAGGTAAGCTGCCTAACCCTGCAAAGTGCAGTTACAGATCCCTCCAACAAATTAGGGGTATTCGCCCAGTTAAATTAATGAAGGCAATGTTAACATGCACAGACTGCTTCTGAGGCTTGGCTAACCAGCTCAAAGCGAGCTCGCGGTTTGTGCAGCTCAGACATACTTTCACAGGGCTGCGTGGGACTTCATCACTGTCACACACTGAGCACTTCTTCTGTCTTCCAGTGCTAACACTTGCTGTCTTGTGCCAACACTAGCTAGTCCCTCTATGAAAACACTTGGTTGCACATTTTGCAGCTTCTGTAAGCCATGTTCTTGGCTTAGTCTCCAGAGGCTGCAATCCTCCCTGTCTCTCTCCTGACGTGTCAACCTCCTGTTGATTTGTACTTCTCCAGTTCCCTTCAATGCCTACTTCCTGCTTCTTTATGCCAGGGACTTGAAAATATTCAGTTTCCTTCCACTTTATGCTGTTTTCTCGTTTTCTCCCTCGACTGGGGAACATGCAGGCTCCCAATACATTCTTCTGGACTCTCCCATCTCCTCTTCATGCTGTTCTGGTTACATTTGCCCCAATTATAGTTCTCATGCCCTTTCCTACCCTATATCAGAGTTTCAGTTTGACCCCAGTTCCCCTTCTTATCTTCTTGTTTGCTGGCATAGTTTTGTTCACATTTTAGGTCAAATGATACCTAAATCAAGCCTTAAAGGCTTGCACTTATTACAAAAGTGACCATTTATTTGGCCATAATTTGCTGAGAAATTTAGCTTTTTCAAATGAGTTATCTTTTTTGAGCAAAGTGTGATTCTAACCAGAGAGACACCAGCCAGTCCCAGGGGTTTGTCAGGGTGGGCAGCACCACAAACTGACTCCTGAGGACAGCAGTCACCTGAATGCTGAATGAGAGCATTCCTGGATGTGCAGCTATAGGTTTTGTACCCCCAGAAAATACAAATTCCTTTCTGCAGCTCACCTCGTTTTGCTCTTGTTGGCAAAAAGAGCCCTGGTTCTCTCCCCTTCTTGTCCTGCTCCTGTGGAGTGTCTTGAAGGCACATCTCAAAGTTTTAGTGGTGCTTTAATGGAAATGAGATAACCAGCCCGTGTAATGGGCAGTTTCCTGGCAGATTCTCTTTTCCTAAATGTACTATCTGAGTTTAATGAGTTGAAACTCACAACTATAATTAGCAAAATGCTTAAGATACTACTCTCTGAACTTAATTGAATTTAATTTACAGTCTGAACAAATACATTTACATGTTGGAACAAATGTTTGCCTTTATTTTAAAGTGTTCATCTCTTCTTATCTTCCAGACCTTAGTGAGGCAAAAGTTCACTCATTAAGCTTTGTGGTACTAGGACATCTGACTTTAGTTGGCTTGAATACTGAATTTGTGAAACTTGATCCCTGAATATATCATAAAAGGATTTAAGCACTTCTAATGGAAAAGTTATCAGCTTTTAAATGTATGTGCTTAAGCCTTAAAGGAATGCTGTGTAGTATTAGCACAGCAACCTGCAAATTCACCATTAAAAAAAAAAAAATACTTAACAGTAATTAAGCTGTGGACAGTGTTTTTTGCTGGATTTGAAAATTAATTTATTTAATTTTTATTTGTTTGAGATTAATTTCTAAGCATTTTGCTATGGAAGGCTCTGTTGCTCTAAATTCTGTCCATTTTACTCTGTCACTATGGGATTCCATTGAGAGAATTTTTTAAGTGATATCTATACAAGAGACAGGCCAGTTTATTTTCCTA
This sequence comes from Melospiza georgiana, assembly GCF_028018845.1. Lineage (NCBI taxonomy): Eukaryota > Metazoa > Chordata > Aves > Passeriformes > Passerellidae > Melospiza > Melospiza georgiana. The sequence goes on from NC_080430.1 coordinate 14,692,530, forward strand.
CAGAATTTCCTAATATTGCAGTTAGCCAAGAACAGCATGCTTTACAGATCCAAGCACCTTGAGCATAAATTCTTTGCCAACCAGAAACTAAGGGCAGAAATCAGTATGAGGAGAGGTAAATAAATGTCCCTTCTGTTCTGGACTTGGAGAGTGAATTCAGCAGCAGTTGGGGACTTTTGCTGAAGCAACCAGAAGCCAACTATTCATCAGCATATGAAGTGTTGGAAAGCTATAGATGGCAATATCCTGCAGTAGCAGGTGCAGGGGCTGGAGTTAGGCTAAGTAGAAGAAGATGGAAGAGGTGAGAAAAACATCAGCTTGTGAGCAGCAGAACAGCTCACAGTGCAGGGCAGAGGAGAAGCTGGCACTGAATGGGCTCTCTGCTGCCCTCCCCATGCTCCTGTATCGATATTTTAGAAAGAGACTAGTCTTGGGAAAACAAATCAGAGAAAACTGAGTGCAAAAGTAAGATATCTGTGTGGTCACAGGTGTGCAAAGGCAGCTACAAGACAAGTTTTACTCTCAGGGATTCCAATCTCATCCTGCTTTGGCAAACAACAGAAAATTGTGACCTAAGCTGAACAGTGAAGTCTATATTCTGACTGACTTTTTCTCTTACCAAAGCAATAAAGGGAGTCCTATAGCTTCTCCTTATAGTAAACAGGCTACAAGACAGCAAATATCACTGGGCCTTATTTCATACTGTCTCTCAGTCTTAGGAGCTAGAAAAGAGTCTCTGTCCTCTTCCTGAGTGTCATGGGTAAAAATATCAATGTGCAGGTTCATGATTTCAAATTTGATACTGGTCAGAATTGCCAAATGCAATTAATGCATTAAACTGTCAAACCAGACACTCTACCTAGTTTTTGCCTCTGGTAGTCTTAGGAGAAGTAAAATTTATTGTTGTTTAAAGGAACATCTCCAAGAGTTTCCATGCTAAAACATGACTTGAGACATGCTGGGTGCCCCTGGACTGTCCAGGCTGGGGGCAGCTAGCACAGCACCTACTGTGGCAGCAGCACAGGGATGACCCTGAGTGGATTCTGATCAGTAAAACACTGGAGCTGATTTAAAATTTCACCCAGATATGTCAGCAGGACCTGCAGCAACCTAAATTGTTACCTGAGTATACACCTGGACCAAGCCCCACCAGCAGTTTAAACTGCAACATCCAGGCCCAAAGGAAAGCAGATTTTGCCTGTTCTGGGTGAAGGTGCTGTGGTTCCTTTTGGTGTGTATGAAGTTTGTTTGTTTGTATCACTCCCTGGCCCATTATTAACTTGCCTCTTTTGATCATTACACTTATATGAAAACCAAGTGGGGAGCAGCCCACAAACTTTGGCTCCGTGGTTCGCACAAGCTCATGTTGTAAACGCTGTTGAGTTTTATTACATTAACCATTACCCTCAGCACATACAAAAGGGCTCATTTTAATTTGACAGCTCTTTCCAAAGAGGTGTGCATGGGAAAAGGCCTGCACTGTGTGGGGCTGCTGTGATGTTGCCCCTTTGGGAAGCCGTGTGTCCCGTGGGCCTTTGTGCAGCTGCTCCCTGCCCGTGCTGGCCTGGCTGGGTGGGAGCCCCGTGTCCCATCCTGCAGCCATGGTGGGCTCAGGGGAGCCTGCTCTGGGCTTTGTGCAGCTCCTTAGGACTGCCAGGCTCCTGCCTGCTCACATGGCTTCCTCTGCCTCCTCTTGGTTCAAACCCAGGAGCCTGTTTGCAAGTTTTCCAGGCTTCCCAGCCCAGCAGAAGTGTAGGGGAGGCCCCTGGCCCAGTGTGTCTGGTCACAAACATGCTCAGCAGCCCGGGATGCCCAGGGAGTGATTGGAGTGCAAGGAGGAAGGATAGAAACCTCATCCCTTCTTTTCTCTCACACCCACACACCCACTCCTGCATAAGGACGAAGCTCTGATCCCATGCCTGTGGCTACCCTGCTTCCTCTTGGATCACACCACCCACAAAGTAAGCAGGCTTTAAAACTTGGCATTAAGAAAAACAGAAGTAGATTTTCCTGCTGTTAAATTAATCTGCCAAGGCAAACCCATCCCTTATAACATGAAACTTTAACAAGCTCTTGCATTGAGATGCCCTAATTTGAACAAGGAAAAGTTTGCAGGGAACTGGGAGCTGAATTTTCACTCAGAGACAAGGCTATATACCTCTCTGCCTGCAAGCCCACGGGTATTTAAAAAAACCCACAAAACAAAACAGAATGTCTTTACATATTTAAATAAATTAAAATGAACCTGCTCTAGATGAAACATTCAACTCAATTCCTTAACTGAGTTTCTAAAGGGTGAGCTCCACTACAAAAGAAACTTATTAAAGAATAATGAAGACTGTCAAAAACCATATGCTTAAAAGCTAGTAAATAACAAAGTAAGGCTTTTAGTCATCTTGACTGGACAAGGTGAGGTCAAAAAGAAACAACAACACATCCAGCACCATGGCAATGGGCTTTTCATGCTTCTCATCTTCAGCAATTCCTTTTTCAGAAAGAAGTCTTTCTTTCCTTCAGTCAGACATTCTCTCCTGTTAATCACTGTCTTTAGCCTGACCCTCTGAAATAGAAATTCTCTTTTATGGAATATTTTACTTGAAGTGGTATGTTTCTTTTCCTTTTTGGTTTTTTTTTTTTTTTTTGGCTGAAGGTATGTTTACCTCCCTTGGAAGCACAAGCAACTGAATGAAAGAATAACATATTCTAAGCCATTGTTGAATTGCTTTTTCAAACAACTTTGTGTTGGATGGATCCTGGGGCTGTCATTTGCTTGACATTCATTTATACTGAATCAGTTAATAAGTCAGATGTTCTGTCATGTTAAGCATTTTTTCTTTGTTTATTTTCCCTGCATTAATATCCATATTGCAATTGTACACAATGCCCTGAGCAAAATTTAATTCACTGGCACTGATTTACAACTGTAGAACATGTTCTGATGGGGATAGCTGTTGAAAAAAAAATCATTTTAAAAGCATATGCAAGCATAAAGAACGATCAGTTGACATCTAGTTTTTGCTGTGTGGGAACCAAGTAGTTGTTAATTACTTTATTTTTGTTGTTGTTGTTGTTTCCTCTTTTGTTCTTTATAAGTAGGCAAATGTTCAGTGATGATCAGGTGCTGGTTTATCTTAAATACTGTTTGACAGCCTCAGGGTTAACAGAAATCTCACTGCAAAATGTTCATAAACTCACCATGACAAGAGCAGAGGCTTGGAGTACTGTGCTCAGTCATGTAAGAATGAGTCTGAAATTGAACTTAGAAGCCAATAATATCTGAACAATCAACACTGCCTATGTTACACTTTTTTAAGTAAAGGAAATCAGTCTCCAATGTGACCTTGATGTGTAAACAAGAGGTAATTAATAAAGGCATTGGTGCAATTTCATGGAACATGAACTTTCTCCTCCAAAATCTTAGCACTGAAAATCAAAGCTTATTTTAGTATTTATGAAGTCCAAAGCATTAAAAAAAATTAAAAAAACCAAACAAACAAATATAAAAATACCCAAACAAACTAACAACAGCTATAAAATCCTGAAGTCTGGAGTTACAGAAGCACAATTTGATGGCTAGAGGACACTGGAGGAAGTATAAGGTAACAGAAGAAATGCTAATTCTTGACCCTGGGAATAATATAATAATGTGGCTCTGACTTGTACCTTCAGTTTCAATTCTTCTTTTTTTCCAGTTCTTTTACTACAGCCAACCAAGTAACAGAACCATTTTATCTTTACCTTAGTATCCTATGTCTAAACTAGGAAACAGAATGTATCATTTGCAATGAGAGGCTATTATAAAACTACAAAGTTTTGTTTCAGTCTCATTCTGACACTGCTCAAGATTTTTTGGATAAGCCTCATGCATAATTTAAAAAAAGAATATTTAACACAGGCCATCTGTAATTTCTGTGTCAGTAGTGAGGCACATAATTGTTTTGAAAATATACATCATTCATTATATATGAATAATTATATAACATAAAAATGACATTGCACAACTCATTTCAACCCAGTTTTGCCCCTAATGAGTACATAAGGTATCTATTTCCAAGACATAAAGTATATTTTAAAATAACCAAGTGCATTTATTAAATGCTGTATAAAGCTGATATATTGTTGCAGACTTACAGTGTCAGAAGATCACAAATGTTTTAACTTTGCTTTTCAGTTGTCTTACCCTAAAAGCGAAGGAAGGAAGGAAGGAAGGAAGGAAGGAAGGAAGGAAGGAAGGAAGGAAGGAAGGAAGGAAGGAAGGAAGGAAGGAAGGAAGGAACATGGAGAAAACTTAATTTTCGCTCATTCATTTCACTCATGCCATCAATGTCAAATTAGGATTCCTAAATTTTATTGTACATCATTATCTCTTCCTGCAAATTTAAGTCCTAGAAGTAATTGCTAAGCCTCACATGTAACACTGACAGGCAAGTGCAGTGATCTGTAGCACCTACTTAGTTCATGTTATTTGAAATTCAAACTATACTTGTGAAGCAGGACACCTATTTGAAGGTCTCATGAATACTTTAATCTCCTTTCTTTTGATAGTCAAGTGGTAGCTACCTTGCCTGCTATAATATTATTTGTCTCAAGGTTTTGCACTGAAAAGCTACTGGAAATTTATTTACATTTTCTTTGGTTTTGACCAAGATAACTTCTATTTCTAATAGGATTTGTACACTTACCATTGGACATGATCAAGATCTGGAAGTCCACCTTTAATGTGTTTTTGAGATCCTGGTTGTTTTTTTTTTTTCAAGTCAGAAAAACATCAAATGTTCTACATACGAAATTTCAAAGCAATTGTACTAAGTGAAAAATTAGAATTTTACTTTCTTTTCATATCTTTGATTGTATTTACTTAGTTTATGGTATCATGGTGTGGTATATCAAAATTTCTTAGCATAGCATTGTAAAAATTAGTATGAGCTGTACTTATATTCATAATGCTTCAGCATCTTTTCCAGATTAGTATCTCTTGTTTATCATATAGTGAAATGGCTGACAACAAGCCAGTTTCATGTATAGAACAAGTCAAATATTATACAAGTTAGGGGATTAGTAATATTTCCAATATCCATTGCTACATATTTTAATATTTATAAAAGTACTGTTACTCTAATTTATCCCCTCAATAACTCATGTGCTACATTAGAGTGTGTGTTGTAATGAAATTTAAAGTGCCAAATGGCTTCACTACAATACACATGGATGACACTGTGTCCCTGAAAAGATGACACATTTCAGTTAGAACCAATTAATGGATGTTTATAGATAATTTTAAATGGATGTTTATAGATATTTTTAAAATTATGTGAAATTAAAATTATGTGAAATTAAGTCACAGAATCACAGAATTGTTAGGACTTCTCCATGATTTTTCAAAGATAATGGTAATGGAGAGTAGCAGAGCAACAACATCTGCCGGCCCCCTCAGTAGCTGTGGGTGCATCCCATCAAGGCCCATGGATTTAGGGGTGTGTACTCTGCCTATCTAATCCAACCCAACCCTCTGTGACCAGGGCCAAGTCCTCCCTTTTCAGCCTTCTCTTACCTCTTTTGCTCTGTTTTTGTCTGATGTACCATAATTCTACACTGCTGTTGCAAAATTTTATTACAGCCTTAATATTTTATTTACAGCATTTTTTGTTACAATTTTGTGCAAAACTGTAAAGAATTTTTTTAAAACAGACAAGGAAAAATGTATAGGATTCCTACTAAGCTGACAGGGAAGTTTGTATGTCCATAGAATGGCAGTAGCTGTCAAATTTTTACTTTGTCATTCACTTAGTTTATATGTCTGCACAAGAGACTGGATGATCTTGGCCTTTTCAATATATATCACAGCTTATGATCAGCACTAAAAAGAAGCAATAAAAGGGAAATCACAGTTGGTCAAACTCTGGATCAGCTGTATCTAAGCACTCAGATTTAGCTCAGCAATAAGAACCAGCCATCCATTGAGGAAGAGCCTTCCTAGAATCTCAGCCCAAAATGGAAAGAAACAGCAGGTGATTCTGAAACTCTGAAATGTTTTAGGGCTTAGGTTTTCTGGCCAATTGCAGGAGGTCAGTGTGACAGTGGGCTGTGAGCAGGGCTATTCCCATGCTATTTATGAATGCAGGTAGAGGAAAAAGCGTTTTCATGCAAGGCTCCCACCTGAGTTTTGCAAACACAAAAACAACACTCCAACTCAATTCCAAATATGAGCCTGATGTGTCTGCACAGATAATACAGACCACAGTACCAGAAAAACACATTATCTGTAACTTGAAAATAAAAACCATCACTTTCTATGCAGTGTCTCAGTATTCATTTGTTATTTCTTTCTTTTACTGCACTGCTGTAGATAATTTCTCTTGTTCTGTCTCACATTGTTCTTGGTTAGTGGCACTTGCCTGAAATTAGTTTCTAATTGGGATAAATGAACTGCATGTATTCATGGGGCCTGGGCAGTTGTTTTTGGCTTCCAGCAAAAAGCAGTGAACAAGCAAATTCTGGTGGCTGCTGACAGCTGTTTCACATAGGCTCGTGTTATCAGGGCAAACACATGTAAACGATATGAATAAATAACATGCAAATGTTTATAAATTGAGTGAATTTAACTTTATCAGATTATCCTCCAGCTAGTTTTAGACTGAATTTAGTGGCACTAAATCCTTTAGCAAGTATCACAGGGTAATGTTTCTTATCAACACAGTGAGAGCGTGGTTCCTTTTTTTTTAAACTTTCCACTTGATACTCATGGTGCAAGAATATCTAGTTCAAGACAAAGCAAGGTCAGCAAGCAGTTTGTAACATGCCTCCTGGGTGTGTACTCACAGGAGCACTTCACCATCCCATCCTGCCAAAAACCCACCAAACCAATACATACAGAAGTATGTTCTTATTTTCTAGCCAAAATCATTGCTGGGTTTGGCTTTCAAATGTTGGCACCCACAAAATGCTGTACAAAGAAAGATTTAATGTGAACTGTAAATCATACTGGATGGTAAACAGTTGCTCAATTTACCTGAATATCAAGAATGGTTTGGGAAATTTGGGACAGAATCCTCCATTCGTCTTTCCTTTACTTTTAAGTTAGAAATTCACTGCAAAGGAAAGATTCATACAGGGTAAGTTGTCTCAGTCCCCTGTGCTGCAAACAGAAATCACTGCAAGAAGCAACCAAACATATTAGGAAACAATCCAAGTCTAAGCTAATATTCTCAGTGCATTTACCACTGAAGTATGGTGAACACTTACCTTTCTATGGGTCATATACAACTCTGTCAATTTACTGTAAAATTGCTTAACATCACTGCAATGAATTTGCAGATTATACAGAATTCTTTTTAGATCTGACATTTACACTGTGACACCTTCAACTGAGTTCTGCATTGGTAATGTACAGTGTTGTGGCATAGTGATGTCTCGTTTAACCAGTTTACTTCACAATTTCCACTTTCTGCTTCTGCTGGGATCTGTTCTTGTCCCTGTTTTATTTATGAAAAATTGCTGCTCGCCCTTTAATATGTTAAATTGTCATTTTATTGCTTCTGCTAAATATGTTTTTATCCATAATCCTATAGTGGTTAAATTTATCTGTACATTTAATGCCATTGATTCAATTACACTCTGAATGAATATTGCATATTGAATGTTACTCTTCTTTTTTGTGGAATATACATGGGAGCTAACTAATAGGATTTTGATGTAAATCAAGAGCTAAGATATTAAAAATGTGTAAATATCTTTACCTCCAAAAGTCCTTGGTGATTTCACTAAAGATGTAGTTCTTGTAGCAGAATTGACTTAGAGTGAGATTCAAAGGTGAATCCAAAACATACCTACATTTAAATTCAAATAAAACTTCATTGAGTCCTTAGTATAAAAATATTGCATGGCCACTTGATTATTTTCTTAATAAAGGTTTTGGATTCTGATAATTGGTAGTTATAGTAGCTGCTTCCACTGCATATTAAAAATGTTTCATCTCTAGCTAACATTTCCAGGGCTTTGGTCTTATCGGAACTTCATCCTCTAAATTTAGGAATTCACTATAAGATAGCCTCTTCCTTTTAGATAAAACTGCCTCTTAATTTTTTACTTGACCAACCAAATAGAGTGTTCTTTCTGGATTTGAAATCAATTCAGCACAATATATGTCCACATACTGTCTTGCCTATGACCTGGAGTGGGTTTATTCTCTGCCTCCTATGAAATCTGGAGAACTGCAGATACTTTACTCCTTTCTTTCTCAATTTTCTCTCTTTACACTTTAACAGAATTCTGATTACACCTGCTTTCAGAATGAGATGTTCTTTTGAGTATGCTCCTTCTAAGAGGGCTTTTTTATTGCCAGCAGTACAGTTTGATGCTTAAATGGCCTTGGGAGTTAATCACTTCTTCCCTACTAGGCCTTAGATTTGGAACAAAGTAATTCTGAGAAAAATATCTGGCAGCTGAAATTATTTTATTTCTTTTTCTGGCATATTGTCAAGGTACATTTACCTGTGTTAAAAGCACCAAATGAAACCCTTATAAAAATAAAATCTGTCAGAGTAAAGTTTCTTTCTTGCTGTTCCACTTCCTAAGCATTATGCACAGTTTTATGATCATTTATGTGCTCAGAGATTAAAGAAAATGTTTGTAGTGTTCACTCCTGAAAGAAAGATTATAAATAAATGATTCCTCTCAGAATAATCTGTATTTGACAATTTTTGCTCAGGACATTTTGGTAGATATCAAGAAAATCAGATTCTGAGAGAAGACAAGCATATCCTCCAAAATGTTATTAGATAAAAAAATCAGATTATTGTTTTCATTGAAGGAACTCATTTGTGGGCCACTCAGGCACAGATATTCTCATGGCACCACAGTGCATCGATGAGGAGGAGATAAGTGTTCCTTTCCTGCAGAGGCAGTTTGGTGCCCAAATCCTGTTGGCACAGCCCTTGTGCCTGAAGCCCTGAGCCTGCAATGCAAGCAACAGTGGATCCTGTCTGGTGCTTCTGCAGTCATTGAGAATAACATTTCACAGCAAAAGTCTGGAAAAACAAATACTCCTGAAAAGTATATGTGTGATGCTAGCCATTTTGTAGTCACAATGCCATCATAGAGACACCAGAACTTTGGGTTACACTGTCACAAATATCAATGATCAAATATCAAAAATCAACTTCCACACACCCCAAAGTAGAGATTTCACTCCAGCTAAAAAGCAGCATGTAACAGAGGCAGCAGATGTTTAATGGCTGCACCATTGACAATGTGTTTAACTGTTATTAATATTTATAATTCAGTAATGATAACCATGGCTCCAAAGTGCACTAAATGCACTCTCGTTATTGCTTTAAGTTAAACCTTTGTCTCACTTAATTGGCTATGTGTCCCACTCCTATGAAACCCATATGGCAAGGCCAGGAAATAATAATATTTTTATCCTGGAAAAAATCAGTGACTGCTCTTGAGTGACTGTTTGGTCTCCAGACAATTACTGAACTGGTTTAGCCATGGTCATGTTAAACACCCATCCTTCAGCCTCAAGGAAAGAAATAATTAAACTGCATTTAGTGAGATTCCTAGAAACAACAAGACTTGATCCAAAGCTGCTACCTATGGCCTCAGAGGCTTACTGGTTATAACTGCAGGGACATAAAGCTGGCATGGCAAGTTTTGGAGAGGTACTTCAGCAGAAAATGTGAATATAAAGCCATTGAATTGAGAGACAGTGTCATGGGTGTGGTCAAATAAAATGAAGGAAATATTGTTTTGTTATAGAAATTGGTAGAAAGAAAAACTGGGGAACTTCTTATCAGGAGAGTGGCAGTTTATAGCTGGAGAGCTCCAGGAAAGATCCTGTGGTCTTTCAGAATGAAGATGAACCCATCCAAGCTCTTTTCCTTCTCTTTGTCCTTGAAACAGAAATCCAGGCTGCTGGCATTTGGCTAAGGGGTCACGCCAAAAGGGTTGACAGCCATACAACTTTGATCTTATAAAATGCTTTTAACTGATAGCCTAAAAATAATCAACAGATCGTGACAGCAGTACTGTACTTCATACTTGTGTGTAAGAGTTTTTTTAAATGTTTGTATATTTAGTCAGTCTCCAAGCCTTCCTTTCTTATAATTAAAGAAAATGTTTTTACTCTCACACAAGATTGGATCTGACCAAAGCAAAAGAGAACCCAAACATTGGATGAGGGATTGAAGTAGCAGACTGCAGTTTTGCTTATATCTGTGTTACATACACAACATTCAGTTATATTTAGCAGGGACAGACCCTCTCACTCACCTCCTGGAGATCTCAAGAGAGGAGACTGAACTTTCTGAAGTTATCCATTGCAGTTTCCTTTTCCAGCCAAAACATCCTCCTGGCCACTGGGTCACAGCACGAAGTACATTGACATTCTGTATCTAAACCATGAGGAATTGTTAGATAACTAACCATTGCTTGCTTTTCTTTGAATTTTCTCCTTCAAAACAAATACTGGTAGCATTAATAGTCAGTCAGTTATTAAATCTCCCTGTTCCGGAGTGTATTCATAAATATGTGACAACTTCATATCAAAAAACAGAAGAAATTATCAGTAATTCAGACAGTATTCATATTTTAATTAAAAATAAACAAAACATTAAGAACAAAACATAAGAAGTCAAGAAGATACCAAGGTTTTTTAAAAAATGTTAAAACAGGTTGTTAGTTGAAAATGTTTCATGAAGCTCCTTAAATCTGGAACTGTTTTCTTCTGCCTCATCAAATCTCAATACAAAACACATTCCCTGTCCCTGCTCATTTCCTCTATTCCATTTTGGTATATACCAAGAAGTCACATCCTGTTATTGGTTGAAAAGTGCCATGTGCTAGGTTCATACACTCTTACTTTAACAATATATTTAGATTATTGGTGGAAAATAGTAGTAGAATGACATCTACACATTCAGAAATGCAGATAAATGCACTCTTGCCATTATGTTCAACATTTCTTTACCCATGGACATCCTGATTTTGAATGCTATGATAATAAAATGGGGAGCATAATTGCTGGTATTTCTGACAGGTATTACTCATAGTTTCAGGATCTTCTTGAAGCTGCCAGGTATTCAGGGAAATGTTTAAGTCCTAAACATTACATTAATTCTGTATTTCTGATATGAAATTTCAGATGATCCAATGTTTGTTATACCCTATTTGATATTCATCATTTGCTATTCATTATAGATGTATTTATAAGTCTCAGTTACCTAATCAGGAAGTGCAGACAATAGTATGTGATTTGGTTGACCAGTCAAACACTTCAAATACTGAATAGATGAAACTATTTGAGAACAAAAAAATAGGCTGAAATCTGTTCATATAAAACTGTTCAGTGAGTACTTACAAATAACAAATGTGTTTGTAGAAATCAGGACTGTTTCCAGAATGATTCATGAACTGCAAAACGGCCAAATTAGCAACAAACACTATTTGCAATGGATAATTTAATTGGTTTAGCAGAATCATTGACAAGAAAATTCAGCAGAATCTGTGATTCTCTTCTCCAGAAACGTTGAGTAGCATTTTCTTTCTTTGCTTCACCATGAAAGCTGACTGGAGAACATACTCTCTTCAAACTGTTGTCTTCCATTTCTTAAGTTTCCTGGTATTTTTCAGTCACGATCATTGGCAATAAACTGAGCATTTGTTTAACCTGAAACCCCATGCCTGTGTAAGTACCAAAATAAAATAATCAACCAGTTTTAAAGTTTCGCTTTAGAACCTGGCTTAACTACTTTTGGACATCCCCAGAAAGACTGGGGTTGACACATGAGTGTCAGGAGCAGATCCTTCCCACTTTCCATGTTTGCAGTTACCTGTGAGAGCCACAAGCAGAGCAGAAGCTGAGTCTGCTTCTGTCTGTTCAGGCAGTGAGAGCAATGCTACAGCCATGGTCTGATGGGGTGACTGGTGGCTGAGCTGAACTGCACAGTCACAAACTCATATACAGATTTGGCAACACTGTTTGAATAATATTCTAGCACAGGGAGCAAGATTGACATCTCCTACTTTTTACCATGTCAGGGACTATTCTACTTAATCATCTAGGTTCCCAGAATTAAAAGAGGGAAAATTAATCTCTATTAAGTCACCTGGAACAACAGAGATGACTGACAGTGGTAGGAGACCAGATGATGAGCCTTTGGAAAGACACACAAAAGGGAATCAATTGGATGATGTTAGAAATGCCCAGTATCCTGTGGGTCCCCTGAAGGCCTCTCCAGAAAGCTGTGGGTCCTAGGTCCTTTACTACAACTGCACTGGTGTCCAGCATATTCTGAGTTGCATAAAATCAAACTAGATATCATTATATGGGCAAATGAATTGGTGTTTTATATGACAAAGGAAGCATTTTACCAATGTTATTGAATAACTCCTCTTAAATGTCTCCTCTTGCCTGTGTTTTGGTGAGAGGCTCAATAGCTTGATCTAGATTTCCTTTATTTTTTATTTAAAATCTGTAACATGTCTAAGAAATGCTGGAGACTGTACTTAGCTCTTACATATTACAACAAATAACCCATAATAATATGGAAGGATAACTCAGTTTCAGAGTATGGGATGGTGGAATTTCTTCCTTTGCTTTAATAACATTTGCATTGTTGCCTCTCTACATTTGTGCACCACAAAGCCCAGAATAGAGGTTGGCAGGGAAGTCAGAAGAAAATGCAATTGCAGCCTGTACAAGATCTGTGAATGAAATGTGTGTTCTCACCCTGGTTCCCAGCTTGCTCCATGCTCTTTGGAATGTAGGAAAAACAGTGGGATTCTACCTGTCTTCCACTGACCACAGCTTGTGGGGCATGCAAGTCATGGGAAATTATTCTCACTTATCTCTCAGTTTATTTCTCACTCCTCCTCTCTCACTTATTTTTCTACATGTATTTAGTGTTTCTTGTTTTTCCTTACCAGCTCCTTTTGACAAGCTACAATGCAATCAGCAGCAAAGCAACCATGGAAAGCAGGAAAAAGTGTCACAATGAGCTGATTGATCAAATATTTCTCAATTCATTCATATACTGTGTACAGTATCTACTTCAATTTCCTCATCAACTGCTCCATCATCACTTTAATATATGGCATCAAGCTGCAAAAGCTGTATTAATTGTCCTGCTTCTTAAACTATGGAAATGGTTTCTTCTGCTACTCACATTTTGGATACACATGATTATAAGAAAAATCTGCTGTAGGTTTCAAAATGATCTCTTTAATGTGTCTAACTATGTTTGTTAAGTAACAAACCCGTGAAAATAGAAGGCAACAGAATTAAGTACATCAGGACAATACTGAAAAATTGTTCATTTTAACTTACAGCACGTGTCACAAGGAAATCTCAGCTTGAAATTCACATTTACGTTTGCTTAATTACTTTAATCCTAGGACATTTTAATCTTCAGTCCTGGAAATGGGAATAAATTTAAGGTAAGTTAGCTCACCTACCTCACTGCTTATTTTGTTGTTTTGGGTTTTGTTTAATGTATCTGAAGCCTATATCTGGCCATGGAACTATCTTTTTTCCTCTCTTTTTTTTTCTTTTTCCTAACAGGAACATGTTGCTGTTTTACAAGCCTTAAAGGAATTTTTTTTTAGATTAATTAAAAAAGGCTTACCAGGCTTGTAGTGGAAAAAAAACAGATGGGATGACTCTGTAAGTAGAGTCATTCATTTACATCAGAGCTTGAAATGAGTGCGGCTGCTCAAGTGCGTCAAGCTGCACAAGGAAAGCAGAGTTTGGACAGCAACAGAGACTATTGCAGCTAATGAAATGTTAATGCTGGGAGCCCAGGAATGACCTCAGGTTACCAGATCTGGCAAGATGCTTTTACCCACCTCGAGTTGAAAAGTGTCACAAAGGAAAGCCTACATGTTCACTGGAGAAACTCTTTAAAATAGAAGCATCAGAACGTCTGTGAGTCACAGAGCTCTGCAGAATGCAAAGAGGTCACAGCGTGGTCATCCCCTTAAGGAAATCTGAGTAATATAAAAATTTTCTGCCCTCTGACTTAACAGCATGGGTGGCTGAGCTATTTTACCACTCAGGAAGTCTTGAACAGCAAAAATGCTGATCAGAGGACAAAAGCTGCAGTACTGTTTTCCTTCCCCATTCAGTTTCTTTCACGTTTATTTTGATATTGAGGGTTTTAAGTTGCATGAAGTTATATGGCTGATTATTTTTTCCGTAGTGTTCTGGAAAGAAAATCTTATGACTTGAAAAGAAGAAAAGATTTTTTGCCTTTTTTTTTGCCTGAAAAAGAAAAAAAAAAGAGTGTATAGGAAGCAGCAGAAGGTAAATTAAATTTTAGAGAAAGAAAAGAAAATAAAAAATGTTATAGCTCAGCCATATGTAGGAAGACATGAGTGCTCACACATATGCATTCTTTGTCAGTATAAAAATAAGACCTAAATATATGCAAACAGATCAACTCACACAGACATTCCTATAGTCATACAGGAGTATTAGCACAGGCATACATTTGTGCATTCCTTGTTAATCATATGACATGACATGTGACATACACTATATCATATACATTGATCTATCTAGAAATCTTTTCGTCTAGCATCATTGGTTTTTAATAATTTTCACAGTTTATTCCTGCCAGAATATGGTGTTTGTGAGAATAATACAGAGAGAGTCTTAGTGGCTAGTTGGAGGTGGTGTATCCCCTAAAAGCACACATACTTGCCTTCCATTAGAATGCTTTTCAGCTCATCCCAAACTTATCCACAAACTTTTTGAAGCATGAAATTTTTCATAGAGATGTTTAAGAATGAACTAAAAAACTTAGAAATAATAAAATTATTAAGAACTCTTCAACAAAACACAACTCTTAACACCTATTTATCTTCTGGCTCCTGTTCACACATTCATACGTGGTAAAGTGGAAAAACCTGCTGAACTGGTTTCTTGGTTAGGCTTGTTCCCATGTACCCCTACAGGTTATATCTTGCCATTCAGATAAGATTTTTGGGATAAGGACTATCTCTTGACTCCATATTTGTATGACTACCAGCAGAGTGACTACTGCAAAACACAACAAAAAGGAATCTTGCTACTCACAAGGCCATAGTTAGATGAATGCAATACCATCTGTTCTGACTTAGGCCAACACTCCATCCTGCTGAGTATCTTCTGTCCATCAGTATCCACAGGTAAAAATCCAAGGGAAAACCAAGAATATGTAGTCCTTTGCATATTCAGATTGCTACTATTTTCAGCTCTGGCATTCTTTATCTCCAGAGGGCAATTCTTGCAAGTATTTGTCCAGGCTGCCCGTTGATACCGTGTAAATTTTATGCCCAATGTCCTCCAGCAAGCTCTCCCACAGGTCCATCACTCATCATATGGGGAACCATCCTCTTTAGTTAGTTCTGAACCTGCCCCTTATGTCTCAACATGAGGGCCTCAGTTCTCATTTTTGGCTAAGAAAATGCACCAAAAATCTTCATGTCACCCATAACTATATCGAGCTCTACCAAACCATCCCTAAATTTCTTTTCAAGGCTGAGGATCTCCAGCCTATGAAACTGCTGTTCATGTAGAAAACATTTCTGAAAAAAAGGAAACATCCTTGTTGCCCTTTTGTGGACCTTTTAAATCCTAATACACCCCAGAGAGCATTTTATAAGTAGAGCTGGGACTGCTGTTCCTTATATGCATCACTTTACATATATCTACATTGCATTTCATCTATCATTTTACTGCCCAGTCACTCAGTCTTTGAAATACTTCACAGTCTGCCCTTGTCCTACAGGTCTGAATAACTTTGTGCCATCAGCATATTTTCTTATTTTATTGCCTACTTTCTTTTTCATGTAATTTTTTGACATTTTTCTCTAAGGCAGTGCTGGTTTAACCAGCTGGTACCTGCTGCACACCCTCAGCAGAGCTGGAATAGCTGCCCATGACCTGGGCTGAGGTGACACAGTGACCTGGATCAGGAACATGACCTGCAGGTTTTTATGCTGGACTATTTCTAAATGGGAAGGCAGGAATATGGCAGTTTATTCTTCCACTTCCCCAGTGCTCGGGTGAATGAACAATCTTAGCCTATTTGAAGCTTTTCCCTATTTCAAATATCAACCTTAAATGCAACGCTCAACCCATAAATTTTCATGGCCACTGTACATAGTGTTCCAGATTATGAATAAGACAAAGCATAGGGAAAAGAAGAACAAGTAAATGTATCCTACTTAGATTAATCACTGTCAGAAGAGATTCCAGTTTAAAAAAAAGAAGAAGAAGAAAAATAGTAGGCTACTAACCAAACTCTGTAGAAATGTTAACCAAGAAATCTCATGGATAAAAGAAATGTGGATTAAAATTAGTATGATTGGAGCATATCTCTAAACATTGGGCATCCTAATGTAGACACCAAAGCTCTTAATTCAAATCACCCTTCAGCCAAAAAAGATAGTTATTTTTAGGAAACAATTCACAAAATATCATTCACATACCTACATTAGAAAGAATTTCAGCGACTGTATTGATAATACCACCACTAACTATAAAGAATTTTGGAAAATTAATTCAGAAGTAAACGTCTTCTGCTGTTTAGGACCCCACCTTCAGTCTGTCCACCTTGTTCATGTCTAGAAGTAGTTAATAATGTATAAAATGATAGCCCATTCATTGGAACTAAAATTTGGTTTAAACCTTTGGACAATTTCTCAGGATGATTTCCCAGGTCATCTCTCTCATACTAGGTCAGTCAAGACAGACATCATGAATAATATGTGCAATTTTTCTTCATTTATCACACTTGTCCTCTGCTCAGACCTTCTAGCATGAGCCTCAAGTTAAAAAAAAATGTACTTTCAAATGGCTACAGCAATCTCAGTGGTAGCTGTTTACCCACAACTATTTGAGCAGTATTTGAAAACAATGACCAAAATTGTTTAGTAACAGAGAAAAAAATATAGCCTGTTTTCTTTGGGTTTTTCCATTTCCTTCCCTTGATCAAAATCAAGAAGTAAAAAATTTAGAAATTTATGAGCTACTGAAAACAAACATCCAGGATAGAAAACATTATACAAAATTAATTATAGTGATCATTGTTGCCATGATTTTGATTTACAGCACATACCTCTGCTTGTAGTAAGAAAGACATAAAACAGAATATGGAATTAGTTGGAGAGCAAAACTTTTTCTCTGTGTTTTACTGAGTGCCAGATTTCTAAAAATTCCCTGGCTGTGATGAGTTTCCTCCTGCACTGCAATCACATTATGGGTAGCTTTATTTCTAAATGTGAAAGGCATTAGATAGTGTGGCCAAATACAAGGTTAGCTGACCTTCCTTAAGGCAAGCAAAGGAATCAGACTAGGATGCTGAAAAGTGGGATAACCTTAAAGCTGGGGGACATCTGGTTGCCCTGTACAAGATGGAATCAAGCAGCTGCTAAAGTGTCAGAGGAATGCTCCACAGAGGCATACAGGAATTATCATTCCAGATCAAACTAATGGTACCAGTACCAGATGCTCCAGAGGAAGACATAAAACTTCCATAATAGGCAATTATGCAACAACATGTTCAGAAGGGAAGTTTCTTCTTTAAGTCTCAGCCATTTAGTGTATGATTTATATCCTGAAGAATGTGGATTGATTTATGTCCTGGAGAAACCACAGTTACCCTAATAATTCATAAAATGGCTAATCCTTTTTATTTTTAAATATCAACAGCTTTTTTCTACATGTTGTAGCTGTGTAGTATTAGGAAACAAATATGAAGAAATGCTGAAACCAACTGAAACTCAAGGAAGAATGTAGCGGGAAAATGCAGTGATGTAAATTAGTATATGGCCAAAAGGCCAGGAATAATCTCAAAAAAATACAATACACATGTTTTCTCTTTAACCACTTGACAGCAATAAGAATGGCAGATGTATAGCTAACAAAGCCCAGGTTGGAGCATTCGGGTGAGGCTGTGGGAATGAGCAGTGCCAGTTCCCTGGATGAGACACTCTTCCTTCCCTCCCTGTGCCAGAGCTGCCAACAGCCTGCCACAAGAGAGGAGAAGCACTGTGACAGTGGTCACAAAGCACCAACAAGGGTGCTCTCCAACCCCATTGCCTTTGCCACTAAACATAAACCAGATTCTGTGACTCTGTGATTAAAATACACCCTTAACTCTCATTCTTCTCAGAAATTGTATACTCTCATCTCATGGCACATGCTCTGGTATTATTTTTGGGCAGCTTTAGTCCAAATTGTGACCAGGCCATTGAGCTGCTTCTGAGAGCTGTTAAATGAAAGACCAAAGCAGTAGAGCTGTGTTGGTGAGACAGCTCCTCTGAGGAGAGCATTAAACACCCATTGGTCAGGGCTGCTGCAGTAGACTGAGCAATTTTTTTTCTCCCTCTGAGTGTGAGCATGTATTCTAAACTATTTATGTTAAGAAAATGCATGCCAGGATCTGAATGTTTGCTAGGGGTATGACATGACAGGCACACATGCTACAGCTGTGTACATCCTGCTGCTGCCAGAGACTGTATTTCATTCTGAACTACCTTAAAAAAGTAGTTTAAGTTTTATGGCAGCCCACAAAGTGCACCAGCATATAAACACATTCTCATCTGAAAGAGGAGTCTTGATCCATGCTACCACTGTTGAGTCAGTAAAAAATAGTGAAGGTATAAATGGGAAATATCCATTTAAACATAAGCAGACTGAATAGCTAAGTCACCCAAGTATTTCTTAGATTATAAAACTGTGAGGAACCACTGTGCTAATCTAACTCAGTCTTTCTAAAAGACATCCTGTCCTGAGTTACAGATTTCCAGAGATAGTTTTGCTGTAATCCTTGTTAAATTGTTCCAGAGGTTAATCATCCTCTTCATAAAACTAATGCCTCTAAATTGGAATTTTTCCAGCTTCAGCATCCATCTACCACATTTTGTTATGTCTTTGTCTGTTGAACTGAAGAACCCCTAATTATCAAATGTATTTTCTCCATGGAGATACTTATAAACTGTGATTATGTCATCTGTTAACCTTTCCTTTGATAAACTAAACAGATTGAACTCATTGAATTTGCAATCCTTGTTTTCTTGTCCTCTAACCATTCCTGTACTTCTCCTCCAGACTGCTCACCTCCCCTCCCAAGTTTGCAGGCAACTACATAAGATGGTGAACCCCAGAACTGAGCATATCAATGTTGTCACAACCACACAAAATACAAAGATATAACGGCCCAACTTCTCCTCAGTAGTCCAAGCATCACAAAACTATATTTGTTCAGTTAAGATGCCCTGTTTATATTTGGAGACCTAACAGTTAGTCAGTTCTAATAAACTCAATGTGTTCTGTGTTGATTTTTAGTCATTAGAGTTTCTTAAAGAAATGCTTGCTGGGTACTCAGATGAATGCCTAACATAAATCCATGTATATTATATCAATGTTATTTACCTTTATTAACCCAGTTTGTAATCCCACCAGAGAGAGACATCTGGCTGGTTTGACAAGAACTATTTTCATAAACTCATGTTGATTGACATTTAATATATTATGCTCTATTGGAAGTTGCAATATCCCAAATCTTATCATTTCATAAGGAATTATTCTATCAGCTGTTGAAAGATGAAGTTCCATCCCTGTGGAAATTCTGTGGGTCATTTTGCATTAACTTGATTCTAACTTATATTAAACCTCTCTCAGCCTTTTGTCATACACTATAATGCAACCACCCCTGCAAAGGGGCTGCCTCACACAAATGCAAAGAGTGGGATAAGAGTGCCAACACTTCACAACAAATTAAACTAATCAGGGAGTCAAATCTGAGCCTTAAGCTTCCAGAAAATCAATCTTCTCATGCAAGAAAAGCTCATTGATCCACAGCCTATGCAACAGTGTTTGTTTTAAAAATACATTAAATAAATTATGATAACGTAGATCTGTATATAAAAGGATGCATTAAACCCAAAACACTTGGATTTATGTAAAGCCTATGTCCCAATGCTAGTGCTTTACCAGTAGATATGGAAAATTCCCATTATTTATTATAAAACACTTTACTTCCAAAACTTCATAAGGGCAGCAGAAATTATAATCAATATTGAGGAGCTGAACTGCAATGGACAGAAGTGTAAGAACATGAAATGTAGTCAAAATATTTAAAGCTCAGATTGAATAGGTTTGGACAAAAATGGGTAGTAGATTCTAGGGCAAAACTTCAACCTTAAAATCAAATTTAAAATAAATTGATGCAAAATTACTATATAGGTTTTCCTGGCATTCGACAATCCTAAGATTAGGTCAATAAGACCATTGCACTTTAGATCACTGTAGTCCCTAGTCATTAATTTATGCTACGTATAAATTATTTATACATATATATTGCTATGTACTATTACTATGTACTAGACTTTATTACTAGGTAGCCAAAGCAATGGCTTTGTAAGTAATGGATAATCCTGTAAGTTCTACCTAAAACAACATGGTCTGCTTAACTGGAATTTTTTAACAGTAAAACATGAGTTCCACACCCTTTCTCCTTGATCCCCAGGTCTGGGCACACATTCTCCCATTGCTGTGCTGATTTCTCTCCAAAAGCTAGGCAAAGACCTGCTTGTATAATGGGTTCTTTTAGAAATCATCTGGAGAAGAAAATGCTATTATTCCTCACCCCTGTTTTACAGAACTTCCAGGGGCTGGAGCAGTCATCTAGAGACTAGCATTATGAGTTCAACTCCCTTCTCTGTCTAATTAATTTAAACCCTTTATTCTAACTACCTAAGGCACTATATTCGTTAAGAAGGGCTTTAGAGGTTTGTGAAGTGTTGTTTTTGTTCCCTCATACTAGAGTTCTTCCATTTTATGTGACCCACTTAAACAACAAAATGAAAAAGAACAATCTGGCTCTAAATCCCAGGGTTTAAATTGCTCAGGAGAATGTGTAAGAGTAAAACATTTAAATAAATAGAAGAGTTCCCTAGATCAACCTCTTTTACTTGGTACTTGCTTTCTGTCTTTCTCAGTGAATGTTTAAGTTGCTCATATAAAGCAGAGGAGCTTCGGGATGGGAGAATGAGGGTGTCCACTCCTTCCCTTCCGGTTAGGGGTGAAGACACATTCCAGGAGACAGGAGATCCAGTTGACACAGGGAGAAGCTGAACTTCTCTCCTGGACTGGTGTCCTGATGAAAAAAGTCACTAGCTGTATTCCCATTCCCCATTTTTATTATTCCTAGCAGCAGATCAGCTGCTAAGTTTTCTCTAGAAGACACTGATGGGAGAATCCATGTGAGTTATGGCAAGATTTAGGCCAGGGACAGGTTTTGAACTGTTTTGCAAGTCTGCCTATAGTGGGAATTCAAGAGAACCAAGGAGGTTTTTTCTCACCAATTTTGAAATTACTAGCATGCAACATGTTTAATGTAAGTTGTCTAGGATTGCTCTGTAATGTCCTGAAGAAATGTGTTCTGTGAGACAGCAAGTCACCACAGCTATCATATAAACACCTTCCAAACACACCTGGTTTGCTCCAGTGACAATAGAAGGGCAATGAACAACCCACTCAGATTGGTGCCTCATTTTTAATGGCTCTGCAAAGGCAAAATGAATCCCACTCTTGAAATCACAGATACACTTCAGGTTTAAGGAACAACTACTGAAAGATTTGTGGAGCTAATTAGTAGATCTAAGTACCTGCAATGACCAATCCCATCTAACACTCCTGGTTATGCTCCAATCTGTTGCGGCTGGACTGAAGCAAAATAAAGTCTTGCTCTTTTCTTTTCCACAGAAATTCAAAATCTTCCCTTTAGAATTCACCTTGCAACTCCAGCAAGATAAATAAAGTGCTGCTCCTCTTTTCTGTCACACATGCCTTCCCTGTACTTTTCCCTTTGACCCTACCAGTATAATCCCAAAAAAATGTTCTTTTCAGGGCCTAACTCCACGGATGAACTGTGCTTATTTGTGCCAGATGTAATGTACTTTACTAAGCTCCAATTTATTATCAATATCTTTGACCCAAAGCTGACCTGAAGGCATAAGATAAGGTCCAAGACTACCTGGCTAGAACCAATCAAAATTTCTTTGTATTGAAGATAGCCATGTATTAACTGAATTTTCTGAATCCTTGTGTTATCTCAGTGATCATCAGAAGTGTATGTGCTCTGACTGCTGGCCACAGACTGGTAAATTGATTCCTTTCCTGGCTTGCAACAAGTGACCATAGAGAGTGACTGCACAGATGAGAGATATCTGGAATGTCAATTATCCAGATCTCCTACATTCTGAGACAACCCAAGATTCATTTTTTTTTCTGGGAGAGGGGAATAAAGCTGAAATGAACATTTTTGATTTTGCTTAAATTTAATTTTTATTTAAAAAATTGTTCTGAAAAAACATTCACAAATAATGTCTATTTCTTTAGTTCAGGAAATTATTTTGCTTTTCTCTAAAAATTATACAGTACAGCCATGGTTGTCAAAAGGTACAATCTGGAGCAAAAAAAGACTCATGCACATATTTCACTATGTTGTAGAGGTGTGTCCTGAGATGGTAAAAAAATATCTGAGTTGTCTACAGCAGCAATTGCTCTCAATAGTATCAAGACTGTCCAGTAAGTACCATACATGCATGGCCAGAGCTAAGGATAAAGAGAAATAAATAGGTCGGGATCAGGTGCTGGAAAAGCTTAAAAATTCTGAGGAGACCCTATTGCAGCCTTCCTGTGCATAAAAAAGGGGCTTATAAGAAGGCTGGAGAGGGACTTTGCACAAGGCCATGCAGACATAAAACAAGGAGGAATGACTTTAAGCTGAAAGGGAGTCAGTTTAAATTAAATATTAGAAAGAAATTCTTTACTATGAGGGTGGTGAGAAACTTGAATATGTTGACCAGAGAACATGGGGACTCCCCATCCCTTGAGGTGTTCAAGACAAGGCTGGATGGGACTGAGTAGTGGAAGCTGTCTCTGCCTATGGCAGGGGGGTGGAACTAGATGACATTTAAATTCACTTTTGTGTTTCTAAGGATCCTTTCCTATAATGATACACATTAGATTGTTGCACCTGGATTAATGACATTAACAAGTCTGACAGCTAACCCCAAATTGCCATGTAGCATAGACTTGACTGCAAATCACAGATTTCCTGAACCAAGCACTTTCAAGAACTTTCTCTGCAAATGATCCAGGAGCCTAGCTTGATGCCCATCAACATTACATTATGTTATAACTAAAAAAATGAAAATGCAGAGCTTAAAATTAAATGTACAATGAACCAATTCAGCTGTCATTGTCTGGTTCTGATAAAATCAGGCGCAGAATATAGGAAATGCTTCATCTTTCTTCCACTCCCTTCTTCAATTCTAAGGGAAAGTCACGCTTTCCCATATACAGAAAAAAAGAAGGTAACTCATTTTTGAACTAAAACAAATATTTTCTTAAACTAACTCTTATTTTCCCAAATATTTTACAGGAGCAGACTTTACTGAAGAAGTTTAGTCAGCTGTGCAGATTGACTTTTGAAGTGTAAAATAAACCTTTACTTAACAGATGTCAAGAATATGACTTTGTGAGATAATCATGGGTTTTGTAATAAGTTGGTGGTAGTTCTTTCTATGTGGAATGAATGAAGTTTGGGTGCCAACTCTTAAAAAAATGACAACACGATTATTAACAATTGACTGGAATCAGAAAAGAAAAATTCACAACAAAACTGACTGTACTTTTTTGTGTGTGTTTGGAAGGCACAAATTGCTCACTAAATGGCTGGAAGTGCAGCTGTCTTTAATAGGTGCACTGTTCCTTCGTTTGGGAGCAGCAATGGAACTGCAATCAAGTGTCCAGGAAGAAAACCTTTGGCCTAGTCTTGAGACATCAGCCAAAGCTGACCTTTTCCTTAGGCCAATCTTCCTCTACAGGACCTGGATCTCCTGATTCTCTGCTAATTTGATGGGAGTTCCAAGTCTGGACTCATCCCCCACCCAGTCAAACCAGTTCAGCGCCCCAGCAGTTCACACAACTTCTGTGTCTGGGGACAGAAAGGGGGATCTTCTCCATAACTTATGGCTTTTACCACCTTCCCAGAATACAGGGCTGCTCTGCTGTCAGCACAGGGAACAGCATGGGAAGGACATTAACATGCACTCTAAATATTTCCCACCAAGACAAGCCTTTGCTGTGCTAAACATCAGCAGTGAAGGCTTGGAAAAGTTGACGCACCTGAGATGAGCGGCACTAAATTTCCCTGCTGGCTGAACCCATTGGTATTTGGCACAGATTCCAGCAAACTTTCCCACCCTCCAAAAATATCCCTGTGGACTGTCATGGTGCCGCCTGGTTGGCTGTGATTGTTCTGTACTGCCAGACAGAGTACATAATCTTGAGCTGGAAGCAGAAATGTGGGCTTATTGCAGGATTTGGAGAAAAGTTGAGGGACGCTTTTATCTCTGGTGGCCTGACACTGAACTTGCTTGATGGCAATCAGGAGCTGCTCTAGGCAGACCTGAGAGTGGGAGTTTTGACGGAGGCTGGGTCCCTGTTTGAAAGGAGTACTAACAAGGACATGTGTACTGGCTCTCTTCTCACTTGCTGGCCTTGTGCCTGCGAGCCAGACCTGCTTCTATATATATCAAAACTTTTGAAGTCCCTTGGGAACAGCGATCCCTTGCCAGTGAAACCATGTGTTGCTCATCCCCCTGTCAGTGCTGTACTGCCAGCTCCCAGCCCTGCCAGCTGACACACTGCTGAGGCCAGCAGTGGAGAGGGTGGCCAGCCATCCCCACCTGCCTCTTGGGTCACCCAGGGACCAGCACTCGTCACCTCTCATGCTTTTTCATTAGTGTCCTTCAGACAGGTCCTTCCAGTACTGCTGTTACTCCAGCTCACCTCTATTTTTGTCCATTTTTATTTGAGATCATCCTTCCTGCCATTTCCTCACTGTTTTGTGAGGAAAATAATATATTTTCTTTCCCCTCATCGTCTCCTTATTCCAATTTTCTCTGTTGTTTCTCAGATTCCACTTCCAAACTTCAGGTTCCTAACCCTCTGCAGCCAGTTTTATAACTTACCTGCACACATTATCTTTTCTTCTATCCCATCAATACATGCTTTACAGTCCTCTCCACTCTGTTGCTCCAGATTTCCCAGTCTATTTTATTCCTGGATATTCTGCACAGGAATGAGGAGGGCAGAGGCAAGGTAGAATCACCCAAAGCCTTTGTACATTAGTACAAATGCCATTGTAAGGGTGAGGTTTGAGAGGCCAGCTTTTAAAAAAGTAACCATGAATATACAGACCAAAGGTTATTTCCAAGCAACTCCTTTCCTCCCTCCCCGAGTTACTGTTTTTTGTTTCTCACAGAGCCTAATAAGAAAAAAGAAAATACTTTACTCTGTGGAGGGAATTAATGCAGCAGGCCTGCAGTGGCTCTTCTGGAGCCCTCCACATCTACAGTGAAAATCCATGTAAGTCCCCTGTAAATACACACCCTCAGCATTTCTGCTAAATGCGTGCTATTTACACAATAGCCCATTACAACAGCCCATCTGTCAACCCTCTTTCATGGCCACAGGTGGAAAATGAAAAATTCTTTTGAACAGAGCACTGAGGGTCTTTGGAGGAAAGCTTGTTTGCTGCTGTATAGCCAGGCCTCCCACAGAGCCAAGATCTGCAACCTTCTGGGGCTCCCAGCCATGGCTGGCCTTTAGTCAAACAGTGCCCAGGGCAAGCCAGAATTTCATGCCTTTCCAAGACGCTAATTGATTGGGGATAAACATTAACCTAGAATTTCAGTGGTGCACTCTACTCCTAAGCATGCTGGGCAGCCAACCAGCTAACCCACGCCTCAGGCTAACCCTACTTCAAGGGTCTTTGTAGAAGACCCAGAAGGTCATGGAAGTTTCATTCATTTTATGGTGCAGACAACTACAAAGCATCTAAACGTTTTTATTTTTAAGAGCTTCCTTTCAATTCAGAAAATTATTGTGAAACTATGGTGAAGAGAAGCAGGGTATGTGCCAAGCTCTGGAGATAGACTCCCTGGTTCACAGATCAGAGCAATGAAGCAGCACCTTAGCCCAGACTGCAAACTGAAATCAAGCAATTATTTAGATCACATATGCACTTACAGTGACAGATAATCTACCCGTTCCCTGAACTCTGAGAGACATCTTGCCCTTCCAAAAATGTCGTCACAGGTTCTCAGCAGATCTGGCAAAGAGTAAGTGCAGTTTAAATACCACTGGCTGCAGTCCAACTCGGAGTGTATAAGCCCTGGGCTCTCACCCCATCCGACAGTGTGGGAATAAAGTTTCTTAGAGGCGGCTAGAAATCAAAGAAAGAATGACAGAGATTTTTGTGACACTCCAAAACTATTTGCTGAGACCTGTCAGGTTGCTAGTCTCCCTATTTTGTTTCCATAATGATTCAAATACTCAATTAAAAAAGGCAAAACCCATACTGACACACAACAGGATTAAAAAATTCAGCAGCAGGAGACTGTCTTTAAAGCCAGGTTGCACCTCATTGTGGCCATATGGATTGCAGCCATATCTATTGTATTATTTTTCAAATTTTTTTCTTTTCTCATTCTACTCCTAGAATCACAGAATGACTAAGGTTGGAAAAGACCTCCAAGATCACTGATTCCAAATATTAAGCTAGCACCGTGGTATTTGCCAATAAACCATAACCCCAGGTGCCACACCCATATGCCTTTTAAACACCTTCAAGGAGAGTCATCCCACCATTTCTCTGGGCAGTCTGTTCCAGTGCCTGACCAACATTTCAAACAATATTTATTTCCTAATATCCAACCTAAATCTTCCCTGGCACAATTTGAGGTCATTGTCTCTTGTCCTGTCACTTATTGCCTGCTAGAAGAGACAAAGTCCCACTTAACTACTACCTCTTTTCAAGTCGTAGTAGAATTTCAGGTAGAATCTCCTCAGGTAGATGTAGAATCATCTAAAATTTTTTTCATACCTCTGTATCATCCTTGCTCATCCCTGTTTTTTTTTTCTTTTTTTCTTTTTTTTAATATGAAATTATTCTTTCTGAGTCTTCTACCTCAGTTTCATCCTGTTACAACATGAAACCAGTCACACTGAAAGTAAACTTTTGAACTTGAAGTGTTTGAGTTAGGTTGAAATTAGGTAAAACCATCTGTACACCAAAGGTGAAAAGAAGAAATGCTGAAAGAAGAAATAGGAAGAAAAGACATGGAGATAGTGGTGCAGATAAACCTTTCATTCTCTGCAGCATCCCCAGCTGAGGTCACCTCCACACCTGCCAGTGCAATACTACACCTTTGGCTGCTGCCCAAATCCACTGTAAGCAAAAGAACCCTGATACCGACATCCTTGCTTAGGTGCTAGAGAAGAACTACATTTACTTAGCACAGTATCCTAATAAAATAACTCTGCCCCTTAGCATGGCTAATTACCAAAGACACAACATTACCCTGAAAACAGATGAGAGAGCAGCTTAGGAATATCTATAGTGTTCTCTATGGTTCAATATAGATATGCCAAATTCAAGCTACTGTTCAGTACAATCCTTCCTGTGAATGCTACTCCCACAAATGTCAGTCAGAATCATATTTCTGAAAAAAAGCACCCAATGACAGCAACTGTGAAGTGTTTGGGAGTCTGCTGCCTTCCAACTTTTAAGAGTTTTATGTACTTAAGATGTATAGCTGTCAAAAATAGAAGTTTTTTCATTATTCTTTGTCCTCTCTATCCTTTATCTCACAACTAGGCATATTTGTTCCTACTGATAGTTAAGTTTTCTGCCTAGGGTGTGTAAATACAAAATATGAGTTACAAAATACTAGGAAGGGTTACATTGACCATTGAAATTTGATTAAAATCTGCAATCCTATAATATTCATTTTCATCAACCTAATTGCACCATCATAGTCCTAAGTGGCTTGTCAATTGTCCATTTTGAACTCCAGGAGTGTTGAGATCTGAGCAGCTGGAGAGAAAATCTGCCCCAGTAATACCTTTTAGGGGAAATAACATCAGATTCATGTGCTTATCCCATTGTGCTTTTTTTTCCCCTCTCTAACATCTTTAAGATTAATAGTTATAGCTCATGGAAAATATGCCCTGGCTATTTCATGTGATCTTGACTATGGATCATTCCAACTATACACATAATTTTGCCTGGGTGCTGGTCAGAGCAGGCTGATGACCTGCAGTACAGAATGCTGCAATTCTTTTATTTTGGGTCTGCCTGCCTTATTTGTAGCTGATGGCTAAATTTCTCTCTTTTCCAATTGCTGAAATAGCCTTGAAATGGGAACTGCCTGTAATTGATGCAGTGATGTCTACCAGCATTTGCAGAATCCAAGTGACAAGCTCCAAACATTAACCACATCTGGAGTAGCATGTCCAGTTCTGTTTATCCCTGTTCCAAAAAAGACACATTAAACTTGGTGCAGGCCAGGAAAATTGCACCCAGTTTTGCATGGAGAATGGGTTTCATTTTAGAAGAGACTGAGAACAAGACAAAGTGAGAAGAAGGAGATGGACTTAAACTCCCCTTAGGATACATTAGTCAGATCACAGCACTCCACTTCCATACCACAGCTGGGTCACATCTGTCCTATTCAGAGCATGGCAAGGTTGTTTTATTTGTATTAACACACAGATGCACGTGGCTCATTTAGCCTAAGAAAGCAAAGGTGTGTTAACATCACTGTTTGGATTCAGATTGATTTAGAAGCAGATCTCCTGATCACAAAATGGTTATAGAAGACCTCTTCACCTCACAAAATGGTTTTAGAAGGCATCAGATGGATTCCTTTCAGATTAAATCAGTCTAGAACATGTGACAAAAGCTCACCTGGTGAGCTCCTGCCACTAATGGAACCTCAATGGGAGATTCCTCATGAAGCAAAGGAGTGGGGCAGGCACAGATCTCTTCTCTCTAATGATCAGTGACAGGACCCATGGGAATGGCATGAACATGCATCAGGAGGTTTACCTTAGATATTAGAAATAAGAGACCCCTTGCTGAGCCTTACTGCCCAGCAAGATTGCTCCAAAGACTCCTTGTTAAAAATTAGCTCAAGCATTTTCACAATATTATAAGTTAATAAGAGTGATTGCCTTGAAGATATTAAAGAGAGCCATTAAAATCATAAAGTTATGGATCATCTTTCTAGCCAGACCAAAAAAGGATAAGGAGTTCAAAAGATTTTAAATTTATGGAAAGGAATGCACAATCTGACTGCTTGTGTTCATCAGGGGATGGAGCGGTCTTTGTAGATTTTACAAACTGATTCCCAGGGGGCCATATCCTTTGTGACTTGTCAAAAGGTACATCAGCTCTGGCACTTCTGTAACCACTCAAGTGCACACAGTCTAGCTGCTATCTACACTTAGCAAGAAAATTAGTGTTAGAGCCTGGGACTCTCAGCCATAACAGATCTTTACTTCTCCCAGGTACATGCCCTGGGCTGTGCAAAAGAGAAGGACACCTGCTGCTGTTACAAGTACCTGTCAGAGACCCACTCAGAAGAAACCTGCTCTTGAATTTCCTAAGGCTAAAGTGGCAGAAATTTGATTCTGGCCTTTCACTGTTTCCCTTAAAAACTTTGTTAGTTTAAACTTGCTATATAGGGAATTTTGATGAAAGAATAAGTGCGCAGATGTGCCTGAACAGTCAGTTCCTCAGCAGCAATGGAAAAATCTCTGAGGTATGCAGAAGACACGCGGTTTTGTGATTAGTGAGCAGGACAGAGAGGTCAGGAACTCTGGGCTTCTCATCTCTCTCACTGTCTTCCTCTGTGTCCTTGGGAATGTCACTTAAACTTCTGTGCCTCTGAACCCACATGTCTGAAATGGAGATCATGAAACCTATCTACTCATTATGATCTGATCATATTTGTAAAGTCACCTCACATCCTCAAATAGTAGGATTTTATGGGTCCTAAGAACCATTAGTGTGGGCTGAAAGATATGCAAAGTAAATAGCTAGAGTTGCACTATAGGAGTTATTTAAGGAAAGAGTGGGTGTAAGCCTAATATAAGTCATGTTCAAGAAACACACTTTCTTTGTTTCATCTTTCATTTCCCTCTTGGCATTCAAAATATTTAGAAATGAATAATTTTTTAACATTTGTGGTGGGTTTTTTCTGTGCCTGAGTATGCAGTAGTTCATGAAACAAGTAGTTCTTGGACAAGTTTTAAATAAGCAAAGTAAAAATCCACAAACTTTGGAAAATTAAGCACAAATTAATATATCTTTTAAGGGGGTTTTTTTTGATATTTACTTACTGGCTGTACTTGTGATGAAATTAAAATAATGTGACAACTTGTTTTCCAAGAAATGAGGAACGCCAAAAAAATATCAGTATGATTGTTACTTAATTCTGTACAGTTTTTAAAATGGTGTTTTTTAGAATGACCTTCTTAAAGTAAATGACACTAAAGCATGTATCAAGAACAATCTTAGAGAATTACATCAAGCACCATGTGCTGGTTCTGCCTGCTGTGTCTGCCCATCTCTTTTAGTGCCACAGCTGTTTAGTGCTTCTTCATAATCAGAATGTCTCTCCAATTCCAACAAGAAGCACTGAATCAAGTATCATATTCAGAATTATCTTAAAAGTGTAGCAGCACTCACCAAACCCTTTTCTCTGCTACCTGGGTTTATTACACATGTATGAAGGTGAAAGGTTGGCTCGAGGTCAAATGGTGGTTGTTCAGGTCATGCCCAACCTGGAGTGGATATAGAGACTGAAGATCTGAGACTGAAATCAAGATGTTGCTGGTTCCAGGACCAGTATTTACAGGCCTGTAAAAAACTCCAGGTAAATTTTAGTATCATAGATATATGACAAGTACAAGGAATGATATGAGGAGAATGTCCCCCTGCACGCACTGGCGTGGCCTCACCTTTGAGCAGGCCACGCCAGTTTTGAGCACCAAAACATAACAAAGATGTAAAGCTATTAGAGACCATCAGAACAGAGCTACAATGATGGTGAAGGGCCTTGAGGGGCAGCCATATGAGGAGCAGCTGAGGTCACCAAGGCAGACCAAGTCAGATGCCTGGCCCTCACCTGGACACAGAGACATTGACCACAACACTCTGGCTGTGTCCATCCAACAATTCCTTATCCACCAAATCATCCACACTTCATATCCTCGTTTCTCCCATTTGGAGATAAGGATAGGTGTGGGACCGAGTCAAAAACATTAGAGGTATTAAAAAGGCCTTATTTTTTAACCTAAGTTGTTCTGCTACTCATATTTAAAAGGATATTGGGACTTCTTAGTGACAGCACTCACTTGTGTCACTGCAAAAAATGAAGCCTATGTCTGCAGGAGAAGAAAAGCGTTGTTTTTATAAATGTATAGTTTATGTGACTGTATGACTACAAGATGCATCTTTTTATTTGTATTTTTATTGCATGGTTCATAACTGCAGGGAAATCAGCAATGAGATCATATCAATTAAATGACTTGACACCAGCTTACCATTTTAATGTGATTTTCATAAGGGCTTTGCTTTATTCTTGAAGTGAATTGGAAGGGAAATGGACTTCTTTCACATTTTTTAAATCAAAGGAGGTGTCAGTTGTACTAGCCTAGTAGAAATTTCATATGCAAGACAAAGTCAATTATGCGTTTCAGATGTCCTTGTGGAAACTCAGCTAACTCTTTACAGCACCTGATTTTGATCCAGAAAACATGCTCCTTCTGGTTTGAATTCAACCCAAAGCTAAACCACAGGGAAAGCTGAGGTCCAGAACTTGGAATAAAATACCACTAAAAGGGCACAAGTGCCATTGTTGAGGAATTTCTTTAACAAGTCACATTTGGTTACATCTCAGTAAAATGCCAGATCAAACGTCTGCCAGTTACTGTGCAAGTTAGATTCGAAACAGCATTTTGGTTACTTTGATGTAGGGTCAAACAAGGACAACTTAGGGAAGACAGTGGAGGGCAGGCAAGGGTCACACACTGAGAGCAAACCCCACACACTCAGTTCCCAAAATGAACACAGCAAACAGACCCCTTTCAACTACACAGCTCTCCAAAGACAGCCCTCTGTTCTGTGAGCCAGGTGCTGGGCAGGCCCATCTGGACAGACAAACCTCCCATCATCTCTGCTCAGGACAGAGGTGGGACCTGTCACAAGGAAGGCTGAATTTCACAGCTGAACCCTGCACCACAGCATGTGGCTGGCCACTCACAAGAGCTGAAGCTCTGTTACTCCTTCACTGGTGCAGGAAATCCTGCAGAGCTCTGTGTTAGAGTCCTGGTCTCATGAATGTGTATGCACTGGGCACTGAGAAGTGCCCAAAGTAAGGCAGCCCAGCTGAAACAGAGTCATGGGAAATATCCATGGAGAAGTAATATTTTTTCAGAAAAAAGGGGAAACTCTGTACTTCTCTCCTTGCCATGAGGGTATGAAATGGATGGGGCTACCTCTGGCGCAGTCACAGCTCAAGATATCCCTTGAGCAGCCTTCTCTGGCTCCCAATGTCTATTCCTTCATTTTACAGAGACATTTGATATTGTTGTTGTCCATGCCAATGTATTTTCCTCATTTTGTTAGTGATATTTGTGAAATTGCCTCACAGGATTTTAGTGTATTTAGTCAGGATTTATGAATGGGCTCTAAAGCAGAAAACCTGCTGCTGAATATCTATGCTCAGTCACACTTTGATAAGCAGCCACTTAGAAGGTTAAAATATAACTTCTGTGACATGGTTTTCCTCTCACTTTACAACAAAAAGAGTTTGCAGACAGGGCAGTATCACAACAGAGCCCTTCTTCCTGTTTGTCTGTCCTATGCCTTCATAAATCTCTGCTTGTGGCATCATAATCTGTTGCTGTGGGAATCCTGCTGGTATCACAAACAGGGGATTACAACCTCAAAGTAGGAGCAAACAGAAAAAAGAGATTGGTTCCGTGAGAAACAAAACATCCTCAGGGAAGATGAATAGATCATTCTCCCAGACCTTTCAAGATCAGGCTTACCCATGTCCTGGAAACCTGAGACTGGATTCCAGATTGCTGTGTCTTAGTAACCTCATCTTCAGTGTCAAGAATTTAACTGAGGACTTCCTTCATATCTACCCCATCCCTGTAACACCCCCCCAGCCCACAAAAACAAGCAAACAAACAAGCAAAGAAAAACAACAAAAAACACACCAAAACCCAAACAAACAAAAATCTCCCAAAGGTCAGATAGGGATGCAAAGCTTTTTAGAACAAATTCTTAGGCAAAACCCAGAAAAATATATTTTTTGTAATGAATGTAAAAACATGTTCCTACCAGACAAGGTAAACTAGCCAGAATCCACATGTATAAAATGAGTTTATACAAAGGAAGTCCAATTCAACCCCTATCATCTGCCTTTTTTTTTTTTTTTATTTCATCTTTGATGAATGCACGACAAGGTTTTTCCTGGTCAAATTACTGTTGACACCTATGTGAAGGGTCCCTTATGGGAATTGCTGCAGGGCATTTACATCTGAGGAGTTTGGGGACCCGGTGGGTCACAGGCAGGTGTCAGTGGTACCACACAGTCACAGCTGCTTCAGTAAGAGGGAGGAGAGGAGCACCTCAAGATGCTTGGTGTGTTCATGGTGTGGCTGACTGAGACCCCTGAGAGTCACTGCAGCTTTGGAGTTGATGCCAGGGCTCACAGGAGTACTGCAGCTAGTAAAGGAGAAAGCTTTTGATGCTACTCTTCATAATTTCCACACAGGGCTCTTCCAATATTTATCCTTTATTGCTAATCTATTCGAATAGAATTTGAAGGAAATGCAAGATCAGTAAAGGCATATGCAAATATAACTTTTTTCTTGTAGGTCATTGCCATAGAAACTATTGCTACAGGATCTAGAGAGACATGGCCAGATCATAAGGCCACAGAAATGAGGGTCTCAGCCTCTTGGGTCCAGTAACATTAATTCTTGTGAATCTTTACTCCATTTTTAGGCAAATTATTTATGTTTTTCCCTTAATTTTCTACCTGCTATATATGGGAATAGAAATTGCAATTTATCTCACTGGAGTGAGAGGTTTTCAATGAGGTTTGTCTCTTGTAGACTCAGGCCTGTGGAGTCCTTGCATGCCCACAGCCTAAGGACCTTTCCCAGCTTGTGTCTTACAGCAATAACCAAGTGTCATCCAGCAGATCCTGACTCCTCACCAAGTGATGGATCTGAGTAAAGTCCACAAACCCTGTGTCCTATCCTACATCTTGTGCAGTGCCTCTGCACCAGGGCAGCACGTGGGGACAGCAGGAAGGTCCCTGGGATTGCTCTTGCAGCCCTCCAGGCACAGAAAGCCTGTTTAGTAAAATTTAAAAATTATTCCTTCAAATAAACCACTCTAGCTGAGGATGTTGTTTCTCAGTGAACAACCTTTGACCACACTGTAGCCTAAAGCAGTCTTTGCCCCATTCCTGCCTTATATTCTTGAAGAATCTCTTGTGCTGGCAGTAGCAATTGCAGAGCCTCCCAACACAGAGAACTGATCTCTCTTTTCCCTGTAAATTTTCCAGACAAATCAGCTTATTCATATGGTTGGTGATATGACAGATAGTCCTGAGGGGAGGGACTGTGTGGTCAGAGCACAGGGGAAGAGCTGAACTGCCGCATTTGGCAGAAGCCCACATTCAGACTGGGCTGAACTGTTGAGGGAATGGTTCCCTCACTGACCCTTTCTCACCATTCCCTTCCTTTCTTTTACTGTAAGCCTCATTCCTCTGGGTGGGTATTGAAGGACTCCACTTTATTTTATTACAGTTTCTTCCCAAATTTTCCTGGGCAGGTGAACATCCAGGTAGTGTGGAAGACTGTATTAGATTTTGAGAGAGCACTGGAGTGGAGGGTACTTGGGAAGGCTAAAATAGTTGTTGAAAGCTATTTGCTGGCTGGTTTCTAGGAGACAGCATGACTCATTGCATCTTTCCTTGTAGTCTGTGCCTCTCAACCATTTATCAAGTAACACACTTGATCAAGACTGATAAAAAAATCTTTAAGAAAAATTATAGAGAGCTGCAGTATAGAATGGGAACATTTAAGTGTGGAAATAAAATGATTGCTGAAGATAAGGTCTGTTCTACTAGCAGTGAAGAATGTAGGCTCACATTCAACCCAAGGGATTTATTGGTGGAACTCCCACTAGTGCAAGTGGGATGCATGCATAAATCCCTTTGTATCTTGACAATTTTCCCCTAACTATACTTTGACCAAACTTCACAGTCAGCAGTCTTTCTGTGTTTGGGGGCGCGTGTGTGTTAAAATTGTTATTGCCATTATTTCATTCAGCACTGCCTAAATATATCAAAGCTAGAAAAGATTCTTAATTTTTGTTGAAAAGCATAATTTACACCATTTATATGAACAATAAATAACAGTTGTTGCAATAATAACAGTAATGGTCCAGAACGTGATTTTAGAATCACAAAAAAAGCAAATGCGGTGCAATAATCATAAATAAGTAATAGCTGGCAATTAACACATTGCATTTCAAGCTCTGAAAGGAAAAATGACACTAGGGTGATAAGGCTGTTTTCTGCAGCTCATTTAGAATAAAGGTGTAAATGGCATACATGACATTTCATCACTGAATGTGCCCAGAGATTAGAATGCAGGAAGGAAGGCAGAGCCATCATATGTAGGTTACACAGAAAAGTTCACCTACTGCTTATTTGGTTTTATAAAAACAGTCCTCTGAATGCCTGTTCTGACAAGCAGAAATATGTTGTCAAACATTTGATTCATCAAATGTTATCTATACTATACAAGAAAAGTATTCTAAACTCTGGCAAAGCCCAGGAAGCAGAAAATGAAGTAGAAAAGAACAAGTTTGCTGTACATCCAGGAAACAAATCAATAACAATGACCACTGAAAATTCCTTTTTATGAAAATACAGGGCTTCCATTTTGAGGTTGATGATGTAAAAGTCTCTGTTCATGTTGAAGTTTAAAACACAAAGCTGAAGAAATCAGACGGCATTTTCCACAGTGTGTACCTGCTTTAGAACTGTAAACCAAGTTTTACATGGTTTAGATGCCTATTAAAGACATGTTCAGGATGGAGATGCTGGAAGTCATGGACATGAACCAGAGTGCAATTTCAGAACAAATAGATCTTCTGGACCCAGGTGGAATCCTTGGGGTTTGTATGAAAAAAAATAAAGCCCAAAGCTGTGGCTGTGGATAATGCCGCTGGCAGCCCGCTGCACCTCGAGTGCACGGGCAGCTGCTCTGTTTGTGCACCAGGGCCTGACACTGGGGTGCTGCTAAACAAACTGGAAGTGGAGACAGCTTCCTCCTGACCACGGGCTCCTCTGTGCTGCAGACAGGCAGCTGGCTCGGGAAAGGAGCAGCCACCCACGCAGGGCAGCCTGGCAGAGAGCTGAGAGCACCAGCAGCCCGGTCCAGCCCAGGCCATCCGCACTTGGACCTGTCACCAGTGACTCATGGCGAAGCCTGGCATTCTTCCCCAAATGTGTTTTTTATTTGCTAGAAAGGCTGGAGAGTCAAATGTTTCATCCAGCTCAAAACTTTCATTTTTTTTTAATAAGTAGGATTTCTACATGCACAAGAGCACACTAAAGTGTCTTCGAAATATATATTCCATTAACCAGAAAAATCAGTATTCTGATTAACTACACAGCCTTGCCTCCTAAATGCCTCTGCCATTTTACTGGGAAGTCTACATTTGCCTCACATATTTCAAGTTTGAATTACTTAAAAATAATACATAATCCTTTTTTATGGCTGTACCTTAAAGTCCTGTGCATCTCTATCAAGACTATTATTTGCTACAGAAAAAAAATACATGGAAGTGGGGAAAAAAAAATGCTGGCACCCAAGTGATCTGTTCTCCACCAGCATGTGGGAGAAACAGGTTCTCTTCCAACCCTCTTGTTCCCCAGGCTGTCATGGGCACCGAGTGCTGCAGAGATAGCAGCAGCAGCTTCTCCAGCTGATTAACCAGAGACAGTGACAGACTTTAGCAGGAGTGCTACCCAGCACTCCAGAGCCAAAGGAATAGTTGCCTCAAAATAGAAGCAGATGGATCTGCGCAAAACGATGGGACTTTGGAATTCAAAAATGTGTGTTAGTGGTGAGGGAAGGAGGGAATTGTGTATCTCATTCTAAAAGGAATATGTACACTCTGTCTCCTACTATCTTTTCCAGCAAGAAGATAAAGAGGTCAGGCTGTACTGAAATACAATGGGCTGAAATACAGTGGTAAACCATGATTTTAAAATATGCTGAAATCTTTACTAGTAACAATAGAAGATATTTACAAAAATACTATGTATAGATAATTTATACAGGGCTAATTATACTGGTAATAATTATAAGCATTAACAAACTTGTTTTTTGGTTTTCTTTCATATATTGGACAAGTCAAGTGAACTATGTGGAAAGCCGAGAAATGTCCTATTTTACAAATAAGGTCCAAATATGGAGCTGAATTTGAAATTTGTCATTGGGATTTCCTGAGTCTGAAAGACATTTGCTGGTGTAAGGATCAAACTCAAAAGTCAGTAGGCCTGAGTCTCCAGCGGTTTTTTAGGGTAACTTCTTGGACCTCATTGAAATTACTCTAGATCTGTACTCTGATAAGTGAAAATAGAATTATCCTCAAAGGATAACTTCCTGTCATATTGATCTGATTCCAATACAGCAAATCTGCATCCTAAGTGCATGTTGCAGGGCTCCAGGATTGCTTTATACTCCTCTGAGAGGAAGTCACTCCACTATATCACAGATGTGCCATAGTGTCCTCCAAAACACTGAAAATTACACTTACTGTAAGATTCAGCTCATCTTTGGCTACCG
Organism: Melospiza georgiana; assembly: GCF_028018845.1. Classification (NCBI taxonomy): domain Eukaryota; kingdom Metazoa; phylum Chordata; class Aves; order Passeriformes; family Passerellidae; genus Melospiza; species Melospiza georgiana. The sequence goes on from NC_080430.1 coordinate 14,730,331, forward strand.
ACTTCTAAAGATTCGGTCTGTATTAGAAAATGGCATGGGATTGAACCCATTCTCCAATCTCTGCACTTCACTCTGGGCTTTTTTCGCAGCCACATGATTAAACTCTCCTAGCCCGTAAAGCAGCCTGACCGCATTTAACACGCTCATTGAGGATGTGTCAGGCCCATGCTGAGCCCCAAACTGTGTGTGGGCACTGTCTGGGAGAGTGCTGGGCTGCTGCTGACGCTGCTCACAACCTGACCATATGGATGGTCATGCACTGGTGCACAGGGCTGTGTAATTGCCTGGCTCAGTTTAGTAGTGTAAAAATGATCTTAAGTGTCTAAGCCTATCTGCTGCCTCTTGAATGCCCTTCTTAGAAAAACTGATACCTAGAGATGCCCATTTCTCCTCAGTGAGTTTGGAAAAAATCTAAAGTGACTCATTCAGATCTAGGTTTTGACTTTCTCACGCCTAAAGTGAAGTGTCTGCTAACCAGAGTGTTTCAGGGACACCACGTATGTTAATCAATGAAGAGAGAAAAAGGGTTAGATTTCTTACTGCATGTGCCTGGATTTAGTATCTGGTAAAGCTGAACCTCCGAGTAAAGAAATAAAGAGTGAAAATAAGGCAGTCTCTGACACACGTAGATCGATGCAGAAGCAAGCACTCACTGAGACAGGCCAGATGCTGACACCATGCTTTTCTCCTGTCTGCTCTGTAAGCAGTACAAACAGTAATAGACATTGTATCATTTTAAATTGCCTCATCGAATGTAATGCTGATTTTAGACTGTTTTGAAGCTCCTAGCTACCAAGGAGCAGAGAATATTTACTCTCATCTTAAAAGATTTTACCTGGCGAGACAGAGCAAACAGCAGTCAATACCATTAGGGTGAGCAAGACCCTTCTGCACTCCCAGCAATTCTTCAGGGCACAGACCCTGCAGAGTCCTGGGGGATCTCAGACTAAAGTGGAAAAGCAGAGTAATGGGCATGTCAGCACAGCATGATTCATCATCAGTCAAGTTAAAGTTTGGGGGACATACGGACACTTACCCTAACAAAAGGAGAGTAAGCTCCCACTTACTGCCCTTGTTACCTAATGCTTGACATGGCCTCAGTGCTCAGTTAGATTTGGCAAAGACCCTGAGAGAGATGCTGATATCCAAGGTTGCAGTTGCTGAATCTTTGAGTGTCCCTTGATGCATCTGATTAAAGCAAATGATCGATACTAAACTTTGAGAAAAAACTAGTGTGGGGATGTTATGGATGACAGCCCATGAATAAATAACTCTGATAATGGCATTTGTCTTACTATAAAGCTCATCCATAATTTAGCAAGAATAATGCCCATTAAAGAACACCTAGAATGATCACTGACAAAATAAAGAGTTAATTGGTTTCTATCTTCTGGGAACTCTCATAATAAGCTCAGTATGGAAAACTGGCTACGAACTCTATATAGCAATTATAAAAGTATCTACTCTCCAGGTTACCTCCTCCTCATTTAATCTTTCTGCAGCACTTTTTGGACATCTGCTTTTGATATGTGCTCTCTAAGCTGGAAAGGAAAAATGGTGAGAGAGTACTATCTTTTTTTCACAAAAATAAGGAAGAATTTGACCCAATCACCACTGAAGTCATCAGAAACTGATTTGGGTCCCAAAGTAAATATCGTGGGAACCTTAAAGTAAATATTGCTCCTTATTAAGCCAATAAGTGTTGCTGTATGCTAAATTTAGAGGAAGAAATAACCCAGTTATGTCAGAGGAGTTATGTACTTTAATAAAATGTAGCTTGAATATTCATACCGTACAGTCATGTAATGCCTATAAAATGTTTCCTGCCCCACTACCACAAAAACAGTTTGCAGATGTCTTTTAATCTAGAAAGACTGTCTGTCTAAGGCAAGGGGAGAATGCCAATACCAGAGCCCTGCTCCTCCAAATACAAGTGGTTTGTATTTTCACATAAGGATTGCGCATATGCACTGGCACATCTGTTCACTACGCAGTCCCACAGCCTGGAATGGATAACTCTGACTTTGGGGATTAATGTCAGCCTCACTTGAATAACAAACATTTGTACTCCAACAGTCTGTGCAGCACTCAGACAGGATACTCATTTCTGGATGTTGTGTCAAAAAGCAAAGTACCATCCCATCCTGCCCTCACTGGGTGATCACCTGTTTCTATTTAATGTCTTCTGTTTAACAAGTCTAATATGATGGTGATGGAGCCAGAGTGTTTCAGAAGCATCCTGGAACAATACTCCATGTGGAAAATTATGGTGTCCTGTAGTGCTCCACATCTACCCCAACTATATTAAACACTACATAAAACAATCTGAATTCCAGACGTTCTCTTTAGATATTGTAAGTATGCTATGCCAGTATTTATGAGATCAAAAACATGCCAAGGTTTTAAATCCATCATTCTGAATAGAAACTTTGTGTTTCACACAAGACTGAGCTCTCAGGATATTGCTCCCCTCCCCTCCACACGCCACAGCCTCAACTTTGAATGTAACCAAAAATGTCACCACTGTCACTTCTCTTGAATAAAAAGACAGAAAAGCAGGAGGGTTTATCACAGTGTACTCTGGCTATCCACTTTTAGAGACCAAGCAGGTCAGGTTTTGACATCCAGTGACTCCCTACAATTCATCTGATGCCTCTGCACCCAGACCTGCCACTTCTGACTCTTGGCTGTGTGGGTCAGCATCAGAGAACAGCCATTGCTAATTGGAATTTGGTAATAATCAGGGCTGTAACAGAAATGGTTTCACAGGCCTGAAGGGAGAGGCAAGGGAGATGTGTCAGAAGGCAGGGAGGCAGCCAGCTCCCCTCAGCCCACTGGCAGCAAGGTTTTCCAACATCTTCAGCCACACACAGGATTTGCACCAGCCCCTTGCATTGTCATCCCTTACACTGCTGAGATTCCTCTCTCCCCTTCCCAGCCATTTCAGTCTCTTTTGGATGCTGAAGTCTGTAAGAGTGCAAAGAGCAGGGGGCTGAGGTACCAGGACAGATGGATGGAGCTAAAGAGGAGTCAGGGCCAAGGGTGAAAGCTGTTTGTCCTTGATAGAAAAATGTTCCCATGTTCCATGGTTCCCTGTCCCACCAGACAGAGGTAGCCCAGGACAGGAAACCACCTGGCACAATGTGAGGGGAATCATCACAAAGCAACTGCCTAACACACACACACACACACACACACACACACACACACACACACACACACACACACACACTCTCACACTCACACACACTCACACTCACACACACACACACTCTCACACTCACACACACACACATACACACAAAGGGAGCTGTTCTGGGAAGAAATGATTTAGACTGGAGTTCCTTGAGCTCAGAGAGTTTCACCTTAGGCCAAGAGGCTGTGCTATCTGGGCAGTTTTGTGGTGGTTTTTCTTCTCCCTAGGGGCAGATGTGGGTTTCCTGGAATAATATGTGTGCACTTCCATGTGCTAAATTGCACTTTTCTCCTGTGGCTGTCCAGAGTGAATTGTGGAGGGCTGAAGCATGCTAATGTGGAGAGCTTACATTGTATGTACCACATGAGCCATTCCAGTGAGATTTTACTCTCCAAGGATAGCAGCCCAACTTAATGAACACTGTTACTTTCTATTATTTCCTGTTAGAGAAAGTGGAGAGAGATGATTCACTAAGGAAATCTGCATAATTAGAGTCCATCATTTCCTACAGATGGGAACATCACAGGCAGAGCAGAACACTTCCCCCCATCTTTTAGCAATTCTTCTCAAGTAGCTGCTAGCTTCTCCACCACTGGGAAGGGAGAAGGAAGAGTTAATGCTGAAGAAATCTTCACCAGGAGAACTGCTTCTCCCTTGCTGCAACAGTTACTCCTCCCCAGTTTTCTAACTCCACATCTTTTCTGCTCAGGAAATGTGCAGTTCAGTTTCATTTTCTCTTATGAATGGCTTCGTGTTGATTTATAAATCACAAACTAACCACAAACTGAATTTTGGTCTGGCAGTTTAGGAACAGTATATTGGTGTGCTGAGGCCTGGTCCTTGCCAGGACCTGCCCAATGCCATGGGAATGGCACAGACTTCCATCAGATCAGTCCTTGAAGAAGAGCACTCTTTAATCCCTGCTTTGGGCAGCTTCATATTCTGCTCTGCCTCTGTCCCAGCAGACAGGATGACCCTGTGTGAGGTTTGCATGTGAGGAGGGATTATTCAGCCAGTGATCACCAAGCGTGGGGAACAGGGAGGGAAAGGGAGTGTTGAATAGTTCAAAATGGTGAGAAGTGTGGAATCACAATTTATATATATTTTTATTACCTTACAAGAAGTTAGTGGCATACATTTCTTAACACTAAAACAATTTCTAGATAGTCTTGTAGCGAGGTAAAATCCACTGCTACCAACAATGGTAGATCCCACTCTACCCCACTACCCCCGGTTCAGGGCTAGCTGTGGCACAGGTTTGATAGCCCTCCTCCCTTCATGCTGGTTCAATTCACTACTTGGGCAGGAAATTAATTCAAAGAGGGTGAGGAAAGGATGGGCCAGGACAAGGAGAGATTTCTGTTGGCTCAGTGAGTTAAAGCAGTCCAGGGACACATCTGGAAAAGGGCAGAGCAAGCATGAAGGAGAAAGCAGGGCCACGGGACTAGGAACAAGGTAGGGGAAGAAATCAATGGGGAGGTCACGATTTCAACAGCAGCCAATTCTTTTACAGTCTAGATTGCTCTTAGAACAGCACTCTTTGTATCAGCATGACAGTACAAAATACCAGTCTAGGACAGCCCTAAGTTAGGCACCATCAAAGTGGGTTTGCTTTTAAAAGCTTTACTTCAATGGAAAAATCACCTATAAGCAAAGGCTGGTGGGGGCAGACATAAAATGTGCTAATCAGGCCTGAGTTTACCTTCATTCAGAAGCTCTGAGCAGCTGAGCAACATCAGAGCTGGAATGTCACGCTTGAGGATGTCTACTGACCTCTTCTACCTTCACAACTTTTCCAAGGTTTTTTTTCAGTTGGGTGTTTGCATTGGGTGTCTTATTCTTATTCTGCCTTTCTTATTCTTATTCTGGAAACTGAAACTGACAGGAGAGGCTTGGAACCTGGATTGCTTGATATCTTTAATAGAGTTTTTTAGTTTTTGATGCTCTTTAAAAAGAAATTTTATGACAAGTGAACAACATATAACTCTTCAAAAGAAAATCCTCAGAATATTACACTTTATGTAGCATTGCTCAAATTAGGATATCAAACAGATTTTCTAAAACGTGTTCTTGTGATGACAGATTATCATAATCTCAATTTTCTGCTAAACACGTGCACTGTATATTTTTCAGTTTGCTCTTCTTTTTTTGTCTGTTCTGTTATCTAATATATTAAATTATCTTATCTCCAATGTTAATCCACCTTTCTTAGTAGCTCAATAGAACAATCATTTTTCACAGCTCTGAACTCAAGTCCAGCAAAAGTGGGAAGTTTCACGGATCATGTGAGAAAGCCTTTCCTTGTAGGATTCGAAGAATTAATCAGTCTGGATAGGTTTTGTATACAGTCATAAGCACCTCATTTTTTTTGTGCTGAGCCTTCAAAAGGTAGAAATTAGCCCCTCTGCCTTCCACCTTTTAAAATGAGGATAATTACCCTCAGCTCCACTGTAGCTGGAAATTTTAAAGTCACATATAAAACCTGTGTTGCATCTAAAGACAGATTGAAATGTTTTGTGCTTTTCTTTTCTTCCAGTACAGTTAATACTCTTACCGCTTTGTAGATCAATAGTAGCTTTTCCTAAACAATAGCAAAATCATAAACCAAGGGGTCCTTTTGGCAATATTAAAACAGCCATTTTTGTGATGTGACCAGTTTCTTGTGTTCATCAGCACACCTCTGTGGGGAGGAGCAGATTGTGAGCAGGGCTAACAAATGGCAGCCTGCCACTCACAGAGACCACAGGCCTCACTGATTTGCCCAAAAAAAGCAACTGCCTGAAGTTTCTTATCTCTTCTAAAGTTTCACACTAAATCGAAGACCTCGACAAGAACTTCCTGTCCCCCTGTAAAAACCGTTCACCTAAAAACTGCTGGAAACTTGTGACCTTCAAAGGTGAGATCTGAATATCAGCTCTCCCCTTGTGCCACTTTGCAATACAAAGGAACATCTGAGCTTTAATTGTCAGACAAAAGACTCTCTTTTAGCCTACACAGTCCCTTTAATTAGGGTCTGCATGTGTATACATCAGTGACCTTTAATGGCAGGCCATTAGCACCTTTAAACATTACACCCTGATTGGTTTAGAGTCTGTGTGCAGAGAATGTTTTCGGTATTAAAAGTCTCTTTAATCTAAGGGAAAGGATAACAAGATCCATTTCTTGGAAACAAAAGTCTGCAGAATTTTGTACCTGCTTGTTCTACACTGAAGACACCTTGTCACTGAAAATTCCTCCCCAGGTGTGGTCTCACTTGGAATTTAAAGTCCCTTAGTGTTGACAAAATGAAACCAGTAAAGAGTGGTAAACAGCAGGAAAGGAGTGTAAAGCGTAGAGGAGCATTATACATCTGGCCACAGAGCTGTTTATGACTGGGTTAACAGAGCTCAGCTCAACCTCTGTGACTGGCTCTCCCCTGGGGCTCCATCGCAGTCCTTGGGGCTGGATTCCTCCTCCAGCCCTTAGCCCGGGGTTACCACCACCAGTCTTTGGGGTGCTGCAGCCTGAACTAAGCAAAGGAAATAATTTGGAGGTGGAAGGGGGAAGGAAATGAAAAACTGTTGGATCAAATTAATTCATTGATCTGCTTTGTGGCAAGACCTCACCAACCACGGAGCCCGCAGAAGCAGGAGGAGTGCTTTGTGGTTCAGCAGAAGGAAGCACTGCTGCAGGGTACTGCCACACCACTGCTGCCAAGCATTTAACTGGGGCTTTCATGTGTTGTTTTGCAAGGTGAGGTAGACAAAACATTGAAATTATCAGCTTAGTTATATAAAAAAACTGCAGAACAAAACCTAGTAAAAACCTTAAATTTTAACCTCAGTTCTCTGCCCAGGTCTCCTGATTGAGGATTTCCCTCATCTGCAGCTTTCCTATAAGAAGCCCCCTCTTCTCTAGGAAGCATTATGCTTCATGATCCTGGTGATTATGTCTGTCATGGTGATGTTTATCAAGCCTTCAACTAGGAAATTGTTTATGGTCCTTTAAAAGAAAGCAATCTGAAACAATAAAAGGTGTGAATTAGTTCTACAAAGCCATAGTAGCAAACTACTTCCCAGTTGTTTCAGGAGCAAATTTGCCACTTTAAAATCTAGTACTTTCTATTGTGCTTATACATGGTCCCCTTCTAATCACCTCATGATTTTCATCATAACTTCTCCACTCCTTTGCACCTTTCAGGACAGGCCTACTTAGTCAACTTCTGGTCTCTAACACTCTAATGCCCCAGAGACTGTCATTTTCTACTTCATATTCTGGCGCAGAAGCACATTTTCCACCTCCACACACATTCCAGTGATGGGGACTCTGTGATCCCACCTATATCTTTACCTCCTGATCACTGTGAATCTCTAATCTATCCCTTCATGGCACCTCTAAAGATTTTCAAACTCACTTCTTTGCTAGGAGGAAAGCAAAGGCCTAGCAGGCCTTAAAATCTGGAATTTGCTAAACCTATTGGACTCCAGGGAAATGCCAGAAGTCCTTGGGCAAGGACTTAGATGAGTTCCGAGGTGGGTAAGAGACATTAATCATCATTTCACTGTTGAGGGTGCCACCACCACTTTCAAAGAGCATGCTGGCACAGATTGCAAAGGCATAATCGCAAATAACGTTTTGCTGCAGATTCTGCACCTGACTTGGGTAAAACTGGGAAAAACAGTCTGTGTGAATCCTCAGGAGCTAGGACTTTGCCAGCCAGCCGTCATTTTTGCATCCTGATCCTGCACAACCAGTAGATGCTCCTTCCTGCCAATACACTAACAGCTGGAATCACTTAGATTATTGCTGTCGGATGTGAGAAAATGTTCCTTTACCTTCCTTTGGCTTCTTATTTTCTTTTCCACTGGTCTTCTCCTCACATAGAAGCTGTTGGCCAAATCTGCATACAAAACTCTCTTCCCTTCTCCCAGACTTGTTATTTGGCTTAGGCAGACACCCAAGTCCCTTCAGACTTCAAAGTTTTCAGCATTCATGCCAAGAACCATCCATGTTTTGTGCACTCCTTCTCCTCTCAACCTCCCCCTGACTTCTCCAGGCTGTAAAACTCCAAAACTGAGTTTTCAATTATCCAGAGTCCAAGTGTTTATCATAGCAATACCCACCAGGGTTCCTGGACGAGTCATGGCGATGAGACGGAGCATTCCATGAGCACTGGAGAAAGCAAACATAGGCCCTCTCTTTGAGAGAATGCCCATGTGATGCTGACCCTTCCCCTGCCAAAGCCCAAAATAACTTGTTTAGGAGAGTAAAAACACAGTTAGTCATCACTCCCTGCAGATAAGCACTTGTAATCTGACAGTGCTGGGTCATGTTTGCTGGGGAGATAAGTTGGAGGCTGAGGCACAGGAAGTGCTTTGGCCAAACAATGTTTGTGGGGATGCCTGGCCTGTCCCCAGTTCCTGAATTAGCAACATTCCTTTTCCAGCTCTGCAAGAGGTCTGGTGGCACCAGTCTAACCAAAGCAGAAAATCTTTGCAAAATGGTCCTTTTGCCACGCTGACCTGAAGCATGGCATTTATAAGGGGAATTATCTGTGGTCCTGTGCAACCAATCTCCTGCATGATTCTAGTGCAGTCAGCCTGCCCACACCACCCCCGTTAAAGATCCGTGACCACTTGGAAACTCTTCTGTTTTTCTCTCATGAAAGAGCATCGTTCACAAAGCAGTGTGCATCCCACACTGTGAAATGTCAGGGGCCTCAGGGTGCCTCTCCAGAACAACAGCTCTTATGGCAGAAAAGAGCTCCCAGACATCAAGCCTCCAAATAAGAAATATTTGTGAGCATGAAGAAAAGGAGATGGTTGGGAGATGAACAACTTTTTGCTCATTTCACTCAGCATCTACAGAAATCATCTGATGAAGGGGGTTTCCATGCAATGGCCTGTTCATCTGTGGCAGACCAACCAAATGTACTTGGGTTGCTGGCAAACAAAGGAGTTCACCTGCAGCAGCCACAAATTTCACATGGGGAAAGGTCAATAATTAAAAATTAATTGAGTAACAAGGGAGTTAGAATAGCAAAAGACATCCACAATCATTAACTATGTGTGCCAAGATCTTTATAATTTATTGCCTGTTTTTTTGACAGGCAAAGCTACTTTTTTAAATTATGACTGCTCACATTTTGTAATTGAAAGCATTGTGGCTTTCAAAAAGTTTATGCCAGCCAGTCTGTGGGGCTTCAGCATCAAGTCCATTCATGAAGGAGCTCTTCTTAACTGCAATGCTCATCAACAATGTCAGGGACTGTAAGGGGAATTTCTCTGCTAAATGCAAGTGTGACTGTTACCAGGTCATCCCTGGTATCTGGTATCTGGCTAGTGTATCTAGTTTTATGGGAGCCTGGGGTGAGCAGTATGGATGCAGATGTCTGCTCTGTGGATAACTAAGATTAAGGAGATGACTCTGAATGTGTTCGTTTGCAGTGCAATCTCTTCCAGCAAATCCACCTTTATTTTCTGTATCCTGAGCAGACCAGAGAGAATATCAATGCGAGCCATCTTCATTAGGTGTCTGTTTACCTTCACATCTTCGGGCAGGTTGCTATCATCCTTCCAGAAAAGGATGCAAATGGTAAATTGAATGTTTCAGAAATCTCCAGCTTGGCCCCTTAATCTTGGAGATTTCTGGTTAGACATCTTCAAATACCCCATAAACACTTAGGAAAATATCCCATACCGCAGTGAAACAGATAAAGCATAATTCATGGGAATTGTTCCTTCAGCTTGAACAGATTTTTGTTCACATCCAATGCTTTCAAATGGAATTGCAGTTGGACAGCTGTCCATTTCCATGACATTTTCTATTCTGGGACGAAACAGGAAAGGATCTTAGATATTTGATTTAGTGGATAAGTACTGCTTTGACTAATTTGGCTATTTGAACTCAACAGATGCAAATATGGACAATTTAGAAAGCACCTGCTGTCTCCAGGGATATTTGTGAAAATGAGGTGCTGTCTCTCTTGAGGCTTATCTTGGCAAACAAAACCCAGTAAACCTAAACCCAGCATTGCAAAACATCTCTTTCTATTTTACATGTCTTTTTTTTTTTTTGGTGGTGATGGTTGGTTTGGGGTTTTTTTTAATCTATGAGAGCAAATATATCCTAATTAAGTTAAATAAATTGAAAGGGGTAAAGAGAGAGAAAAGAAGAGAAGAATATTTCAAACAAGCTATTTTTGGTTTTGCTTTCACAAAACTCTTTTTCTTTCTTTGTTTATATGGCTGGGCTCTGATTCAGCTAAAACAGCTGATTCCAATAAAGAAGTACTGGCAGCATTCAGACCTGCTTTCCCCCTTGAATCTAAGAGAAAAACAGAAAAGAGTGTGCAAACTTTTCCAAGTGGACCTGGAGGGGCTCACTTTCTGGAATTTGAATGTCTGGCAGAAGAACTCATGCTAATTATAACATCTCTATGCTCTCAGCTTCCCAAACCCTTTCCTGGTCTTTTCCCAGAGCAGGAAAAAAGAATGTGTGAGACTTCTGTTGCCAGTGCATGGCAAAATCAGGAGCCCCATTTCTTCCCTTTCTCCAGCTGAACCCACACCTGCCTTGGACAGGTCCCTCCACAACAGATGTCAATTGTATGTGTCATCCTTGGAGCTTGGAATTGCTAAAATGTGAGACCACAGCAAATTGAAAGCCTGTGTCTTGCTAAGACAATTTGTCAGTTCTCATTTGTAGCAAGCTGTGCAGCGACACCACTGCTAGTTAAAGGGTCGGTATGACTTTCATTTCAGGTTACCTGTTCTTTTTGAGGGCCTCTAGGCCTTCTCTCTTGTGGGATATAGAATTCCTTTTTGCAACAAGCCAGGATCTGCCTTGGAAAGCTGGGCCCATAATGGAGTGCTTGAGAATGCATGCAAGGATGACTCAGTTACCTGCTCCTTATTAAGGATTCTGTCTTCCCAATGGCTTCCCAATCCCAGCTGGAAATCCACTGTACATTTTCAGACTAAACCCTTCCTTTACATAGGCAGACAGATTATGAGCAAATAGCTACATGTTTTTGGCTCCTTAAATATTCTCCATTACAATGCATTAATTAAGACATGATTTTTCAGTCTGGCCACACCAGCACATGGGTTTATTGTGAGAGGAGCATGAGGAATCCTGCTGTAGATGTGTTTTGGGAAAGCTGGGCACAACAGCAACACAATATGATCTGGGGAACAGATCAACATCCCCCCAGGGACTCTGGTTGGGTCTGGGACTGAGATGTCCTGAGGAAGAATTTCTCAGCTGGCCCTACTTCCTGTTCCAAATGTATCTGCAGCACATCCTCCAGTGCAATCCCTTGGATGTCACAATGCACATGGATGCCAAGAGAGTCTCCAACTGCCCAGCCAGGGATGCTTTTTATAGTCCTTTCTGTACAGCAGAATAGGAGATGCCATAATTTGACCCCTAATGCTTCTCCTGTAAAAAAGTCTATTGTTCAAGCAGGAATTGTAAAGTGCTTAAAATGGTTGGGGTTTTTGTACTAATATTTTAATATAAATTATGCCTTTTATCAAGAGCTAGTAGTTTATTTTTCATGTTATTTCACCTGTAAACATTGTTTTCTGTCCATTTATTCCTGAAGCTTCATTTCTTTTTCATGTTTTTGTATGTGTAATGGCTTACTTATACATTTAATCAAAAAGCATGGAAAATTATTATGCAGCAAATAACATTTCCCCCGCCATCACAGAGAGGAAATAGAGAAATCCAATAAAATGGTATTATCTTCTGAGCACTATAATGTCCATACATACTTGTATGCATTCTTCAGCTTTATCATTATTCCTACCTTCTGATACTTGTTTGTAATTTTTGTCCTGAACTTCTAATACATTATTCAAACAATGAGTATCTCCTAATTTCCACTATCTTCTCTGATAACCTTGAGCTTCTTTTTATCTCAAAAACCAAGCAAATGAGCCTGTTTTATTTTTATATGTTGTTTGCTGAGCCCCAGCTAAGCTTTGGGTTTGAAATACTCAGACTTAGTGGAACCATAGGTTTGAAAACAAGCAAGTTAATCTTTCCAACACACAAACCTGAAGTGGAGCACCATTCCCCAACGAATAAATTCTTCCTCAAAATCACACCCAAAATACCAGGCTTTGAATGGACACCTTAAAATCAGGCTTTCTTAGAGGTTGCCTTGTAGAGAATGAGTAAGGTCTGAACACAGAGCCCCTCATGAACCATAAATTTCCACTCATGAGCTCCTGTTTTATGGAGCTCAGAAGATAAAATATGCATCGGCACAGATTTCTGCTGCAGCAGTACAGCACACAGAGAGAAAGTAGTTTCAAGGGACAAATGAAGCCAGTTAGTATCTTATAAATCCAAACCAACACAATAAACTCCACCCAAAAATCAATAAGCAATCTATGTAAATCACAGGGCACCCAAAATATAATAATGTCAACATTTCTCCAGTGAATACCTGGAGTCCTTTTCTCTGTTCTAGCAAAGTTATTCCAACAGGTTTAAGAAGCAGAGTTTACATAGATCATTTTAGTGTGGGTTTGCACCTATGCATGAAGATTGTACTTGTTCACATGCAAAGGTAAAAAAAGCTTTTCCAGCTGCTACTATGACAATCATGAAATAATTTAGAATTGAATCAGTCTATTCACTGGTAAACCAAAAGAACAAATTGCTGAAAAACACCTGCAGTCCAACAGAAATATATATTCCTCATAATAATCCCATTTTTTAAATCTGGGTTGGGCATAGTGACAGGATGCCAAACTGACTACGTTAGGACTGGCTCTAGACCATTGCTATACTAAGAAATCCTCAAGAAAAACCAAAGAAAAAACAAACAAATTTTATTTGAAAAAAAAAAATGTAATGCAACTTTTAAAATAAGGCAAATTAAGTCACCAAGGACAAATGAATAGAATTGCTGTTTGTACATAATCTTTCTCATCATCCACTACATCCTTGCTTCCGGGAAACTTCTTTACTGTGGAGTAGAAACAAACTCTTCCCTGTACACTTTGGGTCCTAGATGAGTTATTTTCCGCACCTCTGAGATGTGGCTGGGTTCTCCCAGCACTGGGCTTCTGGAACATCTCCCTGTTCCTTTGCCAGGTTCATCCTGCACTCCCTTCATCACTTTGTGTCCAAACATGCTCAGAGGCCTGATGAGGAAGAGCCACCTCCCCTTCCCTCAAGCCCCACATCTCCCAACAACTCTCTTAAGGGAACATAAGCATAGTTGGGAAGATACCAGCAGAACAAGCACCATCCAACACAAGGCTCAATTAAGTTTCAAAGAACCACATGGCAACACCAGCCAGACCCAGGAACAAAAATTGAACTGGAGAGAAGAGAAAAGATAAAAGCTGACGTGTGTCTGTTCAACAAAGGCAGCTAACCAGGACTTCACACCAGCACCTTTAAAAGCTTGTTTTCAAGCTGAGCAAGGGAAACAGAGCATGATAAACTCTTGCCCAACAGTTCTCAGAGGAGAGAAAGCAGCTGCTGAGGCTACTCACAAGGATTTTCTCTGGGTAAAGAATAAGAACAGAGCAGAGCATACCACTCAGGTTTATAGACATTTTGACAGTACCCTATGAGTAGCCAAGGGTATATGTGGAACTGCTCTGACTTCATCCCTCAGTGGAAGGAAAGTCATTTGCCAGCCCAATAAAGTCAGCCTTCACATTATGACCTGACAAGCTTTGATTACATATATATGTATATATTGCATTTGTATATGTGAGAGTATACAGAGATAAAACCTGTAATTTTTCTCTCACTGTGACCTTGCCAATAAGCTTTATATCCATACAAGCTTCACCAGCCATATCACTGCTGCTACTGACCTGGGCTCTTGAAATAACTACTTCATTTACACAGGACCTAGGGTATCCTGCTAGGATTTAATAGCTGTGAAACTCATGGTTTCAGCCTCCAAGTCATGACCCAAATGTCACCAATCTCTTCCCTACTACACAGAGCATGACAAGAAAAAAAAATTAGACAGAAGTATTGTAGCATTTCTGCTGGGGAAATATTACACTAAGTCCACAGTGGCAAAGTCCATCTGAAAGCAGTCTGACTTTTCAGTCAAGTACCTCGTGTCAATCATGGACTAGAGCCAGGTAAGATTTTCCTACTAGATATCTGCAACCTAAAGCAACTGCGGGATTTGGTAAATCCTTTGGGAAATAAATTTCTTCTTTGGTTCCAATGTTGTGAAGGGTGTTAGAACTTTTACCATTTCTTTGCTGCAGTAAGGAGACCTCTGCTTGACAATCCTCCTGCTTTCTGGGCCTCTGGAACTGCTCGGGATGATCCCAATCAATGGGATCTCCAAGGGAAATGCCACATTGGGGGTTATCTTGGAGCCAACTCTGGGTAAAAACCCATCAATAAAGTGCCGATAGAAGGAGAAATTACCTTCCTCAGGGTCCAAGCAAGACTTTCATCTGCTGGAAAAAGCCATCAAATCAGGAGCCCAATGCTAACAATAGAGCATTGACCACATTTCTGATTACCAGCCCAATCAGTGTCCAAACCTGATCTCAGGTCAAACAGCTCAATAATTCTTGAGGCTCCAAACAGCCCCTAACTCCCCAGAAAGCCCTGTGCACTGGAACAGAACACTCCCCAGCTCACCTCCCCTTTCTCCTATGCCTCCCCCTCTGCAGAGACTGAAAGAATCCCCAGCCACCTGTCAGGCTGTGCTTCTCCTCCTGCACTCTTGGCATCTTGCTTTTTATTGCCTACCTGTCACACGCAGGCAGCAGGGCTGGCCACCCAGCACCTTCTGCTGTGAGTCATCCCTCTGAAAAATACTGCAGAAAGTCCTCAATCCTGCCAATCATTTTAAAGAGCCCTTCAATAGTTTTCACAGTGGGTGGTATTTTTTTTAAGAGCCATGATTTTTTTTGTCAGTTGCTAATCTGGAAAGAAGGTCAAAACCTCTGTGAATATATACACTGTTGAAAGTTCTATTGCTGGTGTATGTTTAAGTTATCATAAAGACCTGGGAGAGGGGAAAGTGTCTCAATTTCTAATTGCAAAAGCAAAAATCTTCAGAAGGGGAGCAGCAGAGAAGATCAAGGAATTTGGCAGTGTATATATTCTGGAAACAAACGATTTTCATTTCTTTCAAGGTTGAATAAAAATGAAATATTAAAGGAGAGAAAAAATCTTTTACAATAACTTTTGAGGCTTTACCTCATCCTATTGTTTCAGTAATCAAATACTTTACCAAGCAAAAAGAGATTTTAATTTGCTATTTTAAAAATTCCTCAGCTGGAAATAGTCTAATCTCTAAAGGAAAGAGTGCCAGATGCATAGGACAAGAACAGTAAAAGCTCTAACCCAGCAGTCTTCCTCTTATCTTTACTGATAAGAGGAAATGAATGAGTCAGCAGATCAGAGAGGGAGAAATGGAGTGTGTCGCTCCAGCAGCTCTAAAACATGTGAACCCAAGAAAATGTCTGAGTTATCAAGCAAACTTTTAATGTTAATAAAGAATTTCATTGGAAGTCAATGGAAGGATTTCAAGTTTGACAGCATAATAAGCCAGAGTTTCTTTGTACCCATCATTATTTTGGACCTTGGTTCAGTAATACCTAATTCTTACAAAGTATTTTTCATCATTTAATCAGAGACTGCTTTACCAAGGAGTTCAGTATTCTTCTGTTGCTAAATTGAAGCAAAAACTAGTCTAAAAAAGAAGTGAATCTATTGATAAGACATTACAAGAGCTCCAGTCAGTGTCATGTGATCTAAACTAAAAGAAAACACACAAACGAGTTTCCATATTTGCCTTTGATTGATTAGATTGTGCTGTTCTTGCAATGATAAGCATGTTAACTAAGATTGTAACATTTCTTAAATGGCAGGAAACTGTCAAAGACTCTAAGAAGTCTTTGACTAAATTAATTTAGTATTGAGGGAATGTTTAAAAAGAAAAACATTGGGGGAAGGAAATTACCAAAACAAGTTTAAAGTAAAATTCTAAAGCTTCAGAAATTTTTAGATAAATATTTCATGTGCTAAAGGTCAATCTGTTTCTTTTAGCCATCAGTCTGATTGAAAAGCTGCAAATCCCACAAATTCTAAGATTTCAAATACTAGTTGCTGTCACACAATCTGGAATGTTCTCAAAATACAAGTCTGTTTAAAAGTACTTTGGTGTTTTCACTTGTGATCATAGATGTATGTGTTATTTTTAAAAATTTTTCCATTTTGGATTAAAGATATCAACTAAACCACTCCAAACCTGATAGGAGATTTTAATTTTTAACCTCCCTTCTATTTATTTAACTTTGCATGGGTAGAAGCTACTTAACATATTTCTGATGATCTGTATATCATAGGTGCCTATAGTGAACTCAAATAAGGAGTTTTACCGTTTTCCCTACAGTCAATAACTTCATAGATTCTTGTTGGTTGACCAACTGCAATAGTCTAAGTATCTTACAATTTTTCATTCCATGGTTTATATGGAAGAAAAAAATACAGAAAATAAAAAATAGTAATGCAAACTGAAAAGGTGAGTTCATGAGGCAAGCAGAAATTTTAGCTTGTTTTACCAAGCCTGTGAGAAGGTGAAATTAGACCCCAGTAGTTTTCATTTTGCTGTGGACTGGTTGGAGAAGTATGTCACTCATTATTAGAGCATGTGAACTGCTGGGTTTGAGGAGCTCTGACATTCTGTGCACATAAGAGGAGACATCTCAGACACTCTTGTTACAAAACCAAGACTCAGAGATGTAGGGTGAAACTCTCCTGCCCTGCAAAGGTCTACCAAGCAAAAACCACCAGCTTTTCCAGGACAGATTTCTTCAAATGCTTGTAGGAGAATCTGTTACCTACAAAAATGAAAGCATTCTTGTATCAGCTTGTTCCTACATTTGCTTGAGATCTGGCAGTGATCATGGTATTATGTATGGTGATTGCATTGACACTGTGCTCTCTGAGCAAGGGCTCCTGTCTAGTTTCACTGGAATCACACTGAGCAGATACATTTCCTTTACCTAATGAAAATATATAGCCCCCCAGATCCATGGTGCCCACCAGGAAGCAAGGGTGGCTGTCACTGGGAGAGGATACTGTCCCCACTCCCCCTGCTCCTTCCTGAGCTGCATTTGCTTGACTTTCACAGGCAAAGTCAAACCTGGAAAGTGTGGACTCATTAACAGATTACTCTCAAATTCTTAGGCTGAAAGTCTAATAAACACGTCTGGAGAACCATTTTAAAACAGCAGCTCCTGGACATGCCATTGCCAGTAGCTAATTCTCATTCAAATGAAACAACTTGAATGAGACTCTGGGCTGCTTTATTAGGAGTAGAATCACTCAGGCGTGGCTTTCAGCTTTGGTCCAAAATGAGCTTTCTCTCACCGAATGGCTTCCTTTAGCAGGGTAAACAGTGACCACCTGCTATTCTCTGAGCTGCAACCAAAGCACAAGGAGCACTTTTTTATTTTAACTAGCTTGCAGCCTGAGTTGCATATCCCCATGGATATTAATCAGCAAATTTAGAGCTGTAGTGCTATCAAAAAATGTAACATTTAAAATTTATTTTCATAAAGTACCGGGTCAAAGTGAATGTTAATCTTTAACGGGATGAAAATATGTCATTTCCTTGTGGGAATTAAAAAGTAGACATAATCTATAACTGACTTATAAAGTAGACAATAAGGCAGTCAGCTTTATCCAGGAATAAAATATTTGGCATTTTAGAGGAGTATTTTCTATGAATTATTCAAAACAGAGATAGAACTATGCCTCGGCTGTGAAATTATTTCCTGGCATTTGTCAAAGCTCTTTTCCACTAATTAACTAAATATCTTCAATCAGTGATTTCTGTGTTTATTTATTAAATAGGCCACAATACATTGCAAACTGCATTGCCAAGTTGTCTTTTATTTTAAAGAAATAATATTTAGAAACTGAATTCCCAATTAGAATGCAAGCCTTTGAATTTCAGGGTGCCATTCAGGTGTTAGTAGAAATTACTTATCTCAATGTTTATATCTTAATCTCCTGATACCTCTGGTGAGAGTCCCACTTTGGAATTCAGTATATTGTCTCTTAGATAATTTCTCTATTTAAAAACATGAAAATTGTTTACAAAATATGATCCATAAGTACCTTAAGCTGCTGTTTGATTGGTCATGGCTTTTCCATAGTTTGGTATTCTAAAGTGAAATAGGCAGGAAAGTTTAAGAGTATCTCTATTTCCTATAAAGAAAGAGAGCATAAGTTCTGACACGCACTGGGAAGAATCTTTTTAACTTTAATTGTGTTATGCAAATATAAAACTGGAGTGGTAGCACCAGTTACTTTCCCTATTTTTAATTATGGTTTAGGTGTAATGATTGTTTCAGGGTTTGCTAGTGAGCTGAAAGGTTTATGAATTGTTACTTATTAATATAATGCTTCAAAAGTTAAAAATGCTGCACAAAAATACATACTTCTGCACAGAAATCACTATGTATCTTTTGACAAATAATGGCCACTTTCTGTGTGAAGACAAAGCTACTGTTCAACAAGGCACAGCAGAGTAATAAACTGAGGACCCAACTCTCCCTCTTACAACAAACCTGCTTTCATACCCTTTTTGTTCTGCCTGTTTGCTACCATCTCAATAAGGTTCAGCTTCAGATGCTCACAGGCCACCACTGCTTGGGACTTCTGGTTGAACTTAGGCTGGAGAATGTGATTTTTTTTGTCAGAGCAGTAACATTAACCACATTCTCCAGACTCACTTTGTTTGCGTACATGGATGAGGAAGTGAATGGAGGTGTTGGGGAGCTGTGGTGGGCCTGGAGAGGGGCTGGGGCTGCAGGGCTCCCCAGGGGTGGGCAGGGAGAACCAGCCCAGGAGAAGGGGACAGGACAGGCAGCCAGGGACAGGACAGGCTCAGTGGGGACGGGGATGGCCAAGGCTGGGTGGGACATCAGCCCTGAGAGCTCCCTGGGGCAGGAGGCCGGGAGGGCACAGCTGTGCCAGGCCTGGAGACAGCAGCCCATGGGTGGGGCAGGACAGGCTGAGATAGGGCCAGGGGAGATGGGAAGGCCTGTGGGTGCCCTCAGGGCCCCGATAATACAAAAGCTTGCTTATTACAGGGAAAAATCAAAACCAAAACTGATTTTAAAGTGTTTGTGTTGTTATTTGTCTTTAGAACAAATATTTCTAGGTGGAACACCAGCAGAAAGGAGACAGGGGAGTGATGGTCCTAACTACCCAAGGGCCAATTGAGACAACAAGGAGCATTTCCAAACATCCCGTTTCAGAGGTGGGACACACGCCCAGGGGCTGGCTGGCTTCAGTCAGAATTTGGAAAAACACTTTGGAAAACAGATTTAGAGCATTAGTGCACACAAGAAAGCATGCAACCCCAAGATGAGGAATGATTGGGCAGGCAGAATTTTTTTAAACCAAACCTCTCAGTTCAGTGAGTACATTTCTATAATTTTGTGGTATTATTAACTAATGATTGACATCACTTCTGCTATGCCCTTTTTCTTTAAATAAGCACCTTTGAATTTTGTCATCTGAAGTGTTCCTGATACTTTTAATTGCTTTTTTAAAAATATGTAATTCGGCCAACTTAAAGAGAAATATTTTTTCCACAAATTTTATTTGCTCAATCTTCTTTTTACCTTTTTTACTGTCATTTAATATTGGGTCGATGCATTCAGAGAACTCCCCACAATTATTATGTCTCATAAAAATATGTTTATAACCCTTGACAGTGTACCTGGAGCAAAACTTTCCTTTTTTGTGCACACTTCCCTGCTTTCACTGACATTAAATTTAATTTTTCATGGCTGTGACATCCTTTTGTAACTCTTCAGAATCAACTTCAAGACAGACTATGCCAAAGATGTCTGTGTGCTGAAGAGACTTAACAGTGATTGACAACAGATTCATCCTCATTTTCAGTTCCAGACTATGTTGAACTTAGATATGTCCCAGTACTGATCTTAAGAAGATTTTGCAAATTTTTGGGTACATAAACCTTCTCCATTTCTCCATTGCATAAACATGTCATTTGTTTCTAACCTTCTTTGATCACCCATTAATCCATAAGAAAAATTCCTCTGTTATCCCAGGAGTGCTTAGTTTCTTTAAAAGAGATAATGTCAAATGCCTTTTGAAAATCCACATACATTGTATCCTTTGGATCAGTCATATATACCTGTTCATTTATTCTTTTCTCAACTGTAATAAAACTATGACTTTCACCAAAAAGCCTATTCCCAAATGTGTCACATTCATCAAAAAGCCTATTCCTAAATATGTCATATTCCTCACTGCATTACTATATTTATTCATTATCAGGTCATTTAATTTCAATGGTTTTGTGGAAATCAGGTTTACTGATTCATATTTCCCAGAATCATGAGTGAAGCTTTACTTTAAAGCTTGATGACATGTTTCTTATGTTCTTTTCTCTGACAATAAGACAGATATAAACAATAATCTTGTGTTAATTAGCAGCTCAACAATTTTATATTTACCTTTTTTAAGAAGTCTAGAAACAGTGTCACTAAGTTCTAGTGATTTGGTACTCTTAAGTATGTTAACTTATTTTAAAACTCTTTCATTGACAGATCAGTCTGAAACATTTCCTCAGGCTCATTCCCTTTATAGAATGATTGTGATATAGGAATGATCCAGTCAGCCTGTCTGCAATCACTACATGTTAGAAAATTATTTTTTCTTAACAATATCTTGGAACTAGGCTAGCTTTCTTTTTCTGGTAGGTTTGAATAAGAAGCAGTTTCTCTTCACTAAAGATTAGTTTCTCCAAAATTTTGGCATGTTTTTTAGTGATTCTGGTTTTAACTTGTCAAGGATTATGGTCCTTTCTAACCTTCTTTCCTGGACATCTTTATCACATTTTGATTTTTAGACTTAGTCCAGAATTTGCCCATATACTTGCAGTTTCTTGTTTTTCCTTCACTCTAGTTTTCTCCTTTCTTTTAAAATTAATTTTTAAAATATTTCCTTCAGTTGTCTTTTTTAAAAAGATTTCTACTTTACCTAAAAATTTAGGAGATGGGAGAGAACTCTTTCTCTTTTGCATATAAAATATGAATATAGAAAATTTCTTCAAGAGAAGAGATCCTTTTATCTGAGCAGAGATCACACCATCAACAGGTTTATTCTCTATGTCTTCAGGTATGAATGGAGTACCTTTAAATAATGTTTTAATACACTTATGAAAATGAAATAACAGCAGGTAGCCTTAAAATCTTACTAACAAAACTCAAATCTCTGAAATGAAATTTAAGAGTCAAGCCATTTCTAATGTCACTTGATTGATAGCTTTAAGAGGGGAACCTTACTTATTCCTAGTTTGCCCATTCACCCAAGACTACTAAAATAATCAGGTTTATATGGCTTTCTATATAATTTACAGTCTGCTCACATGTGATAAAACTGAAGAATTATTATAGCTAACAGATAAAATGGTTTCTTAGATTAATAGATTCCCTATATCTCTGACAATATTTAGCAGCCAGCATGTAATATACTGCTCTTTAATTACCATCTACAAAGGAGAATTTTTTTCAATTTCATTATTATTAAGGTTAATATTCATATAATTTTTAGGGATGAAAACTTCAAAAGGTTGAACAATCTTGTTTTTCAGGAAGCATAAGATTACCTGAGTGTGTCCCAGTATTTTTCTGGTTCTTCTACTATTCTATTCTATTCTATTCTATTCTATTCTATTCTATTCTATTCTATTCTATTCTATTCTATTCTATTCTATTCTATTCTATTCTATTCTATTCTATTCTACTATTCTCTTCTGTCACACATATCTCTTAAGGAAGATTGTCTTTGAGCACTAGTCTTTGTCGTATTTTTCTATATATTTTTGACTTTGTCATTGACCTTGCAACCAGCTGTGTCTATTGGTGGAATTGTAAATTCAATAAGCATTTTGGCTGACTCATGTAGGGTATTTCAGACCTTTCCTACTCTCTTCAAAGGCTTCTTTTATACCTTAACCTCATATGTGTTCAGACAACCCCCACAGAGCTTCTCATTTTTGTCCCACTGTACTGTCCATGTGACAGTAAGAGATGCAGCAAAGTCTGATTTACAATACTAAACCTGTATAATTTTTCCCTAGATCACAGTGCATATAACATTGGACGCCAGCAGACAGACAAGAGCTGATTCCCTTCGTGGCTGAGGCTCTTCCACAGAAGGATCAAATGTCAATGGAAAAGTCTGGGTGGGAGGGTAAATCAGTTGTGGAAGGTGGAGTCAGAAAATTACTCTTACCTGGGCAGTTATAAGAGCACAAGGTTAAAATTTCTACTTTAACTTACACTTGTGTTTTTTCCAAACTAATCTGTCACTTGCTAATTAATGCTAAGGAATAATAATGAGCAACATTATGGAGTGCCACCACTTAGGATAATGCTAGTATCCCATACTACCCATCTATAAAAAAATTCCCTCTGAGCCAGAGGTCCTTAGCCTTTTGTGCAGTAAAATACAACATTTACCACTCTGACAGCCCAAGGGTTGTGTTGAATTTGCATACACATCTAAATCTATTTATATACATAAGTTGTCTTACAAATCCACTGTAAAACCCAATACTTGTTATTAAGACTTAACTGAAAAAGTAAGTAAAGGCTGTATTTAATGACAAAAGAAAAAAGACAAAGTTATGTGTTATAAAACTTATGCAATGTTCTTTCACAGAATATTTTATTTACAAATTAATTCTGTCCATTCCAAGAATGATTTCATAAGGAACATACATAAATCCATTCCAGAGCAAATAATTTATGGCTTAAAACGGACTAAATGTACCTGGCATGTTAGTAGAGGCTGATGGATTTTCAACACTATTCATCAATTCTAAACAAAGTTCTTCTTTAAATAAACATTCTTTCCAGGAAAATACAACAAACAAGTAAACAAAGAAAACCAAACAAAGACATGAAAATAGATACAACTTGTCTTTTTAAATTTTTTTCTTTCCTTTTTCCTTCTCTCTTATTTTCTTCCTTCTGTTTCATTCTCACTCCTTGATTTGAAAGAGCTTTTACACTGTTGTTGCAATTTCAGCATGAGAACATGTTGACATTCCTGGGTAACCACAAGAATAGTGAGAAGAGAAAAGAGCATCTCAGAAAAGCCAGGCTCATTACAGCAGCCTGCAGTGAGAGCTGGCAGGAACAGGCCCTGGGAGCTGCACGTGAGCTGCTCTTCTGATCACAGCTTTTCTCCTGTGAAAAAGAGACAGACCACTTTCCAGAAAGATGCCCACAACCCAGATTTGAACCAGAGCACAGGCTGCAAACAGCAGGTCCAAAGACATGTGCACTGATGGCCTATGAGCTTTGTGATGGAAATGTAACACAGTGCCCCCCAAAACTCACCACTTCATATTTTTGGTGATCCCTTAACAAAGGTGGATGTACTGATCTCCTAAGTGAATCATGGTATTGCTTTGAAGAAGGTTGATTATTCCTGATGGTCAGTGACTGGTGCTTGCATACAGAATAGATTTTCCTGTCAGATAAACTTCTTTCCAAAAGATTTCCGGTGGATCACTCAGACTGTTCCCAAAAATAGGGGTGTGACTTTTCCCAGTGGATCAGTTTCTCTTAGCCTTTTCCTCTGATTTTCTCTTGGGAATAGACAGTCAAAAATGCAGTGTCTTCAAGTTTCATGCTCTTAATACCCCTTTGCTTTGCTTTACATCCAATTTTAAGATTTAGATGTATGTTTATTTTCATGTAGGTAAATGTATCCATAGAGTGGCAGCATGTTATATTTGTACAGTCCTGCAAAGATGCTCATAAAAACTGGACTGTTTTCTCTGTCTCAGCCTATTAATTTAGTCATGGTGTTTATTGTCTTTAGCTGATAAATGGCCTCTTCCATATATATTGCTTTCATATACAACAAGAATCCAAGTCTTACCTGTAACATTGACATTGTCACAGAGAGGAGAGATATTTCACTTTTAGCAAGCAAAAAAATTAGTGATTTTGTTGGTGTGACTAATTAAATTTTTGCTACATTTATGCTGCACTGAGGTATCATGATTTGGAGATAATTGCTGGAGCCAGTCAGTTTTATTTAATATTCTTCAAACACAGTCAAGAGCATCCAGGGTTTGAGACTGGCATTTATTTTGTTTTGTGTAGGTAAAAATCCAGGCAAGGTAAATTCTCTTCTCATATCAGTGTAAATCTGGAGTAATTCCACTGAAAGTAAAGTGAGTCAGATTTGTGCAAGTGCAGTAAAGGTGAATTCAGACCTCATAATTTCTTCATTGCTATACTCAATGCCATGAACTTAGAAAAGATAGGTCTCTGTTTTTTTTAGTGATAACTGACAGCACCTTCAACAAACATGCACCCCCATAAACATTTTCATAAGGCTGAATTTTTGTTCTAAAATGTTTCACCATTGTAAGAGCCACAAAGAATATGCTTTTTTCTTTATTTTTTCTTTCTTATTTTTTTTTTACAATTCCTCAAAAATTTTGTTAGTGTTTTTAAGCTTTTTAAATCTTTATTTTGGCAGATAAAGGAACTTTTTTCCAGCTAGAAATTTTGCTCAACTAGAATTTGAGGACTGTGCACATGATTATATTAGAAACAAGATTTCCCATGATCATATTAGATCATATTAAACCATATTAGATCATATAATGTGCACATTATCATATTAGAAACAAGATTTACCCAACAATCAAATCAGAGCAGCAACAGAGCAACAGCTTGTGTGGAGATCAAGAGGACAGTAAATGCTTAGAGAGAGTGCAGACAGCACTGCACCTCTCACAAACACACTGTATGGTTGTGGGAGCACATGAGTGTAAACCACACAGATCAGCTGCTGCCAGGGCCTGCTGGGCTTGTGAACTTCATCCTGTCTGAGAAAAAATAGAAAAGAATATGCCAGCGAGTCCTTACCTGCATTAATACCCTCATTAAAGAAGCAAAGCAATGGCCTCTCATTGGAAACTGATCCTGTTATCCTCTCTAGTGCAAAGCACAGGCAGTTCCCACCAGGATCGTTTGCATTAAAATTGTCAGAGAGAGGAGCATGTGATGTGGGAGACTTTGTTCAGTGTCTTTCTCAGATGGAGATTATCCAGACTCCTGTTTTGCACCTCCCAGACATGTGTCCTAACCATAGAAATAGAAATAGAAATGAGGAACCTCTGAGCTCCTTAATGCATCTCCCAGCTATGCTGAGCTGCATTAAAGCAAGCCCACATCTGTCTCCATGAGCAGCAACTACTGCCATGAGACTGCAGCACGGTTTGACAGGATGCCCAGATTTTAGGATTTAGATTTACAAATGCCTTCTCAGGTTTTCTGTGCTTCCAAGGGACCTAAGGGACTGATTCCCACAGGTCCTTGGATATCACTAAGCATCCAGTTCCCTGCTCCAGCTGATGAGACTGCTTATGTGCATGTGTCAGTCTTGTATGTCTGCACAACTTACCCTCTTCTGGAGAGTGAGATGGGGTCTGGTATTGAATATGCATCAGGGACACATGGATCTGAGCCCATGGCAACCTTCACAGGAGTCCTGTGGAGCAGACAGAGAGGCTGTCAGGCTGACACAGCCGAGTGCCTTGCATATTATTATCTGCTTCTTCCAGTCTCCAGCTGACTCTTACTGACTTTGCCACTGGGGTTTAAATTTGTGACCACCTTACACTTCAAATCTTATTTATGCAGTCAGTTTAGTAAAATGGTATTAAAATAACACCACTGCACCTCACATTTTCACCATTCCTTCATGTCTCTAGTAGTTTAACCAGGGTCAGTAGCATTTTTAAATGACTTGCAGCAAATGTGTTAAGTACTTAAACAATAGGCTCCATCAGTTCCAGAAAAGCTGTTTTATTCTACTAAGTCAATTATCAGTAGTTTCAAAAGTCCCTAAATAAGTAGTTGTCTGACAGATCATAATAGCTCCTTCTGTTACTCTATGCCAACTCATATACTGCTGCAGAATAATTTGCTTTACTCTTTTGTTTAGGATTTGAAAAACAATCATGTTGAAAGGAAGCAGAAGAAATATTATAATAATGGAATAACAAAACAAAAGCAATTTGAGGAAAAATAAACTTCCTGCTCTCAATACTGCTGTGCTCTTTTAGCAATGCATTTTCCATATAAGCAATGGATTTACCAAATCTCTCAGTTCTCTGGCAATAGCTTTAACATGCCAGGGTTGCACTGGCTGAAATCATCTGCCCCTTATTGCCATCAGATTGGTATTCATGGCCAACCCCTTTCACAACTGATGCTGAGCCTTGGGGAAACCACCTGGTTGTCTGTGCTCTAAGGGGAAAATCTCGCTTCTTGAACATCTTTTATGCCAAAAGCATGCAGGCTGGAGGTAACCCTGCCCAAAAAAATATAGGGGGAAAAACAAAAGGTTGTGGCTTTATTAATGGGCTCCCATCAGCTGTGCTGTATCCTTTCATTTTCCATAATTGCTTTGGAGATTGAGCTTTGCTGAGTGTTCCCAGAGGCTGGTTTTCAACTGCAATGTGCAAGTGGCCAGGGTGCTTGGTGGCCAGGATTAGCTTGTAGGTTCTCCACTCAAAGGGAGAAAGCAATACTGCAAGACACTTGTGATCTGCTGTGGCTCTCCAAAGCACTCAGCACACACATGAAGGAAACCCTTCGTGATCACTTGCCAGACACAGCTTGGATAATGTCTGCAAAGCTGTGGGATCCCCATGGATACCATGGGATATGGACATGCCATATTCCGTCTCAGTCTCTGAGATAGCAGCAACTGGAGCTGGCAGCAGATGCAGGATCAAGGCCAAGGGAGGGTAATGCTGAGCAGTGCTGAGGCTGCAGCAGTGTGCTCTTTGTAGCCCATAGCAGCAGTAACCTCAATATAGCCTCTGAAGCATTTTCATGCAGTGTCCCAGATACAGGAAATTTCACCAACAATGAATTGAGGTGCTCATTACATCCTTAGCCAAGGCCAGATTTTAGGTTGGGAAGAAGCCACTGATTCCTACCTATAGCAAGAAGACATAGAGGAGTGGGGTGTTTTGCCTTCCATTGAGTACATGGAACAAATGTGTAACAGGAACTCAGTCATTTAATGAACAGAGACATACTCTGGTTTGGCTCCTGATCTGAATCATCCATCCTTTTCAGCCACCATTATTCTACTCCTGCATGTCTGCTATTGGAGCTACTGCACCTACAGCCAGTATTGTGTGGACACACACTGTGAAAAACCAATGTCCATGAAGGAGAGAATGGAGTGCTCAATTTTGTTTGAATAATGGGAGAGCGTCTACTGGGGCATACCCACATGAGGTTTCTCTCTTGAGGCTTCAGAGGACACAGCCTCATTCAATGTTGCACTCTGGGTCGCATGTTGCCCTCTTTCTTTCTCACTGGCTGAGGTTCTAGAAAGGCACAGCCTTCCTGAACTGCCACATATTCCCCCCTTGACCATATCATTTTGTCCCAAGGCTCAGAAGTTCAGGCTGTCTGGGTTTTGTGGATCCACCAGAAGTTCTGATTGTCTGGACTCTGCAAAAGGCTTTGCATGGACCCATTTGTCTATTACCTTGAAGTTCAAGCTGTAGCCACACTGATTTGAGTTCTGTAACAAACATGTGGGGTTTGAGGTGGGCAGAGCATTAAGACCCATTTCAAAGCCATTAACACCCATTTCTCCTAAAGACCCTCACCAATCGAGGTTTTGTAAAGACATTGTGAAAATGTTGAGTTAGGACAATAGCCAGGGAAAATGTTGACTCAGGACAATATCCGTTTGGATGTGGATCACCACGCTTCCAAATACTGTTTTTATGGATTTCCAGTTTTACTCTACAAGCACCTGCTAACCCCATAAATTTAGCAGATGTGTAGAAACTACTATAAAGGAAATTATAAAATAAACTGACATGGGCATGTGGAGACCCCTGTCTGAGCAGAAATCCATTTTCTGTGGAATAATAAAAGAAAATAAAATCAGTTACCACAAATCTTCAAAGAATAGTTTAAGCTGGTTTTATCTGTGCTTGTGGCCGAGCAGAGAAAAGCAGACAAAAATTTGACCTGGTGGTTTTGTTTAGCTTATACTTCATATGCAGTTCACCATTTGCCTTCATTGCTCACATTATCAAATGAGTGTTTCCCTCTCCAAGCATGACATATATTCCTACTGTCCAAAGTTTGGTTAATATCCATACATAAATCCAAACATTTGTAGCAACTTTCAGGTCAATTTGGGGAGAAGTTCTTGAAAATCCCTAAGTTGTTCTTATGGGTTTACATTCTTTGTCTCTCTTTCTGTGTGTATTGTGATAGGGGGCAATGGAAGGAAATAATGTCTTCTTCATTAGAATTCAAAGACAAAGTTTCTTTGATGCTTTGCTCATTATTTTTATAAATAGCCATAAAATAGTGCATTCTTTATCCATAATTTAACAGATCTCTATGTTTACTTCCCTGTACTTTTTTTTTCCCCTGCAAACTGCAGATAAGGAGTCACTCATATGTGGCATAAAGCTCTTTCTTAAAAAAATTAGTCATGGTGACTAATAGTTGGTATCTTTCAAAATTGTGGCTATTCAGCTACTACATGATAGAGATGCAGAATCAAAATTCATAAGAAATATCAAAAGCCTTTTGTGAGACTCAGAAAACCAAAAGAGTATGAAGTTGTATTATCTCAGGGACAGTGAGATGAGAAACAGTGGCATACCCAAATGAGAAATTTAAAAGGTTCAGCCAACAGTACTCAATGAACATTGCTTCACTGAGGCAAAATTATCTGAAATATTTCAGAACATTTCCTAAGGTTACCTATCAGGGCAAAAAAAGAAGAGGATATTATCTATTATTAGTGTTGGGCTTTTAAATACATTTGACCACAGGCCATTGAAGCAGAAGATAATGTGTTTTTTAGTATGAACACGTTTTCCATGCATAATAAGTAGTGATCAAAAATGCATAAAAAAGGAGTAGCCCAATGATAGGAGACTATTTGTGGGTTTTCTTACAGTAATGGGAAATGGACTTTGATTACTTCTCAGAATTTGTATCAAAGAAGACTATTTTTATCTACTTGGCTGTAGTAGTCCAAGTAACTTCTGTGTGGGAGGCTGTGCTAATGATCTGCATGTACATCTCAAAGCATTGCTCTTTGGAAGAACAAATCAAATTTGAAGATATCTGAGGCATTTTTAATTTCTTCTCTTTTGAGTGGACTTTCCAGCCACACATAGTTGTATGTAGTCCATGAGAACTCTTCCTCACTGGCAACTAAACAGGCTATCAGGCTAGACGCTCACTTATTTTTCTGACAAGACTGAAAGCATGCATTTTTTTTCTAAGACAAAATATGTTCCCTGGAAAAATATTTGAACCACTAGCAGGACACCCAAAGACTTTCTACATTCTCTGAAAGCTTTACCTTTCAATCATTTGGATGCCTTTCATGGAAAGGTGTTAAGTTCTCAGTTATGTCTCATGAAACTACTCTTGTGTCAGAGGAAATAACAAAATAAAACAAACAAACATACACACACACACAAAAAAAGGCACCAACAAAATTAAAAGAAACCACACACTTGTATCTTCAGTGCCCCACTGGAAACCCTCTGAGACATGATCCTTAGTGATCCCTGGATTTCCCTGCCTGGAACCTATTTGTACTTCCCACAGCAGCTCTCTCTGCTCTGTGGACAGCCCTCTGGGTCCACCTCATTTTTAAATTTTGCTCACTTCTTCACCTATTGATCCCTCACTAACATCACTATTTCTAAATCTGCTTCCAGGACTTAATCTCTCAATCACATTTTCCCCATCATCCCTCCATGTTTCTTTTTTTCAGGGTACTTGTATGACTCCTATTTTCCAGTGTTATTCTCCCCAACTGTTGCAAGGCCCTTCCTTCTTAGGCCTGTAGACATCTTTCAGCTCCTCATTTGGTTTGCTATTTTAAAAGCAAAAACCCTCTTCTCTCTGTATCATCATTTGTTTCTCGTGCTTGTCTCTCCCTCCACATGCTGCTCTGCATACATGGTCTGGGCAGCTGTAGAAAACATGAAATGGCCATTCACTTCCTTGCCCAGGGGCAGGATTTACTAGATGCTGAACCTCAGAAAGCTCAATTCTCTCAAGGTAGTTCAAGACACGGGGCAGATTCTCAAAAATGGGTTTTATGGGCCAGACAACAGGAGAGCAGCGTTCAGGCAGGCAGTATGGAGGAATGAAGGAGCAGCATCTCCCCCCTCCTGCAGCTGGGTCCTGGCAGAGCCAAACAGGGATTGCACTCTCCTGATTCCCAACTCAGTGGCCCTCAGAGCAGAGGAGGTGCAGATTTCTCTGCTTTAGTCATTAGCAATGTTTATGAAGCTGTATTGTAGCCCTCCAGAAAGTGTAACACCAAGAGCCCTGGCTTTTTTTCCTAGGTCAGTAAAACTTCCTGCATTCCCCTGGCTGTCACTGCTGTAAATACCCCTGTCTGACCCAAAGCATGATACTTCTGTATGCAAAGCTGTGTTTTAGAGTTCCTGTGGATGAAAGTCTCTCAGCTGAAGTCTATTATCTGCATGGCCATGTCATCTGCTTGTAAGTATACCAGGCAGGACAGAGAAAAATATGACCCTAAACTAATGTTCAAATTTAGATTAATACTTCCCCCAGCTCTATTTCCATTAGTGCTAATACAGGAATGCATAGATCGTAAATTGTCCTTTCAGGCTCTGACAATTCTAAATTTAGTGCCAATGTTAATTAAGCAAGAGAAAATTAGGCAATGCAACAGATTTGGGGAGCAGGCAGTGGAAGGGGAGAGATAGGTCAGCAGTTTGACAACTTGGGGAGGTAGTAATTTAGTGAACAAACAATCATGAAGATAAAGCTGAATATTTCAGTGCTTTTAATAATTTGTAGCATTTAAGGACAGCAGATTATTTTTTTAATTATCTGGATTCCACATAACAAGAGAATAATCTTGATTTACCCTTCTCCTGGCCTTTTCTGTGTTGACAGAAAGAGTTCATTTGTTACTCTGACATACGTGCTAATTACTGGGCCCATATGTACACCCAGCACGTTTTACTGACTACTGTATGAGGGAGATTTTGAGGGGTTAATAAATGTCAAAAAATCCTATGTAAACATCTTCTTCTCGTTTCTTTCATACAATATAGGAGTCTGTTTAATAAACCCCAAATCAGTATAAGGTCACAATGTGTTTGGCTTTAAAAGTGAAGTTAGGGTAAGTAATTACAAAGGGTCCACTGTGTTCCTTATTTAGTTGCATATTACACAGAACTGAATGGGATGATTAATAATCATGTTCTACAGTGAAAGAATGTAATTTATAAAGGTTTATGTAAATACAGCATCAGAATTAGTTGTTCATTTACCATTGCCCTGTTAGCACGTATGAGAATTCTAGCATTTTTAGAAAGCAACAAAGCCAAGATCCTCACAGGAGTTCTGTGCTTAAATACCTTGGAGAATGTGGGCCCAAGGTACTAAAATAGCTTAGTATTATTGAATGTTTAGTTAAAATTAGACAGAATACTGGCATGTGTAGTAATGTTTGCTAAGAAGTCTGGGTTATACTGAGCTATGTTGGCAGTGGAAGAAGACTGGAGAGAATGAAAAGCTTTTACAAGATCATTGAACTAAAAAAGAGCAAAATAAATAAAATTAATCATCAGTACAGAGTAAATTGCATTTGTTAAATGAACATAACTCAGAATCCAGGACAGGATGTTCTTTTAATTAATTCATTACTGTCAAAATTTTGATTTAAATAGTGTTGCCTTTTTTTTTTAATCAGCATGATCTGTGAGAAACCTGGAAAATAATGACTTCTCTCCAGCATTGTCCATAGCCCATGGTGCACTGCCATGACAGCAGGGAGGGGGTACTTACCTGTAGTAAGCACCAGCAGGCACAAACTGACCATCAACACAATCAGCAATAACTCTGCTTCATCATGTCACTAATGGCAATCTAGGTCATCAGTTCAGAGCACAACAAATACATCTCTCCCACCTTCTCAATGGGAGTTGTTATCACACACAGATTCACTGAGGCTAGAAAGATTTTGGTTCCTAAATACCTCAGAGGATCCAGCAGTTAGTAAGCAGTGTGGTAAAGTAACTACCAGCTTTTGAGAGGGGAGTAAAGCTCACTTCACCCTTCCTCATGAAGACTGAGTACTAAGTAGACAGTATTCTGTAAGTTTCACTTTGGAATACAGCATGGTTAGTCTTTTATGAAGATGACCAGATTCTAGGTTGTATTACACTTTTAATTCATTATACTTTTTACTGCTATTTATAGGGATTCATGTTCAGAACAAATACCAGGTTTGTATCAATGTATATTTCAGATCATATTAAACTTCCAAATGTGGTTCATAAATAGGGCAGTAAATGGAGTTGCTTTTTTGAATGAAAAGTCCTTGGTAACTTATTGACCAGGTAATAAAAGGAAAGTGCTTGCATTCTGTACTGAAAAGGCTGGATCATGCACTGCCACGGCCAGTGGGAGTTCTGCCACTGACTTCACTGGGAGTGCGTAGCGAGGCTGTTTTGTTCCTCATTCAGTTTGGTTAACAAGATTTGTGCTCCAGTCCCTTTTCACCAAAATGCTGGCAGGCTTCTTACAACATTACTGGAAACGAGGCCCTATACAAATTGCTAAGGCCTTTTGTATTTTAATGTCTTTTTTGTAATGATATTCAGTCCTTTGGGGCAGCTGCCTAAGAGAGACATTTGTCAACTTCACTTTGTTTTTAGGACAGATGAGCCAGAGCCAAAACCATAGACCTGAATAACTTGAAAATCCAGAGGAGCTTGGATCCAGATTTGAGCCCCACAATTTGAGGCCCTTGCTGATTAGCAGCCAAAGTTTGAACCTCTGATCGTGTGCTGTGCTTTAACAAGCTGGACTCATGCTTAGAAAGGGGCTCAATATTTGCTGCCAGCATCTTCAGAATCAAATCACAGGGCTCCCTAGCACTGTCCTGGCTCTGACACTGTCCTACAGCCATTGCCTACAAAAGAGTACAGAAATAGGGCAAAAACAGCTATATTCCCCAGGACAACTCCCCATCTTCAGCAGCACACTGGGGTGGAGGCCTTGCATTGCCAGAGAATTTTTGTTGTTAGCATCAGGCATTCCCTTCTGGATTACCTCTTGCTGTTCCTGGTCCTCCTGCTCCTGAGACATTTGGAAGGGAGAGCTTGTAAAATCCCAGTGCTGCTATGTGCACATGAGAGAGCTGAGATGGGCAGGTCTGAAACAGTGGAAGAACAAAGAGAGCAAGAGGAATGGCTGCAGAAAGTCTGTGCTTGGAAAGATTAAAATCCCAGGCTCTAGGGTACCCATGATAGCTTTATACAGAAGTGTAACAATGGCCAGTTAGAAAAATGGACTTAAATTAGTACAACATTCTTGCTTAGATAAAGTTGTCACTTGTAACTGCAGTTCTGCCTTTTTAGGATAAATTACCTGCACACAGACCAAAAAGTAGTGAAAGTAAGGGCAAAGTATTTGAAATTATGTCTGTGAAATGCATATGCAAAACTAATTAATTTATAGATGGCATTTGTCCATATCCCCCCCATGTGATGCACTGAGAATCTCTCTGGTATTGTAGAATTCAAACACTTTGAAAAGAAATTGCCCGAGGGATTGAATGTCTTTCCTTTACATTGTTTTTAAAAGGAAGAATTTCTCACACTGTGTTTATTTGCTGCTAAGATACTGTTACACCAGCACCATCTCAGCCTGTTTCTCACTGCAGTATCCCATAAATTAGGTTGTTGCAGGGAGTATCAAGAATGTGCACACACTGCCTGACTAGAGCAATTTTATCTGAATAATGTTTTGTGACCTTTCTTGCAAAAAGGTCCTGACTAAAAAAGCATAGATTTACCAGGCATCCTGGCTGTACTGAAAGATTGCAATTACCATTCTATTTTATCAGTATTAGTAGAGAGAGTTCCTGCCCTGACATCTCCTCTCCAAACACAAATGAAAAGTTGGGAAGCTGTATGACTCAAGTAATGAAATACATTAAGTCCAGGTACCTGTTTCAAATTCAACAATTGTGGAAATGATGGAAGAGCCATCACCCTCAAGATGACTTTCCAACAGGCTCAATGAGATGGTTTTGTGGACTCAGTCCAATTCTTAATGGACATAAGTCCACATTACAAAAAGCAACACACAACTGGCAGTAATTGATACTCTTTTGGCACTCAACAGAGAAGTGAAGTATTGAATGAGCATGAAGAATGGACTAACCTTTCACCTCCCCCCCTGCATTCCAGGTCAGGGATGAGACATCTGATAGAGCTACATAGGAAGCTTGGGCTGCTGCTCTCCGTGCCGCCCTGTGCTGTACCCAAACAAAGAACTTCCTTCTTAACAAGCATTGGGCTGACACTTTTCATGAACTTTAAACTTACGTTAAAAATTTGGAGGCTTCGGAGGTTACACACTAACCTCAGGATTCTGCCTAAAGAATACAAGCCACTGCTCCACATAAAGCTGCCTCTCCCTGACTGCCAGCTGCATTAAAATCTATTACATTAATTCCCTGTTATACTATGCATATATAATGTATATGTTCGTGCATAGCAGGAGTAAATGTATTAGTTATTCCTGTATGTTTATACATAATAGGAAAAGTAATGCCTTTAGCTAAGATTGCCTAATGCTCATTTGTAAGAACTTACTTTCAATTACTTATACAGTTTGCCAAAATTTAACTGTTACAGCTTAAATTTTCCATGGTGGGTATCTGTCTCTAACTGAATTGGCTTTGGAAAGTCTTGACTAAAATGGCTCAAGCTAATTCCAAGAACACAGATAGTAAAAATACATCCTTTTAGTCATGTTAAGAACTCTTGCAACCATCATATTGAGAGACTCTAGCATGTCTAAGTTTTGGAGCTGAAGTTTGAAATTCCATGAGGAAATTACTTTGATGTCAAGATTTATCTTCTGTCACTCCTGTGGAAATCTGATCCAGCAGTAATCTCCTAAAAAACTAAATTCTCACACACTCATATTCTGTTAAAATGTAAATTCTCCAAATACTCTATTTGCAGTAAGCATGCTGTCTTTTCATACAGCTGTGACATCTGAGACACAGCACAGTATATTTGCTTTCTCTGTAGAGAATATCCACACATTTATGTATATAAAAATATGTCCAAGGATTCTCCCTGTCATTTGTACACATTGTGTATGCCAGGAATGATTGCCCTATAGACCCATCTATGCACTGCATTAGGGTTCAGCCCTTCTCAGGGGCTGTGCAGATGGTTTTAGTTACAGCCATGAGGACAGCAGCACCTGCAACAAGAACCAGCAATCGCCTGCATCGTGAATCAGAATGCTTTAGCCTGCTCTCAAGGCTTCATCTCACAGTGAGCCCAGTAGGTATCTAATGCCTCTGTCTCAAAGGGGCCATGCCCAAAACCACTGAGGGCTGCCCTGAGCAGTCTCTGTGACCACAGCAGCCAACTGCTTTGACCTGAGCTTTGCTGAACCCTCTGCAGGGATTGGATATTGCTCACAGGGTGCTTTACAAACAAGCTTAAGGAAGCCGTGGGAAAAAGAGTGAGCAGTGAACATATAGAAGGGTCATTAACTTCTGAAGGATTCAGAAGTGACAAAGTGCTTGAATTGTCATTTTAAGAGCTCCAGATTGTGCAAGTGAGGTAGAAATCTACACTTCTGTAAGCACTGAAAATGTGGACTAGAGGGCAAAATATCCCAATGAGCTCCTGTCCTCTGATCATGATATAAACACACAAGAGGAAGTGTAATGATTTTTGTTAGTGGTAAAGATTTGAGTAGTGTGTATAAAAAGCAAAGGCTTAGACACATCACAAAGTGAATTGAGTCAGCTTAAAAAAACATCAACATCTAATTCCTCTTTTGAGAGCTCTCAGAATCCAGTGCATTAAATAATATGATGGCAAAATGGAAAAAAAATAGTTTAACATATATAATCAAAGTTCTATTTAAATGCATGCTGAGGGGAAAGATAAGGTTATACAGACCACTTAAAAACTAGCATTTCCTCACTTTTCAATCCTTGTTGCTGTTAAAAGGATTGGATAAGATGACCCACAGAGGTCCCTTGCAACCTCAACCATTCTAACAATCTCTTAATATAATATTTGGTATGATAGACATTCATGTTTAATTTCTAGATTCCTCCTCTCCTCCCAAAAAGAAACTATATACCAAACCTAATGTTTTCTTCCCTTTCTGTAACATATTTTGAATTTTGTTTGTTTTGCAAGGTAACCCTCAGGCTGCAAGCACTTTTCCACTTTGCCAGCCAAATGAATATGATGAAAGGACACCTGTAGGCATACACAGAAGCCAAGAACATTCTGTACATCCATTATTTATTTCGTTTCCTTCTTTAGGTCTTTTATATAAAGAAAAAAATACAGGTAGAAAGAGAAGAAAAGTTAATCTGCTATATAGTTGCAGTAAAAAAAAAGCATAGAAAACACTACTTTTGTTACCTTGGCAAATAAAATAAAAATGCTCTCCCATGTGCAGTCTGTGCAAAATAAGTCCCACAGGAATTATGCAAGCACATTCTCATTATGGTAGTTATAATTTAGATTGCATTGCAAAAGTAAAAACAATCATTGAAAGAGGCTTGGGTGCAGTGATTTGGAGTGAAGCTGCCACTCTGCCAAAAAGAGAGAGAGAGGAAAGGGGTGGGGGCAATGAAAGAAATAAATCCTGCCAAAATGAACTCATGCAAAGGTGAAGCCAAAATGCCAAGAGGTAGAGATTAAATGCTCTTACAAATGTCCCAAATGTGTGTGTCAGCAAACTGCCCAAATAAGGTTTTGAACTGAAAGCTCAGGCTTCTGCTGGAAACTCCCAGAAACACAGAGATTAGATATAGTTTGGAAAAAGGGAATCTGTCTTGGTTGTCTAGAATGAACATTGAAAATCACACATCTCACCAGAGCACATGTTAATGGAATAGAAATGGTTTTTTTTAAACTGAAAAACTGCCCTTTAGTAATTTCACAACACAAGAAGTAAAGGAGCACAGAAATTGCTTCCTTTTAGTTCCAGTTGTTCTATGTTTGTTAGGGAGTTTTTTTTAGTTTAAGGTCTGTAATGGCCATTTTAAAAAAATTGAATAATTCAGATAATTTTTTATTTGCCTCTGACTTTAATGAAAAATTCACAGGCAAAAAACTTCTTATCTTAAACATAGCTACCGACTTCCAATATCTCATTTTTCTCACACAATAATCCCAGTGTTCAAAGTAGGTATTGTATTTATCATCTTTGTATGGAGCAGAATTTCACTTCAATTTTCTTTATGGTCTTATCACATCGTTTACAAACACTTTATCTCTGTTACTGAAAATAAATGAAATCCTGGGCTTTCGATGAAATGCCATGATGAAATGAATGGTCCAAAAATCTATATTGAGATGACTGACACCTGTTTGTAAAAGACATGATAAATGTTTCATGCATATAAACTGAAGGATGATGGATTTAATGATCATAGTTTAACAGGGAAATGTTATTTTGCAATAATTAAGTTGTGTCATTTGCAAGTCTAAATAGCTCATTGTTAGATGGTGCTTTTGTCTGTCAACAAGTCATTCCACTTTGTGAGGGTTATTTATCACTAAAACAATTGATGCAATGGAAATACACTACCAGTATGTGTTAACAACACATTTTGTGAGACCTGGATTTGGATCCATATTTCAGGTGTTGTTAATTGATATATGTTTCTGTCTTACAGTAGAAATATATGGTAAAGTCTTTGAAGGATTGGAGGTGTCTTTCTCATGTGAAGTGTTACATGTGAACTGTATTTATTATCCTTCCTATAAAGATTTTCAGAGTAAAAATACCTCAGTTTTAAAGCACACATGTGAAAGGAGTTTACTCTGGGGTGTACTGCCCAGTTTCCAGTTGTCACTCCAAGAGGGTGTAAGTACCTGCAGATTTTGGTTTGTGGCTGGCTGTTACACCTGTCCTGGACACTCAGATGGTGTCTCAAATGGATGCCTTTGTTTAGACAGGTTAAACTCTCCATGAGGAATATCTCAATGGGAAGTACAGCGTGCCTATGCTATTTTTTATTTTTAATATCTGCATCAAAACAACTGCAATGAAGACAGTTACAACATTCTGATTTCCCTTGTTGTGCATACACAATTTTTTATTGACTTTGTATAGAGAACTGAATGTGAGTGCCATTTTTTCTTGACATTCAATAGCAAAGAAAATAATAAGAAACATAAGTGCTGGAAAGTAATATGAAAAAGGTAATTATTTTGACCAAAAAAAAAAGTGGTTATACATTTGGTTGTGTGAGAATAGTGTATGATATTTAATATCTGAATGATCATCAAAGCATGGGAAGATATAAAAAATATTAATTTGTATTTCTATCACAAACACTATTTTCTAGGTAGCATATTTATAAATATTAGAACACTTCATATATCTTCTTGCCTCCTGATACATATATTTTTTACCACTCAATCCCAATCCAGGTTTAAAAGTACTTTGTGTCTTTTCACTTCATAGTTTAAGGAGTAGAAAATATAAAGGTGAGGATCAGTGATAAAATTTAACCAAAGGCCTCAATCTCCTGATTTCCCACTCTGCTCTGGTGAGCAGCAACTCTGTGTAATGTCTTTTCACACCAGTTTCTACACTTTGCCAGATACAGAAGCCTTTTAGCACAGCTCTGAGAAACAACAGTCTTCTTTTCACTGTCCAGTTCATTGCATTACCACAAGTCTCTGCTCTGAACTTGTAAAGGCACACACAGGGCTTAGCAAGACCTACCAATCAAGCAGAAATCCAAGCACACACAGGTGTGGAAGCTGTGAAATGGATATATCTGGTCATCAATGATTTTGCCCTGGGCTGTGGGCAGAAGTACTGAAAGCATTCCCAGATGCCCTAAGCTGGCATCCACAGTTCAGATCTTGACAAAACTGATCCATATATTGTGGCATATATATATTTAAGTCTCACAGCTCTTTAGAGATTCCTTTTGCACATTTTCCCATGAAAGAGTCTTCTCTGTCTCTGCTTGCAGGTCATTTTCCTTATCCTGAGTGTAGACAGGAAGGAATGTCTTCAGCAGAGAAGAGGAAAAGTGGCAGCAAGGGAATAGCATGTCTGTTCCAAGAGAACTCTGAATAGGAGAGTATCAAAAGGGTTGGGGGATGGATTTTTTTTCCTCTTTTAAGAGAAAATATGTTTGGAGCTTTTGTACTGAAGGGCTTTTTCCTAGTTCAAAGTATATTAAGCTCTGATATTAATCCTAAGTCTTGATTTAATGAATGGTTGGAATTATCAGGTGTAGAGTACATTTTTTTCTTGAAAATGTTTTGTCCCTTTTTTTTTTTCAATAGTTCCACAAATGTGTGTAAGGTTAGCAACTATTTAGATGCATTGTACTAATGAGACAAATATCCTGGAGCTTCAACACAGCTTTCAGCATACAATTTTGCTACAATATAATTCTCCATTTATCTTTTTTGCCATAATATCCATTTCTTGTTAAAATCAATTCTTTATTTATGGGAATAATCTATTCAATTTTATGCTCCATAGTCTAATTACCTAACAAAGATGAACTTTGTTCTTTTTGGAGTGGGCTTCCCTGAGGGCCTGGATTTCAAGTCCATAAAGTCAGGACAGTTCTACAGAAATCGGACATGCTTTGGGGGGACAGTACCCTGAACCTGGAGTCACTGTCTTGAAACTGAAGCCAGTGAGGGAAACTATTTCAGCTGGCCCCAAACACAGTTCCTTAATGTCTGTAGGGTAGGACAAAGGGCCAATGGGGCCACGTCTCACCCTGTTTGTGCTGAGGATGCACAGAGGCCTGAGCCAAAGCTGATTGCTGCCAGGGCATTGCTCCATTCCTCAGTTGTCTCAGAAGAGGGGCCTTTGTGCACATCTTCCAGTTAATGGCAAATATTGCCACTTGCAAGGGAAAAATAATTTGTAGTCTCTCAAGCAAAAAGTAGTGAAGTATCATTATTTCACTGATCGCTTACATTCAGATACAATTGCAACTTAGTTAAAGCAGAAAAGGGCCAGAATAGTCCTGATGACCTCGGTCTGAACAGACACAAGACCATAAACATCCAGGCAAACAAATAACCTTTGAGTTCCATTAGTCACAGAAATTAGGATGCTGAAATGCTCAAGCACTTGCAAAATCAGACATTTTGCTTGTAGTCATTTCTGAATATGGCATAAAGAGTGGGTCTGAAGGAGTGATTTCAATATTAAGTCCATTTTTCATTCCTAAAAGAGTGGAAGTCTTAATGGCAAACCCATTAAAATTATTTTCATTTACACAGTGAATATTTTGAATATACCAAGTCAAGGTTTCAGTTAAGTATGTTCATAGAATGTCAAGGTTAGCAATTTATTGGAAAGTCTTTACCTAATTTGGTATAATTGATGTTAAAGTCTTTTTTCCTAATACACTGTTTGTGCATTCCTTTTAAATGTGGATAAGAAGAAATGGATTTGTAGAAGATATTTTTAATTGATTCCAAAGGGAATAGCTACCGTGGAATCTGCTGATGAGTTCTGTGGGGGTCTAGGCTCCAATCATTCAGCATCTATATTTTTAATGACAAGATGCTGCAGTGTTTAAAGAATGAATTTGAATTATGAACACAGATAATTAATGTCTGCTCTCTCCTAACATTTTATCAATAACCACCAAGCCTCTAGTTAAGGCAAGGACCTCTGTGTTGGCTTAGAGACTCAAATTGCATAAAAACCCAATGGTAGTAGAGTTCAAGGTCTTTGAAAGCTTCAGTCAGACACTGCACATTAAATTCTCGATTTTCAGTTACAGAGGAGAGATATCAGCACATCATAAAGAAAATACTGCATATTTTGCCACCACTGCTTGATTTTGGCATTTTTTCTTCCTCAGTTTTCACATAGGTCGATATCCATTCAAACCAAAATAGTGTTAATTCTTTAGCTACCTCCTTTAGTCCTCCTCTGTGTGAAGAATCTCACTGACTGCAGGAGAACAAGTTGTACAACTGAAGGGTGCTCAGAATTAATAATGACCAAGCTTGTCATGTGTAGTGTGATGTAATTCTACCTTTAGGTAATAAGAAGCAAAACTCTTGGGATGCTGTTGGTATTGATTCACTGTGTAACAACTGGACAAGATATTTAACAACATAACTTTAAAACCAAAACCACAATGTTGTTATGCATCACATAGCTGCAGCTGGTTTTAGTGAATGCTCCATATTACTACATTTGGAGTCATCTCTCCAAACTGTAGGCATTTTGCTAGGATGGGAATTTGTAAGCAGGAATGTGGCCTATAGGATATACTAAGTAAGCTGTCACTTCTCTTCGACACTGACAGGGATTTAGAAGAAATATTTCTACTAGTTTTGGCTACTAAACTCCAAAAACCACCTGTGGACTTTGTGTGGAAGCCCTCAGGAGAGGAACAAAAACAATCAGAGGAACAAAAAATATGAGCTATCAGGAAAGATTGACAGAACAGGGCATGTACAGCCTAAAGCAGAGAAATTTGTGGTGCCGCACAATAACAGCCTCCAGGTGAAAGAGAAAAGGAGACTGAACACGTGCATAAACAGTGTTCTAGTGATACCCAACAGGGAAGTGCAATAGATTTCTTGAGGATAATGTTTTTCACTGGAATGTTTAAAGGATAAGACACCTGCCAAGAATGGCAAATATAATCAATGTGGTCTTTGGGCAGGGACAGACTAAATGGAAACTTCACACTGCTTGGTAATGTTACAATTCTACAGCTCTGTGATTGAAAGATGTTATATAAATGTAAGTGGCTTTTGCATTACTACAGTTTCACTGCCACTTACCAGTTAGATAAAATTACTGGAGATACAGGCATCACCTGTACATGGAATTTGTAAAAAAGTCCTATGCACCAGGATTCTGCCTATCACTACAAAGATTTACTGTGGCTAAAGAGTATCCAAAAAGTTGTTGCTTAGAAAGTAGGGCAAAATAGTGTGCTACTTCCAGCTTGGCAAGGACAGATGGAGATGCACTCTATCCATGCAGGCATGAGCAGAATAGAAGTGACCTGAAGCAGAAGGCCTGTTCAGACTGTGAGGTCCTGGTGAAAAAACAGTCCACTTCTTATTTAACTCCTTATCTCCAAAATGTTTCCAAGGCCTCAAGTATTAGTCAGGTAAAGACCAGACAGAGTATGCCTTTAAAGGTTGAACAGATGGACACATCTCTTTGTTTGACAGGAAAATATATGTGTTGCTTGACCTGGCAAACCCCTCGTGGTGCAGTGGAAGCATTGCACAAAATATCTCAGACAGTATCTGAAAAGAATCCCCCAGAAATAAATTAATAATTGGGATATT
The DNA here is from genome assembly GCF_028018845.1 of Melospiza georgiana. Taxonomy (NCBI): domain Eukaryota; kingdom Metazoa; phylum Chordata; class Aves; order Passeriformes; family Passerellidae; genus Melospiza; species Melospiza georgiana. The sequence goes on from NC_080430.1 coordinate 14,772,978, forward strand.
ATGGTACAAAGCCAACAACAAAATTAGTTTGATAGTTCAAGCTTAGTAAAGAGGCTTTGTTCAGTTTGATGACTCTGAAATTAGCTGTGCTAATCTGTACTACATGACTCTCTCTTGCTGTGTTACTCATGAGAGATGTTCCTTTAATTTTTTCTTTTCAGTGGATCAAGTTGTATGAGGATACACTCATGACAAAAAAAAAACAACAGAACTAATATTTTCAGAAAGGTATTCTACCCATCAGGGATTTGTTCCTTCCCTCTGTCTCTGATGATGATTTTAACAGGGAAATAGGTACCCTTCTTGCACAGGTAATCCTGCAAAGTTAGTTCTTACTGACTCAGGCCTAGCAATATGCCTCCAGTCTTACCTTTCAGAATCATATAATGGAGTTAATTTCAATCTAATCCTATTTTTTATTTAAAAAGAGAGATTTCTGTCCTACGTTTAACACTTGCAGTGATATCTGCTGATAGCATCAATGTCAGTAACATAATTGCTTAGCATCAGGTGTTGGCACAAACAGGATATCCCTGTATCCATCAAAAAAGACTTTGTCCTCTCTCACAAAGAGATCCTTGGGTTAGCCCTGGCCAATCTGGTATAACACAGTTCTGATTTCTGCTGGAAATATTAGCTCAAGTCCTAAAAGCTGCATAATTACATTAGTGTTGTTCCATGCCTGAGGGAAGCAGCTCTGCTTCTCTGCTGTGCGACCAGCCGGGGCTCAGCGCCGCTCCAGATGCTGCACCCAACGTGCCCAGCAATGACAGCCTCACCCAGAGGAGCTTTTCCTCTGGTAAAAATGGTGCCACATTTTGATCCACAAAAGAAGCAGACTGAGTGTCTGAAAGTCCAGATTCTCCAGGTTTCCAAAGCTCCTTGTAAATTCAGTAGAAGCTTGAACATTGTTGAAAATCAGATGCCGTGGCCGTATCATCAGGGCATCTGGAATGCAAGTCACACAAGCCTTGCTTACTCACAGCACTGTCTCCGGATATTTTTATAAAATCTACATTCTCAGCAATAAAATATGTGTTGCTATGGGGCATCTGTTTATGTTTTTATGTGAACTGATAATTACCCTGGAGTTCCTTCTGTCTACAAAAATGGTAGAGTTTTACAGTGAGTCTATAAACAATTATCAGTTAAATGTAAGCATAGTCCTGAATTTATACAAGAAAAAACAAATCCATGGGATAAATCAGTGCAAGCCTCTATCCAGGTAATTGCAGGTATGAATCATATGTTTTACAAATGTGACAAAATGCAGTTTTATCCCTTTATAACCTGCTAAGTTCAGCTCTCCTCTGAGCTCAGGACCCAATGCATTCACCTGCCAACCCCAGAACTCACAGCAAAGTATCCTAGGCTGGGTAGATCTCACTCTGTGTTTCTCTGAGCAACAAGTGCTAGGCAAGTGATAGAAACACAACATCATTCAAAACACTTAGGAAGATTTTATGTTTTTATATGTTTTATATGTCTATATGTACAGACAATTCTATTATGACATTCACAAGCCTTAAACACTACCGAAATAGAATATTTACTATGAATAAGACAGGAAAAGGAAAGTAAAATAAAGTAAACTGTGGTTGCACCCAGCTCACACAGCGCAAACATTAAACCTGTGAGAGAAAATCTGCAAGAACAGAGAGTGCCTTACAGTCCAGCTTCTTAATTTATGTTTGGTGTATTGGCCACAAAGACACCCCAGCACTACCATAACCACTGGTACAGATGCTATTGGTTAACTGCCCCCTCACATTCTTTTGTAAGTGCAGTCATGTTCTTTAGTATGAATTTTTTCTGCCTCCACTATCTCACCCCTAAAATGCAGTTACAGAAAAGGTCTCTGAAAATGTTAGCAACACTCTCACAGTTGCATGGGGAATTTTTGATCCTGGATTTTTTCTTCTGTGTCACAGGACTCTGAGCAAGGATAAAGCCTTTTCTTTAGAGCTGGCTTCCACATCTGCATCAGGATCCTCCCTTTAAAAAAAATCAGGATTTACAGCCTACTTTTTCTGATTAGAGGTTTCAGTCTGTGTCCAGTTCATTTTTACTTTAAAAAAGAAAGGGTTCATATTTTCTTACAGCTTCCCAACTTTGTTCTGTTCTGTGTCCGATGTAATTGATGACAGATTAATGCCCATCTGTCACAGTTCCACACTGTTCATTTTTAGTGTAAATATTCTGTGCTTACTCTTCTGGGTGTTACAACCTGAAAAGAACCAAATCCAAATCTGTAATAATAACATTACCAGAATTAGATATCAATGACAAGTCAAGGAAGCATTGCATATGCACATACATATGTGCTTTGTAACACCATGGTCAGACAGCGAAAACTACCAGTGGCTCTAGGATAAGGGTTTATGCAACAGAAAGAACCACAAAACTGAGGAGGAAGGACCCTGGAACTACAGGAAGGGGGCCAAAGACCCAGCAGACAGACACAAGGATTGTGATTAAAACAGATGCGTGGATGCCCTTAAGGATAGCACAGGTAGAGTATCCTTAAGATTTATCAATACAACAACAACAAAACCAATTTTTTGTATTTATGCTATACTTCAGAATCAGGTGTGCGGAATCAGGTGTGTGATTATGGCTCAGACCCTCTCCTCTACTCCTGTCCTAATGCTGTGGTAGTGGCATGGTAGTGTTTAGTACTAGGGCATTACTGCCTTACTACCATAAACATAACTGGGCTCATGCCTGAATATGTATGACTGATCTGATCAACTGCTCTTGGGGCCTGGTTTAACCCTGCTTGCAGCAATTGATGGAGGATGCCGACAATCTAGGAAACCAAGAAATACTGAAAATATGACATGAGGATGGAAACATCCTCTGTCTTGCTTGCGTTATCTAGCTGAGATTGAGTCCCACGGCCCAAGAACCCTACTGAAACATTTGTATTTTCACCTTCACCATTAGCTACTAACAGTTTTAGGTATCCAAACATCCTGTGAAATCAGGAATCAGTACCAGATTCTGTAACAAACCCATAACAGCAAAAATAGAGTCATGGATTGAAATGATTACAAGATTTGTCTTATCATCTGTAGGAATCAGGAAAATGAATTCTCAGCTAGAAACATGGATCTCACAATGGGGTCCCCACACACAAACATAGGATGCTTTCCATGGGTCATTAGAAAATTAACCATGAGTTCTTGATGTCTAAGTGTTGATATGAAATGAGAATTTCAGTTACAATGTGTTCAAAAGATGAAACATTTGGACATCACAGTGTACAGGAGAAGGAACCAGAGGAAGAAGACACTGAAAATAAAACCACAGACAAGTTGGCAAAAAAAAGAAGGATAAAAGATCCTCAGCAATGTAGAACAAAGAAGACGAATATTAAACAAAAGAAGAATAAAAAATAATTAGAATCAAAGACCAGAAGGTGAACTATGGGAATTGAAACAGGAGGTAGAAAAAAAATGAATGCAGACAATGTAGCAGAAAAGGACTCTGAGCAGCAGTAGTACTGAGGTTTCTAGAAAAAGGAACATGCCATAATAATGAATAACCAATCCTGTAAGAGGAAGCAAAAGCTAAACCAAAATTAAGTGATGCCAAGGCCACTTTCAAGTTGTGCTGGAAGATAAAAAGCAGAATCAGAGGAGAAATGTGATCACATGCTGTGTTACCAGGAAATATGAAAGCCTGAAAACATTTTTTTAAATACCAACTTAAAAGCATAAGCATAAAAAATAGATGTTGCAACAGCTGTACAAGTGAGGAATAACAACTTGAATAGAGATATCTAGTATGACCCAAATTTCATAGAACTTGTTGTGAATCCACAAGAATATCACACACTTTCTTCATTAACAAGGACTATGCAAATTAGTAACATTAAAACATTGAAAAAAAAAAGAAATAGCAAAACTAGCGATCACCAAATTAATTTTCAAATCAAGGACAAATTAACAAGTCACTATTGCAGCAGAATTGGACAGTTATCATGTTAGAACAACCAAAAAAGGACATAGGATTCTTAAACAGGAAAACTGTACAAGTCGAGTAGTAGCACTGGAGAAATATCCAGAGCTAAACAGTGAAGATCAATCTTTAATTGATCAACCAGCCCCAAAAGATTTTTGCTGGGCTTTACTTACTCAAAATTGCAAAGTAACCCAAAAGATAAAAGCGTATTAAGGAAGGGAACTTGACAGGTTTGACAGTTCATTTAAGGCGCTGGTAAATTGTTGGTACATTTTTTTTATCCTGCATAATAAAGATCAAATTAAAATTACCAATGGATACACACACACACACAAAAAAAATATTGGGTACCAGAGTCAGGGTTTAGTTACTGAGAATATTGGTGAATATTTATAAAGAGGGTTTCACACTCGCCATACAAGAAGCACTGAAGCAGGCTGAAGAGACAACTAAGCTCAGTAAATCCAGTAACCATGAAATTGGAGAATTTTGTAGATATTATGTGAAGAGCTGAAGAAATTTTATAAGAACAATGTGAGAGTTAAAATCCTAACAAGTTAATAAGTGTGGGGGAGGGGTGCAAAATTATTTAAGTGGTAGCCTTCTCTAATCAATGTCTAAAGGAGGTCTAAGAGATTTCACAGGTGAGTAGAATCATGGATAAGACTGTAATGGATGCAGCTGTGTATCCAGCAAACAGGGTGAAAGTATTAGCCTGGTCCTAAAAGATACTGCAGACAAAAGCATGCGATGGCAAAAAGAAACAAGAAAGGAATAAAGAGAAGAATTAAGTGGTTTATTGTTATTCTCAGACATATGTGAAATCCATGGAGAATAGCCTACATATTTGAAGACACCATGAAAAACTGAAAGGTTTTTCAAATTTAAATACTTGCATTTTGCACAAATCAACTTAAATATTCCTTTGAACACAAATTTTTTGAGTTATCAGCTGGAACATATTTTGGGTTAAATCCATGCAGACAATTGATTAAAAAATAGATGAGTGTGATGGAAAGACAGATACTTAAGTACTTTATTGAGAATTGTGTGGGTAGTGAGTGGGGCATAAATAGTATAGATTTCACAAGATTACCTAATGTATTTTCATTCATCTTTGATGGGCATGGCCATTATGAAAGCACCTATATGAGAAAATTGAAGTTTACACATTCTAGGACATTACAAAGTGGGCCCATGCTCTTTCCAATATCTACTTTTCATTAGTTTCAAGTGTTATATACATTGCATAAGAATTTATCTGGATTGTTTTTATTTATCTGGATTGAATTTACCTGGCCTGTGTGATGATCTGGTATGCAAACTTTGTTACAAAAGAAAATTTACCAAAATTTAAAAAGAGTAAAAATGAAAAAAAGTTGTCTTCAGTGTGCTCTATTTCAGAAGGCTGCACACTATTACAGGAAGCTTTACAACATTACATTTGTGATCTAAGGCAGTTTCTGTAGTGTTATATTGGGAATATTTTAAAATAAATACATGTAAGTTAAAGGCCTTTGTCTTAAGAAACACTAAGCAATGGTAGAGGCCATAAATTCTTTAACTGTGGAGATATACTGATAATGAAAATACTAGAATCTGTACGTGCAAGCATGTACTAATTTAGTAGAAAGATTCTTTCATTTTCAAGGAACTAATCAAGTAGCTTTGGAAATGTCCAACAATTGTTCTCTTGCTTCAGGAGAATAACAGCAAATATCCATCACCATGAAGAATCACTCCATGCAAAAGTTATCTTTTTCAGTCTGGAAAAAACACTCACTTTATGTACTTTGTCATGTGGTATCTTGGCAGTTAGATCACACTTTGTAATTGAAAACCAAACTTTATCCAAAGATGTTTGGTGCTCTGTGCTCTCAGTCAGATGGCTTCAAGTGCATAATAAAACTTTCACACTTGCCATTGTTGTAATTGAAAATACCACACTGGCTTTAAGCTCATTTAAAACTGCTCCAACTGAGCCAATGGATGGAAAAATTATGAAAACAACCTTATACCTACATCTATAATGAACTATTCAGTAACAGAATTCCAGCAAAATTAGGGGAAACTTCAATAAATCCAGGAAAATGTTAAAACATGGGAATTATGATTTGAAACAATAGCAATGTTTTTATAGGATTATATATTTTGCAGTTCCACAGTATCTAAACTACTGCATGTCTTATTTCATCCACTTACTGCATTTTTAGCAATATAGGTAGGTACCATTATAATATTAAAACATTTATCGAAAACTTTTGCATATTACAGCAATGTTATTTGCAAATCATTATCAAAAGGTCAGTATCTGGTGAGGCAAGACCAAAGCATTCACAATGCTGTCCCAGCAGCAGGCACACAGCAATAACCAGCCAATGCAGCTTTGAGAGTGCATGGTTCAGGCAGCTGAATCAAAAGACCACAGTTACCTGAATATATCTCTGTGATGAAAGGTGTTTGAAACGTGAACAGGACCAATGTAGGAGAAAGCAATCCTGACGGTGCAGCAGGGACCCCCAGAAAGGCAGGTACCAGAGACCCTTGAATGCAGGAAGAGGAGGGAACCAGAGACCAGACAGAAATTGCCGCTACCCACCGGTACAGATGTGTAACAGTGGAATCAAGCTGTACCTAAAACAGGAACCACACATGGGCTGGTTTGAGGGTGTGTTTATTACAAAACTGCCATGACAGCAACTGGTTACCCTACCCTGTATTTCAGAGCCACGTTTGCCCACTATGTGGTAAATATTGTCTGAAACAAAACTTTAAGGGGACCTGTGTTTGGGTGTTTGGGTTAACATTTTGTTAATTGGATTGGGCTGGTTTGGCTGGATGCTTTTAAAGAGTAACTTAAATTTAGATGCATGGGAGATGACTGGCTGGAAAAATAGATTAAAACTCTGGTTTTTTGTCCTTCTTCTTTGAAGTCTGCAGTTTTTGTGTCTGTGTAGGTCAAGAATTTCAGTCCTAAGTAAGAATGTTAACCTCAGAAGACTGGTTGCCCCAAGACAAGGACAGATTTGATGGGTTCAGAGGGCAATACCAATGAAAACACAGTGATGGTGAGGCCGTCAGCCTTGGTGCTATTAATTTAAGAGTCATTTGTCATCAGTGTTAGCAACTCTGTGTTGATGCTTGAGCATTTAATGTGATTGCAGGGATGTTTGAAAACAACTTCCAATACAAAATGAAGTTGAAGCTTGTGGAGCTCTTCAGCAGAGAAAAATCCCTACTGAGCAGTATAGAAGTATGTTATAAATGAAAATAGAGTGTCTGAGCTGGGACCAAATGTCCATTGCTAGCCAACTTTATTTTGTGGCTGAATTGATCTTCCTTCTTTCAAAGCTCAGCATTCATAAATTGTTCTGGGGAACCTCAAAGTTATTTGAAAAGGTCTATAGCAATATAAATTTCTCTATGCAAAATGGCTGTTTAACAAGATTGTCTCCTTGAACTTTTCACATGATTGTGACAGCCACTTTCATTAACTAATGGAAGTTTTATAGCGGATTTTCCCCACTACTCCCACATCACTGTTTACTATTATTTTATGGAGAATACTTTACCAATTGGGTCTTTGAAACAAAGGAAAAGGCATTTGGTGACATTCCCAGGCTGCTATGTGTCTTGTTAGCAGGGCTGCCCAGGAGACAGCTTGCAGGAGAGCCCCAGCCCACATGGGCTGCAAAGTTTGCAGCAACCAGTTGGCCCATGGGGGTTAATTCAGCAGTCATTATGGTCACTGCTGAAAAACCCCTTTTGTGTTAAACCTGCTTAGATTAAAATTAGGAAGAACAGAAGCCTCATGAGGAATTGTTCCTCATTAGTCATGGTGCAGACAGCAGAAGGATGGTGTAGGTGTGTAGTTAGATTTTACAACCATAGTGATCATTTAAGAGAAAAAGGAAGAGAGAAGTTTAAGGAGTAAGTGGTTTGGAAGGCATCTGAGGCTTCATGAACTCAATATCCATCATACTGTACCTGGATGAGTTTTGGAACTGATCAGGAACTCCATCTTTTCTCAGCTCACCAGCAGAGAAAGTGTTCACTTGGTATTTTAGAAAACGTCCCTTTCATTCCATCTGGAGATTCCCTGGGTAATTTTATGTGAAATGGCTGCATTCCCTCAGGGCAACAAGTAAAGATGTTTTCAGTTGCCTGGTGAGAAAGAAGAGACTAGAAAAGAAGAAAAAATATTTGGAGAAAGAAGACAGCTAGTCTACAGCTAAGTGTAGACTAGCATTTAGGGAAGAAGAAAAGCGTGAACAAGAGAAGTGAAGGAATGATTTATTTATCTTTTATTTTTCCAAGTTATATGTCTTTGTGAAGTCTCTGTTGCAAAAGACAAACCTCAAGTTTGCCTGATTTGCCATTTTTCATTTTGTGATGGAAAGACAGTAACATTTCTCCTAGCAACTAAAGATTTTTTTCTCCAACAAGTTACAAATGTAGGAAAAAGATAAATAATAAATGTTCTGACTCTGAACTTCAGTGGAAAAATCTCATTTTTACAGTCAAACTTCATCTTTCAGAGCAGAAAAAAAGAGAAAGATGTTTACAAATGTCTTTGTTTTTTACCAAAAAAGTAGTTTTCGTTTTCAGTAAAGTTTTGGAATTTCACATAACCATGAATATTTTTTAATCAGACCAAAAGAATATTTTGTACATCCTTAAATGCAACAAAATGAACACTTCTCGGCTTTGGAAGATGGGTCATCCTTCTGAACCACGGTCATCCAAGGCCAATGCACTAACCTCAGCACTAACAGAGAAGACTACGATTAATCAATTCTATACATGGGATAAAGGCATGAGAATGCATTTTTCTTCCAGATACACTCATTGCATTGCACAAAAATTGGTGGGAAAAATTAGCCTTGAGACAGGCAGAATGTCACATCTCTAATTGAGATGGCTTGTGCTTACTCCAAGATTAAATTTGATATAGTCATTGTACATTGTTGACTAAGAATTGTTTTGATTCTGGCTGTGTGGTTTCATAGCAGCAACATTCACTTTAATGCATACTGGCATCACTGTAACTACATTAAATTCATAAAATAAAGTTAATTTTAAAAAACTTTTAATTTACTTTTGTTTCTCCATAAATGCTAAAATTGAAAAATTTAGGCACACAGAGTCACAGCAGGAGCCAAGGAACTAAATATGCAGTCCTACCTCCAGACCCCTTAAATTGGCTACTCTTGAGGCACATCATTTACATCAAAAGGACAGAATTCCAGCAGAGTATGTCCTCATTCATTACTGTGGCAAGTGAGGAGATGCACGATCAGATTACCATTACACTATGTAGATGCAAAGGATCAGAATAGGAACTCAAAGACATAGACTCTGTGCTCCTCAAGTAAAAGATTTCCTAAATGTTATGCAAAATATTATGTGTCATTTAATCTTCTAAGAGATTTAAAGAAAATGTCTTCTACTTTATACATTTAAGGAAAAAAGTCTTTTCTTCATCATGTTGGAGAGAACTTTTATCCTTAAACTGTCAAGATGATAAAGGTATCAGCATACATTTAAATTCCTTACCTTGAAAGATGGTAAATGATGTATGCAAAAGAAAACCAGATTGCACAAGAAATTTCTTTACACAGGGATTGTACCACGGAATAAAGTCAATGTAAAAAAAGTAGGTGTGGGTTTTTTAAGCTAAAGTTAAGCATGATGAGGTGAAGTTCCAAAGAAATCCAGACAACTAGAGGCTTTTTTTTTTAATAAGAGAAAAACATCTTTTTTTTTTCAGATAGGAGACTTTTTTTGCTTTGCTTTTGCTTATATTGACAGACTGTGAAGGTCAAGAAGAGATTGATCCACAGAGGCCAGAAAAAGTTAGAAGTAATTTAATTAGAGTTGTCCAAATCTGAAATATCTTCTAATCCGATTATATACTTATTTCTTGAGGGACAGTGTGTGGGCATCTATATTTGCTATAAAAGATCATTTTTTGTAATCTAAAAAGATTCAGTTATCAACTCTTTTTCAAGAAGCAGAATGAGTCAAGAAAATAAAAACCTGAAGAATTTTTCCATAGTTAAAAAATAGAGTATGCTTATATTAATTTGTATTTCAAATTAACTTTATGCATGAGTGCATGTCTTTTGTACATTATATCTATACTACATTAAATAGTCTTTTGGAGTCCAAGTGAGTGAAGGCACAGTTGCTCAGATGTGTCGTGAGGATCTGTTTTCGTGCTGTGCTGCCTGCCTTCTGTAGCTGGTGTGATTCATGGTAACAAAGGGCATTGTCTGGGACATTTAGAGATGTAATTTTGTGTGACTCTCTTAATATAAAGTAGACAAAATGCTTTCTGTGAAGAGGAAGGGTGTCATCCATCAAACATTTTTAATCCCGTCTTTGCCATGGTCATCCTTTGAGGGTTTTAAGGGTACAAAATGTACAGTAACTGTGCATAGAAAACCTGGGGTGACTCTTAAAAACTGTGAAAGCAAATGAGTCATCATGTGAAGGTGAATATGCTGTAAATGAGAGCAGAGAGGCTGGGAAGCAAACCGGAATATTGACTAAGGGCAGTGCAGTCGGCACAACAGAGCCCTGAGCTGTAGAGAAAGGTCTTCTTCCACTGCCCCAAAATAGCAGTGCCTCAGAGAGGTCTCTAAGAACTCATCCCACCCTCAGACAGGCAGGAATTGCAGCACAGGAAAAGAGATTTGCCTGAAAACTGTTCTCTAAAAATCCTGAGGTAAAGTAGATTTAAGCGAATAGAAAGCATAGGAGAGTGAGTCCCTTCATCAGGGTGCCTATTTGTAGAACCAAAACAGAAACAGGGGGATTTTTTTAAAGAGTGAATTGCATTTTTAAAATTTCCCCTCCCTTTCTGTTCTGAAGTCCAGAGCCAGAAATAGCAGTGCCAGAATTCTGTGAGAAAGACCACTCTTGCCCTTCTGGGAAATACCATCGTTATCTCTATAAAGTCTGTTGCTGTAAGATTTGGAGATGTTTTGCTGACTGCAGAGATCTGGATGTTCTTCAGATAAGGAATTGAAAGTTTGTCTCATTACCAGATGCAAATCTCCACTCTAAGGTCCATCCATTAACAGGTTAGGCTGCTGTAGTACATTGAAGTACAGCTATCGTACAAATTTGGTTGGATGTCCTTGACATGAGAGTTTGCAGCACTGCTTTCAAGAGATTTATAAATATGAATGGGCTGGTGATGCCAGCCAACATGATTAAGATGCTTCCTAAATCAACACCACCACTGAGTTGCACACAAATGGGACAGAAATAATTTTATTTTGATAAATAAAATGTCAGAGATAAAAAGGCCTGTGAACTGAGTGCTGTGCCTCCTAAGCTTTCACTTTTTTACCTTAGATGAGCAACTGATACAAACAGCAATTAAGGGCTTACTTTAAGCAAAGGACTTAAGTTCCATATGCTCAAGTGCTTTGCCAAGCAGGAATGAGGTTATTCATATAATTAAATATTTGTCCTGCTATTAGATGAAGAATGCAAAATTTATATCCATGCAAATTTATCCACATATAACAGTTTTGCAAATCAAGGAATGTGTTGTATTTTTTGGAGCTGTCTGCATCCTGGGAAATGGAGAATATATTCTCTGTCTCACTGGTTATTTCCCTGCACAACTGAATTTCTTGAGGAGTATTGGGCAGACCATGCATTCCTAATGATAAATATGCCAGCATGATGACAACTGGTTTTACCTTGAACATTTCCCTGGATAGTGATTTTTTTCTAAGCTGATAATAATATGGCTCAGTCTCCCAGAGGGGAATAAAACACTTTCCTAGGAGCCATGTTAGTCCATGTTGAATGAGAGCTCTGAAAGTAAGAAGTCACACGAATGGTTTCTTAGACAAAAAAAAAAAAAAAAAAAAAAAAAAAAAAAGGAAAAAGAAAAAAGGCTGGCCTAAAAGAGTTTACACAGCTGTGAGTGATAAAATATAGCAGCCATGGCAACCCACTCTCCAGTATTCTGATAATGCATCAGAAATGAGGCTATTAGAATTATTAATTCACATTAGCGGCTATTAAAATTACTACCTGCAGATTCACAGCCTGAAAATCCTTTTCTATTTCTAAGAGAAGGTTCAATTGCAGAGGGAACCTTTTTGCTAAATAGGTGCACTGTATTGTATGCTAGACATTATGGGAAGTCCAACAGATAATAAAGCTCACATTGAGCTTTATGAAGCTGCTTTGTAATGCAAGACTAGCAGATGTAATACTTCATTCTTTAATGATGGCAAAGAACCAATACACCCCTAATAGCAGTAACAATAACTGGACTCTTACTGGTTTCCTGGAAGCTAATACTAGAAATCCAACTTACTGCAGGGTATTTCATTAAATAGCAAGTGACATACAAAACGTTCTACACTGGTCGGTAATAAACAAAGCCAACAGAAAGCAGCAGCAAAACTGAGCCAGGCCCATAGAAAGGTTTTGTAGAGATGCTGTGGTGAGACTCAGGGAGTCCAGCAGAGATTTGGCTACATCCTTTCCATCCCCCATTAACTTAACTCAAAATGCAATTGCATGCTGTTTTAAGTAAAAGAAGAAACACTATTACACCAAGGCCACAGCAGGAAATAATCAGGGGGAACAGCAACATGGCAGAGAAAGAACATTTTATTTATGGAAATGAGCAGAAAAAGTAACACGCCAGCTAGAAGCCAAATAGGTACCGGCAAAAATGAAAAACAAGCAAAGAACATGAACTTGGATCATAACCAGTTTTTAGAAATTCACATCACAGTCTATCTCCTTTAAGATCCCATGTACCAAAAATGGCTATGACATCCAGGGTTCTTTTTAAAAACTATCATCCTCAGAAAGAGAAAAGGAAAACAAAAGTGACTGTAAAATGAAATTTAGCACATCCCCACAGGCTAGATACAGCAAATGATGTAGGTATACACAATGGGGCTTGAGCAGCCTTAACACTAAATGCTATTCTAAATTCCTTTTCCCTGGTCACTACCTAACGCAAGAGCAGCCAGAATTTCTTAGAGATTTATTTTTTAACAAAGTTCCCTCTGTGCCTACAGACATTTGTTTCATATTTGTGACGTATTCAAATTTTACTTCCTGCAAAACTCAATAATATCTGTAGAAGTAGATATTTAGCCATCTAAGCTTCCTGTGGAGCACGGAATGAAGGTCTCAGCAAAGGAAGACACTCTTATTTTTGGAAATGGTGGCAAATAATATTCTAACAAATAAAAAAATTGTAATACTTAAGGTTATTGATTAGATGACCTAGGGTTTTTTTCTTGCTGGGGATGTCCAGACTTACAAACATTGGGTGTCCATGTCACAATCTCCCCAGTGGTCTTGGTCCTGCACTTAGAAAAGTTTAGCACCACCAAAGAACAACAATTAAGGGTGCACTTATAATACCAAGAAGGTCAAAGTAGAAATTGGGCTTAGACTTTGGAATGTAAAGTCAAAGAAATTAGACATGCCAGAAAAATGTTACTGATGGTCCTTACAAGAGATGACCAAGTAACAAAAATATTTGTCAATGACCTTAACTGTAAAATTTCCAAGAGCTAAAATTCTGTGGTATAAGTACCCTGCCCTTTTCCCATTTCTCCTCAGGCATTCAGACAAACATTGCTGGATATGGTATTACTCACACAGATAACAGCATCCCTGCACAACCAAAGGGCTTCATGCATGAAGAAAAGTATTTGTTATTTCTTTTCCCCTACTTGCTGTTCATCAGCTCAAGTTCATATCAGCAGGATGACTCACATGCTTCTGTTCTGCACGTGCTTAATGCTCAGCTGAGTGGAGCAGAGCCTGCTGTGGCTGCAGAGCCCAGTTTGCCAGCAAGGATGGGAGAGCAGAGCAGCTGGTGCCCCAGGACCAGCACACTGGTGCCACCACCCCAGCAATTACTGAGCATTTATTCGTGCCATGAGGAGTGCTCACCCAGGACTCTGCAGATACAGCCACCCTTCCTGAGGTCACAGAAGTGTTAAGGAAGTATTTTTGCCTCAGAACTTGCTGACTTGCAAAAAATGAAAGTTTCAGCAGAAGTGGATTTGTTTTCACATCAAGTTTTGTTTTGTTTTCCAAATTAATGCTGGGGAAAAAAATTTAAAATCTTAAAATCTTCTAAAAGGTGAAATAACCTTTCTCTATACAGTTTCTGCACAATAGAATAACAAGCAGTTGTTTTTCCCTGGATCAAAGAGAGATTTTTAGGAAACATTTAAGTAAGAAACAAGCAAAACTTTGGAGGGAATAGCTGGAGAGACCATGTGAATCAGAACAGGCATTAGAAAACAATACAGAGTGAAGTGGGCAAAAATCGCAAAGTGTTTTTGCAACTTTTCGAACTTTTTTCAGCTTTTCACCTCACAAGATGGAGACCCCAAAAAGTTGGCTGAATGAGGCAGAGGAAGTAGTGGATGTGATAAAACACTTCCTTTTTTCCTTCTCACACACTATGAGTACATTTGCAGAGATTTCCAGTATGATGTGATAAGCCCCTAAAAATACACCAGAGTACATACCCCAGAAAGAAGCCCAGCACTGGAAGAAGAGAAAAGGTTGAAGTATCCAAGTACATTATAATTCTTTACAAAGTGTCCATGGTTTAAAGAAAGAGTCAGGTTTATAACAAAACTTAGTTGGACGCTTGCTGAAGGGTCCATGATGAAATTCTCCAGTGGGTCAAGGGAGATGGACTCCAGGAATGCAAGGGTCACTCCAGGCATGGTTCCTGGGAGGTGCTCCCCATGCCCCACACATCACTCACTGCTTCAGAGTGGCTCTGCACAGGGAGCAGACACTTGCACAGCAAAATGGGCTTTCCCCATTAAACTATTCCTGCTAATAATGGCATCTGACAAAAGCAGTTTAAAATAATTTGCTTCCTTCTACTTTAACATTTTCTGTGTGTTTTCCTTCAGATCATCTTTTATGTCACCACAAAGGAGTAGCTTCCATACATTGCTCATTGACTAAATGACTGCTGCTACTTGCAGTCAATTGGATTTTAAATTAATCTCACATAAAAATCTAAATAAGGGATGATTTCAGTTTTTATTTGGAAGATGGAAGGAAGAGCAATGTGGGACTGTACCAGCTGCAGCTTTAGAGCTTTATTTGGAAGGCTACAAGGACACACTTTATTTCCTTAAGGATCTCAAAGGCCTGAACTAATTAGTACTTATTAGAAAACAAATTAGAAATGCATTTTATTTCTCCATATGGTGAAAGACAGAGCTACAGTAAAGGGGTGGAATATCATAAAAGCTGAGATGTTGATTTGCAATGCATAATTTATTTGACTAATTTTGCCTTTTCTTTTATGTCTGTGCATTGCCTATGAAGAGGTAACCATTGTTTTGAGTTATTTGTCAAATAATTTTTGCCATGTAACTCATCTGTGAACAATTCATTGCATTTATTTGATCATTACAATTAAAAATTATAGTGGCAAAAATAATTGATATGCAAGCCACCCTAATTCTTTTTATAACATGGATACTACTATGACCTTTTTATGTGAGTGTGCTTGATTTTACTTTATTTCATTTTTGTCATCATAAATTCTTCAAAATTAACTTAAAACTGCGTGAACTAGAATTACTGTGGAAAACAGGCACTACCAGAATTAAGCATAATTCACAGAAGTTCAGACCTTATTCTCACTGTTTTGTGAATCTTTCTCCCAAGATATACTTCATGTACGTAGAAGGTAAACATGGTCAGTGAGTAAACACAGTTATAGAAATCTGAATTTTAAAAGTTAATGAATACTCAGAGACAAAGCAGAACAGATCTCAGTGACTGCTGTCAGAGACACCTTACGGCAATGCTATCATAACCAAATAATTATTTCTGTTTGTAAAAGACAGGGATTTCCAGTATTTGGGGCTGGAAGAAAGAACTTGCTGTTCATTTTGATTTGAGTACATTAGAAATGGGAGCCCTGATCACTTTGCTGATCACTGAGTTGCTCTCCTCCTGACACTGCTCAGCCCCAGAGGTGCACTACACCTGCAGAATGCCACCACAGAGATGGCTCCTATCCTGTGCAGTCGGAGGTCAGAGCATCTCAACTCACAGCTCTTACCTCTCTTTCCTGAGTAGGACATCAACATAAAGCCATGGTTTTCAGCCCAAATCCTCACCTCTAGCTCTGGGACTATTTCAAATATGGAAAGATGGTGATTTCTCCATGCTCAGATTTCAGGTCTTTTATTTCTGAGTAGACTGCTATTCAACAGGCCTTTATAGGAACTGTTTCTTGTAACCTGCCACCCACATTTGTTGTGAACATCATGTGGTGTGGATGTCAGTATTGCCAGTGCACTTGGTGTGCTTTCAACCCACCTACAAAACAGGATTATTTAGGGGAAAATGGGGGCAGAAATGCTAGATTTGTTCATCCCAAACAATTTCTCATCTTTTTCTGCTCTAAGGCAATTTCAAAAGAGATAATTGTGTGCAGATAGAAGTAATTATATCTATATGCATGCTGACCATGTAATTGCAAGAACAATGATTCCAAATATTCCTTTTAATTCCCCCTACACCTGCCTCACTCAAAATTGTCCTCTTTAGATCCCAGTATATGGAGGTCATCTGCAGCCTGGTCCCATCAGTAAGACATCTAAATCCTTTGGAAAAAAGCACATACCCTTCATGCTACTGAACATTGCAAGGAAAGGCATTTTATATACCTACTACTAGAAGAAAATACAAAAAGCATCTATGTAAGCATTAAAATTTGGAGGAATTGATTTCATCGTGTTTTTTTCACTATTTGTAGACTCCAGACGGACATAATTTATTTTACTCCAGTGAGGGGGAAAGGATAGGAGGTCTGTTACCTTCCTTAAAATGTTTTTTGGCTAGAAAATGCTTCTAATTTGTATGATGCATTTCTCCATCAATGTTATAGAACTACATGCTTAATTTATACAAACTGTAAGTATGCATGGATCATATATAGGTTTTCAAATTATGAAAGACTTGTTTTTCTCTGTTTATTTCCTTTCTTGACAGGACTGAGCTCACCTTTCCACCACCTCTTTTAACAGCACTTTGCTAATCTCTGTGTAGTTTATAAACTCCTTTTTCTGTTCAAAAATGTTTTCTTCGGTATGTTCCACACTCTGAACTATATTTCAAAGTGCCACTTTAATCCTTTTTATCTTTCTGATAACTTAGGGGTTGGTCATTACTTGGTTATTCTGGTCACATTTCACTGTTCTTCACTGAAATCTCAATAGAGAAAGAATGCTTTAGGCAAAATGAACTCTGAACTTTTGTGTCATCCAAATCTTAATGTAAGTATATTGAGTACAGCCTGCACAGCTAAGCCTAAAATCATAAGAAGCATATCTCATCATAAAAATTGCACCAACACAAAAGTGGATGATTTCGTGAAAAACAAATTTAATTTCTTAGTGTTATTTCTTACAATTCCAGGTACTTACTGAATTTGAAAATGAACTTTAAAAAAGTTTTGGAAATATCAATATAAAATAGAAGAATGGCAATGCAAGGAAGATAACACCATGAACCTTCTGCTACCTCCTATACCAGACATAATGATTTTTACTCTACATAAGCTATTAAATTATTTTGCTTTCTACAATTACAAAACTAGGATGTTTTCTTCATTTGAATACTTACAGGTCATGATGACACCATAAAAGCTAATGTGCATACTCTTTTTAAAATACCATTACAGCTCCAAGGAAGTAGTGCTTATCATAAAACTGTGTTTAAATTAAAAAGACATATTAGCATGAGTTAAAGTATCCTTTTCTCTTTCATTCTTTGAATACTTTATCTCTCATTTTATTTCTCCATAAGATGAAAGACAGAGCTACAGAAAACTAGTTGTTTTCTGAAATAGCCATTTCTGTCATAGGTGTTTGGGTACATACTTTTCATGTATGTCTCCATATCATTATTACATTAAATTATCACATCTGAAAAGGATTTTGTCTTCTTCTCCTCATGTTCTGCATTAGCTATCAAACCTGCTGCTTCCTTCTTGATACAGACCAATTTTTCACAGTTTAATACTCAAATTATTATCTTAAAATTCCTAAAATGCAGTTCCACTGTGGCTTAGCCATTTCTGCTGCTTTTAAAATCGCTACTTATTAATGTTAATCATGTTAAAATGCTGGGTTTTCTTAACTAGTATAAGAGCTTAAGTTTTTAATCTGAGTCTTTTTTTCCCCTCACAAATTTCCAGAAAATTGCTAGGATTAAAATACCACAAAGATTTCCTTTCAACCCATGTGAGCCTGTAAGCCAGGTTGCCGAGAAGCAAACCTTTTATCTCGTTCAGAGGACATACGTGCAGACTGATGCAAAGCATGATCTGCAGCACATGTGTGTTCACTCCTGCAGGACATCTGCACACCTTGCATGCTGCGGTTAACAAAAATGTAAGAACTGAGGAAATCTGGTTACAAACAGCTATTTCTTCCTTTCACCTTCATGCTGTATGTATCTATCACTCATTTTTTATACACATTTTGAGTGTCAGTCTAGGTTAAATACATAAGGCTTTTAAGCTGTGCAGACACTGAAGGGAAGTGAAAGCTGGGTTTCCATTCAGAAGAATAAAGGTGACCCTACAGAGGAAGCCAAGCCAATCTACTTCACAGTAATTGATTACATGGGGGAAAGGAGATGGACAAATGAACCCTTCACCCTCAGTGCTCTCCAAGACAGGCAGTGTATCCACCTGTGGTCACACTGGGACTGCAATAGATAAATGTGACTTCTTCTCTGGCAATATGTCAGCCAGTTTAAGCAGCAGCTTGGAAGTTTGAGGAACGACTTAATTTTGGAACTGAGTTGAGCACAAATGCATTAGAGCAGATATTTCTGATTCCTTATAAGACCTAAAGATAGCATTTTTGCAAGACTATATAACCATTAGTTGTCTTAAACGACGCATGTCTCAGTCCTTGCAATTCTGTTGCTATTATATTGTTCCACAATCTCCTTGCTGTGGATCTTCAAGAAGGAAGATGAGGATAAACAAACCAGTTTGGAGCCATAATGTGTCCTTCAACATTTTTTTTCAGGTCCATTTGTGTCAGGAGAATAGTACAGAGGCTGTTCTAGTCTCACTGATTGGTGGTTTCTCCTTAGCAGTAGACAAAATCTTAGATGTCTGTTGTAATTTCTTAGATCAGTCAGTGGTGTTTGATACCCATGGCCCTTGGTTGTGATAAACAGCACAGCTTTTATGCTATCACTCACTTGAGTGATTTTGTTCTTTCCTCTCCAAACGTCAACTCCAGTTCCCACTGAACTCAACTGCAAAACTGCTTTAGGCTTCAACAGAAACAGGTTTGGGCCCCAGGAGATGAAAGAAAGTGATTTTGATCAATTGCTCATCTGCCCAAAGAACACTTTCACACAGGCTCTGCCAGGCTATACTTTAGTGCACCTCCTCTATGTGATGCTGAGAGAGATAATAACACAGTTTGGGCTGTTGTGCTTTCAAGATGCAGGTGACACGCTGCTCTATGCCTCATTTTCATCAAACCCAGATGGTGCAGCATCTTTGCTTTGCCTGCGCCTGGCAGAGATTGATACTTAGATAAGGGCAAGCCGACAGAAGCTTCATTTGGACAAGATGGAGGAGGGGCTATCGTGTAAGGGAAAATAGGTGTAATCTTACTTCTTTTCCACTTCCCATTTGAGAGGATTTTGACCTGGAGTGTGTTTGGATTCCTACTGCTATTTGAAATTGCAGGTGGCTTTGAGGGTCCAAGACAGATTTTCATATCTGCTTCAGTTAGACATCTATCACATTTCTTCTTGGCTTTGGACAATGCCACCTCAAATCCATGCCTTTTTAAATTCTAGATTTAATTATTATGATGTGCTCTATATGGGGCTACAGATGAGGACCAACTGGAAACAATAGTGCGTGCTGAAACCAGCTGCTTGCCTGGCTGGCAACAGGAACCACTGAGCACATACTAGATAGCTTCTCTGGCAAAAGTTCTGTTTTCCTCCCTTTAAAAGAATGGCTCTCTCCCTATTGACACTGGCTCCTCCACTGAATTAGTGTTAAATGACCTGGGTCCTATCTTCTTGAAAAAACATCTCCTGCCAAGTGAAGTCTCAAAGCAATTTCTGACAGTATAATGTTAGGGCTCTAGATTTAAACAAATAGGAGGCAGTAGCAAAGCTTTTAAAACAAACAGCTCTCAGCTTCAAAATTGGCTTCCCCAACTACTCCAACAGAGCCCAAATGTGTTGAGCTTGGCACAGTAAATGACCCTTCACTTTTCCCTAGCTTTGGATTATCACCACACTTATCACAATGGACTGGTTTGAGAATCCCGTTTTAATTGCCTCTGTATTCATGAGGTTTTTAACAACATCATTAATACTGCACTGGAGATATGGACTCCTCATGAAATTATACTAAACTGACACCAAGAGCTTGAACTTTGGATTCTTATTTTAAAGATTCCATCTGTGACCCATTGCCCCTCAAAATGTGTGGTTCAGATAAGCACTCTCAGGATTCAATATTTTTCTGACCTGCCTCTTGGGTCAGCAAAGTGATTTGGAAAGCTCAAGAGAGTAGCCTTATTTATTACATTTCAACACTTATTTTTTCTAATTCTTGCTAAAACCAGGACCTACAGAAAGAAATTCTTGGGACATTAAAAGTTTCTTCTCAAATTCCAGAAGGCCTTTTTGTTTAGTCTTAAGATAGGAAAAGCCTGTCATTTCTTACTGCAGCCAAATCATCCATTACAGGGGACAGCTTAAGCAGAATACCCCTGTCAGAAGTTTTCCTACAATCTATCTAATGCAGAATACTGAAACATTTTCTGTTAGACAAATATTGTTATCTGTATCCATGTCAGATAATGCTATTCTCCATCAGCAGTGAAACTGCCAAAATGGTGTAAGATACTCAGGACTGAGCTATGACTTTATGAGAGTAACAGTGGCAGAATCTGTTTTTTATGATAATAGTCCCAAGAATCTAATTCTTTCCTCCATTACTGCAGCTGACCAGTTCAGACATTGTTATCTGAATGCCACGTCTCTGTCTCAAATACTCTGAGTAAATGGGATTTAAATGTAATTTATAATTCTTGGAAGGAAAAATATTTCATTACTTCCTATATGGACTACATATGCCAGTAATAATTTAAATTCCTAAAGATATGCAGGTGCTTGGATGGAAAGAGTAGACATTTTGATTCCTTAGTCCCTGCTTTGCTTAATTGGATTTTACTGAGCATTTTAAATCGGCTGAGACTTTTGATCAACTGCACATTCGCCATCATTTCCAAGAGCTTTCACAACACTACAGGCCTGAATATCTATCTGACAGACATATTTTTGAATCTACTAACAGTTCCTTACTAAGATATTTTCATCAAAAATGTAAAACCTTATAAAAAATTCAAATGTTTTGGTTCAGTTGAGGCCCTCAGTTAGAATAATGTCATCTCATGTCTACATGGCATGGTGTTGTTTTTATTTGGGGGCTTTTAATGCTACAGTGATAGTGATTTCAAAGGTTCTAGCTCCTTTTTAAGAGATAACTGCACCATTCTTGATTTTGATCTGTCACCACCTTGCCACAGTATGATATTCCAGGTTTCTTGTTTTGAGTAAATGTATTTTTTTTTATCATTGCAGCTTGATAAAACAGAAGCCCATTTTGAACAATAAAGCATAAGTAATGTATTTCTATTTTTATATGTTTTCTTGGACATGATTGCAATTTATGAGAAAAACCACTATAATTATGAATGCAAATGATTTCACAGTTACTGCAACAGATTTTGTTTATATATGTTAAACTATGCTGAGAAAGAGCCGGCTTTGATCTGGGAAACTCATTAATGTCTTTGCAAAACAGCAATCAGAACATGGTATACAGCAGCGATAGGGACTGTGGTTCACCAGGATGTGAGTCAAACAACGCCAGCTTTGAAATTCAGACACCCTCTTGTGTCAGCACACAGAGGTGGATCATAGGCAACATAGTAAGACTTTTAAAATTAAATTGTTTTAAGATTGTGTTTCTAGTCTGATAGAAATAATACTGTAATTTATTTAATCAATAGAATTATGTTACCTACCAAGACAAGGCAGAATTCCAGGGATTGACAGTGCACATCTATATCCTGAGAAATCAAAAAGGCTGAGGGTGCAAGCTTGAGCATTCAGCCCCTGGTGTCTGCTCTGCATCCTCTTTCATAGTTTGGACTATTCCCCTTACATCTCTTCAGCAGGAAGCTTGGGTTCATCCTGAGGTTAGCTTCCACCAAGGAGCAGCATGGATGAGGCCATACTGTGTTTAGCTGTCTCCATCTGTCACCATCCTCCAACATTAACCCAGAAGACCTTGTACTCTCACATGCAACCCAAAATATTCACACAACACTCCAGGGCATGTGTATACTCTCCACATCACACTTATTAAAATCCCACTCTTGAGGCTGTAAGGCGGTTTCCTCATTAGCAGCCTGGCCTGTGGACCCAGGCCTGACGACAAGTGCTGTTAACACCATGTCAACAGATGTCTGAGGAACACTGTGGAGCCAGCCTGGGCCTCACAGAGACAGCAACCCTCCTTTCAGCATGCAAAAGGAAAGCCCAAGAGGGGAGAGCCAGCCAGATGCCCCACAGGAATCATCAGGGTATTGCACCATTCACAGGCCATACCAATAGCACCACATGACTTCAAAAAACAGTAGTTACTCCAAGAGTATCCCGACAGAGATATCTAATAGTTGTTCCTTGCCTTCCCCTTACACAGTTTCCTGATACCTATTCACACTTCAGTGCTTAACTCATTCACAGTTGGCCCAGGTGAGCTTAGAAGGATGAAGGTGGGCCTTACAAAAAGCACAGGGAATATCAGTGAGTCATCCAGCAAACGGGCACAGATGGGCACTGTGCTGCACAGGCTTGAGACCTGGAAGAGGAAGCCAAGAGGAATGGCATGAGAAGGGTCATTTACCACCACTGCCCTCAGTGTTTACTCAGAGCTCACCACCACACAGATGGTTTGGCCTGGCTTTCTACAGGATGGTGGGAACATGTGCAGGCCCCTCTTGTAGATAATGTGAGATCCACTCCTGGATGTGGTGGGGAGCAGATCAGCACAGCAACATGGGATGGTGCCGCTCTGTCCCTCTCAAAGACATCCTCCTCCTTCCAGCATTTGGAGTAACAGACACTGTACCCACTCCCCTTTGCCAAAGCGCAAGATCTCACACTGTGGAATACTGAAATGCTTCCTAGACCTGTCAGCCAGAGCAGCTGAAAGCCTTGTGCACCCTGGTTTTTACACAGAAATCTGAGATATTGTCTAGTAGATGAATAATAGGAACTTTGGAAGGGGAGGGATGATGAATCCTTTGCATGTCCTCATGCTCAAAACCATCCTAGAAACCCTGCCCGGAGGTATCAGCAGAGGGATTTCTCTCCACAGCGGGCAGCTGAGCAACAAGTGGTAGTACTTATGGTCACCCTTCACTTTGATTGCTTCCTCTCCATACCAAAAATATGTTCATCAAAAGTAAACCTTCATTTTGGTTAACTCTCACATTCTATTTTCCAGACAGCATCAGCTTTTGCAAAGATGTAGTAATTGTCTGTGCAGCTACTAAAGCTGTGTCTATATTTGTTGGCCAAATGGGTTAGAGATTGTGCCCTGGCCTGATGGCAACTAACTCAGCCTCCTTTCTGCAGGACAGCTTCACCCAGACTTCCTTTGAGGAATGCTTCCTGACCCATGTTGATTCCCCTAGGCGCTGCCTGCATGCACTAGCTTGCACTGAGTAAAACCACACTGAAATCATGATAACAATTATCAGTAGTGCTCAGGTCCATCCCACACCCTCATCAGTGTATCAGTTTAATAATGGCCTACACTGAAATATGAAACTATTTCAAGTTGACATAAGTAGGGATTGGAATGCCTGCAAGTTACAGAGCAACACTCTGTCCTTGGTTTATCCTTTGGACAAAGAAACTTTTCTTTGGACTGGAAAATAGGTTAGCAACTGAACAAAACTAACCTCATCTGTTTTACTACATATGAATTTGAATTTGATGAAGACAATTTTCCATGGGGCATAAGCAAACAGCAGAGTCTCAGAAACATTGACTTAGTTCAGTGAGTGTTTCTTAGGTAAATCTTCTTATTAGTTGCCAAGGAATTGTTTCTTTTCAATGTTTGCAATACCTTAGTCTGCAATGAGAGCCAGCTATGGCTGGCAGCATTCTCATCCTGAGGCACTGGGTCAATAGGTTAATGTCTTGGCTAAAGACCCTGAGTGTGCCTTGGCAGAGCAGCAGCGTGGGCCAGAACGCAGCCACAGACCATAATAGTGAGCTTCACTGCCCAACACTCCCTTTTCACCTAGGGAGATATTACACTCAAATATCCCAGCCTCTCTAAATACCTGTTGCTGCCTTTCTGCTGGGTTTTACCGTCTACATGTAGTCTTGTCCCTGTCTAGGGATACTAAACTTTCAAGCTACTTTTTTTTCTTTTTTAAAACAGTCAATGCAGAAAGTCTTCTCATTTCATCTGCAAAAGTGTGAGCCTTTGGAAAAATGAGCTCTGACATGCCTCTGATCTTCTTTAGAAAAAGATTACATTTAAAAGCAGAAATTGTTTATTACCACTGTCTCATAATGAACATAATATTTTTTTCTTCAGGTACCACATTTTCATAATTAAAAACCATTTTTACACTTTGGTTCTAAATTTTAATTCACCTTAAATTCTTCAAAACAATGTGTCTATACTTCAATGGAGACTTGGAGAGATTCTGAATGTAAAATGTGTTATTTATTCACCGATTGCAACAGGATCATATATGCATGCCACAAAATTATCTTGTAAGACAAAAATCAAGGCAGCAAATAAAAAAAAAAGCTCTTTCAATAAATCCAGTAAGTTCTGGTCATTCTCAAAAAAGTTATTTCAATTAGATTCAGGGAGTGATACCACACATGTCAAAAAATCAGTTTCATTAATTTTCTCATGTTTCATCCAGATACTGTATCACAAAGGTCTGGAAGCCCTTTTCTAATTATGGGTAATTGGGTGAAAGAACATTTGAATTTAAATTAGCATGTGAACTTTCTGCATGAAGGATGCAGAGCTCTCCAGCAACGTGCTGAGTGTTGTACTAAGGAGCTGAAAAAATATCAGCTCCTCTTCAGCGCTGGATGGCAGCTCAGGTTACTCACTCTTTGATAAGATTGCTCAGTATCTTGCAGGATTAATTTGAAGTGGGGTTCTTGGCCATTGGTCACAGCATGTGATTTTCTGCCTAGCTGAAATCATCTTCATTCCAGTCAATAAAACCCAAGCACCTTTTGGATTCACTACATGCAATTGCCAAGCTGTTAAAGTGGGCTTTGACCTTTTTCTAGTCTATATGTGGTACCTGGATTTTGTCTGTTTATTACTCATTAAGATCTTTGTGATGGAAGAATTTGCCCCAAAGGAGGAGAAAATAATTGAAAGTTTTATGATATGCTATGGCATGATGCACAAGCCATGAAGGAAATTTCAAAAACAACACAGCATATAAATGTCAGAGAGTTTGCATCCAAACACAAATCTCACTAGAATAAATCAAGGACTGTTACTAATCAGAATCTGAAATAATCTTAAAGAACAAAGGTGTGTGTAAGACTTTAACTACACGGATGAAAAAAGAGACTATGTCATGATTATAAATTCTGCAATGATGACAAAGAAGCTTCAACATGGCAAACCCAACAGAGCAGTTGAAAACACAAAAAGCAATGTCTCTGGATAGATTTAAAATAACATTGAATTTAATTTTTTTTCACAACAAACAAGATGTTCTCTGGCAAATGCTATGAATCCTTTGTCAAGGCTGTCCAGATGGCCTTTGTGAATAAAATACTGCACACAGCAGTGACATACTCGTTGGACAGATAACTTACAGATTTGGAAACAGCCTGTTGGAGAGCTTCTTCATTAAACTAATAATGTTTCTGGTGATTTGGTTACAAGAAGCCAAAGGCCTGGTGACAATTTCACAGAAAAGAAAGTTTTAGCTGCTATGACAACCTGAACAACTGTGTTTCGCCTCATGACAACCTGTCTGAATTATATAAAGTCATGAACTCACAATGGAAAATAGATTGCAGAAAGGTCTGTAAGAAATGTTAAACTATACCTGGGAGATGACAAAAAACCCAATATAATAATTCTCTTACCCTTTTCATGAAATAAGATTGAGAAGATTGTAAGGATGTTGAAAACTGCTTTGGTTACTGTTTTGGTGCTTGTTTTACAAACCTTTTTTCCCCAGCAAAGTAGGTAAAGCTCAAAACAAGAGCTGCAGTTGACTTTATTGGCAACAAAGTGGTCTCAACACAGTTAAAAATAAAGTAGAGAAGACAAGATGGAGAAAGAAGATGAACCAAATAAATTTTTAAGAAAAGTGAGGCTTGAAAAAAAAAAAGACAAACACAACAAATATCCAATAGATGTGAGGCTTTTTAAAGTATAATTTCCTATTCCTTGTTCAGACTGTCTTTTAATTTCTTTTTCTAATTCTTGCCAATGCAATTTTCTAACAATCCCATTGGTGTTCTCTGATATCTCTCTACTGCCCCCTGCAAATTCAGTTGTAAAATATTTTCCACATATATTCCACACCAAAAATGTCTTTCTGTTTTGACTGTGTCTTCCTGATAAAGTAACGCAACAAAATCCCACATTGTGGTGGGATTTTTTCAAAGACATTTTATGAAACATGATATTTAAGAGCAATATTCCTACAAACATAGCAACAAGGAGAAAATACTGAAAGAAACCAATATTCTGGAAATTAACCCAGTAGATCATACCAGTGTGTTTCTTGCTTTACATTTCAAGCACTGATATGAAACAAAATTTACCCATGCAGAGCCTGAGAGCTCCTTCAAGATCTCAGTCCAAATTCTTGCAGTGCAAGAACAAGAGCAGCAGACACATAAACTAAGTATATTCTGTTTGTTTGAATAATACCTCTACCATTGTATGTAATCACCTGAATACAGATCAGTGTGCTAGTGGCTGTTTCCATCTCCTCCAATGAAGCTAACTGACTGGAGGTAATCCACTGCCTAAGAGTTAATCCCTCTGAATACTATTCCCTGAATTTCTAGTTAATCCACTATAGCCTACAAATGGGTTCTCCATTGCATGTTTAACATCAAAGTCTGCCAATGTAAATGTTCCCTAGTTAATAAATAACCCAAACAAGCATTTAGCTGAAAAGCCATTTAACATCAGCTGTAATAAGTGACAAAGAAAATTATGATAGAGAACATCACTTGAAGAAGATGAGAGAGGGCAGAGGAAGGGAATCTGATCTGTGATGAACGCAGTTCTGCTGCTTGTTTACTGTGATTGCTGCACTGTAGCTAAAGGGGGTGCATGACAACCATGCAGTGCTGCTGCGACAGCTTCCATTCCCCTAATAACATTGCACCCTTCCTAGCATTATTCTATCAGATGTAGCACATATAAAGTAGTGCACATAATTCTCAATAATGTGATATAATCACACGGGCCTTTATGGATGAATAGATTATAAGAGCAGGACACTAATTTTCCAGACAAAAATAGAGCAAGAGAAGAAATACAAAGGTACATCTAACACTGTTTTTTACCTACTTCTTAATGATTATAGACCTTCAGATTTTCAGTCTGGCAAAACCTTACTTTGAAAGAACTGCTATTTTTGTTTTTTTGCAGCAGTTATCTTAGTGTAAACACAGACACTGATACACCCATTATGCAAGCAAATGGAAACAACTGAAGCTGATAAAAACAAGTTTATAATCTAAGGGTCCATTATCATCACACAGGGCCTGCTTTTCTTCTTTGAAGTCAGTGGGATTTTGTCATTGCCACCAATGGAAATATAGCCAGATATTTAGTCCATATGGTGAATTTGCTATGTATTACTTCCTTAATCACAGAAACAGCTACTTCAGAACCTTTGAGTTGATCAGGCATTAGTATTAAAAACCCTACTGTAAATCATATGTTGCATATGCTGTCTACTTCCTATTTCAGATAAAAGCAGATTACTCTGAAAATATATAAATATTAGTGAAGAAAGGAAAAAAAAAAAAAAGAAAACAAAAAAAGAGGAATGGGACAATTTGGAGGAACATGGTTACCATGTCTAGATTTTGGCAGCTATAGCAATGCAAGCAATAGAGGAATTAGGCTGTGGAGAGGCCTGATGAGCTTGTTGTCAAACTGAAAATGGGAGTATAATGATATGTGAGATAATTTGCCTTTGACACAAATGAAAACATTGGACTTCTGATGATCAGATAATCAGCTAATAAAGCCTGGGGCTGTGCTAATTTTTTAGAGTGGAATGTGTTTAGACAGGATGATGGACATTGATAAGGCATTTATATCATGGCACAGTTGTGATTCCAAAGAGTTTGGTAAGATATTTGTAAAATGAATCTCAGCCTAACAATGTAGTCAGTGTGGAGATGATATAAAAGCAAATGAATCTGATCTCTAACCAATGGAGTCTAGGATATGAGTGTATATTGCAACACATGGCCATATGTAAATGTGAATAATGTATAAATCAGATGGCACAGTTTATGAAAATAAAAGTATTTGCAGTGGTTCTTTGTAGAAGGCTAAGATGTGCAGAGAAAGAAGAGGGATCATTTGGATGTGCGTGGCTCCGTGTGGAAAAGAGGTGTAACGTGAGAGGACAGGGTGAAAAAGCATTGGGTGTGAGAGCCTGAGTAGGAGGATAAAAGATGTAGGAGATAAAAGGGCTGAGAGAGGAGAGATATAGACAAGGTAAAATGTATGTCTGATCTTAAAGATAAGGGTAAATAGCTTTGGTTCAGTACAGTAAGCAACAGGAAGCCAAGTAGTGATTCATATGGCCAAAACAACAGAAGAGGAGATGACACAGAAGCCTAGTTTTGGAGAGATTCTTGGGCAAGATAAGTGCAGAAAAAAAGGAAAACATTAGAGAAAAGGATATAAATGAGCACCAGACTGTATATGAAGATATTAGCAGACACAGTCATAAAGCAAATATATTTGTATTCTGCACTAAATGCTCATAGGAAGTCTCCATTTTCAGGCTTTTAATATTATGGATGAGTTTAATTTGTTGTGTTTCTTTTTCAAAATAATAACAAATAAAGGTGTCTTCAGCCATTGATTAATCATTTGCCAAACTTAGTTTTTAATTAAAAGTGCTGTGTGAGTACATAAAGGAATAAACATCAAAGTTGCTCCGCTCTGCTATTGTTAAAATGGGAAAAAATTTTTTTTTCTTTGGAATTTTAAGTTTTATATTACATTATTTAGCCCAAGGCAAATATTTTTTTTATGGCTGAATTATAAACTTCTTGAGAAACAGGTTTATAACAGAAGTGCAGACAATCTTCAAAAAAGCATTATAAACACCAAGTCAAATTATGAAGCAAAGATGGGCCTGAACCCAAACCCCAAAGCTAGCCACTCCATTAACTTTTACATACATTGGACTCAGATTCAGTCTTTGTAACACTAACTCATCCTTGCCATAAAATCCCATTACTGATGTGAAAATGGAGAGCTGAACAAATGTGTAAGCAGTTGCAGGATCAGGGCCTAAACTTCCGTGACTAAAATGTGAGAAGTGGATTATACAAAGAGACTTCTGAATGTTTCATTTGATGCCAGTTTATATTCAAGATTATTAAAGATTAATAATTTTCAGGTAAATATATGTAAACCAAGCATAGAATGTCTTCACTCATCATTCCAGGGCAATTCATACTTAGGAGAAAACTGTGCTTATATAGAGAGAAAAAGATGGGTGGAAAAATTAGACTGGTGTCATTCATGTTGTGATAGGGAAGGACATTTACGTACCAGACTCTGGTATATTTGCTAAGCCTTGAGAAATCAAGAGGAAAAAAAATTTAAATAAAGCCCCATTGTGGAATCCAAAATGCCCACACAATACTGAAGAAGGGCGGAAATCCTTTCCTATGGGCCATGGTAGCCCTAACAGAGGCCATTCCTATTCAGCTCTCTTTGCAGCCTGTTGCACATCTCTCTCTCTCTCTGCAAGAAGAGGAAACACTGATATTTGAGACATAAGCATGTTGAAATAAACCTTGGGATATGGATTAGTGATTACTGGCTAGGCTCAGATGATAAAAGCAACTTTAATCATTATCTTAAAATTTATCACATTGTACCATCTTCCCTAAAGTACATGTTCTGTCTGAATTTAAGTGGTTTTCTTCCAGAGAAAAGAATTTCTTTAAAATACACTAGCTACTAAAAACTATGTCTCCATCAGCAAAAAGCAATTTATTAATCAGATAGGAAAAAGAATTGATGAAACAGAGCGGTTGGTTGGTTGGTTGGTTGGTTGGTTGGTTGGTTGGTTGGTTAGTTGGGAGCATCTTTACAGCGTACAGCTGGCAATGATTATTTCCTTTCTGTAGATCCCTAGAAATGACCTGACAGACAATGCTAATCCCAAAGCAAGAGGGCCATCACTGTCAGTAAGTGTATTTTTTGATGTACATGCTTTCTGGGTATCTGTCACTTAGAGAATTAATCTTGGTTTCTGGAACAGGTTTTAAAACAAACATGTATGTATATATTTCTGCAAACCCTTAGTAAGCAACCATCAGCAGGTAATTTCTGTTTTCAAAAATAGATTTGCTTTATTTTAAAAGCTATATTGTTGCTCAAACAGTCAAACTATGATCAGGTCAGAACCCATTTATCTCAAGGACTGTCCAGCAGAGTGAGTTTTAATAATCAGAAAGCACTGTTAACTCTCCCCTTCCCCCGTGTTCTGGGAATGCCTCTAAAAGGAAAAAAAATAAAGGGGGCTTAATGTGCTACCCATAAAATATACATCCCAATCAATCAGGAAAATGCATAAGTATTGCAAATGATGATCCAGAGACTGCCTAAAGACAGGGAAATGAGACTGAACCCAATAACTCAATCTGACTAGTTCCAGCCTGCCTGTTTCTAGCCCGCCTGCAGACACAGGCATGGGCAGAAGCAGGGTCATGGGCAGGGGCAGAAGCAGAAGCCAACAAAGGAAAGAATTAGGTGTACAGAGAGTATAACAGCATCAAACTGCATTTTAGTGCACAATATTAGGGAACTGTAATCACGGAACAGAAGGGGAATGTCTGGAAAAAACTCAGAGAGTAGTGGTGAGAGAGTGTGCAGTATGAAACCAACAGACAGATTTCCTACAGACTTAATCTCCAGACTTCAGCTGACCTTAAACTCAGGGCTTCAAAAGGGCAGCGAGGGAGAGTGAGAGTAGAAATCTCAGACTCAGGGCTAGAGACAAAGGGATGGAGGAGGCTGGATTTGTGTATGGTTTCTGTACACAGATGTAACACATTTGTAGTTAATCTGTGTGGCTGCAGACTGACAACTATGTTTGAAAATTATTTCAAACAAAGCTGTATCTTCAGAGTGGACAGGGGTTTACTGCCATGGCTACACTTGGAGGATGACCCTGTCCTCAGTAAAACACAGCTCTTTTCCCACTGCATCCTTCAGAAAAACTCCTTATGGAGTAGGTATTCTATCAGGCCTTTTTCCTGATGAAGCATTAACAGAGTTTGCCTTGACTGTGCACCAGTAACAAATTGTTTTCAAACTGTCCTGGGACATGACAGAGGCTGACATCCACCCCTGGCTGTAGGTAATTTTCCTAGCACAGACCCATCTTTGGGAACCATTTAACTCTGTGTTTCAGCTTTCAGCCTTGGAGCTCTCCCTGAAACCCCTACCCCAGGGACTGGATTGCCCTCACATAGAGGGTGTACAAAGTACTCCACATAAAAAAGCAGCTGGGTTCAGCAAGGTGATCACTCCCCAGGTGCAGGGACAGCCTGTAAGGCAGGGCAATAGAGCAATTCCTTGGACAGGGCCCGTAGGTGGTGAGCACCAGACCGTGCAGCCAAAGCAGCAGGATTCAGAGCCTGGTATGTCCCCGCTTTGTTCCTTCCTCTGGTGCCTGTGGGGGTGGTGGGGAGAATGCTCAGGAGGAGACACACACTCCCCAGTGGGGATTTCATGCTGCACAGCCTCCTTCGGGAGCAGAGCCGGCCCTGGGGGACCCCAGCAGCTCCTCAGCCCCTCAAGAGGCTTCATGAAAGACTGACAGAGTGAGGGGGGCAAAGCTGCAACAGGAGCTGAGAAGAGATGGGAATGACAGCAAGAGTGGGAGAGAAGGGACGTGGGAAAAGGGTGGGAAGGGAGGGGATACAGGGAGGCAGATGTGCAGTGGCCAGATGAGCCTGACACCTGGGGGTGCTCTGACAGGGGTGCTGGCAGCTCACCCCACATCAGCACAGCCTGCTTCCCCTAGGACAAGAAGGGACGGTGGCGTCCCAGTGGGGAAGGGGCGGGGACTTCGAGGGACACGCACTCTCTCACGAAACAAAAAAAAAAAAAAAAAAAAAAAAAAAAAAAAAAAAAAGTGTTGGAAGGGGGAGAAGGTGGCGGAGGAGGGAAAGGTGGCAGAAGGGATGGCCCGGGAAGGGACGGGGCAGGGTTCCCGCGGGGTCCCGAGTCGGGAGGCGGGAGGGATGCGTGTGTGTGTGCGTGTGTGTGTGGGGCCGGGGCGACGGGGGCGGCCGGGCAGGGCACGGCAGGACACGGCGGGGCAGGGCACGGCAGGACACGGCGGGGCAGGGCCGGGCAGGGGCGGCGGGGCAGCGCAGGTGGTGCCGCCGCCCGCATGGGCTCTACCTGCCGTGCCGGGGCCGCCGCCTCCCGCCCCCCTCTGCTCCGCTCCGCGCGTTCCCCCTCGCCTGTCCCCGCCTCGGCTGAGCGCCAGAGCTGGGCTTGCCGTGTTTGTTTGTTCGTTCTTCCGCGCTGCCGATGTCTTGGGGGGCTGAGGAGGAGAAGGAGGAGGAGGAGAAGGAGGAGGGCGGGGAGGGGGAGGGGACTGGGGCTTGGGAGACGGCGGTTCCTCGGCCTCTCTTATTGCCGCTGAGTTGCGCTCCTCTTCCTCAGGCTGCGAGCAGGAGCCGCCCGGGCGCTTCCCACTTCCCCGGCCGGCCGGCAGTGCCTGCTGGGCAGCGCGCTCGCTCGCTCGCCTCCCGCCGGGGCAGGTGAGTGCGGGCACCGCCGGGCACCGCCGCCCCGAGGCTCCCGGGGCTCCCGGGCTCCGGCCCCGCGGGAGAGCGGCCGCTGCAGAGCGGGGCAGGCAGGGGGGACGCAGTTTGCCAAACTCCAGCGCCAGGCTGGTCACCGCTCACGGCCGCTTTCCCTTCCTTGTCTCCCCTCCGCAGAGCACCCTCGCCCAGCAGAGCGCTCCCGAGGTGCTGGCAGCCGCCAGTATTTTTTGTCTGTCTTGTTTGTGTGTTTGTTGGGTTTTGTTTTTGTTATTTTTTCCCCTCGTTTTTATTTGGCTTTCTAGTCTCGCTGGGAATGGCAAGGGCAGCGGCGCCTGGAGAAGGAACAAGTGTGGGGAAAGGGAGAGGGAGCCGGAGCTAAATGACAGGATGCGGGCGGCTTGAGGCACAGAGCGAAGCCAGCCTCCTTCTGTCCCCGAGACTGCCCCTGCGGACCGTGCTTTCTGCTCCTCACTCCGGCTGGAGGATTTAAGGAAGAGTTGTGCGTGGAAGGCATTTTTATTTTTTTTTTCCTCCTTTCCCTGCTGTCGGAAGGGAAAATGGATTGGGGACTTCTCCTACACTGTGCAGCCCTCACCTTCACCCTGGCCAGGGCTCTGCGGAGCGGTGAGTGTCACGGGCACGGCGGCTCTGGGCTCGGGCACATTCGGGGCTCCGGGGGGCGGGCGGCGGTGCCCGGCGGGCCGTGGGACCGGCACCCACACAAACCCGGCTGGGGGGAACTTTCTGCCCGAGGAGGGATGCGGCGCAGCCCTCGTCTGAGGATCGCCCTCCCCGACATTGCTTTCCGACTTTATTTTCTGCTTTTTTGGGTTATTGTATAAAGCAGGCTGCTCATTCTCACTAGATCAGGACAGCCAATTATCTTAATAGCGTCCTGTCCCATAGGCAATTAAACGTCTCTCCTCCGATATCTGAAAGATAATGAATGCTTTAAAGCGAAGGCTCTCTTCCCCGCCCGCCCTTTCTGTTTTCCAACGCGTAAATTTTTAGATCATGTCTCCTACTAGCTGTGTGTGTACCTGCGAATAGTCTGCACACGGAGTACCCCTTTCCCAAGTCTGCAGTTTACGTGCAACTTACACTGTGCCAAGAGGGGAGCTGAGCTTCTCTGTGAAAGCTCGAGACTTCCTTCCAGGAGGAGAAATCCCAGAACAAATGAGTGGTGCGTCTAGTTTACTGTCAGGCAACCCTTGAAAACACAACTAATTAAAAGCACCGTGCTCCTCCTTCCCCGAACAATGCCAGGGCACTGTGAATATTTCACTGCATGATGCATTTTTAAAGATGGTCTAATTGTGGGACTGCTTGACGTTTAGCTCTTGCACATGAAACAGCTCATGTGAGTCTTCCTTTCCTGAGAAATCCCGAGCAATTACTATTAACTAATTATCAAATATTTACTTTTTTCTGGCTGGGTTTTCAATCAAAGTAATTAAAAGAAGAGAGCACCCTCCGCTTACCCTGGTATATTGTTTTAATAAGGGACCGCAAGTGGAGTGTCAAGCAAGAGTATTAAAATCACATGTTTTATGATGGAAGTTAATCTCTTTCCCAATATGTTTTGAGGAGGCTGCTTAGTTTAATCAGGAGCTCCGTCCTCCAGTGCTGTGGCACAGGAGCAGAGGTGCTAGAGGGGTGCACCAAGCCCGGGGTGGGGATGCTCCCAGAGGTGCCCTTTGCTCATCCCCCAGCCCAGCTCGGGGTGTGGGCAGCTGCCTCCCACACAGACCCACACTGCCACCCTGTACCTCTGAGGGACAGAAGGAGCCACCCCCGTGCTCTTGTTGGTCATTTGTCCCTGTGCAGAGCAG
Source organism: Melospiza georgiana (assembly GCF_028018845.1). Taxonomy (NCBI): domain Eukaryota; kingdom Metazoa; phylum Chordata; class Aves; order Passeriformes; family Passerellidae; genus Melospiza; species Melospiza georgiana. The sequence goes on from NC_080430.1 coordinate 14,807,975, forward strand.
GAGAGGAAGTTGCTGGGCAGAAGCCTCCACCAGGAGTGGTTGATGTGGTGGTCCTGCTGGAGGCACCAAGGCCATTAACCCCCTCTACAACTTACCTGACCTACTAATGCCACCCTCACCTACATGCAGTATTAGTGTCCACTAAATTAATTCATTAACCTTATTTGGAACTAATGGTCCAAAGTCATTAGAAACTGCTCTTCTTAATCAAGTGTGAGAGAGATTGCACAGAGCCAAGGAGTCTAGCAGACCGCATTATCTTATTACACTGTCACTTTCCCAGAAGTCGCAGATTAAGGAGCGCTGGTGGTAGTGAGTCCACCTCAGCGTCCTCTGAAGTGACTCTGTCAAGTGACTAGAAGCAGCCCTGCTTTATTTCAGGCGTTTAACAGATGCCAGACCCTGCCATGATGTTTGCAGGGCTGGAGTGGGCTTAATGAGACAAGATCACTTTCCGAGTGTGCTTACACAGGGAGGAGAAGGCAAGATTCCCTGAGAGCCCCAGACAGCGGATTAGCAAGATCACCAGTGACAGCTTTTGAGCTTTAAGCACCAATGCCTTTTGTTCTGGTCAGAGGAAAATAGCCTGTTTTGCAAAGGCACAGCAGAAATATAATAAGATACCTTTCCCAGCAGCATGCTTGGCAGCATCTGGGTTTTGACCATACCCCTTCCCTCCTAATTTATGGCAAATAATTTCTATAAAGAGTGTTGCTTTATGCATTTTTGATGTGCACTTCCTCATTCATTTCCATTTGACCTGTTTTTTCCTACAATAAAATCCTGTATATTTATAAATTCATGCTGAGAGCAAGGATTGCCATTTTGCTTTCACAGGGAATGTATTAGATAGAGCACTGCAGACTGTATATACCATTATTGAGATGTAGTGATATATAGTCTTGCTTTAGTGAGGACATTCTTCCTGTCCATAGTTTACTGTCATGTTTTATTGCTCAAAATTAAACAACCAACACTTGGAGAAAGTTTTTCCTACCTGAAGGTGCCCAGAAAGAAATCCATAGTAGTAAAAAAAGTGATAACACAAACCTGCACTGGACAGTGAAGTGAGTGACTGTGTGGGTTGGATGTTTTTGTCCCTTTTTTTTCCTATGAAGCTTAAAATGCAACCCTGACAATGCTGACCCAAAGGAGTAACCATCACACTTTGTGATTCAAGAAACTTTTGCAACTATTTTGCCATTAGAAGTAAATCTTTGTTGTTGTTCAGGGGAGGAAGGAATGAAGGGAAGAGGAAGGGAGGTTGTTCTGCTCCATTACTTTGATGCAGTCTCCAAGCATGAACAAACGTCCTTGAAAGAGTAAATAGCGGATGATTTCTGCTTCACTAGAGCTACTTTGTTCTCTTCTATCCTGGGTTTGAAGAGCACAGATAGCTTCAACCTGCCTAGATTTATGGACTGATAAAACAAAGGGAGGGTGTCCTGAGAATGAGCTTGGATCCACCAATACAATCCCAATGGTCGGTGACACAGACCAGACTTATCCTGTAGCTGAGCAGGGCATCAAATGGCATCTCTTAACATCTCCTCCCAGCTTTTCTTGAAACTTCATACTTAAGAAGAGTATAGTTTTTGGAGGTAATTGTGTCCCATGCACCCTTCTCAGCCAACATGAACGCAGTTATGAAGGGGCAAGGCCATAACGCTGTAAGGGGTACTATTGGAGTGGAGGGCTTTTTAAAAGGATACTGTTTAGTAATGGGAGTGCCTTCTGCTGTCTGCTGCCTGTCCAGCCACCGGGTTTAAGGAATGGGGTACGGGAGGGAGTCCTCTTCCTCCGGTAGATAGTAGCTCAGATGCCTTTAAAAGCAGAAGGATGCTAAGTTAGCCTGAAGAAGGCTGCGGCCCCGCAGCATTCCCACGGCAGTCTGCCGGGTGTGCTGCTGCGGGCTGCGCCCGGATGCTTGCCGGGGGCACTGAGACCAGCCCATGTGTTCCCTTCCCTCGCAGACAAGTGCGGCGACACGATCAAAATTTTAAGCCCCGGGTACCTGACGTCTCCCGGCTACCCGCAGTCCTACCACCCCAGCCAGAAGTGCGAGTGGCTGATCCAGGCGCCGGAGCCCTACCAGCGCATCATGATCAACTTCAACCCGCACTTCGACCTGGAGGACCGCGACTGCAAGTGAGCGAGCCGGGGAGGGAGCGGGCAGGGAGCGCTGCGGAGCGCCACGGCGCCACCTGCCGGCCGCCAGGGGCAGCGCCGCGGGCAGCTCCGGGCCGGCGGCGAGCGGGGCGGGCAGTGTGTCTGTGTGTCCGTGTGTGTGTCCGTGTGTGTGTGCGTGTGTGTGTGTGTGCGTGTTAAAAACGTCTTCGCAGCTTTCTGAGGTTTTTAGGCTCCGTCTGAGCTGCGCCCGCCCGGTGCGCTGCGGGCGGGGGCGGTGGTGATGCGCGGAGTGGGGACGCGGTTGTGGTGAGGCGCTCTTTGCTGGCCTGCTTGTTTTTGTAAGTCTCGTGTTTGAGTTGGAGTTTGAAAAAGGAGCTCCTTCTCCTTTTGTAAGTCTCTTGTTTGAGTTGGAGTTTGAAAAAGGAGCTCCTTTGCCTTTTGTACCCCCACGACTACAAGCAGCCCATGGAAGAGACAGGCCGTTTATAAATTGGCAAACCTTTCTAACGCAGAGTTAGTCCGGCAATTACCCTCACCCTTCAAGGGGCGGTGGACTGGAGGACTGATGGTCGTATTTCCTTCTTTCTCCCTTTGCTGCTGATTTATAGCCAGTAGCTTTTCTTTCCCCTCCTCCTGCTCTCCTGTAGTGCCCTGAGAGGAGAAAGGAGGGAGCTGAGCTCCCTTTGTCCCCTGTCCTCGCATTCCCTTTGACCACCCCTTCCAAAAGTGGGAAGGAGAATCGGAACCTCCCAGAAGCTGTTCTCCACTTTCCCCCAAATCTGTAAATCTCACAGCTTGCACAAGACAACATATGGTCAGATCATTCCCCTCTTCAACATGCCCTCTAAATTCAGCCAGCTTGTTGCATGAAGAAAATATTTTAGTGATTCATTATTTAAGTATTTTCTGGACTATCATAGTTATTTAAATATTTCTTGTGTATCATAATTTTTTATCCCCTACTGATAACCGCAAGAGAGTTGCTGTTGATTAATGCTACCAGTCAAGATTTTCTCTGCCTGTCAGAAAGATTAAACTCAATAGCCAGTGGTGTTTGGTATTTCACGGTAGTATACAGGATTTGGTCCCGTAAAATGATGTTCAGTTTATCAGGACTGCTTGTGATAGACCATGAGATGAGAGTGTTGGACTTTGGAAAAGAGAGCAAGTGTATTCAAGCACTTCATTTTTACTATGCATGTCTTTGTCCTATTATTTAATAACTTGATTACTTAGATCACAATTATTGTTTTCTCTTAAAATGAAGTTTTTAATGATGCATTGTGGTACTTCATTGCTTTTTTATGGTATTTTATAACCACTTATAGATCAGCATTGCAGTGCCATAGTTGAGTGATAATGCAGGGAAACCCTGTGCTCATAAAATGAAACTTTGTGAAAATGAGTTTTTACTGTGGTGTTGGAGCTGCAGCTCATATTCACACCATATGTTCACACGCTGACTTCCCATTCTTTAATTTTTAATGTCTTGTACTCAGGCAATGGTTCACTTCTCTGTGTCTTCTTGATACAGGTTTTGCTTTCATTCTGTGGAATGCTGCTAATGCTTTAAAATATTTGTCACTCTTTGCTTCATAGAGAGAAATTAAGAAATTAAATCAAGCATATTTCAGTGTCAAATCCTTTTTCTCCATTGCTAGAATGCATGTTTTTCCAACTCTGTAAAACCCACATGGTCTTTGGCAGCAGTAAAATGGTGTGCAGCCTACAATTATTTGAAGAACAAGTAATCTTTGTGGCACAGTGTTGTGCTAAACAGTGCTAGACTGAGCTGAACTGGGTCCAGGGAAAGGACTGAATCCCTCCCTCTGCTGCTTCCCTCTCAGTGTTCATTGTCCACTCTCCCTGCTGCATTATTTCTGCCCCTGAAATGGAGCCCAAAGCAGTAATGAGATGGTAGTGGGTGGAAGGAAGTCTCTCAACAGGGTTGTTTGCATTGTGTTTGCAGTGTATGATGGTGATGACTTTACCATTATTTTGTCTGTGCTGAAACGCTAATTTTCTAGGCTATGCTAAATTACTCAGCTGCTACTTCATTTATATTGAAAATTGCTGTTTTTAACTTGAGAGGGATTGTATTTGTGGGAAGAAAAAAAAATCAACAACAAAAAAAACCACCAAAACCTTAGGACCAGAGTGATTATTTCAGCAACAGGAATTTGTCAACAATCTCCATGGTCAAATTTCAGCATCTACTTACAAAATTCACATTCCTTGTACTTAATATTTAATGCAATGGGTGATTAATGCAATAAATGTATCACAGGATTTTTTTCTTTTCCAGCTAAGTACATTTTGTTTCTCTAATATGCTTAGCTTATTAAAAACCCAGTTTGCAATCTAGAAATGTGTAATTTAGGTTACAGTCTAGTTTATTGAAAGGTTTAGCACTGGAAATTAATAACCACTTAAATATGAAATGCAGATAGAAAATGGGAGATAAGGGAATTCATGTCTGGGAACAAAAAATGTCCCATACAATTAGAGTAGACTAGAGAAGATTAGCTTGCTGGCCTAGCTCCCAAAATCCTCTTTATAATGCTGTTCATTGCAACTTGGACCTTAGTTAGCATTGAAAACAACTTTAATAACAGGGAACCCCTGAGCCCGGGAAGGGAAACATTTTGAGTTTGGAAAGGTTACCTTCTTGTTCTGTAGTGCCAACAAGAAAATCAAGAGGCTTTACCTAACTTTAAAAAATATTGCTGTATATGGAGGGCTAGATGTATTGAAATGTAAAACTGGTGAAAGGTTGGTTCTCTGGGGAGAATCAAAAGCAGCACGTTTAAGCACTAGCTGTTACTGAAGCTGTTCCCAGTTAGTCTCTTTGTATGTTAGGGTTTGGAATTAATTTAAGAATATGCCCTTGATTTACCTACTTATTATGCTATGCTTTAATGAATAAGTATTTCTCAAATGACTGCTAATAAAATTCATATATGTATGTTTTTCTGACAATCAGAACCATTTGAGTTGTTTTAAATTTCAAGTAAACATGGTGAAAATTCCTTTTTCTCTGGAGGCATTCCAAAGGACTCAACTTTCAGTTTTGAAAAATAAAGATAGGCAAATAATTAAAAAATATGTTCGCACAAGCTAGGTTGATCTAATAAAGAATCTTCTAGACAGGACTACTGTACCAGCATTATGGAAATACTGGGTTTCGACAGGAAGTACACAAACATGTCGACCACAGATTGTTATCAAGGACATATATAATGAAAAAATTCACAGTGTCTTTAAACATTTAGCTCTAATGAGTGTTATGCCTCCTCGTCAGGAAGCCAAGAAACAGAAATTATGGTTGCACTTTAAGAGAAAAGTAGTTTTTGCCATTTTGCCTTTTCTCAAGCAAGTCCCAAAAATAAGCATGCATTCTTGGAGTCAGGAATACGGTTAAAATGAATAGAAGAGACAAAACATATGGCCACATATTAGTTAAAATGCTCCAGTGTTTGTTGCATGTGGTAAATGCTTTTCAGCACTTAGTGCAAGCTGTACAAGTCTCGTGTTGCTGAAGTATCCTACTGTGTAAATGTAGCCATCTTGAATCTAGTAAAACTTTATACCTAGATAATAAACAAGAATGTCACTGATACAGTACTTTGAATTTATGGAACTTTTCCGGTTTCCCAGCAATGCACACTATCAGCATGATAATTTATAATGGTTTGTGACAAATGTTGCTGAGCAAAGAGGTGTGTGGTTACATTCAGATCAGATGTCATTATCTAGGGAGCAATAAAAATTTCACAGACACTAGGTTAAAAACATTAAGAAAATGAATGTGAAGCTTCAGAAGAAAAGGGCTTAAGAAAGGTGGAGGGTTGGGTAGAAAAAGCCCAACAGTGGTTTTCTTACTGACAAATTATTAACTTTGTTGCCAGACTTGACTGTATTGTTTTACAAGGTTTTCAGAGATATGCCACACAGCACTATTATTATAATGGCCATCATTTATAGATGTAGTAAATAAATATAATTCTTGCTTAACACTTGTGGATTATATACAACAGTGCTGTCAAATCTCTCAGAATGGAAAAATTGCCCATTTTGGAAACATTCAAGTTATAGGAAAGATGTCATAGATAATTACTCTTCATATTGCATTTACTAGGGATTAGTTACATGAATGAGAGCAGAGCTATATAGAAATTGCGGTCAGTTCTAGAATACAGAGAAAAAAATCTATGTTTGTTTATATAGAAGAAAATGCCTCCTCCAGATCCTTGGGTAAGGAAGAAAGTGTAGGTATTCAGACCTACAGGGTGAAAGTACAGCTCCACATAACTCCCATAGACCTTAATGATGTTAGAAATTCATTCATCCATTTTACTTCTAAATAATGTCAATGGATTTATGCTACAAAACTGTAGGTATAATAAACTCAGGCTGGTAAAATAAACAGGAGCAAGCAAAGTCATGGCTCAGCCTTCCTTCAGTTTCTGCAAAGTTTAAGCTTTCATTTGCTTTTGTCTAAATCCTGGTTCCTATTTTTCCATGCAGCAAGGTTTGCTTTGTGCAGGCCTCATGCCTCGTGTCGGTTCCTTTTGTGCAGGGGTGGTTCAAGCCCTTTGGGCTGAGCTGATGGGAGTAAGAGTGCCCATGTCCTTGGTGCCCAGCTGCAGAACCACGAGGAGTGATCCTGCTGGGCTGCCACTGAGCCTGTCAGAAGGGTTCTGCCATCAGCTGCACACAACAGCTGCTTCTTGACTGCCCCAGGGGCCCTGGAGCCTGCACAGCCCTGAGCTGCTCCCACAAACTGCCCCAAGGTGTTCTGGGCTCAGTGCAGCCCCCCTGCCCATGGGAGCAGTGGGAACTCTGCCCCCACTCCCACAGAGCTGTCCCCCATCATTCCTGGTGACTGTGGGGAAGGGCTCAGCGCAGGCCCCGTAGGATGGTTAATGGCTGTATCGGTGTTTGGATAGCAAATGTCAGTCAGAGCTTCCTAATTCCCTCTGCCTGGCCACCATGGGGCTTGGCAGGCACAGTGCCTGCCCCTGACGAGGCAGGGTGAGCAGCACAGGAGCAGAGTTACTCAGGTCTGGGAAAGGCAGGGGGTGAGTTTGCCCACCACTGAGCAGAGAGGTGTGAAGGAGCCAAGGCCTCTGAGCTTTCCAACAGAAATATGGCTTGTCTGGCTGGGCACCATCAGCTAAGCATCAGCATGGGCCTTTTAGTGGACTTCAGCAGGACAAGGTATCCAGGAGACATGGGAATACCCCCTCCTCCCTGCCGAGGGCAGCTGGAAGGATGCCTGCCCTCCCCTGCTTGCTCTGGACTGGATTCACTAATCCGCTCACACATCACCCACCCTGGGCTGCACTGCCCAGGCAGAGGTGGGCAGGGACCTGGACATCTCTGTGTCAAAGCCAGAGTGGGAAGTGGGCACTGACACTGGGAAGGCCATACCTGGGCTGAAGAGGCAGCATCTTGTCCTTTTTGTCTCCCTCAAAAATCTGTCCCTAAGAGCTGGTTGGGGTTACCAAGAGATAATTGGAAGTACTAAAGGGATGAAGGGGGCCATCCTTCAATCTATTCCTAAAACAAAAAACAAGTGGGTTTGGCTTAGTTTGAGATGGGTTGTTGCAGTAGATTGGGGGCCATGTGCTATCTCATGTTTCAGGGTGTACTTTATACATTTCTCTGCTATGTATATTAAGCACATGTAAAGCTTTTTCAGGGAGCACTCAGCTAGACCCAGACAGCCCTTCTGGAGACCACTGCAGTTTGGTACCCTCCATATGGCTGCAGGAAAAATTCTTCTCAAAGAAAGGAATCAGTTCAGACCCTGTGCACGATCAAGGAAGCAAAAAACTCTTGTACCCCCAATTTTTTTTTTAACTTGAAGACTTTGCATTATGAAAGTATATATAATATCTCTTTGCCACAAGATTCCACATGTATCTGCACACACAGGTACAAGTATTTAAAGATGCTGTTATTTTATTGTAAGGATTAAATGAGAATTAAAGGAATTTGGAAATTATATTATTTTCTGATTATACAGTGTAATGAAACAATTCCTTTGGTTTTTATCCAAGCATTTAACTTTTGTGAAAGTCTCTATTGTCAAACTGTTTCACAATTTGTTCTTTTAGAGTAATGGTTTTTGTTTGAGTTTTCTCAGGAAAAGGTATTAGGAAATCCATGACCAAAGTGTCTGGTCATAGCTAGAGGGTCTGTGCAGGACTGTGTTCAGGGCTGAGGGGTGGGATGGAGAGTCCATTATTGCACTCTGTGTATGGGTGCATCCTCTGTCACAGCAAAGTTAAAACTACAAAACCATATATATGGTTTTTCATATATACATAATATATGGATGTATATATGAAACATATGTATATATGATAGAAACATCATATATGGATGTTTCTATTAGTCTGAACACTTAACTGTGAGGAGAATTCTGTCTAGATGTGCTACAACCAGATGCCCTTGAGACAGGAAAAATTTGAGGGTCAAATGTGGATTCCCTTAAGCCTAATCCTTCATCCTTTCTGTGAACAGAGATAAACAAATTCAGAACAAAGGTCTAAGTCCTTTCTAAATTGAAACCCAGAGTTGTTGGAATTAGCTCCGTGAAACTCTCAATATGTTTTCAGTCAACCCCACATTGCTCCTCTCTCCACCCTCCTCTCCTTTGCTAATCTAATTGGAACAAAAACCTATGTGTTTCTGTTAGTTTCTTAGTTTCTTAATCATAGTTTATTGAAAGCTATAACATTGGATCATAATTTGATAATTATGATATAGAGATCTTTTTACAGCTAATGTGAACCCAAATTAAATTATTCTCTTTTGCACTATTTCCAAGGAATGAAATTATGCCTGAAAACTAGATATACATGCACTCACATGTCATGTATATGTCTAGGCTTATATATCACACCAAACTGCTTGGATATAGGCATATTTTATGTGCACCTCTTTAGGGCTGTGCATATATGCCTGTATTTATGTATATGTTATAGATTTCTTAGTTTATGTAGAAGTTCCTAAAGTAAATCTACTAATTAAAGCCCTAATACCCATCTTAAGGCTGATAATTAGGTATAAAGAGAAAAAAAACCCCAGGATTAGTGTTCAGATCATGTTCCAAATGCCTCTTAATTGGGTGTTTGTAATCAATCCTGATTGCAAGAGGCAATGGTTTGGCAGAATAAAGAATGAAAAAGGCTTAGCCCTGCTATTCTCTTGTTAGTTGACTTGGCCGTAGTATTTTAGGACAGGATCCAGTGTTAAACAAGGTAATTTTGTCAGCCTTAGCAATCCTTATAAAACATCTAAAAAATATTTTCTAATTATATTTTTTTCAATCTAATAACTCTCTCAAGCTAGAGAGTTATTTTTATCCATAATCTTAAAAATTGTTTTCAAGTGAACCACAGGAAAGACTTTGTTCTCCTGGCCTCCATCCACCACTGGCTTCGGAAATCATGTCTGAGTTCACTGTGGGTTTTTCATTGCGTTGACCTTGGTACTTTTCTCACCAAGCCACAGTTTTCCATCATAAAACCACACAGCTTGGTATAATGATTATTTCTTTATCCTGAGTAACCAAACAATTTTTTAAACAGGGTGACAGATTTCCCTCTTGCACTGTGGGAAGCAAGCACCTGGCCATTTCCAAATAGACTTTTAATTAACTTCCTGAAGGAGATTTGAGAGAAGTTTAATAAGTCACCTGCCAACTTTTTGGGAGCATAGGTCATTTCCATTTCTGTAGGAATTCACAAAAATGTGAGAATAACTCCCTTCCCAAGTCCTAAACTTCCATGGAGGAAATTGATTTTCATGGGCAGTATCAAAGGTTTTTAAAAGTGTAACCTCAGAAATTGAATTTCTGATTGTTTCTCATGCACAAGGTACTGTGAAACTCTGTGATCTGCAGAGCTGGTTATGAACTGTGTGAACTTTATAATAATTTATTTAAACATGATCAGATTGTGCATATTTAGACTCATCTTGAAGGTTAATATCATTACAAGGGTTTTATGTAATGCTATAAAATGAAGAATTCAAATGGCTCAAAAGGACCATTGAGAAAATATCTCCACATATGTAAGAGACACCCATTTAATGTGATTTTGTCCAGAAGAAACTATGCACATCCCAGAAGCACAATAACCAGCTGTTGTTCAGGAGAAACTGGGCAGTTGTCTGCTGCCTTCCACACTGATGTGGAGCTGCAGTGGCCACACTTCCCATGCCTCCCCTAAATACAGATGGGCTGAGCCTTGTGCTGAGTGAGCCTGGCTCAATCCCTTCCCTGCACTCCCAGCACTGGGCCCTCCCAGCAAATATTGAACATTTGTGCTGTGGGCTGCTCTGTGCCCCCACGTGAGCCATCAGAGCTGTGGTGTGGCAGTGGGATTGGAGCACCCCACTGCAGGTGGGGCAGGACTGAGCTCACGTCTCAGCCCTGTGCTGGGGCCATGCCATTCTTTGAAAAAAGTTATATTGGTAGTCTTTTTCCTTTTGTTGTTTTCTTACAACACTCTGTATTAAACTGAAAGTTGGTAACCTAGAGAAATCTAGAGGTCTGTTCACACCAGAATGATTATTCTGCCTTGAGCTTTGAGAACTGCTCCCTCAAAGCCAAAGTTTTGCTCATTCACATAAACAATCACACTGAAGTCAATTAAAACCACAAACTCACTTGAGCAGGGCTAATGAGTAGGACATACATTTCTGGCACTAGACAAATTAATAATTGCTTCATAACAGTGGTTTTCAGATGTTTTCAGGGTAATTTAGAGTACAGTAGGAGATTCAGCCTCATACTTCATAGACCATGATAAATAGGTTATTAGTTCTTCTCCAGCTCTTAGGTCTTACTAGGGGAACAAGTTCCTAAGTCCATGAGTAACAATCAAAGTTTGTCTTCTTATGCCAATCTGTCATTAGGCCAGACAACTTCTACTGACTTACTTCTGATGTATTCATCTGTAACAAGGAAAGCAGATCAGCAATTTAGAAAAGGTTTAGTTTGATCACTATGTAGAAATGCAGGCTACACTGCCTATTTCCATAGTGATCACACCACTTTGCCAGATGCAAAATGAGAGGCTTATATCCCTCATGCTAAAAGCCCTTCTTAGAGGAAATCCTAGGCTGTCGCTTCATTTGAGTAGCTTTAGCTAAGTCTAGAAAAATATGCAAAGGTAGCTCTTAAATGAAAACTCTTCCTTTTTTTTCATGTTTCAAAGTCATCTCTATAATCTCTTTTGGAGACAGAGGCATAAGATATATTAACATGGAAGGCATATGTTCTGATTGCTGAGTGTTTTTTGACATTCCCAGAAAACCCCTGGGACTTTGTGTCACAGTTCTGTAAACTTTATCTATTTGTATATTCATATCTGGGCCTAAATCCAAAACTTCTTTACATGCATTACAGCAGACAGTTTAGGTTCATCTCCTTGTGCTCCAGATGGCAAGCAGTTAAATCAGGTACACATTTTAACTACTCCACATAGTCTAATGCTCTAATGCTCTAATGCATTTCAAAAGTTTTCCAATGCATTCTTATAGCACATAGACTATAAAATGTACGTGTATAAAATAGATACAGGACTACATTGAGCTGTGAAGCAAGTGAAGACAGCTCCACTGATGCCAGTAGAGCTGCACCTGCTAATAGCTCAAACACAAAATACCATAAGTATATCATATTATGTTCCTTACTGGTTTCCATTTTCATTTATTCTCCACAGCTACACTAGATGATGGCCTTCCAACAGTATAATAGTCATCTTTATCTCATTTCTCTGACATAATTTTCAAGCTCCTTATTACTGTTGAGCAGTGTAGCTAATAGTGCCCAAATTGCTTCTCATTCTTCTCATTATAGTAAGTCATTATTCAAGAAACCATCCTTTCCCACACAAATAGCTCTCCCCCAAACTAAACTCAAAACTTACCTCCAAGCACCAGTCTCACATTTGCCAATTAGACTCCTTGTACTGGCTATTACATTTATACTTTGCACATTTTTACACCTTTTTTACTAACTGTACCTGTGTACTCCTTGGAATTTTAATCTTTGTCTTCTAAGCCTAGTTTTCATGCTCTGATTTTTGGACCAATTTAATTATTTCAATTAAGGTTTTGTTTGTGTATAGTTAAAACAATTCAGCATGCACTGAGGGACGCATATATTCTAGTATAAAGATGTTCTGTGTCAGTATTTTCACAGAATAAACCTTGCTAATGTCAGCAGTTTGCAGCAAAGACTGTACTGCTTTATCTAGAAAGGTCTCTAAACTGGTGAAGCTACAGTGCCTGTAAAAACAATGTACAAACCTACTTCTGTGTGACATAACTAGTCACCAAGGCTAGTAGAGGATTTGGGATCCCATATTAGCTACATTTGTCAGCAAAAGTTAATTGGATTGCCTTACTGACTGCAAGCTGCAAATTGCAATGTGGACGTAGATGTGCATATTGAGGGCCTTCCTGACACATCCATTTTCTCCCAGCTTTTAGTCTTCAAACAAAAGCTTAGCCAAAGTGTCTAACTAAGCAGTTCCTCTGCCTGCTGTAACTTATGCTTTCCAGGAAGGGTTTTTTTGAGCTTGTGTTACTAGGCAGCTACATAAATTACTGTGGTATGACCTTCAAGCACCTGACTTACTCCATGGAAATTATCCATATGCACACTCTCACCCTGTGATCTTCCATATGACATGCAAGTTTCTTAGTTGTTCCTCCCCCACACCTGAAATTACAAAGTAAAAACATGCTCACAGATGTAACCACAGCTCATCTGATGCTCTGAAATGAAACTGACTACTCTGAAAATAAATATCTGATCCCCAGGTAACTTTTGCATGTCCCCATATGCTCAGCATAGAAAAGAAAATAAATCCTTCCTTTTAACATCCCAGCTTCAGCTCTTTCTCATCTGAGAGACACCAGATAATTTTGATTTAAATATGTAAAGAAAGAAAGCTGTTTTTCATGGACTATATTCCTAATTTGTTTAAAGATCATTCTACTGAACTTAGTAGAACCCCAGTGATTTATATCAGCTGAGTGAGGAGCTGACTCTACACTTCCACAGTTCCCTAGAAATTCTCAGAAGAAAGGTCAGTATTGTAGCTGAACAAATGTTAACTCGGAGTGAAGGCAGTTAAAGTTTTGCCATTCATCAGGATTGCACTTTAATACTTTGACCAAATGGGTAGGAGCTTCTTAAAAGTAGATGAAATAAAGACAAAAGTAATTTTGTATGTGTACAAAACTCTCTTTCCACTAGCATCTTCAAAGAACTGTACAAGACTGGATGCTGTGGTACTGTGACTCTTTATAGTGATAACTCTCTCCTACTGCTTGATCTTGGGACAGTCAATCATCATCTTTGTGCCTCTGTTTCTTTAGAGAGTGTAATATTTATCTGGTTTTCAAATATCTGAGGATGTGCTTATTAGTGTTTGCAAAACCCTTGGAGACTGCTGGTGAAAATGTAAAGCAGTATAATAGTAATTTTCCATTGTTTTGTGTTGTTCATCTTCTAGCTGTTAATTTTTTTTAACAATATACTGCAATGTAAAAATGCATGTGGCAATCTTCTAACGTTCAGAAAGAAGTGTTATCCAAACAAAAATAAAGAATAGCACTCATGCTCACAAGAGACACATTATCTGTGATGAGGAGAATCTGTAACAGACATGGCACTAAGTCAAAGCTGTGCAGCAAACAGCATCCAAATGCAGGCAATTTCAGACGTGTGCATATTGCCAGCACAAAACCAGGCCATTCTGCAAATGCAGAGTCCCCCAAGGAGCAGTGAACCTCGCAGCAGCAGCACTAATGGCTGTCTTCTCATGTGCAGCAGGGGAGAGCAGCACTTTAGAGCCGCCTTGGGCTGCTGTTAAGTTATTCATTCCTAACTTACTTCTATAAAGCTGTTATTGGGTAGAAGCAGATGACACAGAAGATTTTGGACCTGTTTTACCTTCTGTGGGGGGAGCATTCCCCATTCTTGCACACAGCGTGAAATTCTGACTTCGTCCAAGTCAATGACAAAATCTCTCCCCAGTCTTGCTTGGACTGAAAAAAAAATTATTTTAGGCCCCAGAAAACCCTTTTTTGAAGAGCACTTTAGTGGTGCCAGTGTCTTGTAGGATTTTTCTCAGTTTGGACATTATTTTTCTTTCAATGCACACTATTCAAAGGCATTTTTACTGCTAGAACAATAATGAAATAAAATTTAAAAAAAAAAAAAAAACAACCACAAAGCCAAAAAACACCCCACAACCATTTTCTGTTTTTAGAGTACATGTAATGCACAAGGTTCTGTGCTGGACATCTGCCTTGTTTCTTAACCTCCTTTCAGAACATTTTAGTCTGGTTTATGGTTTGCTTGTTCCACCTGATGCCTTGTCCTTCCCTATCTCCTCTCTACAGCTGATGTGAAAACTCAGACTCTCCTCAGTAAAACACAGCAGTTCCCTTTATCAGTTTTGTCCACTCCAAATTTTGGACATCATAAGTCAGGCCTAAAATATTGTGAAACTTTATAAAAGTCCTTGTATCTCAAAAACTACTGCTGGTTCCTGTTTCATTTTGTAGCAAGTATATTTTGAGTGCTTTTCTCTGCCATAAATGAGAAGTTTGGCAATACCATGATATCAACAGCTGATGCTTTAAAATATGCAACCAAATTTCATGCTACTCATGCTAAAAATAATAAGAGCTGGTAATGCTAGATTCTTGCTAAAGTCACAACTTCCTGATGCTTTTACTGTTCTCAGTCATAGCCCTGAAACTCCCACTGAAGGGAAGAATTATAGAAGAAAAATAGAACCAAAAGGAAATTGAGGTGTTAATTTATATTGATTTCAGTGCATGACTATGTTTCTTCAACCTATGATATATATTTGATCACTATATGATCAAAATTGGCAGAAATCAAAATTCATCCCAGAAAGAAAATACCTCTGAGTCTACCATCCTTTTCTCTGAGAAGACATGAAATAGCATTAGGAGTTGAACTGTTATGGTGGCCACATATTTGCTTGGCTTAAAAGCCAGATTACACCAATGAGAAAAAATTTGATTGAAAGCCATAAATACCAGGACATGACTTTTGGCTCAGGAAGAACCTGATCTGCAAATTGCTGGCATGGTTGGTAGAAAGATCACACTGGCTGCTTCAGGATCCTTTCCCTGTGCCACAGCTGTCCTCTGCCAGTCCTACTTTCCATAAATGAGGTGCACTGACACAGAAGAAACTTGCCTATGCCACGTTCTTCTATGTGTTGTGCAGGCTTATGTTTGCAGGGGATTGTTCTCATTTAGATATTACACAAAAATATGGTGCAAAGCAGCTAACACTGACTTTAAGGGGCCCATCCTGCGCTTCACTATACCATTTTTTTTGTCAGCATGTTTCTAGTGAAGTAAATGAAGTTGTGGCCAACCACTTTGTATTCCCTTAATGGTTTGGATCCTTCCCTGTTGCAGTTACAATAACTGCAATGGGTCTAATCTCATGTGCACCAGCTGAGAAGTGGATGCAGAGCTCTAAACTCAGGGGCTGTTCTGAAGACAAAGCCAATTTTTGAAACGATTTTATAAACTCAAGGAAATCTTAATGTCTTTATTCTGTTATTGCTTTACAATAATAATCCCAAACTGGCCTGGGAACCATTACTCAGTGAACACTGGCCCCTTGGAAGGTTTCAACTTGTCAAGTTTAGCCATTTTTTGAATGCACAGAGGAAGTCATTAAGGCACATCAGGCTGCTGATTGCTATTAAACTCTGCAGAGACTTCTGTGCAAAAATCAATGCCATAACAGGGCTACAAGAATCTAAGAGGTGGGAAAAGCATTTCTTTACCCTCTGGTAACTCAAAAATGGATTAATAGACTTTGTGAAACTTCAAAAAAAACATCACCTATAAGCTAGGGGCCAAATGTAAACCTCTGTGACAAAATAATACAGCTCAGAAAGCTCCAAACATGTGAAAATGGTTTTATAATGGAACTGTCACTGCTGTGACCTCAATTGTATGTTTCTGTGCTGGGGAAATCTCACACATCTGCACATCTACGCATGCACGTGCTTATTTATTGCATCCCAAGGAACACCTTTTTTTTGCTGTGTTGCCACTAAGGAACCCAGAGGGAAAATGCTTTTTTAGTAAGGTATGATCTTAGATAGGTTTTGGCAGGAAAGTACAAGAATTTTCCAGATGAGTTCCATCTCAGCATCAGAGAAAGTGTTATTTAGATGACTGGTTGGTTTTGACTTGGGCGTGGGAGGGGGGAGATTTCACTGAAAAATGCAACACAGTTTCAACAATTGCTAACAGTTGAAGACTTTTGTGGAAAATATCTTTATCCTGGGAAAAACTAGTTTAAATCACATTAGGAAGTTTTATTGTAAACATGTATTGTATAAACCTGGCAAAGTCCATTGTCTGACTCTGGAATATCTTAAATTCAAACTGCCCATTTGTCTTCTCCCACAAAGCAAAAGGGAAGTATTCAATTCAGTTTTCGTCATGAATTTAATTTGAATTTGATGAAATGATGAAATGTTTATTTATCTGATTCTTAATTATTATTATTATTCTTATATGAAAATAAAATTTTACTGAGATGCATAAGAATTATTTCACCCTATCCTAGGAATATTTGGGTTGGAGTGGTCTAGGAGGTCACCTCATTCAAACTTACTAATCAAAGAAATTGCATTTTTTTAATGCAAAAGATAAAATGAAGCAATCCATGTAAACGAAATGTTGGTTTCCATAAAAACAAAGATCTAGTTATGGTGTTTCAAAACCTTTATTTCACTGACTATCTCAGACTTTCTGCTTAAGCCAATACCAGTTTGTCACTAGCTCTGCTTATTAGTTTTAAAATTTTAGACAAATGTTTTTATTGAAAAGAAGATTCCCTTCTGTTTTTCGTTTTTAAAATACATGGAAGTGTCACATAGGGTTGGCCTTCCCTAGGAGGAGGGCTGAGGGGCAGGGCCACAAGCATGTCCCTACACAGTGATTGCAGGGCCATGGTCTGTCCCCTCAGCTAAGCCCAGAAAATACTTTTTTTAAAGAAAGAGCATGAAGATGAGACACCTCAGTGTTAAGGCTCAGGGCAGGCAGGACGTAGGACCAAAATTCCCAGCTTTGGTCCAGGTGGAGGCAAGTTTTTCCCCAAGCTCATCAGGGCTGCAGCTGTCTGACAATTTCCACCCTGTGCCAAGGAATCACCACTGTACCTCCACCCGTGGCAAGAACATGTGTGGTCATGGCTGCAGCCAGCATGGCAAACCCTCCAAAGTATCTGGAACCAAGACTGAGATCTGGAGAAAAGGATCAAAAATAGGCTTTCTCTTAAGGACTGTATCAAGCACAGTCACTGGAAAAGCTTTTAGCAAATGAGTTGTTAAAGGCTGCTGCAGTGTGTATGGTCTGGACCAGCTGCAGTGAGGGGGCAGATTGTAGACCATTGCCCCAGCATGGTGCTGGGGAAGGAGGCTCCTATATTCTCATTATAGCAGGGGAAAATCCACTTTTCTCGCATGGATAATTTAGAAGTTATGAATCAGCCTGTTGTTTTTATTTCAGCAGAGTACAGACAAGAGTTGTGCAAAATGAGGCTGCTGCCTGTCTGTCAGGCAGCTGTAGTTTTTTACCCTGCAGCTCCTTTTAATGTGCATTCTTGGCAAATTCTGAAGAGAAGCAGTCACAACTGTGCACTCAGACGTTAGAGCAGATCTCATTCCCTTGCCATTGAGCCAGGGCTTCACTCATGCATCGTCCGTGTCTGACGCAGGCATTGAGCACCCTGACCCAGTAACCAGAAAACTGAATTGGAGTCAGTTTTAGAGTTAAAAGGCACTCTAAAAATATGCTCTTGAATCATCTGTTTTTGAAAAGAGATTAATATTTTCTTGCAGTGTATCTACTTTTCCCAGGTGTTAAATAGACCGTTTGCTGTCTGCTGTCTTTAGGATTTTTTTAAGTAGGTGTTAAAGGCTATTCCAGACTAGCTCTACAGGGTTTTAAGGCATGAGAGACAGTTACCTGCAGAAAAGTGCCCATCTCTCTCAAATAATTAGCAATTATCTGTCAAAAAAGCTTCTGAGCTGACTACAGTGAGAAAAATACTTTTCATCTTTGGCTTTTCTGACTCTCTCCTTCCCTCTCCTCTTCGCCTCCCTCCCACCTTTCCCCTAGCATTTTTTTGAGCAGCCTTTTCCAAAGGAAACACTGATGAAAGCATCTTTCAGTGCCTGAGCAGTTCCCTCGGACACCTCCTCCCTGTCCACCCCTGAGATTGCAGGAGACATCTGCCTCTGTACACACCATCCTGCAGAGGCATTTTGTGTTCGTTGTTTCTCCAAAATAAATAAGAGCAGCACAGACGACGCAAACTGGCTGTAGATGTCCCATTGCTAATAACACAGCTACGTTGGTAATTGCTAATAATGATGCAGTGTTTCAGCATGGGAACACTCTCCTAGCTGCAATGTGGATAGGGCCTGAATAGAGCGACACAGATGGTAACATTATTGCATATTTCTTTGCAGAAGAAATTGAAATTTTGCTGTGGGAAATAAAAAAACAGCATTCCTACATTTTGTTCCAATTATTTCTTTAATATTAGCAGCACTGGCATGCTTGATCTGTGAACTGTGTCAGTGCCACCTAAGGAAACACCAGGAAGAGTCTGCAAAGTGAGGAGAAGCAATTGTTTCCACTTAGCAAAGGAAGCACTTAGATGCTATTTGACAGAATTGCATTTGCCTTCTTTGGCAAGGATGACCCATTTTGATCACACGCAACAGCCAAGCAACATGCCATTTGCAGTAAATCAGACTTTAAACATTTCTGTAGCTCCTAGACTGATTCTGGAGCCTTGTCTCATGTACCAGAGCTCTCACATCTGTACCTCACTTGTCCGGGAGTGCTTCACTGCCTTTTGCAGGCCACAAACAGCAGGAACACATGGTTCGTGGGCCAGCTCCTCGGTTTCAGCTTCCTTTGATGCCTGCAAACTACGTGCTCCTCTGGGAATGCCTGACATCCTCCCTGCTTACGTGCACAGCCACTTCAGCACCCTAGTGGGTCCCAGCCAGTGGCAGCACACAGTGCTGCTTTGGCCTGACTGCAGCACGTTTCCTTTGGAAGGTGTTTGGAGAGCTGTGGCAGCGTGTCAAAGATAAGAGAGGCAGGAATTGGTTGTATTTGCCAAGCCCCTGCCTTTGTTGGCTCTGTCCACGAGAGCAGCCACCCTCACTTTTGAACTCTCCGATCTTGCTGCACGTTCAGCCACAAAAACTGCTAGCTCACCCAGACCTGGAGTGTCAGACCAGAGCTGTCCTTCCTGCAAGATTAGGTCATATCATTAGATCAAAGTCCTATTATGCCATTTTACACCATGTGGATGAAAAAGCCAGCCAAGTTTCAAATCCCAAGCACAGGTGTCTACTAACTGTATGCTGCACACATGAAAATTAGAGCCATAAGCCAAACTTAGAAGCTAAATTTCCTCTTTCCCCAATGTTACACCTTCCTCATCTACACTCATAACTGCATTTCCAACTTAGATTTCAGAAGAGCACTGCTAATGTCTGAAACTATCCTACCTGTTGTTCCTTTGCAACTTTTTCTCTTCATCTGGCAATTCAAAACTGCTCTTAATGACGCTCTTTTAAACAGTGATCTGCCAAAGAGGCTTTTTCCTGGCAAAAGGAGTGCTGTGCAGTATTAACTTCATTGTAGAGGGACCGTGTAGCAGAAAACAGTGTTGGCACATGGGTAAGGAAATAAACAGGGTATTTTGCTGCAGAGTTGTTGTGCAGCAGAAAGTGCAAGGCATAAGCAGGAATGATAAGCAAGTGTCATTTAAAAAGAATCATGAGGAAAAAGATGAAAAAGCATCAAAACCCACATAATTTCACCTAATTCATCTTCCAAAAAAATGTGTGTGTCCTCTAATCTGGGTATGTGGGGTTTTTCTGTGGCTTATGGAGCAAAAATAAATCCCACCTTAAGACTGATCACCAGGATAAATCATTCTTTCCAGGTGCCTTTATCTCTCTCCCCAGACTACCAAGGGATAACTAGCTCAGAGTATCTCCCTGGGTTTTAGACAACTATTATAAGGTGAAATAAATTCCACCCAAAATCCTCACAAATGGCTGCCCTAAGTGGACAGGAAAGCTGGCAGACTTAGATAGCTGTTGGAGCTCATTTCTGTCATGGCAGACACAGAGCTGATTGCCAAGGTTGGTACAGTACTGCCCATCGCAATGAGGATTAAAAAAATGTTACTACCGTTTTGAAATTTTTTGTTGTGTCACAGGCTTAATGCACAACAAGTGGCATAATTGGTTTACAAGTGAAAATTAAAACAGAAAATGAGCACAAGGCCTTTATGTTCTGCTCTTATGAAAGTAAACTTTTCTTCAAGAGCTGAAAGAGTTGTGTTGCACTGTATCACGTTGATGATAGTGTCAGATTGTGTTTGCTTAGGCAGTGTTGCCTGCAGCACCCGTGGCTTGGCTCAAAGCCTGTGGGAGTCTAGTGGGATGGGCTGACAGACCTGTGCTCGCTGGGCTGTGGGGTTCAGTCACTCCTGCAGAGCACAGGCACTGCAGAGCACAGGGGTCAGCAGGGAGGGACCTTCTGCAGCAAAGATACTTGGTACAGGACGCAGTGATATGAGCAACATCCCTGGGGTGGAAGGGAATGGAAAGAAAAATACTGGACTGTAAGTGCGCACAACAAAGGCTGCCTAATTCAACAAATGTCATTAATTCACTTAGACTTCCTCATTCTTCTCTCAGCACACGCTCAGTCCTGTTTAACATATGCTTGAATCCTGCTTAATATAACATAGCCAACTTACAATTAAGCACATGCTTAGTAATGTGCCTGAATTAAGGCCCAAAATATTCCTGCTCTAACACATGGACAAGACTGTTTCCATTAAGATGGAGCACTGCACGCTAGGATTTGTGACAAGTACAGACCACGCCACATGGACGATGAAGCACTGTGAAATGCTTCTGTTCAGAGGACTGTTCATGTGCATCCATTTGGGTCTGAGCTCAAAACTCTTTTTTAATCAGGGTCAAAGCAATGACTGTCTTAGACCAATTTATGAAGCCCAAATACTGAAGTTCCTGTTGCTTTCAAAACTCCCACAGGCTTGAAACGTGCAAACTGGATGCGGTCCATGGACTCCTGGCATATGGTCAGGGCACTGTCCTTAAGTTTGTGATGTTTTGCTAAACTGTACTATGAGGTTCTGTTTAAAATTCAGGAAAAACAGAGGACACTGCATTTTCACTTACAGTCTGATTTGTTGTCTCTGCCTCATGTAACTAAAGTAAGGTGGACTGGACCACCAATAGGTTAAGCAGTAATGACGCCAGTAATTTCTTTTGCTGAGGCTTTAGTCTGGCTAGGGACACAATGTTAATCTGGGGTTGTTTCTCTTTTTCCTTAAATAATATTTTTATTGAGCAAGAAGCGGATGTCAGAATGGCCTTTTGATCAGCTAAAAACAACAGTGTCTCTAAGGGAATCTTTCCTGTTTACTGTATGCTGCTGCATTTGAAAAATGCTAGCCTACAGTAGAGCAAGACTCCTTAACACACACGAAGCAGGGCAAAACAGGATGAGGCCAAAATGGGAACTGTATATCACAGGAACTTGGAAAGACAGGAAGTCACAAAAGAAGTAGAAATTCTTGATTAAAAGTATAATTGTACCAGCTTGTGCAAGAGGATAATGACTTTCAAATGTCAGCCTTTGTGCCTGTTCATAATGATAAAGCTATTAAACCGTATGTACTGTTCTTAATTCCATTTCTCATGGCAAGTCATTTAGGATCTATAACTATTCTGTCCACTAAAATCCAGAGTACTTCTTCAGCTGTGTATTCAAACAGTAGATTAAATGGAGTGCTACCTAAAGCAGAGCCAGCCAGGACTGCTGCACAGTAGTTTAAACTGCATTGGAGATCCTGTTATAAGACTCTATTTTCAAGGGTTTAAATATCAGCCATAAAAATTCACTCCCAGGATTAAAGTCAGCCAATGAGTGAATACTTGAAGAAAAATTATTAAAATAAAAATGCATAATTTTTACACTTTAGAAGTTTCTTGTGTAAAAAAGAATAAGCTTTTCAAACATTTTTCGTAGATCTGTGACCGAAAAGTAAATTTACTTCAAAACTTTCCTCTGTAGGAAATTAGCCCTTAAAGCAGTCAGTGGTTTTGTTATTTCACAAAATCAGTCCTAGCAGAAATAGTCACAAAAAGTTGCACTATTGAGCTTGGTCCAGCTCTGGCTTGCAGATGGAAAAACCTTGTTTGTATCAGTGAGAATTAGATCAATGCTAACTTCCTCCTCAGGAAGCTGGAGTCTGGAAGAAAAACTAAGAGCTCAGTTTTACAACCACTGTGCTTGTTAAAATTGTCGCCTATAATAACAGCAAAGTTACCTCCGAAGGGAGGAAGACAAACACTGTGCTGGTGTCACCACGGGTGCCTCAGTCTCACCAGCACTTCAGTCAATGTGTCAGTGCTCCTGATCCCAGGCTGTGGGATGGTGCTGCTTCCAGACCAAGCTGCTGATCTATAGTTTGATAACAGGTTCTATAGTTGTAGGCACACAAAAACAGGAAAGCTGTAGAATAAATTTCCATTATAAGACGGTTCAATGAGGAGATATTATTGGCAAATTCTGCAGCAGCTTCTGCAAATTTTACCCAGCAGGTGATATTTATGGACTGTTTACAGGATTTTCACATATGGTGTTTTAAATAGGTTTGTAACTTTTATGCTCATCCATCCAGTTCATTTATTTTGCAAGAATCCTGCTCCAAAGGTGAGCTATGTTCTGTCTGTCTCAGCAACTCCAGGCCTAGGGAAAAATGCTGAATGTAATCTCAGCATGAAGTTATACAAGTGTGCTTTTAAACATGGTAGAGATGGTTTTGTGTCTTGTTCTCATATATCTTAGACTTTGTGTCTCTTGGCTTTACACATCATTTAGATGAGAACACTGCTTAGCACCTCTTTCACATTCAAATGATGTATTTGTGCTCTTTTGTGTGGAAATGTCTGTATATTTTCAACACTTCTCAGTTCATGTGAAAGCAGACAGGAATAAACCAAGGAGACAAAGATTATGTCAAAGTGGCTGAATAATACTGAAATGATCATGATGTATCTATTCTTCTTTTCAAAATCTTCAGAATAAACCCTTCTTTCCATTTCCAGCTTTCAAGCAGTGGAAGGAAATTTATTTCCAACCCCTTCCAGCCTGACACTCTGCTCTTGGTGTTGGGTTCCCAGCTCTGACTCTTCTCCTCTGCTCCAGCTGATTCATGCCTGGAGGCCAAACCCTAATACTGCCTTTTCCTCCTTACCTGACAGCAGAACAGAATACCTTCTCTTTTTTTTTTTAACTATATCTTATCTATGTAACTGAATAGATCCCATGTTTAGTAATAAATTGCAGGTGAATTTATGCAAACGCAGCTGCTCTCATCTGATTGATTCATTTTGCAGGTAAAAAGTGTGCTTGCACACAGGGAAGTCACAGATCAGCTTTTTATGTATATCCTAAAAGTCACTGTAGCTGGGAGGTATTAAGTACCTCAAAGTTATATTTTCTGTATGTCTTGGTTTAACCTGGCAGGCAGCTGAACACCACACAGCTGCTTTGTTTGCTTCACTCCCCACCCAGTGGCATGGGGGAGAGAATGTGGGAAAAAAAGAGTTCAATTTGTGAGTTGAGCTAAAGACAGTTTAATAGGAGAGAAATGGATGGGAAAATAATAATAATAATAACAATAACAGTAATAATAACACACAAAACAAGTGATGCACAATGCAGTGGTTCATCATCCACTGACCAATGCTCAGGCAAGTGCATGCAGCCACTGGCCAACTTTCACTCTAGTTTATACACTGAGCTCGGCACTGTATGGTCTGGAATATCCTTTTGTTCATCTGGGGTCAGCTCTCCTGGTTGTGTCTCTTCCCAGTTCTTGAACCCCCAGCCTACTCCCTTGTCAGGTGATGTGAGAAGTTAAAAAGTCTTTGACTTAATGTAAACACTGCTCACCAACAACTGAAAGATCATTTTTATCAATATAATTTTTAGCTTAAATTCAAAATACAGCACTGTACTACCCACTAGGAAGAACATTGACTCTATTATAGTCAAAGCTGGGACACTGTAGAAGACCAGTTATAAAAATTAAACCAATACTTGAATAGCTGAATCTCTCATTCACAAAAGCAATATGATTACAGAGAAACTATTATTTGTATAATGTTTGATTTGTGATATATGTGTATAATCAATTGCAAATTATGTGCTTTTCTAACATCTGCTGCAGTTTATTGTGAGTCTATTAGAGGATATCTTATATTCAGTAAGAAATGATGTGTAAGAAATCCATTACCTCTTTTCTGTCAGGAGAGGCTTGTAATTCAAACAGAGGCTGTCTATCTTCTTTTTTATATCAGCCATCTGAATATGAGGATCTGAGGCTTTCTGCTGAACTGTCATGAAAATACATTCATGATATTTTCGTCTGCCATAATAAGCCTGTTTTTTGACCAAGGGACAAAGCAGCTGTATAGTATGAGAAAACTGGCACAGCTTTAAAACAGGTATTAGTTCAAAGTCATGAAAGAATGTTCTTAGAAAAATAAAATCCATATCTTCAAGTCAAAATCACAAAATTCTTATTTTCAGAAGCAAATTATCTGGTTGCCCATAGGGATACAAAGGGAGGTTTGCACTTTCTGGTTTTATGTGAATTTTGTCAAACCACCACAGTTTATGAATTCCACATTCTTCACTCAAGGAATTCCACAATTCAGCTGCAAGGTATAAAAGCAGCTATTAAATATACCTCCTGCTACATGTTTATAGCTGCACTAGGAGGACTTGCCTTGAGCTAGACCTCAGCAGGTTAAATTGCCTCCACTTAAACTAATGGAGCTGTGTCAGTTTTCAGCTTTGGTGGAACTGGAGTGGTCTGACAGGACAGGATGCACATCCTGCAAGCAGAACCAGAAAAGCTCTGTGAGAAAGACTTGAACATATTTTCCAAGTGCAGATTTCTTGCTCTTTAAGAGCTGAGATTCCCCACTCAGGAACATCTTTTCCCCTCCTGACAGCATCACCTTTGTGCTGCTATGCCCTCTGCTACCAAAGTCTCAAGAGTTTGGCTGGATGCCAGAGAGGAGAGTGTGGGTGCAGAGTGCAGATTTTTGGATTCCCTGTTGGGTAAGGTGTCTGTCACGTTCCTCTGCCCAGGGCAGTTGTTGCATGTCTCTGTTGGGGGTCCTGGTCTCAGACACACTTGGCGTGTTTTTCCTTTTTGTTTTCTTCTCAGCCTGGAAAAAGTTCTGTTCTCTCTGTGGGAATTTAACTTATGTAGAGACTGTGGGATTGGGACTGCAGCTTACTCTGTTATACCTAATTAACCCTGGGAATTCATTTCCACAACAGAGAACTAGGCCAAGTATATAGGTAGCTTTACAAAAGAAAATTAGGGATTTTCAATGAAGACATGGAATATCCACAATTACATTTCATATGATACAAAATAATTAAGGGATATAAGCCATAATGGTTCATGGCACAATCCAACTTCTAACAGATGGGGATATGATAAAATTTACCCATGGGAAAGTGATTTTGTAATTGTAGAGGTGGGTGTATTCCAGTTACTTCTGTATTTATTTTAGATGAATGTTTATATTTGTATAAACATTAAGGAAAAGCATCATTCTATAACCTCTGGGTATTTTTACCATTTCTTTAAAATACAGAAGTAATTACTGCATACTTCTTACAGAATAAAAGGAAAAAAATTAAAACTCTTGGTTTTCCCACCCACACATTTCTCTTCACTTCATATATCCCAGCCCTCATATTGCTCCTCCCTCTGCAAAAGCCTGGGAAAAGATTCACAAGCACATGTGAAAAATGATAGTTTCACATGGCTGTAGTAGGTTCACATCCTTATTATGTAAATGAGTGGTTTTGGTTTGGGCGTCTCTTTTGTGGTTTTTGTGCAGATGGTTAAATGCTTAAAGACAGTGGGCCAAATTGTTCCTACTGGAATTTCACTGGCTTTGGCCAAACTACACCAGGAATCGAAATGGGCCATGGAACCAAAATCTATTTTTGCATATAATGAAATAGTCAAATGGGTAATGGGATTGCTGCACAGTAGCAGAAAGGAAGAAGCAGCCATGAGGAGATTTCCCTTTGTCTGTTTGGTAACTAATGAAGTACCTGGAGAACAACAGATCTGAGAAGCTTCACTTTGCTCCTGTGATCTGCACTTCCTCCAGCCAGGTAAGCACAGAGCTGTGTGTGCTGGAGACTGATTAATTAGCCCAAGCCAGTTGTAAAATCGTTAGGAAACAAGTGGTGTCTGTTTTCTTCTGCACAGGATGCCAAGAGATGTATTTAAAGTGTGAGAGTCAAAGGTCAGTTTGACATCATGTGCTCCAAGAAAGAGCCCTTGCTTAGATCCCTGTTTCATGTTAGAAATGCTGTCTGCAAGCCGTGAAGTTATTCTACTTGATAAGAGAAGGGGTAGGATTAATCTGCAGCAAGGAAAATTTAGGTTAAATATTATGAAAAATGTTGTAACTGTGAGATCACTTAAACAAAGTAGCAGGCTGTCAGGGGAGACAGTCAAGGCTGGAAGTGACACTTTTCTATCAGTGCTGGTTGGGAGAATAATTAATAAGCATTTCTCTGTGAAGGGGGAGCGGCACCCGGCTCCCCCAGAGGCTTCTGCCAAACCAAAGGAGCCGACGGATCTCACAGATAGGCTTGGAGCTAATGCTTATGTACAGATAAAATGGAGCTTTCTGAAAGGACTTTTACAACCTCTTCTCAGCTTGTGTTACATGTTCTAAATGTAAATTGAATGCAAATGCTTTGAGCTGTTTGCCACAAAGCAATTTACAATCTCCTACGCTAAATCTGAGCCACTGGAAATATAAGGGTCCGTAGTAATGCTTCATATAATTCTTTAGAAACTAATTGGGTTACAACAGAAAAAAGATCTGCTCCCAATCTCTATGATTTCTCATGCCTATTTCATTTTTTTTCACAAGATTCTTATTAACATTCAATATCTTTAGGTTTTTAAGCAATGTCTTCCTCTATTGATGTTAATGATCGTGCTGACATTGCATTCAGTGAGAAAATGCCTAAGTTAGATGCGTAGCTCAAGTTCTAAACATTCTGCTAAGTTTTTTATCCTCAAATTGTTCAGGCTTATCTACTCTCACTGAACCAGTGATAATAAGGTATCTTTCTTTCTGTCTTTGTTCTGGAACGATAAAATTTGTCATTTCCTAGCATTCCATCCAAGTGCAGCAAATTGCAAAACAAACCCCTCTACATGATTTTGGGGATCCAGTGAGTATTATGTTGATTTTCAAAATCAGATTAATCTCAGTCCCTAATTTGTGCCAACAAAATTGTCAGATCTTCTTAACAAAGGGCCTAAGAATTATTGCCTTGATAATAACAGAAAATCTGGATTTGGCAGTTACATAGATTGGCCCGTGTCTAAAAGCCTTTAGTAAAGGTTGTTCTCCACCATCTCCAGTAGAGTAGTGTTTCATAGAAGCAAACATTCATTTTGTCCACTAACAAGGGTTTTGGCAAAGTGAAGGGGGGCATAGGCAACATGGTGTTTAATCCATAGCTTTCTGTCTACTGCACCCTACAGAGCCACAACCCAGGCAACCAGAAGAAAGAGATCAAAAGGCTTTAAAAATGTCAGGCAACAGGATCTCATTTAAATTATTAGGTGAGATGCCCTCTTGGGTTTGACAATAGCAAAAGATACCACATAGCCTGTTTTCTTCTCTCCCTTTATGCTGATTTTGACAGGCTGGTGCAATTGCATGTAGAAATTGTATTTCTGCTCTCCAGCAGAAATACTGGACACCATTTGAAAATGTGTTTTTGTACAACAGTGTAATATACAAAGGTATTTGAGCCATGCAGAAACTGGGGGATTTGTAACAGGTTCTTAACCCATATTGACTGAAATAAAACTTATTTGACAAAAAATAATTCAGAAACCTGCGTTAGGTGAAGCTGATAACCACTTGGAGAATACAGAAGGGCTTATCTGTAATTCTGTTAAGTGATTCAACTTTAAAAATTGAGCATTTCTAATTCACATACATATGCTAAAAGGCCTTTTTGAGTTTTCAACAATTGAAATTGTTAAAACCATATAAGCAGAGATTTTTTCCTTGTTATTTGGATTGGCTTTATTGCTGAAAGATAGATACAGTTCCAACCTGATGTCATACTGCGGAACATTAAAACCTTTTTCCCAAGCTCTGTGTGTAACCTCTGTGCTGCTAAATCCTTGTGCATGAATAGTCTCACTGACGTCAGCAAAAGCAGGGCTGCACAGTCTAATTCTTAAAATAAGTCATGTTCATATAAATTCTTGCTGCTGTCGTTTTTATCTCAGATTTTGTATGGTAGAGCATATGGCCTGAATATGAGACTGGCTGAATATTAAAATTCTCAAGCTTAGTGAGTAATTCATGTTTCTAAATCGTACGAGTAGCGGATAGTACCAATTTAAAAAGCTCCAATCAGTCAAGACTTATGTGCTTAGCATGAAAGAAATACAAATAGAAGGTCATCAATACACACATGATTAATGATCACACTTAAAAGCAGTTTGAACCATGCCTCCTAATCATGGATTTGCATGTCTGTGTGTCTGTCTGTATGAAGGATGGGCTGAAAGAAGGGGGAAAGAGATCTCAGCACTGTTCTGTGTTCCTTACTTATGTTAATGCCTTTGAGATTCTTTGCAGAATAACACAGATATTGCAGATTTAGGAAAACAAAACAGGCTGTTTTTAGGACTCAGTTAATATGAAAACATGTTCACTTACCTTATAGTAACTCCCTGATTTTCTTCTCACGAATTACGTTGGCTAAATGCAGATGGGCAGGAGACTGAAAAACTGAACAGAGCAGGACTTGCATCCCTAAGGATTAAAGGCATTGGGAGACAAAATGCATGCTGAGGAGGAGCAAGGTTCTGGGTGTAAAGGGTGCTGGTCATACTGGATGAAAGACAAGTCACATTCTGAATGCCTCCCCATAGCAAAGTGTTTGCTAATGTGCTCTCATCCTCCCATGTTGCCCCAGGTACCTAAGACAATTCCTACATGCAAATGAAGGGAGAGTCATTTATAACGTGACAGACTCATGCTAAGGCTGGCAGGGAATATCGTTAACCTCACGAGTCTTGATGTGACTGAAGAGGCTCGAGATCTGTATGGGAGACAAGTCTGAAAATTAACAGCCTCATTAATCAAATTACAATGTTTTGACAACTTCATGGTGTGTATGCAATCTATCCTGTATACAATTTAGCTAAGGCTTTTATGCAACAAGAGGTTTTTTTTGCAATACCTTTATGTGAAAAGACACCACCTCACAGCAAAATTACTGGATTGTATGTGGATTATCAGAGTAAAAAAGCATACTAAGATGAGATTCAAATAGAAAATCCTGCCAGGATTATGAAGGGGGTAGAACACCTCCTTTTTTCCTACTCTGCTTACTGACAGCAGTATAATCATCATCATCATCATCACTTATTTAGATAGTCTGGGGGAAAGCTGGCCAACCTCTCACACCTGAGCTCAGGTACTGGAAATACTCCTCTTCAAAGCAGAAACCCTTTGAATCCACTTGCCCAATGTGTTTAGTCAAGAGTGAAACAGGAGTGGATAACCAGCTGGGGCACCCTGCCATGACGTGCCAGAGCACGTCCTTCAGATAACCAGTTCTCCAAAGCAACAGGTCACTCAGGGTAACTCAGAGTAACTCTGGGTCTCCCAGATGTCAAACACTCCTTTTGTGCTGAAGTACAGACTGTGCCCCAAATCCTTTGTTTTTCAGGCTCTTCGTAAGTACCTACACTAAGGAGCTTAGGGATACACAGTTGCCTCTTCCGCACCTAGGGATTTATGCAGGGGGCTTATTAATACTTCTGAGTATTAATTGTCTAAATCCCTGCACATCTAGGCAAGGCTACATCAATGATTATTTCTGGGTTATGAAGAAGTGTTGTTGCTTGTTATAATGGGCTTCATAGAAGAAGGTTTGATGTAGTGTCAAGAGTAGCAAAACACTGTATGAATGTTTTGGAATGGAGAGTCACAAAAAATACACAGTATTTTAGGTCTCTTTGTTCTTGTTATTGTCCATTTTCAAGGGTAAAAATTTGAAATCACAGTTAAAAAGGGTTAGAAGCAAGAATGAAGAACTGTCACCTAAATGTATCTATTTGCAAGAGATGTATTGAATTACAAAATTAATGCCAATGTCACTAGTACTGTGGCCATCTCTGTTCATCCTGCGCCTTCAAAGTCTTTCAGGGAAATATCAATATCTGATTTTCCAATCCAGAAAGCTGTGGCACAGGGAAGTTAGCTGACACTTGGCTTCACTGAAAGCCATGGCAGATGTAAAGAACTTGCTTTCAGCCTTCCAGTCAGTGTCTGCTCACTTTCACCCATCAGCTCCTATGTCCCTAAATGACCTAACTAAGCCCCATCATACTGAGGGTGATCTAGGCTCACATTTGCATCTTATAATACTAACTCTCTCTCTAATCTTACAGCTTTATGGCCCTGCTAACTACTGTGTGAACAGAACAGAGCTGTAACAAACCAGAAAGCATACAACTGGCTGAACAGCCAACAGGCAAATTGGCTGAATTGGGCGGCCCAATTCCTTTGCAATGCTCCTGCCTTCCCAGACAGTGGCTCTGATGAAAGCAGAACAACTTCCAGCTTCCAACCTGCAGCAGGTTGGGTGTTTGCATCTGCACTGCAGTCAAAGCGTGACTGCAGCATCCATAGCAGTGCCAGACCCTGGCCCAGTCAGTGGCAAAGCTGTGGTGGCGCAGGATTTATTGTTCCTGGTGGGAACATTCAGCACTGAGCAGAGTCCATGACATTGCAAGTACCTCAGCCAGTTAAATAAAAACAGTTCAGACATGTGTTGTAATCACATCTCCAAATGCAAGCATTGCAGTTTTTGTAGAGTTTATCACTGCTCTGAGCAGCACCATTAGCAAGGAATACTGTGATTTTCCCAGAGCACAAGGCTGTGTAGAAACCTTAGGTTCTTTCCAGCTGACATATCCTTTTGTTGCTGGCATGAGACATGTTTCCATGATCCTTATCCCTGTGGGGAAAAAAGAGGTAATCCTTCATCAGTTGTCTATTATCCATCTGCTAGTTCTGATTTCTGTTAATTCCCAAGTGGAATTTTTACAGGGGGGAGAGACTAAGGTTTGAAATTTTTCTCAAAGTTGTCTGGCTGGAGTGGTTCCTATAGTAGCCATTCAGCAATCATATAAAGACAGAAGACACTTTGTGGTATCTGTTTGAGGAGTAATGTGCAGTAATTGAGGAAAATCGGAAAAATGGGATGTTATATGCCAAATATGTGAAAATTCAATTCGGTGGAGCTGTTTCATTGGAACATGTTGGTACTGTGAGTCAGGCAGGATTGTGCCTCTCCAGTGGTCTGTAAGTCCCCTAACATCCCTTTGTTCAGGGAGAAAGAGAGACTGGCTTTACAGTGCCCATGAGACCAAATCCGGGTTAAAGCTAATGAGGAATGAGTACAATTAATTTGTTGACAGGGTTTTCTGCATGTTTCAGGGAAGAGGGGGTTTACTACCATTTCCCCCCATAATAAAAAACAGGATCCTATATCTTGGAAATGTTTACAGTGTAACAAAATGAGGTTATGTTACACTGTAAAATTTTAAAGGGCGACTAGCAGGGACACCTAGACTCAGCAGCATGAAACCCATGAGCTGTTCGGACAGGAAAGGTTTGTGTTTAAAAATTATGAAAATAATGTTTCAGTATGAGATAAAAACAAAGGTTGAGACTTTTCCAGTTACAGACTCCCCCCTGCCAGGTACCAAAAGTTTTATTCAGAGTAGAGGCTGAACAGGATGCATTTCCCACCTGGCTCAAAGCTGGGTGTGCTGTTGGTTATTTGGGTAGAGCAAACCCACAGGTTCCTCTTGCATTGCTACCCTGCAAGGTGACAGTGGTGACAGTGTCATACCACTGTCTGTACCAGCAGTTTTATTCAGAGTAGAGGCTGAACAGGATGCATTTCCCACCTGGCTCAAAGCTGGGTGTGCTGTTGGTTATTTGGGTAAAGCAAACCCACAGGTTCCTCTTTCACTGCTACCCTGCAAGGTGACAGTGTCTGGAGTACTGCTGGCCAGGGAGGACAGCTCCAGAGGGGCACTGTGTGCCCTGTGTGCAGCACCCTGGGGTCTGCACCACCCCAGACACAGCACAGGGAGTGTTTGCAACAGAGGGATGGAGGCTGTGCTGCCAAAAGGAGTGCCTGAGTCCCTCTGTGCAAGTCAGTCCTCTCTGTCAGCCTGCTCAGAGCACTCAAAGTGAGGAAAGGGATGGTGTATTATCTCATTTCCTTCCCAGACTTCCTACTACTGTTTTGGGCAATTTATACCTTTAAGAATGCATAAGGCAAACAAACCTTGTTCCCCCCAGTGTGTGAAAGCCTGTCTTTTGCATTATTAAACCATAAAGGAAAGCCTGGCGTTATCTCGCGCAGATTCTCTGCACGTACGAGAGGATCCGGCCCAAACACATTTCACGGCTTGTCTGTCTGAGTTAGTGTGCTGCTTGCCAGGAGTCAAGGAGAGGAAAGAATCAATGCTTAATACCACAGAGTCTTACACAGGTTGCTCTTGGATGTGCTTATCACCACTAAGTAGACAAACAAAAGTAAAAGCATTTATAAATACCTACTGAAAGTGTAAACCAAACAAAAGCCATCAAATCAGTATTTTATCCATTTAATTGCAGAGTGTTTTCCTCAGCTGTATAATGTTTTATTGCCTTTCAAAGCTTATTTATTGTAATTAATTAAAGAAGACTTAGAACACTGCTCCCTTATGGATTACAAAAGGAAAGAAGATGCAATGCCATTTTTGTTTGCAATTCATTGAGTTATTTGCAGATCCCCTTGGTCTGCCAGGTAATATATTATTATAGCCCCATGTCACACTGTCCATTTCTCTAAGTAGAAAGCAAGAGCAGAAGCCTGACCCGTGAAATGCAGAAAACATATCAACATCATAATCCATACTTTCTTGGACCCAGTAACAGCTCTTTCCTGAAGAGTGTCTTTTTCTTGATTACAGCTGTCAAAGCAGCCTGTACAAGGATGGGAGAGTGGTTCTAGGAGAACATTACTTCTGACCTCAAAAGCAGCAATTTCTTTGTGAGTGTGCTACTCCTGACTTAGGTTTTACATTGCCCTGATTTCAAAGGCAGGGGTCATCTCACAGCCATGCCGCTCCAAAATGGACCTAGCATCCACTGAGTGTGAGCCCAAAGGCTCAGCAGACTTAAGAGAGAGTACAGCTCAAGAAGTTGCACTGATGAGGGAGGAAAAGGAAGTGGAAAGAAGACAAACTCTGTCCCATTTAATGAATACTTCCTTGACATTTGTGCAGCTCCCGCTGGGGGTTTGAGCTGGCATGCATGTATTCAGTATGGTCCCAATTACTGAAGCCCATGAGCTGTGTACGTGTTTGTGTTGTGTGTATGTCCAATACCCTGCTTGCTTTCCAAAATATTAAGTACCAGAAGAAAACAACGGAAAACAAATTTTTCAGCAAACACTTGTGAATTCTGTTAGGTTTTCCGCTTAGTTTTCCATTTTAAATTAGTGTAGGGCAATGCACCTCAGATGCAATGCCACTAAACCCTGTAAATCTGTACCAGAGATGATGCTGATCTGCTGTGCACATTTTCCTTCCTGTAAGTCATTATCACATGCCTCTCTTTCTAAGACATTTTTATGAAAGGTGAATCACTGGGGTGGGTTTTTTTTGCATGACTGCTTTGCCCCGTATTCCAGCTATAACAATGCAGTTTCACTGGGCACTGGGTCATATGGCTGACCTCAGCTAACAAGCTGTTCCTGTTTTTAGGCTACTGGGAATGTTTATTGGCCACTGTTTTCCTCTTTTCTAAAGACATAGTTATTTCTTAAGACCCATATAAATCATAAGGTCACAAAACACATAAAAACTGTGACATTCTTTGTGATACAGGATAAAAATTAACTAAATTCAGGCTTAGCAGCTTTAAACATCAATGGTATATTTTAGCATAAGATAAATACATTTATTTAAGTTATATATACTTTTCAGTTCTAGGATACCCACAATAAAATGGCAATAAAGTTGCTCAATGGGACAAGCTTTTATATACTGGTGTTTCAAATTGGTACACTTTAACTGTGAGCTCTATTACAAAAACAAAGTACTGTAACTCTGAAACACTTTAAATAGTGATCTGCTTGCAATAAACATTAAGTAATCATACTTTATAAGAAAATTATAATTCTGAGGGTAATATTGAATTTCCTAATGCAGATTTCAAGAGCAGAATCTCAGGGAGAGGTTGCACTCATGTTGGATTGACGCATTGATGTGTGCAAAATCAGATTACGCCTGTAAGGACATGCATAAGTCATGCATTATCAACAGGGGTTTTATTTATAATGTCTCTACCAAAGTTAGTCAACAAATTAATAGAAAAGCATTGGTTGGCAATTACTGTAGTTTAAATCTACACAGACATTCTGCTTCCCTGCTCTCATCTGCTTTAGTGGTTTTGAAATGAACGTCTTCCAGGCTGAGAAGTTCCCCAGGCTGCTCTCTGGCTCAGAATGAACTTTAGGAAAAAACATCTGAAATTATTCAGGTCTTTTCTTGTATAAAGAAAATAAAAATATACAGACAGAAACACACACACATACGTGCATACACATCCCGGTTGCAAAACAGAAGACAAGCCACGGGACTTTTTTAGGCAGCTCTTCAACCACGCTTAGTCAGATCAGAAGTCTGGAATTTGAAAGCACCATCCTTGAGTAAATGTTCCATGCACTGCTCTTAGGAAATATCATTCAGATTTCACAAAGCCAGGGCTCCTTTAAAGTTGCCAACCCTGAGTATTACTCATGTGCTTAAGGGTTGTTTGTTGAAGTGGCAATGTACACAACCAAATGATTTTGTGCTGAGATAACGGCTCGCCAGGAAACTTGCAGACATTGTAAGTGGGTTGATCTCTGAACTACAAATGTTTCTTATTCAGCTTTGTGTGCCTCCTGTGCCAGAGAGCACTCCTAGATGTTATGGCCAGGCACTTTGCCTTCCCAAGTTTGTATTATTAGAAAGAAGTATGGAGATGGTTTTCATCTAGATGTTACAATAGTCTGCCAAAGATCTTCTCAGCATTATGAGAATGTTTACCTAATAATGCCACATATCTCACACACTTAAGGACTCTGTTTTCAATACAGAAAAAAGTTTGAAAGTTTGGATCTCCTTTATGTAGTTCAAACTATTTTTTCCTCAGTGATAGCTCAAGAGAGTCTGACCCTCCTTGCCCCAGTAAAAATCCACAGGAAAAACTCTTATACACGCACATGATGAAACACTGACAAGCCAAAAAGTTTCAAATGCAAAGCTGGACATTTTCCAATAACTCCACTTGTTTGTACATATGCCTAATCGTGTGGCTATATACAGGTTTGAGACACAGTCTCAGCAAAAAATCAATCCAATCATTTACATGTGTCACCCTTTCAGGCAAGGAAGACCCACAGCAGTCATTTATATCACTACAGACTAAGTATGTGAAGACATTAACCCCACAGTGGATTTTCCACTTGGCCCAAGGTCTGCCCACAGGGCATGTGATGCAGAAATCACAACAAAAGGAACAACACTGAAATATGGAACTCCAAGTGCCTAAAACTGCATCCTTAATATTCCCTTATGTAGTTCCTAACTGGAAGTAAATGAAAATGCCCATCATTTTAGTGTATTTACAGAGCTTCAGGACATGGTTGCTATGGAAGAGAATTGCTATAACTTTTGATCTAAAGCTGATATGTATGTCTGTAATTTCCTTTCTCCTTTAACCTCTTTTAGTTTCATTAATTACAGGTATTGGTCAGAGAGGTTGTAGACAGCCCACAAGGGACAAATATCTGAGTTTCCAAAGTGTGGAACTTATTTTATGTTCTGAACTTTCACAGTTTCTGTGAAAAGCTAACATCTACCTTATACTCTTAAAAGTTGAGTTCCTAAGGTTGTGATTAATATACTACATAGATTCCCCAAAGGATAATTACAAATTAATCAGTGGTTCAAACTCCCAAATGGAGTGTTATAAGGTTGCCATAACTTTAAAGCATTTCTTTTCTCCTTTCATGGAAATAAAAAGGAGTCACAACCGATTGTGATCTCCATTTGATACAGCTCTTTCTCTGTTCTTTCGGCATTCGAGGAAGCAAACCCAAGGCTTCTCTAACTTACCAATTAGGCAGGCTTTTTAGTGAATTCAGCAGTACATGCACAGAGCACTAATCCAACCACAAATCATTAAACTTGTTAGGCACACGAAAACAATGTTTGATGGATATAGAGGTGTACAGTGAGTGCGAGTGTGTATATATGCATGAGTCTCTGTATGCAAGTTATTTAGTCTAGTTCTCCTACAGAAATGTATTTGTGATTCTGTGTGAGACTTTGCAGCCCCTTCTTCCAGTCACTCTATAGCTTAGGAAAACTTCCAAGTTTCAAGTCCCTGTTAAGAAGCTTTATTTGAAACCCACAGAAGCCACTAGGAATCTTTCCATTATTTTGGGAGAAGCTAGACTGGGCTCTTATGCTCAAAACACAGTATATGGCTATCTCAGCTTCATTCCTTGCTGTTTGCAAAATTCCTGTAAGACTGCTGGCACTCAGTCTCTCTCTCCTGTCTTCACATATGTAAAATGAGAATGACAACTTTACCTCAGAGGAATGTCGCAAAGCTTTGCTTATAAACAGATTGGCATACTTGGATGAAGTTGCTGTACTAACAAGAAGTTTTCTGATTGATGGGCATCTCTTGGGAGGTCATAGAAACAAAAACAAAACCATATAGTCGAGTTTTTTGATTTTTTTTTCTTTAAAGAGCCTATTCTTATGCATGATGGCTGTTTGTGCCATCTTTCTTCTTTCTCTTATCACCTAGGATATCTTTCCAAATATAACCATGTCAAATTAGTGGCTAAATGGTAAACTAAGCCTAGGCATAACCCTCACACTTGAAACATCCACATGAAAAGCTTGAGGTACAGTGAATAATAAGAAAGTTAGTTTTTAAAAAATGTAACTAATTCTCCAGTCTCCAAAACCCTTAGCTGTCTCAACATAGATAAAGTAACTATTAAACAACCAGTAAAAATTAGACTGCATTTCATTTTGTGAAGAACACTGGAAAGTTGGCAAGAGGTAAGATTTTGCAGTGAAATAGGGAAGTGAACAAGTTGTAAATGACTCTAATATCTTCCAGATGGCATATTTTACTTGGGGACTGAGTTTAGAGTAATTAGAGGCATGTGAAATTCCTATAAATACTAAACTTCACCAGTTTGACACTAGAAAGCTCCTTCCTCTCTGAAGTCTTTAAACTGCTAAGTGTTTCTTTTTCCCCCACTTAAAGTGGAAGTCAAGCATTTGTAAATTTGTCTTATTTGACAGACAGAAACCTTTTCCGTGAAAAGATAGCATTTTTCTTTGCCAAAAAGTTATGAACTGAAGTTTTTCACTGAAGAAGTTTAAAATTGAATGTTTCTTCCCAGAAGAGGTTTTCATTTTTATATACTGGGATCATTATATTATAATTTATTACAGTATGTGGCAAGCAGTGAAATCAGTGGAATTTACTGTAACTTCAAGATCAAGTCCTTTCATTGGTGAAATGGTTTTTGCAAATAGATGTGCTGAAGACCTTAGCAGATGAATTTTGCTTTTACTTCCCTTAGGAGATTGTAATAGTAAAATCTTAAAACCCAATCCATAACCTCTGGTTCTTCTTGGTTTTCTGCATGACAATGTTACTCGCATTCCAAAAGTGAATCCTGGTGTTCTCATTTCTGTTGAAGAATTTTCCAGATTTTATTTGATATTAATAGAATAGAACCAAGTAAACACAAGGTAAAATATTCTGTCACCACTTGCACCCTCTTTAGCCATATGTCAGTGTAAACCGACTTAGATCCATTGGTATAAAGGGCCTAATCTCATTTGCAGCAGATAAAGATCTGGCCATTGTTCTCAGTGGAGCTGTACAGATAAAAGTGCAGATACAATCTTGCTTATTTGGTTCAGATCTTCAGTTCTGCCAGTCCCAGGTACTCAAAAAATATGAGCCAAAATGCAAGGAGTGTGTGATAAGATGAAGGATACTCAGATATTAAAATGGTGATGATTGTTTTTGTTACTTCTAGGGTTTGAAATGTTATTGGTTAAGATATGAGGCATTTCAGATTCCTTTGTTCAGCAGAGAATTAAAAGCTTAATTTTAAACGAAAGTGCAAATCCCAATGCATTCAATTATTCTAGAAACCAGTGTAATAACAAGACTGCTGCTAACATTAGTTGGAATTTAACTGTTGCAGTGGGTAACTGTAGATCTTCATTGATGTCTTTGTTATATCTTTTCTCTTTTTCACTACAGCATTGTCTTGCACTAAAATAGACCCTCAGTAGTTCATTCTTAATGGAGACCCACCGTCAGTTAATGGCATTAGTAAATTACTGAACAGTGGCCAAATCCCAATGGCCTTATTCCCAGAAATCTCTTAGGCTGACAGGACCTTTGTATGAATAACTCCAGTGAATTTTGGCCCTGGGTGAACACCATAAAAACACCAGCTCACAAAAGACCAATGGAAACAAAGGCCCCCCAAACTGACAGTACATTACGAATCATTAATCGATTGCAAATCGTGCATTTAAATATCCAGCACATTAAAGAACTCTGGGATTTAGATGATCTGTTGTCTCCCTCAGGGGGCTGCATCTGCACCATGAATCCACTACAGGCAAAACCAGTTTAAAAGCTCCTGCCATGCGCACTGACTCCCACCTTCCCTTCTCATGGAGCTTGCACTGCCTGGATCATCCTAATTCAACTGTGTATGTCCATCCTTGGAGGAATATCTGCTGGGCATTTTAATTGAGAAGATTGCAGTGTGGTACAGGAGCAAGCAGCCTGGTAGGAACACGCCATGCAGGATCCCTTGGCACTGAGCACACTGGGAAGGGGCTTAAAAAGGGAAAAAGCCCTGCAGTTCCCTTGCAACCCTTGTGCCCTGCTTAGACTTGTTGAGGTCACAGCAGTCACCCAGGATCCTCTGAGGGCTGCATGCTGCCTTCACCTCCATCAAGGTGTCTTGTGAGGCCCACATGTGAGAAATTATTTCCCCTTGGTGCAGACACGTGCCCTGACAGCCCCAGCTAGAGGGAAGGCTGGTGTGTCTTCACACAATGGGTCAGTGCCCACGAGATGGGTTACCTTACAGGAGGCCCTGGAGACTGCTCAGGCTGCGCAGAGGAAGCTCAGATGAAGAGAAATGCAACAGATGCTGAGGTTACAGGCAGAAAATCAGCCCATTCAGGGCTATGCCTAATTTTTTATTTTTTTATGGCATGTACTTCTTTTTTCTTGTTGCTAATAAACTGGGATTAAGGTTGGTGTCCCTCGAGTGCCTGCAGCTTTTAAGCTTTTAGCTCTGGGATACAGATTGCCTTGTGTCACAAGCACTGCAGTAAATCCCACACCTCTAACCCTCAGTAACTAATGGGGCACAAAGCCACAGTGCAGAACAACTTGAAGCTCTTTATTTAGATTTCTTCTTGCGATGCCTTCTGTTCAACTGAAGTGGAGACTTGTGAGGAATAAAAAAAAATCTTTATAAAATAAAGGCAAAAGAAAGATACATACTAAGAAGAAAATTTTCAGAACCAAAGATAGTCTTAACAAGGTGGATAATTCATGTCAGGGAGAAATTTAGCAGCTTGGTTGGGTGTGGAATCAGAATGATAAAATCAAGAAACACTTGGGAAATTTTTTCATCCTAACAGGTGAATAGCCAAAGTATTCATAACAACCATATAGATCACAGTAGGCTGCAGAAAAATATGGTATACTTGGATGTAAATTATAGTTTTATATATTTCACTGACTGTTTCATAAAATTAAATGGCAGATATTTAGATTTCATCTGAGTTCTGCCTATTTCTTGAGAAGGAGATTTTAAGGAAAAAGGCAGGAGATGTCACTGCCCTGGTAATAGCAAATGTGTAGAAGCAGAGTGTAGCTTGGCAGAATGGCTGGGTTCAGGAGCAGGCAGGGCTTTCCAGCACTTGCACCTCACTTTCTGCAGTACAACACGCAATGGTGCATTTCAGGGTCTCCAGCATGTTCAGA
Organism: Melospiza georgiana; assembly: GCF_028018845.1. Classification (NCBI taxonomy): domain Eukaryota; kingdom Metazoa; phylum Chordata; class Aves; order Passeriformes; family Passerellidae; genus Melospiza; species Melospiza georgiana. The sequence goes on from NC_080430.1 coordinate 14,848,552, forward strand.
ACTGAACCCCTGTATAAGCACTGTTACCACTTACTAGAAACTGGTACTAGAAAATTCACCAAAATTTGAATTCCGCAGCTCTTGATGTTTTTCATTGCCCAGGGCTCATTTTATGGGTATTGTTTGGCCTTTTCCTTAAAACCATAACTTACACTTTCCAAAAAAGAACAAGTTCTTTGCAATTCCTTAAAGACATTGTAGAGGAATTCAAGATTCCCTTATCTTTGCACTGGGAATGTCTCCCAGGCATGGCTTTACTAAACCATAAAATTAGGGCTAACTAGCATGCCTGTCCAGGCAGCAGCTGGGAGGAGCAGGAAGTGTGTGTGAGCTCTTGCACGGCTGTTCATCAGTCTCCCACCCAAAAGCCTTGCACACTACAGAGGGTGCAAACAGAAATGGGATATCTGGAAAGACCCAGGCAAGCAAAAAGGGAATGCTTTTTGCACCATGGCAAAGCGGCTCCATGAACATATTCACTGATTGTCCTCCCTGCTGGGCAGGCATCTCCTGTTTTCACATCTGAACTCATGCTCAAGTCTTTCACCCAAAACTGCACTCAGTGGCTAGCACCATGTTTATATTTACATCTCTCTGCCATAAGCCCTAAAGGACTATAAAATTACGAGAAATATTTGCCACACCATTGACAGCAGTAACTGAGTGAAGAATTGCCAAATGGGAAATCCAAATTTGCAAACTCAGTATTCTGGGCTGGGTGCCAAGTCTGTCTGGGTGCTGCGGTGGTGACACATTCAGTCTTCTCACAGGGATGCCAACGTGCCAACTGTATCCCTGGCACAGCATCTTCTGACAAACTTATGGAAAAGAACTGCTACCAAGTCCAGAGGGACATGCAAGCTGCTTTCTGAGCTTCCTTGGCAGCAACTCCATTTCCAAGTTGTGACTGTACTTTCTCCTATTTACAAGACCAGTTGTTTGTGATATGCTGTGGTCTCTGGTAGGATTTTGAAAAGTGCAAAAATGACAGCAGGATGTTGGTTTCCAAGTATAAATTAGTAAAATGCAGAGTAATTTTATTTCTCTGAGAAAAAAAATAATATAGATACTCATTTACTGCAGCCCAGATATCATATGTTGCCACCAGTGTGGGAGAATCCAAATCCATTTGTTAGCTGCCAAAAGTAAAACGTGATCATTAGAATATGAAGGTTGTGGGGCTGATCTCTAAAGCTTCCTCTTTCCAAATTGTTCTTCTTACCCTTTGTCTCACAGCTAAACTTCTTCACTGTCTGTCAGTAATTTTTCAAAATGAAAGAAAAAAAATTGAAAAATCCTCCAATCTTCCATGGGGCTACATGACCTCTAACTTGCAAAAATCCATTAGAAGAAAGCCTTTTAGTAACCAAATTGTGTCATTTACAACTGCACAGCAGCCAGGAAGAGCACCATAAATTACGATTCTGTCACTATAGCAGACAATGGAAAGTGTGGGCAGGCTATTGCTATAAAGGAGGAAAACTAGGAGAGTGATAGAATTTAATTTAAATGGGGTTTTTTTGTCTAATTTACTTCATATAATAGCAAAATTGGTACTTACAGGTTAGGGTTTTTTTGGCTGTATATGGAAGCAAGACTATAGCGATACTATATAACGTTGTTTATTTTTAAGGTGTACCAGAATTAAAGCACCAAATCCAAGCCTTTTGAATTTTATCTCCTTTATATATGAAGCAAAAAAGAATGTAAAATTTGCTTAGCATTTTTATTTAATTTTTTTTCATACCATTTTAAAATTTGTGTACTGTTGAAACTTGAGCAAAGAATGGTGCAAATAATGTCACCATGGGGTAAATGGAGCAAAGACTGTCACTGAGATGCTGTGGGTTTATGGGGTTACTTTTCTTTTTAACAAGCAGCTGATTATTTGGAGAAAGATTGTCTTCTTAAAAATTTTCAGCATACTTTTTTTCCTAAAATTTAAAAATCAGTACCATGTATTCCTGAGTTCTTTCAATATGTTTTGCAGGGAACCCAGAGCTGGCATTTATAAAGATATTTTTGAGAAGGGAAAATAAAAAACAAACCAGACAAAACCCCAACAATTCTGAAGTCTCTTTACAGCTATTCTCCTTACTTTCAAATCCTGTTATACACATATCATAACGACATCATAGAAAGAACAGAAGTCTAATTTTAAAAAGTACAGGCTACTTAAGTATCTGTAAAATTATCTCAGAAATGCATATTTCCACTTTGTATTTCCACCAGTCTGCACTGGGACAGTGAAGCTAGTGAGCTGAGCAATTGCTACTAGAAAAACCAAATACATAAGAAGAAATGCAGTTAGCACAATATTTCACATATGTTAATGCTTACAGTTCCATCAGTGTCAGCTTTATTTTCTATTTGATATACACCAAAGCTGGCACGCAATTTTAACTGATGAGGTAATGTCATTTTTAATTTAAGGAGCCTTAAGCTGTCCACTTTAACTAGTGATATCATCTTTGCAGCTGTCTCACAGGACTTCATGTAAACATAAGTAATGTGCCCTGGATGGTTTGGAGCAGAGTTGTTAAAAATGACATTGGTCATCATGAAGACATTTTTTTTCCTTTGATCTCTTTAAAAATGCCAGACACACTTTATTGTCCTGTCATTTTTAGCTCTTCCTTGTATATTAATATGCTTGGAACATTTCAGTTAGCATAACAGTAGAATATAAAGGTCTAAACAAATTAATGGCAACATTTTAATGTCAGTCGTAGTAAGATAATGAAAAGTAAATGAGATTGTCTGGCTAACAGCAACATGTTAAATGAAAGGGCAGCGTGGCTGAGACACAGAGGCAGCAGCAGGGAAAAGCCTTTTGCTGCTGCCTGCAAGAGTCACAGGACACAACCCAAGCTCCAAATGCCACCACTTTCTAGGAGAAGATAAAACTGCTTCTACAGATTGGGTCTGATCCTCCTTCCTGTCTGGGGTCAATGAAATCATCTGCTAATAAAACTCAAGACCAGACCTGTCTCTGCACCTGCAGTTCTCCCTCCCTTCATTCTCTTGTATTCCCTGGGCTGGTTTAGCACCTCAGCCTGCTGGGCTTGCTCTCCTCAGCCCTTGAACACCAAAGCTGTCACAGCAGACACTGCACGTTGGCGTCTCTGGTGACAGGGCTGAGGAGCCCTGAAGTGTTGCTCACAGGCAAACTTTTACTACCAATCATTTTTTGGTTATTGCACGATTTTGCTTATACAGTATAAGGTTTGATGTAAATCATCACTGAGGTTTTTAGCCCTGTCTGTCCAGTAATCACATGCTGTACAATTATGAATGTGGTAACGTGCACTTCTTGATTCAAATACCTAAGCAAAGGTGATTTGTATTGAAACAATTTTTGACTGAGAAAAGCCAAGTGCTGTGACTGACTTGTGGATTTTGTGATGTGCTCCAAACTGTTTGTCCAGATAACAAGGAAAAGAACAGATTTTTCTACCACTGATCTGCAGCATTATGGAGTTTTGAGCAAAATCTAATGTTTAGGGATTTATTTATTATTCTGTGGACATATGTTTGGAGGACAGCATATGGAAATCAAAGCATTGTTCATAAAGAGCTACAGCCAAGAAGACATTTTTGAATTCATAACAGAACTTCACAGTTTGAAAAGAATGCTATGCATTATGTATTGATAACAACACTACACAGACAAAGGAACACAATTTAATAATACAGAATTGTGCTCGTGAGATTTCCTTTTTTTTTTTTTTTTTGTTAATTGGTTACTTTAGCTGACATTGTCTGCAAGCATAATGGACACCATTCTTCCTAATAGTTCCATGTTGCCAGATGATGTCTACAGACATAATGTAGTCCATTTTAATTATTTCATTTTGCTTACATCTTTCAGCATAATGCATTTTCCAAGCAAGCTAGCATTTTTCTTGATTATCTATGTTGTGTTATGGTTTCTAAATTAATTAGGTCTCCTTCTTTCCTGGAAGTTAAAAGTTTCTTCCTTCCATTTATCTACCAGGTATGATTATGTTGAAGTGATTGATGGAGATAATGCTGAAGGACGCTTATGGGGAAAGTACTGTGGAAAAATTGCTCCCCCTCCTGTAGTGTCTACAGGACCATATCTTTTTATTAAATTTGTTTCTGACTATGAGACACATGGAGCAGGATTTTCTATTCGTTATGAAGTTTTCAAAAGAGGTAAGAAACTATTCATTTTTACATTGTTCATTGTGATTTTTACTTGCATCAGGAAGTTCACCTTAATTCTTTGGAATGGGGAAAATGCATGAAAATGCTTGAAAGAGAAAATCTTATTACCCTAGTCATTCCAAGGTGGGGTGTGTGTTCAGTGGGTATAAATCATCATGAATCCAGTGGGTCAGCTGTGTCTGAAGGTTGACTCCTCTGCATGAAATATGGTAGTTTTCGTCAGCTGTTTGTTTCAACCATCTTAAAACCATTAACTTTATTGCTTTCCTTTTTTTAAATAATAATTACTGTATGATTTACAGTGTTACTGCCTCAACAGCACTGCCTCAACCTTCTGAGTCCCAGGGTTATTTTGGTTAGTGCTTTGCTCTGTGCTCCCAAGGGATAGCTGTGGGCTCGAAGGGACCCGAGTACACGTGGGCAGCAGATGATGTTGCTGCTGCTTTCACAAATCATGTTTGGGAGGTAAAGGAGAGGAGCAGCTCACACTGATGAGGCACGGCCTGCTGGGTGCTCGTGCCAGGAATTAGTGCCAGTGAGCACAATTAGTTTTATGGGGCACAGAGAAACAGAGCGTGCAGGATTAACCAGACAGAGAGACACTCCCTCTTTTATAACACTCTTCCTGAATCAATAGCTGGAAGGGCTGTAAGGTCACTCTTTTCGGCATACATCTTCTCTACAGCTGGATGGAGAGTAATAATTCATATATTCCATTCCTGGAGAATACAGGACCAAAACTCATCATATATGAAAAGACAATAACATTCATTTTATAGGAAAGAAAATTGACTTCAACATCAATGTTTAGGGTCATATTCACAGAAGCAGCTCAAAACTTCAAATTTCCAATGCACACCACTCCCAGTCAGTGCCCCATTTTCAGAACCAGTGTCCAAGTCCCTTTTATGCACCTACACCAGAGCCAGATTTTTAGCTGTGTTCAGCACACACTCTTGGTGGCAGCTGTACTGTTAATGAGGAGAAACACAGTAGTGAAGCCTCTTTTCAATTGCCATTGCTGCTCTGCACAGTGCTAATTGGGGCCACAGACCTCTTGTTCACCATCTTCCCTGTCTGTAAATCCACTCTTGACTCCCAGAAATTCTTTTGCTGACCTTCAGGGTCACATTTTCTGAAAGAATTCAGCATCCAAATGACACCAAGCTTTTCTGAAAAAATATCTCTATTTATTTTGATATCCTTTGGAGCTTAAACACTTGAAAATGTGTTCTGACGTTTCTCAGTGCTTATATATGCAGTACCATCTTTCATGAAGAATATGGCTGAAACACAAGAGGAAGTGAAAGAATGATCTGTGAAACAATCTATTTTAGTAACTGAACCCTTTCAAGAAAAAAGTTCTATTTATTTCCTGACAGTGTAGTGACAATTCAGAACTCTGACAGGAACATTGTGTTTATTTCCTTGTGTGGTCATTTACATGCCTCAAAGATGCACATTTACCATGTTAAGATGGCATTATGAATGTGATTTTACACACATGGAAGTCAGGAAACGCAAAATTATGGCTCCCAGAGCAACTTTAACTCCAGTTCATTCCACATAAACTGTATATTAAGGCAGGACAGTTATCACCATGCCGTGTTAGAAAATGCCATGTGTACACAAAGGATACAAATTATCATTGCTGTGGGAACACAGCCCTATTTAACTTCTCAAAAAATTCATATATGCTGTACCAGTTTTGCATTTTAATATCTGTGCCAAATAAAGCAGTTCACCCTTTTGCACAGGTGAAAGGTGAAGCTCAGCTGCTCACACCGGACAAGTATGTCTGGTTTAGCATATTCACAACTTAGCTCATCATTTCCCAGGTATGGGAAGAATGATCCCAAGCCCAAGGTCCTGTGATGCTGAGCTGAAGGCTGAGCTTCATTCCAGCACACAATCTATTTTTGCCCATTACTCTTTACTTCTCATTCATCTCTGTAGCCAGAGAGACACTGAAGAAGTTGTAAAGCTAAAACAGGACTAAAACATGAAACACATTTTGCCCAACACTTAGCCCACATGAAATGTGCATCATTTTGGCTTGGGCAGACATTCTATTTTAGGGTGCATGAGTGACGTATTCACTAGGAAAGGATCTACACAGTTCACATTCAACATTCCTAACTTTAGTCAACTAAATTTATGGTGTAAACTGAAAGAAAAGAAAGTGTCAACCAAGAAGGCAAATTATTTTTTGGCTCAGTGACACCCACAGATAGCAGATTAAATTATCCCCAATGTCATCTCTTTTTCTTTGCTTTCTCTGTTGCCTCCTCTCTGTATTTCCTTAACTTCATATCTCTTCCTTTGTTTCATGCACATGTGCACATGCAGTTTCTCCACCTCAGAAGTATCTACTTTTGGTGTCTCCACTGGAACCTTTTCTGCCAGTTTTCCATGCCCATTGGCCCACGGAGTTCCTTGTAGCCTCAGTATTGATGTAATTCCTGCAGCTGCTTCACAGTGTCAGTAAAGGGTCAAAATCTTTGGAGAGCATTTTAGTGAGAAAGCACCCCTGAAAACAGTTTCTGTTTCTTGCACCAGATTGATTCAAACATGTTTAAAATAAAGCAAGCTGGCATCAAGACACTATGTGTGAGTGTAAGAGCCTGACGATTGCACACACTCGGAGCCAGGATCTGGCTGTATTTAATAAAGCAATAATGATCCTGGCTTACATTTTATATTGCATCTTTTATTGGATTCCAAGAGGAGTACAGAGCACTTTATACTATGAATGGCATAGCAAAGCTATTTTATCCTGGAACAGCAGCTACTGGTGGGAGTGAAGAGCAACAACCAGAATATAACCCTCCCCTACATGACAAGGAGACAAGGGAATGACAGGGAGAGAAGAGGAATATTCAACTAATGTGTAAGGGGGTGATTTAATTATAGGCAAAATGTAATTTCCCAAATTGGAATGGGTCAGGTTACATGAGCATCAATATCCACATCTTCCAAAATATGCCATGAAGTGTTCTGAATATTGATGTGATAGTTCAAGAATTTCCTCTCAGTGTCTGTTGAAGGGCAAGGATACCTGAACTGAGTAAATTCCTTCAGACCTCTCTCTTGAGTGCTGAATTTAGCTGGGAGTTGGCCAGATCTGTGGGGGGTAATATGTTTGGCACATTCACAATGAAAACATTTTCTAGAGTGAAATAAGGGTATTCATATATGCAACAAGCCAGACTGTTTTCCTTCAATGATCTGTGTTAGGCATTGGAAATCCTCTAAGGCTGCTGACTACAGTCTCTAAGGATGCTGGGCATCCTCATCCAGATTGAGGCCTCACACACATTGTCCTCCAGCACAGACCTGCCTGTTGCCACCAAGCTCTCTCTCTGTGTCCTTCCTCTCCTCCATGTCTGAGGACCTTCATTTGAGTCATGCTACTCAAACTCCCCAGGCCAGCTGATATCCACCAATGCCCCCAGTCCTGTAAATCACTCTATTAAATCTGGAGTGTCAAAAGGCAGATCTTGCGGGAGGATGTGTGGGCAGTGCCTGCAGCTGACTTGTGAGTACATCTGCAGGTGTGGGTTCCACAGAGGGGATTCCTGAGGGACCTGAATAAAGGAGAAATGAGATCCATCAACAAGAGAGAGACTCCAGTTTGTCCCCTGTACTCACAAAGGCAAATCCAGTGACCTGGCCTTTTATACCCTCACATCTTCACTGCCAGTTTCCTGCTCCACCAAGGGCACTGTTTGGAGCATCCCATTATGCCATGGTGGGAACATCAGGGAAAGCTGGTGTGTCAACACTGACATTAGGTGACTTCTAGCAACACTGCCTGCAATCACACAGTTTATCATGCCCACACTAACAGCAACATTTTACTGGTGCACCTGTGTCAACACCACTCAGAATGAGTCACTCACCCTCCGTACATGTACGAATTACCTTTCACATTTAGTTTGTCAAGGAGGCATAGGTCACATCTGGCAGAGTTACTGAGTCAGTGCTCCGGGAATCTGAAACCACTACTCCCTCTACTGAATTCACTCACCCGCTTTTGTAAAAAGTTCTATTTCACCAATAAAAGCCTGTCAGCCATAAGATTTAAAGATTTGAGCTTGAAGGGGCTATAATTATTTCTCTAGGGCTCTGTCGAGATTTCTGCAGCTTACACTTTCATTGTTCCCACATGACTTTGTATTTGTCATAATTTTTTCTAGAGCTGGTACAAGTTTTCATATTGTTCCATACAAATTGAAAATTGAAGATCAGACAGTATATGTGGATTGGGCTTTAAATGACTGACTATCAATAATAGGAACAAGCTGGCTGAATGATTAATGCAGCGATTAAAATGAGGTGTTTCATTGAAAAGCCACCTTTGCTGCTGGAGAGACAATACAATCTAATTTGTTTTCCAGCTAACTGCTTTGCTTAGTAGCACAGTGTTAACCCCGTTGATTTTTCTCCTTCTCCTACAGGACCTGAATGTTCCAGAAACTTTACTTCATCAACTGGAGTGATAAAGTCCCCTGGATTCCCTGAAAAATATCCCAATAGCCTTGAATGCACTTACATTATCTTTGCACCAAAGATGTCAGAGATTGTACTGGAATTTGAAAGCTTTGAGCTAGAACCTGACTCAAATACTCCAGGGGGAGCTTTCTGTCGCTATGACCGATTGGAAATCTGGGATGGATTCCCTGATGGTAAGAGAAAAATGGACTGTAATATGCATAACCATTACTATGGAGTGGCCTGCAGAAGGCATAGTCCCATTTTTTAAACTGTCATGCTAGAGATTCTTGCTTGATTTATGTGAAGTGAGTTGAATTAACAAGAAATGGAGAAAATGCTCTGTAAATTCATTCAGTAAAGCATATCATAGTGTGAATGATTTTTTTTTTTAATGAAATATGTTCAGCTTTAACAGTTGGCTTAGCAGAAACCTCTGTGTTCAGTGGTAATATGTGATGAACCTCCTACACTAAAATAAATTAAATGTGAAGTCTTATAACAATGAGTCCACAAATTTTCACAGCTAACCCAAGAGTATAGTCCAGACATTTCCAACAAATTGCAGAAACTGGACTCCAGGTACTGACCCTCTGGCTTGCAGAGGAATTGTGTTACAGACCAGCTACCAAAGCAGTGAATCTCTTTGCCAGAGAAAATGTGGTGTCCATGCAGTTGAAATCATAGTGACTAAACAATTACCCAGGTCAGTAAACAGTCACTGAGTTATTCATTCAGGTGACTTCAGTGACTGGGCGCTGCAGGGTTCCTCCATTATGGTGATCTCTCTTCCAACAGTTTAAGCAAATCCAAAGGTTTTATCTTAATTTGTTAATTTATAATCTCTGATTAGATGGCCTCATGTGTCAGGGTGGGTGTGTTGGGTACCCTTCTGGAATGTCTCTGCCATCTCAGTAATTTTCCATTTAGTTGTTGACCACACTTGACCTTGTGCACATTCGCTAAGTGCATAGCTAGATATTAGCTAACCCATAGAGCCAGAGAGCCCTCATTTCACCTTCTGCCCAACCCCATATCCCTGTTTTACACTGAGTCTGACAAATAAAATAGCTACATGATTTCTCTGTGTTTTTCATGTACAATCTTGGGTCTGTAAGATTCAAATCTCCCCTAGGCAGGGCAGCCATGTATCAATTCTCCAAGGGCCCAGAGCCAAAGGCTGCATCTCCAGCCTAAAAGGGATTGTTCAAGCTGAATCCCCAACCTTTAGGGTGCCCAAATGCCTATATGAGCTGTGTGGAAACAGCTATGTAAAGCTGATTATTAGTGATGCCTTTTTCACTGTTTCTATGTTTGGCATAAGCTGATAAAGAGAAGCATCTTGAAGCTGTCCTTTTTCTTCTTAATTTTTAATTTGTAGCAAAATTCAGTGACTGAAGATTTACGTTGTTTGTATAGGACACTAATTACAACTATTTCAGTTTTCCACTAGTGTGATAACCCATATTAATAGATTATTTTGGTTTGTTTTATGAATAGCAGCAGCAGTTTCTACAAACTGCTAATCCTACATTAATATTTGATTTAAATGAAAATATAACTTAAGGAATATACTTTAATAATGCATTAAAACTTGACTGTTTTCCTAAATAAATCCCCAGTATAATTTTGCTTAAAGCTTCCATTGATGCTGCAAGAAATATATGTCTTTTAGCATATATTTGTGCTTTTTTTGTTCATATTTTATGCTTAATGGGTTTATCATGGCTCTTTTGAGTCCATTTCAATAATGAGTGAAGAAAGACCCATAACAGTAGCAAAAAGACTATTTAGCATTTAATGCCTCAATTAGAAAAACAATATTTTAATAGTACAATAATGATGTCTGGAACATTTAATAATAGGTTTATTTGTATATAGGCCAAATCTGTCCTGTAGAGCTTGCATTTAAACTGATATTTGAAAAGATGATCCAGTAAATCAATTTATGTGTAATATAACCAAAAAGAAATACATTATTATCAATGTAGAGAGTTTCAAAGCAGTAATTTCCTGGTTCAAAAAAGTGGCTGAACCATACTGAAGACCAATTATCAACAGGCATTATCAGCCTTCTGCAAACTGTCTCACAAACTCTCTGCACTGAAAATGATCCTGACATCCACTAAGGGTACTTGCATGCTTACTTGTAAACATTCAACAGAATTTGTAGGCTGGAAAAATGTTTTCTTTGATATAAACTGTTGGAGGTTGCAGCAGTTGTAGGAAAAATGTTTGCTGCATCATTTCACTGTAGGATGATCCTCAGCCAGCAGTCAGTCTCTCTTGTTTCACTTAACACTACAAAGAAAGAGGGAGTGTGATTGCTTTTCTATTAATGCATCACAGGATGAATCCCTGGGAGGGAGAACTATTTCAACTGAAGAGCAAAGCTGGCACAGGAAACCACTGGTACAACCTGGCCTTCAGTTCAAGACAGAGAATGTCTGGATACTGGAGAATATATATAGAGAGAGTATCTGGGGGAAAATAAATCTAACTTGTATCCACATGAAAATAGTAAATTTCTACACAATGGTAATTAGACAGTATGGTTCCCTTTGACGGAGGGAGTGAGTCTTTGAGCCATTTGTCCATTTCCCTTTAGTCTGAGCAAAAGTATTCTGCATTAACTGATATTAACTAATATGGTTGTGTGCATTTCTTATTTGCTGGTGTACTCCCTTGCACAGTTTTATCACACATCAATTTTCACTTTCCCAAGAAACTCCTAAGCATGATTTGGAGGACAGTGAGAGCCAGGGATCATTCTGAACAGGCAAGCTGGACTTGGTCAGGCAGTAAGAGCCCCCTAGGAGCAAGTTGTGTCCCTCTCTTAGTCTGGTCCCAGGAGCAGTCCCTGTGACTGGCTGCAGGTCCAGAGGGTGTCCACTGGCCCACTCAGTTCAGTGATATATCCACAGAAAATGAAGTTATTTTTCTTTGTTGTAATGCATTGCTGCTCACATGCCCAGTTGTGTTAAAGCTGATGTTGCAGTGATATAAACATGACAGAAGGGGTTTTTAATATATGGGAAAAATGTTTATCCCTCAGTTCACATCCCCTGCTTCACAGGATCAATGTGGTTTCCTGGGATGATGGCAGTATTGTGAGAACAGTTTTTTGGAAAATTTTATTGCCTCAACTACAGCAGAATTAGGTGGACAGCCCCCTGAACATGCATCTCTGGAAAACAGGCATGAGCATTTGAGCCAGGCACAGCTGGTCCCTCTGTTCCCAGCAGGGAACAGCATCCCACTCTGACCTGTCCCAACATCTACTTTAGGGACCTCTGCAGTGTCTTGTCTCATTGACTGTAGTGAAAGCTATGAATCCCTAAGTCAGATGTAAACTTCAGCCTAAGTTAGAGCAGATGAAATCCAACATAAGTAGAAAATGTTCCCACTATAGAATTTAATAAGCTACAGTCCATAGAGAACAGCAGAAAATAAATTTGCTGTTTTATACGGTTGTGATTATATTTTCCTTCCTTCCCCCCTCAAAAAGAAAAAAAATAGAGAAGAGAAATGGTCTTTTAAACAAATTTTTAAAATGATGATTAAAAGGATATGTCAAAGTCAGTAAGCATACATTTACATTTTACTTCTACATAATTTCTATTTCACTGATGGAATACAATTTTCTGTTAGAGAATTTGACAGCAACTGTAACAGTCATTCAAAAAGATGTAAATCCTGAAATGCTCTGTCACAATCATGGAGTCCTCAGCCTACCTGGCTGTCCTTTCAGTGGATTGAAGCTGGCAAGTGCTGACTATTTGCTACTTGGTTCTACAAAATACGTGCTTATCTTTGAAGCATGTGAACAGTTAGATTGCCTTCAAAAGGAATTCACCAAGGACCCTTACAGGACTGAAGTTAAACAGTGGTGTAAGTGTTTTGCTGTTTCAAGAGGGGAATGCTAGGCATTCAGGAATGTCTCAGACCTGGCATTTTGTTTCATGGAAAAAAACCCTGTTGAGGAATATCTGAGAACTACAGGTGCTTGTTGCAAATATCGTACAGAAAAGGGACCATGGTTTGAAAGAGATAACAGGTGGATTTAGAGCAGCAGAGTGAGTAGATCTCAGGGCAGAAAGATATGATTTTGCATGAATAAACCAGATACCAAAAATATCTTTGCCCAAGGCACAGATATATCTCAGCCAGCATCTGCTGAGAACACTCCATTGATGACTTTGAAGAAAAATAGCCCACTCAAGAGGAGGACGAGCTTTAGTGATGAATTGCACATATTCATCATGCAGCTCTCTTTGAAGCTCTATAGGCTGTCTACTAGAGCTCAAACGTAATTTAAAGAAGTTTACATATGGTTTGAGAACCACAGCCTAAGCATTGCTGCTTCAGTCAATACCACAAGAGCTTCCACTGAATTACAGAGCAAAGCAGAATGCTTTACTGCAGTCATTAACATCAGTGCAAATGAAGGTTGCTATTAATCTAAGTGTGTTTCTCTTGTTGTGGTTGCTTTCTACACTCTTGTGAGAAGGCATTAAGATCTAAGAGCATACACAAGCTCAGTGTAGTTGACTGCTGGAATGCAAAGATGGAATTAATTTTTTGGTTGTTTCTTCTTCAGCATCCTAAATTGTGTGCAAATGTTTTTTCAATAAAAATCATAGTGATGTGAAAATACTGTCCACAACATACGTGCAAGCTTATAAAAAATAGCTTGAAAATTAAATACATGGCTACTTAGCATAACATTTGTTTTAATATTTTAGAAGTCTGATATACTTTTTTTCCTTGCTTTTGTTTTTTTTTTTGGGGGGGAGGGGCATTCTTAGCCTAATTCCAAAAGCTAATATTTCAGCTAAATGCATAAATGTGTATTTCAGTAATATTTAGAATTTCCTCATATCAATATTTTTGTGCAGAAGGGCAAACAATGGTAAAGAAAGGAAGAATCAGTAAGGATAAGGTTTCTGCTTAGTCTTGACCAACCAGCCACTTACTATATATTCTGCACTCTGATCTGTAAACCTTACAAAATACTGATTGAGACTAATCAAGGATTTATTCAAGCTATAGAATTAGATTCTGCCTTTTGGGAAATGCATGCAAAATAGGTTTCTTAGTTGTCCCTCCATCTCTTAGCCAGAAAGTTACTCAGTTTTACATTGTATGATATTGTGTCAGTGAAAAGAGGAGCCAAGGTCTCAGAAGTTGCTACAGCAGCCAGATGAGGTGGCTGGCTCACTGAAATGCCTTTGTTCTGCAGGTAGTGTAGAAGCATCCTTGAGTGAGGACATAATCCAAGTGACATTTGGAGCATCCCTTACTGAGGGAAGCTGTCATAGCAACAGGATGGTCCACAGTTAGAGGCTGGCCTAGTCACTTTTCAGCACCTTCTGCCCCAAAATTCCCATTTAGAACTCTACACAGTCTAATATGAAATCCCATCTCATTTCCTAAGGAATTGTCAGGAAGATGGTAAAACATAACCAGTGGCATAGTCTGCCTAAACAGACAGCAGTCTCAACCCTGAATGATTCCTCAGATGGGTTTCCTGCACAGCATTTATTTGATGTGGTGACACACGAAATATTTGATAATTTATTGTCATTCAAAAGTTTCCAATACTTGAATGAAAAAAAAAAAGAATAGAAGGGAGGAACTTTGTATTAGTATTTATGGAAGAAGGAGAATTTCTATTTCATCCGGTTGTGCTCAGATCAATATCGTATTAGCTCAGCAGGCTAAGGTTTACACATTGCACAAAAAAATTCAATACCTCTTTGTGTCATATTCTGCACATTTTTGGCACTTGCATCCACATAGCTGGCAAAGGGAATAGTACTGTGATGGCAGGGCCAATCTGTTGAGGACTCAAATGCATAATCACTAAATATGTCTTAAAAATTATAAACCAGTGAGTCATGGGGAATCTTAAAGCCTGTCTGCTTTAAACAAAGTTCTCTTCTGTTTGTCCTTTCAAAGAGGCTTCCCTACAGGAAATGGGAGGAGGGAGGCTCAGAGCACCATAACATGGTAGCCTTATCCTCCTTATATTCTTGCAGCTCAGAGCACCATCAGCAGCAATAATCTTGAAAGCCATTTTGAGAAAGAGCAGGATCAGAGCTGTTTGCACACAGAAAATGCAAAAGAAAAAAAAAAAAAAAAAAAAAACCTGCAGCACCTGGAATGTGGGGGCATTATTTTATATTTTTTAAAAGCCACTAATGGTACCAGTCTAAATAAATTTCTCTCTCTGAAAAATTAAACCATGAAGCTTCAATGATTTCTAGGATGAGGAAGAATTCAATTCATATCCTGTATAGGATGTTTCATTCTATCAATGCTGCATGGAACAACAACCTTAGTGAAAAAAGTCTGAATTGGCAGGTATTTCAAATGCCATGGGATTGCCAAGGCAACTGAAGAGTAACTGTGGCCAGAGTATGGATAGAAAAGCACATGCTGGCAACAAGAGCTATAACATCTGAGCTCCCTCTTTCTGGCAACTCTAGGGCCTTACAGAAATGTGTAGCTTACATAAGTAAGTATTAAGTTATTCCAAGCTGGAACTGTTTTACTTGTTAGAAAATGCCAGTAAAGGACTAGAAAATTATGTTAGCTGTAGATTTTCTTTGAACTGTGAATAATTAGGATATCTAAACATTTTACATTTTAAACTGAAAGTGTAATGGACTTCCTAGAGAAATGACAAGGTGTTAATTTAAGCCTGGAAAGCCAGTGGTACAAGCATTAGAATGGCGCCTCATGATTATTTTCATGATTGACTCCATGGGTGGGTTTTAGTATTATCTTCTCTTATTGTTTGTAAGCACAGATGTACCACCATTCCACAGCCTAGGGACCTATCTGTAGGGAATGCTCAAGTGCTAGAAGGCCACATATGTTGGTTGTGAATTGAGTAGCTTAATTAAGGAAAAAGATTATCTCACTGCCCAGGAAATGTTGAAAAATACCAAAATCTGGTTTATACAGTATTAACATAAAGAGAGATCATGTAACTGTGTATGTGTGTGTGTATTCTGTGACATGAAGGTATACTTAAGAAATTCTTGCTCTTTTGAGAGGATTAAGATTTCACTCTCTAATTCTTTTACAATATTCCTTAATATTGGCCATATGGGCAAAAGAGCTATGGGGTTTTGAAAGCCTAAATCAAGGGGGATGAAGAGTCATTGGTCATAGCCTCAATATGAGTCAAAAATGTTTTTCAAAGTTTGAGATTAAATTAACAGATCATCAGCTGTATAGAGCATAAAACCTGGAAGGCACTGTTTGAACTCCTCACAGCATCTTGTGTACTAGGTTGGCAAATCAGGCCATTCAGTTGCTCTTGTCATAAATTGGTGCTCCAATCACACTTTGGAAAATACTTATGGTGCTTTGTATGAGTAATTTTGCGCATCACTGCCCTCTCTGCACACTTTGAAGGACACTTTTCTAAATCCTGGGTCTGTACATTTCCAGAGGTTCATGGAGTGCTATCCGGAGCACTTTAGAAGTACGATTGCCAGGGCAGGATAAACAATTTATTGTTCATCGCTGAATTATTGATGGCATTGTTATTTTGAGCTGCTACAGAGGCTGACCATTTCCTGCTGAGGGCCTGTCTTTGGGAGGATATTGTAGTGGCACCTATTGTCAGAGCAGCCCTGGCAGTTTAGTATTGTGTCCTGTTTCTTTGCAGTTGGCCCACACATCGGGCGTTATTGTGGGCAGAACAACCCAGGACGTGTCCGCTCTTCCACGGGGATCCTTTCAATGGTGTTCTACACTGACAGTGCAATAGCAAAGGAGGGCTTCTCAGCAAACTACAGTGTGTCACAGAGCAGTGTCTCAGAAGGTCAGTATTTATCTACCCCGCAGAGCTTCTTGGAAAATGCTCTCTGTTATGTCTTCTTGCACACCAGGTGTTGTCTGAAGCTTTAAAGAAACCTTAAATAAATAAGAGGGTAGAGAATGATTGGTTCTGTTTTCCTTTTTCTCTTTTTTCTCTTTTTTCTTTTTTTTTTTTAAGAACAGCTGCCCTTTGAAAAGAAGTGCAAGGAGCAGAATTCTCCTTACAGTTTTATTCCACTGTATTGCCAGGAAGTTGGGATAATTATTGTGAAAAACTGTGCTGACCAAGGAAAGGCAGGAATGCAGAGCAATTGAACACTTGCATTAAAACAATGAAACATGAACAATGAATGCACTATCCAAAGCCTCCTTTTATTACATGGAATAAGCTTTGATGATCGATTTCTTGAATAAAAAGGACCCATTTAATATATGTGCTCTTGTTAAACCATTTCATAAGCTAGCTAAGCTTTGTTCTCTGTCTCATATTTTTTCTCAGTTGACTCCTTTTCATACTTACCCTTTGGACAGAGAATGAAATGAAGTGAGGGAAACAGGAAAATAACACGCTGTGTTACACCATGTCCTTGCAGATTTCATTACTTTCCTCAATGATAAAACAAACACTTTATATCAAAGTCCCTCTCCTTTCTGTGTCTTTACTGAGTTTTGAGCAGATTCATACCGATTTGATGTACTTGTTTAGTGGAAAAAGGGACAAAAGAAACATGAGTAAACTGAAAATTTAACTGTAACTCCCTATCTCTCCTCCACTCAGTACCTTTTTAAGAGCTTTCTTACACACACGTAGGCAGGAAGAAGGAATGGGGGACTCACAGGCTCTGTGCATGGGAAGCATTGCACCTTCAGCTGGTTTGTTTTCTCCCTATGTAGGTGCTGCTCCCATCCCTTCATAACTAGCACAAACAGCCTGTGTCCCCCATGTCCCCCTCCTGCACAGCCACCCTCCCCAGGCTGTAGATGCACCATCACTCTGAAGTCAGAATTAATGATATCTGCTATGCTGAGATGCCTTCAGCTCCTAAACACAGGACAGCAGAACAGAAGTTGGTGTGTATGAAAACCCTTTTGGATGACAAGACGAAGCATTTTACATGCTGCACACTTAGACAGAGAAACAAATTCTCTCATTTAATTTCAGCCACCCTTACTCTTTGTGTTGTCTGGTCACCTCCAGAGGACAGCCCAACCTAATTATCCCAGATGTGTGAGGTGTCCCCAGGACTTACTTGTCCCTCTCAGTAGACTGCAGGGCAAGCCAAAGTGTCTGGATCAAACTAGACACTTTTTAGGTATTTTGATAGTAGTCCTCCCCTATCATGTTTTGCATTCTCTGTAGTGCCTCATGGCTTCCCTGTAGGTTTCAGGCAGAAGTTTCTTGCCTTTGAGTCTTACCCTGCTGTAGTTCAGCTTCAGTACTTCACCGTGTACCTAATACATTGAAGTAGCACAGAACTGGAGGAGAGGGTCCTATTCCACAGGAAATGCTGCTGATATGATTGAGTTATGGGAAGCCCCAACTACCGCTCCTATAAAATAACCTGGTAACATTTCTGAATGTAAATTTCTGGATCTCTGATAAAAGATTTAAGCTTTTTTTTTTCCCACAATACTTTAATTTTCATTGAAAACACTAAACTTCATCTATTTAAAGCTCAGTTTTCCAACTCGTGGTTGTTGAAATTTTCAGCTCAGCACCCACCCCTACTAGAGAAACATCAGCTCCAGAGAAGGTGCAATAAAAAGGAGCATATATCCAACATATATCCAACTCCATTTCACAGAGTTATGTCAGCTTAATTTCTAATAAAGGAATTAATTCTATTTCATAGTGTGAAGTCCTTGAACAGAAGCATGGGCACATGGGGTTTTTTTCTCTTGCCCTTGTACTGGGGTGCCCTTGTACTGACATGAAGGTCCAGGAGCACCTGGGTGTGAGGATCTGTCAGAAGCTAGTGGCTTCTCTTGCCTTGGTACAGGTTGGAGCCTTTATTTTTAAAGACTGAGAGAAGAATTTAATCACTCTGCCCTACCAACCTTTGAACTCACCATAGTGATTAGGAAGTCAATTGATTCTAAATTAGCTAGGTAATTTTTGTGTAAACAAAAAGAGATTGAATGGAGATGATCAACTCATTTGCAATGCACCACATTACAGAAGAGCTGGTAATTTCCTTAGGTCAATAATTTTGTGGCCTGAATTCAAATTTTGTTGATCAAGTTCATTCCAATGTCCAGAATCCAAAGAGAATAGTTAAAATTTGAACAATATTTTTTAGCATTTTATATTTTTTGTACTGAAGTAAATAGTTTTAAAATCAAATTATTTCATAAAGTAGTCTAATTTGTCTTTTCTGGGTTTTTGCATAATTTTGAGGTGAACAGAGATTGTTCTGTATTATGAATCCACAGGAGTGTCTGCGCTATCCTAAGATAGACACTTCTATTGTCCTATACTGAAATGGCCACAATACTGGGCTAAAATATTTGTATAGCATCACTATTGCAGGAATTGCCATGGCAACTCAAATGGCAGTATTAAGAATGACACCATAAGCCCAACACTGCCTCACTTAAAGTTGCTAACGTATTCAAAGTCACATAACAATAAATTCTTTAGATATTCATATTCAAAGCAGGTAAAATGTTCTTATTATTCAAAGTCTAAATCCAAAAGCTGACCATAATAATGATGGTGATTTATTTTTCTCCAGATTTCCAGTGCATGGAACCACTAGGCATGGAGTCAGGAGAGATCCACTCTGATCAAATCACTGTCTCCTCCCAGTACAGCGCTATCTGGTCTTCAGAAAGGTCTCGGCTAAATTACCCTGAGAATGGATGGACCCCCGGGGAAGACTCTATCAGAGAATGGATACAGGTAAAAAGATAACATTTTAAAGATGTTATTAATAATACTCTGTGGAGTTTATTGGATGTGGAGAATGCAAAAGAAAGAAAAAAATAATAACACGGGGAAGTACTTCTACATAATTTAAGAATCGTTGCAAGGGAATAGCTCATATTCCCCATTAGACAGACTAAAAAAGACTTACTCCCAAAGGCATAGAAAAAGAAAAGGTCAGGGAGATTAATTCTTCTGCTTCCCACATGTATTGTTTTTGCAGTCTTCTGGGCACAAATAACAGAGATTTTGGTTTAGTGGAAAAGTCAATATTAGTTTAACATGCACTTAAAGTGGAATGTCCCAGTAAACTGAGCATGTGCTATGTCTCTAGCTGATTACAGTTAAGCATTAATACAATGTGGTGTTTTCATGCACTCAGATTTCACCTCAGAAGACCTATGTCCCTTCTAGAATGTGTAACTCACAGAATGAGCTCAATGGTCTCTGTCTGGTGGTTTTTCTTCCACATCCTTAAACACAACATTCATTACCAAGATGTGCTGCCCTGGCTTTGCTCTGCTAGCACAGAAAAATCCTGCAACATTTGTTACCATGAAGGAAGAGGATCCTTGAGTTCAGTCAGTCTCTTTGGACTTGTTTGTTACATTTTATCATGTCCATAGCCGAATGGTATATAACTACTGAACAGGTTCAGATTATTCATATCAATTACTATGTGCAAAAAAGCTATACTGGCAGGGAAGTTTTAATATCATTATATGGAAAAACATTGATTTTCCTCAATTTTAAGTTGACTTACACTACTTACCTGAAACCCAGAATCTATTTCTGCTGGCAAAAGCTAAGAGAAATGCTTAAGCATATTATATTACTAATACTGAAAACTTGTTCATAGATTTGAGACATTCCTCCTACTTCTGTTATTTTCTATAGGAAATTACTAACTGACATATGAAAACAATGCCTTATTAGCCTTTCATACAAGTGTTCACACTGACGTTTCCTGTGAGGTTTGATGTCTGCAAGAAAGCTCAAAACCATGTTGAGTAGTAGTTAGTAAAGGGAAGAAAGAGGGGGAAATCTTTCATTTCTGATCCCTGGCACACCACGGGACTCTCAGGTGTCCTGCTTGGGGGCCCCTGTGCATCCTGAGCTCTTGGCAGCCGAGTACAATGGACCTAATCAGACTTCAGAGAGGCAAAAAGAAATAAAATCTGTTGATCTTTTCTCATTATTTAGGAATAAACACTAAAATCTCCTCAACCTTATCTAAGTGCAAGGCTTGTTATTAATCATTGCCACTTGCAATCCATGGAATGCACATGGAAAAAGGGTGGAATGCATCAGAATCAAATTCCATATGTTTCATCTGGTCGCAGGGCTGCCACTTTTCCTTTGTTTCCTTCTTTTCTGCTGTCACTTGCACATTTATGACCAGATAATCAAAACAAGAGAGTTAGTCAAATCTCATTCATGTGTTCTGTGCGCTTATTAACTTTATTAAGTTATGATAACTGCGTACCTCTATATTGCCTATATATATATATCTTAATCCTTTCACTTAGAACTAGATCTTTCTGAGAAAAAGTTTCAAAGGACTTCTTTTGACCATAAACTTCATTAATAACAGACACATAACAGAATTCAAACTAATGCAGGTTTTATGCTTAAAACAGCTCAGGGTACCTCAAGCCTCCTGCACGTGAATTTCTCAGCCACCTTTTCCTCCTGCCATAAACCAGGGTGCTCAGGGGCTGAAAAAAACACTGAGCATAATTTTTAGCAGCTTTTTGCTGCCTTCAGCTACCACATCTGCCCAGAAGCTGGTGGTTATTTACATGCTGTGCTGCTCATGCCACAGCTCTCACCTTCTTCACCCAGCTCCTGGTCTGGAAAGAGCAGCAGGAACCATTTCCCTGAGCAGTGCCTTGGATTAGTTCACTGCCTGGGGCCCAAGTGGAGGGACCGGCATCCCCAAGGCAGATTTCATCACAGAGCAATTAGGCTGTTGCTGTGTCCTGTTGGCTGAATGAGCCTGCAATTCTTGCCTGAAGATTCACTGTGTTGAGTAGAGATGCTTTATACATGCTGCAGAACACAACCTGTGCAGCAGAAGGAACTGAGCTAGTTCAGACATTCAGTATATCTTCCCCTTCCACAAGGTGCAACAACTTTGGCTCTGATAATTCTTATTTGGCTCTCATTATGCTTATTTTATTGTGGTTTAGTTCTACATGACATTGATAATTCAAACTTTCAACTGTGTTCTAAATGCTTTCCTGTTAATTGACCATCTTGTGATGAGTGCTAAGGGCTTTGGACCCCCAGAAGCCTCAATAAGGGGGTCCTTGTGCATATGAACCTCCATCTTCTACAAAGTCTTGATGCCACTGGCAGTAAGTGCGTGTTGTGAATTTGTGTCTGGATAAAATATTGAAGTCCCATGTTTCCTCTGTACAAATATCCCTGGGAACAGATGTTCATCTCCATAAGAGCTTACAGACAAACAACCAAGGACATGTAACTGATAAAGTACTCTGAAATTATCCGTAGAAAAAAAAATGTAATATTTTATAAGAAGCAGGAAGGCACTTGTATGTGAAGGACTGAGGTCACTTTGTTCTGCTTTGTTGTGCATGCTATTGTAAACTAGTCATTTATGTGAAGTATTTGCTTTTGTGCAGTGCAGCATAAATGGATTTTTGCTGCACAGTGCAGAACTCTAGAAGATATTCAACAGCAAAAACCAAAGCTGAAGGATACAGCAATGCTGAACTTAGAACTTTCAAAGTGAAAATTTCTGCCTATATGCCCTTGTCTGAGAGACAAGTTCTGTGTGTATCAGTTAACCATTAATTTTTTCATAATTGCAGGTTTCCATACCTACACAAACACTGCAGCTGGTTAAATAGAGATATCTGTCTTTGAGCTGCTAATGTGCATATGCAACTAGGGCATCTATATGAGCTATGTACAGCCACACATGGGCAGAACAGCTTGAAAATTCAGCTCCAAATATTAATTTCCTCAGTGTGTAGGAGTTTCTTTGTATAGGGGAAATATTATAGTTCTCCTTTCCCTTACTTTTGCCTCTCCCTTCAAGGTTAATGTTTTTGTTAAGACAAAAGAAACAGAAAACCTCTTTGAGTATCAACCAAAGGAGATTGGCATCTCTAGAGGACATCTAGAGGGCATGAGATATTATTGTCTCCTATGAGCTGTTGAAGTCTTTTGGAGCATTTTGATGAAAATAATTAGGAAAATAGTGTTGGCTCGTTATTAGTAATGGATTTGCATGAGTTCCATCTGTGGACCTGAATCCTATTCATTTGTGGAAAAGCTAGATTGCTCCTTTGTGGCTGACAGGTATGAACTCCTGAGTCCATCTGAGTTCCACCTGCTTACAGGGCTCTGTTAAGTGAAAGTTGCCTTTCCCTTCCTTAGTTATTGAAAATCAGTTTCAAAGCTTAGATTCAAAATAACCATAGTACAGTCATGCTGCAAGTCTGCCCAGCACTTTCTCCATTTTATTTTTACCCTCAGACACACTTTGAAAATTGCTCAACTAACACGAGCTTTGGAGTGATTCCTTAATCAGAAACAGAGTCACTCTAGATTGAATTTCTTCTTTAAAAACACATTAATAAGTCTGTGAATTTTCCAATATGAGTGGAATAAAGATATGCATGAGGGAACAAGGGCTGCCAAAAATATGTGTGAAGGTAGTTTATTGTTATATGGGATATTATTAGCATCCCAACCTTAAGCTCAGCCTACTTGTTTATTGCACTTATGTTTCACACACTTGACTGCCCTTCATTTTGAAATGGCATAATTTAAAATAAAAAATAAAACCAGACCTTTAATTTAATCAAGAGCAGGGAACTGCCATTGCAATGTAAGTCATTGTCCCTCATTAACGTATCCTTTCACAGGAAAAATAGTATAGTGTTTCTATTTCTGTAATCTGAACAACAAACATGTTAATAGGTATCAATTACCAGCCAGTTTCAGTACTTAGAACCAGTAAGAAGGCCCATGCAAGGGTTTCACATCTGGTTTTAGTGAAATTGTTCCTGTCTGTGGTATTTAAAATTTAAAGAACTCCTGTTATTGTGCAATTGGGAATCCTAGGGGAGTACAATGTTAATGAAATCCATAATGCACAAGGATTTTATGATTGCATTTTCAAGGCATTCCTTCAAAAGGGACAAGTGATGCCTGCCATGGCAGCAGTAACTGTGTTTTTACAGAGTAGATTTAATGTTCACGTTTAAGAAAGCAGTTATATTTACACTTATCTGAAAAATAACATGCAAAATCTTTATACTTAGGGGTCTTTTTGCATCTTATTTTTCCTTTGAGGAGGAGCCACGGGCCATTGTGCCTGGCAGGACCTTGTGGCTCGGGGATGCCCCATGGGCTGTGGCCAGCAGCCCCAGGGCAGGAGCAGGGGGAGCTCCCACAGGGACACTTGAGACCCACGTGTGTGGCTTTGAGGGGAGACTGATTGCCTATTACCAGGGTCACTGGGAACCCGGGCTGCCATCAATCCTCATCACGGGCTGGGTTTTCAAACCCACAAGGAGCAACACCTTCTGGGTGCTTTTACTGCAGGGTCTGTATGTTTTCTATCAAAACGTTTCTTCTAATGCATATAACACAGATCTTTGTGCTCCCACCAAGCTGGATGGCAGTTTCTGGGTGGCACCATTTTTCTCTCATCCTGTAACAGTGAGTGAGACCTCCAGCTTGCCCAGAGACCAAAATGTGTTTGTTAATAACACGAGATGTTCAGTTCACTTTATGTCTGGGGTAGGAGAAAACCATAAATGCAGCTTTAAGAATCCTGGTATCAGATCAAAACTTTCAGCCATAAACCAAAAAGCATTAGTATGGTAAAAACACTCTCTGCCAGTTCAGATTTGTTCGAAACCATTAACAGGGGGTTAACATAAGTAGACAGTGTGCTCTGGATTGAGCATTATCTGTCATTCTGCAGCTGTCATAGGGCTTTACACTAAGATGAACTCCTTATTGTGTGTTCTGGCTAATATGACACAAATCCAGCCAAACCAGCCCAAACTTATACTGCTGGGTTTTTCAGCAGGACACAGACCTGATACCACGTGTGAACCTCCAGACTCAGGGGGTGGCACAGGGAGCACCAGGCTCCCTCTGGCCTCTGCCTGCCAGTCCCTATCTCAGTGCCCACCCAGCCCTTTGGCACCTACAACCCCTGCAGTAATTTGAGACCTCTAGACCAGTCAGCCCGAGCAGTGTCAGCTGATCTGGTGCAAAATTCTCCCTCTGCATCTTTCAGCATTCTGGAGTCTGGAGAAAGGCCAGAGAGGTAACAATAGGTCTCCTCAAAAACAGCCTGGGAGATCCCCCTTTCCTTCACTGATTGAAATATCAGTTGTTTATTTAACACTAACTCTGCTGTGCAAGGAAAATATACTCCCATTGATTTAAAGCATTTCTCTGTATACACTACTTCACCAGAATTGAGAGGGAGCTCTGAAATGGAATTTGCCTTCCACATTTGTCTTCATTCCTTCAGTTTTTAACCTACATTCTTCATTATTTGGACCTTTGTAAGTGTAACCCAGGAGCATACATCACTGATGTGAACTGGTATATAGATTAATACTGATTTATTTCCATATCACTTCTGAAAATAATTGCAGTTCATCATTTGGTGTCTTGACCTTTCATCTGTGTCATAGCTGATTTCCTTATCAGGTATTCACTTAAAAACATAGTCAGTATTTATATTTGCTGCTGCACAGCACATTCATTTCATTAACAGGTTTATTCTTACATCAGGCAGATGTTTAGGCTGACTTTTCCCAGCAAGCTTATTGAAGTACTTCACATAAAAAGCCATGGATGTGCTAGTCAACAGTGCTTGTTATTTTTATTATTATTTCTGTTTCTTTTGGAGTTTGGTGCAGAAGTGAAGTGCAGCATATTACTGTATAGAATAGCATGAAAACTGGGAAATCTCAGCCTCCCAGTTTTCCTGGCCTTTGAAGAACAACCTAAGAGCTGGAGTTCAAGGCTTTGTGGTGGGGCTTGCCCATCATTAGGGAGCACACTGACATTAAAGCACAAAAACTGTCAGTCCTTTGTCTTCTCTGCCACTTTAGATTATAAGTCATGAATTTAGTTCATGTCATTTTACAGTTCCTAACTGCACTCCAGAAATCACAAAAAGCAGAGTTAGCTTTGTGTAGAAAAGTGTTACAGTTATCTTAGCGGTCTTAACATGCTTTGCACATGGGCAAAGAATGACAAAAGAATATTCCTTTCTGGAAATCACAGGCAGTACAGACTGTGACACAGCACAGAACCAGGGTTAATTGACCCAGCAGGATACATTCATACCTTTATTTACTGTGACATGGGAATAAATGGTAGAGTTTCACAAAAGCAAGTACTGAAATTAAACTAGAGGGAGAGGGAGAAATAAAAGAGCCCTACAAAGTATGAAGGTTTTTTGATTATTCAAAGTGCTTTAAGAGCTATTTTAGTACCAGAAAGTTCCCAGCCATAGATTTATCACTCTGGGGAGGCTGGAGAGATGCTCAGAGAACTGTGCAAAACCATTGGCAGCCTTATTGCTCTGGTAGTGCAGGTGCAAAATGCAGTTTAGAAGAAAATCCTCTCTACCTCCCTCTGAAATGTTTCAACATCAGGCCTAATACAGAGGGGAGTCCTGTGTGGCTTCAAGCAATCCTGAGTGCAGCATATGGAGGAGCAGCAGAAGCAGAGCCCCTCTGAGCCCCCACCGCCGCCTATTCATTATAATAGTTTCATTTTTTTCAGGGGATCCACTGTGCAGAGATCTGAGTAGTTTGTATGTGGCTCTGTAATTACCTATGCATCCACTTCCCAGTCCAGCCCTACATCCCCTCAATGGCTGTGAGACAGATGGCCCTTTAGAGCTGAGATAGCGAATTCAAAATGTGTCCACCAAAAGCACTGATTCAGCAACTACTGAAATAATTTTGTACATTTATCCCACTTTCACTAGTTGGTTCCAGGAGGGAAAGAAATTAAAATATTTAAATCTAAACTAAAACTAGTTTTAAACTAACCACCACTGGCTTGTTTAATTTCTTTTTTTTTTTTTCATCACATCTTGTTCTTTATTTCACGTAAATTAAATCCACTTACTCTGTACAAAGTGGTTCTTCTCTCTCTCTTTTGTTTTTGTTTTTATTTTTCCCATTCACCAGGTTCAGATGTTTGGCTTGACTCAAAATATTTGTTCTGTTTTTCTGGGTTTTAAGTTGCCATCACGCCAAGAAATCAGTTGTTTGTGCCATTCTGCTGGGTAGGGGAGCTCTCTGCTCTCTCCCAGATGGTTTGCAGACCCTGTGGGGGCTGAGGCAGCTTTGCCTACCCAGTACCAAACAACACATCTTAAACAACACCAACAGCCAGGACCTTGTGCAGATGTGAAGGAAGGCATCTCAGAGGGAGTTTTTTCAGAGTCTGGCAGAAATAAATTAATCTACGAGACTAGGCAGGTGTCAGACTAGGGTGAGGTAAAGCTCAGGGCTGGAAGTTAAGTGACTAAGGGCAGTGGCTGGAAACAGAGCCTTGGCTAGGAGCACACAGCTGAGGTGTGTTCTAATAAGCAGAGTTATTACTGAGCTAAAGGTCTCTGCTCTCGTGGGGCCGAGCCTGGGCTGGAGATGAGAGGTGATGCTGAGTGCTTTGCAGAGAAGATTATGCATTTTTATTCACTCTTTCCACACCTGCACAGTAGTATGAAGCTGTAGAGTTGATGAGTCCTGTGGGCCCTTCCCCATCCCAGCATCCAGGCTCCAGATTTTCTGTGGCTGAGCTATTATTTACCTCTCCTGCCCTTGTGTCATCCTGCTTTTCTGTCCCAGTTCAATTCTGTTCTGCCCATTAGGTGACATTTTCACAGCGGTAGCAAAATAGGTAGAGTGAAAGGATAAATGAGATTTCTTCCAAGTGGTAAATACCTGCCCTTCAGAAAGCAATTTGTCTTCTTGCCCCCGCAGAAAAAAAGAAAAAAAAGTATTTTTCAAAAAGGAAACAATTTCATTTTGTCTTTGTCTCTAATGTTTTCATTTAAGGTTTCAAAAAAAAAATCTTTTAAAAGGCATCAGGATAACCTCCAAAGCTAACTGGCAAACAAAAGCTGCTAGCAGAGAAAATACAGTTTACCAAACATTGAGCTGAGATCCAGTTCCTCTGTTTTCAGGCACAACTGGCTTCTCACCAGGGAAGAACTGTTTACACATAACTTCACCAACCAGCTGTACCTGTGGAGTCTGGTCTTTCTCTTCATTGCAGTGTGTTGAACACTTCAGGCTAAACTCATTTCTGGTGTTGATCCTCTTAAAGATGATGAAAGGATCAATCTGTCCCATCACATATCAGACCAGGATATATTTTAACTGGTTGTATTTAGGTTACAGATTATTGCACTAAAGACTAAAGTGTCTTTCAGCTGTAACAGGAGCAGGTTCTTCTCCAATGCAAATGCTGTTAACTTTAGGTGATGGACTGAAGGGTTAACATAGCACAGAATAATTTTTAAATGTTCTTACCAGGCCTTAAATATTAGCTGTCCATAGGAGGGTTCCCCCCTTTCATGATATGCTTAACTAAGAAAATACATCCTGTGTTTATTTTTAAAAGCTGCAGCACTTTAAAATCAATAGGTTTTCTCTTTACATAACTGCAGATAGAGTAACTTTCAGATAGGTAGAGTGGGGATACAAAAACCAGGCACCATTATCTGGCCAAAGAAACCCTGTAAATAAAATCTTCCTGGCTAAATTTTGGGCATGCTTTGCTGAGGGAAGGACAGCCAGTCTCCCAGGACTGCTTTAGCACTTGGGGGAAGTTGTCTTGGTAGTCAGTGACCTGTGCATCCCCTCTGCTGTCCCACTTCCTCCTCTGGCACAGGACAAGAGCTCCACTCTCAGCAGTGAGATTTCCAAGTCACAGCCTCAGAAGTATTTAATATACATGTGTTCATTTCCTCAGAGCTGTGAGGAACATACCAGAAAAAGTGAAATAATCTTTGCATGTGCAGTCTGTCTCTCATTTTTCACCAAACATTTACAGCACACTCACCTCACTGTCTAACTGTAGCTACCTGACATTTTTCTAGAAGGTAGCAGAAACTCATATTGTAAAAAAGCAGTGACTTGCTTGGTGACCCAGCAGTAAATTAAAATCATCATATACAATGTGTATGAAATAGAAAATCGAATTTTGATGCAACAAAACTGACAGTTCCATTTAACAGAGAATAAATGAATGCAGACTCCTGTGGATGAATGACTGATTTAAAGAGGCTGTGCTGATTTTCCAAGATGAGAAAGCTGATCAAAAGAAAAGACATGTATTTCCATGTGACACAGGTTGTACACCTATTCCAGTGAAATTAGACTTAAAAAGTATTATATCACAGACACTGGCACTTTTTCCTCATTTTGCTGTGATTTTTTATAGAAAACCCAAAGCCTGAACTCTCAAAAATATCTGAGTATAGTAAATTCCAGTTATTTCAGTGGAACTGACAGTGAACACAGTGATTGCAGAGTCAGATCTATCTATGCCATCAAGATGTGCTGTCTGAGACAGGAGAGATTTAATTTTGCACAGCATATCATCCCTTGCATAGCAGCTTCCTGCCATTAGCATAGGCATGCTGTGAAACAGGAAGAAGAAATTATTACTGTGTGTTTACACATGTAGTATTGTACTTATACTCAAAATAACACAATTATAAACCAAGCCCTTCTGCCTGTACCCCCTGATTTTGACAGGACAGCAGCTGGCACAAAAAACCAAAAGAACTGAATAGGCAAAATTCAATTTTTTCTGCCCAAAGTCTGGTTATTCGCATGTGAAGAAGGCTGAATGAGAAGCTTTGGATTACTTGTTTCCCATTTGTGCATTAGTTGCTTAGTACACTTAGGGGAAAGAAAGTCCTACAATTATGTCCTTCTCTCAGAAAAGAGTGGTTCTGCAAGTATTGCTATAGAGTTTCCCTTTTCTATAGTTTCTAACACAAACCAGGGAAGGTCACATTCAAACTGCACTAAATAGTTGTCTTCATTCCAGATCAGAGGATTAAGCTCAGGTTTAAAATTAAATGTAAATTACAAATAAGTATTCAGAAAACGTTAATTAAAAGTATTACGTTCCTGACTCATTTATTGCTCAGCAAGGGTTCCTAAGTATCTTAGCTGGAGAAAGGGGCCATTCACATTCCTCCTTTTTTTTGACCAAGTCATTGTACATGTCTTAGGTTATCCATTTGCAAGTTAATGTAGTGCTGAAGCAAAGGTTTTCATTTTAAAGAAGTAATATTTCACAGCAAGATATGTTCCTGCAAGATGTAAAACAATCTTTTTCTAAAGCACTGGGAGTTAATCAGCCTTTCTCTCCATTGCTACAGAGAGGATTTGAATGGCACAAGATGCTGATTGCTTAGATCCCAGAGTCTATAGAAAACCCAATACGATTACATTTTCCTCCCTTTGTTATCAGAGTTTATTGTATCTCAGCGTTCAGGTTTTAAATAGTGTTCCAGAAAGAAAAATAAATTAGGAAAAAGGTATTTTCTGAGTCTTCTGAATAACGACGGCGCTGCATCAAAGCCCCACATCAAGGCGTGAGATGGAGCTTGCAAATGAGTGCCAGGGGGATCGTTCCGTGTCCCTGCGAGTGCCCGCCCTGGGCGCGTCTGTCCCTCGCAGGGAGCGCGTCTGTCCCCGGAGCGGCTCCTGCCCGGCTGTGACCGGCTCTGCGAGCGCCCAGTGCTGTCACACCGGGCTGCCACACCGGGCTGTCACACCGGGCTGCCACACCGGGCTGCCACACCGGGCTGTCACACCGGGCTGTCACACAGGGCTGCCACACCGGGCTGTCACACCGGGCTGTCACACCGGGCTGTCACACCGGGCTGTCACACCGGGCTGCCACACCGGGCTGCCACACAGGGCTGCCACACAGGGCTGTCACACCGGGCTGTCACACCGGGTTGTCACACCGGGCTCTGCCCGCACTGCGAGTGCCCCAGCCCCGCTGTCACATCCCACTGTCACACCGCGCCCTATGCCCCAGCCCCTCTGTCACACCCCGCTGTCACACCGGGCTCTGCCAGTGCCCCAGCCCCGCTGTCACGCCCCGCTGTCACTGCCCGCTGTCACACCCCACTGTCACACCGGGCTCTGTGTCCCTGCACCGCTGTCACACCGGGCTCTGCCCGCGCCCCAGCCCCACTTGTCACACCGGGCTCCTGTGCCCCAGCCCCGCTGTCACTGTCACTGTCACACCCCACTGTCACACCGGGCTCCTGTGCCCCAGCCCCGTTGTCACACCCAGCTGTCACACCCCACTGTCACACCCCACTGTCACACCGGGCTCTGTGCCCCAGCCCCGCTGTCACACCCCACTGTCACACCGGGCTCTGTGCCCCAGCCCCGCTGTCACACCGCGCTCCTGCCGCCGGCAGCGCCGCTCCCGGCCCCCTCGCAGCATTTCTCTTTTCCCATTTGATCTTTACGGTTCCCATACTGGAGCGATTTGGCTTGCTGAATTCTGGAAATGGCTCCAGTTAAAATGCGAGTGTATTAACCTGCTGTACTGAGTCTCTTTTGTTTCTCTTTACCAGAGTGCTGCTTGCCAATTTTTATGACTACAGCAGATTTTACTATTCAAACAGAACCAGATGGAACACCAGTTCAAAGAACATGTCAGAATTAAATATTTCTTTTTTAATTAGTTGCTTCTGATTTATGCAAAAAAAAAAAATTAACATAAGAGTGGGAGAATGTGCCATGAATCCAGATGCAACACAGCCCACACAAGCATTATCTTTTCTCTGTCAGAGACACAGAAGCTTTTTCTTTTATTCTTTTCTTGTCTTTTCTTCTTTCCTTTATGTTTCTGGATTTCATTTTTCTTAGGCTTTCTGCATCTTTTCCTTCTTGAACCAGCTTCATAATGATGACTGAGGTTCTCTTATGTTTATCAGTCATACTTTTTCACCATTATCCTAAATTCTCTCCTATAGAAACTGGCTGATGTGCTTCTGGGAAAAGTTGCTGTACTCAATTCTGTGACCACAGCATCAGTAGCTGAACTTGATAGCATCTTTTGACTCTATTCTTTGTTTTCAGTTGGGGGAATCTTTACACTTACATTTTTTTCTTCTGCAGAAAGAGATTTGAGCAGAAGGTGAAGATTGTGAAAATATATATATTTCAACTGCTAAAGAAAGGTTCTTTTCCCTTTTGCTGCCAAGAATTCCTGTGTCTTTGGCTTGAATGTTTTCTCATCTCTTCTTCCATGCTTCCCCGTTTTGCCAAGTCACATAAGCATCAGTTCAGTAAAACAAGCTGACTGGGGACAGTTGTTAGGCACAACTGTTCTTTGCCAAGTCACTGCTTTCCCTTTTGGGGCTTTCAGGACGTTGCTGTCAAGGTCAATGAGAAAGACTTCAGTCTCTTCAGGAGAGATCTTAATAAGAGCAATATTTTCTCCCTACCTTCTTTCTGGAGCTGCTGCAACTATCACTGAGAGTTTTACACAAAGATTTGAGGTAGTTTATAAGCTTAACTATTTTCACTTAAATCCAGGATGAATATTTACAACCTGTCATTAATCAAGGAGTTGTGCTCTTGTAATGACTACTCATGTCAAGAGAATGAAGACTTTTGGAAGTCATTTTCCAACCAAATTAATTAGACTATTTTCAGAATTTCTACTGGAGCCTGTCCCATTCCTACTTAGCATTACAATCTAAGAAATTAAGGAATTAAGTCATAGTTGTATATACCTTATGAGAAAGCTTGATTGGCCAAATCAACAGCAGTGTTAAGAAAGTAGATCAACTCTCGCTTAATTAAATATTTGACAGAACAGTGAAGCGTCACAGCAGTTAATCTGACTCAGAGCACTGTATGCTATCTAGGGAAATGACACGGTTCTCTAAAAATATTTGCTTTGGTATGTTGTGTCAAGTGATGGATTGTACAGCTTTTCAAGCCACAAGAGATGCCCACAACAAAAAGCTTCCTGTTGTTAATCAAACTCTAGCACTCGGTACTTTATTTTCTCAGGCTGTTGAACAGACCTACAGTAGGAGTGCTAAAAGCTGGCAAAACTGCTCCCTTGCTACAGCTCCCTCAATGACTGTATTTTATTTAACAAGGCAGATTTTCATCCTGAAGATAAGGTCTTCCATACTACAACCCAGTTATTTATGATTACAGGAAGAAGCAATATTAATTTCAAGCCGTGTATGTTCTGTGTCATTCTTTATCCAGCAGTTTGCTCAGATTTGCTACGTGATGCATTGTGCGGAGCTAAATGTTATTTTTTTCCTTCTCCTTAACTGGTCTCAAGTAAAATGCATATGCCAGCCCTTGCATGTGTTTGCCTTAAAAATGTGTCACCCACCTGCATTTTTTGGAGACAGTGCTACAGCAATAAGAATATTTCTCCTGGATGCTATGAGATATTGTGGAATAAATAGAGAGGAAGTAATTCATATGTAGAAACAGCTAGTGCCTTGCAATATGCTTCTGTAGGAAATAAATTGATTTTAGAAATAGGAACAAGTGAGGCTTTTTTGAAAAAAAAAAGAACATTTCTCTGCTGGAAAAAAAAAAAACCACATTCGAGATGCTCCTCATTTTTGGTAAGGTAGGGGCCCATTCCTATAGTCAAGTCTGGTCCCAGACTTGCACTTTCAAATAAAGATATTCACATTGCAGTGCACGCAACTATCAAAGGCTGTCATTTTGGATAAGGCCCTTAGGCATCATTTTCCAAGAGAGATATGCTTCTTAAACTGAATGAAAGTGAAAATTTGAAAAAAAAGAAAAAGAACTTGAAACATGCTGCTGTTAGTCAAAGCTGAAAGTCTGGTCATGGAAATGAAATGTGAAGATTTCAGGTTTGGAGACAGCTGCCTATCTCAGATCACAGCCATAAGGCTTGCAATAACTTACAAAATCGCTTGCATTTTCTAAAATAAATACCAGATGTTTGTTTATCATATGTGCAGAACGTTAAATGTCAAATAATTGCAGGGAAATGCATTTGATGTTCATCTTCAAAAGTACTGTATTTCAACACCACATCTCTTCACAGTCACTCTAACATGAAACACAAGTTCTTGAAACAAAAAGGACAAGAAGGCCAAAACGAAAAGCTAGTTATTAAAGACTTATATCATAATCATAGCTGGAGTAGCCTGCATCTGAGAAAAAGGGGTTACCTCTGGTCACATTAACACTTGGAGACGTCTTTGGAGAGGACATACTGTGTTGACTGAAACTTATACACAGAGGTGGACTCTCCAGACATAAGCTTCAAGATGAAGAAAGCTTCCTGTCTGGTGACACAGCTGTTCCAGAGCTATTACCCTCTGCGCTGACTCCTCTGGGAAAAATAGAGAAGACCTGTGTCTTATCACAGCTACACTTTGGTACCTTCAGCTTCCAGTTGTTACTAGCAATTGATATGGTTGCACTTCAATTCTGAACAGTCCCAGTGACTTTTAGAATCTGTGTTTTATGGGCAACTTTTTGCATTTTATAGAAAGCAAACTTTCAAAAATCATTGGAACAAAAACAAAATGCATCACAAAGTGATTAATGAGGGGAAGCTTAACAGCCCATTAAAATGTGTCATGCAGTTTCTACATAATTCATTTCTATCATCTTACTTAGAGAAGATTGTTACATTTAGAGCTTAATTTGCAAACATACCTAGGCACCACAGAGGGGTGCACAGTGTTGCAATTCTGTTTGCATGCACCTGGAGAGGGGCAGCTCCCCTCCAGAGGCCACGGCAGGGAACTGTCAAAGGGAAGTAAATGCCTTAAGCCCTACCTCTCTCCTGGACTTTTTCACTGACAGAGTTAGTACTAAACATTCCAAGAGACCCTTCTGCTTCTCTGTTGTTTAATCTCATCTTTCTTGTTTGCACTGCTTCTTTCTCACAAAACACCAATGGAGAAATGTTGTTCTTCTTTCCTTTATCAGCTTGTGAGCAAACAGCCCCTGGCATGCAGCAGGTCTGGGGTCACAGCTTGCCTTTGCAAGGGCTTTAAAGCTGTGCTGAACACTTGAGCTGTCAGACTCCAGGAGAGGACTACTGCTGACATGGTTCCAGTTTGCAAGAGCACACAAAGATTTGCTGACTTGGAGAGAAAGCACATCCATGTGAAGAGATGTTCTCCCTAACAAGGAGAGCCCTCCTTCCTCCAGTAATGTCTTTCTCAGTTACTGGAGCCAGGAGTGCTAATGAGGTTACCTTTCCTTCCTTACTTATAGGCAATAAATCAGAAGTCCCCTCAGAGTCTCCCTCTCTCCCAGTGAGAGTTCTGCCAGGTTCTAGGCATGAAAGTACATGTCCATATCCATTGTGTGTTTGGGACTTAATCCTGGGCAGTAAGATGGATGCTGTAGGATATTCAGTGCCCTGGAGTTAAGAAGGTGTATTGAATTCTTGAATTTAGGACCAAGCAAAATTTGGGGCCTGAAGTTTTCTGACAGGACAAGCCTGAGGCCTGAATGATCAGTGACTGGTAGCAATTGATATGTCAGGCATCAAATAATCAAATCTTCCTAAGCTACCAATGTTAAATTTTAACTTGGCTTCAAATACCTAGAACTCTTGTAAAAGGCCATTGCTTGACTTTATTCACAATGAAGTACTTACTGTATATTAAAAAGCCTCTACTAGAATAATTTCAAATCAGTTGGAATGGTACAGGCTTGGGACCCTAATCATTTCAAAACTGAAGAGCTGTTTCAAATTGTAAGAGAGGCAGATCATTTAAATAACTTAGCTCTGTGCTCCCTCAGACTTCCAGATTTTCAAGTGCACTTCAGCCTGGAAGTGAATGTGGTATTGGACATAACTCAGTGCAGCACACTTTACAATCAGCAGAGTACAGCTTGGAGAGCATTTGAAGTTAAGCTGAGATTGCTCAGAGCAATGATGCCCAGATTCCCCCATTAACTTTCAGATTGCAACAATCTAACATCTGAGACTCTCCAGTTACTTTAAATCACTTGATTGTTTTTGTGAGGTGGCGCTGGGATTTTATTTTTTTTTTAAGACTGAATTTTTTTTAATCACACAAAACCAAAATGTTGCAGTATTTCACCCCTAAAGACAAGGGCTAAAATGTTACATATAGACTTCATGAGCCTAACAAACTGGGGCAGGGGCTTTGGCCTGAAAGCCAGTTCTATCTGTCTCACACAAGGCTGCTATTCTTGTGCTGGAGGACTCCAAAATGCCTTGCATATGACATGGGCACTGAGAGAGTGACACTGTCCTCAACAGAACTTCCTTCAGCCTTTTGAGAGAGAATGCACAGCATGTTGATTTAACTGCTCCAGTGCCTTTGGATATATGACATAAATCCAGGAAAAAGGATGCCTGTGAGACACAGGACACACATACTCTGCATCCTACATACTTTGGAAATACTGAAAGAGACTGGGATATTCATGGGGCCATTCAATTGAGAATGGTTAATTCAACCTATTATCCTACTAAACTCTGGACAACTGAAGTAAGGGGGGAAAATTACACTGATTAATATTTTGTGAATAGGGGCATTTTTTACTGAAATCAAATTACCTACTTTAGGAAACAAAGGTTCTCGCTACAGACAAAGACAGTGAAGAATTTGATTTTACTTGGTTGGTTGTTATGGCTAAAAAAGGCTGTAAGGAAATGGCAGAGGTTTCAAAACTGTGCTCACCAAACTGACTGTAATAAAGTGTTTTGCCCAGTTTCAGCTATTTGGCAGCTGGGCTTGAGCACAGGGATAAGGGGTTCTTTTGCCAGCAGAACTGAGTAGCCAGCTACTTAGGTAGCTGTATTCCTGCACCCCACATCATTCTCCCAAATATGTTGATACTTCTTGGATGCCACATGATGAACTAGATAAGGAAAAGACCTGGATGAAAAATAAATAATGGGGGAGAGCAAGGTTAACCTAAATCACCTGTCCATTTGTAATGGACAATGTAGTTCCATGAGAGAAGGAGGAGACAAAAGAGTGAAGAAGAGAGATGACCTCTAATACACATTCATGTGCATTTCTCCAGGGAGTTCAAAATGAATTGTTTTCTAATGAGAGAAGTTGGAATTTGAATTTGACAGTTGGAACAGAATTACTAGACTTGTGCTAATGCTTCTTTCTTTTCCCTAAATACATCATGCAGTACTAGCAACTAATTTGTCTTTTTCCCAACAAAATCACACAGTGGTTTGTAATTATCTTGTGACCAACTAATATACATTGGGATTCTTCTCTTCTATTTGCAAGTAATGATCTTCTGGGTTTTAGCAGAATTCTTCTTATCATTCCATAAGTGCAACTTTGATTATCCTAGTAAATGCCATCCCGTTTCTACTGCCACAGTCCTCAGGGTCACTCAGCTCTCACTGTATGAGTCTCCTCTGCGTTGGCAACACCTTGCAGCTGAGTGTCCTTTGGGAATTTCATTAGCATCTATGCAAGTGCTTAATGAAAGTATTAAGTAAGGTTGTTCAGCAGGCTGGTCCTTGAGGAATTTCTCTGGTAACTCCTCTGCAGTCTGGTGGTTCCCACTTGCACTGATGGTGTCTCTGGTTCCTCCCTCGCAGAGGAAAGAGAATTCTCTGGTGTGTGAAGAACATTCCTGGCTAATTAGGCAAATTTTCCTGAATTCTGTGATGACAACATTTACAAAAGAGGAGATTATGTCTATGTTATTGTCAACAATATTTGGCAGTTTGCTTTATATAAAATCCTTATTATTTTTGTAAGGCAGGTGAGGTAGAGAGGGTGCCACTGCTCCAATGTTGTTACGCTCTGAACTAGTTGTCCTCACATTCCAAATTATTCTCTACCACAGGTCGACCTGGGCCTTCTCCGCTTTGTTTCTGGAATTGGGACCCAAGGAGCCATCTCAAAAGAAACAAAGAAAGAATATTATCTGAAAACGTACCGTGTAGATGTCAGCTCCAATGGAGAGGACTGGATTACACTGAAGGAGGGAAACAAGCCTGTTGTAAGTATTTTTTTTTCTTTTATTGTCTCTCTTCAGCTGAGAAATAGTCTGCTGAACTGTTTAGTTGTTATTATCTGTTTAAAAAAGAGGAATAAGGTTTAATCAGGTTGATCCGCACTATTTCCCAAATCCAAAAGCCAGCTCGTGTCTCAGTAGTAATGGGACACAGAAATTGTTTATGCAAAGCCTAGAGCAGCTGAAAATGGTGTAAGGTCATGCCCTATGTATTGAACTCACCATAATTTGAGTAATTTTCTGTCTTTTTCCTGGACTGTTCTGCTGTTTCCCTGTTTCTCAGAGAATTTCTATGTGACCTTGAGAAAAACATTATGCAGAACTTCTCAAAAAATGTGTCTGTCTGTTATGTGCAGTGAAGCTCTGGATATGCAATAAGTCAGTGCCTCAGCTCCCTGTGCATGGCCATGCAGCACTGCTAGCAGATGATTAGTGGTTTGTTAGACTTCCAAGTATCTCAGTGATGGGGGTCATGCAGACAGATGATTAGGCACATCTTTCCATCCTTATAGATTTTTATCACCTTTCCATTTATCAGCAGATTTGCTCTCTGTGACCTCCCAATGAAACAGCTTTAGACGCTCATAAGAAAAAATTGTCATTATCCGCTACCATGAGCATAAAGCTCATTACTGAGAAGTCAGTTCTGCTCCAGCTCGCACATGAATAGCCCCAGTGAGGCTGTGCCTTCCTTCCCACCTCACTCAGGATGTGCCTGAGAGCAGCATCCCCAGAGGCTGCCAGGGGCTGATGCAATTGGAGTCGTTTTGTGGTACCTCCCTTCAAAACAGCTTTTTTGTGACCCCTCTGTAAAGACACAGAAGAGCTGTACAATATCAAAGTCTATCAGTGTAACCCTATCTAGCCCTAAATATTTGGTTACTGGTTTGTCCCTGACTCATCTGTAAGGGCTATGCCAAGTCCACTACATTTATCTAATCAATGTGGTAACAGTGTTTAACAAATACGTCTTGCTCTTTTTGAAGCCCTTTGGAAAACAATAAAAAATGAATACTGAAAGCTTCTCTCTGGCAGGTATTATCCTGGTTTTACTGGAAGTTCTAAAAGTCAGATAACACAATGTGGGCACTGTACAGTGATGTATATAAAGATACAATAATTGTCTTGCCCAAAGTCACAAGAGGGGCCAGGGCAGTGGCTGGTATGAGACACTGGGTTTCCTGACTGGATTCTGTAATCTGAACAAATGCTTCTTTCAAAATCAAACCATGCCTGATTTTCATTACCAGCTTCAATTTGTAAACTCTCCAAAAGTGTATTTTACATGAGTTTCTCTTGCACATGCTGTCTTTAATTAGTGAGAACATTTCCTAAACCTGTGTCACTTGTACAAAGAGTTTGTTTAAAAAATCAGTTTTCTAAAATGGCAGTATTTTGCTGTTGATCAAGACAAGAAAAACATATGCACCAGTCTCCTTCCCAGATATTCTAATTCAAATGAAAACTTTGCAGCTGCAGGTCTCAAGGCAGCCATACACCAATGTTGCACTAACTACACATAAAAATCTGGGTACTTTTGCGAAAAGACTCCTTTTCTCTGTCAGATGCAAACTTTGAGAAAACTACATCAGGTCTTCACAGAAAATAAAAAAGTTACTGGAAGGAAATGCAGTTCCATTAAAAATCTCTTACTAGATATGAAACTCTGATGTTAAATTACTTGAGCTATAACTGAGCCTTATGGGTTGGCAGCTGTGTGCTGTTGGCCCCCGCTCCAAATCAACGCAGCTACTGTAAGGAACAAACAGGAAAGCAGGACAGTGTGTGTAAGAAATGGGAGGATCTCCCATAAAAGGAGAGGGGCCTGCATCCATGGAAAACAACAGGAAATCGGTCCCCTCTACGTGAGGAAGAAGCAGGAAGCTGAATCACCTTCTTTGGACTGGAACATTGCAAGGTTTTGGCTGGGCTAGGAAGGAGTGTGTCTGCAGCATCCTCAACATGAAAGCACAGCACAATCATGTGCTTCTGGTGGAAGTCTCATTGTTCATCTAATTTGACTGCCAGCCTCGGGGGATGCAGGGAAAATCTTGGAGCCTGCTAAACAGATTTTAAATAGACTTCAATCTCAATATGCAAGGCGAAGGAAATACTGAGACCTTGTTGAAAAGGATTTGAAGACAGGGTGTTAACAAAGCAAGGTTTGCACAATACATTTTAAAAATCTTAAGCCCAAGGTCAGCAAAATAATATATATATTTATCATAACTATATAGGATTTTTATATGGTCTAATTGAAATCCAAATCTTTAATTTGAGCCTGAGATTTTTTAGCTTTCTGCATTATTTGATGAGTGTACAAGAAATAGAACTGCTTTAGTGGGGCATTGGGGGATTCTTCCAGGACACAGGAGTTGTTGGGTGACGAAGACCAGGGTTTGTCATTCCTGCATATAGATC
The DNA here is from genome assembly GCF_028018845.1 of Melospiza georgiana. Lineage (NCBI taxonomy): Eukaryota > Metazoa > Chordata > Aves > Passeriformes > Passerellidae > Melospiza > Melospiza georgiana. Next base: position 14,888,491 of record NC_080430.1, read on the forward strand.
TGGGCATTAGGAACAACTTTTTTAGTATCATTGAACACCTTACATCTTCGTTTTTCCTCCCCAAGGAAAGCAAACCTGTCTGCAAAAGTTGTGTTAGAAGATTAATGAAATAGTTTCCCATGCAAGTTTTTGTCTCAGCCCCCACAACCAACCCTGGCTAGACCTCATATCAAAACTATCTGTAAAACACAGAACTATAAGCACCACTTAAGAGAAAGCCTAACAAATATATACTTTTTCTTTCCACACAAAGGTGTTTCAAGGAAATAGCAATCCCACTGATGTTGTTTACAGAGCTTTTGCCAAACCAGTTTTAACACGGTTTGTGAGAATCAGACCTGTGTCTTGGGAAAATGGAGTTTCACTGAGATTTGAAGTGTATGGCTGCAAGATAACAGGTAGGTCTTGGGAAAGATTATAAAATATAGGGATTTTACTGTGCCTATACTGTGGGATTTATTTTTATGGGTAAAATTCATGAACATGATTTCCACCACAATCTGAATGTAGAAATGTTTTTTTAAAAAAGATAATAAAACACCACAAACCAAACATCCAGTGTTATCTGAATATTTTTATGATGCTATATTTTAGTTTTATTTACTTTTATTGCAATCGCTTTACAGCTTCATGCAAAATTCCTGAGATACACAGATATTTTGCAAATTCCCATGTCATTTTTTCCCTTCTAACCTTTCAGTCCATCTCTCTTATGTCTGCTATTCATAGGTAGTTCTGAGCAGGTTTCTCAAGGAACACACATGACTAGGATTAAAAGGATTGCAAGGTACAAACACTTATATCTGAGGTCTGTGCAAATAATGGTGGTTATAGTCAAGTTCCAGTCATGATCAGTATGGCAAAGTAATTCCTTTATATCACACAGTTACCTGTCAAAAATTTTTAGAAATATCTTTTTTACAGTTACAAGTTTTCTATAATTTCTACACAGTGGAAGTGCCTTTATCTATAAAGTAGAAATACAACTTACATTTGAAAGAAAATTATAATGATTTATTAGACTTTAGAAAGCTAAGTTTTCTAGCACATTTTTAGCACTTAATACAGTTCAATGGCATTTTTTGCATAATTTCTACTATTTAGGTTTTTTTTTCTTTTCGAGTGTTTCTTTAGCCTTGAAAAGGTTTCTTAGAAGCGGTTTCCACACAGAAGGAAAATAAGATTACTGATTACTTTGTTAGAGAATTACAAGTCATTCTATGAAATCTTTTCAGATTAGATGTAGGTAATCAGATCTACTGTTTCATTCTACATTAGAATTCTTAATGTCTTGTTAGCAGGTACTTCTAATTTTTTTTAATCTAGCATCATAAAAGAAGCAACTATTTCACTTCTGTGTCACCTAAAAAAGTCTGAGAGATAAAAAAATGCATTAGGAAAATCTCAAGTGCAACAGTAAATTATATTTTCATGTATGAAGATTTCCATTTCCAATGTCACCAAAATTAGGTAATCTGCAACGAGGTTTTGGCTGGTTTTGGAAGTTTTCTCTGAGGAAATATTCACAAATTCAGATGGCCCTGCACTCTTTTAGCAAGAAGAATAGAAAACAAGAATAGAATAGGATTTTCTGATCCTTTTGGTTCCCACCAAGCCAAAAATACTTGTCGTATTTTGGTACTTCCTGCTAAAACTAGGATGTGCAAGTTTGAACGAATGAAAATTATATACAAATCCAATAGATTACTTTAACTATAAGAAATAAATAAGTAATTAGCTATGATAGTTTAATTGGCTGATGTGTCCAGTTTCTGTTTTGGCGCTTGTTCAGAACAACTATTTAATTTATTTGGATTTTTTTTTTTCTCTGTAGATTATCCTTGTTCTGGGATGCTGGGTATGGTGTCTGGCCTTATTCCTGACTCTCAGATTACTGCATCTACCCAAGTGGATCGGAACTGGATCCCCGAAAACGCTCGCCTGATAACGAGCCGTTCAGGCTGGGCGCTGCCCCCAAGCACCCATCCATACGCAAATGAATGGCTCCAGATCGACCTCGGAGAGGAAAAGATTGTGAGGGGCATCATTGTCCAGGGAGGCAAGCACCGAGAAAACAAAGTGTTCATGAGGAAATTCAAAATTGGCTACAGCAACAATGGGTCAGATTGGAAAATGATCATGGATTCCAGCAAGAAAAAGATAAAGGTAAGGGCAAAAAACTGTGCTGAAGAAAAGTTTGCGTCACATTTCTACGCACCTCTGTCTGACCTTAGGAAGGGCACACAGCTGGGGTGAAGCCAAGGAGGAGGACTCCAAGGGCAGCAGCCCTGAAGGAATGCTGTGGGAGCTGTCCCATTCCTGAGGACAAGAGCTGCCTTAGGACATTTACCTCTCTGGCAGCAAGTTTTGCTGATTCGACACTTAGTTCAGGCTTGACTCCTGGCAGCATTGGTGCCTCTCTGGCTCACAACTTACTGCAAAATCCCATGCAAAGGAATTACTCTAAAAAGCCAAACTCTAAAACTGAGAGTAAACAAACTTACTTGAGACAAATTTATTTGAATGACTTTTGTTTTTCTTCTTTCTGTTAGAGCTATAGAATGAGAATGGTGTTACTCAGCTCAATGGGGTACCTGTTGTGTTTCTCAGCTGCCTGTAGATTGCTTTGAGAGTTTCACAGGTTCTCTGTAGTGATCTGATCCAAAAGAAAGTGGTGAAGTTTTGGTCATGTTATCCCAAATGAGAAGTACTATTATATTCTCACAAGGGAAGCATCTTGGAGGATGCTTGAGAACACATTTCCAGAGGAGGGCCAAATCAATTGCTGGGTTAGATTCCAAGGAAAAGGAAATAATTGTGGCCCAGAAGAGTTTCTTGGAATGTATCTGTTTTGATTTGGTTTTGGATGTATGCATTTCAGGACCTAAATTACACTGGGCATTTAGCTTATTTACTCCAAGTCCCATTGAAGTCTTCCATCCCATTTTGCTATCTCTGCTCACAAAGTGCATTTTTGCCTCAAAAGGCACAACTCTTTCTTAGTCCTCCTACCCAGTTCCTTGAAGAAATAAGTAAGCATGCAGCCCTGCTCACAAATTGGTGCTGTTAGTACTGTAGTACTGAGATGACCAGGGAATCGTGTACCAAAACGTGCCCTCAAAAGGCAAATTGTTGTGGTGCTTGGCAGATGGGATCCTGGGAATTGCTCCATTTCTCATCTGTGTTAGTTGGAAAATTAGATGTAAAAGCTGTTTTGCTGTATAGACTCATCCATTGGAGGAACCTGTGTTTCCTTAAAGGAAAAGCTGAGTGGGCCCATGGATGTAGCTTTTCCAAGCACATTTGGTAAATATTGGACTTCATTCTCTCCTGTTTTAATCTCGCTGAATATGTCTGCATTTTCTCACTTTTCATCATTTGTTTGGGGGATTAAAACTAAATGGATTCAGCCTTTGCAGTCATCTCCTTTCTCTTGTTACCATGAGTTTTGACTTCATCATAAAGTGTGAAGGGAGTGTAAATCAACAATGGGATCTTACCATTTTCTTTCTAAAATAGATGTTGTTTTGACATGTACTTCTACACTGTGGCTCAACGAGGGAAAAAAATAATGCCATATGCTTTCGAAGCAGCGCGCCGTCTGCTGCATGGCTTTCTGTTTTCTAATACAGGCACTTGCCATCATTGTCAGAAGTTAGCAGTTTGACAAGAAAACTAGTGTGCTAACTAATGCACTGAGCCCATCCTCAGTTTTCATCACCACCAGAAATTAACTTCCAAGATTAATGGAACGGAGAGGGCTGGAATTCAAATCTCTTGTGGCATAATTATAATCCTTCCTAAAAATTCAATATACTTAATAAACTTTATTCCAAAGCAAAAGTCTTCTTTAAAGAGAATAGGATAAATCCCATGATTTTGGAGCCTGAGGAATTTAAAATGTTAATACTGGAATGTAGTGTTTTAACTGTAAGTAGAGCTGGATGGGACAGGATGCTATAATGAGTCACAGCAGGAACATGGATTAGAAACAGCCCCGTTATAAGAAATGAAACACATCGTTTCACTTGGTAAAAGTCGTGAGTTTCAATAAACAAACAACTGCATTTCACAGAAGAAAGAGCAGTGACAGGCTAAACATAACAACAGAATGTGTCCAAAGGGTGAAACATTACCTTGTTTCTTAACATGATCTTGTCATTCATGCCTGCAGCTGCTTTCACAAAGCCTGCCATGACTCCTTCCTCTTTGGCTGACCCAATTTCAGCTATTTTTGAGTGTGCAAAATGTTTCCCCCTTTGAGTGCTTTAGCTCAAGCACTCAAAGGAGGGAAAATCACAAATCATCAAATAACCATGCAGAACTCCATTTCAAAATCCAATTTGTATTTCTTGTCCATGGGCTTGCTTACTCAAGCTTACTCCAAAAAGTCATCTTTCTCTTTCATGCTTCTTTCCTCCTTTCACTTTTTATGGGGGTAGAATGAGTTGTTTTGAGTTTTTTGCTGTTGTTTTTAAAATTACTCTCCTAATTTCTGGTACAAGAAACTTCAGAACACCCTGTCATTTAGAACATCCTTTTAAAATTTTTCTGCAATGTTTATTTTGATTTTAAAATAAGTTAGGCAGATTTTTTCTGCTCACCATCTTAGCTCCTCTTTTGTTTAACTATTATTTATTATACCTTATTTTTGTAGTGGAGTACAGCAATTTGTGACATAGCTTGTATAAAGGACACTCTCAAAGTGAAGTTTTGCTGTACACTCCTCTCTCCTCTCCCACAAAGAGTATCAGTATGTGTTTTAAATGAACAGTCAAAATTGAATCACAGGCAGCTCTGCTCTACAAAGGACAGTGATTCAATGTAATTCTAGATGCCTATTGAATCCTAATGTCTATGTGTCAGTACTCCATAGTGATGTCTTTTATAAATCAGTTTTCATTATTATATGTTGCTATTAAGACTACTATTAAAAAAGGGAGCAAGGATTCCTCAGATACATGTGTCTGTCTACTTTTTACACATAAAATGGCATTCATTCTTTTTCATATAGTAGGTAGCTTTTCTGATCATTTGCACTATATTGTTATTCAAATATAATAATATGTAATTCCATGTCAATTAGATCTGACAAGCCCTCTACACATGAATTTGTGACAACTGTCTTCCAAGCACTGACAGTACCCTGGGTCAGCCAGTGCCCCTTGAAGCCACCTTGGAGGTGCAATTTCCCTAGGAAGTAGGAAAAGCAGCATTGATGTTAAATTTTTTTTTTTGTTTAATTCTTCACAGTCTCCCATCACTATTGGCTTTTCCAACTGCACTCTGTAAACAGTGGCTGGAAGCATTGTGATCATAATGCAGAGGTGTACAGTAAAAACAAGGAAGGCTTTTAGAACTGCACTGAAAATCCAAGAAGCAATCAGGATTACCTATGCTGATTTTCTGCCTTAGGAATCAGACAGCTTTTCCCATGGCCTCTGTTTTCTCTGCTACAGATGAATAGAAGGAGTTCATTGCAGGTTGGGTTTTGTTCCCATCCAAAATGAAGGGCATCTCATGGTTTCTTCCTGAAGAATGATTCCAGTTTCACAGCAATATCTTAGAAGTATCTTATGGTAGCACTTCTAATCTTAAATTTGAACTGCAGTTCAAAGACATTTTTTAGAGTTTTGCCATTTCAGTAATTCATGGAAAACGTGAAAATACTTTTACTTCATTGTTATATGCATTTTCATATTTTGTACTTTAAAGGCTTTTGTACATTATATTCTGAAGGCATTTTTTGCTATAAAATAGGCATTTTTGCTTTTGCCTATCTTGGGCTATAAAGCTTTCATACCAAGGACCATTTCTTTGTTCAGTTGATTCCTTCTAAGGACTGCTCATCTACATGGAGGCACTTGAGGCGTTGCTGTAAGTCCAAATTATAATGTGTTCTATATGCAAAAGATAAGTGAAAAGGAGAAACTGAAGGTATCAAAGAAATGCCATTGAGAGTTGTATTATGTCTGAAGAACCCAAAGTGCGATTCAGATATGAGATTTTTTGTCTGAAACGTACATTTGCTGACCTGCCTTGCCTGTTGGATTATATTGCAGTTTTGTTAGGAAGCAGCTTTTTTCTCTTTCTTCTAATTCTTCTTCAATAGCTGGCTCACTGGAAGAACTCTTGCAGCTACTGCTCCTGAAGTTTAATTTATGCCTTTTGAAATAGCTACAACTTGTGAAGCTCTGTCACTGGGGGAAATCAGATTGAAATTTTCTCTTGAATAGTTGGATTATTATTGTAACCACTTAAAAGGTGACAGGATCTTCACCTCAGCCATTTTTTTTCCCTGAGAAGTGTTGGAAATGTCACCCAGTTAAACCTCAGATCAGAGTGTCATTTAAAAACATGTCTCATTAAACACTCAGCTCTTGTTATGACCCTGATGGATTAGTTGCTACTGAGTTTATGAAAAATGAAATGCATTACTTTTCCGAGAAGCTTTAACAATGTATTTTCCATTCTCATTTAGGATAGGAATGCCTGACACTTACTAAGCCGTTAGAATATGGCCTATGGCTCACCTAATTCAAAGGCTGCAGAATGAAGGAAAAAAGATGAGCGTGGAAAATGGACTTTTCTTTTCTTTCTATTTTAACCAGTCGCATTTGTCATGCTTTGCAGACTTTTGAAGGCAACACCAACTACGACACGCCTGAGCTGCGGACGTTTGAGCCTGTATCGACACGATTCATACGCGTCTACCCTGAGAGGGCCACGCACGGGGGGCTGGGGCTGAGAATGGAGCTGCTGGGCTGTGAACTTGAAGGTAATTGCTCTGCTAGAAATGAATGCACTTTATTATTTTCATAAATACATTCTCTGCTTGGTCTGCTGCTGAAGACTGCTGTGTGTGCACAGGCAGCACATCGGACTCTCACTTCCATGACTGCCATTAGTGCTGGTTCTTGGCCTGTTCAGCTCCTCTCTGCAACATTTGAATGTGCCCAAGGCACAATTATTATTCTTTTTCCCCTTCCTTTGTTGAATCACAGTGATACTCTCCACCTGCTTTTCCATTCCCTTAAGCATCCTTATGATTATACTTTTGAGAATCATAGAGCTATTAGGAGAGAATAAAGACAGGAACTTAAATTTTATGTTACCATGATGCAACCCTGGAGGAGATGTTTTCCGAGAATGCAGAGGGAGCTTTGCACTAAATATAGTAATTACATCCCTCCATCCTTCAAAGGACCTGAAAGTCACACCACAAACTATGGTAGGCAAAGATCACTGGACTGGACAGTGTCTGTGGTGTTACTTTTGGGGGCTAAAGGGGGCCTCTTTGTGCTTTACTAAGCTTTAATTTTGCAAGAATATGTAGGAGATGAAAGAGCAGGAAAAGCAAATTTTAGACATTTGTCCTTGGACTGTGACATGAAGTCTGCTTTGATTTTTGTTATATAAACATAATTATTTAACTTCATAGATAACTACAGATAACACTATGTGAATTTAACAATTTTATCTGGTGGATGATGACACAGTGGTGAGGCTTATAAACCACACAGCTTAAATATACAGAATAACAAACCATATTATTTGGGGTTTCATATGTCACCTCTTATAGAAGCAGCTGAACAGATTCCCAAGATGAATGGAAGAAACTGCTCTACCTCCATTTCTTTCTCACCATTTCTCCCCCAAGAGGGAAGTGTGAGAGGCATTTGTTGTGAGAACTGATGAGTTCTGTGTTGTTTTTTTTAGTTTAGTGATTGAATTAGTATGATTTTACTTGGCCCGGAAAGTGGGGAGGCTGGAAATACTTCTTAGTTCCCGCAGGAAGTCCTCATTTCCTGTGGGAATACTTAGTTCCTGCAGACTATTGTGCTACTTGCTCAGAAAAAAAGAAAACCCAGCACCTGCCTTATGTAAACTCACAGATTCTGGGCAAAGCCCTTCAGCCACAGGGCTCCTGCAGCCACCCAGCCATCCAGGAGTGAGTCTTGGGCCACCTCACAAGAATATATTGCTCAGTGAGATGGAGGACCATTGCTTTTAGGCAAACTGAAACAGCGGGGACATTTTTGTTTTTCCGCTGGGACACATCTTTTCACATTTTTTCTTTCTGCTATGGCATACTTTTGATGTATGCTCACCTGTAGGTCACCCATGGACAGGTGAGGTCAATACCCATTTGCCTGTGGGAGAAGCACAATAATGCTTAATGTTGTATAATTGCATCTTAAGGGGGGAGTTGAATGAAGTAATTTGAGATTTACTGAGCAAGAAAAGAGTTGAGATGAGAAAAGAAGAATGGAGGTTGGCACAGAGAGGAGTAGAAATCAACTCTCCAGCAGTAATGAGCAAGGGCATCTTTTGTGTGCTCGAAGCATCCCAGGGGGGCATACATGTAATGATGGCAGAGATGTAGGCAAGCTTGAGGCTATACAGGGACACAAAGATCAAGATAAAAAACTTAGCTGGATGTAGAAATCTACAGGGATCCCCCAGAGGGGTTTTTATAGCAATGTGGGTAACAAATGTTCTGCATAATTCATAATAGGTACAGAACTGTTTCTCTAACTAGGTAGGATTGAACCTGTAAAGCATAGGTCAGGGTCCTAAAGAGGCATGTTTTATGCCATAATATAGCTATAATATAGCTACTTCAAAAACTACCACCTCTCCTGACATTTTCAAGCCAAGAAAATGTGGCCAATGGATGCTGAGGGCAGCAGAAGGGAAAAGAAGAATCTGCAAAAGATATACATTATTGCATAGCCTATAATGAGTGAAAAAGATTGCTGATGAAAATAACAGTAAGTGAGAAGAGACACAAGCCTGGATCACGTTCCAGGAGTGCTTATCTTAAGCCAGGGAACCATACGTGTGGCATGAAACACCAATGTAGCCCCACGTCTCTGTGTTCTGGTTTTCCAGATGTGGTGTGCTTTGCAGATTATGGGCTAGGTGCTTTCTGGCATCTTACACAAACCTGAAGCTTTTAAGTGTACTAACAGGGTTCAGACATTAACTGCTTAGGCAGCAGCTACCGGAAAGTCATCAGGAGTGAGAAGCAAGCAGGTGGCCAGGAGGGATGACTGACATCACTGATGTCTTATTTATTTATAACTTCAACAAAAAACAAAAGAAACGCCTTCCATGTGTCCTCATGGAGCACAAAATGATTCCACATCACACTGCCTTCCTGCTGCTGTTACCAGAACCGTGCTCAGACATTTCCTTTCTTATGTGTGCTCTGCAGAGAGGTTTCTTCAGCAAAGCATTGGGTATTAGAGAATTACCACCTTGAGTATGCAGCCCCCCTGCCCCTCTGCACAGGCCCACTCCCTGGGACTTCACAGAGCAATAAAATTATGGGGTGTCCACCCCACACACAACTCTCCAGGACTCTCCTTCTGCCTTGCCAGGCTTTCACTATTCCTTGATAGGAACAACAAACACCAGTGAATAGACAGTCTGGGGCTTTGCTGCCCAGCTCTGCTGAGCCCTTCAGATCAGATGTGCCCCAGTGCAGGAGGCAGAGCAGATACTCCCCATTCCAAAGAAGTACTAAGCAACCTGCAAAGTAGAGTTGCTTCAATCCTCAGACACAACACGTGGTTGTTACTGCCAGCTGCAGGATGGTTCTCCAGCTCGTGTTTTAACTGAACAATGGATTTTGTTTCAGCTCCAACCGCTGTCCCAACCGTTTCTGAAGGCAAGCCCGTGGATGAGTGTGATGATGACCAGGCAAACTGTCACAGTGGCACAGGTGATGACTACCAACTGACAGGTGCAGAAACCATCCTCATTCCATTGCAGCTTCATTGTAGCTCATATCCATCACCAGCTTAATGTTTGCACTGATTTTAACCACTCAATATTAATGGACATTAGTATGCAGTTTGTATTGTTAGTGCTGTCAAAACATGGGCATCTGCCTTTTATATATGACAATACTTTTGATTGTTTTCTCAGCTATGTAATTTTTGAAGAAAATAATAGTGACTAGATGGAAGAGAGGGCAATTTTTTGCGCGGTAATTGTGTCTAATCAAATAGTCTAATCAAATCTTCTAATCAAACTTTATCTTACTAAGAAGAAAAGCTGGACAATACTCTTGAGATTTATTATCTGAGATTGAAGAACTTGGAATATTGCTTGGTTTACACATAAGTTTCCTACCTAAAACTTAGTGTAGGATTCAAATCTCATTCCCCAATCTTTCCTAGACAGAAACAAAACAGATTTGTTTCATCAAAGTGCACTGCCACATACTCACACTGCCAGAAATATTTCCATGAGCTTCCCTGCCTACACAGCATTACAGCCACAGAGGGGCTGATGCTCTCCAAGCCGCTATCACCAGCAGAAAAGTAGGAGGGGGAGATGTAACATAGACTGCATCTGAAATAGAGGAAGCCTGCTAGGTTTCATATCCTCACACTTCTGCACAGAAGCATTAGTTCTTCTAAGACAGCTGACACTGCACCTCTATGCTTTTGATCTCTTCTTGGAGGTCACTTGTTCCACAAATCTCTGTGTCTGTTTGATTAGATCTATACATCTGCAGTAATTGAGGTTGTTTTTAGATGCAGTGACACAAGTTATTTCATCACTGCTCCCTGATGTGCTTATCTAATAAATGTTTATTGCTTCTTATATCCATGACATAAAATAGCATTAAAATCTGGCAATAGCTGTCCAAGAGGTCATTGGGTGAGCTTAGGTAAGAGATTGGCTTTTTGGAATGAGCCAAGTAGAACATCAGGCAACAGATACAAATGAAAGTGAAATTTCAATATCAAACCTTTTCTGAGCTTGCCAATATCTCCTGTAATTGCACACTGCAAATCATATATTGAAAAAACAATTCTTGAGTGGAAAAGACAGTGCATGGTCACTGTCACTTCTTTTCAAATCAGTGTCTCAGATTAACCTTATTCTTTTTGAAAACAGCCATGAAGGGAGTCTGATAAAATAGTCTGTATTGTATTAAGGTAACTCAGAAAGCTTTCAATGTTACTCAACAATGTAATTTATTTATTTATTATTCAGAAAAGAAAGAGGCAGGTCAGGAAACACTAGAGCTTCCTGCAGAGCCCTACATTGTCTTGCAAAGCCCAATAGGTCGAGACATTTTGCACATAGAGGAGGCTCTGTCAGGGAAAGCAGACAGATCTGTGCAAGCACCTTCCATGTTCATAGTCTCTGCACTTCAAGGAGCTCAGGACGCCATCCCACGTCCCTTAGGGAACGTTTATTGAGCAGAAAAAAAACCTTCTGGAAGTTCCTGCTGGTTGTGCTTAGGGGGCAATTTATAATCTCTAAGACAAGGGAACAGCTGCCAACCTTCCTGAGCACCATCTCTTCCAGGGAACTGAATGTTTTTCAGTATTAGTATTGAAAATTACTCTATAGCCTTCCTACAGAAGTGCAGACACTTAAGTACAATTTATTTTTACAACACCTAGAAACCCTAGGCAGTGCATGCCCAGTTGTTCTGGACATTGGAGAAATGCTGCATTGTACGTATGGTTTTACTTATAAATGCACAGAACTGATTTTACCAATAAATTAATTGTAAACATTCTTTTCTTCCTGCAAACTGCATAGAAGGCAGGTGTGTAGGTCTTGTGGCCCATTAAGGATAGCAGGGCAGTGCAGAGGGAATTCCATGAGTGCCTTGCCCTCTCTATCCCATTCCCAGAGCAGCAGGCATGGTGCCACTGCAGAGTCACTGCCCTGACAGCACTTGCACATATGTGAGTGCCACAGTGAGGCCTCCCTTGCAATTAACTCTAATTGTGCTCTAGGCCAAATTCCTTCCTGCTCGATTTGGACCCCATACAGAGCTACTCTATTTGCGTGGTTTATAGCATTTCCCATCAGATCATTCTCACAAGCATAAAGCTGATACAGCCTGGGTATTCATTCTCATTGGAAGTCAACATAGTCATCCTTTCCATAATGCTTTAAGCGCTTGCTTGCTGGAGAAAAGAAAAACAGGAGTCATCGACTGGTAATCAGCACCCCACTGTGCATTTATAATTGTACTAATTTCCTTTTTGTTTCCTTATGAATATGAGGCTTGCTTTAAAAAGTCAAGTATTTTAAAAATATCAATTAGTAAGCCTAGGAGAGGGCCATGACCCCACTCACCTCTTGTTTATCTGCATGAAGAAAAGGACAAAGAGGAAGTCCTTAATTCTTCCTTCACTTTGAGACAGAAGTGAAACCTGCTTTAGACTAGATCCTAAAGTCTGGCAATTTCCATGCCCCTCTCCTGTGAGCTGGTCTCACAACACAGCTATGAAACAATTTACAGGGAGCCCTAGTTTTACCTCACATCCCTGGTATGAGAAACAGCAGGTCATGGGTAAATGAACAAAATAGTGACTCTTGGGAGGTGTCATGAAGACCAGCTGCTCACTTCCCGTGTGATTTGGAGCAAATCAGTGTCTATAAATCAAGGACGGTCACAGGGACATGTTGTGGATGATTTAGTTGGTGTCTGCAAGGTCTCCAAAGATACACAGCTTTATTTAATGAAGAGTTCTTGTGGGGCTTTTTTGATAAAGAAAACCAGACTTTTAATGTCATATTTTCATGCTTAAGCTCACATACTCAGTTACCTACATGTCTAATAAAGACAGTAATATATCAGGTTTATATATAGGTTATTCCTAATGACTGCTGTGTCCTTTGTTGTGTCACATGTATCATGATATGCATAATTTCTTTTCCAGGTGGGACTACAGTGCTGAATACAGAAAAGCCAACAGTAATTGACAATACATTACAACCAGGTAAAAAAAAATTTCTTATTAAAACCACAATAAATTCCATACCCAAATTTCATGCCAGAGACAAAATAATGAATTGCAGCACTTCCTGACTTACCATTCCTTGAAGTCTCTGAAGTAAAGAAGCATCTGGTCTCTTAGCTCTGTACAGTAAATATTTTATTCCTTTCATCCACATGTAGATACAGCAGAGAACAAGATTTCCTTCTGCATCAGCAAATGCCAAGTGCTGACAAAATTAAACTAACTTAATCACACAGTGCACTGTTTAAATGTGGCATGTCAGTGACACAAAGTGTGTTTGCAAACTCCAGGAAAACAAAAACAGCCACACAGGCCCAGTCACTATTTATATCCATGGTTTTACAAAACTAAGACAAGTAAAGTTTGCCAGTTTTTTCCATCAGGGAGCTGGCAGTCCTACAATATTGTTTTCTAGCAAGCTTTCTTGAAATGGGGTTACATAAACTGCTGCCATGTACTTGAAAAGGGAAAACCAAGTTGTCACTGGCAGCAGGTCCTTGTTACTTTATACAATAGCTAGAAGCTTTTAAATTCCTTAGTTTGCTGCTTCCTCAGCTTTCATACCATTTTTTTAATATCCTGTACAATTTACTGGGAGTGGGGGAGAGGATGGATTTGGGCAAAAAACCCAAACTCCAAAAACTATAAGCACTGGTTAAAAATCCTTTGCATCAATAATTGTGGAGCAGTAAAGAGGTCAGTTTTCAGTTACTCCTATTTCCTCCATTAAAGCACAGTCAGGCACAGTCTTGCAAGTGATTTATTAACAGGGTGGGTAAATGTTTATCATTGTTCCCTCAACCATGTGACACAATCCACTCTTGCTTCAAGTGAAAGAAAGGGACTAATAATGTGAAAAAATTCCTAAAGGACACTTATGGTGTTGATCTGATTAAGAAATAGAGCTGACTTAGCTCAGACTTTGTTCCCACTCTCAGCCTCTGCATTCAGATATTGCAGAGGCCAATGCTTTTACTCTCCTCAAAATTCGTCTCCAGGGTCACCCAATTGGCTAAGTCAGCATACACTATTTTTACCTCTGCCCTGCTTTATGAGCAGAGGCAAATCGTGGAGCGATGAGAAACACAACAGTGAGCCAGTCCCCCCTGTTGGGACACCTCCACCCTGCTCTTCACAGTCAGTGCTGCTGAAGGGCTGGATGGCTGCTGCTGATCTCACAGTTCTGCAAAGGGGCTGGGGATGCAGAGGGAGAAAAGAGTCTGTGCCGTGGATTTAGAGCAAAGCATTTTAATTGTTCAGTCTGAAATTATCTGTTAGGTTTCTGGTTTTGATGACATTTTTTTACAGTTTTTAAAACTATCTTCTTGCATTTAAACAGATTGCAAATTTAGCCAGTGCCTCTGTGCAGTGCAGTTTCACTCCCTCCCCAGCAGTGCCAGCTGCTTTGCAGTTTGTGTTCAATCCCCTTGGCTTGGGTGGGACTCTCCAGTAACAGACTGGCTGTTACTACCAGAGATTAAGAAATCCTCATTTTCTCTCCTTACTTCCCTCCTGCACCACCTTTGCTTACTCTGGGATGTGTCAAGTTTTTTCTCTATTAAAGGAGTTTCTGAGGCTCTGTTCAGAGCATGCCAGTGTTACTTCCCTGCATTGTGCTCGTAGGAACCATTTCCTTCAGGGAATAAGGGACGAGTTCACATCCCAAACTCCAGGCTCCCACATGGCAGCACATTACAAAGATCATAGATAGAGATCAGCCAGACGCTAATAAATAAGAATAAGGTTTCCAGAATTTCCAGTTTAAGACATAAAGGTTTCCAGCTGCCTCATAATCCCTCACTGAAAACCAGCCAAAAACTCCCAAAAACGGGCAGACAGAAATTTCCCCCAGCATGGGGAAGCCCCTCCTGGCCTGGAGGTGGTATAAACATTTCCCTCTGCTGAAGGGACATGGCTGGACCCGAGTGCCACAGTGAAACACAGGGAGCAGGGGCCATGCAGCTGGGAGTGAGTCTGCCCTGTCAGCCACAAATAACACAGTTTAAACTGCCCTTGAAGTTCCAGGGCTGCTTGGGGCCCCTGGCCCTCTGCTGCCTGAGGATAAGTGCACTCTTTCAGCTCTTCTCAGGCTGAACAAGGTAGGAATTTACCACATCAAGGAATGAGCCTTCAGCTTTGGCCTTAATTCTCTTTAAGGCCCTGTTTACCTTAAGATGCTAACGCACCATGAGGTGAATGATGAGCTCCAAGCCAAGGAGCTCTTCCAGATCAGTTGCAGTTTGCAGGCTCCAGCGGGTGACCCTGCATCAGGTACACGGTGCCAGTGGTGGCCACAGCAGCTGGTGCCACAGTGCCTGGGGACAGAGCCTGACCAGCCCTCCCAGCAGCAGCAGCACGGGCCGTGGCACAGGTACTGTGCTCTAGGTGCCAGCAGCACGTTCCGCTGTCCCTCTGCCTCCATTCCAGCCTGCAAATATCCCTAATCTTGTTATCCCAGACTAACGTGCTTGTGTGTGTCAAAGCCTGAGATTATCCTATTCCAACCAGCTTTCATACACTATGGAAACAGTTAAGAGCAAATAGCTGGAAAGCCTCTGTGTATAAACAAACGGTTCCATCAAGGAGACGTTTACATTTCATTTCAAGGGGACTCAATTGAAAGAAAAGAAAAAGAATCATGATTTCAAGCTGCTAAAAATGTTTAAACGTTTGGATTTTTTATTTTTTTTAAGAGAGGATCTACTTTCCTCCTCAAACTTAAAAAATACGCCTTTCACAAATGCATCTGTCAAGGTAAATACCTCCGTTCTCAGCCCTAAGACTTTCTAACATCTAGTCATTTTGAACACATATTTTTAAATTCTAAAAGACTATTTGAAATGCTTGTCTCTTAGCTATTTACATACAGAGCAAGCTGTTAATTTACATTACGTGCTCTCAGTGTGTAATCTGAGTCCTTTGTAAAGACTGTTCTGAGAAGTACCTTGTTTTTCACACATGTAATAGCTATGTCAGAAAAATATAACTAAAAAATCTTGAAGTTAAAATCTCTGCTAAAAATAATTTAAAGGTAGAATAGATCTGATTCTCATTTATGCTGGAGCAACTTTGTATCAGTAAAGGGATATTAAGGCTGTTAAATTATCATTTACTATCATTTAAGGTAATTCTGTGCTGCCAGCATAAATGGTATAAAAATGCAAATCCAAATCAGACCAAATATACCACTTTGAAGTGGTCCAAATTATGTGTGTAATTTCCTATTTTAATGTTGATTTACCCTTTGGCAAGAGCATCTTAGAGAGCATTTTCATATCATTTTCAGTGCCATCATGCTTCTTCTTGCCTCTTGTTGAAGGAGTTATAAAAATATGTCAAAGTCTCTGGGCCACGAAAGATTAATGGACTCGCAAGAAACTCACTCAACTAGATTTTCAAATTACTTTCTTGTTCATGTGCAGTAATGGTCCCAGCTGTGAGCAAGATGTGGTCAAAAAGTACAGCTGTTGGTTATTCTTTGAGAGGATAAATCTGTTTTAATTCAGTATCACGTACCCTACATTTTGAAGAAGGCATATGGGATTTCGTCACACCTCCCTCTCAGATTCTCATCTGAGCTGCTGCTATTTGATTACATAATAGCTGGTTTTCTTTGTCCTCTCCATACACACAAACCCAGAGATCAATCACCTATTGGCAGGAGAATTATCCTAGCATGGGAATGGGCCAGCAATGCAGAGGGAGCCCAACAATTGCTACTCGTCCCCAGTTTCCTTCCTTCCACCAGAGCTGCCAAGCTATAGTCCAAGGACAAAGGAGAGGACAGATTGCCTGCAGCTTGCTGTGAGCTACTGTATCAGCCCCCTGGGACCTTTAATAGGAGGGCTGAACTAGCCTGCCTTTTCTGGGGCAGATCCATTGTCCATACTGAACCATAATGAACCTATGCTGATGCTACAAGTGTCCATTATTAATTGGCTAGCAGGCCTATTTTTCCTTTTTTATGAGTCCCTGGGAGAAGCACTGGAGGAGACATAAGAATAGGCAATAAGAAATGGCATGTTTAAGAACCTCATAAAATAAGAGCACTCTGAAATGCCTTGCCTTTGACCTTCAATCCCATTACTGTGATTGTCTAAGGAACATAGTAACACAATAACTTCTGAGAAAACAACAGGAACCTAGCAAGAAACAGCTAACTGTGCGCAGGTTACTGGTCAAATTCTCCTCAGTTTCAGTGGATTCTACTTCTGCATGGAAAACAAGTTCATTTTTATGCTACACCATGCTGTCTCTGAGTCTGAAGCCAAGGAACACAGGCATGGCTAAAGCATATCAGACTTAGGCTCTTTGCCAATTTCCTGGAATATATATTTCAAATGAAAGTGGAAGAAAGTATTTATTAGATGGAGCTGTGAAATTTAGCTCTGTTTTGAAACTCTCCGTCTGATCCCAGTGTTCAGAACTGTCATCAGAGCATGAAGTAAAAGGCTTTTGTCACTTCCTGCACTTTAGAATTAACTATTAAATTCTGGATGTTTTTCTTGTCCATGTCAATGTCCAGTTCTCTTTGAATTGTGTTCAATCTTAGCAGCAAATACCACTCACATCATATGAGAATTTTTTCCTTTGATCCACATTGAGCTTCACGATGTATCTCACATTACTTAGGCTGTGAAATGGAGAAGCCAGAATATTGTTCTGTTCTGAGTCTCTGGATTCATCATTCATTTACATACTTCTCCTATGTATTCTGCTATTTATTTTTATTCAGAGTTGAACAATACCAGTCCTGTCTTTGTCCCCTGTGCTCATTTCTGCTGTGTGGTGTCTTCAGATGGATGTGATCTATCAACCACTGTTCTCCTTTCTTGTGGTTTGAATACCACACAGGCTATCAGTACTTTGCGTGATATAATCCTTTGGGACTAATAAGATTAATTTTGTTCCACATTTTCTAAAACCTTTTCTAAAGTTCTGTCTCATGGCTCTGATGTCAAAGCCATGCAATATAGCTCTCCCTGGGCCTCCTTGACAATGAAAGGCTATTTGTCACAATCTTAAAACTCTTTAATTCATTGCAATGTCATTCTCTTTCCTTTAAAACCCTCTTGATTTTCAGATGTCCCCTTTTGGACAAGGTGTCTTTGATCATGGTCCCATTGTCTAGAAGAAAATACCTAATACACTGATGAAAGAGACAGAATTCCAGGACTGCCTTTCTGCACTCATGTGTGCACAGACTGAGTTCTGCTTCTTCAACATTCTGAGCCCAAAGAGAGATTATTCACCACAATCTGCTTTTTTCCTAGAAAGGGCTAGGGTGCTCCAGGAAACATCTTTCCTCCACATTGAATTCCTGTGTAATTCCAGACATTATCTGTTGAATTCATTTGTTCCCAGCTAGGATGCTGCATTCGTGACAATGTGGAGCAGACCCCTCTGGAGGCCAGCAGGAGAGAGGGGGGAGGCAGAAGGGATGGGGAGGATGAAAGCAAGGAGTGAAGAATGAGGGCTCAGTGCAGAAAGACCCCACAGCACAGCCAAGGGAGGCACCGACAGGCAGAGCAGAGGGGCAGGAGCTGCCACAGGCTCAGATGTCTCTGCTGACAGAATGAGATTTTCTAGGGGCCAGAGGGGAGAGGGCACACTAGCCACAATGCAGGAATCCAGTGAGTTGAGAAAAAACCTGTGTCTGGGAGCAAGGGCCTGCCAAACAAGGACACGGCAGGCAAGGAGAGAATGATAGATGAACCCTTTTTATATCCATTCTGTCTCAGCCTACTCACCTGAGGTTTTGTGTGGTTAAAATTATTATTCTAGTTTACCTTCCATTAAAATCTGGGTTGTGAGTTCAAAAGCCTAACCAGTCTTCCCTGGCAGCTCAGTACATGCAGGAGGTCTTTGCCTCTTCAGACTGGAAGAGCTCCACCTCAAAGGTCTGGCCAACTGCAGGTCTCAACACACTTCCCATATTTCTCATTATTTTCCCACAATAAACAAGCACATTCTAAGAGCTGCATTATCTTTTCTGGCTTTTTTTATTAATAATGGGCAAGAAACACAATTCTTCCCCCAGAGCTGATATTGATGGAAGCATAGAATCCTTTGTTCTTAGTTCATACTTGCACAAAGCATCTCATTAAAGTAAACCTAAGTTATTCCTTTAATAAGGCGTGAGTCATGCCTGAGAAAATACTCCAAGATTTGGTCACATTGCTCTTGGGAGGGTAATGCTCTACTGGGAGCAGTCACTGCTCAAGGTGAGATAAAAGTTCATACCAATGGGGTAGGAACCAAATGCTCAAAAGATTTCAAGCTGCTTCTGAAAATAAGAAATGCAAAGGATTTATATGCTATCTTTGTATAATCTTTCAATTGAAATTCCTAGTTCTATTGAAGAAAATAAGCTACTATGTATTAAACCTTTGGGCAGAATTGAAAAGAAGCTGAAAACAAGATATGATCTCATCCTGACCATAATACCAGACTTCCCTTATTTTACGCAGAGCTTGTTTTGAAGCTTATTTTGAGTTCATTTGGCAATCAGCCACATTTGTCCCTTTTCCCTCTCAATTTGTCCATTTCAATGCTGCCATCTTGTGGGCCTACTTAACTGTCTGGAAGATGCTGAAAAAGTTCCTTATTGAAGCCAAGAACTGTAGACTTCACCAGAAATCCTTTCCTGCCAAGGACATTCCATTAATGTTTCTGGTTGGTCTTATTTTTTTCCAAATCTCAATGAGAGCTGCAAATTGTGGCACCATTACAGTGCAGGGATATTGATAACCAGAAAATACATCTGATAAGTAAGTCAGAGCTTGCTTTATGAGTGTTCTGTGCTGCAACGTGGTTATCTGATAATGTGGGCAAATCAGAAGAATTAATCTAACCACAGGAAAAAAAAAATCCCATCATAGGGGCCATAAAGAGACAAGAAGCAACCACATCTTTTACAAAAAGTAGTGATTTTTCATATTTCCCAGGAGGGCTGTTCTTGCTATGACTTCCCAGAGTCTTGGGAAGGAATGGTTCTGCTAATGGTCAAATGTATTTGTTTTGAAGTACAAATTCTGAATTATGCGTTTAATAATCACATTTCATCCCCTCTTTTCCATCTTTCCTTGCAGAGCCACCAGTATACAACTGTGGCTTTGGCTGGGGATCCCAGAAGACTTTGTGCCACTGGGAGCACGACAACCAGGTGGATTTGAGGTGGGCAATCCTGACCAGCAAAACTGGGCCGATTCAAGACCACTCAGGTAATCATGAGTTCAAGATGCAGCTATTTCACACGTGATGAGATTGTTCTGTTTAATACCAATGTCTTCCAAAATCACAGGAGAGTGAATTATACCTAAGATACGTAAAGTCACAAAGATGGTTCTCTAGTAAACCTAATCCATTACCATTAATCACAACTGACTGTAATTGTCCTTTCTGTTGGGGAGTAAATATTGCTTCTTGTCAGGAACTGAGGATATTCCCTTCCCCTGACTTGCCTTTGGGTAATCATCACCTGCTGTAGAAAAAAATCTGAATGACCAAATATTTTGCAAATATCACTGACCAGCTAATAGAGTCAGTCAGTTAATGACCTCACATTATTCCTGTTTGTAGTTACAGGGGCTACCCACCACAGGAAAGTGTTGTATGTAAGTGAAACTCCCCAGATGGGTGTGTTATCACACCCCTCTCCTTTCTAGCAGGAGCTGGAGATTAGGGCCATGCTCTGCTCACAAACAGTTTTTCAAAAAATATCACGCTGGGGAATTGATTGGTTTGTTTTGCAGTAACTAACTCATAGCTCAGCATAATTAGGCAATAAATTTGCTGCAGGCTAGTGGAGAAGGGAGGGCACTGTGTGACCTGCACAGCCTCTTACTTTAGTGTTCTTGCTTGCATATGTGCAGATTAATCAAATCGGTTGAGATGAATCCCCCTTCCCACTTCTGCTACCCTTTGCTTAATGAGAATGACAAGGAAATTAGACAAAATTGGACTTTTTAAATTCTGAGACACTTTCAATTGAATCTTAAGACAAGTACAGTAGTTTCAGGGGGGAAAAAAAACTTGTAATACTTTGACTATAAATGGCATTGTACAAATAAATGGCATCAAATTAACTAAATGCAGTTAGCTGAAGTGAAGGCTGTAATGGTGGAAAAATTGATGTAGAGTAAAGTGAAATGGCTCAGTAGGATCTGACATTGAAAGGAGGTTAAAAGCTATGTTAGCCAGAGACTGACAAAATCTAAAAGGCATGCATAAGTAAAGCTCTAATTAAGACAATGAAGACAGAGTTCCTGACCTGGCACTGCAATAATATTCTGAAAATGAGAGCTATCTGCACTTTGCCATCAAGGATTATAGAGAAAGAACCTGTCTTCAATCAGGAGATGAAGAAATTATATTCTTCAAATGAGATTTTGTTGTTTCCACTGTGCCCTGCTAGTACAGAAAACTTATTTGTTCCATGAGCTCTAGCTGTAGTAAATCTTAAAGGCAGCCCCTTTTTCTTCTACTGCACTTTCAGTATTTTCCAAAATTCTCCTTGGACTCTAAGGGCACCTTCACTTGCCAGGTTTGTGACCTGCCTGCCAGCAGGCACAGAGTGAGTGGGGTGGGTGTGAATGCAGACCATGAGCAGTCTGAATGGCACTGATGTCCCAAACAAGCCCTCAGCTGCACAACAAGGCCACCCTGTGTATTGGGAAAACCACTGTGAGCAACTCCCAGGCATATCCTTCTCTCAGACACATGTGTAAAGCTGAAAAATACGCAGAAGTAATCTTCAGCAGCAATTGCTTGTAGATGGCAGGATACACTGCATGTCACTTCAAATTATATAACTTGTGATGAAATCTGGCCACTGTTCGGTCTTCCAACTCAGACAGCCATCCGAGTGCTGTAATTATTTTCCTTTTTTCCTCCCTCTGGATTTCCCCATTCTTTGATGGGATTTGCACATTGTGCTGCTCTGCACAGAAGTGAAGTTAATTGGAAAGAATGTATAGACATAAGCATTCCTGCTCAAGAAGCTGGATGCAGAAAGATGGGGGGGAAAAGAGCTTAATTCTTTTTGCAAAATAACATCATCTTCTCCTATACAATTCTTCAACATGCATATTAGGCTGGATACCTCTTCTGCTCACAGAAAGATCCAAACAAAAGAAAACACCCTTGTCTCATGTAGGAAGAAGTAGGTTCCTTTCTTATTTTTTAGGTCTAGGCTCTGGGTTTAACCCACTCCTCTTCATTCCTGGTTCCATCTCACTACTCTGTCCTTCTTATGCTCACCAGAGTAGAGTAGAGCAGAGTAGAGTAGAGTAGAGTAGAGTAGAGTAGAGTAGCAATGCTCAGATTCCTGTCTTCATTGGTGCAGTACTATATCACTGCAATCCAACTATACACTATTTCACAAGAAATTCAAGCATAATATGTATAGGCAAAGACCAATGCTGACAAAACACCTCCCTCCCAAAACATCTTCTTTTGCCTCTTTTTACTTTTCTTTCTTTTGAGTGTTGGTATAAACAATGATATGTATACTTATTTCAGCAATACTTGAGAAATAGTATTTTTTATCATTACTTTTATCCTTCCTACTCTCAATGGGATGATGTCAATAAATGCTGACTCCATCCTTTGGTGTGAGTGCATTGCACATTCAATCTATTCTTATACACACCAGGATTAACTTCATGTTTTTCCACCAGGACTCTCTGCAAAGAACTGTTCAAAAGCTAACTGGAATGGATGTGTGGCTGATGTAATTCAGAAGCACATCTCTATAGTCAGGATCTTACTTAGCAATTTTCTGTTACCAAGCTAATCACACTCCCACATGCTCCTCTCTCAGCATGATTGAGAAAGTAAGTTTCCAAGTTAAGGGTATTAGACGTTCAGATTCCAATGAGTACGAATCCATTATGCCCTTGAGAAAGCTATAATCAGCTATGTAATATATTATAAGCTTACTCTTTCAGGAAAAAGGCTCATAAATATATAGAGCCTAACATATTGTTACAAAGGGCATAATTCTGACACCATCTGTGACAATGCTCAGCCTCTATTTGGGAACATGCTTTAAATCTCAGCTCCTGATCTCTGGCCATGGCTGTTCAAAGCCATTTCACCCTTCTCAGTGTTCTTCCCATTCTAATCTTGCCCCTTGAGCACAGATTACTTCAAACAGAAATTTTTTTTAATAGCTCTTTGCACAATTAACATAGAGTAGACCCCAGGGATTTCTCTCTAGACTGCTGAACCAGGGGTGGCTGTTTTCAGGAGGTGCACACTGACTAATGGAGCACATAATGCTGTCTCACCAAACATGCTTGCGCCTCCTTCCATTAACAAAACAAATGCCTTGTGTGTTTCATGTGGTGAGCATGTTCATAGGGTTCACCCTTGGCACAAAATATCCGAGTGAACAGCACAGGAGATGGACAGAGGAAAGTGAAGAATAACAGAATTGCTTGGGTTGGACAGGACCTTTAAAGGTCATCTAGTCCAACCTCCCTGCTGTGACCAGGGACATCTTCAAGGCTGACCTTGAATGTTGCTGGAGATGGTGTGTCTTCTTCCTCTCTGGACAATCTGTGTCAATGATTCACCATCCACCAAATTTCTTCCTTATATCTAGTCTGACTCTACTCTCTTTTAGTTTAAAACAATTACCTTTACGCTGTCACTATGGGTTCTATTAAAAAGTTTGTCCTCATCTTTGTTGTAAGTCCCTTTTAGTGGCTGAAAGGCTAGAGGAGAGCCTCCTCTTCTCCATGCTGAATAACCCCAACTCTCAGCCTGCCCTCAGAGGAGGAGTACTCCAGTTGTCTGATCAGCTTTGTGGCCCTCTTCTCAAAGCACAACAGCTTTCCTAGAGCTCCCAAAACAATGCACTCTGACTCTTATTTGTGATGCCTGACCCATCAGCATGGAAAGAAAGCAAAAGATATGGGATGGTCAGGGGTTTTTATGTTGAAAAAGAAAATTAAATCTGGTGGCTATTCTTAACACAGTCCTTCTGTCACAGTAGGAGATGGCAATTTCCTTTACTCCCAAGCTGATGAGAGCCAGAAAGGCAAGGTGGCCCGGCTGCTGAGCCCCATGATTTACTCGCAGAACTCTGCCCACTGCATGACCTTCTGGTACCACATGGCGGGCGCGCACGTCGGCACCCTCAGGATCAAACTGCGCTACCAAAAACCAGATGAGTACGACCAGGTGCTGTGGACCCTGAGCGGGCACCAGGCAAACTACTGGAAGGAGGGACGTGTTCTTCTTCACAAGTCTGTGAAACACTACCAGGTGAGCTGGGCTCTTCCTCGCCGAGCTAGCACAGCCAAGGCCAGCAGCACCTTGCTGGTTGTGTTTTATACGCTGCAGTAAAAGATGTCACTGAAGGATTTATGTAGACAATATTACACCTAGAGATGAACTGTTCTTGCTGTGACTAATAATAGTGAAATATTTCATGGTATCTCAGATTACTGTGATACAAGCACTTTCTTATCACAGGCCAAATAAATACTTTATATATCATTTATCATCAGTCACAAAACTGCCTCTTTGCCACAGTTTTGCTGATGTAAAAGTCTTTCATAAAGTCATGTCAGTACATAATTTACATTTGCCTGTATAAGTTCATAAAGGCAACGCAAATTTTCAGGCCATGATTGAAGCACAAGTGTGACATCAAGTGAAGATGTGTATTAACAGCTAATTAAGAAATCCTGACTGCTGCAGTTGTATGCTAACCTGAAAAAAATGTGAGCACTATCTTGTTTTTCCAGGTGGTTATTGAGGGAGAAATTGGAAAAGGAACCGGAGGAATTGCTGTGGATGATATTAAAATTGACAATCACATAGCACAAGAGGAGTGCCGAAGTAAGTGTGACTAGCAAGAACCCAGAGAGTTCTCATCCAAAATATTCTTTATTTTGTTTTGATATCTGATTTTATCTGTGAGAAAGGGATGGATAATTATTAGCTATGTTTCCACTGAAAATATCCTGATTCAGCCCATAGCTTTATTCATAGCAGTGCCACTAGTGTCACCTTGGTATGGCAGCAGTTTGGACCAGAATTGGCATCCTACTGTCATGGGTTACAGCATATTCACAATTTCACATCTCTCCCTGTATTTCATATTGCTGCCCTCTTTAAATTTCTCTGCTTTTCCTGTTGCAGGACCCTGTTTCACCTAATGCACAAAATCCAATTTTATTTCTTCGCCCTTTTTAGTTCACTTACTCAAAGCCTTCTTAATTTTCCCTAAAGGGCCATATCAAACCCTTACAGGATAAGCAGATAGGGTGAAAAGGCCCCTGCTCTGTCCTCTGCTGTCCTGTCATTCTGAGTTTCCTCTGGCTCATTTGCTGTAGTCATCAGCTCCCAGACATGTGGGACACAAAGCAATGTTAGGACATGGCCTTTCCCAAATCTGAGCCAGGCTATTCTTGAGATGCTCTTTGAGCCCTTATATTCCTGGCTAGTCTCGAGTTATTCCAGTCACTGCTGATCATATGCACATTGCATACTGCACGTAATTTGGCAGCAGCAGCAGCCCCAGATAAACACAAGAAACAGAACACTGTCCTTCACAGTGGAGATGAAGCAATTACTTTTATATAAAAGAGGGAATAGAGATGAGAACTCTTAGCATTAAGAAGATAAATTTATTCTGTGTGACTTAACAATACAACTAAGTGCAATAATAGAGGGTGTTCCTCACCTTTTGTAGCTAACATCCTTTTGAGGGTAACATGACAGTCTTCACCTACGTGGTAATTTCACTGCAGGATGAGGAAGCAATCTCTTTTTACCACGTGGCCCAACCCCTGGGGTTTATCAAATGCCACCAGGTTGGCAGTTGGCAGGAAAGGGAGGCAGGACACACTGCTTAGTCCTCCTGCAGTGTCCCCAGTGCCAAGAGAGGTGCTGAGACCACAGTGCCTGCATTTAATTGACTCCAGCATGAGAAAGGAAAATAACTTCTCTCCTACCTCTGTGTTTTGGTTGTTCAAACCAAATGTTGAGCAAAGATTTCTGCCTGAGGGAGCTAAACCCAAAAGCTCAGTCTGAAATCCAAACACAAGTGGTCTCGCTGCAGCCAGTGAAACTACTCTTGTGATTAACTATGCCTATGCTGATGAAGTGTTATGGAATTGGGCTCCAAAATTGTAAATACAGTGAACGAGATGCTAATTCATCACTGATTTCTCCTTCCCAGGCATGGAAAACCCCTGCTGATAACTAAAACTGTGCCAAGACTGGGCGGAGGGGAGTTTTTTAATCTTTCTTTTTTTCTCCATTAATTTTCAGAGCCCATTATAATGAACAGCTCTGTCAAGCCGCCATAATGATGCTCTGACACAGGAAAATCTGCTATACCATTATTGCCAGCATGATAGTCAATCAGTGTTTGTAACCCTAATAATCAATGTCAATTCTTTTGCTTCATTAGAATCAACTGATGTGGGGAATGAAATAGATGAAGAAGAAGACCCAGAAAGTAATCAAACAGGTAAAATTTGTGTTATTTCTTAAAAGGGAATGAATTTTAATGTGTATTTTAATGTGAATTTTTGCATTCTATTTATTTATTTATAGATTTGTTCTCTAACTGCATATTGTATTAAGGTGTTAGGATTTTTTCTGTATGAGATGATAAGACTTACATTTATTTGAAGGTTGTAATAGCTTTAATCTTCCATGTCATATGAACTTTTGTCCTTTTTATTATTTTTGCCTATCTCAAACATTTGAAATTTCATATACCTAATTTGTTACATTATATTCATATACATGCAAGCACATTATAGCTCCTCAATATTTTGTTACCTAGAAGGCTTGTCCACTGCTGAAGAATGAATTATCATTATATCTTACAATTTACGACTCGCAATGTGCCTCAGTAATTAGGCTCAAAACTCTTCAGATTAAATGTCTCACAGACCTGGCTGAAAATGCCATTTTATGACCAGTCTAGCAAAGCATTATCATTTCCAATGATGATAACAGTAAATGGATCATTAAATGGATCATAATTGTCATATTGTTCCACTAATAAAATATACTTGCATTTTTCAAGCAATGAGCTTAATTTTTTTTCTGTTACAGTCAACAGGATTGCTATAATTGATTTCAGTGAAAGAGAGTGAGTTTGTCCAAAAAGACTTTTTGGCTTTTCCAGCAACAATTACAGGGTTTGCTGCTTTTGGATCATTTTCATAAACTAAAAAAGTTGAGGAAAAACATTATGATACCAGTGAATATTTTACACAAGAGGGCAGGGTGCTCTTCTATATCAGTTCTGCCACTGTTTGCACTTCTAGATCCAATCCTAAAGTCATTGAAGTAGAAATAAAATGGCTGGACATTCCCAACCAATGTCTAAGGCTCTAACCTCTCACACTGAGCTGAGTAGGAATTAATTAACATTTTTGAGCTATGTACAGCAACATGGCAAAATATGATTAAAAGGCCTCCTTATTCACTCCCAAGACTCCCACTTAATCCAAGGCAGAACCACAGCTCTACTAACAGGCAGCAGATTTAAAGATTGGAGAACAGTCTGGAAAAAATCCACAGCTATTTGGGCCACATTACAGTTTTCAGCTATTTATGACCACCTTGCAGAAGCTAGATTTTAAAACTATGTAAAAAACTTAGGTTAAAAAAATTGATGGTCTTCTCAAAATTTCCAATTCATTGAACAAAGTTCTGGCTGGGATCAGTTCTGAAAGTTTTGCAATTCTTTATTCAATTTCAGGGTTTACACCTCCATACCGTAGCACAGGTGAGGACTATGATGACAACATCTCCAGGAAGCCAGGCAATGTCCTGAAGACCCTAGACCCAATCCTCATCACCATCATAGCCATGAGTGCACTCGGGGTGCTTTTAGGAGCCATCTGTGGAGTCGTGCTGTACTGTGCCTGTTGGCACAACGGGATGTCGGAGAGGAACTTGTCTGCACTGGAGAATTATAACTTTGAACTGGTCGATGGTGTAAAACTGAAAAAAGACAAACTGAACACACAGAATTCATACTCAGAAGCATGAAGGCGTAAAGCAACTGGAGAAGTCAGAGAATCGGGATGGAAGGACATAGCTCGGTCGTGCTGGGGAACTGTTGATCTTTTACTGTACAGGCTGAAAAGTGCATTGATGACACTGAGCCAAGCTTTTCTCAGGAGCTTCAATGAGTGTGTAACCGATGAACATGGACAACAATCTGTGTTAACAACCTGAATCATGTACAGTCTGCTTTTTCTGTTGGTTTTATTTGAAATAATCGGATGCTGGTGTTGAGACCAAGTATGATTGACTTATAGTTCATTTTGTCTTTCTTTCTCTCCCTCTCTTTTGTTTTCCTTTAATGGATAATTTCATTTTTACTGTGCAAAATCCAAGATGCTGTCACAAAATGTATCCAGTGGGGTCCTTTGGATGGACATGCTGTCTGTAGCTCAGTGCCCAGAAAATATTGGAGTAACAGCAATTTAGTGGACTTCTGCACCTGTATTTGTGTATAATTGCTCGTGTTGTGCATAGGCAAAGAAGGGTTAGGGTGTTTTTGAAAGTACTGCTGCATCAGTACCGATATAGCGTGTCAGCTCTGTTTACGAAGCAATACTGTCAAATTTTATTGATGTTTTTCAGTGTTGTACTAAATTTTGTGCTTGTGAACTCCATAAAAGAGTATGTGCCATCATCAGACACAACTGGTAACCAAGTGTACTGCCTAAAAACTAAACAAAAAAAAGTCCTTGGCACTGGCTAGTGTATGTCCTCTCAAGTGCCTTTTTGTTTGTACTGCTTCTCATTGTGTTAACATTAACTACAGCTTCTCTGCAGTTACGCCCTTGTCTTTAATCATATTCTGACGGCTCACTGACTAAAAGAAAAGTATATTTTAGTGTAAGAAAACAGCCTCAGCCAAGGCAAGGGCTAATCAGATTTGACAACCTGGCTTGATTGTTCTGCTTTCTGTATTTCAACTTCATGTCTCTTGACCCTTTTGTATAAAGCTGCAATATCCCCTTTTATTGTTCTTTCATATAGAATGTATTTTCAAATGTAAAATCTCTCTCCCTTTCTCTTCTCTTTCTCTCTCTCTTTGTCTCTCTGAGTAGTTTTCATAAGCATTTGCCATTGCCAAGGAAAGAAAACTTCAGCTTTAACTTGCTGGTAATGGCAAAAGATTTTATTAGAGTTTGTGTTAAAAAATAAGGGAAAATTCTTAACTTTATCCTCCAAAGTTGAACTTTGGGTTTCTTCTTAACAGCATAAAGTGACAGTATCTTTTTTCCTGATGTCATGAAACATATCTTTTTTCCTGAACAGCTTGCCTGTTAATTACACTGGGGAAAATGCTTCCCTTACAGAAAAGATTGCCTTTAAAACTAGAAACTTTCCTCCTCTTGCCCCTACCTGAACTCGGAGTTCTGTTCTCTCAGTAACCTATTTTCATGCTAATCAGTGCTGTTTGGGCTTAGGAGTATGTGTTGAGGGCAGAATGAAATCCCACAATGTATGTAGGGTATGTTCCTACCATCATGTTATATCCAGTTGGCGTTTCAATCTAGAGGGTTTCTGTTTGACCACACGTGCAGGCAGTGACCAATGCAGTGAACTGAGAACTCTAAGCCATCAGGAAAATGTGCTTGACAATGATGGGGCAATTTTTAAAATATTTTAGGGCAAATACTATTGGTCAAATAATATTCAGCAGCCTATGCAGCTGGTCCAACAGGGTAAAAAGAAACAAGAGCATGTTTCCCATGGGGTCCGTGCAAGGCAGGGGGAGAGCAGAGGGGCCATTCCCCTCCTGCAGGTGCAAGGGGAGCCCCTGGGTTTCTGCAGTGACTGCACACAGCACAGCCATAACTGGGGGGCAGCATCAGCCTTCCCCTGGGTATCCACCAACCAGCAGAGAAACACAGCGCAAACGTGGGGAAAGGAACGTCCTACCAAGTGCTGAACTCATGTTTTTCCTCATTGAAATTCCTGAGCAGAGTCAGGGAAGTGATTGGGACTTTCTGAGTTAGTCTTTTCCAAAATTGCTTTTGTAGAAGAGCAATAAAATATCCTGTCCAGGATTAGGATTAAAGAAGGGCTAATTCAGCCTTGAATTACTTGGGGCAAAAGAATCCACCCCTATCTATACACCAAATGCTCTGAAGTGTATAATTTCACCAGTGTGAATTATAAAATAGAAAAATATGTAGAAAATCCACTAGTAACCCAAAAATGGAAGAAAAAGGAGGGAGACAATAGGTGAAAATAAGGTTTGAAGTCAAAAATATTTTGAAGGAAGTCCCAATAGGAAAAAAGCATAGAGAGTTGCTACTTCAGAGGAGTCCTAAAGGCAATGACTATCCCAAAACCCAAACACCCACTTCAGGTCATCAAAGCTTAGATTGATGGAAGAGCTACCTCCCCAGCCTCTCAACCTTGGGTCCTCCAAAGGCTGAGACAGTGCACCTAAGGCCTGAAAGTTTTGCCTAAAAGTTAGTCCATGAGATGTCCCAAGGGACAGACTCACTTTGTCAGAGGTAGGATTTTCATTGGTTTCTAACACTGTAATTTGACCATAATGGCATTGCAGCAGCTAGTTAATTAACCCAAAGAAGAAAAGGATTTTTCAAAACTATTTTCAGCAGACCACCACTGTGTGAGTCAGGAATTAAGGGTCTATTCTCCTTAGCTGAAAAAACTTCTAGTCCACTAACTTGACTAAGAGTTACATGCTTATATTGCCTTGAAGAGAAAATCCCATTGGGGAGCCCAAGCCCAAAACCTTTTGAAATATTCTCACTGATTTCAATAGATTCCAAACCAGCTTTGGGTCTTGATCTATTTGAACAGAAAAGCTGGTGTTTGGTGGGTTTTTTCCTTCTTTTAACATACTGAGAATTGTGAACATAAAAAAATTATCTCCTTTGTGGTCTTCAGATATTACTATGATAATGAGGATCTAGCACTGAAGATTTGATTTCTCTGAAGGTAATAGAATTAAAGTTGCCCTTCAATAAAGGAAAAATGATACTGCAACTTTACATTGAAAAGTATCTTGCACTGATAAATATATTTAAAAAATTATATGTTTATAAAGTTATTAATTTGTAAAGGCAGTGTTACAAAATGTTCAGTTTATATTGTTTTAGATTGTTTCATAATTTTTAAAGTGTAAAATAACATATTTTTTTCTTTATTGAAAAACTATAAAAATCTTCTGTAGTAAAATGATTTCATTTTACTGGTATATTATTGCTTCATGTTTTGTACCATCATAAAACTTTGTGCAAATTTTTTTTACAGAAATTTTTATTTTCTATGACAATATGACACTTGTAAATTGTTGATTCAAAATGAACAGCGAAGCCTTAACTTTAAATGACATTTGTATTCTCAAACACTGAGTAGCATAAAAAAACCACATAGAACTGAACTGTAACTTAAATTTCCAAACTATGACTACTACATTCCAAAGAAACAGTTGAATTAAACATTTTCATAAAATATCCCATAGCTGATGTATTTTATTATACTAAAATGGATTGGTATTATTAAATGGATGGTTTTATTTAGCGTCTTTGAACAAGCACAGTGTTTCAATCACAATTGTATTTGTTAGTAGGCAGCTCCAACAGACACCTTGATGGGTTTGTTCATTGTTTAGGATAGAGGCGTTCACCTTTGCCTGACCCATTCTCTTTCTTTGCTGGAAGACAATCCCATAACCTTCTTTTTGGCCAAACAGCTGGGATTTAAGAGGACAGATCTGCCTCCACTGCTCCTTGCCATGGGCTGCCCAATGTAACACCCTGTGCAGGTGTTACACCCCCCTTGGGCAGGGATGGGATTTACTGCCAAGTACTGCCCATTTCTGATGTGTAACTCCACGAAGTCTCTGCTCCTGTGGTAAGGTTTGCACCAATAAACTCCTGCAAATTTCGAGGGAAGTCGTCAGGATTTACTCAGCCATGGCCAAATTTCCCAAGGCAGAGCACAAGTTGGTGATTGGAGCAAATGCAGCCAGGGTGGTTATTGGGCCTGGTTTGGCCTCAGCTGGGTGCCAAACTCACCTGTGGAACACACGAACACATGGTCATGTGCAGAGAAACCTTGACAAAGCTCGCATCCAGATCAGAAGCTTTAGAATCAACATTTCCTGCTTTATGCAATACTTACCTATTTTGTTTCCTTTTAATAGTCAGCACTCTGCACATTAAAGTTTGACAAATCTTTTCTTTACATTGCATACATGAACAAAGCACAGACTGTCAGTATGTCATTAGGTGCAGTATAAACATTTTACTTCAGCTACTTTGCTACTCATGGGAAAAATACTGTGCTTATTACCATATACTTGATCATTGTTAACACTTGAAAAGAATGTATTGAATCTTGTCTCCTCAAGGGAGCAGAGCTGTGTGTACCTGTTTAAAACATGAGATGGAACTTCAGCAAGCACCTGAGCAAAATCCTTGCTCAGAGTAGAGATTGCTCCCCAAAGGTGGTTGTGCAAGTTGCTGTCCATAGAACCACTCTACCCAAATTCATTAGAGGTGTGCTTCATGGCACTCTGTTTGCTTCTGTGACAACCAGCCAAATTTAATGGCAATGGAATTAATCAGTGAAAAAGGGAAATCTATAAAGTCAATCTGTTGAGGATGAAGCTCAAGAAAGAGAGACAAGTATTTAAAGTTAAGAAAATTCTCTTTCTTTCATTCAGGGATTTGCCTAGAAGCTTACAAGTGCTTGGCACTAAACCTTCAGTTTTCCACACTAAATGGGCTGCATAAAGCAAGAACAAAAATGGTGCAATGCCATCTGAGTTACTTTAGTTACTTCTCAGAATATAACTTTAAACTTGAAGAAAAAAAGCAGATGGAAATAACAGATGGGTCAGCTGCAGACAAACAGTGCCAGAAGTGCACAGCTATGAGGGTCATGGTCTTGGGCAGGTAGTAAAGGCAAACTCCTTTACAATTTATTTCTCCAATCAAATGTACCTCTCCACATCCAGCAGTCACATAGCCAGTCCCATTTCCTTTCCTTTTGGGAGGACATAAAATTGCACAGCAAAAGGCAGATGCAGAGGAGAGGGCGAGGGCAGCACTGCTGGTGTAAGTTTGTGTGAGGCATGGAAATGACAGCAGTGCCCACCTGTGCCACTGCCCTCCGGAGGGAAGCTGCCAGTCCTGGTGGAGATGAAGCCCCTCCAGCCTCAGAACCTACTTTTTATGAGGCCTATGAAGACCTGACAGGTGCAAGATAATACAGCCATAAATTTGACCCTCACAAATGTTGACCCTTTTCATATGTACAATTGGTCCGTTCCTTAGTCAATTCTTCTAAGCCGCTTTGCCAAAGTCAAATGTTGGGTTGGATTTTCAGATTGTAGCATCTGGACATTTCATCCCAGAAGTAATTCCCTTTCCATTCCTTAATTGTCCTATCCTTTGCAGTACATTATGCCTAACAGCATATTGGTTCAAGCAACATTAATTTATTAGAGCTTTAATTTCCTATTTTATATCATTTTATCCCTCAAGTCACCCATAACCACAATTTTATCTATGAATGTCTGTTAAATTAGAACAGAGTATATCTGATTTTTTTTCTTTTTTTTTTTTTTTTTTTCCATGGGATATGTTGTATAGCTGTTTTATTTGCTGATTAGTCCCCCTGTAGTCCCTAATTGCTTTTCCACAGTAGGTCAGTTCTCTATATACATTTCCATTCTCATAACTACACACAATCAAGCTCTAATCTTATCACCTCAGGACTGATGGTGTCTCAACGTTTATAACCCAAAATCTCATTAAAAAATCTTCTGGCATTTTTCACAGATGGATGGAGTCTTACCATGTGTCCAAACCTAATTCCATCTTCAATAATCATATTCTCCTATTTAAATTTACATTGTTTTTACTCATCTCTCAGACATTTGATACACGTCCCTGTCATCACACAGCATTACTGTGCGCCGTGCACTATATTTTATTACAGATGGTTGTGTTTCCATAATGGCTGAGGTGGGTCTGAATTGAAAAAGGAATTGCAGTCTTACTGAAGCACTGTGGGTACCAGAGAGAGAGGGCTGGTGTTTCTCTCAAGTGTAGAAGGTAAGGACAAGTTTTGGCAGGGTTTGGCAGGTGCTGCCACGACAAAGACTGAGGGATTCAACGTTGAGAGTCTGGAGGATAAAGGACTTGCCTGAGGAATCAAGTACTTCTGGTGACAGGAGCTGCTAGGAGAATTACCAGAAAACTCCCTTCATTTTGATTACTTCATTTTCCCTGACAGAATGAAAAAACCAACCTCACAATTCTAAGAAAAAATATCTGCAATATAAAAATGTCTCTGGCATCTGCCAGGCACTTTTTAAAATCCACAGGCATGGAAGAAGGGAGTGGGGGTACCAACCCATCTGCTAGCTGAACCTAAATAGCAGATTACTTAACTCAGAGAGGCAACAGGTGTGGATGTGGCTTTGAAGATCCAGGCAGCATCTCAGGGCTGTAACACAGGCATTCTTCATGCATCATTTTCATCTTGAAATCTCTTCACCTTTATTCCCTTTCCTCTGCAATATGTTGGTTTATGCCACTTGTTTCAAACTAAATTGTCTGGGCTAAACTACTGGCTTGTGTCATCTTCTACTGTCAATATATTTTTCTGTAGTGCAATTTATGCTTCCTTCACTGCTCAATTACTTTTATAACATTTCCCTATGGATTACTAAGGGATGAATACCATGAATAAGCCACCCAATGCCACACATATTGTTTGTCAGAGGATAGAAGAACTCACTTTGTCCATATCCTCTTCTACATCCCTGCTGGGGATGTGTACTCCATGTCAGAGACTCAGACACTACATCTTTAATAAATAATCTACCTTTCAGGGAGCCTCAATGCTTTCAACATCATGTCTGATATCTTTGCATTAATTAAATATTTATATCAATATTCTTACTAAATATTTACTTACTAACTTTACAACTGTGAGCATACCAGAGTGGGTCAGTGGGTCACTCTCATTTTGCCTTTTGAGACTACTAAGTAGACCACAGTGCTTCATCTTTCTCTACTTTTAACCTGCTAATCTATGTTTCTCATAGCTCTATCATCAAGAAAAAACAAAACAAACAGCACAAAAGAAGGATAGCTCTATACAACTTCTATTTACACAAATGAAAAAAATCCACTGAATATGTAAAGAAATAAAAATTTCTTTTTATTTTAAAATGTGTTTTTGTGGAGTGAAGAGGAAAGTCACCAGACTGGTTGAAGGTAGAATTTGAGATGTCTGTGAAGCAGTAAGGAGACAGCCACTGAAACCTTCTGAAAATTAACCTGTAACATCTGGAAAGGGCTAACAAGTCCGCCAAGTGATGAGAACACAGGAATATCAAAGTAGACAAATATTGGTTTTACCCCAAGCATGGCTGAAAAACTGGAAGAAAAGCAGGAAAATACTTACTGTTAAGAGTAAATCAGAAAGGACCTTCTTCTTCTTGGCTCTATTAGTTTCTCCTTTAATCAGTCCTCAGAAGATGGGAGGCAAAACAAGGAATTGACTGAACTACAACTCTGTCCCACCTACAGCTCCCATGGACTATCCATGTTCTAGAGTTACCACGTCTTGCATAAAGGTAAAACCTTACAAAGAGGAGGCCTTGTAAAATCATGGCTCAGGCCTGCTACTTCAGCTGAGCAGAAAAGGAGTGTGGGAAAGGGACTCAGCTGAATTAGAGGCAGAAAAACAAGTTACATAACCATCATGTGTTCACATCATGGTGTGCGGTGGTTGGTTGAATTATGTTTCTTATGATTAAAAACTGTAGCTGATAACCAGCTAATTGCTTTAAAAGGCGGGTTTTTGGAACAAAGGGCTCTCCTTTGACCTGCCTGGGGACCCTGTGTCACTTCAGAGCCTCTCCTCCCCACCATGCTCCTCTGAGACTGAGGCAAGGAGAAGGTACGATGACTCTTCATGTGCATGATCACAGCCCTCAACACCAAGCCCTTTGCCTGTTCTCCAAACAGTTATATGCAGGAAGTGAAACCACTTTGTACTCATAGCCTGCATTTC
The DNA here is from genome assembly GCF_028018845.1 of Melospiza georgiana. Lineage (NCBI taxonomy): Eukaryota > Metazoa > Chordata > Aves > Passeriformes > Passerellidae > Melospiza > Melospiza georgiana. The sequence continues at coordinate 14,924,358 of NC_080430.1, forward strand.
AAATGCATTTTTCATGCCCTACACCACATTAACTTCCTTTTTCATTTCTTTGGCCTTTCTTCTTAAGATGAGGGCTGCCAATCAAGCCACATTTCCCTTGGGGCATCCCAGCTCCCATTTACCAGGTTGGGAATCCCAGTGTGGGACCAGACATCCCATTCTCCCAGCTGATGCTGCTCTGCTGACCAGCTTCTCCTGCCTTGATGGTTGTTTTACATCACTATCTTGTTTGCAAGAGGAGGTCACTGAAAGTTCACCTGAAATCTGGACTCTTATTTCACTGCCATAGTCTCTAGGTGACTAAGGATCATCTTTGCTACTTTTAACAAGTCTTTTCACAATCTATACCCTTTTCTTCATGCGTACTGAGGTCTTAAAGTGGTCAACTTAAAGCCATATATCTTGATAAAGTGGCTGAATTACTGCTGCTGAATGGGAAGCCATTATCTACAATTAGTTTATGGCTCTTAATAGCCATTATTGCAAAAGATGGATTTCTCAATAGGGTAAGTGTCTTACCAAAGATCCTGTTAGTAGTCCTGCTTAGGAAAACCTAAATCGTAGCTGCTTTCTGGAAAAGATCAGGTTGCTCTCCAAGTGAAATAAACCATTACCAGCTTATTACTATGGGTAATAAATAGGTTATATGCATTATAATAATCGGTATAACCTAATATGAGGACTATTTGGTTCTCTGTGCTGTGTACTGCATGCAAATGCATGCAGCACTAGATAGACAGACTGAAAAAATGCTGTGAGGATGTCACCATATGGTTTAAGAGAAAAATACCAAACATCTCACAACTAGAAGATGTAGTAACTTGCCTCAGACTAGCAGCTCTTCTTTCTGTGTTTACAGAAGGTGGTTAGAAGAGTTAGAATGTGTGCCTGCCAATTCATTGGGGAAAACCATGGATTTATGAATCTCCTTGAGGAAGTGCCTCCTGATGAAGGACACGAAGGAGCAGAGAGTAGAGGCAGAGTAGATGGGGTCATGAACTTCATTTTACTTCTCATCATGAGTAATAGTGCTAAACTGATAGTCAGTCAGATCTCTCATTTTCTTTAATTTAACGCCATACTTCTTGCTCCTTGCATTACTGACCCGACATTACAACTGAACCATGCATTTTATTACAATGCTAAGCACTGCTTTAAATGCACGAGAAGATTTCACTGCTTTTTATACTGAACAGTTATGTGTGGTAAGTTTTGTTCTTTTCACATGAAGAACCAATTCAGAGCTAACAGCTTGTATAATTTTAATCAAGTCTCATTTCACACGGGCTGTGAACTTTAATATAGATTACTGTTTCTTCTGGGTTTCAAATACAGTGTACAGTTCACCACAAGCCTGACCTTCGTGGTTTCATATGGGCACATACTTGCTAAAGTCACTTCATTAGACATCAATGGCAATAGAGCTTTCAGCCTTGCTGCCAACTTTCTTCAGAGCTGCTGCAGATTAACAATATATACATTTTAACCAATGTCACATTGTTCATGCATTAAATATAGAAAGCACACATATGTACATATCTGCTGAGATGCAGCTGTGGTTCTGTCAGAAAGTGAAGGAGGACCAGAAGCACTAGAATGGAGGGTTTGCCTAAAAGTTAAGGTGTGTGCAGTTATTTAATATATGAAGGTTTTACTCAGATTCCTTCTGACGGTGTAATGCATTTAGCAATGCAAAGAGCTTCTCTACAAGCAGAAGTATTTTCAGGCTATTATATCTGCTCTTTTAGTTCACTTCGTAACACTCAGATTTGGGAAAGTCTTTAATGTTCAGCAAATACTTTGCTCTACTATTTTATGCATATAATATCCTTTGAGATAAATGAATTTGTATTTAAAGTTTATATTGTGATAGTCCCTACAGGATCACAGTTCATGGTCCTGTAAAGCTAAACAATATTAAAAGATACAGAAAATGTACTTTCCAGCCTCACAGAAGAAGCTGTAATGGCTGATATGACCACAGCTGGTTCTGAACACAGTGTCTTCATCAAATACCTTTATTTCACACTCTGTCTCTTGTATTTTCCAGAGAACTTACTGGATTTTAGGATCAATATATCAAAAGCATGGGATGCTAAGAAAAAATGTGGTCAATTAGGTCAAGAGTAGCATCCAGCTTGTCTATCACTGGCTATGTTGGGCATCATGTCCACAGTGTGAGTTTCATTCACTGTTTCAAACACCATCCTAATGGGGTGAATTTTCCTTTTACAGCCCCAGTTTCTCTTGTCTGTACAGTAGCTGGAATTAATAGTTTGGATTTAAGGGCCTATATTTTAGATGAATAAAATGAAATTAAAAAAAAATCCTAAACGTTTCTAATTATGTGCAAACCAGTTGTGGCTTTGTTTGGTTTTACCAAGGACAAGGATCCTAACTGCTTTGACTGATTTTTACCACAGCTTGTTTTAATATCTAGAAGCATTGTGCACCTGCTAGTAGGAGAGCAGAAGCAAAATTTCACCACTCAGGCCATACATAGTAGGAGTCTCAAAACCCACTGGCTCAGGTTTGGTAGTGGATGCAAATATGTAGTTTGAAGTTTGGTAGAACACTGGGTCCTTCATCACTGTGTCAGCCACTGCTACCTCCAGATTTATGATATGCCTTGAAGAAGAAGAAGCTTTATCCTACCCTTATACTTAAGTAGCCTTGGCTCTAGTCATGTCTTTATTCAGAGTCTAGAACTAAGAATTCAACCTGGTTTTTTATAGGCCTGCTAAATTTGCTTCCTAAATTGGTTTTGCTCTGGCTCTACAAGGTAATTATAGTGTTTCCTACAGTGCTGCAGTTCAGACCCATAGTCACCTACCTCACAATCATCTATTCATTTTCTCACTTCTTTTTGTGTTTTGGTTTTGTTCTGATCTATGTGTGTAACTTCACATAAAGCTGAGGGTTTTCTTCTTAGAGATTTGCTCTACCTACAGTTTTATTCTCTTGTGACTCTGTGAATAAAAAGCATCTATTTTAGAGGTGCAGCTCTTAATTCTCTCCAGGAAGTCTCAAACTTCTGAAACTTCCAGCTTTATTTTATAACTTCACACACATTTCTAACCATTACTTTAGATGGTTTGTTAAGTATTTTTCTGAGCAACAAGGACACTTATGTCCATGACAGGCAGCATGAGGATGACCCAAAATCATAGTCTGCTTTTCATACAGAAGAAGGCTCAGTGAGTATATTAATGAAACCTGACAGAACCCTGAAATGAGCTGGAAGAAACTCTCATCAGAAGTGTTAGTAAGAATTATTACAGTTATTATTATTGACACCACTGTGCTTGCAGCAAACCTCCAGCTCTTTTCTGATTGGTTTTTATTAGGAAAAATCATATTTCTCATTTGAATATATATTTTAACAAAAGGGCCATGACATGTCTTCTTTCTTTTTGCACTTACATGGACAAAGAGAACAGGTCCCAGTAGATGCCATATGAATCACCATAAAGAAGCTTGTTCTGATGTTTTGGTGCTTGCTACACTAAAGAAAGAGGCATTCATCTTATTTTCATGTTACTTTTCAATATTTGCAAATCTCTATGGTTTATTTTATAGTCACTTCCAAGCACAGTTTCTGTTTGTCTGTCCTCATTGCACAGAATGAAAATTAAGGTTTTCTGAGTCTCTCTTCAATCATTCTAAAAAATCCACTTTTTTTTTTCCTTTCCTTCTATGATTATTGTCTCAGCTTGGTGCGTGTTCTAAAACAAATATGAGTGTGCACAGGAGACCTCTGTGATCCCCTAGGTGCATGTGTTATCAAATGTCTGAAGATATTGTGCAAACAAAATGCGCAGACTATAGAGAAATGGAAAATGGCTAGTCATTTCCAAGCCCTTTAAATTGGAGTAATCAGACATCCCCAAATCTGCTGAGCTACGTTGAAGCTGGAGAAAGTACAGAGCAATCAAAATGTCACTGCTCTTCCTGCTAATGGTGCTGCCAGACCCAGTTCAACAGGTCTTAGTCAACTGAAGATGCACAGAAAGTCTGATGGAGCTTTTCTGAGAAATGTTCAGGGCTGCAGTTCACTCCTGCCAGCTGATAAACAGTGTCTTAAAGGACTACTAGCAGAGAAGTAGTAATTGCCATAGTAGAAGAAATTGAAAATGCAAAGTTAATGTTAACCAATTGGAGAAGCGGAGAAAACTGGTCATTAGCAATTCACACGGGCTTTCAAATATGAAATAGTCATTATAACTGTTTGCACAGATCACAGCTTCAGCCTTTTATCATAACAGCTTAGCTATATCTCCTAGCACTGAATCTGTTTTTACATTCAATGCAGTATAATTGTTGACTTGACTGTACAGAAACCAGGATCTGTAAGTTTGTAATGTGCATTAAGAATGTAAGAAGCCCCCAGATAGCAAGTTTCAAAGAACTCCTGATGCTAACAAATATAGAAAGCCACTTTTTACATCATTCTCTAAGGTTAGTAGCTCCTCATTCCTCAAGCAGTTGAAATAACTTCTCTCCCTAGCCGTGCTGTTTGGTGCATGACTGCAGCAGATACGGCTTCACTTCAGGCACAGAACTCATTAAACATCCAGTTTAGCTGCTCTGAAATACAGTTTGTGAAAGCTTATTTCTCTCACTAGAAAAGGAACTTTAGAAGACAAGTCTCATCTTCTCCTCTCCCCCGAGTCAGTTCCAGTGCTCAACTCCTGCTGTAAATTATTATTCAGTGCAAGCCAAAGTCTTGAGAACTTGCTGGCCCGTTTGCTATTGGCAAGCATATCACAATCATTCAGCAGTTTTTCATTTTTTTTTAACTCTTCTGATCTTTATTTCACTGGAAAGGATAAAAACAGAGGAGGTTGATTAACATGGATCTATCCAAAGTTTTTGACCCAAGAATGTGGTGGCCATCATGTGCATCAGCAAGAATACTTTAAAATAGATCTGTAAGGTTTGGCATCATCTCAATATTCCAAACACAACAAAACTATATGACTGTGAAATCTGTTTGATGGCCATTGGTAGTGACAGGATTTGTCTTTTTAAATTCCATCTCACCTCTAGAGAAATTGAACTCTATTTGCACCATAGTTCAGATCTTAGAAGCTTGAGTTCCACCTCCCAATAAATCATCATCCTTTGACTGCAAAGACTTCACTCTTTTCCAAACACTGAAGAGCAATGCAATCCAGCTCTGAGAATTAATATTCCAAAGACCATGGATATTTTTAGACCTCTAAAACAAACTGCCCCCATGGAGTGAATAAAAACATACCTTGTCAGCCAATCAAGATGAAATGATCCCCTGAAGCAGGGATCTGGCACTGTGAGAATATTTTTAAAGCTTGCTTTGAAACCTGCTTGAACACAAGGTCGACTATATTGAAAGAGTTACTGAGGAGTAGTTAAAATACTATATATTTTATGTGTGACCCTAGATTCTACATAGATAGAATAATTAAATATAAGTGAAGAGAAATAGTTCATTAAGCAATGAGTGTAACTGCAGTTTCCTAACATATGTCTTCATCTCTGTACAGACAATGGTTTCTATTGTTTTCTTTAGCTTGTGAAATAGAACCAGCTGTCACCAACACTGTTGCCTTTTCACAAAACAGAGCATTTGGCTGTGGCAAATTGTTCCATTTTTCTAACTATTCAACATACAGGTTCATCTGTCTCTTTTCTGAAGATTTTGCACTGAATGGCTAACAAGAAGATACACAGCTTAGTCATATTACTGCCTTAATTAAAGAGGGTGTTACTAGAAAAGTGGATTTAATCCCAGTGTTTTAATTGAGTTCTAGCTTGGCACAAGTCCACCTGTCTGGATTCAATTGGATATAGTTCTTTCCTTCTTGCTCCAGACATTATTGTTTCCTGCTACTATTGAACTGCTGCAGTGATTCTCCCCTTGCATCTGAGCACATATAAAGGCAGTCCTAGAATACAGAAAGTCTCCTGCATAAAAAGGATGTAACATAAAGCTACTATTTCAAACTAAAGCATTTCACTGCTTACATGTTCAATTGTCTGAGGAAGGCAGTTGTGTTCACACTCTGACCCCACACTGAGTGTGATGGTGTAGCCACAACATGGAGCTCAGCACAGACAACCCAAATTAGTTCAGAAAGGCATCATCCCTCCTGTTAGCAAAACCCAAGTTATCACTTCAAAATCATACTGGACAAGTTTATACATGGTGCAGTGACTTCATAATGTCACAAACAAGGGGGACAGAGATTTCCCACCCAGAGTCACAGAGTGGGTGAAGCCAAAATCCCAAATGTACTGACAATGGGCAATATTTTGCAGCTTCATTTTACTCATCTTTGAAAATCCTAACTAGTTTAACACAAAGGCTTTCATAGGTGTAGATTTTTACTCCTTCTTCTGCTATTAAAATTCCTATGTTAGTTTTCCATAGGTGGTAGATTTCCTAGAAGTGGAGAAGAACCCAGTACAACCCAAGGTCACAGTTCAGTTGATCTTAGGGCAGAAAGGGTTCTGAATCCTGTAGATAAGTATGGTCACCAGGCTATCAGTCAGTCACCAAAAAGAAAACAAAGCAACATGAAATGGAGGTCTCATTTTTTTGCACTTCTCACAACAAATTTTAAAACTTGATATTGCAACCTTTCAGGTTATTCTATGATCCTATTCTGTGATTCTATTTGCTGTCTCTAGCCAAAAAGTTGCTCAGGCATATAATGAGGAAGAGGAAAGGACAAGGGTGGAAAGAAGCAAAGAAAGGGACGTGGAAGCAGGAAACTTGAGAGGAGTGAGTTAACATCCTCCAAACACCAAAACAAGAGATCGAGTGCTGAGTCACAGCAGTGGGGTTCATCTTCAGCTCTCTAGTCATTCAAAGTGGGGTCTAAACCAGCCATGTCATTTCCTTCTGAGATAGAGATGGGCACCTCCACGTGGCAATTCTGCTCACAGTTCTCAGGTGTGTGTCTGGGTAAGATTAACCCCTCATGTTCCAGCAGCATGTAGCTACAGCCACCTCTGAATCAAGGCTCCTTGGTTCATCGAGGGTTGAAATGTCAATGTATGCATTGCTCACCACTCCCACAGCCTTGATCCTCTCTCACATCTAACTTCTATAGCTCATCCTTTTAGTCCCTCCTTCAGACATAGGAAGCAGCTGTTGAAAGATACTCGAACTTTTAGACTCAATGAGATTTGTTATATTTTAGAGCTACTGAAAAACAGACTGGTCTCAGCAGAGGCACCAGTACACCCGGTCTGTACCAGTATGATGGCTTTGTTTCCCCTGAAGTGACATATGTGAAATACTGAGACTACACCCCCTCCCCACATGAAAGCAAATACTGAGAATTGCACATGTTTACCAGCCTGAGAGCCCTGCCACATAATACAACTCTGATCTGCCAAGCACTTGCCAGTTTCACTCTCTGCAAAGAGCATTTTGCCACTCTCAGTTTGCCCATCCATTCTGCTGCTAAAAAGAAGAATTTTTGCCAAATAAGATTAGTAATGAAGAAGGAGATATTAAAGGAGGGGGGAGGGGAACAGTGCTACATTTCTTACTGAAAATAACTGCATAATTAAATATCACAATTTGCATTGTTAGGCCTGTTGAACTTACTTGACTGCAACATATTATGAAACTAAATTCATTCACTTACCTGGCAGGAGGAAAATGTCTAACTCAAACTAACATATCCCCAGATTCATCTTTATAGAGAATTATAAGATAACCAGAGGCATGGTTTTTTTCTGTTGTTTTAATTTAGGATAGACCCACAAGACTTCATACTGAGCAAATTCTGGAGATTAAAAAATGCTTTCTAAACTCATCTAAACCTCAAGGGCCCAATATCCTCATGATTTTGAGAATCACCCCAGCCTCAGCACTCAAACAGCTGGTCCAGAGAGCAGCTCACTCTCTCGTCTCTGCAGAAATCTGCTCCTTCCCAAAGATGAAACCATGACTCATAACTGCAGTTTTGCCATACTTCTCTCTTTCATGACTTCTACTTTTAAGATTATGCCAATGCCACAGGCAGGAAATTTTCCTCCATGAGGCTGTTCTCTCTTCTCTGTCTTATATGGTAGAGATCTTTTTATTTTGTGAGTTATTGTATTGATGTGCTTAATCTTCTGCTTCTTCAAAGGCTGGAATACAGACAGACTACCCTTAAAAATCTGTGATATAGAAGTGTTTTCATTCTCTAACCTCCTCTACCTCAGTTAGGCCATTACTTGGGCTGGTTTTATTTTACACTGATGGAAGTTTTATTTTACACTGTATTACAGAGGAGGAAATGATAGCCCTATTCAAATGAGAACCTAAGCCTCAGTGTTCTTTTATCAACAGAAACAAGTTACAGGCACTAAACACAAGTTCTATCAAACTTCCATCAGTCATCTTCCCTTTTACCTTCCCTTTGGAATAACTGTGCAGTTTTCCCTCTCCCCCACCTGCCAATCCCACCAGTCTGCAGGAGACCCAGTTTTGGTCTCACACCTTCTGTGGCACTGCTAAGGCTGCAAGAGCATCTGGGAATAAGAGAAACTGCAGGCAGCCAGATTCCTTTCCTGTGCCTAACATGGGGATCACATCAGCTGGGCATGAAGCTGAAAGTGTTTCTCAAAGTGTAAATAGCTCCTCACTTTCAGAGGAGGCCTCCCACAGTGGCACCATCACTTCATAGTCCCAGCACTCAGTGACCTCAAGGCAGGGCTCCACACACTGTTTGTGTTACCATTACACACACAGTCTGGATCACCATTACTCCCAGCATGGCCTCTCTTGCTTACAGCAGACAGATGTACCAGACCTGGGGGGAACAGCAGCTCAGACCAGAGGACAGGAGATGTGTGGGCAGGTAAGAAGGGCACTTTGCTCATGGAGGGCCGCTGGAGGCAGGAGGGATGATTCAGACGTGCTTGTCTCTCTCCAGCTCAGGAAGCCCCATGGTGTGTGAGGAGCCAGCAGATTGCAGAACTCACCCGTGCCATGTGGCACTCGGAGGGAGCAGCTGGTGGCACTGCAGGTGCTGGAGATGCTGCTGCTGCTGCCTGGCACTGCCAGCCCCTGCCAGGACTGCTGCTGGACCAGGCAGGGACACACAGCAGAGATGGTGGGCCAGCAGCAGCAAGGTGTGATGGCCCAGGCTGTTTGGAGATGTGGGAGTGTGGGGGAGGCAGTGAGGGATTCAGGTTGTTGGGGGGGTTGAGGGAAGCAGAGGGGGATTGTGTCACTGTCACTGGGGGGACATCTGGGCTGGGGCAGTGGGACTCACAGGATGGCTGGGAGAGTCACTGGGGAGGGAAAGGTTCTCAGCCACATGAACATGTTGGATTGTTGCTTGCAGGACCTGGCAATCTGGGCACCCCTGTCACAAGCATTTAGAGGCACTTTGGGTTCTGTCTTTCCCAAATGAGTACTTGTAAGTCGCCTTGATGTTAATGAGAATTACATGCACGCATCAGGGAAAGAATAGTCCCTCTACAATGGGCATGTGACAGCTAAAGAGCATCAGTCAGGAGGGAAACAAAAGAGGTCATAATTTATGTAAAAGGTTCATTTTTAATGTAAATTCTGCCCCCAAATGTTCTGCTTACCAGCCTGAATATGTGGTATTTGGCAGCGGAAAATGAAAGGGGTGAAAAGCTCACTGCTGGCAGGTAACTGCATAATGTGATAGATTGATTTAAAATCCTTGTCATCTTTCTTTTTCACCTGCATACATAACGATCCTCTGTTAGTCATTAGGGCTCCTTGTACCTTCAGCACTCTAAAAAAATATTGGCTTTGAAATGATACTTCATTGTTAAGGAATTTTTGTCAGCTAGCTCCATTTATCGATGTATCAAAGCCATTTTACAAGAGATAGGCCCCACTTTGGCACGGAGAACGCATACATTACACGCCTTGCGAGGACTCATCTCATTCCAGCACTGAGTGGAAGTGCCAATTGCCACCGCGGTACATAATGAGCCATGTCACCCGCGCTGGGGACACGAGGGACGGGCAGGAATCGGCCCCCAAGCTGCTCCCGGGAGGAGCGGGGACACCAGGGTCACAGCAGACACATGCTTGGGGCACTGCGCTGCCCAGAGGAGCAGGGCACTCTGCTGTCAGGGCTCCCAGGTGAGGGGGAACATATGCCACATATGCCACCAAGCTGCAGCTTTCTGTTGTTCTATTTACACCTCCTCCCCCGACAGCGAGAGCCAAGCCAGGAAACATTGCTGCAGCCATATGTGTGTCTGCAACGTGTATCAGTGATAACTGAGGGTGTCACCCTGCTTTGTGAGCAAAATTTTGTAGCATAAGCCAAACAACAGAAAGACTACCACCAGCAACTACCTCCAAATCTGTTTGGGCTGTCATGGGAATTTAATCATTTTTCTTTGTCCTTTTGTTTAGATCTTTACCTTGGGTTGCCAAGCAACTGCACATGGAAGGTTAATGGCAAAGCTCTCCTTTTGGACCAGGAAGGTGGGAGATCTTTGAACTGAGTCGATCTGCTATGGAAAAGATAATGATTAACAGAGGAGAAAAAGCTCATGGTTGTTTGGACTTCTTGTATTTCCCATGCATCCTAGAAACAGAGAATGCTGCAGCAGAGATAGCCAAATACAGGGTTTTCCTGTGCATGGGTGATTATTGTGCAAGTTCAAGGAAACTGAACCCAAGTGTAGGCTATGTCAAAAAGAAAATATCATTGCACCAGTGATTTCCAGTCTGAATTATCCTACCAACAGGCTTTCTCCCTCAAAAGGAGAATCTGAATTCACTGCCACTCAAGCACTCATAGTCTGAGACTCTGCAGCCCAAGAAGGAATCTCTGTCTCCATTAAATCAGAGTGAAGCTATAAACAATGCCACAGCTTCCTACCGGCAAGACCTATTTCACCTTCAAGGTGAAAAACCCAAAGCCCACAGATTCTCTGTGAACTGGGACATGTATTTTTTTTTTCATAGCTTAAATAGTAAAAGAGGGGCCCAAGATTCTGTCTCATACTGTCTGCCACACTCAATTTGCACAATTCACTGAGCACAGTCACAGGAGCTGAGGAGTCCTGACCATTAAGCACTTCATACCCAACCATCAGACTCCTGAGCCTGGTCTTTTCCAGTCACTGCCTTGCTTTTTCTTTCAGGAATATTATTAATGACCCTAATCCTGTTTTCTAGTTACACCACATAGCATCCATGTGTCTCAAGGCCAGCATTTCAAAGGACTCGCATTATTCCTAATTGCATCCTTCATTTTGTAAACTCCTGAGTTTAGAAGATATTAATTAGATTGGCCTAGTTAGTACTATTTTCAATTCATGATTTTTTCCATGCCTCATATATTTGGCATTACTCCCAGGAGCTCTACTGCTGGCCTCAGGACACTGCACAGGGACACTTCCAGCTCTCTTTGCAGAGAAGAAACCCAATGCAAGTGAAAGCTTTTGCACCTGCAGGCTCAGAAGAGCACCAATAAAAGTGTTAGTTCAAACAAGCCTCTTGAGTTTTTAAACCAATCAAGCCATACAATGGCTTTAGAGGTTCTGATTTTAATACCAGTACTAATAAGTTGAACTAGTGTGAGCTCAATTATTTAAACGCTGGTCCAGACATAGCCAGAATAAAGGAATCCATCTCCAAAAGCTGTACGTGCTATTTGTGCCTCTCTTAATCTCCAAAGGCCAATAAATACATCAGCAGGATCATGAAAGAGCTATGCATGGAAGCCAGAGACTCAGTAAAAAGAGGGTCTCATTTCTGCTGGTTTTCTATGGGAACCAGAGGGAATATGAAAAAAGCCATAAGAAAGGCAGAGAACTGCTGAGGGCTCAAGGGATGACTTCAGTCGAGCCAAATGGAGCACAACCTCTCTCCCTCTGTCTCTCTCACTGAACAAACCTATTTAGAAGTGAACATTATTCTATGTTCATCATTCACATTGGGGAAAAGGTTACTATTGCAGATGAAAGACTATACCGTGATAAAAAGAAACTGCAATCAAGCCCAATTTTTGTCACAGTGTATCGTTGCTGCAGTCATGAGAGCTGTGCTGAGGCTTGGTTAAAAATACTCCTATGGTATTTTGCAAAGTTTGCAGGCTGAACTGACCTGGCAGTTTCTGTGCTTCTATCAAGTCTAGCATCCCGTCTCAGAGAGACATTTACACCAGCAGCTTCAAAGAAGAAATGAAACCTCTCACAGCAAATGATTGATTACTGATGGCAAACTGGCTCAGCTTTGTAACAAATTCCCCATATGCAATAACAGCATTGTAGTTACAACTCATGTATGTTAAAAACCAAGAAGTCTTTGTTTTATCACTAACAGCATCATGGACCTTTAGCAGCTGTAGAACTGCTGCCAGCTCTCTCTAACTATTTTCTGAACACAGTAAATGTTAGCTTATTTAACCGAGCAAGGTAAATGCAGCTGTGAGCTTTAAGAAAGAATAAATACTCCTGTATGGTTAAAATTGAGGAGATACAAATTTAATATCTCAGCTAAAACTATAGAGATCCATCAATGTGCCAACATCATAATGTAATTGTGCACAGCCCAACTCACAGTACTAATGTGGTTTAATTTTTCCTTCAAATTTTGCCTGAAATTAACAAACATTTTATTCTAGTTTGATAATGTTTTATTTCTTTTAATTCAAAGTATTTGTGTTCATATATATGACAACCTCTTCATTCTCTTCTAAACAGGAAATTCCACTGTAGAGCTCTCTTCTAAAATCTCTGATAAACTTCACACCTATGTGTATATATGCATACCTGATTAGGGCTGGGATGGAGTTCATTTTCTTCTTAGTAGTTGGTACAGGGCTGTGTTTTGAATTTAATAGATAATAATGTCAGTAACACTGATGGTTTTGTTGTTTCTTGTGGCACTCACTCTAAATTCAGAACTTTTCAGTTTTTCCTGCTCTTCCAGCAAGCAAGTGTGCAAGAAGCCTGAAAAGTGCACAGGCAGGACACCTGATCCAAACTGGCCACAGGGATGTTTCCTGCCACAGAACATGATGCTCAGTTTATAAACTTGAGGGAGTTGTCCAGGAACCCCAGGCTGCTGCTCAGGGATGGGCTGGGCATCTGTCAGTGGGTGGTGAGGAATTGCACTGTGCATCATGTGTTGTTTTTAAGTTTTATTCCTCTTTCTCCCTCTTTTCCATTACAATTATTGTTGTTTTCATTCGTGTTATTAGCAGCATTATGTTTTACTTTGTTTCAATTATTGAACTGTTCTCATCTCAGCCCACAAGTTTTAATTTTTTTTGCAATTCTCCCTACCAGGGGCAGAGGTGTGTGCGTTAGTGGCTGTGTGGTGCTTAGTTGCAGGCAGGGGTAAAACCACAACACAATATTTGTTGTTAACTTGTATTTCTGTGTGACACAATGTGTTCACACCTGAAAAATCACTTTGTCAGGAAAGACAGTAATAAATTTCTCTTTGCAAGCATTCTGTGTCTCCAGAATTCCCTAAACACCATTAAAGCCTTTCTGGTTCTTTGCAACCCACGTTAATTAATATTAATTATACATTAATAAGAATACTCTGTGGTAGACAGCAATTCTAGACAGACCATAGACAGACCTAATTGTAGCTTTAATTGTGTTTTAAAACATGCAAAGTATAAATTCTATATAATGCTTTTGAAGCTAAGAGGGTTGGAGGATGTTGCGGTGGTCTCTGTCATTCAGGAGAGATGAGAGAACTCACTGACAGGAAACCACCAGATAAATACACACTCAGATCTCAAGAAAAGTGTCTTATGAGTTCCATGTTAATTATCCTCCCTCCTCACACACACACTGCTTCCTAATGGACTAAGAGAGCAGTGTGGCTGAGCACATGTCAGGTACACTCAGGTTGTTTGCCGAGAAGCACCAAAGTCTGGAGACATCAGACACAGCCTAAGAGAGGCACCTGCACCTGGGGCTGCTGTGAGAGTGAGTGAGACAAGGCCCCCTCCAGAGAGACTCGAGGAATAAACCAGCAAGAAGCCCCTGTACAGGCTGGCAGGCAGAACTGGCAGCCTGTGATGCTGGAAGCCTGAGCTGCTGAGCCTCCTGGTGCTGAGCCTGCCAGGAAAACCAGGATGCAGGATCTAAGGGTTCATAGGAAGCAATCACATGCACACACCGGTAGCTGAATTACACACTCTGTGGCCAGGCAGTTGCCAGACACTGCCTGAAACTGAAGGTCTCCTCTGATGAACAAGATACCCTCTTCAGATTGTAGTCAGAGACAAGGATTCAAGGTGCAGGGAGTTATTGGGAACACAGGGATGAGCTATGGACAGGTGCCTGTAGCCACTGGCGCACCTTTGTGGCTCTGCAAAGGATTGCTCCCCCTCCAGGAAATGCCATGCAAACAGCTGAGCACTCAGACCCTGCTGACATTTTCCCCACTGGCTTCTCATGCTAATAAATTCTAATTTAGCAGAGTACACTGATCTTGCTATATTAACCTTCCAGTTTTCTTCATTTTTTTTTTCAAGAAAGATATTAGGTTAATGCAAAATGCTGTAGTCAGGAGATCAAGAGCTTTCTTTTCTGTCCCCAGTCCTGGCACTGCCTTCCTCCATGCCATCAGCATTGTCTCAGGGCTTTCACCCTCCCAGTGCCCACAAAAGATTGTAATGCTTCCACAATTGGAGGAACTTGCTGGTTACATTTGACCAGCCCTATACAAAAAGCAGGAATTTTAAGAGCAAGAAACTCTCTATAAGCCATGTGGCATTAACATTAATATATTAATAAATTCCTCCCTAATTGCAACAGATGCTCAAGTCAGTAGTTTCACCATACAATGCAATGCACCGTTATGTCCTTTTCTGTGAGCAAGAATAAGCCAGATGCTTTTCCACAACCTACTGGCAGAAATATGGTGCTATACAGCCAGAAAAAGCAAACTTTACCTTAGCTACAGATGAACATCTACAGAACAGCTTTTTTAATCTATCTTCCTTAAAACTGATTCATTTTGACAGAGGATTTTCCTACCGATGTCTATCCAGATGATCAAATACTGTTGGAGCTGAGATGGGTTCATCATCAAGGAATATGAAGTTCCCCTGATGTTACAACTATATTTTTCTTATTTCTTTCTATAATACCATTAGACAAAGGAAAAATTCAGTGATTTTCATTTTTCCTTCATTAACTACTTTTTCTCTTATTTATCTTCTCTATTCACTCTCATTTATCTTTCTTCTCATTTCCTCAGAGAGCAAAAAGTGCTAACCCGCTTTCCTACTTCACTCATTAAATATAATTTTAATTATTTTTACTTCACCCATACCTGTTAGCTCTCTAAAGTTCTCTTCCAGCTGCATAAATTAGCACCTCACTATTCTAATCTTTCTCTGTTGCAAATATCACCACCTGATTTTGGCATTTGGTTCTTTGCTCTTTGATCCTTTAATTGGCATCTACTGCTGAATTCCTGTGGGGCTGCAGACCTCTCAGTAATTCACATTACCAACTCCTACCTGACCATACATCACAAATTGTTTAAGACACCTGAAGACTGCATGGCCACCAACCAAGTGTAATCCCACCATCCCAGGGTCCCTGGGTGCAGGTTCCCACTCAGCTGCTGGCACTGGCATTGCCACTTGTGCAACCACACAGTCGACCAGACCACAGCTGCTCTTTCAGCTCTTGGTGCCTTTTTTGGGAGCTAAATTTTCTGCCAGATCATGCCCAAGGGAGCCAGCAAGGAGATGAGCAGAGGGGGAGGAAGGCCGGACCGCCTTTTTTGCCCACAGGGCACACAGGAGGATTCACAGCAAGTATGAAACTGCCATCTGGTAAGTGCAAAAACCACACAGTGATAGGAGGAAATGTGCATTTAGATTCTTTCCACTTTTCTGTTTTAATCACAATCACAGTTTCTGTGGGCAGTGCATTGCCCTCATGGGGAGGGGATTGCTTCACTGAACTGTTGAACTTCTCCAGGCCCTCAGATGAGCCGAGAGCAGAACACACAACTAGAAAGGGGCAGGTTTTGCAAACCTCAGTCATCAGCTTCAGCAGGAGGGGAGGAGGGAAAGCCGTTAACGAATAGACCTAAAAATAAATGCAAGGGTTTCCTGGCATTGTTTTCTGGCCCTCTCTATTCCCCCTATGAAGGAAAAAGAACAGTGGGATTCAAACTGCATTTTAGCTTGCTGTTAAAATTCAGATCTCAAGAAAATATATGACAGGACTCGGAAATAAAAGCAGGTCTTGGATGATGACCTTCACTTCTGCTGTCCCTGGGGTTTGTGAAAGAGAAAGGAAATCACCCAGCATTACCAATATCCCTTCAAATTATTAGGTACAAGCTTAGGTATCCAAATATCATACACTTAGAGGACATCCTTTCCTCCAAAAGCTGGACCATTTTTACAGGAGAAATCCCTACATTACTTTTATAGGTAACATCTTAAACTTTTCCATGTCAGAGAATATAATGAAAGCTCTAATTTTTTCTTTCAGTATATTTAGGGAACCTGTCAGAGATTCTCCCACATCTGCAGCAGCCAAATATACAACTTTTCTAGCTATGTATCTATCTATGTCACACGAGAGGCTTAAAAAAGAAGCAGCAATATTGATCTTTCAGAAATCTATACAAAAACTATTTAGGTTCATCTATCTTGGATACCATAATTATAGAACACAGCTCTGTCTGGCTGTTAGGTTCCTCAAAACAAGCTGGAAAGTAGTAATTTGAGTCTTTATTTTCCCTTTTGGAGTACGTCATTGCAATTGCCCTAAAGATAAAAAATCCACAAGTTTTCCTAATGGTTTTCAAAAGCAAAAAAGCCAATTTTTAGTGGGAGGGCTGTACAGGATGTATATAACAGGCAAACTCCACTGGAGTCTGGATGTACCTGGGCTCTGTTGTGCTGATGTAGCAGTGCAGGAGTTTTCTCACTGTTGCCCTTCTGGTGCCCTCGCCCAGCTGCTGTGGGGGAGTGAGCCAGGGTCTGTGTGAGGCTGAGCTACCTACCAAGGTCAAACTAAAACCACTCATTCCACATTTTTTTCTGTCCTAGTCAGTCTTGACTTCATGTTACAGAGCTTAAGAACCCCCAGCTTATTGTTGGTTGACCTCATAAGACCTTCAGTACACAGAAATAAAGTAAAGCTCACTCACACAGTTAGGTAAGAGATATTTGCTTGACTAAAGGTTTCCAGTGTGGGGAACAAGAGCCAGTTTAACTGGTATGGTTTGCTGCAGGGATGGCTCCTCTGCTGGTTTGATGCTTGCCACGTGCTCGTCGTGGTCCTCTGCTCCTGCAACACCAGCAGCTGCTTCAGCTCTTTCCCCCAGTGCTCTCAGGCAATTTGCTGCCCCTTGCACATCTGCTGGCATCCTGAATCCTTCTGACCTGAGTAAGCAAGTCTCCATCACCACCCTGACTTCTGCTAGACAAGAATTACAGGTGCCCACAGCCACCTGCTACTCTTCCATCCTTCACAGAGTCACACTGCTCTTGTTTGTTAGGTGCCAGAGTGCTTTGAACACAAGACAAAGATGTTATCAGCATTATTTCTGTGTACATATCCTGTCTCAGTCCTTTTTTTCTCTTAGGTCCTGCCCTCCTTGTGACTTCTCCACGACCTTATCACTTGCTCTGTGAGAGTGCCTCTGGTTATTGTGCTTCTAAGCTTAGATGCTTTCCTGTTATTGCTTTACCTTGATCTGCTGCATGCCTTCCCAGCAGACAAACAAGTGGAAAAAGGCTGAAGCTGTAGTCAAAATGCATTAATTTGAGAGTATAGCATATCTACCTGGGGGACAGGGGAATGAAAAAGATCTCTAAAGCAAGGAAGTGGATTATATAATAGAAAATATATCCACAGCTTCCCATTTTTCTTCTGATGCAGTTTAACATGATAGTTCAGCTTACAGAGATGATCTGGATGCTGTCTTTCACTACTGACCAGTGAGCACCAGCTCAGGAAAGAGGCTCAATATTACATGAACTATTACCAGAGACAGCTTCGTAAAATACACACCTACAGGGCTGCCCCTGTTTGAATTTTAACTCTCCACCTGAGGGGTGCCTGTCAAAGCCTGTGCTCTGCTGAGGACAGGGTGTTCCTGGCTGGCTGCTGAAGCTGGAGCATCATCAGAGGAGGCAGAGCACAGCGAGGAGCCTGGAGGCAGCTGCCATCCTCTGCACTGATGCAGAGCACAGCCACCAGCTCAAATCCCTTCTCCAGCTCCTCTTCATCTCCTGATAATGTAATTACTTGATCAAGCCCCAAATTCATCAAAGACAAACTCGATCTCTGAATCATGATGTGATCTTGGGACAATGAAATTTTTACAGTCGGGATGAAATGCTCAACAGGAGCTTTTACAGGAGCTGGGAACAGAACATTTTTGAATGCTGAGAATTGACACTCTTCCTCCTGAAAAAAGACAAGTCTCAAGTCTGATTCATAGAATAAAAATAAACATTATACATGAATATAAAATGGGTGACCATTTTCTATAAAGCTATGAATATAATTTAAAATAGGAATAGACCACTATGATAATTTGTTTTGATTTCCTACAATGTAATAACTATATAACTTCCCTGAATTCTAGATTTTAAAAAACAGCTTGACAATATTTATTACAAGCCTGTTACTAATTATCCTCCTTACTAATAAATGGTACTTTTATCAGTGAAAATTAAAGTAAAATACTGTCATTCTACAGTGAATGCAGTGTGGAAATACATTAGTTAATTTTCTTATAAAATGTTGAATTTACAGGTCAACATTCATATCAAATTACTAATATGTAAATAGAGATATTCACTGTTCTGACAGCATTTAGAAATAATCAAATACACATAATACTGGCATCATTGAAAACCTATATAGAAACCTGGTTTGTATCCAAAGTAAATTAATCTCTTTCCAAAATGCATTCTAAATAAGAATTGATTTGGTAACATTTTAAAATTGTATTATCAAGAAAGCCAGGTCTAAACGTACCATTTTAACTTGATTTGCCATTTCTCATTATCATTTTACTATTTATTTTGTCCCATTTTTCAATTGAATGACTTAAGTATTGCCCTTGAGATGCTCCTATTTATAGCATATCTTAGAATTTATTAGGTTCACAAAAATTCAGTCAATGATGTTGACCTTTACAAGAAAGAATCACTCAGACTCCTTAATTCCATTTCACTGCATTGCAGTGTTAGCTATCTTTCTCCATTTTATCTAAATTTTACCTATTTTTTTCACTATCCTAAGGTTCCCTCAAGCAGGAGGACATTTTCAAGCTTCAATTTTTCATAGCCTCTTTATTAAATGCAAATTTCCTCTTTTTGTACTTTTCATTTTCACTGCAAACGTAGGACAACACACAAAAAAATCTCTAAGAAAAAAAAATGTTGGTTAGTGAGGTATTGTAAGGTACATTCTGCAAAGACACAGAAGCCTTTCATTCCACAAAAGCATGGACAAGTCCAGACCAGGGTTAAAAATCAAACTGAAGGAGTGACCATGCAGGGCATCTTACAGTAATTGGTGGATTTTCTGCTTCAAATTAATAGTAAGACCATTAACTAAGACTAGAAATACCAGCACACAAGGGAAAGAAAGCCAAAACAACTCATGCAAATCTGAATTAACTCAGTAGATTACCAAGAGGTTAAATAGAATGTCTGCACAGGGAAGAACATACATCACTGAAAAGCTTCAGCGTACCAAGTAGATAATGGGACTGTGGATTCACGGAAAATAAGGTGATGGCAGGTTAATTAACCACATTTCATGTAGCCTAGAAAGATCACAAAAGGGGAAGAGTGTCAGAAATGATAGTAAAAAACCTTTATTTCAACTTTCAAAGTTGGAATTGGCATGGATGTTGTTAGCAGTAGCTGTCACTGCTGACTGTTTCATGGTGGGTTCAGGAGTATGTGCCCAGTGAGAAACGCCTCAGCACAAAAAAGACCTTTTAGAAACTCAAGAGGAGCCAGAAGAACGGCAAGCCCAGACAGAATAATGATATTTACTCAACCACAGCCAAAAGCAAAAGCACCAGCTCCAGTGCAATGTCACCCAGAGGAGGCAGGTATTTATCAGGGCCATAAAGTGACTTTGTCACACCTAAGGGTCAGCAAAGTTCATACTTCCAATCTTTCTTCTCACTTTCTTATGATTATGAAAAAAAGTGGCAAGGCAGCTTCCTCTTTGCAAATTTAGGACCCTTTCTCCCTCACAAGCCAGCCCAGGATCCTGGCTGCTGGGAGAGCCAGCAGAGCAGACGAGGACCCAGCCCCTCTGAGCCATCACAAGGCAAAGGAAGCGATGCCCAATCGAGCCTCTGGGAAACTCTCCTCCTCTTAATTTTGGAAAGTCAAACTTACCAGTTTACAGCATGCACTTGCAGACAAATGGGTGTTCCCTGACAGGCTCTGCAGGGATTTGAGCACCATGCAGTGTGTGGTGCTGAAGGAGAAATCCCACAGCTCCAGTGACTGCAGCTACAGTAAGTATCCAGTGTCTGCCTGGTAATAGCAGCTCAGTTCCATCCCTACAAGATGGGGATGAAAGATAAGGACCATTTCATTTTGTAAGACACAGATTAAAACAGAGATCAATAATAAAATAAAACAGAGAGCAATAATAAAATTGTGACAGAAAACTACAAGGCAGGGTTTTTCCAGCAAGGCCAGCACCTTCTCAGCTGTTCTGGTGAGACATGTCTGTCCCTGTCTATCACCTTTGCCATGCTTGAAAGACCTCCTTCTTTTCTGTCAGGATTTTAGTGACTGTATTCTCTGCGACAAATCACATGACAGTGTGAAAAACTAGATTATCCTTTCCATTCCTCCTTGATGTTTCCATGAATCACATATTCATTGGATCCCTCTGCTACTTTTCCCAGGAGAAGTATTTCAGTGTGGGGAGGGTGAAAATAAAAGGAGGGTGAGATTTGTCATCACACAGACAAAAAACTCAGGAGTGTGCTATTTATGGGGCACATCTACCTTCTCACTGACCTTACTCTCTCTGCACATTTATACATCCATTAGAATTTATTAACTATGAATACATTAGGCTCCAGGTGCATAACATAGTGTCTAGAAAATGTATTTTAATAAAATATCCCAACAGCATGTCCAGATAATGCCTGCAATGTCCCCATATGTCTCACTACACAGATCACACAACTTAGTATGTCCTGGTAATATATGAGCTGCAATGGTATCATCAGCTACACTCATTACCATTTAAGATAGGACAAAAAGGCAAGCTCCTATTAAGTGGTTTTGGGTTTCTAACTGTTCTATTTGATACTTAAGAGCATAATATTTTAATTAAGGGGGTTGTTTTCCCATTATGGAAATAATTTTGAAGCAACTTTCCTCCTGGTTACTTAAGCAGGTTCATTACAATGCAATGCAATTTACCCAGCTGGACAGGTCTGCAGGTGGCCAGAAACCCATTAGAGAGGTATCTACCTACTACAGGGGAAACTAATATTCAGGAGACAGGAAATCTCACAGGGACTTCGATTTTGCCAGGCATTAACACAGTTGACTGGGTAGCAGGTGGCTGGAAGCATAAATTTCCCTGTAACTTATTTATTAGGTCTCCCTTGCCTCCCTTCTTCTAGAATTATGATATGCTCTTGGCATTGATAAACCCCAGCAAGGGCACACTGTAAAGACACAAGTAGAAAAGTCTTGATAAATATTTTTTATCTATTTGACCTGAGTTATTTGAACCAAACTTGAGTCTTTTTCTTTTCTTCTCTGAGGAGAAAATAAAATATTCCTATGATGCAAACCTCCCCATTTAGAAATAATTTATAACTGCCTGTCTTTCTGAATAGAATAAGAGTCAAAGTGGAATTAGATTCTTCTGTCACAGTTCCAAACCTCCTTTCAGCCAACTCTTTGCCTGGAAAGCTTTCCATCAGCTTTTTTTTTTTTTTTTTTCCCTACACTATAATCTGGTTTTCCTCTCTGTTTTTTCCCCTCTCCATATTTCCATGATGTTTTCTCTACCGCTAAAGTTTTAGTCCCTCTGCTCATTCCTGTGGAAATTATTTGAGGTGCAAAGTTTGGTTTTCACTTACCATATGCCTGTGTACTGTTTATATGTTTCAGTTACCTGGTGCCCCCAAGGAGCTCACCTGAAGCTCATGCTTGCGTGGAAGGCTCATCATCACACTCACCAGCTCTAAAGAGGTTTACTTCTGTGTAAACCAGAACACAGAAAAGAAGAACATTTTCCATTCATTCTGGCAGGAAAAGAATAGACAATTCTCTCATGAGTCTTTTGGGAGTAGTTACTCAAATTCCCTAGAATATTCTGAAAATTTCAACATTAATCCACGAAAGCCAAGATCTGTATGACTGCACTGCATCACTTACAGAGCAGCACTCACGACACCTCCAGTTTCACAGCACACTCACCTGCTCTGCTACAGCACAGCACAAACTGGCATTTTGACTTTTTTTCCATGGTTCACTCAAGACAATCTCATATTCCCCTTCCAGCTCCATGACCACATGTGCCACTTGTGGATGGCTGTGGATTTGTGCAGATGTAATGGAGCTGCCTCAGTCCTCCCTGCTCCGTGTGCCACACATGTCCCATGTCACAGTCTGACACACCACTAACTCTTGTACCACACAAAGAGGCCCTGGAGTGGCACAGGAGTATATAGGGAGCTATGGTATGTGTCTCTCAAGACCAAAAGTTTTTTTAAAAAGCATTGACTTATGCATGCTGAAGAAATAATTCTCCCTGCTAACACCCACACAGGTTTTCCTGGAACTCAGAGTCTCTGAGTAGGCAACAGATCCAGAAAGTTGATATAGTTACTGTAAGTGGTTTGGAGAATGGAAGTAGGTCTTCTGCTTCTAAGAAATTTCATTAATAAGTAAACATATCCATAAATATTGTGAATAAATCAGGGGCAAGAAAGACATACATTTCATCCACTTAGCAGCAGGAAAGCAAGAAAGAATTTCTTTTCATAGGCCTTTCCTGTAAATTATATGGGAGAGCTGCATAAATCTTCTTTGACCCAGTTTAGCCATACATTATGTTTTCCTGTTAAAATATTCACATACAATTAAGTATCCACTAGGCAGACAGACAGGAGCAGAGACCATGGAAGTGTAGAGAAGGCTGTCAGAGAAACAGACTGCTCCTCACAATACAAATTACAAAAATCTCTAAAATGATCGATGTAAATTGAATCTCTTCAAAACTGGCTTTAACATATTGTCATTTCCTTTGTCCTTTCTCCCAAATCACTTCAACTTTTCTCTGTTACAGCTGGCACAGATGAAACAAATCATTACAGAACCACACATTGTTACTGGACAAATCCTGCTGGCTTCATTCACACACATCTCATCTTAATGACAGTCTAAGGCCTTTAAAATAAGGCTTTAAATAATAAACTCAACCACAAATATACCACCATTGCAATAAATTCATATAAGACATGCAGACACTATGGCAGTAAGAGGTTGGATGGCTAGGAAGACACACTCTTAAAGCCACTTGAAACACAATTACAAAGGAAAAGCTTTCAGCTGTTTTCCCTTTATAGAAAGCAATGCACTCTTCCTTCAACACCCTCCGTTCCTGCCTTCCTTCCAAGTGAAAGAGAAAAGGCCCACTATGCAATCTCTTGGCCTCAGAGAAAGGATCTGTATCAACCTCAGGAATTCCTGGGTTTGGCCCCAAAACATTTTCTTCTTTGGTGTCCTGGACTTTTATGGTAAAACCACTAGCCTGTGGGTGGATAAGTTGCTTAGGAATTACTCTTCTACCCACATACCTTCCTGTGATCAGCCCTGATCAGCTCCAAGGTAAGCAAATGCCATCACGTCCTCCACAGCAAGTGGGCACCTACCCTGGAAAAAAAAAACGCAGTTAACTCCAAATCATCAAGACACCAATTCCAAATGGAGCCAAGCCTCAGGCACACCAGATACACCCAAAGAAGTAGTGTTTGATGGTGGCTGGTCCCAGAGCACTTTGTTCCACATACAGGAGCCTTACATCAACCTACATAAGAGAGCAAGCTCCCTACTTAAACAAAGGAAAAAGCATTTCATTCACGTTCTCTACAAAGGTTTGCAGAGGTTCTCAGTCCCTGCAAAGACTGCAGAATCTGTGCACCTAATTTCAGCAGTGTGAGCTCCCCCTGCCAAGACTAAACACTCACACGGTTTTTCACTGCCTAAGTAATGATGGTAGGTGATCAGAATCTGGCTTAATACCACATAAAAGTCCTTGGAGGTGAATCATTCCCGACAATGTATTCAGTTTAATTTCCTGGTAGGAAAAGTGACTGTTCATGATGACCCTTTGTGAAGTGGTTGCAAGCAATACATTTTACTTGTTTCTTCTCTAATGTTTGGTCTTAATTTTTCTACGTCTTTCCATTCTTTCTCCTCCCCCGTCCCTGCTTTGTATTTAGGCAGAGAATATTGTATTGTACTGAATTTAGGCACAGAAGTATTGTTCACTATCTCATTAAGCTCATCTGAGAACAATCACAAGCTCCATTAGACCACACTAGCAATATATGGCTTTAATTATTTTTTCATAGAAAATTCTCACAATGGAGTAGAGTAATAGAGTGGTTGTGACATCTTGCTACAAATTCTTACGTGGGAGTGTATGTGGTGGGAACAGGGCGATGGGAGGGCTAATGGAGAGGCAGGAGAAGGCAGAACTGTTCTTTGGGGGTTCTCTAAGGAGAAGGATCTTGGTGAAATATTTCCATATGCTACATATTCTAAAAGTACTTCCATCTTCAATGTCATATGGTCAGAATTAGAGATTTGTCATGCACTAAAATCAGGTCACTAGTCACTCATTGAGATGATAGTCATACTTTTAATAAAACTTTTAAGCAATTTTGATCTGATAGATTTTCATAATACTTGATCTCTAAGCCATATTCCACTATTCCTGTATTTGCTGTTCAGCCTACCTTATGGCACAGTAAAAAGTCCTACCATCTGGCAGAACAATCAAAAACTTGCAAATTAGAACATCATTCTAAGCTTTCTTGGTATGATTTTTTGGCAAAGCTTTTGTCCCAGAGTATGAATTCTGCTTACAAGGTAGAAAATATTTCCTAGGATATTTACAGCCAGAAAAACTTTGGTACAAAGTGTCTCTTTCTACCAACTCATGCTGCTTCTAAAAGCAGGGGAAAATAGGCCTCAACAGCTTTAATGCTCTTGGCTTTCACTTCATCAAGGCTTTTCTGTTGAAACATTCAATACTGTTGATAGGAGAATTTTTGTGCTGGCAAGACAGTTTTCCTCTTTCAAGGGATCATAAAATAGCATTATGCATTTATTCAAATCCTACACAGCAGAGGTTATTCCACTGCCAAGGTTGTCAAGGTCTAAATCTTGGCCTCCCTTTTCCATCTCCAGGATATTTGCCATTACTTCATCTCCAAAGAAGTTTCTTTTTCTCCAACCTCCCCTAAACACACCTAAAGAAAAGCCTTGAATCCTCCAGTAAGTCAGATTAAGAGCAGACAAGCAGCCTGTGAACGCTCCCCAGAGCAGGCCGCAGGGTCTGTGTGCAGACTCCAGCTGGGATGAGGGCTGCCATCACTGGTTGTCCTGAAGACAAGAGGACAACCTGCTGCCCATAGAGGGGCAGGACAGCTCTGCAGGGGCCTGAGAAAAGCTGCGTGGAAAGCTCTTCAGTCCTTCAGCTTCCTCACAGTTTCGTGATATTTTTCAAACCACATGGCTAGCGCCTGTGAATTGGCAGGCACTCCTGACCTTCTGGCAATTTAACGAGACCCATTGTTTCAGTTCCAGACTCCACTTCTTTAAAACAAATAGCTGGTGTACGGTGAGTGGATAAATACAGAACTCCAGAAATTTCCAGCCTCGCAATTCCATTGTTCTGCTGTGATCTCTGGTTCTCAGGGGCCTTTAGCCCTTGTCAGTAAAATCCTGATGGTGAGGAACAGATAACTTAATTACCTTGAAATTGAAGTTTCAGCCTCAGTGTTACCTAGCAATGCATGCATTGAAAGCACTATGTTTTAAAAGCCATCTGAAAGCATGGGAAGGTTGCCAACTATTCAAGTATTGTCATAGTTCTGATTTTCTCCAGCTCCCCTGATAGCACTCAGAAATGGGACCAGCCTTCCAAGGAGGAAAGACAGCTGGAATAAAGACAACTCCATTTACGTATCCTGAAAACTCTCAAGGCAAAGAATTGTACTTGGCTTCAGTGTCATCATGTGGGTGCCCTCACTTCTCACTGGGGAAGAAGTGCCTCCCTCCACTCTCTGCTGCCTGGAGGAGGCAGGTTCCTATTGAATCAGCTCATTAGGAGCCCTACAACTACAGCTTTTGTAACAAGAAGCTTTGTCAAGGTGTCTCTGACAGCCCCAAAAGATTGTCATAGTGACTGTTTTGGGTTTACTGTGGATTTCTGCCTCCTGGTCCTCACTGTGAAAGCTTGATTTCAGGGCAAAGGGAAGCCCAGAAAACCATGGTAGATCTTGGGAGATTCACCTTAACTCATCTTTTCACCATCACTTCCTAGATTACCTGTCTGTCAGGCCTGTTACCTCTCTCCAGATGAACCCTGATGATGGACGAAGGGCTGGCTGTCATCTTGGCTGAGGTGCTCTACCCACTGCTTGGCTGTTTAGGCTTTGCTGCTTTTGCAGACTTTGGGGCAGGACCTGTCATTTCTTGCTGGAGCTGCTCTGACAGGCACTGGTCCAAGATGAAGGCTGCTAAGCTCTACCATGATAAAAACAAATAAATGAGACTCTGGGCAGTCTTTGTTCCCCTTCACATTATAGAGCCCAGAAGATCTTCACTCTGCAATTTAATCTGTGTATGTTTGTCCAACAGAAAATCTTGTCACACAAACGTGACTGGTGACTATAACTCATTCTCAGAGAATCTGTGATTCTTTTCCTTGGAAAAGTTCTGCATTTTAATATGGTGCACTGTCTTCTCTGGAACATCTTCAGAGCTACATAGAATAAAAGAGGAAATGATGGAACACTAAGTTCAAACAATGTGTAAGGTCAGAGGAGAGTGTAAATAACCTCATAAGCATTTACCTCTCCCAGCCCTGCCCAGGATGGAGCAGCTCCCCTCTTCAAAGTAATGACAAAGCTCCTCTGCACAACCCTCTTGTCATTCTCCCTTCCTTCCACTGCTGCTAACAATCCTATAGATGCTGCCTTAAAGAATCTGCTGATTTGAGCTAATGCCCTGTGTTTGTACTGAAACACAGAAGTAGCTCATTAAACTCCTCTTAGATAAATTGTTTAGACTTAGTAATTCTCTCCTTTCCTCCCCTTACGTATCCAGCCTATTGTTTATAGCTAGCATTCCAGGCTGTGTGTGATGAAAATGCTGATGTGTTTCCTGAGTTACAGACTCAGGCTTTATCTCATCTGTCATTTAGGAAACTGGCTGCATTATCATTTTATACTGCTGTGTGCAATGTTTATTTTTACCCCATTATTAACATTGTATAGGAGGAAGTGCCCAGCCCCATCAGCTGGTAGCTGTATTGTGCATACCATACAGAAACACACACAAAATAAAAAGGAATACATAGTGTAAATGTTTGGAGAAACTTGTGAACACACATAGTTTACAAGGTCTCTGTGATATTGGGGACAGCCTCTGGGTGACAGTGTCCATGTGTATTTATATCCTCCACACACTATCTTGATGCAGAGTTTGATGGTATCCTCTGCTGTCTTTAAGTTCCATTTTCCAACCAAAATCCACAGGATGTGATAAAAAAAAACCTCCTGACCTTTGTACAGACCTAAAAATGATCACCTATGCATCTGGAATCCTCCTAGAAATAACTCCTTCCCAGGTTTTCCTCTGTCTGAATTCCAGGGGAGACATCACTAAGCAGTGACTCACCCAGGCCCATGAAAGCAGCAAAGCCAACCCGGGTTGCATGTGAATCTCTGACCAGATATTCTGGTCAATAACAAACTAATTGAAAAAGTCAAAGACAAACCCATGATTTAGAGAAGGTATGTTTAAGACAAAAAGAATCCTGAATTTCCAATCGGATTTTGACTTAAATCCAAAGAATGCACAAGTGGTTAGTAAAAAGAGGCACATGCTTGTTCATTTGTCTACAAGAGATATCTCTTGGGCTAGTTCATGTGCATTGATTTTTTAAATCAATTTTTGCAAAGCTTGTTTACCTTTTTGCTTTAACTACTGAAAGCAGTAAGTATTGGGAGAAAAAAAGTGTTTATTCAAGTATTAAAAAGAGGAAGAAAGAGCAGAGGTTGCAGGGGCCAGAAGCAATTGAATTAAAAGATAACATCACTGTGAAGGTGTAAAATTGCCTGTTTTGGGCTTTGTACTGAGTATGAGGACAGCTTCTAAATCTGCAACATTCTCACATGTGGTCGTCACCACAATTATTTTGAGTTACTGTTTTTATCAAGTGGGTTCATTGCATGCACACAGTGGATTGCCCTGGATTTCTGAAGAATCCCAAAAATAAGATTATCGTACTCTCTTAATGTCAAACAATTCAACTCTTCCTAGAGATTCTATAAGTGCTCTTCTTGAACCAATTTTCTTTTCATAATAATAAGCATGCTAATAACAAGCATTCTACTAAAAAGCATATGCCTTCCAAATTTCACCTACAACCATACAATACCCAGAGGATTACTTACAAGTTCAATCTTTCTTTCAACATGGTTTATCTACAGTTGCTTATGCTGACCTTTGTTTGTAATGAACTATCTCTCCAAAATACTTTACATTTACCTAAACTGGAACAAAGAGTTCTGACAAAAATATGTCCTGTCAAAATCCAGCTTGAACTTAGACTTGCTGCTCAGGTCTGCTTCCTTCCCTCTCCACACCCAGCAGTATTTTTTCTGTAATTCAAATGGTTTCAATTCCATTTAATATTCTCTTTCTTAACACCTCACTTCCTCATTAATTCCCAGAACAATGTGTGGTTTCAAATGTTTACCCTGTGGCCACCCACAAAACTCACATTAGCAGTGCCAGAGCTACATAACAATCTCCATGGCTTAGTTGTCAGAGACTAGCGCTGGGTGGATTCAATTTTCTGAATTTTCACAAACTTTTCATAATAACCTTGGAAAGCTTCAAACCACCTTGGAGTTGCTGAGTTTCCAGCAAGTTTTTCAACTCTCCAGACATATTATTTTTTACACCACTTAAAATTAGTCACTTACTAGAACACCCATCTCAAGGTATTTGGCGTAGTTATTTTGGGATCAGTGAAAACAGACATACTGGAAGAGCTACAGACTAAACCAAAATAGTTTAGAGATGAAGTGTGTAAACTGCTCTTCTTGTTCTGAGCATGGCATCTCCTGCAGGGGCCCTGGAGGCAAAGCCTGTGCAGTACCAAAACAGGATCTGAGTCTATATTGGACTTACACTATATCCAGCAGAGGACATTTATATTAGACTTACTCTATATCCAGCTGCAGCACAGGGACATTCAGTCCATTTGCCTTAAGCCAAATTTCTCTTCTTCCCATTCAGGGACTGTCACAGCATTGACGTGCTGTATCCCAGTGCACTGTGGTTGTGATGTGATCTAGTGGTTGTAATATCCTCGTGCAAGCCACAGGTGATGTTTAAACTGTGATAACTATCTATAACCTGAAGGAGCTGTTTCAGTGCTCTCCCCTCCCATGGCTCTCCTTCCTCCATCCCTTTTCCAGCCCTGGAGCCGGCAGCACCAGGGTCCGCCTCCCGCCGGCCGGCACGGAAGGCAGGACTGCAATGGTCCTGCAGGGGCAGGATGTGGGATGTGGGATGTGGGATGGGAAACGCAGGCGGAGCTGCTCAGCAATCCGCTCCATATGGGGAACACTAGATGGCACACAACAACCGCTGTATTGCTGCTTTTTTGGTTCAGAAGCCAAAAATTTGCTTCAATGCATCAGCCCGGAATGAGCTAAAATGACCAAGCAAAACATGAGCCTAAGTACACTATTAAACCCCACTGGGCAGATAACCTTTCCAATAAAATTTCACCCCTCTTACTCTGTCAGAGTTATTTTTCTATTTATAGCTCTGCCTAGCTTGGCAGCCTCGGGAAGTAAACAGATACTTTATTTAGTGGCTTGTTGACAGGCAAGAGGATGCTCTTTTTGGTGCAATGTGAAATAACAGAGTGGCATGCAAAGTAAAGCCCACTTGGCCCAGCAACCTCCACAGTTCAAAATACAACTGCTGGGACAAGACCCAAGACCTGTCACAGGGATTCTGTAAAGGACCTGTGCTTCACTTTGCAAGTAAAAGCAAGTACTCACTTTCACTCTGTACATAGCTATAAGCATTTTTTTTCCTGTCCCAAGAGACCTAGAAGCCCAGAAACAGAAATTTACTATTACAACTTTATACACTTTATTGGATCTGTGCTTATTGTGGGTCTGTTTTAATTGTTTTAATTCTGGGGTGGGGGGCAGTGGAAAACCAAAGGAAAACATTTACAGGAGGAACCTCCACACTTCATTTCCAAAATATTGAAGCAGTCAGTTCCTGATGTCACTTTAAAGGTTCCACAAGCATAAAGTGATGAAGGGCCTGGAGCACTAATGGAGTGGCTGAGGGAGCTGGGGATGTTTAGCCTGGAGAAAAGGAAGCTCATAGGGGACCTCACCAATCTCTGCAACTGCCCTAAAAGATGGTGTAGCCAGGTTGGGGTTGACTCTTCTTCCAAGTAACAAGTGACAGAACAAGAGGAAATGGCCTCAATTTGCACCAATGACCTCAAATTGGATATTAGGAAAAATACCTTGAAAAGAACTGTCAAGCATTGGAACAGGCTGCTGAGGCAACTGGTTGAGTCACCATCCCTGGAGGTATTTACAAAAGATGTGGCACTTAGAGACGTGGTTTTGTGGTGGAGTTTGCAGTGCTGGGTTAATGGCTGGATTTGTTGATCTTAGAGGTCTTTCCTGACCTAAATGATTCTATGATTCTATGACTCTAACTTCTGTGAATGTGTGACATTACAATTTAACTGAAAAAATGTGAACTTTCAATTTCCCGCCTACTGCTACTAATTGGCATGGCTTCTTTGGAAAAGAGAACCACGTCCATGATTAAATGATTGAGGTTTCATCCTAAACTCACCAAAGCAGAAGCTGCAAACACCAGTTTACTGGCAGGAGGGTGCAAATCCTTCCTTGCCCATATTAACTAGCTGACATGGGGGTGGGGAGGGGAGCCTTGGCTCTGAATGTGGCTAGGAAGAAACCCAGGGGCCCCCAAGGTGGGGACTTTTCTGAGAAAGCAACCTCAAGCTGTAGAACCAAGACCAGTGTAAAGCACCCACCAGGTTGAGAGATGACTAGTCCAGGGAGAGAGGACATTCAGTGCTAACCAGAGCCTCTGCCAGATATGACTGTTGGGGTTTTTTCTACTTTCATTTCCGTTCATGTATTTTGCATGTTCTGCATTTCATGGTGGTTTTTTTCCAACTATATAAATACGTAGTTTTATTTGTTTTTAGCTTGCTCCTGTTTGTGTCAAGAATAACTTTTGAGTAACTGGCTGAACTTTGTGGTATCCCAGTCCTCCATGATGGCCATTCTGAAAAAACAGAGTTCTGGATACTTTCCCCTGCTTCCCCTCTTTGCCACACATAACAAGGAATATTTCCACGTAGTTTCAGAGGCCAGTTTGAGGTGGAAAAAATAGATGACTTGGAAGAAGAATTTATGCCTGGAAGTATCATTAACCTAGAAAATTCTTCAGCATTAAGTAAAAAAGAGGAGAGGAAGAACAGATAAATTCATGGGCTTTGTAAGGGACATGTAATAGTAGTTACTGGTATCTTATTTTTCAGTTTCAAGGTAAATTCTTGTCCTACCAAACATTCCAGCCAGTTTGAGTTAAGTGATATCTCTTTCAAAGATGCCATGGTAAGCAAACTGATGAAAAAACTGTGAACTGCGTAAATCCACATTCTGGCTTACAGGAAACACTCTTCTATAAATACTGTTGCAAAGTTGTGAGTGTGTGCTGACAGTGTGCAGTAAGAGCTGCATATAATTAATGGAAATATATAAACAATTCTCCCTTTTTTTTTTTTAAGATAGACTCATATTTTTTTATGCTACTTGGAACTGTAGCTGCTAATTTTGTATTTGTTGCTTGAAACGCTTTTTTAACATCACCACATCATTAATCACATCAAATTAATGAAGAGGGATTGCAAGTTTCCCAACAGCATGGGAATGCTTGCAGACACCTGTCTCTTACACAAGGACAGAGAGTGAGAAGCAACTTCAGGCACAGGAATCCTCTGCCTGGGACCAGTTGAATGCTGATCCACCTCCATCACTTTCAGAGCCACACTAATGCCTGCACCTGAGGTTGACCTCTTCCAGTTGTACAGAATCAATGGGAAGTGACTGAGATGTTACTTTTCAAAGGCATTCCTTTACAGACATTGAGGTGTCTCAGCCAAATTTCTACCAGCCTGTCTGAAAATGCCCTTGGGGTTTACCTGCATCTGTAACACATACACACCTAAAGATTTCTCACTAGCATTCTATGGTAAATCTTGGAAATTGATAGTAGGAACTTAGTAGCATATATTTTAATAAAACTACAGAGAAATTGAATGTTAATATTTTAACTAACATTTTTTCTCTAAACATATGGTATTATTCTATTCTACATTTTGTTCTATCTACTGTGCAAGAAAAAGTAAAAAATTTGAGTTGGTCACAGTCCAGAGGAAAAAAGAGCAGATTGGAAACAGAAGCAGTGTGATCTAGGCTGTACACTGGCAACAGACTCCAGGCTGTAAATTGCAAACAGTAAAAGAACATGCAAAAGCTGGTTGTGGTGGATTCCTCATCAGCTGAGGCGTTCAAGCAAAAAGCGAAAAAAGCTCTCTGAAAGATATGCTTTATACAAATAGGCATTTATGCAAGGCTTGTGTTATGTAGGAGATCATCTAGTTTGATCTCAAGGATCCCTTATGGCTTTACAGTCTATGAATAAAGAGCCTCTTTCACTATAAGAGACTCAGTATTTCAGCTACTTTGGACCCAACGTGGTGAAGCAGGACTGCTACAAAGCAGGAATTGTGTCAGATACTCCTAATGCTGTGAAGGCCCCTGCGGAACACAATGGGGGACAAGTGTGTGAAAGAAGCCCTTTCAGTGCCCCATCAGGTCAGTTGTTTGAGCACAAAGCTGGGCTGAGTAAAGAATTACAGTATCTTACTTCTCACATTATGCATCTCTTTCACTGACATATCCACGGACCCATTAAATTTGATATTATGGCCGCACAAACACGAAGTCTTCGGTGATTGGTGAGAGGGAAACAGGTCTTCTGTGTTGCCTTTTTATGTGATCATTACTGTTTGGAGGGAAAAAGAGCAATTCAGAATAGAATTAAACGTGGTTTATGAGGGAATCTTTCACACTCAAAAGCTGATAGAAAAGTGACTTGTTTTTTAAAGGGTAAAATAGAGATACTGACAGCTTGTCCACTCTGAATTCCAAATTAGAGACAATTTACTCCACTAATAGAAGCTATCAGTAATAGGGTCTAGACAATGGAAGAACTGGGTTATAAAAAGGGGTTACATCTGACAAACAAAGACACTTTGTTTCTTACTTATAAAAAAGAAAACAATTTCATGGATATAATCAGCAATAACTTGGTTTTAGGAAGCACTTGAAACAGTAACTGTGATATCTTAACTGGTATTTGGCTTGAAGAAACCCCCGAAGCTGGACTGTAGCTTTGAAGCGATGTGCGCTGCAGTAATTTTGGCTGATGTGCAGAAATGCATAAACAAGCTCTTCCCCAGCTACTTCAGATATTACAAGGAACATAACCATGACACCACAGAGCTCATCTCCAGTTAACCACAGAGCCTTCCCAGCCTTCCTAGACGCCCACTGCAAACCTTTCCGTGTTGCATTTGGCCATTGCTAGAGAGCCATCAATAACCAAGCTAATTTCTACTGGAAGACAGTTCAGATCATTTTTCATATAACACCAGTTACAGCAGCAAGCAAAAGACAGGCCTACTCAGAGTAGCTGGTGATGAAAACCAAAATAATTCTGAGTAAAATAATAATGAGCTGAAAGAAAGAACAGTACATGTCCAACAGGAAAATTGTTATAAGTCTTATTTAAAATATTTGTTAAAGATTTAGAAGAGGGATAAACACTACATTTTGAAAGGAAAATTATACTGATTTAGAACGAGTTGCATATCTACAGCTCATATAAAACACCAGCTATTTCTGGAATGTAAAAAACATTTCAAGCAGAAATATTTACTCTCACAATCCACTCTCAGAACTGAAGTTCTTGTCTTGTTTACTGGAGTAAACTTCAGTTCAAAGGTTACTACTTGATGTCCCTCAAAAATAAGCATATTGTACACATCCTTTTTGGTTTAGGCTAGCTTCATGGGGGTTTGTGTTTCTCCTGCTCATTAACTTGGGATAAAGGCCAAAGTCCTCAGTTCAGCAAGGCAGAAGTTAGGAAGAAGCAGAAGAGGAATGGCCCCAGTTCAGGCTGGACTTTAGGCATGTACATTCTTTCCCCCTTCACCACATTTTTCCCCTCTACCAAGAGTGCCACACCATTCAATGTGCAAGAGCTTCCTTTTTGTTCCTGCACCCTCATTTCCTGCTGCTTCCATCCTGTAAGCCTCCTTCAGGATTTTCAAAATTTTTCCACTCAAGCTGGGAGAATGCACTGAACTGAACACATGATGGAGGAACTGATGTGCAAGAAAAATAGAAAAGGAAATAAAAGAGAAAGAGATGTGAAGATATGGAAACAGGGAAGAAAATATGTCCTTCTGTATGCACAGGCTCTAAGGTAGGTTTAATGAGTAACTGAGGACTACAACTGTGCGTGCAGGTCTTGAGAAGGCTTCATTAGATACAATTTCATCTCTTAAAAATAGATAGTTTCATGGGGTGGCTGCATTTCTAACACTGCATGCATTTCTGATCCCTCAGTGAAAAAAATTGAATGCCTAATGTACTAGAAGTCACGTAACACTGCCTCAGAAAGCAGTACAGAGATTGCCACTGGTCTCATACCTTCATCTCAACAGTGCAGACTTTGTATAATTTCAACTACATTCCCTAAGTAAGTTACAGGGTTGATATATTCCAGTTACAATTTTTTAAAATAGAAAGCCAATGTTTTTTGTACATGAAAAAAAAAATGTCCAAAACTAAAATAAAGTGCCCCCAAGCAGTTTTCTGTACAGCTTCTGCACATAAGTCCCAAAACAAGACAACAAACATAGGTTTGGGGCTTGTTTTGCATTGTCCTGTAATCATCTGGTTTGCAAAAGCTTCTCATTTTCCTAGAAAGGGACTTGGAGGCCAAACCACAAACACATTCAAGAGCCAACCATTTTCAGACAAGTTACTTGAAAAAATTAAGGGAAGGGCAGTTTCTTCTCTACTCACAGATCAGATTAGTCAGGCAGACAAGTCCATTCTAGTATCATGTAAGGATGTCTGAACACGCACCAGCAGCTTGTGTAGCTGATCCTGGGCTGGGGAGCACTCTCTGGAACTGCTGGGATTCCCTTCTACCAGCAAAGAGGCATCTCTGCCACTTTTTAGAACAGAACAGAGACATTGAATAGGAAAGATGAAGCAGATGGGTGATTTTCATCAGCAATTAAGTTCCCTAGAGCTCCAGATCAAACAGCTGAACACCCAGGATGGCGCTGCCTGCACACTCAGGGCATACAAGCTGAAGCTGGGTGTCTAGGCACAGGTCCTACTCTGCAGCCAGATAAGTGGCTATGCAGAGCCCTCCAGGCACTGCAATTCCACAGTCCTATGTCTCCAGGGTTCATCTCTACAGACCCAACAGCAGATCAGATCCTTAGTCTACAATTCTCTCAGGGCATGGGCGAGCCTTTCCCTTCAGTCTTATTTTCTCTCTGTAGACTGTCATCATATCAATGACACCAATAACAAATTTGTTTCTTCCTAGAGAACTTCAGTCATGACTCTTGGGTCACCTTTTCCATCCTTCTACTGCATGCTTCTATCCACAGAATTCCAGAGAACTTTATTAATGATGAGACAAAAGAGTTTTATTTCTGGAGTCTCGTCCACAAAGCAGTAAACCTTGGAGGTTTTTTCCTTGTACTTGTCCAAAAATACATTTTTGTTCTGGTTTTAGTTATTCTTGAGTCTAGAATAAAGTCTTGGATACTCCTAACAAACTCCTCTCCTTCCCTGATGTCAGTGTCCTTTGAATACTTGTAGAGGTTAATCCTCCTCTGTCCTTTTGCCAATGAAATTCTGAATATTTAGATTGTTTAATTTTCTTACATAGATTGAAAAAAAACTCAGGAGAGAGACAGAAATTTCTTCAGAAAATTAAGTGCAGATGAGAGAAATCTGTCAAATGCCCTCACAGACACAAAGGCTCCAAAATCAGCTGAGGTTGTGGTAAGCAGCAGAAAATGTATCTGGAAGCAAGTCTACAGGAAGAGGGAATACTTTATTGCTCAATAGCAGAAGAGGCTTCAGAAAGGCTTGCACACCTTGTACACTAAAAAAGAATGGTCATAGCACAGCCACTTGATCAATTTTGTGTGTCCAGCAACGACCAATAGCCTTGGGAAGAACCACAGCAAGAGCAGGCACTGTCACTTCCCTCAAAGTCCTGCTCCAGAGCCATCTGGCCCGGGGTCACAGTTCCTGCTCCTACTCCCGCCAGGGAAAGGATGCTAGCGAGTTCCAGCAAGCTGATACCTGCTTCACAAATTTTATGAAGGGTCAGAAAAGTGAAACTCTGCTTAAAAGCTCCATTAAAATTATTATTTAAGCTAAAACTAGTCCAAGGTCACACTACAAGGTAGTATCTCCTATCTCCATGCTTGGTGCCATAGCCAAAGATAAGACAGAGCTATTTATAAGATCACTTCTGCAACCAAGTTTTGCCAAAAAAAAAAAAAAAAAAAAAAAAATCTGCATTATGGAATGTGAAATGGTCTGTCTGGAATATCTCTTACTTGGCAGGAGTTTCTGAGGAAGCCCAGCAGATGTGGGCTGGACAACACCAGAGGCAGCAGAACTTTACAGCCCTGAGATCAGGTACGGCTCTGAGCTGGGAGACAGGCAGGTCCAGCAACTTCTGGCTCACAAAAATGTTTTTAGCTGAGGGAACTGAGGGAAAAAAAAGCTGGTTTTTTTATTAATTTGTTTGGGGTTTTTTGGTTTGTTTTGTTGTTTTGTGTTTTTTTTTAATACAGATGCATTGCAAATGGAAAGTCTTCTTTTTAATAAGTTGCAGTAAACTCAGTTGATGCTCAGCCCTGAAGCACATTTCTCCATTACTGGACTCGATTTAATGCAGCAATGATGAAAAATACTAGAGTTTCAGGTCTGTTGGTACTATTTCAATTTTCTTTCATGGTTTTATTAGAAAACTATGGGAGAAACATAATTCCTTTCTTCTTGCTCAAGAAAACAACAGACTGAGGACAGTCCATGCCAGCCATGCCTTTTCCCTATTCTTCAGTGGAAGATTAGCATTTTTGTATACTAAACTCAAGCGTTTTAATTTCTTTTCAAAAAGTTCCTGCCCTTTTTCCTTAATTATTTGTGTGTGACAAAGTCTGACCTGTTTTAATGAAATCCTGTTTTAAAAATATTTTGGCAATATTTAGTGGGAAAAGAGATCATAATGTAGCCACTCTTTTAACAGTCTTAAAATGAGACAATCCCACATGAAGCAATACTGCCCTGCCTTGCAGAATCATTACCCGGAGGAAAAGCACACCACACCTATTGTACAGTTTATATCTTCAGAAGACTCTGCCTGGACCTTCAGGGTGTTATTTTCTCTCACTGTCTATAGAACTGAGGAACACAAAAAATAAGAAACTAGTTCTATGTTATGAAAATAGAAACTCAAAACAAAATATAACACAGAATAATGTATTTAAGGTAGTAGAAAAAAATCGAGTTTGTCATGTGAAATAGAATGGTTCTAAAGTACTCACATTTATCTTCTTTTTTCTTTATATTGGTATTATATTAATACATACTCTGACTAAGACACCAAACCTCACAGTGGACTCTAGGTTTAGGAGCTCAGAATAAAATGAGCCCATCATTTGCAAAAAGAGCTGCACAGGATATCTTGAAAACATCAAAACCATTCTTGATTTTGACTAATTTCCCTTTCTAGTATTGCAATTTTAGTGACTCTGTGAGGCCAATGGACTCTAGATTAACCAAACTATTACAATCAAATTGGTAATTACTAATGGTCATCCCTTCTGGATAAAGTTTGTGGACTTGTAAAAGAGCTAATGAAAACTGTCCACACAGTAGAAATGTGAAGGGAGAAGCTTGGAAGTCTGTCAGGGAGGAAACCACAAGATTTACACTTTAATAGATCCACTGGTTACAATGGAGAAGTGGATGAGGACAACAGCTGGAATCAGAGCTGACAACCTCGCAGTTTCCATGGAGTTTCCACCACATCCTATTATTTATTCAGAAGCTATTTTCCAGGAAAACAGCCAGCCAGCTCGTGAAAGTGTTTTCAACAAAATAATTTTCAAAGGATGGTGGAACAATAGAATAAGGAGGCCACAGAGCACAGGTGGCCAGGCTTTTCTTTTGGGTTACCCGAATTTGTATGTTTGAATAATAATTTCAAATGGGTGGTAGTATACTAGAAAGTGGTAAATATGAAGTATCTCAATTTTGCACAGCCAAATTACATTTTTACACTACTGGCTCATTTTTTAGCCCAGTTAACATGGAAACATGAAAGGATTTTCATCTCATCACTACCAACTGGTGTACCTATGTGTGCCTCATAGTGTTTGGACCACATTAGTGGATCTCTAGCAAATGCAGAAGGAGATGAGACATGAATATTTTTGGTTGCCTGAGAAATATTTTTAACAGAGGAATGTATTTTGAAGTGGAGTTGGCCAGCAGCACCAGTAGCCAAAAGCACAGCAGCAGCTGAGCATCTGGAAAAACACTCAAGGACAGGCACCAAGTTTAGAGCAGCAGCAAGGCTGACAGCAGCAGCCTGGGGTGAGGTTTGTGGGGAGACTGACCTGGGGTGGGGACTTGGGGCACCAGTAGAAACGGGGTTGTGAAACAAAAAGCTTTGGCAGTTAGCATGGGACAGTTCCTCACTGAAATATCTCAAGCCAGGGGCCCAATAAAAAGCAAATGGCACAAGGCCAGGGCTGCTGAGCCACGCCAGCAGCACAGCACCATCCTTCATGCTCTCAGGAACAAGGTGCAGCCACCACAAGCACTGCAGTCTGCATGCTGCTGCCCAAACACACCACAGGGGAAGGGAAGAACAGTTTGGTTGCACAATGAATTTTGATATCAAACTGAAATGTTGCCATAGCTCATTTAAAAAGCAAACAAACCATAAAGATACAAGCACTAAGCAGAAGAGGCTTCACTGGTTTCTCATGAACTCACGTGCTCACTAAGGTTCATGTATTCCCTGGAAAAGTCACGAACAGCAGTGGCATCTCAGGGTCATATAGCAGCATAGTTCCAAAATAAAGAGTGACAAAATCCAAAATATCCAAAATAAAGGGTGACAAATTTTACTTATTCCTAGAACAAACACCAGTGGGGGTATGAAACATGGGAACTTAAATGCTAATAAGAAATTTATTACTCTTCTCAGAGAATATTGCAATAACACTGTTAAAGAAATCAAAAGCAGATATATTTTGTCCTTAATTTAGCCCATACAATTTGGCCTATAAAGTTTTAAGAAATAAGTAAATAGTTACTTCATCTAGATGAGTTATTCAAATGTTCTCAACAAGTATTAAAAGCAGAGAGTATAGAGAATTACCACTGTGATACAGTTTAAAAAAAGATTTTTAGTGCAGAAGAGAAAAACCTTTATAAATCAGATACATACACACATATGTATTTGCATCTATGGGCATGCATATATATGTACAGACATAAATAGATCAAGATTCAGATTCCACTTACAAAGTAATAGATCTTTTTTCCCTCACTTCAATAAATGAATAAATGAATAAATTTCAATAAATTATATAATTTTTTTTACTTTTATTTACCGGTACTGGAAAGAAAAGAACATGCCAGTGGGTGACATCTAAAATTTAAGGAGCCAGACACCAGAATTCACATTCCTTGCTCAGCCAGGAAAGCACTCTGTATCATTGAGGGGACACTCTACCACTATAAGTGATAGATATAAGGTAAGAATATGAAACCCTAAATATATTCTACAAGAGAGTGCCATGTGAGTAAACTGCCAATGAACTCCTATATGAAATTAACTGCATATTTTGTAGTTGGTGGATGACTTCTCCTCTGTCATACAGCAAGACATTTAATACAAGCACCCTGGGTTTTTCTTTTAGACATAAATTATCTCATAACTGACTATTTCTTTTACTAAGTGATTCAATGACTTCTGTGAGAAGAAAAATTATAAAAATTACCTAGTGGAAAAAAAAACTCTTTTAAATTTTAAATTAAATTTTTTGTATTCCAGGAAAAACTTATTTCCAGAAGTACCACAGTGCTCTGAAGACAGTAAGTCCAGTAAGATAAAGAAAGTAGAGTGATACAAGTAGTTCAGTTTATGGATTTATCAGTGCTGTGTCATTTGGTTTTACTTCAACAACTGAATAAGAGCAAAGGACAAACCTTCTCCTGCAGGTGAAGTGTCGCAAACAAGTCTGCACCTTTTCCCACAAGTGACTCAAGTTCCTGTTCGCACTTAGAAGTCAAGGCTGAGAGTATGACTAAAGCAAAAATGTCCAGACAACAAGAATGACAACCTTCATTTTCACTTCAGTCCCTTCCTTTCCCAACAGAAAATAAAAATGCCTCCAAACAAAAATTTCACCACTTGTATTCAGTTTACCTCCAGTAAAAGGATGAGGTGCAGCAGATAAAATTGTTACATAAATACCTAAAGCTTGCCTGGTATAAAATTAAATTTTAAATAAGGAAGAACAAGCAAGTCACTTGAAAGCCTTAAGCCTGTGGTATAAATAACCTGCGATGCTATCCAGAATCAGCTGAGCTGTAAGCATCATCTGCCCCAACCATGAGTCAGCTTGAGTCAGTTCACTGTACTTTTATGGTACCTTCGTGGTACTTTCAAAGGCAGAAAATGCATCTCCCAGCAGCATGAAAGAACTCTCTGAAATGTGAAATGAGTATTTGGTGGGAAGGTGTTCTCTACTATAAGATGGCAGTAAAATTAGTGGAATAAATAAAATGCCAGTATACTTAACATTTCTGTCTCCTTATTTTTAGCCCAAAGAGAGGACTGAAATCAAAGCATGAAATGAAAAGCAAATCGTGTGGTCTTAAGGCCAAGAATTTTAAACTCTTTGTGAACTGCTCCTTCTGCACAGCAATTCTCCAACTGTGCAAAGCAGCACTGTGGCAATATGGATTCAGCAAACAGGGAATGCTTCCAGCTGTTTGCATCCCTCCCACTCCCAGTATGCATAACATCCTGCCTGGTAGAAGTTTTATTTGTGTTTAAACATGATAAGGCTGATTTACATTAGAGGAATGTTTCTGATCAATCATTTGTGCTGAACAGCCAGTGACTAAGTGGAAATGTTTCACAGAGAAGAACTGAGTAAGAAGTTTAAAAAACTTCAGGACGTGGTTTCTAATCTATTTAGCAGAGAGCTCACAACTTCCTGTGGCCGCCTGCACAGGACTCTCACACACTTCTGCCAGTGCTCAGATCCATTATCCACAACCGTGGGACATAAAAGGAGAGAGGGAGGGCTTTGCCCATGGAAAGTGAAGTGCCAAGTTCAAACTGGTTGTTACAGTCAAGGAAGAGAGATGCAAGACTTTTCAGGCACTAATCTTCAGGCAGCATGAATCGGTGTCCACTGTTTGGGGTCAGCCTGGAATCTAAGGAGCTGCCTCTGGCTGGGATGGATCTCAGGGGAGGTTTGGTGCTGACTTTTGCAGGATGGATCACGGGCTGGGCTCCTTTGTCAAACCTGGGAAGGTTTGGTTCTGGCTGCTTGCAGGATGGATCACGGGCTGAGCTCTTTTTTAAGCTGTCAATAGTGATGAGGCCAGTGCAGGTGTGGAAACCAGCAGAGGTGAAGAGCTGCTTTATTTTAGAAAGCTGAGAACCCACTGGCCTGAGTACAGCAGATGTGTTCTTGAGGACGCCTTGCAGAATAGTTTCATAGTCCACAAATAGATATTTACACTAGTAAAACATTTTTGCTTTGATGTTTGA
The DNA here is from genome assembly GCF_028018845.1 of Melospiza georgiana. Classification (NCBI taxonomy): domain Eukaryota; kingdom Metazoa; phylum Chordata; class Aves; order Passeriformes; family Passerellidae; genus Melospiza; species Melospiza georgiana. The sequence goes on from NC_080430.1 coordinate 14,966,657, forward strand.
AAAATAATTAAAGTAAATTAACTTAAAATAAGGTGTTAGGCTTTTATGATGCTTTCATAAAGGAAAAACTAAAAGGAGGAGGTTTTGGACAAAAATGCCACAATTTTTTTTTTTTTAAATACTTATGCTGTCAAAGGAGAAACTATCAAAATGGATATATTTCAAAGCTAATTTAATATATACTATTAATCATGGCTTTTAAACTTAGTCTGTCAGATCTGCTTAAACAATGAAATTACACAGCACAGACCAATTCTAATTTAGGATTTACATGTTATCTCACAATTATGTCACTTAAGATAATTATTTAAATTGAACACCATCTGCTTTTCATTTTACAGCTTTTTACAAATCTCAGTTCTGGGAGATTTGTAATATGTAAATTTATAATATGACTTCAGCAAGGTCCCCGTAAACCTACAAAACTAGTAGTTACTGTCTTCAGTTAAGTCTAAATTTCTGTTTATAACCCCATTTTACCTATTATACAGCTTTGCTATATTAATGCATCAGGATGAAGGTATCTAAGGAAATAATTTTCCTGAAGTTGTGTGTTTTGCTCTGGAAAGTAAAAACAGACCTGCAATTTTCAATATCATAAAACAAATATAACAAAAAATGAAGTTAAAATAATTCCTGCAACCTCCCATCCTCAGGGCAAAGGTCTTAAAGCCAAAGGCATCCCTGGCCTTTCTTATGACTGCTTTGTAAATCAAGTTACTTGATGAGACTGGACATGTATATTTGATAGAAACTAGAATTTGACATTTTCCAAAACTTTGTTTATAGCACGCTGACTCCAATGTGGAAAGTAGCTTGGTGGAGTTTTCTTGGAGCCTGCAGGTTCATTTTCAGAGGACATTGTGTGCCTCAACAGCTCTCGGAATTAATTTTTCTGAATGGGAACTGGGGACAGATCAGTGCAGCAGGAATGCAAGCATGAGGGTGTCTGTGCCACTGGCAAAAGGAACAGCCCAGAGCCCACACTGCAGACCAGAGAAAGAGGACTGTACAAAACAGGTCAGGAAATCTGAAGGATCACAGATGAAAATGGGGAGATTAAAAGGGAAGGATAGGGTAAGATGGAGGATGGATCATACATGGTACAAGATTTTTTGTGATACAGACACCAGACAAGCAAAGAGAATTAAGATTTATGTTTACTAGTCTGAAGACAGTTTAATTTTAGCTAAATCTCAGATACAGCAGAAAGCCAATGCCACATACTCAAGTATGTGGTTACAGAAAATGCCACAGATCTCGGGTAAGCTGCAAGGCAAAAGGCTGAAAGCCAAATGCCTTCCTACCATCTGAGCAATGGGACATCCAGGATGGCCTACCTGTGCATTAGAATCATACTAACTTTAAAATACATTTTTAACCTGTACTAGAGTGATCAATTCACCTCCTTACAATGTTCAACCTTGTTCTTTTTGAGCTTTTCTCAAAATTGTTTGTGAATTTCTCTGTTGTATGTAAGTTCATCAACAATTATCTTTTCACTTTCATTCCTTGTTGGTTCATTACACCCAGCTAAAATCAGAATTTTGTGTTTTTAAATTCTGTGGCCAGAATATCCTACTGCCAAGGATATTAGCAAACTACAATTCTCCCTACCTGAGGATGAATTTCATTTAAGAGCCTGAACCTGTAAACTGAGAAACTCAGTTTTTGCTTGATGAGTCCTGTGAGTTACACAGCTTACTGCTGCAAAATAACTGCAACTGCTGCCAGAATCGTAAAGAAGGCAAGAAAAGCTGGCTGAATAGACAACAGAAAGTCAGAATTGCTTTGTATTAGACTCTGCTTAGATGGCAAGGTAGTGGGACAAATCAATACTCAAGAAAAACTGCTATTAACGTCCAGACATAAGCTCTTAAGAAAAAGAATATTGATGACACTTGTTCTAGAAAAATGACATCATATGGGGATCATTGAGAGTGCACAAGCAAGAGGTTCTGACTGTAAATCTCTGGCATCTTCATCCAAACATCATTACTGCCAAAGCATTTTAGATATGAGCCTTTAAAAAATAAGTTTTAAAAAAAGTCAATGAAATTATTTGATGAAACACAATCATGAAAATAACTTGAGGTGTTTAATAGTGGGGAGGATAAATTGAGGGTTTCAGAACAATCTCAACATAAGACTCTACTATTTGACAGAATTCGTATTAGAAAAAATATTCTGTTCTGCCCTTTTTTGCTATTGTTTTCCACTAGAACAGCAAATCACCTCATACAATAGTCATTCCATTTGCCCACATGTCTTTTCCCAGTGGTACCATTACTACTTATTTCCTTCAGACTATTTTTGCCTTCTTTTTCTTGCCTACTAGTCTTGCTTGAAATATTCTGTTTTCCACATAGCTCCTCTTTCCCCTACATATCAATGAACATTAAATCTGTCCTTATTCCTGCTCTCATGACAGACTCAGTACTAGCAGACTTTTTCTACAGCTGATACCAAAATCCTCCTTTCTCATTTCTATCCTTCCTCTCCTCTGCACAAGTCTAAATTTAAGTAATTTTATGCACTAATAACTACTGCATTGAGCTTAGAATGTTGCAGGATGTCCCTCTGGGCAAAACCGAAGCAGAAGAATTCTTCAAGGAAACTCTTGCAATCCTCCTTGCTCATTTCTTTGGGGGCAGTGGAATTCATTTTTCCCCTGAATGAGCATGAGCTGCTTGTCTAAACAGTGGGAATCCCCTGAGAAGGATGGAACAGAATATGCAGGCACGTGATCTCAGAGTCTCACAGGAAAAAAGCAGCACATGGTAAGAATTAACTAACTGCTGAATCTCAGAAATTTACTGTGCATTCAGAATTATCATCCTTTGGGGATATTTTTAATCTCCCAAAGGCATTTTTTCTTGGGTAATTAAACACTAAAATATCTTCAAGCCTAAAGTTTTTAAATCTAGTTCTCTAGAAAACATGATTCATTTCAAGCAACATAAGGAGCTGCAGAAGTTCTCTGCCCTGTGTTACCATGAGTATGAGTGTTTGAACATAAATCTCAAAGACTTTAGTCTCTTCACTTAACTCCTGCTCACTTTACTTTGGAACACAGGGGGCAACCTGTAGTTCATGCCTAACCATGAAAAAGGATTCCTGCCTTGCTTATTGAGGATCATAAAGTCTTTTAGAATTTCTGCATGAAACAAACTCTCTTCACAATGACAGAGGAGTCCCACAAAAGTGCTTTCAAAGACAAACAAGAAGGACTGTGTATGCTAATGGCAGCAGGGACTGTAACAGCAACAGCACAGCCTACCCAAACATATGCACAGAGGGGAGAGCAGCTCTTCAGCTGAAGCAAGTGCAGAAAAGGAGTCAGAGGAAGAATGGAAGGCACAATGCAGCTGGAACAAAGCTGTCCCCCAGCCCCTCTACTCCAACAGCCAGAAGGGCACAGTCCCACCAGAAGGGCCATGTGCTCTGGTGACCTCTCTTTTCTTCTTGCCTGACAGCCACAAGTTGCTTTTTAAACGCTGGCGAGCTGAAGGAAGGGCTTGGTGGACTCTGACCTTTCCAGGCTCATGTTAAACACAGGACTGTCAATTGAACAAAGCAGAGATCTCAGCACTGATCATAAACCAGGTGTGAATACATCAGCTTTATTGCACTTAAGCGCTGAACATTGCTCCCGTGAACAGCAGGCAGACAATCTTGCAGGGCAAAACTTTGCCCACAGGATAAAATCTGTGGCAACCTTCTGGCTGAACATTTGTGACTCACTTCACTGTTTGTGTGGGGCAGGAGAACCGGGCTCCAGTGTAAACACAGCATTCCATATCCTGGGCACACTATACATGTCTGACAGGCTGCCTCCAGAGAAGTGCTGCTCACTCCTCAAGAGCAGCCAAATAGGGGCTGTTATCAAAAGCAATGACCACAACCATTTAGCACCATCACTTCCTGCACCAAGTGACCCTTCTAATAATACTTTCTCTCTGAATCTTCTGTCCAAGCCCCAACATCTCCTCCATCCTCCACTCTGGAAGGCAGAGCCCAGTGCTGACCAGCTGCCAGTGAGGTCTCAGTGCTCGCTGCGCCCCTTGGTGACTGCACAGCTGCTGCTGGAATAAAACAGCGGCTGCAGCCGCTGCTGCTCTCTGCTCCAAGGTCAGGCCAGGAAAACTGGGCGCTCCCACAGCCAGTTCAACCCAGGTGGCTGCAGTCTGATGTATTCCCAGGAGAATATTCCCTGCTTTCTTCTCCTGGCTTCATTGGCTGCAGTTTGATCTGTTCCCAGAAGACCTGCTTTCTTTTCCCGGCTTCATTCCTATCCTTGGGAAAATGACTTTGACTTCCTCTTTTCTCTCCCATCCTTTATCTATCTTTTGTGATCAGACCATGATTTTTTATCTCAGCTTTATAATTTGGTTTTCTTTAGTTTGGAAAAAAAATACCTTAAGTAGGGTAGGATCATTTTGAAGAGGCAGGGAAGGAAAAGAAGTGGAGTGGAAAGGGAAAGTACTTGCTGCCAGTAACAACGTTTGTTGGGAAAGTGGGGCAGTGCAGATAAATTATCGCTCCCTGGGGCAGAGGTGAGAGAGATAACTGGTACAGTATGACATAGTAAAGGTGCAAGTGTAAGTGGCTGGTGAAATTATGAAGTTGCCTAATGGTTGCCCTGATGGGAGGCATTTGCATTTGAGTATTAATGTGCAAACTATGCACATTAAAACACATCCTGTGTTTGTTATCACTGAGGCCCCAGTTGAAAAATATCTCAACGCTTTGCAAGCTGCAGGACTGGAGAAGATGGTGGAGAACAGGGTGACAGCTCCCTGGCTGTGTGGGCTTTGGGAAGTCAGAGTTCAGCAGCCTGGCAGCAACGTGTGGCAAACGGGAAACTGCAGCCAAGGAAATACCCTGATAACTGGTTAGGAGATGCTGCAGCTGCTCCTGCCAACCAGTTCCTGCTTCTCTGGAGGCACCCAAGTGACCCCTGACCCCAGAGGTTCCCAGCCTGACACTGGGAGGGATTGCAGTAGAGCTGCCTGGCACAGGGACTGCACAGGGACTGCCTGGCACACTCAGCCCCAGCCCTGGAGCTGCAGCTGGGCACCCCTGATTTACACAGCTGGCTTCTTTACAAAGGCCACACTGGACACAGCAAAACCTGCTTTGGGATTGGTGTTTGTGTAAAAGTTATAATAAAATCTGTATCTGCAAGGTAAGTTAATATAGTAGGAGTCCTAGTAAATATATGTATTGTATAAGTGGCCTTGCCCCAGTCCTAGTTGTTCTAAATGGGCTGCAGCTGTGATGTCCTTAATTGGGTGGCAGCTATGGCTAATGAAGATAACTGGGATAAAAGGGGGTGGGTTGGCTGGTCAGGAGGAGCCCTGATGAAGAAGCAGGAATAGCTGCTTGTGAGAAAATCACCTGGAAGGTAGGGGACTCTAGAAATAATATAACAATATGAATAGAACAAGTGGTGACCCCGACGTGATAGAAGATAGGACAGCTGAGACCTGTGGCAGTTTGAGAGCTGGGACTCTAGAAATACAACAACAAGATGTGATAGAAGATAGGACAGCCAAGAGCTGTAGAAGAACATGGTCTTTGAGTTGAGGAGCTGTGACAGCCAGGAGCTGTGAGAATATGGCCTTTGAGCAAGGAGCTGTGTGTGCTGTAAATGGCCTTTGAGTCATGGGGAAATATGTGTGTTGTACATGGCCTTTGAGCCATGGGGAAATGTATGTATTGTACTTGAATATCTATATTGTATTTGAATATCTGTAAGTAAAAGAAAAGGGGAAATATAGTATGAGTCTCAGTAAAATATGTATTGTATAAGTGGCCTTGCCCTGATCCTAGTTGTTCTAAATGGGCTGCAGCAATGATGTCCTTAATTGGGTGGCAGCTGTGGCTAATAAAGATAACTGGGATAAAAAGGGGTGGGTTGGCTGGTCAGGGAGAGCCTTGGAGGAGCCCTGACAAAGAAGCAGGAGCAGCACTGTTGTGAAGAGTTGTTTGCGAGAAAACCACCTGGAAGGTAGGGGACTCTAGAAATATTAATTCAACAAGTTAACAGTGAACAAAACAATTCCCAGGTTCCCACTCAATCCATGAAAACCCATCTTTTCTTGAGCCCTCCTGTGCAAAACTGTTCATTCACTCTCCCAGATGCCATGTACACTGCAGTATAGACGCTGCGTTAAACATTTTGACATCACCTACAATTGTGTCTACTGGCTCAGACACCTCCAGCACTTGTTTTTTTCCCCTGACATCTTTAGTACTTCACAAATGTTGGAAAATAACTCATGATTTTCATACCCATCTGTGCTCTCCAAAGGAGTCCAGAAAGCCGCCAAACAATTCAGTGATTTTATTTTTCAGCCATTTGTGAGACTTTATCCTCTTGATTTCCTACTGCTCAGCACAGCCAGCCACTGGCCACTTGACACAATAAGATCTGAGCAGAGCCTTGGGTAGCACTTGAACCAGTCTGTTGAGCAGTTTTATTTACTCCTCAGAGCCCCAGTGATCTCAGTAGCACATTTTTGCCACCAGTTCTTTGCAGTATACTACAGTGGACAGCTGCTCACTATTTGCATATTCTGGCAAAATCACAGAATATTCTGAGTTAGAAGAAACCCATAAGGATCATCAAGTCCATCTTTTAAGTGAATGGCCCACACAAGGATCAAAATCCACAACTGTGTCATAATTAGCACCAGATGTGATTTTTTTTCCCCCTGAAATAAAGAAGCAGAGATAAAACTAATGGATAAAACATGGATAAAACTAATTTTTTATCTTCCAATCCCTAAATTTCACACATTTTTGGCAGATCACGACCCCTCTGGCATTTGCTTTTACTTTGCATGGTGTTAATTTTTTAGCACTTTTAAAGCTTTCGCTTTCTGGTGGCTTTCTTCTTTCCTGGCAGTATTAATATTATATCTTGATTTGCCTGTTGAAACATATAGTCCCTGCTGTCCTTATCTGGATGTCAAAATTATTTAGCCACCATTTCATTTGTCCTGTGCTTGCTTTCGATGGAGCTGCTTGAAGCAGTAGTCTGTCATTTCAATCTCATTTTCCAACACCACTAAAACAGTTTTGCAATTACAGCTGTGCCAGCATTAAAAGCTTCTGCTAAAACAGCTGTTATGAGACTGCACCCTAAACCACTGCACTGCCCAAGTGGAACACGGGGTTGAATCACAGGCCACACTTGAGTAAACTAGAATCATTCCTTTCTTATTCCAAAACGCAGCTAGAAAGCAAGCAGAAGGAAAGTGATCGAAATTATAAACAAGTTGCAGCATTGCTGGTTAAGTTAACCATACAAAAATAAGAACTGGCAGAAGCTCCAGTAGCCACACATAAAGGCACAGTGCTTAGAGCTCTGAGCCACGAGTTGATAGCTTGTGTTTCCCAACACCTTACCTTCAGAAAGGTGTCGAATGGCACGCTTTTTCATTTTTTTTTAATCGTTAATTTCCCAAGTACCTATTTTAAGGGGCACTCTGAAATACCAAGAGCATGCTCCGAACACCAGCAGGCTCCGGCCGAGGGATTTGGGGAAAGCGACTTTTTAGCTCGGAGAGTGTGTTAGCACCAGACAAGCCCACTCATCACTTAGTGACTTCCACTGCTCTTGGCAAAGCTGCCAGCAAGAGGGATAGGAATCCCTGGCTGCCCAGATTCCCCGCTGTCCCCACGCGTGGAACCATGCAGAGAGGGGAGCAGGAGAAGAGCTCTGGACAAGGGCTGGGGTCGAGCAGCCTTTCGCCACCGCCGGGAGCGAGGGGGCCGCGGGGCAGCCCCAGCCCCGTCCGCACCCACCGGGCCAGCCCGGCAGCGGCCGGCCCGCGGGCAAACCCCGCCAAATAAGGCGCTGGCGGGCGGCAAGGAGGGAAGCGGGCACCGAGCCCTGCCTCAGGAACGGCTCTCCCGTCCTTGCCCGCCGCGCCGGAGACGCCTCCCCGGCCCGCTTGACGGCAGCGGGGAGGAATGTGTTTCCGGGGCGGGTAGAGCGGAGCGCGGACCTCCCCTCCCCTCCCCCGCGGGCCGGGCTCCCGCAGCAGCTCGGAGCAGGCGGCGGCGGGCAGCCAGCGAGGAGCGAGCCCGGGCGTCCCGCCGCGCCCAGCCCAGCCCTGCCCAGCCCAGGACGCCGCCGCCGCAGCAGCGAGCCGGGCGGGCCGGAGCGCGCCCGCTGCCCGGAGCCATGGCCGAGGTAACGGGAGGACGGGCGGGGGTCGCAGCCGGCCGGGAGCGGGATGAGCGGTGCCTGTGGCCGCCCCGGGGCTCAGCGCCTCGGGCGGGCTCCGGCGGGCGGCGCGGGACTGCGAGCGCCGCTTCCCGCGCCGGGAGCCGCCGCCGCCCCGAGTGCGGGTCCCTCGGCGCCGGTCCCCGGCGGAGGAGGGGGCGCCGCCTCCCGCCGTGCCTGCCCGGCGCTGTGGGCGGGAAGGTGTCGGGCCCAGCCTGCGGCTTCCTGTGGCGGCGGGACGGCGGCCTCGGGCCTCCCGTGCCGCCGGGGCCGGCCGGGCCTTTGTCCGGCCTTGGCCCTACCAGCGGAGTAGCGGCCGCCCCGGGCAGCGCCCCGAGCCCTCCTCTCCGAGAGGCACTGAAGCCGTGCGGGTGCTCTGCCCTGTGCCCGCCGCCGCCTCCCGCCGGCCGTGCCCGGGACGGGGGCAGCACTCGGCTGGGAAAGTTTCGGGCTTCTTCCCCGGAGTGTGGGCGAGGGCGGGCGGCCGGAGGGGGACGGTTCCTTCTACGGGAAGCGGGCTATGGAGTTACAAGAATGGGAACGAAAAGAGTGAGGCAGTGCAGGAACTGAGTACCCCGGGTTTTGACCTGCACAAATCTGCAGAAAGCGAGCCCTGAGAGCGGGGTCTGTGCACTTTGAATGACGGGATGGTCGCAGTGCCGCGTTTGCCTGCTCGATCCGTCCAAACTGGCTCTGAGCCTCTATAGTTGCTAAAACTTGTGTCGGGATGGAGTGGGAATGCGAGGCCGCTGTACCGTGTCCCACATGGGGATTTCTGAAAAATCTTACAGCAGTACCGCACTGCTTTGTCTCCTCTTATTGCCTTCAGTTACTGGTGGTTGGAAGGAAACATGGAGCGATGGGAAATTCATTCTGACTCACTGTTCAGGCCCATGTCAGATGTCTTTATGTTATGGAATAAGGATCTGACTGCCTGTTAAACTCATTAGGTAGTCTGTGACTGTTTATGAAAAGAAGCTGATCAGCGTTCATGTTTGCTTCTTCATTTGTCCTTGATAGAATACAGCAGTCCATTCATGCCAGCACATGTGCACATAGCTGTTGGGTGAAAAATGTTGATTTTTCTGGTAGATTTGCCATTGCTGCTACAGTCCTATTCATGCCAAGGTACACAAACTTTCAGGAGTAACGATTGTCTCCATTTAGATTAGTGGAACCACTCACGGCTAATGCTTCTTGTGTGCTAAAGCGTTGAAATTAAGCAGGACCCTACGTATGTGGAAAAAGATTTAAATAACTTGTACTCCTGGCACGCAGATCATTTGGTAGGTGATGGTAGCAGTGTGAGGAAAATTAGTTTTGAGAAATGAGGCAGCTTGGTGGCAGTGAGAGGATTTTGTTGTTCTTGGTTGTTTGTATGGGCCTTTTTAAAGTAGTATTATACTACTAGAAGGATGTAAATTAGACGAAATTAAGCAAGACTAAGAGCAAAGACATTCATTGTCCACATCCATCGCAGCGATGAAGCCGACAAAACCGATGATTCATTCTCCTGTCACAAAAAGTATTACTTGCCTCTGGGTAATGATTAAGTAGCATTTTGCAAGCTTGCCTAAGGCTCTATTTATAAGGGTTGCAAAAACAGTGAGCCATTGGCAATAGATTGGCAAGACAAGACAAGTTTAAGATGTGAACACCTTCAACTTTTGTCCTTTTCAAAGATGTCTCAGCTGAAAGGTGAAAAGCTGACAGGCATGCATAATCTTACCTTAATCAAAGTTGGAGCTGCTAAGTGCTGTATCTGTTTGCCAGCCACATGATAAATGAACTATATTTATTTCAAAATGAAATGTCAGCAGTTAAAACTCTGTTGTTCTCTGTGGGCGCAGCCAGGGAGCTCATTCTGCTGTCTCTCTTCAGGCACCTGATCTGTGCCGTGTCCCCAGTAAGGCCCACCCTTGTGAAGGACTGATTTGGAGGGATGCTTGTTTCTCTAAGAACGTGCATGAATTTCTGATGGGAGTGCAGAATTTTAGTGTCTTGTCCTGAGTATTTTAAATGACTCAAGTGGTTAGCCTAACACCACTTCCTTTGGGAAGTGAGTCCCAAAGCTGAAAAAAAAAACTGTCTGAGAACTTTTCCTGCTGTTCTTTCTTCCTGATTCATGATTCCATTCCTCTCTGTATACCTCTCATTGGGTAGCTCTGCTGTAGTTCAGATTTGAAAAAAGCTTGTTTGCTGTAGCAATACTCAGGAATTAGATATAACTTGGGTGGCAGAAAGGTGAACTTGGGGAGAGCCGTGCACACATGGGGTGGGCACGAGCTGTGGCCTCCCTTGCCCTGAATACAATTCCCTTGCTGCTGCTGGTATGAGTGCCCGGCAGTTGTTTGTAAATAGTTGTCATGCCTGCCTTTCCACCCAGTCTCGATTTAGTTGGGTGATGTGATGCACGCTTTGCTTGTGGTTCTCCCAGCTTCTCATGGTCTGCTACAGGCCTCGTGCTTGGCTGTGGCTCTGGGTGCTGAAACAAGGTGCTGATTGCTCCACAGGCTGTGAAGTACCTTGTCTTGGTGGGACCCTTTGTAAGCAAAGGCTCTAGTTCTGCGTCAGGCTCCCTTTCCTTTTAGTGGACAGCCATGCAGGGTCCCTGTTGTTCCTCTCCTGCTCGTGGTCCGAGGGCCTGGGTTTCTTCAGTGTGGACCCGCTCATGATGCCTCCTGCAGCCTTTGCTGGTGTCCCTGTCACTGCTGCACAGGAGGTTTAGGGGTTTAATTCTGTGCTACTTTCTCTGGTAGTTCTGCCATGGTGTAGGAAGTGGGTTTTGTGGAGGAGGTCTGGATGAAGCTTGCTGGCCATTGGTATACCTGACCTTCCTCTTCCTCCTCATTCCTTTCCAAATGTGTCTTGCACCCCTTCCACGTAAGACAGACTGTTGTAATCAGTGAGGCATTGCTCAAATGAAGTTAAATCAGTATTAATCACTAGCTTTAAGATTGCTCATGCCACCTCATGAGGCACTTGGAAAAGACATTGATTACATAGATCCAGAAAAGACAGAACCCATACTTAACAATAACAGAACCTATTCTGCCTCCTTTGCTTTTCTAGAATGTCAAGTGATTTATTTTTTCCAACTTTTTTTTTAGGATGGCCAATCCCCTTGGCATCCTTTTAATTCTTAGGGGCTGCCATCAGCCCTCTGAGAGGGAATCCTTGTTGGGAGTGCCTTTTTTTCTTTTTTCCTTTGCCTTTTAAGCTGCATCTATTGGTAGAGCTCATAAAGCAATTACATAAATTTAATCAATCTTAAAAATGTAATTAAGGCAATATGTAGTTAGATTTATTTTGGAAGTGTCATTAAAAAGTACTTGCCAGTATGTGTACTATTCCCCTATGACTAGATTTTTAAGTCAGCTGCTATATTCTGTGCCTGGTAGAAAATTTCCGGTCTCCCAGCAGCAGAAAACTCCGAGTTCAGTCTGTGTTTTCCTGCCTCTCATCTCACATCTGTCTTTATATTGCTGATTCTTCAAATTGTTTCACTCATCCCACTCGCATTACTTTGAAGTCACCTTCTAATAGCAGCATTCTCACTGCCACTTCTACTCCAGGTTTTTCAGCCTTCTGCTCTGGTGTAGGTGTGCAGGGATGTTTTTTAGACAAACACATCTCAGACCTGTACATGACAATAAGTTGTTGTTGTAGGGGAGAGTTAGCTGTTTTTTTCTGAAGAGGATGTTTGTTTGCTTTTCAAAAGGGAGGGAGTATCACAGATTTGAGAACAGATGAATAGATGAACAAATACAGTGGCTCTGTCTCCTGGATAGATACTAGCAATATCTGTGTGTGATTTAATGCTCCTTTTATGTCAGAAAATTAAAATCTGTTGGATAGTTCTAGTGCTGCTGACTATTGTCATTTATGGTGACAAATATGTTCTCCTTTTTACTGTCTAGTTCCTCCTTGCTCTGCTCTGTGGTGCATTGTGTTGACAACTTTCTATAAAGGATGATGTTTCTTGTCATGTGGTAACAAGAGGGGACCACAATATTGACCAGTATCTGTCAGTTGTTGTGGTTATGGCGTTTCTGGGGTAGCCTACAAAGCCATTTTTGTGTTTACCCACAAATGGGAAGGCCTATTCTATTTCTTTTTTTTTTTTTTCCTAATTTGTCCTGCATAGGCGTGGTCCAATAACCTGAACTCCTAAAACTGTAAGTCAGAATAAATTTATGAGAAGACTTTTTCTCTGAACTTTTTTCTTTCCCAATATATGGATTATTAGGGTAAGAACCAGTAAAAATATATATGGCGTCGTTGAAAGAAGTGGTTGTGTGCTTTTTCTAGCCCAATGTATCTGAGCAGCAATTGTTGGGAATGTTATGCAGGAAATGAAGATTTTAACTTCTGTGAATGAAAAATGGGACCCTAGGCACCTTGTTATACATCACTAAATAATATTGCTTTTTTCACTACTAAAGGTGCTCTCTTTAGCAGAATGTTGCTATTAAACATCCTGTGTTTTTGTGATAACCACCTTCTATTATTTTTCTAGTCTTAAAGTAATCAGAGTGGTTAGTGGACTTCGTAGGCTATTGTATTTTCTCATTAATGGATTGGATATGTTCAGAAAGATGTTAACAAAATTTGCACTTAACCAAGCACATGGTAGGGGAATTAGCCTGATGAGACTATAATATTAATGTTTTCTTTTGCAAAAGGTCATAGAATTCCTACTTGGAATCATCTTTGGGGTGTCACTGAGCAGAGGCTCTTTAATATTTTAGTGATTTTTTTTTGTGCTGTATCTTTTTCATTTCTCTTTACAGTCAGATGCAAAGTGGCTTATGAAACATGCTTTCTGTCTTAAAAGCAGTTTCATGTATTTCATTTGTTTCTTTTTCAACAGCAGCAACGAAATGCCATTAGTATTCTTGTGGTTTTATTAGAGGGGAAGTTTTGAGTAACAGAACTGAGTCTGGAATCTTAACTTTGTTGTTGCTCATAAGAGCTGAGAAGATATCAGTCTTTTCTTACCATCCTATTCATTCCTTTCTGTCACAGAAAAATGTTTTGCAAATATTTGTTTATTTAATGCAGTTCTCACATTTCGTCAGCAAATCATTAGACTATAAAAGTCACTTTTTCAAAAATTCTAATCTGTAAGACCATGTTTAAGTGCAGATTCCTCTTTATCATGCTCATAAACTGCAACATATACAATACCTAATGCCAGAATTTCCTCGCTCAAATGATTGGCATCATATTTGTAGTTCTCCTATTTCTGCTCTGGGTTTTGTATGAGATCACATACTTAACTTAGTCCTAGTTTTTACTCACTTAGTTTTAACTTCTGCTCTTGGTACATTCTAGTGTAAAAGCAGGAAGGGCTGTTGTTTGTATGAATTCTTGTTGTTTTAAACTACAAATTTCTCTGTAGTATTTATACTACAAAGAAGTACCTGCATTTAATTTTCTATTATAGCTATTAACAATATATTTTAAATTGTGTAGATATAGAAGTAAAAGCACTTTTGATGTGGAAGCTGAATAGAAGAAGAGAAATATTTCTTCTTTTCTCATCCTTTGTGGTAGAATGAATTATAATTATATATTGGGCTGAACTGAAACACTGAACTTACCCTCATTCAAAGATGACTGATCTGTGGTTATTTAAAAGAGAAGAAAAATAATTGTGTCAGATTAATTTAGAACGAGTCAGTATTTCACTTAGGAAATGGTGATGAGTCAATGTGGTATCTTGGATATCAGTGCATACTTGGTCTCAGGAAAACAATTCTGAGACTGGGATGGGTAGTTTGGCATAATCTTGCCCTTGAGGTAAATATTGAAATAAGGATGTGTCCATTTGGAAAGGGGGATAAGGTGTTATTCTGGTGCTTCTTAATTTTCTTTGGTGGAATTGTAATTTAATGTGTCTTAACATGTGCTTACCTTGGGCAGTGGCACCAAGAGCCACATCTTCCCCTGGTGCAGGAAGCTGCATCTGATCTGTCCTCATCTGCTCTGGGTCCTTGCAGGCTGGCAAGACCTGCTGGGAGTGATGTTCCACAAAGCAGAGGGTGCTCTTCCAGTGAGCACTGGGGTAACCAGAGTGTCCAGGAGCATCCTGGGGACCATGGGAGGTCATTTGAAGGACCTGGCATTCCAGTAGCTTGGCCAGCATCCTCCAGTTCAGCTGCTTAAGTATTGAATTGGCAACATCCAGCTCCACCTTGATCCTCAGGTGTTCCAAATCTTGGGTAAAGAGGTTTTGGATAAAGATGAGTACAACTAAAAGGAAGGCCTGTAGCGGAGACAGATATGAAAGAACGTCATCTTTTTGATGTTAAATCAAAGCACTCTCCCAGGTGTCAAAAGATGACACATTTTAGTATCTGGTTATCAATAAATTTGGAATAGATTTTGTATCAGGATGACTTCTGATACTGCTGACACATCTTTGAGAATGGAGTGGTGGCTGAAGGTTTTATGCTTGTCCAGTCAGCAAGTGAAATGCTCCCTCTTCTGCTAATGAAAAGGAGATATGAGGAAATCTTTGCTATCACCATCCACAAGGTTGGCTAGGGTAAGCACGGTTGATGTGCTGCCAGTGAATTCTGGCTGGGCTTTTTTCTTATTACACTGATGTTTTATTTTCTTGTGTATTAGGAAATTAGTTTTAGTGGGCTTAGGAGAAAGTCAATAATTACTTTCTCAGAGCTTCCTTCTGTGCTTTTGCAAGGTTGTATTTAGTGTGTGTTACTGTGCTGACTTTGTGATGCCGGGTGGAGATTGTCCCACAGCTGAAAGGCACGCTATAGCCCATCTGCATAGAATACAAGGCTTGACAGTTTTTTAATTGTCAATTTGCTGATTTTGGGGCAGAATAGATTAAAAATCTGTCTTTCAGTGACATATGAATATAACTTATGTGCATTTCCAAAACATTTGAAAATGTAACGTTTTAGAAGGTAACACTTGTTCTGTGTAGTTCAAAAATGGGGATGATTTTTTGTGTTGTTTTTGTCACTTATATGCAAATACAAATCAGTGTGAGAAAATAATGTACAAGAAGTTCAGTGTAATTTTTCCTGGGTGTGGACTTCAGCATAAAAAAGGAAACGGCAAATTTCCTTTTTTGGAAGAACATGCTGTACATACCAGCTATAGGTTGTTAAAAACCACTTAATAAAATCAATAAACAGCAACAAACATTTTTTCCTGTTTATGTGTTATCTCCCTCCACTACATGTTGTTTACACAAGTTTTCAAAAACTAGTCTAAAATGTTACACAGCTATGTTACAGATATCTCCTTTCAGTGAAAAACTCAACTCCAGCTTTAAGGAGTAACTATACTGTGTGAGATTGCTGCCAGCATTTTTGCCATTGCCAGCTGTCTGGTTTGGATAGTAATAAAAGAGTTGCACAAATACTGCCTCTTCTTGGTGCATAATTCACAATACAGTTTCACTTTCTAAATGAAGAATATCTGTATTTAATATGATTAACATTTGTTGTAGCTGGAAGCAATTTTAATGCTATGTTGCTGCAGAGTTTAAAAAAAACTCACTAGTGATAACTCAAAACTCTGCAGCAGACAACTGCTCTTCAAATTTATCTGAATTTCATGTTTTGTAAAATGTTCCATTGGCTTTTGAGCCATGAATTCAACTAAAATTGTGTTTAATTTTCATAGGAATGTGGTTCTGCAGCAGTTGATACCAGTGCTAGGTCTCAACTGTCCCTCCTGCCAGTAGCTGTGCAATTTTGCCATCCTGCTTGCATCAGCTGTGGAAGTTATAGGGCTGTGCATTGAGTTATTGAAATAAGTGTTCTGGCTGAAAAATAGCTTGGCCAAAAATTAATTTTCAGCTAGGTCAGTTGTTGCAGCTGGGAAATCACATGCAAGGGACGTGCTTCAGAGCCAGGGAGGAAGGGGAAAACGTGCAACTCATAGAGAAAGTGTGTGCCACTGTGGCAGTCCAGAGATAAGTTGGCATAAACTGCTGTGGAACCTCACAGCATCTGCTCGTGCCTGCTTCAGTGCTCTTCTGACTTGAGTAAACCATCTTAACTTGCTAGATCAGGTGAGAAATCACTCAGCAAGGTGTTATTGCTCAGCTTATTCCACTGGCTCAGCTAAGGGGCAAAAGTGTTTTCCATAGTTGGCACCAGAGAAATGAAGGGTGCAAAGTGGACAATTTTAGGGTCTGGAGAAGTTGAGCTGTCTCCTGGGTTCTCTAGTAGCAAACTGGTAGATGTACTTGGCTACTATGAGAAACCTCACCTTTTATTATCTTTTGCAGTGCTCTTAGAAGCAGCTTGTGGACTCCAGGCTTGAAATCTGCTCTGGAAAGCAGCAGAAGTGTATGAATAGGCAGATTGTTCTGGCCAGAACTGCTTTTTATGAAGTACTTTGTGATGAGCTGGGTAGTTTTGGTTTTGATTTTTTTATTAAAAAGTCTTTTAAGGTTGAAGTTATTTTTTTTCCCTGAGATTGATGAGCTTTTTGCAAGTGCTCAAATTTGCATCAAAATCTGGATAAAGTTCACTGTTTGTTTCAGTTTGTGCTTCTGCCTAGTCTTTTATCACTGCCATTGAACTAAAAATCATCATCAATTATGTACACAAAAATATATAGCATACATATGAAAAATTAAATATATATAGAATTAAATTCTGTTCAAAATCTCATAGATACAGATTTATAAGGCTGTATGTGCTTCTGTGGGATGACCAGTTTTTTATTGTTTCTACATGATCACTTTTGTAGACACTGGCATTAAGAATGTTGAGGACAAGGGTTGTTCCAGTACAAGTCTCATTCTAATTGTGTTTGAATAGTGAATCTTTTTAAAAACTTGATGTTAAATATATTTGAATATTATCTGTAAACATTATTTTATGTGCTTGCTATTCAAATCCTGAACTAAAATATGAACAAACAACAACAAACCTAAAATCCTTCAGTATTTTGTTCTTTGCTTCTGTTAATTTTTTCTGCCAACTAATTTATTCTGATAACCTGTAAAAATAAAATCAGAATAGTTCCTCAAATTGGCTGGGTGTGTTGCAGAGCATTTCTAAATAATTCATCCAAGATCAGCTTAGGGTGGTTGGCCTGACTGCCTGAATTTAGGCTGGTTCAGCAGCAGAGAGCCTTCAGTGTAATTGTGGAGGGCAGTCAGTCTGACAGCCACCTGTCCCTTCTTAGGAGCTGTTTGCTCAGCACTCCTCTGTCCATGTGGAGGTCTGGTTTTCACTGAGCCTTACAGAAAGTGCCATTTGACACAGAGGGGAAAGGGATGGCCCAAGGTCTGGTTTTCACTGAGCCTTACAGAAAGTGCCATTTGACACAGAGGGGAAGGGGATGGCCCAAGGTCCAAGTGGAGCTGGCTGGGATAGAGGTGAGGGAGTCCCTGAGTTGTTAGCACAGGGGCAGAGGTTGCTGTTGTGGAGATGCTGCAGCACTGCTGGTTCTTTCAGCTGCAGTTTGCTTTCATCTGGGTTTTGGCTGCTGAAACTGTGCCCTGGATGTTAATGACAGCTCGTGGTGGGTGAACTCTGCCATGTAACGACAGACGAGTTTCCGCTGAGCGGTCTCTTTGTGGCGTGCCAGCTGCCGGCTTCCTGCAGTACCTGCAGCAATTGTCAGCAGCACGTTTGCAATTGTTTTTTCTTAAAGAAATAGATACATGAGACACGGCATTTACTGAAACTCTCTAGCTTTTTACTTAAGGACATACTTGCCTCTGTTCTGCTTTTACTTTAACAGAGAAGCCTGGATTAAAGTAAGTTTAGCCAGATGTTGTGATAGTCATGGAGGCAGCACAGCCTCGGAAGCATCAGTTACAGTCAGCTGTGCAAGAGCTATATTTATATGCTTAACTAAACTTTTCATTTCCCTGTGTGGATAAATGTGAGGTTTAAGTTGCACAAAATTAAACAGTGTCTTTATGGGAGTAGTAAGTGGTGCAGAGTATGCAGGAATTTAATACACATGGAACAGACCCCCATGTTTTCTACTAGAATGGCTTGAATTGTGGCATTCTTGATTGTAATCTGTCTGTGATGGAAATGCTAAATGTAGCCAAGAAGTCTTGTAGGCTGGAAAAAGCTATGTAAACAAGTTAAGTATCCAGTTCACACTTTCTCCCACCAAAAAATGGTGTTATATTTAGACTAGAGCGGAGATTAAGTTGTTATGGCAAAAACAACTCATGGTTCTAAAAGCATGTGAAAAGTACTGAAACAACAGATTTTTAAAATTCTGTTTTAATCACAGTTGTGTGAAGAGATGCTTATAATAATGAAAATCCTGAAATATTTGTTATGGAAAAAATGCCTGCTGATAACAGCAAGATTGAGTGCAGTAATAATTCTTATAAATTTCTGGAGACAACATGCTTTGAGTCAGTAAAGTTGTGATGAACTATTGGAAGCTTATGTTTGGAAGAGCATGGAAAAGGGATATCTTTGACAGTGACAGTTTTAATGGGAAAAAAAATGACATACATTTGTTATTGGTGCATATTGTTGTATATTTATCCTAAAAGAGGAAAGTTTCTAGCTCTGCATGTATAGAGGTGCTGTAGGTGTAGCAAACACTTTCAACCACAGCAATAAAAACAAAAAAAAGTAGCAATAGGCCTGGTGTGTTTCAGTGGTTTAAGCTTGGAGAGGTGCTGCCTTTGCAAGGTGCTTGCACACCAGCATAAGCAGCACAGGACATTGTTTTGTCCTTTCGTGAAATTCAGAGTTTCATTGTATCCTTGTATGAATCCTCGGGTTCTGTGGGTGGGATGCAATGACATAGGGTTTCATAGGCACAACAGTTTGAGAAATGTAGAGCAAGTTGTAGTTGCAGACTGGATTGTCAGGGATGTAAATGTTATAGCTTAAACAATGTATAAGCCATAGGTAATCAACACGTAAAGCACATTGATGTTTTAATGAGGTGTAGCTGCAAGTCTGAGTGCTCTGCTGGACAGCATGCAGAGTTGTGTTTCTCTCCTAATTTAGTGTTGAACTTTAAGCACAATACACCTGCTTTGTTAGTCTAATTTTCCAAAATATAGCTGTCAGAGTTCATGCTGTAAATTGCAGTTTGTGGATAACTGCCTGGTAAAAAAAATTAAATAAAAAGGAATATTTTTGTGAGAAAGAGTACCTGACTTGGCTCTTGAACTGTTTCATATATGTGGTCATCATGCACAGGTTGCTTGTTCTTGTGAGCTGTGTCAAAGTACTACCTGTCTTTCAAGCATTGAGATGCTTCCCAGAGTAACTCCTGAACTGTGGAATCCTGGCTTCAAATTATGATGCAACAGGTCAAGAAAGTGTTATACAAATCATCTCGTCATGTGCATACAAACCAAGCCAGGGACAAGGATGGTTAATACAGCAAAGCAGTGTTCTTAAATTGGTAATGATTTATGGTATGGTAGTACTGTGAAGATCTAGTCATGAGTTACAAGCTGTCTGTGCATGGCAGTGTGCACACACACTGTTTGAAGAAAGGTTCTCCTTTCAAAAGTGGTGCTGACTAACCAGTGTTAATCATGCCTGTACTACAGTGCTCTCCAAAAAGCCTGAGAACAAGGGGAAGAGATCAAGGTTGCACTTGGGGTTTGCTGACTAGAAAGATGAAGGCTCTTTGTCAGTAGCTGCATCTTCAAGTTGCCTCTGTGAATCTTTTTTCCGTTCTTCTACCTTCTCTCATCATCGTCAGCATGACATTCTGACATGTGTGGGTTCTGAAATAGAGATAGTTAATGAAAAGACAAATCATGGTGTGATTCCTGGGACTGTCCTGTACAGGGCCAGGAGTTGGATTTCAGTGATCCTTGTGTGTCCCTTCCAGCTCAGAGTATTCTGAGAATAAATTGAGTGGGCTTTAGTAGCAGTGTTCTTTTTTACAATTTGCTATGGCACTTGTTTTTCTTGTGATGAGTATTACTTAGGTGTGCAGCCAATTGCAGGAGTTTGTCATTGAGAGAAATTGTCAATAGATTTTGCTAGTGAAAACACAGAAATACAGTGAAACACATACAGAAATGCAGTGAAATCAGGCATGGTATGTAATTTACCCTGCTTTATAGGTTTGCTATGTTCCATAAAAGTCTACATTCTGTAGGTTTTTCTGGCTTTCTAGAAGTTCCCTGGCTGTCTTTGGTTCCTTGTATTTGGATCCTTGTATTCACTTTTAATGTAAGTTCCTAGAGAAGTCCATATAATTTGGATTGGTCAGGTCTGCAAGTAAAGAGTGATTTCAGCCCAGCGTGCACAGGTCAGAGTGATCATCCATGACACAGGAGGTTTGCAGTTGAGACTCTCTTATGTGTCTGAGTGTGAACATACATCTGTTTTACCTCAGGGTAGAGCATTTGGTGAGAAAGAAATATTAAGTTCATACTCCACATTATGAACCCAAGTGTCTGTTTTTTCTCATGTACAATATGCTGTCTGTAAATATTACAGGGAAAGTAACTGGAACCCCATTTACACCTTTTTATCTAGCTCTGCTATCTCTACTGCCCTTCAGTAAGTAAGCTAGAGACAAAACTATCAGTTTTTCTGTCTCTGTGCACAACAAAAGGTTTAATTAAAGCTCATAGTAGTATATCCTGTAGGATGATAGAGCATTCCCAGGAAATGGGAATGCAAACCCTTTGGGGCTGAGGAGGGACTGGAGCCCATTTACCTTACTTCCTGTGAATGCCACAATACTGTAAAATATCTGGGATCCATTACCACCTTCTGTCATGTCCCAACTGGATCTACAGCATTTTATCTTTCTCATTGTGCAG
Organism: Melospiza georgiana; assembly: GCF_028018845.1. Taxonomy (NCBI): domain Eukaryota; kingdom Metazoa; phylum Chordata; class Aves; order Passeriformes; family Passerellidae; genus Melospiza; species Melospiza georgiana. The sequence goes on from NC_080430.1 coordinate 14,987,674, forward strand.
AGATGTCAGATACCCGAAAACTTTATCATCTACAGTTGTTCTGAAACCTCTACCTGTATTTTTTCTGATTATAGATTAAATTTATGTCTTCCATCAAGAAAAACCTTCCCCACAATTCCCTGCAGTCAAGCACCTAACTTGGGCAGATTTGTTTCCATTCCATAATTCAAATCAAAACCAAAAAGTAGTTTGCATAAAAATACCCAGTTGCTTTTCATTCCATTATTTGGAACTGTCAGAAAATTGAGAGCTCCTGTGAAACCCAGAAACGAACATGAGCAAATTCTATGTAAAAGCAATAACTGGTCAAACCATGTGAATGCTTGTGAAGTTAGTGGCTCAGTCTTGAAGCAGCTGTGTCCTATATAAACTAACAAACACCCCATACTCTGGGGACACAAGATGATACCATGAACAGCCCTCCAGCTCTGTTCTCATGAGCTGTGGCCTCAGCCTGCTCCTACTTGTACATGAACATTTTCATTTATTCTGCTGAAGAGGCCATGTGTTGTAGGTGCCCATGCTGGGATTTCAGCAAAAGACACAAGGGTATTTTAGAACCCAACACCTACTGATTTTTCCCACTGCATTCTGTCCTTTTTGGTGAATTTTAAGCTACTTGATCTTGTGGGAAAATTTTTAGAGCTGTATGAATCAACTGTGGGTAGTAATGTAGTGTAACTCAGAGTGTTAGCAGTTGCATTACTGTTGGTGTTTGCCTGCCTTACTGGCCATGGGGCACGGCACAGGAGTTTCGGTGTCAAACTGGTACAATTGTGGTATCTCTTCTCATGGTCTGGGCATGCACAAATGTGTATTCTCATCTCTTTTGGGACTCCCAACCCTGCAGGGGAATCTTGTGAACTCGCAGTGACATACACTAATTGTGGCAGGTAACCTTACAGAACCATACTGGAACGGAGAAGCCAGTCTCCCTAACCTAAGCAGAAAATCAGCTTTTTGTAGATTTTAACTCTTGTAATTGAAAGTTAAGTCTTAACTAGTTTATTATATATTATTTAAATATATAATGCCCTGCTAAAACAGTGTTTAGAAAAGTGATTTAGAGACATGTTTTATTCCATTAACTTAGAAATAACTGACAGAAGTTAAGTCCAATGTGAAATACTGTTGTTTCTTTTATGCTGCAGCATCACAGTAGCTGAAATGTGTATGCCTTAAAGTTTTCTCAGGAAACACTTTGAGTAAGCAGTCTTGATGTGCTGAACTTTTTGTGTAGAAGTTATTTCAGTGCTAAGGAATTTTTTATTTTGCACTTCAGTCTGTGATAACATCCCATTCTTTCCATATTACTGCAAGCAGTTCAAAAACTTCTGCGTTCGTGTCTGTAAAGTTACCAGGGGCAGAAGGAGCATTGTGGTCTTGAGCCGTGGTGTGAGGCTGGTAGATAGATAGGCTGTTGTAGGAAGGCTTACTTGTAGAATTCCCATTTGGATTGGTGTGTTGCAAAGCCCTGCTCTGGGGACTGCACTTCTGTTGTCCATCTTGACTTGTCCCATCAAATTTACTTTCCCTACGTGGGGATGCTCTGCTAGTTCATCCATCATGATGCCAAGGTCAGGAGCTGGACCTCTGTGAAGGGCAACCATCACAAGGCTCGTCTGCATCCAGGGTACAAATAGTTCTGTAGGCTGAGTTTAGGATTGGGTTCTTTGATTAAAATTGCTGGCAATTCAAGCAGCAGTGTTTATCCCAAATATCTGCTTGTTTATTGAAGAATGCATCACATAGTTTCTTAATGGTGATCCTGGAATTTACTGTGTGGTGTATTCTGACTATACTTCAGTATCACAGTAACACTGATTAAGTAAATAAGATAGCTGTGAAGGTCATAAATGAAGAATTACCAATTTAAGATTTGTGGGAAAATCTATCCCTCGGACTTGAAAACTTTAATCAAAAGTAATTCCTTAGTGTAAAACTTTTTTTTTTTTTTTTGGTACTGGTGCCTTAGTAATGTGCCTCTCTCAAAACAGAAAAGAAAGGTACCACTTTAGTGCTTTCTTTTATAGTGAATTGCTTCTTTAGAGTGAATAGTTGTACAAGCAGATATGTTTAGAGTTGTTTCATATGCAGGCAATTTGGGGATTGTAATTAATTAACTCCCTCTGTTGAGGGAGTTCTGCTGTCAAGAGTATTTGCAGGTCATTGCTAGAGGTTTGTAGTCTCTGTGTCTTTGTGTCCCATGTCACTAAAGTTGTTTGCTTCTTCAGGCCCTTCTTTTCCACCCACTTTTTTTTCAGAGATATCAATGGGATTCATTCTGCCAGTCAATAAAATTCACACTGAAAAGCATGGCCCTCAGCTACTGCTAGGAAACCTTCTGGAGAGAGGGAAGAAGGAACTGTTTTAGCAGGGTAGCCACCAAGTTCTGAAACAGGCATCTCCAGAGACTGTTTCATTCTGCTTATTTTAGAAACTTGTCCCTTCCTGCTCCCTTTTTAACCAGAGCCTTCATGCCTGGGGGTGGGGGCTTGGCTGTGTGACCAGTGTAGTCCAGCACAACCACTGGCTCTGGCTGAGCAGCAGGAGCTTTTGCTTCCCATCCCCTCCAAGTTCTCTTTTTCTCCATCATCACCACTTGTCCCACACCAGGAGAAGTGATTTTGTAGCCAGGTGGAAGGAACAAGGCACTTTCTCTGTTGGATTAGTTTCTTGTTCCAGCCCTCCTGGTGGCCACAGTAATGCTGGCATTGATCAAAAAGGATAGCAGTGAGAGTAATCAGCCAGGAGGTTGACTAACAAGAGGGAATAATCAGCAAGGAGAATGGGGCAGCTCTCTTCAGTGACTTTCCATCCTTGCACTACATGAAAGTGGCTGTAAAGGTAACATCAGCTCCAGGAGGAATCAATTCTGTGCCGCATTTCTGAACCGAGATTGAGAGCCATGAAAGTACAGCTCGTGCTAAGAGGTGTCAGGCCGAGGGAAGCACGAGTATGAGTCCAAAAGTGTGAGTTGTGTATTCATTTCTAGGTTTATAAGTGCAATTAGAGTGGCGTGTGGGGCTGTGAGTCAGTTGGCTGTCTGGATCCTGCTTCAAAAAGGTGCTGTCTGCACGACAGCTTGGCTCTTACTGCACACTGAAATGTTTCCCCCGTGCTCTGGTTGCATGTTTCAGTGGAAAGCTTTGCACTAAGGCAGAGTTCAGAATGCAGTAGGGGCAGATGCCATGGAGTGTTTTCCTGCGCTTGCCATCAGCTTGGTGCATTCTGCATTACTGGGGGAGATGAGCAGCTCAGCTGAAGGGAATAATACTGCACGAACCCAACACGTCATTGTTAATATTACCTTAATATCTGTATAAACTGTGGCCTGTGGCAGTGCTGAGCTGAGGAGTGATGGGAGGAGAGCATCATAGCCATCAGTGTTTAATTTCAGAGGATTAAATGTGTGTATAACTATTACCTTTCTTCCTTGATCCTCTTTGCCCAGTTAATTTTCTGTAGGGATGATATTGCCATTCTGATAAATAAATTTTAAAAGGCTTCGGTACTGTGGAGTAGTCAGTTGATGATTAGCAGAATGTGAAGGTTCTAAATACTTAATTTGCAAATTCAAAATTCTATGGAGAAATAATGCTTCCTTCTGTTGTCACTTAATGAGTCTCTCATTTTAAATTAAAAACTCCAGAAATTTCCATTGAAGCTGATTTTATAAATAAAAAAATTTCTTCAAGCATTACTGTTTGTCAAGACAGTAAAAAAAAAAACTTGGAAAGCATTGAATCTAAACATTTAAGGTCATGTCCATGTTTGTTTTCCTAAAATATTTAACAAAAATAGAGTATGGTTCACAAATGTGCAGAAATAATTTTAAAATCAGTTTTTCAACAGCACACCATTTGCAGCCTTTTAGAAAGGATCCAAGTGGTGATACAGTATTAAAGAGATTTCAGTCTCTTGGCTTTGAGTTGCTTCTGTTCAAGGAGAAAAAAACCCACTTTTTCAAGGATTCTGGAATCTTTTTCAAGGTGTGAAAAATGCATATTTTATTATTGGCTTTTTGCAAATATTAAAATGAATATTATATGTGTTGTTTTAGAAAGTAATGCTGTATTAATTCTCCTAAGTAGTGTGTTAAATATAGTTTTAGGTTATAAAAAATGTTAAAATAGAAACTGTGCTATGTAGGATACTTTTTTTAAAGAAAGGACTTGCAGCGAGATAGCAGCCACAGGACACCTAAATCTTTCAGAGAAAAAGAATTTATTGCCCTCTTATCAGAAGAAACGAACTTCTTCCCGTCTCAAAGGCACTGTCAGGATTCAGAGGAAGAAGCTGATGATGACCAGACAGAATCCTGTATTTGAATGGAATTTATGCATCATGTATGAAGTGTATGAATATGCAATAGGCTATTGCTTTTAAGGGTTAATCCTTTGTTAATGGGGGTCCTTTTTAAGAAAAAGCTACCCAGACGTCCGTAACTCTTTGTTTCTATTGTCTCATATTGTCCTAATTCAAATTGTCCATATTATTATTACTCTAGTTGTATTACTATTTTTATAACCATTTTATTGCTATTAAACTTTTAAAATTTTAAAAATACAAGTGATTGGCATTTTTCACAAAGGCTTTAGAAAGGGCGGATCAAGTATAATAGCAAGTAGTTAAATGTGGCATAAAAATATTAATTCATTGTAACAATTGGGGTTTTATTCAGTTGCAGTCATCTCTGGTTGAATACTGACATTTAGTTGTAGCTTCACCAAGGGTTTCCAAAGGTTTCCTTTGCCCAGCCAGTGTACTGGGAGTGATTTGTTTGGGTTTATTCCCTCGATGGAAGAATCTGCTGGGACTTGCAGGGAGTGCATTCGGCGCTGCGGCGGCCGCAGGAGGGTGGGAGGACGAGGGCGTGCATGGCTTCGCTGGCACGGGGCAGCAGGCAGAGCCGAGTCCCAGCAGCAGATCTGTGCTCGCATTTCCCAGCAGAGCAGATCTGTGCTCGCATTTCCCAGCGCCCGGCAGCTGGAAAAGCTGTTCGGCTGGGGGGCAGAGGAAGAGAGCTGGAGAAGCTGTTCGGCTGGGGGGCAGAGGAAGAGAGCTGGAGAAGCTGTTGGGCTGGGGAGGCAGAGGAAGCGAGCCCTGGGAGAGGCATTGGCGCGGCCATATATGGGAAAGGACATTTTCCTTGTTAGCCGTGCCGGGACTCTGTGCCCAGAGCTGCGTTCATCACGCGGATGCGCTTCCACTGGAACGTTTCTCTTCCAAACGGTCTTAATCATAGCTTTAGCACTGTGTCACATCTTTGCTGACTTATTTATATAGTCTGTGTGGACTTGCTGTGCATCCACTCTTAGTCTGCCCTAAAAAGGTGAGCTGTTTGTAATTTTTCTTGTCTAGGCTGACAGAAAAGATGGTGCTCACCTGGTGCCAGCAGCTTGGCTTTTTTCTTACTGAAAAGTCCACCCCATTCTGGGCTTTTTGTGCTAAGAGCAAAACTGCTTCTTGAGTAACAAAATCACTTGAGGGAAGTGAGGTTTGCTGAACACAGCATACCTACCATAAAACCAGGAAAGAAGAACCTGAAAGCTGAGCGACCTGGTAAGGACTTGCTGTCCAGACTCCTGGTCTGGTAGGTGAGATCCCAACCATGTAACCACTGTCTTTCCAAGCCTTGTTTCAGTCCCTTCATCTGTCCTCCACCTGCTCGCATTCCTGGGGTCACCATTCTCTCTGATCGAGGTTTGTGGTTGCACAGGTTGAATTTAGGTGATTACTTATAAAGGGACTTAATAAAAGTGTTCTGAAAGAGAGTTTTTTGTGAATGAAGGACTGGTCACTTGCAACAGTGTGCAGAGAGAAATTCAAGTTGTGTGTATGCAGAAAGTAGCATTCAAAAGTTAAGTAGGACATAATTCATGCTTCAATTTTTTCCTCTTTTTTAACCACTAATTTCTTTTGTGTTTATGTACAACATCTGTCAAAGTAGTTCAACAGGATATTCTCCTAATTCTGCTGTGTCTAAACTCCACTGCCTGTCCTCTCACCATAGCATCCACTGAAAAGTGAGCCAAAATGATTTATCAGAAAAATATGAGCCATCTAATACTGTTGTTGGATACAATTTGTTAGCAAAGGGTTGGCTTCTGTTTGAAATTTTCCCCATTGGATTTTGGAGCAGCCATCCCTTCTCTGATAGGTCTGGCTGGATGTGCAAATTTAAAACTGTGTTTCAGTGTGCAAAAACCAAAGCTCAACTGCTGTACTAATTGAGCACTGCTTACTTTGTTGCTAATTTATACAAAAAACAGTATGGCTTCTAGAAAAATTACATATTCTGTTTAGGAGATTCTGCCAAATTCACTTTTCTTTAGTTATACTGCAGGATATTTTTTAGGACAAAAAGTTATTAAGAATACTTTTGTTTCCAGGATGACTGGAGAGGCTTTAATTAGCAGCAATATTTTAGGGTTTAGGGTGTTCAAGGAAACTGGCCATTATCATCTAAGTTCTCAGAACTCTTATAATGAATAAAAGAGAAATATAATTTAAAATAGTATCAAAATTAAAAAATCAGCTGACCCTGCCTGACTACCTGCTATTAAGGTAGGAAACAATTTAGAAAAATTTAGCCTTTCATTAATACTTATAGTACTGAACATTTTTTTTTCTTTTATATGGGTTGTATCCATTAATTTTCTGTTCTCTAAAGAAAAAACGGGTGGATTTTTATGTCAGGAATGCTTTATGGTGCATATTTTGAGATGAAATTTCTATTTTGTTTTATAAAGTGCAAATCTGTAAAATGTCTTTTGAAGATTACGAAGAAAATGTTTTGTAAAAAACATGTTTTGGTGTTTATCTTAAAACTGAGGTGTGAGTGTAGAAACTCTGTTTCCGTCCTGTATTGCTGTGGTAGCTTTATTTAGAAGTCTCTCTCTGATAACATTCAGAGCATGAATATTTTTTATAAGGTGTTAAAAATTTGGTCTGGGTTCTTCCTCCCAAGTCAACAACGTTTCCAAATTTCCCATAGCTTGCTGATTTACCTAGCAGAAGAGCATTTCAAAATAATTTAAGAAGCTACCCCTTCTAAATACAGTGTAGCCCACACACACGGTTTGTATTAGGGCAAAACTGTCCAGTGGTACAACTAAGAGAATTAGATTTGTGTTTGTTCTGTGTTCCTTGTCTCCTCTGAAACACTGTTGTATGTCCACAGCTTCGTGAAATTATAATTTTGCACTTACTCATTAGAGTAAATCACCCAGTTTGGTTTCTGCTTTGTCTTCCAGACTAATTTCAAATGGCTCACATGTGCTGGCGTCCTCTGTTGCTTGATATGGAATGGATTTGCCCAGCAGGGTAAGGCACTCGATTGCACTGCAGTAGTTAATAAAACTGTAGCTGTTTAGCAGTTATTTATGTGGATAAATACATCCTCACTAGACAAATGCTAATGGCAGAGATTAACATATCTCATATTAATAACCTGTAGTTGGAACTTAGTCTACAAAACCAGAGTGAGCTGAAGTGAAATGCTGGTTTGTTGTTGTAAAAGACCTTTTTATACCTGAAGTGATGGATTACGTTCTTCTCTAGGTGGAAGCGACTGCATAAAAGCAAATGCTAAGTCATGTGGGGAGTGTATACAAGCAGGACCAAACTGTGGCTGGTGTAAAAAAACTGTAAGTGCTGCAAACATCTTTTTATGGTTTGGTTTTTCCCCTTGGTTTCAAACTTTACTAAATACTTTACCCATATAGAAATGACTGTTTTCATTAATAGTAATTTCCTGTAGTTCTTCAATTCGATACTTATTTGTACTTTGCCAATCAAATGCTGTGATTTTTCTGATTTGAGTATAAACATTTTTCACAATGTGTTTACTTCTCCTTTTCTAAATCCTAAGTGTATACAGACCCTATAAGCCGTCTCATAGTTATTTAAAATCACTCCAATGTGGAAACTGTCTGAGTATGCTTAATTATAGTCTTCCAGTGACATTAGAGTTAGAGCTAATTTTAGACAGATGTAAGTGGAGTAGGGAAAGAGATTGAAGGGGATTTTTCTTCTAAAAGAAAGATTTTCAAATTTTACTTTTCTGTTGATAGACCTGAGGAGTAAGAGATAGGTTTGTGTGGGTGGCTAGTTTGTTTCATTATGAAACAAAAAGTGTATGTTAAGAAAAATTAAGTTTAGGAAACTGCAAAGTATAAGATATAACCACCGTCTGCTGACATATCTTCTTCAGGTTAGAAACAGAAGAAAATATTTTCTATACCTCTTCTTTGGTTTGTTATTGAAACTGAGAAATTTTCCCTTTTCTTGCTAGGAGATGATAATTTATTTTTATTTCTATATATTGCCTACTTACTCTTCCCCATACCAGCTTATAAACTCTCAATATTTAATTAAACTGACTGATTTTATAATGTCTCCTTGAGCTGTCAGATTTCTGGAGGTCTGTGTCACCAAAAACTGACAAGCTTTAGTATACATTTATTTATATGCATATTTTAGGGGAGGGAGCAGAATCAGATTTGCCAAGTTTCTCAGTGAGAAGCCTTATTTATTTATATTTGAGGTTAGAGCTTTTTAAGGTTTGATGAAATGATAATTTGTTGTTCAGAACAAAGTTAAGGATTGTTTATACTTATGGGCGTTACTTTCAGATTGAATTTCCCCAAAATAAGAGTTGTCTTTGCCCTGCTGTGTCAGCTATTACTTTGTTGTGGAGTACCAAGGTATACTTATATAATCTTAATTAAAAAGGAAAGAGTGTTAAAAGCAGGCTGTATGAGTAGGTTCACATTATTGGTACTATGTGAAAATGAAAGATTTTTCTACTCGCAGTCACTTCTAGAGTAGCCAGTTTAAACAGATGTCCCACTTCTGGTGGACTTGGCATTGGGCTTTATTTTTTTTTCCCTCTTGCATCTTATGCACAGATAAGTATAAGTAGATGCAAACTCCTGGAGTAAATAGTAGCCATTGAATATATGTAGTATCATTTAATATATTTCAAGACCGTGTGTTTTATTACTGAACTTTGGAAAAAAATAGATGTGATCATTGTAGGAAGAGCAGTTGTGGGTAGAATATAACAACTTGCACATAGCTGTAAATGTGATTCTCTTTTGCTTTGTTTTCTAGGACTTTTTGCAAGAAGGAGAGCCAACATCTGCCCGCTGTGATGACTTGGCAGCACTGAAGAGTAAAGGCTGTCCCATGGAAGATATAGAGAATCCCAGAGGCAGCAAACAGGTGCTCGAAAATAGAGAAGTAACAAATCGTAAGAAGGGTGCTGCAGAGAAGCTGAAACCAGAAGCCATTACACAGATCCAGCCACAGAAATTATCACTGCATCTAAGAGTTGGTAAGGACAGTTTCGTTCCAGTTTTGGGATGATTCTCTGTCACCACCACGCCTGCATTTTTTGATTTGTGTCTGTAACCATTTTGTTACAGAAATGACTATTTTTCAGATAACACGAATGATAGCAGAGCCATTCAGTTCAGCTCCAGGTGTTTAGGTACTCCAAATACTGTTTGATTTTTGAGAAAGATTAGATACTATCACTTGTTCTATTTTCCCAATAGAATTTAGGAGAAAATTGATACAACATGGATTGTTAGATATATCAGAAAGGTAAAATTGTTTTGTTTTCAGTATTTTGTAGTTGATTTTCTACAGTGTGCCTGTAGGATGAAAGTAGGGGAGTCAGCAAAAACTTCAAGTTAGTGGAGCATTTCCTTTTGCTTGAAGTTCTGCTGTTTCCTGAAGTCTGCATGTCTGAACAAAGTGGTTTTGCAGTTATGCAGCACAATTTTTCTGTTGCTACGTAAAATACCTTCCAGAGGCTAAAGATGTGGGCACAGAACCACAGCAGTGAAAACACAAAGTAGTTGTATATAATTTCTAGCCCCTAAAGAGAATTTTATCTAGTTCAAATGAGGGGAGTGGGGAGAAGCTGGGCTAGTGGCTCACTTGGACACAATGAAGATTGTCCTCAGGGAGAGTTCTTAGATGCTGTAGGCACATGGAGCAGCTGCCTTGTGTTTTCCTGGAAGATGAGCTTGTACTTGGGGTCAGCTGCTTTCTGGTAGTTGCAGTAATAATTGGAAGGTGATGTGAAGCAGGCTCAGCATGATGTAGAGAGAAAAGAAATGAAAATTATTTTGCAATTTTGGTATGGCTCCTGTTTATTTCTAATGTGAACTTTTTTGCTTCAAACCAAATTATTGTTCCTCTGCTGACACAGAAGTTTCTTCATCAGAACATAGCAGGGACCTGGACAACCAGAATCTAATTACCCAAAAGATGTTTGTAAGCACTTCCATTGGTATTAGTTCTCTGAGGGACTGAGAACTGCAGAGAGAGATACTTGCTTTCTGTGCAGGCCTTTTGAAATATTAGCTAAGGAAAATCTAAACAGATTTTTGTGCTGGCTTTTTTCCCCCTTTGTTGTTTGGGGATTTTTTGGTGAAAACCATGTTGCAATGGCTGTGTGACTTAGCCATTTAATGTTTTTCTCACATAACTAATTTTGCTGATGTTTAGCAAATGTTTCCTAATTATTAAGCAAACTTAAGTAGCAGCAATACTGCCGTTTAAGCTCAATGACTGAGGGGAGGGGGCAATCCTATTGATTTAATTCCATATTTCATATAAAATAGGCAAAAGAATACTGTTCCAGTTTCTGGGAAGAAGGGGTATGTGGTATGTATGTGCAGTCCTTCTGCACTGTCTTTCAGCATCAGAGTGAGACTACATTCTTCTGTAGGTAAAATGCAGGGTCTGGGCTTACAATCACAACAAATACTGACTTGCTGTTCTCTCACTGCCATTTCTGTGCTCTGAGCTTGGTAGATGCAAAGTAACTTGCAGTATTCAATCCGGAATTAATTTTTCTTTTATAAATCTATTAAAACAATGTGGTTTTTTAACTTTTGAGAATTATTGAAGTCATCTTGGATGAAAATAGATGTCAAAAATTTGTGCCATTAGGTGTTACAGGAACCTTGTTAGAATGACTACAACTATGAAGATTTGAAATTGCAGCAATTATAAGAAGCTTGGGTTTTGGCATGATAATTTTTCTGTGGGGAGATAAAGCACCTCAGAAATACAAAGTTGAACATTTGAAAGAAAGACTTGTTGAAATTTTTTTTAAATCATAATTTGTTGTTAAAAATTTCAGTCAACAGGAGGAAAAAATAACTCACCTTAATAACTCACCTTTAGCAATTCAAAACCTTCATAAGGATTTACAAGCCTTTCCTTAGAAAGGCATTTTTCTTGCCAGCGCAGTTATGGAATTTTTAATGGTTTCTGTTTGTTGTTTAATCTGCAAAACAGGGGAACCCCAGACATTTTCATTAAAATTCAAGAGAGCTGAAGACTACCCCATTGACCTTTATTATCTTATGGACCTCTCCTATTCTATGAAAGATGATTTAGAGAATGTGAAAAGTCTCGGAACAGCTCTGATGTTTGAGATGGAAAAAATAACTTCAGACTTTCGGATTGGTAAGAAAGATTTGCCTATTCTAAAAATACAATAATTTTCTTCTAAGTTTCCTTCCTGATGTTTTTTACATTATTGTAAATGAAGAGTATTTTTTTTCAGTTTAGCAGTATTATGGCAGATGTTTTAATACGTAGGACCCATTGAACAGTGTAAAAGTATTTGGCATTGGTGGAGATGGTGAGACATAAACAAGTATAAGAGCTATTTCTGATGTCAGTACAGCTATAATGCATTTGAATTCTGTTGTGTGATAATAGAAATGAGACTTCCACTCTTCAGCTTACAGGGATTTTGTTGTTCTTGTCTTAGGCTTTGGCTCTTTTGTGGAGAAAACTGTGATGCCTTATATAAGTACAACACCAGCCAAACTCAGAAATCCTTGCACAGGGGACCAGAACTGTACAAGTCCATTTAGCTATAAAAATGTGCTCAGCCTTACCAGTGAAGGAAACAAGTTCAATGAACTTGTAGGTAAACAGCACATTTCTGGGAACTTAGATTCTCCTGAAGGTGGATTTGATGCAATAATGCAGGTTGCAGTTTGTGGGGTAAGTGTGTATTATCTTTTTTTACTATTCTATTAGATGAAATTGTTTGAATGCAGCCATAGTGTTTTATGGTGGCTGATTTTTGAATATGTCCCCTCCTGTGAGCAAGACAGGGTAGGTGAGGAAGAATTCAGTGAGTGAATGAAACTGGGAAATGTGAAGGTGCCAAACAGAGGTTGTGATCACAGCACATAGGGACAAAGCTTTTAAAGTTTGCTATAGAAGAAGACTCAGGTTCTGCTTAAAAGTGTATGAGATCCTGAGGTAGCAATTATTCTCAGATTATTTTAAAGGTCTTTAAGCTTCTTGTGGTTGCAGAAATTTGGTGTGTTGTGACTTTTACTAGTTTCTCAAAGTAGATGGAAAACGGGTTTTTTACTTACTTTTGAAGGCCTAAAGATTACTTGTGTCTGACATTTTTTCAGACTGTTCTATGCACCTGTACCAAATGGATTTCCAAAAAAAGCAATACCCAAGTTTATTGCTCGGTTTCCATATTGTTTTTGCTGTTGATCAATGGATTGAAGACTTTCTGAAATGATCTGGAGTCTTGATTTAAAAGTGCAGTGTTTATCATAAGCCTTATAGGTTTTTTTTGGTGGTAACTCAGTATATGACATTTCTGCATGGTCATCTTTCATTAAATTAGCTAGAGCTTCAGCTCCATGGATAAATTTTTAAAATTAGAAAAGGGCAATTTATGTAATTAAACAGTTGTGAGCCAGGATGCTGATGGGCCAGTCCTCTGGCAGGCACTGTGCTGGTGCAGATCTGCACTAGGTTGGCAAAGCCTGATGGTTCTCCAGAGTGTGATGCTGGGCAGCTCAGAACTGCAGCAGTGCTGCACACCAGTGTCCTGGGCTGCCTGCTCATGGCAGGGGAGTGGGACTGGCACTGAAGAGCCTGATTTCTAAACCCTGTCACTTTTCAGATACTCCACTGAGAACTGAGCAGGGTTCTATCTCAAAAAGAATCTTTTTTGCCTTTGATGAAAAACCTGCAGCCAATATTTTGGAGCAGACATTAAATGAAACACAAGTGTTTCCAAGGTTTACATGAATTAATGTTTTCCAGGGTGACACTGCTGCAATGTGACTTCTCCTGAGTCTCTAACTTTCCATGCACTTCTGTCTCAAGTGTTGGTTCCCAATGCATTAAAATAAATTGGTACAAAGTACCAGAAATATGTTTGTGTTTTTCCCAAGGAACAAATTGGCTGGAGGAATGTTACAAGACTATTAGTATTTTCCACGGATGCTGGTTTCCACTTTGCAGGAGATGGTAAACTTGGTGGAATTGTTCTGCCAAATGATGGGAAATGTCATCTGGAAAATAATGTGTACACAATGAGCCACTATTACGTAAGTCATTATATCATCTTCTAGGGAAATGAATATTTTATGATGCTAAAGCTCAAAAGAACTCATTGGGTCATCTGATATGGTGTCAGACCACTATGTCTTAGAAAATTTATCTGTTTACACTAAGTGATTTTAGTTAAACTAAAGCAAATGTGCAAGAATTAATCTAGCCTTAATTGGAAAATTTCAAGAAATGGCAGCTTTCATGCTATGACTATGTGTTGCTGGATTTTAACCTTTCTGATGACTAATAGTCCTGTATGATACACTGAATCACAGAATATTCTGAGTTGGAAGGGGTGCACAAGGGTCATAGAGTCCAACTCCTAAGCTGGACTTGTATGTCCACTGGAAAACTGATGATTGTGTCATTAGTTTATCATTTCACCAGTCTTCATTTTCAGAATAGTTTACTAGTGAAAAATACTGTAAAATATCTGCTTGAATGGTTTTTTAAGACTGAAGTCTTCTGATGCAAAGTTTATGGTAAGAGTATGGTTAACATTGTCTTCGTGGTTTATTGGGAGGGAGATCAGACAAAAAATGCAAAGAGAAAAAATTACCAGATGGGGTAACCACAATAAACTTCACCAAGTTTGTGTGTTCATATATTCATAACTTGGAGTGAAAATACCACAATAAAAACCTAAAATTAATTCAGTTTTATTTTATCATTTCTTTGTGAAACAGTACAAAAAGTAGTGGTTTTGAGAGACAGAGGATAATTTTCTGAGGACATTGAGATTAAGGATTTAACCTTTTGTATGGCATGGAATGTGATAACATGCATGTGAAGGAACACCTATCTTCATGAGGCATATATGAAATCTTACCAATGCCTGTTTGTTTCCAGAGGTTGTTTTGCTTTAGAACTGTGACATGAAGAGTTAGGAGTTCTGTGTATTTTTCTAAAGATGGTTTGTATTTATGATGTCAGAGTCTTTTTGATTATTTTCTAGCAACATGTCTCAAATTTGAGCTTAATTTTATGCTTGACTTTTTTAGGATTATCCCTCTATTGCTCATCTGGTACAGAAACTTAGTGAGAACAATATTCAGACAATCTTTGCTGTTACTGAAGAGTTTCAGGCAGTCTATAAGGTAAAGAAATTACTCTGAAGTCATTAAAATTTACTAACTTTAAATTAATTTTGTGGAAGTAAGTGATCATGGAAGTAGTATTTTGCTACCCACATACTTTGTTATTAAGATTTTTTTATTTCTTCAAATCAAACCTGACTCTCTGTGTAATTTCCAATAAGAAAGTGCCCCTTGTCCTAGCTACTCTTTATAGGTATGACTGAGTGGAGAACACATTTGCAGTTCTAATTTTTGTCAACCTTTTTACATCAAAATAGCTGAGGGGGGTGTGGACACTGAATCAGGGGACACACTTATGAAAGAACATATTTTGTCTCTTTTGTTCTATTTATGTATCCCATGTTTAAAATTAACTAAACTGCTGGATGTGATTGTGCAATAGGAAATGACTTTGTAAAGGACATGCATATTTTTCCTTCTTTTAACCTGTTTTTTTGGTTTTGGGGTTCTTTCTTAAACTGTATTCAAATTTTTGTTGGAAAATGATGCCTGCCTATTTTTAATGTATTCTAAGTGTGGTTGAAGAGAGATTGTGGTCAGCTTGTACAAGGCTTAGTATTCTCTTACCAAATGCAGAGTTTGTGCCAGAAAGGCTGTGTATAACCTCAAAAATTGTGTTCATCACTGGCAACACAGCTTTATTTTCTGAAGTACTTGACTAGTTAATCCACTAATGCATTATATCACCATTTTTATTGCGAATTATATTCTGTTTGTTAGTAAGACTGTACTTTTCCTTCTTTTTTGTCAATATTGAAAGGAACTGAAAAATCTGATACCAAAATCAGCAGTGGGAACATTGTCTTCAAATTCCAGCAATGTGATCCAGCTGATCATTGATGCATACAATGTAAGTTCAGATTTTATGTATTAATTTTTCTTGCTCGTAAGTTTTTCAAGCAGAGACTCTAAGGTGGATTAGTTAGTGTTCTACACTGTAAATACACTCCATTGCTGTAAAACCATACTAAACATTAAACCTCTGTGGCAGTAAGAGATTAGATGAGTAAAAAGATGCACTCTTAAAGTCATTTAAAATGGCATTACAAGGAAAACTTATCATCCGCGTTTTCCCTTTCAGAAAATAAAATTCGTAGCCAAATCCTACACTGTTTCTTCAGTTTCTTCACTTTTACCTTCCTTCCAATTGTTAGCAAAAGAGGCCATTTTGCTGGGTTTGGCCCCACAATATTTTCTTCATTGCTGCATTGTGTGTAAATGAGGCTCACTTCTCGTGTGGAGGATGTGGGGTAAACGAGTGCCTGGGGGAACCTGTCCAAGCTCAGACATGGGAAGGAGTCACCACAGAGTGACTTGAGGCAGCCCTGGGCTGGTGTTTCTCAGCACATTGGAACTTAAATAATTCCAGTGTGCCTCTGGGGTTGGTGCTTAGACTGGGCATAGTTGTATAATGTCTACTCTTCAACAGAACACTTCTGCAATTCAGTTTGAAGTTAGGTAATAACTGCTGTTTCAGTCCCTTTCTTCAGAGGTTATCCTGGAAAATACTAAGCTACCAAAAGGAGTGACAATCAGTTACAAGTCTTTCTGCAAGAATGGAGTGAATGACACACAAGAAGATGGAAGGAAGTGTTCTAACATTTCAATTGGAGATGAGGTAACTCAGAGCAGTGCTGCTGCTCAAATACAAAATGCATTTAAAATGTCCAACACAGCATTTCTTTTAAATAGTACAGACAAAACTCCTTGTAGTAACATGACACTGCTTTTTTTTAGGTTAGATTCGAGATTAATATAACAGCTAATGAATGTCCAAAGAAAGAACAAAATGAAACAATTAAAATTAAACCCCTGGGATTCACTGAAGAAGTTGAAATTAATCTTCAGTTCATCTGTGAGTGTCAGTGTCAGAGTGAAGGAGAACCTAATAGTCCAGCCTGCCATGCAGGAAATGGAACATTTGAATGTGGTGCCTGCAGGTAAATAAATACACATTTTCTTTATTTTTGCAAAAGAGAAATACAAGCAAGATCTTTGTTTCCTTAATTAGGGTTTACTTGAGTTCACTAATTTTTTTTTTTTTAAAGAACAAGCATTGCTGTTAGAGGCCTGTTTCTTTTAGGATACTCTGAAATACTGCCATATCTCTGCAAATAATCCCTATGCTTAAATATTGATCATTAGATCAGCATTGTTTTATGAGTCAGAATTCAAATTTGGCCTTGTGTCAGTACTTTAAAGGATACAGATCAGTTTTTGGTGTTCCTTTTTAAAATCAAGAGAACAGATTTTCCCATCTATGTGTGGAAGAACTTCTTGTACTTGGTGTCACTGTCACTTGGTGTCCACTTGGTTTCACATGGGTGAGAACAGGCCTGTGGGTAAGCACAGACTTTTGTTTTGTAAATGCAGCACTTTCCCAATGATCTGTTGTCTCTGATGGACACCGTGTATCAGTCTGTTGATCACTGATGGGAGCAAGAGCAGCCTCCATTTGCTCATCTGTATCTTACCCTTGATGATGAGAAGTGCTGATCCCTGAAGTTCTCAGTTTGGCAGCTATGAAGATCATCTACTCTCCTTCTTAACTGATGTTCATAAGAGCCTTTTCATTGAAATACCACAGCAGCTACAGGGAACAGTTGTTGTCACTTGAGAAATAATTACTGTTCTGTCACATGAGAGAATAATGATTATGTGACAGTTTAGTTAGAGGGAGTGACACATAGTCTCTCACCTGGAATATCAGATAATCAGCATAAAAGCAGCTTAGTCCAGTTTGCTCCACTGCCTTCAAGAACTGGTACATAGGTGTCTGCTGGAAACCTCATTTGAAGATTAAGTTGGAACATCCCTTGAGAGAGTAGTCACTTTTAGTGCTGTTCTTTGTGCTATTCTTGTGGTCTTTTTTTTTTGTGTCTTTCAATGAAGGTTACATTTTCAGCCATGCTCTTACCTTGCAGATGTAATGAAGGACGAATCGGAAGACTATGTGAATGTAGCACAGATGAAGTAAATAGTGAGGATATGGATGCTTACTGCAGGAGGGAGAACAGCACAGAAATCTGCAGTAACAATGGAGAGTGCATTTGTGGACAATGTGTGTGCAAGAAAAGGGAGAACACCAATGAGGTGTATTCTGGCAAATACTGTGAATGTGACAACTTCAACTGTGATCGATCAAATGGTTTAATCTGTGGAGGTGAGAGATGCTTCAGCTTTCTGCAGGCAAAGCTGGTCAGCACTTCACAAGTCTGTCTTCTCTACCCAGCAGAGTAGGCATACTTAGCTAAAAGATCAAAGCTACTTGATAGCAGAGATGAGGATATTCACAGATTTAGTGATTACAAACACTTGTCTGTTAATAAAACAGCCCTCTGAACATGTAGTCTGTTAATGCACATTTCACCTTCCTTCAATCACAGCTCCAAGAAGGGTGTAAAGTGAACTTGACTCCTGCTGTTTATTACAGAATTACTCTCAGGTATTTCAGTAAAGAAGGCTGGCAGCTGTCCTGAGATTGTAATGTTGTACTGGCTCAGTGTAAGCACTGTGTCAATAGAAAGAGAGAATGCCCTCAGCTTACTTGTAATAGTGAATGCTTGGCTTTGGTGCTTGACACTGTTCTGAAAGGTAAGTGAAGACCAGAATGTGCAAGATCCAGAAAAACACTTTAAGACTTCAGGCAAGACTTTGATGATAGTTAATTCCTGAAATCAAAAGCAATTTAAAAAGCCATTCAGCAGCCACTGTCTAAATTATTTTGCTGCCTTGCATGTGGAAGTATTTGATAGGAGTATAACTCAGTACTATCTCAGTGTTGTCTGTGCTGCAAAAATAAAACAGAGAAGCCACTAAGCTCTGGGTGATGAGAATACCTCATTTGTCTGATTTGCTCAGAATCCACTATTGCTCTGCAGATGATGGGAGCAATGGTGGTGATGTTCCAGAATACACGGTGACAGGAAAGTGTTGACTGAAACACTTCATTCATTGGAGAAGGAGGGGTGTAGCCAAAGACCTTTCCTTGTCATCCAGATCAGTATAAAGGCATCTTGTTGCTTGTGCAGAGAGTGTAAGGAGCATGAAGTTGGGTTGGGTGTGTGAGGTCAGAAGTAGAGCAGCTGAACATTGGTGTCCTGTGGAGCCAAAGCTGTTTCATTTTTCTGTCTTTTGAATACTCAGTGCACTCCTTATCTTTTTAAGTCTTGCTTTATACATTTGTATAGTGATAGATAAGAGGTCAGGAGCAGTGAATTTATCTGTAGTGGTCTATATCTATCTATATTTTCGTATAGCAGTCAGTGCATGCCAGATTGAGAACTGAAGCAGTGCTGTCATGCTTCTGCACCCAGGGGAGATATGGTCATCACATTATACTATTCTTGATCTGATATTCCTGAGTCTTGTTATTTTGTTTATGAAAAGAAATCCAGATATATGGGAGAATGGGAAAAGGGGACAAATGCCTGCAGGTAGTCTTTCAAGGAGCTAAAATGTATTTTGTACCTTTTAATTCATTCTTCATTGTCTTGCCATGGTTTCTTTTTCTTTTATCTACCCTGAGGTGGTGAACATTTATTTCTCACAGTCACAGATGTTTTTGTATTAGACTTGATCTCATTGCAATACCTTTCACTGCACAGGAAATGGAATCTGCAAGTGCAGAGTGTGCGAGTGTTTCCCCAACTTCACTGGCAGCGCCTGCGATTGTTCCTTGGATACTACACCGTGTATGGCATCGAATGGGCAGATTTGCAATGGAAGAGGAACCTGTGAATGTGGCACCTGTAACTGTACAGATCCCAAATTCCAAGGCCCCACCTGTGAAATGTGTCAGACTTGCCTCGGTGTCTGTGCAGAGCACAAGTATGTACCCAGAAAACCAAGTCCCAGCTTCTGTGTGTTTTGAGTTTGTGATATGTGAGAATTTTTAAAACAAAGCTTTTGATAGTTAAAACTTCAGCTAAGATTTTTACTTAAATGAAATACTGAAATTACTAACTTGACAGTCAATAACTAAACCTAGACCTGTGTAGGCCAGTGAAATTTGCATCCTTCCCTTTGGAAATCCAGGTTTTTAGAAACCTAGCGTTTTCTGCATGAAAACTTTGAAATATGTTTAGGATTAGTGGCTAAGAGGATTCCGCTGCAACTCACTTTGTGCTGAGAAAAAAACTTGGTATTTTTAGTAAAAAAATCCTGTTCGATTGCATTTTTCAATGAATTATGCAGTGATACCCCACTGTAAAGCTCATCACTGAGTTTGTTCTTTTTAACCTGTGTGTGTTCCACTGTAAGTACCCTGTTCTTACAGTGCCTTCTCTGAAAGTATTCATTTCCCAGGTAGAGGTGTTGAAAAACTTTGGGATTTTTTCTGTTCTTCAAACCTGTGGGACATTCAGGGAAAGAGGATTTTATGAAAAGGACTTTTGTTAATCTCGAGGTGTATAAATGTTTTGACTGGTACAACTTTATTTTTTTCCTAACCTTTATGGCAAAATGGTTGGGGTTTTTTGGGCTTTTTGCCCTGTGTTTTCTCCATAACATTTCTTGAGATTAAATGCTAGAAATCTCCCATGCACACATTCAGAAGCACTTTTCTGTTTTGTTCTTGCCCAGGGACTGTGTTCAGTGCAGAGCTTTTGACAAGGGCGAGAAGAAGGAGACGTGTTCGCAGGAGTGCATGCACTTCAACATGACGCGCGTGGAGAGCCGCGACAAGCTGCCGCAGCCCGGCCAGCCCGACCCCCTGTCCCACTGCAAAGAGAAGGACGTGGATGACTGCTGGTTCTACTTCACTTACTCTGTCAACTCCAATGGTGAAGCCAATGTCCACGTGGTGGAGACCCCAGGTAGGATGATGATGTTGCCTGCTCCTCCCTTGTTGTTGATTTGTGCAGTTGTTGGCTGCCTCTGGTTGGTTTGGGTGAGTTAAATGCATTCAGAAACCAGTGCCTGTTACCTGAGTGACAGTTGTGCATGTCCGAGTGGAAAAAAAAGTAGAAAAAAGGTTTAGAAAAACATGTGTCTCCTTATATCTAGATTTTTCAAACCCTTAGGCTGATAGAAACAGATTCTTTTTTAAAAAACAAAAGGTAAATCAGATATGCATATTTGTTGAAACATTTCCTGTTTGCACTTGATGTACTCTGACTTACTTTATCTCTACTGTAGCAAGTCCTATTTAGATAAATTGGATCATTTTTTTAACTACGCTTCTGTCATAAACAATGGTGTCTGTGGGGTTTTGTTCCTTTTTTTCTTTTTCTTTTCTTGATAATTTGGGATCAGTCTACATGAAATTGTGTACTATGCTGCAAACTGCTTGAATTTTTTTATGCTGAAAACCTTTGCTTTTACTTGACTGTGGTGCCTTCAATAATAGATCCCAAAATAATTTTGTTTAGTTAATCCCTAATAGATCAATCTTATGATAGGAAAAAAAAAGTGAGAACAATTCTATAGCTCCATCAGTAATTTATCTTTTCTTTACCAAGAGTATTGTTAGTTTCAATCACTGCATATTGCATCTAACAGTGCAGAATTTATGGTTCTGTGCATTAGCAGTTTGTGGTCTCCTGATTTTTAAAAGCCTGATAGAAAATGCGCACCTTAGAGATTTAGTGCTGTATTACATACTTGTGGAATTTTCAGAATTGATCATTTTGATGATCATTTCTTAACACAGTCCAGTGGCTAGTGGCTCTTAGAAATAAATACTGCTTCAATTCAGAATGTTTTAAATTCTCTACAAAAGTAGTCCAAGTATAGAGGAGGAACTTGAGCTCTCTCCTAAAACAAGCTGTATATGCCCTATGCTTTTAGGGCCTGACCTTTTCATGTTCAAACTTCTGTTGCCTTAGCTCAAAGGTGAATCAAGCCCATTGTGCACGAGGAGGCACCTTAATTTGTGCCATGCAAGTGCTGAAGGAACAAGCTCTGGCCAGTAGAGCTGTGTTCTGTGGAGCAGACACTTGTTCCTTACTGTCTCCCAAGGAATTCCTGTCGTGTCCCTTCCCACTTTCCCTGACTCTTGCAGAGGCAGCTATGAAGACAGGGAGTGTGGGGGAAGCTGTGTTCTATCCACAGTTGTTCTGTTGCACAGGACTTGCATTCATTTGCTTCTGACTCCTTCAGTCTGTGCACTCAGCTCTCCAAAAGCCTTTCTTCAGTTTGTGATTATTGGGAATTTTACGTTAATAGTGGAATTTTAATTTGGAGGATTATTATTTCTGTGTCAGCCACTTTAAATCACCTTGCACCTCATCACAGTCTACAGCTTCCTCATGAGGGGAAGAGGAGGGGCACACACTGATCTCTGTGGCAACCATGGCAGGACCCAAGGGAATGGCCTGAGGTTGTGTCAGGGAAGGTTCAGGCTGGATATTAGAAAAGGTTCCTCACCCAGAGGGTGGTTGGGCACTGGAGCAGGCTCCCCAGGGAAGTGGTCACAGCACCAAGCCTGACAGAGCTCAAGAAGTGTTTGCACAATGTTCTCAGGCACAGGGTGTGACCCTTGGGACTTCCTGTGCAGGGAAGGAGTTGGACTCAATGATCCTTGTGGGTCCCTTCCAACTCGGGATATTCTGTTTCTGTGTGTGGGGCCTGTTCTGCTGGTTGGCATTTGTGCTGCCACAGCTTTGACTTGGAGCTCTTGCATGTTTAAATACAGTTGCTAGTTATTTTACTCTTAATATTGTAAATAATTAGCTTAAGGGGTAAGCAGTGGATAGACTTTATCTTCAGAACAGGTTGTTCTGTTGCTAAGATCAAACACAAATTAGAAGGATAAAAATAAGCTGGAATGATACAGGATGTACATATTCCAAAAATTCTGTTATTTGAAAGAAAAGTAGTATTGGCATATCTGATATTTAAAATATTGGCTTCAGTACAAAATCAAAGATTAACAGCTTCTGGATATGCATTACCTTTACCATTTTGGAAAATCATGTTTCCCTTGCTTTGTTCCCCAGAGTGCCCCAGTGGTCCTGACATCATTCCCATTGTAGCTGGTGTGGTTGCTGGAATTGTTCTTATTGGACTTGCATTATTATTGATTTGGAAACTACTAATGATCATTCATGACAGAAGAGAATTTGCTAAATTTGAAAAGGAGAAGATGAATGCCAAGTGGGATACGGTGAGTCAAGAAGCTTTTCTATGCATAAAAGCTAGAATAGTGGAGGAAAAATAGAGGATTTTTGTTCATGTGCTTTAAAGTGTTTCAGATTATAACCAGTCCTCTTGGAGAGGTGTTTCTTGAGGCAGAAAAGAGAGTAGTTGCTCGGGTTTAAATAACATTTCAGAGAGGAAATGTGATGGTGACAGAACAGTTCAGCTTTGCAGTTCTATCACGCTTTACAGCCTATGATTAAGACGTTTATTACAAGGATGAGTCACTTCTGTAGAAAGCGAAGAAGAAAATTTTGCACTGATTGAGGAAATCTTGTAAATGCTCACACAGGGTTAGTTGGGAGACTTCCATAAAGTCGCAAAATCATGGCTGGTACTGGTTTGCTGAAATCTTCCCAGCTCTTTGTCAGCAGAGAAATGTGCAAGGAAAGCAAGCCTGTGGTCTGTGGCTTCCATAGGCTACGGAGTCGCTGCCTCTGGGCAGGGTCAGGAGTCTCTAATCAAGAGCCCCTTCACCACAGTTCTCTAGAAGTCAACACCCCCATGGGCTTGATAAGAAAATATCTTTTTGAAAAATTGTCCTAGGAAGCCTTTTGGTTTTATTTAAGAAAATTGATTATTCTCACACTGGGGAAAAAATTACTAACATTTTATTTTATATATAGCATGATTCTTTTTCAGTTATATTTGAGAATGTTGCTTTTTTTTTCCTGTTGAATTATTCGACATTGACCATTTCTTTTACTTCAGCAAGAAAATCCAATATACAAGAGCCCTATTAACAATTTCAAGAATCCAAACTATGGACGTAAAGCTGGTCTCTAAGTCTCAGTTTGTATCTCCTTTCATTTTCTTTCCTTTTTTCCCCCTTTGCATGTACTTCATACTCACTGTGTGTCACAGTCTGTTAATCACAGTTTGAGTCTTGCTCAGTGTATCTTACTTCTGCTTTGATTGTGGGGCTTTCAAGAATGCAGCTTGAAAATTTTTAACTGGTTTTGACAGTGAGATTGCTTACTTACTAATACTGCCAGTACTGGCTTAAACTATACTACAAGTGATTCTTAATTTTTTCTAGATGTGTGGATACATAATAGAGCAGCTCCTAGGATTGAAGAATATTTTTGGATTGTAGAGAGACACACAGGGGATGCTTTGTCTTCTAGTTCTTCAAATCAGCAGTCAGTTCGCTTAAAATCAATATTTTTGCTAAGCTAGATTAGATACTCCTAAAATATCCCAGCCTATAAATATCCCTGTTTTTATTGGAATACCTCTGTGAACATACAGAGTAGCATTACTTTTTTCTGTCAACTGCTTTGGCTTATTAACCTAGTGTAGATGTAGTCTGTAATTAAGGTATGAAATGCATATACTCTACTAATTTTATAATTAAATATGCACCTTATTTTTTTTCATCCTTATTTCTGTTGAAACTGGCAATATCACAGTCCTTGTAACCTAGCCAGCTTTAGGGTGTCCATAGATATGGAACATTAATAGGACAGGAGGAAATATTCTTGTCCCCTCTAGATGCATTTTTCACTCAGTTTCTACTCCCTCCTAAACTCAGCCTGAGCACCTCATTTGGTTGGAGCTGCTGAGTTCAGTCCAACACCCCAAAGTCACAGCAGTGTCCAGGAGAGGAAGTCAGGGAAGCACAAGGGATGAGCTGATGCCTTCTGCAGACTCAGATTGCCCTTCCATCAGTGCTGGAGGTGTTCTCCTCCCGGGGACCCCCAGCTGCTGGGGAAGGAGGGAGAGGGAGGCTGACATGGGGGGAATGGATGTCAGAAGAGCACTAAGAGAAAGTAATGCAGAGATGAGACTAGAGGGAGGGGAATTAAGAAGCTGTGAAGGCAGCACATCCATTAAACATCAATGGAATTTTTCAGAAGCCAGTGGAAGGGAAGGATCCATTGTCTCTAATTTTATACTGTCTGCTGTCTCCCTTTTTCAGTGTTGCATTCAAAAGTTTTTTGTAAAGGAAAAATAAGGGGAGAAAGCAGAAACTGAGAATATTTAAGCTCTTACTGTGACAACAGTTCCAAATACTTTGTGTAGCATTCCAAGCCCTTCCTGATGAATACTTTCCTTTTCTCTTCACAATCATTTCACTTTGCAGTGTGTCTAAAATGGATTGTAAACAACATTCCTTTTGCGTGCTACATCAACCACATTCATCTCCCTTTCATTTTTCTTCCCAGAGCCAATTATTCTGGGGAGGAGATTGAGTTTTTGGTCCTTTCTAACACTTCACATACTCCATCTGGTTAATTCTCTGTTACCTGTTCTTCTGCCATTCTCTTAATTGTGTACTTTCTGTTGCATGCAGGACAAGCACCTAACAACCCATACGGTGTGTAACTTCCATTCTGTGCTCTTGTTCTCTACCCTGTGACTCTTCAGGATGTAATGTTTGGTGCTGCCATTTCTCTTCAAAATGTATTTCCTGCCAAAAGCTTTTCTCTGGTGTAAATGGAGAGATTGACTTCTGCCTTTTTGGCTCGCTCAGATACGAAGGTTAAAAGTGTGAAAGGGTGTGCTTTGGGTTTTTTAAGCATGACTTTGTAATTGTTGGTACTCATAGAAATATTAGAAGTCTGGGGAGAGAGGGAGATGGGTTTATTCTTATGGAACACTGGAAAGGAGGAAGTCAGAATTGTCAAATTAGGTGAGCCATGAGATGTAAAACAAGGTCCTGCTTTTCCCTATGGATAAGATTTTCTGGTGGTCTTAGATTATTGCCATAGCCTCTCATTTAGATGAAGAGTTGCCTTGTAATATCAAGGCAGGAAAGTCATCTGAAATCCCATTATATGAAAATCACACTGTAGTAGATTCCCTCCAGGTGTGTGCATCCACAGATTAACTTTGTGCAGTTTGTGTGACCCTTCCCCTGTCCCACAGCCATCATCCACACACGGGCTGGGGCTGTGTGGTGAGGGAACTGCAGCACCTGGAGTTTGCCATGGACCAGGTACTCAGGTATTTCCCTGGTGCTGCTCCATGGTGGTGCAGATGATGCCACAGCATCCCAGTGCTCAATGCTCAAACAGCTGGGTTTGCCCAGGTTCTACCCCAACCAGCCATAAAAAGCTTTGGTGCAATCATGCTTGTAACAAGTCTAAGGATAAATTTCTTCTGGACTAAAAAGCTGTGCTACAAATTTGAAACACGGAGCTGCTATCTGTAGCGAATGCCATTACCACTCCTGCATGGGGATAGATTGTGCATTGCAAAGCATCTTCAGAAAGATTCCAAATTCAGTCATCTTGAATTTCACAAGTGATAAACACATTTGTATTAGACATTAATAATAAAATATGGGAAATTTAAGGAATTTAGGTCTGTAGTAATTTGGTTAGCCTTATTAGCAGCTACTAGTTAAAATGAAAAAAAAAAAAAAACAGAAACAGTTCAAAGTGCTCAAAGTCGCAGAGACTTGTCCTTCACCTGTTGGGTTTTATGCCTGTGACTTGCCTTGCTGCTGAATGATGGAGGTGCTCTGGGTGTGGGAGCAGAGATACCGTGTTTTCAGTCCCTTTCCTGTGAGCTGTTGTGTCCAGTGAGCGCTGGTTTGTGGCGCAGGGATGGAGGGATGGATGGACGGAGGGATGGACAGATGGACGGATGGGGCTGGCGGCGCCCTCTGGCGGCCGCCCGGGCACGGAGCCGGCCCCGCGCTCCTGGGAAGCAGCGCTGGGACAGCGGCGGGGGCTGGAACAGTCACGGGCAGCTCTTGAACAGCGTGTGCATGAGCTTTAACTCCTTTTCTTACAGTGACTTAGGTCTTAAACCCACCATGGAGGTAATTCAGTGGCTGTTGAAACACTGAGCCCCTGCAGCAAAAGGAATAAGAAGGTTAATTGAACACAGAACTATTCTGTGTGATAGTTTCATCTTTATGTAACACTGGACTGAACTGTTGTCCTTTGATCACTCCAGTCTTTTAAAGACTTTTTAAAAGTACCTCCATCTTTATTTTGCTCAGTATTTCGCTGAGTCTTGTATGTGGTTACTGTTTGTTAGTTTTAATTTTGGTTTAAGTGTGCATGGAGTTTTCATTTGTAGGGGTATGTGGCAAATGTGTTTTCCCTAACTCTGCATGCTTAAACCAGTGTATTCTCTGCAGTGCCATGAAGAAAAGGGAGCATTCCAAATCATACTATTAGTCTAAGGCATCAAGTTTGGAATCCCATGTTTTAGTGGCCAGTGAAAAGACAGGAATGCTTCTAATGTCTGAAAATATATACCCTCTGCCAGCTGTGAGAGGCCCTGAGTGAGGGGAGCATCATGTTGGATTAGTGGATATTTATTTTAATGAAGAGCTGTCTGCAGGAGACCCTGCTAAGGCAGGCCCAAGGCAGAATGGTTGTGGTGGCTGGAGCAGCCAGGGCTTCACCAGAGGAGAGCAGGGAAGGAACCTGCAAATCCATCAGGTGTCTGTGTTGCAGTTGTGGGCAGTAGAACCTGCAGATCCATCAGGTGCCTGTGTTGCAGTTATAGGCAGTGGAACCTGCAGGTCCATCAGGTGTCTGTGTTGCAGTTATAGGCAGTGGAACCTGCAGATCCATCAGGTGCCTGTGTTGCAGTTATAGGCAGTGGAACCTGCAGGTCCATCAGGTGTCTGTGTTGCAGTTGTGGGCAGTGGAACCTGCAGATCCATCAGGTGCCTGTGTTGCAGTTATAGGCAGTAGAACCTGCAGATCCATCAGGTGCCTGTGTTGCAGTTATAGGCAGTGGAACCTGCAGATCCATCAGGTGTCTGTGTTGCAGTTGTAGGCAGTGGAACCTGCAGGTCCATCAGGTGTCTGTGTTGCAGTTGTGGGCAGTGGAACCTGCAGGTCCATCAGGTGCCTGTGTTGCAGTTGTAGGCAGTGGAACCTGCAGATCCATCAGGTGCCTGTGTTGCAATTTTAGGCAGTAGAGCCTCAGGAGCCATTTAGCTGATCAAATGTCAGGTTGGGTTAAGCTGAAGAGTTGTGAATATTGACTAAATCTCCATTATTTGTAATGGGAACTGAGACGCTGACCTGACATGGGGACACAGCCAGTCGAGTGCTTTATCCAGTGACCTAAATCCCACTGTGTGCTTCTGAGAAGTGCAAGTACAAGGGGAGGCAGGACAGAGTTTCAATATCCTTAAAGAGCTTATGCTAAATCAACAGCATGAGAACTTCAATTCTGACTTCTCTTCAAAAAGCAGTGTAGTAGAAAACTTGCAATCTTGTTATTCAGATTGTATGTTAAGCCTGATTTCAGGTTCAAATTAGTTCTATGAGTAGCACCTAGCAAATTTTGAAGTTATAGTCCTTACCTTTAGACCCATTCTTAGGCTATCTGGTAGAATTTATCTCTCTTTTAGAAATTAGAAGATGTGAGTGTATAGCCCCTGTATGTGCTGGGGGAGTCTGTTCTGTAAAATGTTGGAGGCTAAGCATTACACACAGCACAACTGTTACATAACGCCTTGCCATGGAGGAGCTGCACAATAACTTCTACTCTGCATATGATACAGCCTCTCATGCTTACAGACTTCCTCTGCATCATAAACTTTATTGGTTTATATTTGTATTTTTAAGAATTCTCTGTTAATACTTGTCAAGGAAATAAGCAATGTACATTGCCAAGAACTTTGAGGCATAAAGAGATACTTCAGTACCAGATGAAATCCCTCATCCCTACGTGTTTTTCCCGTTTTGTTTGCATGTTACTATTGCAAACCTTTTGCTAAAAATATTAGGGAAGGTCATAATTTTGCATTGATTAATTAGTCTGTGTGAGAACTGGCGACATCACATGATTGTCCATGATTTAAAATTGAAACAACCCCAACCAAATGTTGCTCCTCATCCCTTCCCAGACCAGTAGGTGAAACACTTCTAATCTAGACAGCATTTGCCTGGGAGCTGATAGAAGGGGGAAGGGACTTTTGCTGTTCCACTGTATTTGTGAAGCACAGCCAGCGCTGAACACCCAGCTCCTCCTTCAGGTGACGCCTCTGCCCAGGTGACATTGAGTCAGATCTTGAGAAGACTGAACAGAGAGCTTTGACTTCCACTGTCTGGCAGTCCAGGTTCTGGCTGGACAGGTCTCTTGGATCTAGGCAAGATTGGATGTGCCTTCTTGCTCTTTGCATGCTAGAGAAGCTGGCTGTGGGGAGAAAAACCCTTTTTCTGTGAAAGGAACCATGAGAGCAGCTGCAGCCTCTGGTGTTGGGGTAGAGCAGTTACTCATCCTGTGCTGGGCCTTGCAAACAGAAGGCAGCAAACTTCCCAGGAGCCATGATGAAAAAATTTCACACCAAGTGAGGTTCTTGCTTGCCTTTGGCACATTCTGTGGTATTCCAAGCTGTTTTTCCAGGTTTATGACCCTGAAAAATAGACACCTGATGTTTGTGCATCGTTTAATTGAGTGTAGGAAAAATTGGTTTAACCTGAAGTATTGTAAATGGAGTTGAGTCAATATGGTTGTACAGCCCATCTCAGATTGGGGTGGGGAGCTCTGGAGGGACAGAGATGCCCTCACTGTGCTGCAGGGCAGATCCAGCCCTGGCCAGGCAGCCCTGGAGCTCACATCCTCGCTGAGCTCAGTTTGCTCAGGAGGCAGCTGTGTGTGCCCAGAGAGCTCCATGCTGGCACACAGCATTCACTCAGGCTGAGGTTCAGGCTGCAGCTCCAGGCCCTTCTAGCAGTGGTCCTTTCTCCTGTGAAGATTTATTTGTTAGTTTTGAGTTCAAGCTGTTCATCTGAGGTGTGCAAGGATGTCATAAGTGAAGGAAGATGTACTGAAATAGAAGGAAACCGGGGGGAAAAGGAAGCTTAAAATAAGCTTCATTTAGGGGGTTTTAAATCTCAGCAAGAGAGATGTAAGCAATTGTTCTGTAGGCTTGTCTCATATCAGTAGAAATAATTGTTTTATTACAGTATCTGCACCAGTACAGAAGTTTCTTTGTTTTATCTCTACATTTTCCTCTTAAGGGGGTTGGGGAGATCTGCAGGAATAAAATGAGAATGACAAGTACTGAATGTTCACTGTAAATATTGACTGTGTATTAGCAAAATACTAGCAGTCTTTCCAAGTTGTTTCTAGAATTCAATTACAATGTAAGATAAGCTGTTTAAATGTTTATTATAGCAGAATGTGGCCTGTGGTCAGTCCTGGTGTCAAACATTGGTGTTTACAATTCTGTTCTTCTCTATAAAATGCCCTGGGCTGCAGAGCCCTGGGTGATGCCTCAGCCCTGAGGTTCAGCTGCCTCCAAGGAATTCTGTGGTGCAAATGGAACAGGATCCTGCTAACCCTTTGCTTTATTTATTAGCTGTGCATGCCTTTGTTCAAGTTACTAGAAGGAAAACTAGTTTGACTTAAGCTGTTTGTATATACAAGCAAAGCATTAATGGGTAATTTTTATGCTGATTTTTATGCTTCTTGCAAACACAGATCTTTTTTCATATCTTTAAATGTTAATATATTTTCTTTTCTTTTTCTAGGGTGAAAATCCTATTTACAAGAGTGCAGTGACGACTGTGGTCAATCCTAAATATGAGGGAAAATGAACACTGCTTGTATAACTTCACAACACTGTATGCAGTATAGCAACTTTTGTAGTCACAATAAGATAGATTTAGGGCAAGCTGCAGTGATTTTACTAATGAATTACATACAGGTTTGTTTTCCTGTGTGAAAATAGACCCTATGTAAATTTTTTTTTTATTTTCTTTAATTTTTTTTTTTTTTTTTTTTTTTTTGCAAATAAGAGTAATTGGTGCCAGAGGTGGGACAAAAAAAAAAAAAAACTTGAGACTGTGTAGCCTAGTCAGCCCAGGTCACATGGTGCCTTTTTGACCTTTCCCATTCCCGTGTTGTGAATCCAGGTCTTGTGCAGGGCATGGTGCTGCATGGCAGGACTGGGAGGGAAGGGGTTAAAGCAATCAGCATGAGGGCTCTGCCTAGCCATTTAGTATTAAACTTTTTAGCTTTACAGGGAAATCAGGGCTTGAGTTTGCAGATGTAATTAAACTCATGTAGCATGGAGCTGGTGGTTAATTGGTCTTTGACTTGCTAGATGAATGATTAAGTGCTTGGTAAGTTGAGTAAGCTGGAGGGGAGCAGTGTACAAGACTGAAAAGTGTGTGCATACTTATCTTTGATTTTCAAGTTGCATATTGCCAGGTTATGGTTAAAATGAAAAGTTTTGAGAAGAATGTTAAGAAGGAAAAAATAGCTTTAAAACACGTGCCATTACTGAAGAAGTTGCTGACTGGTAACTTACTTAGTTTTTCTTTGTAAATTCAAGCCCTGGGTGGCAGTATCATGAAGTACCTTACCAAGACATCCTCAGATCACCTAAGGGCCTTAGTGATGCTGTGTCTTTATTCTGTAATGTTTCTTTGCTTTCAAGCCTGGTGCTTTGTCACCTTCTAATCTTTTTAACGTATTTGGTTGCCATTATTTTTGTAATATTTTTGTATCAACACAGGCTTTTTTTCCTTTTTTTTTTTTTGAGCAGTCTTAGCTGTAAATTTGCCTCTACCCTGTAGCTAAGATTGCATAGTTTGTCATGTGAACAGTCACACATCATTCTTGACATGTGCCATGTATATTTGCCTTTGCAAGACCATTCAAACTGCATCATAGTCATATTCTTGTTTTAAGTGCCTTTTTATTTTAACAGATGTTCACTTTTTACAATGCTATTACTGAAGTTATTTATTAAATAAAAATACCTTAAAATACTTGATCTTGTCTCTTTATCTTGTAGAAGTTGTTACTATTCAAAAAACCAGAGCATTGCATCTCTGCAAGGTAGTAATTGTAATAATACCAAATATGCCCTGAAAGGAGTTAATGTCACACAGGAAGCTGACCTTTAGGAACACTGACCCCTATGCAGTATTACCAGTGCTGTCAAATTAGGCCAATATTTAATTACATGTGCATTAACCTGTCCACTCATTATATTACATGTTCTCCAGTTGCCTTAACAAGTCTGGTTTCTAAATGCTTTTGTGGATTGATAGGCTGCTTTCCCACAGAGATGCTGAAGGCTTTGAATTTAAGTGGCCCATTAAAAGAGCTTTTCTAAACCCTTGTTTGAA
The DNA here is from genome assembly GCF_028018845.1 of Melospiza georgiana. Classification (NCBI taxonomy): domain Eukaryota; kingdom Metazoa; phylum Chordata; class Aves; order Passeriformes; family Passerellidae; genus Melospiza; species Melospiza georgiana. The sequence continues at coordinate 15,019,385 of NC_080430.1, forward strand.
CTGGGTTTCCAGCAGAGGCTTCCAGGCAGATGGATGCTGCTTAATATCTCCAAGTGAGCAGTTCTTAAATGAGAGAGAGCAGCTGCCACCCTGCAGGATCAGATTCAAGATAAGGGTCACAGATTGTGGGATTTGCTTTAACCAGGATTTTGGATGATGCAGCTAAGAGAGAAGACGTAGTTCAAATAGGATAAAATCTGGATGCTGGGAGCCAGGAGTAGTTGTGAATCCTCCTTGGTTTGTAAACAGTGTCCTCAGGTACTTACCTGAATTCTGCCAGTGGACAGAGCAGTGAACTCCTGCAGTCAGTAGCAGTGCATCAACCCAGAAGACTGATCCCACACAAGCCACATGTAAGGTCCCACCAGTTTCTCTGTTTTAAAATAATTACAGTTATTATACCCATGGTCTCACTATCCTTAATCCATCCATCTCCTCAACTCCTGTCTAGTAACTAAAGAGCTAAGCTAGAATTGTTTTATGGCAGTTGTAATCACCAGAGTTTCTTACCCTGGATAGAAACTAAAGACAAAAATACAAGTCAGCTAAAGAAAATAATTCTCTGCAATCATGTGGTTCATTGATTAACTAATTTTGCAATGGTGTGTTGAGCCTCCTACCTTAGAACTGCCTCTAAGGCTGCTTGGAAAGTAGCCTTAGCACAGCCTTGAGCACCTGCACATAAGGAATCTGGACTGATAAATTGATGCTCTGGGGATACTGATGGGTTTGTTCCTTTTCTGCAAAAGCTACAATACGTTTTCTTTTCCATAACAAATAAAAATGCATTCTCAGAGGAACATAGAATGCAAGTAGGATAAAAAGGAGAAGCTTTTAGTTAAGTAAAGTACTGATGAAGTAGAGATGGTGAATATGTTCTAGCTACACACTTCTCTTTAGAGGGTGTTTTTGAAGCACTTCTGATTTTCTTTTTGAAAAGTCAGTTGCTGCCAAAGCATTTATCTAACAGAAAGAAAATATTTATTAGCAGCTGTGAATACAACTATCAGACACAGATTGCTGCAATGTAACTCCAGTGAATGTTCATTAATTATAATAAATACATTAACCCCATCTCAATAAAATGGATAAATTTCACATAGAAAAAAAAACACTGTAGGACATAATTTCAAAGTACTTTTGAATGTTTTTAATGAGGGGTGCTGACATAGCATAGTATCAGAATAATAATACAATCAGAATAATATCAGAAACTCTAAAAATATGACAATTGCTAGTCAAACCATCTACTGTAGTAATGTCTAACTGCAAAATGGGAAAATAAAATTAATTCAAGGAGGTAACTATAAGTATGTTTGAGTGGAGCCACCAAATTTTTCTTGGGCACCAGAGAACCGGTTCAAGGAAGATTTTAGAAAGATTACACAAAGAGAAAGCTGGATTTAAAAGCCAGTAAAAGCAGCTGATCAAAGATGTCCTTGAAAAAGCTGAAAATATGAAAGAAATTTAAACATTAGAAGTATGCTAAAGAGGATTTAGTTCCTCATGAAAGGCACAAGAAATAATAAATAGACTGTAAAAAGAAGTCTGACACTGAGATTAAGAAGGACAGTTGGAGTAAAAAAATGACAGAATATGTAAACTCATTCTTTGCTTATATATTTCTTATGGAAAAGTTTCATGAGACAGCCAACCTAACATTCCCCAGCAGAGGGCAAATACCAGAGAAATTATTCAAAATATTCTAGAAAGGAATCAACAGAATGAATAGCAGCAAAGTGCCAAAAGCCAATGGTAATCATTTGAGAAGCCTTAAAGAACTCAAAGCTGAGTGCCTGGTCTCATTGCCATATGGATGGGAAATGTCTAGCACACATAGTCTCAATTTTTAAGAGGCTTTCTGGGACTTAAAATTTTAAAAAGAGTTACCAAGATGTTTCTACCACTGTCTGGTAGGAATGATAAGTGCACACAGGGTAAGTGTGACAGGGTGGAAGAATCAGCATGGGAAGAGGGATGTCCCATCTCACAGATGTGCACTTTGAGGGAATCAGCAACATGCAAAGAGGGCATTTCATACAACTGGACTTCCAAAGCCTTCTAACAATGCTTTGCATCAAGGACTATTGCAGAAACTGCCAGGGGATGTGAAGAAAGTCTTCAAAAGAATAAACAGCTATTAAGGCAGAAGGTTAAAGACACAGCATAGGAAGTCAGTTACCAGTTCCCCAGCCTGGGAGGTGACATGGGTGAGTTTTCAACCTGCTGGCAGTTCCCCTCTCAGTGCAGTCCAGGACACCACTGCCACCTTTGCCTTGGGGGCACTGAGCCACTCCCTGGTCCTTGTGCAGTCACCAGGAACAGCAATGTCCCTCTGCAGGGCTGCCTTCCACACACTGAGCCCCAGGGTGTGCTGGGGCTTGGGTTTTCCTCCCCAGGGAATGGCCTTGGCACTTCCCTTTATCGAATGTCCAAAGGTCTCTTCCATTCCCAGTTTCTCTCCATTCCCAGTGTGCCAGGTGCCCCTGCAGCCCCAGCCCTGCAGAGAGCCAGCCACTCCTCCCAGTTTTGTTCCTCTCTGGAGGTGCTGAGGAGGTGCCCCGTCCTTCAGGCCATTCCAGGGGATGCTGGGCTGGGAGGGGCCCAGTGTCCAGCCCTTGGATCCCCACTGGTGGCTGCCTCCAGATTGGTGCCACCAATCTCTGCCCCCTCAGCCCTGGCATTTCAGGCAGCTTTCAACCCATCTCAGTGCCCTCCTGTCTGCCCTAAACTCCATCACCCTGTCTGCAATGATGTTGTGGCAAACAGTGTCAAAAGCTTTACTGAGAGGGAGATAACATCCACTGCTGTGCCCTGGGAAAACCAAATCCGTCCATTTAAACCAAGTTAAGGGTACAAATCTGTCATTACCTGTGTGTATTCAGGGACAGTCCCTGAACTACCTGGTGCCTACTCAGGAAATCTGATACAGACCATCACTTTAATGCTCAGTAACAGTCAATAAAACACACAGCATAAGTAGGGATTCCTAGAAAAAGTAAAAAGCAAAAGAGACAACAGTATTTTTTTTTTTTAAGAAAAGACTGATGTGACTAAATGTTGAGTATCACTTCAGTTTCAGCCTTCTCAACAAAGATAAAGTATAATGAGAAAAGATACAAAGGAGGATAACGTAACAAAAGTTGCACACCAGTTTCTGTACAGGGCATTAAAAAATACAAAGGGATTTTCAGCCTGGAAGAGACAACGAGGATACCATAGTGACTTACTGTGAGAGGCAGTGGAGAAGGTGAATAGGGGAAGACCAAAGAGTTATCAGACAAAGACAGCCCCAAGAAATAAATCTAAGGTACATCTTCCCATAACCCATAAGCTGTAAAAGATTCTGACATGCTGTGGGTAGTATGTATTTAAAATGAGCAGATAAAGTCACAAAAGAGGAATTCATCATGGGATATTAGCTACAGAACCTAGCAAATATTGCTTACCTTGAAATTGGAGATTATGCTGGGAAGAATCAATTTTTTTCTCTACACATTTCCATGTGAGCACAGATGGAGAGAGGGCACTGGATTACATGAAGCCTTAAAGTGGCCCAGGAAGGTCAGAAACCTTTATGTTCTTTGGTATTTACCATTCATGTCCCAGCACTGACCAGCTGTAAGAGCCCCAGCTTCTCGCAGAGCTTTCCAGTTTGATTCCAATCTTGTCAGCAAAAGCTTTCAGTTACCTCCTGCATTTTCTTTTCTATCACAAGAGAAATACTTTGCAGCAATAAGTAGAAGTAAATTACATTTACTATTTTAAAATATGAATCAAAAGAAATAATGGACATATTTCAATAAGGCTGTCTGCCCTGCTCCTCTGTGTCATGCTAATGGGCTCATCCAAACATCCCTCCCAGAACAGAAAACGACAAATTCTTTATTTTCCAGGCTCTCCACTGAAGTACAGCTAGAACACTTTCCCATAAATCTCTCAGACAGCAATGCATGTAGTGTGTATTAAGGGATCTGGGAGCTGTTGCAGAAGAGACTCCTGGCAGTAAGAGACTCTTCACTTTAGTCTGATACATCAGGAAAAAATATCCAGGCTGTTACCAGTACCTGATTAGGGAGACACCCCCAGCCCACTGCTCCACATTCCATTTTTTCACATTATGCATGAATTCTCCCACCAGAACAGAAAGTGCAGCCATTTCAAGGCAGCTTACAGACTCTGGAGTTACCAAAGCCACCTCTAACTTGGAAGCATCCAAATGCATCTTACATTTCTGTAAGAACTGGTGTTTCAGTGAAATGATCCAAGTGCCAATTCATTTAATCCCCAAACGGAATACAGTCATTCTCTGCTTGTGTTGGAAATATTGTCTACAGTGAGCAAACAGAAAATACTAGAAATGAAATTTTATGGCCATTATTTCCTTTCACTGGCACCTTCATCCATACAGGACCCAGAGCCCTGAGCCCTCCCAAGTACGATACAGTTCAGTGGCTGGAGAACACCATGGAGTAAGAGTTTGGTGGGACTCCATTCCCTGTTGAAGCTGGACCACTGTGCAGTCAGAAGCCTGGAATTCTTTTGGACAGTTGAAAACCAGGAAGGCATGTTACTCTGTAAATAAGTAATTACTTAACACGTTCAGCTTTTGCTGTACTGCTCTCTTGGGCACCTGTTTTCTATGGAACATTCTGCCTTAAGTGCCAAATTGGTAAGGTCTGACCTTGGCACTGATTTCGGGGTCCTGCCATCAGGTTTTCCTCAACTGATTCCTTTTGAGATGGAAAATTAAAATGAAGATAACCTATTTTCATTTTACACTGGTAAGGAACACACCACAGAGCTGACAAATATTCAGCTGGAATTACTTGGCAGAACAGTTAATTCCATATTTATCTAATTTTGTAGTAAAAATATCTTTCTGCAAAACTCTACTAACTTGCAGATCTCAGCTCTGCCAGCATTATAACTGCTATTAATAAAAAGGGTACCTTCAGCACTGCTCAGAAATAAAAATTAGGTTGGTTTGCATCTTATCTTCATAAAACAAGAATGAGTGAGATCAGCTATATTTTCTTCCCTTAGAATCTTTTAACAGGGCAATATTAATAGAAAACTATCTGATATAAAACTGATACTGTCCCCTATATTCTTTTAAAACACTAGCACAGCCATTGGTTTTAAAGCACCTGCACAACAGTTGCTCCATTAGAGCTTCATGGAAACTCTGCAGTTTCAAGAACGACCATAAATTATCTGTCCCAGCAGCTCCTTGACCATTGTTCCCATTTGTTCAGCACCTTTCCAAGACAACCCTCAGCTCACAAACAAGCACTCTGCTCATGCCCCTGCAGACTGGGGCACTGCCTGTGCCCTTGTAGTAGAACATTTTGTAGTGTAACAAGGTTAATATTTCTTTCCTGTTATCTGAAACATCCCATCAGTTTCATTAGAGTTTAACAAAAATCAGAAAATTGGACCAAAAATAGTATAATTTTTTTTTTTCTGAGCCAAGATTTTCCTGCTCTTGGAAAATCTTTCAAAGATTTATTATTTATTTTAGTAGTTCCCAAAGAGATATTATCAGAATTTATAGTCTATCAACAGTTTTATACCGAAATGGTTTCTCATAACTACAACATTTTATCATCAAATTTTCATATTAAGTTCATATACTAAAATGTCACTGGCTACATAACAATTGCAGAGAGTAATTAGGAGTTATATTCAGATATAAAACATGTCCTAGCCAACACCTAAATCACAGCACAGTTTTTCAGGGGCTTGCAGAAGGAGGGCAGCTGCAGCTGAGCAGAGAAGATGAACACAGCCCATAAAAGGGTTCTGCATCTTCAGGAACTGCAAGGACACAGAACAGCAACAACTGCAGTGAACAGAACACAGAGGAAAAGTCTACATAAATTAGCTCTGCCTCCTGACCCTTAGAACACTGGTCTTCAAAGGCCAAACATCCCAAAATTGTATTTCAAAACTCACTAAGAACTTCCAGGTAAATTTCATTAATATTAAAAATACCTCAGTACATATTTGGATCATTGACTTTATTTTTTCTGTTCTATTAATTAAGTTCTGAATTAGAAAGAAAGAGACTGAAGCCTCTATGAAAAAAAGAATTTAGAATCCCCTGACATCTTCCCATCTTGACAGGGCAAAAGACTGTTAAGGCTAATTATCTTTTATAGATAATTATCTACATAGATCAGTTTAGAATATTCACATTTCATCTGACGTAGTCCAAATCACACCCACGTATCAATAATACGTATTTTCAGTTAAAATAAAAATGAAAAAATAAAAAATACTTTAAGTAACCATCTTAGGACTGTCTACCAAAGCCACAATTTTTACTGACTGTACAAGCAGATGAATGCCCACTCTCTGACCCGTGTGCACTTGGCTGTTCTGCTGCAGAATTCCTCACTTGCTGCAGGTCTTTCCATTTTTCTTTCAGACTTGCTGCTAAAATTCTTTTCAGCTCATATCCTCTCTTCCCTATAGGAATTGAGAGAAGTATTTTTCAATTTAAAGTTTTGCAAGCTCTTGCAATGTAAGATTTTAAGATAGAGTGCTTACTGTTGAAAAGTTGTCTTTGCATTCTCATAATAAATACAGTAAACTGAAATTAGACACAGAAAATATTAATATTAAAAATATTTAAAGTGAAGGTTAAAAAGAGTCTATAAACTGAAATTTACTATGACAAAGATATAATGCAAGTGTGTAACACCCTCTCTCTGTACAGCTTAGGGAATAAAAGCACCTGACTCCTACCACCTGAAATTTACACCTTTGATAACATTTTTCATTTATAGTGACAATCTAGTATTGCAGATATAGATCAGAAGTTTATTTTTATGCATCTTTAACTAATATGCCCCTGGGTTATCAGTCTTTTAATGGTTTTTATTTTAAAATGTTTAAGTAGCTCTTAGACAATATAAAATATCATTCCCCCATGTCAGAAGTTCAGTCAGTGTCCATTTTCACTTATGTCAAAACAGATAGTTCCTTCAACTTCCTTTTCTTCACATCTCAAGGGAAAGAATTCGAAACATTAAAAATGGCTAAAAATAATTTCCATGTTTATAAAAAGCCAGTCCTGCTCTCCTAGTCCTGAGAGATATGAATGTCTCCATGATTCTGCTCCATGGACACACATGAATAAATAATCCAGCATCAGACTGCAGCTGTGTGCTGCCATTTGTGCTGCCTGCTTGGCTGCCTGCCAGACCCTCCCTTTCCTGCAGGTCCTTCAGATTTCATTCCAAAACTGCAAGAAGCCTTCACTGGTTTGATAGCTCCTTTAGATAGAAAACTATATTCATATTTTCTTTTAAAATTTAATCCTAACAGAAGGATTTTGAGCTTAAATTTTATGTTGGAAATAACATCCATGATAAATTATTAAGCCTGTACTGTGAGTGATGTTGAGAAAGAAATTTCTAAGCTGTGAAAAGAAAGCTCACATTTAAACAATTCCAAAATTTAAAAGTGCACAGGGACTGGCAAACAATAACATTTCTATTATCTTGTTAGCTCTTGCCTCCTGAATATGTTGTAGTTGATATTTAAGCCCTTCAAAACACAGATTATTTTCCTGTTTTTATCACAATGCAGCTGTGATTCTCATTCCAGCCTCTAGATCATAATAAATTATTTTCCCACCTTACACATTTCAGTAGCAAGAAGGAATAATGGTCAGACATAGGCCTAGGGTGAGTCCCTGATTCCAATTAAACCAGTGACCACATTCCATTACCGGTGCCTGAGTCCTGTTGTACTTTCAGGGATCCCCAATGAAGGGAGGAATGATGAATCTGACTCCATGTTCTTAGAAGGCTAATTTATTATTTTATTATCTATATTATATTAAAGAATACTGAAGTAAACTATACTAAAGAATACAGAAAGGATGCAGACAGAAGGCTAAAAAGATACAAATGAAAATTGGTGACTCCTTCCAGAGTCCCAATAAACTTGGCCATGATGGGCCAATGAGTGAGAACACTCAGAGCAGAAACCAATGAAACAATCCCTGTTGGATAAACAATCTCCAAACACATTCCAAAGCAGCAAAACACAGGAGAAGCAAATGAGATAATATTGCTTTCCTTTTTCTCTGAGGCTTCTCAGCTTCCTAGGAGAGGAATCCTGGGCAGAGAGATTTTTCAGAAAATGTGACAGTGCCCGAGCCCAGCCCCAGGCCCTGAGTGCAGGGAGTTACTGAGCCCTGCCTGGTGCCCTGCCAGGGGCTGAGCTGCCCTGCCCAAGGCTGGCCCTGGAATGGTGCAGCTGGCACAAAGCTGAGCCCAGAGCTGTGCCAGACCAGCCCCTTCTCCCCAGGCTGGGCCCTGGGAGTGCCAGGGAGTGCCCAGCCCCTGCTGGGCTCTGCTGTGGGTTTGGTTTGCCTGGCCATGGCCTCACTGTGCTGTCCCCTGCCATGGCCTTGGGCCTGCCTGGTCACTGCACCCCTGCCCGAGTCACTGCGCTGGGATTGGGCTGGGCTGCTGCTGCCGGCCTCATTCTGACCTTGACATCAGGTTATGTCTCACCATTTTGCACTTGCCTCATGATCTGGACTGTCTGGGGACACCAACAGCCCCAACCTGACCAGCTCAGCTTGCCTTGCCCAGCCTCTGTGGGACTGTGCCCCTGTCAGTACCTCCAACCATCTGCTGTCATTGTCATGTCCCAGAGGGCCCCCCCATGTGGGAACACCTACTCCTGCTGCTCCTTGAGATGCATAATCTCCCTGTCCTTCATCCCCACACTTCCTTTCTTTTACCTTCTTCCAATTTTTGATGCCATTGATCATTCTTGCCTTCCTGGCATTTTACACCCACTAGACATGAAGATTGTCTTTTTTCACTCCAGTTCTTTTCAAGGCTGTTCTTGTAGCTGATCTTTTCATGAGGATTTTTGCTTTTTCCCCACTCTCATTATTCCCCAGGACGGTATCTATAGCCTTTTGCTCATCTTACATTATGCTGTCTCTCCAAGCAATTTCATCACCTGACACATCCTCAGTTATCATCTCCATGCTGATGACTAACAAATCAAGCTCAGCATCATTACTTGTTCTTCCAGCAATATTCTCCATCTGTCCTTCTCTCAAGTTGTGTAATATCAAGGTTTTATCAGCTTTGACCAATCTTAAGAAAAAACTAGTATCTTTCTTCCCAAAAACTTGCCATACCTTTACTTTCTGCACATTTAGGTATGTGTTCTCCGGATACTTTCAAAATTTTTCCTCATACTGCTCTTAAAAAAGAAAATGCACATGCCATTTTGGGATTTTCATCCACTCATCGTCCTGCTTCCCTCTTTGTCCAAACAGAAACGGCTTCTTCAAATCCTAATAAGATGTTATAAAAAAACCTTTTAAGTACTCTTTCAATTTGTTCATGCAACACCTTTGCCTCAAGACTGAACCATCTGAATTCTTCCACCAGGGCCCAGTTCCCTTTGATATCAAACCTACATTTTTCAGTATTGCTTTTAAATGTCCATGTGACATAAAACTGCATGTTAAAAAAAAATAAATTGAACACTATGCAAGATAAATTATATCTAATTGCCAAGTAGAAGAAATATCTGAGCTAGTTTAAAATTAGAAGCAGTGAAGTACCCCCAGTGGTACTGAGCTTCTTGGCAGGATGCATTAGCTCATGCACAACTCTGTGCATTCATGGGCACTCTTCCTGTTCATCTCTACAGCTCTACAGTTCTCTCACAACATATTTGCTCATTAAGCTTGATGCCTATTTATATTTTGTACATCCTGCCAGTATTCCCAGTCTTGTGTAATATGTTTGACAGTCTGTCATCTATGTATCATATAAAGTGGTTTGCCCTATTTAAGTTCCTCTTAAAATAATTCTACTTTTCACAGCATCTCCATAACTTTCCCAAGCATCTGTTTCTTCATCCTGAGACTGGGAATGGCCAGAGCAGTAACATTTCTTGAATAAGTGCATGAGAGGTGGTAGAGTAAATTAAACAGGGACCTAAATAATAGAATACAGATCTCTGTATCTCTGCTGCATTTAGCAGTGCTTCTGTCTATTTAACTGTCTTCAAAAGCTCCTCTGCCTTTCAGATCTTCTGTACCTGATGACAGCTTAGCAAGTTTTGCTGTGCCAAAGCTCCACTGTTTCCTTGCAAAGATAAAAGCTGCTCAGAAAGATGCTCAATAGAGAAAACATCTAAACAGTGTCTGCTTTTCCTCTGGAAACTGGCACACGGTGTTTTCTGAAAAGAATGAAGAAAACTTTCTACAACTCCTAAGAACTGGCCTTTCTGCCACTTCTTGCTGCAGGCTGTGCAATCCCTGCATTTTCAGTCCGTGATGAAGGCAATGCAAGAACCAGCCCAGACACAGGAATTTGGGCCCATTTTGGAAGGCACTTGCATAGCACAGAGATTGGCAATTTCATCCTCAGATGAGAATTCTACCCTTCACTGTAGCATATCTTTACCTCATCCTTTATTATATCCTTACCTCATCCTTTAGCAGCCCTTTCATGCAGATAGATGAGGAAGTGGCACAAACTTAAGATTTTATGGAGCTGGTCAGGTTTCAGTAATAGCAGGGGGAAAAACCCACAAGAAGATAAATAGCACCTCGCTGGGGCAAACTGTCAGCATCCTCATGCCATGTTTCATGTTCTCTGATCAGGACCCTTCATGAGCAGCTTTCCATTTAGCAGTTTCCAGGCCAGCTGCTGCTGCCTGTTGGATTTTACTCACTTGATTTATTGATGGCAGTCTTTTGTCATCTAGTAGAAGTTCTAGTTCCTTGGGAATGGTGAAAAAAAAGCAAAGGTTACTTTAGAAAAACCCATAAGCTTTAATCTAGGACATAGAGTAACATATTTTATTTTAAAACTATGTTTTGTATTTAATTCTGTGGTCTTTTTGGACTATAGGATCATAAATATAAGTACATGATACATTACAGCCTTGATAATAATGTATATTAAAGCTACTGCATACTTTCCTGCTGTTATAATAATGAAGCTTTAAAAAGGATTAATATATATCATGTTTCTGTTGTTGTATATTTACCTAAAACCCAAGATTTAAAATTTTGCTATGTTACAGACTTATTTGCATGATGAGAATATGTTCTGAAGCAGGCAAAGCTATCTGCAGACTAAGACTCGTTATTTCATTTTACAGAAACAAAACCTCAAGGTTCAGGAGACAGGCATGAAAAAAGTTAAGACAAATTAATTGCCAATGTGGAAATATCAGTGCAACATCCAAACAGTACCTTTTTTTTTTTTTTTTTTTTTTTTTTTTTGCAGTCTGGAAAGACTGAGAACACAGATAAATTGCAGGTTTCTTGGCTGGAACCTATTGAACACAATTATTTCACTAATTTGTAGAATTTAAAAAGTACTTATGCTGCCATATTTTTAGCCCACAAACAAGGAGCACCTAAGGCTGACAGTCATTTCAGGAATTGCAGCAGGAACTTTAAAAGGCCAGGTGTGTCTGATTTCTCCTGCTCACCCTGCAGGTTCAAAGCATTTAGCAATTAAGGAGACATAATGTAGTAATTCAAGAAGACTGACTGCCACAGAGAATAACTCCAATAATTTATGGAGTTACTTTGAAAGTAATCATTGTCATTGCAGGGACCCTACATTATTGTTTGTCTGGACCTAATTTAATTATGGGTATTTTCTGCTTCTGGTGCAGGCTCCTCACTTGACAGCTATTACAAAAGTATGAGCTTTACTTGTATAAATATTCTCCATACAGCAAAAATATTTTTAATGGCAAAACGCATTAATGCACATAAATTTTCATATAATTGTCACCACATATTATGTTTTACAATTATTTAACATTCATACTTTCTGTATGTCAGCATGATCTGTAATATATAATCAGCTCAGTTGGAAACCTGTTTTTTGGTATAACACATTCCCAGTGCAGCAGAGATAAATGGTCCTTGATATTGTTAAACCACTGGGTTCGGGAAGCAAATTCCAAGGTCTCTGGTGATTTTTGTCATGATGGCAATAGTTACAATCAGGTAGTCTTCTTTCTAAAGAAAAGAGAGCATTTATCTTTAACATCTACTACTTCCTTTTAAAAAAGTCCATGGAAGATTTTCTTCCTCAAGTAAGATGGTTTCCAAAGTTAGATTCTATAATGAAAAATTATGACATTATATGATATTGTATACATGATGTTGTTATTACAACACTAGTCACCTGATAAATGCTTTCATTTTAACATATCCAGGTCCTGAGTAAACTCATTCAAACTACAAATTAATGAGCTACCTTGAAGAACTCAGAAGCAGTTAATTAATTTAGTAGAACTAATTTCAAAACCGATAAACTTAATAATGTTTCCCTTTTCCCCCCTCAATTTTATTTATACAAATTCACAGAACCTTATTCACAATTCAATTCCTTCTTCACTTTATTCCATCAACTTTTTCAAGATTGAGAAGTCTGACATGAAACCAATGAAATGCTGGCAGTTGATGACTTCAAAGAAATTCTTCAATATTAGGAAAACTACAGAATATCTATTATTGTGGAGGTATTGGGGTGTATTTTGAACTGCTGAATGTGGGAACAAACATGGCAAAGAAGAGAGCTCTCACACAGTAGTGCTGGATGGGCTGTGTCATCTTCCAATGCTCAAAGGAAAATAGAAATAATGAAAGTTTCCTGTAGCTTCCACTGCTGCTTTTGAATCATATTCTTTGTTTCCTCATGGCTAGCAAACATGGAAGTATTTTGCTCCAAAATTTGTTATTGATTATATTTTAATGCTTTTAAGGGTAATCCTATAAATTTCAATTTCTCTGTTAGGTTTTTACCTCCATCCATCATGAGGTTCTTGCAGATGGCTCTGGAATCAAATACTGCAGTATAAATGTTATGTAACAGTCCAGTACATTCCACTACAGCCTCTGTTACTGCATGTAGAGGAACTGATGAAGTCCAAAATATTTGCATGAAAATATTTTCATGCAAAAGTCCCCAAAAGCCAAACATGCTGTGTTCAAGTGCTGAAAATTAATTTCTGGGAGGGTTATATGGTTCACTATGGTTTAAGGAAGCAAAACTCATCAATATGTTCAAACATGGTAACTAAGAATACCCAAGAGCCAATGGATTGTTTTGAAAATAGAGGAAATATTTTGTTTCACATTATAATCTAGATTCAGTTCCTTTTTATTTGTATTTTTCTCTCACAAAACAATGAGAAAAGTTAAAGTGAAACATTTTCAATCCTGTGAATTTCACAAAACTGACAAAATTAAAGGACAGGTAGGAAAACAAAATAATTCCTTCTCCTGCAATCAATTTCTCTAAGTTTAAACAGCTGCAGTTCAGGTTATGAACAAGAGTTTTCTCACTGAATTAAGCTAATAGCAATTGCTAACAGACAGAGAGCAACAGTAATAAACAGACACAGTAATCTGTAGTAATAAAAAATTATTAATTTCACCTGTCCAGTGTATGAAAAAATTTAATAACCTCTGTCCCCATCTGCTTCTGTTTCTTCTTCTTCACACAAAATGTGCTTTGTGAACTTACTACTATACTAAGTTCACAAAGTACATTTCAAGATTGGAACAGGCAAAACACAACGCAAATTTGCAGCTAATGTGATGACCAACACCTTGGAAAACAGGACTCTACCATCTCCTACCATCTAGTTCCTTTAGACTAAATCCACCAGTAAAATACATCTTGCTGTAGCTGGACTGAGCTCAGTAATTTGATCAGGTTTTCCAGTCTTGGGTTTCTGCCTATTTACAGTAAAACAAAGGGACGTAGTTATGGCTGGTTGTTGATACTCTATTAGCCAGAATGACAAAAAAAAAAAAAAAAAAAAAAAAAAAAAAAAAAAAAAAACCAGAAATGTATGACTTCTTTGGAAAATGACAAGTATCATATCCTGTCCCATCCCATCCTCCTTCAAAAGAACCCTTTTTCCCCAGGAATATGAAGGAAACCTGCCTGAAGGGTGGGTGAATTTAGAGTTTCCATCAGTGAAACACAAGGCTTTCCATTCAGATGGAGAGAACAGAAATCCAACAGCCCCTGAGCACAGCCATAACTCAGCACTATCATCAGAGGGCTGTAAATAACAGTGACATAGGTACTTCCATGGCAGAAATACCAAAGTATTATCTGTGAGAGCCTGGCATGTATTACCTGTGAGAGCCTGTATCACGGATTTCACCTGCAGCAAGGGGATAAGAATGCTTATCTAATTTTATAAATATTTTAAATGATTTCAGGTTAAAATTATTGTATGAATCAGCCCTGTGAATGCCAGACCTGGAATGCAGAGGCAGCAGTTCTCTCTTGTCTGTCTGAGATTAACTGGGGGAATCTGATTCCTTGGGTTTATCCAGCTCACCTTACTTCTGAATTTGATCTTTTTTCTTTGCCTGCTGAACCCACATGATTGCTACACTTCCTTCTCTCTGCTAATAATTGTTTTCATAATTTAGCATCCTTTTTGAAGTGGTGCTCCAACTTCTTCAGTTTCTTCCATTCATGCAGGACTTTTCCCTTTTTTTAGAGCTTGTTTTCCTTAATTCACTACTGCCAATTTCTGCACTAATTTATCAGTTTCAGTAATGACCTTGGAAGGTAACACTGTACTCTTGCCTTCACTTTTAAATCGCTTTTTTGTCCTTTCTCAGATAAACCTTCAGCATTTTTTCATTGGTGACAGAAATACCAATGTGATCCTCTTCTACATTTTGTAACTAATTTTTCTTGAAAAACTTATGTCTAGATTTTGCTAAATTGCTTGTTAGACTCCGAAGCTTCCTATTAAAGTATATATTATAAACATATCTGCATTGAAATTCTGTTGCTCAGGTTCACTTCAATGCATAGAAGCCCTTCCTAAATCTCTTTCCAGCTGAAGAATTCTTTAAATTTTAATATTGTTTGAGTTTCAAGTCAAATATACACTTAATATCTGTAGCACAGCTACAGTAAAGCACATTCAAATGTAAAAGTAAAAATATAAAAAGTGGTTACAACATTTTTATAGCTTTTCAAATAGCATGAATTCAAAGTAGAAAAGTTGAATTAAGCTTTTACGAGAAATTACTGAACATTTTCCCTAATTTTAGAGTTTAAAGTTCCTCAATTTTTAGCTTAAAACTTGTTTAATGCTTTTAAATGGAACACCTTCCAGAAAAGGAATTATGCAAATTACAAAATGGGAGTTTAAAATGAAAGCTCAAAAGGACAAATGAATATTCCAGAATATACAAAAAATCGCCAAATTTTTAAAATTGTACATTCTTACATTTACATAAATTAGTATAGAGGACATGACTGATCAAATTTCCATTTCTTGCCCCTTTTTTTTCAGCTGCTGCATTTTAGCATTCCGTCAATGCGTTTGGTGTATGGGGGATATTTTTTCAGTGTTCCAGTTAAAAGTATGGGCAAGCTGTAAGGTTGTGTAAGATTACAGAGAATCAGGAATTCATCTCATCCAGTTTACATGTCTCCATTTGAATTAGTCTCTAATTAAATTTGTTTGACTTTCTGGCAAGTGGAAAGAAATGGGTGTTTCTAGAATGCAATTAATCTTGTCCCAAAATAGATCCTTAAAACAGTTCAGACAAATTGGTCATTAGGAATGCCTGATTATCTCTGCTAACTATGGAAGGAGTTCAGTAGAGCAGCTCAAACACAAATATCTGTGTGACAGACCTCCAATGTTATGAGAAATTAATCTTAATGTTGTATTTCCCATTTCTTTGAAAGAGGAATAAAAGACTCCACTAAGGTGATTTTGCCCCCTGTAGGAATTTATCTACTTCTTTTTCCAAATTTAAAAATTGTTGTTCCTTTTAAGAAAGGTATCAAAACAGTAACGACAACAAAAATATATCAAGGAAGTAAAAGCAATACATATATTGATATAAATACTTGTCCAAATTCAATCCTTGTAATGCTTCTTCAACTTTTCCTCAAGGATTTCTTTTCCTCTGATTCAATCATCCTTTGGGGTGTGAAAATTGTGCTGATACACCAATTACAGCAATGCCTTGACAAACCAATTTATTTTGAAACATCTAGATTAAGTTTTACCACAATACAAGCAACAGACAGCTTTGCCTGAAGAAGAAACATGTTTTAATTTGTCTTGAAATAGTTTTGTAGGTAAATGGCTCAGTAAAGGTTGATATCTGAACATACACTGATGCTAATCTATAACTTTCCTCATGCAAAAATAACACCCCTGCTGCTGCAGGGATTAAAGGTGATCCTGTATTAAAGGCCTGCACTGTCTCAGATCTGCTGAGTGATTTTAGGTCATTCAAATAATCTCTCTGTGCCTCAGTTTCCCCATCTGTGAAATGAATATTTCTGCTACCTCACAGAGACTTGGCAACATTAATTAATATTTGTAGGGTTCTCAAAGACTATATAAGTCACAAATAAAATACACTGTATTCTAGTTAAATGTTGTGATGTTCATAAACTGATGTTGGTAATGAAAAATGAATTCACAGAAAAAAGAGCCAGTAACAGTGAATGATATCTTTATAAGCTCACTATGAAAAACCCTCTGTGTTATTATACAAAAAATAACACAAGCACACTGCTATGCACATAAGTCATGACTATAAACATAAACAATACAAATCAAAAGCAGATTTAAGGTATAGAGAACACTAATAGAATGAGACATGATCCACTACCTGTGTGAAAGTATTTTTCTCATGGAAGGGGGTTGATTCTGGACAGAACAGTAAGTGGAGCATCCTCAAGTTGTCCTGCTTATTTCTACAGTGAAATAGTAAATGTCTAAAAATATATACTCAGTCTAACCAAATCAGGATTCAGATTATACCAAATTTTTCCTCTTTCTATGTGTAAGATATGTAATATAACCTGTTTTGAAACACTGATAGGGCAGGCTGTGAGCTTGGAGCATGTGATGGCCACAGGAGCAGCCTCCAGCCTTTCAGCAATTTCTCCAAGGTCTATTTGTGGAATTTGCTCGCAGAGACCACATTGTCCCAGTGCAGCACCAAGAACCACAAAATTTTCCATGATAAGTGTGCAAGAGTCCAATTATTGTATTATTTAATATCTAATGATTAGTGACTAGCAAGAGGACAAGCTTAAGATACAAGACTATAGTGCAGTAAATTCATTAACTGAAAACTTAAGAAACACTCCTTGACATGCACATGTCTTTTCTATTCCAAGTTCTCAGCTCCAGTGAGAGAGAGAAATCAGCCCTGAATAAACAGAAGCCCCATCCCTCTCATAACGTGCACAATGAAACAGAGTAACATTTGCACAATAAATTGGGTAAAGCAAGAGCAAGCAATCATAGCTAATGAGTTTAAAATGCAAAAATATGTAATCTTTGCAACTGCATGTTTATTTTATCCATTCACTCTTCATTATAGTGTATCTTTACTAAGATATAAATCATGCAAGCAGGGAAAGAGATTAATGTGATTCATTTTAAAAAGGTGGTTGCTGAGCAGCCTGCAAAAACAAGTGGATTAGGTATTCAAATTTCATACTTAATACAACAAGGAGCATAATCCTGGACAGATTACTAGGACAGATTATAAGCACTGAATTTGGACATATGCTGCATTTAAATACTTACTGTGTGATCAGGTACTTGCAGCTTAGGAAATGCCATAATTAAGTTTGCACTTATAACTTCAATTTCTGCTTCTTTGTACTTGATATGTCATAACATCTCATGGGAAAATTCATGTCATCGTGTACCTGAAACATCTTGACTTTACAGAGTGGGAATCCATAAAGCAATTGCAATTGAAGACTTCATTCCAGTTGTTGATGTACATTACACAACTGCAAACAATGCTTTGGAAAGGGATTATCACTTTTTCCTCTTTCTTTACAGGGCAGGTCACCTCTGGGAGTACTTTAAAAACATTAATTCATGCATTTTCAGAGACACTTTGTATGATGGATGAGGTGATGGTGTAATTCTATACATGAGTGTGAAGAGAGCAAAGTCATGAATGTCAACCTGTTCCCAAAGTCCAAGGAGAGCTTTGATTTTTTTCCAGCATTAACACTTTGTGTGTTCTGGGCTCCCACTGACTTCAGTTTTAACACTTCCAAACTGGTTAGATATTTGAATTATGAACACCAAAAGCAGACTGACATACACACAGTTTCACACAGTTTCCACCACTTTTCCAGCTTTTACTGGAGTAAGAGGGCCAGGATCATACAGGGAGAGAAGATTTCAGTCCTACTGGGGGGCTGTGCAGCTGCCTGAACCCTTTCTTTTTCTGAGGCACATTTCTGCCTCATTTCCTGCACATCCACTTCACATATTCTAAAAAAAATTATCTGGGAATATTAGAGACAAATTCATTCCATGAGGACCAAGTTTCATGCACTGTAAGAAGCAGGAATCTTATTAAAAAGTACAAAGTAACCTCCTGTTTGCAGAAGTTCTCCAAATGAAGGTGGCACACACAACACTTTGTCCAACAGGAAACTTGCAATTTTAACATGCCTCAAAAACCTGAGTGCTGGCTTTGAGTGCTGGTTTTTATTTTACTTTAATATGAATATAGCTTCTCAAACAAACAAAGAAAAAAAAAAAGAGAAGTTTCACAGACACATTTTATGAAAAATCCTTTTGCTAGGATTTTTTCTCCTGAGAAGCTGAGAGGCCTCAAAAATGAAATGTAAACAATGGTTATCTGCTGCTGTGGAATGCAACAGGGGCATCTTTCATTGGTCTCATGTGGTTGTTATTAATTAATGGCCAATCACAGACCAGCTGGCTCGGACTCTCTGGTCAGTCACAAGATTTTATTATCATTCCATGCCTTTCTATTCCTTGCAAGCCTTCAGATGAAATTCTTTCTTCTATTCTTTTAGTATATTTTTAATATAATATATATCATAAAATAATACATCAGCCTTCTGAAACATGGAGTCAAGATTCTCATCTCTTCCCTCGTCCTGGGACCCCTGCAAACACCATCACAGAGAAGTACAAACATGTACTGCTTTCTGTGCCCTGCCTCTCCAGAAATGTCATCGTGGGTAAACACAGTTATACCCACACAGGGTGTAACAACACTGAACCCTTCAGACTGACAACACAAGGAAACTGCCCAGCAGCTTCTTGCTGTTTTCTACACAGAGAAATCAAGAGAGGTCGCTTACCTTTTCAATTATTTCAAAGTTATTTGATGATAGCAGGCACACACATTTACTTCGAGAATTATGGAGTCATTCTAAGATCCCAGAAGGGTTTCTCCTTCTTCCTCTGCCATCCAGCTTTTGGTTTTTCCTGCTAACTGCATTCTCTTTATCTTCTATAATGTGCAGCTGCCCAGCAGACCTGTGCAGCAGTCAGTCTCCATCTGCAAGCTCTCCACTGGGGAGTGTTTAGCAAGGAAAGCCTGAGACATTACCCACTGTCTCAGTTTTAGCACCACAGTAACTCCCAGTGCCACGACAGAAATGCTGGGCATTCTGCTGAGCTCTGGAGCCCTCAGACTAAGCCACCTCCTTGCTAAGCCAGCAGGGAAGCAGGGACAGAGAAACAGCTGTGGGGATCCAGTGACCACACTTCCTACAGGGCACAGCAGAGTTTGAGTCTGATTAATACATAGGAGCATGTAATGGAGAGTGCTACATATAGATGCAATATTTCTAAGGATTATACGCCATACACAATTGCCATAAAGAAGTAGAAACAGTAAATGGGATGTCTTATAGTTAAGAAAAATCTATTAGTCTTTACTGAACACATAGGAATTGTTTTCCCAGACTTACTTGGCCAAAATTTGACCAGTCCTAAAAATAGCAAATTTACATCACTAATATCCGAGAGGTTCTGCTGCCAAATTCCAAGTTTCTGCTCCAAAATCTGACAATATCTGATCATTCTAAAATCTCAGTACCAGAGAAACTGAATGTGAGAAACAATCACTTCACAAGGTGTCCCTATATGATCCTGAAAACTCCTAAGTGTGACCTCCATCTTGGGAAAGTTATTAGCAGAAACTATTACAGATGCAATTTTGAACATGGATAAATATAGTACACCTGGAAAGAAGTCACCATCGTTTCTGTACATGCACACTGGGAAAATAAAGAGTAACTGCATGTATATAAAAATGGGTTCTAAGTTACCATAATTCCTCTTCCTTCTCCTGAAAAAAAAAAAAAGAGCTTATTGTAGTTAGTTCTACAAAGAGAAATAACTCTTAGTATTAAGAGAATAATGTTAAAATCTATTGGATTACAGGAATAAAAATCCGCACAGGATAATAAGAAAAGAAAACTAAAATTCAGAAGGAAACATCATTGTCCTGCTATATACATGGATGGCATGTCCACATCTTGACTACTACATCTCCCTCTGTCAGTCCTACCTCAGAAAGAATAAAAATGTAGAAAAGGAGCAGAGAAAGGTGACAGAGATAGCAAAAGGCATTGAATTGCTTCACTTGAGTCAAGAAATTGATTGTAGTTTTCTCCAAAGTACAACAGAATCCTTCTTATCTGACAGATACAGTAAAACCATGGAATTAGAAGTGATGGCAGAATGTGAGTTAAAAATTATCACTGTTTCTAAACTCAGAATAGAAAATCAATCAGCCATTTACAAATCAAGTCTACCCAGAAATAATTTCTATTGTAGAAACTGAAAATATAAATGGATTTTAAACAAGCTTCACAAATTTATGGAGGGTAAGTCTGCTGGTAAATAATGAACATTGGGTACCAGAGGCAGGAAGAACTTCCCTCCCTCACCTCCTGTGGCAGCTCAGGATGTCCCCACCTTGCAGGGATCCCCCTGCACCTGGCTGCTCCCCATGTCACTCCCCATGTCCCCATGTCACTGCCCATGTCACTGCCCATGTCCCCATGTCACTCCCCATGTCACTCCCCATGTCACTGCCCATGTCCCCATGTCACTCCCCATGTCACTGCCATGTCACTCCCCGTGTCACTCCCATGTCACTCCCATGTCACTCCCCATGTCCCCATGTCACTCCCCATGTCATTCCCCATGTCACTCCCATGTCACTCCCCATGTCTCTCCCCGTGTCACTGCCCATGTCACTCCCATGTCACTCCCCATGTCCCCATGTCACTCCCCGTGTCACTCCCATGTCACTCCCATGTCACTCCCATGCCACTCCCATGTCTCTCCCCATGTCACTCCCATGTCACTCCCCATGTCAGTCCCAGGGGTCTGCTGTCCTTAGGAGCTGCCTGACATTTCACTTTCCCCCTGGCTGTCCTCACTTTCTCACCTTACTGACCAAGCACACACCAGCCCGTGCCAGATAAAGTGAGAGCATTCCCAGCTCTGCCCTGGCTGAGATTCCTGTGCCCTCCTCCGTGTCTCTGGCTGTGTATCAGCTGGGTTTGTATCCCAAAGAAAACTTTTCATGGTACCATGAAAACTCTGCTTTCCCAACAAGCCACAACTACTGATTCATGAGATATCTTATTCTCTAGCTGTTTAAATTCTAATTTATTATGCTGTGTTATTTAAAATCATATTTAGTTGAACCTTTGTCAGAAAACACATTTTACTTCTAAAAGTAATGCAATCAGACTTCTCTATGATTTCTCCAATTGCACAAGTGTGGTGAAGTGCATATGAGAAAGCATTTTATTCAAACCCTTTGGCAGCTCAGGATATGATCCTAACTAGGCAAACAAACTGGTAATGCGGGGATGGAGCTAAAATAAATATACCACAATATTGATGGCACTTTGTTATAAAAACCACTGCAAGTAATAAAACCTTTAAATTATAAAAAAATAATAGAAGGACAGAGGCCATGTCTCCACTGTAGAACTTCTCTGTGCACTTATTTTCTGTAAGAATTTCTTCAGAGAGGGTATTATTATGGTATTTTTCTATTTAAATGGAATTAGTAGGAGCTGAATGCATTTACATGCATGAATATCACTAGGAGTTCACAAAACTCTGATTGTGGGTAGACATTTGAATTATGAACACAAAAGCAGACTGACATAAACACAGTTTCTTTCTTTGTCAGATATGATTGCAACTGGCCAGCAGGTTCAAAAATGTATCAGAGATGGACTGCAGTACATGACAGTAAAAACTGAATTTCCCCATGAAATCTGCTACAAAGCCCTGCTGGAAATTTAAGGGGAAATCTGGAGAGAAGGAAAGGAATTCTGGGCCCTACAATAACAGATGAGCTGAACTAAAGACAATAAAAAACAGCATTAATTGAGTAAAGAGAAAGGCATAGAAGTATTTAAAGCAACTATTCACTCTAAGGAATATCTCAGAGTAGCCTTACTCTGAATGGAAATTAAGTTTTGCTA
This sequence comes from Melospiza georgiana, assembly GCF_028018845.1. Classification (NCBI taxonomy): domain Eukaryota; kingdom Metazoa; phylum Chordata; class Aves; order Passeriformes; family Passerellidae; genus Melospiza; species Melospiza georgiana. The sequence goes on from NC_080430.1 coordinate 15,041,731, forward strand.
AAATACGACATTTCTGACATTCAGAAGTATCAAGTGTCATTGTTCATTTAGCAAACCTCATGTAAAATGATGAATTGATGATTTGAAACATTTGTCAGATGCTGTCCAAATACCAGTCAACTTTAGAAGGTCTCTGTAAGCACAGACATAAAAGAAAGCTTAGAAAAGAGTAATCTTCCATTTACCTGTAGCCATCTAGTAATGATACTTCAATACACTCGTACACTGCATTAAACTACTAATTTGACTTTGATCTTCTTGACAAGTTTATCTGAATTTAATGAGATCTTTCATGCTGGTACTGGTCTGCATGACTGCAAAGGAGCTGACAAATTGCTCTTTATTTCTGAATTTTACTAAAGAATCTTCCTCTTAAATTGTATCATTAGAGAAAAAAGTATATTCTTAACAGTTTTACATCCAAGTCTACCAATAAAATCAGAGCATCAATGAAAAAATAAGCAGAAATGGTGTATTTTAATGTAGAATTGTGCCAATTTGATCTCCAGGCCCTTGATTTTCCTATTTATTCATTGAACTTGTGCAAAGAGCTTGAGCTGAAAAATGTATTGACTTAATAAATGGAAATTGTAAACAATTATCATACTATATAAAATTCATGAAGTACTTTTAGTTTAAATATAATTAATCTTTCATTAATCACATAAATATGCAATTTATGTATTTCTAGGATCTAATACTTTACTTATGCAAAGTATAGTATTACCTACTGCCTAAAATCTTCAAATGTAGCTATACAGAATAAAAGTGTTAATCAACCATCAAGCATTACTAATCTGAAGTGTTAGAAAGGTGGAACAAAATAGTTTATAAACAAAGTCACGAGTCAAAAAAGCCCAAATCATAAAACTAAACTAAAATGTTCATGTTTTTTATAATATTTCATCTTACCTGAATTTTCCCAAAAGGATTAGCACTTTTAATATCAGTTTTAAGGCTCATGGAAAAGAATATTCCTAACATTTCCAGCCCTTTGACTAGTAATACTTCACTACAGAAACAAACTCCTTACTCATGGGCTTAATAAAGAATTAGATTCTCCTTCCATTTTATATTTTACTCCAGGAGAATTCTTGCTATGAAACTTACATGTGCTCAGTCTTTTCTTCCTTCCTTTCCAAGGTGTTAAGTTATTAACACTGTAGTAATGAAGTCCATTTGATTTTATGCTGGCTCAACAGTCTCCCAACTCCACTTGCTGTGTTGTTTGATAAATGAGGAAGCCCAATGAAGTGTGAGTAGGTTAACTGGTGATTGATCAAACGATATCCAGTAAGTAAAAAGAAAAATGTGTTAACAGTGGGGAGAAGGACTCTGGGTTCAGAAAAGAAAATGAGACTAAAACCAAGTAAACCCATCTAAGCTGGTTTTTTTTCATGGTGACAGAAGCATTTATAACTATGCTGTCTGACAAATGTCTTAAGTCTACCTGAAATAAAGGTCTGTGTTAAAGTTTTATAGAAGGATACTAAGAAGAGCATGTGGGAGCTCAGCTGTCTCTTGTGCAAAATAATTGAGTTCAGCTCAGTGGCAAGCTCACAGTGCCTGTGAAGTACTTTGTATGAAAGTATTACCAGTCTTATAAAGTACTTCCAAGCAATATGAACTTAGGTCCTAGTTCACTTTAATTCTTTGTAAGATTGAAAAGATAGAAATGTTGGTGAAACTACTTGATATTTTTGAGCCCAACTTCATCATCATCATCATTTCTTCATGTCTGAACAAAAGCTGCATTTCTCTCTGCATCAATCCATGTAACTTGTTGTCCAGCAGTGGATGCTAGAGCCTTACAGCTGATTCCCACAGCACTCCTCTCTACCACACAGAAGTGACCAGTCTGCATGTGGGTGTTCTGGCATTAGCCCAGATATCCCTTGTGGCAAACACACAGAAGATATTTCACTTTTTAACATTTTATTTTCAAGTCAAGTAATTGTAGTATGCACCTGATGCCTTCATCTGCTTCCACATAACTGCACAGCTCTAAATATAGAAGTTTTCTTTGTCATTCACATTTGAACTAATGCTACTATGTGCTGCTAAGCACAGGAGGGTGGACAGCAGGGCTCACTGAACAGTTTGAGAGGCTGAGAAAGCTCCAGTCCAATTACAACTCAGTGGTCAGTATTTTGGTGCAGGGATTGATTAAGGCAACCACTGGAAACAAGGATAAGAAAGGAAGTTTCAAAGCAGTTACCCATGATCAATATTTGTTGTTCACACACATTGCACCAGGCAATATTTGCACAGGACATGGGCTGCAGCTGTCCTAACATCTTCAGTAAATCAACAGTCATGCTGATATATGTCAAAAGAATACATAAATTAACTCAGAAGAGAGTATTTCACCAGTCAGTCATGGAATGAAAAGGTGTGGTATGTGATTTCATTGCAAGCTGAGTCAGAAATAATTTTTTGGGGGCTGAAGGGATGCCAGCTCCTTATGAATCAAGACCATGCTCTAATACTCCAGCCATTTTCTCCCACTGCACATCCCAGACATCAAACTGTTCAGCAGCTGTAGTTGGTATTGATGCCAAGCCAATACTGAAATGTGACAAAATGTGGGCATTACCCAAAGCCAGAGTTCTTATTCTTGAGCCACGAGGTCCTTTTGATATGTTTGGCTGCCAAAAAAGATTGGAAAATTAGGGTATTTTTAACAGTTTGTTGAGAGAGTTTTCCTATGTGAAACCTATTAATTATACCAGCATACATTGGGGTCAGAAAATATTGTGTTACAGGTTAGAAAACATACTCAGAGATGGCAGGGTCCTTTGGTTTTTTGGGTTAAGGTAGCACAATATATTCAAGGTAAAGTAGATATTATTTACAAAATTTTTTACCAGACAGATACTAAAAAGACTTTGTTGCAGATACTACTCTACTATCTATAGCCAATCGCTGGCAATGTGAAACCACACATAAAAGAGAATAATGACTTTAATGTTAGTAGGCAACAAAACAGGCAAAAGTCTATGTAATGCCATATTCATTGTTTGAAAAGTATCATTGGGTTCAGTGCAAAGGTTACTGAGATATGTTTTGGCAAAGATTCTCCAAATAGATGCTTGAGATTGTTTTGTACATTTGTGCATGCCTAGAGACATGGGATGAATTTTAGCTTATTTTTCCCAGGGCTGCTGATTCAAAGATTCTGAAGCAGAATGAACAGAAGTACAGCATGGTGTGAATTTTCAGGGCTATTTTTCAATCTCATTTTTTCAATTTTGGTCTTTTTGTCTCGCTCTTTAGAAACTGCTGTTCTTGGGCCCTTCCTTAGATTGCCAACATTATTTTTCACCTTTTGATTTGAGTTGCAGAGAAGGCTTTATAAGATTTATACTACTTCTTGTTTTCCCTTGCCATAAAACCTAGGAGTCACCAGGAAAATTTTGTCCCTTAGGTAGATTACTTTTCCTTTAAGTTTTCATGCAGCTATAAAAAAACAGCACTTAAAGGAGTTATAAGACAGGCCCAGAGGAAACCTACAGCATAAAAAAGAATAGAAATTACAAGTGAAAACACTAAAAAATTCATTTCTTTCTAATCTGCCCTCAGAGCAGGACTCAAGGTGAAGAGGGGATGTGACTGCTAAGGCCCAAGTCAGGCAAAGGGGTGAGTTAAAGCAGCTCCAGGGCTCTTGAGCTGTTCCCTGGAGGTTGCTTTTATGCCATGTTGCCATCTAGGGATCAGCAGAGTGCATACCCAGGGGCATGCTCCAACACATGCAGGGCCTGGAAACACATGGCTGGATTTTGTGTGTACTCATTTCAAGGATTACACAGACAGCATCTGTGATTCTCCCTCCTACTCTTGCATTATATGAAGAAGAAGCTGGGGCCAAAATTGGCCCCAAAATGTGTTGTCAGTTTAGGGAACATTAGTTACCATTCAGGAGTGGTAATCTCTGTACTCAACAACAAATGAGAATCCTTCAGAGTTCAAATTAAATAGGACACTAGTATTTATTTCCCCCTCTGTAACTCGAAGCTCTGAACATAACATTATCCCACACTTCAGGACTGCTGACCTACCAAGCAGAGTATTAAAATTCTAGTAGGCTGTAAGTTTTATCTTTTCAACAGAAGAGAAAGACAAAAAAACACAGGCAGAGTGTTGCAAATGGTAAGAAACAGAAAAATCTTATGGGGAAAGCACAGAGGAAATGCAGCGCCTGTGGAGCAGGGAGAAAAAGAGCAGTGAAGGTCATGACAGGAAAAGTAAAATAAAGAGTCATGCAAAAGATGAAAAGAATAGCAAAGCTTCATACAAGAGCATGCAGGGCACACAGGAGCCCTGAGAGGGACTAAGAACACAAAGAGAGTCTGGCTGGCAACAGAAGGATGTGAGGCACTGTTGTAGAGATAAGGGACATCTTTATCATTTGGAGGAAAAAGTACCACAGAGCCCGAGTATCTCTGGCATGGGGAAAGGTCTGGAAGATTTCTGAGATAAATAAATATGAAACTTGGCTGAGTGAGGACTGGAGAGATGTAATCAGTGTTCTGCATGTGCACTGAGCATATTGAAGCAGGCAAACTTAAAGAAACTTTGCTAGGGCAGAGTCAGGAACAGGATTGCAGTAAAAGTAATCCAGGATTAAAACCAGTGGATGAACCAACATGAAGAGCAATGTGGTTTATGGCAAGGCACAAAGCCAGGATTAAGTTAAGGAGTCCTTAGTACAAGCAGAGCAGTGGAGCATGCCACAAAATCACAGGCTAACCCAGGTCAGAAGGGTCATCAAAAGATCATCTGCTCCAACCTTTCATGGGAAAGGGAGTCTAGGTCAGATTACCCAGCACCCTGTCCGGTCACATCTTGAAAACCTCCACTGACAGGGACTCTACATCTTAAAAACCACCAGTGATGGGGACTCTACCACACCCCTGGAGAGGTTGTTCCAGTGAATGCTTTTTCTCACTGCAAAAAATTTCTTTCTATCATGATGAAACCTCCCCTGATGCAACTTTTTCCTGAAGCCCTTCATCTTCTCCATGTGGCCTCTTGTGAATTGAGAACATCCATCCTCCTCTCTTTAAATACTGGAATACTGTGATGAGGTGCCCCTCAGCCTTCTCTTCTCCAGGGAGAAAAAAATCACACTCCTCTTTCCTTATAGGACAATCTCTCCAGCTCTCTGATCACCTTTGTGGCTCTCCTTTGAACCTGCTCCAGTCTGTCCATTTGTTGCTTGAGCTGTGGTGGCCAGAGCTGGGCACTGTACCCCAGGTGTGGCCCAACAAGACATTCTGTGTAGAATGGGATTCTCACATCTCTTCTATCTCTGCCAATCCCATCCCTGCAGGTGCAGCCCAGGATTCAGTTTGCTTTTCTTGCTGCAGTGGTGCACTGCTGACTCATATCAGGTCAGGTTAGACAGATCTGTCAAGGAGCAGAAATAACAATTTGGCAGTGTGTCATAGATGCACACTGAAGCACAGATAGTGCCCAGTGTTGGCTTGGGGACAGTGTTGAGTAGCTGGACCCTTCCTTGGTGGTGGGGCTGGCTGGGCCCTCAGCACTGCAGGGGCACTGCAGCTGCCCTCTGGACTCGTTCTGCCTGGCCAAAGCCACAGTGCTCAGGTGCATGGCTCTCTCATGCTCTGTATCTCAGGGTAGCTCAGGTCCCACCTGTCAAAGGTTCATTTCCAGTGAGGAAATGAACCACACTGCAAATGACAAAAATAGGAATGTTTTGAATACAAGAAGTTTCAGTTCCTAATGAACGTGTACCAGAATTGGCACCTTTTGCTGACAGTCAGCATCTTGTCATTTGCTTCCCTTAAAAAAATCCAGTCACCAAGAACTAAATACATCTGCCAATATCTTTATTAATGACTGACACTAATGCAGACATTTTCAAACTAAACTACTCTTCCAGGTTTCAACAGTCTTCCATCACAACTAATTCGACTGTTTTCAGCAAATGTGCATTCTCGAAAATACACATTTTGACTCTCAGAAATAAAACAAATATAAGTAAAAAAATTCTAGGGAAACAAAATCAGGAGGAATGTTAATGACTATTTAGAAGGCAAAAGCCGAAATTCTGTTAGCACTAAATAAATCCCATGCTAGCTTTAAAAATTTAGAAGAAACTGAGATGAAATAAACAGCTATGAGAATAAAGGAAGTATTTATAAACTGTTTATTTCTCCTTTTCCCTATTTGTGGACTGAGGAACACCTTTTTTAAGCTGGCCTCTGTGGTTAAGGCAAAACAAAAGGCTTTTTTTTTAATCTTATACCATAATGTGAAGCACATCTCTACAAGGTTTAATGATCTCTGTTGCAAGTGTAGCTCACCACTTGCAGATGTGCCATTTACAAACCACAGGGAAACATCCACATTAAGATTTTTGTGTGGCAGCCTGGGCCTTGGATGCTGTGTGTATTCTCCATCTTTGCTCAGACCAAGAGGGCTCTGGCAATGCTTGATGGAAATTTACTGTGTAAATAAGGTGTTGTGATCCAGCTGGCAGTACCTGTACTAGATCTAGCTTGTAGGATGTTTCCTTTTGGTCCAATATTTCTTCTTTGTGGAAATTACAGAGGCTTTTTATAGACAGAAGAGAAAGGCTCTTCAGCCTCTTGCTAAGAGATCCTGCTGCCATTGGTGCCTGTGAGTGGAAGGAGCAGGGCAAGGAGCACATTCCTTACTGTACATGAGCAGCACAGGAATGGAGGTTATTGTTGCCTCTGCAGCACACGCAGGGAGGGCAAAATCACAGCCAGGGTAAGATGAGATATGCAAGGCTCTGCATGAAAAGGCAGCATGGTAACTTCACTAATGTGTACTTTCTCCTGCTTGATTGCATTTCTAACCAACAAGCAAATTAAGTTTGGTCAGCTTAGTCTTCACAGCATTTTCTAACATTAATAAAAAGACTAATCATAAACACATTGTTTAAACTTAAAAATAAGGAAATTGCCAGTAAATATATACTGTAAGTCAGAATCTCTAGAGGACCAACAAGAATCTTAAAAGGCAAAGAATATTTGATCAGCAAAATTAGGATACAAGAAAGAATTTTAAAATAATTAGGTAAAAAATAGGTCACAAGGCTAGTATTTGTCCCTGAGTGGTTTGAAATATTACAGCTGATAATAATAATGCAGAAGAGCAGACCTGTCAAATAGGCAGTTTCATATTTGAGAATATGATGGATGCTGTAATAATACCAGAGAATGTATTTGAACCACTTTGCTTTCCAACAGCAATTAATAATGGCATGAAAAAACAGCCACTGTATTCTAATATCTTAAAATGATTAATGCCTTATCATTTGCATCCTGGAATTTCAGATGAGATGACCAATTAATGCGTTGAGCTTGCTGACCAGATTTTATGTTGCCTGATTTTAGCTCCTCAGTAAAAGGTGTGCAAACTGAAACAAAATTATATATAAGAATGCTAAACTTATTTAAAAACTAGGAGGAGAAATTGAAGCTTTTATGACTGCATTTCATAGTCTTGCTGGATCTGGAACTGTAAAGGACTTTTGTTCAGACATCTCAGACCCACATATTTCCAAATCTGTATGCAAATAAAGGCTTTTCTTAAATTCCCCTTGATATCCTCCTTCCAAAGCTCATCAAGCTTTTGCTGACTAAACTGGCTTCCATTCACTATGTCACCAGCATCAGAACATTTCAGAAAAGAAAACTGAATTGTGACAGCGCTGCCTTTGCCACACAGATGGTGCATTTGTTTGCAGCAGCAGTAAAAGTGAACACCAAGGGTGACTCTGAACAGCTCTGAGATGTTTTCAACAGTGGCCCTTTATTCTAAATGACAAATGTGAATTCAGAAAAGGACAGATAAAATCTGCTGAACACACAAACCAGTCAGCAGGCAAGTCAGCGGAACACAGATGGACTGCAGCCATTATTCACCTCATCTGAATCCACGGCGATGCAGCTGGAATTTCCTAGGTACAATAAATCATATGGGAAAATGGTCTCCAATAGTAACTCATCTAATAAAATCCGTGAGATTCCCTTAATTATCAGAAGGTGAAAGTATGAGAAAAGAGCAGAGTGAACCAGCAAAGCAGAAGCACCAATTGCTCACTCCCTTGTTTTGGCACTGCACACCTTACACAATCCAAGAGCAGCAACAGGTCTGTCCTGCAGAACGGGAGCAGTGCTCTCACAAGGGCCACTGCAGGCACAGAGGAGGAGTGAAAGCAAGTGAAAAAGATGTTTTTACAGTTAGTTGTGCTTGTAAACATAGCACTGAGTATTTATTCAGGATCAGTTTTAATAAATGTATGAGGATCCAGGGTTTGGATTAAAAAAGCACGGAATACATTTCCACATAAAATTTCAGGATCTGGACCAAAGCTTATATGACTGTTTCAAATATCAGCACATAACAGGGACAGTACACAGAACAACACTAATCAAGTAGCTGGCTAAGTTAAAGGAAAGCTTTCACAGTAGGCTTTTCTTTTTTTCTGGATTTTTTTCTGGTTTATTCTGAGATCACACCCAGTATTTTCCCATCAGCTTCAACCAATTAGACAACTAAAAGAGAAGAATTTTTCAAAATGCATCTGTGCCATCATGGGTTGCTAAATATTTTTTAATAACCATATTGGACTTGTCATATGGACATAGCTTTAATTCTGAAAGGTCAGCATTTTCAGTCCTATAGCAATTCAACAGAAGATACATTCCAAAACCAAAGAAGATTGTTAATTCATAAAAATAGGTAGATTCTGACCTGACCAGTCTGTGTAGGGGATCTGATTAGGTGCTTTCAGGCCATCGACAAATATACAACACAAAAAACAGTAAGGGGAGAAAAACTATACTCCAAGATGTGTGGCATACCTTGGCAGCCAACAGCAACAGATGTTCTCGGGGTTTATTTCTGGCTTTTATTTTCAGAAGACCTGCACTCATTTTTGTTATAAATTGCTTTTCCACTTAAATAGACTTCATTCTTTTTCCACACCTTTTGCCACCAAACATCATCCTAAAACCATGAGATCTGCACTGGCAGGACTTGTGATGTGAGAAGAGTGAAAGACACACCAACCTGTGACAACACTGGGCTTTAAATCCTCTTGGTCCAGTCATAAAGCATTTGAATACAGGGTCCCAGCATAAGGACATGAAGTCAGCAGTACAAGTTCAGTGTCTGAAGCAAATGAAAACACTGCTTAAGGTAAGAGTAACATGGAAAGGAATCCTCACTGGTGCTCACAGTGCTACAGTTTGAATGAGAGGAAACCAGCAGTGAATGAGATATTGGTAAAAGGTAATTTGGATGGGCTTTTTAAGGTGGGCCCAAGTAGAGCAGTCCATGTATCTGTGCAGGGGCAAAAGTTAAATCCTGAGAGCGATGTAAAGTCCTATTGAGAGAAGCAGAGAGATGATACAACTGAAAAGAGACTACTGCAAAGGATGCAGATATTAATGGGAGGGTTTGCTGAACAAGGGGCATGTGTAATGGTAATGCTGCAAGAAAGCAAATAAAATGTTGGGATATGCATAAAAAATAGAAGGAGTTTCTTAAGTACTGGCAAGTAGAGGCATTGCTGTTGGCATATTGTGCTTATCTCTGATGAACATGGAATATTGAGCATGAAGATTACTGGTAAACTAGAGAAGTACTAAAATAACATAACATCCCTAACAAAGAGAAACATTTTGTGAGTCTTATATACTCAAACAAAACCTGGACTTGGACAGAGAAATGGAAAGAGGAGGTTTAATATGTAACAGAGTGTGTGATTTAAAGTGAATCAAGCAATCACCATAGCAATTTAGTAAAGATTTTGTGGATTTTTTTTACCACTATGCATTTTTAGTCAAGACTGCATGCTTTTTAAAAAATATCTGACCTGGGTCAAGCAAGAATTAAGCTAGGGGAGCCTGTGTCCTCCTTTATAATACAGTCAGGCATCAATAACCCATTCTTGTGCTATAATTTATGAATTTTACAAATTACAGCAAATAGCTTTTTTGGTTCTTCAAGAGCAGTTATGCAGCTATGTGAGCATTGTCTGTTGAATAAAAATGCAAACTATTTATGCATTTGGTGATCTTTCAACCAAAAAACATTCAATGACACTTTTGTGTAAGAAAACAAATGATTATTTACATGTGAGTTGCAAAACCCTTTGATAACCTCCATCTCTTGCTATTTATCTAATGATTTACTGACATAAGAGGACTGGTAATTCCCTTCCTAAAGACATCAAGAAAATATTGTCAAAAGGAGATCAGTGCAATTTGTTTATTACAAGTGTAGAGATAGAGAGCTACTTGGAAAATATGGCAATAGAGTTAAATCTTTATGGGCAAGATAAAGATTAATGCAAATGAAAGATAAAGAATAATAAAAGTAATTATACTGCAAGCAGAATGTAAAAAGTAGTTTCTCTAATTTCAGTAAGGAGCTGTTATTTAAGTGCTATGAGGTTTTAGCCAATTTTTTTGTGTTAGTCTAAATCCTAAAATGTAGCTAGCTTTTTCCTTTGCTCTTTAAAGATATTCTATTTCCCTGTTTTTGAGCAAAATCTCAAGGAAAACATTCACACCAAGTAGTGGACAAAGCTGAAAACAAAAGTTCAGAATGGGTGACAGTGCTCTCTTTAGTTACTCTGAACTGTAAGAGTTTTGGGGAAATTTTACATCAAGTCAAGTAGGGGTTATCCTTAAAGCCCAAGAACATATGGTTCAAGTTTTCTTGGAACACTCATCCAGATTTTAAAAAGCCAGTCACAATGTGTATTTCAATCCCTATCTCAATTCTTAACATTTAGCACTTGATACACACTGTTTTCAGTTAAAACTGATGAGATCTAACATGAGAGAAAACGACCCTGGCTTAAAGAGTTACCACACATCAGCTTATCTACAGAACTAGTAAGCTTCAAATCTGAAGGAAATTTGGGACAGTTGCAGTTCAGTTCAGCCTGCAACAAAAGAATCCAGCCAAATTCTTTCACATTTGCCACGCCACAATAATTCCCCAGACGTTCACCAAGGCTTTGCTTATTTGAAGTTACTTACTGTGCAGTGTTTAACCCCAAGTTGTAGCACAACTAGCCAACAGACTTAAGAGCCTCTTAGTAAATGCAGAGTTATCTAAGGTGGTTTGTGCAGAAGACGTACAAAGAATTTGAAAAGATGTGCTTGCTACTAATGCAAATGCAGGAAATAAAGAAAAAAGTGTTTAATAACCTACAGCAACGTAGTAAAGGGTGTCCTGAGAGGGCTCTGAGCCTACAGGACATACTCCCCATCCAAAGCATGATTTGCTGTCCTGGCTGTAGCTATGCCCTAAACCAGAGTCCTTTCTGCCCTCCACCATGCATCTGTCCGACCTGTGCTGGTGTAAGACACACAGTAACCCACAGGGCACTGCTGGCAGATGAAGGTTGCTCCAAAAACAACCGATAGAAGAAGCAACCTTCCCAACATGCAAGGTCAGCTTGGTCCCAGCCTTCCTATATGTCCTTATCCACTCTTATTAACAACTTTGAGGGGACACTTTAGTAATCAGGTGTTCACACACTAAACACTACCATCAGGAGCAGGACTTAAGAATTCACTAAATACAATCCAGGAGGAAGGTGCAGACAATCAACAGAGAGTCTCCAGACTCATAGTAAAGAAAAACACTTCTTTTTTCCTAAAAACTCTGCTGCGTCTCTTCAGGCCCATACAATGTGAACTACTGTCTAGTTTTTTCCCTAGGGCTTGTTTACTGCTAGCAGACCTGGTTTATGATTTTTCTGCCATGCCTTTTGGATCCTTTCTTTGCCTCTTCTGTCTCAAACATAAGCTTTGTGTCTGTATTTTCAATGTTTTCAATAACCTACTTCGTCCTTATCTATTTTCTGTCATTATACAAAGATTAATGCCAATTGTATTAGGTTTCAGTAGTTCACCTGCTGCTTTTCCAAACATCTTTGTGCTTTCTTCCATGCTGTCCCTCTTGCTGGAGTTTTCTTTCAACAGCCACAAAACCAGATTAATTTTTTTCAGCAAATCCCACCTTATGTCTTCTTCACCATGAAGTACACACAAAAACAAGAGTTGGACTGATGGTGTGTTGCAAACTGTGCCTTCCCTGCTGATCAATACAGTCTCATTGTTACCCTCATCTGCCCATGGCCATCTGCTGTCTTTTGTCTTATACTTTGGAGTTCTTCAGGGCAGGAATTATCTTTTTGCCCTATATTTCTATACAACATAACATTTTAATCACAGTTCAGGATTAAGGCTGCTAGATAACACAATAATACAAACAAATTATACCAACGGAAAATTTGCCCCAAGTTTTATGCAGGTTTTCTTGGGTGGCTTTTTTTTTTTGTTTGTTTGTTTGTTTGTTTGGGTTTTTTTTAATCTAAGACTTAGAAATATGAGGTGCTTCAGGAAAAACATCACCGATTCCACTGTTTTTTCAATGCCTCTGACAAAGGTTTAGGATAGCAGTAGGTGAGAATATGAATTCAAGTCTTTTAATAGAGGGCTGGATCAGGCTCGGCAGGTCTGACAGCCTGTCTCCATTGTAACTCCTCCTAAAGGCAGGAAAAGGATTCTCACGGGAAATGAATCAGCCCCTGCGGAGCCTACGAGGCAGCGTGCAAGAGGAGTTGTGCTACTGCCTGCCAAGATTGGTGCCTCAGATACAGGGCCACGTAGTGACATTTTTATCATAATCCCTAATAGAAATACGCTATATCTTCCTGTTTCTTTTTATTTTAGGGTGAATGTCGCAAAAGTTAAAGGGCTGCAACACTAAACGAGGTCATAATAAGAGAAAATCCAAGATTATTTCCACGGAGATCATGATTCAGGGAGACTGCTGGGAACCACAAACGCAAAATGATAAATATTACAAAGCGTATATTTATGTGCAAGAGGCCTAAATTTAAGTTTCTGCTGAGAATCCTCATTCCAGGGGCCTCTTGGTGCCTGCATGCTCGCTTACGAGACTGTGTTATGCGAGGGGATTATTTTATCTTGCACTGAACAGGGAAGGTGTCAGAATTTGCCCGTCGTTTCAGAGCCCAGCTCCGGCAGGCACTACCTGACTCAGCTCACAAACTAGAGCCACAGCATCAAATTTCCCAACCCACTTAATTTGAAAGCCTGCCAAGATAGGTGAAAGACCTTATAAATATGTAAAGCAGGAAGTTCAAATTACACAGTGATGTAAATTCCCAGTGATTGATGCCCTTTTAAAAACAATAAAAATCCTCGAGAAACTACAATGTTGGTGAATGTGCTTCCCTCCCGATGCTGTCTGGCGGTGCCGTGCGGAGTTTGGCTGATGTATTGTACTTTTCGTGCGGATTTTATTTTGGATTTCTACCACTTCCTGGAGGCCAGGGGGAGGCACAGTGGGAGGAACCAAAAAACTCGGTGCCACAGCCATTTTGTTTGTGGGCAGCATGGTAGAATTCTGTCAGTCAGTATAAGGAGGGGTTTTTAAAACAGTATTTATGGAAAAACTATTCCTGCCGTAACGGATGTATCTGTTGAATTTAGTGTTAATTTAGTCCTTTCATAAGGTAGGTATTTATAATTGTAAGTAAATCGAGTATTCGTTGGGATTCAAGGCTGCCCACTTTCCAGGAATCACGGATTTTGTTTCAGGCATGACTGGCTCTTTCGGATGCTGCGAGGCAGCCGGAGCCCGGCGGGCGGGGGTGCGGGGGTGCCGCGGGGGGAGCCCAGGGATGCGCCGGGCGGCACAAACTTGCTGCGGGCTCCGGAGTGGGGGCGGGGGCGGGGGGAGGGACGGAGGCGAAACGGCCAAGTCTCGGAATTATTTTGTCCAACTGTCTTTCTTTATTAATTCTCAAGAGGCAGCTGCTCTCTCCGAGGGGAGGATGAGGCGTGGGGTTGCGCGGGGCGAGCCGTAGTTTTGCAGTGTCACCGAAAACCAGCGCTAGACTTTGGTCCTGTGTGCTCCAGAGGCGGGTGTAAAATGGCACACTGCATTTTTCCAGGCGGCGGCGGCGGGGGGAGCGGGGGGCGGGCGGGGGCGCCGCTGCCCGCCGAGCCCATCGAGCCAACGCCAGCCCCGGCAAAGTTGTGACCCCGGCGGCACCGGGTCCCCCGCCCCGGCTGCGGCCGCCCGCCGGCATCGCCCGCCGACCCTCGGGAAGCCGCCTCCTTCCTCGCCCGGCGATCCCGGCGGGGTGACGGGGAGGGGGAGGAAAGAAGAGAGGGAGGAGGGAAGAAAAAAAAAAAAAAAAGGAAAGAAAAGAAAAGTCTCACTTTCTGCATTTGCGAAATATTTTAAGGATGTTCGGGAAGCCCTTTGCAGCATGGAGGTGGCTGGTTGTAGGAGAGCGAGTATGCAGTCCATATTGTTACAGCCCTTTTGCAAGGGCTGCCTTCTTCGAAGGTAAGTTTGTGGTTTTAACCAAAAATATTATTTTCTGCGGGTTTTTGGCGTGTATTAGTGCTGTAGAGGATTTTCGTTGTGTTGATGAACAAAACGTAATCTTGTATTTTTCATAGCTTTGATCTCATGTGAATCCCACCCAACGGTGTCTCCTTAATAGCGACAATTACTGAAGTCAGTTTTGTTTCCTCTTTAAAATTTTATACACGCGAAGATTAAAAACAATTTAACTTCAGTTTAGGAGTATAAGAACTCAAATATTTTCCAGATGGACTTGGTTATTTTTTTTTTTTCGTTCTGGCTTTTTGTTGGGGCGGAGGGGCAGGGGGGAATTCTTTACCGAGTAATAAACGGATCCAGGAGCAAATATGTGACTGTCTATATAAATATAATGCAGCTCTCGTGTATAAAGAAGCATATTGTGTTGCTACTGTATGGTCTGGTGGTAGCTAAAAGAGTTTACAATGCCATTTGTGATGGCTCTTGATGGATTACTTTGGTCTAAAGTAAGGGGGAAAACTGCCCTTGGTATGGTGAAGGTGGAGATGGACATAAGAGGGTTTATATTAAGTTATGTCTCTTACTAAACAGTGACCTTTTTATTTACAAATTCCAGCTCTTGTGATAATTAGCTTAAAGCATTAGTTATATAAAGGTTCTTATTTCCCCACACTTCACTTAGATGTCTTGGTGTTGGGTTGTTTGTTCTTTTTTTTTTTTTTTTTGGAAGGGGGGGAGGGAGGGGGTTGAGTGGTTTGTTTGGTCTTTTTCTTCCAAGAAGGTACATTTGGGAGACATTTTGTAAATTTTGGCATTTTTCTAGGCGCTTTTTTTTTTCTTTTTTTTTTTTTTTTTTTTTTTTTTTTTTCACCCGGTGGGAGATCTTTTTTGTTTTGCATTGCTCTGTGCTGGTGGCGCTGTGGGGCTCCGAAACAATTCGTGTCCCTGGCTCTAAAGGGGGAGGGGGCCGGAGGAGAAAGGTGGGGCACGGGTTGATCTATTGTATCTTTTCCTTTTCTCTGTATCAAAAGTGACCGCAAATTAGTTGGAATGACGATGAAATTGTATCTCTAGAAAATTGTAGTGTCGCATGAACTATGGCCCGGCAGAGGCATGACCTCACCCTTTCGCTGGTTTGTGTAATGAAGCAGATCCTTAATTTTTTTTTTTTTTTCAATCCTGTGCCTAGGGTCCAGTTTTCCCCAGTGATGAAATTTTCGGTCCCACCCCCAAAATGATTTTACAGTGGCTGCAGATGAAAGATTTTTAAATTGTTTTTTGCAGCCAATATGGAAGGCTTTGGCACACACTTATTGTGCAACTAGTCCATTGTTTGCTTGTTGTGAAGTTAAAGGTTCCATCCACGGCTGGCTGGCAAGCCCTGAGGTCCCCCTCGCTCTCGTGCTTGCATATGCAATTCTCCTGATGAGGTCTGTAGGAGTTTGGGTTGGGTATGAAGGTGGGGTGGAAAAGAAGGGAAAACCTAATGTAGTCCTTCAGATTGTAAGAGGATTCACCTGAGGTGGGTGGGTTCTTTCCTGTTGCTAAGTGGAGCATGAATCTTACATGTCTTTATACACAGATACATGTTAATATGTGTTGTTCTCTTTTGTTACAACCTACAGATCCCCTCGGTTCTAAGTGCAAAAGGATTAGAAGGCTTTCTGCTAACATCCATATTAGGTGTAAGAAAACAGAAGTGATTAATGCTCTAAGATGGGTGGGAAGACATAGTCAAGCCCGTGATCAGAGCATATATTGGAAACTCAACAGGTTCAGGAACAAATTTGACATTAAATTTAACACATTTTTAAGGAATCGATGTGCCTGTTATTTTAGAGTGATAAAAGCTGATAATTTTAGAGGCCTTTGCATCTATTTTATATTTCAATGTCTTCAGTATTTTCAAAGAATAAATTTGACAAATACTAGGCAGTTTGAAAGTCTCTAAACTTCTTGTGAATGTTTAAATCTTCAATAATGCATTTAGATATCGGTTCAAAGAGTTTGCTCATTAAGTTAATTAGTTTTATGGAAACAGATATATAACTTCAGTAGATCTCTGTAATGGTCTCTTATTCATTATCCTTTTTAAAAAGAAGGTAAATTTTGCTTCTGTCTGAGGTAAAATACATCTTGCAACCTCCTACCAGTAACAAATGTATATCCAAGAGAGCAGCCAGCTTTTCTCACCTCTGCTCTGTCAGACAAGATCTGCCTTTATGGATTCTTGGAGCAGAGACCTGGTGGCCTATGACAGCGCAGTATGACCATTACTTCTTTGGTGTCCTGGTTCAACTCTTAGACTTGAGGAAAAATATCAAGACATAAACCATCTTAGAAAGTGTGGATTTTGGCCATCCTCCATTTCCATTTCTGAGACCCGATCACTAGGACATAAAGTTGGCATTTTGGGCACAGTTTATGCCAATAGAAGTAGTGCCAGTTGTTGAGTTCATTACAATAATTATCAATCTTAGAGAATCACTGGGTTGTTTAATTCTGATGCAACTTTTCTTTTTTGACATCACTTAGACTAACACTCAGTGTGCTCATCCATGGACAACAGTACTGAGCAAATGATAAACTGGGATGCTTTCTGAAGGTATTTTAATGCTCTTATCCTGCACCATGAAAGTGATGATTTCTTGTGGCTGCACCCCGTGCTTGCAGGCCATGAACTGATTGTTGTGATCTTGCTGCTCAGAGTCACTTCGAGCTCAGTGAAGTCAGCAACAACATGAAATCTGAATGGAAACTTGCTTCACACTTTCTCCCCTCTCTCCCATTCAACTGAGGCTACTCTTTAACTTTGGTTGCGGTTTTGCAACTTTGAAGTTGCATCTGATGAAAGTGTCTGGTTTTACTCTCATCAAATAATAAGGTGAGAAGAGTGAAGCGCTGATCTTCGGCAATTCAGTGGTTCTCACACTTATCTCCTCCCTCCTTTCTGAGCCACTGTGTTGCCAATAAGGATCCTGCATCCTCTCAAAGCTAGCAACTAATTTACTTCCTGCATCTTCTGCAGAAACGCCTGGAAGAGTAATTTCTGTGGGGTAGCTCAATCTTTATTGTGTTTTCCCCACCTGCTCCTTCTGAAATACCAGTATGTGGAATACCAGGACCTAAAGCAGCATAAGAACTTTTTTTTGTGGGTTTCTTAATTTTCTCCCTTACATATACCTCCATTTCTAAGGTGTCAAAACTAATGTATTTTTCTCCTAGTACAGTTTCCCTTTTACCTAGAAAGTCTGTATAGAGTCCAGACATCTTTGAAAGACATTTGGGTCTCTTAGCTTAAAACTATTTGAAGTATGGGATCATACTATAAACCAATCTTTTTCAAGAGCTTAATTCAACCTGACTGGCCAAAATGTTCTTTGTGCCTTGGTGAGATTCCTCTTACTAATATTACTAGTATTATGTACTGAATTAAAAGTCACAGTAAAAATGGCTGTCTAAAATGGTCAATAGTAGTTAGTGCAAGATGTGTAGATCCCAGGCAGATATAACCAGCTTCCAAAGTTAACCAAAATACTATGCAAACAGTTCCTCAGAAGTGGGTTGGTGGTGTAGAAGAATGTTGTTTGGGGCTCAGCTCAAACAAAAGCCATAGCCCCTGCTTCATTGACTCATATGTTGTGCTCTCCAGTTTCCTGTGCTGATAACATACCTTGGTGCCTGGGACTCCTCTTTGTTATCTTTTGAGGGCTCTGAAGAATTCATTTTGTCCTTGATCCAACAAGTTTTCAAAGGTGGGGGGCTATCTCTATGCTGGACACCTTGTGACATAATCTTGTTTCTCACCTTTCTTATGTCATAACTTTGCTAGCTGTACTTCTCCACATCATACTTGTCAGCATCAACTTGTAGCAACGAATAATTAGTTTAAGAATTGCTTCTAGGATCACCTGTTTCCCAGTGGTGAACAAAGGACAATATATTACATGCTTCAGACTCATCTTCTACAAAGTTAGGTCTCTCCACATCTCTTCCAGACTGATATTTGCATGACCTTTCAGAGTTATGAAATTATCTGCTCTAAATCCTATGTGCCAGAGGAACTGCTGTAGCTAGCACATCCTTCCACCTTTTAGCATTCTTCGTATTTTTCCTCTCTTAGCAAATAGCACAAGAAGCTAATTCATGTTGCAGTGAAGATACAATCCTAGATTTTAAATTATTTAGTAAATATACATGGTGAGGGAATGTCAGTGCTTTGAAATATAACTCCTGTGTTGCTGTTGTGAGCAACAAAATACGCCTTGGACAAATGTGACCACACACCAGTGGCTTCAGGTGCTGTGGGCTTCTTTAAACCCTTTACTAAGTCACATCTCCAGTTAATTGTGTTGCCACTGGACTATCCAGGAGCAAGATAATACCAATAATATAAACTTCCTTAATAGGAAGGTTTGTTCATCAGTTCTCTATGAGTAGTAGCTAGAACCTGAAATTGGTGGTCAGAAGGTGTTGCAGTGTTTAAAAAGTTGGTACATTTGCTAAAAATTATTCTCTGCTTATCTCCCAGTATAAACAATAGGGAGATGGGAACTGCCAAATAACATGTGAGTCCTACTCTTCACTACTTGTGCAGCAAGTTGGGATGCTGTTGTGGAGCTCCTGGATGGTAAATGGAAAGTTGCTCAGAGCCAACCAACACCATACAACAGAAAGCAGTAGTTACAGATGCAGTGTCTATTGCTTTGAGCACCAGTAAAAATAGCAAGAGCTCTACATGTAGTCCATGGGAAATCCAGCTTGGAGCAAATGACTGAAAATGGGGAATGCTGATTTGCCATCTTATGTTGTTGAGCAGAACCTGGATCACTATTGCTAGGGAATGAGAAAAGGATGAGTTAGATTTTCAATGCACTGAGCACTGGGATTTCCAGAGGAAGAGAGAAAAGCTGGGGTTCCATCTCATCTCTGCTCCCAGGACTGCCTCATGGATTTTAGTCAACAATGTTTAAATGTAAAATGTAGGAATTTCAGGGAACAGTGAGCAGATTTGTTCTTCTCAGAGCAGTCTTTCTTTTATCAGGTTCATTTTTGGTTTTTCCTTGGGTTAAAGACCTGGGAAATGAGCCTGAAAGGTGGTGTTAAATCCAGGCATTTCCCTGGATTTACAGTAAGTTGGGCTTCTGAGTGAATCAGAATCCCTGTATTGTATACATTCATGTAGCACTTCTTTCTTTCACTTACCTTTAGAGGAGTATTGTCAGATCTGTAATCCTCAGTGGAAAGAAAGAGATCAAGTAAATCATAGCTTTAAAAAATGACAAAAGGACTCCAACAACAGCAAAAACAACAAGCAAACAAACACAACCAAATTTTGGATGTCTGCTGTGGTAAGAACTGTACCTTAAATTTAACTGAGTATCTTGATCAGGTCTCCATCTGCCTCCTGTTCAGATATGGATGCCCTCACTTAATCAGAGATATCCCATGCCCCTGTGTTTGCTAATACTAACCTGTGCATGATTTAGATAATGAAAAGTTAGCTCTTAATCCTCACTCTGTTTCAGGGCCATGAGAAAATGACTAAATGGAGGCAAGATCTTTGGCCTCACAGGGATGTGCATCTGGAATATTCATTAATACAAATAAGAGTGAGCAGTCCATTCAAACAGACTTAAAAATCAGGTGACTCAGATCTGGGGATTTCAAGTCATCCCTTTCTATTTACTAAAGAATCTTGGTGCTGCCATAACCTGATCACTAAAAGGATAATTTCTTGAAAGGGTCCTTTCACCTGAAAGTTTTTCATCTGTAACCCCAGGGGTTGATAGGGCATGTTTTCTGGCTGGATTTATTCAAAAGATTTTTTTTCTCAAGAAAATTTAAAATTCAATTTAAAAGGATATAATTCAGAGCAGCTGTGTTATTTCTGATAGTCTTAAAGGTATTCACACAAGGCAGAATATCTTGATGTCTTTAGCCAAAGTGCTTGTGTATTCACAATTCAAGAAAAGTGCTTCAATCAGCATCTTTTAAGGAGAAACCATGCTGGACAACAGATGGGGGAAAACCATACACCTGATAACTCTGCATAGACACTTTCTGTTTAGCCCATATCCATCTGTAAGCACATAATGAATGAAGATTCCATAAGAAAGTATTCTACTTTCTTTTGTCATCTCTGAATCAATTTCCAAGTTAAAAATTGGGTGTTATGGGAATCTGTGGGTTTTGGAAGGTCTAGTCAATCAGACCTCCAGATGAGCTACTTTAATGTGAAAATCTGTTTTCCTTCCCATCTTTCATATTCTCCCTTAATAGGTTTTTTTTAATTAGGTTGTGTCTCTCTCTGCTAACACCCTTCTTGAGTTGCTTATAAGTCAGAAAAGCTCAGCAGACTTGGCACGTGTGACCAGTGGCAGGCTGGTGCACATTAACCCCAGTGTTAATGACAGGGGTCTGTCGTGCTCTCTTGGTCAGAGGAGCAGAATGTCAGAACAGCCAGAAAACTGACACACTGCACAATAAACAATGGGAACTGAGTGACTTTGTCAGAGATGGACGAGGGGGGTTCAAGTCTTACCTGCTTGTAACCTGAATGATTTGAGAAAACCACTTCCATTTGCCCCTGCTTCTCAGATTTGGGGATTTCACAGGGGAGCTGAGAAGAAAATGCCAGGGATAACACAGCACCTCTGGTTTCCATTATCCCACCTACATCAGTGACAGAGAAAACAATATCATGTGATTTCTCTGTTTTTCTTCTTACGGCAACTTCTTGTTTCATCTAGACCAAAACACTTCCCTCTCAACATCTGCCCACCTCCCACAAGTCCTCTAAATGTTGAAAAACCTCAGAAATTACATTTTCTTCAGGTTAACCCTGTCAGAATTTTACATTTTAAGCATCTGCTATCATTTAAAGATATATAAATAAGGATATCTCGAAACAGTCTCATCTGATCAGTTTTCTATTCAGAACTAGCCTCCTCTGCTGGATATTTACAGTCAAACTTAATTCATTAGGCCTTTTTTTCCCACTAATGCAGCATTATTAATTTATGCTTTCTAAACTTTATATATAAACATTGGGTTATAAATATGATCATGATTATTTGTATAATAATACAAGCAATATTTTTATAACATTCACTCATGCTTAATTTAGTATAAATCAAACTGCAGTGTGTAAAAAATCCACTTCTAAAATTGAAAGAATATTTGTGTTCTTGCAAGCTAATAACTAGCTTTGGAAATCTAAAAGCTGAGTTATTTATATTTTTTTCATTCCTTTGGAGAAATGTGCTTATGTTAAGTAAAGATGGTATCGCTTGTATAAGGTACTTAATAATATATTTGTATTAATTTCATGTGGAATTCAGAGTTCACTTACATTGTAGTTATGTAGGTATATCCCACTCACATTAAAATAAAAAAACATCTAAACACATATGTTAGGAAGTGCCTCTTCATTCCAAGATGCAAATGTACTTTCCTGCACCAAAAGATTTCCGAAGCCAAGCTAATCCCTATCTCAGTATAATTCACTGTTTTCCTCAATTGTGTGAGGGAAGCAGATAACCTACTTTCACTCTGATTCAGGAACTGTAAATTAAAGCATTTGTCTTTGTTATAGTTATATAAAGTTATATACTTACATATAAAGTTATATAGTAACTCCACATTAGCTTAACTCCATGTTATTTAACATCAGCAATGTAATTTTGAAGATTGAAAATACTTGATCATACTTACTGAAAACCCTGTAGCACTTGAAATGATTTTTCATAAATTGACTTTCAAGACAGGATTTCTATCTTAGAAGTGTAAGGTAAAAATCTAAAACGTTAGAGGATGTAATAGTAAGACATTCAGGCCTTACTATTGAACTGAATTTGCTATTTTATTTGCATTTACATAGAGCCAGGCAACTACCAGGGTGGAAGTAAAGTTTCAGAAGTCGTGCAAAGGCAGAGCCTGTCCCCAGTGTGCCCCTTTATCCCAGGTTGGGGTGTGAGCACCGGCAGTCAAGGTTTATGTAGTGGTGCCAGGTGTGTGTATTGGGTTGGTTTGTTTGTTTGTTTTTAGCTTAATAGTCAATTGAAGGATTTGGGACAGTGTGCAGACCTGTGTACAGCTAATTTCTCTACTTCTGTTTGCCTTTTTTAGCCTTCCACCTTATGCTATGCAGAATGGCAAAGTTAGACATCCTTAGCTCCTTGACTGATGAACTAGCAATTGTGTTGGCAGGAGAAGGCAGAGCTTTTATGCTTGGTTGGTTGTTGTTTGTTTTGGTTTTTTTTTAATTTGGTTGTGGTTTTGCTCGCTTTTTTGTTTGTTTGCTTGGGTTTTTTGTTGTTTGTGTTAGGGTGTTTTTGCAAGCAAAGCAGAAGGCTTTGCCCTTCTGCTGGCTGTTCTACTAGAAATAATACAGGATCATGTGATTAAATTTACTTGACTCAGAGATTATTCATGTGTTATAATCTGATATTTGCAGAAGTTCATGCCTAAGTCAGAAGTGATAACCAGACCACCCTGCTCAAATTGTGTTTATCTAATAAATTGAGATTTTACCATTATTATTGTTTTGTATGTCAGAATACAAAATGTTTTGGATAAAAATTTAAAAAAACCCCAAAATCCCAGAGCATAAAATCGAACATTTTTGGATTTTGTTTTGTTCCCTTTTATCTTACTACTAAATCCTAAACTATTAATTTGTGAAATTACTTCCTAGTAAAGATGACTAAATCAAGAATTCAATGTGTGTAGCATAGTATTTTAGAGGGGATATGTGTTAAAAAATGGAAACATGAAGGAGAAAATCATAAGTCACTTTTAACCCTTACAATTCCTAGGATACTTGTTCTGAATCCATTAAAATTTAAACAGGGAAAGATGCATTTCAAGACAGAAGAGTCTCAGCATTTGTGGTTTTTTATCACCACTGAATCTAAGAGAATAACTGCTTCCACTGTGACGTGTTCTCCCTAGACACATAAAAACTTGAGTCTCCAAAACAAGTTATGTAAAGGAAACTGATTCACTTCTGACAGTACTAAAAAATCTCTATCAAATCCTTTGTCTTTTCAGATAGAGCCCATTTTACCATTTTCTTGCTTATCTGTCCAGGTCATGTTAGGACAATGGTGAGTCTGTAAAATAATAATCCTAAATAATTAAATAAGTCATTAGTCCTTAGTCATTAATTCCTTTTGAAATCTTAGTCCTCCTATGGACAACTGCCTCCACCACCTCTAAGAGTTTAGCTATCACTGGAAAACAAGAAATCTGCAAAGCCTTTTGCTGCTCCTCTCTTAGATTTGTCTCTTCTCAGTAAGAGAATTGCTGCCAGTGACTTTTCCTTCTCTTTTGGATATGCCTCCATGGCATATCTGTTTGAGGATGAGCTTCGTTTTTGTGAGGATGCTGGAGTATTATTACTCAACTTTTGAGTATTAAAAAAAAAATAAAAAAGGATTAAAAAAAACAGGTCAACAAAATTGCTGTATAAATAAATGAAGAGTTATTAGGAGTAGGGTGTAAGGTAGTCACAGAATGAAAAACAAAAAATTGCAAATATTTATCGATACAAAAGTCAGCGTATAGTTTAGTGTAATACAAAATGCAAACAAACCCTAATTAAAAAAAAAACCCAAAATATTTTAAATAGCTTTTCCTTTTTTTTTTAAATTGAACAACGGTCTCCTAGAATTTTATATCCTTAAAATTCAAAATGGTTGAGGCCAAAAGGCAACAAAAGTGACATGGTTTAACCTATATGCACGTCACATGTAGTCCTTTTGTGATGATTACTCCTAGAATGGGAAGCAATATTAACTCCATGTGCCAAAGGCTACAATTCATGCTTAAATAAATGACTGAAGTCCTTCTTGAACTCAGAGAGGTTTTAAGCCATAAAACTAAGTATCAAAATTTCTAAAAACTTGTCCAACAGTACACAGGACTTGCAAACCAAAACAGAAGTGATGTTTTTGGGCTTCACAAACCCGAGTTAGATGTGAGAGTACAAGAGACCCCTACCCCCCTGTCTGGAGGTGCATGGATCAAGGGGTATCTTTGCCCATAATGCTCAGTCTGAATTTAGTACTTTTGAATGTATTTTGAAAGGGTTATATTTACCAGCTGCACAGCTGATACACAAGGTGTTTTCATTTTAGTTAAGCTTGTCCTTTTAATTGTGATCATAAAAAGATAAAGCCTGAAAGAAATGCCCCAAATTATTTCAGCCATTTAAAAAGCAATAATGATAGCAATTCTAAGTATCTTTTCATTATATTTCAGTTGCTTTACCTTACAGTCCAGTATTTAAAATAGACACATAGCACTTAGGTTCAACAAATTAGTTTATACTTACTGATCTTTTACTGAGAGTTTGCAGAGAGTATCTTGGTCACTATACAAAACCTACCAATTCTGCATTAGCTACTGTCACAGTGCAGCACTGATGTCTACAGATGTAAATTTTGATAAAAGCTACAAAATTGAAAAAAACCCTCAAATATACCTGCATTTTCTTACTGAAAGGAAGATAAAATGGAATATCAGTCTGGTTATGTTCCATACCTTTTCCTGTCAACAGACATCAGGGCTGATGTCACATTGTTTTCAATTATCACACTTTCCATCTTACTATCAAATTAATTTTGAGGGCTAATAATCTTCTGCTACAAAATATTTTAACACAATCTCTTTTATTGGCAAAACATTAAAAGCTGATGAATCCAAATGTTTCAGGCCAAAACTTTTTCTTAATGCACTGTCCTCTTTGTCTCCAACGTTATTGTCCATTCTGCTTGCTCTGCACTTTTCTCAAGCCTGTGGCAGGGTTAGAAATGCAAAGGTCAATTAAGGATAACTTTGAATTTGATTATTCTTCCTTTATAGTTCAGGATATTTTCAGTACTTTGGTTTTCATTATGTTCATTATGTATTGTTTTCCTTTATCAGTATACATGGAGAGTTATACTTAATGGCTTTTTTTTTTTTTTTTGCTTAGCTGCCAGGTGTTTCATTTTCATTTAATTTTTAAAGTCAAAGCTAATCTATGATGGCATATTGTGATTTTTTTTTCTTTTTTCTCAGCACCTTATCTGTCTGCTAATTGGATAAACCAAATTATTTGGTATTTGTGGAAAAGGGTGTAGATGTTTTATGGGCAATTTATTTTAGGATTATATTTTTTGAACTAGTGTGTGTTTTAAACTTTAGAAGTAGAGTAAAAGGCAATATGCATGGTTAAACATTTGATTCTGATGTAACTACTGAAATAAAAATGAATGCAATGATACTTAGTTCATTCCACTCTCCTTAAAAAAATAAAAAAACAACAAACAAGCCTCCCTTAAAACAAAAATAGTCTCATTCTCCCTAGCAGCTGTCTTCCACTGCATTACCCATTTGCAGTACAGGTAGAATTTAGCATCCCAGAGAAGTTATGAAGCCAAATCAGTTGCAGTTTAAGCAGCTTGGGAAATCCACCGGGCTTTGGTTTCCCAAACAGTCATGCAAATAGTTGGCTTGAATATTCTGTTAACAACTGCATCTAGCAATATTTCATCTAGTGCCTAGAAGTGGCTTAAGGTTGAGGAAAGTGGTGGTGGTATTATTATTATTATTATTATTATTATTATTATTATTATTATTATTATTATTATTATTATTATTATTATTATTATTATGGTGCGATTTTAAAAATGGCTTTTGCTTGTATTATAGAGATTTCTGAAATTGCTAAGCAAAATAAGATTTTTCTATCTTTGGGGTTTTTTTGCTATAACTATGCCGTATTTTTGAAAGTTCTGTTTCCCAAGAGTCGTATGTGATAAAGAGCAAAGTTCTGTCCACCGATTCCCGCGTGACCGTAAAAACTACAGTATTTTGCGTTAGAAGTGGAGGGACGCTGAAATTCAGTCAACACACAACTATCTCGCATTTTAAATGAAACCAAGCATAACTTCGATAAGATAGCTTTGACTACAGAGCTAGAATTTCCCATAACCTGGTGCGAGAGCATAGCCGAGCACGCAGTTGCTCAGCTCGGCGGCGGCAGCCCTGGCCCGGCCGGAGCGCAGTTTGCCGCTCCTGTGGCCGCGCTGGGATGCCCTGGGGCGGCTTGTGCAGAGAGCACCGAGACGGGGCTAACTCGGCATTTCCGATCCCTTGCTTAGAGCCGAACGGTGCATCACTTTAATCGACTCATTGAGATGTAAACGAGCTTCCCTAATCAGACACGCTCAAGTGGGTTCTACCCATTGCCTGGGGTGCGCTCGCTTGAGCGGGTCACTGATAATAACTTAAGTCCACGCCAGGCTTAAACCAGTTCACGTGTCTGCACTTTGCTGCCGGACTAAGTTTCTGAAAACCTCAGGGAAAAGGGGAAATGCCGTTGTGGAGGTGCCCGGTTCTTACGGTTCTTCACCGTTTTCGGGCAGGTGCCCGCGCTTCCCCTTTATTTAGCACGGACGCGGAGCCGGTTCGGCGGCGCGGAGGGAGAGGGACAGCGCCCGGCGGATGGCTGCGGGGCCGCGGCCGGGCCCTGAGGCGAGGGGCGCTCTCGGGGCGGCCCCGCGGTCGGATCCCCCCACTCGCGGGGCGCCGTTTCGGCCGCGGCACCGCAGCCCCCCGGGTCGGGGTGAATTCAGAACCCGGCACCGCTGTCCCGCGGTCCGGCCCCCGAGAGGCCGGAAAGGTCGGGGCCGGCACCTCCCCGCCTCTGTCGGCCAGGTTTCCCAGAGCTGTCATGGTCAGGCGCGGCTCCAGGGGAGGCTCCCCCCGGGCTGAGGGGCTGGGGCTGCCCCAACTTCCTCACCCCGGCAGGAGCGGAGCGCGGCTCCGCGGCACAGCTCGGCGGCCGGAGGGCGGAGCGGTGCCGCACACGCTGATTAAAACTCCCTTTACTCCCGACTGCGCCCCTGATCCCGGTGCCCCGATCTGGCTCCGGCGGCTCCGAGCCTTCCCGCGCTCCCGAGCCCGCTCGGGCCGCTCGCAGCGTCCCGCGTTCCCGAGCCCGCGCCGCCGTGCCCGCGCCGCGCGCGCTCCCCCCGGGCGGCGCCGTGCCCGCGCCCTGCGCGATGCAGTGTGGGAATGGCTGTGGCGCTGGGGTTGGCTGAAAGAGGCGGCCAGTCGAGGTTTAATGTCCGCCATGTTGGCCGTGGCGTATTGAGCGGAACCGGAGCGGCGGAGGAGCGGAGCCAGCGCCCAGCCCAGCCGCGCCAGCGGGCGCCGCCGGGCCCCGTGTCGGAGTGCGCCCCGCCCCGCCGGGGGAGCCCCGGTCCCTCCATGAGATCGCTCGGCGGGGTCCGGCTCTCAGCTCGGAGCGCGCTTGCTGTCGCCCCCCCCTTCCCAGCCGGAGCCGCCATCGCCGCCTAACATGAGCAAACTGTCGTTCCGGGCCCGGGCGCTGGACGCGTCCAAGCCGCTGCCCGTCTTCCGCTGCGAGGACCTGCCTGACTTGGCCGAATATGCCTCCATTAACCGGGCCGTGCCGCAGATGCCCACGGGCATGGAGAAGGAAGAGGAGTCGGTACGTGAGACCCCCCCCCCCCCCCTCGGCCGGGTCCCACCATCCCCCCCGCACCCGGGCCCCCACCTTCGCCTCTGCGCAAGCACAAAATGGCCGCCATCTTCTCCCCACTCTCCCCGCCCGCCGGGAGGGGGGGGACACCCGGGGCGGGAAAGCGCCGAGCCCGGCCGTCCCTCACCGCGCCCTCCCCCGGAGCTCCCTCACGGCCCCTTCGCCCCTCGCTCGTGCCCCGCGGCCGCCGGCGACCCCTCCGCGGGGCCCCGAAAGGCACAAAGGGGGTCACGTGACACAGCGGGGCGGCCGCCATTTTGTGTCTCGGTCCTTGGGCCGGGCCTGGTGCGGCAGCCGCGAGGAGCAGACGGGGCCCGGCGGCGGCGCCGTGCGCGCGCTCCCCCGCCGGGGGGCGCTGCCGAGCCGGACGGCGCCGCGGGGGGCGCGCGGCGGCGGGAGCGCGCGCGGGCCCGGCCGCCCTCAGGGGAGCGGGGCCCGGTGGGGCCCCGGTGGCGCCTTTTCCTTTTCCCTTGAAGTAGGAAGTGGGAGCATTTATGTTCAGGTTTATCTGAGAGCCCTGCAAGTGCCATCAGACAGGCGCGGTGTAAGTGAAGTTGTGACGGTCCCCACGAAAGTCAGTTCTGAAACGCTGCTCAGAGTAAGGAAATCCGTGTTGGAGGCTAAAAGCCTGACACTTCCTGCTCGGTTCTGCTGTCTCAGTGGAGGATGAAACTTTAAACCATTTTGAACTTCAGGGTCATTTAATCATTTACTCCGCACTTTCTAAGATAGGTAGAACAATAAGTAGCTGCTTTTGCTGAAGATAAAACACTTGGTAACTGTTGCTGTTGAAGACTCTGCTCTGTAGTGCGTTATTTGCAGTGTTGTAAATCTTTAATTATTTCCGTAGTATAATCAGTTCTCCCCATCTGTGCGTTGGGCACAGCAAATAGGGAAGTACTGCAGAAATACAGTTATGTAAGCAGGTTTTGAAATTTGGTGCTAAGAACAAAGGTGACACTAGCTCGGTTGGTGAGAGCAGCGTGCTGGTAGTGCCGAGGCTGTGGCATCCATCCCCATATGGACCATTCACTGAAGAGTTGAACTCCATGATCCTTGTGGGGCCCTTCCAGCTCAGAATATTCAGTGATTCTGTTAGAGTTTCATAGTCCTGAGTTTTTCTAGTTGTCAGAATTCTTTGTCCCTTGAAGGTGACAGGCAGTAAAGTTTTTAGTTCCTAGTTCTAGATGTAGCGAACTTGGAGTTACATTTGTTTTAAGAGAGGTATCATCTTTAAATGGAGTTTCCTGTTTGTGGCACTATTGCTCTTAGTTAATGGCCTCAGTGAATTTTTATGAAATGTCTTCAGGCAGAAAGATTTCTAGGGAGAATGCACTTTGTATGTTGTTGTCCATAGAGTAACCACTCTCTGAGACTTTTTTTAACACAACTCCTTACCATTTTAACATAATTTGGTGTTTCCAAGTCTTCTGCAAGTCATAAGTTGCTTTACACATCTGATAAAATGTATATTGTAAAGTGTAGTGGTTTTGTGGGATTTTTTTATTTTTCTAACTGGTAGGTTGGGTTTTATCAAGTTGTTTTGGTGCTGTTTGTGTTTGTGAAGATGCTTTAGTATGGTATTGATTGAGGGGTATTTAAGTGGTAGGTAGCAGTGCTTAGGATGCTTGTGTTTCTTTTTGGGCACAGTAGATATATTCTGAATTGATACCTGTAGATTCTGAATATAAGAGAAAGCACCTTTTATTTCCTCTTGTACCAGAATAATAAATTTTGTTGTTTGCTGTGACACTTGCTGAGTTTATCTTTCAGTTCAGGAGAGTGAGACTGCATGCATGCATTTATTTGTAGAAATGTCAGGTTGCTGTCTTTCTCTTGTGCTGTTTGCCTGGCAGTTACAAGTTTTCAGGCTAGGAAATTACATGGCCTGTCTGTATCATCTCCCTAAACCCAGACATGTATATCCTACCTAAGTAGTCATGGGTAAGGAAAAATTTTTAACATTAATTATAAGACTTGTTTTTGTGGTTAATGTGATGCTTTTGTTTCCTAAATTGAGCTTTGAGGGTTAGCTCTAAACACTTCCCACAGCTGGAGTTTGCTCCTGCATTTGTTTTGAATGTGTGTGTACACACACAAACACACACCCCCAAAAGAAATTCATTTGCCATCAGTAAGCACAGGTGTCCTGAATCTTTTTTTGGACCTTCACACATAAAATAGTTCCTATTAAACTCTTGTTCCTTATTGTTTCTGCAGACTTACTAAATTTCCTTCCTTCCTCCTTGCCCTAAAAAGCTTTCTCTTCAGTTTATATTAGTGTTGACAACAGAGAACCCAATTCTATGACTTAAGTTGGAACAAACCTCATAGGGTTAATACCCTGCTGTATTCTGTTTCCCAAGCTTCAGGCCACGCAGGATTTTGGAAAGTTGATAGTTTGTGTTCTGTAGCTGAGGACTTGAATTGGAATCTATCTTACAGAAATGATAGATGTTTTATTACAGACAGATGACAAAGTGGCCATAAGATTTTGGAGGATAGGGTGTCTTCAACTAGTATGAATTAGCATTTATAACTTTTTATAAATAGAATTCTAACATTGGTTTGAGTTTTGCATAAATGTAATTTTAAATGAACAGATATTTGGAGCTAAGAGTTCTCCTCTTGACTAAATAACTTTCCCTAGGGAAAAATGCAATCAAAGAGATTTAATATTCAGGCATGGAGTCACAAGATATTTAAATTACTAATTACTGTTTTGATGCACAAAAAGGAATCTTATTTTGCTTCCCTTTCATCTTATCTTTCTCCCATCATGTTCCTACAGAGAAGTGAATAGTGAAAATAGTGCATATTCCTTATTGCAACTGGAGACTTCAGTTCAGGAGTGATATTCTCTGAGAGTCTTCTGAAGGGAAAACAACCTTGCTGAGTCTCTGGGAGCTGTAAAACTTCCACTTGATCCAGGGCTGTATAAAAAGTAACCCTTTTAAAGGAAGTGACAGCTAAGTGGTGTTAATTCTGCAGAGTCTGCCTGGCTTGGCTTCAGTCAGTGCTTTTGTTAGGAGGTGAAGGAGCAGTAAAAAGCCTCTGACATGCAGACAGTGGTGCTGGAGGTTACCAGCTCTTCCTGTCTTCTGACAGTGGTTTGGCTGCCAGGTTTCTGAGGTAAACACAGTGTGGCTGTTGCCAAGTCTGTTGCTGCATCTAAGAAATTAAAAAGTATCATGTACATCTGAAAAAACCCCTTCAAAATGTAATGAATCTTCTTATATAACACTAAACACCCCCTGTATTATTTCAAAATGCTGGTTTTGAGCAAAACAGATCCTCAGTGCTGTAATTTTGAGAACCAGATAACAGACCACTGTTAGTAATACAGTAAAGCAGATTTGGCTATCAAGTCTGTTGATAACTGTGAATAAACAAGTAGGTGGAGTAGATTTGTTTATCATTTAAAAAGGACTTTTAAAAAGGTGTTGCTTTGTGTATCCTGTGGTTTACTATTTCTGAGGAGAGTGTTAATTTTTTTTAAACTAGAAATTCAGATTCTAGACAGAGAGGAGACAGCTGGGAAAGCAGAGCAGAGGTAACTTTAGTTAAGCAGGATAAAAAGTGGAAAAAGATGACAGACTGAAGCTTTTTGAACATGTTCAGTGACATTTCAGAAAGAAAGCATGTATAGCTCTACAGGCAGCCTAGATTTGATGACCTCCAACCAAACCAAGGGAAACTACACTTGTTTTCCTTGCATTTTTTGAAAGGAAAGTGGAAAGAACACACTCCACATCCCTAGCCTCTAGATTCTCTTAAAAAATAGGAGGGGGGATGGATTGTTGTGACTTTGTGGATAATTTATAAAATATATCCTT
This sequence comes from Melospiza georgiana, assembly GCF_028018845.1. NCBI lineage: Eukaryota > Metazoa > Chordata > Aves > Passeriformes > Passerellidae > Melospiza > Melospiza georgiana. The sequence goes on from NC_080430.1 coordinate 15,073,534, forward strand.
ATGGGAAATGACTATGACCATAGTTGGGTTTTTGGTTTTTTCAAGGGAGTTTTTAAAAAGAACCAAGCCAGGTGTTACAAGGACATCATGTCAGCATTATAAGGCATTTTAAAATGTTGAGAAGTTAAAATTTCTTAGTTGAAGCAGTGCCCTAGCAAAGATTAGCATGCACAGAGATTTAATTAAGTCCCTTAGATCTGAGAAATTAATTACCTAATAATTTGTCTGTGTTGGTGACAGTTCAGAGTTAATAACAGCCCTAGGGTTGTGGGAATTATCATGGGTTTGTGGAAGGGGGTTGGTTGAGTTTTTCCTTGAGTGAGTTTGTTGTCTTTGTGTAAATTCTGATAGTACTTTGGTCTGCTAAGGTTTTGGATATTAGTTTTGATTTTTGTCTTCTGTGTGTTCAAGTTTGTGTAGGTTAAATGCCCTTTCTCCCTCATGTAAAGTTGTGAAAATGCCATTGTCTCTGACATCTGGTGTTGAGGCAGGAGAGAGAGCGCTGCTGCTTTGCTGGATTATTGCTGACTCCCTCCTCTGGCTGGCATCCCTGTCTGGTGGTGAGTCCCATCCTCACCTGAGCTCTGGAGTAGCTGCTGGCCTGCCCTGCTGCATTTCTGACAGTGGGGCACTGCATGGAGTTGTTCTCTTGTGGATCACAGTTTAAATTTAAAGCTTGATTTCTAATTTTAGTCAGTGTTGCTAGTTACAGACAGAAGAATGAAGCACCCAGAGTCCAAAATTATAATCTGTACAGCTGTTCATTCAGTTCTGACTGTTTTCCTTTGTGTGTGTGTCATGGTGTGAGTGACAGCTTGCACAGGGGGTGCCATTCAGTCTGTGTGTGTAATCAGCATTTCTGTCATACTCTGTTACCTGGTGCTTCAGCAAACTGTTGAAATAGTTTAAACTGTGCTTTTGATCTCTTTAAATCCACAGTCATATTATCTTTCCTGCCCTGGTTTTGGGGATGTTTTTGAAAAGCTTATTTGTTAAAATTTCATTATTAGATGTAATTTTCCTCCTTCTTCCCCCTTCAGCATGACCTGTCAGTATTTGCTAAATGCTGTAGAAGACCCAGTGAAGATAAGCTAATGTTCATTCAAATGCTTCAGAACACTTCAAACATACTCTGTAATAGATGTATCTTAATTTAACAAAGCTCTACATGGTAAATTTTCATTTACCCAGTTTGGATAGGCTCAAGGATCACATCCTTTCCATGGAACTGCCTTGGGCACTGCTAGCACAGATCTCTGCTGAGCCATATCTGGACAGAAAAATGTCTTTCTCCTCCCAAATCCATACTGCAGGCTTTGGGAGGCTACCATATCCAGGGTCTCTTGCTGCTGAAACAGCTGATTTTGGCTTCTCAAGGGAAAAAGTGGGGAAGGAATGTACAAAAAGTCACCCACATGTTACCATCTAAGCCCTAATGAATTCAAAATGCGTGAAGTGAGCGTGTAGCTGAGTGCAGTGAGCCAGTGGATGAACAGTGTTAACTAACTTATATTTGGAAATTTCACTGAAGGCTCTCCAGTCTTTTTTATTGCATTCCTGCCAGATTAAGAAACTGCATTCTGAGAGTGCATCCCTAGAGGTGTCTGAGGTGCCTTAAGTGTTCTTAAGATAACCACTGCCTTACTGACACAGGATTCAAGGATATTGAGTATTTTAGAATCTTGTTGGGACCATCAAAATTACATGAATGTAAAATCATAGCAGGTACTGTTCCTGAATCATTAATTTCCAGTCTGGGCTTGTTTTTTTGCTTACTAACAAAAGAGAATCTGTGTCCTCCTCTCCAGCTGTAGAAGTCCTGAAATCTTAAGCAGAACAACTGAACTCCTTTAGTGGTCTCTTTTTAGAAAAGGACAACTGAAACATGAAAGGATTTTGAAGTAAATGGGGAGAGTAGAGAAACTCTTCTTGCGTAATCTTGGATTCATGAGTCCCATAAACTGGAAGGGTATTGTTTTTTGTTTTTGTTTGTGTTGTGTTCCCCTGTGAGCATCTTTGCTGCTCACTCATAGCAAAGGCATTAATTTTGTATGCCAGTCTAACCTTTTTTAGTGCATACTTTTAAATACACTGAACTTGTAGATGAGGTTTCCAAGAACCTGCATGTTTGATAGGAGGGGAACACAGAAACAAGGGCTTTTTGCAGTTTTGTCTAAATAAGTCTACAGACACCTCAGTTTGTAGTTGGAAGAGATTTTTCTGTGAGTTCATGTCCTGACTTTAACTTTACTGTTTAGTTTGGTACTGAGCTTAGTTGTTTACTCAGATAAACCTGTGTGAAAAATGTTTCAAATGCTTAGACAGAGAATTTAGAGAGATAAAATGTGGCAGCTCATGACAAGTGGGGCCTATTTTCATGTGTAAGAGTAATAGTGATGACTTTCAGTTACAATAAAGTTTTCTGTTCAGTTTGATGTTATTTAAGTTATTCTGAGCATTCATGCAAGTTAGGAAATCTGGCAGGTCATGAAGAGTGGCTTCTGTAGTGATCAGTTCATGCACTGCCTTCAGCTCCCTGAAGAATGTTGTTAATCCTGTGGTGTGAGCCCACCTGTAGCAGCAGTGTTCCCTTTAGAGTCAGAGGGATGCTGGTGCCATAGATTCTGTTACAGGTTGGTGGCATTTGAGTCTGGGATGATATTGAGTAAATTTTGCTTCTGATTTCTCACTGGGATGGGCCTTCATCTATGAAGATGACATACAGATTATGCCTTTGGGATTTGACAATGCCTGGCAGCTGACAGCTCTGTGTAAAAGCTGGGGAATCAGGATACATGTCCTGTTGTTACACCATGGGGAAGTTGTGAGCAGGGGTCTGCCATGGAAGTGGCTGATAAGGCAATGTTCTGTGTATGCTGTCAGTTAAGCATGTGATAATGGGAAAGGTGTGTGCTGTGCTCTGAAGCAATGCTGGCAATACTAAAACTTCCAGAAAATAGTGGGAGTTGGTTTTTCATATCAGAGGCTTCTCCAGGAGTTCCAGATTCTCTTTTGAAATCGAGAAGGATATGAATTGGCAGACTTCAGTTTGATAGTTGTCTGTAATACTAATATTGAAAGAAATTTTTCCTTTTGAAAGCAGAATAATTAAGATATTTTCAATAATCTAAATGGCATGAACTGTGTCAAGTAACATTTAGGGTGGATATTAGCAAAAGCCTCTTCACTCAGAGCACAGGCACTGGAACAGGTTCTCTGTGGAAGTGGTCACAGCACCACACCTGACAGAGTTCAAAAGCCTCTGAGCAGTGTTCTCAGGCACATGGTGTAACTCCTGGGGCTGTTCTGGGCAGAGCCACGAGCAGGACTTGATCTCTGGGGGTCTCTTCCAACTCTGGATGTTCTGTGACTCTGTTCTATGGGTTCCTCTTAAGGAAGCTGACCCAGAAAAGTTGTATGTAGACTGCTCTTACAGAATTTGTTTGATGAATACATCTCAGGTTATTTTGTGGACATGCCAGTGGTTGCTCACAGAGGAGCTGTGTACCAGCAGTGGCTTTCTGCCCAGCAGAGTTACCTACAGGGACACCAATTGTCCATGTTCACACTTGAGGTTAAAAGGGGTAGGTGTACCTAGTACTCACTCACTTGCAATGAGTGTGTTTAGCAGTTGGGAAAGTTAAAAGATGTGTCTCAAATTGTTTATATTGAGCCAGGGAAAGGAGGATGCCCACAAATACAACTTTGTTAGCAGCATTTGTGAGAGCACAAGAAGTAATACAACTGGCAGGGATTTGGAGGAGAGGAGTTTGTCAGGGTCAACTGTAAATAATTTTAAAGCCAGACTTGTATGGAAAGGCTTTACCTTCTGAGAATTTTCACAGCTGGCCTTAAAGAGGAGCCCCAAATGTTATCTTCCTGACTTTGATCCATCATCTTCCAGCTTTGATCCATCATGTAATGTATTTCAGCTTAGGATTGGGTATTAATTGTGTGCAGAGTATGGATAATACTGGGTGCAGTAGTTCTGTAACATAACTAAGGACACATCACCATACTTCTCAGACATTTTTCTTTTCATTTTAATAGCTAACATTCTGTATTTATTTCAGCAAAATTTTAGTTATTCATAGGAACCTGCCTAGTATTAATTTGCTTCAGGTAGGAAGATTATGCAATGTAGCACCCCCTCACTCAGCTAATCTTTTCATTGAGCAGACCACTTTGTTTGTAGCCATCACAATAATTGTGCCCTGATAATATGATTATATTCCTCAGAAATGTATGTGGAGTTATTTACCAATTTGTTAAGGGTATTTAGTCTGAGTTTTGAATACTTCTAAGTCAATGCATTATTTTTTCAAGTTCCTGTTTTGTAGGACCAAGTGTGTGTTTGTGTAGGCATCTGCTCTGCTAGAGCAGAATATTGTCATTGGCAGGCCATAGGTGTATGTAATAAGTTACTTGTTCTTTTTCTACTGCTTTTCCACTTTGTACTTGTAAGAGGAAACACGAGCTTTAGTGTCAAGGAATGCATCAAAAGACTGATGTACCAGGCAGAGGATGCTGTCTCTGCTTTTGTGTCTGTGCATGTACTCCTCTGTTCAGTGAGTGTGCTCTGCTCTCCCATCCTCTTGTGTTTGTATCTCTGTGTTCTGCTTTGTGTGCTTTCCAGCACTAACCTGTTCTGAGTAAACAGAGATGTGGAGGTGAATTGCATCAATTGAGGCTGGAATAAAAGTTTGAAAACTTTGTTTCTTCAAGCACAGATAGATAGTTTGAGTGAGAGAGGAAATGATCCTCTTAAGGTTTAAGTACCATACTTAAAGATTGGTTTCCTTTATATTTAATCAGTAATTAAGAAATTAATGCTTTTTGAATTGGAAGCTTTCAAGAGGGTGTGTTTGGAGAGGATTGCTTTCCAACATCCATTTGAGTTTGTACTTTATATCAATTTCAAGACTTCACAGTTCCTTCTGAGTTGTAAACAGAAATCACAGATCCTGTAGCCTGCCTCGAAGGCTCATGAAGCTTCCATTTGAGGAGAGCATTGGTACTGAGGGCTGCCCTGCACACACATCTAGTGCTGCTGTTTGTTTTCTGTTGGGATTTTAAGAGCTGTAGTCTTCAGGTTTTTAAGTCAGATGTTCAATTCAGAACATGGCTGCTAGGAAGGTGTCAGATTGCAAAGATGAATTCTGCATAGGCTTCTTTTTCCAGATTTTCCTTTTCAGACCACAAAGATTTTGTCATGTGTGTTGTTGTGAAAGTATAATGATTGTGAATTAAAACTGTTTAAGAAGGGGAAGAAAGGGTGCCTGTTGCTCTTCCAAACTATTGATCTGTAATTAGTCTCACTGAAAATGCTTTTCTTGGTGGAAACACTTTACATGATTTGATGTTTTTGTTTTACTCTTTGTGCCACCATTCTCCATATTACTCTCTCTATATAGATATAACATCTTTTCTTCCAGGCATTTACCAGGATTTAATTATTTGAAATGCCCCATTCTCTTGTATTTCTAAATTCTCTAGTTTTGTTCTCCTTCTTAAATTTCTTTAAACACTGATGATAAAATTGTTTTTCTCATTTCCCCTGTGCCTTTGTTTTTGCATAACAAGGGGTTTTTCACTGTGAGGTGAGGCTGTTCCCCCCCAGCCCCAATCCTGTGTTAGTATTTCAGCAGGACATGTCTTATGTGCCTTTTTGGTACTTGATTTTTATCTGTACTTAAATACAAAAAGAATTCTGAAGAGAGTGGCAGAAAATAGGAACTGACTTCAGAATAAGAGTTTGCAGTATTGTAATGTGATTTACAATACTTACAATTCAGTAACCCAGATCTGATAAATCTTGTAAAAAAGCTGAATTCAAGACAGCAGGGTGGTTTTATTGGCAAGTTCATGAGTAAGGTTACAGGTGGTGAATCTGAGTCCTGCAGAATGTTTTGTATTATGTACAGAATCCTTTAAGTGAGTTACTTACACAGAAGTGCTGGACCTTTCAGATACTTACAGATGCACTTACGTGCTCTTTCCTGGTTCTCAGGGATTTTTTTTTTTTATTTCATGTGTTCTTTGCCAAAGATAATGACCTTGTTTGCCCTTCTCTTGCTGTTTATCTTGTTCAGTTAGAAGGAAGTTATTATTAACATCAGTGTACTTGCTTTGTTTTCTGATGAAGATGCTGTGCTCTTGAAGTAGGCCAAGTACAAAATGAGGCTGTTCAAGTACTAGGATTAAAGGTAGTTTAATACAGTCCCTCTTGAGGAACTGATGTTTTTCATGGTACTTCTGGTTAATAGGCAAGAATTTATGCTCTTGCTGAATGTATGAGGTGAAGGAACTTGAGGTACTAAACTGAGGTAGAACAGCTTCCCTTTTCTGGTCAATAATGTAAGATTTGTTCTGTGAGAAGGTGTGGGGGGGAAATCAGTGAAACGTGAATGTTTACAAAGCACCTCTGTCTAACCAATCTTTACCAGAGCTGTAGCATAAGATTGATGAACAGAACTTCTGTTGCATGTTCATGCTCTCAGCCTTCCTCTGAAGAAGAATTATTTCTTTTGGGGTGTCTTGTTTTGAGAAGAAGTTTAGAATATTGAAAATAAATTGGCACATCTTGGACTAGAACAGAGAACATGAGGTTTGTTGCAGTTAATGCTTAAACCCTTATGTCTGGCCTGGTTTTCCACAGCATCTGTACTTCATTACAAAAGGACTTTGTGCTGGTAGTTGTGAAATGTTCTCTTTGAGGGCCTTAGCTGCCTTTAGTGATGGGGATGTGGGCTGCAGAATGTCCTAGAAATAAAACCAAAACCTTGCTGGGGAAGCTGGTGAGCAAAGAGAAGCTCTGAAGTGGTCCTCATAAGTTTCTGTTACTGAGGAAAATAACAAACATCTACTAGCACTAACTTTGAAGAATTGCTGTCATGGGTAGGTTGTGGAACAAGTTTCATCAGAAGGTAACAGTTTTGGTATTGTGTGACAGGATAGTATGAAGTTCTGGAGCCATTCTGAAGCAATAAGAAAAATATTAATAGATAGTTTCATTGGTAAATGAGAGCCTATCAAAAAAACCTGTGAAACCAAGTCATCAATTATTCTTTCATTTCATCAGGTAAAAAAGATCCCTGTGCATGATTTCATAACCTGATTATTATTAAATGTACCCAGAAGTTGGCTTAACTCAGTAATTTTAAAAATTAAAGTAGGGAGGTATGTGACATATTATTTTGGCTTGTATTAAGTTGTGATTTCAATGGTGTAATTTTATAGAAAATAATATTTTGAATGTTTTCCAGTATTGATTTTCTCAGGAAAATCATTGTCCTGTCTCTCAGCAAAATAAGTTTGCCTTCTTACTTGACCTGTGCTCAAGAGCAACACTGAGAAGCATTTGTTTAGTTAGTAGGGGGAAGGGGAAGACTCGGCGTTAATTTTGCTGGAGAGAGTGTCTTAACCCCCATTGTTTTGCATTGTGGTCAGGTGTGTATGCAGAGTTCCCAGCTGTGTTTGTACTGGCTGGATGTTTGTTTTGCTTTTGTGGCTTGTTCCCACCATTACCAGGGAGTGTGAGTGTGCACAATTTAGGCTGTGGTGTAATTTCTCTTCAAAGTTCCTAGGGTTCAATGCTGGCTGATAAGTTCACTCTGAATTGTTTCAACACTTCGCTCTTGCATGTTGGTCAAATATGAATTTCACATCCACATTACCTAAGGATGTTAGATAGGATTATTGCTGGGAGTTTGAAGGAGGTAAGCCCACCACTTTGGCAGATGGCACTGTCTGGACAGGTGGAATTGGAACCTGAGGTCCTGACTCAGCTTTTGGCAACAGGATCATTTCCAGGGATTGAGGGAACCTCAGTTTACTTTGGCTTGCAGTTACTGTAACGTGGGAAGCAGCATGAAACTGAAGCTGCACTTGATAATTCAAAAGCATAACATCAGGCAGCTCTGAGTTTTATTCTTTGGGAATGTATGCAGCATCAAGTTGATATTTTTCAGAATACAATGTGCTAAATAATCCTTTATAAATATGCTCACTAATGGTAATGTAGCTAAAATAGTCCTTGTAGGCAAGGGATATAATGGATTAATGACAAGTACAAATACCTCACAGCCTCTGGTAATTTGCTTGGCACCACGTGGTGAGAGAGACAAGGTAGCATGTCTGGCAGAAGACTATTTTCTGGAGTCCTCTTAACTTTGTTTCTCTACTTATGCATGAGCTGTATTCTCAGACTCAGTGTTTGAGAAGGGCACAAACAGTCTCTGAAGTGTTTGTTGTGCTTGATATGTTTATACATTCTGTAGGTACATTTATGTATCTTGTGCATGGATATTCATACCACTGTACCTTGATTCCCCTGCAGCCACTGAGCAGCTGCACATGTGGGAAAGCAGGCACCTCTGTTGGGACTGCAGCAGGGGGATTTGCCTGACTCTCCTTGCACATGACATTGGGCAGTGGTTTTGTCTCACACAGTTCACTCTCACTGGGTGCACAGAGAGAATAACAATGTCACTTAAAATACACTGAGCTTACAAGTGCTAAGGAAATGCTTGTCCTTAGGGGAAACCTTTCCCATTCACTTCAGTTCTTCCTTTCCTACCCTCCTATGTGTGACTTTACTGTGTTGCTGAGTGTTTATACCTTGACAACAGGGTTGATCATAATTGCAGTAGAAGGTCATGAGTATGAAATGCTGGTCTGTCCTGCATTTTTAAAGGCAGTCTAAATAAACTTGGGGATTACAAAGCACAGTGACTAGCTGGTGTCTGACTCACAGGAGCTTGTAATTCAACATGTACATTACTGATCAGGAAACTTTTAAGCTGCTATTTTGTTTAAGCTTTTCAGCCTCATACAGGCCTCTTCTGTAGGCAGCATCTTTGCATTGATATGCAGTAATGTTTATTCTAAGTCAAGCAAAGGGTCTAAATATGCAGATTTACAAACTGTAGACTGACATCTATAGCAGGAAAGTCTAAGTTACTGACTAGTGCACCTGTCACTGTTGGAGAAGCACTTTCCCACCTTTGTGGCATCAGACCTGAAGCACTGATCTGTTGGTGCTGCAAATATGGAAGCTCAGTGTGTTTAGTTGAAAAGTATGGGTAGTTCTACTTGCATTTTCATGAATGTACTTTGACAAAATATAATTTGCTAGAGCAATTCTACGTAATTGCTAAGCAAATTTCTTTTTTACTAGATGCCTTATGTAGTAAAACTTAATTGTGTCTCTGCTGGCATTTGTACTTGGTGGATCTTACTTCAGTTTTCTCTAATGTCTTTATCATCCCTCTTGATACCTTGCTGTGTTGGTACATTAAAAAGCTCCTTTTACCAAGTTACAATCTGCAATGTTTGGGTTTTTTCGTGTAACAAGCATTGTCATTTGTAGAAGTGTGAGGTAGGAGCTTTGTTACCATTGGCACTGACAGGAATTCACAGACAAGCTTGGGTGTACTCTGCCATCCTGTGTGTGCTTGTGCAGCTCACATTTCTGCTCAGCACTATGTAGCAATTTATTTCCATTTTGTGATATACAGAGGAGTCAGGTGCTTAGATATTGTGAAGTCTGCAAAAGAGCTTGTTTAACAGATTGGCTTTTGGTCATGGCTGTGGTGCACTGTATGCTTTTTCTGCAGACTTTTTCTTCCCCATAGCCCTGAAGTGGTTAATGTTAAAAACCTTTGTTTGTTATTTTTGAAATGATAAATAAGCATGATAGTTTAAGACAATGCTCGAAAGCTTCTTTACTTTGAATTTTTTAAATGCAACTGTTATATATGAGCTTTTTTATGTGGAATGCACATGTGACTTCTTAAAAGGTGCTTGGATTGTTTAGGTTTTAAGGCAGATTTCTTTTTTATTTGACATGAGGTGCTGAACCTCAACTCATGAATGAATGAACTTAGAAAATATTGATGCTTGGTTTTCTTGTTAATGGTTTTAACGTTTTTCTGTCCCCATGTTATTGTATAATGTTCAGTAGAAACACCAATTAAATTCTATTACTTAATGTGAATGACTGCTTGAGGTAATGAAACTGTACAGAAGAGGTAGTTAAACCTGCCAGGCTTGTTGCAAATGAAGCAGTATTAGGGGAGGTACAGCTGATTTAGTATTGTGTGCTAGAGATCCTGTGTAAACCCTATTCACTCACTGGTTTGTGGGGTTTTTTTTAATACTGTTTTTGGTTGATGGCAAAGGTAAATGAACAAAATACAAAGTTGCAAATGTATTGAGTTTTTTTCAAGCCTCTTTAACATTAAAGTTGAATAGAGCATACTGGCCTAAAAAGTTCATAGAGGAAATAAATTATTGGCCTGCTAAATACAAAGACTAAAATGAGACTCCCAGGTTCTGATACCTTGTGGCTCAGAGAGAGCAGCTGTGCAAGCATTGCTGTGGGTTTTGTGCTTTTTTACTCTCCTTGGTAATGGTGCCCATGGGCTCCTGTTTGAGAGACAAAGTGGTACTCTGATAGAAAGCACACTTGTCTTGCAAGTGCCCAAAAATGTTTCTGCATTCTGTGAGGAGTTTGCTCACTGGTGATGCCTGGCATTGAGGCTGCCCCAGCCAGCCAGACTGGACATTTGTTTGTGTGAAGTCCTTGGGTAGTTGTACAGTTTGGTGTTCAGAAATATGACAGTCAAGCTGTAGGTAATAATGAGTTTTAAAGTTTTACTGCAACTTCTGAGAGGATAAATAGTAGTTGTAGGTAGGTAAAATTTTCAATATCTGTTTTTAATGTTTCTAAGAAAAACCCCAAACCAACTAGATCCTGTTCTTAGACTTGTTTTTTCTTCACTCTTTGATCATGTGTACATCTGGGAAACTGTTGATTTTTGCAGTTTGTGATGTGTGGCCTGTGAAAGGGGACATTTCTGAGCCCTTGGTGAACTTAAAGCTGGGGAGATTGGGCTGCTGCTCAGACTCTCCTGGCTTTGTTCATTTGTCTTACTTGTCTTGGCTGTACTGTGTGCTGCTGCCAGGATCGTTGGATCCAGATTGGGAGGTGTCAACTGCAAAGGGAGAAGAGGGTAATTGGGAAACCTGGTCTGAAGAAGAAAGCCTGTGGAAGCAGTGATAGGCATACTGTTGTTCATAGTTTTTGTAAAAAACTTTGAGAGAAATGTCAAAAATTTCATTCAGCTGAAATTTGAATTCTTTCTAATTCTGCTGTGGAAATGTAGATTTTTGGCTTAGCCTTTAACTTCACCCAGTGCTATGTATGGTATTTGGTGAGGATTTAAAACTGGAACAGTTGGGGCTCTTGTCTGGGTTGGAATGCACAACCCTGTGTTACCTGCATGTGGAAGAATGGTGAAACAGAATAGAAACCCTTGTTGGGTTACCATGTTGCTTGCTATTCAGATAACACTCAACAGTAGTATCAAGTCTCTGTGACTAATAAAAGTGCTGGAATCCAGGTGTAAGCCTTTACCTTGCAAAATTATCTGAGTTACAAATTATTGCTAATGCACAGAAATGTTTTAAGCAAGTAGCAAGGTAGATGCAGTGATATCCTTTAACTTGGGAACTGGATACAATTATTTGTCAACTAATTAAATTTTTTGAAGTTCCACTTCAATAGTCTGCATGAGAGGAGAATAATTTTGTTATAAAACTTTATGCTGGCTGTTCTAAATGGCATTATAGCTGAAAACTCTGGAAAGGAAAGGTTAAATCACAAGAGCTGTTCCCATTCAGTTGTAGACTGTGTCCTGGAAACGATAATCTTTTGTACTGTATAAAAATCTCAGTTCACTTTGTGTTAGTCTGATTTCAGTGTGGAAGTCATGCCCTGGACATGTATTTACATAATATATCAAAAGCATCTTAATATGTTCTTTAGAATCCTTATTTTAGGGAAAATTACTTTGTTTACTATAGATGGCTGAAATAGTTTTCATTCATTGCAGTCTCAGATGAGCACGCAGCAGTCTGAGGGAAGGAAGGGGCTCTTGGACAGGTTTGCAGTTCAGTCTGATGTGGCAAAGTTGTGTGAGACAAGCTGAGCTGGTTTGAGTGTTTGTAGTGAGAAGAAGCAGTTCCAGGGTTTTCCTAGGTTTTCTCCTGGTCTTTGATTACCTGATTAAGCTCACAAGAACACTCACCTAAGAGTGAGTTCCCTTCTCTCTGTGTCTGTGGGTTACAGGGCTGCCTGGGCTGAGGAGTTCCTGAGAGCCAGAGTGGTGACAGAAGAATGGATGGGCATGGCCATTACCAACATTTAGTGCCTTCTGCCAGTTTTGATCTTCTGCAATTCCTAAATGAAATACTTAACTTGATAGCAAGACCTGTGCTGCTGAGTGTGTGCTGTGCTGTGGCAGTTTGGCAGGCAGACAAGTCTCTTTAGGTGGTCTGAGTGGGACCTGTGCTTGCAAAGGTAGAGGTGGATTATGTTCATGAACTGTACTGCATAATTAATGTGTGTGTTAAATACTTGCATTTTCCTGATTCCTAGGGTTCCTAGGTTGTGTATCTCATCCTCTCCGGCATGTTTAGAGCCAGTCTCATCAATTTCTTCATCTCTGCCTGTTTGTTTTGCACAATAGTTTAAAACATGAAAATTATTTCAGTCTACTGGTAACAGGATAAAAGTCACTCTCCATTTCTTCCAGTGTTGTTGTAAGCTCTATACCAATGTTAGATTTCTGAGTCAAATGCCCTGTGTGCCCTCCCCCTGTCTACCACCATTCACAGAACAAGAATAGAAGGTGAAAATTTCCTCTTAAGTTGTAAGTAATTTGCTGCTGTGAGTCCACAAATACAGATGCAAGATTTCTTCCAGTGAAAGGGCAGACTCCTTCCATGCTCTTAGAAATGTCTGATTTGAACATGAGGAAAACAATCTGCTACAATGCTCAGGGTGATGTGGCTGATCTCATTTCTGACCAGTGTTCTAGAGAGAAGTCTAATAATTATGAAGGGTTTTTTGATACTTTGTTAATTACAAGCCCGTGCATTTTTAGAAGTAAATTAGATCCCATTTTTACTGAGTAATTGTTATTTAAACATATGCAACTCTTTTAAATTGGCATTTTTAATAGAGATCTAATTATTACAGTGATTACAGTAGAAGAATCCTTCTTAACTGACTACTCAAGAGACTGACATCAGCTGATAAACAGAAGTGACCTCCATAATTTCCCCTCCATGAAAGGACAGTTGTAGGCTCTGCTGTAACAACAAGAAAACATTTTCTCTGCTGTGTAGAATGATTGAGGCCATTGAGAGATTTTGGCAGAAGAGCGTCAGAAGGGAAGATGTAAAGCTGTGTGGTCTGGGTGAGTCTGCAGGCAGCTTCAGTTGATAGGAGAAGGTGTTCACTGTGTCCATATGTACTGAGAGGCATAACAGGAGGGCTGCAATTGCCTGTGGGCCACACGAGGGACAGAAGTGATCTGCTCTTTTCCTTAGGACCCATCACAGGTAGAGCAAGGAAGGCTGCTTTGCTGACCCACCCTTTCTGTCCTGTTTTGGGCATGTGGGCTTCTTGTGACCAGATTTAAACTATTGCTAACACTTCCATGACATTCATGTACTTGAGTTCAAGAGGGTCAGAGCTGCAGTTATGCTTACCTACAAAACTGTTGCCTTGCCATTAGCAAAGGCCAGATCTATCAGCTGTTACTCAGGAGCTGGGTTCTGGGTCTCAGTCCAGGATCACTGTAACTCAGAGACTGATCTTGTGCCAGAATAGCCATTGAAGGCTTCTGTGCATTACTGCAGGCAGACTCAAATTGCCCTCATCAGTACAACCTCAGTCAGGTTTGGAACTTTTCAGCAGCAGCTTTGGAAACAAGTGCTGTAATAAACTTGTCAGAATGTCTTTGTTGTTTTGCAAGCAGTTAGGTGTGACTGCATATGTGTGTGAGGAACCAAAGGCAGTGTTTGGTGTGTTACTGAGGTAAGTGCTTCTGTAGTGACCTGTGGAGCTGCTGCTCAGGAACAGCTAAGCATTTTTGCTTTCAGTCATACAGAAGCCACTAGAGCCACTTTCTGCCCTGAAGGTACAAGTAGTGCAAAGGCAGTGTCTTTGGACAGTTTGCATTGATCCAAGGTGTATTCTGTGTCTGGCTGTGCATTCTATACATTTCTCTTGCAGCGTTGTTGGTCCTTGCCTGTCCCTGGGTGAGTTTTCTCTATTATGGTGGCATTCAGCTGCCCCTGAGTCCCACAGAAACATATTTCCAGTGCCTGAACTGGTTCTAGGAATGGAGAAGGAATTACATGAGTACAGAATAAGGCAAGGCATTAAAAATACAGACCTCTTTGCTTTGCACATAACTGTCTGATACTACTCCTCATGTTCTTCCTAATCTTGATATAAACTGCCTGATTAGTAAATTACAGGACAGCTAAGATCTGATAACAGAAGGAGAAGGTAAAGAAAATGAGCCAGTTCAGGTGTTTTATTCCTTTCTGGCTTCTTTATGGACAGATTTATTGGATTGAATATCTACACAAATTTTCTCAAAATTTGCTTAACTTGACCATCACGTTTCCAATAGGCCTTCCCTGACCCTGCAGGTTACTGAGATCCTTATATAGCTGAGACCCAATATGTGTCCTGTGGGTCACTGAGCAAGCCAGGGTGGAGGTTGGAGAGTGACTGGTGTGCAGTAGGTCATAGAAGTGGTTCAGCAGTCCCTGCTCTATATTTTGGAGTGAGTTTGCCTGAAAGGTCTTGGTCTGCAGCAGGTTCTCTGAGCAATTTTGCTGTGTTTTCCTCCACTGCCTTTCTACCAGTAAATATTGCTTATATGAGAACCTTTACCATCTCTGTGAATTTAGCAGCCAGAAATCTTTACCTTATAAGTCTGGAATCAGGTTGTTCATGCACCAGTTTACACCTCTTGATGACATGATGAGCGACTTCTGGTTTTTTAAATTCTTAATATTTTCTTATTTGATCTTAATTATGGATTAATGTGTTTGTGTTTCAAATGAGCTGCAATTTTGTTGGATTTTTTTGTTTAGAGATTTTTTTTGGACAATAAGCTGCTAGGAGGTGAAATGTGTATTGCAAAAGACAGGTCTAAGAGTTTGTATGGCCTTGATTGTGTGTCAGCTGTAATCTGACTCAGTGTAACTGTTGTGAGCCTAATGCCTCTTGACAACTGTCTATGGAAACTGGTTCCCTTTCAGTTCTTACTCCTTAGCCACTGTGAGTGCAGTGAAGTGGCAGCCTTGCAGAGCACTTCTGTCAGGGAGGGGTGTGGGAGGATTTTACCCAGTCATGCTGATGGAAATCAGCAGTTCTGCAGAGATGGGCAGTGGTTTGCCTTAGTTCCCACTAATGACACAATCAGTTGTAGTTTGTTTTTGTATAGGTTTTGTTGCAGAGACAGAGATGTGATTCTGATCTGCACAGGCTTGAACTCAGTCCTGTCTGCTTTTTAGAAGTACCAGTACTTTTTAAAACTTGTCCACCCCACCTTTTGCTTCCCCCCCCAGCAAAGACACCACTCTCTTGCTTGGGGTAAACTTGGGGTATTGGGAGATTTTCTGTTCTGCACACTGGCCTTGGAGCTGCTCTTTTGGTGATTTCCATAAGCAAATGTGCCTTAAGTTATTATTTCTAAGAGGTCTGAATTAAGTGGAGAAATTATTTGAGGAAACAAACAATCAAATTACAAAAAAGTGGATTTTTTCCTTTATTTCTTGAACAGATGCACTCATTGCTACTGCAGTAACATTTTTTCAGTTGCCTTTTAAGAGGATAATACACATTCTGTTGCTTTGGTTTGTTCAACTGTAATGACAGGTTGTGTCACTTAGTATTTTAATGCTGTGTGCTGTGATTATCTTACTTGGAATGTGGTCTCCAGAGTGTACTGCAGAGTAGATATTTTGTCAAAGAAACCTCCGTGTTCTCTCTAAGTGCCAGTTTTCTTTTAGAAACTGCAACTAATTTAAAATCCCACAGTCATGTTGCCAAAAATTTAAGAAGCATTATCAAAATGTGAAAGAAGGCAAATACTGCTTGCTTGCAGTTGCTGTGCTTCTGCCTGTTTCTGCTTGCAGGCAGGAGTGCCTGTGGTTGTCAGGTTGAGCCACAATCACAGTATCCTTTCTTTTGTGTTCTAATTGTTGTAATTCAGATTTTTGAATGCACTGTGCTAGAAGTACATAAAACATGGAAATACTGAACTTGTGACAAAGAATTAGCCCTATATCCTTGCGTTATCATTTGAGAGAGGTCTGCTGCCCACCACAAAGCAGCACTGACCACAAGTTCTGGTTCCTTCAGTCTGTAGTGGGTGCTGCTCTGCTTTGATTTCCCTCGTGCCTTTGTTGCTGTCAGTTTGCTTTACGTTGTCCTTTCACTCTGATGTTTTGGAGCGTGTGTGCAGTAAGAGTGGATACAAGGGATAAATTTGCTGTCCTAAAATTGCTAGGAAGGAAGACCACAGAATGACAATTAGTGCCAATGCATAATTTTGCTTATGAAATTGCATCATACTTTGTTACATTCTACATAGTCAGAAAAAGAGTTGCTGTTTTGGTGGGCTTTTCCTGTAGACTCTCTTAATTAGAGGAAACCTAAGGAAGGAAAGTGGTTATCAATCTTTTTGTTATTTAAACAATTAACAGTGTAATCTGGTATGTATTGGTGTTTTAACTGTCCAGATAATTTTCTGGACAGGAATATAGTGTGGAGAGTAAGGTGCAATTCATGGAATAATGGAATAGCCAGAGTTGGAAGGGACCCACAAGGGTCATCACATCCAGCTCCTGACCCTGCACTGCACAAGCCCAGCAGTCACTCCATGTGCCCAAGAGTGTTGTCCAAACACTTCTTGAACTTTGTCAGGCTGGTTCTGTGACCACTTCCCTGGGGAGCTTGTTCTGACTGAAGAACCTTTTTGTAATATCCAAGCTGAACCTCTCTGGACACAGCTTCTAGCCGTTCTGAGGTCCTGTCAGCTGTCACCAGAGAGAAGAGCTCAGTGCCTGCCCCTTGGTTCATGTTTCTGCCTGGGTGGTACAAAGAGTGATGGAGCTGTGCCTTACCCAATACACCCTCTGTGACACCCTCTGTCTCTGGGCCGAGTGCTCCCACTGCATCCCTTTTTTGTTGGGATTATCAGAACACATGGTGAGCCAGTACAGGATGCTAACCTGATGGAAAACTAGCTTGGGTGCTTGGAAAAGTGAGCAGATTTTTAGAGTTTTCTTGTATGAACTCTTTACCTTATAACACAAATTTGGCTGAGCATTAGTAAAAAGCAAAAGGAATGAAGTCTGAAGAACAGTACCGTTGTTCTGAAATTACTGGATCAAATTAACATTACAGCACTCCTAAAATTGTAATTACAATAGCATTCTATGTCAGGCAGAGAAAGCAGCTGAAAATGAAAGGTTGTCTGGATATAAGCACAGCTAATAGGTTGAAAATAGTGAAATGTAAAAGTGCAAAGCAGTTTCAGGGAGAATAGACTCCCTTCAGTAAGTACATGTTGTGAATGGTTTGTGTGAAAGATCTAAGGGAAGCAAGCTGGGATAGAAAGGGAAGAAATTTTGAAGCAGCCTGCTGTGGTGTTAAGTAGTTCAGGCTGAGTGTTTTTGTAAAACAAATGCAGGTATTTCAATGCTGTTTCAATCAGGAGGGTACACTAAGAAAGAAATGTGACTACATTGAAAGTGGAAACTTGTTAATAGGAACAAAATATGTGAACAATTCATATTTACATGAAAAGTATATCTTGAAACAAGGTGAAATCATCTAGCAATGAAGGTGTGGAATAAGATGAGAATATTCTGTGGATGTTTGTAGTAAGAAGTTTTGCTTGATTGTATTTGGTACTTGAGATGGTTGAAATGTTTCCTGAATCTTAGGGGGGGCGGGGGGGTTTGTCTTTGGTTTTCATTTTAAGGCTTTTTAAATTTAGTGAAGGAATTAAGCCAGTATAATGGGGAACTGCTGCCAAAGGGGATCATCTTTCTCTCTTCTGCATTTCCCCACTGCTTTGCATACACACATCCTGGCAGTTCAGGGAGCCAATTTTTCAGATGACTAATTGTTTCTAATTGTTTTCAGGGGAAATAACAGGACAGTGATGGCTTTTTGTGGAATTGGTTCCCATAGCTGTCATCATAGATTCAGTCTGACATAAGGCTGTGGTAGTATGGAGAATGACAGCAAGGGGCACAAGACTGAACCTTGTGGTGCTGGCTGTTAGATAAGTTTTATTCTAATGTGACAAATTATAGTGTTTGAGCTTGACTAGCCCATCTAAAATTCATTCCAGGAATTTAAAGAAACAGTCTGGAATAATTATACAGCTATTTGAGAACTTCAGAGGGGCAGATGATCTCTGAGGAGAGAGAAAAGGCACTAAACCATGCTTTAAAACAAACAAAAAAACCCCCATAAAATCCCTCAAAAATTCCAACCCAAAACCTCATAACAGTCAACTGACTTTTGAAAAGGTGGAAACTAGAGGGTTACAAACAAGTTATCTTACCCAGAGTTCCTGGAGGAATATGGATAATGTAAATTGGTGTAAATCTTCCTGGTGATGACCTGGAAGATATGACACCTAATAAGAGATTTTCAAGAACAAACCCCAGTTGACCCAGTTGAACTTTATTTTGTGGCAGGGCACAGGACCTAATGGATAGTGGTGTAAAAAAGACTTTGATACTGCTTTGTTGTGCAGTGAATGGAAGCAGTTGTGCACTAGAAATAAATCTACTTGGAATACTATATCTAGAAATAGATGGACAAAATGAAAACATTGATGAATTTCCTAGGTGGTCTGTCTTTAAATGCCAGGTCATGTTTCCAGGAGTGACTGGGACTACAGTATCTACATACAGATCTTCCTGTAACATGAAGAGCAGCCAGAAAATTTGATTAGGATTTGAATTCAAAATCATTCTGACAAATTAATGAAACCACTGCATTTTAAAATGGAAACCTATGGATTGAAATGAATGAGGTGTTGCATCTTGGTGGGAGTAATCAGCTGTGCAATCACAGTGGAGAATGACTGAAGAATAGAAACTGTAAGCTGTAGTGTGTTAGTTAATAGTAGATATTTAGCATGCTTTCTTGTTAAAATTACTGCTTTTGAAGTAAACAATTGTACCTGATTTATATGTGTTACTGTCGTGGTTTAGCATGGTTTGATTTTTAGTTAAAGAGAAAATCTATCTTTTACAGAAGTGATTCTTTGTGAGGACTGCTAACAGCTTCCTCCAGACTCAACAAAACCAGTCAGCTGGCTAGTTTTGAATGTTGAATATTAAACCACTTAAGGAAGCTGAACGTGCCTCTGTGAAATCACACTTAAAAATGAACAAACCAGGAAAAATTCTCCTGCTTCTGGCCTTTGAACAGGTAACTGGGTGCTGGCTCAGCCCGCGATGCAGCTCAGCTGAGGTTCTGCTGCTGCTGAGCTCTAACCAGGGCCGGCCCTGCTCAGGATGGCCCTGCTGAGGATGGCCCTGCTGAGGATGGCCCTGCTCAGGATGGCCCTGCTCAGGATGGCCCTGCTCAGGATGGCCCTGCTCAGGATGGCCCTGCTCAGGATGGCCCTGCTCAGGATGGCCCTGCTCAGGATGGCCAGGCCATGCTGCCCGTGCCCCAGGAAAGCCCTGTGGCTGGGAGCAGAGGGCCCTGCAGGCCTGTGCAGAGCAGCCCCACGGCTGGAGCTGAGCACAGCAGGATTGCAAAAGAGCCCCACGGCCGAGCGGCTGCTGCCCAGCAGAGATCGTGTGGCTGTGTGCAGGCCCAGGCAAGGTACCAACTCTGTCAGTGCATGGATGGAACTTGCAGACATCAGCCCTCTCTCAAGGGAGAGAAAAGGAAAGGGTGAGGACATGTAAAGAAAACATGGAGACACTGAGGCCAGTGAAGGAGGAGTCAAACCCCAGATGGGAGGAGATGCCTTAGTCTTGGGCTGAAATTCTCTTGTGAGTCTATGGTAAAGATATCATTGATACATCAGACTCTTCCTTTCTTTTTCCCTGTGACTCCTGGAATGCCCTGGGGGGATGTGGCATTCTAACCACAGCCATGAACAGAGGCATCAGTGCTTCAGCCAGCAGATGTTCAAGTAGCTGTGATCCAATGAGAAGCTTGAAAAGAGAGAAATGAGAGAGATGAGAAACCTTGCCCCAGGGATAGAATCACAGAATATTCTGAGCTGGAAGGGACCCACAAGGATCATCAAGTCCAACTCTTGTGGACTCGGTGAATGGTCCATATGGGGATGGATCCCACAGCCTTGGCACTACCAGCACGCTGCTCTCACCAACCGAGCTAGTGTCACCTTTGTGGAAAACCTCTGCTCCCAGAGATAATAGAACAGGACTTATGTTTCTATATTAGAACAAGCTCATCCTTAAAGTTGCACCCCATAAGCTGAGATGACCCATGGTAGTAGTTATGAGAATTCTACCAAACAGTGGGAGGAACTTCGCAATTGTGGGTCTCCGGGTGGCTGCTATTCATGAAAATTAAAACCATGAGAGAGCTGTTGCTGTGGAAAAGTGTCCATGGCATGGCAGGAGAGACTTCTCTCCCTAAGTGAACTGAAGAAAGATATTTTAGAAGTGGTAAACTGACTGAAAATACCAAATTTTGAACCTTTATGTTGTCAGTGGTAAAGGAGAGAAGAGTTGGGGGGAGAAGTGTTCTGAAGGTTTATCCTGATTCTTATTATTCTTCTTTTAGTTCTGTTAATAAAGTTTTCTTTGTACTCTTTATACAAAGTCTTGAGCTTACTTTTGCCCTTCTCCTAATAGTTCTCACAGCAGAAAATGAGTAAATAATTTTAGTGAGTGCCCTGGTGTTGGGCCAGCACTCAACCCACCTCAATTACCAGGAATGAGAGAGATGTGCTGAGCCACCAGCTGAGATACTGAAGTTGGGGGCAAAGTTGCTCTTGTGGGTTTGTCCAAATAAGTGAAAACTTAAATGCATGGAAGCGTAAGGAGAAGTTGCCCTGTCTTAGTTCCTTCTGTTTAGTGGAGTGTCTTTTGAGGCAAATTGAAATTCATATGAACAGTTAGCAAGCAGGGTAATTTTTTTCAGTGGGGGAAATTTTACACAGTTGTTTTTTGTAATATGTGGCGCTGCTAAGACTCTCTGCTCACATAGTGAGTGTTTTTGTAATTGGGATGAAAGGCAAAACCATGATTTGTGCTTTTGTTTTAAGAATACCGTTAAGATTTCTTTAAATACAGGTAACTTTAACCTCTTAATACAGAACTATAGGCTACTGGTACTTACAAGTTGTGTCCATGTCAGAGGTGGATCAGAGAAATTGGAATCTTAATTTAGTGTATGACATCCTTTTCTTCTCTGAAATAAAGCAGTTTTTTGGTGTTATAAACACAAGCTGGATAAATACACCATGAACCCTTAATATTATAAAACCAGTAAGCATTTGCTTAACTAAAAGAACATTGGCTATTATCTATTTGATGCAGAATTCTACTGGCTATATGAAGATAAAGCTTAGTTCACTGCTAGGCAACAGGTTGTAGCTGTGTAATCCTGAAGAATTATTACAGTTTACAAAATATTGAGATGTCTGACAGCAGTAATTCAGTCAAAGGTAGAAAATAAGTTAGTTGGTCCATACCCAGGAGGGAATGCTGCCACACCTCCTAGATGATATCTGTGTCTGGTCTTAACAAATGCTGCAGGTCAGAAGCAGTGCAGTGAGTTCTGCTTGCAGCTCTGCTGTGCCTTGTTCTCGTGATTGGTCTCTTCTTTCCACGAAGAAGCTTTTTATCCAGGGGACAGATGTGAAATAATGTCTGCAGCTTGTGTGAAGATAGGCTCAATTCCTGTGAATTCTTTTAGCAGAATTACATGTTAGAACACAGTTGAATTTCAGGCTGTGTCAACCTTGCAGTTTACAATAAAGCCTATTTTGTAACCTTCTTGATTATTTATCTTATTCTAAAGTTTAGACAGAAGATCTTAGTTGCCATTCTTGTACCAAAGTACTTAAATTTAAGTCAGACAGCCAAAGATACAGTAAGATCACATGGATAAACATTATACATTCAGTGTTAAAACCAACTATCACTTCTGCCCTTTTGCTACAGTTCCTGCTTTCAAGTATTTCAGTGTTTTAGTATTTCTCAGCATCTGACTGAGAGATGTGTTGGCATAACTGTTGTAGCACTGGTTTACTGAGCACCTGGGGAGGAACAGAATAGAAACTTAGGAAACCAGCACTGCTAATAAGGAAAAAATACCTTGTTGTATTGTTGGTAAGCCACTTAAAGACATGCACGCATCTGTGTGGTTTCTGTTAGTAACTGTATGACCTCTGCTGGTACTAGTCACTGTCTTGACAGAACTATGGGGAGAATGGTTTGCATTTTTACTGGTTTTTGATGGATTAGGAAAAGGAAAGGGAGGATAATGGGAAGCATTACAATAAATGAGAATGTCTTTAGGAGTCATTCACTGGGTAGAAATCATTGCTGTTTATTGGCAATGATGGCAAAGCCTCCTCTGTGGTTTTCTGACATACTGACAATAAATGGCCAAGGCAACTACAGAATAGTACTGGAGTCAATGTCTGTCTGCAACTACTTGTTATACTCTGTATGTCTAATAGTATTAAGCGTTATGTTGTGTTACACTTGTTATACTCTGTATGTCTGATGGCCTTAAGCGTCTCTCTGTAGCGGCTGTGCGTGTCGCGGTGCCGGAGCGCCGGCCGGCCCGGGCCAGCTGGGAAGCGGCGGGGCGGGAGGGGCGTGCGGGGGGACAGCGCCACCTGCCGGGGAACTCCGGCCCGGGCAGCGTCCGCTCTCCAGCTCAGGGCTGAGCAGAGAGAACGTTTGCAGAGAAATATCTCCTTCAGCCTGAGCGAGGCTGAGTTCTGAAAATGTTTTCTCAGGTTTTCCTTTCACTTTTTTTTTTTATAGGAACATCATTTGCAGCGGGCTATCTCAGCACAACAAGTCTATGGAGAGAAGAGGGATAACATGGTTATACCAGTTCCAGAAGCAGAAAGTAATATTGCATACTATGAGTCTATATATCCTGGAGAATTTAAAATGCCAAAGCAGCTGATTCACATACAGCGTAAGTAAAGGATTTCATTCATTGAAATCTGCATGGGGTCTGCTTTCTCCTGGCAGCAGCTGACAGAAGGAGAGGATACAGTCTTAAGCTGTGCCAAGGGAAATATAGGTTAGATATTAGGAAAAAGTTTTTTACAGAAAGAGTGATAAAGTAGTAGAATTGTGTGCCCAGGGAGGTGGTGGAGTCACCATCCCTGGCTGTGTTCAAAAAAAGATTGGATGTGGTGCTTGGTGCCATGGTTTAGTTGAGGTGTTAGGGCTTGGGTTGGACTCGATCTTGAAGGTCTCTTCCAACGTTGTGATTCTGTGAGAATTTATTTTACTAGTAGTTAAGACATATTCATAAATGTCTGAGCTCCCATCAAGAATGACTTCTGAGAATTTATTTTTCAACATGTTGAAAAAATTCTACTTGATAAAGAAGTGTGTTTAATTCTTGTTCAGTAGTAACAGTTCGGAGGGAAATTTAGATTAGTTAGCAAGCACAGACACAAATCTACTTAAAGAGGAAAATACATAATTCATGCCTAAGAAACAGAATACCTGTTCCTGAAGCATCACGAGGATAAAATGGCCATAGAGTGGATTCGGCAGCCAACCAGAAATGACAATAGCAGTTGAAGTATTTGCCTATGCCTGGTGCAAGTATTCTACATCTAAAAGCAGATGGGGTTTGCTGTCACTGATGACTTGCAAATTTGTTGTGGTCTTGTTTTTGTTGGAAGATAGCAGCTATTTGCTATGGATATGACCCTTCATGTGAGCACTGCATTCCTTCAGATACCTTTGGAAAAAAAATAAGAAAAATACAGTCTGTTGCAGAATTCTGTTGTATGGTGTAATAAACAGAATTGGAAAAGTAGTATCTGTGCTATGTAAGCATATCTCGTGCCTAATTAACTTTGGTTAAATGCTAGACTTGTATGTCATTCCGAGCCTCAATAATGGCTTAAAATATTTGAATTGTAGAATAGCGTGGGTTGGAAGGGACCTTTAAAGATCACCTAGGTCCAAACTCCCTGCAATGAGGGGAGTTCAACTTTAACAAGTTGCTCAGAGCCGGCCTAACTGTGAATGCTTCCAGGTATGGGCATCCACCAGTTTTCAGGCAACCTTTCTAGTGTTTCACCACCCTCATTGTAAAAAAGTTCTTCCTTCCTGCTAGCTGTCTTCCATGCTGATATTAAGGTTGTACTTTTCATTCTTATTTTCCTTATCTGGCTGTTCTAACAGCTGGAATTGTCAATTTTAAGCTGCACTGTATTCTACCTATTTGTTTATTAAAAATGGGTATGTCTTTTCACATGTGCACTTGGAAAGAAATTTGTGTCTCTTACCAACCACAGCAACTGGAATGAGGCATGGGAACTGGGGAGTCACGTTTCAAGTGCAGTGTTGCATTTTGGTAGGATACCATTGCAAACAGTTGTTGGCATTCTGCAAGACATTACTTGTATTTGGAGATACTTTGCTACCTAGGGTAGATCATGCTGGGCCAGTGTAGTCTGACTCATCTACATCACAAAAATCACTGGTGAGGATATGTGAAGATCATTGTAGTACAGGCTGCACATGCATTGCTAGGAGTGCCTTTGATGTGTGTTTGGGCTGAAATCTGAACTGCTGATTGTACAATACATAAAACTCCAGAATGTTTGGCAGCATTGAAGATTTTAATGAATCTAAAAATGTCTTACTGAAGCAGTGAAGCAGTAAGCTCTTAGTTGGTTTGACCACTAATAAGTTTTCATTGGTTAACAAACTATAACAAGTTGATGTGAACTTTTATGCCTAATTTTTAACAGGGTAGTTTTTTTTTCAAGGAAAAAACCACAATGTTTACATCCATCTGGAAGTAGCATTACAAAATTCTAATAAATAATTTTGGTTTTCTCTTGAGAAGTGTGTGCTGTGGGCACTATTAGAACAATTCATTTTTGTAGCAAAACTAACTTTAACTTTTATTGTATCATTTAGCTTTTAGTTTGGATGCTGAGCAGCCAGATTATGACATGGATTCGGAAGATGAGATCTTTGTGAATAAGTTGAAGAAAAGAATGGACATCTCTCCTTTGCAATTTGAGGAGATGATAGACAGACTAGAAAAGGGCAGCGGTCAGCAGGTACAACGGTACTTTGAATAAAGAATTTGAAATACACGCTCTATGTATTACTGTCTCAAAGTGACATGCTGGGTTTTACATTTAGCCAGTCAGCCTGCAAGAGGCCAAGCTGTTGCTGAAGGAAGATGACGAATTGATCAGAGAAGTATACGAGTACTGGATTAAAAAGAGGAAAAATTGTCGAGGTCCTTCACTTATTCCAGCAGTGAAGCAGGAAAAACGAGATGGCTCCAGCACAAATGACCCTTACGTTGCTTTTAGAAGACGAACGGAAAAGATGCAGACACGAAAGGTAAGTGTATCAATGCCTCCCTCAGCTTTTCTTTCTTTTCATTCTCTATCTTTCCAGAAGTTGCATATTTCAAGAAAAGATTTACAACATAATAAAAAATTGAATGTTCTGTTTTTAATTTGCTAGGGCAAAAAACGTAAAACGGCTTTAGTTGCACTATTGAATGAAAGTTTATATTCACTTTTTCACTAAATTTACTGTTAAATACTTAGGGTGTTGGCAAGCTGTGTATCATTGATAGCATGCACATGCTTCTCTTTGGTTTAGCATGTGACTTTTTTGATATACCTAAATATTTATAACTTACTTTAATTCAGGTTATTTAACTTGAATGATGTGGGAAAACACGTGTTTTGTGTATCTGCAGAATCGGAAAAATGATGAAGCTTCTTATGAGAAGATGCTGAAGCTGCGTCGAGATCTGAGTCGTGCAGTAACCATCCTGGAGATGATAAAAAGGAGGGAAAAAAGCAAGAGAGAGTTGCTGCATTTAACACTGGAAATTATGGAAAAGAGGTAATGTTTATTGAAAATTTGCTGCAGAAAGCTTTGGAAACTACTTTATATTTGGGTATATTTGAATATTTGAACAGTGGGAGATTTGAAAAATAAGTTCAGACTCTGTTGCACCTTTACAGGATAGCATATTCATATTTGCTTATGGAGAAAAAATAAAACATTAGAAAGTTGCTTATTAAAGGGAGGGTTATTGTCATGTTAAGCTACATTGTTTTATTACATGTGTAGATACTTTCAAACTTAGGTATCTACTCTGTATATTATACCAGAAGAGAGATCATAGTTTCAAAATCATTTGAAATTGTGTGTTAAGTATGTAGATTATGGAAATCCCAGCTATTTTAAGGCCAGTTTCAATCAATACCATTCTTCTTTGATTTAATGATCTCTGTTCTTTGCAAAAAAAGCTTGATCTAGTATCCTTCTTGAGGAAAACAAGCATTTCATGCAGCATTAAATGTGAGAGTCATCTCCAGCTAGTGCTTCTTTTACCATCCTATTGATTGGCTGTGTTGTGGGCCAAATGCTCTGCCAAGTGTCACTTTCCCAGTTGACTGAGGATCACAGTTGTAGTGTGGAGTTGTCCTTTAGGTTGATACTTAGGCTAGAGAAGTCTATTCAGATTCTAAGTGTCCATGCTTGAAAGCAAATGTTTCAAGTGAGTACCTAAAACTGCAGAACTGACTTCTTAGTCTGGGTTTTTAGGGAGACAAGCTAAATTGGCTCTATGAGGGCACTTATTTTAAGCCCTGAGCATTTTCAGCAGAAACAGGGAAGAGAAATCAGGAAGATTTTTCCAGTTGCTTTTTAAAAGAAATAAGCTATTGAATAGAGCAAAGACTTAAATCTCTCCCCTGGAGGTAGAGAGCTGTATTTCAACTCAGCATTTCTCACAGAACTTGAAATGTAATGTTTCATGGGTCTGCTTGTTGAAAGTACTCTGTAACACAAAAGGAGGATTCATGAATAAGGCATTCTGTTTCACTGTTAAAACTTCTTGAGTGATAAATTCTTTAAATGGTACCAGTCCCCAAGGAAAGGGGTGGGTAGCCCTCTCCTTTCTTTACACTATTAACTTTTGGAGATGCTTTACGAGTAGTTGTCCTTTTTTTTACCTGTCAGCATTATTCACTGCAGTGAGTTTGCTGTTATTCATCTCCTTCTCTGGAATAATACTTTTTGCACTTACTGCTGATATATATTTGCACTTTTTGCACTTATTGCACTTATTGCTGATAGATATTCCTTTTACCCCAAGTTGCAAGTATTAATTTGTTTTTCTTAATTTTTTACCAGATGGATATTGTACTCCAACAAATAAAATTTATTCTGATTTCAGGTATAATTTGGGTGACTACAGTGGAGAGATCATGTCTGAAGTCATGGCACAGCGGCAGCCACTGAAACCCACCTATGCTATTCCCATTATTCCTGTGACTAACAGCAGTTCTTATAAACACCAAGAAGCTATGGAACTGAAAGAATATAAAGTCAAAGTAAGTCATGTCAATAACAGAGTTACTGTTTGTGCTGTGAATGTACAAAATACACCATTTTTGGATTAGAGGAGGGAGGAAGCTTTTTAGAGCTGACAATAGGGAAGCAAAGCCTGCAAGTGAAATAAAATGGCTTTGTTCTGTTGGAGTTTTAGGGATAACAGATTACCAGCATTCCTCAAGATAGAAATAAAGCAAGTACAGACAAACTACAGATAAAAGGACACATGCAATTGTGTTCTTAGTCAGGAAGATGGAAACATACTACTGTCCATAAAGCTGGGATGTACTGAACAAAACTGTATTTATTATAATTAGGCATTGTATGAAGATAGAACTCACGATGTGAATACCATGTATTGTTCTAAGCTATATAGTTAATTTAATACAGAGGGTTAGGGCTTGTTTTGTTTCTGAAATATGATCCATTGATAATTCTCCCCCTGCTGTATATCTTTGGTTTAATATTTAAGTAAAGTATCAAATAATCTTATTTGATTTAGACGGCTGACAAGTACTTTTCTCCCTGCAGGCTTTAATTTTGTGTCATACAAACCATAGCTACAGTGCGAACAGCTGAGCATGTTAAATAGGTCAGGTGACACAGGATAAAGGCTGAGGTATAATTTGAATTTTAAACCAAGGCAACTTGTAACTAAAGAATATTCAGAGGCTGTTCTGAATTTGACAAGGTGGTTTTAATCAGTGAATTCTTCCACTGGTAGTAAAGCATTGTCCTTGTGATTGCTGGTGTGTACTTGCTTATCAGTGATTTTGGATCAGTGCAGTGTCTCACAGCTTGGAAACTTGGGAAATACTCTTAAATTTGACTTTGCATAGTATGGGGAAATGTGTTTAATTTTTAGAGATTTTTGCAAGATTATAAGTATCTTTGAGAAGTCCTTGAAAATCTTGGAGAAGTTTTTTGCCTTCAGAGCATTGCTTGGTACTTAGTAATACCCTAACGCTACATAAATGGGTACCAATTAAAAATACTAGGAAATAAAAAAGGTGCCCCATAGAGATCATGATGCATATTTTGGTCTGCTCCAAAGTAGTACTGTTACCTTAACTGCTAGTGAGTTACCTACCACAGATTGGGCAAACAGTGCTTGATTCCACGTTGTCTGTTCAGTGTTTTAGTTACTGGAAATGAAATTCAGACACTCTGAAATGACTGCATGTTTTATTGGGAACATGGTAGAGAGTTGCGTTCATGTCAATGTAATGACCTTGCTTACACGGGAGTTTAAGTAAACTCCTATTTTAATGTAATTTTCTTCTGTGTGTAGTTTTACACTGCTTTCATTTTCCTTGCAGCAAGATAAACCTGATGTTATTAGACCCAAAAGAAAGTATGAGAAGAAGCCAAAAGTCTTACCTTCGTCCACTGCTGCTCCTCAACAGACAAGTCCTGCTGCACTGCCAGTCTTTAATGCTAAAGATCTGAATCAGTATGATTTTCCTAGCTCAGATGATGAACCTCTTTCCCAGGTAGGACCTCTAGTGTTCTGTGCTGCTCTTTGGGAAAGAGCAGAAGTAAAACTCAGCAATTTTCTAATATCTGTCCTCATACACCACTCTCACCTCATCCTCTCTCCAAAGGTTTTGTCTGGTTCTTCGGAGGCTGAGGAAGAAAATGATCCCGATGGTCCTTTCGCCTTCCGTAGGAAAGCAGGCTGTCAGTACTATGCTGTAAGTAGAATTTCCTTGTGCATTGCAAGACAGAGTGTCACTGTGTGAAAACATCTTGTGTTTAATTGTTTAAAATTCTTTTAAGCCTCATTTAGACCAACCTGGCAACTGGCCGTGGAGTAGCCCCAAGGAGGGAAGATTAGGAGATGTGCGTTACAGATACTGCTTAACCACCCTCACTGTCCCCCAGAGGTGTATTGGGTTTGCACGGAGACGGGTTGGCCGTGGTGGAAGGTAAGTGCTGTGTAGTTGTTGCTGGTTTTAAAAAGAAAATTAAATCAGTAAGATGCAAAGAAGAAAAAGTCTAAAAAAGACCCAAAAATTAAAAAATTGGAGCCATCACAGAGAGATTAGCTTGCTAATCGATCAATTTTTGTTTTGCAATAGTGGAAGCTATTTTAGTAATGTTTTATAAATAGTTCTTGGGATTTTCTATTGCTTTCATCCCATTTTTGGCATGAAAATGCATGTATATCTTCAGTTGTGATTGGTTTGTCTTTCAATTGCTTGCATAGCTATGCTCAAATAGTAGCATTTCAAGATAACAAAAACTGTATTTTGCAAAAAATGCTTTGCAGAGTTTAGACAGTAATGGATTATTTTGAGAGAGATGCTTAGAAATTATAATAACTGTTAATTTTCAAACATTTTGAAAAATACCAAATAATTACCTATTTCAGGCATTTTGCTTTTAACAATCTTTACTGAAAACAATTTATAAATGGTTGAGTGTGTAAGTATGTGATGTCTTTAAGAAAATAGTACATTTGTATTAAATTTTTGTTAAAAGTAAGCATACTGATTTGCACTTCAAATTTATGCTTTGCACCTCTCCACATATTATTAGTAAGCCAGCTTGGCCAGTCAGCAAAGTTGGAATGAGATCTGATGGCTCTTACCAGGTGGTTTCCAAGGGGATTTGGATGTTAATGTGTAACATCCCTACTGTTTTGGGATGGTTGTAGGTATAGTTACTATATATGAGAGTAAGGCTTTGGAAAAGAGGTTACTTTAGGGGACATATTAATCACTTTTTACTTAAGCAGTGTTATTCTCTAGGTCTTTTGTTTTAATTTTGTGTTGTTGAAATATCCTTAATAAAAATGTGATGTTGTACTTCAGCTCTTCTTCAGACAGTAGAAGCGAGAATATACCTAAATAAATACCTAAATACTTCCTGTGAAATAACAGGTGGTCATGCATTGTGTCAGGGGAGTGTGTATGTGTGTGTTGGCTTGTTCTAGGATACTTCAGTCTAGCTTTTATCCTTTAATCATCCACAAGCACACATGACAAACTGATGACTTCCTTGGTGTTTCCTTGCCACAGTTTAATTGTGCTTTGTTCTGGTTCTAGGGTGCTACTGGACAGAGCGCATTCGGACTACGATAGTGCATTTCATCACCTGGATTGGGAAAGCTTTTCCTCATCGCAACACTCTTCAATCAGTCAATTTGCCAATACCTCAGAAACAAATACCTCGGACAAATCTTTCTCAAAAGACCTCAGTCAGATACTAGTCAATATCAAATCATGTAGATGGCGGCATTTTAGGCCTCGGACACCATCCCTACATGACAGTGACAATGATGAACTCTCCTGTAGGAAATTATACAGGGGTTTAAATCGAACAGGCACAGCACAACCCGGGACCCAGACATGCAGTACCTCTATACAAAGTAAAAGTAGCAGTGGTTCAGCACATATTGGTATGTCTGTTTTAACAAACTTGCTTCTAGAAGTTTTAAACTTACGTCAGAAAATCCAGAATATCATTCGGTCATCCATATTTTACATTGTGGTCTATTTTGATGGTTACAGCCTATCTTCAAGTGTGACTCTTTTTGCTACGTTGAATTTATTTGCATTTTTTGCTAACAGTAGTGTACTGCATCTGAGATTTATACAAATGCTACAATGGTATGTAATTACAATTGTCGAAACATAAAAGTTGAAACAGTATTGAAACAGTGTAGGGTTTAAGTTCACGGAATATTTGGATTTTTTGAAATTAAAAATACATTAATTGAAATGTTAATATAAATATTATGCACCAAATTTTTTCTAGTACAATGTTAATATAAATATTATGTACCAAATTTTTTCTGGCAGTGATGGGAAATGTTTAGGTAAAATGTTTGCATTTAGAGTCCCAGCATGCTATGAATTCTTACTTGAACTTAAATGAACTTAAATGCCATTTCCCAGCCAAGAAGTATCTAGCCCACCCTCACTGCTACATCTGCTTATGCTTAGCAAAACTCTCGGACTAATCACCTCTACATCTTGTCAGCAAGTGGCAGATTACATCTTATAGAACATAATTACAGATTTGAGGATCTGACTCTGAAAAAATGTGATGTGTTAGTGGTTTTTAATTGGAACACTGTTGGATAGCATCACTCTTGCTTCTTCTCACTGGAAGAGTGGTATTTACGTGGTTAGAATGGAACTTAGCAACTCATCAAAATTCATGAGTTACTTACTGTAAATGTCATCTTTTAATAGAAGGTTAAAGTGACATCATTTTTTATATAAAACAATCTTAGAAGTTCACCATGGTTTTGTAAGGAGTATCTAGAATCATATTTTCCTTGCCATATTAAATTATGGCTTTGGAAATCAATCAGAAAACCTGGATAATGTAGGAGTGTGGCGAGCAGAGATGCATATACCTAATAAACAAAGTAAGTTGTGGGTTGTTTTGATGATTTGCTTTAAAGACTGTTACACTGGTTATCAGATAACTTTAATCTTCTGTATCACTATATTATATGCCTTGCCCCCTGTATCATGTTTTGAGGCTTTTTCCTGAAAATTCTTTCTCCTTGCATTTGTGGAGTTAGTGAGCAGCCGTTGTTTGCTGCTTTATTTCATGCTAGTCCTCCATGCTAGCCTAGAAGTAGGTCCTTGCCCCCATGCCCCTTTCTTCTTTCATGATTCTTCTTGCTGGAAATGTACTAGGGCTAAAACTGATGGTTCTTATGGTTTGTGATCTTACTGTGGCTTTTGGTGTTTAAATTCTGCTCTTTCACTGGCCTGAATCAGTAAAACAAATCCAGAAGTCAGTGAGGGCATTCTCTGCCTGGTGGTCAGGCTGAACTGTGATAAGTGGTAGCCAGATGAGGAGAGGGAAAACAAAACTAATGTGTGTTGGACAGACTGTAAATACACTGCAAGGTATTCATGGACAGTGCTTTACATTTGGAAGTCATGTAGACTTGAAAAATCAGCTGATGGAGTTTAAAGTTCATGTCTGTGTGTGTGTCAGTAGAAATAAACACACACACATCCTTTTAGAGTGTTTTTCCCTGAAATAGATGGTAAGGATATTTATCTACATCATTTAGGAATTAAATGGAATTATTTATATTGATGAGTCCCAGAGAAGGTTTTAATTGTGTTATTGCATATTGAAGCATGTGGGAAAGAAATACATGCTAGTGTAAGTACCTGGTATAATACATTGATTTGTGCTTGGAATTCTGTGAAAAATATTTAAGTATTCCAAGCTTTTCAAAATACAAATGTGGAGTTTAGTTTCATAACTTTGCTAGGAGGTAATACAGGAAATTAAATGTTCAATAAAAAAAATACAGCTGTCTGAATTCATAGGTATCCTTTAAATTGAGTCTTTGGACAGTCACTAGTTACTATCATAACCAGATAGATTGGATCCATATAATTATTTACAGTCTTAATTGTGATTTTTGTGGCATTGGAGTGTATATGAGTCTGTGTGTGTGTGGTTTACTGTTGATCACCTGTTCAGATGTAAATGTTTGTAAGGAGCACAGTTTGCTTCATCTTGGTACCAGTGTGGTTTTAGTGTTTTGGGGTTTTTTTTCATTTTCTAAAAGGATGCTGTGAGATACGTTGTCTGTACAGATCACAGGTGTGTTCAAGCCTCTCATGTCTGAGTCTGACTTCTTCAGAGCTGCCTGTCAGGGGGGCTGCAGCTGCTGAGTTCTGTGATTGCTCTTTCTGTAGCCAGTCCTGTAAAGAACCTCAGGTATCTAACAGCCCTGCTGACGTTTTTGTAGTGGTTACTATTGCAGCTTAACAACCCTGTAGGGTTTCCCTGTTGCTTTTTCTTAGTTGTTTTTGAAGCTGGGAGTTTGTGGGTGTGGATGTTTTAGGTTTGTTTCTCTTTGCCTTTTAGGTTTTTGAGGTGGCAATTGGTCTTTTGTCAGAAAACACCTATTAATACATCTGTATTTTTAAGTCATATTATCCTTTCACTGCTACTGTAAGTTGTGGTCAAACTGTATTAGTTTTAAGATGTTCATCCTGGGATTCTGTAGGGACCAACAGAGGTGGTCATGTTGCCATGTTTATTATGTGCCATCACATGAGTGGTTTTGGTTTCCCTACTAAGAAAGTCTTGAGCTTTTTCTGCCTTGCATGATGCAGACATGGAAAATACCTTCCTTGGGTCTGTTATATGTGGCCAGCAGGGCCATGAGGTTGAGAGGTGGTATCTCAGGTTTTCTCTTAATGAGAGGATATGTTACAGAAGTTGTGCTGTAGCATAGCATTCTCTGGCTACAGGGAGCCTTCATTTTCATCCTGAAGATCAGAGAGAGGTTTCCCCAGAGCTGGGCATTTTATAAACATTTTGAAGTGCCTTTGATCCTGAAGAAATGTAATTTATTCTGATTCTCGCTTTCAGAGTACTCAGTATTAAAGATTTGTGGAAGTTGCTGCATTGAGATTTTGTGTGTAAACTGAGAAGGAGTGTCTTAAAATCCCTTACAGGTTGCCTGAACACTTGTGGTGTGCTGAAGGCTAGACTTGGGCAGTAGGAACAAGTGGCCAAGTAGCATCACTTGTGTAGAGGGTGGTTCCTTCTGATCTTACTTATGAACAAGTATCCTTTGCCCTCTTGTGAGAAGAGCTGATTAAAAGGTCTTAGCAGATGTTATTCAGAACACCACTAAAAAGGAAGCAAGAACATTAAAGCATTATTTTTGTGGATAATTAACTTGTTTAGCAGCAGAATTACTTCAGTAAAGGAGCCTGTATTGCTGACAGTGTCAGGTTTCTCAGTCATAATCCTCAGAGATGGAGTGTACAGTAGGTATGACTATTGAGCTGAAGTGTTTGTGTTCCCTGGTGATTGATTGCTATTTGCCTGGCAGAACCAAGTCTTTGACCTCCATCACTTAAGAAACTGCTCTCTGCTGGAGACTTTGTATTAAATATGCTGCATTCACATTTTTGCATGCTTGGATCTCATAAACAAAAGTTAGAGACACTGAAAGCTGCACACTTGTATCATTCCATTTCAGCCTTGTGTTTAGGAGGCAGAGCAGAGACACCTGCCACTAGTGAAATACTGGAGCACTGGGAGCAGGCAGCAGTCTTGCATTCTGTTCCTTTCTGCCTTCTTCACCCAGAAGCTGGTTCACTTTGAAAACAGGGTCTGAAAGCTGGCAGGGCTAAGAGGCTGGCAGTTGACTGGAGCTGCTCAACTGAGTTGAGAAATCACTCTTTGAGAAGAGGCCTTACTGAAAACTGTTAGGTTTTGTGTTTGGGATTGTATATATGAAATATAATATGAAATATACATACTATATATGAAAAGCTGTGGATACCCAGAATACAGTCAAATGCATTGCATTTTCTTGTAAAAGAGACATTTAGGTGATGTGATGCAAATTGTGCATTGCTGTTTAGTAACTTCTACTGAGGAAGTTCCATAGAAATAACATTTTCCCCAGTAAACTTGCATGCTTTTTTTGGACCTCTTAATCTGCCTTTTAAAAGCAGTTTTGCATGCTTGGGGATCTAGCAGGGTAGTGAGCTGTGCTTCCATTTCCCAAACATGTCATGTTGGCTGATGGATCAGTACTTGTTCAGCCTGGAGAAGAGAACACAAAGCTTTGGGATGACCTAGCTGGGACCTTCCAGTACCTGAAAGGAGCCTGCAAGAATGATGGAGAGGGACTTCTTACAAGAGCATGTAGTGACAGGGCAAAGGGGAATTGATTAAAACTGAAAGAGAGTAGGTTTAGATTAGAAGAAATTCTTAGAAAGAAATGCTTTACTGTGAGGATGGTGAGGTACTGGGACAGGTTGCCCAGAGAAGTTGTGGAAGCCCCATCGTCCCTGGAAGTGTTCAAGGCCGGGTTGGATGGGACTTGGAACCTGCTGTAGGGGCAAGTGTCCTTCCCCATGGCAGAGGGTTTGGAACTGGATGTTCTTTAAGGTCCCTTCCTACCCAAACCACTGATTCTATACTGTTTTTCATGTTGTCATTAAGGTGTTATACCTGATGCCAGGTTTTAGATAGGCTTTTCCCAGAAAGAAACAGGAGGAAGCTTCTCAATCCTTGTGGCAATTCCTTGTAGGAAGGACTTGTCCATGGCTTTCATGCCATCACTGGCTGTGTTTAGATGTTTTTATTTAACCCTTGCATCTCTCGTATTCTCAGTAGTGCTCTGTGTCACTACTTTCCCTTTTTTGAAATGCTTCTTTCACATAACAGGATAAACTTGGTGATGAAAAATACTGAAATTTGTAATGGCCACTTCCAGTTATCTTTGGAATTTTGTAGTCTTGGCCCATCTGTGACTGAGCTGTTGAGATCCTAGTTGAAAAGCAATGGCTTCAAGAGAACAGGTGTTTATAGCCCATCCTAAACTTAGTTTGAAGTAGGAAATATTAAAAAGCTGCTTTAGTCTGGGAAATGTGACTGTGGATGAGGAAGAGTTGATACTTTTCAAAACACCTGAACCACTTCCAGATACTTCAAGACTTGGTAGTCTTACTAGATCTTCTCATTCAATTCAGTTGGAGTAAAACTTTGCTCCAAAGTTGAAGATCTCTGGGCTTGTGGAGCTGTTACACTTTGCATCCCATGCAAGGATGGTCACATTTGTAACTGCAGTAAACTGTGTGTACCCTAACTAGAATGTGACATTTTGGTGGAAACTCATTTTAAGGACAATGAGCAGACCAATAAAAGTGCATAGAAAGGTTTCTAGCTTTCATTCAATGCTAGTAAAAAAATCCTTATTAATTATTTTCTGTCTGTCTGCTGCTACCAAGTAAGGAGTGCATACATAGACATTATATCTAGTTTATAATTTCTCCAGTTCTGATGTTAGGAGTTTCACACTTCAGTTCTGTTGGGCTGAAATAAAAAGCTGTTGCAGTAATAATCAAGGGCATAATGATTCGTGTTCTCATAGTGTGCAATAATGCCATGTTTAAGTAAAACCAATCTTGAACTTCTTTTCAGAAAGTGAAACATCTCTGAGCCTGGTGCATCAAATACTAAATCACACTGATGGCTCTAAGTCTCTCCAATCTTCTGAATTCACTGGTGAGAATTTGTTATGCAGTAGAAAATCTTTAACCAGGCAGTGTAAGCCAGATAACATCTCTCATAAGACAGAGATTTAAAAATGTGATGTTCTGGATTACTTAGCTTTGTGATTGAGTTTGCTTTGCATGCACTTTGGCATTAGTAACCACTAACTGGTGTCTTATGAGAGCTTCACATCCCTGCTGTATGTATTTCCCTTAAGAAGGCATTGTAACATGATAGATCATCTTTCCACACACTTTAGCAGTTCTCTAGTTTATTGAATTTCTGAAAAAGTTTGGAAGCTTTAGTTAAGTGAACTTTCTTCAGATCAAAACTGCCTTTTTAATGGTTTTCACCTCCACTGGAAGGATCATAGAATCTAGTATTCTATAAATGGAATAGAGTTCTTTGAACCTGATGTAGTCTTAATGTTTCAGTTTTCCCACTGAAATGTAATTTCTGCTCTTGAGAACAGATACTTAACTTGTTATGAAACAGCTTTTAAACTACTGTAATTTAAGTATCTAATTCTTAAGATGTTTAGCAGGACTGAAACACTTGTCAAAAGTTTTAATTATGCTGTTTGAGTCTCTCAGTTTTAAAATTTTTTAAAACTTTATTAGAAAAGAAAAAAGCTTACCTAGCTAGGTCATTGTGTTTAGTCCACAAAGCTTGCTCAGTTTGCCTGGCAAATCTAGTGAGCATCTTCCATTCCAGAAATGGAAAAGAATGCCAGTAGAGGGACCAGGAGGTTACACATGGATTTTCTGCTTTCTGGGTTATGCTCCCTGGGTTTTTTAGGAAACTGGTTATTGTTGTCAACTTAAAGAGTCTGTATTTTCCTTCTTGAGGGAAGCAAAGTAACTCACAAGTGAGTGACCTCCCAGTGAAACTTGCAGCAGCAGTCGGGAGCAGAAGCTGTGGCTGTAGATTGTACAAAGGCCCATCTGTTCATACAGATGGCACAGCCAGCCCCCCACAGACACTCACTTGTCACTGTTTTTGGCCACTTCTGGGAAGAAGTTGAGCTTTCAGAGAAGCTGTATGTAAGCTACAGCATTGTAAGGCTAGTACTTGTTAAATGCTGTGGTACAATCAGTGAGCACTGTTAGAGTATTTATATTGCAGTGTAGAACTGCTGCAAACTGTGGATCTTTGGAAGGTCCATTGACAGTACCATTGTTACTCTGTGCTCTGAAAAGCAGTAGCTGCTGAGTATCACCATCCCATAGAATTTGGTTGATATGTAAACAGAATCCTGCTATTTGAAAATGATATTCAGTGGCTTAGTTCAAGCAAAAAATAGATATGTCATTCTCCCAAGGAATACAGATACTCACAGAAGTGATTATAGAAAAACACATTCATAGTGCAGTGTGAAATAGCTCACTTTGTAATAAAACAGGATTTGTAGCTGTCACTGAGGAGATACTGAGTCATTTATCCTGTCAGTCAGTATCAGTATTGTACAGGGTTTCATTCCTTATGCTCAAAGCTGAAAACTCCTGAAGTTTTTTCTTCTACTTTCCATTCCTTTTCTGGTCTGTAAGCCCAAAAACATTTCCTTGCTGCCAAAGTACAGCACCAATGCAGTTGCAGAATATTTGTGTGTGTGTTGTCCCAAGCTGTTACATGAAGAGGATAACAGCATAACATCATGTACTGACTTCAGATCTGAAGGTTGTCTCAACTGAGATGTTACCACTTGATATAGTGTGCTGCAAACAAACAAGCATTTGTATAGCTGAGTCTCTTGGTAAAGAGTTGCTCATCTTCTGGTAACCATCTTGAGATGTGAATAACTTCAGGCAGAGTTGTGCTTAAAGATTCCTCATGTTTAAGGTTAGAAAAAGAGTTGGACTAGGTTAGCTTAAGAGTCAAGTGACTTGCATAAATTACTGAAGATGTCTTGGAAAGTATGTATAAGTTTTGTGGCAAGATACAGCTGTTGGCTGTGAAAGACAGTTGAGAGATTAGGAAATGGTTAAATTCTTATTTGTTGTGTATTAGTGGTGATGGTTGAGATTTCCCCCTTTACCCCTCGCTGTGTAGTGATTCTGTGTAGTGGATGAAACTGGGTGTTTCATCACTGTTTAATTAGGTAAATCCTGCACTATTAAATATTCATTACTGTGTGATGGAACCATGACCACTGAGGCTGGAGCATGCTGTTTGAGAAGTGCCTGTAAGCACTGCATCCTTGTTTGGGGCTGCTGAAGCAAGAGCCTGTCTTAAGATCTCATATGTCATCTATAAACTTTGTTTTGTTTTATCCCCTTTGTAAACTTCAAGCTGTTATGTGGCTTTCTGTTGCTTTACTAATGTTATTTAAAGCCTTGAAGGTCTCCAGTAATGTCAGGAATCTGTAACACTGTGTAGTGTATCAGTACTCTCCTGAGTTACCAGAAATGTGGTTACTGATTTAAGTGTTCAGAAAAGGTCTGGGCTTGCTGCTTGCCTGCTCATTTTTTTCCAGGCAGATAAAGAGCACTGTATGACAAAAAGACATTGACATTCATTTTTCCTTCTTCTTCTACATGTGCCATTATTCTTTTGACACACATGAAAGGACACAGCTGAAAACCCTTCTCTTTTTTATAACAAAAATAAGAAGAGAGAAAGAGAGAATAAAGCTTTTGGAAGAAGCTTTTTAGGGATACTCGCTGGTTTTTTGGGGTTTTTTTTAGATGAACTGATATTAGCAAGATGCTGAGTTTGGCACTCATCCAATTGCATCAATGCTACATTGCAGGCAAGCAGAAAGTATTCTCTGCAAGCCACATAACACATTAATAGCATGGTTTTGTGCAGCAACATGTTCTGTTTGAATTGATTCTTTAAAAAAAAGACAGCTGAACTTAGGCTTGTTCTTTGAGAAGCTCAGGCTTGTACCTGCAGATGTAGAGGTACAGTCAGTACACCTGTGACTTTGCTGTGCTGAGCACCTGTGATTTCCCCAATTCCAGTCACACTGGGGTGCCACAGGAAATGAGTATGTAAGGTTAAATAGGTGAAAGTACTTTCATGTAAAGTACATACAAATGGGTTTTTACATTTTCAGAAGCAACTTATATCTCATAATCAGTGTGTTTATTTGTTCAACTGAAATGTAGTATGGGCTGTACTCTGAGAGCAGGAGGGGAAGAAACCTGGTGGTAGTGTAAACAAAATACATGATGGCCTTTAACAGAAGAGGAATAAAGTTATGCCATCCTAGTTTGCAGGTCTTCAGAAGAAATTGTGATTTGGATAGTTCAGAGTAGTAGCAATATTCTCAAGAAAACCTTCAGTGTAGTGTTTCTTTAGCATGGAGAGGGAAGACCTGGCTTATGCAATAGCAATCTATAACCTGTTCTGGTACATTAACATCTCTGTCTATGGAATGGAAAGGGAATATCAATCAGATTATTTTAGGAGGCTGTAGATTGCAGCAGCCCTTTCTGAGTAGTATTGCCTTTTTAAACCCAATGCAACTGATTCTGAATTTCATAATAAACCCCTGATATTGTTGTAAATAATACTTTGAAATGTCTGTTAGAGTTTTGTTTTTCATAAGGGAAGCAGCAAAAACATTGCTGACTGTTTAACCTAAATTGAAAAACCTGAAATTAGTCGTTCTTGAGTGTATTTTCTAGGTACTGTTTTTAAATGGAGGAGGAGCAGTTGGAATATAGATGAGGATGATGGTGGTAGTAGAGTTCTTCTGTCACTTGTTTCCTTTGACAGCTGTACAACTTCCCAGAGTGGTGAGATGCATACAGCTCTAAGAGTCCCAGGCTGTTAAAAAGAAAATAACTGGTGTACAATTTCAAAAATAAGAGCTTTTCAAAATGTCACTTCTGGAAAAAATAAGAGTGCTTCCAGCTATTATTTAGCATAGTCTTTCCTAAACAAACACAGCTTATCTCCATAAGTTTCATTTGCTGCTGTTGCAAAAGAAAGCAGTGCTTTGGAGGTGGTTAAACCAACACAGATGACTGTTTTTATCTCAGCTCTGTTGTATAGCTAGAATCTTAAATATACCTAGGACTGAAAACTGAAATGAGCTACTAATTTCACTTAAATAGGCACAAGTAAGGTGATTATGATGGTGGAAGTTTTAATCATAGTTAAAGATGGTGGTGCAGCATATCCTTTTTTGCCCTTTTCTTTTTTGTCATTCTGTGGGTTGTCTTTGTTTACATCACTTAAGCAATCTATTCCTAAGCAATATATTTACAGTGCTATACCACAGAATAAAATACTTTGGTTCATAGAATCTACTGGGTTGGAAGGGACCCATCAGTAGAATCGAGTCCAACTCCTGTCCCTGCACAGGACACCCTGAGAAATCCTACCATTAGTAAATAAATGGAACCTGCAGTGTCACTGGCACTATGTTGGCTAAATGTATGCTGATTCTAAATTTTAGGGTTTGAAAAAACAATATATATCTCTCAGTACCAGAACAGTATATCCATTTTCCTCCCTCTCTTTCTGCTGCTCAGCTTTCTACCTATTAATCTTTGTGTGCTAAAGCTTTCTTGCTCTAGCTTGTGTTGGATGGCAACTTAAGAAAGAATCTAAAGGACTTGTAAATTTTATTTGTTTGATTTGGGTTGTTTGGTTTTTTTTAAGGACATTTATGAGTGAGGTTGCTACTTTTAAGATAATCTCCTAGGAATAATTTTAAAATATTGCAGTGTTACTTAACTGTAGAAGTAATTGTAAGTTATTTGTTGCTTGTGGCAATATAAATAAGTGCTACATCCTTACTTGCTCAAAGATGCTACTTATGAAAAAGGTAATGTGAATGTAACAGCTGAGTAAAATTTTATAGCTTCAAGTGTTCAAATAGGAAACTGCTGGTCATAATTTCAGTGCAATTTCTAGTACTTGCTAGAAGTAATTTGAACACCAGAAAAAGACAAATACACCAGGAAAATGCATGCTCAGCAGTGTGTGCTCTGATGTTTCCAAATATTGCAGCCATTTATATGACTTGTTATTCAAGTTTATACATGAGGTAAAATTGTTCTTCAGAATCCTGTTGTATCCAGAAGCAGGACATTATTATGGCTTTGATGTAAATGTGTTTTCTTCAGGCAAGCAAGCCTGAAGGAGTAGGTTAACAAAAGATTCTTAAAAATTTCAATTTGTGAACAGGACTTAAGTGTGATAGTGATTTGTTGCCAAGCAGTAGTGAACTTCTCCAAAAACGTGACTTCCAGTGCATTCTTGAAGTATGAGTACTATTTACAGCACATGTTTGGGAACAATCTGAATATAAAATTGAAGGAAAATCTGAAAAGTGTATTTTGCAGGGGCATTCAAACTCTAACCTTG
Organism: Melospiza georgiana; assembly: GCF_028018845.1. Classification (NCBI taxonomy): domain Eukaryota; kingdom Metazoa; phylum Chordata; class Aves; order Passeriformes; family Passerellidae; genus Melospiza; species Melospiza georgiana. The sequence continues at coordinate 15,115,345 of NC_080430.1, forward strand.
ATTCAGTTTGTAAATTGAAAACTGAGACTTCATTTTGTTTTGGAAAAGTAAACTAAAACACAAAATAACTTCAGTGCAAGCAATGATTCTGCTGCACCATTGGACATCCCTTGTCAATCTGTATGAATTATGCTTTGTCAGTTTTATACCTGTGGGTTAAATGGATAAAATTCTGCCTGACTTGTGATGCACTGAGTCACCTCTCAAAGATTTTAGAGAAAAGGATATAGTTCTGTGAAATTTGGTATTGCTGGAGTTACTTGTACATGTGCAGCTACAAACAAAAAAGGTACTGTACAGCAGTAGCCTGCCCAGTTGTTGGCATGCCCAACTTGATGTTTTCAATTGAAACATAAATCTTAGTTGTCGGCCCTTGCTGCCTTCAGAATGCTGTCAGTGAGGGGCATAGTTGCCAAGTTTGGCATATAAACCTATGTCACTAATAATGCTGATACTGTAGTTTCACAAGGTGAAAACAGTGGGGCCATTTCTACCTAATCATTCTTTTTAATCTCTTTTTAAAGAGTTTTTGGTGGAGCTGTTTGCATTTTGTTTCCTTTCTCCCTCTTCCTTTTTAGTATCATGAGCTAAACTCAGTTAAAGCCTATATACTAAACAAAAAGAGAAGCTGTTTGGACAGAAATTTCTAGGAAGTTGCCAGCCTTTTTGACATAAAGGTGCTTTAAGGCTCTTAGGAACTTGCGGTAGTTTGTGGGGGTGGGGGTTTAGGTTTATAAAGTAGATGTGTTTATATACACAACTCCTACATATTTTGATACAGTATTTTCTCGTTTTATATTTTGTTCAGCATTTACAGCCGAACAATACCAGCAACATCAACAGCAACTGGCACTAATGCAGAAACAGCAGCTTGCACAAATTCATCAACAGCAAGCAAATAGTAATTCCTCTGCCAACACATCACAGGTGAGGGATTTGTCTGTGCTATGATTTATCCCTCATTGTTTCCCACCAGGGTTCATCTCTAATTGTCAACTGTTGCCATAGAACCTTGAAACTAACCAACAGGAAAGTGGCTTTCGCCTGAATCTACATCATAGCCATTCTGTAAAGTGTTTAGAAGGGACACTGCAGGTGAGTGTGGCAGGCGTTGCCTCTGCTCCCTCTTAACAAAAAAAAAAAGATGGATCAGTCAATTAATGAAATTTTCAAAGCCTTAGAAATATGAATTGCAGAAATCTCCAGCCATGTCGTCATCCTCTTGTCATTGGGGGATTTTCAGAGCAGAATTGTAGTTAATTAAAGCTAACTCATACATATGTCCTCCATACAGCTGTGAAAGTGTCTAATATTCATAAATATGTAGGGAGATTACAGTGGTGATGTACACATGAAAAGGTTCAGAAGTTGTTTGCAATCTGAACCTCCAAGTTGCTGAATTCAGTTTGGAGTTTCATGAAAACAGGTTGATCTGTGAAGCAGTGTTACATAGAACTTCGGAAATCAGCTTTCTTAGTGTTTTGGATAGTTGTGGGAATATCGTCGTGGTTGTTTTAACAGAGCTGCAAGTGCATGGTAATACAATAAAATCACAGTTGAGACTTTAACCAGCTTTGCCAAATGCTGATGATTTGATCTGAGAGAATGACTGGTCCACAGTTCTGGTTTATTGGTGTATTGATGTTTGTTTTACTAGGTTTTGTGTAGCTTTAAAATGGGGAGAGTACTGACAGTTTAGAATTGTCAATCACATATATTTGCCACCATTTTTGTTTTTAGGGTTTTGTTTCCAAGACACTG